>NC_090448.1:832317651-834817651 GCF_031143425.1 Pleurodeles waltl | reverse complement strand
TCTAAGAAAGGACTACTAGGCTGTGCTAAGACTCCAAACTCTAGTCAAGGTCACTCATGCCCCATTCTGCAGTCTAAGGTTGCTTCAGATAAGCACTCAAATTGATTACTCAACTTCAACTCTTTATTTCCTTGTTTTATTGTCACTCACAAGCCACCATTCCTCAAGCTAGTAAATATACTTCCAGATTGGACCCCTTGTGACCAGCTTGTAACTTGGTTTAAGCTTAACCAAGCATGACAGGTCAGCACCCTAGTTTCCTCCCGTATCACCATTCCTAATTCACCCATTTGTATCAATTTGACGCCTTCCTTTCCTAGCTTTTCCTTCGCCCTCACTACCATCTGTTTCACGCATTCTGAATAAAAGAGGACTTTTGATATCTCCTTGCCATCTCAGCTTACTATGAAACCTATTTGCCTGATGTTACCAGAAGCAATCTCACACAAACTCAGGAATTTGGCCATAGCTTGCAAAAAATGTGAGTGATTCAGGGTCATAAGTTTCCTCTGACATTTCTTACCTGGACCGCTTCCCCAGGGTTCTAAGGATACCCATAACCCTTCCCCTGTTTTACTCCTCCCACTTTTGAGTTCCCCGGACGTTTTTATTGGTTTGGTTCTTCAGTCTTTTCAAGGATGGCCTCACCACTGGGACTTACATTTGATCTAATGGCTTCGATAATAAACGAACTCCTGTTTCCCTTTTTTACAGGACTTCATTGCTGCATTTTTTGGTAATTTTTTTCCACCTGCTTCTGGGTTTCACGTCTTCTCTGTGCTTTTTTCCCTTTATGGGCCCACTTTCCTCTTTGTTCTACCCCTTTCACCCTCATGCCCGGACACCACCCTTTGAGCCTTATGCTGCCTTTCCTTCCTCCAATATTTTTTGTCACCTTCTGTTCTAAGCCCTGACGGACACCTCAAGTGCATACTCCTCAACACCCACTCCCTCACAAAAGTAGAAGTTTGAAACCTTCTCGACTCGATCGCCCCTGACGTCGCCTTCCACACAGAGACCTGGATCACCCCACCTCAGCCCTGGATATCACCACCGCCATTCCATTTGGCAACAAAATTGTCCACAAAGACAGAGTCAATCCACCAGTAGGAAGCGTTGCCATATTCTACAGGAACACCCTCCGCCTGTCGACCACCATCAAGACGCAGAACCAGCCAACCACTGTCAAACACATACACTTCCTAATTCAGAACAACCCAAACACCTCCCTTCAGGGCACACTTGTCTACAGACTGCCCAGGCTCCTGCCCCAGTTCAGCAAAACCATTCATAACCTCATCACACCCCACACACTTGCCTCCACGACTATATGCTACTCAGCAACCTCAACTTTCACCTCCATAATCATGACAATCCACACACCAAAATGCTCCTGGACAACCTCCCCACCCTCAGTCTCAAGCAACTAGTAAACCTCTCCACTCACTCAGCAGGCCATAACTTTGACCCGTCTTCTCAGCAGGAAACAACATCACCATCTCTCACACCTCCGAACGCCATTGGGCTGACCACCAATGCGTCAATTTCGCTTTCACGAAGCCCACCGCATGCCGCCATGCACCCTTTCCCCCTGGAAGAAACTGGAGCAAAGATACCAACTTCTCAACTCAACAATGCACACAGCCACTCCTCCCCACTGGATGCCACAAACGCAAATGACTCAGCATGCAACCTGTAACACAGGATCACAGAATGTGCTAACACTGTAGCCCCTCTCAGAAAACCTGCAGGAAACCAGCACCGTAAGAAACCTGGCTGGTTCATGCATCTTCAGACAACTGGAACGAAAATGGAGAAACAGCAAAACAACCAGAGACCACACAGCCTACAAAGACCCAGTCAACACATACCACCAGAGCATCAGAGCCTCCAAGAAGGCTGCCATTCAAGAATGCATCAGCACCACCGCACACAACAGCAAGGAGCTACACACAATAGCCAACGAATGTACAAACCCTTGGAATAGACACCTCAGACATCCCCCATCTCAAAACTTCTGCAAAAACCTCACCACATTTTCCACCAGAAAATCCAGGACATATACAAAGGATTCAAGAACCAAAACCCTCCTCCACCACCCACCAGCATCACCACAGACCCCACGCCACATCAGACCCTAACCCATTGGGACCCTTATTTCCACAGAAGACACCCAGAAACTCATGAACTCCATCCATTCAGGGACACCCTTGAAACCATGCCCAGATCACATCTTCAACTTGGCCAACACCACCAGAGCTTTGCCGGACTAGCAAATGTTCCACTGATACCGCCACCTTCCCATCTGACTGGAAGCATGCAGAGATCAACTCTCTCCTAAAGAAACCCTCCACCGACCCAAGGGAGATGAAGAATTACGGACCCATCGCTCTGCTCCCCTTCCCAGCCAAGGTAACAGAAAAATGCCACCAACATGCAACTCAAGGAGTTGCTCGAGTCAAATCACATCCTAGTTCCCTCCCAGTCTGGATTTAGGAGCAGTCACAGCAACGAAACAGGCCTCCTTGCAGCCACAGAAGACATCTGCCCCATACAGGACCACAGAGACATGGCTGCCCTCATCCTCCTTGACCTCTCCACCGCGTTTAACACAGTGTCCCACTCCACCCTTTGCACCAGACTCCACAACACTAGCATCCACAGCAAAGCACTGGAATGGATTTGATCCTCTCTCACTGGAAGAACTCAGAGTGTCAAACTCCCACCGTTCACCTCAGCACCCAAAGAAATCTGCTGCGGAGTACTCCAGGGATCCTCACTAAGCCCGACCCTCTTCAACATCAACATGGCACCGCTCTTTAAAATCGCTAGACAGCATAGCCTAAACATTGTCTCCCATGCTGGCGATACCCAACTGATTATCTCCCTGACCGACAACCAAGCAACAGCCATTAGAAATTTCCACAACAGAAGGTGAGCAGTCACCACCTGGATTGAAACCAGCTGCCTCAAACTCAACTCAGACAAGACTGAGGGGCATATTTATACTCTGTTTGCACCGAATGTGCGTCAAAATTTTTGACGTACATTCGGCTCAAACCGTGCACCATATTTAAACTTTGACGCCCGAGCCTGCAGACGTCAAAATTCCTCAGTGTGCATCATTTTTTGGATGCGGGAAACTGCCTTGCGTTAATGACATACAAGGTAGGGGTTCCCGGCCAAAAAATGACTTTAAGGCCTGTGAGCCTTATTTATACTCCTGAGTCATTTTGACGCACAGGAGGAGGCGGGCCTTAAAAAAAGGCACAAAGCCTGATGTGCACCCGTTTTTTATCGCCTGGGTGAGGGCAGGCATTAAGGGACCTGTGGGCTCACTTCCATGGTCTCTGACATGGAAGGAGTCCAGAGGCGTCCTTCTCTGCCCCCAGGGACACCCCCTGCCATCCTCGCCCTCCACTGGAGGATACCCATGGATGGGGGACCCATCCCAGGTAAATACAGATAAGTTGAGGTAAGTATTTTGTTTTTATTTTTTTAATGTGGCATGGGGGGCCTAATTTGGGGCCCCCTACATGCCACTGTGCTCAATGACCATGCCCAGGGGACAGAAGTACCCTGGGCATGGCCATTGGGCAAGGGGGCATGACTCCCGTCTTTGCTAAGACATGAGTCATTTCAATGGGGGTTGTGCGTCAAAAAATGGCACAAGTCCGCTTTGAGGCATGATTTTTGCCTCAAACCTGACTTGCACCATTTTTTGACGTACAATCCCCATTTTCTCCTTCTCCGGCGCTGCCTGGTTTGAGTCATTTTTTTTACTCTGACCAGTCCAAAGCGCCAGCTAACGTAATTCCTTAAATAAGGTGCCCGCATGGTGCGTAGGAATGGCGTTAGCCGGCGGTAAAATTTTTGACACAAACCAGCTCCGCCGCTGGTTTGCGGCAAAAAATATAAATATGGGCCTGAGTTCCTTGTACTTGGCTCCACTCCCTCCGCCTGGGCCAATGACTCCTGGTGGCCAACTGCCCTAGGAAACACCCCCACCCCCATTGACCATGTATGCAACCTGGGCATCATCCTGGACTCCATGCTTTCCATGACCCGTCAAGTCAACGATGTCTCATCGTCATGCTTCCACACTCAGCATCTCCTTTGGAAGATGTTCAAGTGGGGATCAAGAAGGAAGGTCACCCACTCTCTTGTCAGCAGCAAATTAGACTACGGCAATGAACTCTCTGTTGGCATCACAAAGAAGCTACAAACAAGACTACAGAGAGTCCAGAATGCAGAAGACAGACTCATGCTTGACATCACCACTACAGCCACATCTCCGCCCACGTGAGGGACCTTCACTGGCTCCCGGTCAACAAACACATCACTTTAAAGCTACTGACACACACCTACAAGTTGCACAACATTGGACCAGACTACCTCAGCCACCGCCTGAAATTCTACACCTCCTCTAGGCAACTCCGATCCTTTCAACTCGTCCTCGCTGCCATCCCCAGAATCAGGAAGAGCACAGCTGGAGGCTGATCCTTCTCTTACCTCACAGCCTGAACATAGAACACACTTCCACTGAAACTCTGGCAGGCTGCCTCGCTGAAGCAGTTCAGGAAGGATCTCAAGACCTGGCTTTTTGAGTGATCAGCTTGCATACAACAGCGCATTGAGACCCCATGGCTGACATGCTGCAGTTTATTGATTAATTGATTGATTGATTCGAAAGGGCCTATAGCCCTTGGCCTACCTGTGCCTTCCCCACTTTATAACCAGCAGGTGCTGTTTTGAAATTTAGACAGATTCTGATCTTATTGTGCTTTGGGGATTTACTTTGCCATTGCTAACTAATGTGTCTACCTCTTGATCGCTTAACTGTGTCCTGGGCTGCATTAAGGATAGCATACCATTATTAATTACTTCTTAACTCCTCCCTGATCTACTGAAGTTGATATTTATGAGTTCTTCCCAACCCATTATTCACTGTCAGGGCTTCTATTTTTGCCCAAAGTGTCTTTGCAGAAGAACATCACCTCTAACATTTATGAAGAGTGGGTTGCTGTAATGTCCAGGGAGAGGGAGGTCTGTGAGGAAACATAAGGGGGAAAAGTCTGATAGGATTTATCCCTTTCTGACTCTTCCTGTGGTCTATTCAACCCAGAGCTACGCACCTTGTGAGAGGGGCCTACACTTTCCTCCATAGGGCTGTCAATCACAAAAAGTTAGAAGCAGATGGATGAAGACAACCCCAATTTGGTTGAAATTAACCCTTCATTTCCTTTACCCATGCCCTCCCCAAAGGCGCAGCCCAAATGTGATGCAATTTCAAAATTTCAAGGTCAAGAGAGTCACATGTTGCATTCCTCAGGTTCTCCTTCTTTTCCTCCCTAGCTGAGTTTGTCAATAATATGGGCAATCCATGAGTATCTGGTTTCTTTCTAAAGTATTTTCATATAAACTCCTTTATGGAATGCCCCGGGAGTGGGGTGGGGGTCACGTATGTGTCCGTGGGGCTCTGATAAGACTTCTTCCCTTAGTACGCTGTGCAACATATTTCTTTCATTGGGGTCCATAACGGGGTTCCCCATGGGATTGTTGTCTCTAGACTCCTGGGCCAGTTGTTGTTGTGCTGTGGTGTCACACCACCCCGTTCTTTGATTGTGGCCACCACATTCATTAGCTTTTACTTAGTCTGGAGGCATTTTCCCCCTCGGTAGAATGGGAAATGTGCTGCTGCATTAAACCACTCAATCTGACTTATCACAAAGAAGTACACAGTGCTTAAACTTACCTCCGCCTCCAACTCAGTTTGGCTGCTGCCTCTACCCACCTCTGTGGTGCTTAGGCAGCTATGCATGATTAACTTACTTAAGAATAAAAGAGTGAGGGAACTTAGATCTGGAGCTCATGTGCTCCTCAGGCTCCTTGACGTCTGCTACTCTATTATATGTAGCTACCTCTTTAAGTCACTTCTTTCTTTTTGCCCCCAAATCAATCTCCCCAACCTGACACAACCTGCTCTGCAGTACACCCAGGTCCCCGTAGCTCCCTAAGTTGGCTGAGGGCAGTAGCAGTGGACAATGGAGGGAAGCTGAGAGGGCAAATATCAGAAGACAGTGACAATGGGGCAGTAGACCATCTCCTTTTGGAGACTTGGGGTTGGCAGCAGAATGGCTGTCCTCCTGGGTTACTGTCCTCTTGGAGGCTAAAATGTGGCTCCAACTTCACCAGGAGAGTAAATCACCTGGCTTGTTGAGTGTGCCACCATTTAATGGTGTGGGCCATGGCTGCCTGCCCTGGTACATAACTATCAATAAATTTCAGTGAATATCAATTGTTAACATTTGTTAGACACTGTGACTATGTCCTCTGATCCTTTGGTTCAAATTCAAAATCCAATTTAAGTTTCTGGCATGTCTTCTATCAAAATACGATGAACATGCACACCAACACAACATGTACCTCCCCTCCAGCTACACTCCTTGAGCAGATGAGTGCAAGCACAGCAGACAGGCGGGCACGAGTACAGCAACATGAGAGAGGCAGAGTGGCCCTGTCTTATTAGTGTGTTTTTATTATAGTCAATTCTAGTGATGGGGCTACCCCTATGTCAAGCAAGGACCTCCATAACTTCCCTCTGTCCACTAAATCAAAGGCCTCCTTAGGATCTACAAAAATAAGGTGCAGCGAAGACTTCTCGTAAATTTGTAGGCAATCATATAAAGCCTTAGAGTCTGGTCAATGGTCTCTTTTCACAACCGAAAGCCAGCTTGTACTTCTGTCAGGATGTTTTGAGCATCCACCCATCCCTGTAGGCAAATTAACAAAACCTTCCCTAGCACTTTACCCACTCCAACAAGAAGGGAGATCAGGCGGTAGTTGTATGAGCAATCACGATCTCCCTTATTTAAGATAGGAACAATGATGGCAGAGCACCAGGAAGGGAGAAAGGCATAGTCAGTTAATGCACCTGTAAGCACCTTAATGAGGATGCTGGTCCACCAGTGGGGGTCCTCACGATACATAATAATAGGCACTAAATTAGGGCCTGACGCCCTGTGTCTCTTCATTTCTTTCAATGCTTTTTCAACCTCAGGAACCAAAACAACTATTGTTGTATGGGGGTTAGTGCAAGCCTGCTCCTGTGGTGTGTGCAGGCCTGGCGGGGCTGTAGGATTAATGCAATATAATAAACTAAAGTGCCTGGGCCACACCACTGGGCAAATGTGGGTTTCTACACTGTTTATCACTCCCTCCTCGACCTGTGTAACTCCCAGAACCTTCGAGTATCTTTGCCGTGAGGGGCCCCCATCAATTACTACCAGCTGGTGCAACAGTTTCTTAGTTTTAAAGAGGAGCTAGCACTTTTCCAGGAGCTCCAGAAACAACAATTCACACTCATTACAGGAGTGGCATCGGACCATGGCAACAGAAACATCTTTCTTTATTTTATAACATTCATCACCAAACCAAATGGTCCGGCACTTCAGCTCCCTCCCTTATAGCCCATGGTATTAAATCTGGAGGGCTTAGACCTCAGGTCCATCAGCTCCTTCACTGTCCCCTCATAATCTACTATCACTTTCTCATTGTCAGTACAAAGGGGGTCCAAAGTTATAGGTTCATATCTTCAGAGAGAGAGAGATCATGCTGGTATTTCCAAGTGCTCCATTGTATTCTCCGTCTACTATTCGATGGAGTAATCATTGGACCAAAAGTAACCCCTTTGGACCTGTCCACATTCCCTGGCGACCATGAACAAAGCTTTAAGCAAAGTATCACAGGTTTGTGATCGCCCTCCACCCTTCTAACAACAGTCAAATTGTATGCAAATTCCCACCCATCCACATTGATTAGGATATAATTGATTAGTGTTGGACTTCTCCAGTTATCAAATGTTGCCATGGCAGTGCAATCTGAGGGAGTGCGTTCATTACTGAAATGCAGGTGATAACTGATCAAAAGATCAGAGAATGCATCCCCCTTCTTGTTAGATTTAAAGTTAACCAGGGCTGTTTCGGGGATACCCTGCCAGCGATCTTCCATTAAAACTTCATTGTTAATAATCGCCTCAGATGGCTATGTATTAAAGTTGCCACAAACCAGGAGCAAATACTTCCCTGTTTTCTCCTCCCTTGGTAGCTTCCAGTTAGCCACCTCCTCCTTGATGCTCTCAATATAGGACACAAAATATTCCCATATCCCTTGAACAACTGGGGACCATGCCGGGGAATATAAACATTCAGTATATCACCCATTCTGTCTTCAGAACCCGACAGCCAAATTCTAGCATTCTGGACAGTAGATGCCAGTATTGCTACCCCCCAATTGTTTTATTGTACATTTCAATATACAGGACACCCATGTAGAAAAAAAAACACGGGCCGTCCCTTCTTGCTCATAGTAGACTGGGTATAGTTTTCAAGAAACTCATTTAAACTGAGTACGTCAAGGGCCCCAGTTTGCTGGAAGCAGCAAAACATTTTTTAAAACACTTTAACCAGTCATCTTCCTCCTGCCAAGCCCAAAATGTTACCTCTTCTTCCTTCTCATCACCTCCCATTGTGATGTGACTTGTAGCTGATGTTTCCTGGCTCTCCTCACCTTCACCTTCACCTTCAACTTCACCACCACAACCATGTTCAGCACATTTTTTAAGGTGCTCTTCCCACCAGATTGAATGATGTTTTTTCGTATGTGTTATTTGGCCTCCGGTACCATAATATGAACCAGGTTTACCTTGACAAATATTAGTGTGGCAAATGAAACTTTTGACAATGTTGTGCTCATGTTTGTTATGTGTAAAGAATTCCCAACTGGGGCGGAGTACTTTCTTAGTGGGCTACTGCCAATGCCTGAAGAAGAACTGGAGGTAGATGAGTGTGTTGTTGATTGCCTTTCTGCAATGCATACTTCTACTGAGGTAGGGGTTGGTGCACGTCTCAAATGCGGACTTACAAACATGAGAGATGGCGGTGCTACGTGTGTCATGTGTCTCAGAGCAGGTTGAACAGTAATGTTGGAAATCTCTGTGCTAGCTTCCACAAGGACAGGCTCATCATTGTCATCCTTCTGATCATCCCCTTCCATGAATCTAAGGCTTTTAGGAACTTTTCTTTTCCCTTGCCTCTCCTGAAGTCCCCTGGACTCCGCCAGAGGTCCACTCCATGCTGCCATCATCATCATCATCAGAAGTGGTGCTTGGAGAAGATGGTGGAGAGGCACCCTTCCTTTTCCTTGCTGGTGATCTGGGAATCAATGATTCTAAAAGAGGAGGTTCTTGCTCTGCAAGAAGCTCGACCTCCTGTTCTGCTCCAACTTCAGAAAAATGTACTATTGCTGGCTGTGGCTCATGTCCACTTTGCTCTGTTTCCTGAAACATTGGGTAATACTTTGTAAAAGGGACAAATCAAATTCAACGTCACTGCACGTCGGCGTCACCATGATTGCAGGGACTGCTTCACTGACAGACATGGTCTTGGACTTCGGTTGAGGTGGTGCCCTTGATGCAGAAGTGTTGCTCACAGGTTCCTCACCTGAGGCTAGTGTGGTAGGCACCAGTCACATGAAAACGATTTTGGTGGGAATGCCACTTGTGGGAAGTTGCTTCTTCTAACTGACCACTTTCTTAGGAACAACTTTCTTTGGGGCCATTTAAAGCTCTCAGTTGGCAGTGGCACTAAGCTGTACAAGCGGAAGAGATTGGAGAACTGATGTCACCGTACAGGCTTTGTGTTTGGCAGTACTGCTAAGGATGTCTCTTCTTCTCTTGTGCACCTAAAAGCAAAGAAGCAAGCAAAACATTTAGTGAAACATTGCATTGTTGTAGTTTGAATTAGAACAGATAAGGCAATATTTGTGTGGATGGTTACTTAGGTAATAATACATCAACCACGTTAAAGTAAAAGCACTCCACCATACCATAACATTTAATTTCCAATCGGAATAACACAACATACAAATTAGCTCTTTGCTTTATGTCCATCTGTTCTAAAGGAGATAACTGTGGAAGTCAAGGAAGTGCATATATATATGGAATCATTTTTAATTAAGTTTAGTATGCTCCTATGGGAGGCAGTGTAGTCACGGGGCATGGAATAAATAATCATTAAAAAAATTAATGATTCTGTGTCTGCAGTGCACCACAGCCATGGTGTCCAGCAGGAAATGGAATTATACCTAAAAGAACAGAATGCTGCTGTGAGGGTGTGCGCCTATGGTGGATGGAAGGATGGATGCATTAAGGCAAAATGCAAAAAATAAAATAAACATAAAAAATTAAATATGAAAATAAAAAATAAGTAAATAACAAAAATTAAAAATTAAAAAAACTAAAAAAAACTTTTAAAAAACTAATTAATAGCGTTTGTATGGGATGATGAGCAGAAACCGATTGTGAGGTAAGGAGGCACAAAATAAAAAATTGCAAAAAAAGCATGTAATATAAGCTCTGTTCATCAGAATCCTAATCATAATATATATATTTATACTATAATGATCCTCAAGTATATTATTAAACTGATATCACATCCATCCATGGCTGGATGCACAAAATGGCTGGCAGCCACATGGCCAAACAACAACAGGGAGAAAAGAGGTATGGAGAACAGAGAACACATGCAACTCTATGCCAACAGCACACTGAATGAATATACAAAATGGCTGCTAGCCACATGGTCAAACAACAGCGAGCAAAGAGGCATGGCGAACAAAGAACATATGCAAGCCTACGGTAAAGGCATGCAACCTAGATGCACAAAATGGCTGCCAGCCACATGGTCAAACAACAACAGTGAACAATGAGGCATTGGAAACAAAGAACACATTCAGGCCTATGGACACTGAACATACAAAATGGCCCCTGGCCACATAGCATGGAGAATAAAGATTAATGGTGGCTTATGGCAAAAATACTCTCACATACACTGGCCAGACAAAGGATGCATGATAATACTGAATAATACAGAACCATTAATTCAGCAATGTCAAACACAAAACTTAACTGAGCTATCAAACTTTTACAACAACACAAATTCTCCTATGGCATAAAATAATACCCCACATATACATTTTTTGCAGAAAAAAATGAAATGCTGCACTAGCCAACATTTTTAATTTAATCCAATGCATCCCTGCCCTAAATGAAGTTTTAAAACATTTGCCACAGAAACATTTCTTTCTTTCATACACTAATGACTACTAGTCCTGGGCCTACCGGTTGGATGGCCTGTTGAATGTCTAGACCACATAGTGAAATAAATGAATATTGCAAGTGTAACTAACATGGAAAAAAGGTATTGAACTGTGCAAACTTTCTCCTTAAAAAATGATGCAAAATGAAATGCAAAAAAATAATTAGACCCCTACTTAAACTTCAGGCCACCCACCACAATGAAATTTAACAATCAGATAACAGTACATAAAATTAATGGTGCTTGACCTAATTAAACAAACAACAATATCTGAAAACTCTGCAAGCGGAGGGGAGTTTTCTACCCAGGTCTAGTCACCAACCACACTTACACATCACAAAATGCTTTGCCTCAGCACGCTCTCAAAGGGTTTAACACTAGTCTTTTGCCCCCCCCCCCCAACAAGCTGGGGCCAGGGCAGGGAGGTAGGAAATTCCAGATACCCGGTAGGGGGAGGACTCTAGAAACGGCACCAAGTATAAGTATTGGAAGCACAGACCAAACCCTTTAGATATATTCTGGACTGTTAGAATCTGCAGGGTAAAAGGACTGGCCAGCTGTGAAAAGTGCCATGGTGTCCTGCTACCTGAGGGAGAAGCACTGGAGATGCACCTTGAGCGACATCAGCAGACCACCAGAGTGACCCAAGAGCTAGTTGACTGGCCTTCTGATCATAGCCTTAGGGACAGAAAAGGCTTCATTCATCTTGAACCATGTACCTGGATTCTGCCTACTGGAAGTCCCAACCACCCCCCAAGTGGCACCTCTCCAGTCCTGGGCCATCGCAATCCTGACACAGCTCTTCACAAAGCTTCACCAAAAATGACACAGTGCAATGCTGCCGTGATGCAGACCTCGTAGTCTCCCACTGGAACCAACACAGCACAATGCAGCCTCGACACAAGCCCGCATTGCAGCCCTTGCGTCTGTCCTATCAGAACTGCTGCTGTGCAACGCATCCTTGAACTTGTGACTTTGAATGTTGCAGATCCACTCGAGAATTCTGCTAAACGCTGACCCATTCTCAATGAGACTTCTGCATACTCAGATGGCAAATTCCTGGTAAGAAACTACTTCACCATTGAAAAATTAAAACATTATAACTGTTTGTTCACTTGGCCCTGATTTACACTTTTTGATGCTAAGCTGCGCTAGCTCAGTTTAGCATCAAAAAGTATACCGCTGGTAAGCGCAATCCCAAGATCCCAATGAGGCGTCATATTTATGGTATGATGTTAGCCAGCGGTAAGGCCCAGTTAGCATCAAAACAGTTGACACTAACTGGGTGGGGGAGGCGTAGGGAAAACTGGAGATTGTGTGTCAAAGAATGGCGCTAGTCAGGGTAGAGTCAAGAAAGTGACTCTAACCTGATTAGTGCCATATTTTGGCGCACAACCCCCATGGACATGACTCCTGTCTAAGTAAAGACAGAAGTCATGCCCCCAGCCCAATGGCCATGCCCAGGGGACTTATGTCCCCTGGGCATGGCTATTGGGCCTAATGGCATGTAGGGGGGACCAAGTTAGGCCCCCCACTGCACTTAATTTTTTTTTAAACATACTCATCTCTACTTACCTCTACTTACATGGGATGGGGTCCCCCCATCCTTAGATGTCATCCTGGTGTGGGTGGGAGTGGGTGGAGGTGGGAACTCTGACCATGGAAAAATGCCCACAGGTCCCCTAATGCCTGCCCATACACAGGTGTTAAATAATGGCTCTAAGCAAACTTAGCATCATTATTAAAGGCCCCCATCCCCCCATGCATGATTTTAGCATGGGGATAAATATGGCGCAAGGGCCATAGAGTCGTTTTCTGCACGGGAACGCCTATCTTGCATCTCATTGACGCAAGGTAGGTTTCCACATCCAGAAAATGACGTTAACTCCATAACCAAAGTATAAATATGGAGTTAGGTTTGTGCTGAATTAGCGTAAACAAAATTATGCTAATTTGGTGCAAACCGAGTATAAATATGACCCTTTGTCTTAAGATTCAGCAGGAATAGCGAGCATATTTTGACACATCGCCGCCAATTGTGCACCTGAAAAAAAACGTTACTACTGAGAAGAAGTAAGCACATGTTGTTCAACTAGTGGAGTGGGCACAATATCTGCCAAGGAAGCCACATCACTGTCTGAGCATTTTTCTTTATCTTTGGAATCACTGGCACCACCACCAAATTTGCAAAGCACTAGTCCCTTGTATAAGATAACTATTCCCAAAGTCTAAGCGTGCCAGATATCATATGCCCTTAGGGGCCATGAAGTGCATCAGGGAAATTAAGGTATTGTAAACCGACCATGAAATAGTTCTTCACAGCAAGAGCTGACATGTGTTGCTGCAGGAACTGCTGTGATCAGATAGTGTGAAAAAGATGTGAAGCATATGCGGACTGAGAAAGATGAAACTATGTGAACTGGTGCGTAGAGAGCCCTGATAGGAGGGAAGAAATATGATGAGAAATTTACCCAGGCTCAGAAAGTAAAATCGTGCAATGGGATTTCATGAACTGCTTGCAAGGAGCAAACCTGATGAGAAACAAAGGAGTAAGCCAGGACGAGAAATGGAAATAAAAAATGCACTACTGAGGGCAGATGAGATTAGAAAGACGATGTGAAACATAGGTACACTGGGAAAACTGCATGAAAAGGGAGATTAGAATAGCAAGCTCTCATTTTCACTACTGAAAAAGCCAAAAGTGTAAAATTATTACATTTTGACATTTCCAGCACTCTGGCCACATGAAAAACAAATATATAATGCCCTAAAGAAGCAAAAGTGAAATAACGAAAAAAGGAGAAAAGGTACCTGTTAGACCTGGCCTCCCGATCAGAACCTTCGGGACAGAAACGGCTTCAATCATCTTGAACCATGTCCGTGCCTGCTGTGATTCCTAACCACTCCCCCAAGTGGCGCCTCTCCAGTCCTGGTCCATCACAATCCTGACTCAGCTTTTTGGTGTGGTTTCCCCAGACTTTTTTTTTCCTTCTGACCTGCTGTTTTTCGGACTTCATTTTTGTTGGCTTTAGGGTTCAGTGCACTTTACCACTGCTGACAAGTGCTAAAGTGCTGTTGCTCTGTACACTAAAACACAGTGATATTGGCTTCTCCACAACTAGCATATTTAATTTACTTGTAAGTCCCTAGTAAAGTGCACTATGTGCGCCCAGGGCCTGGAATTTAAATTCTACTGATTGTGCCACCCACTACAGTAGCCCTTTACACATGATTCAGGCTGCCACTGTAGATCATGTGTGTGCAGTTTTAAAGTGCTATTTAAATCTGGCATGTGCCCCCACTTGCAGAGTCAAACCTTCCTTTCTATTACATATACATCACCCCCAAAGTAGGCCCTTGTTAATCCCAAGGGAAGGGTGCAGTGTATTTAAAAAGTTGTGCATATACTTTAAGTTTAACATGTCCTGGTAGTGAAAAACTGATAAACTAGTTTTTCCCACTGCAAGGCCCATCTCTCCCATAGGTTAACATCAGGGTTACCTTGAAGCAGATAGGAATTTGGAGTTTGGGGTCTCTGGACTCATAATTTAAAATCACAATTTATGGTGAAGTCAGATTCTAAATTATAAATCTGAAAATGCCCCTTTTGAAGAGTTGGCATTTTCTTACTTTAACCATTCTGTGCCTCTGCCTGTCTCTGAATACAAGCCTGGGGTGGGTGACAGCTGGGCTGTGTGCATTCCCAGTGGACAGGCGCCTACAAAAGGAGCTGGGGTGTGACATTTACAACCTGGTGACCCATCACCAAGCTGATGGGTCTTCCTGGGCTAGACGGGAGGGGGAGCTGACACTTACACCTGGATAGGGTTGTGCCGCTTCCTACACAAAGGTCTGCATAACTCCATGAAGGGTGTCTGGAGCTAGGGAGGGAAGGGCAGGGACCTTGTGCACTTCAATGGTCTCTCTTTGAAGCTGCCTCCACTTCAAAGGCCCAACTGAGCATAAGTGCAGGACTGCAAGCCCCACCAAATCAGAACTTTGCATTCTCTCTACAACTACTGTGCTGCAGAAAGGACTGCCATTTTTCTATTTGTTTTACTGTGTTGGCCTGCTGCCTGTTAATTGCGTTACTGTAGGAGTGACTGCCACTTTGCCACCTGCTTTGCTGTGTTGGCCTGCTGCTTCTTGCCTGGAAGTAAGAAGGACTGGATCTGCTCCCTACATCCTTGAACCCAAGTTTCACTAAGGACTTGCTGGCTTGCCCCCTGTTCTTGAAGTCTCAGGGCCATCATAGACGTCCTACCCCTCTGCTTCACGTGCTGGCCTCTGCCAACTCTGAGTCCTTCCTTGCCTGAGGTGCAAATCCAGTCCTGGTCCTCAAAAACGAATTCTGCTGCTGTTTTCTGCCAAAAAGTGACACATCAATACCATTCCACTGCTCAGAACCGATGCAGTGGCCCACAATGCATTGCTGATTCGACGACGACGTGGGACCCAGCTGAAAGGTTCAACGACAACATAGGGCCAATCCAAGGACATCACTGTGTGGTTTGATGATAATGCATTGCCTACATCTCAACAGAGCTCGATACTGACACATCTACCCGTGTGCAATAATCGGAACTGATGCATCGAGACTTCAATGCCGACGCTTGCTCTAGCAAAGGTCATTTTTCAGAGAGCTCTGTGTGAGGCCTGTAGCTGGCCCTGATCGCAGTTGACCTGAACTTCAGATTTATCCTGGTCTATCGCTACCTCAAGTAATCTTGTGTTCTTGACTTTAAAGCACTACATTGCAGTTTAATTTTTAAAAATCATTTCTTGAGTTCTATATGTTGGATTTTTGTCGGTCTGGTTTTGTTTTACTCCGATAAGTGCTCTCTATTTTTTGAACTGGTGTGGAGTCTCTTTGTGGTGTTTTTTTCATAGTGTTCCTGTACTTTAAGTGTTGCACAAATACTTCATACATTGCCTTTTAAATTAAGCCTGACTGCTCTGTGCCAAGCTACCAGAGGGTAGGGACATGTTAATTTAGGTTGCATATCTCACTTACCTTGACTAGGATTGTGGTCCCTGCTTATTGTTGTCCCTATTTGGACAGGGTGTATACCTCTGCCAACTAGAGACCCAATTTCTAACAGTGCCTGTTTTCTCTATTACTTCGTGCAAACAAGCAATAAAAAAACAACATTTTCACCATGCCCTACCCATGAACCATGTGATTGTAGTGTTCGGGGTGGGGAGCTGCAAGTCAGCAGGTGCCTAACACTGTGCTCATGTCACCCAAGGAAGTGCACTGATATTAAGGGATTTGAAAGAATCCATATATATCAATGTTTTGATACACTTTCTCTTGATCAATTAGCAGTAGAAATGTCTTCACCTTATGCATGCCAATGGTGGAATATTGGATCTGCAGTCATGCTGGGACTTTTCTTTTTCCAACCTGCATTTTATCTTCACAAAAGACAGCCCAAACATTTTCAGGACTCCCTCAAGGCAAGAGAAGGAGTATCATTGCAGATTTCAGAAAGTGCATCACTTTCTAAATAGAAGATGCTCTAATTTATGACATTGACTTTGCTAGCCCTCAATGCAAATTTTGCTCAGCGGCCAAGTACATGTGTGCACAACAAACCGGGGACACATGCGGCTGTGCTGTATAAAGTGACCTGGAGGATACAGTCGTGAGTATCAATTTTTTGTGCCCCGGGGTTGCTTTAGTATTGTAGAAGGGGCTGCAGATGCTTGTGCTGCCTTTTCTGTAAAACTGATCATGCTGGTGCACATATAGAGCTGTGTGATCTAAGGTGTGCTCCCTTATTAGCATAAGGTCATAGACCTGTGGTAATGAGAAAAATCACATTACATCTGCACCGTATTACATGCACAAGGGCAGAGGTAACAATGACCACGAGGTGCACTGACTGTGTGCAATAAAGACGTGGAGTACCGTTTATGAGGCAGAAGGAGGGAGGCTTGTGCAAGGGAGAAAGGGGGTTCCATGAACCTCACAGACATCCCCCTACATGCAGGTGCAGTCCTTCATTGCACCCACCTGCAGGGTGATCCCTTCCTCCTTTTCAACAGCATGCTGGATGCCATTTGCTCTGTGAATAGTGGACCAACTGTTTCAAACAACTGGTTTGCCTTTCACAAATGTGCTGAAACCAGGGAAGGTGCCAGTTTACAGTTGCACTGGGGGTAACACATTGACTGGTGGTTGCAATGTTTCTGTTTGCACTTGGAGCAGCTACTGAAAGATGCACCATGGCACAAATGGGAATAGTGTGCCCTTTTTTGCACATTTTTTGTGTGTGCCAAATTAATCTTTTGAACATGCATGGCGCAAAATGTTGCTTTATCTCAATCTACTTTTAGGGCAGATTAGCAAAAACTTTTCATGAATGTAGCAGAAGCTAACCAATGAGTTGCACAGCAACATTGTTTTTTCTTAACACCGTCATGAACACTAGATTAGAAACTCACTTGATCAAATGCGATGGTGAGGATGCTAACAGCATTAAATCTAGTATTGAGGGGAGAGTACAGGTCCCAGCAGGCCCAGGGCCCCAGGAGGCAGTCCCAGGCACACCGGCACACCGGCATGACTCAGGCTCATAAGCGCCTTCACTCTCCTGCAGCACAGGGTGCTAACAGCATTGAATCCAGTCTTGAGGGGAAACTACAGGTCCCTGCAGGCCCAGGGCCCCAGGAGGAGATCCCAGGCACACTGACACACCAACACTGACTCGCGCTCATAAGCGCCTTCACTCTCCCACAGCACGGGGCGCTAACAGCATTGAATCCAGTCTTGAGGGGAGACTACAGGTCCCAGCATGCCCAGGGCTCCGGGAGGCGGTCCCAGGCACACCAGCACACAGGCACTAACTCGCGCTCATAAGCACTTTTACTCTCTTGCAGCGCAGGACACTAACAGCATTGAATCCAGTCTTGAATGGAGACTACTGGTCCCAGCAGGCCCAGGGCCACACAATGTAGTCCTAGGCACACCGGCACTGACTTGTGCTCATAAGCACATTAACTCTCCCGCAGCATGGGACGCACCCGTGCCAAGAGTGGGCCGATCATCGCCATTCGGAGCCTGAAGGAGGCGTGGCTGCCCCCCCTAGCATTTTTATTATTAAGTTGGTTTTGTGGGTCCCACTGCACCATTGCATTTTTAACCAGGGTCAAATTGCTGACTTATTTGATCATCAAGGGCCCTCCAATATATTGAATATAGTACTATTGATGGGTAAAAGGAAGGCGACCGAGGGCGGGCTGGGGTGGTGCACAAGAAAAAACATAAGAAGCAGAAACATGCAGCAAATAATTGTGTAATGGAAAGGACTGATAATCTCCTGATTGAATGTGAGGAAATATTAAACTCTTCCCCTGACAATGCTTCTGAAGGTACCCAGAGTGCGTCCTTCCCAGCTAGTGTAGGGGTTTATCCGTATCCCAGGCATGTTTAAAAAACATGAGGCGCAGGATTCAGCTCCCGCAGGACAAAGGGAAGGATATGCTATCACCCACATTCTTTCAGTATTGGCGAATGAGCCATCATACGTTGATAGTGATGTCCTTCATTGTAGCAATCGCTTTAGTCCTTTAAATGGCATTATAGATCCACATAATGGTTCTGATATAGGTACAAGGGAAGGTGTGACAGTAGATGTAAATGTAAACACATTGGTGCCCAAGGACCAATGCACTTCCCACTACAAGATCTAAAGTGTGAGGTGGCTGAGCTTAAATCTATGGTAAATACTATAATCACTAACATCAAACAGTTAATGCCAACAGATGCGTCAACCACTTTGGATTGTGTCTATAGTCTTAGACTCAGTCCTTCAGGCATACTGGCTCCACTGTCTAAATTGCCCCTGTCAACCAGTAATAAGGATCATACTAGTGTTACTCGTTCTGTAGCCCTCAGCTTGGTTTCCCGTGTTGGTCACTATCCAGCCAGCAGCAGGACGGGAAATTCTTGACAGGTTCCCACATGTAACAACCTAGACTCAGTTAAGGAATCAATAGCCTGCTGCCATCGTTCCAAACCAGTGGAACATAATGTGACCAATCGTGTTGTACACCCTGTTGCCTATTGGTCTAAATCTACCAATACTCTCTTTATGGTTAATGTGCCCAAACTGCACCAAGCAGCTCACAGGAAGGGGGGAGAATCCATCAGATATAAGGCAACTCATTGGATCCGTCATGTGAGAGTCTATTACTCAGTGATACATGAGGATATACCTGAGGCAGTCAGAAGGCCTGATCCTGACAAGCATGAGTATGGTAGACAACTTGGTAGCCCTAGATGCTAGTTCAAGTGTCCCTGGGCACTCTTGCATCCAGCTTAAATAGCAGTTTAAATACCCTAGGCTCTTTTTGCATCACAAGGCTCGGCATACCGCCAACTCGGGGTGTAATCCATCTGTCCTAAACAAAAACGATTGACTTGGAATAGTATCCAAATCCCCTTTAGATCTATTATCTCAAGGTTCCTCATGCATATAATGCAATTAGCCCTGGTACTGGTGTTCCCCCTATTCTTGATTTTGAGACCACTCACTCCTTTACACTCGATAGAACTTACCTGTCAACTCAGGACCAGCTAGTCAACTGTGCCAATATTACATCCACTTCCCCTTCATCTCAGGTTCAGGTAGACAATTGTGCTAACATTACATCTACGGCCAGGGCAGCTTCTCAAAGCGTTGGCATGCAGTATACATTCTGGAATGTGGCAAGCTTAAGATCTGTTGTCTTCCTCCTGGACTTTCTTTCTTTCTTTGAGAACCATGATTTATGTCTTTTTCAGGAAACTTGGGCAATCAATCCACTTTTTAGGGTGGCTACTTAAATTTTTACATTCCTGCACTTTCTATTAATAGGGCCAGACCGTCTGGTGGTTTAATTATATGTGCCAGAACATCATTAAACTGCCATACATCACAGTTATCTATTTACTCCCCTGAGATATTAGGCATCCCGTTACTATTTGGGGCAAACATTGGTGTGAATATTATTAATATCTATGCAAGAGGGATTGGGAGGTTTGGCTTCTGATACCCTCCGTGTTCTTGAGACGTTCGTAAGGCAATGTGCCCAGCACATTAATATCATTGTGGCAGCTGATTTAAATGTCATGTTTGAACGTCTAGGCCGAGATGATCTTGGGTTTCCTCAAGAAGAGGATCGGGCATGGTCTGTCCCTTCTTTGGACATTCCAACCATTAAAAGGTGGTTGCAAGTTGTTGCAAGTTGCTGTCCAGCTCAAAACCCTGACTATTGAATTTGGGCTTAGAGCACTCAATAGTAGGACAAAATCTGACACAAAGGATTGTCATACTTACAAAAAGGTTAACCACACATGCAGAATTGATTATTGTTGTTGACACAAGATTATGGCCTCTAGAATTTATAGTATTGTAGTTCCTGTTTTTAAAAAAGGGCAAGAGAGCCCTGCTTTGCAATTACAGACCAATTTGCCAATTGGACTGTGTGCAGAAAGTTTTCTGCCACTGTCTTCTGGAGAAGATTCAGGACTGGATGTCTGAGTGTGATATACGTAGCTCATTACAAGCTGGCTTTCACGAGAAAACATCCACTATTGATCAAGCCTTTAGGCTTCTGCTATCATATTGGAAGATGGTAGTTACTGGCAAGGTGAATCTACATGCTGCCTTTGTTAATTTGAAATCCGCGTTTGAGTTAGTGCCTTGCAATAAGCTGTGGAATGTTCTCTCTGGGATGGCAATCCCAGAACACATTTTTTCTTTGGTAGTACTGCTCCATGAGGGCCTCTATGCACATGGCAGGTGGGGCGATCTTGGGCAGCTCACTGATAACATTTCTGTGTCAAGGGGAGTACACCAAGGGTGTGTCCTTGCTCCAACTTTGTTTTCTTTCTATATTGATGACATTGCTTCCTCTTTACTCAAGGTGGAGGCAGACACACCATTCTTAGGCACACATAAAGTTCCTGTTTTGCTATATGCAGATGATACACTTTTGATATCTAAGACCCCAATTGGTTTAAGCAAACTCCATATGTGTTTTGAGGTATTCTGTTCTGCATTGGGATTGGAAATCAATCCTTCCAAAACCAAATTTATGACATTTAATCTTCTTAGATCTTTTAAGGGGAAGGTTATACTTGGAGGTACCCCACTTGTGAAGGTGAAATCATTTAGCTATCTTGGTATAATATTATCAGAGAATGTCTTGGAAGCCACGTATTGCTAAGCAGGTGCTGAAACAAAACCAAATTACGGGGGTTCCAAACAAGGTTCTTGGCCTTTCTTTTCTAAGCCGATACGTACAGCACTCCAGATCTACAAGGCCAAGGCTGTGAGCTTCGCTGTTTATGGTGCAGAACTTTGGGGTCATGCCAAAGCCCAAGCAAAATCAATTGTTGGGAATGTCTTTCTAAGAAATCTCGTTTCTCTTCCATTGAGTACTCCGTTGCTCCCTCTTTTGAAGGACTTGGGCATTAAGAGTATAGTCCACAAGGCTCATTTACATCCTCTATTGTACTGGAGGCAGCTTTGAAATACACTAGAGCTTACCTCCTACACTGTAGCCCTGCAGGATGTAATTAAAGCTGATTTCTCTCTTACCATGCCTTGGCTCAGATACATCAAAGAGTCACTATATACGCTTGGGGTCAGTGAGCTTTGGGATTCTCCAACTACTGCTCCCTTCCTGTCAAAATTCAGCCTTAAAAAACTGTACTGGAGGGTGGTAGACTCTGAGGAGTTGGGGGTAGCACTTAAGTCCAAATTGTCACGTGACCTTGTTGAGCTGAAAGGTATGTGCAAATATGAGGCTTTTTGGGATGCAATTCTGGTCCCCAAATACAAGAAGTTGTACTTACAATTTCGTATAGGAACACTACCACTTAGATCACTTACCAGTCATTGGTCATCTGAGGGGGCAACCACTTTTCCAGCCTGTAATGTCCCTATCGAAAACCTGCCTCATGTTCTATTCCTTTGCCCTGCTTATGCTACCCCTCAAAGGAAATGGCTTGCTCCTACCGGTAGACTGAGGGGAGTTTGTAGGTCCCTTGTTGCTCTTGGAATCCTTAGATCAGATTCTCACTTGGCATCGGCTTCCTGCTGTTGCCAAGTCGCATGGAGCTATCTGGATTCTTAGAGGAAAAATTTTACCTGCATTTACATGATGTGTTTGTATAATTAGCTATGTACTGAAGAATGATCAGGAGGAGCATTTAGGTTTTTATCCTTTTAAAAAAAGAATACATTGTAACGATTTTATTCTTATATATATTTATTTATCTATCTTTTTATATTGCTATGCGCTTTTATGGCTTTTGTGGCATAAATAAAGTTTGACATGACTTGAAATGGGATAGTGACGAAGGAATATACAGGCTAATGGTTACAGTGAAATTTAGATTTTGCATTCACTGATTTTAAAGTGTAAAACATAAAAGGCAATAGAGCTTTTGATTAAATAACGCAACATGTAAGTTGATAAATGGTGGGGTGCAATACATTTTATACACCAAACTTGAAGAACTAAGGCCACCTTAATTGAGATGTTTTCAAAGAGCAAATTGTGAAAGCTATTGTGGAGTTATTTTAAATTTCATTTAAATAAACATGGGTTTCAAATGAAGTATTTTTTTCACATGGCTATGCTGTATATCAATAAGCTTGTTTTATTAAAGTCACAAAAACTTGAACGCTAAGGATGCTGTTCACATGTCACAGACTCGCAATAAAAAATAATAAAACTGTGCATACACACTTGATGGTATTAATGAGTTGTGATCAGTGCAAAAGAATATACTTCTGAAATGTGGAAGTATAAGGAGCAATTATTGTAATAACATACAGAAACGGAAAAAAAGTGAAATCTATCAAAAATCACTACCTCTTAACAGCGCATGCAGTCTCTCTGGAAGGGAAACCGCGGGGTGTGAAGTGGATGGTACTTTTTCACTCGGCCTGATAATAATAAATGCAAAAACTTGTGAATGTAATCCATTAAAAGAAGCTCATTTGCATTCTCAAGTCTGGTCTCCATTCCTACATGTTTCTACAGGCGTATAAATGTTATTCTGGTCTGAGTTACTCTTGCTGTGATGGAGCAATCTGTAGATTTCCATAATCATGTTATGCGTAACTAAATTATGCAAATACATATAACTGCATTAGGCGTGATGGGGTACTTGTCCATAGTAGCTGGAGTGCTCGGAAAAGGTCCCTAAAAGATAGCGAAAAATAAGGTGTAGACTTACTGACGTAGTTTTGGTGCACAGCAACCTTAACTTTCACAAAACAGGTGACAGATTATCATTGTTTTTTTTTTTTTTTCTTTTATTTCTGCCATTTTGAAGATTTTAGGCACGTATCTTACCATGCTTAAAGTGTGTATTTGTCTTTTGGGTATTGCGGCCCCGATGCTCTATCCCGGGATCTCATTTTCCATGCATATTTTTGGCAGAATCTATGATGCCAACCCAGGATAATTTTACGATGCAACGGATGTACTAACCTGTTGCTAAGCGAAATGTCCATTCAGTGAGATTCACAGAACTCTGGCATCATGCATACCAATGAGGCATGGGCTCCTCTGTGAAAACTAACAAATCTCGGCCAATGTAATGGTGAGGGCATTCTAAACGTACTAGTCCTCCATTACTCCACTTGCATTTGCGAAATAACTTTAAGACATTCTTTGAGAGAGTATGCAGCTCTATTCGATCTCTATATGCTGCAATCGATAAGCCACAAGTGGTAGTGGGAAGGTACTGACACCATATTCAAACAATTAACAAGGAGTAGGCAGCGCCCTTTTCTCAATAATGCACCTTTAGGTCACTGTGTTTTCACTCACAAAGCTGAACCTGCAGTGTTGTGCCCTGCAACCCTTTGCGAGTTCTGAAACCTTCTAGCACATCATGTGGCCCTCCATGAGTCTTGATGAAGCAGAAAAAGAAAGACTAACAAATATTCATATATCATGTAACCAAAATCGTATAAGGTAGTGTGATTTTAGCAAAGAAAAATAACGTACGTGGGAAAATGTGCCCACGAGGTAGTTCGCCATTATTATAAACAAGCTTAATTAATCATGAAGAATTGACAATGTAGTAATCCGTCATAATTGCAAATGTATTCTATGATTTTCGTGTTGAAACTGTTATATGCTTAGCTTAAATTTAGCAGAGACTTTGGCCTAGTTGCCTGGTCTCAAATTTAACTGTGTGGTTTTCACTTGTATTAACAAAAACGTGTATTTTACTTTAAGGTTGTATTTTTCCAGAAGAAATGAATAATACACTTATCTCAAGGTTTCGTGCTAGGCTAGTTTCATCCCCTTTGAAGCAAGGTCAGCTTCTGCAGGTGCAGACAATAAAGACACTGGTATAGAATTAATTGGCAAACTTTGTTGCAACTTGTGTTCCAAGGCTCCAAGGACACCTTATGCATAAATGAGTACTGAGAAAGACACTATTCATTGGTCAAAAGGAAGCCACCCTATGAACCCTCCAATGGAAGACCCTGAAGAATTTGGTATGTTTCTTACTTAAACCCACCGGACAAAGAGAAGTCAGCCATTTTCTTTGATGCCATTTTGAAGCCTGATTCAAGATGCCATTTTAAATGACTCTTTGATGCCTTTTCTCTGTTGCAGAGAAAGAGACTTTAAGAATTCTCACCCTAGAGACTTTAACTTTAATTTGCCCCGTCTTGCCCATGCAGTAACTTTTGCCCCATTTTCCTTGCTGCCCCTTTGAAATCTGCCCCATGCTGATCGAACCGGTACCTGAGGGACGAAGACTTATCTTGAATGCTGATTGTATTTGGTAATTATGAAAGGATAATTGTATTATGCATTGTGTTTTCCTTCTTAGGTACCAACTGCTTATTTTGACAGGGCCCAAGCTAGAAGTTTTCTAAATTTGTGTTGACAAAATTTGTTTTGCATGAAGCCCCACATGCCACTGCTAATTAGAGGTTAGTTGAGGTATTCACTTGATGCACCATGTTGAATTGAAATTTTGTTATGCTGACCGATGTATGCAATTAGTCAAATTCAGTTACTTATATTAGTGATTTGTATTGCTATAACCGAGTGCATTATAATCCAAATTTTGCGTAGATTGCGTTTCTTCTGTCGTTATGGACAGCTAGTAATGTTCTTATACATATATCATTTGATTTTGAAACTCATATATATTGTGTTAGCCTTGTTAATATAGGGAAAATAAACTCATTAACTTTTAATAAACTGGTGTGGTTATTCATGACTGAAAGGTCATGGTGCGTCAAAATACTGTTTGTTATTGATTCTTAATGTGTTGTTTGATCTATTAATAGAGTATTGGGTATTGATTATAATGGTTTTTGATTTGAGTGATCCGACTATTCTTGGATGAGGAGAACCCAACTCGGTTAAAAGGTTCACCGACCTCCAACGTGTCCAAGTACAAGTAATTTATAAAGGCTGGAGGCGCTATCAGTCCATAAAATACCAAGGCCCATATTTAATAAAAAGTAGTGCATCAGCTGTGGTGCGCCACTTTTCTTGCACCCCCCAACAGGCACTTAACGACACTATGGTTGCACCGTATTTAGAATACGGCGCACCACGGCAGTCGTTAAAACAATAGCGTCAACATTTTTGCCGCTGTTGTTGCGCTTTGCTACACTAGCGTAAAAAATGTTGACGCTAGTGCAGCAAAGTGCAAGGAGGCCCATAGGTTACTATGGAAGTGTCATTTTAGTGTCTGCTCTGAGCGGACATTAATAATTATGCCAAAAATGGTGCAGTGAAATCTTTTACATTTCACTGCTCCATTTTTGCAGGCCTCCTAGTGCAGGAATGCCGCCTTGCATACAGTATGCTTGGTGCAGGCATAATGTGGCACAAGGGGTTACAAGCGCCACATTGTAAATATAGTGAGGCAGAAAGGCACTTTCGCGCCGGCATAGCATAAAGAAAATTATGCCATGGTGGCGCTAAGGTGGCACTAGGGGTTCTTAAATATGCCCCCAAGGATGTTAATTGACTGCAACACATCTTTCTACGCAAGCCAGGATCAATTTTTCTCCAAGATGGAACTGACCCTTACCCTCCACCAAAGATTTTACAACATTACCACTGAGCGTTTCCTTCATGATACTACAGTTTGCCTTCTTCCAGTTAGCATAGATCTTTCCTCATTATCAACATTAATTGAAGGGTATAGTAAAATGGGAGAAGTGGAGATAGTAGGATGAAAACAATTCTTCAGCACCACTATGTCCCAAATATTGCACTAATAAGGAGAAAACATCTAACAAAGCCCCCCAACCACTGACTATCCATAATGACCCACCATTACTTGCTTCTCCCCACACCAACTTCCCAGGACTCTCAGATGCGCTGCTCATAAATACAGAGGCCCATATTTATGAAAAATGATGTAAAATGGCGCAAACGCATTTTTGCATTATCTTTCTTAACGCCGGCTAGTGTAATTCCTTAGCGCCATCCTAGCACCATGTTTATGCAATAAGGTAGATTGGCGTTAAGGAATGAATAGCCCCCCCCCCAAAAAAGGAGCCAACAGCCGTGCAATGCCGTAAGGAAACATTACGGTAATACTGTAAAAATGATGCAACACCGTTATGCAGCACCTAAACATGTTGCAAATGGGCTAGCACCATTTTAACACCGCATTAGCGTCAAAATAAAATGCAAAAGCAGGAACAAGTTCAATTGCAACATAAGATGGAATTAACAGGCCAGGAGAGACCCCAGGGAGACCCCAAACACTCAAGTACCAGCCAGGAGGGTACAGAAAATCATAGGAGACTGAAAAGAGAAAGCACAAGTGTCACTTTAGTGAGGAGGAGCACGACATCCTGGTCAGAGAGGTAACGGAGCACCAGCATTAGCTATTTGTCACCACAAAATTGGCAGTTGGGAAGAGAGACACAATATGGCAGCAAATAGTTGACAAAATAAACAGTGTTGCCGAGGTGAAGAGAACTGTCACTGAGTTCAAGGAGTGCTGGCATGATTGCAAGCTCAGAACTAAGGAAAAAGTTGCCAGGAATCATAAGGCAGCACTGAATACTGGATGTGGAATTCCTGCACCACAGGAGGACCTGGATGAGCTGGAGGAAATAGTTGCAGCAGTCATCCTGGAGAAACTGGTCACTGGAATCGCAGGACAGGGCAGACTACCAGGAACTACCACAAATGTAGGATAAGTTGCAGGGGAGGGATATCTGGAAGTCCACTACCTGCAGAAGGGGGAGGCACATAGGACACACTCAATGCATGCTAAAGGGTTGCATCCAGACACATAGGCTGTGAGTAAAGATGTACAATCCTCACCCCATATATGTACTGACGTTTTAGTTTGCACACCAGCATATACACAACGTCAACATAGGCCAATAACTATGGCTTTACTCCACCATGTATATATGAACCACATTGCCTGGCAGGCAAGTGCAAATAGTGTGGCTACACCCATTGCATATAGTCAAAGCCCCTGTACCAACACAACATATACATCAGAGACTAGGATGGAAGTCAATACCACCCCAAGGGGGGTGTCAGAGTGGTGTATCAGGCCAAAATGCTTCCCAAACTCAACTCAATGTCACATTGTGTTGTATTGTAATTGTAATAGTATTTATATAGCACTTACTACCCCTGACGAGGCGTTGAAGCGCTTTACGGCGAGTAGCACGCTACACCAGAACCCAAAAGGAATTAGTGGTGGATTAGTATAGGGAAATATGAGTGCAGTTTTAGTATTATTATGAGTTAATTTGAGCTGCAGATATGTGAGTTTGTTAGTTAGATTGACTGGAGTAATGGAGGGGTGGAGGAGGGAAGAATCCAGAAGTGTTTATTGGGAGTTTATGGTAATAGGATTTAGGCTTGGTATGAGTAAAGCGGGGATGGCGGAGGGAAGAGTCTGTGGAAAGGGTTAGGGAGATCATAGTAGCAGGGTGAGATAAATGAGGGAGAATATAGTAGGGTTGTTTGGGAGATCATGGTAGTAAAGTGAGGTTTGGGTGACTTAGATGTGGAAGCGGCGGGAGGAGCTTAGGCAGAGTTATTTAGGAGATGAAAGTAGTAGAATGGATTTGGGATGAGTCAGAGTGGGAATGGAGGATAGACTGATGGAGACATGACATATGGTGATGGGTAGATAAGTGTGATATAAGATGAGAGCAGGGATTCATAAGTATCTAGTATAACAACTTATCTAGAAGTTATGCAATGACCTATGAACATGTTCTCTCTCTCTCTCTCTCTCTCTATATATATATATATATATATATATATATATATATATATATATATGCATATATACACACACACACACACATACACACATGAATACACACACATATGCACACATTTATGTACATAACCCATTAGTAAATATAAATTAGTTAGACAGGTTTAAAGAGTGTGTGTGTAGTGTATTGTTATGACATAGTAGCAATACATATTTTCTAAAGAACTATATACAACTAGAATATACACATGATCAGAAAAAAATATTTATCAACATAGGCATATGCAGTCCATAGCTGTTTGAATATGGTGGTCATGAAGGAAGAGCCAACTCTTGAGTAGTTTTCTGAAGAAAATATAGTTATCTGTGGCTCTTATAGTTAGGGGTAATGAATTCCATAGTTTGGCTGCTTGAACGGAGAAGGATGTACTACCTATAGTATTATCCTTGTATGGTGGTGTTCTAAGGCGGGGTGCCAATTTTGAGTGGAGGTTTCTTTGTTGAATGTATTTGGTTATTTTGTTTCTGACAAACAGCAGTCCTGTTCCATGTATAGCTTTGTGGGTGATACAAAGCAGCTTGAAAGTGCATCTTCTGGAAACTGGTAACCAGAGTAGTGCTCTCAAGGCAGGGGAGATGTGGCCTTGTGGCTTTACATGTAATAGTAGCCTGGCTGTGGAGTTCTGAATGCGTTGTTGTTTTTTCATAATCGATAGAGAGGATCCATGGTAGAGGCCATTGGCATAATACAGTTTGGATAGTACAAGCCAGATAGTAGCTTGTACCTTGTGTGGAAATCCGAGGTGGGGGAAGATGCATCATAGAGTCTTCAAGGTGATGAAGCTTGTTCGTGCTAATTAGCCCACTTGGGCATTCATAGGTAACTTGGAGTCCATGGTGATTCCAAGGTTTTTAACTTCCTTGGATAATTGAGGAGGTGGTACGAGATCGTCAGGCCAGGTGCACAGTGGGTCATTACTTTTCCAGTCACCACATATGAGTATTTCTGTTTTGGAGGCATTTAGTTTGAGATGGCTCCAGGTGATCCACTGATCAACGGCTCTGAGGCAACTGAAGATTTCCAAGTTTTCAATGTTTTTGGGGCATTCTAATTTAAGTAGTATTTGTGTGTCATTTGCATAGTTGTAGCATGTGATTTGCAAATCATTGATCAGTTCTGGTAATTATATCATGTAGGTGTTGAAAAGCAAAGGTGAGATAATTAATCCTTGGGGGACCCCTGCTTTTGTGAGGTAAGGTTCGGACGAGAAGGGGGGAGAATATATGATATTAGATCTTTTTTGAAGGTAGGATGTAATCCACTCGATAGCAGTCCCCTCTATGCAGGCTTTGTGGAGTCTTTGAATTAGGGTGTGATGGTCAACGGTATCAAAGGCAGCTGAGTGGTCCAAGAGAAGTAGTGCAGCAAATCCATTGCGGTCGACTATGTTTTTAAGATCATTCCAGATTGCTGTGAGTGCCGATTCAGTGCCTCTTCCTGGGCGGAATCTAGTTTGGAAGTCTGGAAGTATAGAATTGTCTTCAATGAATTGTGACATCTGGGCGAATGCTGCTCTTTCTATCAGTTTGCCCAGGAAAGGTCCATTTGTGATTGGTCTGTGGTTGTTGGGGTCTTGCGGGTCTAGGTTTGTTTTCTTTAATAACGGTTGTATGTATGCCTTTTTCAGGTCTACAGCATTGCCTATTCTCATGTGTGCTGCAGCACACATTAAAATGCCATCTTCCCCAAAATAGCTTGTACATGTGCAGAAAGGGACACCTCCCTGCACATGAACAAATCATAACTTCAAGGCAGCCTCCCCGGCATCATGCTGCAACAATGCCTGTGTTGGTGCAGGGAGCACTACTCTGTGCAGGCGCAGGTGGAGTTTCGGAACTGTACTTTATACAGGTAAATACGGCATATCACTGCATATCAAAACTGCTGCAGTGTACTACAATTTATCTTACAGCTGTCCTGAGCCATGCCAAATGAGAAAATATCTGCCCTAAAGCTTGCAACCTGTGGAACACAACCCATACAGGCTGAACCCACAACAACTCACACACAACCATTTGAGTCACATAGGAATGGCCACAGAATAAATGCATACAACACATTGTGCGTGTATGTGAACATCATGTGTGTGGCTAAACAAGTGGCTGCATTCTCACCATTTGACAGGTTAGAGGGCAAGATCAAACAAAAAATGGATGGTGTGTGCTGCTGTGCAAAATTAGGCAGCATCACACATCGTTGAATTAAAAAAGGCAGGGATGCACCATATACATTAGAATACACCGCTCTCCTGTATACCTCCCAGCGCAAGTGGTAATCAGATGTTGTGCGCCACTGCAGCCAAACTTGCACCATAGAGCAAGGATGGCTGCATTGAGGAGGAGAATGTTTCTGCGCATAAAGGGACACTGTTCTGCACAACATCAAACTGAAAGTGTCATTCACTCTTGCTCTGTGTGCAACACAATGCAGCACACATAGTAAAAGCAAGAAATGCAGTACAAATGTAAGCATCATTCTTAGATCTTGATATGCGAAACCCACCCCTGGGATGGTGTCAGAAATTGGGCCAGCATCTGGAATACAAATAGACAAAAATCGGAGGCAGTGTCAAAACGCAATGGGTGTTGCCATGGTGCGCCCGATACCCAGAGCATTTGGATGCTTCCTCAGATTTAGTAGTATCAGTGAACATGTGGCAGCGCAAAAATCAAAGGCCATCCCAGGGGTGGTGTCAGCAAGGCCCAACGAAGAGGTATACATGCATTTCCCCTTGTTTATACATTTTTAATAGAGCCCAACTGCATTGAGTGATTGTGTATGTGCAGGAACAGACACCTTGTCACATATAAACAATCAAACCTTTCAATGCAGACATACTTGCCACGATGGAGCAAGGATGACTGCATTGGCACTAGGCAGATCTATGTAGTGGACAACACAGGGGTTCACTTTACGCAAATTAATACGGCACATCCCTGCATGGTGCAATTCACGCAGCGGGGCGCTGCCACTCTGATTGCAGCGTTGTGCTCCATCATATTCCATTACTGGTGAGCTTGACCCATGAGTGATGCACATTGCTACATATAAGTACAACTACAACTTTGGGTCAGTGAATGTCCCATGTCTATAGCAGATGCAATACAATATTGATTTTACACTATCGCATTGCAGAGGATGATGGCTTACCTCCCGCCGACCTGCCTTTCATGGATTTCCCTGATGACGGATGACCAGTTGCCAAGCCTCACTGCACAGACCCTCCTGGATGTCCTAGAAGCACTCTATACACCACCTCCAGTTGCAGGGAGGACACACAGTGTTGTGGGGTCTCTACAAGTACCAACCAGACACGAACACATGCCACCAGCCAGTACTCACACAGCCCTGGACTCTGAGGACTCAGAGATCAGCTTTCAGAGGACAGTGGTAGGAGTCCAGAGGGAGCTGGCAAAGCAGGTTCGGTTGGGGATGGAGATCATGGCAGGCAGCCTAGAGAGAGTGCGGAAGTGCCTCAGTCTAAATAAGAAAAACTAAGCTTCCATCAGAGGCACCCACTCCCTGCTACGTGGACTCCAGCAGTCCCTGGCAGACATAGCTGCTGTCACAAAGGAGAGGCTATGACAAATGCCCTCCTAAAATGCCAGCAGCATGCAGAATACTTTGGACTACATACAGTGGGAAGTGACCTCCCTCAGGGAGAACATGGCTGCCTATCCATGTGATGTTGTTGTGGTCTTGAAGAATCAGCAGTTCCTCCTTGCAGCAGTGATACCTTTTGTGTTGCCACAAATGGCAGCTGCTGGGTCCTTTGACTCCACATCTCTATCCCCTGAAGTATGTGTGGCCCCTTCTACCTCTACAAGAGCATCAGCCATGGCACAGGGGGCACCATACACATCAGAGGATGAAGATGGCACATGGACAGTTTCACCTTGGTTATGGGCTTAAGATCATGCCAGTGTTGTGACTGTATGAAATGTGCCTTCTTCACCTAACCACCGTAGAAATGTCTGCTATGTGCTGTAATTGTCTCTACCATTCCAAATGGCAATGTAATGCACTCCTCACTAATGAACACTACTCTGAACCATGTTTCATGTCTACCCTACACCAATCTAACACTACACATCCAAAACCCCATATAAAACTACACAAAACAGTAAAAGGGATTGGAATGAACTGAGATGTTATAAGACACCTTAATAGTTCACTTCTTGCTCTTTAAAAAACTTTTTCTTGATGTATCACAATAACTTGCAGTCCTCTGCAGCATCCACCTCCAATTTGGTCAGTCTGGCCAAAATCTGGCCAATGTCCCTCCTCATGTACTGCTGAAATTGAGTAGGGACTACTGCTGTGGTGGTGGTTGCATTATCACTGGTGCAGCTGTTGTTGAGGCCTGTGGTCCAGCAGTGGCCCCCTGCACCTCTAATGGCTTGACACCAGTGTCCTTTTGTGGTTGTTTTGGAGGTCTCCATTCCCCTGATGCTTTTTTCCTTCGGAATCTCTTGCTCATTCGGTGGTAGGCATCATCAACCTCAATTATGTGGTGGTATTGTTCAGCCCTCTTATAGAAGTCTTACCTCTGTGCCTCAGTCATGTTGGCAACTGAAACATGAGGAAAAGCAAGCATTAGTATCATCATTGGGTAGAGATTGTACAGGCATATTATGTAAACTGCAACTGCAGATAACACATACACTCCAACACACATTCCTCAAAAATGACATACTCCTCATCTGTGAGTATTTCCTTCCAGCCATCATCAGTATCATGTACATGTCACTGGGATGACGAAAATGTACCTGAAACAACAGGGCCCAGAGCTGAGTGGACAAAATTGTCCATGATCAACAATTGTGACTTCTACCTTGTGAGGATCACGTGCCCCAACATGTCTGGATTTCTGGTGTCCTTGTGAATATATGGGGCTGTGCATGCACTCCATCACCTCGACAAACCTGGTGAAACATCAATGCTTGCCCAGTCGTCATGGAGGGAAGGTGTGGGCTATATGATAGGGTGACAGGTAACATTCCACCTGCTATTCTAAGGTTTGGTTCACCAACACTAATGTGTCCTGTTGTAAGACCTGACCTGATCATACGTAACAAGGGGTCACACCATTGCGCATGATGTGCCCACATGTACAACTGATTGAGACTTCCCAGAAAGTTTGGCTTTAAGCCTGAGCTGCACATTATACACATAAGATTTGTCATCACATTCCGGAACTGAAGCCCCCCCACCCTGTGCAATGTAGTGCTCCATGTGTTAAACAGCACACACATGGGGGCATATTTATACTCTATTTGCGCCAGAGTTGCCTAATTTTGTTTTACGCAAATCCGGTGTAAACTTAACTCCACATTTATATTTTGGCACTAGACATGTCTAGCACCCAAATATTGGAGTTAAAGTCATTTTTCACCAGCAGAAAACTACCTTGCGTCAATGAAATGCAAGGTAGGCCTTCCTGGGCAAAAAATGACTCTAAGGCCCTAGTGCCTTATTTATCCTCCCGTGCAAAAATCACACACGGGGGAGGAGGGGTCAAAAAATGGTGCAAAGCTTGCTTTGCACAATTTTTTAATGCCTGGGTCAGGGAAGGCATTAAGGGACCTCTGGGCCTATTTCCATAGTGGAACACCATGGAATAAGCCCATCGGTACCCTCCACAGGCCCCAGGGACACCCACAGCAGAGAGACAGCGGAGGACAGCAGACCATGCGTTAGTGCAGTTTTGCACCAAAAAGTATAAATCAGGGCCATGGTGCCTCTGTTGGCACCCTTAGGCCCACAGTGAGTTTGGCACTACAGTGGGTGCTGCAACAGTATACAGAAACATTCTACATCATTTACACATGCATGTAAGACATCATAAAAGTATCAGGTACGCACACATAATTCAAATCATATGCATATGTGAATTGACCTACCTCACTCACAAATAACATGTCAGCAGGACCATGCTGTGAAAACTGCTTGAGATCTGGTGTGGGAAGAATCATAGACTTTTCACAAAACCATCTGGAGGTTAGTTGTCTACTAAATGTGTACAGTACTGATTGTTGTACAGCACAATATGGCTTCTTGCAGTACTACAGACTCATAATATCTGAAGGGCACTGAGGCACCTGTAGTGTATGTGTCTCCTACATAAGCCCCCTAGAGACCGCTGGAGATGTCACCCACATCCGTACCATCTTGTCAGTAAGTGTAAGCTATGTGTGGCACACTGTGCTGACAATGGTGCTGTAACAAAGTAGCTGTAAACATGCATGCTATGTACATAGACAGCTGCCCTGCAACCTATCATGGTAGACACCAATGACTAACTGGCCAGCCATGACAATTCCCATTTCACAAAATTCCATGCCAGCACACGTTGCCCTTTGAACTACATGCAAGCCATTCTCCTTGCACATCATTCCAACATACATGAGGTAATTATCCATTCTCCAATGATATCAGATCACTTACTCGATGCATCAGGGTCTTGGAATCGAGCAACCTCTCCTACAGTGTAGGGTGCAGGTCCACCTGCAAGACATGGATGAAAAATGTTCTCTAGTGTAATTTGCACATTTCAGTAAATGGACAGCATTGTATACTGTTAACTTGTTAGGCTGAGTGAGCACATCATCCTAGGGGTAGGGCAGAGCAACTATGCACACATAGTCTCGGATAATATAAACCCACACACCTACAAACCATCACTGTCCCTGGCACTCCTGTGGTGCTTCTCGCTGCACCATTAACACATGGCATTGTCATGCAGGTGTCTGTTAGCTCTACACCTCCATGACCATATGCAACTGCTTGAACTGTATATTGCATCTGAGGGGCATGCAATGGTTGTTGTAGTGGCTGTCCCATTGTGACACCCAAAGCATTTGGGGCTGCTGCAGATGTCATAGACATCTACCTCATTGCCACAGCAAACTGACAAACAACTGCCCAGGGGTTATGTGGGTATTACAAGGTGCTGAGGAATGACGTGATACATCCTTCTCTGAAGTAAGTAATATGTGTGTGCCATCACAAGGCACACACGTGAACAATAATGCTACCGGAGTATAATAATGTGAACATAGTTGTACCCAACTGCAAATTGACTGATTGAAATCATGGATGTCTTTTCAATAGTTTGTGGCTAGGCATTGTTGCCATGGTATACCATTATTTGTCCAGGGAGGGAAAAGGACATGGGCATAGAAAATGCCTCAACACAGAAACACTTGCTCTGTGGTGCAAGGATGCATTTGTTGGTTATAGCTTACTGAGTGATGTGCCAGTGAAGGAGCAGATGCAGGGCAGCCCCATACTGACAGTGAGAAGCAGCAGGCCTGAGGAACAGACTCTGCACAGGTGTGTGATAATAGACATAGTATAGGGTGTATGTGATACATAAGGAACTGGAACAGGAAAGTGCTAGTAGGCTGGACCAAGTGCATGGTCAAGCTCCCTTACATGGTCCTAGCCAATAACACAAAGGGGCCAATAAGACAACAGGTGCAGCACCAATTGCATTAATACTTGCCTTGTGGCCCTCAGTGCACCCCTTACCCCCGCCCTGGGTGTGCCTAATGAGAATGAAGGCACATCATGATGCAGGTAAGGTCCAAATGGATTATTTCTTTGTGGATAAATGATGTACTCAGCAGGAGCTGGAACAGATTCTCGTGACTTCTACTGAGTACATTGGGGACCCGCCTCATACATTTTCACCCCCCCATATCACACCTGCTCTCAGCAGCTGTTCAGAGTGCCGGTGTATAATTGTACTAAGGGATTTCTCAACTTAGTGGCTTACACATATGCAAACCATACAGGTTTTGGGGCCCCCTTCCATACATGATGCATGGAGCAGGCCTCATTTGGTGCTGCTTATTACCAAGTTGCCCTATGCATGCATCACAACTGTTAGACCTGACAGCCTTAGGTTGGTCACTCTCAACATTTTGCCTAGCTACCTCCACTTTTTGGCACTGTTTTTGCTGGTTTTAGGGCTCTCTTCACTTTACCACTACTAACCAGTGCTAAAGTGCATATGCTATCTCCCTTAAAACATGGTGACATTGGCTCATACCCAATTGACTTATTTAATGTACTTATAAGTCCCTAGTAAAGTGCACTACATGTGCCCAGGACCTGTAGATTAAATGCTACTAGTGGGCCTGCAACACTGATTGTGCACCCACATAAGTAGCCCCTTAAATATGTCTCAGGCCTTCCATTGCAACACCTGTGTGTGCAGTTTCACTGCCAATTCGACTTGCCATTTAAAAGTACTTCACAAGCCTTAAACTCCCCCTTTTCTACATATAAGTCACCCCTAAGGTAGGTCCTAGGTAACCCATAGGGCAGGGTGCTATGTAGAGAAAAGGCAGGACATGTACCTGTGTACTTCATATGTCCTTGTAGTGTAAAACTCCTAAAATCGTTTTTCACTTCGGTGAGGCCTGCTCCTTTCATAGACTAACATTAGGGCTACCCTCATATACTGTTTTAGTGGTAGATTCTGATCTGAAAGGAGTAACAGGATCATATTTAGGGCCTCATTTATAAGCCCCTAGCGCCACAGGAGCGTTACTTTTTGCGACGCTCCTGTGGCGCAAAGCACTGCGCCATATTTACAAGGTGGCGTTAGACCTGAGGCAGCGCCAAAATCCAACGTCACCCCCAGAGGTGGCATTAGCAGGACGCAATGAGGAGGAATACTTTTATTCAGCCTCGTTATTTGCTTTTTCTATGCGTGCTACATTCTGCAGCACACATAGATAGAGCAAATTCCAGAAATGATTGTTTTTGTGCGGGAAGGTGTCCCTTCCTGCACCTAAACAATCATTTGAACATGACGCTTTGGCACTTCTGTGGGTGCTGCATTGTGCAGCACACACAGAAGTGAAAAAGTGCCAATAGTGATTGTTTATGTGCAGGAAGGGACACCTTACCGCACATAAGCAATCACACCCCTCAACGCAGACATCCTTGCATGATGGAGCAAGGATGCCTGTGTTGGCTCTGGCAGCTAAATTTAGTGCCAGCGCAGGGGGAATCGCAGGGGTGTGCCGTATTCAGTTAAGTACAGCGCATTCCTGCATTTCCAAAGTGACACAGTGCGGGAACTTTTCAATAAATCTGGGCCCTCGTATGACCAGAATGGTAATACAAAATCCTGCTGACTGGTGAAGTTGGAATTTTAGAAATGCCACTTTTAGAAAGTGAGCATTTCTCTGCACTTAAATCCTTCTGTGCCTTACAATCCACGCCTGGCTGGGTTAGTTGAAAGCTCCCTTGTGCATTTTACTCATACATCCCCAAAACCCGACCCTACCAACTCAGACACTTCTTGACAAGATAACTCCTGGGAAAGAAACTCTGAACCAGAACCTGCAACCTCCTAATAGAAGCTGCCTGGCTGACCAAAGGTCATACCGGACTGCTTTACTGTAAAGGACTGCTGCCTTGCTTTTGCCCTGCTGCCTTGCTGCCCTCTGGCTCTGCTGAGAAGTGCACTCCAAGTGCTTGGATTGAGCTTGCCTCCTCTTTTCTGAAGTCACAGGGCCAAAAATACTTCATCTCTGCAAATAACTCCTTGTGTGTCAAAAATGGATGCACTTCCTGCCGGAATCGACTCACAGCCTGCCCTGCAGTGAGAAAATCACTGCATCCCCGAACAGGAATGATGCAGCCCGGCTCCCTGAGTGGAGGTCGATGCAGCGCCAGCATTGCGACCGGAACTTCTATGCACAGCCCACCGGATCGATGCATTGCCAAGCCTGAACAATGCAGCCGACTTCCTGTGAGAGGAATCTGCAACAGAAATTTCCCTGCATTGCCCACTGGATCGACGCCGCTCCTGTGACTTCGCCGCATCGTCTCCAGGCCATCCAAATACCCCGCAACCCGAAGAGTATACAAGCTTGCACGCTGGAAATCAACTCAAAGCCCTTGCTGCGTGGAAAAGCATTGACGCATAATCTGTGTGCGCCCAGAGAAGCCAACACACACCTCCCCGTTTTGAACACATCTCCTCCTCTGCAGTCCTGTGTTGATAATTTAAGACGCAAACCAGGTACTTTGCGCTAGCAAGAGACCATTGTTGTTTTTAAGAACTAAAGACTCTATTTATCATTACAAAAGTGACATTTCAACATGTATTTATCAAATCTTGATCATTTTGACCTCAATCTATTAAGATAAATATTTTATATTTTTCTAAACCTGTGTGGCGTTTGTACTGTGTTATTGCGTGATTTATTGCACAAATACTTTACACACTGCCTTCTAATTTAAGCCTGACTGCTCAGTGCCAAGCTACCAGAGGATGGGCACAGGATAATTTGGATTGTGTGTGACTTACCCTGACTACAGTGAAGGTCCTTGCTTGGACAGCGGGTAACCTGACTGCCAACCAAATACCTCATTTCTAACAACAACACTTTGTAATGGTCGTACAGTGAAAATGGTACATCTGCCCAGCATAAGCTTCATCAATGTACATCTGACTTGCAGTCCTACGGGGCGGTGGAACTCATCATACAGGTAGCATACGACATGTCCACATCCACAGGCATTACATGCAGCACTCAACCATATATGCAACTGTCAAGCACATGCAAAAGTAAGGAATTTGTGCGGAAAAGTGAGACTCACCCACTTCTCCACCAATCTCAATTCCCAGATGATCCAGCAGATCCTGCTCCTTTGTCACCAGATCTGCCCATCAATGTTTAAGTTGGTGGTCATTCCTTTGACTGCTGAAGATCCTGGTGAGGTGGTGGAGCACCTTGCCCAACCGCAGCCACCGTGCCTTTGTGGGTAACCAAGGATTACCTGGCCACCCAGTGGCAGCATTAAAAGGAGGTTGTGCTGTACAAGCCAGATGAACCCCCCCAGCTCATCCGCACATCCACCACATCCTCCCCTTCCCAGACATTCTGCAATGACAGTTTAGCCTAAACAAAAAGTTACCAATCCACCTACCTACAACATCAGCTCCATACACCCTCACTCAGTCACAGCCAACAAGACTGTGAAGTGAAAGAGAACTACCTGTACCATGTTTGGAGGCAGGATGTCCTGTTTTATCACTTCCTTGGCGTGTGTGTCATGTATCTAGTCATGCGTTGCTTTTTTTAATGCCTGACGGTCATGTGTCGTTTTTCTCACCATTAGCGTGAAAAGGCCTGTGGACGTGCGATAGACACTCAGGGGCTAAGCGTCTTTTAGCTTAGGGCTATTGTATGGTGCATCCAAATGTGTGAATATTTTTGACGTATGACAGTCATGCATGGATTATACACTATGGGGCGTTCAGAGGCGTGTGTACGTGTAATTGTCGCTCAGGGCCCATGCGTCATTTTACAAACGTTGGAATGTATAGTTTATGCGTTTGGTCACACATTTGTGATGCATTAAAAATTTGCATGGATTTTTGCATTGTAGAGTGCACCCTGGTTAACTTAACATGTTACATGGGCTGAACAAGAATGTTGTATATGTGTTATGGCAATATGTGCATGAATGTCCAGTACTGTCATTACGGTGACAATGGTATGTTGAACCTATAGGTTTGTTTATGAGTCTGCTGAATGCGACTACTTATACCTTGTGCATATGTGCATGTGTAGCTAAACTGTGTCCACATACATGTTGGCACATGTGTGCTATGTGTGTACACATGTGCATGTAAAGTAATTTTTGGGTGTACTACATTGTTATGTCTGAGATAAAAATGTATGCATACCTACAACACAGTACATATGGTGGCCCATGTCCAACACATGGTAAAGCATGTGACAACCATGACAGTTTCTATTCATAGTATTTAGTGGACTTGAACTCCATTGACATCACATAAACCCTGCCAATTTGTGTGTGCATATGCAGCCATGCTGTGGTGTGTTGTCAGATTTTACTTCATGTTGCTCTGCTACACGTGTGCTATTTTGTGTGCATGCATCTAAGTTGCAGGAGGTGTCATGTACACATGTGTTGGTGAAGATTGGTATATGCCCTGTGTGTGTATCGACGTGTTTTGTAATATCTGTAACATATGATGACAGTGGTGTGTTCATGGGATGTGAAACCTCATGCTACTATCTTCCTGCATAGACACATGTTGGCATTTGACAGATGCATGCATTGTCACCTCAGTGCCACCTATGTTTCCGTATGTCGGAACACATGTGAAGGTAATTTCTTACAGCTACTGATCTTGTGATACCTGTGCCCTTACTTGCTAGGTTGCCTTTTGCTCAGAATCCATACACATTGCCATTCCTGAGCCATTACAGTGGTACATGTGTGCTGAGATAGGTGCATATGTGTGCATGCAATCAACTAGGCACTCACATTTGTCCACGTCATGTTTGTTATGATAGTCACAAACAATGGCATGCCACTGTGCAACAGTGTTGCAGTCTGGCATAGATGGTACCCTACTCATCATCATAAATGTGTGAGTTTGTATAGCAACACAAACCCATGGTTGCATGTGAAGAGTCAGGTTGATGGAGTTCCAGTTTACTCACCCCCCTGTGTACATGCATCAGGCCCCTGACAATGTAATTTGTTAATGTAGCGAGAGCAGTGTTGTGTGAGGTAATTGAGCAGACTCCCTGGGAGACAGAAACATGTACAATTGTGGTCATACAGACCAGGATATCACACTTTTATCTGTGGTACTTGATGTCAGCTTTCCCCTCTCATGTACAGAGCTCTGGTGCTTGCACATGTGGGACATGTGACATTATTTGATGTCCTTAGTTCTTTCCTGGGACAGCTTGTTGGGCTTGTATATCTATTGTGACTTCAGTATTAGAAACGTGCCAAGGTACAGATGGTGTTGTCTGTCACATCCTCCTGTCATGGTGGCATGTGATGGGCAAATACCATAGTGTGCTACTGCCCAACATGACTGGGTTTTGTACTGACCGGCTCACCATCTCTGTACATACGTGAAATGTTGACATGTAAACATTGATGTGTTGTACACTCAGTGTTGGTCTATGTGTATCCCTTCTCCATATATTCCTGCACTAGTGGTAAGGCTTGTATTGTCACCTACATTGCCCCCTTTCTTTAGGCTGCTTGCACTTTGTACATATCTTCTATAGCAACATTGTCTGGTCATACGTGGGCATGATGCAACATGTGACTTGTGTAATTAGAAGATGTCCACTTCTCCTTGTACTGGCAACTTGATAGTTATGTTCCATTGACGGTATTTGTGAGATGTCATGAGTTCCACACACACATGACATTACTCCTGCCACAGCACTTGTGTTGTCTCCATTTCACCTCCTGTGTTGTATTTGCAAGTATCTGGGGGTGTTTCGAAGCTGTCTATCCTGGTATGTATTGCTTTGTGCTGTGTGATGTATTTATACACATCATACAAGGTATAAATGGAGACACGTCAAGAATTGTTGATACTGGCAAACCAGTTGCTTCCTAGGACATACACTCATACATCAGTGTTCACATGTGTTAGACCTGACATGCTTTAGGGTGGTCACCACTAACCTTTTGCCTGCCTCCCTCCACTTTTTGGACTCTGTTTTTGCTGGCTCTTAGACTCTGCGCACTTTATCACTGCTAACCAGTGCTAAAGTGCAGATGTTCTCTCCCTTTAAACATGGTAACCTTGTATCATACCTGATTGGACTATTTAATTTACTTATAAGTCCCTAGTAATGTGCACTATATGTGCATAGGGCCTGTAGATTAAATGCTACTAGTGGGCCTGCAGCACTGGTTGTGCCACCCACTTCAGTAGCCCCTTTACCTTGTCTCAGGCCTGCCATTGCAAGGCATGTGTGTGCAGTTTCACTGTCACCTCAACCTTGCATTTAAAAGTACTTGCCAAGCCTAAACCTCCCTTTTCTCCACATATAAGTCACCTCCAATGTGTGCCCTAGGTAAACCCTAGAGCAGGGTGCTGTGTGGGTGAAAGGCAGGACATGTACCTGTGTAGTTTACATGTCCTGGTAGTGTAAAACTCCTAAGTTCGTTTTTGCACTAATGTGAGGCCTGCTCCCTTCATAGGCTAACATTGGGGCTGCCCTCATACAGTATTGAAGTGGTAGCTGCTGATCTGAAACGAGTAGGAAGGTCATATTTAGTATGGCCAGAATGGTAATACCAAATCCTGCTGACTGGTGAAGTTAGATTTAATATTACTATTCTAGAAATGCCACTTTTAGAAAGTGAGCATTTCTTTGCACTTAAATCTTTCTGTGCCTTACAATCCATGTCTGGCTGGGCTTAGTTGACAGCTCCTTGTGCATTCACCCCAAACACAGGGTACTCAGCCTCACTTGCATACATCTGCATTTTGAATGGGTCTTACTGGAATGAGAGGGTGGAGGGCCTGCTCTCACACAAAGGACTGCCACACCCCCTACTGGGACCCTGGCAGACATGATTGAACTGAAAGGGGACCTGGTGCACTTTTTAGCCACTCTTTGAAGTCTCCCCCACTTCAAAGGCACATATGGGTATAAAACAGGGCCTCTGCCCTACCTCATCAGACACTTGCTGGAGAAGAAACCTGAACCAGAACCTGCATCCTGCCAAGAAGAGCTGCCTGGCTGCTCAAAGGACTCACCTGTCTGCTTTCTACAAAGGACTGCTGCCTTGCTGTTGGCCTGCTGCCTTGCTGAACTCTTGTCTGGCTGCAAAAGTGCTCTCCAAGGGCTTGGATAGAGCTTGCCTCCTGTTCTCTGAAGTCTCAGGACCAAAAAGATTTCTCTTTTTCATTTGGACTCTTCATGCGCTGAAACTTTTGATGCACAGCTTGCTCCGTGGTGAGAAAATCGCTGCACATCGACGCTGAACGTTGCAACGCCTTTGGAGCGACCGGAACTTCGACGCACAGCCTCGCTAGAACAACGCCGTCCGACTTCCAGAGGGGAAATCGACGCAACGCCTGCCGTGAGAACGAAACTTCGGCGCACAGCCTCCCGGAACGACGCACAGCTGGAAAACAAGCAGAAGAATCCAAGTACAGGCCCCGGGACATCTGGTAATCCCGCGAACCACAGAAAGAGACTGTCCGCGCGCCGGAAAATGACGCCCGACTTCCCCGCGTGAAAAATAACGACATAAGACCATGTGTGCAGGGGAGAAATCGATGCACACAGCATTTTTCCACGTATCTCTTCTTCTGCGGCCCTTTGCGGAGATTTTCCACTTTAAACCAGGTACTTTGTGTTTGAAAGAGACTTTGTTTGCTTTTTAAAGACTTAAGACACTTTATATCACTTTTCAGTGATATCTCTACAATTTCACATTGCATCCTTCTTCGTTTTGACCGGCAATTATCCAGATAAATATTTTATATTTTTCTAAACACTGTGTGGTGTATTTTTGTGGTGCTATATTGTGTTATTGTATGATTTTTTGCACAAATACTTTACACATTGCCTTCTAAGTTAAGCCTGACTGCTCGTGCCAAGCTACCAGAGGGTGGGCACAGGATAATTTTAGATTGTGTGTGACTTACCCTGACTAGAGTGAGGGTTCTTGCTTGGACAGAGGGTAACCTGACTGCCAACCAAAAACTCAATTTCTAACAACAAGTTTGCCTGGATTTGCTCTAGGCATGTGTCAAGACAGCAGATTTGTGTGCCAAGTGTGCACCTCATGTGCATAGTGAAAATTTGACACTCTGCCTACATTCAACCAAGATAAAAATTTGGTGGTGCATTGTCCAAATAAATTCATGGATCGTGACTAAGGGTCATGTATTTGGACAGTGATTCTGCACCCATAGCTGATAATTTTGTCAGGCAACCCATTGTACACTCCACAGCCAACATGTGTGTGCCATGCGTGAGGTTCAGACCACCATGTGTCAGGGTTGTGCCCAATGGCAGTGCCAGGACACAATCCCATGGATACAATGTGCAGGCTCAGCATCAGACATTGGTTACAATCCCTGGACATTTACTGAAGGACCACAGTTAGCAATGATGTTCCACCCTTGTCACACATGTACCATGCAGGCAAAGCTACTGTCACCATGAGTTGTAACAGTGTTCTGTTTTTACATAATTTGATATCCATTTGTTGACAGCCCCTACCTTATGTGTGCCCCCCTTGCATACATCTTGCTATGCATGGTATTGTTGTAGTGAATGGGCTAGGTATTAGCACCTTCCCCACTTGGTGGCCCAAGATATGTAGTGGTGCATGGATTTAGACCTTCAGGAGTCACATGGGTGCAAATTGCGTGTCACTGATATGCGAGATGGTAACAGTAGACCCTCTTACGTCACAAATGATGTTTCTAGTATACTGGTCACCTTTGTGTTTCTTACCTTGTCACTGAGGTTTGAGTCACATTTCAATGGTGTACTTAGTGGAGAATGAGTAGACCAAGGAGAATCAGGTGCAAAGTGATTTATTTGTGCTATTTAGAATGTGATGTTTATAGTATAGTGACTATCGCCCTCATTATGACATTGACGGTAAATGCCGCCTACCTCCATGCTGACGGCTACCAATATACCACTGCGTTGGCGAAAATCCGTTCACCATATTATGACGCACACACACACCAATCCAACAGAATACAGTCACATACACAAATTGACCTGCCCAAAGGTCAGTGCTAAACTAGCGGTCCCAAAACTCATGCCGTTAAGCCACCAAAACAACACCCATCACATTATGAGCCACAAATCACCACAGCGGAAATTCAATGGGGGTAAACCATTGGCGGTACATACCGCTGTGCTCAGAATGGACACCCATATACAAAACAACACTACATTGGCCAATACAAAAAACACACACCTGACACTCATACACACACCACACCCACAGCATTGTAAAACACACACCTGCATTACCCACGACCCTTCACCATCAACAATTACTGCCAGGTGAGTGACAAAAACAGCACAGAGACAACTAGACACACATACTACTCGCACCGATACATCCATCACGCACTCCATATCACACCCCACCACATTACTCAACACACTCTCACCAGCACACACCACACAACACCCATGGCACCACAAAGGCACCCCGTTTCACTGAGGAGGAGTTAAGGGTCATGGTGGAGTAAATTCTCAGGGTAGAGCCACAGCTGTTTGGAGCACAGGTACAACAGATATCCATTCCAAGGAAGATGGAGCTATGGTGGAAAATCTTGGACAGGGTAAATGCTGCAGGACAGCACCCAAGAACAAGGGACGACATCAGGAAGAGGTGGAACAACCTACTTGGGAAGGTACTTTCCATAGCCGCAAGTCACCAGCTCGCCATACAGAGGACTGGCAGTGAACCCCCACCTCCTCCCCCAAAGCTCATAGCATGGGAGGAACAGTTACTGGCAATACTGCATCCTGAGGAACTCACTGGAGTAGCCGGAGGACTGGACAATGGTAAGTCAACATTTAATACTTATCACCCCCGTACCTGCATGCCATCACACACCCTCAACCTCACTCCCATCACTCCACTCCATCCCACACACTGCACCTACACATTTGACTAACCACAATGCCAGGTCGTGCATTCTATACAAACACACGGACGCCCCTCCCAGCCCTACATGGACACCCATCACCAAAGCATGCACAGGATAGGAAAACTAACATACCAACAATACCTCACCATACACAAGCAAAAGGTGGCAAGGCAACACCAACAATAGAGGGAAGCCAGGGATATACAATATGTCTCATACATGAAGCATAATACATCACTTACATCCCTACAGGTGCCCCAGCCAATGTCAGTGGACAGGAGGTGCCACGATTATCCAGTCCCCCAACAGAAGATGCCCCCAGTGATGACAGTAACTCTGGACTTCAGGATCGGGATGACCTACCTGACCCATCAGGGACGAATATGTGACAGAACAACTAGGTCCTAAACGACTATAGCCTAAACCACTACTGCTAAACAACTAAAAAGTCTCTACAACTAAGTACTGAACAACTACTGTCTGAACAACTACTGTGTCTGAATAACAATTGCCTGAACAACTAATATATATATATATTCTAAACAATTAATAAACCATAAAAACCAAAAGGAAAACCTTACTTTAAAATTAGTTGTTCAGGCAATTGTTATTCAGACACAGTAGTTGTTCAGACAGTAGTTGTTCAGTACTTAGTTGTAGAGACTTTTTAGTTGTTTAGCAGTAGTGGTTCAGGCAAGTAGTGGTTTAGACCTAGTTGTTCAGGATGTTTCCCTCAGGGACCACTGGACAGCTGGTTACCCAAGCCACTCACAGACCACCACAGAGCCTCCCTTATCAGGATCCAACACCACAGCACCCACCCAGCGTACCCACACCTCTGTCCCCAGGACACGTCAGTCAGCAGTGTGCCCACCTCTACAGGGACCCCAGACCACACCTCATACCCAAGACAATCAAGGATCTGGGGTCAGTGGCAGTGGGCACAACATTCAGGGGACAGAGGCACAGGCCAACAGGGACACTGGGAGGACTGCTGTGTACCAGAGGGAGGACAGGACAAGGGAACCGACTCTCCAGGAGGCTCTCTTCGAGATCCTGGCCTACCAACATTTCCAGGATACGATGGGCCAGATCCTTGATAACATGCAGGAGAACAGGCGGCTGCAGGAGGGACAGTATCAGGGGATCAGGGAGGACTTGCAGGCCATCAACACCACCATGATCTCCATAGCAGGGGTGCTGGCAGACATGTCCAACATCATGAGGGTGGCAACAGCACACCAGCGGGCCCCTACCACTAACCAGTCAACTAAACAGCCCTCCACCTCCACTGCCACTAGTGCCATATATTGAAACAGTGTACACAGGGGCATCTCCAGTCTCCTCCTCCTGCAGAAAAGGTACATGGCGTCTGGGGGCCAGGTTGTGCAACATGCAGCATGCCGCTACTATCTGGCAGACCTTCTCGGGCGAGTAGCACAGGGATCCACCAGTCAGATGGTGGAACCTGAACCTTGCCTTCACGAGGCCGAAGGTTCTCTCGATCCTTCTGGTTCAGCCATGTGCCTCATTATAACGTTATTCCGCCCTTGTTCTGGCATTCCTCACAGGGGTCAGCACCCACGATAGGTTTGGGTAGCCAGAGTCACCTGCAGGTTTTGAGGGACAACATTTAGCCACTCACTATCCTATGAGGTTAACACCAGAGGCATACACTAACATACACTGGGTGGGGACCAAGGCTCATCTATTAGCCACACCCTGTGCCTCCGTAGTTGGGCCACCACATTTGGGATGCCACTATTCCTCAGGACAAAGGCATCATGCACTGACCCAGGATACTTAGCATTGACATGGGAGATGTACTGGTCCACCAGGCACACCATCTGCACATTCATGGAGGGGAAACTCTTACGATTCCTGTGCACCCGTTCATTCTGGCTGGGGGGATAAATGCAATGTGTCCCGTCAATCGCCCCAATAATATTGGGGATATGTCCATTGCATAGAATTTGGCCTTCACAGTGGCCAAATCTTCCACTTGGGGGAAAGCTATGTAGCTGCACATGTGTTTTACCAGAGCAGACAACAATCTTCCAAGCATGATTGAGAACATTGGCTGTGACATTCCTGCTGCCAAGCCCACTGTCACTTGGAAAGAACCTATCGCCAGGAAATGGAGCACTAATAGCACTTGCACAAGAAGGGGGATCCCAGTCGGATGACGTATAGATGAGATCAGGTCAGGCTCCAACAGGGCACACAGCTCTATGATTGTGGCCCTGTCCAGTCTATAGGTGAGTATAATGTGCCTGTCCTCCAGTGTAGTTAAGTCCACCAGGGTCTGTACACGGGGGTATGTCTCCACCTCCTATTCATCCGCAGTGGTAGGTATCTAAGGGACACAAGAGTGAGTAGGCTGTCACAATTTGAACAACTAAACCACAACATCAGTCCACATGGTGTACTTATGTATTGGGACATTGTAAATGTTGAAGTATGTGCCTATTTAACCTGTGACACAGTAATTGTCAATAGGCCTGTCCCCCCTGAAAAGGCGACTGCCTGTCCTGTATGGCGGGACAGGTGGAAGTAAGGTAGTTCCACTGATGTTGGGCATTGTGGCGGTAGGCGGTCTTGCACCACCATGCAATTCCTCATTGGATAATATTGGGCAATATGGAGTACAGTGGCAAATGGGGATGTACACCGGCCGTGATGGTGTACATCGTCGCGGACGTGACCGCCATTTTATATCAGATTCCTCACTTATTTCCTGATCATCAACAGGAGAAGACCTCCACTGCGTGTGCTGCTGTGACCTGTGTCTGGAACCAACCAGGGCCTGTGTGACCCGGGAAAGGGCCCTAGCATTCACTTCAGAGGAGTTGGAGCGACTGGTGGAAGGCGTCCTTCCCCAGAACAGACAGTTGTATGGCTTCCAGACCAATAGGTGAGTACACTTTGGCCACGATGCATGTGGCATGGATGCATGGAGATGTGTCTGAAGGCATCGTGTAAGAGTGGGAGGGGGGTTGGGGGATTGTCTGCTTGTGTTGTACATGTTGTGAGGTGGCCTATGTGTGTGTCAATTGTGATGGAATCGGGTTTGGTGGGCCATGTGTGTGACAGGCTGGACTGTTTGTTTAATGGAGTTCTCCTGTCTGTATTACCTCTGCAGGTCAGCGCCCATCAAAAGAAGGGATTATGGCGTGCCATCGCCAAGGATGTGCAGACCCTGGGGGTCTATGGCAGAGCACCCACTGTCAGAAATGGGGAAGGACCTTAAACGCCGGGCACGGAAGACTGCGGAGCCCCAGCTGGGGATGGCCTCCCAACGAGGAAGGGGTGCACGTCAGACCCTGACCCCCCCTGATCTGGATGGGCGCTTGAGGGAATCACAGAAGCCACTAGGGGGTAAGTACAGTGGGCTTCATTACATATTTTGGCTGGTGGGGTGGTATCGGGATGGTGGATGTGTGGTTAGTGGGTACCCCTAAGGCCAGGCCAGATATTGCAGTGTGGGTTAACTGAAGAGTAATGGTTGCATGACAAATACAGGTAATCTAGCTTGTTAACAGTCCGTTTCAGGCAGGACATCATGGGCCCCAGGTGTACTGCAGTTGGCGGTGTGTGGTCCTCATCTTGCCTTAGTGACTAGCCATATCACTGGTAGTGCAATGCATAGTGCTTAAGCCTGTTTTCTGTGTGTGACGGGGATGTGCATGCCAATGGTGGTGTTGGTGCATTCATTGACTAAGTGTATACTTTGTCTCTCCCCCTTTCTATTTTGTCATCCTGTCCTTGTGTGCATTAGCATCATCTGGCGGAGGAGCAGGGGCACCGGAGACAGAGGGAGCTGCTTCCCACAGGATCCTGGAGGCAGAATCCACCGACGTTAGGGAACCAGTGGGATGGACGGCGAGGGAAGCACCACAGCGGAGACTGGAGGAGACAACACAGACTCAGATACCTCCTCCGATGGGAGCTCCCTGGTGGTGGTTGACACCTCTGTGACCACCCCAGCTGCATGTACAGCCGTCACCCCGTACCAGCACCACCCTCACAGTAGCCCTTCAGCGAGTTGCCCGCGCCCACTTACCCAGGAGGATGGCCATCACCTTCGCCCCAGGCATCTCAGGCCCTGCCCTAGTGAGCCCTGCTGCCCTGAGTGAGGAGGCTATTGACCTGCTAATATCCATCTCTGTAGGGCAGTCAACCATTGTGAATGCCATCCAGGGGCTGGGATCCCAGATGCAGCAATGCAATGCATTCTTGGAGGGCATTCACGTGGATTGGCGACCCAACAGAGATTGATTCATTCTCTGGCCTCCTCTCTGATGGCAGCCATTGTCCCTGTTTCTACCGTCCCCCTTCCAACTACCACTTCCCAGTCCCATTCTCCTCAACCCCAGCCGATTCCAGGCACACATACAGACGAGCATGCATACAAGACAACACCCAAGAGTGGCACAGGCAAACACAAGCAACACACTTCATCCCACAAGCACTCACGCAAACACCATAGAGTTGCAGACACTGCATCATCCACTGCCTCCGCTGTCTCCCCCTCGTCCTCCTCCACCACCTCCCTCCCAGTCATGTCCACAATAACACCAGCATGTGCTTCATCAACATCCACTACCAGCATCACCACACCAAGCAGAACACACACCTCACTGGCAGACACCTCCACAACAGCCATGCACGCGTCCCAACTGTCCTCTCCCACCCTGTCTGTCCCCCCTTCCTAAAGGACATAAACACAAGCACTCACACACCCAACAGCCATCCACCTCACATCAGCATACTGCCCATGCACCTGCACCCAAGTCCAGCAGATATACACCTCCAACAGCCACTCCCTCATCCTCCACTCCCATTACTCCTCCCTCCTCGTGCCCCGTCCCTAAAAAGTTTTTCCTTTCCCAATTTGACCTCTTCCCTACCCCTCCCCCCATCCTGCCCATGTGAATTTAGTGTGGTGTTTGTCCTAGATTGTTGGTGTGCTGTGTGTAATGACTGGTATTGTGGCTTACCGATGAGTAGCCCATTGTCAAATTGGCCATCCTGGAACCGCTGGTTGATGGTACAATGATGAAAGATGTATGCGTCATGTACGCTGCCAGGATATTTCGCCAGAATGTTGCTGAAGATCCCACGGTAGTCCACAATGGCCTGCACATTGATAATATGTGCATGCTTGTGGTTCCTATATGGGTGTTCTGTTGCTGCAGGTGGCACCAGCTGGACAAGGGTGCAGTTCATTGCACCCAGCACATGTGGAAACCCAGTAATTTGATAGAAACCTTGCTCGGTCTCCTGCTGCAGATGCTGGGTGTTTGGGAAGCAGATGTGGTGGGGTGTGAGGCTTAGGATTGTGTCCAGGACCTTTGGTAGAAAGACGGAGAAGTATGACTGGGAGATGCCAGCCACTTGTGCACCTGTTATCTGGAATGATCCAGATGCCATCATTTGGAGGACAGCAAGGAGTTTTGTCATGGGTGGGATGTTATGAGGAGTTTGCACCTCGCCATGATGTGTGGTGCAATATGGTGCAGCAGGCAAACAATGGACTCCCGGTTGATTCTGACATCCGGACCACATCTTGTTCCCTCATTCCAAGGATGCTTATCTGCTGTCTGAATATCCTCATCCTCTTTATGTGCTGCTGTGGTGGTGTTTAGGGTTGCTGTGGTGGTGGTGGAGGGATCTGCTGTCTTCGCAGACGTCTGCGATGTATACCAAGCTGGAGCAATACGAATTCCATGTTATCCAAGACATTTCCAAAGCTTCTTCTGTGTGTTTTCCTTGAGCGTGGTGTGTGAGCCTCTTTTCAACAGACGTAGTGCCATTTTGTAAGTCTGCTTCCCTAGTTAGTGTAGTTTTTACATTAGGAAGCAAATATGGCACTATGGGGTTAGCATTGTGTTTAGGACGGGAATGCCTACCTTGCATCTCATTGACGCAAGGTGGTTTCGCGCATCCTAGAAATGGTGCTAAACCCAATATATTGATGCTAGATTGGTCAAGCGTCATAATATAAATATGGAGTTAGGTTAGCACCGTTTTAGCACCAAAATAAATGGTGCTAAGGTGACGCTAACCATCCATTGGTTAGTCACAATGTCACAATCCACCGTTCTTGGTTTGAGGGCGTGGGGAGAAGGTCACACTTTTACATCCACCCTTATCTCACCAACTCATTTCTACTAATAGGTTTCAACCGCTGGCTCAATAAATGACTGTGACTGAGTCCCATCAGGAAAGTTCTTGGGCAGGGGTGGGCAACAAATGATGTAAAGGTAATTAGTTGGATACATTGAAATATTGCTGGCCTTAATGCTAAAAGGTCTGTTCCTTTATGGATTATTTATTTAAAGAACTTCCGTCCGATCTGTCTGCAGGATTCCAGGGAGATTATGCATCCCTTTTATTTAGATGGATAAATACTTTTTTAAGCCAGCTATTCCCCTCCCTCTCTGGCAGGAAGGGAGGATTGATTACTTTGATTTTGCTCAATTTTAAATCCAGACTTGAGGTGCTACATACAGGTGCCACATACAGGCTCATCCCATATTTACTCCAATTACGTTTGTGAAAGTTTTGGATTTATTGTTGATACATTTTTACAATGCTAATCAGGGTGGCAAAATTTTGTTCACTTAAATTGTTTGCCTTTTTATTGTTGGTGTCATTGAGGGCAATCCTGCTGGTTTGCAGCTAATGCTTTTAGGTGATTATAAAATTCATCTCTGTAGGGTCCATGTCCCAGTTCAGATCTTTTTTAGGGGTGGAGTGCGCACAAGTGCTCTGGCCTCTGTTGTAGTCTCTCTGTGGGCTTTTAACCATGCCCACATCATGCTCATGAGTTTGGTTGGTTCATGGGCTTGCCTTTGAAAATTTGCTTGATTTCATTATTGGAAGGCATGAATACATCATGCCTTTTCCAGGGTTTAGCCCTCCTTTAGCGCACTGGCCAACTACTGAAAACATACGAGGCTCTATGTTTTCTGTAAGGTTTCTGTACTACTTTTTCTCTTTATTTCATAGGAAGCACAATCTCACTGGGCAGTAGTTAAGTGATTTGCTTGACATCAACCCTGATTCATGGATAATTGCACTTTTGCCGTTTACCTGGATAATTGCTCTTTTGCCGGTTACACGGATAATTGCACTTTTGCGGTTCACTGCGAGCGAACTTAAGTTTCCTTTTGTGTGTCTATTTTGCACTCATGATGGCTGTCGGCTCACTTATATGAAACTGTTTTACTTTTCATTTTTTTATTGACACCATATTTCTGAAAACTCTTCATTCTTCTGGGGCACAATGTGTGATATTTTTCAGTAAATAAAAATGAACACACAGGTGTTTTCTTTTTTTGTTTTATATGTGCGAAAATGTGAAACCATTTTGTAGGCTCATATGTTTAATCCGGAAGAAAAATCGGAAATGGGTTTAAGGCCTTATCCATTATAGTTGAAGACTTTGTATGCCTTCAGGTTTGCAGAGCCTCAACGTGATTTAGAAGAACTGTGTCCTCAATGCTCCTTTATTTAGATGAGCTTCTGTGGTGTAGAGGGCTTTCATAAAAGCTTCCTAATTATTTGTATATTTGGACTTCAAATGAACTGCGTGACAAGCAAAAAGAAAAAAGAAAACAGGTTAGCCGCTATTTTTTACGAATTGAGACTCGTACTTTTATGAAGTTGAACAGCAATATAGCTTTCTCTGCTGTTACAACACATTTTCCTACAAACTGTACACCGCGGTTTAAACTCTTGGTTTTGCAAGTGTTTTTTGTACATCTGCCTATTGGTTATACCCTGCACATCAGGCCACCACAGTGTCTGCATACAAAGGCCCATATTTATACTTTTTTTAGCACTGCATTTGCGTCATTTTTTTACGCAAAAGCGGCGCAAACTTACAAAATACAACTGGGGCATATTTATACTCCGTCTGCGCCGAATGTGCGCCAAAAGTTTTGACGCACATTTGGCGCAAAATTTGCCCCATATTTAAACTTTGACGCCTGAGCCCGCAGACGTCAAAATCCTGCTGTGTGCGTCATTTTTTGGATGCGGGAATCATATGCAAGGTAGGCGTTCCCATCCAAAAAATTACTTAAATGGCCGTGCGTCGTATTTATGCTTCCGGGCAAAAATGCCGCATGGCCGTGAGGCGGAGTAGAAAAATGACACACAGCCCGATTTGCATAAAAAATTAACGCCTGGGTCAGGGCAGGCATTAAAATGGGGCAAACATACCTGTATTTAATCAGAACACGCAGAAGCAACAGCAGAGCATCAAAAGGGAGACATGGAGGTGCTACTCATCCAGCGTGCACGCAGACGCAGAGCACAGCAACAACAACAGCAGCTACCAGAACACCAGCAGGGACCTCAAAGGCATTGCAGAAGGCAGGAGAGAATATTCCGCACGAGAACAACCCTTCATGGCCTCAGGGAACATGACATCATCCAGAGGTACAGGTTGAACTGGCAGGCCATTCAGCAGCTGCTGCTCAACATAGAGCCACAGTTGGCACCCACCTTGCTGACACCCCGCACAGTCCCAACAGAAACCAAGCTGCTACCTGTACTTCACATGTTGGCAAGTGGCTCTTTCCAAACAACTGGTGCCCTGGTTGCCGGAATATCACAGCCATCATTTTCTGCCTTCTTGCCCAAAGTACTGGATGCCATCATTGGACTCACACCCCACCACATCTGCTTCCCAAAGACACTGCAGAAGCAGCAGGAGACAAAACAGGGGTTTTACCTCATTAGTGGCTTCCCACACGTCCTCGGTGCCATCAACTGCACACATGTACGCCTTGTGCCACCTGCTGCAACTGAACACCTCTACCGCAACAGGAAGCACACACATTCCATCAATGTGCAGGCCATTGTCGATCACCAAGGATTGATCACCAACATCGTGGCAAAATATCCGGGGAGTGTCCATGACTCATTCATCTTCCGTCACTCTACCATCAATCAACACTTCCAGGATGGACGATATGGCAATGGACTACTTGTTGGTAAGTACAAAAACCTACTTGTATACACACTGCACAGCAACCCTCTAGAACACACAACGCATACACCACGACAGCAACATGTGGACAGGAACACACTGAGGTTGTGACATTGCTAGCCATGTTTCATAGGTCTGCATTGAACCTGTCACTCATCTGAAATGAGTGTACAGTCTAATGTTAAGATGTCAATGATCACAAGGTTTGGAGAGGTTTGCCTAATTGTCACCTTGCAAAATGTAAGCGTCTCACTGATGTTTAAATTAATCCATTGCATAATTCTAAAGGTATTGGATGTCAAGGGTACATAGATGCTAACGTGTTACCACCACTGCCAAAATGAATCTGTGTATGGAACTATCATCTTACCCCCAGTGAAGACATAGGGACACCTGTATCACAAGTCACAATGCTAGGGAGTGCACACTGTACTGCAAATCCCAAAACATACTGCTAACAACCGGTCAGCAGGCAAACACTTCAGCCAAGGAAACAACACAATGCAGATGGTACATCCTACAAGCCTAAGAAGGAACGCAATAACACAAAAGAGTCACAGACAACACAAGACAACTACTGCCATGCAAGGTGATTTCAATGGGGCAAGGTACATCAACATGATCCCATTCATTTTCTTTTTCAGCTGATCAGGGGTATGGGATCCAGCCATGGATAATGACACCATTTGGCAACCCAAGCACTGCAGTAGAGCATGCCTACAATGACCAGGTACTTGTGCTTGAAAGAGACTTTGTTTGCTTTTTAAAGACTTAAGACACTTTATATCACTTTTCAGTGATATCTCGACAATTTCACATTGCATCCTTATTCGTTTTGACCTGCAATTATCCAGATAAATATTATATATTTTTCTAAACACTGTGTGGTGTATTTTTGTGGTGCTATATTGTGTTATTGTATGATTTATTGCACAAATACTTTACACATTGCCTTCTAAGTTAAGCCTGACTGCTCGTGCCAAGCTACCAGAGGGTGGGCACAGGATAATTTTAGATTGTGTGTGACTTACCCTGACTAGAGTGAGGGTTCTTGATTGGACAGAGGGTAACCTGACTGCCAACCAAAAACCCCATTTCTAACATTGGTGATCAGCGGTGAGGATAGGACTTGTATTTGTGCAGTGACATACAGTAGCTAAGTATTTCACTACCTACCCACAGTTGAAGGTCAACTTGATTTTTATCTCTTTTTGCAAATTTGTTTTTCCTGACAATTTTCAAAAACTAAATCCTCACTCAACATGTCTCTGGCTGGGTCTCAAGTAGGAGATTTGGACCTAGCCCTGTTGGAGACATATACTGTCAAACAACTAAAAGGGTTCTGCAGGGTGATGAGAGTACCCACCCAAGGGGCCTACAAAAAGGAGGACTTTCAAGTGGTGCTGAGGGCCTGGGCAGAAGCCCATTTAGAGGAAAGTGATAAGGAAGAGGAGCCAGAAAATGGCCTCTCAGAGGATTTATTGCAATCAGTGGGTAATGTTACCACTGCAATTGTGCCCCCTTCCAGACCAGGGAGCAGTGTCTCTGAGCAAAGCCTGACCGCAGAGGAAAGGAGAGAAGAAAGGGAGTTCCAATTGCAAATGGCAAAACTGAAAATTGAGGCCCAACAGGAGGAAAGGAAGGCTGAAAGTGCAGCCAAACAGGTGGAAGCTGAAAGAGCTGAAGCTGCAGCTGAGAGAGCTTTGGCTGAAAAGAAACCATTGTTGGCTCATGAACTGAGTCTCAAGGAGCTGGAGATCAAGGCGAGACAGTCTGAATCCAGCAATAATGGTGGCAGCATACAGACAGGACCTGCTGGAGAAAAGAAGGTTTGTATACCCAAAAATGTGGTGCCCAGTTTTGTGGTGGGAGATGACATAGATAAATGGTTAGCTGCTTACGAAGTTGTACTAAGGGCTCATGGGATTCCTGAAGGGCAATGGGGTACAGATATGTGGGGTTATGTGCCGCCATTGGGGAGGGACACACTTCTCACATTGGATCAACCTGATCAAAACACATACCCACTTCAGAAAGCCACTTTACTTGCCAAGTTTGGGCTGACCCCTGAGGGATACCGTCAGAGGTTCAGGGACAGCAACAAACAATCCACACAAACATGGGTAGATTTCTTTGACTTTTCAAGTAAGGCACTGAATGGATGGCTGCGGGGCAACAAATTAGATGATTATAAAGGGTTATATGACTTCATTCTGAGAGAGCATATGCTCAATACTACTTTTACAGAGTTGCGCCAGCACTTGGTAGATAGTAAGCTGACTAATCCCAGGAAGCTTGCTGAGGAGGCGGACCTCTGGGTTAGCACCAGAGTGTCCAAAAAGGTACCTGGGGGGGCACCCACAATGGTGGTCAGGGTTCCCAACAGAAGAAAGAGGGGGGAGATAAACTTACAGATGAGCTCTCAAAAGGCCTCCAAAAGAATTCCCAGGGAGGGGGTGGCAACCATTCCTTTTCCATATTTGGGAAAAAGCCAGGGACATATGATAAATCAGGGAAATCCAACCCCAAATGCATGGAGTGCTATCAGTATGGTCACTATAAAAGCGACCCCCAGTGCTCAAAGAGGGCACCGTCCACTACCGGACAGACACCTGGTTTGACTAGTGTAGCGCTCGGGGGGAGATGGACCTAGATAGCTTTGGGGAGCAGGTAGAGATTTCCCTAGTGTCCCTGGGAGAAAGAGAAATGGTGCCCAAAGCCCACATGCCCCGAAATACTTCCAAGTACAGGCAGTGGGTCACCATTGATGGGAAAAAGGTTGAGGCTCTGCGTGACACAGGAGACAGTATGACTACTATCAAGAGTCAGCTGGTGTCAACAGGGCAGATAGTCCCTAATACATTCCACCAGGTCATAGTCGCTGACAATCATGAGAGTCACCTATCAGTGGCTCTGGTTCCCTTTGAGTGGGGGGGGTCTCTGGTACTCTGAAAGTAGCTGTGAGTCCTGCCATGCCTGTAGATTGTCTGTTAGGCAATGATCTTGAGCATACTGCTTGGAAAGAAGTAGAGCTCAGATCTCACCTTCAGATGTTAGGGTTACCTGAGTGGATCTGCATGCCCACACGGTCCATGGCTGCCCAGGAAGGGAGTCAAGGACGTCTGGAGCCTGGAAAGATGGCCCAGACAGCTGCAAAGAGGAAGGGCAAGAGGCGCGGGAAACACGCCTCAAATGTTCCCACGGTGGTGGACGAGGCCCCTGAGGAGGAGGTGGCCCCTGAGCCAACTGGGGAGGACGTAGCTGACCTGGGTAACCTACCTGAACTTGCTGGCTGACAAGTGGAGGGGGGGGGGCACCAGGGCAGCATTCTGCAAGGCGCAGAAGGAATGTCCCACCCTTGAGGGTCTGAGGCAACAGGCCACAGCCCAAGCAGCAGGTGACACCTCTGGCGCTCACCATATTTACTGGGAGAATGATCTCCCTTACAGTGAGCGTAAGGTTCCAGGTCCTGGGGCACCCCGAGTGCTGGTGGTCCCCCAGTGTTACCGGAACTTCCTACTGGGCCTGGCTCACGACATCCCCCTGGCAGGACACCTGGTGCCAAGACAAGACCTTTAACAGGCTTGACACCCACTTCTATTGGCCCAGAATGAGGACATCCTCAGATAACTTCTGCAGAGCTTGTCCCACCTGCCAGGCTAGTGGGAAGACAGGGAAATGGATTAAAGCTCCCCTGCTCCCACTTCCAGTCGTTGGCATCCCCTTTGAAAGGGTGGGCATCAACATTGTTGGTCCCTTGGACCCCAAAACTGCCTTGGGCAACAGGTTTATCCTGGTTTTGGTGGACCATCCCACCCGCTATCCAGAGGCAATCCCTCTGAGAACAGTGACTGCACCGGTGGTGACCAGAGCCCTGTTGGGAATATTTACCCGTGTGGGATTCCCTAAGGAGGTCGTGTCCGACAGGGGCACAAACTTCATGTCTGCATACATGAACTCCATGTAGTATGAGTGTAGGGTGACCTACCGGTTTACCACCCCTTATCATCCTCAATCCAATGGGCTTGTGGAGAGATTCAACCAGACCCTGAAAGGCATGATTGGTGGCCTGACTGATGCCATGAGGCGTAAGTGGGACATCCTCTTACCCTGCCTGTTGTTTGCTTACAGAGAGGTGCCCCAGAAAGGGGTGGGGTTCAGCCTCTTTGAACTTCTCTATGGTCACCCTGTCAGGGGACCCCTAAGCATTGTTAAGGAGGGCTGGGAGAAAGCTCCCAAGTCACCTCCCCAGGATGTGGTCAGCTACATGCTGGCCCTCCGCAACCAAACCCAACTCTTCTGGAAGCAGGTCCAGAGTAACCTTGAGGCCAGTCAAGATGTGATGAAGGAGTGGTATGACCAGAAGGCCACTCTAGTTGAGTTCTCACCTGGAGACAAAGTTTGTGTGATGGAGCCAGTAGAGCCCAGGGCTCTCCAGGACCGCTTGTAGGAAAGTACCATCTTGCCTGGCATGTTACCCCCACTTTTTCACTCTATATATGTTGTTTTAGTTGTATGTGTCACTGGGACCCTGCCAGCCAGGGCCCCAGTGCTCATAAGTGTGCCCTGAATGTGTTACCTGTGTTATGACTAACTGTCTCACTGAGGCTCTGCTATCCAGAACCTCAGTGGTTATGCTCTCTCATTTCTTTCCAAATTGTCACTAACAGGCTAGTCACCAATTTCACCAATTTACATTGGCATACTGGAACACCCTTATAATTCCCTAGTATATGGTACAGAGGTACCCAGGGTATTGGGGTTCCAGGAGATCCCTATGGGCTGCAGCATTTCTTTTGCCACCCATAGGGAGCTCTGACAATTCTTACACAGGCCTGCCACTGCAGCCTGAGTGAAATAACGTCCACGTTATTTCACAGCCATTTACCACTGCACTTAAGTAATTTATAAGTCACCTATATGTCTAACCTTTACCTGGTAAAGGTTAGGTGCAAAGTTACTTAGTGTGTGGGCACCCTGGCACTAGCCAAGGTGCCCCCACATTGTTCAGGGCAAATTCCCCGGACTTTGTGAGTGCGGGGACACCATTACACGCGTGCACTACACATAGGTCACTACCTATGTGTAGCTTCACAATGGTAACTCCGAATATGGCCATGTAACATGTCTATGATCATGGAATTGCCCCCTCTATGCCATCCTGGCATTGTTGGCACAATCCCATGTTCCCACGGGTCTCTAGCACAGACCCGGGTACTGCCAAACTGCCTTTCCCGGGGTTTCACTGCAGCTGCTGCTGCTGCCAACCCCTTAGACAGGTTTCTGCCCTCCTGGGGTCCAGCCAGGCTTGGCCCAGGATGGCAGAACAAAGGACTTCCTCAGAGAGAGGGTGTTACACCCTCTCCCTTTGGAAAAAGGTGTTAAGGCAGGGGAGGAGTAGCCTCCCCCAGCCTCTGGAAATGCTTTCATGGGCACAGATGGTGCCCATTTCTGCATAAGCCAGTCTACACCGGTTCAGGGACCCCTCAGCCCTGCTCTGGCGTGAAACTGGACAAAGGAAAGGGGAGTGACCACTCCCCTGACCTGCACCTCCCCTGGGAGGTGCCCAGAGCTCCTCCAGTGTGCTCCAGACCTCTGCCATCTTGGAAACAGAGGTGCTGCTGGCACACTGGACTGCTCTGAGTGGCCAGGGCCAGAAGGTGACATCAGAGACTCCTGATAGGCTCCTTCAGATGTTGCTAGCCTATCTTCTCTCCTAAGTAGCCAAACCCTCTTTTCTGGCTATTTAGGGTCTCTGCTTTGAGGATTTCCTTAGATAACGAATGCAAGAGCTCATCTGAGTTCCTCTGCATCTCTCTCTTCACCTTCTGCCAAAGAATCGACTGCTGACCGCGCTGGAAGCCTGCAAAACTGCCACAAAGTAGCGAAGACGACTACTGCGACTCTGTAACGCTGATCCGGTCGCCTTCTCGACTGTTTTCCTGGTGGTGCATGCTGTGGGGGTAGTCTGCCTCCTCTCTGCACTAGAAGCTCCGAAGAAATCTCCCGTGGGTCGATGGAATCGTCCCCCTGCAACCGCAGGCACCAAAGAACTGCATCACCAGTCCTCTGGGTCTCCTCTCAGCACGACGAGCGAGGTCCCTTGAATCCAGCAACTCTGTCCAAGTGAATCCCACAGTCCAGTGACTCTTCAGTCCAAGTTTGGTGGAGGTAAGTCCTTGCCTCCCCACACCAGACTGCATTGCTGGGAACCGCGTGTTTTGCAGCTACTCCAGCTCCTGTGCACTTTCCAAGGGAATCCTTTGTGCACAGCCAAGCCTGGGTCCACGGCACTCTAACCTGCATTGCACGACCTCCTGAGTTGTCCTCCGGCGGCGTGGGACTCCTTTGTGCAACTTCGGGTGAGCACCATTTCACTCTACTTTGTAGTGCCTGTTCTGGCACTTCTGCGGGTTCTGGCTGCTTCTGAGAGGGCTCCTTGTCTTGCTGGGCGCCCCCTCTGTGCCCTGACGTAATTGGCAACATCCTGGTCCCTCCTGGGCTACAGCAGCACCCAAAAACCCTAACCACAAACTTTGCAGCTAGCAAGGATTGTTTACGGTCTTTCCACAGGAAAATACTTCTGCACAACTCTCCAAGGCGTGGGACATCTATCCTCCAAAGGGGAAGTTTCTAGCCCTTGTCGTTCTTGCAGAATCCTCAGCTTCTACTGTCCAGTAGCAGCTTCTTTGCACCCACAGCTGGCATTTCCTGGGCATCTGCCCACTCTCGACTTGATCGTGACTTTTGGACTTGGTCCCCTTGTTCCACAGGTACCCTCGTCTGGAAATCCAACATTGTTGCATTGCTGGTTTTGGTCTTTCCTGCAGAATTCCCCTATCACGAGTTCTGTGCTCTTTGGGGAACTTTAGTGCACTTTGCACTCACTTTTCAGGGTCTTGGGGTGGGCTATTTTTCTAACCCTCACTGTTTTCTTATAGGCCCAGCGACCCTCTACAAGGTCACATAGGGTTGGGGTCCATTCATGGTTCGCATTCCACTTTTGGAGTATATGGTTTGTGTTGCCCCTACCCCTATGTGTCTCCATTGCATCCTATTGTAACTATACATTGTTTGCACTGTTTTCTAATACGATACTGCATATTTTTGGTATTGTGTACATATATCTTGTGTATATTGGCTATCCTCATACTGAGGGTACTCACTGAGATACTTTTGGCATATTGTCATAAAAATAAAGTACCTTTATTTTTAGTATATCTGTGTATTGTGTTTTCTTATGATATTGTGCATATGACACTAGTGGTACTGTAGGAGCTTCACTCGTTTCCTAGTTCAGCCTAAGCTGCTCTGCTAAGCTACCATTATCTATCAGCCTAAGCTGCTAGACACCCTATACACTAATGAGGGATACCTGGGCCTGGTGCAAGGTGTAAGTACCCCTTGGTACTCACTACAAGCCAGTCCAGCCTCCTACATTGGTTGTGCAGAGGTGGGATAAGTACTTTGCAACTACTTAACACTTTTGTCATTGTACTTTTCATAAGAGAAAAATATACAAAACAAGTTCAGTGTATGTACACCTAACCAAAAAGTTTTGCTTTTCTTCTCTCACTTCTTTTCTAAGTGCTGAAAAGTACCTCTAAAACTTTCAAAAAGTTCTTTAAAAGTTTTAAAAGTTTTTTTCCTGTTCTTTAAAAAGTTCTAAAAACATTTTCTCACTTTTTCTATCACTTAAACACTTTCTAAAATGTCTGGCACAGGCCAAACTGTTGATCTGTCCAAACTTGCTTATGATCACCTTAGCTGGAAAGGAGCAAGGAGTCTCTGCATAGAAAGAGGTTTAAGTGTAGGGAAGAATCCCTCTAGAGAACTGTTGGTTAATATGCTTGTTGAACAGGATAAGGCCAGAGGTGCCACTTCTTTTGAGAAATTAGCTGATGGTTCCCAATCTGACCCTGGGGCACCCCTAGCAAAAGATGTAGAAAGGAAACTTCCTAGCCTGCCCATTATCAGACAACCTAGCATAGCTGGTACTGATGTAGAGTCACACCATACTGATAGTGTTGTCTCACATCACAGTAAGAGTATTCCTTCTCATCATAGTAGAAGTGATGTTTCTGTTAGCCAAGCTGTTAGGGTGCCTTCTGTTAGGGACAGGTCTCCTTCTGTTCATTCTCACAATACTTCTGTTTCAAGGCATGTCCCACCCACCCACTCTGACAGAGTGTTAGAAAGGGAGCTCAATAGATTGAGAGTGGAACAAACCAGGCTGAAGCTCAAGAAGCAACAGCTGGATTTGGATAGGCAGTCCTTAGAAGCGGAAAGAGAAAGACAGAAATTGGGTTTAGAAACCCATGGTGGCAGCAGCAGTATTCCCCATAGTCATCCTGCAAAAGAGCATGATTCTAGGAATCTGCACAAGATAGTTCCCCCTTATAAGGAGGGGGATGACATTAACAAGTGGTTTGCTGCACTTGAGAGGGCCTGTGTTGTACAGGATGTCCCTCAAAGGCAGTGGGCTGCTATCCTATGGCTATCATTTAGTGGAAAGGGTAGGGATAGGCTCCTTACTGTGAAAGAAAGTGAAGCCAATGATTTCAAAGTTCTTCAGAATGCACTCCTAGATGGTTATGGCTTAACCACTGAACAGTACAGGATGAAGTTCAGAGAAACCAAAAAGGAGTCTTCACAAGACTGGGTAGACTTTGTTGACCATTTTGTGAAGGCCTTGGAAGGGTGGTTACATGGCAGTAAAGTTAATGATTATGAAAGCCTGTATAACTTAATCCTGAGAGAGCATATTCTTAATAATTGTGTGTCTGATTTGTTGCACCAGTACCTGGTGGACTCTGATCTGACCTCTCCCCAAGAATTGGGAAAGAAGGCAGACAAATGGGTCAGAACAAGGGTGAACAGAAAAGTTCATACAGGGGGTGACAAAGATGGCAAGAAGAAGGATGGTAAGTCTTCTGACAAGGGTGGGGACAAATCTAAAAATGAGTCTTCATCAGGCCCACAAAAACACTCTGGTGGGGGTGGTGGGCCCAAATCCTCTTCAAATCAAAACAAAGAAAAGAAACCATGGTGCTATTTATGTAAAATAAAAGGCCATTGGACAACAGATCCCAGTTGTCCAAAGAAAAGCACCAAGCCTCCTACCACTACAACCCCTGCTGCTACACCTAGTGCCCCTAGTAATAGCAGTAGTGGTTGGAGCAAACCTACTAATAGCCAATCCAAGGGAGTAGCTGGGCTCACTTTTGGTAACTTAGTTGGGGTTGGTCTTGTTAGGGAGACCACAGAGGCTGTGTTAGTCTCTGAGGGGGCTATTGATTTAGCCACCTTAGTTGCTTGTCCCCTTAACATGGATAAGTACAAGCAACTACCCCTAATAAATGGTGTTGAGGTTCAGGCCTACAGGGACACAGGTGCCAGTGTTACAATGGTAATAGAGAAACTGGTCCACCCTGAACAACACCTACTTGGTCACCAGTACCAAGTAACCGATGCTCACAACAACACACTTAGCCACCCCATGGCTGTTGTAAATCTCAACTGCGGGGGGGGTTACTGGTCCAAAGAAAGTTGTGGTTGCCTCAGATTTACCTGTAGACTGTCTACTAGGGAATGATTTAGAGACATCAGCTTGGTCAGATGTGGAGTTGGAGGCCCATGCAGCAATGCTGGGCATTCCAGGTCATATTTTTGCTTTAACCAGGGCTCAGGCCAAAAAGCAAAAAGGACAGGGTGACTTGGATCCTGGAAGAATGGACCAAGTGCTCCCTAAAGCTAGGGCTAGTAGAAGTAAAGCACTACCTACTATCCCTCCCTCTACAGTGGATTCTACTTCTGAGGAAGAAGAATTTCCACCCTGTGCAGAACCTACACCAGAGGAGCTGGAAGCAGACACTGCTGAGCTTTTGGGGGGAGGGGGGCCTGCCAGTGAGGAGCCGAGTGTGGCACAGCATACCTGTCCCACACTAGAGGGTCTAAGACAGCAAGCTGTCAAACAAGCAAATGGGGATGTCAGTGACTCTCACAGAGTTTACTGGGAGGACAACCTCTTGTACACTGAAGCAAGGGATCCAAAACCTGGAACTGCCAGGAGATTAGTGATTCCTCAGGAGTACAGAAAGTTCCTCCTAACTCTAGCCCACAACATTCCCTTAGCTGGACATTTGGGGCAAATGAAAACTTGGGACAGGCTTGTTCCCTTGTTTCATTGGCCTAGAATGTCAGAGGACACAAAGGAATTTTGTAAGTCCTGTGAAACCTGTCAAGCCAGTGGCAAGACAGGTGGCACTCCAAAGTCACCCCTTATCCCACTGCCTGTGGTTGGGGTTCCCTTTGAAAGGGTAGGGGTTGACATAGTTGGCCCCCTTGACCCTCCTGCTGCTTCAGGCAATAGGTTTATCTTGGTGGTAGTGGACCATGCCACCAGATATCCTGAAGCAATTCCTCTAAGGACCACTACAGCTCCTGCAGTGGCAAAGGCCCTCCTGGGAATCTTTTCCAGGGTGGGCTTCCCAAAAGAGGTGGTATCAGACAGAGGAAGCAATTTCATGTCTGCTTACATAAAGGCCATGTGGAAGGAGTGTGGTGTTACATAACAGTTCACTACACCCTATCATCCACAAATAAATGGACTGGTGGAGAGATTTAACAAAACTCTCAAAGGCATGATTATGGGACTCCCTGAAAAACTCTGCAGGAGATGGGATATCCTGTTACCTTGCATCCTTTTTGCTTACAGGGAGGTACCCCAAAAAGGAGTGGGCTTCAGCCCCTTTGAACTCCTATTTGGACACCCTGTGAGAGGTCCTCTAACAATTGTTAAGGAGGGTTGGGAACAACCTTTAAAAGCTCCAAAGCAAGACATAGTGGACTATGTACTTGGCCTAAGATCAAGGCTGGCTGAGTACATGAAAAAGGCCAGTAAAAACCTTCAGGCCAGCCAAGAGCTCCAAAAGCAATGGCATGACCAGAAGGCTGTTTTGGTTCAAGACCAACCAGGGCAGAAAGTGTGGGTCTTGGAGCCTGTGGCCCCAAGAGCACTCCAAGATAAATGGAGTGGACCCCACATAATTGTTGAGAAGAAAGGTGAAGTCACCTACTTAGTTGACTTAGGCACTGCCAGGAGTCCCCTTAGGGTGCTCCATGTCAATTGCCTGAAACCCTACTATGACAGGGCTGATCTCACCCTGCTCATGGCAACAGATGAGGGACAGGAAGAAGAGAGTGACCCTCTCCCTGATTTCTTCTCTTCCACAGAACAAGATGCTCTAGTGGAAGGTGTAGTTTTGGCAGATTGTCTTACTGCTGAGCAGAAAGACCACTGCATAAATCTCCTAGGTCAGTTTTCTGAACTCTTCTCTACTGTGCCAGGTACCACTTCTTGGTGTGAGCACACTATAGATACTGGAGACGGCTTGCCTGTCAAAAGTAAGATCTATAGGCAGCCTGACCATGTCAGAGACTGCATAAAGCAAGAAGTGCAGAAAAAGCTTGAACTGGGAGTGGTTGAGCACTCTGAAAGTCCATGGGCCTCTCCTGTGGTACTTGTACCAAAACCTCATTCCAAGGATGGAAAGAAGGAAATGCGGTTTTGTGTAGACTATAGAGGTCTCAACCAGGTAACCAAAACTGATGCTCACCCTATACCCAGGGCAGATGAGCTCATAGATACACTGGCATCTGCCAAGTATCTAAGCACTTTTGATTTGACTGCAGGGTATTGGCAGATCAAATTATCAGAAAATGCAAAAGCAAAAACTGCATTTTCAACCATTGGAGGCCATTACCAATTCACAGTAATGCCTTTTGGATTGAACAATGCTCCTGCCACTTTTCAGAGGTTGGTGAATACAGTCCTGCAAGGGCTGGAAGCTTTTAGTGCAGCATATCTAGATGATATAGCTGTCTTTAGCTCCAGCTGGGATGATCACCTGGTCCACCTATGGAAAGTTTTAGAGGCCCTGCAAAAGGCAGGCCTCACTATCAAGGCTTCAAAGTGCCAGATAGGGCAGGGTAAGGTGGTTTATCTGGGACACCTGGTAGGTGGAGAACAGATTGCACCACTTCAGGGGAAAATCCAAACTATTATAGATTGGGTCCCCCCTACAACTCAGACCCAGGTGAGAGCCTTCTTAGGCCTCACTGGGAATTACAGGAGGTTCAAAAAGAACTATGGCTCCATTGCAGCCCCTCTTAATGACCTCACATCAAAGAAAATGCCTAAAAAGGTATTGTGGACAGCTAGCTGTCAGAAAGCTTTTGAGGAGCTGAAGCAGGCCATGTGCTCTGCACCTGTCCTGAAAAGCCCCTGTTACTCCAAAAAATTCATTGTCCAAACTGATGCATCTGAATTAGGGGTAGGGGCAGTCTTATCACAACTTAATTCTGAGGGCCAGGATCAACCTGTTGCTTTTATCAGCAGGAGGTTGACCCCTAGAGAAAAGCGTTGGTCTGCCATAGATAGGGCGGCCTTTGCTGTGGTCTGGGCACTGAAAAAGTTGAGGCCATACCTGTTTGGCACTCACTTCATTGTTCAGACAGACCACAAACCTCTACTTTGGCTAAAACAAATGAAAGGTGAAAATCCTAAATTGTTGAGGTGGTCCATATCCCTACAGGGAATGGACTATACAGTGGAACATAGACCTGGGAGTAGCCACTCCAACGCAGATGGACTCTCCAGATATTTCCACTTAGACAATGAAGACCCATCATGTAATGACTAGTCTTATTGTCCTTCGTTTGGGGGGGGGGGTTGTGTAGGAAAGTACCATCTTGCCTGGCATGTTACCCCCACTCTTTCACTGTATATATGTTGTTTTAGTTGTATGTGTCACTGGGACCCTGCCAGCCAGGGTCCCAGTGCTCATAAGTGTGCCCTGAATGTGTTACCTGTGTCATGACTAACTCTCTCACTGAGGCTCTGCTATCCAGAACCTCAGTGGTTATGCTCTCTCATTTCTTTCCAAATTGTCACTAACAGGCTAGTGACCAATTTCACCAATTTACATTGGCATACTGGAACACCCTTATAATTCCCTAGTATATGGTACTGAGGTACCCAGGGTATTGGGGTTCCAGGAGATCCCAATGGGCTGCAGCATTTCTTTTGCCACCCACAGGGAGCTCTGACAATTCTTACACAGGCCTGCCACTGCAGCCTGAGTGAAATAACGTCCACGTTATTTCACAGCCATTTACCACTGCACTTAAGTAACTTATAAGTCACCTATATGTCTAACCTTTACCAGGTAAAGGTTAGGTGCAAAGTTACTTAGTGTGTGGGCACCCTGGCACTAGCCAAAGTGCCCCCACATTGTTCAGGGCAAATTCCCCGGACTTTGTGAGTGCGGGGACACCATTACACGCGTGCACTACACATAGGTCACTACCTATGTGTAGCTTCACAATGGTAACTCCGAATATAGCCATGTAACATGTCTATGATCATGGAATTGCCCCCTCTATGCCATCCTGGCATTGTTGGCACAATCCCATGATCCCACGGGTCTCTAGCACAGACCCGGGTACTGCCAAACTGCCTTTCCCGGGGTTTCACTGCAGCTGCTGCCAGCCCCTCAGACAGGTTTCTGCCCTCCTGGGGTCCAGCCAGGCTTGGCCCAGGATGGCAGAACAAAGGACTTCCTCAGAGAGAGGGTGTTACACCCTCTCCCTTTGGAAAAAGGTGTTAAGGCAGGGGAGGAGTAGCCTCCCCCAGCCTCTGGAAATGCTTTCATGGGCACAGATGGTGCCCATTTCTGCATAAGCCAGTCTACACCGGTTCAGGGACCCCTCAGCCCTGCTCTGGCGTGAAACTGGACAAAGGAAAGGGGAGTGACCACTCCCCTGACCTGCACCTCCCCTGGGAGGTGCCCAGAGCTCCTCCAGTGTGCTCCAGACCTCTGCCATCTTGGAAACAGAGGTGCTGCTGGCACACTGGACTGCTCTGAGTGGCCAGGTTCAGCAGGTGACGTCAGAGACTCCTTCTGATAGGCTCCTTCAGGTGTTGCTAGCCTATCTTCTCTCCTAAGTAGCAAAACCCTCTTTTCTGGCTATTTAGGGTCTCTGCTTTGGGGATTTCCTTAGATAACGAATGCAAGAGCTCATCCGAGTTCCTCTGCATCTCTCTCTTCACCTTCTGCCAAGGAATCGACTGCTGACCGCGCTGGAAGCCTGCAAAACTGCAACAAAGTAGCGAAGACGACTACTGCGACTCTGTAACGCTGATCCTGTCGCCTTCTCGACTGTTTTCCTGGTGGTGCATGCTGTGGGGGTAGTCTGCCTCCTCTCTGCACTAGAAGCTCCGAAGAAATCTCCCGTGGGTCGACGGAATCGTCCCCCTGCAACCGTAGGCACCAAAGAACTGCATCACCGGTCCTCTGGGTCTCCTCTCAGCACGACAAGCGAGGTCCCTTGAATCCAGCAACTCTGTCCAAGTGACTCCCACAGTCCAGTGACTCTTCAGTCCAAGTTTGGTGGAGATAAGTCCTTGCCTCCCCACACCAGACTGCATTGCTGGGAACCGCGTGTTTTGCAGCTATTCCGGCTCCTGTGCACTTTCCGAGGGAATCCTTTGTGCACCGCCAAGCCCGGGTCCACAGCACTCTAACCTGCATTGCACGACCTCCTGAGTTGTCCTCCGGTGGCATGGGACTCCTTTGTGGAACTTCGGGTGAGCACCGTTTCACTCCACTTTGTAGTGCCTGTTCTGGCACTTCACTGGGTGCTACCTGCTTCTGAGAGGGATCTTTGTCTTGCTGGGCACCCCTTCTGTCCCCTGACACAATTGGCGACATCCTGGTCCCTCCTGGGCCACAGCAGCACCCAAAAACCCAAACTGCAAGCTTTGCAGATAGCAAGGCTTGCTTACAGTCTTTCCGCAGGAAATCACTTCTGCATGACTCTCCACGGCGTGGGACATCTATTCTCCAAAGGGGAAATTTCTAGCCCTTGTCGTTCTTGCAGAATCCTCAGCTTCTACTGTCCAGTAGCAGCTTCTTTGCACCCACAGCTGGCATTTCCTGGGCATCTGCCCACTCTCGACTTGATCGTGACTTTTGGACTTAGTCCCCTTGTTCCACAGGTACCCTCGTCTGGAAATCCATCGTTGTTGCATTGCTGGTTTTGGTCTTTCCTGCAGAATTCCCCTATCACGACTTCTGTGCTCTTTGGGGAACTTTAGTGCACTTTGCACTCACTTTTCAGGGTCTTGGGGTGGGCTATTTTTATAACCCTCACTGTTTTCTTACAGTCCCAGCGACCCTCTACAAGGTCACATAGGTTTGTGGTCCATTCATTGTTTGCATTCCACTTTTGGAGTATATGGTTTGTGTTGCCCCTATCCCTATGTGTCCCTATTGCATCCTATTGTAACTATACATTGTTTGCACTGTTTTCTAATACTATACTGCATATTTTTGGTATTGTGTACATATATCTTGTGTATATTGGCTATCCTCATACTGAGGGTACTCACTGAGATACTTTTGGCATATTGTCATAAAAATAAAGTACCTTTATTTTTAGTATATCTGTGTATTGTGTTTTCTTATGATATTGTGCATATGACACTAGTGGTACTGTAGGAGCTTCACTCGTCTCCTAGTTCAGCCTAAGCTGCTCTGCTAAGCTACCATTATCTATCAGCCTAAGCTGCTAGACACCCTATACACTAATGAGGGATACCTGGGCCTGGTGCAAGGTGTAAGTACCCCTTGGTACTCACTACAAGCCAGTCCAGCCTCCTACACCGCTGGACTGGCCCCTTTGAGATCAAGGAGCGGAAAGGGGAGGCCACTTACCTAGTGGACCTCAAGACCCCTAGGCACCCCCTAAGAGTCCTCCATCACAACCGGCTCAAACCTCACTTTGAGAGGTCTGAGGTCAGTATGCTCCTGGTCACAGATGAGGGCATGGAAGAGGAGAGTGAACCTCTCCCTGACCTTCTCGCTGTCAAAGAAGGGGATGGGTCAGTGGGGGGTGTCATTCTCTCTGACTCCCTGTCTCTAACCCAGAGAGGGGACTGCTATGAGCTGTTAGAACAGTTCTCCCCCCGTTCTCCCTTACTCCTGGACTAACCCACCTCTGTGTTCATGACATTGACACAGGTGAAAGTCCCCCTGTGAAGAACAACATTTACAGCTTGTCGGATAAGGTGAAGGCCAGCATCAAGGAGGAGGTCTCCAAGATGGTGACTTTAGGGGTTATTGAGAAATCCAGTAGTCCCTGTGCCAGCCCTGTGGTATTGGTTCCTAAGGCTACTGCCCCAGGTGTGAAGCCCGAACTCCGGTTCTGTGTGGACTACCGGGGTCTCAACTCAGTCACCCGGACTGATGCTCACCCCATCCCCGAGCTGATGTGCTGCCAAGTTCCTGAGTACATTCGATCTTACTTCAGGGTACTGGCAGATCGGCCTGACTGAAGGGGCTAAAGAAAGATCAGCATTTTCCACTCCTGATGGCCATTACCAATTCCGGGTGATGCCCTTTGGGATGAAAAATGCCCCTGCTACCTTCCAACGGTTGGTTAACGGGGTAGTAGCTGGTAAAGATGTCTTCTGTGCAGCTTACCTGGACGACATAGCTGTCTACATTTCCAGCTGGGAGGAACACCTGCTCCACCTCAAGGAGGTGCTTCAGGCTCTGCAACAGGCAGGCCTGACTATCAAGGCTAGTAAGTGCCAGATTGGGCAGGGTTCCGTGGTCTACTTGGGACACCTAGTATGTGGTGGCAAGGTGCAGCCACTCCAGGCCAAGATTGAGACTATCAAGGCCTGGCAACCACCTAGAACCCAGACCGAGGTGAGAGCCTTTTTGTGCCTCACTGGATACTACCGCAGATTCGTCAAGGGTTATGGTACCATTGTATCCCCTTGACAGAACTCACTTCCAAGAAACAACATAGGTTGGTGAATTGGACAGAGGCTTGTCAGAAAGCCTTTAATTCTCTGAAGGAAGCCATGTGCACGGCCCCGTGATCAAGGCCCCTGACTAGTCCCCGGAATTTATTGTGCAGGCAGACGCTTCAGAGCATGGCATAGGGGCTGTTCTAGCACAGCTAAATGAGGAGGGCTCAGACCAACCAGCAGTCTTTATTACCAGAAGACTATTAACATGGGAACAAAGGTGAAGTGCTATTGAGAGAGAAGCATTTGCTGTGGTCTGGGCACTGAAGAAGCTAAGACCCTACCTGTTTGGGACTCACTTCCGGGTTCAGACAGACCACAGGCCCCTCAGGTGGCTCATGCAGATGAGGGGTGAGAATCCAAAACTCTTGAGGTGGTCCATTTCCCTACAGGGGATGGACTTTACGGTGGAGCATCGCCCAGGGGTTGACCACGCCAACGCTGATGGTCACTCCAGATACTTCCACCTTAGTGATGAGAGCTCCCAGGAGGTCGGGTAGCTCTCCCCACTTTCAGCTGGGGGGGACACATGTTAGACATGACATGCTTTAGGGTGGTCACCCCTAACTTTTTGCCTGCCTCCCTCCACTTTTTGGACTCTGTTTTTGCTGGCTCTTAGACTCTGCACACTTTATCACTGCTAACCAGTGCTAAAGTGCAGATGCTCTCTCCCTTTAAACATGGTAACCTTGTATCATACCTGATTGGACTATTTAATTTACTTATAAGTCCCTAGTAATGTGCACTATATGTGCCTAGGGCCTGTAGATTAAATGCTACTAGTGGGCCTGCAGCACTGGTTGTGCCACCCACTTCAGTAGCCCCTTTACCTTGTCTCAGGCCTGCCATTGCAAGGCCTGTGTGTGCAGTTTCACTGTCACCTCGACTTGGCATTTAAAAGTACTTGCCAAGCCTAAACCTCCCTTTTCTCCACATATAAGTCACCTCCAATGTGTGCCCTAGGTAACCCCTAGAGCAAGGTGCTGTGTGGGTGAAAGACAGGACATGTACCTGTGTAGTTTACATGTCCTGGTAGTGTAAAACTCCTAAATTTGTTTTTGCACTACTGTGAGGCCTGCTCCCTTCATAGGCTAACATTGGGGCTGCCCTCATACAGTATTGAAGTGGTAGCTGCTGATCTGAAACGAGTAGGAAGGTCATATTTAGTATGGCCAGAATGGTAATACCAAATCCTGCTGACTGGTGAAGTTGGATTTAATATTACTATTCTAGAAATGCCACTTTTAGAAAGTGAGCATTTCTTTTCACTTAAATCTTTCTGTGCCTTACAATCCACATCTGGCTGGGCTTAGTTGACAGCTCCTTGTACATTCACTCAGACACACCCCAAACACAGGGTACTCAGCCTCACTTGCATACATCTGCATTTTGAATGGGTCTTCCTGGTCTGGGAGGATGGAGGGCCTGCTCTCACACAAAGGACTGCCACACCCCCTACTGGGACCCTGGCAAACAGGATTGAACTGAAAGGGGACCTGGTGCACTTCGTAGCCACTCTTTGAAATCTCCCAAACTTCAAAGGCACATATGGGTATAAAACAGGGCCTCTGCCCTTCCTCATCAGACACTTGCTGGAGAAGAAACCTGAACCAGAACCTGCATCCTGCCAAGAAGAGCTGCCTGGCTGCTCAAAGGACTCAACTGTCTGCTTTCTACAAAGGATTGCTGCCTTGCTGTTGGCCTGCTGCCTTGCTGAACTCTTGTCTGGCTGCAAAAGTGCTCTCCAAGGGCTTGGATAGGGCTTGCCTCCTGTTCCCTGAAGTCTCAGGACTAAAAAGACTTCTCTTTTTCATTTGGACTCTTCGCGCGCTGAAAATTTCGACGCACTGCTTGCTCCGCAGTGAGAAAATCGCTGCACATCGACGCTGAACGTTGCGACGCCTTCGGAGCGACCGGAACTTCGACGCACAGCCTCGCAAGAACAACGCCGTCCGACTTCCAGAGGGGAAATCGACGCGACGCCTGCCATGAGAACGAAACTTCGATGCACAGCCTCCCAGAATGACGCGCAGCTGGAAAACAAGCCGAAGAATCCAAGTACAGGCCCCGGGACATCTGGTAATCCCACGAACCACAGAAAGAGACTGTACGCGCGCCGGAAAATGACGCCCGACTTCCCCGAGTGAAAAATAACGACGTAAGTCCATGTGTGCAGGGGAGAAATCGACGCACACACCATTTTTCCATGTATCTCTTCTTTTGCGGCCCTTTGTGGAGATTTTCCACTTTAAACCAGGTACTTTGTGCTTGAAAGAGACTTTGTTTGCTTTTTAAAGACTAATCACACTTTATATCACTTTTCAGGGATATCTCTACAATTTCACATTGCATCCTTATTCGTTTTGACCGGCAATTATCCAGATAATTATTTTATATTTTTCTAAACACTGTGTGGTGTATTTTCTGTGGTGCTATATTGTGTTATTGTATGATTTTTTGCACAAGTACTTTACACATTGCCTTCTAAGTTAAGCCTGACTGCTCGTGCCAAGCTACCAGAGGGTGGGTACAGGATAATTTTAGATTGTGTGTGACTTACCCTGACTAGAGTGAGGGTTCTTGCTTGGACAGAGGGTAACCTGACTGCCAACCAAAAACTCAATTTCTAACAACATGTTTGCCTGGATTTGCTCTAGGCATGTGTCAAGACATCAGATTTGTGTGCCACGTGTGCACCTCATGTGCATAGTGAAAATTTGACACTCTGCCTACATTCAAACAAGATAAAAATTTGGTGGTGCATTGTCCAAATAAATTCATGGATCGTGACTAAGGTTCATGTGTTTGGACAGTGATTCTGCACCCATAGCTGATAATTTTGTCAGGCAACCCATTGTGCTCTTCACAGCCAACATGTGTGTGCCATGCGTGAGGTTCAGACCACCATGTGTCAGGGTTGTGCCCAATGGCAGTGCCAGGACACAATCCTATGGATACAATGTGGAGGCTCAGCATCAGACATTGGTTACAATCCCTGGACATTTACTGAAGGACCACAGTTAGCAATGATGTTCCACCCTTGTCACACATGTACCATGCAGGCAAAGCTACTGTCACCATGAGTTGCAACAGTGTTCTGTTCTTACATAATTTGATATCCATTTGTTGACAGCCCCTACCTTATGTGTGCCCCCCTTGCATACATCTTGCTATGCATGGTGTTGTTGTAGTGAATGGGCTAGGTATTAGCACCTTCCCCACTTGGTGGCCCAAGATATGTAGTGGTGCATGGATTTAGACCTTCAGGAGTCACATGGGTGCAAATTGCGTGTCACTGATATGCGAGATGGTAACAGTAGACCCTCTTACGTCACAAATGATGTTTCTAGTATACTGGTCACCTTTGTGTTTCTTACCTTGTCACTGAGGTTTGAGTCACATTTCAATGGTGTACTTAGTGGAGAATGAGTAGACCAAGGAGAATCAGGTGCAAAGTGATTTATTTGTTATTATTTAGAATGTGATGTTTATAGTATAGTGACTATCGCCCTCATTATGACATTGACGGTTAATGCCGCCTACCTCCATGCTGACGGCTACCAACATACCCCTGCGTTGGCGAAAATCCGTTCACCATATTATGACACACACACACACACCAATCCAACAGAATACAGTCACATACACAAATTGGCCTGCCCAAAGGTCAGTGCTAAACTGGCAGTCCCAAAACCCATGCCGTTACGCCAACAAAACAACACCCATCACATTATGAGCCACAAATCACCACAGCGGAAATTCAATGGGGGTAAACCATTGGCGGTACATACCGCTGTGCTCAGAATGGACACCCATATACAAAACAACACTACATTGGCCAATACAAAAAACACACACCTGACACCCATACACACACCACACCCACATACCCACAGTATTATAAAACACACACCCGCATTACCCACAACTCTTCACCATCAACAATTACTGCCAGGTGAGTGACACAAACAGCACAGAGAAAACTAGACACACACACTACTCACACCCATACATCCATCACGCACTCCATATCACACACCCCATCACATTACTCAACACACTCTCACCAGCACACACCACACAACACCCATGGCACCACAAAGGCACCCCGTTTCACTGAGGAGGAGTTAAGGGCGGAAAATCTTGGACAGGGTAAATGCTGCAGGACAGCACCCAAGAACAAGGGACGACGTCAGGAAGAGGTGGAACAACCTACAGGGGAAGGTACATTCCATAGCCGCAAGTCACCAGCTCACCATACAGAGGACTGGCAGTGAACCCCCACCTCCTCCCCCACAGCTCATAGCGTGGGAGGAACAGTTACTGGCAATACTGCATCCTGAGGAACTCACTGGAGTAGCCGGAGGACTTGACACTGGTAAGTCAACATTTAATACTGATCACCCCCGTACCTGCATGCCATCACACACCCTCAGCCTCACTCCCATCACTCCACTCCATCCCACACACTGCACCTACACATTTGACTAACCACAATGCCAGGCCGTGCATTCTATACAAACGCACGGACACCCCTCCCAGCCCTACATGGACACCCATCACCAAAGCATGCACAGGATAGGAAAACTAACATACCAACAATACCTCACCATACACAAGCAAAAGGTGGCAAGGCAACACCAACAATAGAGGGGAAGCCAGGCATATACAATATGTCTCATACATGAAGCATAATACATCACTTACATCCCCACAGGTGGCCCAGCCAAGTGGAGAGGAGGTGCCACGATTATCCAGTCCTCCAACAGATGATGCCCCCAGTGATGACAGTAATTCTGGACTTCAGGATCAGGATGACCTACCTGACCCATCAGGGACCACTGGACAGCTGGTTACCCAAGCCACTCACAGACCACCACAGAGCCTCCCTTATCAGGATCCAACACCACAGCACCCACCCAGCATACCCACACCTCTGTCCCCGTGACACGTCAGTCAGCAGTGTGCCCACCTGTACAGGGACCCCAGACCACACCTCATACCCAAGACAATCAAGGATCTGGGGTCAGTGGCAGTGGGCACAACATTCAGGGGACAGAGGCACAGGCCAACAGGGACACTGGGAGGACTGCTGTGTACCAGAGGGAGGACAGGACAAGGGAACCGACTCTCCAGGAGGCACTCTTCGAGATACTGGCCTACCAACATTTCCAGGATACGATGGGCCAGATCCTTGACAACGTGCAGGAGAACAGGCGGCTGCAGGAGGGACAGTATCAGGGGATCAGGGAGGACTTGCAGGCCATCAACACCACCATGATCTCCATAGCAGGGGTGCTGGAAGACATGTCCAACATCATGACGGAAGCAACAGCACACCAACGGGCCCCTACCACTAGCCAGTCAACTAAACAGCCCTCCACTTCCGCTGCCACTAGTGCCATGTGTTGAAACAGTGTACACAGGGGCATCTCCAGTCTCCTCCTCCTGCAGAAAAGGTACATGGCGTCTTAGGGCCAGGTTGTGCAACATGCAGCATGCCACTACTATCTGGCAGACCTTCTCGGGTGAGTAGCACAGGGATCCACCAGTCAGATGGTGGAACCTGAACCTTGCCTTCACGAGGCCGAAGGTTCTCTCGATCCTTCTGGTTCAGCCATGTGCCTCATTATAACGTTATTCCGCCCTTGTTCTGGCATTCCTCACAGGGGTCAGCACCCACGATAGGTTTGGGTAGCCAGAGTCACCTGCAGGTTTTGAGGGACAACATTTAGCCACTCACTATCCTATGAGGTTAACACCAGAGGCATACACTAACATACACTGGGTGGGGACCAAGGCTCATCTATTAGCCACACCCTGTGCCTCTGTAGTTGGGCCAACACATTTGGGATGCCGCTATTCCTCAGGACAAAGGCATCATGCACCGACCCAGGATACTTAGCATTGACATGGGAGATGTACTGGTCCACCAGGCACACCATCTGCACATTCATGGAGGGGAAACTCTTACGATTCCTGTGCACCCGTTCATTCTGGCGGGGAGGGATAAATGCAAATGGGGATGTACACCGGCCGTGATGGTGTACATCGTCGCGGACGTGACCGCCATTTTATATCAGATTCCTCACTTGTTTCCTGATCATCAACAGGAGAAGACCTACACTGCGTGTGCTGCTGTGACCTGTGTCTGGAACCTACCAGGGCCTGTGTGACCCAGGAAAGGGCCCTAGCATTCACTTCAGAGGAGTTGGAGCGACTGGTGGAAGGGGTCCTTCCCCAGAACAGACAGTTGTATGGCCTTCAGACCAATAGGTGAGTACACTTTGGCCACGATGCATGTGGCATGGATGCATGGAGATGTGTCTGAAGGCATCGTGTAAGAGTGGGTGGGGGGTTGGGGGATTGTTTGCTTGTGGTGTACATGTTGTGAGGTGGCCTATGTGTGTGTCAATTGTGATGGAATCCGGTTTGGTGGGCCATGTGTGTGACAGGCAGGAATGTTTGTTTAATGGAGTTCTCCTGTCTGTATTACCTCTGCAGGTCAGCGCCCATCAAAAGAAGGGATTAAGGCGTGTCATCGCCAAGCATATGCGGACCCTGGGGGTCTATGGCAGGCGGAGCACCCACTGTCAGAAATGGGGAAGGACCTTAAACGCTGGGCACGGAAGACTGCAGAGGCCCAGCTGGGGATAGCCTCCCAACGAGGAAGGGGTGCACGTCAGACCCTGACCCCCCCCTGATCTGGATGGGCGCTTGAGGGAATCACAGAAGCCACAAGGGGGTAAGTACAGTGGGCTTCATTACATATTTTGGCTGGTGGGGTGGTATCGGAATGGTGGATGTGTGGTTAGTGGGTACCCCTAAGGCCAGGCCAGATATTGCAGTGTGGGTTAACTGAAGAGTAATGGTTGCATGGCAAATACAGGTAATCTAGCTTGTTAGCAGTCCATTTCAGGGAGGACATCATGGGCCCCAGGTGTGCTGCAGTTCACGGTGTGTGGTCCTCATCTTGCCTTAGTGACTAGCCATATCACTGGTAGTGCAATGCATAGTGCTTAAGCCTGTTTTCTGTGTGTGACGGGGATGTGCATGCCAATGGTGGTGTTGGTGCATTCATTGACTAAGTGTACACTTTGTCTCTCCCCCTTTCTATTTTGTCATCCTGTCCTTGTGTGCATAAGCATCATCTGGCGGAGGAGCAGGGGCACCGGAGACAGAGGGAACTGCTTCCCACAGGATCCTGGAGGCAGAATCCACCGCCGTGAGGGAACCAGTTGGATGAATGGCGAGGGAAGCACCACAGCGGAGACTGGAGGAGACAACACAGACTCAGATACCTCCTCTGATGGGAGCTCCCTGGTTGTGGTAGACACCTCTGTGACCACCCCAGCTGCAGGTACAGCCGCCACCCCGTACCAGAACCACCCTCCCAGTAGCCCCTCAGCGAGATGCCCGTGCCCACTTACCCAGGAGGATGGCCATCACCTTCGCCCCAGGCATCTCAGGCCCTGCCCTAGTGAGCCCTGCTACCCTGAGTGAGGAGGCTATTGACCTCCTTATATCCATCTCTGTAGGGCAGTCAACCATTGTGAATGCCATCCAGGGGCTGGGATCCCAGATGCAGCAATGCAATGCATTCCTGGAGGGCATTCACGTGGATTGGCGACCCAACAGAGATTGATTCATTCTCTGGCCTCCTCTCTAATGGCAGCCATTGTCCCTGTTTCTACCGTCCCCCTTCCAACTACCACTTCCCAGTCCCATTCTCTTCAACCCCAGCCGATTCCAGGCACACATACAGACGAGCATACATACAAGACAACACCCAAGAGTGGCACAGGCAAACACAAGCACCACACTTCATCCCACAAGCACTCCCGCAAACACCATAGAGTTGCAGACACTGCATCATCCACTGCCTCCGCTGTCTCTCCCTCGTCCTCCTCCACCACCTCCCTCCCAGTCACTTCCGCAATCACACCAGCATGCGCTACATCAACATCCACTACCAGCATCACCACACCAAGCAGAACACACACCTCACTGGCAGACACCTCCACAACAGCCATGCACGCGTCCCCTCTGTCCTCTCCAACTCTGTCTGTCCCCCCTTCCTAAAGGACATAAACACAAGCACTCACATACCCAACAGCCATCCACCTCACATCAGCATACTGCCCATGCACCTGCACCCAAGTCCAGAAGATATACACCTCCAACAGCCACTCCCTCATCCTCCACTCCCATTACTCCTCCCTCCTCGTGCCCCGTCCCTAAAAAGCTTTTCCTTTCCCAATTTGACCTCTTCCCTACCCCTCCCCCCATCCTGCCCATGTGAATTTAGTTTGGTGTTTGTCCTAGATTATTGGTGTGCTGTGTGTAATGATTGGTATTGTGGCTTACCTATGAGTAGCCCATTGTCAAATTGGCCATCCTGGAACCGCTGGTTGATGGTACAATGATGAAAGATGTATGCGTCATGTACGCTGCCAGGATATTTCGCCAGGATGTTGCTGAAGATCACACTGTAGTCCACAATGGCCTGCACATTGATAATATGTGCGTGCTTGTGGTTCCTATATGGGTGTTCTGTTGCTGCAGGTGGCACCAGCTTGACAAGGGTACAGTTCATTGCACCCAGCACATGCGGAAACCCAGTAATTTGATAGAAACCTTGCTCGGTCTCCTGCTGCAGATGCTGGGTGTTTGGGAAGCAGATGTGGTGGGGTGTGAGGCTTAGGACTGCGTCCAGGACCTTTGGTAGAAAGACGGAGAAGGATGACTGGGAGACGCCAGACACTTGTGCACCTGTTATCTGGAATGATCCAGATGCCATCATTTGGAGGACAGCAAGGAGTTTTGTCTTGAGTGGGATGTTATGAGGAGTTTGCACCTTGCCGTGATGTGTGGTGCAATATGGTGCAGCAGGCAAACAATGGACTCCCGGTTGATTCTGACATCCGGACCACATCTTGTTCCCTCATTCCAAGGATGCTTATCTGCTGTCTGAATATCCTCATCCTCTTTATGTGCTGCTTTTGTGGCTGCTGTGGTGGTGTTTAGGGTTCCTGTGGTGGTGGTGGAGGGATCAACTGTCTTCGCAGACGTCTGCGATGTATACCAAGCTGGAGCAATACGAATTCCATGTTGTCCAAGACATTTCCAAAGCTCCTTCTGTGTGTTTTCCTTGAGCGTGGTGTGTGAGCCTCTTTTTAACACCTGGTCTGACCAGGCATTAAAATTTGATGCTAAACAGACATAGGCCCTCATTCTGACCCTGGCGGTCGGCGGAGAGGCGGCGGTCGGACCGCGACCAGACCGGCGGTAAAAAAATGGCATTCTGACCGCGGCGGTCACCGCCGCGATCGACCGCAACTTCACCACTCCGACCGCCACGGCGGTCATGACCGCCAGGCTGGAGGTTGCGCTCTCCAGCCCGGCGGTCGACCCAAGACCGCCAAGGGTATCATGACCCTGCTTACCGCCGCGGTTTCTGGCGGTCGGGAACCGCCATGCGAACCATGGCGGTAGGCACTATCGGGACCAGGGAATTCCTTCCCTGGCACTGATAGGGGTCTCCCCCACCCCCCACTAGTCCTCCCCCCACACCCTCCACCCCCCTGCCACCCTCAGAGATGTTACAAACCCCCACCCCGACATGCACATACACGCACCCCGACATGCACACACCCCCAACATGCACATATACACACCCCCTACACACACACATACACGACGGGGACACATACCCGCACACATACATGCAGACATGTGCACCCGCCGAACTGCACACATTACCCATTGACACAGCAGCACCCCCCGCCCGCATACACGCACTCACACACCCCCTCTACACACTCACACGCACACCCCCATGCACGCACACATCACACAACACCCCCCCCACCCCCTCCCCTCACGGACGATCAACTCACCTTGTGCGTTGGTCCTCCGGGAGGCGATGGGAGCCATAGGGACGTGACCGCCAACAGAAGACCGCCAACAGAAGACCGCCACACAGAAATGTGGGTCGTAATTCTGTGGGCGGTGTTCTGCTGGCGTGGCGGTGGAGGTTGACCAGTCTCCACTTTCCCGCCGACCGCCAGTGTTGCTGCTGGCGGTTTTCCAGCGGAACGCTGCCAGCGGTCGGAATACGCGCAGCGGCATACCGCCGCGGCCGGCGGTCTTCACCGCGGCAGTAACTCGGCGGTCTTGCGAAAAGACCGCCAGGGTCAGAATGACCCCCATAGTGCCATTTTGTAAGTCTGCTTCCCTATTTAGTGTAGTTTTTACATTAGGAATCAAATATGGCGCTATGGGGTTAGCATTGTGTTTAGGATGGGAATGCCTACCTTGCATCTCATTGACGCAAGGTGGTTTCGCGCATCCTAGAAATGGTGCTAAACCCAATATATTGATGCTAGATTGGTCAAGTGTCATAATATAAATATGGAGTTAGGTTAGCACCGTTTTAGCACCAAAATAAATGGTGCTAAGGTGACGCTAACCATCCATTGGTTAGTCACAATGTCACAATCCACCGTTCTTGGTTTGAGGGCGTGGGGAGAAGGTCACACTTTTACATCCACCCTTATCTCACCAACTCATTTCTACTAATAGGCTTCAACCGCTGGCTCTATAAATGACTGTGACTGAGTCCCATCAGGAAAGTTCTTGGGCAGGGGTGGGCAACAAATGATGTAATGGTAATTAGTTGGATACATTGAAATATTGCTGGCCTTAATGCTAAGAGGTCTGTTCCTTTATAGATTATTTATTTAAAGAACTTCCGTCCGATCTGTCTGCAGGATTCCAGGGAGATTATGCATCCCTTTTATTTAGATGGATAAATACTTTTTTAAGCCAGCTATTCCCCTCCCTCTCTGGCAGGAAGGGAGGATTGATTACTTTGATTTTGCTCAATTTTAAATCCAGACTTGAGGTGCTACATACAGGTGCTACATACAGGCTCATCCCATATTTACTCCAATTACGTTTGTGAAAGTTTTGGATTTATTGTTGATACATTTTTACAAAGCTAATCAGGGTGGCAAAATTTTGTTCACTTAAATTGTTTGCCTTTTTATTGTTGGTGTCATTGAGGGCAATCCTGCTGGTTTGCAGCTAATGCTTTTAGGTGATTATAAAATTCATCTCTGTAGGGTCCAAGTGCCAGTTCAGATCTTTTTTAGGGGTGGAGTGCGCACAAGTGCTCTGGCCTCTGTTGTAGTCTCTCTGTTGGCTTTCAACCATGCCCACATCTTGCTCATGAGTTTGGTTGGTTCATGGGCTTGCCTTTGAAAATTTGCTTGATTTCATTATTGGAAGGCATGCATACATAATGCTTTTTCCAGGGTTCAGCCCTCCTTTAGCGCACTGGCCAACTACTGAAAACAACCAAGGCTCTATGTTTTCTGTAAGGTTTCTGGACTACTTTTTCTCTTTATTTCATAGGAAGCACGATCTCACTGGGCAGTAGTTAAGTGGTTTGCTTGACATCAACCCTGTTTCATGGATAATTGCACTTTTGCCGTTTACCTGGATAATTGCTCTTTTGCCTTTTACACGGATAATTGCACTTTTGGGGTGCACTGCGAGCGAACTTAAGTTTCCTTTTGTGTGTCTATTTTGCACTCATGATGGCTGTCGGCTCACTTATATGAAACTGTTTTACTTTTCATTTTTTTATTGACACCATATTTCTGAAACCTCTTCATTCATATGGGGCACAATGTGTGATGTTTTTCAGTAAATAAAAATGAACACACAGGTGTTTTCTTTTTTTGTTTTCCATGTGGGAAAATGTGAAACCATTTTGTAGGCTCATATGTTTAATCCGAAAGAAAAATCGGAAATGGGTTTAAGGCCTTATCCATTATAGTTGAAGACTTTTTATGCCTTCAGGTTTGCTGAGCCTCAACGTGATTTAGAAGAACTGTGTCCTTAATGCTCCTTTATTTAGATGAGCTTCTGTGTTGTGGAGGTCTTTCATAAAAGCTTCCTAATTATTTGTATATTTGGACTCCAAATGAACTGAGTGACAAGCAAAAAGAAAAAAGAAAACAGGTTAGGCTCTATTTTTTACGAAATGAGACTCGTACTTTTATGAAGTTGAACAGCAATATAGCTTTCTCTGCTGTTACAACACATTTTCCTACAAACTGTACACCGCGGTTTAAACTCTTGGTTTTGCAAGTGTTTTTTGTACATCTGCCTATTGGTTATACCCTGCAAATCATGCCACCACAGTGTCTGCATACAAAGGCCCATATTTATACGTTTTTTAGCACTGCATTTGCGTAATTTTTTTATGCAAAAGCGGCACAAACTTACAAAATACAATTGGGGCATATTTATACTCCGCCTGCGCCGAATGTGCGGCAAACATTTTGACGCACATTCGGTGCAAAACTTGCCCCATATTTAAACTTTGACGCCCGAGCCCACAGAAGTCAAAATACCACTGTGTGCGTCATTTTTTAGATGAGGGTATCATATGCAAGGTAGGCGTTCCCGTCCAAAAAATTACTTAAATGGCCATGCGTCGTATTTATGCTTCTGGGCAAAAATACTGCATGGCCGGGAGGCGGAGTCGAAAAAAAGGACACACAGCCCGATTTGTGTAAAAAATTAACGCCTGTGTCAGGGCAGGCGTTAAAATGGGGCAAACATACCTGTATTTAATCAGAACACGCAGAAGCAACAGCAGAGCATCAAAAGGGAGACATGGAGGTGCTACTCATCCAGCGTGCACGCAGACGCAGAGCACAGCAACAACAACAGCAGCTACCACAACACCAGCAGGGACCTCAAAGGCAGCGCAGAAGGCAGGAGAGAATATTCTGCACGAGAACAACCCTTCATTGCCTCAGGGAACATGACATCATCCAGAGGTACAGCTTGAACTGGCAGGCCATTCAGCAGCTGCTGCGTAACATAGAGCCACAGTTGGCACCCACCTTGCTGACACCCCGCACAGTCCCAACAGAAACCAAGCTGCTACCTGTACTTCACATGTTGGCAAGTGGCTCTTTCCAAACAACTGGTGCCCTGGTTGCTGGAATATCACGGCCATCATTTTCTGCCTTCATACCCAAAGTACTGGATGCCATCATTGGACTCACACCCCGCCACATCTGCTTCCCTAACACACTGCAGAAGCAGCAGGAGACAAAACAGGGGTTTTACCTCATTAGTGGCTTCCCACACGTCCTCGGTGCCATCAACAGCACACATGTACGCCTTGTGCCACCTGCTGCAACTGAACACCTCTACCGCAACAGGAAGCACACACATTCCATCAATGTGCAGGCCATTGTCGATCACCAAGGATTGATCACCAACATCGTGGCAAAATATCCGGGGAGTGTCCATGACTCATTCATCTTCCGTCAATCTACCATCAATCAACACTTCCAGGATGGACGATATGGCAATGGACTACTTGTTGGTAAGTACAAAACCCTACTTGTATACACACTGCACAGCAACCCTCTAGGACACACAACACATACACCACGACAGCAACATGTGGACAGAAACACACTGAGGTTGTGACATCACTAGCCATGTTTCTTAGGTCTGCATTGAACCTGTCACTCATCTGAAATTAGTGTACAGTCTAATGTTAAGATGTCAATGATCACAAGGTTTGGAGAGGTTTGCCTAGTTGTCACCTTGCAAAATGTAAGCGTCTCACTGATGTTTAAATTAATCCATTGCATAATTCTAAAGGTATTGGATGTCCAGGGTACATAGATGCTAACGTGTTACCACCACTGTCAAAATGAATCTCTGTATGAAACTATCATCTCACCCCCAGTGAAGACACAGGGACACCTGTATCACAAGTCACAATGCTAGGGAGTGCACACTGTACTGCAAATCCCAAAACATACTGCTGACAACCGGTCAGCAGGAAAACACTCGTTCAGCCAAGGAAACAACACAATGCAGATGGTACATCCTACAAGCCTAGGAAGGAACACAATAACACAAAAGAGTCACAGACAACACAAGACAACTACTGCCATGCAAGGTGATTTCAATGGGGCAAGCTACATCAACATGATCCAATTCATTTTCTTTTTCAGCTGATCAGGGGTATGGGATCCAGCCATGGATAATGACACCATTTAGCAACCCAAGCACTGCAGCAGAGAGTGCCTACAATGACGCACATAAGAGGACACGCAGCATAGTCGAGAGGACCTTCGGCATCCTCAAGTCGAGAGTCAGGTGCCTCGACATCACTGGTGGCAGCCTCCTATATTAACCAGAAATGGTCTGTAAGATTATTCTAACATGTGCCATCCTGCACAACATTTGCATACAAGGGAACATTCCCCTCTTAGAACCAGAGCCACACATGCCTGAAGAGGAGGAAGAGGAGGATGCTGGCCTGCAACATGAGGGGGAACAACAAAACACAGCTCCTGGATTGCATAGGAGGTAACATATTGTGAACAATTTCGTTTAAAAGAACTCACCATCACCACTGTATTAACTAATACGATAATAATCACCATATCATGGTCTGGATAATCATTTTTGCTCACCTTTATCTCTAACTATCAGAATAATAGTGTAGCCTCATGGAGCATTGCTGATATACCGATCATGACACAAAAATTTCCTGAGCAATTGTGATGCGTATCATACAACAGTCACATACACACACACTGTAAATGACATATATCTTGTACATTTCACCTTTGAAGGGCAATAGCAGAGGACCACACCTATTTCACACATACCTGTTGGCAACATGGTTCATCGCAGCATATGGCACACAACTAAGATACCATCAGTCTATGAGGGAAAAAATGCCTCATACATGAGGCAGTGGATGTGCTATTGCATTGGTAACAGGAATGTATGACCAGACCCTTGACAGCAGTAAGTCCAACTGCACCGATCTTTGCAAGGACTATCTGTGACTAGAGTTCCATATAAGCAGAACATAGAGAGCACAAGTGCCACACCTATGACAAGCATTGCGCACATGACATTCCATGTACATGTCAGCCCATTTCCTAACTCCTGACACACCCATGCTCTAGGTCTCAACCCACCTGTCTGAAGAGGTCCCTGGAATGGTAATATGTGTACCCCGATATTCCCTCCACTACACACACAGACTAATAATAGTTATCCTGTGTGCTACACCCTTTCCTATGTTATGCCATTGTCATAGTACATCTGACTGCATGGACGTCAGGTCAATTAATACACTGGCTTGTAGTTTCTAAGCCCTGGTCTCACCTGTAGATTGCTTCCTGTGTGAAAGGTACTGTTGGCCATTTGAATTCGAATCTTTCATACAGGACTTGCGAGAAACTGATGCAGCCCACACCTGTGATCACCTCCATGCATACCACCCATTTGAACATGCACTGTCCCTGCTGGTGATTGGAACAGCATAGAAGTTGTCATTTTGTCAAATATGCCGTTATGCATTGCTAGTAATTAAGCCGTGCAACACAGCCCTTGGGTTCATGTGTCACCTTCAAAAACACAGGAAAAACACAGTTTTCCATGTCAACTGTCTTGTTCTTCCTCCGACCAGTCTTAGTCAGACCACTGAGTATGTACCTTGTGAAATTACTGGATCCAGTTTGACCCTGCATCCTGTCAGCCTGACTGGCACCTGTCTGTGCGTTACCCTAAAGGTTCCTTGTGGCTACATATGTACCACACTTGCGTTACCAAACCTCACATTCATCAGAGGGTATTTTGTCATGAGCTTCCTCAATGCATACCCAAATACATTATACAGCATCATCTGCTTTTTTAATTGTACGATATTAGTGAAATTGTCTTTGAATACCAAAATCATGGCCCATCCCTTGTCTGGGTCTCATGTATGAATGAAAGACAAAGTGTGACAGTGTACCATGGCCGTATGCAGGGATCGGGTATGTTGCCTCCAGCAGAACCAGCTAGCTCTGATAATGTGCATGAAAAGTCCACACATGTTAGGACCCTGATAGTTCACACGCTGAATCACATTGCTCACAACATATTGATGGCCTGTGCGTGGTGAATAGCTGCTAAATTAATCAACACAGAGGCTATGATGTTCCCAGATGCAGTGGGAACTTTACAGGCCAGCCTGTGTACAAATGTTGTAATGACATCTGCTGGAACATGACTCCTGAGATACGATCTCACTCAGCACACCAAGGTTGCCCTGTTGACAGTCTCATAACACGTCTGCAGTGACAGGGTGGGACCATCCCCATGTAGGTTCTCATGTCCTCCTCGACTTTACTCATATTGATCTCCGAAGGTTACTCAGTAGATACAGGAATAGATGCCACTGACTCATAATGAGACCCGGACGTAACTGTGACAACATACACCCCTAAAAATATACAGGATCAACATTGAACCACACACATGAACCAGACACCTCTGTGCAATTGATCACTGGAAATATGTGGCCATGTGCTGCTTCGTCTGCTGGTCCACCACTGCCACTGGAGAGTTGTGGCTCAGTCACATGACCACAACTGTGGCGTTGTATTACGTTTGTGGTTAACCTTTGGCTGTCTGTGCCAATAACATGGTACCCACTTAGTCTGTACATGTGTGAGACTCACGTTGGGCTCACCAACAAGTGCCTAAGAAGCAGTTACCAAATTTCTAGGACATGGGATGGGCAACTTGTGGACCATTGACATGAACAAGCGTCTGCCATTTATCCGGTGCATGCTTTGTCATTTGTGGTGTCTATGTTATCCAAAATCTTGGAAGTGCACATAACAGATGTTGCTACATGTATGACTAGCACATGTCCTCTCTCATTTCCACACTGACTTGCATCTAAGGTTTGGACACATTGACTTCACATTCATACAAGCATATTTGCACTGATGCATCTTGTGATGCACACACACTGGCCCGACAACTACATTAGTAGGCAATGCACACACATTGAGCCATAGGCATTGAGGTATTGTACTTATGTGCGTCACCTTGCTAACCTCTCCTGATGCCAAACATGCCCAATTTGTGCAATACATATATGTAGGCCACACATATGGCCATCTAGTGCATCAGCCAAGCGTGAGAATCCTGTTTAGGAAGTAGCAGATCATGGTCCGCAGCAGTATGATGTCTCACATGTGACCATACACCATCGACACCAAAGTGGGTGCAATCAGCCTATCTCAGTTGTGTCACAAATGTAACATTACCTTAAAATGGCAAAATTACCCAAAACCACTTACTGCCCTGAAATTGTGATGCATACGCGTCAAAAAATGACGCACAAGCGTCAAAAAATGACGCTTATGTCCGAAAAACAACGCATAATGCCCTGAAAATTGCTTAAGTGTTAAGACTATTTCCAAATATATGGATGCGGCCTAATTTTTACTCCTGTGCGTCGGAAAAATTGTGGCGCATAACGATAAAAACGGCGGCCATTTTATCCAGAAAGTGATGTAATAGGATATCCTGTTTACAGATTATGTACAGTGGTGGTACTTTCACTTTCACTTTGCAGTCTGTAATTCTTCTAGACTGTGTGGCTGTGTTCTGAGTTTTGTCCAATGAAATAGTGCTTTTGTCTCCTGTGTGCTCCATTACTTATCCAAAATTGTTGTTATATATTGTCTGAGTGTTTATTGTGTACTATTGTCCAGTATTGTATTGTCTTTGTTGTTTGTGGGAGCCTGTTGTGGGTAGTGCTAGTTTGGGGATAGTTGGGCTCTTTTATTTGTTAAGTTTACTTTTTTGCCATTCTACTTTCCCCCTTTTCTCCTTTGTTCTTTTTTATCTCCTACTCCCCTTTTTCGGTGCTGAGATGTTGGGTAGGCCACGTCTTGGCAAGATGGGTGAGGAGGAGCTTGGGGGGTTTATATGGCTGGTGTGCCATTTCCTCCCACTTATGATTGAGGCAGGGGGCGGGTGATACAGGGGTATCACACTGAGGCACGTCGAATCCGGTGGGGAAAGGTCCTGCATCACTTGCAGTGCGTATATCGGAACCAGAGGAATGACCACCAGCTGAAGCACCGCTGGGCTGACCTCATCTCAAGGGAGCAAGATCTGCTTGACCACCTGGGAATAGTGATTGGTGGCCCTGTTGGTGAGTACAAATCATGTAAATGTGCACGATTAAAAGCTCTGTAGTGACATCAGATGATTTGCACAATATCTGCCGGCTATGTTGTTGAGTGTGTGGAATACTTCGGAAACAAACAGGGTCATTTATGGACTATGTTTAGGACCACAATTGCTAGCTGTCAGGAAGCAAGTGCTCTGCAAACTTACTGAATACTTTTGCTTAATGTAAGTTGGTGCCGCCTTTATGTCAGACAGCAACATAAATTAGGAGCCAATCATGTCTATATAGGTCACATTTGCCAGTGAAGTATAGATTTTCCAAAATATTACTGACCTTTGTTGACGCAACAGCTAAACTGACTTTAGAAAACCTACATGATGCAGAAAATGAGTGCAGGCTTCACGTCAATTGATGATAGCAATGTGGCCCAGACATATGTCTCCTGTGTGTCTGCTGAGTGTGTAAGGAAAGCGTTCTCGGAAGTTCTATGAATGTTAGGGATTATTGTGGTCCTTGATCATTTTGGATACATGTCAGATCTGGATTTGGGAACATAGGGAAAAAGTGCAAGGTGCCCTCAGCTAACATCTTACACTGGTATTTGGTGGTGTGGTGTTCCAGCTTTCGTTTAGGGATGGCAGGCCAAAGGTATGCACATGGGTTCATATCTCTATGGTTGGTGCAAATCATCCTAGCTGGTCCACATCAAATGAAGAAACTGTAACAACATGAGGGCTTACAAATGTCCCTGCCCCTCTATACATTGTACCTATGTGTCATACATTTGTCATGGCCACAATGGCTGTTAGACTGGTAATGCACTCCTCAAGTAAACAGGCTTTGGATGTCTCTCTTGGATGCACATGATGAGACAAATACACTCCATTATTATGTCTGCTCAATAATGAAGGAGCATGTTTGCCACCACATGATAGTTAGGGCCACTACATGTGTGCAGATATGTGTGTAATTGTCACAGGAGACCCATGCTATGTACATGTTAGCAGTGCTATATTGGATGCAGTATCATCATGTCTGAGTGGCTTCACTTACTTATGTAATCTTACACATAGTTTTTGTCTTTGGAATTGTTGGTCAGTGCACAGATTTTGAGCACATTTCTTCCTTCCATGCCTTACAGGTGGACCCGCAGCCTACACTGTGGGCAAGGTAGCTTCATTCGAGGACCCCGACAACTCCAGTAAGTGTTGAGATGTCTGGTATGTGTTGGGTTTGCTGGTGATGTGTGATGTACTCCTGTGTGTTGAACACATAGCAAGGTGTGATGCGCTGGCCCATCATTTCTCTTGTTCCATGAGTGGGATTTCATTATCTCAGCATTTTGGAGTTTGCCAATGCTTATCCTATTGTCTTATCTAGGGATTCTAGGTAATTCCTGTAGGCCCCGCAATGTGAATTGGGGTGAGTCATGTGGATAACACTTGCAACAAGAGTCGCACTGGACCTAATCTCAGATTTAGTCTGCCTGTCGGACCCACATTCTCCCAGAATGGGGCTGCAAAATGCTTACCCACAGACTTTTGCTTCCCTATTCACTAATGTACTTATGAAACTGTAGGTTGAACTTCATAGCTGCATGTAGCTCCACATGTAGTGCTACGAGTATGTGACACTTGAGTGCAATGGCCTAGGTGTGCATGCAAATCATGGCCAGGGTTGCTCTTGCAACTCTGTGTCTGTTGTAAGTCATGCCTTACTGGAAGTATATGATGTGGACAAAGGTTTGCTGTCTTCTATTTGTAGATACACCTTACTTTGGTGTGTGTAGAGCCAAACACATGTCCAGCTTTCTTAAGCTTCCTGGGTGTCCATGTTGTTTGAAATTGTTAGTTGTTTCTCCACCCCCTCACCCTCAAACACAGGCATGGGTTTGTGAATAATGTACCTAGGACTGATGATACAAGTATGTTACACAGACATGTAAATCAGTGAATCTTTGGTCGGAACCTAGCATACACACTCAGGTATAGCACATGAGTACTATACTAGCAAGTCCATTTACAACTTGCAGATCATGTGGCCCTAGATTTCCATCCCGTACACTGACATTTGTAGCCCTGGCATTGGCATTGGCGGAGGATGTGCTGTATGATTGCAAGCTGACAACTGGCAGAACTCTGATGCAGAAATCATGCCAGTTGTTACCCATCTTGTAGGGTTCGGATGTGCTATGTGTGATACGACCTTTGTAGGCTGGCCTGCCATGTACTTCCTCAGGGACATTCAATGATCTGTATGATGATATGAGCTGTTACAAGTACAGTAGATGTAATGTCTGATTTACTTCTTGTGCCATTTCACACAATGCAGTTCCTTATGTAATGTTTTGCCTTTGTCTTCACAGCTGCTAATATGACACCCATCCAGGTCCGTGAGTTCCAGAGGCAGGCAATGCGTTACCAGCATATCTTGCTGATAGAGTCGGGGTACAGATGGATGGCCCGAAGATACAGGACCTAACTTGCCTCCGGAGCCTGGAGGGCTTTCCCACAGGGTGGCCCTACTTTGCCCACCACAGCCACCACCAGCACGACCACAACTTCCACCCAGGTGGCACCACCCACAGCTGGGACTGTTGTCCCAACAACATCTGCAAGTGCTCCAGGCCCAGCAGTGGACCACCTTCAGGGCAGCCCAGAGGCATTGACAATACACGGACACACAGGTCCTCATCTGGTACCCAGACCGCCCCAGCTGCAACAATTTACCCTGTTGCTTTTGTGGACGTGCAGCGCAAAATGGACCGTGTCCTCTGGAAAATTAGTCACCTGAGCCGGGATGTTCGCCATATGAACAGGCGTGGGCGGTCCATTAAGCGGACCGTCCGGAGGGCCAACCTCTAGACTTTGTTGATGGACATGATTCCCTCTCCTCCCTCCTCTTTCCTTGTTCTTATACTTAGTGGGCTTAGTGTTAGGTTAGTATAGGCTGTTAGTTTAGTTAGTGTTAGTGGGTGGGGGGTCTGATTATTTAATTTTTTTCTTTTTGAGTGTGTGGGCGGGTGGGTGGGTGGTGGGCTATGTTTGGGTTCTTGTGTGTTTAGAAAAAAAAATACAAAAAAATATATATTTGTTTAGTATAGGATAGTATGTGTTTAGGTTAGTATCTGTTGTCCTCCATGTGTCCCGTCTCATAAGGAGGGTGGGGTGTTAATGTTTAGAACGTTTAGTTTCATGTGAGTTTAGCTTAGGTTAGTTAGGGACAGTTGTGGGTAATGAGTAGTTAGGGTAGCTTAGGGTAGGTAAGACTTTCCCCTGAGTTTCATCTTCTGTTATTAACGTTTAATAAATATGTAGTGAACCCTTTATAGTATGTGTAAAATGCTTGTTGATCAGGGCCTTGGCATAAGTGTACATGAATTTTGTTCTATTACATTTGTGTGCTATGCTACAAACAAATCCCAACTGAGCTGTAAGATTGGCAGCCACCCCAGAGCTACCTTGCAAAGATTTCACCATTCATTGCAACCAACAATCACAGTTACTATGGATCCCAATGTCTTTTTTTCATTACGTATGTTTTAAAAGTCACAAACGGTGCTTCCAGATTTGGTATTGGGGACACTGTTTTATGTCTGACTGCAGTGTGATGTTCAAGGAAACCCTTATTAGCTGAGTGGTCGTAAGCACTCTTGTAGTATCGTGTTCATGACTCACAGACATCATTTGTGACACTGTTCAGCATGATTACTTATTTGGATGTAAACTCAGACACCTTCATTCATGCAGTTGACTGTTTGCTTAGATTTGTGGGCACTGTTATATGTGTAAGTATTGCATGGTGGCAACATTTTGCTGCCACTATTTGATGGCTTAGATATCCCTTGAGGAAGCATTATTCTGTCCAGCACAGCATGATGGTGTATGGTTTCCCTTTTCATCAGATATTACCCTCAGGTAGGGCAGAGTATGGTGCAATCCAGGCCACTGTGCATAGTTATCAGACTACATAATTTCAGGACAGTTGTATTGACAAGCTATGTAATTTGACAGGAGGCACATTTCAGTTATCTACTGCACAGTTGATGTGTCACATTACACAGAGACAGAGTGGTTGTGTAAGTGCTATTTATTGAAAAGTGCTGTAGTGCTATATGTACATTGTCCATGATTGTGAGTCCATTATAGTGATATCTTCCATTGTGATCCTACACAAGTGTTAAAGGAAAATGCATTAGACATGCTGGGGTGATGTGTCAGACAGTGCAGAGGGACAGGATTTTGCCAATGAGTAAGTGAGAGACAATCACTGGGCAGGATGACAAGATAAACAGTGGTTTGCAGAACAGTTATTGAGTAGAGTTGTTGTAAGACTGGCATGTTACAAAGCGCTGGACCTTGGTAATAGTTGGCCATGTGGCAGGGACTAGTGCTTCTGGGTACTTTTCCGTGTGAAGGTGATCTGTTCCATGTCTTCATCGTCTGATGAATGTGTTGCCTCCTCTGTCCTTGGTGGTGGTGGTTGTGAAGGGGCAACACACACCTCGGTGTTAGAAGACGTGGAGTCAGGCATCCCGGTCGCTGCTACCTGTGAAGGTTTTAAGGGCAGTACTGCTGCAAGGAGGACATGCCGATTCTTAAGAATAGCAGCCACATCACAATGGTAGGCAGCCAGGTCGGCCCTGAGGGGGTCATGATTGCATTTGTGCATGCAGTGGAAGGTTTGGGTGCGAGGTGTTGTGGCAAATCCCTTACTGCAGTGGTGAATTCCTTTAGAGTTTGTTGTAGTCCTTGCAGGATGGATGTTAGTGCTTGCATGGCTGCTGCCTGATCTGCAGATAACATCATGCACAAACCCACCCACTCTAGGCTGGCTGCCATAATTTGCATCCCCACCCGCACCTCCTTGGCCATCTTCCGCTGTACTCCGACTACAGTTCTTTCAGAGCTGGTGCCTGTGTCGTATGAGTCCTCAGCTGTATTGGAGCTGGCAGGTATTACAGTTGGTGTTGTGGGTGGGTCCTCTGTGATGGCTGCTTGTTCTGAGCTCCTCCTTGTGACAGAAGGTGGGGTCTGGAGGGTTCCAAGGACATCTTGGAGGGTCTGGTGGCTGATGTTTGTCAGCTCGTCCTCCATGTCATCAGGGTATTCCTGGACAGTCATATCCACAGGAGATCCATCGTCCTCTGCAATGAAATAGGATACAAATAGTGTGTCTATGTGGTGACATTAGTGATGTGACATGCCTGCCTTGTGATGTTTTCACATTGTGATCTTGTTTCCTGTTCATTGCTCCAGTCTTTCAGATGGGCATTCTCCCAGGCCTTTCCCCCCCTGCATGTCACATGTATTGTGGTAAGTTATTAGACTTGTCGACATCATCTCCTCTAGTGTTGTTTTAGGCCAAATAGTGAATTGCCACCTTCTTGTCCTACTCAACCCTCCTTCTACATCCATTCTAATGGCGAGGCCTTTCACTGGCTGTGGGTGTTCTGATGGCACTAGCAGCACACTTAACAACCTGGACCTGCCCCAGTCTCTGAACTTTCACATCCACTTATATGTAGTTGACATGTAGTGTATCCTATGCATAGCATTGTTATGGCACGATATGGATGTTAGCATTGGTAATGTGTACAGCTGATGTTGGGGAATGTGTGGAGATTGGATTGCCCTGATAGTCGTAGCAGTGTCCAATTTCCTCCTCTGACTGTGCAGGTGTATTTCAGTGACCAGCCACATGTGTCCTCCCCCTCAATGCTGTTGTCTGAGCAGTATGACATTTGGGATGTTGCATTGTGGCCCAGGCACAGGATGGACCCTGGCATATGCACCATGGGTGTGTCCTTAGTGCTGTGTAGCTCCTACTGTTGATGACATTGGCTGATGTTTGCAGCAACTATGGGCATTCACAATTGCAAGGACTGGAGCATTTGTCTTGTTTCAGGGGATTGTTAAAGTTGTCATCCTCAACCCACTAATTTAGGTGTGTATTATCCATGGGGACGTTACTGCCATTGGCTACTTGAGCTGCACACAGAGCAGAGGTGGTAGTGGCAACTGTTGTCACTGTTACATTCCAGTTGTCGGTATGGCTAGAGGTTGTTAATTGGGCCCTAGTTAATGTAGGGGGTATAGTGGCTGACGTGTGGCGGGATGTCAGTTTGACGTTGTGCCCTTCCCTCCTGGTGTGGCTTTACCTTTGCTACATCATTGGCATGGCTGCATGCCCCCATGGGACTGTTGTTGGTGTAGTGTTATGGTGTGTCCCAGCTTCTCTCTATACCGGTCATGTCCCCATGCCATACCCCCTTACCCATGCTACTCCATGTATATGATGACTTCCATGCATTTTGTGGTCAGTATCCCCCCCGCTTACAGTTGACATTAGGGCATTTTAATTCCCCATTAGACTTACCCTGCATGTGCATTGTCTCCTGGTAGTCTGCGCTGTCCTGTCCTTGAATCCGTGTGACGATCTCCTCAGGGATGATGGCTGCGAACATCTCCTCGATGTGGTCCAGGGCCTCCTGGTGTGCTGGACTCCCACCTCCAGTCTGCAGTGCTGCCTTCCTGTTCCTGGCCATTTTTTCCTTGGGCCAGCGTTTCTTGCACTCGATGACTGTTCTGTGTACTTCTGCCACACTGGTAATCTTGTCAACAATGTGTTGCCATATTGCCTCTCTCCTACTGATTGGCAACTTTGTGGTGACAAACAGTTGGTGCTGGTGTTCCGTCACCTCTTTAATCAAAATTTCCTGTTCCTCTGCACTGAAGCAACACTATCTTTTCTTCTTAAAACTGTCCTGGGTCTTGTGTGGGTCCTCCTGGCTGATTCCTGGTCTGTTGGCATCTTCCTGGGGTCTGTACAGGCACCTGGGATCCATTTTGGCTCTCCTCTGCTGAAAAAGCTGTGTTTGCGGCGGAATTTTGACGCTATTGCATCAAAAAACACTGCATAGCCGGTTTGCAGGAACGTAAATCGACCCAGAGTCATTTCCGCCGCGTTAACGTCGTTTTGCTTTACGACTTGACGCTGCAGTGTGCGTAAAAATAATAAATACACCTGTGGTTTGCACCGCCGTGCATCAAAGTATAAATTTGACGCCCGCACGGCGCACCGAAATGGCGTTAGCCGGCTGTAATATTTTTGATGCAAAACTGCGCCGGCGCAGTTTAGCGTCAAAAAGTATAAATATGGGCCAATTGTATTTTGGAAGTTTGCACCGCTTTTGCGTCAAAAGGCGGCGTAAATGCAGCGCTAAAAAAGTATAAATATAGGCCAAAATGTCCTCCAACCTTTGTGTTGAATTTAAAATATAGCATTGAGTGGAAGGTACAGCAGATCAGCAACAGGGAAAGTTCTCTATTGTAACCCACCTGCTTTAAATACATAGACCTCGTTTGCTCTTCTGAAATCCCTTTACTTTGCTGATGGCTCGCTAAACTGCTTTGTTTCTTTTTATCCTAAATAAGGGTGGGTAATTGGCCACACTCGATTAGTTGCTTGCCGCGCTGGACAACATACAAGATACATTCACATAGGTCTGTCAAACAATAGCATCGCAATTCCATGGCATTCGAATGATATTTTACTACAGTCACTGGAAATGTATTGTGTTTTTTTTATTATTGAGAAAGCTACCCCTCCTGGGATGTTCAGCATTTTCTAAAATTTCGCAAATTATTTTCCTGGTCTATGCTAGCTTAGATAAGTAATATGGTGCAACTTGCATATGCATGCATTCATCAACTAAATTTGCATCTACAGAATGTGTTGTGTGCACAAATTGTTTTTCATGCACTCACCTTGTCCCCACAAACATTATACGTTCATGGGGTGTACCAGTGTGGAGGGTGAACATCTAGATCCTTCCTAAATCACAGAGTGATGCGCTGAAATGAGTACTTGGTGTACCATCAATACCTTCCTTTCACCCCTGACATGACCTGGCGCAGAGTGCCATAATAGTAGGCACAGTGAAAGCAGAAGCCAGAAAAGGGGCCATGAGCAGTGAAGTAATGACATACATTCCCACCCCTATCTTTGGAGATGGATATGTAAATCCAGACGTTAACGGGAACCAGCTCCTTACACCTTAAACTGGCAGGTCTGTGTTCAGGGGTCATGTGAGCTACATACAGGCTTTTCATAGCACTTTATGATTCCATTAAAGAGCAAAGACCCGGAGACTGTTGGGTATATCATAGCCTTGACCCCTCCCTCTGTGTTACCTCACATACTGCGTTCCCACCAGTAGTTGAACAAAAAAAGCCAAAGCCGCAGCTTTGTTGCTGTACTATATGGCCAGGACAACATTGAGAAAGCCAATACTACGGGCTTTGCCAGTGCTTTTTTTTTTCTTACATGAACCTGACCGTTATTTAGTTGAACATAGCAGCGCGCAAGCACTGCTTTTCTGACGTGTTGGTATGTATCTGGGTTTTTAACCACGCCCAGTGCATGCCCATCACCATCACTCGTTCATGGGCTTGCCTTTCAAAATCTCTTTGTTTTCGTTGGTAACTGCTTTATTGGCCATCTGCCCTGTTACATGGATAATTGCACTTTTGCTGATAACTTTAAATGAGAGTGAATTTCTTTTTACTTAATCAGCTCGCTAATGTCAACTCTTTAACTTTTTATTTTCAGTTTGTGTGGAAAGAAAAGTCCAGTTAGGAATTTACAACGCTCTATCTCGAGCAAACGTGAGACCCATTGCATTGCAAATGCTTGTTAAACTTTCCTACTAAATGCTCTTTGCATTTGGAGCACTCCACCCAAGGAGAGTTTACACATAGGCCCAGATTTATACTTTTTCACGCAAAGCTGCATTAGCGCAGTTTTGCGTGTAAAAGTATAGTGCCGGCTAGCGCCATTCCAAGGCGCCATATTTATGGAATGGTGCTAGCCAGTGCTAAAGCCTGGTTAGCGTCAAAATACATGAAGCTAACTGGGTAGGGGAGGCGTAGGGAAAACTGGAGGTTGTGCGTGAAAGAATGGTGCTAGTCAAGTTAGAGTAAAAAATTACTCTAACCTGACTAGCTTAATCTTTTTTACGCACAACCACCATGGACATGAAGTGAAGACAGGAGTCATGACCCCCAAGCCCAATGGCCATGCCCAGGGGACTTATGTAAGGGACAGTGCCATGCAGGGGGGCCCAAGTTAGGTCCCCCCATGGCACTTTGAAAAAAATAAAAAATACCTACCTGACTTACCTAGGACGGGTCTCCCATCCTTAGGTGTCCTCCAGGTGTGGGTGGGTGGGGGTGTCCCTGGGGGCAAGAAATGATATCTATGGGCTGTTTCCATGGTCTCTGACCATGGAAAAAGGCCCATAGGTCACCTAACGCCTGCCCATACCCAGGCGTTAAATAATGGGGCTAAGCATGCTTAGCGCCATTATTTAAGGACCTCGTCCTCCCGTGTGTGATTTTTGCAAGGGAGGAGAAATAAGGCGCTAGGGCCTTTGAGTCATTTTTTGCCCGGGAAAGCCTACCTTGCATCTCATTGATGCAAGGTACTTTTCCGCAGGCAAAAAATTCTGTTTAACTCCAATATTTTGGTGCTAGACATGTCTAGCGGCAAAATATAATTATGGAGTTAAGTTTGCACTGGATTTGAGTAAAAAGAAATGCTGCAAATCTGGTGCAAACAGAGTATAAATATGGTTCACAGTCTTCCTATAGAACACCATTTGATGTCGCTGCTAGGTAGGTTTGTGGAATAAGTATGGACCAGCTTCTTTTCACCTTTACAGGTCGGAGTTGTTAGTCGATCATAGGTTTTATAGATATGTCATTGCACGTCATTTAATTCAATCATGATTTAGTGTCACTCAGTCTGAGTTCAGTGACCGCTATCCTTTGCGTCTTTCTGTACGTTGGGGTAGCTCTACTGGGAATATAAAATGCACTCTCTGTCTTGCAATGTCCATGGTGGGACAGGGACGAAGATAAAAGTTGACAAATATTGTCCCAACTGTTTTTCTTTCAAAGTTACTTGTACTGGCATCCCAGCAGAGTGATGTTCTCTTTTCTGATTAGATCCTTCAAGCTTTTGTCTCACTTTCACAGAAAGTTGCTGAGCTATTGACCTGTTCTGCAGGGGCGGCTGGTGTTCAAGGGCTAAGGGTCTGCGCCCCTAGCCTTTTCTGGCCTCTCTAGTGAAGCATATATTTAATTACATGATGAAAGTAAAACATTTTCTGCACAACATTTTCTGAGTGAAAGTTGTGCACTTTGAAAAGCCCCACTGTGCCTGCATCAGTATGTGGCTGAAAGCTGCACAGTAGGGCTGACAGGGTTTGCCCACGCAAAGCCCTTACGTTTTCTCAGAACGCAGTGAGGTCCCTGGCTTATCTCCTCCTCCACCAGAAGCCCTGATAGTAAACAGCCTGGAGCGTTTTTTGTTCAGCCCAGATTTCTGAAAACTTCATGTCACTCCGATATTATTATCCACCCTTTCCTATTTACTCAAATGGTGGGGTGTGATCAGAAGGGTCTACGTACCAGAGGTCACATTATATTAAAGGAATGTGGCATTGTGCAAAGAAAATCCCCTTTTCCTGCATTACAAGCAGTCTGTGACAGAGAAATGGAATAAATACAATAAATAACTCCATCCAGGGCTCTCTGGGAGACAGGATTGTGATCTGAAGACCTCAAGTCATAAATATGCCAAAGACAACCCTGAACACAAGTAAGTTGGAGCTCTATCTTTTTTACAGACAATAAGAAAAAAATCTGTTCTCTCAGCTCTCCTCTCCTTTCACTGCCTCTGTAGGTGATTTTGTCTCTCAAAGGCAGTAATGGTTCCAGTAATTTATCATGCCTAGTTATGCTTGTTTTGTTTCTTCTGTAGACCAATGACGTGATATGTCATATTAAACATGTTATCCGCAGCTCAAATAAACGTGTACCTTTTATCACTGAAACTTCTTCATCCCAGCCGTCTAACATTCACTGACATAGAGCCTACTCTTTCCCCCATTCCTCACGCAGTAGAAGTGGATGCAAGCATAAGTAACTTGGGCCCTCATTACAACTTTGGCGGGCGGCGGAGGCCGCCCGCCAAAGTTGCGCGTCGTGAATACCGCACCGCGGTCGGAAGACCGCGGCGGGTATTCAGAGTTTTCCCCTGGGCTGGCGGGCGGCCGCCCGCCAGCCCAGGGGAAAACGACCTTCCCACCATGAAGCCGGCTCGTAATCGAGCCAGCGGAGTGGGAAGGTGCGACGGGTGCTACTGCACCCGTCGCGTATTTCACTGTCTGCTATGCAGACAGTGAAATACATTTTGCGGCCCTCTTACGGGGGCCCCTGCAGTGCCCATGCCGTTGGCATGGGCACTGCAGGGGCCCCCAGGGGCCCCGCGACTCCCCCTCCTGCCATCCGGTTCCCGGCGGGAGAACCGCCAGGAACTGGATGGCGGGAGGGGGAGTCGGAATCCCCAAGCTTGGAGGATTCCTTGGGGGCAGCGGGAAACCGGCGGGAGACCGCCGGTTTCCCTTCTCTGACCGCGGCTAAGCCGCCGCCGTAAGAATGCCCCGCGGGGCACCGCCGGCCTGTCGGCGGTGCTCCCGCGTGCCGCGGCCCTGGCGGTTCTATACCACCAGGGTCGTAATGAGGGCCTTGGTGTCTTGTCTTGGGTAATGGTAAGTGTTATAATGCTAATCTTATGTTATCTTTATGGTACTGAGACCCCTTGCCACACTAACCTCCCCCACTGTGACGCCCCAGGCCCTGGCTGCAAATCGCTGGCTCCTTTAGAAGTGGAGGTGCTGCATTTGTTCCCTCATGAAATTGATCCAAAAGACGAGCATGGTTCTTGTTCACTTGCAAAATTGATCCAAATATTGGATTCAAGCACAAAGGGAGAAATATGTGCTTATAGTAAAGGCATTTATCTGCTGTATGGCCTTAAAACTGTCCCTATCATCATGCCCTTAGCATTAATTCCAAAAACATGAATTGATATGCAAACAATGTATATTAAAAAGTGATTTAGTTACTCTTATTTCACATGTTTTAATTAATGTTGCTTTCACCAAGAGAGTTAGCTGTTTCATCATGATCTGTTTCTGTCTTGCCTAGTGCACACTTTGATTCGTGCCAGGTGTTTATGAGGGGCTTTCATTGAGAGTGCTGGTGCTGAGGCTGAAGGTAAAGCAAAGTGCCTGTCAGTGTGCTGGCGTCTTCACAAAGCACACAGAACAATGGTCACGTTTTCCAGTTACATTTGACATTTAGGGCCAGATGTATCATGAAGGCCTTTTGTGATTCGGAAATAGCGATTTTTAAGAAATCGCTATTTCCGAGTCGCAAAATGGCATGTATCACATTTGCGAATCGGTAATAGCGATTTCTTAAAAATCGCAAATGCTATTACCAAATCGCAAATTGCGATACCGGCCCCACTCGCACCTATGGGCCTGTTGGCCCATATCTGTAAATTTATTGCATTTCCAAAATTGCGATTTCTTAACCAGAAATTGCAATTTTTGAAATGCAAAACCCCAGGGTGCTGGGGGCCTTAAGCCCCCTCTGCTGCACCCCAAAATTATTTTTGGGGACATGTAAGGTGCACACATGCCAAAAGGGCATGTGTGCTTTACATGTACATTTTAAAAATGCATTTAAAATGCATTTTTAAATTTTGCACATGGTTACCACCAAGTTCAACCTGGTGGTAAATAGCGATTCCTAAATGCCCAAATCGCATTTAGGAATGGCTTCATACATGTGCTAAGAAATCGCAAATAAGGAATCCTTATTTGCGATTTCTTATTTGGAGAGTCGCAATTTGCGACTCTCTAAACAGGGTCGCAATTTTAAGGAATCGCCATTTTAGCGATTCCTTAAAATTGCGTTCAGAATGTCTTTCTTACATTCTGAACTGGCTTTTTGCATTCGCAAACAGGCATTCGCACCGTTTGCGAATGCAAAAAACCTTGATACCTCTGGCCCTTAGTGTAAATGTGTCTGAAGAGGATGCACAGAGGTCATAATATTTAGAAGGCAAAAGCAAAAGGAAATAAAGTGCTTACATGTGAATGAGTGCAATGTATGTTTGGGGTGGTAAAATGAGGGAGATGCAGGGAGTGCATTCAGGGGAGAGTGAAAACAGGGTGCTGAAGAGGAGAGAGGAGGTTGAAAATGTGCAGATGGATGAGATGTGAAGAGAAATAGGGCAAACATATCTAACATTAAAGAACAAATAACTGAAGTCCCTACTCCTTCCACAGGCCTCAACAATATTTAATTCATAGTCTCACAGTTTCAGAATTGAAACATTTTCAATGTTAATTATTTATAACTAATCATTGTTGTTACTCATTTATCTTCCACAGCTAACAACCATTGACAAAGCTAACTGTACTGACAGTCTTTACGTGATGTCAATTGTTGTGTTATATTTATGGATGCAATAACATCTCATTTTGCATTTTCCCATTTAGAGAGCCCCCACTTTTTTCATCTCACTCAAAGACCTGTCTGCACATATTTCTGTATGACTGGTTGCAGCCAGCAGTTGTGTGTCCTTCCTGATGCCTGGTTAGAACATATTCTTCCAAAGTTGTTGCCGCATGGAGTGCAAGACAGTGGGTAAACACACACTTTAAAGGGCCTGAAGTTGTTGCAGTGTACAATTCGCACATTAAAGTAAAGGGTGAACGTATTAATGCAGTAAGATATGTGTTTAATATTTCAAGACTATACATTCCCACTGCTTTATAAACCTTGCTTTCTCACTAAATTTCAAATGGACCAGATGTCAATCTTATTTCTATTTTTTCTTGGGTGGAGGACCCACCCTGGACCCCACGTGTGGCCACTGAGGTTGCTCGCTACATAAAAGTCGTACCCAGACTATTACGCCCCACCACTTTCAAATGTCACCAGCCGCCACTGTTGTTCTGTTAATCACATCCCCGCTCTAGGTCGAGGGTGTTCAATCGTAATTGTTCGAGGGCCCATAGGAACTTGAAAAGAGCTTTAAAATCTCAAACTAGAGATAGGACACTGGTTGCGAATTGTTGAGCGCAATAAAACAGGAATTAAATCATCATAAAAATAGTTTGAGGGGCATTTGAGCTACATCTAGTGAGCTGTACGAGAGATGCAAGGTTTTGGAGAATTATTAACCATCCTCTTTTCTCTCCTAACCCAGTAGAGGATATTAGTACATGCCTTACAGCTGAAAGTTGAATTCAGCATTTTGTGGGTATATTTAAGCCCCCTATTGTGAACTCAGGTACTTTTTTAAGAAACGTTTTATTAATTTTTCTCCCTTCATTAACATTAGGGCACCCATGCCCTTTACATTCAAAGCAAACAAAAGTAGGCATAGCAACATTAATAATCATTGTCCTTACATTGCATAGCGCAAAAAATGAAAGCAAAAGAAGCATCATATTCAGTCCGCAGTCCCGCATTACCTCAACCCTCTGACAATAGGTGTCTCCTGTAATTGTGTAATGCCCTCCTCTTTTAATTGGCAAGTGTCCATGGTCTGTCGGGGCAGCTCTCCAGCTATATTCCTTGTGGCTCTGCCCATCTGGTATATATTTTATAGTACTTTTTGGGCTCGCCATCGACACAGGTTTTTCTAGCCCTATAGAGAAATCCATATCTTGGGCCCAGCTGTCCATCGAGGTGGGGGTTATCTCCTTCCATACCTTGGTGAAATTCCTCTTAGCATTTCTAAGACCAAACCACAAAGATCATCTTTCGGTACCGTGTGCCTCCAACATCGTTAGTGATGTGTAGGAGTATCAGTTTAGGGTCTCGCAGGATATTCCATGCCAATACTTTCACTTGCCGCCCCAAGACTTCTCCCCAAAAAAGTGCAAGAGCAGAGCAGTGCCAAAAAATGTCTGTCAGGTCCTCAGGGGCAGCCCCACACTGCAAACAGTTGTCATTAGTCAGGAATCCCATATGGTGAAGTCCCTCCCTGTAATATATTTGTGGTGGGGCAGTTTTAACTGAATGTGTCTAAATTGGGAGGCCATGGCTGCCTCTCTGGGTGCCTCCAGTACCTCCCTCGAGTCATCCTCATCGAGGTCCCTCAGGTCTCTCTCCAATGCCTTTCAGACCATCTCCATATGATCTGGCATATTCCTAAGGATCATTTTGCATGTCTGTGATAGTTTATGGTCTGTCATGTTTGTCAAGAGGAGCTTAGCCACAAATGACAAAAAGTCTGAAATCCCTGTAGATGCCCGAAGCATGGATGTCTGTGCATGTTGAAGCTGTAAGTATCAAAAGAACTGAGCATGATGGACGCCATGCTACACATGCAGGTCTGGAAAGGATTTCAATATCCTGTTATTCAAAACATCCCCAAAGTTCGAGATCCCCATAAGGTCCTACGCTGCAAAACTCCCCAGAACTGTGACCTGAGAGAGACAGTTTCCTACCCAAAAGGACGTTTCCAGCATCAATTTATCTTTCCAGCTGGTTGCTTTCATAGCCTCCTCCCATGCCCACAGTACCACGCGGGTTGCCGTAAGTAATTCCCCTTGCGGTGCACCTCCCAGAGCAAATGTGGCAGGTCCTGCAGCCACATGGCCCTCCTATCAAGATCATAAGCCAGGTCCACAAACACCCTAACCACCAATCATTGATGATGATAAGGTGTGCCGCCCAGTAATATATGCAAATATCCAGAGTGGCTATGCCTCCATCAAACACCGATCTGCAGCACTTGTCTGAAGATATGCCCGTAGCTCCCCGCCTGTCCCCCGCTGCCCACCCCAAAAGCAAGGCACACAATTGTGTGATCACTTTTTGGAAGAAAGATTTAGCGATGGGAAAATTATGGTTCTGTAGATGATATAGTAGACGTGACAATGCCACCAACTTGTAAATTGCCGAGCTCCCTAGTAGAAGCTATGGGAGAGCGTTCCAGAATGTGACATCCCTGGAAGTCTCTCCAGCTGTGACACCAAGGGGACGATTTAGGAAAAGTGATACTGCACATAGTGCAGCGCCACATTTCTTGAACCCCTTAGCACCCCTAATGCCACCATGGTAGCGCCGTATTTACAATACAGTGCACCATGGCAGTAGTTAGGGAGACTAGCATCATAATGTTTTATGCTAGTCCGGTGTTTTGCAGGACTAGAATAAAAAATAATGACGCAAATCCTGCAAAGCACCCAGAGGCCTATTGTAATCAATGGGAAACCTTTTTTAACACCTGTACTTAGCTGGCATGCCCCCCTTGAATACATTATGCCTGTCACTGGCATTATGTGCACCACAGGGGTTACAAAGTTGTGCAATGCATGCATTGCACCACTTTGTAAATATGGCAGAGTGATTTTCCCCTTCCAACGCCACATTAGAATAAAAGAATTATGCAAAAGTGGCATTGGAATGGAGCAAGGGCTCCATAAACCTGGCCCCAAGTTCCTCTCAAAGGAGCAATATGTGTTTTTTCAGTGACAAATATTCCACAGTATTCAAACCCTTCGGACTGCCCTGATAATCCAGCTACCCATGCCATTTCCGTTGGGTGTGAGGCTGTAGGGTAATATATGGATTTCCAGGGGTTAATATGGATCCCAGACACATACCCTGGCTCTAAGGTCAGTGCAGAGAAGCCTTACGTAACTGAGAAACCTGGGCCACATCCGATATTCTCAAGCAATGCAACCATGTATGCCCAGTCAACCGAATCAAAGACTTTCTGGAAGTTTATTGATAAAAGACCCTATGTTCTCCCACCTGCTCACTCAGTGCTATAGCGTCATGTTTACACCTCAAGTTATGCCGTGTGGCCCAATTCAGCATCAACCCAGATTGTTCTGAGTGGACCAGGTGATTAGTGACCTTACCTGAGCGAGTGGCCAATCTCTTCACCCACACCTTCACCTTGGTGGTTAATAGTGAAAAAGGTCAGAAATCTCTGGAATGCAGGACCTCCATTCCCGGCTTAGGCAGTACTACTATATTTGCTGTACAAAGATCCGGAGGCAGCCTGCCGCTCTCCAGCATCTCTTGAAACATTTCCAGCATAGGTTGGCCCACCTGTTGCCACACTAGACACCAATACTTAGGTGGAAACCCATTTGGTCTGGGCGCGTTCCCGTGTTGCAAATGGGCCATGACTGCCCTCAATTCTTCTACAGGAATGTCGCTTCTAGAGATTCTCTGTCTTCCGATGACACACTAGGGAGCGGAAAGTGCTGAACGTATTGAGCGAGTTCTGCTCGAGGGCTCTTTTGATCAACGCGGTATAGGTCTTGATAATAGTTGGTGAAATCCTGGGCCATTGATTCGTGGCCCGTCACTTGCGTACTATCCTGTAGCTGAAAGTATGACAAGGCGGCCAGAGGCACCCTTGTTGTGCATAGCCAATGCAGAGTCTTACTAGCTTTTTCACCCCATTGGTAAACCCTTCTGTTTGTAGCCTTCTAGACTGCCTGTGCTTCTTGTGTCAACTCTTGCCACAGCAGGGTCTGTGTGTGCACCAGATTATGTAAGAGGTCCACCTGACCGGAGGAGGCAAGGCAGCTCTCTAGATTTAGGCTGCACCCCTCAATGGCTTTTTTTTTTCTTTCTCTTATCCCTGTGGCCTTTTACATAGCTAAAAATCTGACCCTTTATGGAAGCCTTTAGGGCTTTCCAAATCACTCCCTGTGAGGTCATGGAGCCCCGGTTATCTGTAAAGAATTATTTCCTGCACTGTTGACACATTTTTCTCAAAATGTACTGCTGATGGTACCATCTTTCCAGTCTCCACTCTGCTCTCGACCCTCTTGATCCCCAGGACAATGTCAGCATCACAGGTAAATGACCGAACAAACCCTGTGCCAGATGTCTCACTTCCACAAATCTATGGCAGTCCTCCACTGACATGAGAAAATAATTTATCCTAGAGAAGGTCCTATGTGTGCCAGAGTAGAAGGTTTGTCCCCTCTCAGCCGAATGATGTTCTCTCCATAAGTCCGCTTCATTTAGATTATGTACAAAGGTTGCTAAATGAGTGGATGAACTTCCCCCCACCCCATCCGAGGAATGATCCACCTGTATATCACATGCATCATTCAGATCCCCTCCAAAATCCATGGGGCCTCTGGCAAGTCTTTGAGCAGCACTCCATGCGTGGCCAGAAAGCTCATTGTAAGTGGGGTGGGGCATAGACACTTATTATTGATATGGACAGGCCCTGAAGAACCCCTGTGACAGCTACATATCGTCCCAGACCATCTTCCCAAGTTCGTCTAACTGCCAGTAAGGTGTGTTTCCTGATTAGGATGGCTGTGCCCCCGGGCCTCCTGTGAGAGCCTGTGTGATAAACCTGGGAGTATCCCTTACATGCCAGGAATGGGCATGTATTGCCCATTAAGTGGGTTTCTGAAGGAGCACAGGGTCTGCTTCTGTCCTCAGTGCTGATTGGGGAACCACATCACGCTTGATCTTGTCTAGAAGCCCATTCACATTCCATGACAGCACCCTAATGGTGCCCAACCCAGGAGGGTCGTATTATTACTTTCCAACATACTGGTATTTGCCATGGGACCTGGCCTGAACACCATGCCTGCCAGGCGCTAAGGGATGACATCTTGCCATGCCACTAACCTACAAAAGAGAAGTAATCTTATTACCCCTCCACCCTCCTCTCACCTCAACTCCCACCCCATACTTCCCAAACTTCCCAAACCTGAAGTACCTGTTGTGTTCTGTTTAGGGACCTAGCCAACTAGGCTGAACTATGACAAACTTTGCTCCCTACACCGGACACCCCTCCCCAACTTCATGGAACCCTAACTTAACAAAAAGCTTTTCCATTTTCATGGTCAAACACTAAGTCCCTCATTACAGCCCTGGCAGTCGGTGTTAAAGCGGTGGTAATACCGCCAAAAGGCCAGCGGAAAAAAAAAGGGAATCTCAAAAATGGCGGAAACCGCCAACATAAACAGCCACTTTAACACTCCGACCGCCACGGAGGTAGAAACAAACACTGCAGCGGTAACCGCAAACAGACAAAGTACCGCCCACTGTATTTCAACACGCCTATCTGCCACCTTTTCCGGGGCGGAACCAACGCTATCAAAAGCACGGCGGAAACAGTACACAGAAGGGAAACCACTCACCTCTTGACACCCAATGAGGAACAAGGAGGCCATGGAGCCCGAACTACAGGTGTTACCAATGTTGGTGTATCTTCTCATCTACCAGGAGTACGAACGGCGGCGGCGACGACCATGGTGAGTACTGCATCTACAACACAGAGGAGGGAGGGAAAAGAGACTGACACACACACACGCAACACTCAATACCCCCACCCCCACCCTCACCCACAACAACATACACACAAATACATGCAGTAACATTACATATACACCCCCCAACCCCTGGAAGAACGCAAGTACAAAATGAAATGATTGTAACAACTGTAATCCTGAAAAATCAGATAGTCAAAAATAAAAAAAATCAGTATATACAAATATGTACACCAACTACACAAGTTCGGATAGTGTACCAATCATTGTCCGTGGACCACTGGTCCCAAAATGCATGGGCTAAGCCCACACTAGATACCTGACTGGAAACGGAGAGAACACTGCTGGGACATCAGACCGAAAATATACAGGCACCTCAGGGGGAGGGAGGGCACCTCAGCCAGATTAACACACAACACCACTGCTGCACGAGGGGGCTCCATGCCCATTGCTGTATCCTGGGGAGTGCAAAGCCACAGTCTCTCAAGTCTCTCCAGTGGGTGGTTTGCCCACTGCTTTATACTGGGGGTGCAAAGCCACAGTCTCTCAAGTCTCTCCAGTGGGTGGGTTGCCCACTGCTTTATCCTGGGGAGTGCAAAGCCACAGTCTCTCAAGTCTCTCCAGTGGGTGGTTTGCCCACTGCTTTATCCTGAGTAGTACAAAGCCACAGTCTCTCAAGTGGATGTCATTCTCCACTGGTTCTGGAGGGGGCATGGTGCCTAGAGTGCTTCATCCTGCCAAGGACTGAGGTAGTGGATGTATGTCTCCACTGGTTCTGGAGAGGGCCTTGTGCCTAGAGTGCTTCATCCTGCCAAGAACTGAGGTAGTGGATGTATCTCTCCACTGGTTCTGGAGGGGGCATGGTGCCCAGAGTTCTTCATCCAGCCAAGGACTGAGTTAGTGGATGCTTTTCTCCACAGGTTCTGGAGGGGGCCTGGTGCCCAGAGTGCTTCATTCTGCCAAGGACAGAGGTAGTGGATGCTTTTCTCCACTGGTTCTGGAGGGGGCCTGGTGCCCAGAGTGCTTCATCCTGCCAAGGACTGAGGTAGTGGATGTATCTCTCCACTGGTCCTGGAGGGGGCATGGTGCCCAGAGTGCCTCATCCTGCCAAGGACTAAGGTAGTGGATGCTTTTCTCCACTGGTTCTGGAGGTGGCCTGGTGCCAAGAGTGCTTCATCCTGCCAAGGACTGAGGTAGTGGATGTATCTCTCCACTGGTTCTGGAGGGGGCATGGTGCCCAGAGTGCTTCATCCTGCCAAGGACTGAGGTAGTGGATGCTTTTCTCCACTGGTTCTGGAGGGGGCCTGGTGCCCAGAGTGCTTCATCCTGCCAAGGACTGAGGTAGTGGATGCTTTTCTCCACTGGTTCTGAAGGGAGCCCAGGGCCCAGAGTGCTTCATCCTGCCAAGGACTGAGGTAGTGGATGTATCTCTCCACTGGTCCTGGAGGGGGCATGGTGCTCAGAGTGCCTCATCCTGCCAAGGACTAAGGTAGTGGATGCTTTTCTCCACTGGTTCTGGAGGTGGCCTGGTGCCAAGAGTGCTTCATCCTGCCAAGGACTGAGGTAGTGGATGTATCTCTGCACTGGTTCTGGAGGGGGCATGGTGCCCAGAGTGCTTCATCCTGCCAAGGACTGAGGTAGTGGATGCTTTTCTCCACTGGTTCTGGATGGGGCCTGGTGCCCAGAGTGCTTCATCCTGACAAGGACTGAGGTAGTGGATATATCTCTCCACTGGTTCTGGAGGGGGCATGGTGCCCAGAGTGCTCCACGTGCAGTGTGGCCAGTACAATTCCCTCACCTGGGTGTGTGTGCCACGAAATTGCCGTGGTACAGATAGCATGATACGTGATGAAGGCAGCGACATACCCCACACTGCTGTGGTTTCACATTCCATCCGCAGGTGCAAACAATGATGGAAGTCATGCCTCATGGAAGCTGCCCAGGGTCCAGGAACTCTCCTCCAGCCTCGGACGACTGACCACTGGGAAAGGTAACCATGTCAGCGGTGGTGCCACTGTCCAAGCACTTCGCGGGGCAGGTGGCGGTGCTTGCGGCGGTGTCTGTGGCGGCGGTGCTGGCGGTGGTGCATAGGTCAGCACCTGCTGAGGGACACAGCAGGAGGTCTCCTGCAGCCTCGGACGCCTGCCTGGGGATTTGGTGGCTGAGGTGCTGGGCTGGGACCTGGAAAGCCTGGCCCTAGGGGAAGGACGGGGGTGAGGTGAAGGGAAGAGGTCTAGGGTTGCCAGGAAAAGTTTTTTAGACACACTGGGACGGGAGGATGGAGGGGGTTTGGGAGTAGAGGAAGAGGTAGTGGTTGTAGGAGGTGTACGTCTGCTGAATTTGAGTGAAGGTGCATGGGCTGGAGGCTGTTGTGAGGTGGATGGCTGTTGGGTGGGTGTGTGCCTGCGTTTCTGTACTTTGGGAGGCGGGCTTACAGACACACTGGGAGAGAACACAGGGGATGTGTGAATGGTAGTGGGGGTGGTGATTGCACGTGAGCGGTGTGTGGTGATGGGCGTGCTGGTGATGGAGGTAGTGGCTGAGGATGTAGTGCATGCAGGTGTGAGTGGAGATACGACAGGGAGGAAGGAGGATGACGTGGAGGAGGGGGACACAGTGGAGGCAGTGGATGTTGCTGTGTCTGCATGGGTATGGTGCATATGTGAGTGCCTGTGGGATGTGTGGTGCATATGTTTGCCATTTCCACTCTTGTGTGTTGATGTGTGTGCATGCTGGTCTGATGGTGTGCTTGGGATAGGCTGAGGTACAGGGGATTGGGTCTGGGTGGAGGAAGTTGGAGGGGGGAGGCTGGACACAGGGACAATGGTTGCCATCATTGCTGAGGCCAGAGCCTGAAATGCTCTCTGTTGGGCCGCCTGCCCAGAATGAACGCCCTCCAGGCATGCATTTGTTTGTTGCAAATGACTCCCATCACCCTGGATGGCATTCAAAATGGTAGATTGCCCAACAGTGAGGGATCTCAGGAGGTCAATAGCCTCCTCACTGAGGGCAGCAGGGCTGACTGGGGCACTGCCTGAGGTGCCTGGGATGAAGAGATGCCCACCCTCCTGGGCACGGGACACATGCTGAGAGGCTGCTGGGAGGGCAGTGCTGGTAGGGGGGGTGGTGGCTGTACCTGTTGATGTGGTGGGCACATAGGTGCCCGCCACCGCAAGGGAGCTGTCACTGGTGTCTGCTCCTGTCCCCGCCGTGGAGCTCCCCTCGCCCTCAATCCCACTGGTGGCTTCAGACTCCGTTGCTTTACCCTTCAGGGCCAAGTGGGTTGCAGCTCCCTCCTGCTCCGGTGCCAATGCTCCTCCGCCTGATGATGCTATTGCACACAAGAACAGGGAGACCACAAAAAGGGGGGAAAGACAGAAGAAAAACATGTTCAGTGCATACAACACCACTACAGTTGTCGGACACAACACACAGGGAGCAGCCCTCAGCATTATGCCATGCACTAACAGTTCCTCGAAAATTCAACTAACCATGGGGTACGAGGCCTAAGCCCAATTGCTGCACACCTGGAAGTCACAGGAGCCTGACTAGGTGTAGAAGGCTCTTACCACTAGTGGGGTTGGGGTGCCACATACCCTACATCACAAGGGACCTTGCCTACCAAGTTCGCCCTGGCCTATGGGAACCCACTGCCCACCTCCCCCACCCAGACACCTCGTAATGCACGCAGAGTCAGCTGAATGAGAGTGTACTCACCCCCTTGTGGCTGCTGTGATGCCCTCAAGCACCCATCCTACTCCTGATAGGACACCGCCAGGATCTGGGACATCAGGGGGGTCATTGTGCGACGGGCACCCCTTCCATGTTGGGAGGCCATCCCCAGCTGGGCCTCCGCACTCTTCTTGCTCCAGCGGCACAGGTCCTCCCATCTTTTATGGCAGTGGGTGGTCCGTGTGTGGTAGACCCCGAGGGTCCGGACGTCCTTGGCGATGGCACGCCAAATACCCTTCTTCTGGTGGGCGCTGACGTAGAGGAATGGTACAGGGGTAAAGGAAATTACTCACCCGTCTAGACCATCATACTCATTGACCCCCAGTTCCCACCCTTGCCCTGACGCACATACACTCATCATCCGCACATGCAGGCCTCAGCCCCCCCATGTATCTTCCATCCACACCACTCAAAGCAGGGATTGCCCATGCAGCATGCTCACAGTGTACTCACCTGTTTGTCTGGAGGACCCAACAGTTGCGTGTACTGGGGGAGGACCCCATCCACTAGTTTCCTCAATTCCTCTGAAATGAAGGCAGGGGCCCTTTCCCCAGACACTGTAGACATTGTCACTTCCAGACACAGGTCACAGCAGCACTTGCAATGTAGGTTCTCTCCTGTTGAAGGTCAGGTATCAAGGTAGTGAACAGACAGAAAATGGCGGTCACGTCCGCGGCGGTGTGTACTGTCACCGCCGGCGTACATCGTCATTGGCTCCTGTGACCCATAGGGCCCAATGTTAACCAATGCAGAATTGCGCTGCGGTCTTCGACCGCCCACCGAGACAGTGTACAACGTCAGCACAGTTACCTCATATCCCCTTGTCCCACCTTACAGGTCAGGCAGCCGCCATTTCAGGGGGCCACATGGGATGGATTAAAACTGCGTCACACCTATCTAGGCCGGGAATACAGGCAGATACCAGCACATTGCGGATTAATAAAGTTTCTGCAAATAACACATTGTGATACCTCAGAGTTGGATGACTCTCTGCTCGCTGTTCTCCTCCATAGGACACGTCTGCTGGGCAGGTGATGAGATGGCGGCATCCTCCGGTGTACAGACTCCTGGTGGACCTGTTGACAATGGAAGAGAGACACATCATAATCACATACAGACTTGATTGTGCAACAATCCTGGAACTGTGTGCCCTCTTGGAGCCAGACCTGATGTCAGCTATCTGCCATCCCACAGGGATACCCCCTCTAGTGCAGGTCCTGTCTGTACTCCATTTCCTAGCCAGTGGGTCTTTTCAAACAAAAGTGGCCATGGCATCAGGGATGTCCCAGCCAATGTTCTCTAACGTGTTGTCCAGAGTGTTGTCTGCCCTGCTGAAACACATGCGCAGCTACATCATTTTCCCTCAGGTGGAGGATTTGCCCACAGTGAAAGGTGACTTCTGGGCCCTGGGACATATCCCCAACATCATTGGTGCCATTGATGGTACACATGTGGCATTTATGCCCCCCGCAGGAATGAGCAGGTGTACAGAATCCGGAAAAGCTACCATTCGATGAATGTGCAGCTGGTGTGTTTGGCAGACCAGTACATCTCCCATGTGAATGCCAAGTATCCTGGCTCAGTGCATGACGCTTACATTTTGAGAAATAGCAGTATCCCTTATGTGACGGGGAAACTACTGAGGCACTGTTTGTGGCTAATAGGTGAGGCCAAGATCCCAATACAGTTGAGATAGGTGTCTGAGTATGGGGGATAAAGTAGTAAAGATATGTTTTGCCAGAGTCCAGTCCTCCTGCGACTCCTGCGAGGCCCTCAGGATGCATAATTGCCAAGACTTGCTTCTCCCATGTTGTTAGTTGTGGGGGAGGAGGTGGGGGTCTACCGCCAGTCCTCTGTACAGCAATCTGGTGCCTGGATACCATGGAACGCACCTTTCCCCGGAGGTCGTTCCACCTTTTCCTGATGTCATTCCGTGTTCTTGGATGCTGTCCCACTGCGTTAACCCTGTCGCCAATTCTGCACCATAGCTCCATCTTCCTTGCAAAGGATGTCTGCTGCACCTGTGATCGGAATAGCTGTGCCTCTACCCGAACGATTTCCTCCACCATGACCCTGAGCTCCTCCTCAGAGAACATGGGGTGTCTTTCAGGTGCCATGATGTGTTGTGGGTGATGTGTGAGGTGCTGTCTGTTGTGATGTGTGAGGGGATGTGTTGGTGTGTGTCGTTTGAGGTGCGTGGATGTTGTGTAAGTGATGGTGTTGTGTGTCTGTGGATGCTGGTGTTGTTTTAGGTAGTCTCTCTCTCTTTGGCCTTCTTTCAAAATTTGGGTAGCAAGGGTTTGTGGGTGATGTGGGTGTGTGTTTTATATTGGATTGGGTCTGTGGGAGTGGTGTGTGTATGTGTATCAGGTGTGTGTATTTCGAATTGTCCAATGTGGTTGTGTTTTGTAAGTGTGTGTGTATTTTGAGCGCGGCGGTGTGTAACCAACAATGGATTATTGCGGTTGAATGACCGCTGCGTTGATTTGTGGGTCGTGATAGTGTGTGCGTATTCCTGTTAGCAGGCCGGTGTTGATGTTGGAATCACCAGTTTATCACTGACCTTTGGTGTGGCAAACTTGTTTGGGTGTCTGTATTGTGGCGGATTCCGAGCTGTGGGTCGTAATACCTGTAACGAAATTCTGCGGGTGCCGCAGTATGTTGGTGGTCTTCTGCACGGCGGAAAGCAGGATGTACTGCCAGGGTTGTAATGAGGGCGTAAGTTACCTCCCCGTGGAAACATCCCATATACTCAATCTCAGGAGGCCATTCATTGAACATATAGGCCCTCATTATGATCTCGGGGGGGTAACCCGCCGAGATCTGTGCTGATGGTTGACAGAAGACCGCCAGCGCAAAGAACCTCCTGCCGGCCACATAATGATCTTCCCGCTGGGCCTGAACATTGACGACGGCTCCAAATGGAGCAGCACCCATCGGGCATTTCACTGCCTGTAATTCAGGCAGTGAAATGCATGACTGGGCTGTGAATGGGGGCCCCTGCACTGCCCATGCCAAGTGCATGGGCAGTGCAGGGCCCGAGGGGGGCCCGAGTCACTCATTGCGCCAGCCTTTCCCTGGCGGTGAAATCCCCCAGGGAAAGGCTGGCGGAATGTGACTCATTATCCGGAGGGCAGCGCTGCTTGCAGTGCTGCCCTGGCGGATCTGAAACGCTGCCACCACCAGGCTGCCCCCATCTTGGTCTTATTCCATTATGGTTCCTGTTTTTGAAACAGGAGACAGAGTTAGCCCCCATTGCTATATACTGATGTAGTTAATTGACTTAGTTGTTTAAGTCATTGGCCATGTTATCCTTAATAGGCTATCTTCTTGAACCAAATAGAATTGTATTTGTGTGGCTTAATATAGATTAAGACAAGAACACTATTCTGCTGATCACTGTCTGACTCTATACTTTATAGTGCGCAAGTACAGCTTTGTCAAAGCTGGATCTCTCCACCTGGCCTTTTTGTACCTTACATCTGCCTCTGACAGGGTGAACAGGAACAAGTTATGGAAACTCTTAATGACTTTGGGGGTGGACTCTGACATTGTGTAATTTATGCATGATTTGCACAAGGAAGTGTCTTCTGTAATCCATTTTAATAAGGATAGTTGTTTTTCTGAATCCTCCGGAATTGGTTTGGGGGATACATCAAGGCTGTTTTCTGGCCTCATTTTTTATACATACATGAGTTGGAATGATTTGTGATTACAAAGGGACTAGATACTCGAGAAGCTGGAAAGTGACCACTGTCTGTGTTATTTAATGCAGACAACACAGTTTTGCTTTCAAGAACCTCGTTGGGGCTACAACCTCTCTTGGAATGTTTTGTGATGTTACTGGACAGTCTGGATCTGTCCACCAACTACATGAAGTCTCTTGTGATGGTGGTTGGACTGAAGTCAACTAGGGCCAGGACATTTTGTGTAAAGTGTCAAGAATCAGCTAAAGTGGATTATTTTACTTATCCTGGATTTGTAGTTGATAAAGAAGGAACCTGGGCCTTGCTTTTAATGTCAAAAAATGTTTTTGGTTTATGTACTAATGGTTGTATTTTTGATTTTGAATGGAGGGTAGAGAAAAATCTGTGTTAGCAGTGTAAGATATTTATCAGGTGAAATGTATCTCCTCAGTGATTTATAGAAGTGATATCTGGGGATACATTGACATAAATCTTTACAGGTTTTATAAAATAAGTTTCTAAGCCACAATCTGATTCTGCTTATGTGGTGCACTAAGAGGTAGGGCTAGGATTTTTATCAGGGTCTTTGGTCCTGAGACACTTCCTGCGTTGGATCACCATTTGGTCAAATATTGACACCTTCCTGCACAAACACAATCCAGAGAAGTAGGCATTTTCCTCTTCCTATGTGGGCTCGATAGTGCATGCAAAATAGAAAGCGGAAACAACGAGGAGAAATAAAGATATTTCTCCTCGTTGTACCTGCCCTGGGAGGTGTAAAGTTTTGATGCATTCCCAGGTTTACATATTCTTGTAAATCTGGGAATGCATCAAAACCCATTGGTGTTGCATTGGAAAACCCACAGCAATGGCCATGGTACGCCTCCCTGATAGTGTGTAAGGCACCACAGAGACTTGTGCTGTGTTGCCTTAGAACATATCTACGAGGCCATGAAAACCCATGCGAAGTGGCTTTGTGTGACCTTGTAGATTTGGATCTGCACTATGCACCACCTGTGAGTCACAAAAAGTGAGGCACAGTTGGCACAAGGGGCTTGTAAATATACTCCCAGGATTTTAAGGAGGAGTTGGAATTTTCCAAGCCTAATGTGAGAACTTATTTTTTACTTAAGTCCGTCCCTTTGACTCACTGAGCCTTATTTGTTTTTTTGTTCCCAACCTTAGACACTGGTCTCTTTTAACGCATTTCAGAATGAATCTGATGCATATGTCTTTATCTATTCCAAAAGGCTAAAAGGGTTTGGCTTACCCTGTGTGAATATGCCCATGTTTCTTCTCAGGATTAACTCCTTTTCTTTATGTATTGTGTTTTTTTCACACTGCCCACCGATAAGCTTTTATTATTCCGCTTTTAAAACGATGAATTTTAGACAGGTTAATTCTGCATTATATTTTTGCAATTATTAAATCATTAATTAAACTGTTATTCGGTTGCCTGTTTTTTTATCTGCTGCTCTGGCCATCAGAAAGACGTTTGACATTAATTTTAGATGTGTGTTTCAGATTTTAAACTAATGGAGTCGTACAAGGATGGTTTTATTGTGGACGGTTTTTAGCTTTGTTTGTTATATCTTTGAAAATGTGATGATGCAAATAATTTTTATGGTTTCATTTGGTAAATCGAAAAAGATATGATGGTTATTACTCTGACGAGTATATCACAGAAATGCATCCCAATTGCGTTCCTTTATTAATATAGATGCCAGTATTACTGTATTAATTTCAGCACATTGTTTACTATCTCTCCTTAGAATTTTATGATTCATTTGTCTTCTTATTTGCTGCAAAATGAAGATGGACCTCTGGCATTAGCTGTTTGCAAATTACAAATAGTACGCAATACAATGCAGTGAAATAGAATACAATATAAATATATGGCACTTTGAAATCTTTTTAAAGATCTCAATTATGCTCTTTATGTGTTTTCCAGCTGCTAGATAAATACATTTTTGAAACAACATACAATATTACATTTGTATTAAGTTAATTTTCAACAATTTAGAAAAGGATATTTGCTGTTTTTTTCATATCAAGGAAGAGTCACACATGTATCAAATGTATTTTCAACGTTTCTGAAGGTTCTTTATTACAGTCATTTTCTTTCAACTCATACATAGAATGAGGCAGATTAAATACAAAATATCCAGTGACATTTTCACGTACTCAATGGTGCTGCAGAAGAGGTCAAAATTCCTGGTAATTAGAAACCACACATTTTTACGGTTCTTATAAATTAGATGAATGTATCACTGAATTGTGTTAATACTGCATAACGTAATGGAAATACCATGGCAGGCAAGAGGTTAGATACATTAATACATGCATAAACACAAAAAACATCTGATAATTATATTCCCATAAATTATTCCTCATTTATATGCCACACATTCTAAAACAGAGGGTAATAACGCACCATGCAGTAGTGGTAACACTGTTAACACTTTGTGGTATTAATCCAAGATTTGGCACTTTAAATGAGGACCCATATGTTCCAGTGCAGTATAGATCATTTGGTTAGTATGTGTTATTTGTGGAAAACCACTCTAGTGAACAATTTCATAGGATAATATTTGAGTGCCCACATGTAGGATGTTGTGGGTATGTAAATGCAAATTCGTCAAAAGTTATCCATGAATAGATTTACAGTTTAAACTATTTAGTGATAATACATATTTGAAAGCTAAAACATCCTGGAACCATTCCCTTTTGAAAGCTGGTGAATGTTATTATAATAAGTAAAAATTATTAATGCGTTTCCCTTTGTTTTGGATAAAATACGGTATCTGGTGCGATGGAAGTAAAATCTGCACAAAAACAATCCATTATTTGTAACTCCATTATGATCACCATTTCATGAAATCTCACTGCAGGTGATAAACAACGATTACCCCTACATTCATGTGAACAGATAGATCGATGAGAAACTAAATGAAATGTATATACTGGAACTGAAACATTGCTGGACCTATCAGGGTACAGCAGGAGAAGGAAAATTGTGCATTTTAGAGTACCTTTCATGCTCACATCTGTGCTGAAATATTCTTTTGTATACATCAAAAAATAATGATCACAGTTATTTAGTACTGATTTCCTAGCTCCTCCTTCCTTAATCTCAATTGACACCAAGGCATGTTATGAAGTATGTATCTCATTGCTGCTTTTCTAACCGAATAAAGTATAGTAATGATGCAAAGGTTGATTCTATGAAACATGTAACTGACATTGCTTCTCTTCCAACAACAAATACATATTTCAGCCCCATAAAACTTCAAGCAGGGTTTTGCACTAACTACTGTCAAAAAAGGGACACAATTTGTTGAACAAAGATTTAAAAGTTCAAAGGATATGACAGTCGATGGACCCATTCTGCAATTCCCTGGTGTTTTAATCTGCTATATATTATTCTACATATCCCCAAATTTTAATATGGATTCTAGCGCTAGTGTAAACCACCAGGCCATAGGTCTTGCATGCTAAATGCCAGCAGATGTCTACAGGAATAGTGAGTTCTTGGTTACAATACAAGACAATACAGTGCATTTATAGAGTGCTTGGCTACCAAAAAGGTGTCCTGGTGCTTGTGGCAAAGATTATCCAAAGAACCCAAGGTATCAGCATGATGAAGAATGGCAATTCTCCAATTAACATACAGAGATAATCTTGATTATATTAAGGACAACAGAGGCTAACATTATGCAATAAACCTGCCCAAACATGCAGCACATAAAGAATAATAAAACATCACATAGACAATATTCTGAAACAGAACATTTAACATTATGGCCCTCATTACAACGTTGGCGGTAAAAGCCGCCAACACACCGCCGCAGAATTCCGCCACACCCATTATGACCCACAGCTCGGAATCTGCCAAAATTCAGACACCCACACAAGTCCGCCACACCAAAGGTTAGTAATAAACTGGCGAAAACAAAACCTCCACCGTCACGCCAACAGAAATACGCCCACACTATCACGACACACGAATCCACGCAGCGGTCTTTCAACCGCAGTATTCCATTGGCGGTACACACCACCGCGCTCAAAATACACACACTCTTACAAAACACTGCCACATTGGACAATTCGAAACACACACACCTGATACACATACACACACCACTCCCACACACCCATTACAATATAAAACACACACCCACATCAACCACAAACCCCTACGACCACAACTACAGAGAGAAGGCCAGAGAGAGACACCACAAACAACTACCAAGCATCCACAGGCACACAATACCATCACCCACAGAACTTCCACGCACCTCACACAACACACCACTAAATATTACCCCACTTATCACTACACACCACCCCACACTTCACCCACACCACCCCATGGCACGGCAAAGACACCCCAGGTTCTCTGAGGAGGAGCTCAGGGTCATAGTGGAGGAAATCATCTGGATAGAGCCACAGCTATATGGATCACAGGTGCAGCTCACCTCCATAGCAAGGAAGATGGAGCTATGGCGCAGAATAGTGGACATGGTCAACGCAGTCAGACAGCACCCAAGAAATAGGGATGACATCAGGAAGAGGTGGAACGACCTGTGGGGGAAGGTGCATTCCGTGGTCTCAAGACACCACCTTGCGGTTCAGCGGACTGGCGGTGGAGCCCCACCTCCTCCCCCACAACTAACAACATGGGAGGAGCAGGTCTTGGCGATTCTGCATCCTGAGGGCCTCGCAGGAGTAGATGGAGGAATGGGCTCTGGTAAGTCAAAGCTTTACTATTACATCCCCCACCCTACCTGCATGCCATCACATACCCCCACCCTCACCCCATCACTCCTACTCCTCACAAATGTCCCACTATCACAACCCATCCATCCCAACACCAAGCCCTGCATGCAACAACAAAGCATGGACACCCATCACCAAAGCATGGCCACTGCACATACCCATACACACCCCTAAACCACCATCACACAAGGTAACACACAGAAATGCAAGCACTGGGGTACCCGGTCACCCACCTATTGCACACCATGGCACACACAGATGTAATAAACATCCTTTTATGCCCCTGCAGGACCCCTACCCAACGTCACCAGAGAGGAGGTTCCACACATGCCCACACCACCAACAGAAGAGGCCCACAGTGATGACAGCAGCTCTGTCCAACTGGATCTAGATGATCAGCCCGGCCCATCGGGGACCTCGGGACAGTCGGTTCCCCTGACACAGTCACAGGCCACTACAGAGCTTGCCCCCTCTGGAAACACCAGCACAGCACCCACCCAGCGGGTCCATACCTCTGTCCCCAGGACACATCAAGCAGCAGTGTGTCCACCACTACAGGGAACCCAGGCTAACCCACCACCCCAACAACAACAGGGACCTGGGGGCAGTGGTAGTGGGCACACGGTCCAGGGGACAGAGGCCCAGGAACACAGGGGAACTGGGAGGGCTGCTGTGTGACAGGGGGAGGACAGGCCAAGGGAACCCACTCTCCACGAGGCGCTCTCCTCCATCATGGGAGCCTACCACCACTCCCAAGAGACAATGGCAACAGTACTGGCCAAGTTTCAGGAGACCCAGCGCCTGCAGGAGGAAAAGTATTTGGGCTTCAGGGAGGAACTCAGAAACATCAATTCCACACTGGGCACCATCGTAGGAGTGTTGAAGGAAGTACTGAACACCAGGAGGGACACTGTGGCACAACACAGGCCCCTGACACCAGCCTGGATGATGAACTGCCCACCACCTCCGCCGGCGCTAGTGGACAGGAGGCACCACCACAGGACAACCACACCAGCACCCCACCCCCTGCAGATGGAAAACCACCCCGCAAATGGTCCCTGAGATCCAGGACAAAGACAGAGAACGATGCCAAGAACCCCGCCAAGAAATGAGACCACCCTGAATGTCATCTTTCTGTCCCACTTTGTCACCCTGTCCATCCTCAAACTGCCCCAGCTCCACTTCCTATGCCCATTTGGGCAATGCACCTGTGAGACTAATAGACTGGACTCTGCCATGGACATTCCTCCACCATCACCCCTCACCATTTTAAAACCCCCTCCAATATTGAGCACTTAAATAAACACCCTTGAAGCACAAAACAATCTGGAGTCAGTCTGTGATTTCGAAATAGTGTATTAGCAATTAGAGTGGCAAAATGCTCTTTCAATTGTAATGTCAACATACCTATGTCACAAGCTCTAGTCCATGAGGAAACAAAGCAGATGTCACACTGTGGGACACACATCTGTGAAATCGTAAGGGAAAGTGACAACTCAGTGACCATACAGTGGGTGAAAACGACAGACAGTAGAGAGGTATTAGTGTTAAAGTACATGTAGTAGGCAGGTTTGTATTCTTACCTGTGTCTCACTGGAAATATTGCAGGATCACCGAGTTCCTGTTGTCCATGTCCCCTTTTTCTGCTTCCTCGTCTTCACTGTCCACAGGCTCAAAAGCTGCAACAACACTGCCATCTGGACCATCTTCCTGCAGAAAAGGCACCTGTTGTCGCAAAGCTAAGTGTGAAGCATACAGCAGGCCACAATGATCTGGCACACCTTCTTTGGTGAGTAGAATAGGGATCCACCTGTCATATGGAGGCACCTGAACCTGGCCTTCAGAAGGCCGAAGGTCCGCTCTATTATCCGCCAGAGTTCGCCCATGGACATCATTGTAGCGTTTCTCTGTCCTTGTCCTGGGATTCCTCACTGTGGTCAGTAGCCATGACAGGTTGGGGTAACCAGGGTCACCTGAAAATAGCGAGAGACAACTGTTAGACACACACTAACCTGTAGGGATATCCCCAGACCCAGACAACCATTCCCACTGACTTGCTTCCAGGTGCTCATCTAATAGCCACACACGGTGCCTCTGGAGTTGACCCATCACATAAGGGATGCTGCTATTCTGCAGGATGTAAGCGTCATGAACTGAGCCAGGAAACTTGGCATTAACAAGGGAGATGTACTGGTCTGCCAAACACACCATCTGCACATTCATGGAATGATAACTCTTCCGGTTTCTGTACACCTGTTCACTCCTGTGGGGGGGTACCAAAGCCACATGTGTCCCATCAATGACACCTATGATGTTGGGGATATGTCCCAGGGCATAGAAGTCTCCTTTCACTGTAGGCAAATCCTCCACCTAAGGGAAAACGATGTAGCTCCGCATGTGTTTCAGCAGGGCAGACAACACTCTGGACAACACGTTGGAAAACATAGGCTGGGACATCCTTGATGCTATGGCCACTGTTGTTTGAAATGACCCACTTGCAAGGAAATGGAGTACTGACAGCACCTGCACTTGAGGGGGATTCCTGTTGGATGGCGGACAGCTGACATCAGGTCTGGCTCCCCTGGGTACACAGTTCCTGAATTGTGGCATGGTCAAGCCTGTAGGTGATGATCACATGTCTTTCCTCCATTGTCGACAGGTCCACCAGCGGTCTGTACACCGGAGGATGGCGCCATCTCCTCACATGTCCCAGCGGACGGTGCCTATGAAGGACAACAGCGAGCACAGAGTCAACCAACTCAGAGGTACGTACCCACAGCTTACATCGAACACTAATCATAATCCGAAAATTGGCCTTTATGAGTGTTGAGGCAAGGCCTAGGTATGTGTGACGCAGTTAAAAATTAAGCCATGTGGGCCCCTGAAATGGCAGCTGCCTGACCTGTAAAGTGGGACAATGGAATGTGAGGTAACTGCGCTGGCGTTGTACACTGTCGCGGTAGGCGGTCGAAGACCGCGTTGCAATGCTGCATTGGTTAACATTGGACCATATGGGTCCCAGGAGCCAATGACGATGTATGCCGGCGGTCACGGTACGCACCGCCGTGGACGTAACTGCCATTTTCTATCAGTTCAATCACTCGATACCTGATCTTCGACAGGAGAGGACCTACACTGCAAGTGCTGCTGTGATCTCGGTCTGGAAGACACAATGGCTCGTGCGTCTGGGGAAAGGGCCCCTGCCTTCACATTGGAAGAGATGGAGAAACTCGTGGATGCGGTCCTCCCCAGCACACGCTACTCTACGGTCCACCAGACAAACAGGTAATTACACTGGGAGCATGCTGTATGGGCTATGCCTGTGTGGAGTGGGGTGGATGAAAGATGGGGGGGAGATTGAAGTGTGCATGAAACGACGGTGAGTGCATGTGCATCATGGCAAGGGTAGGGATGGGGGCCAATGACTGTGACGGTGCATTTGGTAATAACTTTTCTTTTCCCCCTGTACAATTCATGTAGGTAGGTCAGCGCCCACCAGAAAAAAGATATTTGGCGTGCCATCGCCAAGGACGTCCGGACCCTGGTGGTCTACCACAGACGGAGCACCCACTGCCGGAAGAGATGGGAGGACATTCGCCGCTGGAGCAAGAAGACGGCGGAGGCCCAGCTGGGGATGGCCTTCCAACATGGGATCCTGGCGGTGGCGTACCTGGAGTTGGATGGGCGCTTGGGGGCATCACAGCAGCCACAAGGGGGTGAGTACACTCTCATTCTCCTGATTTTGCGTTCAGTGGAGGTGTCTGGGTGGGCTGTGGGTTTCCTTAGGCCAGGGCGAGTGTGCTAGTTAGGTCCCCTTGTTCTGGCAGACCCTGTGGCACCCCACCCCACCTGTGTATAGTGCCAAGTACACTTAGTCAGGCTCCTTTGTCACCCATGTGTGCAGATGTCGTCCATAGGCTTGTAGGCCATGTCCCAGGGATTGAACAGTGGAGGCCAAGTGCGCAGCGTAGTGCAGGGGGCTTCTGTGTCTGTCGTGTCCGCCAACAGTAGCGGTAATGCTTGCACTCAACATGACTTTCTTCTGTCATCCCCCCCTTTTTTGTGGTCTCCCTGTTCTTGTGTGCATTAGCATCATCAGGCGGAGGAGCAGTGGCACCGGAGCAGGAGGAAGCTGCATCCCACATGGCCCTGGAGGGCGAGACTACGGACTCGGAGTTCACCAGTGGGACGGAGGGCAAGGGGAGCTCCACGGCGGGGACAGGAGCTGACACCAATGACACAGACTCGTCCTCTGATGGGAGCTCCCTTGTGGTGGTGGCAACATCTGTGCCCCCCGCATCTACAGGTAGAGCCGCCACCCCCCCTACCAGCACCGCCCTCCCAGCAGCCCCTCAGCCTTTGCCCCGTGCCCGCTCACCCATGAGGGTGGGCATCACCTTCGCCCCAGGCACCTCAGGCCCTGCCCCAGTCACCCCTGCTGCCCTCAGTGAGGAGGCCATTGACCTCCTCAGGTCCCTCACTGTTGGGCAGTCTACCATTTTGAATTCCATCCAGGGTGTAGAAAGGCAGTTGCAACAAACAAATGCATTCCTGGAGGGCATTCATTCTGGTCAGGCGGCCCTTCAGCGAGCTTTTCAGACTCTGGCCTCAGCACTGATGGCAGCCATTGTCCCTGTGTCTAGCCTCCCCCCTCCAACTTCCTCCTCCCAGACCCGATCCCCTCTACCTCAGCCTATCCCAAGCACACCTTCAGACCAGCATTCACACACGTCAACACACAAGGGAAGCTCAGGCAAACATAAGCACCACACATCCCACAGGCACTCACGCAAGCATCACACACATGCAGACACACCAACATCCACTGCCTTCACTGTGTTCTCCTCCTCCTCGTCTCCCTCCTCCTCCCAGTCTCATCTACACTCACACCTGCATGCATTACATCTACAGCCACTACTGCCATCACCAGCACACACACCACCACACCCCGCTCATGTACAGTCACCACCCCCACTGCCATTCACACGTCCCCTGTGTCCTCTCCCAGTGTGTCTGTGACGCCACCGCCCAAGATACACAAACGCAGGCACACACCCACCCAACAGCCATCCACCTAACGACAGCCGCCACCGCATGCACCTTCACCCAAAGTCACCAAACGAACACCTCCTGCAACCACAACCTCTTCCTCTACTCCCAACCCCCTCCAGCTACCCGTCCCAGTGTTTCCAAAAAGCTTTTCCTGTCCAACCTTGACCTCTTTCCCACACCTCCCCCACCCCGTCCATCTCCTAGGGCCCGACTCTCCAGGTCCTAATCTAGCAGCTCAGCCACAACATCTCCGGGACCAGCCAGTGTGGCACGGAGACACATCACGGACAGTCCCCCACCTGTGAAGCATCAAAAGTTGGCCAGTGCCCGGTGGGAGAGGGGGAAGACTCCAGCCACCAAAGCTGCTCCCAGGGGTACAGGTGGGAGTGTGGAGTCAGCTGCGACGCCTTCCAAGGTGGGAAAGGGCCACAAGAAAGTCAGCAAGTCTGCGAAGAGCAGCACGGTGGAGAAGACCGCCATCATCCCCGCTGTCCAGGAGGCCACCACCATTATCCCCGCTGCCCAGGAGGCCACCCCAGCACCTGCCCTGCTGCCCAAGAGGCCACCACCATCATCCCCGCTGCCCAGGAGGCCACCGCCATCAGCCCCGAAGCCCAGGAGGCTATCCGCCAGCACCTGCCCTGCTGCCCAATAGGCCACCGCCATCATCCCCGCTGCCCAGGAGGCCACTGCCAGCACCTGCCCTGCTGCCCAGGAGGCCACTGCCATCATCCCCACTGCCCAGGAGGCCACCGCAATCACCAGCCCTGCTGGGCCAGAGAGGACCACCAGCACCAGCCCTGCTGGGCCAGAGAGGACTGCCAGCACCAGCCCCGCTGGGCCAGAGAGGACCGTCAGCACCAGCCCCGTTGGGCCAGACAGGACCGCCAGCAACAGCCCCGCTGGGACCAGAGAGGTCCGCCAGCACCAGCCCCGTTGGGCCAGACAGGACCGCCAGCAACAGCCCCGCTGGGCCAGAGAGGACCGCCAGCACCAGCCCCGCTGGACCAGAGAGGACTGCCAGCACCAGCCCCGCTGGGCCAGACATGACCACCACCACCAGCCCCGCTGGGCCAGACACGACCGCCAGCACCATCCCCGCTGGGCAAGAGAGGACCGCCTGCACCATCCCCGCTGGGCCAGACAGGACCGCCAGCACCAGCCCCGCTGGGCCAGACACGACCGCCAGCATCAGCCCCGCTGGGCCATGAAGGACCGCCAGCAGCTGAGTCACTGCAAAGGACACCGCCGCAACAAGCACTGCTGAACAGGGCACCGCCTCCACAGGCACCGCTGAACAAGGCACCGCTGCCACAAGCACCGCTGAACAGGGCACCACCGCAACAAGCACTCCTGAACAGGGCACCGCTGCCACCGCTGCCACAAGCACCGCTGAACAGTGCACCGCCGCAACAAGCACCAATGAACAGGGCACCGCCGCCACAAGCACCGCTGAACAGGGCACCGCCACCAGAAGCACCGCTGAACAGGGCACCGCCGCAACAACCACCGCTGAACAGGGCACCACCGCCACAAGCACCGCTGAACAGGGCATTGGCGCAACAAGCACCGCTGAACAGGGCACCGCCACCACAAGCACCGCTGGCCCATGTGCGCCAAGGGCACTGACGCTACTGAGTTCGTCACGAGTAGGATGAAGCACTCTGGGCACCAAGCCCCCTCCAGAACCAGTGGAGAAAGACATCCACTACCTCAGTCCTTGGCAGGATGAAGCACTCTTGGCACCAAGCTTCCTCCAGAACCAGTGGAGAAAGACATCCACTACCTGAGTGCCTGGCAGGATGAAGCACTCTGGGCACCAAGCCCTCTCCAGAACCAGTGGAGAAAGACATCCACTACCTCTGTCCTTGGCAGCATGAAGCACTCTGGGCACCAAACCCTCTCCAGAACCAGTGGAGAAAGACATCCACTACCTCTGTCCTTGGCAGGATGAAGCACTCTGGGCACCAAACCCCCTCCAGAACCAGTGGAGAAAGACATCCACTACCTCAGTCCTTGGCAGGATGAAGCACTCTGGGCACCAAGCTCCCTCCAGAACCAGAGGAGAAAGATGAAGCACTCTGGGCACTAAGCCCCCTCCAGAACCAGTGGAGAAAGACATCCACTACCTCTGTCCTTGGCAGGATGAAGCACTCTGGGCACCAAGCCCCTTCCAGAACCAGTGGAGACTGTCATCCACTTGAGAGACTGTGGCTTTGCACTCCCCAGGATAAAGCAGTGGGCAAACCACCCACTGTAGAGACTTGAGAGACTGTGGCTTTGCACTCCCCAGGGTAAAGCAGTGGGCAAACCACCCACTGTAGAGACTTGAGAGACTGTGGCTTTGCACTCCCCAGGATTGAACAGGGCACCGCCACCACAAGCACCGCTGGCCCATGAGCACCAAGTGCACTGACGCTACTGAGTTCGTCACGAGTAGGATGAAGCACTCTGGGCACCAAGCCCACTCCAGAACCAGTGGAGAAAGACATCCACTATCTGAGTGCTTGGCAGGATGAAGCACTCTGGGCACCAAGCCCCCTCCAGAACCAATGGAGAAAGAAATCCACTACCTCTGTCCTTGGCAGGATGAAGCACTCTGGGCACCACGCCCTCTCCAGAACCAGTGGAGAAAGACATCCACCACCTCCGTCGTTGGCAGGAAGGATGAAGCACTCTGGGCACCAAACCCCCTCCACAACCAGTGGAGAAAGACATCCACTATCTCTGTCCTTGGCAGGATGAAGCACTCTGGGCACCAAACCCCCTCCAGAACCAGTGGAGAAAGACATCCACTACCTCAGTCCTTGGCAGGATGAAGCACTCTGGGCACCAAGCTCCCTCCAGAACCAGAGGAGAAAGATGAAGCACTCTGGGCACCAAGCCCCCTCCAGAACCAGTGGAGAAAGACATCCACTACCTCTGTCCTTGGCAGGATGAAGCATTCTGGGCACCAAGCCCCCTCCAGAACCAGTGGAGACTGTCATCCACTTGAGAGACTGTGGCTTTGCACTCCCCAGGATAAATCAGTGGGCAAACCACCCACTGTAGAGACTTGAGAGACTGTGGCTTTGCACTCCTCAGGGTAAAGTAGTGGGCAAACCACCCACTGTAGAGACTTGAGAGACTGTGGCTCTGCCCCCCCCAGGATTGAACAGTGGGCATGTGGCCCCCTCGTGGATTTGGCATTGTGCACTCAACCGGCTGAGGTACCCACCTTTCATCCCCCCCTGAGGTGCCTGTTTTATTGCTATCTGATGCCCCTGCAGTGTTCTCTCCGTCATGGTCAGGGATCTTGTGTGGGCTCGCCCATACCGTGTGGGCCCAGTGTTCCATGGACTTCAGTGGAGCACTTCCTGGACTACTATTCTTGGTGTATATTTTGTTTATAGTGTATATATGTATATTTTTGCGTACTGGATTTTAATATATTACAATGGTTACACTCATTTTCTTTGGTCTTTGCATTCTTCCGGGGGGGTTGCGGGGTGTAACTGTAATGTATCAATATGTCTTAGTGTGTGTGTTGTCGTGGGTGAGGGTGGGGGTGGGGGTGGGGGTGTTGCATGTGTCACTCTCTTTTCCCTCCCCACTCCCCTGTTTCGTAGGTACAGTACTCACTGTGGTCTTAGCCGCCAGGATTCGTGCTCCTGGTAGAGGAGCAAGAAGATAAGGGCTGACAGGATCTGCAGCTCTGGTTCCATGGCGTCCTGGTTCCTCGTGGGGTGTGTAGAGATGAGCGTTTTCCCTTCGAAGTCCTGCTTCCACCGTGTTTTTGTCCGTGGTGAATCCGCCCCGGAAAAGGTGGCGGATTGGTAGGTTGTGATGCTGTGGGTGGTACTTTGTCCTCCGCCTGTCTGTTGGTGGTGTCCGCCGCGCTGTTTGCTTGTACCGCCGTGGCGGTCGGAGTGTTAAAGTGGCTGTCTTTGTTGGCGGTTTCCGCCACAGTCGTAATTCCAATTTTTTTACTGCCGGCATGTTGACGGTCTTACCGAGCCTTTAACACCGTCCGCCAGGGTTGTAATGACCACATATGTAACTCCTTGTCGCTAAGCATCTTCCTCTTAAGCTGTGACAAAACAGACGATGTCACTTTGTCTTGATTGGACACATTTCTTAAAGCAAGTTATGTGAAAGAGAAATAACAAGTGATACTATAAAAATAATCTATTATTCAACTTTCCTTAAAAGAAAGAACTTTAGGATTAGTGCATCATTAAACCATATTACATACGCATATTAAATAAAGACAAAAAGTAATGAGAAAAACATGGGAGTGGTGGGTGGGATAATGTTAGCCTCCATTGTCCTTAATGAAATCAAGATTCTCTATGTATGTTAATTGGAGAGTAGCCTTTTCATTACAGGACCAGAGGCTATCATTATGCATGTTTAAGGCTATCCAATGCTACACCCCTCACATGTTCCACTGGTTTGAGATAAAAAGTTGCAAAAGTGCGAGCGCTTGACCAATCTGCTGATTTCATATTATCAGCAAGCGTGCCACCTGCCCAGAACAATTTTCTGGCCATAGCACCCCTAGAGGAGTGAGCCCCAAATTTCCTCAAATCTATTCCTGCTTCAGACATAACAGCCCTTACCCTTCGTGAAATAGTAGCTGTTGAAACTGCTCAAGGAGGTTTAACATATGAAATTAGCAATTGATTCTCCACATCTGGTCTGAATTCCAACATTGGCTGTTCAGAAACCCTTATACAACTCACAACACACACTTTTTTACATTATTTAAAATATGGGTAAAAACAAATTTCAGACATCGTTTTTGTCCTATTCTAAAATATATTAGATAGAGTAAAGTTGCCAGTTTAAACGAAATCATGAGATAAATAGGTTGAACATATCATGAACATTCCAAACTGAATCATACCTAGGCTTAGGTGGACATCGAAGTCTGATTCCTTTCATTACTCTGCATATCAAAGGGTCACTGACAATAGTGTAATCATTCACTCGTGAATGACCGGCTGAAAAATCAGATCTGTAACAATTCACGGTTCTACAAGAGAGGCCTGCTCTAAACAACTGTGCTAAGACATTCCTGACCCTCCAAAAATCATACGAGGAACTTCCACTGCCAGTTCCATTATTCCTGGGAACCAAATCTGTGAGATCCATAAGGGAGTCACTAGAACAAAGCTGTAACATTCTTTCCAAACTTTCAGTAACACCCTCTGAATCAGAGTGTAGGGGGGGGAATTATAAAAAAATTCTCTCCTTCAAGTCTGCACTAAAGCATTCACTGCCGATGATTTGAGATCTGGTCTCCAGCTGTAAAACTTCTCTACCTGTAACGTCACTCTGCTGGCGAACAGATCTGTCTGAAAGGGGCCCCTTAAATTCAGAATCTTCTGGAAGTACTTGGGATTCAATTTCTAATCACTGGATTCCTTTAAGTACCTTGAGTTCCAGTCTGCTATGACATTCTGATGACCTGGGATAAACTCTGCCTTAAAGACTATTCTCTGACTCCAACAAAAATACCAAGTTTCCCTTGCTAAATCCGCAAGTTTCTTTGACCTTGCTTCCCCTCTGCGATTGATTTAGGATACTGCCGTGAAGTTGTCCATTCTGATTAATGTCACACTGTTGGCAAGAGTTGACTTGAAGCTCATAAATACATTGAGGCCTGCTAACAGCTCTAGACAATTTATATGAAGGTACAATTCCTCCTTTGACCACCTTCCCCCTCTCTCTAGTTTCCCTAATTTGGCACCCCAAGGAAGTGTGCTTGCATTGGATTTTACAATAAATTCTGGGGCATTTCCAAATATAGTTTCCCGTTCCAGCTGTCCAGAGTGCTCGACCACCATTGAAGATCTTCTCGAGCTTCCTTGGACAGTGGAATGGTATCCGCATTCCACAGACCTCTTCTCAGAACCATTGTTTTCAGTTTCTGAAGAGCCCTGTAGGCCCATTGACTCCAACCACGGAGAAGTTCTAGGTCTGCAGGGATACTCTTGAGTCAGGCCTCTTCAGCCATAGCATAGATTCTGGCCAGCAGACCCAGAATGTCCAGTAATCTGTTTGGCATTGTTCGAAGCAACATTCAAGACCTTTCCTAGGATCTCTCTCAGATTTAAAAAGGAAACTGAGAAGTTCTGTGTCCAAATAGTGTGTTATCCCTAACTTATTGTCAATGAACGGTCTTGGACATTCTGCCCTCATTAGGATCCGCATCTCCTTATCAAGAGATTTTCAGATCCAGAACTTAATAAACAAAGTCACGTGGTCCATAGGCCACCAATCCGAGCCTCTAGGGTGGACAATGTAAGTAGTATTCCACACCTAAAGGATCTCTAATCATCTTTTTTTGTGAAATTGATGGCTGATCAAGGTGCTCGCCAAGGAGATCGTTATCCAATGATTCTTGCGGATCGAAAACGTATTCATCCGCCTCATCCTCAATCTTGTTAAAGCCTGCATATTCATTGTTAGTATCAACACTATTATCTTTTGTGCCATAGAGGCTACTCATTTTCTCCGTGCCGCGGGGACACCTATATCCATTGTGCCAAGAAGGTCAATCTTGCTTTGTGTGTGGCTCCGGACAGAGAGAATGATCGTGGCTTTTTGTTGCACTCAGGCTACAGATTTGGCATGCTTATTTGCAGTACATAGTCCACCCACTTTCAAAAGGTGTTTAGTTTTTTTAGTAGCCTTGCCACCCTTTTTAGCTAGGGGGGTTATTTCGTCATCAGAGATAGAAAAATAGTCTTGCTCCGAATTGTAATCCCTTTTCCTTTTTGCAAAGGCTTCTTCCACAGCCTCTTTGAGAGGGGATTTAAGGTCCCTCTCTAGTAACTTTTGGAACATGTCCTCATTCATTTCTGTTACTGGTACCTCAATTGGGTGATCAGTTTCAGACATTTCCTATCCTCTCTCTTTTAAGATTCCCTTTTTCTTTTTTCTTTTTTTTTGAAATATTACAAATAATTAAAGAGTTAAGGTAAAAAAATGTCACTGCTCCCTGACGGTTTAAACTCCCAGCTGCAGATGGGGTTAAATGTTGGTAGAAGCCTGTTACCATGGAAACACTCTGCTCAACGTGAGATGCTTCCTTCACATGAAAAAAACGAGATGCCGACAGAGTCCAGCCCAGCACTTGTGCTGCAACTTGAAAAGCTCTTTATTTTGCCAAAGTAAAAAAATCCTTTACTCCTTTATTCTGAATTATCCAGACGCTCTAGGCTTTGGAGTCTGCTTGCTGCGTCAGGCCTTGCGAGCAACGCACGACTCAGGCCTGAAGCGTGGAACTCTCTGCCCTCCACCTGCGAATCTCCCGAACACGTCACAGGTCCAGGGCTGCCTCCTGCTACAGGTCTCGTGAGCAAACACTCAGCTTAGGCCCAAGTGCAGAGCTCCTTGCCCCGGGCCTGCGCGTCTCCAGGTAGGACGCACAGGTTAATGACCCCTCTTAGACTTAGCCTACGCGTTCTGCCTGAAACACGCCCAGGCTCTAAGGCACGGAGGGGTTGCGAGGCAAGTTCTGTAGCCTCAGCCTGCACGTCCTTCAAAAGACACGTAGGTCTTGATAACGAGAAGAACTCTACCGTAAAATGGCAGAATAGGTAGAAAAAAGGTAAAATATTATATAAACATTATATATACATTATATATACCATACGTCATAAATATTAAGTAAACATTATATATACCATACGCCATAATTATTAAATAAACATTATACCATATGTCTAATCACCAATGTATACCATACATTTTGGTATGCTGTAAAAAAGATAAAAGTTAGATAAACATAGCACAAAACTACAGATTAGGGCATAGTACTTAACAGTGTAGGAGCAGCAGCGAATCAAGGAGGAAGATGCTTAGTGACACGGAGTTACATTATGTTTAATGTTCTGTATTGGAATATTGTCTTTGTGTAATATTCTTTAAAGGGCTGTATGTTGGGGCAGCAATAAAGGTTTATTGCATAAAGGTAGCCTCGGTCCTGTAATGAAATCAAGCAGGTGAGTTTTTAAACCCTTCCTGAAGAGCCGCTCCGAATTGCAACATCTCAAAGACAAAGGCAGAGTATTCCACAATCTGGCAGCCAAGACGTAAAAGGAATGACCTCCACACCTGGACTTATTTATCCCGAGAGTTGAAAAGAGTTTGAGATGATTGGAGCGCAGGACACATGCTTGCCCTGCTAGTTGAAACTGATTCCTAAGGTACCCGGGCCAATAGAATTAAAAAGTCAAAAAGCAAAAGTAAGGGCCTTGAATTTTCCCTGTTCTTAACTGAGAGCCAATGAAGTTGATGCAGATAGCTGGAGACTGAAATCCAGGAGGGAATCTTAAGAATCAGGCGGCCAGCTGCATTTTGTATAATTTGCAGCCATCAAATCAGATAATCACGTAGGCCCAGATAAAGACTTTTACAATAGACCATATTGGAGGTAATTAAAGCATGAACAATGGTTTTTTGATCGGTCATTGGAATAAGGTGGAGCATGCGTCTAAGCGGTCTCAGAGTAAAAAAAAACAGAAACTCAACAACGCCTTAAATTGAGGCTCAAAAGTAAGCTCAAAGTCAGATTTGATACCTAGATTCCGACCCACACAGAGGTTCTAACTCAGTGGGCCACATCAGACCAGACTCTAGGTTGGATTTGGTGCCAAAAAAGTAACTCCGTCTTATCTGAATTAAGTTTAAAAAATCTGACATTCATCCAGTCCAAGAAAGATTTATGACACATTTTAAAAGAATCCATAGTCGACCAGACTTTTTCTTGAAAGGCCAGAAAAAGTTGAGTGTCAGCAGCATATGATATCAGCCTTACTCTTAAAGGCTCTACCTGTTCTGCCAGGGATGCCATATAAGCATTGCAGAGAGAAGGGCTAAAGGCAGAACTTTGGGTAACACTGCAACACAAAGGCTTAGCCTCAGATGTAAAAGAAGGGAGAAGAACTACTTGAGAGCGATTGACCAGGAAAGACTAAGATTGTGACACCGATGGCTTCCAGCCTTTCCAGCAAACCAGAATGTGACACCATGTCAAAAGCCACTGAAAGATCTAACAACACCAGCATCACATGAGAATTTACATCATGGTTAGTTTTGATAAATTTGGAGACTTCAAGATGAGCTGTCTCAATGCTATAACCTGGCCAGAAACCAGATTGAGAGTCATGGAGTATATGATTGTTCTCCAAAAAGGCAGACAATTGCCTGTTTTTTCCAGCAACTGCACCATAGTAGGGAGCAGTGAAATGGGCCTGAAGTTACTCAATATAGACGGGTCCGCCACAGGCTTTTTTAGCAAAGGGAGTAAGAAAGCCTTCTTGCAATTCAACAGTACAAGTGCCTGTTCCAGCGAGTCATTCAGGAGAGCACTAACTATTGGTGTGACCACCGATGTTGCTAGCTTAAGATTGGGCGGGGCACAGAGGTCAGATGGGGAGCCTGACTTACAACTGACCAGATCCATGGATGATTCTTCAGGTGAGATTGAGGCAAAAGGTAACAGAACAGGACCAGGAGTCAAGAAAGGACATTTGTCCTTTGGAGTTGAAGGGGACTGAATAAATTTTGAATTTTCTCATAAAAGAAATAGGATAAATCATCAAACAATTGTAAGAAAGTAAACAGCGTATTTCTACAAGCTGAAGGAGTCGGAAAGTCACTAACCACTTTAAACAATTTTCAATGAGCATTATCTGCTTTCGAGATGGAAAGAGAGATAAAAGCTTTCTGCTCCTCACGAATAGCTCTATGATATTCCTTAAGGGCGGACTGATACCGTTTATTGGCATCATCATCATAATTAATTCTCCAGTTTCTTTCCAGCTTTTTCAGCTAGATTTCTGTAGTTTAAGAGCATTGGAGAACAAAGGGGCAGAAGGCCTTGTTTGCTTTGAACTATGAAGCTTTTTAGGAGCAATTTCATCCATTGCCTTTCCTACCCAATTATCAAATGGGCACATCCTAATCTAATGAGCCTGTCAGGTTTATCGCAGAAGAGTGTAGAGGTTTTATCAAGATCGAGTCAGTAACTTTGTGCCAGAATCTAGACAAAGATTTGGTTGAGCATTGGGCAACTACAGAAGAGGGTAGCAGTGTCTCAAATGGAATTACCACATAGTCGGGCAAGACCACAACATTCAACAAGCAGGGGATTGGTCAACACCAAATCAAGGGTATGACCAGCAGTGTTCATAGAGACTTTAACCAGCTGTTCAAGGTTGAAGCCCTCAAGAATATTCACAAACTGCTGTGCCAACTTATTAAGAGGATCGTCCACATGAAAATTAAAATCTCCTAAGATTCTCAGGAAAGCATAGGAAGCGCATAGTTGTCCCAGGGTATCTGTTGAACTTTATAGGCAAGGACATTTGGGTAAACTTATCAGCAGCATGGCTGGCGCTGGACGTGGCCGGGATGCGGATGGGTGCAGATGGGCAGAAGTGTTCTTTAGAGTTAGGTAGTTACCTTTGCATTGCCTCAAGGACAGAAAAGTCTGAACAAGGGCTCCACCATATGGTTCATCCTACTAACCAGTTGGTAGTGGGCTACATTGGACCGTGTGGGACCCATGCTGGAGTTGGTCACTAAGAGCTGCTGCTGAAAGTATGGGAGCTGTGGTTGTGATCAAGAGGATGATTTCCAGCACTTGCAGAAAGTTGGACGTTTGGAGGACTGGGCCAAAGAGAAAAGGCTGTGCAAGAAATGCATGTCCTCAGCAGATGACATGACCAAGTTTATCCAGCTCTGAGTTTTTTGCGATGAAAAAAAAAGCTTAACTGAGATTTCACATTGAACATATCCCACTGATGGACCCCTGAAAAACTATTGCATTAAATAATTGCATGTCAGAGGATTTAGAGCCCGACAATTTGACTAAAGATGATTCTTGATACAAGCAAATTGAGGCAATGTTCCTTATCTGTAAGTGATCTCAGTGGGTACAGTTTTCACATTTGTCCTACTCTGAGCATTTGAAGTCAAACTTTAAGGCATCTGTGGGATTCAGAACTCTACTTATCTTATCTTTAGAGTTAGTTTGTTACCTTTGCATTGCCTCAAAGACAGAAAAGTCTGAAGAAGTGCTCCACCATGTGGTACATCCTACTAACCAGTTGGTAGTGGGCTGCATTGGACCGTGTGGGAACCCATGCTGGAGTTGGCCCCTAAGAGCTGCTGCTGAAAGTATGGGAGCTGTGGTTGTGATCAAGAGGATGATTTCCAGCACTTGCAGAAAGTTGGACGTTTGGAGGACTGGGACAAAGAGCAAAGGCTGCGCAAGAAATGCATGTCCTCAGCAGATGACATGACCAAGTTTATCCAGCTCTGAGTTTTTTGCGATGAAAAAAAAAGCTTAACTGAGATTTCACATTGAACATATCCCACTGATGGACCCCTGAAAAACTATTGCATTAAATAATTGCATGTCAGAGGATTTAGAGCCCGACAATTTGACTAAAGATGATTCTTGATACAAGCACATTGAGGCAATGTTCCTTATCTGTAAGTGATCTCAGTGGGTACAGTTTTCACATTTGTCCTACTCTGAGCATTTGAAGTCAAACTTTAAGGCATCTGTGGGATTCAGAACTCTACTTATCTTACTTTGAGGAATCCTTGCCAGCTACAGCATTCAGCCTTGGTCTACTAGGAGAGTTTGATGTTAATGTCCAGAAAAAATGACCAAGGTGAAACTGTTGAATGGTGCAACTTATGCTATCCTTCCTCTACACATCTCCTATTGCAGTTGACCTGAAATCATGACTAGGTTCAAGCCAACAGTAACTATTGACTAAATTTGGTTCTTCATGTTTACTTGTTGCTTTTTGACTCAAACATTTAAAAAATCATATCGCTGATTTTAAATATTTTGAGTTTATTTTTCTCAATAAATCTTTCTTCCTTTTACTAAATTGGTTTGACTAATTAACTGTGGTGTTTCCTGACTTCAGTGCTGTTTTGGTGCTGTGTACGTTTCTGGTGTGCATTTCTCTTGGAAGAAGCTTGCTACTTTGTGCCAGAGCTACAGGACGATACACTAAGTACTTCTTAGTAAAACTGTGTTTTGACCTATAAAGATATTGTATTATTACATTGGTGGGATCCCTCTGCAAAACATATAATTCAAAATATGGGCCCATGAAGAAAAATGCTGGAAGCCCATGAGCTCTCACTCATTCAAAAACTAGGCTCATCAGCTCTCACTCCTTAGAAATGCCTAGAACTGATACTCTTCAGGATGTGAGTCAAGTATACCGCTTGATTCTCAGCCTTGTGACAGTCTGCCTTTTTGAAATGAGAATGACCCTATTGTAGGGGTATTCCTAGTCAATGGCCTGCTTTGTTATGTTATGATATTTTATGTTATGTAGAATTCACAAACACCCCGGAGAGTATCTTGGTGCTGAGGCTGATGTGCCCAAAGAACTGGGCTGCATATAAAGCATTAATATTTGCTGCGCATATCATACAGATAACAAGTTACTGCCTAACTGGCATTTTTTAAAAATGTTTGGGATTCAGATCATAAAATCATTAAAAATTCTCATACACAGTGACTGACACTTTTTAAAAGTAATTTGGCAATTAACAGCTACATCAATTTATTAAGAGGTGTGAAATTCCCAAGAATGAGTTAATATTCTCACTTTATTGATTAAGGAATGGCTTATGCCTGCTTCAGGAAATAAATCCCGTACATTTTTCAATGTAACTTAAATACGTTTGTCGTGAAAATATTGTTTTCACTAATTCTTTGTGCACATTCTCATAGCAGTATTAATGTCAAAATAACATTCAAGAGTTTACATGAATTCCAAACATTTTGCTTCCCATTGTAAGGTCTGACGTCCTAAATTTTACAGCACCTACTAATGAGACGTACATAATTAGTATTCAATGTGCAATCCTACTCCACAAAACTGTTTCTTAATGGGAATAATTGCTTTGGGAGACTCTACACCAAGAACACAGAGTAAACTTGAAACTGAATGAAAAATATGCACTTTTTCTTATGGACATGCACAGTTATATGTTTTATTACAGCTGAACCCAACATTGTACGTGTTTCACCAACAGTATTTTACTTGAAGGAAATAAGGACGGTGTTATTGAACTTTTTTTTTTCTTTCAAAGAAACGTATTTTTATTGTTAGCTAGGATAACATTCTTTACTCCATGTAATCTCAACAACATGGAAATGGATTGTTGCACTCATGAACATTTATTTTAATTTGTTCCCAAATGCATTTCAGAAGAATGGCCTTTATCAGGGTGTTTGCTTTAATTGTATTTACTCCAAACTGCAATTAACAAGCTGAAAGTAAAATAATTAACAAGCTGAAAGTAAAATAAAACATGCACAAATCAATAAATAAGAATCACAAGTTTCCACAAGCTATACACAATGAGTTCAATAACTTCACAACATATTACACAAAACATGATCCCAGAATATAGTACTAAATGGAAAGCCCACTATTTAGACCTTCACATTAACTTCATCTGCACTGTATATAGCGCTATAGTCAATCATCCATGTGCTAGCCAAATCTAACTACACTGTATTATAAGTGAACGTAGCAAACCGTGTTCGTTTTGTAAAATACTCTTGTCACAACAGGATTTCCCTCACTTGGGCACCTCTTGCACCACAGAAAGTGTCATTATTAACGTTTATCTTTTTCTTGATTTCGGTAGCTAGTGACATTGTTAACAGCGTTTTGTCAATGCTCCCGCCATCACAACATCTCACACAAAGAGAGTTTCTTCCAGTGTTTTTTGAATTTTAAATACCCATTACTTAATAGCCAGACAATCTAATTATTGCATTTCCACTGTTTTCTTTAAGACGTGCTCCCAATATATTTAGCTCTTATGATTCTGGGACAGTGCATTCTACTTTTTATTGGCATTTCTCTGCTGTTGCCCACTGACTGATTATATTCCTTGCACATACACACTAGTTCACGTTTATACTCCTTATCTGTGACCGCTTAGAAACACATTTTGATAAAGTGTTAAGTGCTGACAAGAGTTATTGCTGTGAGAACAATACTTTTAATCATGCAATAAGGGCTACTAGGTTGTTGTAGGAGATTTCTGAGAAATATTCGTGCTCATACAATGAAGTGATGTACCTAAAAGAATATTTTTAAACCACTGTATCCATTTTTTTTATAAGATATCTTTTATTGCTTTTTATGATAATTCAATAATATACACTTAATAATAATATAATGTTCTGAAAACCCCCCAACTTTATATTTAACCCCTCCTCCCCCCATTCGGCACAAGGGTTTTCATAAAAGATCTTAGGCCAGCAATTTGCATAGACAAGCATTGATTCATAGACGTGAGACACTAAAGTTATGGGTGCAGAGGACTGTTCAGTTTCAGATTCCGCAGTGATATTCTCTTCTTCAGATATGGGGGCGTCTATAGTTCTCAGATTCTCTAGGATAATATTCCATTGTGTAACATTGTCTCTGGGTCTTTGTCCTTGTATAGCTTCTTTCAACAGCACCGTTCCCTCGGCCTCTGCCCATTTCTCCAATGTGTTTTGCCATCTAGTCACTTGTGGGCCCACTGAGTCCTTCCAATGTGAGGTTATCTCTCTTCTGGCTAGAATCAAAGCAAGGTCCATGAATCTGTTGGATATTTTGTGAGCAGAAGGACAAGTAAAATCCCCCAATATTGCCACGATTGGGAGGGGGATAACGTTCTCTCAGTGCAGGAGGACATTTTTCTAAAGCTCTCTACCCAGTAGTCTCTAAGTAAAGGACAGACCCACATCATGTGTAGCAGATCTGCTGATGGCTCAGTGCATCGGGGGCAGCAGGAGTTGGTCGCACCATAAATTTTAGTTATCATTTGTGGAGTTAGGTAGGCTCTATGATATATATACAAATTTATCAACTTAAATCTTACGTTTCTTGAAACTGTGTATATGTGGGAGGTTATCCTGGTCCACTGCTCATCATCTATAGTAGTTTCTAACTCTGTCTGCCATTTGGGTTTAAGTTTTTTTAGTGGTAGGCATACGCTGTTCAATTGAGATTTATATATTCCTGAAATCCCTCCTTTCTGTTCCCCAATTGAGCAGATTAGGTTACAGCTCTCATGGGTGGATGGTTCAACTACACCCACTCCAGATAGTCCCATCTCAAGCTATCAAAGGCTTTCTCGATGTCTACTGATATGATCCCTGCCTGTGGTGTAGTTGACAGTATTTTGTGGAGGACTGATAGTAGGTGTCTAATATTTTGTGCAGTGCTGCGTGATGGGATAAAACCCGACTGATCTTGATGGATCAGTGAGGTCATATGCGGTAACAACCTGTCCGCTAATACTCTGCTAAGTATTTTATAATCAAGGTTAAGCATGGATAACGGATGGTACGATCGGACATCGGTGGGGGGTTTATCGGGTTTCAATAATGGAAGCATTATGGCTTCGGAGGTTGATTGGGGTAGGTTATTATTATTCCATGCTTCTGCATATAGAATGCAAAGTTGTGGAGCTAGTAAATCTTGGAATCAGAGATTAAACTCCATTGGGAGTCCGTCCGCCCACGACCGAAATAGGCGTCGCCACATTCGAGCAGTCCTCGTTCCCCAATTTAGGGGGGGCGAGGGCCTCCAACTTCCTCAGTTGGGTCACAGTTATTACATCAACAGGGGGTGCATACAATGCTGAGTAGTAGTTAAAGAAGCTCGCATTTATCTCCTTCTGCACATATACACTATGATCTGGAGTGTCTTCAATCTCCACTATAACCGTTTGCTGCGAGTGGGGTCTGGCGAGCCAAGCTAATAGGGCTCCTGATTTATCCCCCTCTGCATGTTGTCTACTTAAATAGAGTTTATAATCGAATTGGGACAGCTTGATATTCGCCTCAGCTATCTTATTTCTAGTTTCGAGCAGTAAAGGAGACAGATCAGGCTGCGTAGGGTGGCTACGCTCGAGTTCTCTGAGGGAATCCTCGAGTTGTTTGAGTTCCCTTTCCAGTACTTTCCGGACTCCCATACTTTTGCTAATACATTGGCACCTGGTGACTACTTTGAACGTTTCCCACTCCATGGATCTAGAGGTGGCAGTCCCAGCGTTTTGTTTTAAAAAGTCGTTAATTTTTTTATCCAAGACTTGTCTAAATGTTTCGTCTTCTAGGGTATCTGCCCTCAAGAGCCAAGTTGGTATTGAAGGACTCTCCCCACTCAGAGCTAATGAAATCATCAGGGGTTGTGGTCAGATTTGGTGCGGCTAAGATACTCAGCTGTCATCACCCCACTGTGCACTTCCGGCGACACTAAGATGGTGTCAAGCCTAACATGCAGAGCATGTACAGCAGAGTAATATGAGTAATCCCTAATGTGTGGGTTGAGTCGTCTCCAGCAGTCTTTGAGGTGCCAGTGTTGTTGCCATTTTTTGGATAGTTGGGCAGTTTTACATATCGGGGATTGCGAGAGAGGTGGATGTGACCGATCCAGGTCTATGTTAGCTATGCAATTAAAGTCACCCCTGATTATTTTGGGGCCTGTCATGAGTGGGCCTATATCACGTGATACCCTGTCGAAGAATTTCCCTTGGTTTTGATTCGGGCCTATATTCCACTATCTCTTTTTCCTCCAGTCTTCCGATGACTATTACATACGTCCCATCTTTGTCTATGATCTTGTGTAACACGTGGAAGGGCACCCACGGACGGATCCACAGTAGTACTCCCCTTGCAAACGCTGAGTAAGTAGTTGCAAAGATTTGGCCTCTTCGTCTTTTTTTAAGGGCATTAACTTCTTGTTCTACTAGGTGTGTCTCCTGTAAGATAGCAATGTGAATGCCCCTATGTTTAAGGTAATTGTGTACTTTGTATCTTTTAGACATATTATTTAGGCCTCTAACATTCCAGGTTATAATTTTATATAGTGTAGCCATGGTCTATATTGGTGGTATGATGTGGATAGAACTTGTATTCTTGTCACAGCGTTTGGAACCATAATGATAGCTCCAATGTTTTAAATCGAGAATTGCTTGGAACATTACCTACTTGTGCACTTAATACCCCTAAAACTAATTTAACTAACTCGTTTCCCAACTCCCACTCCCCAGGACCGGTATCTATAACTCTCCCCGTCGAAAACATTTTAACAGTCCTAGTTAGTGTCCTATAGGTGGGTGGCGTGCCAAGGGCCGAGAGCTGTCGCCCGGGCTGTTCCCCGGGCCCATCTGTGTTACCTCTGTTGCCCAATGAAGTGTGTTTGAGTGGTTTCATTGGAATCTGCTTCGGATATTCCTTCACCTGATTCATGTGATAAAATCTTGCAATTCAGGTCAGTACTCACGGAGTTGTCTGTTCGTTCAGGGAAAGATCAGATAATCTCATCCGCTGTTCTCGGTGTCACCGGAGGCAGACTGATGAGGGTGTCCCGCGAAGACCCCGAGGAGCCCCCACTGCACGAGTCCATATCTGAAACATTACCAGAGGCTGGATTCTGGTTAAATTCAGGGATTCTAGCCAGTCTTCTACTGATTGCGGAGAAAGAAAGAAGTGTGTTGTATTGTCATATTCTACTCTGAGCTTGGCCGGGAAGAGCATCGCGTATTTTACACCATTCTCGCGTAATACCCGCTTAGGTTTGTTGAAGGAGGTACTTTGCGCTTGTGTTCCCCTGGTGAAGTCTGGAAATATCATGATTCTCCGGTTCTCATATAGAACCTCACCACGTAAGCGAGACTGAGTTAGTATGTGGTCTCTGTCTTTATAATGTAACAGTTTTGCCATTATTATTCTTGGTCTGGTTCCGGGAGGGGGTGGTTTATTGGGTATTCTGTGGGCTCTCTCCACCGCAAAGAACGCCAAGAGGCCCTCGGGTGCCACCTCGCTTTTGAGCCACTGCTCCTGGAAAGATTCCATGTTGACTGCTGATGACTCTGCTCCTTCTGGAATGCGAACTAGTCTGAGGTTGTTCCGGTGGGCACGGTTTTCAGCATCTTCTGCCCTGGTTTCCAGTCTTTTAACCCTTGATGTGAGGTCCATAAGCTCTGAAGATGTCGTTTTTTTCGTTGTGGTCACAGAGGTAATAGTTTTTTCGTTTGTTCCCACTCTTTCCGCCAATTTCCTATGGTCGTCTCGCAACAGTGAGAGGTTTATTGTTAGGTTGTCTATCTTGCGTTCAAGCGCTTCGCGGGATTCCTTAATGGCTAGGAGAACAGTTTCTAAAGTCGTCACCTGTGGCTCCCGGTCCACTTGTGGGCCCGCGGATTGGAATTGTCCAAGCGGTCTGGTGGTTGAGGTGCCATCTTGATGGTGCTCTTCTCGTTTTTTGGGTTTTCCCATTGTTGGAGCAAGGGAGCACGTCAGAGACAGAACAAGTTTGTTCACACAATTTCGTGAAAGGCTCGCCCAACAGTTCCTACTGCTAGTTCTGGTAATCACCACTGCCCACAAAAGATGTGGATTCCCAGTTACTTTAAGAGTTGGTCCCGATTCATCGTCTCTTCCGGCCTATTATTGCTCTGTGGGTGGTGGGGCAGCAAAAAAGCAAGCAAAGGGTCCAGGTAGCCGGGAGGGCGGGCTGGTAGTTACAGCACCTTCGCAGCATCAGCCAGCCCGCTAGCGCAGGGTAATCTGCTTGTGTAATCCACCCCCTCCAGGGGTGTTGAGATTTTCCCAACTGCTCCACTCCAATTGGATTGATTCGGTATGGGTGCTCGTGCACTGGTTCCCCGGTGCGCACCATACAAATCGTTGCCACTACATACTTTACCAGGCGAGACACTCCCTTTGCCCGTGATCCATAACCACCCTCAGGTTTCTCGATGGAGGGTAGGTCGTCCTCTGCCAATGCGGTCCACTAATTGGGCCCCTCTTTTCGTCACCAGCCCCCCTGAGCTACCTGGCTCGCGCCCTCACCGTAATCTGCTGTCGCCGTCCGCGACAGGTAGGGGGTCTGACTTCCGCAGGGGGACACCTCTCAGGGTCAGTATAGGGACTCCGTTCAAGCGGGGGCTTGGTCCCCTCTCGCCTCCTCACCGCCCCAGCCGAGGCGTCACTCGGGCGCGGCCGCCATCTTGTGCCTTGGCGGCCGTGGGGAGAGCAGTGCAGACTCCCTCGATTTCCCCGACATTCCGGGTTAGCAGCAGTTCTGCTTCATGTCACTGGTCTTCCGATAACAAATCCGGTTATTTTCAGTTGCGATTGGGTTCTAATTATTGTTTGTTAGAAATGGGGTCTTTGGTTGACAGTCAGGTTACCCCCTGTTCAAGCAAAGACCCTCACTCTAGTCAGGGTAAAATTGAATTACCCTCAGCTAACCCCTGCTTACCCCCTTGGTAGCTTGGCAGAGAAGTAGGTTTAACTTCAGAGTGCTAGGTGTAAAGTATTTGTACCAACACACACAGTAACTTAATGAGAACACTACAAAATGACACAACACAGGTTTAGAAAAATAGGAAATATTTATCTAAACAAAACAAGACCAAAACGACAAAAATCGTACATACACAAGTCAAGTTATGAATTTTTAAAGATTGAACTCAAAAATAGCGCTTAGAAACAAAAATGCTTTGATGAGGTGTTAACTTGGCGTAGTGACGGAATCGTTCCCAGCAAGCCAACACCAGCGGCACCGGACACGGAGTCGTGTAGACCCCCAAGTACAGTACCTTTGGTGAAGAGTGAAAACAAGCCGATGCGCGAAGTCGGGGAAACGTTGAATCTGTGCACTTCGAGCGGCGTCCGTCACGACGTGGTGCGGTGACCACCACGGAGTCGCGGACTTCAGAGGGGCTGCAGCGTCGCATTCCAGCAAAGGTTACGGCGTCGGGTGCAGGCAACGGCACCAGATTCAGCAACGGCGTCGGTCTGGAGTCGTCCGAAGTCGATTTCCTTGGATTTCCACTAGCTTTCCTTTCAAGGGCCCAGGGAATGGATAGGGCACCACTTGTCAGAGCAGGAGTCTCTCCAGAGACTCCAGGTGCTGGCAGAGAGAAGTCTTTGCTGTCCCTGAGACTTCAAACAACAGCAGGCAAGCTCTAACTCAAGCCCTTGGAGATTTCTTCACAAGATGGAAGGCACACAAAGTCCAGTCTTTGCCCTCTTACTCTGGCAGAAGCAGCACTGCAGGAAAGCTCCACAAAGCACAGTCACAGGCAGGGCAGCACTTCTTCCTCAGCTATCAGCTCTTCTCCAGCCAGAGGTTCCTCTTGGTTCCAGAAGTGTTTCTAAAGTCTGTAGATTTGGGTGCCCTTCTTATACCCATTTTAGTCTTTGAAGTCACCTTTCTTCAAAGGGGGACTCACACCTACTTGTGAAATCCTGCCTTGCCCAGGTAAGGCCTCAGACACACACAAAGGGGTCGGAGTCTGCACTGTCAGAGGCAGGCACAGTCCTTTCAGATGAGAGTGACCACTCCACCCCTCCCTCCTAGCAGAGATGGCTAATCAGGAAATGCAGGTTACACCCCAGCTCCCTTTGTGTCACTGTCTAGTGCGAGGTGAAAAACAACCCAACTGTCAAACTGACCCAGACAGGGAATCCACAAACAAGGCAGAGTCACAGAATGGTTTAAGCAAGAAAATGCTCACTTTCTAAAAGTGGCATTTTCAAACGCACAATCTTAAAATCAACTTTACTAAAAGATGTATTTTTAAATTGTGAGTTCAGGGACCCCAAACTCCACATGCCCATCTACTCTCTAGGGGAATCTATACTTTAATCATATTTAAAGGTAGCCCCCATATTATCCTATGAGAGAGACAGGCCTTGCAACAGTGAAAAACGAAGTTGGCAGTATTTCAATGTCAGGACATATAAACCACATTGCTATATGTCCTACCTTATCCATACACTGCACCCTGCCCTTGGGGCTACCTAGGGCCTACCTTAGGAGTGCCTTACATGTAAGAAAAGGGAAGGTTTAGGCCTGGCATGTGGGTACACTTGCCAAGTCTAATTTACAGTGTAAAAATACACACACAGACACTGCAGTGGCAGGTCTGAGACATGTTACAGGGTTACTTGTGTCGGTGGCACGACCAGTGCTGCAGGCCCACTAGTAACATTTGATTTACAGGCCCTGGGCACCTCTAGTGCACTTTACTAGGGACTTAACAGTAAAACAAATATGCCAATCATGGAGAACCAATTACGTACACATTTTAAACAGGAGCACTTGCACTTTAGCACTGGTTAGCAGTGGTAAAGTGCCCAGAGTAACAAAAACAGTAAAATCAGAGTCCAGCACACATCAACAACCTGGGGAACAGAGGCAAAAAGTTAAGGGAGACCACGCCAAGGATGAAAAGTCTAACATTGTTGATATGCTGGTCGGGCCTGGTTCGCGGCCCCGGAGCTTCACACTAAGCGTGCTGCTGCATCGGCTGCAGGCCACGCCCCGGTGTTATTAAACTTATATTGCAGTGCTTCAATGAAAGATGCAATCTTTATTTGTTATTAAATATCATTCTGATGTGCTGAACGCTCATAGATAGATGCATTTCCTTAAAAAATCGACTGATTTTCTTTAGTCATTAGAGATGTTTTGTATTAACTACTTATTCTGCAGAATGTTCTTCACGATTTGCTTTGAAGCTCATATTCTGCCACATAATTTATCTTTCTTGTATCTTAATTTGCCTTTCCTTTGATCCTTTGCTATATAATCTTGTTCTAAATTGCCACACACTCCAGTGGCTGTTATACAAGGTATTCTGGGCTTTGGTAAAGTATAGTGTGTACAGCAGGAGAATTAGTGCTCCCATTTTGTTGCACCAGCATGGTTCAAATCTGTTCTAGAGAGGGGCATATTTTGCAGTGAGGATGACAAATATGGAATAGGAACCTTGAAGGGCAGGACGTCCAGGGACAGATTTATGTAGAACAAATAATCAACCCGGTAACATTCGGAACCACTATTGCAATTATGTTCTCCAATTACCTATCCACAGGATAAAATAAAGGATAATGAATTTATTGGCTTTCTGTGCATTAGTAAATCACGGACAAGACAGAGCCTGTTACCAATCTTTACATAATTTTCTATATTTATTTTCAATTGTTGCTCGCAGAGAATGATTTCAAAACAAATCCAATGCAATAAGGAAGGCTGCATGCAGAAACCTGACTTTCCAGCATTATAACTGTCTTGAATTTGGGGATTATAACATATTAAACCTTCAAGCAATATTCTATTTTATAGATTCTAGATGGTTGCTTGCTCTCCCAGTAGAAATCACATTTTCCTTCTCCATTAAGGCTTTCAGAAAGGGCCTGAAAACAGAAAACACACGTGATTAAGAAACACTTGTCAACTAGATCCCATTAGGTTTCCTCGATAACCTCGTGACACACGTGCTCCTATCTCCCGCTTTCCCGCTCAAGGTCACTCAAGGTGCTAAACATTATTGTTCCTTGTTTTTTTATATTGAGTTTTTCTTTGTGCTGCCAGTCCAATAACCTGAATTTTCGTTAAACTTTATAAATACCGAAATAAATGTAAATAAAAGTTCACGCTCAGTAGATGAAATGTGCATCTTGCAGTTCTGGACAGAATAACACAAGAGTCAGAGTGTGCAGGTCACCTGTTAGTTTGTAATCTTACACATAGTGATTGGCTAATCAGTACCAGGGAATCAATGCACTATTCTCTTCAAGGCGCTCTGAAGATGGTTGACTTAAATATGCACCGAGAGCTGTACTTTATTTCCTACTGACCATTCAGCCAAGTCCAGAACTGAGCCTGGAATAAGAGGTCTCAAAGTGATTTGTGCAAGGCCTTTAAATCCCTTTCAGAAACCGAAAGAGTTCTTCCATAACTTCATGTCTACAAATCATCTTTAAAACATACACGACATTTAATTTGTGGAGGTCAAGAGCAACTGTCGACAGATCTATGAGGAACAGGTAAAGGCAGTTCTCTTCCCCATCCGTCTACTACTTACTCGATACCTAAACGAGGTGCAGGCCTAAGTGGAAATATCGTCTGCTCTCAGTGCACCTGCACTGCATTCCCATGCTGCTGGTAATAAAGAGACAGGACTGGCACACCTGAAAATGATGGATGGGTCTGTTGCTGCCGCAGGACTCAGGATGTATGACGGCTGCTTTCAGTCAAGTGTAAATGTCAAGGTCCCAGCTATGGTGGATGGAATATGGATCCCGCTTCCAAGTAGCCATAAGTCCCGAAGGGGATGCTGAGTGATAGGCCACCCTTGTGATGGGGAGGGCGAGTGCTTCGGTTTGACACAGCTGCCATCCTCGCAAATGAGCTCAGCAGCGGTTGTACGTTGTCAAGAGGGTTAGATTGATTATTCCACAAGTGATCAAGTACTTTCAAAGCTGATAATAAGAGAGCGCAGTAAGTGGACATCTTGAAAACAAGATTTTATCTTAAGAGCCACTTTCACGTAAGTGTGTCTCTGCCAAAGGCATGTTTGCTTAAGGAAGCGGCCTACTTTATTCAGCTATTTTAGCATTTTGTGTTTGAGAAACGCTCCTGCTTCCACCTCTTTCTAGTAAACTTCCCTACAAAAAAGTATGATAAAATGAACAGTGTAGGCTTACATTTTTGAGTTCACAGTACTGTTGACACAATAGTCTTGTATTACAATGTTTTCCACTATATTATGGTACTTCACATTGTCTTTATTTGCATTGTCGCAATTGTGACCCCCACATTGGATGCACTCAGCCTTTCATGTTTCCAAGGCCAATAAAAAAGTATAATTACTAGGGAAACAATAAACATCTGCAATAAAGGACAAGAAAGCACTTTGGTAGTGACTCCATTCTTTATAAAATACCATTATATTGTGTTACCTTAGATACAAAACACAAGTGTGAGCAGGTGGGGCTTAGTGGTTCAAACTGACCCTTAGGCCTATATTTATACTTTTTTAGCACCTCATTTACATCATTTTTTGGCACAAACGTACAAAATACAATTGGATTTGTAAGTTTGCGCCGCTTTTGCGTCAAAAAATGACGCAAATGGGGCGCTAAAAAAGTATAAATATGGGCCTTAGTTCTTTTCTATTTAACTATTTAAATAATACCTTTTTTAATACATTGTGTAATCTTGCTTGCATGGTTATTAAGGCTTAATATTTTGATTCATACAAAGTTAATCACCCATCATATACATTGTTTTTTTTCATCTTAACCAAATAGACATCATTTTACTTCATGTTATGACTTTAAAATGTCATTCTGTCCAAATTGGGATGGAATGGTGGGCAAAAATGCAATGGATTTAGGCCTAGATCTCTGACTGTGAGTGAATGTTTGACGTTGTTCAGCAATCTGTTCATCATCTGTTCTTTTTGCATTTGTCATCTACCATTTGTGGCTAGGTATGCCTATACATGGGTCCCGGGTTCATTGTGCCATGGATTCAAGCTAGCCTGGCTGAAGAGGGATGATAAACCGAAAATGGTTCCAGGATGCTTGTTAAATCTGTCACACATAATTTTAAAAGTGGATAAGTAGAATTTGGAGGCAGTATACATAATTTAAGGAAAAACCTTGTTAGAAATTGAGTCTATAGTTAGCAGAGGTATGCACTATGTCCAAGTGGGGATCACAGTCCTATTCAGAGTAAGTAGGATACACAATCTAAATTAACCTCTGCTCACCCTCTGGTAGCTTGGCATGGAGCAGGTAGGCTTAACTTAGAAGGCAATGTGCAAAGTATGCATGCAACACTTAATAACAGTACCACAGTGAAAAAGCACCACAAAAAGACTCAACACCAGATAAGATTTATCTGAAGAAAGCAGGGCCAAAACAAGAAAAATCCAATAAGCAGACCCAGAGATATGCAATTTTAAAGATTTAGGTGAAAATAGTGCATAGAAGCGCAAGGCGCTAATGATTAATATTCGGTCACGCTGGACTGGGACATAGTCACAAGTTCAGGCTGACCGGGATGGAGTACTGTGCAGCAAAAATGACCCACTTGGGCCCGCTGAACAGAGTACCCTAACTCCTGGTGTGCAGCCTGTGCAGTCTTGCTTTGCGAGCTTCAGTTCATACAGCATAGGTTTGTAGAAAATGAGCGGCAAGCCTTTGCGGGGCTTGGCGTCACTTTGCATTGATCTTGGGGAACTGTGTGGCGAGGCTTTGCAGGGCTTGGCATTGCTTCATGACAATCCCGGATAGTTGTGCAGCAAGAATTTGCAGGGCTTAGTGTCACTGTGTGTTAGTTCTGATGGGCTGTCAGCTGTGCGGTTTCGCTTTGTGGCGCTTTGTGTCACCAGGTGTCAATTCCGGTAAAGCTGGCAGCCATACAGCGAGGAATTGAGGGGCTTTGCATTGCTTTGCAGTGGTTTTGATTAAAACCACAAAAGACAGAGCACCTTAGGTCCACTTCCAAGGGGCCAGACTCACAGATGGCAGAGTCCAGGTGCTGTATTAGGTGAGTTGCAGTCAGTCTGTGATGTCCCTGGGACTACAGAAAAACAGGGGGAAAGCCAACAAACCATGGGTTCAAGGATGTAGAGAGCAAGTCCAGTCCCTCTCACTGCAGGCAAGAAGCAGGAGGCCAACACTGCAAAGCAAGAAGCAAATTGGCAGTCCCTCCGACAGCACAGCAAGCAGTAAACCAACATAGCAATGCAGTTTCAGAGTGGCAGTCCTTCCTGACAACAAAGCAGTTCTTCATCCTGGCAGAGTGTCCTTGGTTCCAGTAGAGATCTGATTTGGTGGGTTTTGGGGTCCAGTATTTATACTTTGGTGCCCTGATTCTGGAAGGTGGGAGAAATTTTCAGGCCTTCCTTTGAAGTAAATCCACAATGTCACTGGCCTGCCCTCCCTGGCTCCAGACACTCTGCAGGGGTTTATGCAGCCTTTTGTGTGAGGAGAGACACAGCCCTATTCAGGAGTAAGTGTTGGCTCCTCCTCCCATCTAAGCCTGGAAGACCCATCAGCCTGATGATGTTCCATCAATATGCAAATACCACACCCCAAGCTCCCTTTGTGTATGACTGTCTAGAGGGAATGAACAAAGCTCAGCTGTCAACAACCCTAGATGTGTATTCAGACAGGCAGAGGCACAGAATGGTTAAAGTAAGAAAATGTAAACTTTCTAAAAGTGGCATTTCGAGGCTTACAATTTAAAATCTGACTTCACCATAAGTTGTGATTTTACATTATGAATCCAGGGACACCAAAAATATATTTTACGGTAATTCCAATGCCATCATGTGGGAGAGATAGGCCTTGCAATAGTGAAAAATGAATGTAAGAGTTTTTCACTATCGGGACATGCTAAACTTAAAAGTATGTGTCCAACATTTTAAATAAACTACACCCTGCCCTGGGGGCTAACTAGAGCATACCCAAGGGTGGCTTAAGTGTAATAAAAAAGAAGGCATGGGCCTAGCAAGTAGGTATGCTTGTCAGGTCAGATGTCAGTTTAAAGCTGCAATGATAGGCCTAAGATGTGTTTGAAAGGTGGCACGCTCAGTTCTACAGGCCCACTAGTAGCAGTTAATTTACTGGCCCTGGGCAGATATAGTGCACTTTAAAAGGGACTTACAAGTGAATTAAATATGCCAAACAGGTGTCACACAATTATACCATGTTTAGAGGAGAGAACACATTCACTTTATCACTGTTTAGCAGTCCAGAGTCCTGAATCCAATCAAGAGGGTCAGATAAAGAGAAGGAGGAAGGTGAAATGTTTAGGGATGACCCTGCAGAACGGGCTATTTCCAACAAACCTGAAGACAAAGTAGCCCACAAGATCGCGGTAAATGGGCCTTGTATATTATACACCCACCCCCCCCCCAACCACCACCCACAGACCCCCAGGAATTATCAATACTTAGGAAATTGATAACTTCATGGGTTGGGGATACCAAGATCTTTGGGAATAATGCACCCATTGATGACGTTTTTCCTGCAACATTCAATTGGAGCTTTTGTCTGCTCAGCAAGTGGAGCATTCACATGATATTCACTGGACCCACAGTGTTTTCACAGATCTCTAAATTTTGAAGAGATCAGTAATTGTTGCCCAGTCCCATCGAGATTATAGGGACATTTTGAATGAGACTTTAAAGAATATTTTTCTGTAACCCCAATTACAAGTAATGCAACAATATGTGGAGGGATATAGAGTAGCCTGAAATAATGGGTCAGACTTGTATTCTCACACACCTGTCCAGCTATTGCAAGTTATTTCCTGCACAATGTGGAATAACTCTGCAATGTGATTTTTCTGGGTTAAATTCTGCACGGAATTTCCAGTTTCCGTACTTGGAACCTGATCCCAAAATCATTTTATGAGCTGCATTTTTCATCTGGTAAAAGAGTGTTTTCTGTTCCTGCACCAGGAATGCTGGGACAGTGGTGAGCAGACATATTGGGATTCCACCTGGAAATATCACTTCACCAACTCATAATCGGCCTCTATCTATTATACTAGAATTAATTAAACAAAAGGACAAGATACACCGTGTTTCCCCTGCAGATCCCAATTCAGCACTTTAGACATCTTCATAAGCATCAAACTGTCTTGCAGACTGAGGAATAGAGGCAGGCGGCATGTATGGGTGTTGCACTTGCTTTCTGTGGTCGACCTTTCATGCACATTAGAGCATTAAGTTCAGGTCTGCAGTTCTACTATATATTAGCTTATTAAGCCATGTGCGCTGGGGAAAAGAGTTTGCAATTGTCAGCAGACTCCCAATCCTTCACAGGTATCACTCATGAGAACAGTAGTGAAGTGTACACACCTTAAACGCCTTGAATGTCATTGCAGTTAATTACATTTCATCCCCTATATCAGAGGTAGTTATGTGGGCGTGTGATCCATTGCTCATGGCTTGTATGAACAGTGTATTAACCTGGGACCTGCGAAACTGGCAGGGTACATTTGTGTCCCTCGACTACATTGCACCTTCCTTCTTATAAATCGGATCCTTTTTGGGACCTCCATGTAGGAACAGAAGAAATGCCAGACGCATATCTTATTAGAGTTCTCTGTCCATGAAGAAGCGTTAGGATTTCCACTTGCCACTCCCTTGTTCCCTTACCCACTTCATCCCTGTCCAAGAACACAGGACATTTGTCCACGTGTAGCATGTTCTGCACATGTACAAGTTCAAGTGTGTGGTAAGTGCATCTAACCTGCGCACGTCAAGGAAATCATTGTGAATCATCTGCTTTTTTGTGTATGGCTTGGGAATGAGTCCCAAGAGTCCTGCTAACAATACATGTTGTGGGCGAGCTTTGGTTATCAGTTCTTGTGCATTTAAACTGTGCGAGAAACAAGTAAAAACAAGCGGAATCTATCAAATGAACCATTTCTAAATGTGCAATTACATTGGGTTTCAAGCAGTGCAGGATATATTTTGTCAGGTGCACTGTGTATCACAAACATGTTCTATATTTGTACACGACAACTGCAGAAAAACAAGTACCCCGCCCTGCTCTCTGTATACTAAGGCACACATGGAGAAAAGGCCAAAAGAGTGTGTAGAGTAAGATAAAAAAAGTTCCACTTAAGAGATATTCTTTAGCTGTGTACCTCAGTATGCACATCAGCCTGACCCTGTAGCCTACAATCGAAGCACTTTAAACATCTCCATAAGCATCAAACTGTACAATTACACCAAAACACCTACTTTTATTGTTTCTTCTGTGAAACAAATAATCACAGAGTGTTGTGGACCTCATTCCATTACTTAACTTTGGTTTGGACCACATTGTGTGCAAAATATTATGAAACAAGCCATGTTCTCTGTATGGCGGTTAGGACCAACCAGGGTGCTTCGGAATGTGTGTTTCTAGTCTTTTTTCCAAATACTTTTCAGTGCCTTTTTTCACAGGTGTTTTCTTGTGAGACATTGATATTTGATTGTCAGCTGTAGCGAGAATTTAACAATTAAAGGTGAAATGCAATAACAGTTTTAATAATAAATAACAGTATACTTTGATAAATGCCTAATGGAAAATATAATAGGTTAGACGTGCAAAAGGACATTTTACAGGCAAAACAAATTCTGCGCAGATTGTATGGATATACAAGTACAAAGTTCTGGTCTGGCTTAAAGACAGTTTTAGATGACTTACCATTCTCGTGTTTTAAGCTCTTTAGTGCAGTGGATGATCCCTTGACATCCACCGCACTACCTTCACAGTGGTCAAAAGGTCGGCAACTGTCCTTGAAAAGAAAACTTTTCGCGTGAAGCACTTTATTTTCTGAAATCAAAGTTGAAAGGTAAGGGAAGAGCTTCCCTGGTAACTAAAGTGATGACACAGCAAAACAGAAGTCTAAGTAGACCTTGCTAAAACAATGGTCTGCTTTAACCTTTGAATGGTGGAGGGATTATAACTCTGTCCAGAACCACTGATTACATGGGAGAGGCATAGTTGGAAAGGGGACAATGGCCCCTTTCCAGCACTCTCTCTACCTAGTGGAGCCCTGCCTGGGTATCACATAGTGGAGGTGATCCCCAAGGAGGAAGTCACTCCATTACACCTGGGAAGCTTTTTATCACTGGAACAGCCCTTTGGGCATAGGCCTGTGCATACCCCACCTTCAGGTACAAAAGTGTTTTAGCCCTCTGTGGGCAGATAGTGGGACCCGAATTTACTAAGATTTCATGCAATGCTCAGCAGCAAAGTACATTTCTGTCTTGCGTTGCATGAAGGGGAGAGAGCAGAACTGCACTTTAGTTACAAATATATGGGGCAGTTGAGCTCTCTCCTTGTAGTGGTGCATTTTGTGCTGTCTTGCAAGGGTGTCTGCATTGTGGTCAGCATAGATGTTTTGCAGGAAAGTTAAAAAACAAACTATACTTTGAAGCTTATACCTCGTTGTATGTGTGCTTCAGAATGCAGAACAAATGAAAGGAGGAATTAATGAGGAGAAACAAAGTTATTCCTATTTGTTCCACCAGCTTCCAGTGGGCACATCATTTTAGCACATACCTATGTGTAGAAGTCTTTGTAAATATGGTTTGCTTCAGACTTCACAGGTGGATACACAAGAATGCCCATGCTCCCCGATGTAACTCCCACATGATGCAAGGTAAAGCAAGACAGCTCTACTGTATGTGCTGCCTTACATTACTTCCTTTACAAAGCCATGCAAATCAGGCTGTGCATGACTTTGTAAATTCCAGAAAAGATTTTACATCTGGGCTGTGCCAAAAACATGACAGTACAACTATGAAAATCTTAGTAGATCTGGTCCTCGGTGTGTACCCCAAATGCTGAGAAGAAGACCAGCAAAGATTTTATATTCAGCTTTGGAGGGGAGCGCCCCTAAAGAATGGGCTTGTGCTCTCCTGTCTTGGAAGCACAACAGTATTTCTCTCCTCTGGATGCACATAGGGTGTCCTTAAACCCAGTCTGCCCCCAGGGGGTCAGAAAGCTGGCTACGTCACCAAGGAAATGTTGAGTGTACAGTTTCTTGGGGGGAAGAGACCCCCTTTGACCTGTGTTGCCCACTGCCTTTGAGTACAAAAGTATTTCACTTCTCCAAAATCTGCCCCTCCCCCCCAAAAAAAGGGCAGGAAGCACTTTAGAACATAAGGGAAGGATTTTTAACTGATTTTGGGAGGCAGTGCTTCCCTGGGACAACGGCTTAGGCCATTGCAAACAATGGTCACAACAGTCTATGTATCCCAACGAGGGCAGATATGCAGTGTTTAACCTCAATCTGACTCCCGGGTGGGGGGTGGCAGGGTGCAGAAAGCCCTCCAGAACACCAGGAAATGTGTTATTTTTGGTTTTGGTGCGTGACCCTCTCCTCACCAAGGGCATGGGCCTGTGCTCTTCAATCCACCCAGACACAACAGTCTTTCTACCCTCCCAGGGGCTAGATAGAGGGCATTTACCCCAAAACTACACCAATGGGGGCTGAAAGCCTCACTAGAACATAAGGAAAGGTTAGTTCGGGGTGGGGGTAGGACCCCCCTGGTCATGGGCTTGTAACACCCCAGCACAATACTCTTTCTGTCCACTCAAGAAAGGCATGGTCTCGGTTTTGATTCTTTTCTTTTGTGCGTGGTAGTCCCAGTCATACAACAGGAATGGCATTTTTTAATTAAAAAAAGTATAGCAATGCTAGGAGGCAGGATATTTTGTGGATCCTATAGATTCGGTAAGCCTCTGTCTCACAAATATGAGAAAAATGTGGGATTTTAGGCAAAATATAAGGTTTGCAGGGCATTGTGGGTAGGAATATGTCATGGGAGTTATGTAAGTCACACAACCCTGGAATCCATTGTGTTTCTTCTTTTCAAAACAACCATAGTTTGGTAGGATTTCCAGGATGGTTGCTGAGCCAGAACAAAATACCAGTTAGCCCAATCACCAAAACAGTTTTTTTTTAACAGGATTTGCAGATTTCGGGTAGCCACAAAACTGGGGAAGCAGTTTTATTGTAAGAAGTATGGGAACACAGACTTGTATAAAATGCGTTATTATGAACTGAATTTCTCGCCATATCATGGCACTATGGGGAAATCCAAGTTCATATGTGTACAAATAGACTCTGTTCCCAATCTCACTACCTATTTCTCATTTTAAAAATACATAGGTTTCCTTCACACCCATTTTTCAATCATTAGGTTTTTCAATATGAATTGCTGCTTGGTTGGTACACAATGAAAAATCACCACACAGTGCAGCTCAGTTGTTGCTGTATTTTTGGACAACCAACAAACACTATCTATCCCTGTGACCAGAAGAGTGTTATAGATGTAATGCTCTGTCACTTTTGTAAATCAGCCAGAAGGGCAAAAAATTATATATGAAAAAGTCACCAATTGCTATTTTTTCCTACCCATTTTCAATATAATTTTCTTATTTCAATTTGTAGTTTATTTTGGGAAACCATTAGCAATATACACAAATGGCCGGTTCTGGAATTCAGAATTCTGTCTAATTTCCAAAATTGTATCATTTTCTATGTTCAACCTTGGGTTTCACAACTGTTTCCACCACTAATTGCAAGTAGAGTGAAACTGCAAAAATATGAAAAAATTGTCTACAAGTTAGAAAACTGCAAAAAAGTGTAGTAAAAATGGTTTCCTTTTACAACTCTATTGTTTCCTGAAAGCTGACAAGATGGTGATCTTAGCGCAGCAAACTTTTGCTGATGCCATTTTTAGAACAAAATGCTTATGCTTTCTTGCACAGCACTTCCAACAAGAAATAACATTATGCTATATTTATGGCTATTGCTCACTCCCGTAATAAAATTCCCAAGCCCTGGGTACTTTTAGAATCCAAAAGGTTTCAGTTGAAAGGATACACATTCGTCCTGGATACATTTTGTGGGAAAAAAGTTATAATCTCTATGCACTATGTTCCCCAAACGTCAAAGAAGTGATCAGCAACTAATGGGTTTAAAAATATGATAAAATGTGTGCACACACACAAGGGCTTTTAGTCAGCATCCTTCATTTATTGGTCAGTGTCATTCACATTTTCCTTCCTCCTGCCAAAACACAGCATGAAGCATTGGGCCAGCTCATGTAGACTGGCTGGTATGTACTGAGAGTGATCTTGCCTGATGATGTGCACAGTCACCTTAAAAGCAGGCTAATGCACCTTAGTTTCTGGGTTACTCTTTATTCTTAGGCCCATATTTATACATTTTGACGCAAACCAGCGCGCCGCTGGTTTGCGTAATTTTTTTCTACCACTGGCTAGCGCCATTCCTATGCACCAGGCGGGCGCCTTTTTTAAGAATTGATGTTAGCCGGCGCTGCGGTCTGGTCAGAGTAAAAACAAATGGCTCAAACCAGGCAGCGCCAGCGTAGGGAAAAATGGGGTTTGTACGTCAAAAAATTGTGCAAGTCCGGTTAGAGTAAAAAATCATGGCTGAAACCGGACTTGCGCCATTTTTTGATGCACAACCCCCATTGAAATGCCACTTGTCTTAGCAAAGACAGGAGTCAGGCCCCTATGCCTAATGGCCATGCCCAGGGGACTTCTGTCCTCTGGGCATGGCCATTGGGCACAGTGGCATGTAGGGGGGCCCAATTTAGGCCCCCCTATGCCACTTTAATTTTTTTAAAAAAAATTACACTTATCTCAACTTACCTGTACTTACCTGGGATGGGTCCCCCATCCATGGGTGTCCTCCAGGGGTGGGCGAGGGTGGCAGGCGGTGTCCCTGGGGGCAGGGAAGGGCACCTCTGGATTGCTTCCATGGTCAAAGACCATGGAAGTGAACCAATAGGTCCCTTAACGCCTGCCCTTACCCAGGCATTACAAAACGTCGCACATCAGGCTGTATGCCGTTTTTTAAGGCCCGCCCCCTCCTGTGCATCAAAATGACGGGGGAGTATAAATAAGGTGCACAGGCCTTAAAGTCATTTTTTGGATGGAACGCCTACCTTGCATGTCATTAACGCAAGCTGGTTTCCCACATCCAGAAAATGACGCACACAGAGGGATTTTGACGTTCGGGGAGTCAGGCGTCATAGTATAAATATAGTGTTAGGTTTGCGCTGAATGTGCATCAAGATGTTTGACGCACATTCGGCGCAAACAGAGTATAACTATGGCCCTTACTTTTTAAATATTTTCCCCATTTTTTGCATATTGCATGTTTGTAAAACAGGAATACAACAAACATTGAACGCTCGCCAAAACCTGGCTTATTCATTTGCCAATGAGCATTATAATTGTCAATCAAATAACAATATTTACAGTAACAGGCGAAAGTAAAATCATGCCGATAAGCTTGCTTTTTGTGACTCACAAGGAAGAGTTATTTCTGCAACAACAATCAACACTGCTCACAATCATTACCATTTTGCAAATAAACAGAGCATACAGTCTGCCAGGGATGACAGATTTGGGAGTCCTCCTTGTTCCTGGATAAAGAGACTGCCCCCAAGTTGCCTGTAAAAAATTAAGGTTAATCAATGTTGATTCTCGAAACAAATTTAGAAGCTTGTCAATTCTGAAAGAACAGTGCCAACGACAGAAAGCAAAAAGGTCGGTTCTGCTGCGGCAACAATTAAGGTGGATGGAGCTGTAATGAACCTTAATGTTCAAATTCATCTTTTCTGTCATTAAAAGCACGTAAGAACGAGACTGAGGTTTTTCGAATTTGCTTCTTAATTAGAATCAAGGCTTCATTCTGGAAATGCAAAGCGAGCACGACATGTGGAATGCCAGCGTAAAGCGCTTTATATTGTTTTAAGGTTGCAGGCTTGCTTTAGTGGCTTTAATGGAAAATAACTTTCATAATGAGCTTCTGGTGCAGAACATTCTTGGCTGAAAGTTGAAATTGTAATTGCACACAAAGAACTGCAAACCCTCTTAACAAAAATATGCACTGTGAAACTCTGTATTCATTGTAGCATTTGACAAGTATTTAATAATTCCCCACGTTCCTTGAAAATACATACTTCGTAGTAGTTTAAAATAAAAGGTAGATGACGGTAAATCTTAATACAGCTAACTTTGCTAACGATAAATAGGTTATGCATTTTACTGCTCTCAATCTCAATTCTTCCAAAAATATATCTCGTATTTTCTTTGATCTCTGGCAAAGGACATTGGTGGATGTGAACACAGCTTTGACAATGAAAAGTTTGATATAATTTTCCTTATATCACACCCTAAGTGAAGACAACAATGGACGCCCAGGGCAAGATTAATCTTCATTTTTTTTTATTTTTTAGGCTCGAGTGAACCAGCGCTCTACCCTGCTGTAATGTCTCTGTGGGCTTTTAACCACACCCACCGCACGCCCATCAGTTTTCTTGGTTTGTGGGCTTGCCTTTTAAACATCGTTTGCTTTCAATTGTGAAAGACATACATACGTCATGCCTTTTCCTTATTTTAGCCCTCCTCGAGCGCACCGGCCAACTATTGAAAACATACAAGGCTCCTTGTTTTCCGCATGGCTTCTGGACTACTTTTTCTTTTTATTTCCTACGCAGCGACATCTCGCTGGACAGTAGTCAAGAGCTTTGCATGTCATCAACCCTGTTACATGGATTATTGCATAACTGCCAATACGTTTGACTGTGAGCGAACTTCTGTTTCATTTTGTGTGCTCCTTCACGCTCATGCTCATGGTGTGGCACTTTAAATTGGCTCCCTTGCGTACAACTGTATTACTTTTCATTTTCAATTTGTGTGGAAAAAAAGTCCGGTTGGGACTTTTCAACTCTAATAGCTTTAAGTCGAGCAAATGCAAGACCCATTGCATTGCAAATGCTTGTCTCAAAAGCTAACAGTTGGAAAAGTAAATAGTTCTTTGTTTCAGACATAATTACAAATAATATATTTTACTACATCCATATTCGCTTTCTGATGACCAAATAATTGAACAAGCATGAGTGAACAGTGCAATAATGCATTATATAGCACTTTCCAGATTGCACTTTAATTATTGTATTGGGGATTAATAAATAACTCCTGCCATTGGGTTTAAGGTTTTATACAATCTCAGAATTCAGTGCTACTTTGTTCAAAACTAATATTACACACTGGGCTTCCAAATCTAGCTTCAATCACTAACAAAGCGCATCAGTTCTTTTTCATCTAACAATTAATTATTCCACGTTACTCTTGTTGCGTGGAATTCACAAAATTATGCCATTATGTCACATTCTGAGTAAAAATGCACCATTCACTGCAAAAATTTACAGCGAAATCATGGCAACCAGGTGAACCGCAGAAAACAAGCACATTTTGTTTGTGGTTGTTTTTGCGTTTTTGCACTATATTTTTGTGTGCAAAATGCATCTTCTAAAATAGTCACAAGGATGTATTTCAAGCTAAAAGAAAATGCCAACTGCCACTTTTGCATTTCATGTAATTACATGCATTTTCATGCCATTTGGCAAACGTTTGTCACAATTACTACACCTGGGCTTAATTTAAATTACGCTGAAGTAACTGGAGTAATTCGATAAATCTGCATTCCTCTTGTGATGCGTACTTACCTTTTTTAGCATCAAAACTCTTCATAGGGTAATTGGTTATCCTGTTTGGGAGACATTGCACGCCGAGAAGCAGTGAAACAACACAAAAGCGCTAACGGTCATGTTTGTCTTTTGGCAAGCACAATCAGACCGTTGAACAGCTGTTTCAAGAACGGGGGAGGTAATTCTTTAACGTGAGCAGTTGCTGGTCAGGATTTTCGATAGATTTTGTACTTAAGCACCCAGAAAATCAACTTGAAATGCATATTCAAGTTGAAAGTTTACCCGAATAGACAATGTGGGTATTTTATTTGCAAATGGGAGGCTACTGTACAAACAGTAGCAACTTCCTTTACCCTTTGCTTTGTCTAGCCCTTGGTCATTTTGGATTTAGAGTTTATAAGGAAAACATCACTCTCTGTTTCTTTGTCTGTAATCACTGCTGTATCTACACCACTGGAATCTTATTTTTTGGAGAAAAAAATCAAGGAAATTCAATGCAGCACTTTGGAAAAAGTTTGTTGTATCAGGGAGGTCAAGCACCAGTATTTTTTGTTCCTTTACTTTTTTTATAGTTTGCATTTTTGCTGGTGGGTGGCCTGAAGTTTGAGCTGAAATAGGGAGGTCCATGTGGGATTAACTTTTTTTAAAGGGAATTGTTTTCATTATTTTGATGGTGGAGGTCTTGGGTAAATATACTTTTTCTCAATTTTCTTGAGTGGTTTTTGTGAAGTTTTTTCTGATATCTTTATCGTTTTAATGTGATGCAGTTTTACTATTTGGGGCTTATTTTGGCCTGCACTAGGTACTGGGTATGTTTTTGATGCTTTTTTTCACATTATCACAGCTGCTGTGCTACATGCCTTTGAAAATGTTTAGGGGGCTGAGGATGGCTCTGGATTAAATGCAAAAAGTAGGTTGCTTTATTTTTAGTGTGCATGTGTCTATTTCTGAAATTGCTAAGAGTTGCTGCTGAAGTCCAAGCCCATGTAGCCGGACATATTCCTTTTTCTCAGCTACCTTCTTTTTGCCCACATTTTTTTGCAAGTTGATGTATGCTTGACATGGTTGATATTGTGGTTGGGGAATTTTAAATCTTAATTTAATTTTCATTTTTTTCATTGTTGATATCATGCTGGTGCATAACGGACAGTTGCATATAATGGGTCGAGACACATTGGATAAATATTATCTTTGTAACCCTTTCCCAGCAGTGCTAGGAGATGTTTTTCTCAGTGGGATGATGGTGCTCCAGGCAGGACAGAGCAACTGTCTTCTTTGTTCTCCATGCATCCTTCTTTGCTGGCCACACACCTTTTGTAGTCAGTGTGTGTGTTGGCCAGTTTGTCTTTCATCTCTATGCAGCCTTCTTTGCTGGCCATGTGGAGACCACTGTTTTGTAGAGCCTGTTAGAGAGAGTGTGTTTGCGAATGCCTGTGTGTTTGGTGGCCATCTTGTTTTTGTTTTCCTTTCCTCCTTCTTCACTGGCCATGTGGTGGATGAGCTAGTATCCATGACTTCATACACCAAATGTAGTGCTTCAATCCATTTATTCCAATTTTAAAAGCTATTTTCTAGAAACATTGATAGAAGAGGCCGACCTTCTTCTCATTTTGTTTCTTGATATATTTATATGTCTAACTCTAGAAGAGTTTTGTTGTTTTGTTTTTTTTATTTATTGTTGCCACCTGCATCCCATGGAATCCCTATGGTTTTTGGTGGGGCATCAGCATTTATTTGATGTATTTTTTTTTTTTTTTCTCTACAAGCCCTGCCTCTTATATGAGTCCCATGGCTCTGGACGGACACAACTAAACTTTTCTCTGTATATTGCCATGTGAAAAAATAATGTATCCATGTTTTGGATGCACTATTGTTAAACATTTCAGGTAATGATGATGATGATAATGGTTTCACTTGTGTTCCATTGACTAGATTCTGATTGCCCTAGTTTCAGTGATTGTCCTATTGCTTTGTTTGCAGGTATACAAGACATCACACAAGATACTGATACAGAAAGACTTCAGCAAAAAAAAAAGCAGCAGACAGCAACACCTGAGTGCTCCTCTGCTAAGTGTTCTGCTCCCTGTGCTAAGTGCCAACTGCTGATGCTAAGAAGATGATGCCAAAATAGGAGGTTCCTGCCAAGAAAGTGGTCAGTGAGGAGGAGAAGAAGCCGGGTTGTGCCATTGGCCTCAAGTCCTCTTCCTTTTTTATTCCAGGAAAAGTGATGCACCCTCTTCTGGGCAGAAACAGGCTGAGAGGAATGGCATCACCACCACCAAATCCAGACACCTTGCTCGGTCCCTCTGCCCTCGGACATGCAGATCACTGACAACTACTCCATACCTTCAGTCATGGCCCACGTAGTGAGGGGATGCCCCTTGACCGAATTGTGCTGAACTCTCATCTACTGTGGAGAAGAGCCTGGTGATCTAATGCTGGCAGTTGGTCCTTGGTGAGAAAGACAAGCGGCAGGGTGGTACGGCACAGAGGCTCAGGGCACCAGCTTACTGGGAGAACAGGCCCTAGCAAGCTTCCACTGGCACAGAGTCCTCAGTTCACTTTGGGGCACAGTTTCAACTGGTTGAAGCCTTGGTTTCTCCTGCTGACTCTTCTTTGACACATCGGTGCCCCTTGAAGTAAAAAGTAAGAACACCTCTGTGATCTCCGTCAGCGTTTCGGGGGACGTTCACCTCTTTTCTGTGTAAACATGGCAGTCCCTGCCCAATAATTCCAGGGGATCAGGCGCAGACAGACTTCCCCAATCTGAGGCAGAACTAAAGCACTCACCAGACGCTATCCTTGCAGAATGTACAGCACATAGCCTTGTGCTATAATTGATGAGGCAGGCAGGGTGCAAAGGCCAGTGCTCCCAACACATTAGAAGGAGCCAGGACAGACCACAATAGCACTCAGGGGGAATCTTTTGAAATCCTAGGATTCCTACAAACCAGGGGAGAGAACTTGGGAACAGGTGGAGAGAGACTAGCAGGCCAGCACTAAGGGCAATTAAGGGTGGTTCTTCCTGCAGCACCCAAGAAGTCCAGAGTCAGGAAACAGGCTGACAGCAGGGCAACAAGCAGAAAAGCAATCCAGGGGATCCTTTATGCCACCCAGCAGCATCAGGTAGTAGGGCAGCCACAGAAGAGCAGTCCAGGTGAGTCTTTTGTGCAGTCCAGCAGTTCCCCTGGCAGAGGTTCAGTCCAAGTTCCAAAAGTGTTCTCAAAATCATGGAGTGAGAGCCCCTGTACGTATACTCCAGGCGCCCAGCTCCTAGAAGGTAAGAGAAGGTTCCAGACAGATGTGACCAGTTCCAAGAATTTCCCTTCTCCCCTTCTCCCCTACTCTGGCACCAGACATTGGTAGGGGGTAAATGAGCCCTTTGTGTGTGGGCAAAACACAGCATATTCAAGTGTAAAGTGTGAACGAACCGTCTTCTTCCCTAGCCCAGGAAGACCATCAGTATGTAGATGAATACAGATGTAACCCTGCAATACCAAACCCTCCCTGATGGATGGCTGTCTGGAGAGTATGTACAAAGTGTAGCTGTCACTCTGCCGTAGAAGGAATTGGAGTCAAGCTGCAAAGCACCAAAGTTATAAGCACAGAAAAGTGCCCACTTTCCTTACATGGCAATTCTAAAATAGTAATGTAAACCCCACTTGAACCAGTAACCAGTCACTACCATTCCAAACATACCAAACATGGCATGCTACTTCTATCAGAACAGAAATTACCACTTAGGCATATATAATGAACATTTCATTGCAAACCTCTGAGAGGAGCAGCACTCACAGTAGTGAAAAACAAAATAGGCTGCTTGTCGCTACTAGGACATGTCCTACCTTGTATATACACTGCACAATGCCCATAGGACTATCTAGGGCCTCCTTTAGGGGTGACATAGGTGTAGTAAAAAGGGAGTTGACGCCTTGGCAAGTAGTTTGACTTGCCAAGTCAATGTGGCAGTAAACTTTGAATGCAATCACTGCAGTGGCAGGCCAGAGACATGTTTGAAAGGGTACTTCTGTGGGTGGTGCAATCTGCTCTGCAGGCCCACTAGTAGCATTTAATTTACAGACCCTGGGAATATAGTAGACCATTTTAAAAGGGATGTACAGGTAAATTAAATAAGCTAAATAGGTGTAAGCCAAATATACCACTTTGTAGGGGAGAGAGCACATGCACTTTCACACTGTTTGGCAGTGGTAAAGTACCCAGACTCCTTAAGCAAACAAAAAGAGGGTCAGAAAAATAGGAGAAGAAAGACAAAACTTTTAGGGATAACCCTGAAGAAAGGGCCATTTTCAACACCAGTCAGTTTATTTACCTAGACTAAACTAATCCTCAATTTCTTTTAATTGTTGTGCTCAACACTACAGGAATATCTATTTCTGAGAAATCTTAAAGTACAGTTGACAACAACAAGAAGGACCATTTCTTAACTGCTTCAATGGGGAAAAAAGGACTCAAATAGGTCTGCCCCTGTGGAATTGAAGTGCATTGATCAGGAAAATGCAGAGAAGAGGATAAAATATCAAATTCTAATTTAGGGCCATATTTACAAGTGTTACTTTTTGTGATGCACCAACAGTGCAGGCTGCAGGCCCATATCTACAAGGCTACTTTGTGTGGCTTTTCATGGCCTTGTAGATATGGTTCAAGGCAACACAGCACAAGTGACTGCGTTACCTTACTCCACATCAAAGAGGCGTTCCATGGGTGCTGCGGCGGGTGTTCCCAGGCAAAACCTATAGATTTTGACGCATTCCCAGATTCACAAGGATCTGAAAACCTGGGAATGTGTCAAAAACCTTCGCCTCCTCAGGGGAGGCATAAGGGAGGTGCAACAAGGAGAAATACCTTTATTTCTCCTTGTTGTTTCCTTTTTCTATGTGTGCTGCATTCTGCACAGGCAAAATATATTGTGCCGGGAATATAAAGGACAAAAATTTTAGGAAGGTAATTTTCTATAGGTGAACAAAGTTTTACTATATATAACTCCATCATCTATGTACCTTGTATATAGATATATATATGTGGAGTTAAGAAAATTAAGAGATGTGTAGTTAAGAAAAGTAAATCTATACTTACTTATTTGCACTTACCTTCTCAATATTTGGGTCCTTGATATTTTTCACACAATATTCTGACCACGTGATGTTTTTGTTTCCAATATTTTGTCAGTGATCCCTCCATAGCGCTCCAGCTTTGCTGTTCAGCCCTGCACCAAAAACGGACAAAGCCAGTAGAATGTAGATACTCGGCCACATTGAAACACATTATCATTTTTCTTCTATTAACTATAAACATTTTCTTCAACTGTGTGTGTCCTCTTTATGTTGCATTTTTATAGTTGAGGTAAAAAATCAAATAGTTGAATTGGGAGTCTGGGGCTGAAGGAGTGTTTGCATTTGATAATTTAACTGTCATCTCTTCCTTTCATGACAGGTGTGAGGGGCATATCCACTTGAGGAATGTTGTGTTTGTCGATGTCTCACCTTTCCCCAGTTCCCCCTGCTCATCCATTCATAAAAACCCTAATCCTCTTCCCTCAGGTTGTGTGATCAATTGAGTTGTGCATTAATTTTCACCATCAACACATTTCACACTTGAGGGGTAGATGTGGTTAAAGTTATGCCATCTGTTACAGGATGTGGTTACCAAAATCCGCTTTTGCCCTCATCACCCTCCTGTCCGGGCATGAAAGTGGTAATCAAAGTGCAGAGTCTTGGGGCCTGATTTAGATCTTAAAGGTGTTACCTAAAAAGACCATCCAGTCAACAGTGTTCCACCTTTCCGTGTTTAGATGTTACAGCTCTGCAAGCGGTAGACTGGTGATGGACTGCTGACGGAGGGATATAGACTTCTACAATAGCAGAGGCTATGGAATAGAGGTAAGTGACACACACACACACACACACACTGTTCTTTGGCCATATGTGTCTCCCTGCACTACACACTACACAAAACACCACATACACACTATCATCCATTACAATTGCAAAACAACACTACCCGTACAAGCTTAAAACAAACATTAACATACATCCATGACACAACACACACCACCATTGACACTGCACCCCATATGGCACAACCAAACAACCAACCCAACTATACACTCATTTACACAAACTCACACACAAGCACAACCACACACATCATGAAAATCTCCACCACACAACAACACTCACCTGAATGTGCCACATGGCAACCCAACATACACAACAACATCCTTCTCACATTCAAGTGACGCACATACAGACACAACCACATCACCCACTCCAGCTCCCTCCACCTCAACCAGTCAATCCACACACACATACACAACCACACATGTACATGTACTGACTCACATACACAACAGAAAGCATTAACCTACCAGTACAGGTTCCCTTGCAATGCTCACACATAGGTGCGGTTGTCCAATATGAGTGTACCATCATTGTGGTGCCTGCATTCACTTTGCAATTAATAATTACACCACAAAGACATGTGTGTATGCGTGCGATATGAGTGTTGTGCCAATGTGTCCCTAGTCATGTGTGACACAATTGCCCCCTGGCAAATGTATGTCACAGTGATTAAAAAACTTACTGTGACATGTATATACCTGCAGCGGTTCTGACCTTCTGTTCAGTGCCCAACCAACATACCAATGTGGCGCCCCTACCCTTGAGTCAAGCAACAGAGGGGAGTGTTGTGTTTTCTTTCTGGGTCAGTGGCAGCAATGACAACAGGTGTTGTACAGTAAGGTCCAGTCGAAAACAGAAGTGGAATTGGGAAAAAGGATGTTTTCACAACTTTTGTGCCCCCAATTCGCCAACTCGGAAGTGAAGGTCGGACCTCCACTTTTTGCTTGGAGCTAAGGCACATCCAAATCTGCATGGCAGGACCTGTGGCTGGTTTCCCACCAGCATTCACTTTTCCCTCTCCTGCAGCCAACATGGGCATTGTTTCTTGATAATGGTCTGAATGCAAGCTTTGGGCTTTGAGACTGCCAACATCTAAATACGGCGGATGAATAATCATGGCAGCGGATGGGTTTTGAGTTTAAAACTTGACAGCAGGACCATTACCAAACAACATCTAAATTAGGCCCTTAATTACAGCAATGTGTGTCCAAGAATAGGTAGTGGGGACTTTTTTTTGACAATATACGCCCCAAGTATTCCTCTGAAGTAACCTTTAACTGAGTTTTTTTTTATCTTCCAGAGTCTTGAGGATTCATTTTGCTTACTTTAGTGAGTGAAGCAACACTGTGGGACCAATTTATATATACGATGGACAGCCTGTTGTCCTACCAGAGGCACAGACTAAATTACTAAATCCCCCTCAAGGAGGATCACCAGTCAAATGTCCGTCAAGCTGGAAGTCATCTATAAAGCATTGACAGGTACCACTGTCACAGCAGTTCATGTTAGTGCTTATCACTGTTTGGCGCACATGGTATCAGCATGATGCGACCCTGTACCAAACAGTTTTATATTTTCATTTTGAGAAAAAATATCCCATTTTTGAGAGTCAGCTCTCATGGCAAGAGAAGCATTGTTCACATTTTAACCCCTTCGCTGCCAGGCCTTTTCCCCCTCCTGTGCCAGGCCTTTTTTTGCCTATTTGGGGCAGTTCGCGCTTAGGCCCTCATAACTTTTTGTCCACATAAGCTAACCAAGCCAAATTTGCGTCCTTTTTTCCAACATCCTAGGGATTCTAGAGGTACCCAGACTTTGTGGGTTCCCTTGAAGGAGGCCAAGAAATTGGCCAAAATATAGTGAAAAATTCGTTTTTTTCAAAAAAATTGGAAAAAGTGGCTGCAGAAGAAGGCTTGTGGATTTCCCCCTGAAAATGGCATCAACAAAGGGTTTGCAGTGCTAAACTCAGCAGCTTCCTAGCTTTCAGGAACAGGCAGACTTGAATCAGAAAACCCAATTTTTCAACACAATTTTGGCATTTTACTGGGGCATACCCCATTTTTGCAATTTTTTGTGCTTTCAGCCTCCTTCCAGTCAGTGACAGGAATGGGCATGAAACCAATGCTGGATCCCAGAAACCTAACCATTTCTGAAAAGTAGACAACATTCTGAATTCAGCAAGGGTTCATTTATGTAGATCCTACAAGGGTTTCCTACAGAAAATAACAGCTGAAAAAGAAAAATATTGAAATTGAGGTGAAAAAAACATCAATTTTTCTCTACGTTTTACTCTGTAACTTTTCCCTGCAATGTCAGATTATGGAAAGCAATATACTGTTACGTCTGCTGGACTCCTCTGGTTGCGGGGATATATAGGGCTTGTAGGTTCATCAAGAACCCGAGGAACCCAGAGCCAATAAATGAGCTGCACCCTGCAGTGCGTTTTCATTCTATACCGGGTATACAGCAATTCATTTGCTGAAATATAAAGAGTAAAAAATTGCTATCAAGAAAACCTTTGCATTTCCAAAAAGGGCACAAGATAAGGTGCTGAGGAGCAGTGGTTATTTGCACATCTCTGAATTCCGGGGTGACCATACAAGCATGTGAATTATAGGGAATTTCTCAAATAGATGTCTTTTTTACACACTCTCCTATATTTGGAAGGAAAAAATGTAGAGAAAGACAAGGGGCAATAGCACTTGTTTTGCTAATCTATGTTCCCCCAAGTCTCCCGATAAAAATGATACCTCACTTGTGTGGGTAGGCCTAGCGCCCGCGACAGGAAACGCCCCAAAGCGCAACGTGGACACATCCAAAATTTTGGGAGAAAACAGAGGTGTTTTTTGCGAAGTGCCTACCTGTAGATTTTGGCCTCTAGCTCAGCCGGCACCTAGGGAAACCTACCAAACCTGTGCATTTCTGAAAACTAGAGACCTAGGGGAATCCAAGGAGGGGTGACTTGCGGGGCTCGGACCAGGTTCTGTTATCCAGAATCCTTTACAAACCTCAAAATTTGGCTAAAAAAACATATGTTCCTCACATTTCTGTGGCAGAAAGTTCTGGAATCTGAGAGGAGCTACAAATTTCCTTCCACCCAGCGTTCCCCCACGTCTCCCGATAAAAATTATACCTCACTTGCGTGGGTAGGCCTAGCGCCGGCGACAGGAAACACCCCAAAGCGCAACGTGGACACATCCTAAATTTTGGAAAAAAACAGAGGTGTTTTTTGCGAAGTGCCTACCTGTAGATTTTGGCCTCTAGCTCAGCCGGCACCTAGGGAAACCTACCAAACCTGTCCATTTCTGAAAACTAGAGACCTAGGGGAATCCAAGGAGGGGTGACTTGCGGGGCTCGGACCAGGTTCTGTTACCCAGAATCCTTTGCAAACCTCAAAATTTGGCTAAAAAAACACATGTTCCTCACATTTCTGTGGCAGAAAGTTCTGGAATCTGAGAGGAGCTACAAATTTTCTTCCACCCAGCGTTCCCCCAAGTCTCCCGATAAAAATGATACCTCACTTGCGTGGGTAGGCCTAGCGCCGGCGACAGGAAACACCCCAAAGCGCAACGTGGACACATCCTAAATTTTGGGAGAAAACAGAGGTGTTTCTTGCGAAGTACCTATCTGTAGATTTTGGCCTCTAGCTCAGCCGGCACCTAGGGAAACCTACCAAACCTGTGCATTTCTGAAAACTAGAGACCTAGGGGAATCCAAGGAGGGGTGACTTGCGGGGCTCGAACCAGGTTCTGTTACCCAGAATCCTTTGCAAACCTCAAAATTTGGCTAAAAAAAGACATGCTCCTCACATTTTTGTGGCAGAAAGTTCTGGAAACTGAGAGGAGCTACAAATTTCCTTCCACCCAGCGTTCCCCCAAGTCTCCCGATAAAAATGATACCTCACTTGCGTGGGTAGGCCTAGCGCCGGCGACAGGAAACACCCCAAAGCGCAACGTGGACACATCCTAAATTTTGGAAAAAAACAGAGGTGTTTTTTGCGAAGTGCCTACCTGTAGATTTTGGCCTCTAGCTCAGCCAGCACCTAGGGAAACCTACCAAACCTGTGCATTTCTGAAAACTAGAGACGTAGGGGAATCCAAGGAGGGGTGACTTGCGGGGCTCGGACCAGGTTCTGTTACCCAGAATCCTTTGCAAACCTCAAAATATGGCTAAAAAAACACATGTTCCTCACATTTCTGTGGCAGAAAGTTCTGGAATCTGAGAGGAGCTACAAATTTCCTTCCACCCAGCGTTCCCCCAAGTCTCCCGATAAAAATGATACCTCACTTGCGTGGGTAGGCCTAGCGCCGGCGACAGGAAACACCCCAAAGCGCAACGTGGACACATCCTAAATTTTGGAAAAAAACAGAGGTGTTTTTTGTGAAGTGCCTACCTGTAGATTTTGGCCTCTAGCTCAGCCGGCGCCTAGGGAAACCTACCAAACCTGTGCATTTCTGAAAACTAGAGACCTAGGGGAATCCAAGGAGGGGTGACTTGCGGGGCTCGGACCAGGTTCTGTTACCCAGAATCCTTTGCAAACCTCAAAATTTGGCTAAAAAAACACATGTACCTCACATTTCTGTGGCAGAAAGTTCTGGAATCTGAGAGGAGCTACAAATTTCCTTCCACCCAGCGTTCCCCCAAGTCTCCCGATAAAAATGATACCTCACTTGCGTGGGTAGGCCTAGCGCCGGCGACAGGAAACACCCCAAAGCGCAATGTGGACACATCCTAAATTTTGGGAGAAAACAGAGGTGTTTTTTGCGAAGTGCCTACCTGTAGATTTTGGCCTCTAGCTCAGCCGGCACCTAAGGAAACCTACCAAACCTGTGCCTTTCTGAAAACTAGAGACCTAGGGGAATCCAAGGAGGGGTGACTTGCGGGGCTCGGACCAGGTTCTGTTACCCAGAATCCTTTGCAAACCTCAAAATTTGGCTAAAAAAACACATGTTCCTCACATTTCTGTGGCAGAAAGTTCTGGAATCTGAGAGGAGCTAAGAATTTCCTTCCACCCAGCGTTCCCCCAAGTCTCCCGATAAAAATGATACCTCACTTGCGTGGGTAGGCCTAGCGCCCGCAACAGGAAACGCCCCAAAACGCAACGTGGACACATCCCATTTTTTGGAAGAAAATAGTGCCTACCTGTGGATTTTGGCCTGTAGCTCACCCGGCACCTAGGGAAACCTACCAAACCTGTGCATTTCTGAAAACTAGAGACCTAGGGGAATCCAAGATGGGGTGACTTGCGGGGCTCGGACCAGGGGCCATATGTACGAACACTTTTTCCCATAGACACAGAATGGGTAAAAACCTTTGCTACATCTGGCCCCAGGTTCTGTTACCCAGAATCCTTTGCAAACCTCAAAATTTGGCTAAAAAAACACATGCTCCTCACATTTTTGTGGCAGAAAGTTCTGGAAACTGAGAGGAGCTACAAATTTCCTTCCACCCAGCGTTCCCCCAAGTCTCCCGATAAAAATGATACCTCACTTGCGTGGGTAGGCCTAGCGCCGGCGACAGGAAACACCCCAAAGCGCAACGTGGACACATCCTAAATTTTGGAAAAAAACAGAGGTGTTTTTTGCGAAGTGCCTACCTGTAGATTTTGGCCTCTAGCTCAGCCAGCACCTAGGGAAACCTACCAAACCTGTGCATTTCTGAAAACTAGAGACGTAGGGGAATCCAAGGAGGGGTGACTTGCGGGGCTCGGACCAGGTTCTGTTACCCAGAATCCTTTGCAAACCTCAAAATATGGCTAAAAAAATACATGTTCCTCACATTTCTGTGGCAGAAAGTTCTGGAATCTGAGAGGAGCTACAAATTTCCTTCCACCCAGCGTTCCCCCAAGTCTCCTGATAAAAATGATACCTCACTTGCGTGGGTAGGCCTAGCGCCGGCGACAGGAAACACCCCAAAGCGCAACGTGGACACATCCTAAATTTTGGAAAAAAACAGAGGTGTTTTTTGTGAAGTGCCTACCTGTAGATTTTGGCCTCTAGCTCAGCCGGCGCCTAGGGAAACCCACCAAACCTGTGCATTTCTGAAAACTAGAGACCTAGGGGAATCCAAGGAGGGGTGACTTGCGGGGCTCGGACCAGGTTCTGTTACCCAGAATCCTTTGCAAACCTCAAAATTTGGCTAAAAAAACACATGTACCTCACATTTCTGTGGCAGAAAGTTCTGGAATCTGAGAGGAGCTACAAATTTCCTTCCACCCAGCGTTCCCCCAAGTCTCCCGATAAAAATGATACCTCACTTGCGTGGGTAGGCCTAGCGCCGGCGACAGGAAATACCCCAAAGCGCAACGTGGACACATCCTAAATTTTGGGAGAAAACAGAGGTGTTTTTTGCGAAGTGCCTACTTGTAGATTTTGGCCTCTAGCTCAGCCGGCACCTAGGGAAACCTACCAAACCTGCCCATTTCTGAAAACTAGAGACCTAGGGGAATCCAAGGAGGGGTGACTTGCGGGGCTCGGACCAGGTTCTGTTACCCAGAATCCTTTGCAAACCTCAAAATTTGGCTAAAAAAACACATGTTCCTCACATTTCTGTGGCAGAAAGTTCTGGAATCTGAGAGGAGCTACAAATTTCCTTCCACCCAGCGTTCCCCCAAGTCTCCCGATAAAAATGATACCTCACTTGCGTGGGTAGGCCTAGCGCCAGCGACAGGAAACACCCCAAAGCGCAACGTGGACACATCCTAAATTTTGGGAGAAAACAGAGGTGTTTTTTGCGAAGTGCCTACCTGTAGATTTTGGCCTCTAGCTCAGCCGGCACCTAGGGAAACCTACCAAACCTGTGCATTTCTGAAAACTAGAGACCTAGGGGAATCCAAGGAGGGGTGACTTGCGGGGCTCGGACCAGGTTCTGTTACCCAGAATCCTTTGCAAACCTCAAAATTTGGCTAAAAAAACACATGTTCCTCACATTTCTGTGGCAGAAAGTTCTGGAATCTGAGAGGAGCTACGAATTTCCTTCCACCCAGCGTTCCCCCAAGTCTCCCGATAAAAATGATACCTCACTTGCGTGGGTAGGCCTAGCGCCCGCAACAGGAAACGCCCCAAAACGCAACGTGGACACATCCCATTTTTTGGAAGAAAATAGTGCCTTCCTGTGGATTTTGGCCTGTAGCTCACCCGGCACCTAGGGAAACCTACCAAACCTGTGCATTTCTGAAAACTAGAGACCTAGGGGAATCCAAGATGGGGTGACTTGCGGGGCTCGGACCAGGTTCTGTTACCCAGAATCCTTTGCAAACCTCAAAATGTGGCTAAAAAAACACATGTTCCTCACATTTCTGTGGCAGAAAGTTCTGGAATCTGAGAGGAACCACAAATTTCCTTCCACCCAGCGTTCCCCTAAGTCTCTCAATAAAAATGGTACCTCACTTCTGTGGGTAGGCCTAGCGCCCACGAAAGGAAATGGCCCAAAACACAACGTGGACAGAACATATTTTTTCACAGAAAACAGAGGTGTTTTTTGCAAAGTGCCTACCTGTGGAGTTTGGCCTCTAGCTCAGCCGGCCCCGGGAGGAGGGGGGCAGAAATGCCCTAAAATAAATTTGCCCCCCCACAGCCCCCACCCCCCCCGGGAGCGACCCTTGCCTAAGGGGTCGCTCCCCCTGCGTGACTTTGGCGCCAAAAAACAAATCCCAGGTGCCTAGTGGTTTCTGCCCCCTTGGGGGCAGATTGACCTAAAATCTGCCAATCTGCCCCCAAGGGGGGCAGAAATGGCCTAAATACAATTTGCCCCCCAGGGGAGCGACCCTTGCCTGATGGGTCGCTCCCCATCTCGAAAAAAACAAACAAACAAAAAAAAAAACACAACAAAAAAATTTGCCCTGGTGCCCTGAGGGTTCTGCCCCCCCCCCCCGGGGGCAGTTCGGCCTAATAATAGGCCGATCTGCCCCCAGGGGGGGCAGAAATGGCCTAAAATAAATTTGCCCCCCCCCAGCCCCAACCCCCCCCCCCGGGAGCGACCCTTGCCTACGGGGTTGCTCCCCCTGCGTGACATTGGCGCCAAAAAACAAATCCCCAGTGCCTAGTGGTTTCTGCCCCCTTGGGGGCAGATTGACCTAAAATCGGCCAATCTGCCCCCAAGGGGGGCAGAAATGGCCTAAATACAATTTGCCTCCCAGGGGAGCGACCCTTGCCTGATGGGTCGCTCCCCATCTCGAAAAAAACAAACAAACAAAAAAAAAAACACAACAAAAAAATTTGCCCTGGTGCCCTGAGGGGAAATGGCCTAAAATAAATTTGCCCCCCCCAGCCCCCACCCCCCCCCCGGGAGCGACCCTTGCCTACGGGGTCGCTCCCCCTGCGTGACATTGGCGCCAAAAAACAAATCCCCGGTGCCTAGTGGTTTCTGCCCCCTTGGGGGCAGATTGACCTTAAATCGGCCAATCTGCCCCCAAGGGGGGCAGAAATGGCCTAAATACAATTTGCCCCCCAGGGGAGCGACCCTTGCCTGATGGGTCGCTCCCCATCTCGAAAAAAACAAACAAACAAAAAAAAAAAACACAACAAAAAAATTTGCCCTGGTGCCCTGAGGGTTCTGCCCCCCCCGGGGGCAGTTCGGCCTAATAATAGGCCGATCTGCCCCCAGGGGGGGCAGAAATGGCCTAAAATAAATTTGCCCCCCCCAGCCCCCACCCCCCCCGGAGCGACCCTTGCCTACGGGGTCACTCCCCCTGCGTGACATTGGCGCCAAAAAACAAATCCCCGGTGCCTAGTGGTTTCTGCCCCCTTGGGGGCAGATTGACCTAAAATCGGGCAGAAATGGCCTAAATACAATTTGCCCCCCAGGGGAGCGACCCTTGCCTGATGGGTCGCTCCCCATCTCGAAAAAAACAAACAAACAAAAAAAAAACACAACAAAAAAATTTGCCCTGGTGCCCTGAGGGTTCTGCCCCCCCCCTGGGGGCAGAAATGGCCTAAAATAAATTTGTCCCCCCCCCAGCCCCCACCCCCCCCTGGGAGCGACCCTTGCCTACGGGGTCGCTCCCCCTGCGTGACATTGGCGGCAAAAAACAAATCCCCGGTGCCTAGTGGTTTCTGCCCCCTTGGGGGCAGATTGACCTAAAATCGGCCAATCTGCCCCCAGGGGGGCAGAAATGGCCTAAATACAATTTGCCCCCCAAGGGGAGCGACCCTTGCCTGATGGGTTGCTTCCCATCTCTAAAAAAACAAACAAACAAACAAAAAAAAAATTGCCCTGGCGCCTAGAGGTTTCTGCCCCCCCCGGGGGCAAATCAGCCTAATATTAGGCCGATCTGCCCCCGGGGGGGCAGAAATGGCCTAAAATAAATTTGCCCCCCCCAACCCCCAGCCCACCCGGGAGCGACCCTTGCCTATGGGGTTGCTCCCCCTGCGTGACATTGGCGCCACAAAACAAATCCCCGGTGCCTAGTGGTTTCTGCCCCCTTGGGGGCAGATTGACCTAAAATCGGCCAATCTGCCCCCAGGGGGGCAGAAATGGTCTAAATACAATTTGCCCCCCAGGGGAGCGACCCTTGCCTGATGGGTCGCTCCCCATCTCTAAAAAAAGAAACAACAAGAAAAAAAAACACAAAAAAAAAATTTGCCCTGGCGCCTAGAGGTTTCTACCCCCCTGGGGGCAGATCGGCCTAATAATAGGCCGATCTGCCCCCAGGGGGGGCAGAAATGGCCTAAAATAAATTGCCCTCCCCCCCAGGGAGAAACCCTTGCCTAAGGGGTCGCTCCCTTTGCGTGAAATTCACGCAAAGAAAACATTCCCTGGTGTCTAGTGGTTTCTACCCCCCTTGGGGGCAGATTGGCCTCATCAAAATAGGCCAATCTGCCCCCAAGGGGGGCAGAAATGGCCAAAATATAATTTTCCCCCAAGGGGAGCGACCCTTGCCTAAGGGGTCGCTCCCCACCAAAAAAAAAAGAAATGAAACATAAAAAAAATAAAATAAAAAAAATGGTCCCTGGTGCCTAGAGGTTTCTGCCCCCAGGGGGGGCAGAAAAGGCCTTCTCAAAAAAATGCCCCCCCTGGGAGCGACCGTTGCGCAAGGGGTCGCTCCCTTTTGTCTGTTTCAATAAAAAAGAAAAAAATCCCTGGTGTCTAGTGGGGTTTTAAAAGCCGGATTGCAAGCAATCCGACTTTTGAAACCCTCGGAGGGACTTCAAAGGGAAGGAAATACTTTTCCTTCCCTTTGAAGCCCCTCCGGGCCTCCCAAGTGATTGAAAAAGAAATGCTTTTGCATTTCTTTTTCAATCGCGCTGGAAGCAGAGCTTCCAGCGCGACTAGGGAGGCCCCTGTGACAAATCAGCGCGCGCTCGCGCGCTGACGTCACAGGGGGGGGTCGGGGGTGGAAGGGGAAGGTCTTCCCCTTCCATCCCGACTTGGGGGGAAGGGGGGTGCACGGGGGGCGCGCTAGCGCGCCCCCAAGTTCCCCTGTGCCATGGACGAGATGATCTCGTCCAAGGCACAGGGGAACTGTAGCCTTGGACGAGATCATCTCGTCCAAGGCACAGAAGGGGTTAATGTCCCTCACCACCAGAGTTTGCCTGGCGGTGATGTACAATAAAGAAATGGCTAAGTGTCTACCAATCTCAATTGGGAAGGCAGGCATGTAGCCATTTCTCTGATGGCGCTTGCTCTGTCAGGCCATAAGAGAGATTTGCCTATGTTGGTGATGGAGTAGTTACCACCAAAGTCAAACAGAAGGTCCCTCCTCATCAAAAACTGGTCAGAGAACTTCATGTTGGCTGTGTGCATATTCCGTCACTGCTGTGGTGGAATGTACACACCACCAATATTGCTAATTTTTCTTTTATCATAGTAGTCTCTGTTTTGGATTTTCCACCCATTCTGTTTTTTCATTTAGTCTACTTGGTGGCTGTTATTCACTAGTTCACCTCACCAAATTAATCTGGAATAGGAATCATGTCCTGTATCAAGTCCTATGATGTCATCTCTATTAGCGCCATTGGCCCACTGTTACTAGCACTTTGAAGGTCCTTTGCAAAAACCTGCATTAAGGAATGGACTGATTATAGGAGAGGTAGCAGACTCACTTTATATACTCCGGTAAGCAAAGAACCTCTCAGAAAGGTGGGATTGATTTTTCTGTAAGTTGATGGACCCCCTTAGGGGTTACTAGTTACCAATGGCAGGGCAAGGGCAGAAAGTATGTTACAAATATTACTAGCACTTATTGGAGGATTAGTGCTGCTCAGCATGATCAAGCTACACAAGTTGGAAGGGTTGCTGGCTCTGCTTTTTCTTCCCGTTTATATAACCTGTTGGGAGTGCGCTTTCACATGAGGACAACTTCGTTTTTGATATATATATATATATATATATATATATAAAACCTTCTGGCGGTTGCCAGTAGGTAGTTCTAGTTAGGACCTTGTTTCCATAGGAAAAGCATTTGTTCACTTGCTCCTAGCTTTGGTGCCGTTTGATGAAACTTCACAGAATTCTTTTTTAAAAGTGTCCTAACATGTCTTATTGTGCATGGTAGGTTTCGGGGTGATATATCAAGTGGGGGATGAGCAAGAGGGGGGATTCAAAAACTGAGGCCCTCATTATGACATTGGCGGTAAACCCCATTTACCGCCATGCTGACTGCCGCCAACATACCGCCGCGGATATCAGTTCACCATATTATGACACACACACACCAATCTGTCACTATTCAGCCACAGACACAAATCTACGACACCAAAGGTCAGTAATAAACTGGCAATATCAAAACCCACACCCTTACGCCAACAGAACAACACCCACCACATTATGACCACGAATCACCACAACGGTGAAACCAGTGGTGGATCCGTGAAAGCTATACATTTCTGAAAATTTAACAAAATTCTGAATTCAGCAAGGGGTCATTTGGGTAGATATTTCAAGGTTTTCCGATAGAAAGTAACAGTTGAAATAAAAAAACATATTGAAATTGAGTTTAAAAAACAGCCATTTCTGTCTACGTTTTCATCTGTAACTTTTTCTAACCACGGCAGGTTTTTAAAAGCAATATACCATTATGTTCAATGGACCCTTCTGGTTGCAGAGATATAGGTCTTGTAGGTTCACCAAGACCCCGAGGTACCCAGACACAATAAATGAGCTGCTCCTTGCAGTGGGTCTTCATTGTGTCCCAAATATACAGCCATTCATTTGGTGAAATATAAAGAGTGAAAACTAGGTGTCAAGGAAACCTATGTATTTTCGAAATGGGCACAAGATATGGATTTTAAAAGCAGAGGTTATATACACATCTCTGAATTTGTGGGTGCCCGTATTAGCATGTGAATTAGAGAGCAGTTCTCAAAATGATTTCTTTCTTACACACTGTCTCACATTTGGAAGGTGAAAAATGCAGAGAAAGAAATTTGGTAATAATACTTGTTTTGCTATTCTGTGTTCCTCCAAGTTTCCTGATAAAAATGGTACCTCACTTGAGTGGGTAATCCTAGTGCCCGTGACAGGAAATGGCCCAAAATGATATGTTGACACATCTAATTTTTTCACTGAAAACATACCTTTTTTGCAATGTGACTAGCTGTGGATTTTGGGCTCTAGCTCAGCTGGCACCTTGGGAAACCTAGCAACTAGACACCTTGGGCAATCCAAGATGGGATAACTTCTGTGTCTCTCACCACATTGCTTCACCCAAAATCCCTTGCAAACCTCAAAATGTGTCTAAAAAACACATTTTCCTCAAATTTCTGTGATGGAAAGATCTGGAATCAGAGGGGAGCCACAAACGTCCTTTCACCCAGCATTCCCCCAAGACTCCCAATACCAATGGTATTTCACTTGTGTGGGTAGGTCTAGTGCCTGTGAAAGGAAATGGCCCAAAACACAACGTGGGCATATCACAATTTTACAATTTCCCACTGAAAACTGACCCTATTTTTTCAATGTGCTTTGCTGTGCAATTTAGATTCTATCTGAGCTGACACCAAGGGAAACCTAGCAAACCTGTACATTTTTTAAAACTAGACACTTAGGAAAATCCAGGATGGGGTGGCATGTGTGGGTCCCATTACATTTTTCCATCTAGAATCCCTTGCAAACATTAACATTTGTCTAAAAAAATAATTTTCCTCAGATTTCTGTGATGGAAAGTTCTGGAATCTGAGGAGAGCCACAAATTTCCTATCACTCAGCGTTCCCCCTGGTCTCCTGATAAAAATGATAATTAAGTGCCTGCGCCAGAGAAGGGACAAAAACGTGTAGCATTTGAGAAGGAACCAAAGCGGGTCCAAAAGCACAGTTTTTTAAACGTTTTTAGGATGACTCTGTGAGGTATCATTTTTATCGGGAGACCAAGGGGAATGCTGGGCAGTAGGAGATTTGCGGATTATTTCTGTTTGTGGGAGAATATGGCACAGTAATGTAAGAAAAATGTGTGATTTTAGTCTAATTTTGAGGTTTGCATGGAATTGTGGGTACGAAAACTTGTTGAGATTAACAAGAGGCATTCCACCCTGTACTCCCCTGGGTTTCTAGTCTTCAAACATATCTACAGTTGATAGAATTTCCCTAGAGAAGAAGCGAGCACGCTGCCAAGTCTCTTAATTCTGTGATGCCCCTGACACCCAAACTGTGAAAAGAAAGCCATTAGGTTTTGTTAAAAAGACCAATCACCTACTAACCTAGTTGGTGCATGCTTCTTCATTGGGGTCTCACCCGAGACACCTAGCATGTCAGGGGTGTGTTTTGATGACTGATTACACAGAGAGGTTTTTTTTCATGACTTGAATTCCCAACTGAGAGGAGAAGTGCAATAAAAAGGTCTTGTGGCTACCCGCCACTCTGTGTACGCATACTTACTGGTTGGATTTGGCACAAAGGCGAGTGATGGTTCATCATATAACATTTTATTAACAAGAGATTTCACAAAAATAAAATGAACCGTTAATAATTGATAGGTCAAAAACAAAAACAATGACTCAAAGCTCGTAAGCTGTGAAACCGCAACACCCACTTCACAGGCCATTCACATTCCTTTTATACGTGACAAACACAAGACCATTCACACCGCCAGTCATGGGCCCAGAACATTACAACATTCATACCAAGAGGTAAAGACAATGTACACACTGGCAAAAAATTGTTCCTGCTCAACCATATATTCATAAAGTACACAAACATAGTGGTAGGATTTAGCATGAGGGTGAGTGATAGTTCAATATAAATAAAAATATTAACAAGAGATTTCATAAAAATGAAATGCACCGTTAATAATCGAAAAGTGAAAAAACTGAACCAATGACTAACAGCTCATAAGCTGTAAAGTCGCATGGAGGCACCAACTGCTTTACAGTCCATCCACACACCTTTCATTCATGACACACACAAGACCATTCACACTGCCAGCCATGGGCCTAGCACATTACAACACTCACATAAACAGACAGCACCATTCAATGGCCAATCAGTTTCATACACCCTCATCCCTGACACTGCAACCAAACTGACTGACGGAGTGTGTGAACTGGTGTTTGGCTAGCAGTGTGTTTAGTGACCAGCAGCAAGTCACTACTTACACACTGCCAGCTAAGCACTAGTTCATGCACACCACCAGCCAAGTGTCAGTCCACACACACTGCAGCAAAGCACCAGTCCAGGCACACTGCCATCTAATCGCCAGTCCACGCACACACCATCACACTTTTTTAACAATTAACAAAAGGACAACACAAACCAATTGTAGTAAATACTAAATTACAACCACAAACACTCTAACTAAATATATCACACTAATGCCAAATATAAAAATGAACAAAAAATATAAAACAATATATGACAGGCAGTTTACTCCTATGCTTACAGTGGCTCCCAAAATTATTTTGCGTGTGATACATTCTAGTATAAGCGGGCACACAATGCCCAAGTTTAGAAGGACAGTCGGGACAGTACATACAACTCTCCTTCCATGCACCTCTTTGCATACAGATTCTACATCTCCTACTGGAAAAGTCGTTTTTGGGTGTGGGAGGAATGTGATCAGAAAAGTGGTGATCTTTAAATCTAGCCACATCCTCTATCACTCAAACTCTAGGAACACTTGCTTGCTCCACTACAACAAGGCTGTCTTTCACAGACTCATGAAACTAAACAAATGACATCTTTGACTATAGTGAACCATCCTTAAATACTACAAAAGTATGAAAGGCTGCTAAGTGGAAAAGATGAATAGCCAACTTCTCATACTAAATGTAAACCTTATGAACAGTAGTCTAAGGTTCCAACCTCTGATCTACTCTATCAACAACACCCATATGCGTATCATAGTTTAAAATGCACACAGGTTTCTGCACTTCAATAAACTAACCCCTACAAGTCACAGATGAAGTACTTTAATCATGAATGGTAGTCAGCATGTGGACATCTTTCCTGTCTGCAAATTTCACAGCTAAAATTTCATCACTACACAAAGTACTGCCTTGTCCCCTCTTAAGTTCGTAACAAACAAGCTCTCTCGGGTAACCTTTACAGTTAGCGTGGGTGTGTGCCACCAGCAACAGTGTCCACTTTGATTTGATCAATTACCTGAATGATTACACCATTGTAGAAGTTATCTACATAAAAATGTTGACCTGTGGTAAAAAGTCCTCTACCAAGTTCCCGCACAGTTTAATCACTGACTCTGAAAGTAGAGGACAACCAGGGGGTTTAATACTGTAATCCCTACCAGTAAACACCCTAAAATTATAGACATACCCAGACCTACTTTCAGACAGCATATACATCTTAATTTCATAATGTGCCCTCTTTATAGGAATGAGCTGCCTAAACACCAAATGACCCATGAACAGGACCAAAGACGTCCACAGCTGTGTCTTTCCCTGGAATATAGATCTCTGAAAGCAATCTACAAAGTGATCAAGGACAGACCGAATCTTAAAAAGACAGTCACAAACAGGGTGATCGTGTGGCAACACTAGAGCATTATCGACAAAATGCAGCATCCGAAGTAGAAGCAAATACCAATCACAACTCATGTTTGCAGGAAATATAGTTGTTGCCTTCAAGGGAACGTAGACCAATATGAAGACAGTGACTGCTTCCTTATCAAGCCCATCAAAAAAGTTAAACCCAAGAACTTCTTCAACTCATCCAGATTTGTGGCAGTCGACTGTGTAGTTCTAGAGTGGGACTTAAGTCTGGCACCGTTGTCCCTCAAATACTGTTCAGCATACAACTTAGTCTGCTCAACAATCTCATCCAAAAATACATCATCCATAAACAACTGAAGGAAATTTATAGGCAAAATGTTTTCAGTATTTACTCTACACTCTGGGACACCAGTAAAGGCAGGTAACTCTGGCTGCACTATGTTTTGGGCAACCCAGAGATCAGCTCTTCCACTGGAAAGCCTTGTGGCCCCAGGCTGCAATACAGATGCCTCCATCTGCACTTCAGTGTCCTCCTCTAAAAGAGGAACATCCTCTGAACTGACAGTGGCTTCATCATCAGATGATTCCTCTCAGACAGAAAATTCACTGCCAGAATCTTGCACTTCCTCCTCTGCCTCAGATGCATAGTTACTCTCATAATAATGGTCAGAGGAAGATTAAAAAACTATACCAACAATCTGATGAGCGGTAATAATCCGTCTAGCCATAATACTTAATAATAAAAGTAACTTGACAAATAAGTCAACAAAAAACAACACTGTGTAAAATAAGTTATAAACAAAGTGCAGCCTTATCAGAAAGATCTATATAATAAAAAATGATATCATGTAATTGTCAGAGACCGTTAGACTTGCCAGCACCTACTCTGCACAGACACAGCAAGCACCAACAATACCCAAATAGAAAGGAAAAGCAAAAGAAAACTACCCATAGGACAACACAATATACCTTGTGCACAAATCCAAAGATATGCCACTGTTATTACAGAATGTATAAAAAAAAGCATTCATGCAGGGTAATGATACTCATTTGGAGTACGAAAAACCTTTTCTTACCTTACACATCCAACTGCAGATCAACCAGTGCTGAAACCACAAGCAGGAGTTGCAGCAAAGGAAAACAAAAGCTTTGCTCTAGGAAAAAAGGAGAAATAAAACATTATAATCACAAATGATGACAGAGTTAACAAATGCTGTGAAGTCTGCCCATCACCATTCAAATCCCAGCCACACACATCATCAGCTAAACATCAGTCCACGCTCCGCACCAGTCCATGCACACCGCCAGCCAAGTGCTAGTCCATGCACAATGCAAGCCAAGCGCTAGCCTACAGAGGCAGACCATCAGCCAAACTCCAGTTAACACAGACACTCACACACACAGAAACTTTCCCTGGTCTAGTGGTTTTCTGCCCCAATAAAAAATGGCCAGTCTTCCCCCAAGGTGGTCAGAAACTGTAAAACTACATACCTCAAACAAGGGGAGCAACCCTTGCCAAATATGCTGCTCCCCAACATAATAATAAATACAATCCTTGCTGTCTACTGGCTTTCTACCCACTTTGGGGCAGATTGGCCCACAAATATGGCCAATATTTCCTGGGGGGCAGAAAACAGCCAAATAATTTCCCCTATAAATAGGAGCAACCCTTAGTCAAGGAGCCACTCCCTGACATAAAACAATAAAATCCCTGGTGTCTAGGAACCTAGAAATATGGCCAATCTTCCCCCGGAAGGGCAGAAAACAGCCATAACATTTCCCTAAGAAAGAGTAGTAGCCTTTGCCCAAGTGTCCACTCCCCAACAGACAACAATGAAATGACTGGTGTCTAGTGGCCTTCTGCCTTCCCCAGATGGCAGATCTCCCTAAAAAACGGACGATCTGCTTTCTTGGGGGGGGGGTGTAATACATAAAAGAATGCCCCCCCAAAGAGAGCGATCCTTGCCCAAGGGGTCGCTCCCCGCAAAGAGAGGGTTGGGGATTGAAGTTCTGTAGATGGTTTCTATCTTGTGGAAGTGGTCGGTGAGGACATTGCAAAGTTCTTGTGGGGGAATGGAGTTTTCGAGGGATGATGGGCAGGCATGCTTTCTGATGATGGTGAAGAGTTCCTTGGTTTGGTTGGCACTGTTCTGGATCCACCGGGTCAGGGTCTCTTTTATTCCAGCTTTAATCTGGAGGTGGTAGTTGTTGAAGGCCATTTTGAAGGTGGCTTGGTCGGTGTGCTTCTTGATGATGCACCATCTTCTTTCCAGTTTGCACCTGCGTTTTCATTTGCTGATTTCCGGGGTCTACCAGCTGGCCTTTTTGGTGGTTCTGTGGGTTTTGGCTGGTTTGGTCAGGGTGACCAGGCTGGCGGCACTGATGATCCAGTCGTTAAAGTTCTGTACTGTCTGATGTTGGGCCGTGAGGTGCTGAGGGCATCGGTCCATTGCTGCTGGGTGACCTTGGTCGAGCTGTGGACGGGAGCAGTATGGGGGGACCTGGGGAGAGTGAAGTGTACGATATAGTGGTCAGACCAGGTGAGTTTCATGGTGTGGCTGTGGCTGATTCTGTTGCTGGATGTGAAGATGGGGTACAGTGTGTATCCTGCTTTGTGTGTGGGGCCCGTGACCAGCTGCTTAAGGCTGATGTTGTGCAGTCTTTCCAGTAGGTCAGTGGAGTTGGTGTCAGTTGGGTCATCCAGGGGGTAGTTGATGTCTCCCAGGAAGACAAGTGTTCAGATTTAATGGTGAGCGGGGTGATGAATTAAGTGATGGTGTAGCTGAGGCAGGTTCTTGGTTCTGGTGATCTGTATGCAAGGGTGACTTTAATAGTGGTGTTGTTGTCAGCGTTGAGCTGGAAGTTCATGTGTTCCACGATGGGTGTGGATTCATCATGGGTGATGGTGGAGGTGATTGATTCTTTGTGTATGATGGTGATGCCACCTCCATGCTTGTTGGTATGGGGTATTGCCGTGAAGATGTCTGGAGCTGAGATGGGGGTGAGCCAGGTATGTCTAATGAAGATTACATCAGGGTTGAGGGTGGAGATGGTATCCCAGACTTCGGTTGCATGTTTGCAGACCATTCTGGCATTGAACAGGATGCACCTGAGTTGTTCTGAGGCCGTTCCGGTTGGCAGGGATGGCGAGCTGTTGGTGGCAGTGATGGAGGTCAGTCCTGGGGTGGAAGTGTATCAGCAATGGGTGCATCCTGCTGTGTGGCAGAGTGATGCAATGCAGCAGATGTTACGTCCAGGGTCGAGAGGACAGAGACCCGTGGAGGGGTATGTGGGGGAGTGAGTATGGCCAGGGTTCCTGGCACTGGGTATGGTCCAGACACGGATGGGTGCAGATGGGCTTGCCTTTGGCATGCTTTTGGAGCTGAATGCGCAATGATGGGGCAGGATGAGACATTTTTGTGGGAAAGATTTGCAATAAATCATAGGATTGTTGCACTATGTATTTTAGGTATTGCTGCTGGGGAGAGGCAGTTATAGCCCAATTGACAGGATTCAACATAGGTGTCATGTCATTTCTTGTGAGAAATCTGTTGGTTTTAGAATGGCTTTGTTTGTTTTCATGAAAATGTAGTTATTGGCAGCTAAAAGACTGCTATGTGTTGATTTGTAATTGAGGTGATGTTTGCACCGTATGCTGGCAACATTATTAATTGAGTTAAATTACTTTCTACTAAAAAGTGCACTGATCTGAAGGTCACACTTTAAACTCTTGAAAAATCTAGCTTAACATTCCAATCTTCCGAGGTTGGTAAATTAAGGAACATTATCATGTCCATAATTAAACAGGAACCACAGCACTCAATCAAAAAAATTATATAGCAGGTTAGCTAAATCGCTAAATATATGATAGTATTTAAAAATACATTCTTGAGTACACAGTAGAAACTGCAGCGCAATATCACTTCTTTTTCCTTGTAATCTTCTTGGTTTATTAGTATCAAAAAATGTACACACAGTATATACAGTAATAGCACGTATGAGGTCCAATAAACAACAGCCAATACATGTTTTGTCACACAGTGACTTTTTCAAGGCCGATAGAGTGAAACATAAAGTCCCTATGTACTAGGATAACGTCAAAGATGAGTAAGCTGCATTTGGGTATTTTATAGAAGCATGCGTAGTTCAAAATGTAGTGTGTTCTGTAGCACTGTCTGCATAAGTAGGATCCAATGTTCAAAATCTTTAGGTACAAGTAATAGTGCAACAGACCATGATGCGTCCCATTCTCTGATAAGTGGTCCACGTGTAGTACGCTCTAGGTGTGGCAGGAAAGATTATAATGTGGAGTACTACCACCTTTCATTTACTGTACTTAGAAATGGCAAATGTGTTGTGTAAAACAGCACACATAATCCAAGATATTGATGAGAGGCAATGGAATATACTTGTGTGTTTAAACCATGAAGTGGAATATGGGTCACTAGTGAGATAAATTGATTAAAATGTTTCTGCTAAAACAATGGGGGCTATTACAACTTTGGAGGAGGTGTTAATCCGTCCCAAAAGTGACGGTAAAGTGACGGATATACCACCTGCCGTATTACGAGTTCCATAGGATATAACGGACTCGTAATACGGCTGGTGGTATATCCGTCACTTTACCGTCACTTTTGGGACAGATTAACACCTCCTCCAAAGTTGTAATAACCCCCAAAATCTTTTACATAGAGCCAGTGAAATTAGGCATTTCTGCAGCCACTGAGTTTTCCTCATAACTATAGATTGGCCACATTTGCCACGCAATTCAACATCTACTGCATAGTTTGCAGATTTTACCAAAAAAAGGTTTCCAGTTTTATTGAATCAAAAGTTACTAGATACACACCCAGACTTGTTGAGCCCTTTGCAAAAGTTGACTTGTCAGCTTTCAAATGCCTTTTGTCATATCTGAACATTAAACTGTTACTCACAAGGTGGAACCTTTGGTAAGTTAGCGTTAAAGTGCCAAAAAAACAAAATAATGCAATAATTTATTCACAAAATTGGCCTCATTCCACTGTCACATAATTCCAGTGGGGATGCTTAAACAGTAACTTTATTACAGTTCTATGCTAGGCGTCACAATTTCCAGTGTAACAGAGCCACCTTTAGGCCACATTTACAAGGAACAGGTGCATCGCTCACCATGCGCCAACTTGCTTGCGCCGCCTTGCACTCCCCCTAACAACTACATGGTAGCGCTGTATTTACAATACAGGACACCATGGGGCTTGTTAGCGTAGCTGCATCAGAATTTATGATGCAGTTCTGATGCTTTGCTGGATTAGCGTAAAAAATCTTGACGCTAGTCCAGCAAATCTTGTAGATTTCGCTGCATCATTCCTGAGGCTCTTCTTGCAGGGGAACGGCTCCCTAGCATACATTTTACCTGCACCAGTAAATATGGCGTGGGTGGGGGACTGTTTTACGGCACCATAGCATCAGAAAAAATGACGTTACGGTGGCACAAGGGTTAGTAAATGAGCCCCTAAATTTCTTCAATATTCAGTCCAGTGGTTTTTCCACTTTGGTGGTCACAATGTGTAAAGCAATATAAGATGTATGGAGATTAGTGTGGATGACACAAGTATTGGGCTCAAAATGAAAATAAAAGAGAAATGAAAGACAATGAAGTGATGAAGTGTGTGTATTTATTTAAATATATATATATATATATATATACATACATTCTCTGTATTGTGAATAAAAAACCTCTGAGGCATACTTATATGGCATGACGCCATGGCAGTGATGCAAGAAAAATATGGGCAGACAGGTTGCAACACCATGGATGCGTCATATTTACAATATGGCATACCATGGTGTAAGGTCCCAAGGATGCGTCAGAAATTCTAACACATCTGTGGGAAGGATGGCGCAACACATCAGGGCCAAAAGAGGGGCATTGCTGAAGTTGGGTTTAAGACAAGCTCAACTTCAGCAATGCACCACAAAAATAGACAATGGGTCAGTTCTGACTGACACAAGTAGCCCAATGTGTGGGAACTATTGTAATGCAGTGTAAAACTGTGGAAAATCACCTTGTACTCTGTTACATTGGTCCGATGCAGTCAAGTATGAAGTATGGCTATGTGTCACATTACAGTGGGCATTGTCTACTAGAGACCTAAGAAATGGGCATATTGACTAACAATTGAATGTGAGTGGATACCAGAATATATTGCAGTGTAAAGTGACACTTCATGTGACACTTACCTTATGTGTGTACTTACCTGTTGTGCTTTGGAGTGTGCTTGTCTTGACTTGGGGACCCATTCTTCTATGGATATGTAACAATCCTGGCCTGTCACTTACATGGAGTACACAGCATCACATTGCATTGCATGAGTGGATGTCAATATCCCTGGTGCTATGGTCTCAGGTTGGTCAAGGGGTCCTAGAGTATCATAATTCCATGTGTAGGCCTACTACTAGTTGAAGCTATGTTTTTATAACTTATTACAGTGTATTAAGTAAGTCGATCCGGTCAGATTCCATTTACCCAACCACTGTGTCATTTCCTAAGCCTGGGTCACAGAGGCGTAGGAATGTTGTCGTATTACAGGCTGAAATCAGTGCATCGCAAAGCTGCGTCACACTTTGTCAAACTCATAAATATCACTGCCTCAGTTGTAAGTGAGAATTTATGAGGGAACACCTACCCTGCATACATTATCAACTTTGTGGCGCAGCTGGTACCAACACAGATATTTTTTAATGCAGGCCTAAAAAAACTGACACATTGTGACTAGTGCATTGTTTTGTAAACAAGGAGCAAAAAATGCACCACTGGAAAATCAAAATATAATGCAATGGCAACGCAAGTGCTGTTTAAAAAAGCCCCTTATTTTGGAGCATTTGCCCTTGCTAGCACAGGGTTACTTTTGTTACAGTATGAGATTGGATTGGATCTGGGTATTTTTCCTCTGGTAAATGAGGGGCACAATTACAAGCCCCATGGCCGCGCAGCAAGGGACCTTGTTGCACTGCCTTGTGACACATGCAAAGGGCAGATTTGCACCATATCTACAAGTTACTGTCCATTTTTGCCTTTTTCCCCTTTGCTGGTACACAAATTGCTGCCTTGCTCCAACAAAGAAACCTTTGCACCATGGCGCAAGGTTGGCTGTGTTGTCAGCAGGATTGTTTTTTGTGCAGGAAATAGCACCTTACTGCACAAAACCAATCCTGTGAGTCATTTTGCACATAGAAAGAGAACACAACAAGGAGAAATGAAGATATTTCACCTCCTTGTGTCTGCTCTGGGGAGGCATACAGTTTTGATGCATCCCCATGTTTTCAGATTCTTGTAAGCCTGGGAATGCCTTAAATCCCATGCGTGATGCGTGGGAACACCCACCACAACGTCCATTGTACGCCTCCCTGATGCAATGTAAGGCAAGACTGCTACTTTCACTGCCTCCCTGATGTAATGTAAGGCAAGGCAGCTACTTTCACTATGTTACCATATCTACAAGGCAAAGAAAACCCACGCAAAGTTGCTTTGCTTGGCCTTGTAGACATGGGCCTGCACAATGCTCCACAGGTGGTCACGAAAAATGATGACCTGGTGGCACATGGGGACTGCAAATATGCCCCTGAATATAGAGCTTTAGAAATCTCGGATGTGACTTTGACTTCTCAACGTATTTTTGCTACAGTATCTGATCAGATAAGGACTGAATATTAATGACTGTCATAATTAGGTCTAAATAATGGGTGAAGGGCAACTGTGGAGCAGATTGCAAGCTCTAAGTAAGCAATATTTGATCTCCTTTCAAGCTCATTCAAGCAATACATTATCTCTTTATAAGTTGTCCAGAACAGGCGCAAAAGCGAGTCCCAATCTTTATGCCATTTGGAATATTTATTGCCTTGGATTGGGTTTCATTTGTTTAATTTCTCTGGAGCGCAGTAAAGTTTGTGCGCCATAATAATTTATTGTTTTGATTGCTCGTTAACTATTACTACATTATGGTCAATTTAACACTACGTGTTTCATGGAGACCATGTCATCGAGTTGTTTGCAAAAATGCTTTAATCCTGTGTCTGGTATAGATGTCTTTATCAAGAGAATATGTTCAAGACATTTGCGCATTTTTGGTAATTTTTCCACTTATTATTTCTCCGAGCACTGATTCATTTAACAATAGACCCCGAAACCTAGCCAGGATTTGTCGACATTTAATAAAAGAAATAGGTGTGCGTTGTATTTTTGTATTAATCTCCAATGTGATTACAGGGTATTACAACAGGCCATCTGTGCTTTAAAGGAGCAACCTGCTGCTTGTAACTTTCCTGTTATGCGTGGGTGGCTGTGTTTTTCATTTGGCTTTGCTAAGTTGAGTCTTAACATTCATCCCAAAGGAACATTTACACGGGAGCTGATGTTATTCAAAACTTTTTTGCTGGATATCACAGAAACTTTTATGTTGCTGCCACCTTTACCAAAAAATTGCGGCCAATCCCCACGGTCCACAGCAAAAGATTGTGCACAGTGTTGGTTGGTTACTCATAAAGGGATGGAGACAGGCTCTGGTCCTGCCTCCAACACCACTTGTACATGACCCAAGATAGAGTATTGATATATTTGGATGCTGCCATCAGTGATGTCACCTGCGATTGCATCAACTATGCCACGTTAGATGTCATCAGTGATTTAATCATTTATGTTATTTAACATGTCATGAGTGATGTCATACGTAAGGGCAGAAGCAGTGTATGACATAGGTTCAAATTGTTGTTAGTTTACCAAGCTATAGCACATTCTAGCTGTCTGTATTTTTTCTTTTAACCGTATCTGCACTCTCAATGTATTTCTTTCAATGAATAAATGTAAATTACGATCTTATAACCAAGCTAACCATAAGTTCACTCTTACCTTTGTTTTTTTTTAGTGATTTTTTGTTTTTCTTTATCATACATCACGTTCAACTGTTTGTTGCACCTAACCAAACTTTGGACCACACCTTGGTCACGCCTCTGCGGACAACCAACTACCACAGTTCATGACCATTGGCTGTGCTCAGTGGATATGGTGTCATCACTAGGCCTTCAGCCATTCTCTGCACCTAACCTGTCACATGTTGGATGTCCCAGCTGCCCCAGGACCCAGCACAATCCATCATGGGCATTCACACCTTCCTGCATATGGCTGAAAGCCATGCACAGCAGGTATTGGCCAATCACAGCTGTGGAGAATACAATTATTTATTGTATTTTAAACATTTTATTGATTTTAAGCAAAAGTTATAATCTTTTAATATTTCTTTCAGGGTTCATGATACTCCAGAAAAGTGTGTGGGTCCCCGGGAGGGTCTAAGATTTATGAATATATTTTTGTTATTACTTTTAGTGATGTAGTGTATGTTTGTGGCCCCAAACATATGCCTGTAGACAAGGTTAAACTCACCATACCGCCATATGCCACTTTTGTTTGTACTTTGTCCATTATGAAGCTCAGTTCACCATGCTGGGTAATGGCCGAGATATCTTTAAAATGCAACCTATTCAAGTCTAGATTGAAGCACTGTTTAAATGCTAATGTCTCAAAAACGTCTGAACAGATGTCAACCAAAAGAAACAGAGAGAGTTCCTTGCAAAACATGACATGTGCCAAGCTTTATGCAATTATGTTTAGTCATTTATTTTCTGTGCTGAGGAACAATGAATCATATGGAACATAAAATGTGAACTGTCACTTTTGGCATCGCCCACCTTCCTTTGACCCTTGACCGATCTGCACAAATCATGTAATGAAGAAACCCAAAGTGGATGAGTCTTTTTTGGAATGTTTCATCAGGTTGTTATAATGACCCCAAGGTTCTTAGCAAAACAAATCTTCCTTTTCAATGAAAAGTTGGACCATGACTACACAGACCTTGTGTGTAATAAATATGAAATATAAATTCTGACTGCCAGTGTAACATGAATTCACTTTTTGTAGATTAATTGAGGTACGCTTAAGAAAACATTTTACTTAGTTTGGACGATTAACATGTATCTTCTCTTTGGTAGAAACAGAGCCTGAACTGTGTCTCTCTCTCTCTCTCTCTCTCTCTCTATCTCTCTCTGTCTCTCTACTTAGAGAGAGAGTCAAAGAACCAAAATTAGATAAAGTCTGTTAGAGTTTATACTTGAAATTTCAATCACACACACGAACACATATATATATTTAATAAATACACTGCAAAAGGTTTTCCTGAATTTTATGTAAAAAGCGTGTATCTGCTGATAATAAAGAAAAGCAATTAGTGGAAACCTGCAGTTTACACACCATTTAGCATTTGGAATACCATGTCATGCCATTTGGATTGCACAGTGCACCTGCTATTTATTAGCAACGTATGGCTTCACTATTCTCAAATGGCTTGAAGCAGTTTGTATTGCTCTAGTTGGATGGCATTTTATTGTTTTCAAAGACTAATGAAGAACATCAGATACATGTGAGCTTGGTGCTATCAAGACAACTTGTCTTCCAGACCTGAGAAGAAGGAGTTTTAGAGAAAAGAAATTGAGAATTTAAGATTCACATTGATTGCTTCTGGACTTTGGGGGTAATTCTGTCTTTGGCGGGCGGCGTCCCGTCGAAAGACCGCTCCGCGGTCAAAAGACCATGGGGGTCATTTCGACTTTCCCGCTTAGCCGGCGGGCGACTGCCAAAAGGGCGCCCGCCGGCCCAGCGGGAAAGACCCTGCAACAATGAAGCTGGCTCCGAATGGAGCCGGCGGAGTTGCAGGGGTGCGACGGGTGCAGTTGCACCCGTCGCGATTTTCACTGTCTGCAAAGCAGACAGTGAAAATCATTATGGGGCCCTGTTAGGGGGCCCCTGCACTGCCCATGCCAGTGGCATGGGCAGTGCAGGGGCCCCCAGGGGCCCCACGACACCCGTTCCCGCCATCCTGTTACTGGCGGTGTAAACCGGCAGAAACAGGCTGGCAGGAAGGGGGCCAGAATCCCCATGGCGGCGCTGCAAGCAGCGCCGCCATGGAGGATTCTCCGGGCCAGGGGAAATCCGGCGGGAAACCGCCGGATCCCCTTTTCTGACCCCGGCTTTACAGCCGCGGTCAGAATGGCCCTGAAAGCACCGACAGCCTGTTGGCGGTGCTTCCGTATCCCTCCACCCTGGCGGTCCATGACCGCCAGGGTTGGAATGAGGGCCTTAGTATGGATCCTAAGAAGAGCTCAGCTGTTTCGGTTGGCCTCACCTTCTATTGCCAGGGGCCATATGTGAGAGTGCATGGTATTTATAAAGTATGACATGTGAATTTTATGTTTTACGTAAACTGGCAGTGAAAAACCTCAAAAGTTGTTTTTCACTGTGGAAAGGCTGGCTCTCCCATACAGAAAGACTGGATTACCTAATAACACTGTATAATGCTTAACTTCAGTTTGGGAGTAGTTGGCAAAAGTGATTCAATGACTCATTTCAATATTAATTTGAAATCCAACTTAATAGTCAAGTCAGAATTTATACTACTATTTTGGAAATGATACTTTTAGAAAGTTATCTTCCTGCCAGATCTAAATGTGCCTTCTGCTTTTGTTCATTGTCACCTAGGAGATAAATGGCTCCTTGATTAGGTGTGAAGTGATACCTCTTGGGGGCACAAGGAGCTCTGCACAGGAGAAGAAAGGTTCAGCCATCTTGGTTTTAGATAGAGAAGGACTTTGTGGGATAGTTATAGTAAGTCCCACAGTAAGCACTGCATAAGTGGGTAGGTTCGCCCTTGGTAACTTTTACCGCATTTGTTGGGGTGTTGTCAGGCGACTACCCCACCTATAGGCTGGAGCGGGACATACATGTGGCGCCCCAGGTCTCTTTAGAACACTACTGGACTTGTAGAAGACAAAGGAAAAACTGCATCACCTGTTGTGACCTCTGAGGAAGTCCTTAATTGCTTGACCTTCTTCCACTAGTATCCTGAACCAGCAAGTGAACTTCAAGGTTCATTTGGCTGACCTCCTATTAGGCTTCAGGGACACAAAAACTGCAAGAAGCCCACTTTCCTGGAGAGCCAAGTTGTTCAGTTCTAGGTAGACCTGCCCTGGACACAGCTGGTGGCTTCTACTGGAGTGTTTTCTGACCTTTAAGTGGTAATCCCGAGGTCCTTGGGCCCTTAAATAAGTGTCAGGGTGTTCTCCTCCTCCCTTAACTTAAAGGCTGGGACTTAGAAACATTTACAAATATTTTGTACATGGTGAACTGACAGAAGTCCAGAATCCACCTGCCGAGTCAATCTGATGAAGGGGCACTGCTGGTGTGCAGGTCGTTCCCTCTCAACACATTTCTGCAGCATCAAATTAGTATCAGTGGGATATCATGGAGAAAGTGTCTAGCCTCATGGAGCACTTTTGCTATAGTTTGCACCCTTCCCCTGCTAGAGGAATCAGAGCCCTAAAAAAGTGATTTTTGAACATAGAAATCTTCACCAGGCAAAGACGTCAAAAGTATCTGCCTGGCAAAGGGATCTTCCTTGGGTATTAATTATGAATTTCTTGTGCTCAGAGCAATCTCCCAAAAGGTCAGAGACTTCATTGGGACCTCATCCAACAGCCTTCCGGGCTTCTGGATTATGGAAGGATTTGAGGTGACCTGTCAAGCCGACGCAGAGAAATAGGGGGTCAAAAAAGTGTGTTTCCCATTTTAATTCCCATAGAGATTTTAGACATAACTATAGCCCGAACTGCTGGATGGCATTACACTACATTTGGCAGGAAGGTAGCTTTTGGCCCAGAAAGAAACATTTTTGTTATTTGGTGTAAATCCGTTCAGTTGTTTTCGAGAAACTAAAGGAAAAAGAAATGTGTATAACTGGGCGGAGACTAAGCACAGATCTCTTGATGAGATCTGATTGGCTCTCAGCACTTTAACGGGAAAGTGATGGCAGCCATCTTAGGACCAATATATGCTAGCGCCCATTTGAAATGCATTGTAGAGAATGGCAGGTTTTTAGGTCACAAAAAAGAGAATATATAAAGGGAGATAACAAATGTTAGTTACTATATAAATAATTTTTTTGATGGTACCATACTAATTTTAGGAATTGTGTTGTGTTCTAAGGTGATTTTACCCTGCTGGGATTTCAAGAATCATGTTTGAGAGAAAAGTGTTTTCTCATGATTTTCCCATGGAGGTTATGGAAGGTGGTCCAGAAGCCTAAATGAGAGAATTTCTTCTGTAAATTCACACTACCTTTCCCAGCCATATGAGAATGAAGTCAGACATTCTCAGGAAAACTTGCACTTCCAAAAGAAGCAGCCTGTCAGTTGATTCCCCTGTTTTCTACTGTGGCCTGCCTGTGATCTAAAGAACAACTAGAGTGCTAATTGTCTTAATTATGACAAAGGTGTGAAACACTTGAATCCATCTTGATTGAATCAATTGGGTAAAACTTAAAACATTTAATTTAGAAAGGAATAAACAAAGGTTTTATTTTGTCATAGATATTATGATTAGTGCTGTAGAAACAAAAATTAGGACATGTTCCAGTAAGTTCTAAAATAACTTGTGCCCTAAGGTAACTATAACTCGCACCCCTGCCATGCACAATTTTTAATCCAAAATTTTACTGCAATTATTACATTGATATTATCAATGATGTTATCAAAGATGTCATGAGTGCCGCAATTTGTGGGGTAATTAGCAGTGCAGGGTGACGGCACGAGTTATAGTTACCTCCGGGCACGAGTTATAGCTACTTCAGCTAACTCTAACTATAACTGGTGAATTTATGGTTTCGTACATTGAAAATGCAAGCCTAACTATAACAACCCTGTAAACTTTGTTTTTAAGTGAATTTCTATGTTTTTTATTAATCTATTTCCTAACTGTAACGTTCCTGTAACCTTTATTTTTTCAGTGAATTTCTATTTTTGTTAGCGTATAGTAGTTTTCATTACTATACGTTAATCCAACCACCAATGAGCGGGCCCTCAGGCCAACCCCCTATAAGCACCCAACCTTGCACCATGCATGGCCTTCACCCATGCACAGTGGAGGTTGACCACAAGATATGACCGGCAGCCAGGCCCTGTGGCCAACCCCTCCTAACCACCCAATCCAGTGCTATGCATGCCCTTTGGCTGTGCGTGGCAGGAGTTGGCCACTGTCTGGATCTCTGGGTGTGATAATAGGTGCGAGAGGGTGAATCTGGGGGTGAGAGTGGCTGTGAGAGTGTCTGGGTGTGAAAGTGCATACATTAATATTTTATTGGGTCAGTGAGTGGGTGCATGAGGGTGTCAATGGGTCTGTGAGTGGGTGTGTGAGAGTCTGAGTGGGTCTGTGAGTGGGTGTGTAACTGTCTGAGTGGATCTGTGAGTGGGTTCCTGAGGGTCTATATGGGGCTGAGAATTGCTACACGAGGGTCTGAGTTGGTCTAAGAGTTTGGTGTGTGAATGTCTGAGTGGGTCAGTGAGTGGGCACGTAAGTGTCTGAGTGGGTGTGTGACCCTTAAACATTTGCAGTTCAAAAAGATAAGGGAGAGAAATGACAAGGGATACACTTGGATTTAAACCCTCAATGCTCAGTATGAAGGTCTGTGACCTTCACACTTGAGCTACTCATTTTTTTAAATAAATTTTTTAAGCCATTTATGTGCTATCTGGGTCTCCCCCATGAACCCTGACAATTTATTTTATTTATTTTATTATATGCCTCAAGGCCATTGCTCCAGTAACTAAGGAGCTAATTTTAGTAGCAGCTCCATGATTCCTGGACCAATGTTTTCATCTACATTACCTGCACGCATATCTGGAACTGAAGATATTCAAGCAGCGCCAAAGTTATTAGCATATATTTATATGTACAAGAAAGAGGTGACTCATCAAAGAACAAAAATATATTTCCACTACAACGTTTCAGCTTCTGCCTTCCTCAGGCCGTACAAGATGGTTTGCTCAGTGGCTGCGCAGCTGACACTGCTGGACCTTCAAAAAGCATCATGAGTGACGATTCCAATTGGAATGTGGAATCAATGCAGTCCTGAGAAATCCTCAGATATGCAGTATTCAAGTGGTATTATCAGTGATGTTCAATCTATCTGGATGCAGTGATTTTAAATGGTACATCCAGACATTTTCTCTGATGTTCAGTAGTTCTTCCTTTAAGACATCTTCCACAGGGAGAATCTTCAAATCTGATAGTAAATGGTCCACAAAATGATTGATTACAGGCTGGTCAAGTTTCATGTTAATTATTGCTTATTTTTGGTTCCTGAATCTTGTATGGAGGTCATTCACTGTTTGGCCTACATATTGTTTTTTCACAGCTTTGGCGTTGGCACTGAATCACATAAAGAATGCATTTTGAGCAATATGTAAGATGTTGTCTTATTCAATAAGTCCTTCCTGTAACAGAGCTAGTTGCTAATGATGTTTGTAAAACGTATTCACATGTGATGCACCTTTTAGAATCACAGCAAAGAACCCCTGCATTTGTTGCAGCTTGCTTAAGTTCAGCTCCCACAATAGGTGATTGTAAATTGGGAGCTCTGCGGTAAGCAATGACTGGTGGTTTTGGAAAAACCTTTTGCAATTTTTCATAAGTGGATAGTAAGGGAAAAGTTGTTTGTATTATATTTTTGTAGTCGGGAGCCAATGGAGGATAGTCAACCACAAACTGGATTCTGTCATGTTTGTTTCTTTTGTTGTTATTCCAAATAAGTGCTTCCCTGAGTAACTCCAAAGACTTGTGAATTTGCTGCAGTATGATATGCAGAGGAGAGCCTCGCTTTTTAAATGATGTAACAAGCTCCTGTAAATGGTCTTTACAGGTGTCTTCAAGGCCGCAGATGCGTCTTATTCTGAGTGCTTGGCTGTAGATGATGCTGAGTGTGACCTGGGTGACAGGAAGTCCAGTTTAGACACAAATGAGCATCTGTAGACTTGTGGTACAGATCAGTTATAATTTTTCATTCATGGATGGTGAGTAGCACATCCAAAAAAGGGAGGTGAAGCTTCTATTTAGTATTGCACCTGGTGTATTTGATGGTAGGATGGATACTGTTGATAAAACCTGTAAATTGTTCCAATGTTCTGCTTCCTGTATTCCATATTATATAAATGTCATCAATGTATCATCGCCATAAGAGTGGTTTGATGATAGAACTCACAAGTATATAGTCCTCCAGTTTGTCCATGAAGATATTGGCATAGGAAGGAGCCATCCGAGTGCCCATGGAAGTCCCTTGTATCTGCAGATAGTTTTTACCATTGAATGTTAATTGTTGGATTTAAGGATAACTCTTGCACAGTTGGTGAGCATGTTTGGTGATGGTTTTTGTACAGTTTGTTTATTTACAGCTTCAGATAATGCCATAAGCCTATACTCATGTAGTATAAAGGTGTATAATTATGTAACATCACATGTTGCCAGAAGAGTGTCATCATCAAATGTGTAGGTTTGGTTTAATTTTTCAATAATCTAAAAGAAGTGACTTGTGTCCTTAACAAATGATGGAAGTTCCAGGACAATGGGCTAGAGGTGCAGGTCGACAAAAAATGATAGTCGCTTAGTGGCTGTATCATTGCCAGAGAAGATGGGTCAGCCAGGATTGTTCATTTTGTGAATTTTGGGAAACATAAAAAATCTACCAGGTCTTGGTTTCGTATGAACAAGTATATCTGCTGTTGTTTCATCAATGAAGTTTAAGCACCTGTACTTTACAACCTGTTCCTAATTTCTTTGTTCAAGCCTTCTGTGGGATCAGTTTCTAAAAGTTTGTAAATTTTAGTATCCATCAGTTGTCTCATTCCTTCTTCAGTATAATCGCATACCTTTGAGAGAGCGTAGCTTATATAATCTAGATTAATATGAAATGTGTATGAATTAATGTGTAATAATGCCGCATATAGAATGTACTAACGTATTTTGCCATAACATGCGTTTGAAATGTGCCCACGGGGAGTGGCCGTCAATGTATAAGGAACTAATGAAACTGACTAATAGTTATTAATTTTTTTTATTAAAAAGTGGTTTTGCACTAATATTAAAAGGATATATATTAGACTTTTGCTAATAAAAACCATTAGGCCTTAGTTAGCATGAGTCGAGGCCTAGCTGCCTGACTCTCATATTAAATGTGTTTTTCTAACGTACAGTGTGCTGACTTGCTAAAGGATATGAACTCTTGTTTTTCAAAAGCTAGAAGCTGAATGTAACTGTAGTAGATCCGTTCTCATAAAACTCATCCTGCTGGTAGAAACATTTTAGCCGAATGCAACCGTGTAGATCATCCGTAGGTTCAAGGTCGCCTAAACCGGTACAGACAATGGAGCCACTGACCGAAGATGCGCAAAGGACCACAAGATGATGAAATCATACCGGACATACCACCCGCTAAAGACATCAATCATAAGAACCAATAAAATACGGGAGAACTGTTATTGGGTAACAAATTTGATGATCTAATATGATTTTAATTGGTTAAAGATAGTAGGGTGCAACCCCTTGTCCAATCAGATTTTAGGGGAATGTACAACGAAAAAGGGATAAAACCCCTTGACACACGGAAATGGGTTAGTTAGTTAGGGAGATGCTGATGCGATTTGATATGATCCAGAGACTTTGTCACTTTGCCTAGTGACTTTGCTGATTTTACTTAGAATCACCCTTGTCCTCATTGCCCATTACACTTTACCTCCTTATGAGGGAAGTGCCCCATTTTTACCCTTCCTGCCTGAGCTGAGTTCCTGACTGATGGCGAATCAACTGATGTCCTGAAGACGAAGACAGAACCTGAGTGCTGACCTAAATTTGGAGGGTAACTATATGACAATGAACTTGTGATTGTCTGTTTGCTTTTCCTTTCTAGGTACCAACTGCTTCTCTTTTGACAGAGACCATAGTTAGATGTTTTCCAAATTGGTGTTACTAAATTGTTTTGCATGAAGCCCAACATGCCAATGCTAATTCGAGGTTAGGTGAGGGGTTCACTAAACTGACGCAAATAGACAAATGACTGAATCTATGCTTTGTTGAAAATGCGTTAATATACTCTGCTTAGGACAACCTATTCTGACGTCGTGTTATATTCTAATGTTTGTGATTCTTGATTTGATGAAATCTTATCAGAGTTGCCATATTGTGACTATGTTATTATGCTTCTTGGTTTTGAGATTAATAAACTTGCTAGCAGTATTGTAACAAATAGGGAATAAATATCCCTACATTTATAATAAACTGGTGTGGTTATTCATGACTGCAAGGTCATGGTGTTTTCAGAGTTTATTAAATGTCATTGACTAAGGTAAAGTGCATTGTGATAATATTGATGACGTTATTGACATATTGATTGACATGTTGATTAGCTATCTCGTCCTAAGGTGTCTTCAATCAGGGTCAAAAGATTCATTGACCTAAAACGAGTCCCAAGGTGAATAAATTAGTCATAAAAGGACGCGTTAACAGTTCTGGTAGCAGAGCAACGGTTTAGGCCCTTTGGGGCCCTAGGACAGAGAATTATTGTTTAAATTGTTTTTCTGAGATACTGCAAATTGGAGGTATGATGTGTTTCTAAATTCCCCATGACTTTTACCGGAATCTCCGAGCCTGCCTAAGTGAGTTGGGGATGTTCTCGGCGTTTTAGTATGTGTGGTGTAGAATTTGCGCTTGCTCAGCTTATGCATGTTGCAGGTGATTTGTAAAGTTTGTGTGTTTAGATCAGGTAATGTTGTTTTAGTAGGAGTGGGCGTACTCCGCAGTATAAGAGTAGGAAAGTCGGCGTACTTCATGTGAGTATGGCGCTTTGTGCTAAAAAAATATCCATGTGGTTGTTGGTGATGTACGGACCCGTCGTGGTCTAAGACTCCGGAGTATATTGACGAGTGTAGGAGACACTTGGGTTTAAGTTGTAATTTGTGCGGTTTAATAGGTCAATCGGGCGTGGTTGGCAAGTCGAGTTTGAGTCAAATTGTGTGTATGAAATCTTCGATGGAGATTTGGCAAGTTCTAAGGTGCACTAGAACGAACCATTGACAAGTCGAGAGTAGGATTTGTGGGTCGAATTCTGCTTGCGGGTGCGGGGGCTGAGAAGGAGAGAGTAGCGGCCGAGGCTTCAAGTGAAATCTCTGTAAAGTTATGAAGCGAATGTGTTACCCTTCCTGTAGTAAACCGTCAAATTTGGGTTTTTGCGGTTAAAGGTGCTCGTAAAATATTGCATTAGTCTTGTGTGAGGAGGACAAGCCGCAAGACATTGTCAGCCGCAATGTGTGTGAGTGTGACGTCAGTGATGCTGCACTGGGATAGGTCAGTTGTCGAGAGGGGTCGCACACGAATTGGCAGCCATCCGTGAGAGGCAATAGGTTGAGAAAGGTGGGTGAAGAGTGTTCTGGGAATTAAAGTCACTTCCTGATTAGATTCTAAACAAATAAAAGACGCAAAAATGATTTCTTTCAAGGCTTTAAAGAGCGCTATGAAGGGAGACGCATACATTATGGCGCGTGAAGGGGAGCCTACACCTCCTGAGGGTTCTCCAGCTTATATAGTAATGAAGGAAAAGGGCGTTGCGCCATGTCTTTGGATGAAGCAGTGGCGAAAATTAACAGAGATGGAGGGATGTTTAGCGTTTCCGGAGCATGGAACATTTAATACGAGAATTTTAGAGAACTTGAGATGGATGTTAAGTGTACAAAAACCACCCCAGCCCAGTATGAGGTGTTAGCAGTCTGGGATTTAATGGCCATATGACAGAGACAGCAAAAACTTGAAAGGAGAATAAGAAGGGCAGAGAAGCCTTTAGCTGAGGCTAGATGGGACAATGAGAGTAAAATGTGGAGAAGGGGTATAGTTGACGGACTTAAATTGTTTCCGGCAATAACTCAAGAAGATGAGACACAGGGAAAGAAAGCCACCTGTAAGACAGACAAGGGCTCTGGTAAGCCTAAAGAGACTCAGAGGTCTTGGGTAGATGAAGATGATTCAGACGATGAAGAGTTTCTTAATCAGTTGTTACAGGACCGCCCGCCACCATATGCCATAAATGACACTGGTCCGAGCACCAGTGCTCGTCCTGACAATCCGACACAGAGTAAGGGTGTCTCAAGTACCATGCAGACAAGTGATACAGTTTTGATACAAAATGGTGTCAGTGTACCCACTGCACCAGACATGCAGATACAGTTGCAACCTCCGCCACAGATACAGAGGATTTATCCAGACATCCCAGTACTAGAGACAAATACGAGTCTAATGATGCCGCCTGATCCGATATATACAAAATCAAAGCTAGTGCAGATTGAGCCAACTCCGCAATTGCTGCCCCTGACGCAGCAACAGCTGATCCCGGGTTATAATCTAGCGGCAGGACCTCAGTCAGTACTTGCAGCAGCCACGGTGAGTCAATCTTTGGGAGTTACTGCTCCACGGGATTTGGGACCTTGTCAGACACCAGCTGCCATATCATTACCAATTACTGTTGGTCCTCCAGCACCATTGTATGCACAGGGTAAGCCTGGCGTGTGTGATCAGAGAGTAATGACCCAAGAAACAATAAGAGGAGGGTTCACAGGAACTCCCCAATTAATAACACCAAGAGAACAATCAGCAGAAGGACTCAGGTCCTTATTAGACCTTAGTCTGATTGGGGCACCTTTGGAGGCAATGAGACAAGCAGGGTTAAGTGTGCTAGTCCCACAGACAATGAGTACAAATACATCACAGTCATCATTGATGCATACAGGGAACATTTTGTTGCAAGGTTTTTCTGCGCAACAGTTTAATGAATGGTTAGAAAAGACTTATGCTTCACAAAATACTGCGATACCACAGGGGCGTGGGGCATTGGAAGCGGGAATGCCCCATGGTGATGCAGGATGGTGTTGTTCAACAAAGCACTGATGTTAATACATTTCAAAATATGAGGGGTCCAAAAATGAGAGGACAAAATCAGAACTTCCAGAATAACATGGCTCAGATGCAGGGCTTACAGCCCATGCAGCAGATACAAATGTTGTGTGTCCAACCAGCACAAATGCAGCAGGTACATCAACAGGTTCCCATGGTACCTAGACAGCAAATGCAATTACCATTAGCTCCGATGGGACAGCAACAGGTGATGCTTCCTCAACAGGTCACAGGCCAAACAATGAATCAAAATAAAACAGTACAGCAGTTCAAATTGTATGGTGAGGATGGATTAGGTGATGAATGGTCGGATGATTGTTCAGACAGTGAGGAGTGCAGGCTTGCACCATCCCTGGAGGTAGATCAGAGGGGTCCCTATGTAGAGGGAAAGGTAATGAGTCACATGGTTTCATTCCTAGTTGATAAGGGAGCTACAAGCTCTACAGTCAGAAGTGCAGAGGTTCCGAAGTTACCACTTTCAGGGCGCATCATAAGGGTGGTAGGTGTAGCAAATCAGTTCCTGACAAACCCAATTACAGACCCGGTTCAAGTTGAGATTGGCAACTTCCAGGGATTACACAAGTTTGTAGTCTGTGATTCTAGTCCTGTATCCCTACTGGGAAGAGACTTAGGCCCATATTTATACTTTTTGACGCAAAACTGCGCCGGCGCAGTGAGGCCTGACTTACATCAGACACAGAGTTGCTAGAACACCCATGAACATGAATAGCATGCACACCTAGGCCATTACCAATCTTAGAGAATGTGGGTCTGACAGGCTGACTAAATAGGGTCTGACTTCCATTGCGACTCTTGGTGATACGAGTGTCATAAACATGACTATCCCCTGTACTCACAGTGGGGCCTACAGGGATGTCCTACAATCCCTACATGATACCATTGGATACGCATTGGCAAACTCAAAACATGTGAGAACTGCATTCCCAGTCATGGAACAAGTGAAAAGCTTGCCCAACGCATCACACCTTGCTATGCGCCCAACTCACATGAGTCCATAACCAGCAAACACAACACAAAACAGACATATCAACACTTACTGGAGTGGTCGGGGTCCTCAAATGTCGCCACCTCTCCCACAGTGTAGGGTGCCGGTCCACCTGTAAGGTATGAAAGGAAGAAATACACTAAAAATCTGTGCACAGTGCAACAATTTCATAAACATATACAATGTGTAGGCTGAATAAGGAAATGGCAGCCATTCAGACATGATGGTACTGCATCTGATATTTCACGGCCAACTTGTACATAGCATGGGTCTCCTGTGACAGTTACACACATATCTGCACACATACATTGGCCCTAACTATCATGTGGTTGCAAACATGCCCCATAATTGGTGAGCACTAACAAATATGGAGTGTAATCGTCTCATCATGTGCATCCAAGAGAAACATCCAACGCCTGGTTACTTGAGGACTGCATTACCAGTCAAACATGCCTTGTGGCCATGACACATTGATTTCACATAGGTCCAATGTACAGAGGGAGGGGCAGGGACTCTTGTAAGCCATCCTGTTGTTACAGTATAGTCAATTAATGTGGCCCAGCTATGGTGATTTGCACCAACCATGGAGATGTGAAGCCATGTGCATACACTTGGACTGCCATCCATATTTGGATTGTGGCTCAACTGATTCCAACAAACATCTTAAGATGTTAACTGAGGGCACCTTACACCTTTTCACAATGTTTTCAAATCAAGAATGACATGTATCCAAAAAGATCAAGAAACACAATAATCCCACACATTCATAGTACTTATGTGAACGCTTTCCTTCCACAATCACCAGACTAACATGAGACCAATGTCTGAGCCACTTTGCTATTATCAATTGACGTGAAGGCAGCACTCATTTTCTGGATCATGTAGTGATTCTAAAGTCAGTCTAGCAATTGTGTCAACATAGTTGGCCTAAATGTTGGTGCATCTGTACTTCTCTGTCAATAGTACCCTATATAGACATGATTGGCTCCTATTTTGTTAGCTGTTCTGACAAAAAGGCCGCACCAATTTCCTTCATGGTAAAGTAACCTGTAAGTTTGCTGAGCACATGCTACCTGACAGCTAGCAATTGTGATCCTTGCCATAGTGCATCAATGATCCCCTTATATTTCCCCAGCATTACACACAGTCATCAAGTTAGCTGGCAGACATTGCACTAATCCCCTGATGTCACTACAGAGCATTTAATCGTGCACATTAACAATAGTCGTCCTCACCAACAGTGCCACCAATCATGATTCCCAGGTGGTCCAAGAGATCCTGCTCCCTGGTGATGAGGTCAGCCCACCGGTGCTTCAGCTGGTGGTCACTCCTCTGGCTGGCATACACACGCTGCAGGTGATGCAGCACCTTTCCCCGCCGGATTCTGCACGCCTCTGTCGGATACCGCTATATGACCCTGCCCCCTGCCTGGATCATGAGCGGCAAGAAATGTGTCACCAGCCAGATGAAGCCCCCCAACTCCTCTTCCCCCTTCCTGCCAAGACGTGGCCTACCAGCCATACTTATAGTTGACGATAAGATATAGGGGTAAAAGAAATAGAAAGGGGAAAAGGGTGAAAGTAGGGGTAAAAAGACAGAAAAAATAAACCTAAACACGAAAAGAGCCCAACTGTCCCCAAACTAACACTACCCACAACAAACTCCCACAAACAAGAAAAACACAAGAAAAATGGACAAATGTAGACAAAACACAGTACTACAGTATACACAAACAATATTTATTTCACAAAAGGACTTTAGAGATAGTACACAGGACAAAAACAGCACAAAATCTCTGGACAACACTCTGTACACAGCCACACAGTCTAGAAGGATCATAGACTGCAAAGTGAAAGTGAAAGTACACCCACTGTACATGATCTGTAAACAGGATATCCTATTACATCACTTCCTGTATGAAAAGTCCCGCCTTTTTCACGTTATGCGTCATTTTTTGTTGCACAAAACTGTATTTCCGTCATTTGTTTTGACGCACAGACGTGAATATTAACCCGCATCCACATAATGATACATGGGCTGTACAAATATCTGGATGCGGGCTAAGTTTCACTCCTGTGCGTCAAAAAAAATTACGCAAATACAGTATTGGTAAACAAAAAATGACGCACACCGCTAGGGACGTCAAAATTACAGTGCATTAACTGGTTTGGGGCATTTTTACTTGTTTTTTGGTTATTGTACATTTGGAACACATCAGAGATTGGCTAATTGAAGACAGTATGGTGTTGATGGTGTATGTTCACATGTGTGACATCATACTGCAGCGGAACATCATCCACTACACCCTTTACAGTATTTTTACAGTTGGCTGATGCAAGAGATGGTCATAAGTGTGGCCTACATATATGTGTAGCACAAATTGTGCATGTTTTGCATAAGGAGAGGATAGCAATGTGACGCACATATGTACAATACCTAAATGCCTTTGGCTCAAAGTGTGTGGTTTGACAACTAATGTGTTGGTTGACCAAGTGTGTGTGTATCACATGAAGCATAATTGTACATATGGTTGTATGAATTTGACGTCCATGTGTCCAATCCTAACATGCAAGTCAAATTGAAAATGAGTAAGGGCATGTGTTAGTCATACATGTAACAACACCTGTAAAGTATACTTCCAAGTTTTAGGGTCACGTAGACACCACATGTGACATAGCATGCACCAGATGGATGGCAGACGCATGTTCATGTCAATGGTCCACATTTTCTACATCCTATGTCCTAGATTATTGGTAAGAGCTTCCAAGGCACTAGTTGGTGAATCCCACAGTGAGTCATACACATGCACTGAGGAAGTGGGTACCATGTTGTTTGCACAGACAGACAAGGGTGAGTCTCATATGTTTTATGACACCACAGTTGAGGCCATAGAAGTGAGCCCCAACTATCAAGTGACTGTGGTGGACCAGCATACAAGACAGCACGTGTCCCATATTTCCAGTGATCAATTGCACATAGGTGTCTTGTTCATGTGTGTGGTCCAATGATGATCCTGTATATTTTTGGGGGTGTAATTTGTCACAGTTCGGACCAGGACTCATCATGAGTCAGTGGCAGCTATTCCTGTAACTACTGAGTATCCTTTGTTGATCAATGTGAGTAAAGTAGATGTGGACATGTGAACCAACATGTGGATAGTCCCACCCTGTCACTAAAGACGTGTAATGAGACAGTCAACAGGGCAACCTTGGTGTGCTGAGTGAGATAATGTCTCAGGTGTCATGTTCCGGCAGGTGTCATTACAACATTTGTACACAGGTGGGCCTCTGCACTTCCCACTGCATATGGGAACATCATAGCCTCTGTGCTGTTTATTCTCGCAGCTATTCACCATACACGGCCCATCACTATGTTGTGCACACTGTGAGGCTGTGTTTGAACTGTCATAGTCCTGACATTTGTGTATTATTCATGGACATTATCAGAGGTTGCTGGTTGTGCTGAAAGCCCCGTACCCAATCCCTGCCTATGACCCTGGGACACTGTCACACTTTGTCATTCATGCATAAATGCAACCCAGACAAGGGATGGGCCATTAATTTAGCTTTTCCAAGAGGATGTAACTCAAATGGTACAGTTAAAAGGCAGATAATGCTATACAATGTATTTGGGTATGCATGGAAGAAGCCCATGCCCAATGCCCCCTGATGAATGGGAGGTTTGCTTACGCACATGTGGCACATATGTAGACACAGGGATTCTTTAGTGTGACGCACAGACAGTTGCCAGTCAGGCTGACAGAATGCAAGGTGATTCAGGATCCAGTTACTTGACAAGTTACCTAATCAGTGGTCTGACTGAGACTGTATTGAGGACAAAGTTGACAGTTGACATGTCAAACTGTGTACGTCCTGTGTTTTTGAAGGTGACAAATGAACCCAAGGGCTGTGTTAAACGGCTTAATTAGTACCAATGGTTGACGGTGTATTTGATATAATGGCAACTTCTATGCTGTTCCAGGCATCATCAGGGGCAGTGCTTTTTTTAATGGGTGGTGTGCATGGAGGTGATCATAGGTGTGGGCTGCATCTGTTTCTCACCAGTCCTGTAGGTGAGACTTGCATTCTAAGGGCCAACAGACATTTTCACAAGGGGAAGCAATCTACATGTGCTAACAGGGCTTTGAAACTAGAAGACAGTGTATAAATTGACCTGACGTCCTTGCAGTCAGATGTTATATGACAATGGCATACCTTAGGAAAGGGTGTAGCACACTGGTTTGCTAATGTTGGTCTGTGTGTGCAGAGGAGGTATTATCAGGGTACACATCTTAGTATTCCAAGGACCTCTTCCGACAGGTGGGTTGTGACCAGGTGCATGGGTGTGTCAGGAGTTAGGAAATGGGCTGACATGTACATGGAATGTCATGTGCGCTATGCATGTCATATGTGTGGCACTTGTGCTGTCTATGTTCTGCTTCTATGGAACTCTAGTCACAGATAGTCCTTGCAAATATTGAATGCAGTTGGACTAACTGCTGTCAAGGGTCTGGTCAGGCATTCCTGTTAGTGATGCCAAAGCACATTGACTGCCTCATGTATGAGGCTTGTTTTCCCCTCATTGAGTGATGGTGTCATAGTTGTGTGCCATATGCTGCGTTGGACCTTGCTTTCAACATGTATGTGTGAAATAGTTGTGGTCCTCTGCTATTGGCCTTCAAAGGAGATATGTACATGATATATGTCATTAAGAGTGTGTGTGTATGTGACCATTGTATGTTAGGCATCACATTAGCTCTGGGATGTTCCGTGTCCTACTCAGTATCTCAGCAATGCTCCATGAGGAAACACTCTTATTCTGATAAGTAGAGATGAAGGTGTGCAAAAAAGGAATAGCCAGACCATGATATGGTGATTAGAATAGGTGTTTATTTAAATTTGTTAACTAAAGTGGTGAAGGTGATCATATTCAGAAGAAATTATTTACAATCTGTTGCCGCCTGCGTATACCAGCAGCTGTGTTCTGTAGTTCCCCCTCCTGTTGCAGACCATCATCCTCCTCTTCCTCCTCTTCAGGCATGTGTGGCTCTGGTTCCAGGAGGGGAATGTTTCTTTTGATACAAATGTTGTGCAATATTGCAAATGTGAGGATGATCCTACAGACCATCTCGGGGGAATATAGGAGGCTACCACCAGTGATGTTGAGGCAGCGGAACCTTGACTTGAGGATGCCGAAAGGTCTGCTCGACAATGCTGCGTGTCCTCCTATGGGCCTCGTTGTATGCACGCTCTGCAGCAGTACTTGGGTTGCCAAATGGTGTCATAATACATGGCTGGATGCCATACCCCTGATCAGCTGCAAGAGAAAATGAATGGGATCATGTTGATGTAGCTGGCACTATTGAAAAGACCTTTCATGGCAGTAGTTGTCTTGTGTTGTCTGTGACTCTTTTGTGTACTAATGTGGCATCCTATGCTTGCAGGATGTACCATCTACATTGTGTTGTTTCCTTAGCTGAACGAGTGTTTGTCTGCTAACCGTTTGTCAGCAGTATGTTTTGGGATTTGCAGTACAGTGTGCCCTCCCTAGCATTGTGACTTATGATACAGGTGTCCGTGTGTCTTCACTGGGGGTAAGATGATAGTTCCATGCAGAGTTAAAATTTAAAGTGTTGTTAACACGTTCATATCAAAGTACCCTGGACATCCCATACTTTGAAACTTATGCAATGTAGTAATGTAAAGGTCATTGGGACACTTGCAATTTGCAAGGTGACATTTAGGCAACCACACTCATTGACGTCTTCACATTAGGCTGTACAGTAATTTCCGATGTGTGACAGGTTCAATGGTGACTTAGAAACATAGCTAGTGATGTCACGACCTCAGTGTGTTCCTGTTGACATGTTGCTGTTGTGGTGTATGTTTTGTGAGTCCTAGAGGGGTGCTGTGCAGTGAGTATATAAGTACGCTTTTGTACTTACCAACAAGTAGTCCATTGCCATACCGTCCATCCTGGAAGTGTTCATTGATGGTGCAGTGACGGAAGATGTATGATTCATGGACACTCCCAGGATATTTAGCCACGATGTTGGTGATCAATCCCTGGTGATCGACTATGGCCTGCACGTTAATGGAATGTGTGTGCTTCCTGTTGCGGTAGAGGTGTTCAGTTGCAGCAGGTGGCACAAGGTGTACATGTGTGCAGTCGATTGCACCAAGGACATGTGGGAAGCCACTGCTGAGGTAGAACCCCTGTTTTGTTTCCTGCTGCTTCTGCAGTGTGTTAGGGAAGCAGACATGGCGGGGTGTCAGTCGAATGATGGCATCCAGTACTTTGGGCATAAAGGCGGAGAATGATGGTTGTGATATTCCGCCAACCAGGGCACCAGTTGTTTGGAAAGAGCCACTTGCCAGCATATGAAGTACAGCAAGCAGCTTTGTTTCTGTTGGGATGGTGCGGGGTATCACCAAAGTGGGGGCCAACTGCTGTTAAATGTTGCGCAGCAGCTGCTGAATGGCCTGCCAGTTCAACCGGTACCTCTGTATGATGTCTTGTTCCCTGAGGCCATGAAGGGTTGTTCTTGGGCGGAATATCCTCTCCTGCCTTCTGCGCTGCCTTTGGGGTCCGTGCTGGTGTTGTTGTAACTGCTGTTGTTGCTGCTGGGCTCTGCGTCTGCGTGCACGCTGGATTAGTATCACCTCCATGGTTCCCTGTTGCTGCTCTGCTGCTCTGCTGTTTGTTCTGTGTGTTCTGATTTAATACAGGTGTGTTTGCCCCATTTTAACGCCTTCCCTGACCCAGGCATTAATTTTTTACGCAAATCGGCCTGTGCGTCATTTTCTGGCTCCGCCTCCCGGCCGTGTGTCATTTTTGCTCGAAAGCATAAATACGACGCACGGCCCTTTAAGCCATTTTTTGGACGGGAACGCCTACCTTGCATATAATTAACGCAAGGCGAGTTTCCGCATCCAAAAAATTACGCACACAGCGGAATTTTGGCGTCCACGGGCCTCAAAGTTTAAATACAGGGCAATGTTTGCGCTGATTGTGCGTCAAATTTTTTGATGCACAATCGCCGCAGACGAGTATAAATATGCCCCATACTGTGCAAAATGAGAATCTCGATTACCTGTTCCAATGAAGGGATTGAAGTGCAGACAAACAGTGATGATGAAGGGGACGATGGCCAGTTTATAGATCTAGAGACGGAGAGTACAAATGAGGAATACCATTTGATAACCTTATTCCCAATGCTTACAGTGACTGACTTACCACCTGAACTGCAGAGAACAGTGACAGAAGGGGTGTGGGACCTGACAGGAAAAGAAGTGGGATTGATAAAAGGAGTAGAACCGGTCAAAGTACAGATAAAGCCGAATGCAGTGTTTCCTCAGGTATCGCAGTACTACATGGCACAAGATGTCCTCATTCAGGTATCGCAGATAATTGCAGACTTTGTAAAACAAGGAGTTCTGAAAGAGGTATTGAGCAGCCCATGTAATTCACCAAAAATGGGTCTGAAAAAGCCTTGTGGGAAGGTCCGAATTGTGCAGGACTTCAGAAAAATAAATGAGATTGTTGTAAAGTGTTGCTCCATAGTGCCGAATCCAGCAGTGATCATGTTTCAGGTTCCATGTGATGCAGAGTGGTTCACAGTTGTGGACCTGTCTCAAGTATTCTTTTCTGTGCCTCTTCATGAGGACAGCCAATTTCTCTTCAGTTTCAAATTCCTGGATAAGGTGTACAGTTGGTGCAGAATTCCTCAAGGGTTTTCTGAGTCACCGTCCATCTTCAATCAGATATTGAAGAAGGACTTGGGCCCATATTTATACTTTTTGATGCACAACTGCGCCAACGCAGTTGTGCGTCAAAAATTATAACGCCGGCTAACGCCATTCCAAAGCGCCATGCGGGCGCCTTATTTATTGAATGACGTTAGCCGGCGCAGCTGACTGGTGTGCGTCAAAAAAAATTACTCACACCAGGCAGTGCCGGCGTAGGGGAAAATGGAGCTTGGGCGTCAAAAAATGGGGCAAGTCAGGTCTGAGGCAAAATTTTGGCCTCAACCCGATTTGCGCCATTTTTTTGATGCCCAACCCCCATTAAAATGACTCCTGTCTTAGCACAGACAGGAGTCATGCCCCCTTGCCCAATGGCCATGCCCAGGGGACTTATGTCCCCTGGGCATGGTTATTGGGCATAGTGGCATGTAGGGGGGCACAAATCAGGCCCCCCTATGCCACAAAAAAAAAAAAAAAAAATTACTTACCTGAACTTACCTTAAGTTCCCTGGGATGGGTCCATCCATCCTTGGGCGTCCTCCTGGGGTGGGCAAGGGTGGCAGGGGGTGTCCCTGGGGGCATGGGAGGGCATCTCTGGGCTCCTTCCGAGCCCACAGGTCCCTTAACGCCTGCCCTGACCAGGCGTTAAAAAATGACACAAAAGCGGCTGGACTTCATTTTTTAAGGCCCGCCCACTCCCGTGCATCATTTTTGCACGGGAGTTTAAATAAGGCGCACATGCCTTTGAATAATTTTTTAGAAGGGAACGCCTACCTTGCGTATCATTAATGCAAGGTAGGTGTCCACGCTAAAAAATGACGCAAACTCCAAGATCTTTGGCGCTAGACGGGTCTAACGCCAAAGTATAAATATGGAGTTAGCTTTGCGTCTGATTTACGTAAAAAAAAACGACGCAAATCCGGCGCAAACAGAATATAAATATGCCCCTTGGAGTCATTAGAACTGCCTTTCAGTTCGACTCTAGTACATCACATTGATGATTTGTTGATTGAGTCCAGAACAAAAGATGACTGCAGGTATGACACAATTGCCTTACTGAACCATATGGGAAAGAACGGACATAAGCTGTCCCCAAAGAAGCTTCAATACTGTCAGAAAGAGGTGAAGTACTTAGGTCACCTGATTGAGAAAGGGTCACGAAGAATATCCAAAGAAAGAGTGACAGCCATACTGCAGATGAATCCCCCGACAACTAAGAGAGATGTCAGGATGTTTTTGGGAATGGTGGGCTACTGTCGCCAGTGGATTCCCAACTTCTCAATTATCTCCAAACCATTGGTGAACTTGACAGGTAAAGAAGTTCAGGATGACCCGGGTTTCATAACTATGACAGAGAAAGAGATTGAGGCATTCTTGGAGTTGAGAAAGTGCATGTGCAGGGCGCCAGCTTTGGGTATGCCTGATGACACAAAGCCTTTTTGTTGGAAAATGGGTTATTGGTAAGGGCAGGTAGGTACCTACACTTAGCAATAGGCCACTAACCTCCACTAAGGTCCAGTTAGGTCTCAGTAAATTAAACCCAGCTCAACCCTTGGTAGCTTGGCAACGAGCGTCAAGGCTTAACTTAGGAGACAGAGTATAAAGCATTCAAATATCACAAATCAGTAATTAAATAAAATACAGGAAACAGTTTAAAAATAAATAAAAAACAATTCATAAAAATAGATTATATTTTTATCTTTAAAATGACACAAAAACAAATAAAATCGGATAAGGGGAACCGGAGATATGAATTTTTAAAGAATTATTATTTTTTTAGAGCCTAGAAACAAAAAGCGCCAATCGGGTCATCTGGTTGCACCTCGACCAGGGCAAAGTCAAAGTTTCAGGCCAACCGCGATGGAGCCCTGCTCAGCTACAGGCCGTGGGAGGCCTTGGTTAAAAGTTTACCTTCACACTTAGGGGGTCATTACAACATTAGCGGTAAAAGCCGCTTACCGCCGTGCAGAAGACCGCCAACACACCGACACGGAATTCTGCCACAGCTATTATGACCCACATCTCGGAATCTGACAAAATTCAGACACCCACACAAGTCCGCCACAACAAAGGTCAGTGATAAACTGGCGAAAATAAAACCTCCACCATCACGCCAACAGAAATACGCCAACACTATCACAGCACACGAATCCATGCAGCGGTCTTTCAACTGCGGTATTCCATTGGCGGTACACACCGCCGCGCTCAAAATACACACACTCTTACAAAACACAGCCACATTGGACAATTCAAATTACACACACCTGATACACATACACACACCATTACCACACACCCCTTACAATATAAAACACACACCCACATCACCCACAAACCCCTACGACCACTATTACAGAGAGAAGGCCAGAGAGAGACACCACCATCCACAAACTAGCATCCACAGACACACAACACCATCACCCACACCACTTCCACGCACAAAACACCACACACCACTACATATCACCACACTTATCACCACACACACCACCCCACACATCACCTACACCACCCCATGGCACGGCAAAGACACCCCAGGTTCTCGGAGGAGGAGCTCAGGGTCATTGTGGAAGAAATCGTCCGGGTAGAGCCACAGCTATTTGGATCACAGGTGCAGCACACCTCAATTGCAAGGAAGATGGAGCTATGGCGAAGAATAGTCGACAGGGTCAACGCAGTGGGACAACACCCAAGAAATCGGGAGGACATCAGGAAGAGGTGGAATGACCTACGGGGGAAGGTGCATTCCATGGTCTCAAGACACCACCAGGCGGCTCAGAGGACTGGCGGCGGACCCCCACCTCCACACCCACAACTAACAACATGGGAGGAGCAGGTCTTGGTGATTCTGCATCCTGAGGGCCTCGCAGGAGTCGGTGGAGGAATGGACTCTGGTAAGTCAAACCTTTAACTAGCATATCCCCCACCCCACCCTACCTGCATGCTATCATATACCCCCACCCTCAACCCCACCCCTATCACTCCAACTCCTTACAAATGTACCAATATCACAAACCACACATCCCAACACCAAGCCCTGCATGCAACACCAACGCATGGACACCCATCACTAAAGCATGCCCACTGCACATACCCAGACACCCCCCTAAACCATCATCACACAAGCCCCCAAGCAGGAATGCCAGCACTGGGGTACATTGTCACCCACCCATTGCACACCATGACACACACAGATGCAATAATCATGCCTTTACACCCCTGCAGGACCACTACCCAATGTCACCAGACAGGAGGGTCCAGACGTCTCCACTCCACCCACAGAAGAGGCCCACAGTGATGACAGCACCTCTGTCCACCTGGATCTAGATGACCAGCCCGGACCATCGTGGGCCTCGGGACAGTCGGTTCACCTCACACAGGCACAGGCCACCACAGACCTTCCCCCCTCTGGAAACACCAGCACAGCACCCACCCAGCGGGTCCATACCTCCGTCCCCAGGACACGTCAATCAGCTGTGTGTCCACCACTACAGGGAACTCATGATAACCCACCACCCCAACAACAACAGGGACCTGGGGACAGTGGCAGTGGGCACACGGTCCAGGGGACGGAGGCCCAGGAACACAGGGGAACTGGGAGGGCGTTGTGTGACAGGGGGCGGACAGGCCAAGGGAACCCACTCTCCACGAGGCCCTCTCCTCCATCATGGGAGCATACCACCACTCCCAGGAGACGATGGCAATGGTACTGGCCAAGTTTCAGGAGACCCAGCGCATGAAGGAGGAACAGTATTTGGGGTTCAGGGAGGAACTCAGAACCATCAGCTCCGCCGTGGGGACCATCGTAGGGGTGCTGAAGGAAGTACTGAACACCAGGAGGGACACTGTGGCACTGAAAGGGGCCCCTGACACTAGCATGGACGATGAACTGCCCACCACCTCCGCCGGCGCTAGTGGACAGGAGGCACCATCACAGGACCACCACACTAGCACCCCACCCCCTGCAGACGGAGAACCACCCCGCAAATGGTCCCTGAGATCCAGGAACAAGACAGAGCACAATGCCAAGACCCCCGCCAAGAAATGAGACCACCCTGATTGTCATCCCACTGTCCCACTTTGTCACCCTGTCCATATTGAAACTGCCCCAGCTCCACTTCCTATGCCCATATGGGCAATGCACCTGTGAGGCTAATAGACTGGACTCTGCCATGGACACTCCTTCGCCATCACCCCTCACCATTTAACTTCCCCCTCCAATATTTTGTATTTAAATAAACACACCTAAAGCACCAAAATATCTGGAGTCTGTCTGTGAATTCGAAATAGTATATTTACAATTACAGTGACAAAATGTTCATGAAATAGCAATGTCAACATACCTATGTCACACAGTTCTAGTCCATTAAGGAATCTAAGCAGATGACACACGTTGGGACCCACACCTGTGAAACCGTAAGGGAAAGTGACAACTCAGTGACCATACACTGGGTGAAATCGACAGACAGGATAGAAGTAGAAGTGTAAAAGTACATGTAGTAGGCAGGAATGTATTCTCACCTGTGTTTCACAGGAAATATTGCTGGATGACTGAGCCCCTGTTCTGCATGTCTTCTTCCTCTGCTTCCTCCTCATCACTGTCCACAGGCTCCACAGCTGCCACAACACCGCCATCTTGACCATCCTCCTACAGAAAAGGCACCTGTCGTCGCAAAGCCAAGTTGTGAAGCATACAGCAGGCCACAATGATCTGGCACACCTTCTTTGGTGAGTAGAATAGGGATCCACCTGTCATATGGAGGCACCTGAACCTGGCCTTCAGGAGGCCGAAGGTCGGCTCGATCACCCTCCTAGTTCGGCAATGGGCCTCATTGTAGCATTCCTCTGCCCTGGTCCTGGGATTCCTCTCTGGGGTCAGTAGCCATGACAGATTGGGGTAACCAGAGTCACCTAAAAGCCACACACAGTGCCTCTGGAATTGACCCATCACATAAGGGATGCTGCTATTCCGCATGATGTAGGCGTCACTGAGCTGGCACTGAGCCAGGGAACATGGCATTCACATGTGAGATGTACTGGTCTGCAAAGCATACCATCTGTACATTCATGGAATGATAACTCTTCTGGTTCCTGTACACCTGTTCACTCCTGTGGGGGGGACCAAAGCCACATGTGTTCCATCAATGGCACCTATGATGTTGGGGATATGTCCAAGGGCATAGAAGTCACCTTTCACTGTAGGCAAATCCTCTACCTGAGGGAAAACGATGTAGCTCTGCATGTGTTTCAGCAGGGCAGACAACAATCTGGACAATACGTTGGAAAACACAGGCTGGGACATCCCTGATGCCATGGCCACAGTTGTTTGAAAAGACCCACTTGCAAGGAAATGGAGCACTGATAGCACCTGCACTTGAGGGGGGATTCCTGTAGGATGGCGGATTGCTGACATCAGGTCAGGCTCCAACTGTGTACACAGTTCCTGGATTGTGGCTCGGTCAAACCTGTAGGTGATAATCAAATTTCTTTCCTCCATTGTCGACAGGTCCACCAGCGGTCGGTACACCGGAGGATTCCGCCATCTCCTCACATGTCCCAGCGGACAGTGCCTATGAAGGACAACAGCGAGCACAGAGTCAAACAACTCAGAGGTATGTACCCACACTCTACACAGAACACCATTCATACCCAAAATGTGGCCTGTATGTGTGTTGAGACTAGGCCTAGGTATGTGTGACGCAGTTGGTAATTAGGCCATGTGGGCCCCTGAAATGGCAGCTGCCTGACCTGTAAAGCGCGGCAAGGGGATGTGAGGTAACTGCGCTGGCGTTGTACACCATCGCGGTAGGCGGTCGAAGACCATGTCGCAATGCTGCATTGGTTAACATTGGAACCTATGGATCCTAGGAGCCAATGACGATGTATGCCGGCGGTGATGGTACGCACCGCCGCGGACGTGACCGCCACGGAAGTGACCCCCATTTTCTATCTGTATAATCACTCGATACCTGATCTTCAACAGGAGAGGCCCTACACTGCAAGTGCTGCTGTGACCTCGGTCTGGAAGAGAGAATGGCTTGTGCGTCTGGGGAAAGGGCCCCTGCCTTCATATCGGAGGAGTTGGAGAAGCTCGTCGATGGGGTCCTCCCCCAGTATACGCTACTCTACGGTCCTCCAGACCAACAGGTAAGTACACAGGGGGCATGTTGTATGGGCTATGCCTGTGTGGAGAGGGCTGGTTGTAAGAAGGAAGGGGGCAGAGTTCTGCATGCATTAAAGACGGTGGGTGCATGTGCCACATGGCAATAGTAGGGATGCGGGCCACTCACTTTGACGGCACAGTTGTTAATGACTTCTCTTCTTCCCCTGTACATTTCATGTAGGTCAGCGCCCACCAGAAGAAGGATATTTGGCGTGCCATCGCCAAGGACGTCCGGACCCTGGGGGTCCACCACAGACGGAGCACCCATGCTGGAAAAGATGGGAGGACATTCGCCTCTGGAGCAAGAAGACGGCGGAGGCTCAGCCGGGGATGGCCTCCCAATGTGGGAGGGGTGCCCATTGAACCATGACCCCCCTGATGTTACGGATCCTGGCGGTGGCCTACCTGGAGTTGTATGGGTGCTTGAGGGCATCACAGCAGACACAAGGGGGTGAGTACACTCTCATTCAGCTGACTTTGCACGCAATGGAGGGGTCTGGGTGGGGGAGGAGGGCTGTGGGTTTCCCTAGGCCAGGGTGAGTTCCGTAGGCTAGGCCCCTTCGTAAGGCATGGCCCTGTGGCCCCCCACCCCACCTCTGCAGAGTGCCAAGTACAGCTATTCATGCACCTGTGTCATCTATGTGTGCATATGTCGTCCATAGCCTTGTAGGCCATTTCTCAGGAATTGCACTATAGAGCCCAACAGCGCGACGTAGTGCAGGGGGCTTCTGTGTCTGTCATGTCCGCCAATGGTAGCGGTAAGCCATGCACTCAACAATCTTTCTTCTGTTCCCCCCCTTTTTTTGTGGTCTCCCTTTTCTTGTGTGCATTAGCATCATCAGGCGGAGATCAGCTCCCGGAGCAAAAGGGAGCTGCATCCCACATGGACATGGAGGGCCACACTACGGACTCTGAATACACCAGTGAGACGGAGGGCGAAGAGAGCACCACGGCAGGGACAGGAGCTGAAACCAACGACACAGACTCGTCCTCCAATGGGAGCTCCCTTGTGGTGGCGGCAACATCTGTGCCCCCCACTTCTACAGGTACAGCCACCACCCCCCCTACCAGCACCGCCCTCCCAGCAGCCCCTCAGCCTTCGCCCCGTGCCCGCTCACCCAGGAGGGTGGGCATCACCTTCGCCCCATGCACCTCAGCCCCTGCCACTTTCACCTTTGCTGCCCTCGGTGAGGAGGCCATTGACCTCCTCAGGTCACTCACTGTTGGGCAGTCTACCATTTTGAATGCCATCCAGGGTGTAAAAAGGGAGTTGCAACAAACCAATGCATTCCTGGAGGGCATTCTTTCTGGTCAGGCGGCCCTTCACCGATCCTTTCAAACTCGGGCCTCAGCACTGATGGCAGGCATTGTCCCTGTGTCTAGCCTCCCCCTCCAACTCCCTCCACCCAGACCCAATCCCCTGTACCTCTGCCTATCCCAAGCACACCATCAGACCAGCCTGCACACACCTCACCACACAAGGGAAGCTCAGGCAAACATAAGCACCACACATCCCACGGGCACTCACGCAAGCATCACACACATACGGACACACCAACATCAACTGCCTCCACTGTGTCCCCCTCCTCGTCATCTCCCTCATCCCTCCCAGTCTCGTCTACACTCACACCTGCATGCACTATCCCTACAGCCACTACGTCCCGCACCAGCACACCCACCACCACACCCCGCTCACATGCAGTCACCACCCCCACTACCATTCATACGTCCCCTGTGTCCTGTCCCAGTGTGTCTGTGACGCCCCCTCCGAAGATACACAAACGCAGACACACACCCACCCAACATACATCCACCTCACAACAGCCTCCAGCGCATGCACCTGCACCCAAAGCCACAAAACTTACACCTCCTACAACCACCACCTCTTCCTCCACTCCCAAACCCCCTCCAGCTACCCATCCCAGTGTCTCCAAACAACTTTTCCTGTCCACCCTTAACCTATTTCACACCACCCCCCGTCCAACTCATAGGTCCTGAACTTGCACCTCAGCCACAAAATCTCCGGGACCAGTGGTGCCTGTTGTCACAGGTATGTGGAGTGCACCGGCCACCAGGACAGCCAGTGTGTCACGGAGCCACAGCACAACCAGTCCCCCCCGTGAAGCACCAGAAGTTGGCCAGTGCCCGGCGAGAGAGGGTGAAGACTCCAGCCACCCAAGCCCCTCCCATGGGTCCCAGTGGGAGTGTGGACTCAGCTGTGACTCCTCCCAACGTGGGGAAGGGCCAGAAGAAAGCTGGCAAGTCTGGGAGGAGCAGCACGGTGGAGAAGACCGCCATCATCCCCGCTGGCCAGGAGGTCCCCGCCAGCCCCATCGTAGCTGCCCAGGAGGCCACCGCCAGCCCCATCGTCGCTGACCAGGAGGCCACCGCCATCCCCATCGTCGCTGCCCAGGAGGCCACCGCCAGCCCCATCGTTGCTGCCCAGTAGGCCACCGCCAGCCCGATCCGAGCTGCCCAGGAGGACCCCGCCAGCCACAGCCCAGCTGACCAATGAAGGACCGGCAGCCCCAGCCCAGCTGGGCAATGAAGGACTGCCAAGTCAAGAACTGTTGAACAGGGCAAGCACTGCTGAACAGGGCAAGGACCGCCAAGTCAAGCACCGCTGAACAGGGTAAGCACCGCTGGACAGGGCAAGGACCGCCAAGTCAAGCACCGCTGAACAGGGCAAGCACCACTGAACAGGGCAAGGACCGCCAAGTCAAGCACCGCTGAACAAGGCAAGCACCGCTGAACAGGGCAAGGACCACCAAGTCAAGCACTGCTGAACAGGGCAAGCACCGGCAAGTCAAGCCCTGCTGAACAGGGCAAGCACCGCTGAACAGGGCAAGGACCGCAAGTCAAGCACAGCTGAACAGGGCAAGGACCGCCAAGTCAAGCACCGCTGAACAGGGCAAGCACCGCTGAACAGGGCAAGTACTGCCAAGGCAAGCACTGCTGAACAGGGCAAGCACCACTGAACAGGGCAAGGACCGCCAAGTCAAGCACCGCTGAACAGGGCAAGCACTGGTGAAAAGGGCAAGGACCGCCAAGCCAAGCACCGCTGAACAGGGCAAGGACCGCCAAGTCAAGCATCGCTGAACAGGGCAAGCACCGCTGAACAGGGCAAGGACCTCCAAGTCAAGAACCGCTGAACAGGGCAAGGACCGCCAAGTCAAGCACTGCTGAGCAGGGCAAGGACCGCCAAGTCAAGCACCGCTGAACAGGGCAAGGACCGCCAAGTCAAGCACCGCTGAACAGGGCAAGCACCGCTGAACAGTGCAAGGACCGCCAAGGCAAGCACCGCTGAACAGGGCAAGCACCACTGAACAGGGCAAGGACCGCCAAGTCAAGCACCGCTGAACAGGGCAAACACCGCTGAACAGGGCAAGGACCGCCAAGTCAAGCATCGCTGAACAGGGCAAGCACCGCTGAACAGGGCAGGCACCGCCAACTCAAGCACAGCTGAACAGGGCAAGCACCGCCAACTCAAGCACAGCTAGCCCATGAGCGGCAGGGGCACTGACGCAACAGGGACTGTCGCGGTGTGGGTGATGCACTCTGGGCACCAAGCCCCCTCCAGAACAAGTGGAGACATGCATCCACTATGTCTGTCCTTGGCAGGATGAAGCACTCTCGGCACCAGTCCCCCTCCAGAACCAGTGGAGAAAGACATCCACTACGTCTGTCCTTGGCAGGATGAAGCACTCTGGGCACCAAGCCCCCTCCAGAACCAGTGGAGACATGCATCCACTACGTCTGTCCTTGGCAGGATGAAGCACTCTGGGCACCAGTCCCCCTCCAGAACAAGTGGAGAAAGACATCCACTACGTCTGTCCTTGGCAGGATGAAGCACTCTGGGCACCAAGCCCTCTCCAGAACCAGTGGAGACATGCATCCACTACGTCTGTCCTTGGCAGGATGAAGCACTCTGGGCACCAAGCCCCCTCCAGAACCAGTGGATAAAGACATCCACTACGTCTGTCCTTGGCAGGATGAAGCACTCTGGGCACCAAGCCCCCTCCAGAACCAGTGGAGACTGTTATCCACTTGAGAGACTGTGTTTTGCACTCCCCAGGATGGTACAGTGGGCAAACCACCCAATGTAGAGACTTGAGAGACTGTGGCTTTGCACTCCCCAGGATGGTACATTGGGCAAACCACCCACTGTAGAGACTTGAGAGACTGTGGCTTTGCACTCCCCAGGATGGTACAGTGGACAACCCACCCACTGTAGAGACTTGAGAGACTGTGACTTCGCACTCCCCAGGATAATGCAGTGGGCAACCCACCCACTGTAGAGACTTGAGAGACTGTGGCTTTGCACTCCCCAGGATACATCAATGGGCATGGAGCCCCGTCGTGGATCTGGGTGGTGCTGTAATCCGGCTGAGGTTCCCCCCCTTCCCTTCCCTTCCCCCTGAGGTGCCTGTTGTATTTCTATCTGATGCCCCTGCAGTGTTCTCTCGGTTTGTGGACAGGTATCTAGTCTGGGCCTCGCCCATGCATTTTGGGCCCAGTGGTGCACTGACATTGATATGTGCATACCTGCACTACTAATCGTAATGTATAAATTCTGGAATGTGTATATATCTGTATATATTTGGTTACTGTGGTTTGATACATTACAATGTTTGAACAGATTTCCGTTTGTCTTTGCTTTCTTCCGGGGGGGTTGTTACTGTGCTGTTTGGACATGCATTGGTGTGTGTGTTGTAGTGGGTGAGGGTCGGGTGGGGGTGGGGGTGTTGCGTGTGTGTCCCCCTGACTTTTGCCTTCCCACTCCCCTATGTCATAGGTGCAGTACTCACCGTTGTCTTCGGCGCCTACGTAGATGGTGATCGTAGAGGAGCAGAAAGACAAGAGCAGGGAGTATTTGTAGTTCGGGCTCCATGGTGGCCTCCTTTCTCGTGGAGTGTGTTAAGGTGAGCGTTTTCCCATTGCATAAACTGTTTCCGCCGTGTTTTTATCCACAGTGAATCCGCCCCGGAAAAGGTGGCGGATTGGCGGGTTGTGATACTGTGGGCGGTACATTGTCTTCCGCCTGTCTGTTGGCAGTGACCGCCGCGCTGCTTTTCTGTACCGCCGTGGCAGTCGGAGTGTTAAAGTGGCTGTCTATGTTGGCGGTTTCCGCCACGGTCATAATTCCCTTTTTTTGTCCGCCGGCCTGTTTGCGGTATGACCGCAGCTTTAACACCGTCCGCCAGGGTTGTAATGACCACCTTTGTGTCAATGGGAAACGGCTTTGCAGATCAAGTCGCAAGGTTTTGAGCATTGAACTGTACATCGTTCAAGGAACTGTGGGAACTATTACCTGAAAATGAAAATGAAACATGCTTGAACTTTCCATTAAGAATAGTTGATACTTTAGATGAGCCAGGATCACTGCAGGGCCGTGCTAGCAGAGAGGAAAAATGCTCCTGGCAGAGAATGCAATGTGTACAAAGAGATGACGACTTGTGGGTCTCAGAGGAGGGGAAAATGGTTTTGCCAAACAGTCTTTTGTCACAGTTTGCAATGTTTAACCATGGTCAGGCACATCTTGGGAGAGACGCAATGATCAGATTATTCAAAATGTATTGGTTCAATCCGAAATTCAGACAAGCCACAGAGGTTATCTGTCACAGGTGCATCATCTGTCAACAGATGAATGCAGGAAAAGGGACTGTGGTGACTTTGAGCCACATAGGGAGAGCTGGAGGGCCGTTTAGCAAAATGCAGATGGATTTCATTGAGATGCCTATGTGTGGAGGCTTGAGGTACGTGTTGGTAAATGTGTGTGTTTTTAGTCACTGGATTGAAGCCTACCCTACACGTAGAAAAGACAGTCTCACAGTTGCAAAGCTGTTACTTAGGGAGTTAATACCACGGTTCGGATTTCCGGTCTCTTTAGAATCAGATAGGGGCAGACACTTCGACAATGAGGTGATTAAGCTCTTGTGTGCAGCATTGAACATTGAACAGAAGCTGTATTGTAGCAACCGCCCTGAAGCATCAGGACTAGTGGAACAGATGAATGGTACCTTGAAGTCGAGAATGGCAAAAATGTGTGCAGCTACCAATTTGAAGTGGCCAGATGCATTGCCCTTAGTGCTGATGTCAATGAGAAACATACCTGATAAGAAGACAGGACTATCCCCCCATGAAATTTTGATGGGCCGAGCTATGAGATTGCCCACAGTGCCCGCAAATGCTCTTGTGAATATCACGGATGATATGGTGTTGGACTACTGCAAGGGTCTGGCTGATGTGGTCGGCTCTTTTTCTCAGCAAGTGGAGGCTAACACATTGCCACCGATAAATGATCCAGGTCACACCTTGAAAGCCGGTGACTGAGTGGTTGTCAAGAAACACGTGAGGAAGTCGTGTTTGGAGGCGTGTTGGAAGGGGCCATATCAAGTAATACTGACAACAACCACCGCTGTGAATTGTGCAGGCGTTCCAAACTGGATACATGCTAGTCACACAAAGAAGGTGACGTGTCCAACTGATGAGGAACTTGAAGTATCCAAAACAACAACTGCAGAAAAGGAAGTCTCAGGGCCGGAGAGTATTCAAAGGGGAACTGAGACTGAAGGAGAGCCCACTGAGGACGGCTTAGTCCCTCAAACAGTAAACGAGTTTGAGAGAGGTGACAGTGAGCCTATCTCAGCGGAGGCAGCAGGAGAACTGAGACAAGGAGAGGTTCTCCCAGAAGCAGACGGATACAGTTTTGAACTTGAGCCTGTAACAGACCCTGAAGACGAGGGGGTAGAGGCAGAAGGAAGTCAAAGTGCACAGACTCCTCCTGAGCCGATTGCATGTCCGTCAAGAGAAAACACCATAGCACAAGAGGAGGGTGTTGTTCAAAGTTCTGAAAAGCCAAGCAGAAAGAAAACGCATAAAGGTGATAACTGGCCAAAGAAACAAGCTGCAAGAGAAAAAGTGGTCCCTGGTGACACAATAGAGGAAGAAGTTGACACAACCAGAAAAGAGGATCTCAGTGAAGGAGAGTTGCAGAGTGAACGCAGACTGAAAAGAAAAAGAGTTGCAAACAGAAGGTACTCAGGTCCTGAATGGGCATATGCAACATCAGCTGAATGGCAATAAGAATTCTTGGCGTTCTGTTTCGATTGAGAGGTACCAGGTCAATACTACGGCACCTGAACTCAACCTGAAAAAGAGGCTATGTTAAAATTGAAAATTAAAATTAAAAGCTGAAAAGCTGAGAAAAAGAGACTGAACAATTACCGGATGTGACACTGATAACCTGAATTAACTCTGAAAACCAGTTATGACAAGCTGCTAACCTGATTTGACAAAGGGGTCCTGGAAAGAGTGAAACGCTGTAAATACTCGCAGAGAAAAGGAAAGACTTTGCATTAGAAGAACAAAAAAAGGCTTTATATCGTCCTCAAGTTGATTGTTTTGAGTTATTCTGCTATCTGATTCTTTACAGACCATGGCTTACACTAGAGGCAATAGCAAAAAGGGTAGGGTGTGTGGTTGGTTAAGTGCTATCTTAGGTATTGTGTGTGCAAAAATAATTATAGGTGTGATTGTGGGAATGCCATGGTTGGATAAAAAAGTGACTAACAATGCTTTAAAACCTGAGACTGCTATACTAACACCGTGGGAAAAGTTTGAGCAGGATGCAAAATACTTGCATGAGGGAACTAATCCAAAAGGGGAACTCTCTACTAATGTCTTCTATCACTTGCTGAAAGAGTATGTTGACACAATGGATGCAAAGAATTGTTATGTGTGTACAAAGATTCCTTCATCAGTGCAAGAAGGGGTTACTTACCATAGCCTGCCTCTAACATATGGGATAAGCTGTAGTTTGTTGCTAACAAGATTCTAAGACCAGGAACATGTGCAATATTTGTATTCAAACTTAGATGTAGTGTTTTCCTTTGTGCCTGTGACTGAGTTTCTAAACAAATTAGCTAAAGAGCACAGCATAAAATTAGTTAGGGGTTTCTTTGAGCTGACATTAACATTTGGGACCGCTTATGCGCACCACAATAATTTAACCTGCTTACTAACGCCTGTAGAGAAGAGCTTCTTAGATCACACTGATGATAGACGCAAAGCACTGAAAGAAAGGCTAGAAAAGGGGTTAGAAAAGCGCACATATGCAAATGATTATGCTTACACCGCAATAAAGACGCAGGGCAAGTTAGCTATAGACGCATTACATGTAGGTAGGCTTTGAATATATAGGCTGAAATCTGAGCATGACACTTTATTTGTGGGAACGAATGAATGCAGGCATGTGTTTTTGTTTCAGATTAAATGGACATTCATGTTAAATGAACAGGATCCAGCGATCCCTGGAATCTATTATATATGTGGACTTAATGCTTATTACCGTCTTCCTAAAGGGTGGTATGGGACATGTTATTTGGGAACAGTTTTCCCAAAGATTTACCACATTGATGACTGAAAGCAAATTCATAAAATGTCTGAAATACAACATACTAGACAAAAGAAGGAGACAGCGGCTGCTGTCGTTGGTGACATATTTGGAGCCATAATTCCTTCAGTAGGGGTTATCTTAAACTCCATAAAGATTCGAAAGTTGTCTACTATTGTGGATAACATACTGACAAACTTCACAGGGGCTATACTCCTGATGGATACTGAACTTGCTGCGGAAAGAGCTATGACTCTTCAAAATCGGCTTGCTTTAGACATTCTTTTAGCAAAGAGCGGCGGAGTGTGCAAGATGCTTAATGAGCGCCATTATTGTACATTCATACCTGACAATAGTAAAAAGATTAGAGGCATGCTTACTAACCTAACTAGAGATAGTGCAGATTTGAAAGAGCTGAAGGAACCTGGAGTTTGGGAGAAAGTTGGAAAGGGAATTGCCAGAGTAGGGAATTGGTTTAGTAATATTTGGAATGGGGTACTTGCAAAAATATTAGGAGGTCTATTGATTGTCCTGATTTGTTTATTGGGTTTATGGGGAGAATGCAAAATTAATGAAAGAATTAAAAGAAATTTGACAAAAAGAAGTAAACGAAATGAAGAAAATGAAAGGGAGAAAATGTTTAATGAAATTTGGGAAAGCTCACACAAAGGGCAAGATGTTGAAATGCGCATTATGGGCAAAGTGAAAGGTTGAAAATGAAAGGTTGAAAGGGAAAGGTTTGTGTGATGACAAGTGTCATCAGAGAAGGGACTGAGGGCGTAGCTTATATAATCTATATTAATATGAATTGTTTATGAATTAATGTGTAATAATGCCGCATATAAAATGTACTAACGTATTTTGCCATAACATGCGTTTGAAAAGTGCCCACGGGGAGTGGCCGCCAATGTATACGGGAACTAATGAAACTGACTAATAGTTATGAAAATGTTTTATTAAAAACTGGTTTTGCACTAATATTAAAAGGATATGTATTAGACTTTTGCTAATAAATCATTAGGCCTTAGTTAGCATGAGTCGAGGCCTAGCTGCCTGACTCTCATATTAAATGTGTTTTTCTAACGTGAAGTGTGCTGACTTGCTAAAGGACATGAACTCTTGTTTTTCAAAAGCTAGAAGCTGAATGTAACTGTTGTAGATCCGTTCTCATGAAATTCATCCTGCTAGTAGAAACATTTTAGCTGAATGCAACAGTGTAGATCATCCGTGGGTACAAGGTCGCCTAAACCGGTACAGACAATGGAGCCACTGACCGAAGATGCGCAAATGACCACAAGACGATAAAATCATACCGGACATACCACCCGCTAAAGACGTCAATCATAAGAACCAATAAAATACGTGAGAACTGTTATGGGGTAACAAATTCGTTGACGATAATATGATTTTAATTGGTTAAAGATAGTGGGGTGCAACCCCTTGTCCAATCAGATTTTAGGGGAATGTACAACGAAAAGGGATAAAACCCCTTGACACACGGAAATGGGTTAGTTAGGGAGATGCTGATGCGATTTGACATGATCCAGATACTTTGTCACTTTGCCTAGTGACTTTGCTGATTTTACTTAGATTCATCCTTGTCCTTATTGCCCATTACACTTTACCTCCTTATGAGGGAAGTGCTCCCTTTTTATCCTTCCTGCCTGAGCTGAGTTCCTGACTGATGGCGAATCAACTGATGTCCTGAAGACAAAGACAGAACCTGAGTGCTGACCTAAATTTGGAGGGTAACTATATGACAATGAAATTGTGAGTGTCTGTTTGCTTTTCCTTTCTAGGTACCAACTGCTTCTCTTTTGACAGAGACCATAGTTAGATTTTTCCAAATTGGTGTTACTAAATTGTTTTGCATGAAGCCCAACATGCCAATGCTAATTCGAGGTTAGGTGAGGGGTTCATTAAACTGATGCAAATAGACAAATGACTGAATCTATGCTTTGTTGAAAATGCGTTAATATACTCTGCTTTGGACAACCTATGATGACGTTGTGTTATATTCTAATGTTTGTGATTCTTGCTTTGATGAAATCTTATCAGAGTTGCCATATTGTGACTATGCTATTATGCTTCTTAGTTTTGAGATTAATAAACTTGCTAGCAGTATTGTAACAAATAGGGAATAAATATCACTAAATTTATCCTAAACTTGTGTGGTTATTCATGACTGCAAGGTCATGGTGTTTTCAGAGTTTATTAAATGTCATTGACTAAAGTAAAGTGCATTGTGATAATAAATATTGATGACGTTATTGACATATTGATTGACATGTTGATTAGCTATCTCGTCCTAAGGTGTCTTCAATCAGGGTCAAAAGATTCATTGGCCTAAAACGAGTCCCAAGGTGAATAAATTAGTCATAAAGGGACGCGTTAACACCTTCATGGCAACCACTGCACCACCTGTGTCTGCCACTTTTACAATGACATCCATTCTTTGTTGGAGGTGATGGAGACCTTTTCTTTTCTCTCTGGTAATGTTATCAAAAATCATTTTAAGAATTGATTCTTTGATGAGGCTGCCATTTTCTTTCTCGCATTGCTTGGTGGGATGGGAAAAAGACAGTACAAAAACATATAAGGGGTCAGGATACAGGTAATCTGACCTCATAGGACACATGGAGGGGTCCCAAAGGGACCCCTCATGGGCAACAAATTGCCCTTTTTCCCAGCTGATCCGTGGATTCAAGTATTTTCCTTGGATCCTCCCCAGATCCTGAGGAAAAGCAAGGCTCTGATTGGCTTGCCGCAACCTGACACAAATAATAATGTGTGTGTTAAAAAAAAAAAATGCAATTCACTGAAAAAAACAAAGGTTACAGGGACGTTTTAGTTAGGTTGATGTTTTACTCATAAAAAAACATAAAAATTCAGCAGTTATAGTTGTACTCGTAGTTATACTTATCTGAAGAAATCATGACTACTGCCCCAAAGTAACTTTGGGCAACGTGTTATAGTTTCCTAACATAAGTATAACTATAAGTATAACTAAAACAGATTAATTTTTATGGTTTTGTATGGGCCAAACATCAACCTAACTATAACATCTCTGTAACCTTTGGTTTTTCAGTGAAAAAAAATATATAGATACAAATACATATATATATATATATATATATATATATATATACATACATATATATATATATACACACACACACACACATTAAACAAATGTTAAAATTAGGTGAAAATGTCAGTTAAAACATATTGTTTTAAATTGAAAAAGCAAAGGCATTATCCAGTTAGTTATCACTAGTAACTCTAACTCACCCTCTAAAGTAACCATAACTTGCACCACAGCCACGCACTGTCTTGTCATCAATGATGCTATTTCAAAAGTTGCAGTGATATTATCTATGATGTCATAGAACATCTCATGCATGGGGTCCCAGAGCATGAAGAGGTCCAAGGAGGGTCTGTGTGCTGCCTCCCCTTTTTAAAAAAATTGCTCCAAGGGATGGGGTCGCCAAAGCCCCAAAGTGGCTTGAGGACTGGGGGGCTACATGTCCCCCTCCTCCTTATTTTATTTTCAGACCCAGGGAATTGGCCCCAGGGGCCTCATTGAGGCAAGGGGAAAGGGCTGCATGCCCCCCCTTCAATTTACATACAGCCCCTGCAAGTGGGGTCTCCGGGTTCTCAAAAATACTCAGGGCCATATTTCTACTTTTTGACGCAAAACTGCGCTAACGCAGTTTTGCGCCAAAAAAATTAGCGCCGGCTAACGCCATTCTGAAGCGCCATGCGGGCGCCGTATTTATTGAATGGCGTTAGCCGGTGTTAGCCGACCGGCGCTGCCAGGTGTGCGTGAAAAAAAACGACGTACACCAGGCAGCGCCGGCGTAGGGAAAAATGGCGTTTGGGCGTCCCAAAATGGGGCAAGTCAGGCTGAGGCAAAAAAATCATCTTAACCCGATTTGCGCCATTTTTTTTGGGCGCCCAGACGCCATTAACATGACTCCTGTCTTAGCAAAGACAGGAGTCATGCCCCCTTGGCCAATGGCCATGCCCAGGTGACTTATGTCCCCTGGGCATGATCATTGGGCATAGTGGCATGTAGGGGGGCACAAATCAGGCCCCACTATGCCACAAAAACAAATTAAAAAAAATACTTACCACAACTTACCTTTTCTTCCCTGGGATGGGTCCCTCCATCCTTGGGTGTCCTCCTGGGGTGGGCAAGGGTGGTAGAGGGTGTCCCTGGGGGCAGGGGAGGGCACCTCTGGGCTCATTCTGAGCCCACAGGTCCCTTAACGCCTGCCCTGACCCAGGCGTTAAAAAGAGGCGCAAATGCAGGGTTTTTTGCCCCGCCCACTCCCGGGCGTCATTTTTGCCCGGGAGTATAAATACCACGCACATGCCTGGGAGTCATTTTTTAAGACGGGAACACCTACCTTGCATCTCATTAACGCAAGGAAGGTGTTCACGCCAAAAAATGACGCTAACTCCATGAACTTTGGCGCTAGACGCGTCTAACGCCAAAGTATAAATATGGAGTTAGTTTTGCGTCGAATTTGCGTCGAAAAAAACGACGCAAATTCGGCACAAACGGAGTATAAATATGCCCCTCAGTGAGGGTGGCCACCACCTCCGCCCCTAAATATACATGTGTTGTCCCTCACTGGCCATGACCTGCATGGCGGAGGTGTGTGGAAGTACGGTAATTTACACCATCAATGTCTGAAAACCTCCACAGCTTCTATTTATCTAGGTCAATGTAAATGTAAATTTATATTTGAGAAGTTTTTATAGCAGAAGGGTGCTCACCAACAAGTTACCGCTTTGTAGTGGGACATGGGAGGCTTTTGGGATGTGTTACGTACTGCAAGGGGAAATTTGAGCATAAGCTCATCCGTGCTTGATTGGGGATTTTTATCCACGTGTAGCTGTTGGCAATGACCATAGTTCAAATGGATACGTTTGTTCAAGTACAATAAAGCATTAAGGTATTCATGCTGTGGCAATATTAAAGCATCATACATAATCATTATTGTCCAAACCTGTAGACAATAAGAGTGATGAGTATCTTATCCAGGAATTATGGGACTGAGCCGCAGGAGAACCATACTCAGTCGCGCAAGACCTCGACTACACAAGCTTACCTGAGAGACAGGAGATGAGAGCCACAGGATGCTTCCTGTGAGGGTTTATAATTGTTCTTGCTTGTTCCTCACTTTTACTAGTTCAATCTGTCTTAAAATTAATATTCAAACCAACAGGAGGTAATGTCATTTCCAAGAATGGTTCTCCTGTCCACTGATAAATCATGCCAACAAATTGCAAGCAGATCACACTAGCTGATTGTTGGAGAACTGGCTGTTTACAAAGGCAGTATAATGCAGAATGAAGTCAGCTTCCCCGTAAGCAAAAAGATTGCAATCCTGCAACTCCCAGATTAAGGCCTGCTGCGAGACATGGAAATCCTTATTAAAGCAATCCGGTTATCTTTGTTTAGCTGAATAAGCAGTGCGTTACTGGTGGGTGCGGTATAGCATGCAGTTGTCCTGTTGTACCGCACCTTGTAGAGAGGTCGCAACTAGGCTTTTCTTGCTACTGTAAGTGACGCTGCTGACACCCAAGGTCGCTGTATTTTCATTTGCTTTTCATTTCAAGTGCGCGATTCTTGGAATCTGACACCAAATGTAAGACACCAGAGATAAAACTCAGCATACAGCAAGCCCAAACCCTTCCGGAGAGATAGGAATACAAAACATTGCAGGCATAATTATACACGATCAAATAAGAGCAATGTCATAAAACTATGCAGGAAAATTTTGTTTTTCTCCAAGGACAAACTATTTTCAAGGGCAAACATTTATATATTATGCTCTAAATACACAATAACAGTAGTGCATTAGTTGCAAATTTACAAGGTTCGCAGACAGAGCAGAGCAAGACCAGCTTTGTTGTATTAGCTGACAGCCTCAAAACACTCGCCTACGCATAATGCCCAATGTCTACTTTTAGTTAACGAAATTGTTCTTTGCTTTCCAGACTTCAATAGACTAACTGATTGACAACATGGGTAGGTGTTAAAGAATTTGTGGCAACACTGTTATGCTCTAGTGTAACAACTAAACAAAAACACACACACTTATGTGCCTTCTTAACCCCTTCGCTGCCAGGCCTTTCCCCCCTCCTGTGCTAAGCCTTTTTTTGGCTACTTGGGGTAATTCACGCTTAGGCCCTCATATCTTTTTTGTCCACATAAGCTATCCACACTAAATTTGTGCCCTTTTTCCAAACATCATAGGATTTCTAAAGCTGCCCAGAGGTTGTGGGTTCCCCTAGAAAGAAATTAGCCAAAATACAGCTAAAATGTGTCTTATTTGGGAATAATGGGACCGAAGTGCTGCAGAGGAAAGCATGTGTTGTTTCCCTGCAAATGGCATCAGCAAAGAGTTTGCAGTGCTAAAATCACCATCTTCCCAGCTTTCAGGAACAGGCAGACTTGAATCAGAAAACCACATTTTCAACACAATTTTGGCATTTTACTCGGACATACCCCAGTTTTACTATTTTTGTGCTTTCATCCTCCTTCCTGTTAGTGACAGAAATAGGTATGAAACCAAAGGTGGATCCTAGACAACTAAACATTTCTGAAAAGTAGATGAAATTCTAAATTTGGCAAGTGGTCATTTGTGTAGATCCTACAAGGTTTTCCTATAGAAACTAACAGCTGAAATAAAGAAAATATTGAAATTGAGTTGAAAAAAATCAGCCATTTCTGTCCATGTTTTCTTCTGTAACCTTTCAAAGCTATGGCAGATTTTTAAAAGCAATATACTGTTATGTCTGCTGGACTCTTCTGGTTGTGGGGATATATAGGGCTTGTAAGTTCATCAAGAACCTTCGGTACCTAGAGGCAATAAATGAGCTGCACCTTGCAATGGGTTTTCATTTCATACTGAGTATACAGAAATTGATTTGGTAAAATATAAAGAGTGAAACATAGGTATCAAGGGAACCTTTGTATTTCCAAAATGGGCACAAGATAAGGTGTTGAGAAGCAGTGGTTATCTTCACATCTCTGAATTAGGGGGTCCCCATACTAGCATGTAAATTACAGGGCATTTCTCAAATAGACCTCTTTTTTACACACTGTCTTACATTTGGAAGGAAACAATGTAGATAAAGACAATGGACAATAACACTTATTCTTCTATTTTGTGTTCCCCCAAGTCTCTCAATAAAAATGGTACCACACTTGTGTTGGTAGGCGTAGTGCCCGCAACTGGAAACGTCCCAAAACACATCATGAACACATAACATTTTTACATTGAAAACTGATGTGTTTTTTGGAAAGTGCCTAGCTGTGGATTTTGGCCTCTAACTCTGCCAGCACCTAGGAAAACCTACCAAAACGGTGTATTTTTTAAACTTAGACACCTAGGGAAACCCGGGATGGGGTAACTTGTCGCACTCTAACCAGGTTCTGTTACCCAGAATCCTTTGCAAACCTCAACATTTGACAAAAAAAACACATTTTCCTCACATTTCGGTGATGGAAAGTTCTGGAATCTGAGAGGAGCCACAAACTTCCTTCCACTCAGCATTTCCTCACATCTCCTGATAAAAATGGTACTTCACTTGTATGGGTAGGCCTAGTGCCTGCGACAGGAAATGCCCCAAAAAACAGCGTGGATACATCACATTTTTCTACTGAAAACTGACCTGTTTTTTTGCAAAGTACCTAGCTGTGGATTTGGGCCGCTAGCTCAACTGGCACCTAGGGAAACCTAGCAAACCTGTCTATTTTTAAAAACTAGACACCTAGGGGAATCCAGGATGGGGTGACTTGCGGGGCTTTCACTGGGTTCTGTTACCCAGAATCATTTGCAAACCTCAAAATGTGGCTAAAAAACAAGTTTTCCTTACATTTCGGTGCTGTGAAGTTCTGGAATCTGAGTGGAGCACCACACCTCCTTCCACTCAGCATTTCCCCACATCTCCAAATAAAAATGGTACCTACCTTGTGTGGGTAGGCCTAGTGCCTGCTACAGGTAAGGGTCCAAAACACATGGACACATCAAAATTATATATTACAAAACTACCTGTTTTTGCAAAGGAAGCATCTCCGGTTTTGGTCCTGGGCTCAGCATCCATTTAGGGAAACCTACCAAACCCAGACATTTCTGAAAACTAGACACCTGAGGGAGTCCATGGAGGTGTGACTTGCATGGATCCCCCATTGTTTTCTCACCCAGAATACTCAGCATCCCTCAAATTTAGTTAAAAAATGACATTTTCCTCACATTTCTCTGTGGGATCACCGCACCAGCACAAATTTCCTACCACCCAACATTTCCCTTGGTCTCCACATAAAAATGATACCTCACTTGTGTAAGTGGGCCAAGTGCCTGTGACAGGGAAGGAACAAAAACATGTCAAGTTTTAGAGGAAACCAAAGCAGGTTGAAAAAAAATTTTTTTTAAGCTGACAAGTGGGGTAGAATTTTTATCGGTATAGATGCGACAATGCTGGGTGGTAGAAATGTTGTGGATTCCTGTGGATTCTGGAAGGATCCATCACAAAAATGTAGGGAAAATTTATGATTTCAAACAAAATTGCAGGGCATTGTGGGTAAGAAAATGGTGTGGGGTGCATGTGAACCACACCACCCTGCACTCACCCAAATATTTAGTTTTCAGATGTGTCTAGGTCTGGTAGATTTTTCTGGGAGGCAGCGTCCCAAAGTCCAAAAAGTGCAGCCGCTCACCATTCCAAGTGTGCCGATATTGGGAGTTAGCCAAGCTATCTTGGCTCAACTGTAAAATCAAAACCCCAAATATTCAAATATCCTCTTGCTTGTTAGGATAAAATCCTTTAGTTTGTGGGGGGGTGCTTAAAGACTGTTACCCCCTTCAATTGGGGTGGGGGCATACCCATGCCCATAATGGTTGGCAGCCCCCACCCCACTACTTCTTTTTAATTCCCTGGCATCAGGTAGGCTTTCTGTCCCCCCTCAGGGGAGTGTATCAAGGGTAATTACCCCATCTGCCCACCAGTTGTCAGAACAACTTTGTCACCATTTATTTGAGGAAGGGGGCTTGGCCATCTCCCCACCCTCTTTTTTTAAAATAAATTCTTCCCTGGTGTCTAGTGGGCTTTCTTCCCCCTTGGGGGCAGATGGGCCTTACAAAAATAGGCTGATCTGCGGGGCAGAAATGGCCATCAGTAAAGTGCCCCTATGGGGTGTGACCCTTGCCCAAGGGGTTGCCTCCCCACCAACAAAGCACACACACGTTCAGACACCGATCCCTGGTGCCTAAGTGATTTCTGACCCCCCTGGGGGCAGATGGGCCTAATAAAAATAGGCTTATCTTCCCCCAAGGGGGGCAGAAATGATCAACAGTAATGTACCCCCATGCAGAGCTACCCTTGCCCAAGGGGCCACCGCCCCCCGCAAAACACACACAGAACAATCGCTGGTGCCAAAGTTGATTCTGCCCCACTTGGAAGCAGATGGGACTATTAGCAATTGGCCTAAAATAATATGCCCTCATGGGGCATGGCCCTTGCCCAAGGGGGAATTCTTCTTGTGTAAAATAATTTAAAAAAAATCCCTGCTGTCTAGTGGTTTCTGCCCCCATTGGTGGCAGATTGGTTTATTAAAAGTAGGCCGACCCTCCCCCCCAAGGGAGATATGGCCTAATATATTATGCTCCTCTGTGGAGCGACCCTTGCCTAAGGGGTTGCTTGCGTTATGTAAAAAAAATTAAAATAATATGAATCCTTGGTGTCTAGTGGTTTCTGCCTCTCTTGCGGGCAGATTAGCCTAATAGACTGCCCGATCTCAAATGGCCTAAAATAATATTGCCCCAAGGGGAGCAATCCTTGCCTAGTTGGCTGCTCCCCTCCTCTAAAAAAAAAATGATCCCTGGTGTCTAGAGGTTTTTGCACCCCTTGGGGGCAGATGGGCCTAATTAAAATAGGCTGATCTGTCCCCAAGGGGGCAGAAATGGCCTAAATAAAAATACCCCCCCTTGGAGAATGACCCTTGCCCAAGAGGCCGCTCCCATCATGTGTAAAAAAAATTAAGACAAAATCCCTGTTGTCTAGTGGGCATTCCTGCAGCACGATCACAATGCTCAAAATGACGTGAAAAGGAAAGGAAAAGCCTTTACTTTCCTTTTCATGCCTCGCCGACCTCCCCTTCCCCCGTCCCAAGGAGAAACTCTCAGACATGCTGGAAGCCATGCTTTCAGCATGTCAGGGGGCAACCTCTGATGAGGTCAGCGTGCAATCACACACTGACGTCATCAGATGTCACTGGGGGTACTGGGGTGGCAGCGGAAGCTATTACGCTGCCACCCGTGCCCCAGGAGGGTGGGCGGCCCACGGTGGGAGCGCTAGCACTCCCCCTGTGGGCCAGGTGCAGGACATAATAGATACGTTCGTGGCACAGAGGCGCTGTACCACTGGACGTAACCATTATCCCAGGGCACTGAATGGGTTAAACACGTGCCAATACACTGACACATCCAGGTACCCACCACACGATCAGGCTTTCTCTGTCTATATGATATCAGTTGGAGCACCTGGTGTGAAAATAACCCATTTATTGACAGCTTCCCATCTATAGTGAAATATATTTTACAATTTAGTTGTGACTTTCTTTACAAGTGCATTAAGAAAAATAATTACTCCACAGTAATAACGTACATTACAGCTAAGTTGTGATGCAATGCCTGCTACTACAGCTTACAGCCAATGTCAAAGACAGGTCACTGAGCAGAATTGAAACCACTGTTTCAACAATGAGATTGAGAGCTACTTTATCAGATAATTCTTCTGAACACATTTTTGTTGGAAATCCACATGCATTATTGAACTGTTGGTGTTCAATATTAAAAAAAACATACCTGGCCTAAATGGATTCAGAGGGCCACGGTCGTTGAGGCCTTTTACTCATGATATCCCCAGCCTGATTTACTATGGATCCTGAGCATCAGGGCCAAGTACCCCTTCAGCACTCGACTCAGAGTGGTGGTGCAGGTTGAGCAGTCCAAGGCTTCTCTGGGGGGAGGTAGATACAGGGGTTGAACACAAGCTCACAGCTCAAAATACATTCAGCAAGAGCAATAAATGATTATCCAGTAAAATACTTGCTTTTATGAAAAAAGAGTATTTATATATTAACACAAAGTAAAATAGAGCATTCGCAACTAAAACACACGGTCCTCTGAGTGAAGGGCTCTAGTGTTTTTACAGATGGGTTCCTGAGTCCCAACTCCTTTCATGCTAGCAGTACTGGTTATTCCCTGTCCCTTATAGGTGACTGTTTATTTGAGTCAAAAGTGTACCAGCGCTGAATCTCTAAAAGGCATGACAATTCTATTGGGGCTATCTAGCCCAGAAATCAGTATTACCTGTACCAGCAGGATCTTCAAATTTCCTACAGGCGGTCCTGTGGAGACGGTTGCTGGGGGGGGGGGGTCCTTCATGTTCTTCTGATGCTGGTAAATTTCTAAGGATCCTCAAGACAGTTGGGGGATGCAAGGCATCTTGTGATTGCCGTCAGTCGGGCTGGGGCTAGCGCAGGTCACTACAGTGGCCTCTTCCTCACAATGACAGTCTCAACAAGACCATGCTCTATGCCTTATCACAATGGCCCACCCAACATTCAGTGTCACTGTCTTCATTCTGTAAATGGGTTAAGGTTCGAGCAGCAAAACAGCAATCTTCCCGGCAGCCTCACCTGACATATGATGTCTCCGACTTCAATCTGTGCACTGTCTAAGGTCGAATGGACACAGCAGCAATCTTAATGGCAGCCCCCCTGCATTCAGGGTTGCTTACGTTACTCCACATATGCACTATGGCCCAATTAGGATGGTAGTAATCTTCACTGTGCCCTAACCTGGCATATGGTTTTGCCGACTTCACTCTGCACATGGGCTACTGCCCGATCGGCATGGCAGTAATCTTCACAGAAGGGCCACCTGGCACTTCCAACCTGCAAACGGGCGATGACACTGAGAGAGCGTAGCTTATAGAATCTATATTAACATGAAATGTTTATGAACTAATGTGTGGTAATGCCATATAGAAATTGTATTGACCTGTTTTACTAAAAACGTGCACTTGAAATGTGACCACGGGGAGTGGCCGCCAATGTATACGTGGATTAATAAAAATTACTAATGCCTATGAATATTCAAATTAATGAATGATTTGCACTAATTATTAATGATTATGCTATTAGAGTTACGTTAAATAAATCTTGTAGGCCTTAAGTTAGCATGAGCCGAAGCTTAGCTGCCTGGCTCTCATATTAAATGTATTTTTCCTAACATGCAGTGTGCTGACTCGCAAAAGGACATGACCTCTTGTTTTTCTTCAAATTAGAAGCTGAATGTAACCATAGTAGATCCGTTCTCATGAAAATTCACATTGCTTGTAGAAAATATTAGACAAAATGCAACAGTGTTGATTAATGTAATGTACAAGGTCATTCAAACTGGTGAAGACAATTAAGCTACTGACCAAAAGATGTGCAAAGAATTACAGAAGAATGAAATCATACCAGACGTGCTACCTCTGAAGACGTCAATCATATGGACCAACAAAATGTCTGTAAACTAATATGGAGTGAAAGATTAATGACACAGGTGGTCATTACAACCCTGGTGGTCGGTGTTAAAGCGGCTGTAAGACCGCCAACAGGCCGGCGGTAAAGAAATTGCAATTACAACCGTGGCGGAAACCGCCAACAAGTACAGCCACTTCAACACTCCGACCGCCACGGCGGTACAAACAAACAGCACGGCGGTCACCGCCAACAGACCGGCGGGAGACAATGTACCGCCCGCACTATTATGACAGGCCAATCCGCCACCTTTTCCGGGGCGGATTCACCGTGGATAAAAACACTGCGGAAACAGGAATCCCGAAGGAAAAACGCTCACATCTACACACCCCAAGAGGAACGAGAACGCCATGGATCCGGAACTCCAAATTCTACCTGCGATAGTCTTCCTGCTCCTCTACCAGGAGCACGAACACCTGCGGCGAAGACCACGGTGAGTACTGCACCTACAACACAGGGGAGGGGGAGGAAAAAAACAGGGACATACACATGCAACACCCCCACCCTCACTCACTACAACCCACACACTAATGCATATCAATACATCACAGTTACACCCCCCAAACCCCCGGAAGAATGCAAAGACAATAGAAAATGAGTGTAACCATTGTAATATCTTAAAAGCAAGTAGGCAGAAATATATATATATATACACCATGTACAAAATAGATACCAAGCATAGTAGTCCAGGTAGTGCTGTAAGAAAGTACGTGGAACACTAGGACCACACGGTATGGGCGAGGTCCACACAAGATCCCCGACCATGACAGAGAGAACACTGCAGGGGTATCAGAGAGCAACTAAACAGGCACCTCAGGTGGAGGGAAAGAGGGGCACCTCAGCCGCTTGAGTGCACGACGCCAAATCCACGAAGGGGCCACATGCCCACTGTTCCATCCTGGGTAATGCAAAGCCACAGTCTCTCAAGTCTCTACAGTGGGTGGCTTGCCCACTGCCATATCCTGGGGAGTGCAAAGCCACAGTCTCTCAAGTCTCTACAGTGGGTGGTTTGCCCACTGTTCAATCCTGGGGAGTGCAAAGCCACAATCTCACAAGTCTCTACAGTGGGTGGTTTGCCCACTGTTCAATCCTGGGGAGTGCAAAGCCACAGTCTCACACGTCTCTACAGTGGGTGGTTTGCCCACTGTTCAGTCCTGGGGAGTGCAAAGCCACAGTCTCTCAAGTCTCTACAGTGGGTGGTTTGCCCACTGCCATATCCTGTGGAGTGCAAAGCCACAGTCTCTCAAGTAGATAACAGTCTCCACTGGTTCTGGAGGGGGCATGGTGCCCAGAGTGCTTCATCCTGCTAAGGACAGAGGTAGTGGATGACAGTCTCCACTGGTTGTGGAGGGGGCATGGTTCCCAGAGTGCTTCATCCTGTTAAGGACAGAGGTAGTGGATGGATCTCTCCACTGGGTCTGGAGGGGGCATGGTGCCCAGAGTGCTTCATCCTGCTAAGGACGGAGGTAGTGGATGACAGTCTCCACTTGTTCTGGAGGGGGCCTGGTGCCCAGAGTGCTTCATCCTGCTAAGGACAGAGGTAGTGGATGGATCTCTCCACTGGTTCTGGAGGGGGCATGGTGCCTAGAGTGCTTCATCCTGCTAAGGACAGAGGTAGTGGATGACAGTCTCCACTGGTTCTGGAGGGGGCATGATGCCCAGAGTGCTTCATCCTGCTAAGAACAGAGGTAGTGGATGGATCTCTCCACTGGTTCTGGAGGAGGCATGGTGCCCAGAGTGCTTCATCCTGCTAAGGACAGCGGTAGTGGATGACAGTCTACACTGGTTCTGGAGGGGGCTTTGTGCCCAGAGTGCATCATTCACACCATGACGGACTCAGTTGCGTCAGTGCCCTTGCCGCTCATGGGCCAGCGGTGCTTGAGACAGCAGTGCCCTGTTGAGCGGTGCTTGAGATGGCGGTGCCCTTTGCAGCGGTGCTTGAGATGGTGGTGCCCTGTGTAGCGGTGCTTGAGATGGCAGTGCCTTGTTCAACGGTGCTTGAGATGGCGGTGCCCTGTGCAGCTGTGCTTGAGATGGCGGTGCCCTGTTCAGCGGTGCTTGAGATGGTGGTGCCCTGTTCAGCGGTGCTTGAGGCGGCTGTCTCCATTGCAGGGACTCAGTTGCTGGCGGTCCTCCATTGCCCATTGGGGCTTTTGCTGCCGGTCCTTCATGGCCCAGCGGGGCTTTTGCTGGCGGTCCTTCATGGCCCAGCAGGGCTTGTGCTGGCGGTGGCCTCCTGGGCAGGTGGGCTGGTGCTGGCGGGCCCCTCCTGGGCAAGTGGGCTTGTGCTGGCGGTCCTGTCCTGGGCAGCTGGGCTTGTGCTGGTAGTCCAGTCCTGGGCAGGTGGGCTGGTGCTGGTGGGCCCCTCCTGGGCAGGTGGGCTTGTGCTGGCGGTCCTGGGCAGCTGGGCTTGTGCTGGTGGTCCTGTCCTGGGCAGGTGGGTTTGTGCTGGAGGTGGCCTCCTTGGCAGCTGGGCTTGTGCTGGCGGTCCTGTCCTGGGCAACTGAGCTTGTGCTGGGGGTGGCCTCCTGGGCAGCGGGGTTGATGGCGGTCTTCTCCGCCGTGCTGCTCTTCCTAGACTTGCCGGGTTTCTTGTGGCCCTTCCCCACCTTGGAAGGTGTCACAGCTGACTCCACACTCTCACCGGGACCCCTGGGAGCGGCTTTGGTGGCTGGAGCTTTCCCCCTCTCCCGCCGGGCAATGGCCAACTTCTGATGCTTCACAGGTGGGGGACTGTCTGTGCTGTGGCTCCGTGCCACACTGGCTGCCCTGGTTGCCGGTGCACTCCAGATTCCGGTGACTACAGGCACCACTGGTCCAGGAGATGTTGTGGCTGAGGTGCTAGTTCGGGACCTAGGAGATGGATGGGGTGGGAGAGCTGTGGGAAAGAGGTCAAGGTTGAACAGGAAAAGTTTTTTTGACACACTGGGACAGGGACAATGGCTGCCATCAGTGCTGAGGCCAGAGTCTGAAAAGCTTGCTGAAGGGCCGTCTGACCAGAATGAATGCCCTTCAGGAATGCATTTGTTTGTTGCAACTGCCTTTCTACACCCTGGATGGCATTCAAAATGGTAGACTGCCCAACAGTGAGGGACCTGAGGTCGTCAATGGCCTCCTCACTGAGGGCAGCAGGGGTGACTAGGGCAGGGCCTGAGGTATCTGGGGCGAAGGTGATGCCCACCCTCCCGGGTGAGCGGGCACGGGGCGAAGGCTGAGGGGCTGCTGGTAGGGCGGTGCTGGAAGGGGGGTGGCGGCTGTACCTGTAGATGGGGGTGGCACAGATGTTGCTGCCACCACAAGGGAGCTCCCATCAGGGGTTGATTCCGTGTCACTGGTGTCAGATCCTGTCCCCGCGTTGGAGCTCCCCTCGACCTCCGTCCCACTGGTGAAGTCCGATTCCGTAGTGTGGCCCTCCATGGCCATGTGGGATGCAGCCCCCTGGTGCTCCGGTGCCACTGCTCCTCCGCCTGCCTAGTGATGCTAATGCACACAAGAACAGGGAGACCACAAAAAGGGGGGGGAGTCAGAAGAAAGACATGTTGAGTGCATGCATTACCTCTACCGTTGGCGGACACGACAGACACAGAAGCCCCCTGCACTACGCTGCGCTCTTGGGCTCCACTGTTCAATTCCTGGGAAATGGCCTACAAGGCTATGGATGACATCTGCACACATAGATGACACAGAGGCATGACTAGGTGTACTTGGCACTCTACAGAGGTGGGGTGGGGTGCCACATGGCCTACCTTATGGAGGGGCCTTGCCAACGGAACTCGCCCTGGCCTAGGGAAACCCACAGCCCATCTCCCCCACCCAGACACCTCCACTGCGCGCAAAGTCAGCAGAATGAGAGTGTACTCACCCCCTTGTGGCTGCTGTGATGCCCTCAAGCACCCATCCAACTCCGAGTAGGCCACCACCAGGATCCTGAGCATCAGGGGGTCATGGTGCGACGGGCACCCTTCCCACGTTGGGAGGCAATCCCCAGCTGAGCCTCCGCCGTCTTCTTGCTCCAGCAGCGAATGTCCTCCCATCTTTTCCAGCAGTGGGTGCTCCGTCTGTGGTAGACCCCCAGGGTCCGGATGTCCTTGGTGATGGCACGCCAAATATGTTTTTTCTGGTGGGCGCTGACCTACATGAAATGTACAGGGGAAAAAGAGAAGTTAATACCAACTGCACTGTCAAAGTGATTGGCCCCCATCCCTACCCTTGCCATGTGGCACATGCATTCACCGTCTTTCAGGCACGCAGCACTCTCCCCCCTTCCTTCTTACATCCAGCCCTCTCCACACAGGCATAACCCATACAACATGCTCCCTGTGTACCCACCTGTTTGTCTGGAGGACAGTAGATTAGGGTGTACTGGGGGAGGACACCATCCACGAGTTTCTCCAACTCCTCCGATGTGAAGGCAGTGGCCCTTTCCCCAGACACTCGAGCCATTGTCTGTTCCAGACCGAGGTCACAGCAGCACTTGCAGTGTAGGTCCTCTCCTGTTGAAGATCAGGTATCGAGTGATTGAACAGATAGAAAATGGCGGTCACGTCTGCGGCGGTGCATACCGTCACCGCTGGCGTACATCGTCATTGGCTCATGGGACCCATAGGGTCCAATCTTAACCAATGCAGCATTGCGCCGCGGTCTTCGACCGCCTACCGGTGATTATCACATACAGGCTTGACCGTGCCACAATCCAGGAACTGTGTACCCAGTTGGAGCCAGACCTGATGTCAGCAATCCGCCATCCCACAGGAATCCCCCCTCAAGTGCAGGTGCTGTCAGTTCTCCATTTCCTTGCAAGTGGGTCTTTTCAAACAACAGGGGCAATAGCATCAGGGATGTCCCAGCCTATGTTTTCCAATGTGTTGTCCAGAGTGTTGTCTGCCCTTCTGAAACACATGCAGAGCTACATCGTTATTCCTCAGGTGGAGGATTTGCCTACAGTGAAAGGTGATTTCTATGCCCTGGGACACATCCCCAACATCATAGGTGCCATTGATGGGACCCATGTGGCTTTGGTCCCCCCCCCACAGGAGTGAACAGGTGTACAGAAACTGGAAGAGTTATCATTCGATGAATGTACAGATGGTATGTTTGGCAGACCAGTACATCTCCCATGTGAATGCCATGTTCCCTGGCTCAGTGCATGACGCCTACATCCTGCGGAATAGCAGCATCCCTTATGTGATAGGTCAACTCCAGAGGCACCGTGCGTGGCTATTAGGTGAGCACCTGGAAGCAAGACAGTGGGAATGGTTGTCTGGGGATATCACTCCAGGTTAGTGCGTGTCCAACAGTTGTCCCTCGCCATTTGCAGGTGACTCTGGTTACCCCAACCTGTCATGGCTCCTGACCCATGTGAGGAATCCCAGGACAAGGGCAGAGTAACGCTACAATGAGGCCCATGGGCGAACTAGGAGGGTGATCGAGCGGACCTTCAGCCTTCTGAAGGCCAGGTTCCCGTGCCTCCATATGACAGGTGGATCCCTATTCTACTCACCAAAGAAGGTGTGCCAAATCATCGTGGCCTGCTGTATGCTTCACAACTTGGCTTTGTGACGACAGGGGCCTTTTCCGCAGGAGGATGGTCCAGATTGCGGTGTTGTGGCAGCTGTGGAGCCTGTGCACAGTGAAGACGAGGAAACAGAGGAAGAAGTCATGAACAACAGGGACTCAGTGATCCAGCAATATTTCCAGTGAGACACAGGTAAGAGTACAGACCTGCCTGCTACATGTACTTTAACGCTAATACCTCTCTACTGTCTGTCCTTTTCCCCCACTGTATGGTCATTGAGTTGTCACTTTCCCTTACGATTTCACAGATGTGGGTCCCACTGTGTGACATCTGCGTAGATTCCTCATGTACTAGAGCTGTGTGACATAGGTATGTTGACATTACAATTGAAAGAGCATTTTGTCACTGTAATTGCTAATACACTATTTCGAAATCACAGACAGACTCCACATTGTTTTGTGCTTTAAGTGTGTTTATTTAAGTGCTCAACATTGGAGGGGGTAGAGAAATGGTGAGGAGTGATGGCGGAGGAATGTCCATGGCAGAGTCCAATCTATTAGTCTCACAGGTGCATTGCCCATATGGGCATAGGAAGTGGAGCTGGGGCAGTCTAAGTATGGACAAGGTGACAAAGTGGGACAGTAGGATGACAATCAGGGTGGTCTCATTTCTTGGCGGGGGTCTTGGCATCGTGCTCTGTCTTGTTCCTCGATCTCGGGGACCGTTTGCAGGGTGGTTCTCCCTCTGCAGGGGGTGGGGTGCTGGTGTGGTGGTCCTGTGGCGGGGCATCCTGTCCACTAGCGCTGGCGGAGGTGGTGGGCAGTTCATCGTTCATGCTAGTGTCAGGGGCCCCTTGTAGTGCCACAGTGTCCCTCCTGGTGTTGAATACTTCCTTCGGCACCCCTATGATGGTTCCCAGGGTGGAGCTGATGGTTCTGAGTTTCTCCCTGAAGCCCATATACTGTTCCTCCTGCAGGTGCTGGGTCTCCTGAAACTTGGCCAGTACCGTTGCCATCGTCTCCTGGGAGTAGTGGTAGGCTCCCATGATGGAGGACAGGGCCTCGTGGAGAGTGGGTTCCCTTAGCCTGTCTGCCCCCTGTCGCAAAGCAGCCCTCCCAGTTTCCCTGTGTTCCTGGGCCTCCGTCCCCTGGACCGTGTGCCCACTGCCCCCAGGCCCCTGTTGTTGTTGGGGTGGTGGGTGAGCCTGGGTTCCCTGTAGTGGTGGAAACACAGCTGATTGACAAGTCCTGGGGACGGAGGTATGGGCCCGCTGGGTGGGTGCTGTGCTGGTGTTTCCAGAGGGGGGAAAGGTCTATGGTGGCCTGTGACTGGGTGAGGGGAACCGACTGTCCCGAGGTCCCCGATGGGCCGGGCTGGTCATCTAGATCCAGTTGGACAGAGCTGCTGTCATCACTGTGGGCCTCTTCTGTTGGTGGTGTGGACATTTGTGGACCCTCCTGGGTAGGGTAGGGGTCCTGCAGGGGTATAAAAGGATGATTATTACATCTGTGTGTTTCATGGTGTGCAATGGGTCGGTGACCGTGTACCCCAGTGCTTGCATTCCTGTGTGGGACCTTGTGTGATGATGGTTTAGGGGGTTGTATGGGTATGTGCAGTGGGTATGCTTTAGTGATGGGTGTCCATGCTTTGTTGTTGCATGCAGGGCTTGGTGTTGGGATGGGTGGTTTGTGATGTTGGGACATATGTGAAGAGTTGGAGTGCTGGGGGTGAGGGTGGGGGTATGTGATGGCATGCAGGTAGGGTGGGGGATGTAATAGTTAAGATTTGTCTTACCAGAGTCCATTCCTCCACCTACTCCTGTGAGGCCCTCAGGATGCAGAATCGCCAAGACCTGCTCCTCCCATGTTGTTAGGGAGGAGGTGGGGGTCCGCCGCCAGTCCGCTGAACCGCCAGGTGGTGTCTTGAGACCACGGAACGCACATTCCCCCGTAGGTCGTTCCACCTCTTCCTGATGTCCTCCCGATTTCTTAGGTGCTGTCCCACTGCGTTGACCCTGTCCACTTTTCTTCACCATAGCTCCATCTTCCTAGCAATTGAGGTGTGCTGCACTTGTGATCCGAATAGCTGTGGCTCTACCTGGACGATTCCTCCACCATGACCCTGAGCTCCTCCTCCGAGAACCTGGGGTGTTGTGTGAGGTGCGTGGAAGTTCTGTGGGTGATGGTGTTGTGTGCCTGTGGATGCTGTTGTTCTTGCTGGTGCTGTCTCTCTCTGGCCTTCTTTCGGAATTTTGGGTCGTAGGGGTTTGTGGGTGATGTGGGTGTGTGTTTTATATTGTAATGGGTGTGTGGGAGTGGTGTGTGTATGTGTAGCAGGTGTGTGTATTTCGAATTGTCCAATGTGGCTGTGTTTTGTAAAAGTGTGTGTATTTTGAGCACAGTGGTGTGTACCGCCAATGGAATACCGCGGTTGAAAGACCGCCACGTGGATTCGTGTGTCGTGATAGTGTGGGCGTTTTTCTGTTGGCGTGACGGTGGATGTTTTGTTTTTGCCAGTTTATCACTGACCTTAGTGGCGGACTTGTGTGGGTGTCTGAATTTTGCCGGATTCTGAAATGTGAGTCATAATAGCTGTGGCGGAATTCCGCGGCCGCAGCAGTGTGTTGGCGGTCTTCTGCGCGGCGGTAACCGGCTTTTACCGCCAATGTTGTAATGAGGGCCATAATCTGTTTTCTTACTGGGTAAAGATAGTGGGGTATAACCGCGGACCAATGAAATAATAGGGGAATGTACAACGAAAAAGGGATAATAACCCATGACACAGAGGACCAGCAGAATTAGGTAGGGGATGCTATTGATTTTATACAGAAACTTTGTCACTCTGTTTTGTGACTTGCTTTGGTTTTATTTGAAGCATCTTTTATTAGACTGTCCATTTTACACTTTACCGCCTTATGAGGAAAGTGACCCTTTTTTTGCCCCGGAGGTGAGTTCTGACTGATAACGTTTTGACTGATGTCTGAAGACGAAGACTGAACTTGAGCACTGACCCAAACCTTGGAGGGTAGCTATGACAATGAAATTGTATTTTGTCTGTTTGCTTTTCCTTTCTAGGTACCAATTGCTTACTTTTGACAGAGACCATAGTTGGACGTTTTCTAAATTGGTGTTCTTAATCGTTTTGCATGAAGCCCAACATGCCAATGCTAATCAGTGGTTAGGACAGATGTTCACTAAACTGACGCGAATAGACAAATGACTGAATCTATGCTTTGTTGAACTGATACGCTAATGACATTCTGCTAAAATTGACCTATGTTCACGACGTGTTATGTTCTAATGTTCGTGATTTTTGCTTTGATAAAATCCTATCAGAGTTGCCATATTGTGACTATGCTACTTTGCTTCTTGGTTTTAAGATTAACACATTTGCTCTTAGAATTGCAACTAATAGGGAATAAAACTCATAAAATTCTACTAAACTGGTGTGGTTATTCATGACTGCCAGGTCATGGTGGTGTCTTGAATTAATTAATGTCTTTGACTAAAGTGAAATGCATTATGGTAATAAATACTGTGGCATTATTGACGTATTGATTGACATATTGATTAGCTATCTCGTCCTAAGGTGTCTCTCAACTGGGTCAAAATATTCATTGGCCTAAAACGAGTACTGATGTCTAATAAATTATCATAAAGGGACGCGTTAACAGTTCTGGTAGCAGAACGACGGTTTGGCCCTTTGGGGCCCTAGGGTGGAGAATTACTGCTTAAATTGTTTTTCTGAGATAATGCAAATTGGAGATAGGATGTGTTTCTAAATTCCTCATGACTTTCCCGGGATCTCGGAGCCTGCCTAAGTGAGTTGGGAATGTTCTCTGCGTATTAGCATGTGTGGTGTAGGATTTGCACTTGCTCAGCTTATGCATTTTGCAGGTGATTTGTGAAGATTAGGTGTGCATAGGCCAGGTAAATGTTGTTTTAGCAGGAGTGGGCGTACTCCACAGAATGAGAGTAGGGAACTCAGCGTACTTCATGTGAGTGTGGTGCTTTGTGCTCAAAATTATCCACGTGGTTGGTTGTTAATGTGCAGACCCTTCGTGGTCCAAGACTCCGGAGTATATTGATAAGTGTAGGAGACACTTGGGTTTATTTTGTAATTTGTACGGTTTAATTAGGCCAATCGGGCGTGGTTGACAAGACGAGTTTGAGTCAAATTGTATGTGTGAAACCTTCAATGGAGATTTGGCAAGTTCTAAAGTGCACTAGGACAAACCATTGACAAGTCGAGAGTAGGATTTGCGGGTCGAATTCTGCTTGCGGGTGCGGGAACTGAGAAGGAGAGAGTAGCGGCTGAGGCTTCAGGTGAAATCTCTGTTAAGTTCTGAAGCGAATGTGTTACTCTTCCTGTAGTAAACCGGCAAATTTGAGTTATTGTTGTTGTTAAAGGTGCTCGCAGAAAATTTCATTAGTTTGGTGTGAATCCAGTAAGGGGCGGACAAGCCGCAAGACTTTGTCAGCTGCTGAGTGTGTATGACGTCAGTTGTGCCGCGCTGAGATAGGTCAGTTGCCGAGAGGGAAGTCGCGCACAGATTGGCTGCCGTCTGTGAGAGGCAATAGGTTGAGAAAGGTGGGTGAAGAGTGTCCTGGAAATTAAAGTCACTTCCTGATTAAATACAAACAAAAGAAAAGACGCAAAAATGAATTTTATCAAAGTTTTTAGGAGCGCTCTGAAAGGAGACGTATACATTATGGCGAGTGAAGGGGAGCCTATATAGTTATGGAGGAAAAGGGTGTTGCGCCTTGCTTATGGATGAAACAGTGGTGTAAACTCACAGAGAAGGAGGGATGTTTGCCGTTTCCGGAGCACAGAACGTTCAATACGAGAATTTTAGAGAATTTGAGGTGGATGTTAAGCGTACAAAAGCCACCTCCAAGGCCAGCCCAGTATGAAGCATTAGCAGTCTGGGAATTAATGGCTATTAAACAAAGACAGTAGAAATTCAAGAGGAGAATGAAAAGGGCAGAAAAGACTTTAGCTGAGGCTAGATGGGACAATGAGAGCAAAATGTGGAGACGATGAATAGTTGAGGACTTAAATTGTTCCCAGCAATAACACAGGGAGACGAAACACAGGGAAAGGAAGCTACCTGTAAGACAGACAAGGACTCTAGTAAGCTTAAAGAGACTAAGAGATCTTGGATAGAAGAAGATGATTCAGACGATGAAGAGTTTCTTAATCAGTTGTTACATGATCGGCCACCACCTTATGCGTTAAACGACAATGCCCCCAGCACTAGTGCGGGTCCTGGGAACCAGACGCAGTAGAAGGGAGTTACTGATACAGTGCAGACTAGTGATACGGTTTCGACACAAAGTGGTGTCAGTGTACCCACTGCACTAGACATGCAGCTACAGTTGCAACCTCCACCGCAGATACAGAAAATCTATCCAGAAGTCCCAGTACTACAGACTACTACAAATCTGATAGTGCCGCCTGACCCGATATATACAAAATCGAGGTTAGTGCAGCTTGAGCCAACTCCACAATTGCTGCCCAGCGGCAGCAACAGCTGATACCAGGGTATAATCCAGCAGCAGGACCTCCATTAGTACCTGCCCCGGCTTCAGAGAATCAAGCTCTGGGAGTTACTGCTCCATGGTGTTTGGGACCAGGCCAGACACCTGCTGCCATATCGTTACCAATTACTGTTGGTCCACCGGTGCCACTGTATGCGCAAGGTAAGCCTGGCATGTGTGATCAGGGAGTAATGACCCAAGATGCAATAAGAGGAGGGTCCATAGGAACTCCCCAGTTAATGGCCCCGGGAGAGCAATCAGTTGAAAGACCAAGGTCCTTGCTGGACCTTAGCCTGGTTGAAGCACCTTTGGAGGCAATGAGACAGGCAGGGCTAGGTGTGCTGACCCCACAGACAATAAGTAAAAATGCTTCACAGTCACTAATGATGCATGCAGGGAATATTTCACTGCAAGGTTTTACAATGCAACAATTAAATGAGTGGCTAGAAAAGACTTATACTTCACAAAAGACTGCAGTAACTGCAGAAAAGTCAGAAAGGTCAGAGAAAGATGAGTACCTGAACTTTGTGAGACTGGGTGTGAAAGCTGCGGAACTAGTGGAAGGGACAATAAAGGTAAACAGATTAGAGTCGTACACAGAAGCGGAGTTAAGGTATCTGCGCCCCAAGATACTAAAGAAGTGGGCAAGGTGCATCAGAGGTTGGCGAACCTGGCAGACAAATAAAATATTGACATTGAGAATACTAAACATTTGAAAAGAAGTTACAGATTAGACTTCGACTCTAAAGATTCTGATCACATGAGGTCAGCTGGAATAAAAGCGCATCTTAAAGAAATATTGCAAAGTGTGCAGATCTGGGGAGCTTTAGAGAAATGGGAAGGCAGATGGGCAAAGAAGAGAGATAAGGAAAAAGGTGACAGTCTGGGATCAAGTCCAACTAAAGCTTCACCAGATACCGGAACGGTAAAAATACTACCAATGAGAGAAACAGCTGGAGGAGTTCTAGTCCCTGTGTCATGGACTAAGGGAGACATTCTGTCATTCACAAATGATTATCCCAGGTTGTGGGAGAAGCCGATAGAGTGGTATCAGCAGACAGATAGGTTTGTGAAGCTTGCGAAGTGTCTCTGGGAAGACTTGGATACTTTGTTTGAGATTATTTTTCCGCCCGACTTATGGCTTCAGTGCAAAAGAGGTGTAGACTGGCTGACACAGGAGCCGGCAAGGGATAAGGTAACTGGAGCACCATCTGAGGAGGTGTTGAAGTACTATCATAACGTGATTGAGTTTTTGAAACAAAAGGTGTCACCGAAAGTGACTGATTGGCAGAAAATTGACAGGACCTCACAGGAGGTTAAAGAGTCAATCCATGCTTACTATGAGAGGTTATTGAAAGCGTTCAAACATTACAGTGGCACTGAGACGATTGAGCCGAAAGACATGAACCATCGTGTGTTTAAATTCGTTGAAGGGCTGAGGCCAGAGGTTAGCCAGACGATTAAGAATCATTTGATCTGTTGGCAAGCGAAGCCGATTGATGAGGTGTTGCAGTATGTGAAATACTGTAGTGACGAGATTGAGCTGAAGCAGAGAAAGTTGAAGGAGAAAGTGATGGTGATGCAGATAAGGCCAGCACAGGCAGGTATGCAAGGGAATGGAATTAAGCAGATGGTACAGCAGTAACCGCAAGGGAATAGTGTGATTCAGGTGCAACCGAGAGGCCGAGGTTTTGTGAATCACGGTCCAGAGTTGAATACTGTTGTGGTTCAAAATGATGGACAGGGGATGAAAAAGATGTCACCATGTCACGCGTGCAGGGGCATGGGGCATTGGAAGCGGGAATGCCCAATAGTGGTGCATGATGGTGTCGTTCAACAAAGCACTGATGTCGGCACATTTCAAAATATGAGAGGCCCAAAAATGAGAGGTCAACATCAAAACTTCCAGAATAACATGGTTCAGATGCAGGGGCTACAGCCCATGCAGCAAATGCAAATGCCGCGTGTTCAACCAGCACAAATGCAGCAAGTACAACAGCAGGTTCCCATGGTACCTAGACAGCAAATGCAATTACCCTTGGCTCCAATGGGACAGCAACAGGTGATGCTTCCTCAGCAGGTCACAGGTCAAGTAGTGAGCCAAAATAACACAGTGCAACAATTCCCATTGCGTGGTGAAGATGGAATGAATGATGAATGGTCGGATGACAGTTCAGACAGTGAGGAGTGCAGGCTTGCACCGTCTCTAGAAGTAGATCAAAGGGGACCCTATGTGGAGGGAAAGGTGAGGGGACACAAGGTCTCATTCCTAGTTGAAACGGGAGCTACACGTTCTACAGTCAGAAGCGCAGAAGTTCCGAAATTACCACTATCAGGGCATACCATAAGAGTGGTAGGAGTAGCAAACCAGTATTTGACAAACACAGTTACCTATCTGGTTCAGGTTGAGATTGGAAACTTCAAGGGACTGCATGTAGTTTGTAGTCTGCGATTCGAGTCCTGTGTCCCTATTGGGAGGAGACTTACTATGCAAAATTAAATGTTCGATTACCTGTTCTAATGATGGAATTGAAGTGCAGACAAACAGTGATGATGAGGGGGATGATGGGCAATTTACAGAATCAGAAACGGAGCCTGCAAATGAAGATTACCCTTTGATAACCTTATTCCCGATGCTTACAGTGACTGACTTACCAGCTGAACTGCAGGGAACTGTGACAGAGAAAGTGTGGGACCTGACAGGAATGGAAGTGGGACTGATTAAAGGAGTAGAACCGGTTAAAGTACAGGTGAAGCCAAATGCAGTATTCCCCCAGGTGCCGCTGTACCGCATGGCACAAGATGTCCTTATCCAGGTGTTGCAGATAATTGCGGATTTTGTAAAGCAAGGAGTTTTAAAGGAGGTATTGAGCAGCCCATGTTATTCACCAATAATGGGTCTGAAAAAGCCTTGTGGGAAGGTTCGAATTGTGCAGGATTTGAGAAACATAAACAAGATTGTGGTAAAATGTTGCCCCATAGTGCCGAACCCAGCAGTAATCATGTTCCAGGTTCCATGTGATGCAGAATGGTTCACAGTGGTAGACTTGTCACAAGCATTCTTTTCAGTGCCTCTTTATGAGGACAGTCAATTGTTATTCAGCTTCGAATTCCTGGATAAAGTGTACAGTTGGTGCAGAATTCCTCAAGGGTTTTCTGAGTCACCTTCCATTTTCAATCAGATACTGAAGAAGGATTTGGAGTCACTAGAATTGCCTTTTAGTTCGACTCTAGTGCAGTACATTGACGACTTACTTATCGCATCCAGAACAAAAGATGACTTTAGGTATGACACAATTGCCTTACTGAATCATTTGGGAAAGAACAGACATAAAGGCCCGTATTTCTACTATTTTAGCGCCGCATTTGCCCGATTTTGCGTAAAAAAATGCGGCGCTAAAAAAGTATAAATATGGGTTAAAGTGTCCCCGAAGAAGTTACAGTACTGCCAGAAAGAGGTGAAATACTTGGGACATTTGATTGGATTGAGAAAGGGTCCAGGAGAATATAAAAAGAAAGGGTGACAGCCATACTGTAGATGAACCCCCCGACAACAAAGAGAGATGTCAGGATGTGTTTGGGAATGGTGGGTTACTGTCGCCAGTGGATTCCCAACTTTTCGATTATCTCTAAACCATTGATAAAACTAACAGGCAAGGAAACCAAGGATGAACCATATACCATAACCTTATCTGAGGAAGAGCTTGAGTCATTCATGGAATTGAGGGAGTGCATGTGCAGGGCACCAGTTTTAGGTATGCCTGACTATACAAAGCCTTTTCTACTGTTTTGTCATGAACGTGATGCTTGTTCTTTGTCTGTCTTGACACAGGTCCATGGAGGTGCAAACCGTCCTGTAGCATATTTTTCAGCTACTCTGGACCCCATTGCAGCAGCCTCACCGGGTTGTTTGCACGCAGTTGCAGCAGTTGGTCAAAGCCTCACACAGTGTGAAGGCATAGTGATGGGACATCCCCTAACAGTAATGGTTCCACATTCAGTTGAAATTTTGTTGACTCAAACTAAAACCCAGCACATGACAAATGCCCGTATTGAGACAATTATTTTGGGGTCACCAAATGTCTCCTTAAAGAGATGTACTGTATTGAACCCGGCAACTCTACTTCCTGTCGAAAATACTGAGAATAATAATGAAGAGGAAGCGGAGCATGATTGTCTTGAGGTAACAGAACTATGTACCAAACCCCTACCTGACATTCAAGATACGCAGTTAAAAGAAAATAACTGCATTATGTTCGTTGATGGATCCTGTTTGAGAGACTCAGTTGGAATACTTTGAGCTGGTTATGCAGTATGTACAATAGCTGGCATTATAGAAGCCTCATGGCTCGAAAGGGTGTATTCTGCTCAAGTGGCTGAATTAATTGCCCTTACTAAGGCATGCCACGCAGCTGAAAATCTGAAAGTCACTATTTATACCGACAGCAGATATGGATTTGGCATTGTACATGATGTTGGCCAATTGTGGTCACAAAGAGGTTTCATTACCTCTTCTGGTTCTCCAGTTAAAAATGGCGAACAAATTAAGGATTTGTTACATGCGATTCAGTTACCTCTTGAAATTGCCATGGTGAAATGCAATGCTCATGTTAAGTCACAGGATTTTGTGTCAATGGGAAATGGCTATGCAGATCAAGTTGCAAGGTTTTGCGCATTTAACTGTATGTCGTTCAAGGATCAGTGGGAACTATTACCGCAAACTGAAAATGAGCCATGTTTTAATTTTTCATTAAGAGTAGTTGATACTTTGGACGAGCTAAAATCATAGCACGGCCGTGCAAGCAGAGAAGAAAAGCGCGCTTGGCAGAGAATGCAATGCGTACAAAGAGCTGATGACTTGTGGGTTTCAGAGGAGGGGAAACTGGTTTTGCCAAACAGCCTTCTGTCACAGTTTGCAAGACTTTACCATGGGCAGGCACATCTTGGGAGAGATGCAATGATCAGATTGTTAAAAATTGACTGGTTTAACCTGAAATTCAGATATGCCGCAGAGGTTATGTGTCACAGATACATCATCTGTCAACAGATGAATTCCGGAAAAGGGACTGTGGTAACTTTGAGCCACATAGGGAGAGCTGGAGGTCAATTTGGCAAGATGCAGATGGATTTTATTAAAATGCCAATGTGTGAAGGTATGAAGTATGTGTTGGTGATTGTGTGTGTTTTCAGCCACTGGATTGAAGCTTACCCCACACGTAAGAATGACAGTCTCACAGTTGCAAAGCTATTGCTTAGAGAGCTAATACCCAGGTTCGGGATTATGGTCTCTTTAGATTCAGATAGGGGCAGACACTTCGACAAAGAGGTGATTAAGCTCTTGTGTGCTGCATTGGACATTGAACAAAAGCTGCATTGTAGTTACCGCCCTGAATCATCAGGACTAGTAGAACAGATGAATGGTACCTTGAAGTCGAGAATAGCAAAAATGTGCGCAGCTACCAATATGAAATGGCCAGATGCATTGCCCTTAGTGCTGATGTCGATGAGAAACACCCCTGATAAGAAGACAATACTATCACCCCATGAAATCCTCATGGGCAGAGCTATGAGGCTGCCTGCAGTACCCGCAAATGCTCTTGTGAATATCACGGATGATATGGTGTTGGACTACTGCAAAGGTTTGGCTGATGTGGTCCGCTTTTTTTCCCACCAGGTGGAGGCCAACACATTGCCACCGATCAGTGATCCAGGTCACAACCTGCAAGCAGGTGACTGGGTGGTTGTCAAGAAGCACGTGAGAAAGTCGTGTTTGGAGCCACGTTGGAAAGGACCATATCAAGTGATACTAACAACAACCACTGCTGTGAAATGTGCAGGCGTTCCAAACTGGATACATGCCAGTCACACAAAGAAGGTAACATGTCCGACTGATGAGAAACTTGAAGTTTCCGACTCAGCAATTCCAGAGAAGGAAGTCTCAGGGCCAGAGAAAGGCCAAAGGGGAACTGAGACTGCAACAGAGCCCACTGAGGACGGCTTAGTCCCTCAAACAGTAAACGAGCTCGAGAGAGGAGACGGTGAGCCCATCTCAGTAGAGGCAACAGGAGAACAATATAAAGGAGAGGTTCTCCCAGAAGTAGACGGATACGGGTTAGAGCTTGAACCTGTTACAGACCCAGAAGAAGAAGAAGGGGAAATAGTAGAGAGAGGCCAAAGCACACCGGCATCCCCTGAGCCAGTTGCAGGTCTGTCAAGAGGAAACACCATAGCACAAGAGGAGGGTGCTGTTCAGCGTCCTGAAAAGTTGAGCAGGAAGAAAACACATAAGGGTGATAACTTGCCAAGGAAACAAGTTGCCAAAGAAAAGGTCATGCCAAGTGAAACAATAGCGGAAGAAATCGATGCAACCAGGATAGAGGATTTGAGTGAAGGAGAATTGCAAAGTGAACGCAGGTTGAAAAGAAAAAGAACCGCAAATAGAAGGTACACGGGTCCTGAATGGGCATACGCAACGACATCTGAATGGCAACAAGAATTCTTAGCATTCTGTTTTGATCGAGAAGTACCAGGCCAATACTACGGTACCTGAAATCAGATAGAGAAAGAGACTGTGTTAAATTGAAATTGAAAGCTGAAAAGCTGAGAAAAGAGACTGAAAAAATTACTGGATGTGACATTGAAATCCTGAATTGACTTTGAAAAAACGATTATGACAAGCTGCTAACCTAATTTGACAAAGGGTCCTGGAGTGAGTGAAATGCTGTAAATACACGCAGAGAGAAAGAGAGACTTGCATCAAGAAAAAAAGGGAAAAAAAAAGAGTTTTTAAATCATCCTCAAGTTGATTGTTTGTTTGAATTATTCTGCTATCTGATTTTTTACAGACCATGGCTTATAATAGAAGTAGTAATAAGAAGGGTAAAGTGTGTGGTTGGTTAAGCGTTATATTAGGTATTGTGTGTGCAATAATAATTGTAGGTGTGATCGTGGGAATGCCGTGGTTGGATAAGAAAGCAACTAACAATGCTTCAAAACCTGAGACTACAACACTAACACCGTGGGAAAGGTTTGAGCAGGATACAAAACTCTTGCATGAGGGAACTAATTCGAAAGGGGAACTCTCCACTAACGTCTTCTATCGCTTACTGAATGAGTATGTTGAAACCATGGATGCGAGAAATTGTTATGTGTGCACAAAGATTCCTTCATCAGTGCAAGAAGGGGTCACCTACCATAGCTTGCCGTTAACATATGGGATAAGCTGTAGTTTACTACTAACAAGATTCTATGACCAGGAGCATGTGCAATACTTTTATTCTAACTTGGATGTGGTGCATTCCTTCCCAGGGAGATCCATTCAGTATGCAGATGAATGCAGCTGTGACTGAGTGTCCTTTGTTTATGGCGGTGTGGGTGAAATGCACAAGGGCAGCTGTCAACCACCACAGACCAGACGTAGATTGGAGATAAGCTGTAAGGCACAGATGGCAGTAAGTGCAAAGAAATTCCCACTTTCTAAAAGTGCCATTTTTTTAAAAGTATTATCTAATCCAACTTCACCAGTAAGCAGGATTTTCTGTTAGCTTTCTGGCCAAATTAAACATTATAGGGCTACTCCTTTCAGAACTGATTATTCCACTTATAAGTATATAAGGGCAGATCTAATGCTAACCTATAAAAGGAGCAGGCCTCACCCTAGTGAGAAATGAATTTGTGAGTTTTTCACTACCAGGACATGTAAAACACATAAGTACATGTCCTGCCTTTTTTTTACATAGCACCCTGCCCTATGGATTACCTACAGCCTACCTTAGGGTTGACATATTTAGAAAGAGGGGAGTTTGAGGCTTGGCGAGCAGTTTTAAATCCCAAGTCAAAGCTGTAGTGAAACTGCATACGCAGGCCTTGCAATGGCAGACCTGAAACATGGTTAAGAAGCTACTTATATGGGTGGCATAATCAGCGCTGCAGGCCCACTAGTAGAATTCATGTTACAGGCCCGGGGTCATGTAGTACACTTTTCTAGGGACTTACAAGTAAATTAAATATGCTAATTGGGTATAAGCCAATGTTGCCATGTTTTTAGGGAGAGAGCACATGCACTTTAGCACTGGTTAGCAGTAGTAAAGTGTCTAGAGTCTTAAAGCCAACATAAATATGATCAGTAAAAGAGGAGGAGGAAGGCAAAACATTTGGGGTGACCCTTGGGAGAGGGACATGTTCCAACACACTGTATACAGCACAACATCTTTCAAATACTCTACCATTCACAGGCACACATACTCCCAGCACATGTATAACATGTATAACACACAGGCACTACACAGCACAACATACCAGAACAAAGTAGGCCAAGGGGTGAGTTAAGAGCACAGAAGCAAAACTATAACTGAGTGAGCCTGTGAGGCCTCACTTTAGTGACATATGTAAAAAGGCCTGTGTACTTCTACTGATCACTGCACTGTATCCCACCACCACTGTGTCTGCCTTGCTTAACAACTGGCAAAGGTAGTAGCCTTTTGACACTATGAGGATAGCACTTTGGGTAAGCAAAAGTTAGCAATCCATGAGACACGTTCATGTCATTACGCACACACATGATCTACGTTTGCCACATGACAACAAAAATCTGCAGCAGGGATCCAGACATCATTACAGGGAAGGGATGCATGCCCATCACCATGCAAGGGAATTCTCTTTCCCAATGCACACAATCTGAATTGCAATTGTTTTTCAAAGTAATCTATAATAAACTGATTTACGTGTATTAAGTAGATAAATACAACCGGTATATTGTATGTTTATTTTACCAGCAAGAATGCACACTTATTTTAAGTGGCTCCATGGTGTCTCTTTCTTAAGACAGTGTGAGAGAAAGGATTTAAAAGAGGCCTAGAGGGAATGTTGTTTAGTGTCCAAGCCTTGTAAGGAATAAAATATGCCTAACGAAGGCACCTCTGACATTCATCACCTTATAAAAGAAGCTGATCCTTTGTCATTCTGCTTCCACATGATCATGGGACACACAAGTGTCTTAAAAAATAGCATTGTAATCTAATTTATCCCATATCTATGCAATTATTTCAGTAGGGTCGTTGCACCGCTGCTAAGGCACAAGCAGAATGTGCACGAAATTGTATTTTATGACATTTTCACTGACAGTTACACAGCTCAAAATATTACTTGAGGGTGTTATAATAATCGGGCCATGGAGCGGCTCGTGAAGCTTCATGTATGTCATGACAGTGGGAAGTTGTGAACTCATATATTCTCATGTGGTTACTTAGGTTGGCATACTGTAGCATTAAATAGAGTCGAATGCATTATTGTGGAGTGGGGCATTGTGAAATGTAGAGCTTTTTAGTTGAGGTAAATTAGTTTTTTCTCACATCGAGGACAGAATGCGTGTTTTTATAAATGCCACTAAACACTAAGGGGCATATTTATACTCTGTTTGCACCGAATTAGTGTCATTTTTTTTTACTCTAATTCGGTGCAAAACTAACTCCATATTTATACTTTGGTGCTAGATCCCTCTGGCACCAAATTTATGGAGTTAAAGTCATTTTTTGAAAGTGGAGACCTACTTTGCCTTAATGAGATGCAAGGTAGGCGTTCCCGTGCAAAAAATGACTCTATGGCCTTAACGCCATATTTAGGGGCATATTTATACTCTGCGGCATATTTATACTCTGTTTGCACCGAATTAGTGTCATTTTTTTTAACTCTAATTCGGTGCAAAACTAACTCCATATTTATACTTTGGTGCTAGACCCATCTAGCACCAAGGCCCTGATTTAAACTTTTTTTGCACCGCATTAACGTCATTTTATGACACAAAAGTGGCGCAAACTTACAAAATATTGGCCCTTATTTATACTTTTTGCTGCAAAACTGCACTAACTCAGTTTTGCACCAAAAAGTTTAGCACCGGCTTGCACCATTTCTGTGCACCAGCCGGGCACCATATTTATGGAATGGTGCAAGCCGGTGCAAAGGGTAGGCTAGAGTTTTAAAAAATGACTTTAGTCGGGTGGGGCTGGCAGTATGGAAGAAGAGGGTTTAGCACCAAAAAATGGCTTTAGGCAGGTTAGAGTAAAAAAAAAATTACTCTAACCAGATTAGCGTCATTTTATGGTGCTAAACCTACCATGCCACATGACTCCTGCCTTAGAAAAGGCAGGAGTCATGTCCACCACCCCAGTGGCCAGCACAGAGGACAGGGTTCCCCTGGGCATGGCCATTGCACCCAGTGCCATGTATGGGGGCCCATTTCAGGGCCCCCTATGGCACTTTCAAAAATAAAATGCACTTACCTGTACTTACCTGGGATGGGGTCCCCCATCCTCGCAGTCCCTCTAGTGTGGGTGGGGGTGCCCCTAGGGCCTAGGGAGGGCACCTCTGGGCTTATTCCATGGTGTTCCACCATGGAAATAGGGCCACAGGTCCCCTAACACCTGCCCTGACCCAGGTCTTAAAAAATGGGGCAAAGCAAACTTTGCCCCATTTTTTTACCCCTCCTCCCTCCCTTGCACCATTTTTACATGGGAGTATAAATATGGTGTTAAGGCCATAGAGTCATTTTTTTGCACGGGAACGCCTACCTTGCATCTCATTAAGGCAAGGTAGGTTTCCACTTCCAAAAAATGACTTTAACTCCATAAATTTGGTGCTAGACGGGTCTAGCACCAAAGTATAAATATGGAGTTAGTTTTGCACTGAATTAGAGTAAAAAAAAATGACACTAATTCAGTGCAAACAGAGTACAAATATGCCCCTTAGCATCAAAAAATGATGTTAATCTGGTCAGAATCATTTATTTTGACTCAAAACTGCCTAACGTCATTTTTTTTTAAGCTAGCCTACCCTTTGCACCGGCTTGCACCATTCCATAAATATGGTGCCCAGCTGGTGCTAAAAAATGGTGCAAGCCGGTGCAAAACTTTTTGGGGCAAAACTGCCTTAGTGCAGTTTTGCACCAAAAAGTATAAATAAGGCCCTAAGAACGTGTTTTTAATAGACTGGCTGGGTAATACGATGCAGTTCCAGATGCAATATGTGGTGACTTTAAAGGATCTTTCTTTTATTATTTTATGTCTATACACTAGGCCTGGGCCTGCCAGCATAATGTCAGCAATAATTTCAGCAATTTTGCATTACACTTGTTAAGTGAACACCATTGTGAAACTTTGTGTAATTATGCACCATTCACAGTAAAGATTTTCAGTGAAATGCGCCATTGGTGGTAAAACTTCACTGCAAATGCTTGCTAACAACTAAACGCAAATGGCTGTTGTTTGCAGTGCTTTGTTTAAAGCATGATTGTGCCAAAAAGTGACTAGAGGACGCATTTCACTTTAAATTAAAGTGCCTAATGACACATTTGGATCGCGTATAATTCTGTGTAATTTCACATAATTTTGCCGAAGGCAATTCAGTGAAAAAAACGGGAGCTCAGGGCACTCCTTAGCCACACCCTTCATCCTTCCCCCGGATCATCCCATGCTTTTTTGCTCTGTCTCGGTGAAGTAAGAGTGCCCTGTTACCCCTGATGTGGCAAAATGTCCATGGTTTTAGAAAAGGAAATACTAGGCAGATGTCTGCTCCACTTGTAATGTGCCTGATGTATGGTATCAGATATGTCTGAATTCCTTTGACACCAACAGTTATCTTGACAGAATGACTGTGAAAATGAAACAATGCAGGAGATGGAGGATACTCTGGGTGCTGTGCAGTTGATGGGAATGTCCCTGTGGCCACTCCTTTGTCCACAGGTCAGATGGGGTGACTTTGGTCACAGTGGTCCTCTTGAAGTCCTCTTTGAGCTAGTAGAAGGCTAGCTGCTGCTAGGCTACCAGTCTCCATCCACAGCATTCCCAGTGGTATCCTTTAATGGAGGCTGGTGTCACTCTTGTACAACAAATCTGGACTCAGATAACACTCCTGGGTCCAGCAGGCTTGGGTGCAACTTTTGGCAATTGAGGATTGGTCTCTTGTGGTGCCCAGTGGTGATCAGTGCTGATTCTCCAGGTGTGGCTACTGACTTGCTGAGTTTTGGTTACTTAAGGTTTGATGGCCTTTGTACTGGTTCCAGAAGGTCAGCCACTTGATCCTGGGAGTCACATCTGTGGTCTGGGGCTGGGGAGTGACTTTTCCTCAAGCCAGGAGCCACAGGCACAGTCCTCTCTTTGCTATCTCAAGGTGCAGGAGGTGCTGTCCAGCAGACTGTGCAGCCTGTCTTTGCCAAGTCCAGGAGCTCTCAGGGCAATCCTTCTTTAGACCTTTCTCCAATTCCATCGTGACTCAAGGTTCAGGGTGCCATACTTATGCCCAGAAAGTGCCGTGGGAGGATGATGTGGTCACTAGCTAATGGGCTACTAGGATCCCTCCCACCCTGTGATGACTTCTGCAATGTGTTGCATCTAGCATTACCAGAGTGCACTATTCTGCCCACTCTCAAGATTTCTGAACCCTTCCTCCAATGTTAGAAACTTGGTAGTCCGCTCTAGAAGTGTGGCTACTTGTGGGCTGCACACCCATGGGAAAACCGGTTTGGGCACTGGTCTCCCCTCTTTGTTCCCACTGCCAGCCTGTCTACCTGACTAAAGGGGCAACCCCTCGGGAGTATGATCACAGTCTGCCCACCAAAGGCAGCTTCACCTTTCAAGCTCACCTTTTTGGGCCACACTCTCAGTGGCTTCCTGCAAGGGTAAGATAAGATCTCTCCCTGATGAAGGCTGCTATTGTTCCTGAGTCTAGGAGTCGTTCACATGGCTAGCCAGGAGGGCACAAAGCTGTCTGGTTGTCAGTGATCATGTGATGCCACAGGACAACTGGCTCACAGAGTGGTAACGTTCATAAAGATGCTTTTCCATAAATGGGACCTTAAATTCAGCTTCCGAACCACGTAGGGTTTTTTGCAACAATTAATTTGATATCTTGAAGTACCCATTTTAGCATCCCCATTCAGAAGTTAGCTGGGCTGAGTGGTCAGCCGGTAATTCTGTTTTAGCCAATAGGGCTACTAACTCGTCCAGAGCAAAAACAACAATTTGGAAGCTTTGCCTTTAGGACATATAAAAAATAAATGTCCCACCTAATAATATACATCTCCCTGCCTTAGGGCAATGTAGTCCTTCCGTAGGGGAGACTTACATGTATTGCTAAGGTAAGTGGGGGCTTTGCCAATGGTATAAATGGCAAAGTCAGACTAGCAGTTTTAAATCTGCCCTTCCAGGCTGCAGATGCACGCTAAGAGCCATTTTGTACTTTATGACTCACAGGATGGCACATTAATTCCTGCAGCCATGGGTGGACACTGCCTTACATTCCCTGGGTACCATATATCAGGTACTTATAAGTAAGTCAGTCTCTGCCAATGGGTTAGAACACAGACACTGAGGTCTGGTTAGTAGACCTCCATGCACTCTCGGATTTGACACACCGGTAGCGTTGGTCCACAATTGTGGGAATGAACATGCAAAAAGAGGCCGTTCCTTACAGTAACCAGATGTCAACTTATCAAAATATTTCTCCCCTAACAATTGATGCTCTGGACCACTGACATCAAAGAAGTGGCCTAATTCACCCATTATCAATGGGGCATGGTTCCCTGCAAGAGTGAGAATCATGGTGATGGACATGTACCCCTGCCCTGAATGTCTCAGCTGCTATGATGTATGGATACCTAATGCTGACTGTTGTTGTCATGGGTGAACACAGATCATACCTATGCACCATGCCATAAGCCTGTCTCATGTATTGTGCTTTTGTGGACCTGGAGGGGTTCCCAAAGTGCTACCCTCATAATGGTGAAAGGCTACTGTTGTTGCCAGAACACAAGCAGCACAAGCACAGTGGTGGCAACATAATGTGTAGTGATCAGTAGAAGTGAACAGGCCTATACACCTCTGTCACTGGAGTGAGGCCCACCAGCTCACTCATGTAAAGTGTTGCTGCTGTGTGCTTAACTTAGCTTTGGCCTATATCAAGTTAGTATGTAGTGCTGTGCAGGTGTGTGTGTTGTATGCATGTGCTGGGTGTATGTGTGCTTGTTTCTGCTACATTTCAAGGAAAAATATGGATTACATTTTTTGGAGATTCTGTGATGACTGGAGGTAGAGGAATCCTCCCAGACAGATTTGTGGATTGCTACGTTTCTGTGACATGGGTGGGACACATACTGGAGGTAGGAGAGTCAAAGCACCTCAAAGGGTGCTTTTGTATTTAGAGAGAGGTCACTGGAAAGGGGCATGGCACATCTCAGGAAGAAGATGGGTTTGACTACAGAATCATAAAGAGTATGGCTGAAGCCCTGGGGTTATCTTTTGATACACGTCACCTTTGCTGACATCTAGATGTAAACGTCTAGTCACTTTCATGGACTGTGTTGTGGGGCTATCAGATTTGGAGTTACTCCTGCTGAGACAGTCTACTTTCTGGGGAAGGGCATGCCAGAGGACAGTGCAATTCAAAAGGAAGCAAACTCCCATGTCAAACTTCAAAGACTCAGACAATAAACCACATATGTTGTCTAGAAGTGAACTATAAGAAAGGGAACTTGAGTCCCACAAAATTCTCAACTGTGAAACAGCTAGACAGGCTTTGCAAGTAGGGGAATCTCTGCAAGAAGTCTGCCTGTGACCAGGACTGGAGGCTAAGGCTGGTTGACTGGAAATTACCAAGGGACATCCAAGACCTCCTGCCCCTGGAGCCTGTAGCACCAGTTTCTGCCTGCTTGACAGGACACATGAGTTCCTTGAGGAAAAGGAGAGCACTGGATGGAGCGTGGTTCAGTGGAGGAGCCTGTCATGTAGAAATCTGCAGCCTGTAAAGTGAAGAGACAGCTGCTGCATCAATGAGGTCGTTGCTCATGTGCAGGTTCAAGCCTGTGGCGCCATATGCAAGAAGAGGCTGCTGTAAAGTAAGCCATGAAGTTTGCTATGCTGATCAAGCCATCACCAGTGTGTATTGTTTATGGTGGAAAATCCATATGCCAGAGGGGGCCGCTCTAAGGTTTGCAGTGCCAATCAAACCGTCGCCCATGTGCGGTGTGTAAGTTGTTGATAAAGTATGCTTTTCAAAATCCAAAGCTGAGCCTCAGGATTCTTCAACATAAAGATGCATCTTTGAAACTCTTTAGATGTATGGGCTATATTATATCTTCTAGAAGAAATATAGGCCCTCATTATGACATTGGTTGTAAATCCCGCTTACCGCCACGATGACGTCCTCTAACATACCGCCGCAGTGGCGAATATCCGTTCCCCATATTATGGCACACACACCAATCCGACAGAATACAGCCACAGACAAAAATCTACCAGCCCAAAGGTCAGTGCAAAAGTGGCGGAACCAACACCCATACCGTTACGCGAACAGATCAATGCCCACCACATTATGACCCAAAAATCACCACAGCAGACATTCAGTGGCAGTAAACCATTAGCGTACATACCACCACGCTTAGAATAGACACCCACATACAAAACAACACTACAATGGCCAATACTAAAAATACACACCTGACACTCATGCACATACCAAACCAACCCAGCCACAGCACCATAAAACACACACCCACATTAGCCACAACCCACTACGAACAACAATTACTGCCAGGAGATTGACACGAACAGCACAGAGACAACTAGACACACACACCACATACACCCATACATCCCTCACGTACCCCACATCACACACCCCACCACATTACTCAACACACTCTCACCAACACACACCACACAACACCCATGTCCCCACAAAGGCACCCCTGTTTCACTGATGAGGAGTTAAGGGTCATGGTGGAGTAAATTGTCAGGGTATAGCCACAACTGTTTGGAGCACAGGTACATCAAATATCCATTGCCAGGAAGATGGAACTATTGCGGAGAATCGTGGACAGAGTGAACGCCGTGGGACAACATCCAAGAACAAGGGATGACATCAGGAAGAGCTACGGGGGAAGGTACATTCCGTGGCAGGAAGGCACCAGCTCACAATACAGAGGACAGGTGGTGGACCCCCACCTCCTCCCCGACAGCTCACAGCATGGGAGGAGCAAGACTTGGGATTACTGCATCATGAGGGACTCACTGGAGTAGCCGGAGGACTGGACACTGGTAAGTCAATATTTACTACTTGTCACCCCCCATACCTGCATGCCACCACACCCCCTCACCTTAACTCCAATCACTCAGATTTATCCCGCACACAGCACCTAGACAGGTGACTAACCCCAATGCCTAGCCCTGCATGCCATACCAATGGATGGATAGCCCTCCCAGTCCTGCATGGTCACCAATCACTAAAGCATGCACAGCATAGGGAAACTAGCAATCTGACAATACATCACCATACACAAAGAAAGGTGGCAGGGCAGCAGCAACCACAGAGGGGAAGCCAGGGATGTACAATATGTCACACACATGAAGCATAATACATCACTTACATGCCCACAGGTGTCCCAGCCAATCCCAGCAGAGAGGAGGTGCCACGACTATCCAATCCCCCAACAGAAGATTACCCCAGTGATGACAGTAACTCTGGACTTCAGGATCTGGATCAACAACTTGGCCCATCAAGGATGACTGCACAGTCGGTCCCCTAAGCCCACTCACAGTCCACCACAGAGCCTCACCCATCAGTATCCAACACCACGGCACCCACCAGCATACCTGCACCTCTGTCCCCAGGACACATCAATCAGCAGTGTGCCCACCTGTACAGGGACCCCAGGCCACACCTCGCCCCCAAGACAATCAGGGACCTGGGGTCATTGGCAGTGGGCACACTGTTCAGGGGACAGAGGACACTGGGAGGACGGCTGTCTGCCAGGGGAGGAGAGGTCCAGGGAACCGACTCTCCTGGAGGCACTCACTGAGATCCTGGGAGCCTACCAACATTCCCAGGAAACAATTGGCCAGATCCTTGACAACATGCAGGAGGACAGACGACTGCAGGAGGAACAGTTACAGGGGATCAGGGAGGACTTGCAGGCCATCAACACCACATTGATCTCCATACCAGGGATGCTGGCAGACATGGCCAACATCATGAGGGAAGCAACAGCAGACCAGCAGGCCCCTACCACTAGCCAGTCCATTGACCAGCCCTCCACTTCCGCTGCAGCAAGTGGGCAGGAGGCCCTACCACAGGACCCACAGGCAACCAGCACCCCTCCCCCTGCAAAAGGTGAAGCACCCCGCAAATGTTCCCTGTGACCCAGACAGAAGCCAGAGACACTTGCCAAGACCACCGCCAGGAAATTAGATTCACCTGATTGTCCCCCTTGTGTCCCACCCTGTCACCTTGCCCACTTTTAATTGCCTTTGCTCCCCTTCCTAAGGCCTCTTGGACATGGCACCTGTGCTACAAACAGACTGGAAAAAAACCTGGACTTTTCTCCATCATCACCCCATTCCATTGCACTTTTCCACAATTTCATAGCACTACAATAAACACCCTTGAACACAACTTGACTACTAGTATTTTATGTGTTGACAATGTGCATTGATGGAAACAGTCACATCTAGTGCAAATGATCTGAACACTGTGAGAGCATAGTAATAATCACCTGTAGCTGTCTGTACTCATCACATCAGTACACAGTTGTTATCTCACCAACATCTGTAAAATGACAAGCCATCGGTGACAGTATGTTGAGATGTTAATGCCATCATGCTACAGCCACACAGAAAACACCAATAGTCAGAGGAATGGTCAGTTGCACTGTCTCACCTGTGTGTCATTGGAAGTATTGATGTATCACTGATGTTCTGTTGTCCTCATTCTCATCCTCTGCCTCCTTATCCTCACTGTCCTCAGGGTCCTCTGCTGCCACGGGGGCCTCTCCAGTCTCCTCCGCCTGCAGAAAATGTGCATGCCGTCTGAGAGCCAAGTTGTGCAACATGCAGCATGCCACTACTATCTGGCAGACATTCCCAGGTGAGTTGAACAGGGATCCACCCTGGAGGCACCTGAACCTGGCCTTCAGGAGCCCAAAGGTCCTTTCAATGATCCTTCTGGTTCTCCCATGTGTATCATTATAATGTTTCTCAGCCCCTGCTTTGGCATTCCTCACAGTGGTCAGCAGCCACAATGGGTTTGAGTAGCCAGAGTCACTTGCAAGTATTGAGGGACAACATTTAGCCTCACACAATGATATGAGGATGACACCTGAAAGCACACACTAACATACAGTGGGTTGGTGTAGGAGGCTGGCCTGGCTTGTAGTGGGTACCAAGGGGTACTTATATTGTGTACCAGGTCCAGTTATCCCTTATTAGTGTAGAAGAGGTGTTTCTAGCAGCTTAGGCTGATAGAAGGTAGCTATAGCAGAGCAGCTTAGGCTGAACTAGGAGACATGCAAAGCTCCTACTATACCACTGGTGTCATATGCACAATATCATAAGAAAACACAATACACAGATATACTAAAAATAAAGGTACTTTCTTTTTATGAGAATATGCCAAAAGTATCTCAGTGAGTACCCTCAGTATGAGGATGCCAAATATACACAAGATATATGTACACAATACCAAAAATATGCAGTAATAGCAAAAGGAAGTAATGCAAGCAATGTAAAGTTACAGTAGATTGCAATAGGAGCACATAGGTATAGGGGCAACACAAACCATATACTCCAAAAGTGGAATGCGAACCACGCATGGACCCCAAACCTATGTGAGCTTGTAGAGGGTCACTGGGACTGTAAGAAAACAGTGAGGGTTAGAAAAATAGCGCCCCCCAAGACCCTGAAATGTAGGTGTAAAGTGCACCTATATTCCCCAGAGAGCACAGAAGTCGTGATAGGGGAATTCTGCAAGGAAGACCAACACCAGCAATGCAACCAAAGTGGATTTCTGGACCTGAGTACCTGTGAAACGAGGGGACCAAGTCCAAGAGAAGCGACAATGTCGAGAGGGGGCAGATGCCCAGGAAATGCCAGCTGAGTGTGCAATGAAGCTGCCACCGGATGGTAGAAGCTGTGGATTCTGCAAGAACGAAGAGGGCTAGAAACTTCCCCTTTGGTGGATTGATGTCCCACGTCATGAAAAAGCTTGCAGAGGTGTTCCCATGCAGAAAGACCACAAACAAGCCATGCTAGCTGCAAGGGTCGCGGTTAGGGTTTTTAGATGCTGCTGTGGCCCAGGAGGGACCAGGATGTCGCCACTTGGATGAGGAGACAGAGGGGGCGCTCAGCAAGTCAGAGAGCCCTCACAGAAGCAGGCAGCACCCGCAGAAGTACCGGAACAAGCACTTAGAAGAGGAGTGAACCGGAGTCCATGCGAAGTCACAAAAGGGAGTCCCACGACACCGGAGGACAACTCAGAAGGTTGTGCACTGCAGGTTAGAGTGGCGAGGACCCAGGCTTGGCTGTGCATGAAGGAAATCCTGGAAGAGTGCACAGGAACCGGAGCAGCTGCAAATCACGCGGTACCCAGCAATGCAGTCTAGCGTGGGGAGGCAAGGACTTACCTCCACCAAACTTGGACTGAAGAGGCACTGGACTGTGGGAGTCACTTGGACAGAGTTGCTGAGTTCCAGGGACCACGCTCGTCGTGCTAAGAGGGGACCCAGAGGACCAGTGTTGCAGTCTTTTGTTGCCTGCGGTTGCAGGGGGAACATTCCTTTGTCCCACGGGAGATTTCATCAGAGCTCCTGGTGCAAGAAGGAGGCAGGCTACCCCCAGAGCATGCACCACCAGGAAACAGGCGAGAAAGCGGCAGGATCAGCGATACAAGGTTGCAGTAGTCGTCTTTGCTACTTTGTTGCGATTTTGCAGGCGTCCTGAGCAGTCAGCGGTTGATCCTTTGGCAGAAGGTGAAGAGAGAGATGCAGAGGAACTCTGATGAGCACTTGCATTCGTTATCTAAAGAATTCCCCAAAGCAGAGACCCTAAATAGCCAGAAAAGGAGGTTTGGCTACCTAGGAAGGAGGATATGCTAGTAACACAGGTAAGAGCCTATCAGCAAGAGTCTCTGACGTCACCTGCTAGCCCTGGCCACTCAGAGCAGTCCAGTGTGCCAGCACACCTCTGAATCCAAGATGGCAGAGGTCTGGGGCACGGTGGAGGAGCTCTGGGCACCTCCCCTGGGAAGTGCAGGTCAGGGGAGTGGTCACTCCCCTTTCCTTTGTCCAGTTTTGCACCAGAGCAGGGCTGGGGGATCCCTGAACCAGTGTAGACTGGCTTATGCAGAGATGGGCACCATCTGTGCCGCATCAAAGCATTTCCAGAGGCTGGGGGAGGCTACTCCTCCCCAGCCCTGACACCTTTTTCCAAAGGGAGAGGGTGTAACACCCTCTCTCTGAGGAAGTCCTTTGTTCTGCCTTCCTGGGTCAGGCCTGGCGAACCCCAGGAGGGCAGAAACCTGTCTGAGGGGTTGGCAGCAGCAGCAGCTACAGTGAAACCCCGGGAAAGGCAGTTTGGCAGCACTGTGCTAGAGACTCGGGGGATCATAGAATTGTCTCCCCAATGACAGAATGGCATTGGGGTGACAATTCCATGATCCTAGACATGTTACATGGCCATGTTCGGAGTTACCATTGTGACGCTGTACATAGGTAGTGACCTATGTACAGTGCACGCGTGCAATGGTGTCCCCGCACTCACAAAGTCCGGGGAATTTACCCTGAACGATGTGGGGGCACCTTGGCTAGTGCCAGGGTGCCCACACACTAAGTAACTTTGCACCCAACCTTCACCAGGTGAAAGTTAGACATATAGGTGACTTATAAGTTACTTAAGTGTAGTGGTAAATGGCTGTGAAATAACGTGGATGTTATTTCACTCAGGCTGCACTGGCAGGCCTGTGTAAGAATTGTCAGATCTACCTATGGGTGGCAAAAGAAATGCTGCAGCCCATAGGGATCTCCTGGAACCCCAATACCCTGGGTACCTCAGTACCATATACTAGGGAATTATAAGGGTGTTCCAGTATGCCAATGTGAATTGGTGAAATTGGTCACTAGCCTGTTAGTGACAATTTAGAAAGCAGAGAGAACATTACCACTGAGGTTCTGGTTAGCAGAGCCTCAGTGAGACAGTTAGTCATCACACAGGGAACACATACAGGGCACACTTATGAGCACTGGGGCCCTGGCTGCCAGGGGCCCAGTGACACATACACTAAAACAACATATATACAGTGAAATATGGGGGTAACATGCCAGGCAAGATGGTACTTTCCTACAGTTGAGACCATGGCTCACCTATTAGCCACACCCTGTGCCTCTGTAGTTGGGCCATCACATTTGGGATGCTGTTATTCCTCAGAACAAAGGTGTCATGCAGAAACCCAGGATACTTAACATTGATGTGGGAGATGTACTGGTCCACCAGGCACACCATTTGCACATTCAGTGATTGGAAACTCTTTCATTTCCTGAACACCTGTTCATTCTGGTAGGGGGGCTAGCGCAATATGTGTCCCGCCAATTGCCCCAACAATATTGGGCATATGTCCCATTGCATAGGATCCGGCCTTCACAGTGGGCATATCTTCCACCTGGGGGAAAGCTATGTAGCTGCACATGTGTTTCACCAGGGCAGACAAAACTCTTGACAGCACAATTGAAAACACTGGCTGTGACATTCCTGCTGCCAAGCCCACTGTCACCTGAAAAGAACCAGTTACCAGGAAATGGAGCACTGAAAGCACTTACACAAGACGGGGTATCCCAGTCAGAGGAAAGATAGCAGATATCAGGTCAGGCTCCAATTGGGCACACAGCTCTGTGATTGTGGCCCTGTCCAATCTATAGGTGAGTATAATGTGCCTGTCCTCCAGTGTAGCCAAGTCCACAAGGAGTCTGTACACAGGGGTTTGTCTCCTCCTCCTATTTATCTGCAGCAGAAGGTATCTAAGGGACACAAGAGTGAGTAGGCTGTCACAATTTGAACAATGGAACCCCAACTTCAGTGTACATAGTGCATTCATGTGATGGGACAGTGGGAATGGCAAGGTATATGCTAATCTAGGCTGTGACACAGTTAAGGTTGCTATGAGCATTGTCCGCCACCATTAAATTGCGACCACCTGTTCTGTTTGTAAGTACAGGTGAAAGTGAGATAACTCCGTCGGCGCTGGGCATCGTGGCAGAAGGCGATCTTGCACCGCCGTGCAATTCCTCATTGGATAATATGGGGCTCTATAGAGTACAGTGGCCAATGGGGATCTGCGCCGGTGGTGACAGTGTACACCCCCGCGGACGTAACCGCCATTTTCAAACTGATTCCTTACTTGTTTCCTAACTTTCAACAGGAGAACACCTACACCGCGTGTGCTGCTGTGACCTGTGTCTGGAACCTACCATGGCCTGTGTGACTGGGGAAAGGGCCCCTGCCTTCACTTCGGAGGAGTTGGAGCGTTTGGTGGATGGGGTCCTACCCCAGTACGGACTGCTGTATGGGCCTCCAGACTAACCGGTGAGTACACCTTGGGCACAATGCATGTGGTAAGGATGCATGGAGATGCATGTGCAAGCATCGTGTCATCAGGGAAATGTCTTATGGTGGTGTACATGGTGTGGGTCGGCCGAAGTGTGTGCCATTGGTGATGGAGACAGGCTTGGTGAACCAAATCTGTGACAGGCTACAATGTACTGTATGTGTTATGGTGTCCTCCTGTCTGGATTACCTCTGCAGGTCAGCACCCGTCAAAAGAGGGGATTATGGCATGCCATCGCCAAGGATGTGCTGACCCTTGGGGTCTAGGCAGGCAGATCCCCCACTGTCGGAAAAGGTGGGAGGACCTGAGACGCTGGGTACGGAAGACTGCGGAGGCTCAGCTGGGGATGGCCTCCCAACGAGAAAGGGTTGCCTGTCAGAACCTGACCCCACTGGTGGCTCACATACTGGCTGTGGCCTACCCAGAGCTGGATGGGAGCTTGAGGGCATTACAGCAGCCAGAAGGGGATGAGTACAGTGGGCATTACTACAATAATTGGCAGGTGGCATGGGATCCGGGTGGTGGGTGTGAGTTAGTGGGTGCCCCTAATGCCAGGCCAGACATCGCAGCTTGATCCAGCTCAAGGTTAATGGGTGTATGGCAAATGCAGGTAACCTAGCTTGCTAGCATTCCATGTCAGTCAGGGCTTTGTGGTCCCAGGAGGGGTGCAGTTGGCAGTGTGTGGCCCTCATCCTGTCGTGGCATCTGGCCAAATTACTGGCACTGCAATGCATAGTGCTCAAGCCTGATCCCTGTATGTGACGGTGCTGTGTATGCCAACTGTAGTGTTGGTGCAGTAATTGACTTAGTGTTTCCTTTCTGTCTCTCCCCCTTTTTTCTTCTGTCATCCTGTCCATGTGTGCATTAGCATCATCTGTCGGAGGAGCAGGGGCACTGGCGACAGAGGGAGCTGCATCCCACAGACCCTGGAGGCAGAGTCTACCGATTCTGAGGAAATCAGTGAGACTGAGGCCGAGGGGAGCACCACGGCGGACACAGCAGGTGACAACACAAACTCAGATACCTCCACTGATGGAAGCTCCCTGGTGGTGGCAGACACTTCAGTGACCATCCCAGTTACAGGTAAAGCCACCACCCTGTACCAGCACTGCCCTCCCAGTAGCCCCTCAGTGAGTTGCCTGTGTCCCCTCACCCAGGAAGGTGGGCATCTCCTTCGCCCCAGGCACCTCAGGCCCTGCCCCAGTGAGCCTTGCTGCCCTGAGTAAGGAGGCTATTGGCCTCCTGAGATCCATCTCTGTAGGCAAACATCCATTGTGAATGCCATCCAGGGGCTGGCATCCCAGATGCAGTAATGCAATGCATTTCTGGAGGGCATGCACGGTCGATTGGTGGACCAACAGAGATCGATTTAGGCTCTGGCCTCCTCTCTGATGGCAGCCATTGTCCCTGTTACTGCCATCCCCCTCCAACTACCACTTCCCTGTCCCAGTCTCCTCAAACCCAACCCATCCCATGCACACATAAAGAGGAGCATGCACACAAGACAACACAAAAGAGTGGCACAGGCAAACACAGGCACCACACTTCATCCCACAAGCACTCACGCAAACACCAGACATTTGCAGACACAACCACATCCACTGCCTCCATTGTCTCGCCCTCCTCCTCCACCTCCCTCACAGTCACGTCCACACTCACACCTGCATGCACTGCATCAACATCCACCACCAGCATCACCACACCAAGCAACACACACACCTCACTAACAGACACCTCCCCAACATCCATGCACATGTCCCATGTCCTCTCCCACCCTGTCTGTCCCCCCTCCTAAAGGACACACATGTAAGCACTCACACACCCAACAGCCATCCACCTCACAACAGCACACTGCCCATGCAGCTGCACCCAAGTCCAGCAGACATACACCTCCAACAACCACTCCCTCAACTTCCACTCCCATCCCTCCTCCCTCATCCCACCCCACCGTCCCTAAAAAGCTTTTCCTTGCCCAACTTGACCTCTTCCCTCCCCCCGTCCTGCCCAACCTGCCAGTAAGAGCAGGGTCCCAATGACCCAGCCCAGCACCTCAGCCAAACAGTCCACGTGGACAGTGGTGTCACCACCTAGTTGTGGTGGCAAGTCAGTGAAGGATCCCGCTCCGCCAGCCAGGAAGGTTAAGGATCCCACACCTCCTGCCATGAAGGGGAAGGAACTTGCACCTTCTGCCATGAAGGGAAAGAAGCCCTTGACTCCTGCCAGGAAGGATAAGGAGCTGGCTCATCCTGCCATGGAGGGAAAGAAGCCCTCAACCCCTGCAAGGAAGAGTAAGGATCCAACGCCTCCTGCCATGAAAGGGAAGAAGCCCTCAACTCCAGCAGAGGCTGTCAGGATGACACCACCATCACTAGTGGTCATGGGGCCCTCATCGCCAGCTGAGGAAGTGCAGCCCTCACCTCCAGCAGAAGCTGCCCAGGAGGCACCTCCACCTGCCAACACAGTGCAGCCCTCACCTCTAGCAGAGGCTGCCCAGGAGGCACCTCCACCTGCCAACACAGTGCAGCCCTCACCTCCAGTGGAGGCTGTCAGGGTGACACCGCCACCACCACCAAAGGTCACGGGGCCCTCACTGCCAGCTAAGAAAGTGCAGCCTACTCCTCCTGCAGAGGCTGCCCAGGAGACAACTTCACCTGCTGAGACTGTGCAGCCCTCGCCTCCAGATGACACTGTGCAGCCATGACTTCTGTACAAGGGCCCCCCTCCAGAAGCAGTAGGCATGTTCCCCACCTGAGAGACTGTGACCTTGCACTCCCCAGCAGAGAAAAATGTGCATGGAGCCCCCTCCAGAACCAGTGGGAAAGTCACCCACTCCAGAGACTGTGGCCTTGCACTCCCCAGCAGAGAGAAATGGGCATGGATCCCCCTCCAGAACCAGTGGGGAAGTCACCCACTCCAGAGATTGTGGCTTTGCACTCCCCAGCAGCTAGAAATGGCCATGGAGCCCCCTCCAGAACCAGTGAGCTTGTTCCTGTATTCGGCTGAGGTGCCCCCCAACCACCATCCCCCTGAGGTGCCTGCACAGTTCTATCCGGATGAAGTCAGGATTCGAGTTGTGCCTTGGACTGTGCCCTGTGGCCATGTGGGCCAATAGTACTTTGGACTGGGCATTGGCCCTTTGTGTACTTTTGTACATATCTGTTTTATGTACTATTGGTTCTTTTGGTAGCTGTTTACAATCAATACATTCTCATTACTGCATTCTTGTTGTCCTTGCATTATTCTGCTGTGTATTGTGTGCTATTGTTTTTCGTCTGCAGCTGGTTGTGTGTATGTTGTGTGTGGGTCGGGTGTGTGTCGTATGTGTGTGTGTCACTCTCGTTTTCCTCCCTTCCTTGTGTGCTAGGCAGCTATACTCACCGTTGTCATCTTTGTTGGCGTTGGTGTTCCAGGTGGAGCATGATATAGATGAGCATCGGGAAGACTTGCAGTTCCGGTTCCATGGCAGCGTTGTTCTTTCCTGTGTCTCCGATGGTGAGTCGTTGCTCTTCTGTGATGTGTTTCCACTAGGCTTTTGATGGCGTTGGTACCGACCTGGAAATCCTGGCGGATTGCAGGGTCAAAATATGGTGGGCGGTACTTTGTCTTCCGTCTGGCTGTTGTTGGCTACCCCCGTGCTCAGTGTTGTTAACACCCTGATGGTTGGTGTGGTACATTGGCTGACTATAGGAGTTATCTCTGCCATGGTCATAATTTGATGGTAATTACCGCCACATAATAAAACCGCCCCTAATATTTGAAACACTCCCCAGTATCAGACCACAATCCCTCATGACCCTTGAAGGCTCACATACCTTACACAAATATACAAATAACCCCTACCACCCTTGAGGTAAAGGCACTCTCTTCCTTTCTTTCCCCTTTAATCCTGAAGCTTGTACTGTCCCTTCTCTGTGAAAGAACAGAGCGCTAACTCGCACTTTAAGTCTGTGTAACTTCTTTTTGGACAACCAGCTGCTACTGATGCCAACTGATTTCTATGACCCTGTAGAACTCTCCTTTAAACTGCTGTGGCACTTTAAGTCTGTGTAGAATCGATTGCAAGTCCTTTGGAGCCTTTTGCATTATAATAGGTCTTAGGTTCATATTATGAAAGATTGTTTCTTGCAATGTATCATCTATTTTTATGATTACTGTTTTTATCTCCTTGGATGACTTCATTATACTTCACTGATTGGAGAAAATGTTTATAAGTGTATGTTTTTCAGGAATAATATTTCCGAAATGAACAATACTGACTTGAATAGCCAAGAGCCTGCTGGCACTGACACTTACTGAGGCACTGGAAGAAAGAGAGCAACTCCCTGTGGCTTGGAGGTCTGTAATTCAGCATTTATCCTGAAAGGTGGCAGGTCGGGATGCCACATTTTTTTCTGAGGCAACCTTAAACACCTCTTATGTTGCACTAATAGTGGTCATTAGACAACATAACAAGTAAAACGTATGGTAGCATGGGAATGTTGTAATTCAGACAAACCAAAAACAGGGGACATCATGCCTGAGACAGAAACACTAGTCAGTCAACCATATATATCTTGGAATTTGAGAAAAAGCTGCAGGTTCTGTTCCAAATAATTCAGTGATTTAGGCAGTCTTGACCTAGCGTTCTTGGCACTACAGTGATACCGGAGCAGTTTTTAGACTTAAAACTAGTTGGAATCATTATTCTGTCCCCAATTACAACTTAGATCCCAAAATGATCTTCTCAGTTGAAAGCAAACTGGTGTATTCAGATTTAGGGGCATTTCCTAAAAATTGTAAATCGGTTCAGGGGAACCGGAGATATGAATTTTTAAAGTATTATTATTTTCTAGCGCTTAGAAACAAAAAGCGCCAATCGGGTCATCTGGTTGCACCAGGACCGGGGCAAAGTCAAACTTTCAGGCCGACCGCGATGGAGCCCTGCTCGGCTACAAGTCGCGGGAGGCCTCGGTTAAAAAGTTACCTTCTGACTTAGTCTCTTTTTTGATGTTTTTCTTCCCCGGGACGAACCTGCCAGTTGAATCCGACCTCCTGGAGCCCTTGTCCGGATACGCGAAGTCGGTTTCCTCGGTGGTGATTTTTACCTTCGGACTTAGTCGTTTTTTCGAGATGAAAATCCTTCGACCGGGGTAAACCTGGATATTGATCCGACGTCCGTGGAGCCCTTCTCGGATACGATTGCTGGGAGGTCCCGGTCAACTTTTTACCTTCGGACTTAGTCTCTTTTTTGGATGTTTTTCTTTACCGGGACGAACCACGAAGTCAGGCCGGGTCGCGGTTGAGGCAAGCCGGCTAGAATTTCCGCGTCGGGTCGTTCACTTTATGGAGCTTTTTTTTCAAAAATTCTCCAATCTTTTCCAAACTTCTGGGGCTTCACCCAGATGTTCTTTTAAGGTTCTTTTGGGGTCCACAGCTCACCCCAAGGGTCCAGAAGTTCTGTGATGGTCCTTGGGAAGTGCGGACTTCAACTCCCAGAATGCACCAGGCGCAAACTCCTTTTTGGCCACTGGACAGTGGTCAGCTGGTCACTTTTTCAGGAGTTGGTGCAGGGGACTCTGGATAGCAATTTTTCACCTGTAGCAAACAGGGAGTCCCTCCTTGAACCAGTTGAAGCCAGGCAAAGTCCTTCTTGTGGTGAAGCCCAAGTGTGCAGCTGGTGCAGTCTTTCTGAGTGCAGGGTCCAGGTGCAGGCCAGGGGTCCAGCAGGGCAGTCCTTCTTCTTCTTTAGTTCCTTTCTTGTTGAATTCTGGAGGGGATCTGAGGTGTGGGGGCAGGTCTGCCAGTTTTATCCTTGCTCCTGGGTGAAAAGCAGGGGGGCCCTGGTTCTCCAATCAGGGACAGGGTCGTCCCCCTGTGATGACCACTTCCTGGGAAGTGTGGCAAAAATCCATCCCAGAAGGCAACAGTCTCTAAAAATCCAACATGGATGAATCTGATTTTTGGAGGTTACATCTGGCTGAGCCCACCCACTGGTGTGGCTAAAAATCATAAACACACCCCTCTCCTGCCCTCTCCTAATCTAATCAAGGGGGCACCTAATTGTCTGGGGTTGCAGGATGTGGGGGTGTTGCTGGGTGCTGCAAATGTCCTTCTCTGCCTTTGAAGACCAGTTTGGCAGCCCTCCCCCTTCCTGCCTCACCATCTGCTGAGGGGAGATTCTCTCCCCCAAGCACATTCCTTTGTGTGAAGCCTGGCCACTTCACACCTAATCAAGGCAGCCTGGCAGAAGCTGCTGCAGGCTGGCCAATCAGAGCACAGCAGCAAAAAACAATGCAGAGCTGAAATTGGCAACTTTTTAGGTAAAGTCTAAACTTTTTACCTGGACAAGTTATATTAAATCCAACAACTGGAAGTTGTGGGATTTATTACAACAATCAACTTGATACCAAATTCTTGGTATGCAACATTTAAGGAGACTTTAAAATTTAAAATAAAGTCTGCCCATTCTAGCCTATGAAGGCCATTTACTTCAATGAGGGAAAAACGAATTTGGCTGTTTTTACCTCACCAGGGCTTATAAATCTATTTTTATAAAGTCCCTGCTTATAGTTACATGGCACCCAGCCCTAGGGGCACATAGGGCACACCTTAGGGGTGACTTATATGTAAAAATAAGGTAGTTTAAGACTTTGGAAGTACCTTTAATTCCAAAGTCGAATTTGCATATAACTTTAATTTAAAAGCAGCCAGCAAGGCAGGCTTGCTTTTAAAATGACACTGGGCACCTCAGCAGTGCACCTAGGTGTGCACCACCTATGCTGTGGTCCCTAAACCTACATGCCCTACCATATACTAGGGACTTATAGGTAGGTTAACTTAGCCAATTATAATTAGCCTAATTTGCATATCCATTTTACACAGAGCACTGGCCCTGGGACTGGTAAGCAGTACCCAGGGCACAGCCAAGAGTCAGTAACCACCAGTACCTATCCAGAAAGAGTGGGGGTGATCAGGCAAAAAAAAAGGACTTTCCTACATCCATCCTTCCGCTTGTTATGTCAGCCACAGCCTACCTGCATGTGACTAACTCTGCTCTTTTCCAGTTAAATGTTTCTGCCATTGCCCATCGATCCATTCACAGACATCAGCATGTTGGAAATTCTCAAAAGCCACAATGACCTTACAAAATCAAGGTTTTGGAAAAGTACAAAATCAATATGAATTTATTGTCAGCATTCATTTGTTGTGCTGAGTTCTCATTGTAAACATGACTAAACGTCTTTCTAGTCTCATGTGTTGGTTACCTTTCTTGTGGCAATGTATCAGTACTCTTCGTCCTTCAGGAGCTATGCTAGCATGCTATAAATAGTTTTAAAAAATAACATATTTATACGGGAACGATTGTACTCGCAAGCATAAGACTTTATTAATTCAGATAATCTCTTAATATAAGAACTGTCAGTTCATGCTGTTGTAGTAATTTACTAAACTCTACCCTTCCCGGTGGTTTGACAACCATAAGAATATTGTTCATTAGTTTAAAACAAAACTTTTTCCTGGATAAAAGATCTCGAACAACTGTAGACTTGTTCTTAGTATAACAGCAAATTGCCATATTTAGTGCATAGAAGTTAAAATACACCTATACTGTTTTTCTCTGGACTACATAGACAGTATTCAGGGATAACATGTTTTTTATAGCTCAGCGGCTAATTCAGCTCGCAAGTATAGACGTCTGACCTAAGATTACCTCAGATCACAATCTGCTTTTGCTGATTTTACAGTTACCCAACTCTAGTACGAAGGGAAGGGTTTTTACTTTTCCCAGATCACTTTTATCTAATCCAAGCTATATAGCCCAGATGAATGAGTGCCTTAGGGAATTTATTCCAGTTCAAATTGGCTCTCCAGTGCTTCACATTGTCTGCGGCACATTGCAGGCTTACATATGAGGTATTACATTTCAGTTTATCTTGCATGTTACTAGATTGAAGAAAGAGGAGGTTTTTAAATGCATAGCTCAACTTCAAGAGGCTGAATACCAGCATCCCTAAACTATTAAGGACGCTTCAGTGTGAGTATGGGGAAAACATTGGGCAAGTCCTTGTTCACCACATAGCAGAACGAAAAAATAGAAATATAATTAAATCACCAAAGGGGCAATTAAATCACTACCCTCAGGGAAGGTAGCAGGGGAGGATGATATTCCATTTGAATTCTACATGGTATTTAGCAAAGTTTTGCTCCGTCTATCTTTGAGTCTGGTGATAAGTATCGATTAGGACTTTGAAACTCCAACCTCGTGGAATATTATAGTGTTCTTAAAAAAGAGAAACTTCCAGGGGAGAGGCGGTCATTTCGGCCGATTCTGCTGATCAATTCTAACACATATGTTTTGGCCCTAATCATAGCTGCTTGTCTGGCCCCTCTGATTCGCTGTTTAGTTTTGACATGACGGCATGGATTTGTTCCTGGCCAATTCACACAAACTCCACTGTTGCTGCTTTTGATGTGGCAAAAACCTTCAGTAGCAGGCTGGGTATGGTTTTAATGGAGGCCAAGAAGGCTTTTGACAGAGACTCATGGGTGTTTCTCTGGTTTACTTTGTCTGTATACAGTATTGGTTGCTGTTTCACTGCTCTTGATAGATCTCTCTATTGAAATCTGAAGGCTAGGTTGGTTTTGGATGGGCATACCTTTGCCTCATTCAGCACTTGCCGTGGCATTCCTCAAGGCTGCCCAGTATCTCCTTTAGTATTTGCTCTTTAATGTGAACCCAATTTACGTGATACCAGCGCAAACTGCTTAATTCTCCCTGTCGTTTTTAATGGCATCAAACTTAAAATAAGTGCATGCGCTGATGATGTCGCAATCTGCTCTACTGATCCCTAGCCCCCTATGGAACACATTACACTTGAGGCTGAGTGGTTTGGAGCTTTCTCTGGTCACAAGCTTAACCTATCCAAAGCACAAACTATACTGAATTTTCAACCAGACCACCCAATACTAGCAACAGTCACTATTGCTACCTACCTGGGGATTAGGATCTGTGCTAATACTGATTGTTTTGTTTCATTTAAATATGAACGCCTCCTAAAGTTTGTTATTTCAAAGGTGCGGTCATGGAATTTCCTCCAAATCAGCATCCTCAAACGATGTAACATTGTCAAAATGAACATCTTACCCAAATCTCTATATCTTTTTCAGACAAGCCCCTTACAGGTTCTAGGGATGAAAGGCAGCTTCATCTGGGGGTATAGGAGAGCTAAAAGGGCCCTACATCCTTTAAAACGTCCCTTTAGTCACGGTATTCTGAATCTCACGCTGTATTTCTGGGCTGCTTTTGGTTCTGGTATTAAGAATATCCTCACTCATCATGACCCTGACTGCTTCGCTCAAGAGTATAAAATGGATTTGGGGCTGGAATTCAGATTTTTTACTTAGTAGATGTTCGGACCCGAAATATTTTAAGCGGGTTTGGTTTAAGATCATTAGGATCTCGATTCTGGGGGAAAATTTGCACCCAATATTCTCTTACATCTATTCACTCATTTACATCACTGTAGGGCAAACCTATTTGTTCACCTATCTTTCAGGCTACAGTGGACAAAGAATGGTATAACAGGGGCATTAAGACCGTGGGTCATATTTTTGGCTCTGTCGGGTTTTGTGCATTTTCTGCTCTGCAGACATTCTATGGCATTCCTCAACAGTCTTTATTTAAATATCTACAGATTCAAGACTTCTTTTTACGCAACAGGCATATAGGTTTGGGGACAAGTACACCAACAGCCTTACTAATTTATTTTAACAACGATGGCACACCATCAATCTGAATTTGATACAGGATTATGTCCACAGGCAGAGAGGATGACAGGTCAAATCTCGCCTCCAGATGGAGTGCTAAGCTCGGTCTGGATATTCCAGTCAATGAAATCTCTGATCTTTTGATATTATTAGTTGCTCTGTTTGATCTGTTAGCCTAAAACGTCAGCAATTTTAGACTCTGTGTATGCTATATTATACTCTAGAAAGATAAAGCAAATGGTCTAAGAGTAGTTCATACCACAAGACCTATTGTCCAAAATGTGGTCTACATACAGCCAATATTACTCATATGTTTGCAAAATGTCCAGCACTCAAACTTTACTGGTCAGGCATGGTGCAGTTTTTATCCTTTCATTTGAAATATCATATTGAGTTGGCAGTAAAGGATATCATGCTGGCTTACAAGCGCGATATTAGCTCCAGACTAATCCTGGCGGTATCTATTGCAATTACTGTTGGCTGGTTGTGTACCACCAGAGTTTGGGTTCACCCTACGCCCCAATGGTTTCCAAATGGCGATAATTGTTTTTACAGATTTTTGAACTTGAGTCAGCTATTCTTAAGCCTAAAGGTCCTAAGGCCTACACATGGTTGAACTATGTTTGGTTCAATATGTTTGTTTAAGGTTTTGTATTTTGCATGTGTACTGTTGTGTTCCTTGATACTTAGGGCCATATTTATACTTTTTGACGCGAAACTGCGCCGGCGCAGTTTTGCATCAAAAATAGTACCTCCGGCTAACGCCATTTTGGTGCGCCGTGCGGGCGTCAAATTTGAACTTTGACGCACTGCGGCGCAAACCACAGGTGGGAATCATTATTTTTGACGCACATCACAGCGTCAAGTCGTAAAGCAAAACTACGTTAACGCGGCGGAAATGACTGTGGGTCGATTTACGACCCCGCAAACCGGATATGCGCTGTTTTTTGACGCAATAGCATAAAAAAAAAACCCAAACACTGCCATTTCACCAGAGGAGAGCCAAAATGTATCCCAGATGCCACTACAGACCCCAGGAAGGTGACATCAGACCAGGAACCAGCCAGGATGACCCACACAAGAACCAGGACACTTTTAAGAAGAAAAGAAAGTGTTGCTTCAATGCAGAGGAGCAGGAAATTCTGGTTAAAGAGGTGCCGAAACACCAGCACCAACTGTTTGTCACCTCAAAGTTGCCAATCAGTAGGCGAGAGGCTATATGGCAACAAATTGTTGACAAAATTAACAGTGTGGCTGAAGTACGCAGAACAGTCATCGAGTGCAAGAAACGCTGGCATGACTGCAAGCGCAGGACCAAGGAAAAGATGGCCAGGAACAGGAAGGCAGCACTGCAGACTGGGGGTGGGAGTCCAGCACACCAGGAGGCCCTGGACCACATGGAGGAGATGGTCGCAGCCGTCATCCCTGAGGAGATCGTCACAGGGATTCAAGGACAGGACAGCGCAGACTACCAGGAGACAACACACATGCAGGGTAAGTTGCATGGGGAATTATAATGCAATAATGTCAACTGTGAGCAGGGGGGATAGCAACCACAAAATGCATGGAAGTCATCTTATACATGGAGTGGCATGGGTAAAGGGGCACGGCAGGGGGGCATGGCCTGTTCTGAGAAGACCTGGGGCACACCATTAAACAACACAAACAACATTCCAATGAGGGCATGCTGTCATGCCAACCTGAAACAAAGGTAAAGCCACGCCAGGAGGGAAGGCCACAACGTCAAACTGACATCCCAGCACACATCAGCCACCATACCCCCTACATTAACTAGGGCCCTATTAACAACCTCTAGCCATACCAACAACTAGAATGTAACTGCGACAACAGTTGCACTACCACCTCCGCTCTGTGTGCAGCTCAAGTAGCCAATGGTAGTCACCTCCCCATGGATCATACACACCTAAATTAGGGGGTGAGGATGACAACTTCAACAATCCCCAGAAACAAGACAAAGGCCCCAGTACTGTCAAATGTCAATGCCCATAGTTGTCGCAAACATCAGCCAATGTAAACAACAATAGGAGCTACACAACACTAAGGACACACCCATGCTGCATATGTCAGGGTCCATCCTGTGCCTGGGTAACAATGCAACATCCCAAATGTCATACTGTTCAGACAACAGCATTGGGGGGGGGCATGTAAATGGTCACTGAAATACACCTGCACAGTCAGAGGAGGAAATAGGACACTGATACGATTATCAGGGCAATCCAATGTAACACACATTCCCCAACATCAGCAGTACACATTACCAATGTCAACATCCATATCGGATCATAACATTGCTATGCATAGGATATGCCACATGTCAAATACATTTAAGTGGATGTGAAAGATCAGAGATTGGGGCAGGTCCAGATTGTTAAGTGTGCTGTTAGGGCCATCAGAACACCCACAGCCAGTGAAAGGTCGCACCATGAGAATGGATGTAGATGGAGGCTTGAGTAGGACAAGAAGGTGGCAATTCTCTATTTGGCCTAAACCAACACCTAGAGGCGATGATGCTGACAAGTCTAATAACTCAATAACATACATGTGACATGCAGGTGGGCCATAGGCCTGGAAGAATGCCCATCTGAAGGACTGGAGCAATTAACACGAAACAAGATCACAAAGTGAATTCATCAAAAGGCAGGCACGTCACATCAAAATTGCCACAACACAGACACACTAATTGTACCCTGTTTCATTTCAGAGGAAGATGGATCTCCTGTGGATATGCCTGTCCCAGATTACCCTGATGACATGGATGACGAGCTGATAAACATTCTCCAGGAGACTATCCAAAAGGTCCTTGAAACCCTCCAGACCCCACCTTCAGTCACAAGGATGAGCACAGAAAAAGCAGCCATCACAGAGGATCCACACACCACCCAAATTGTAAGACCTGCCAGCTCAATACAGCTGAGGACTCTGACAACACTGGCACCAGCTTTGAGAGAACTGTAGTTGGAGTACAGCGGGAGCTGGCCAAGGAGGTGCGGGTGGGGATGCAAAATATGGCAGCCAGCCTTGAGGGGATGCGTTCGTGCATGATGTCATCTGCAGATCAGGCAGCAGCTATGCAAGCCCTAACATCTAACTTGCAGGAACTGCAGAAAACCGGAAGGAAATCAGCACAGCTGTAATGCAGTTGACCCAACACCTACAAAAGCAATCCTGTCAACGCGTGCACAAATGCAACATTGAACCCCTCAGGGCCAACCTGGCTGCCTACCATCGTGATGTGGCTGCTATTCTCAAGAACCAGCAGATACTCCTTGCTGCAGTACTGCCCTTAAGACCTTCACAGGGAGCAGCGACCGGGATGTCTGACTCCACGTCTTCTAACACTGAGGTGTGTGTTGCCCCTTCACAACCCACAACAACAAGGACAGAGGAGGCAACACACACGTCAGAAAAAGAAGACATGGAACAAATCACATTCACAAGGAAAATGACCCAGAAGCACTAGTCCCTGCCACATGGCCAACTTTTACCAATGTCCTGCGCTTTGTAACTTGCCAGTCTTGCAACAACTGTACTCAAGCGCTGTTCTGCAAACCACTGTATGTCTTGTCACCCAGCCCAGTGATTGTCTCTCTCCTACTCATTGGCAAATTCTGTCCCTCTGCACTGTCTGAAACAGCAACCCCAGCATGTCAAAAGCATTTTGGTAAACCCTTGTGTTGGATCACAATGTAAAATGTCACTATAATGGACTCACAATCATGGAGAATGTACAGATAGCACTACAGCACTTTTCAATAAATAGCACTTACACAACAAATCTGTCTCTGGGTAATGTAACATATCAACTGTGCAGTAGATAACTAAAATGTGCCTACTGTCACATTACGTAACTTGTCAATACAACTGTCCGGATATTATGTAGTCAGAGAAATCTGCACAGTGCCCATGATTGCATCATACGCTGCCCATCCTGAGGGACATATCTGATGAAGTGAGAAACCATACACCATCATGCTGTGTTGGACAGAAGAATGCTTCCTCAGGGGATATCTAAGTCATCAAAGAGTGGCCGCAAAATGTTGTCAACATGCAAAAATAACACATATAACAGTGCACACTAATCTAAGCAAACACTACAAAAACTGCGTAAATGAAGGTGTCTGAGTTTACATACAAATAGGTAATCATGCTGAACTGTGTCACAAATAATGTATGAGAGTCATGAAGACAAGAATACAAGAGTGCCAATGAGAACTCATCTTATAAGGGTGTCCTTGATCATCACACGGCAGTCAGACCTAAAACTGTTTCCCCAATACCAAGTCTGGAAGCACTGCTTGTGACTTTGAAAACACATTTATCAACAGAAACACATTGTCATCCATATTAACTGTGATTGGTGGTTGCAACGAAGGGTCGACACTTTGCAAGGTAGCTCTGGGCTAGCTGCCAATCGTACAGCTCAGTTGGGATTTGTTTGTAGCATAGGACACAAATGTAATAGTATAAAATTTATGTACACTGAATCGAAACCCACGATCAAGTACCATTCAACACATACTTTTAACGGTTAACCAAATATTTATTAGATGCTAATCACAGAAGAGGAAACTGAGGGAAAAATCTTATCTACCCTGACTACTCATTACCCACAACTGTCCCTAACTAACCTAAGCTACACTTACTTATCACATGTAACAAACGTTCTAAACATCTACCCCCCACCCCCCTTATGAGACGGGACACATGGAGGACAACACATACTAACCTAAACACATACTATACTATCCTAAACAAATATATATATATTTGTATTTATTTTGTATTTTTTGTATTTTTTTAAACACACAAGAACCCCAACATAGCCCCCCCACCCACCCACCCACACACTTAAGAAGTAAAAATATAAAGATTCTGGACCCCCCACCCACTAACACTAACTAAACTAACAGCCTATACTAACCTAACACTAAGCCCCCTAAGCCCACTAACTATAAGAACAAGGAAAGAGGAGGGAGGGAATCATGTCCATCAAAAAATGTCTAGAGGTTGGCCCTCAGGAGGGTCCTCTTGATAGACTTAACACGCCGGTTAATGTGGCACACATCCCGGCTCAGGTGGCTCAACTTGCGCAGCACATGGTCCATCTTACGTTCCATGTTGTGGAAGGCTGCAGGGTCAACAGATGGAGCTGTGGCAGTCAGGGTACCGGTGGAGGAGGTCTGTGTGTGTGTGGTGCCAGGCCCAGTGGGCTGTGCTGCACCGGTAGCAATGCTGGGGCCTGGAAGTCCAGCAGATGTAGGACCAACAGTCCCAGCGGTGGGTGGGGCCACCTGGCCTGAATTGGTGGTTGTGCTGGTGGTGGCTATGGCGGGCAAAGTAGGGCCACCCTGTGGCAAGGCTCTCCATGCCCCGGAGGCCCGTTCATGGCGATATCTCATGGCCATCCTCCTGAACCCCGACTCCACCAGCAGGATGTGCAGGTATCTCATGGCCCGGCGCTGGAATTCACGGACCTGGTCTGGAGTCATGTTTGCAGCTGTGAAGACAAATGCAGATATTCTACATTAGTAACTGCATTGTGTGAAATGGCACAAGAAGTTAATAAGACAATACATCTACTGTACTTGTAACAGCTCATATCACAATACAGATCATTGAATGTCCCTGAGGAAGTACATGGCAGGCCAGCCTACAAAGGTCACATCACACATAGCACATCCATAACCTACAAGATCGGTGGGTAACAACTGGCTTTTACTTGCAATCTGAGTTCTGCCAGTTATCAGCTAAGAATCATGCTGCATATCCTCTGCCAAGTCCTGGGTTACAAATGTCAGTGTATGGAAAGCAAAACTAAAGCCACATGGTCTGCAAGTTGTAACTGGACATGCCAGTATAGTACTAAGTGCCAAACCTGAGTGTGTATACTAGGTTCCAACCAAACAGTCACTTATTCACATGTATGTGTAACATACTGGTAGCATCATTACTAGGTACCCCATTCACAAACCCATGCCCGTGTTTGATGGCGGGGGTGGATAAACAACTATCAATTTCCAACAACATGTACACCGAGGAGTGTATAGAAAACTCCACACATGTTTGGCTCTACACACACACCACAGGTAAGGTCTATCAACAATTAGGAGTCAACAAACCCTAGACCAATCATAGGGCCACACATGTCAGGAAATGCAGAACTTGGTACACAACATATACTTCCACTAAGGCCTGACTTACATCAGACACATAGTTGCAAGAACACCCATGATCATGAATTGCATGCACACCAAGGCCATTGCACTCAAGTTCCACCTACTTGTAGCACTACATGTGGAAGTACATGCTGCTATGAGGTTCTACCTACTGTTTCATAATTACATTGGTAAATAGGGAAGCAGATGTCTATTGGAAAGCTATTTGCTGTAGCAATCTTGGAGAATGTGGGTCTGACAGGCTGACTAAATCGGAGCTGACTTCCAGTGCGACTCTTGTTGATACAAGTGTCATCCACATGACTAACCCCTGTACTCACAGTGGGCCCTACAGGAATGGCCTACAAGCCCTACATAATACCATTGGATACGCATTGGCCAACTCAAAACATGTGAGAAACTGAATTCCAACTCATGGAACAAGAGAAATGATTGCCCAACGCATCACACCTTGCTATGTGTTCAACACACACGAGTCCATAACCAGCAAACACAACACATAACAGACATATCAACACTTACTGGAGTGGTCAGGGTCCTCAAATGTCGCCACCTCTCCCACAGTGTAGGGTGCCGGTATACCTGTAAGGTATGGAAGGAAGAAATGTGCTCAAAATCTGTGCACAGCGCAACAATTTCATAAACATATACAATGTGTAGGCTGAATAAGGAAATGGCAGCCATTCAGACATGATGGTACTGCATCTGATATATCACGGCCAACTTGTACATAGCATGGGTCTCCTGTGACAGTTACACACATATCTGCACACATACATTGGCCCTAACTATCATGTGGTTGCAAACATGCCCCGTAATTGGTGACCAAAAAAAAAAATATGGAGTGTAATCGTCTCATCATCTGCATCCAAGAGAGACATCTAAAGCCTGGTTACTTGAGGACATAGTACAAATCCTCTTATGTCACTACAGAGCATTTAATTGTGCACATTTCCATGATTAGTACTCACCAACAGTGCCACCAATCACGATTCCCAGGTGGTCCAAGAGATCCTGCTCCCTGGTGATGAGGTCAGCCCACCGGTGCTTCAGCTGGTGGTCACTCATCTGGCTGGCATACACACACTGCAGGTGATGCAGCACCTTTCCCCACTGGATTCTGCGCGCCTCTGTTGGATACCCCTGTATCACCCTGCCTGGATCATGAGTGGCAAGAAATGGCACACAAGCCATATGAACCCCCACAACTCCTCTTCACCCATCCTGCCAAGACGTGGCCTACCAGACATTCTGGAAAAGTGAAAGGGAATAGGGGTAAAAGAAATAGAAAGGGGAAAAGGGGGAAAGTTGGGGTGCAAATACAGATGAAAAGTAAACTTAACCTCTAAAAGAGCCCAACTATCCCCAAACAAACACTACCCACAACAGACTCCCACACACAACAAAAACACAAGATAAATGGACAAATGTAGACAAAACACAGTAGTACAGTATACAGCAACAATATTTTTTTCACAAAAGGACTTTACAGATAGCACACAGGACAAAAAAGCACAAAATCTCAGGACACCACTTTCTACACAGCCACACAGTCTAGAAGGATCATAGACTGCAAAGTGAAAATGAAAGTACACCGACTGTGCATGATCTGTAAACAGGATATCCTATTACATCACTTCCTGTATGAAATGTCCCGCCTTTTTCGCGTTATGCGTAATTTTTTGTCTACCAAAACTGTATTTGCGTAATTTTTTTTGACGCACAGGAGTGAAAATTAGCCCGCATCCACATAATAGTACATGGCCTGTACAAATATCTGGATGCGGGCTAATTTTCACTCCTGTGCATCAACAACAATGACGCAAATACAGTTTTGGTAGACAAAAAATGACGCATAGCGCTAGGAACGTCAAAATTTAAGTGCATTAACTGGTTTTGGGCAATTTTCTGGTTTTTATGTTATGTTACATTTGGGACACATCAGAGACAGGCTGATTGAAGAAACTATTGTGTTGATGGTGTATGTTCACATGTGTGACATCATACTGCAGCGGACCATGATCCGCTACTCCCTTCACAGTATTTTTACGGTTGGCTGACACAATAGTTGGTCATAAGTGTGGCCTACATATATGTGTTGCACAAATTGTGCATGTTTGGCATAAGGAGAGGATAGCAATGTGACGCACATCTGTACAATACCTAAATGTCGTTGGCTCAAAGTTTGTGCTTTGCAACTAATGTATTTGTTGACCAAGTGTGTGTGTATCACATGAAGCATAATTGTACATATGCTTGTATGAATGTGGCAACCATGTGTCCAATCTTTAGATGCAAGTCATTGTGGAAATGAGAGAGGGCATGTGTTAGTCATACATGTAGCAACATCCGTAATGTTGACTTCCAAGATTTAGGGTAACGTAGACACCACATGTGATATAGCATGCACCAGATAGATGGCAGACGCTTGTTCATGTCAATGGTCCATATTTTCAACATCCTATGTCCTAGAGTATTGGTAACAGCTTCCTAGGCACTAGATGGTAAATCCCACAGTGAGTCATACACATGCATTGAGGAAGTGGGTACCATGTTGTTTGCACAGACAGACAAGGGTGAATCTCAAATGTATGATGACACCACAGTTGAGGCCATAGAAGTGAGCCACAACTATCAAGTGGCTGTGGTGGACCAGCATACAAGACAGCACGTGTCCACATATTTCCAGTGATCAATTGCACATAGGTGTCTTGTTCATGTGTGTGGTCCAATTATGATCCGGTATATTGTTTGGGGTGTAATTTGTCACAGTTCGGTCCAGGACTCATCATGAGTCAGTGGCAGCTATTCCTGTATCTACTGAGTATCCTTGGTTGATCAATGTGAGTAAAGTGGATGTGGACATGTGAACCTACATGGGGATGGTCCCACCCTGTCACTAAAGACGTGTAATGAGACAGTCAACAAGGCAACCTTGGTGTGCTGAGTGAGATAATGTCTCAGGTGTCATGTTCCGGCAGGTGTCATTACAACATTTGTACACAGGTTAGCCTCTGCAGTTCCCACTGCATCTGGGAACATCATAGCCTCTGTGCTGATTATTCTCGCAGCTATTCACCACACACGGCCCATCAATATGTTGTGAGCACTGTGATTCTGTGTGTGAACTGTCATGGTCCTGACATGTGTGTATTTTTCATGGACATTATCAGAGGTTGCTGGTTGTGCTGAAAGCCCAGTACCCAATCCCTGCCTACGGCCCTGGGACACTGTCACACTTTGTCATTCATGCATAAATGAGACCCAGACAAGGGATGGGCCATGAATTTTGCTTTTCCCAGAGGATTTTACTCAAATGGTACAGTTAAAAGGCAGATGATGCTATACTATGTATTTGTGTATGCATTGAAGAAGCCCATGCCCAATACCCCCTGATGAATGAGAGGTTTGCGAATGCACGTGTGGTACATATGTAGACACAGGGATACTTTAGTGTGACGCACAGAGAGATGCCAGTCAGGCTGACAGAATGCAGGGTGATTCAGGATCCAGCAATTTGACAAGTTACATAATCAGTGGTCTGACTCAGACTGTTTGGAGGACAAACTAGACAGTTGACATGTCAAACTGTGTATGTCCTGTGTTTTTGAAGGTGACAAATGAACCCAAGGGCTGTGTTACACAGCTTAATTAGTATCAATGCTTAACGGTGTAATTGACTAAATGGCAACTCCTATGCTGTTCCAGGCATCAGCAGGGGCAGTGCTTTTTTAAATGGGTGGTGTGCATGCAGGTGATCACAGGTGTGGGCTGCATCTGTTTCTCACCAGTCCTGTAGGTGAGATTTGCATTCTTAGGGCCAACAGACATTTTCACACAGGAAGCAATCTACAGGTGCTAATAGGGCTTTGAAATTAGAAGACAGTGTATAAATTAACCCGAAGTCCATGCAGTCAGATGTTCTATGACAATGGCATACCATAAGAAAGGGTGTAGCACACTGGATTGCTAATGTTGGTCTGTGTGTGTAGAGGAGGGAATATCAGGGTACACATCTTAGTATTCCAGGGACCTCTTCCGACAGGTGGGTTGTGACCAGGTGCATGGGTGTGTCAGGAGTTACATGGAATGTCATGTGTGCAATGCTGCTCATATGTGTGGCACTTGCGCTGCCTATGTTCTGCTTCTATGGAACTCTGGTCACAGATAGTCCTTGCAAATATTGGATGCAGTTGGACTTACTTCTGTGAAGGGTCTGGTCAGACATTCCTGTTACTGATGCAAAAGCACATTGACTGCCTCATGTATGAGGCTTGTTTTCCCCTTATTGAGTGATGGTGTCTTAGTTGTGTGCCATATGCTGCGTTGGACCTTGATTTCAACATGTATGTGTGAAATAGGTGTGGTCCTCTGCTATTGGCCTTCAAAGGAGAAATGTACATGATATATGTAATTAACAGTGTGTGTGTATGTGACCATTGTATGTTAGGCATCACATTAGCTCTGGGATGTTCAGTGTCCTAATCAGTATCTCAGAAATGCTCCATGAGGCAACACTCTTATTCTGATAAGTAGAGATGAAGGTGTGCAAAAATGAATAGCCAGATCATTATATGGTGATTATTATAGGTGTTTATTTAAATTAGTCAACTTAAGTGGTGAAGGTGATTATATTTAAAAGAAATTGTTGACGATATGTTGCCGCCTGCGTATACCAGCGGCCGTGTTCTGTAGTTCCCCCTCATGTTGCAGGCCAGCATCCTCGTCTTCCTCCTCTTCAGGCATGTGTGGCTCTGGTTCCAGGAGGGAAATGTCCCTTTTGATGCAAATGTTGTGCAATATTGCACATGTTAGGATGATCCTACAGACCATCTCCGGCGAATGTAGGAGACTACCACCAGTGATGTCGAGGCACCAGAAACTTGACTTGAGGATGCCAAAGGTCCTCTGGACAATGCTGCGTGTCCTCCTATGTGCGTCGTTGTAGGCACACAATGGTGTCATAATCCATAGCTGGATGCCATACCCCTAATCAGCTGCAAGAGAAAATGAATGGGATCATGTTGATGTAGCTGGCCCTATTGAAATCACCTTTCATGGCAGTATTTGTCTTGTGTTGTCTGTGACTCTTTTGTGTTATAATCTAGCATCCTAGGCTTGTAGGATGTACCATCTGCATTGTGTTGTTTCCTTGGATGAACAAGTGTTTGTCTGCTAACCGGTTGTCAGCAGTATGTTTTGGGATTTGCAGTACAGTGTGCCCTCCCTAGCATTGTGACTTGTAATACAGGTGTCCGTGTGTCTTCACTGGGGGTGAGATGATAGTTCCATGCACAGGTTAAAATTGACAGTGGTGGTAACACGTTCATATCAATGTACCCTGGACATCCCATACCTTTAGACTTATGCAATGGATTAATGTAAAGGTCATTGGGACACTTACATTTTGCAAGGTGACATTTAGGCAACCCACTCCACACGTTGTGATATTTGATGTCTTAACATTAGGCTGTACAGTAATTTTCGATGTGTGACAGGTTCAATGGTGACCTAAGAAACATGGCTAGCGATGTCACAACCTCAGTGTGTTCCTGTTCACATGTTGCTGTTGTGGTGTATGTGTTGTGTGTCCTAAAGGGTTGCTGTGCAGTGTGTATATAAGTAGGTTTTTGTACTTACCAACAAGTAGTCCATTGCCATACCGTTCATCCTGGAAGTGTTCATTGATGGTGCAGTGACGGAAGATGAATGAGTCATGTACACTCCCAGGATATTTAGCCACGATGTTGGTGATCAATCCCTGGTGATCGACTATGGCCTGCACATTGATGGAATGTGTGTGCTTCCTGTTGAGGTAGAGGTGTTCAGTTGCAGCAGTTGGCACAAGGCGTACATGTGTGCAGTCGATTGCACCAAGGACATGTGGGAAGCCACTGATGAGGTAGAACCCCTGTTTTGTTTCCTGCTGCTTCTGCATTCTGTTAGGGTAGCAGATGTGGCGGGGTGTCAGTCCAATGATGGCATCCAGTACTTTGGGCAAAAAGGCAGAGAATGATGGTTGTGATATTCCGGCAACCAGGGCACCAGTTGTTAGAAAAGAGCCACTTGCCAGCATATGAAGTACGGCAAGCAGCTTGGTTTCTGTTGGGATGGTGCGGGGTGTCAGCAAAGTGGGGGGCAACTGCAGATCAATGTTGCGCAGCAGCTGCTGAATGCCCTGCCAGTTGAACCGGTACCTCTGGAAGATGTTGTGTTCCCTGATGCCCTGAAGGGTTGTTCTGGGGCAGAATATCCCCTCCAGCCTTCTGCGCTGCCTTTGGGGTCCCTGCTGGTGTTGTTGTAGCTGCTGTTGTTGCTGCTGGGCTCTGCGTCTGCGTGCACGCTGGATTAGAATCACCTCCATGTCTCCCTGTTGCTGCTCTGCTGCTCTGCTGTTGCTTCTGTGTGTTCTGATTAAATACAGGTGTGTTTCCCCATTTTAAAGCCTGCCCTGACCCAGGCGTTAATTTTTGACGCAAATCGGGCTGTGCGTCATTTTCCGGCTCCACCTCCCGTCTGTGCGTCATTTTTGCCCAAAAGCATAAATACGACGCACAGCCGTTTAAGTCATTTTTTGGACGGGAACACCTACCTTGCTTATCATTAATGCAAGGCGGGTTGCTGCATCCAAAAAATGACGCACGCGGCGGAATGTTGTCATCCGCGGGCTCGGGCATCAAAGTTTAAATATGGGGAAAAATTTGCGCTGAATGTGCGTCAACATTTTTTACGCACATTCGGCGCAGATGGAGTATAAATATGCCCCTTATTCTGTATGTTATGACCATTTACAAAAAGGATTCTTATATGATGTTGTGTGCTTATTATGCGTATGTTCTGTCTTTATTTGCAGATCACAAACAACTTTAATAAAAATATGGATATTCTATCGTCCACATTTTCTCCAATTTTACTATCCAAACTATCAAGGTATGGACGTGACCCCATCAGAATGATTGGCAGACCAAATCCCCTGTCTTGTGTAACAGATTAGTCATCCTTGTACTGGGATGCATGGTTGGAGATATGACTTGCAAAGGGGAACAATTCTGCAAACCCCGTTTGCACTAACTCCATCGCAGGAAAGGAAAGGCTGGCAGTCCTTGGAGAGCATCAGCACTGTCTAGAGAGGGACTTTGCATGCACAGAGGATGCACTACACAGCAGTGCCCAACAACAAACTACATTTCCCAGCAGGTCATGAACTCCAATGTCATTTGGAGATGCTTCTAACATTTTGAATTCCAGGGAATGATTTTCCTCATGACCCTTGAGAAAGACTGCGGCCAGAACTTTCTTATGGGGATCCAAGATATTCTTGGCAAGAACTGTTGTTTTGAAAGATATTTAGTGGCTGATTAAGAGCCTCTAGCACCTCCTCCCACCAAATTAGAGTCATTTTTTTACGCTGTGTCCCAACAAGGCCAACATTGCCACAATAAATTTACAAAGTGGTGCATTACATGCATTGCCCCACTTCGTAACCCTTTGCGCTACATTATGCCTGTGCCAGGAATAATGTATGCAAAGGGGGTGTTCGCCCGTGTGGGGGGGGGGGCAAAAAGAATGGCGCAAAGAAATCTAAAAGATTTCTTTGCGTCAGTTATTTCAGAACTTTTAATGCCTTCTCAGAGCAGGCATTAAAAGAAGGCATGCCATTGTTTTCAGTGGGCCTCAATGGGCTTTGCAAGATTAGCGTCAACATTTTTGACACCAATCTTGCAAAACTCCGAACTAGCCTAAACAATTCTGACGTTATTTCCCCTAACTACTGCCATGTTGGTGTTAGGGGGGACACTGGGTGCAGATCCACCTTTCTTAAATCAGGGGCTTAGATAACAGATAGGTTTTATAACAGTTGAGTTCTAACAGAACTCATATGAAAATTTGATTCAAACCTTTCTACAAGACAGTAGGATGGTTGTTCTACTAATACTTGCACTTACGGTTATCCTGTGACAGAAAAAAAAGAATTCTTAAGCCAAAACTCTTTTTGCAGGTGAAGTGGATTGACTATAATGTATAAGGTACTCAAAGTTCGATAATGGTTATACTAGTTGTCTAGTTATGAATCACAGGATGTTAAGGTTTTTAATTTCTTTGCAATGGCACAAGAGTCAAACAGAAATTATAACTTATCATCATGCTCCAAATGTGTGTAAGGATAATTGAGTGGCTCTATTCATTGTGACAACCAACAGGATGTGATGGTTTATCATATGTAGTAATTTTAACATTTTGAAAGTTGGAAAAAGTGTTATTTTGAACCGGAAGCCAAGCCTAGCTAACTATCATAACAAATGAATAATGAGCTCCGACTTTTAATTTAAAATGGTAGTGATGAACCTGACAACAAATCATGTCTACCAATGTTAAAGATTTTAGGGGTCGCATTTTCTGAGACTCCACAAATATGATATCCAAGCTAAGCCCTAGAAAATAAAAACATAGGGACTGGAGTTGTGTCGCTCTTCACCATGCAACGTGGTGCATGCAATCCCAAAATGCGATTTATCAAGTCATGCAAGACCACCTAGCGTGGCTCTGAGTGGATGCATAATCTAGAGTAACGCACCTCGGTGCAAATCGTTGCTTTGCATTATTTTGACCCAGGGAGGAATTCCATGGGTGTTGCATGGGTGTTCCCATGCAAGGCTCGTGAATTTTGATGCATTCCCCGATTTACCAAAAGTTGTAGACTTGGGAATGCACCAAAATCCTTATCAGTCCCAGATGAGGTGTAATGAGGAGAAATAGCTTCATTTCTCCTAGTTACTTCCTTTTTCTCTCTGTACTGCATCCTGCAGCACACATAGAAGAAAATGCTTCAGGGGATTATTTTTGTGCAGGAGGAAAGTGTGGCTTCCTGTAAAAAAGCAATCCTCCTTACAATGTAGGTAACCTTGCACCATAGTGTAAGGGTTTCTGCATTGGTGCTAGGCAGTCAAAGGGGCTGCACTGTATTACTTTTCCATAACTTTGGCCCTCAGTATTCTGTGATTGAAATTGTAGATTATCCCAAACAGCATTCATGTATTTGTCATAGAAAAGGAAGTATGAAGGCACCAATGCACTGTCTTAAAGTCTAGTCTCTTTAATCAGTATGAAATAACTGGTTAGGCTTTTTCTTTTCCACTTTAAATTCCAATTTGTTGGAAAATGGGTTATTGGTAGGGCAGGTAGGTACCTACACCTAGCAACAAGCCACTAACCTCCACATAGGTACAGTTAGGTCTCAGTAAATTAATCCCAGCTCAACCCTTGGTAGCTTGGCAACGAGCGTCAAGTCTTAACTTAGGAGACAAAGTGTAAAGCATTCAAATATCACAAAACAGTAATTAAATAAAACACAGGAAACAGTTTAAAAATCCAAAACCAATTTATAAAAATAGTTTATATTTTTATCTTTAAAATGACACAAAAACTATTAAAATCGGTTCAGGGGAACCGGAGATATGAATTTTTAAAGAATTATTACTTTTCTAGCGCTTAGAAACAAAAAGTGCCAATCGGGTCATCTGGTTGCACCTCGACCGGGGCAAAGTCAAACTTTCAGGCCGACCGCGATGGAGCCCTGCTCGGCTACAGGTCGCGGGAGGCCTCGGTTAAAAAGTTACCTTCTGACTTAGTCTTTAATTTGAAGTTTTTCTTCACCGGGACGAACCTGCCAGTTGAATCTGACCTCCTGGAGCCCTTGTCCGGATACGCAATGTGGGTTTCCTCGGTGGAGACTTTTACCTTCGGACTTAGTCGTTTTTTCGAGATGAAAATCCTTCGACCGGGGTAAACCTGGATCTTGATCCGACGTCCAGGGAGCCCTTCTCGGATACAATGGCTGGGAGGTCCCGGTCAACTTTTTACGTTCGGACTTAGTCTCTTTTTCGGATGTTTTTCTTTACCGGGACGAACCACGAAGTCAGGCCGGGTCGCGGTTGAGGCAAGCCGGCTAGAATTTCCGCGGCGGGTCGGTCCCTCTCTGGAGCTTTTTTCCAAAAATTCTCAAATCTTTTCCAAACTTCTGGGGCTTCACCCAGATGTTCTTTTAAGGTTCTTTTGGGGTCCACAACTCACCCCAAGGGTCCAGAAGTTCTGTGATGGTCCTTGGGGGGTGCGGACTTCAACTCCCAGAATGCACCTGGCGCAAACTCCTTTTTGGCCACTGGACAGTGGTCAGCTGGTCGCTTTCTTCAGGAGTTGGTGCAGGGGACTCTGGTTTAGCAATTTTTCACCTGTAGCAAACAGGGAGTCCCTCCTTGAACCAGTTGAAGCCAGGCAAAGTCCTTCTTGTGGTGAAGCCCAAGTGTGCAGCTGGTGCAGTCCTTCTGAGTGCAGGGTCCAGGTGCAGGCCAGGGGTCCAGCAGGGCAGTCCTTCTTCTTCTTTAGTTCCTTTCTTGTTGAATTCTGGAGGGGATCCGAGGCGTGGGTGCAGGTCTGCCAGTTTTATCCTTGCTCCTGGGTGAAAAGCAGGGGGGCCCTGGTTCTCCAATCAGGGACAGGGTCGTCCCCCTGTGATGACCACTTCCTGGGAAGTGTGGCAAAAATCCATCCCAGAAGGCAACAGTCTCTAAAAATCCAAAATGGATGAATCTGATTTTTGGAGGAGAGATCTGGCTGAGCCCACCCACTGGTGTGGCTAAAAATCATAAACACACCCCTCTCCTGCCCTCTCCTAATCTAATCAAGGGGGCACCTAGCTGTCTGGGGTTGCAGGATGTGGGGGTGTTGCTGGGTGCTCCAGATGTCCTTCTCTGCCTTTGAAGACCAGTTTGGCAGCCCTCCCCCTTCCTGCCTCACCATCTGCTGAGGGGAGATTCTCTCCCCCAAGCACATTCCTTTGTGTGAAGCCAGGCCACTTCACACCTCATTAAAGTAGCCTGGCAGAAGCTGCTGCAGGCTGGCAAATCAGAGCACAGCAGCAAAAACAACGCAGAGCTGAAATTGGCAACTTTTTAGGTAAAGTCTAAACTTTTTACCTGCACTAGTTATATTAAATCCAACAACTGGAAGTTGTGGGATTTATTATAACAATCAATTTGATACCAAATTCTTGGTATGTAACATTTAAGGAGACTTTAAAATTTAAAATAAAGTCTGCCCATTCTAGCCTATGAAGGCCATTTACTTCAATGAGGGAAAAACGAATTTGGCTGTTTTGACCTCACCAGGGCTTATAAATCTATTTTTACAAAGTCCCTGCTTATAGTTACATGGCACCCAGCCCTAGGGGCACATAGGGCACACCTTAGGGGTGACTTATATGTAAAAATAAGGTAGTTTAAGACTTTGGAAGTACCTTTAATTCCAAAGTCGAATTTGCATATAACTTTAACTTAAAAGCAGCCAGCAAGGCAGGCTTGCTTTTAAAATGACACTGGGCACCTCAGCAATGCACCTAGGTGTGCACCACCTATGCTGTGGTCCCTAAACCTACATGCCCTACCATATACTAGGGACTTATAGGTAGGTTAACTTAGCCAATTATAATTAGCCTAATTTGCATATCCATTTTACACAGAGCACTGGCCCTGGGACTGGTAAGCAGTACCCAGGGCACAGCCAAGAGTCAGTAACCACCAGTACCTATCCAGAAAGAGTGGGGGTGATCAGGCAAAAAAAAGGGACTTTCCTACACTGTCCCCCCCCAGATGAAAGGTGATGGGTACTAACCTACACCCTGGTAGTCCTCATCAGCTAAGTGGAAAAACCTGGAAAGGCCATCTGCATTGGCATGAGCAGTCCCAGGTCTTTGCTCCACTGTGAAGTCCATCCCCTGTAGGGAAATGGACCACCTTAACAGTTTTGGGTTCTCCCCCCTCATCTGCATCAACCATCTGAGAGGTCTGTGGTCAGTTTGTACACGGAAGTGAGTGCCAAACAAGTAAGGCCTCAACTTCTTCAGGGACCAAACCACAGCAAAGGCCTCCCTCTCAATGGCACTCCATTTTTTCTCTCTGGGGAGTAGTCGCCTGCTGATGAAGGCAACTGGGTGATCATGGCCCTCTTCATTAACTTGTGCTAACACTGCCCCAATCCCTTCCTCTGAAGCATCTGTTTGCACTACAAACTCCTTGCTATAGTCAGGGGCCAGTAACACTGGTGCTGAACATATAGCCTGTTTTAGGGTGTCAAAAGCTTTCTGACACTCTGGGGTCCAAATGACCTTCTTGGGTTGTTTCTTGGAGGTAAGCTCAGTCAAAGGGGCCACTATGGTCCCAAAATTTTGAACAAACCTCCTGTAATACCCAGTCAGGCCAAGAAAGGCCCTGACCTGAGTCTGGGTTTTTGGAGCCTCCCAATCCAGGATGGTCCGGATCTTAGGCTGGAGAGGTTGTACATGGCCTCCACCAACAAGGTGGCCCAGGTACACAACAGAACTTTGCCCTATCTGGCACTTGCTTGCCTTGATAGTCAGGCCTGCTTGAAGCAGGGCCTGAAGCACTTCCTTCAGGTGGACCAGGTGGTCCCTCCAGGTGGAACTAAATACAGCTATATCATCCAGATAAGCTGCACTAAAAGATTCCAACCCAGATAGGACTCTATTCACCAACCGTTGGAAGGTGGCAGGAGCATTTTTCATGCCAAAGGGCATCACCTTGAACTGAAAGTGGCCCTCTGGTGTGGAAAATGCTGACCTCTCCTTAGCTCTTGGACTTAAGGCAATCTGCCAATATCCTGAGGTCAGATCAAATGTGCTCAGGAATTTGGCAGCCCCCAACCTGTCAATGAGCTCATCAGCTCTAGGTATGGGGTGAGCATCAGTCCTAGTGACTGCATTTAGACCTCTGTAGTCCACACAGAATCTTAATTCTTTTTTCCCACCTTGGGGATTAGCTTTGGGCACCAGTACCACTGGACTGGACCAAGGACTATCAGAGGGCTCAATTACCTTCAGGTCCAACATCTTAGCCACTTCAGCTTTGATGTTGGCCTTGACCTGGTCAGACAGCCTGTACAGCTTGTTCTTGACAGGCAAGCTGTCATCAGTGTCAACATCATGGACACACCAATTGGTGAGTCCAGGGGTCAGGGAGAACAGACTAGCAAACTGTCCCAAGACTTGCTTACAGTCTTGTTGTTGCTGATCTGTCAATTTGGGAGAGAGTACCACTCCCTCCACTGACCCATCTTTTGCCTTTGAGGACAGGAGGTCTGGCAGAGGTTCACCCTCCTCCTCCTTCCCTTCATCAGTGACCATCAGCATGGTCATGTCTGCCCTGTCCTGGTGGGGTTTCATCCTGTTTACATGTAGGATCCTGTGAGGATTCCTGGGGGTGCCAAGGTCCACCAAGTAGGTGACCTCACCTTTTTTCTCTAGGATTGGATAGGGCCCAGTCCATTTGGCCTGTAGTGCCCTAGGAGCCATGGGCTCCAAAACCCACACCAGCTGTCCTGGGTGATACTCAGGCATGGTAGCCTTTTGATCATGCCAGAGCTTCATGAGCTCCTGACTGGCCTCCAGGTTTCTGCTTGCCTTCTTCATATACTCAGCCATGCGAGACCGCAGGCCTAGTACATAATCCAGCACATTCTCCTTGGATTCCTTGAGAGGCTTTTCCCAAGACTCTCTCACCAAGCACAATGAGCCTCTTACAGGGTGCCCAAACAGTAACTCAAAGGGGCTGAATCCAACCCCCTTCTGTGGCACCTCCCTGTAGGCAAACAGCAGGCATGGGAGGAGGACATCCCATCTCCTCCTGAGTTTGTCAGACAAACCCATGATCATGCCCTTCAGGGTCTTATTGAATCTTTCCACCAGACCATTGGTCTGTGGATGGTAGGGTGTGCTGAACTTATAAGTAACACCACACTCCTCCCACATGGCTTTCAGATAGGCTGACATAAAGTTTGTGCCCCTATCTGAGACCACCTCCTTTGGGAATCCCACTCTGGTGAACACACCAAGTAGGGCCCTAGCCACTGTGGGAGCAGTGACTGTCCGGAGGGGTATTGCCTCAGGGTACCTGGTGGCATGGTCCACTACCACCACAATGTACCTGTTACCTGAAGCAGTTGGTGGGTCTAGGGGACCAACAATGTCAATCCCCACCCTCTCAAAGGGAGTCCCAACCACTGGCAGTGGAATCAAGGGAGCCTTTGGCTTGCCCCCTGTCTTGCCACTGGCTTGACAGGTGACACAGGAGCTGCAAAACTCCCTGACTTTTTCTGACATTTCGGGCCAATAAAAATGGTTGACCAGCCTGTTCCAGGTCTTGGTCTGTCCCAAATGACCAGCTAAGGGGATATCATGGCTTAAGGTAAGGAGGAATTCTCTATACTTTTGGGGGACCACTACTCTCCTAGTAGCCCCTTCTTTAAAGGCCCTTGCCTCAGTGTAGAGAACTCCATCCTCCCAGTAAACCTTGTGGGTACCACTGGTATCCCCTTGTTCTTGCCTGGCAGCAGTCTGCCTCAGGCCCTCAAGAGTGGGACACTCTCTTTGTCCCTGGCACAAATCTTCTCTGGTGGCCCCACCTGCCCCTTGCAGTTCTGCCAAGTCAGGCAGAGTTTGCAGGGAAGGTGTCCCTCCCTCAGAGTTCAGATCCTCCCCCTCAGGGTTGGATTCTTCCTGACCCTCTGTACTTGTTGGGGCTGGCAAGCCAGACCCAGTGCCTTTTCTCTTTCTCTTGGAGGCTGGGCCCATTGTTCCAGGGTCCAAGTGTCCAGCATTCCCCTGTTGTGCTGCCTGTGACCTGGTCACAGCACACACCCATTCAGGGAGGTCCAGCATCTGTGCATGGACCCTTCTTTCCACTTCTGACCACTCAGATGCTTCAAGATCATTCCCCAGTAGACACTCTACTGGGAGGGCAGGAGCTACAGCTACTTTTTTAGGGCCAGTCACACCTCCCCATTCCAGACTCACCATAGCCATGGGATGGAGTTTGGTTCTGGTATCTGCATAAGTCACCTGGTGGAAGACACCAGGTAAGACCTGCTCTGGAGAAACCAGCTTTTCTGCGACCATTGTCACACTGGCTCCTGTATCTCTCAGAGCTTCCACTTCAGTCCCATTGACTTTAGGCCTCTGCCTATACCTCTCCATGATGGGAGGTAAGGTGGCCATAGTTGCAATGTCCACCCCACCCACGGATACTAAGGTGACCTCAGTGTACCCTGATTCCACCCCTGGGCCAACTTCCACCCCCAACCCTACACTAGCAATCCCCTGGGATTGCCCACCAGTGGGGGGCTTCTTGGAGCAGATAGCATCTCCTCTTTTATGTCCTGGCTGATGACAGTCAAAACACTTGCCGGCCTTAGCAAGCTCCTGAAACTTTCCTGCCTTAGCAGGATCATAATTCTTTCCCTGATACCCTTTCCCTTTAAAAGTGAATTGGCTCGGGGCTCCCCCTCCCTGAGAAGTTTTTGGGGACTCTTGTGAGGACTCTTTGGGTTTTTTGTCATCTTTCCCCTGGTTCTTCCCCTGAGAAGAACCATGTCCTCCCTTTTTCTGATCACCCCCTGGGGGTTTCTGGTTAACCCTAGTTCTTAACCAGTCATCTGCTGCCTCCCCCAGCTCTCTGTGGTTGGTCAACCTAGAGTCTACTAGATACTGGCGGAGCCTCTCTTGGACACAATTAGTTAGAAGGTGCTCCCTCATAATCAAATTGTACAGCCCCTCAAAGGTACTTACCCTGTTGCCCTGTGTCCAGCCCTCCAGTGCTTTTACTGAAATGTCCACAAAGTCCACCCAGGACTGGGTGCTTGTCTTTTGGGTGTCCCTAAACTTAAGCCTATACTGCTCTGGGGTTAGACCAAACTTTTTAGTCAAGCAACTCTTCATACTGGGGTATGAGTCTGCATCCTCCCCACTCATGGTTAGGGGCCTATCCCTCCCAGAGTTGGGAACTAACTCCCAAAGGAGTGAACCCCAGTACTGAGGCTTGACTTTCCTCATCTGGAGGGCCCTCTCAAAGGCCCCCAGCCACTTATCTATGTCATCCCCCTCTACATAGGCAGGAACCACCCCTTTGGGTAATCTGGGGGCAAAACCCCCACCCAGGGACACCTCAGTTTCTTTCTCGCTGCTTCCATCTTTTTTTTCTTTGCTTGCCCACTTTTTCTTTTCTAGGGCAAGCTTATCTGCTTCCAAAGCTATGTAGGCTAGCTGGGCTTCCAGCTCTCTTTCTCTGATGGATGGGTTCTCTCCTCCTGAAAGGACCCTCTTCCTACCACTAGCTTTGGGTCTGCCCCTAGTGACTGTATCCACTGAGGACCGTTCCTCCTCTTCCTCACTTAGGCTCGGACGCCTTCCCTCCCCTGAGTGGTTAGAGTTAGCATCTTTCCCTTTTTCTTCCTCCTCTGGAGCTTCCTCTGTCTCTACCTCTTGGGCCTCAGCCCATGCTGTCAGGGATTTAATCAGGATTTGCTTCCTGAGATCAGTGGTTGCAGGCAACCCTCTTTCAATACACAACCCCCTAAGCTGGACTACTGTCAGTGTGGGTAGGCTAGCCAGATCAAGCTCCATGGTTCCCTAGTTTTGTGTCAACAAAAACTTTTTGCAAAAATTGGAAACAAGAATTTAGAAAAATTACAAAAATTCAATAATTGAAATTAATCCAAATTAAAAATTAAAAACAATTTTTGCACTAGGACAATTTAAAGGATTTTTAATTTGTTTTACCTAAAACTGTAACGTGATATTGAACACAAGTACAGGATCCCGTCGCTGCTTCCAATTATGTTGGAAAATGGGTTATTGGTAGGGCAGGTAGGTACCTACACCTAGCAACAAGCCACTAACCTCCACATAGGTACAGTTAGGTCTCAGTAAATTAATCCCAGCTCAACCCTTGGTAGCTTGGCAACGAGCGTCAAGGCTTAACTTAGGAGACAAAGTGTAAAGCATTCAAATATCACAAAACAGTAATTAAATAAAACACAGGAAACAGTTTAAAAATCCAAAACCAATTTATAAAAATAGTTTATATTTTTATCTTTAAAATGACACAAAAACGATTAAAATCGGTTCAGGGGAACGGGAGATATGAATTTTTAAAGAATTATTACTTTTCTAGCGCTTAGAAACAAAAAGCGCCAATCGGGTCATCTGGTTGCACCTCGACCGGGGCAAAGTCAAACTTTCAGGCCGACCGCGATGGAGCCCTGCTCGGCTACAGGTCGCGGGAGGCCTCGGTTAAAAAGTTACCTTCTGACTTAGTCTTTATTTTGAAGTTTTTCTTCACCGGGACGAACCTGCCAGTTGAATCCGACCTCCTGGAGCCCTTGTCCGGATACGCGATGTGGGTTTCCTCGGTGGAGACTTTTACCTTCGGACTTAGTCGTTTTTTCGAGATGAAAATCCTTCGACCGGGGTAAACCTGGATCTTGATCCGACGTCCATGGAGCCCTTCTCGGATACGATGGCTGGGAGGTCCCGGTCAACTTTTTACGTTCAGACTTAGGCCCTCATTCTAACCTTGGCGGGCGGCGGAGGCCGCCCGCCAAAGTCCCGCCGTCAGGTTACCGTTCCGCGGTCGAAAGACCGCGGCGGTAATTCTGACTTTCCCGCTGGGCTGGCGGGCGGTCGCCTTCAGACCGCCAGCCAGCCCAGCGGGAAAGAGGCTTCCACGATGAAGCCGGCTCGGAATCGAGCCGGCGGAGTGGAAGCTGTGCGACGGGTGCAGTTGCACCCGTCGCGTATTTCACTGTCTGCGCAGCAGACAGTGAAATACATGTAGGGGCCCTCTTACGGGGGCCCCTGCAATGCCCATGCCAGTGGCATGGGCACTGCAGGGGCCCCCAGGGGCCCCGCGACCCCCCCTACCGCCATCCGGATCTCGGCGGTCCGACCGCCGGGATCTGGATGGCGGTAGGGGGGGTCGGAATCCCCGCGGCGGTGCAGCAAGCTGCGCCGCCGCGGAGGATTCAATGGGGCCGCGGTACACTGGCGGGACCCCGCCAGTGGTGCCGGTCCGACCGCGGCTTTACCGCCGCGGTCGGAATCCCCATTGGAGCACCGCCGGCCTGTCGGCGGTGCTCCCGCGGTCCTCCGCCCTGGCGGTCAAAGACCGCCAGGGTCAGAATGACCACCTTAGTCTCTTTTTCTGATGTTTTTCTTTACCGGGACGAACCACGAAGTCAGGCCGGGTCGCGGTTGAGGCAAGCCGGCTAGAATTTCCGCGGCGGGTTGGTCCCTCTCTGGAGCTTTTTTCCAAAAATTCTCAAATCTTTTCCAAACTTCTGGGGCTTCACCCAGATGTTCTTTTAAGGTTCTTTTGGGGTCCACAACTCACCCCAAGGGTCCAGAAGTTCTGTGATGGTCCTTGGGGGGTGCGGACTTCAACTCCCAGAATGCACCTGGCGCAAACTCCTTTTTGGCCACTGGACAGTGGTCAGCTGGTCGCTTTCTTCAGGAGTTGGTGCAGGGGACTCTGGTTTAGCAATTTTTCACTTGTAGCAAACAGGGAGTCCCTCCTTGAACCAGTTGAAGCCAGGCAAAGTCCTTCTTGTGGTGAAGCCCAAGTGTGCAGCTGGTGCAGTCCTTCTGAGTGCAGGGTCCAGGTGCAGGCCAGGGGTCCAGCAGGGCAGTCCTTCTTCTTCTTTAGTTCCTTTCTTGTTGAATTCTGGAGGGGATCTGAGGCGTGGGTGCAGGTCTGCCAGTTTTATCCTTGCTCCTGGGTGAAAAGCAGGGGGGCCCTGGTTCTCCAATCAGGGACAGGGTCGTCCCCCTGTGATGACCACTTCCTGGGAAGTGTGGCAAAAATCCATCCCAGAAGGCAACAGTCTCTAAAAATCCAAAATGGATGAATCTGATTTTTGGAGGAGAGATCTGGCTGAGCCCACCCACTGGTGTGGCTAAAAATCATAAACACACCCCTCTCCTGCCCTCTCCTAATCTAATCAAAGGGGCACCTAGCTGTCTGGGGTTGCAGGATGTGGGGGTGTTGCTGGGTGCTCCAGATGTCCTTCTCTGCCTTTGAAGACCAGTTTGGCAGCCCTCCCCCTTCCTGCCTCACCATCTGCTGAGGGGAGATTCTCTCCCCCAAGCACATTCCTTTGTGTGAAGCCAGGCCACTTCACACCTCATTAAAGTAGCCTGGCAGAAGCTGCTGCAGGCTGGCCAATCAGAGCACAGCAGCAAAAACAATGCAGAGCTGAAATTGGCAACTTTTTAGGTAAAGTCTAAACTTTTTACCTGCACTAGTTATATTAAATCCAACAACTGGAAGTTGTGGGATTTATTATAACAATCAATTTGATACCAAATTCTTGGTATGTAACATTTAAGGAGACTTTAAAATTTAAAATAAAGTCTGCCCATTCTAGCCTATGAAGGCCATTTACTTCAATGAGGGAAAAACGAATTTGGCTGTTTTTACCTCACCAGGGCTTATAAATCTATTTTTATAAAGTCCCTGCTTATAGTTACATGGCACCCAGCCCTAGGGGCACATAGGGCACACCTTAGGGGTGACTTATATGTAAAAATAAAGTAGTTTAAGACTTTGGAAGTACCTTTAATTCCAAAGTCCAATTTGCATATAACTTTAACTTAAAAGCAGCCAGCAAGGCAGGCTTGCTTTTAAAATGACACTGGGCACCTCAGCAATGCACCTAGGTGTGCACCACCTATGCTGTGGTCCCTAAACCTACATGCCCTACCATATACTAGGGACTTATAGGTAGGTTAACTTAGCCAATTATAATTAGCCTAATTTGCATATCCATTTTACACAGAGCACTGGCCCTGGGACTGGTAAGCAGTACCCAGGGCACAGCCAAGAGTCAGTAACCACCAGTACCTATCCAGAAAGAGTGGGGGTGATCAGGCAAAAAAAAAGGACTTTCCTACACAATTAAACCAAAACCTTTCCTCAAGTACATGTTTTCTGCATTGGAAAGATCTGCGCTTTGCCTGACATTTTGTGGTCAGGAAATCCAGGGGCATATTTATACTCCGTTTGCGCCGAATTTGCATCGTTTTTTTCGACGCAAAATCGACGCAAAACTAACTCCATATTTATACTTTGGCGTTAGACGCGTCTAGCGCCAAAGTATGAGGAATGAGCGTCATTTTTTTGCGTGAACGCCTTCCTTGCATTAATGAGATGCAAGGTAGGCGTTCCCGTCTAAAAAAATGACTGCGATGCAAATGCGTCGTATTTATACTCCCGGGCAAAAATCACGCCCGGGAGTGGGCGGGGCAAAAAACCCCGCATTTGCGCCTCTTTTTAACGCCTGGGTCAGGGCAGGCGTTAAGGGACCTGTGGGCTCAGACTGAGCCCACAGCTGCCCTCCCATGCCCCCAGGGACCCCCCCTGCCACCCTTGCCCACCCCAGGAGGACACCCAAGGATGGAGGGACCCATCCCAGGGACATTCAGGTAAGTTCAGGTAAGTATAATTATTATTATTATTTTTTTTAATTTTGGCATAGGGGGGCCTGATTTGTGCCCCCCTACATGCCACAATGCCCAATGACCATGCCCAGGGGACAGAAGTCCCCTGGGCATGGCCATTGGGCAAGGGGGCATGACTCCTGTCTTTACTAAGACAGGAGTCATGTAAATGGCATCTGGGCGTCGTTAAAAATGGCGCAAATCGGGTGGAGGCGATTTTTTTGCCTCTACCTGACTTGCCCCATTTTAAGACGCCCTAACGCCATTTTCCCCAACGCCGGCGCTGCCTGGTGTACGTGGTTCTTTTCCACGCACACCAGGCAGCGCCGGTCTGCTAGCACCGGCTAACGCCATTCAATAAATACGGCGCCCGCATGGCGCTTCAGAATTGCGTTAGCCGGCGCTAATCTTTTTGGCGCAAAACTGCAATAGCGCAGATTTGCGCCAAAAAAGTATAAAGATGGCCCCCAGTCTTTAGTGGTGCAGTAACTAAGCATTCCTAATAAAAAAGGTGTCTCACAACATTTTCAAGGTCAAAAATGCCTTCCGGAAGGACGGGTTTACTAAAAAGTGTAACAGCGTAGTTCTGTGCCAAAATCTGAAGCACTGCATCACTTTAGAAATGCAGGGATGCACCGTATTTGCAAAAATAAGGCATACCCCTGTGTTTACCCCTGCGACAGTGCTAAATGTAGCTGCCAACGCAGGCATCCTTGCACCATAGTGGAAGAGTGTCTGCGTTGAGGGGATTGATTGTTTATGTGTAGGAAGGTGTCCCTTCCTACACATAAACAATCATTCGTGGCCTTTTGCTCTTTCTATGTGTGCTGCAGAATGCAGCACACATGGAAAAAGCAAAAACAAGGAGGAATACAAATATTCCTTCTTGTTGTGCCATGCTAACGCCACCCTGGGGTGGCATTAGTTTTTGCCACTGCCACAGATTTCAGACTTGTTGTAAATCTGGTGCAGCATCAAAAGCAAAGGGTGTTGTAATAGAATGTCCACAGCAACACCCTTTGCATGCCCCTCTGCAACGGGGAAACTGTGTGGGAGGGGCCCATATTCACAAGGTGGTGTTTAGCCACAAAAAATGGCTTAGCGCCACCTTCTAAATGTGGCACACTGCACAGCGCCACCAAAGCTTCACAAAAAATGACGCGCCATTAGCGCAAGGGTCTTGTAAATCTGGCCCTCCATTGGGTTACAGATTTGCTGGTGCTTTACCAAAGGGTCTCTGCAGGGAGGAAAAGGAACAGAATGTGGATAATTAAGGTTGATTTCCTCCACCGCTGAAGGCACATCCACGAATAGTCTATCAATACTAAAAGTGTGTATATTTTAAACACACTACGCATTTATGTAAAATGTGCATTGTCATTCTTGGTAGCAAGCCAATTCATTCATGACAACATTTTTGCATGTCACAAAAAGCTCTTCTGATTCTTTACATTGCAAAACTCTTTTTATTTACTTTTTTTCAATATATTAGTACAATTTTAGCAAGACCCTTCTAGTTTCTTGAACAAACCATGTTTTTCTCTCGGAAATCCAAAGAAGTTGACTTTAGTCGAAGTCACTATGGAGATATAATGTCAAATTAGTATATATTAAAAAGTAGTCACATTAGCAGAAGGATCAAACTATTTACTCAATTTGGAAATACCTTGAGATTGACAGTCCAAAACTACAGGCCCATGGCCCAAGAACTTCATTCTTAAAAGAATCAGACCATCCCTTAGCAAACATCTTCCAAAGGATTCAGTATTTGTACCATTGATGACTTCCCCTTCCATGGAATCACATTGATGCTTTGTAAACAATTAACAACTGTGCTTGTCCAGGTCAAAAATATTACTGCTTGTTTTTCTACTATGCATGAAGTTGTTTGAGATTTTAATATGTTAAACATTAGCAGCATTCAGAAGAGGATAGTACAGTGGACAATAAAGGCCCATCTCCTCCCCCATGATTAGCCCCGGCTGGGTGACTCCTACCCACCTCCAGTGAAGGAAAAGGAGGACTCCATCCTTGCACCAATTGTGGGCCTGCAAAAATAAAACACACAGACACCAGGGCTGCTGTCCATGCATTTTCTGACCCACAGACATTACTGCTTATATTCACAAGAAAGTGGCACATCATAGATGCTGAGCCACTTTTCTTGCTCCCCATTGCACCCCTTTAACCACACCATGTGTGCGCCGTATTTACAATACGCGCTATGGTGCACGTTAGGCCAATAGTGTAAAAAATGTTGACACTATTGTGGTGCTTTGATGGATTAGTGCCAAAAATGATGGCGCTAATCTACCAAAGTCAAGGGAAGCCCATTGGATACAATGGGAGCGTCACTTTAAACCTGCCTAAGGCAGGTGTAAAAATGATGCAAAAAATGGCACAGTGATATCTTGTAGATTTCACTGAGCCATTTTATCGGGCCTCCCTGTAGGGGCACACCCCCTTGCATACATTAGGACTGGCATAGGCATAATGTGGCTCCAAGGTTTACAAAGTGGCCTAATGCATCCATTGCACCACTTTGTAAATATGGTGCAACACACATGGCTATTTAAATTCACATTTAGCTTAAAAAAATGACATTAGTATGGCACAAGAAGTCACAAGGGGCTTGCAAATATGCCCCAATATGTGCTGGAGATGAAGGTTGACAAGGCACAAGTTAAAAAGGCTGTGGAATTTGGGAAACTTTATTTTACTAGCATTCCCACCAGCATATTGGGAGCCAAATTATTTCTCCTAACCCCACATGCAGCTGAAACATGCAGTCTAGCAGTCTGCATGAGTGGAGACACCAAGCCTGATGTCATGGGTGGAGCAAATTGGGTACATGCCGTTCAGCAGCTCAGATGTTTTGCATTGTGTGCCTACCACATTATCCAGTCTGCTATGGAGATGGTGACAATTGGTAGCCTGGTAGTAGCTGCAGAAACCTCTAAGTCGGAGGCCGAGCAATATTACAGCTTTTCTGCTTGTCAATTCATAAGGCTGTCAAGGAGAAGATTAAACTATGGTTGAGGATGAGTGGATGAGGCAGACCTGGGAGGATGTAGTTGCAGGTGGAGGAATCAGGGCCTTCAGCTTTTCAATTTACTTTGCTTAATGTTAATGGTCAGTGTGTTTGTGTGTAAAATTTGCATGTTGACATTGTTCTTATGTGTGGCATTCCAATCTCCAACATGACACTTGGAGGGGCAGTTTATTCTGTGCTGATCAAATTCCAAATGTGTGTTTAATAACCATTTCTGGATTAAGATGGTTTTTCCTCAATATTGTCCACAAGAAAAATAAAATAACTTTATTTCTCAACAGCTTTATGATACCATACACAGCAATAGATGGTCTCCTAGAAAGTGAAGTAGGTTTGCACTCCAGTTTATTTAGCACATTACAAACAAAAATGAAACACAACAGTGAATAGCCCATCACTACCACATTTTGTTACAACATTATACAGTGTCTGAGTCTTGTGTCTCGAGTTGGTAACAGACACAAGCACTTGTGATATAGGTTAGAGACTAGTGTATCCCCATTAGTGTCAGCAATTACGAATGGCAATGGAATGAATTCATCAGGTGCCAGAAGGCGATGACTGAATCTGGGCTTTAGAAGCATCCACAGCATACGGAGCATGAAATTATCAGTATGGGTTGCCTTTCGAAATCGGGAGTCTTCCCTAAGGGAGAACACATGCCTATCTGGGAAAAAGTCTCTGTTAGACCTGACAGCCTTAGGGTGGTCACCCCTAACTTTTTTGCCTGCCTCCCTCCACTTTTTGGACACTGTTTTTGCTGGCTTTTAGACTCTGCGCACTTTACCACTGCTAACCAGTACTAAAGTGCAAATGCTCTCTCCCTTTAAACATGGTAACATTGGATCATACCCAATTGGACTATTTAATTTACTTATAAGTCCCTAGTAATGTGCACTGTATGTGCCTAGGGCCTGTAGATTAAATGCTACTAGTGGGCCTGCAGCACTGGTTGTGCCACCCACTTAGGTAGCCCCTTAACCTTGTCTCAGGCCTGTCATTGCAAGGCCTGTGTGTGCAGTTTCACTGCCACTTCGACTTGGCCTTTAAAAGTACTTGCCAAGCCTAAAACTCCCCTTTTTCTACATGTAAGTCACCCCTAAAGTGTGCCCTAGGTAACCCATAGAGCAGGGTGCTGTGTGGGTAAAAGGCAGGACAGGTACATGTGTAGTTTACATGTCCTGGTAGTGTAAAACTCCTAAATTCGTTTTTACACTACTGAGAGGCCTGCTCCCTTCATAGGCTAACATTGGGGCTGTCCTCATACATTGTTGAAGTGGTAGCTGCTGATCTGAAAGGAGTAGGAAGGTCATATTTAGTATGGCCAGAATGGTAATACAAAATCCGTCTGACTGGTGAAGTTGGATTTAATATTACAATTTTAGAAATGCCACTTTTAGAAAGAGCATTTCTCTGCACTTAAATCTTTCTGTGCCTTACAATCCACGTCTGGCTGGGTTTAGTTGACAGCTCCTTGTGCATTCACTCAGACACACCCCAAACACAGGGTACTCAGCCTCACTTGCATACATCTGCATTTTGAATGGGTCTTCCTGGGCTGGGAGTGTGGAGGGCCTGCCTTCACACAAAGGACTGCCACACCCCCTACTGGGACCCTGGCAGACAGGATTGAACTGAAAGGGGACCTGGTGCACTTCTAAGCCACTCTTTGAAGTCTCCCCCACTTCAAAGGCACATTTGGGTATAAAACAGGGCCTCTGCCCTACCACCTCAGACACTTCCTGGAGAAGAAACCTGAACCAGAACCTGGACCCTGACAAGAAGAACTGCCTGGCTGCCTAAAGGACTCACCTGACTGCTTTTTACAAAGGACTGCTGCCTTGTTGTAGCCCTGCTGTCTTGCTGCTCTCTTGCTTTGCTGCAGAAGTGCTCTCCAAGGGCTTGGATATAGCTTGCCTCCTGTTCCCTGAAGTCTCAGGACCAAAAAGACTTCTCTCTTGCAACTGGACTCCTTGTGCGGTGAAAAAATCGACACACAGCTTATTCTGCGGTGGAAAATTCACTACACGCCGAACCGGAAAGACGCCGCTCGACTTCGCAAGGAAAAGATCGACGCGGAGCCTGCGGTGCGACCGGAACTTCGACAGACGGCCTGCCTGGACAACGCTGCCCGACTTCCAGAGGGGAAACTGACGCAGCGCCTGCTGTGAGAGAGAAAATTCCACGCATCGCACACGGGAACGACGTGCAGCCGGACAACAAGCCCAGGATTCCACGCACAGACCCCGGGGCGTCTGAAAACCCCGCGACCCAAAGAGGAGACCTGTCCGCGCTCCAGAAATCGACGAAAAGTCTTCCCCGTGTGAAAAATAACAACACAAGTCCGTGTTCGAAGGGGCGAAACCGACGCACACACCATTTTTCCACGCATCTCCTCCTCTGTGGCCCTTTGCGGAGATTTTTCACTCCAACCAGGTACTTTGTGCTTGAAAGAGACTTTGTTTGCTTTTTAAAGACTTAAGACACTTTATATCACTTTCCAGTGATATCTTTACATTTTTCATGTTGCATCTTTTATCGTTTTGACCTGCAAATATCCAGATAAATATTAAATATTTTTCTAAACACTGTGTGGTGTATTTTTGTGGTGCTATATTGTGTTATTGCATGATTTATTGCACAAATACTTTCCACATTTCCTTCTAAGTTAAGCCTGACTGCTCAGTGCCAAGCTACCAGAGGGTGGGCATAGGATAATTTGGATTGTGTGTGACTTACCCTGACAAGAGTGAGGGTCCTTGCTTGGACAGGGGGTAACCTGACTGCGAACCAAAGACCCTATTTTTAACAGTCTCCAAAAGTGTATAATGCATGTGTTGTCACAGTGCACGGAACCAATAACTCACGGATGAGGGGGGAGTCTAGGGTTAGCAGCCAGAGATATTGCAGTAGAATACAGCGTCCGTCCACCGAACATTTGAGTTAGTCTTCTCCAGGTTCAACTGATTGAGGGCAGAGGCTCTATGTCCTTCAGGTCCAGTTGGGGGCCTGTCCGCAGTAATGCCTTCAGTGGTGTTGGGCTGCAGAGTCCACTGTGCATTTTAAATATGGTATGCAGGCATTTGCATGATACCAGTGGTGTGCACAATGAGACTGCACCACTAAGTATTATAAGTGGAAATGAGGAAAAGCAGAGCCTCCACGTCCATATGGGAGTAAAAGGGTGTCCCACCCAATTTGAGGCTGCCTTCCCACCAAAACAAGCTGCGTCAGTATGTTCCTCAAGTTTGAAAAAAACAAATTAGTAACTGGGATTTGGACACTGAGAAAAACTGGGGAAGCACCACCCTTTTTTAAATGGCTGTATTTCCTGCCATGGACAGAGGGAGGCAAATCCAGCATCCCCCCTGTAAATTCAGGTTGTCGATGGCTGAGCCATAATTCAAGTGTATTTCTTGCTCTTTACCTTGATGTATATGAATGCATGAATGTCGGACTCAGTTGTTGCACCATGCCAAGGGGAAGTCACAGTTAACCTTGGTAGTTGCGTCAGTTTGCAGGAATAATTCTAATGTATTCCACTTTATGTGACAGACAGAGCGCAGGTATTTAGCTACTTCACGGAGAATCAGTGTCAAGTTTTGTGTTGGATAATGCACAAGAAGTAATATATTGTCAGCATAGAGTAACACCAAAAGCAGCCCAGCTACTGTGGTGGGGACTGTGGAGGATATTCTACTACGTACTGCAAAGACTGTACTTAGGTTCAGAAATGTTGAGTAGTGTGGGACAAAGCTCGACTGGGCTGGGGAGATAATCTGTTCCATCAGCAGTGCCAGTCGTGTTGTCAGCATCTTGGCCAAGATTTTGTTGTCAAAGCTGAACAGCGAAAGTGGCCAATACGATCCTCGTAGATGAGGATCATTACCCGGTTTCAGAAGCAAAGTGAATTCTGCTACTCCAGAACCTCTAAGTACATATCAAGGAAGTCTGGTACCAGAATGTGTTTGCAAGTCTTGGAAAAGGAGCCAGTGTAACCATCTAAGCCGGGTGCTTTAGAGCCATCCTTTGAGTGGATCTCTAACATGATCTCTTCAGTGGTGAAGGGCTCACTAAGAAAGTGTTGGTGCACGGTAGTTACCCAGACCATGAATATCTCTTCAAGATATGCCAACCATTCAAAGTCATCATCATTCAATAGTGAGGAACATAGACCTGTATAATAGTCAAGCAATTCAGTTTGTATGCCCAATGCATCTGTAAGTCTAATGACACCTGGCCACTGCAGTTCATATATATAGGACACTTCCCTGTGTGACAGCATGAGACTAGCCAGTGTGCATCCTGGTCTATCCACTCCCCATTACAGCAGGCCCTTGCATACTTTCTCAGTTAGTGGCCCTTCCTGTCTGCAGCCTTTTGAAACTCAGTCATCAGTACTAAACATTGATACAAGTGGGCCTCAGTGGTCTTTTGGGCACTGGCACAATCCAGCTCCTCCAGCCCACTTCATTACAGGTTAAGATTCTGCATAGGCCTCATAACACCCCGGCATTTAAATATACATATGCCCTGGTGTATACCTTAAAAGCCTCCCACAGTGTAGTTCATGATTGAACAGAATCCTTTTTGAGGTCAAAATATTCTACAATGGCTGCATGGAGTTCCGTACAAATAGAAAATCACACTGAATTGCCATATTGAGAAGTTACCATTGACTTTCAAGACCACCCTTCAGTGAAATTCGGAATGCCATTACTACTGGTGAGTGATCCGATAGTGTCTGGGGGAGGGGGACAATAGATCTAAGCCACAGTGTGAGTGTGGCTGACAATAACCAGTAGTCTATGCATGTCCAGATGTTATGGGGTGCTGAGTGAAATGTGTAAGCAACTGTAACCAAGGGCAGTGGGGTGTCACAAGAACCAGGGGTCTCTGAGTGTGAATGTTTTGCACATGTCCTGCAGTATATGTAGTGAGGGAGGTTCCCCCATCGGAGTCTATGCCATAGTGTCTAACACCGGGCCGAGGAACATATTGAAATCACCTGTCATTAGTATGTGGTCTGTGAAAACTGTCAGTCAAGGTCTGGATTCTTTGAGAGTATTCCAGGTCACCTATGTTTGAGCATAGATGATGACGGGTAAAATCCATTCCTCTGTCAGACGTCCAACCACTAAGACATAGCTGCTCTCTTCATCAATATGGGTGTCATATAGTTGGAAAGGCATGCGTTTCTCCATCAAGATGGACACCCCTCGCGAGTAGGTGCTATAATTGGCAAAGAATCTGTGTGGACACCAAGTACTGGCGAATGTGTGTGAGAGCCTAGGCAACAAGTAAGTCTCTTGTAAGAAGGCAGCATTATCTCCATGCTTCTGCACATACTGTAGTTCCTGTTTGCTCTTGCATGGATTGTTAAGGCCTTGGACATTCCAAGACAGAAATGCGACGTCAGTGACCAAACGTAGGCTGTTATGCGTAGCCATCAGTTGTGAACGTTAATGGGTTGTGGCGAGTCTGGTGTGGTATATGAATGCTGAATTGAAATGGTACAAGCAAACAAACTCAGCCATTCCACCACAAGTTACCTCCCCTCCACACCTGGTTTGAACATGCCAAGCGAATCCCATTGATATCAAAGAACAACAAAACATTTTGCCCAGTTTGCTTGTGTTGTGAACATCAATGGTGTAGCAATGCCACAATGGGTGGCCCTATTTGCGGATCCAGGCGTAATTCGGGCAGTGAAATGCACAACGGGGCTGTGCATGGGGTCCTTTGCACTGCCCATGCCAAGTGAATGGGAAGTGCAGGGGCTGTCAGGGGGGCCCGAGTCACCCATTCTGCCAACCTTTCCCTGGCGGTGTAAACCGCCAGGAAAAGGCTGGCAGAATGAGACTCATAATGTTCAGGGCAGCACTGCTTGCAGCAATGCCCTGTCGGATCTGAAACGCCACCACAACCAGGATGCCTGGTGGTTGCAACCTGGTGGTGGTGACGTTTCCACTGTGACGTTTCCGCCACGGTCACAATATGGCAGACGAACCGTTACTACCATGGAAGTCCGCTTACTGATATATGGTAGGTTCTCACTTAAATAACAGTAATTTGAAGGCATCCAATTGACAGTTATTCAGTAAAGTTCCTTAAGAAATTGGAAAAGTACTCCAGGGTAAGTAATCCAATTTAAGATTTATTAAACAAGTGTAAATGACTCCATATTATGCAGCGGATGGACGAATCGTAGAACAGGGTAGATACTCAGCCAACACGTATTTCGCCCTATGGGGTGCATTCATCAGGGCTTTCTCAAGGCATGATTAAGATACATTTATGCTTCTAGTAATGGACTGAGTAATTATTGACAAAACAACCAATCCGTTTAATAACTAAAGCAGCTTATCCAAAGAGGTTCGGTCAGTCGCGTCCGACGCCATTATAAGGGATGCGCTGACTGAACGAATGTTCTTTTATGTAGAGGCTCTTTGCATAAGTCCTTTGTTAGTGTTGATTAAGAAGGGAAAGGGGAAACGAAAAAGGAACAAGGAATGGGCGCCGCCATCTTAAAGGTCGCGCCCGTCCTCTGTTTGGGGAGCGTGTTAGTGAAACAAATGATCTGAGATGTTCAAGTACCATGGAAGTCAGCCTGCCACCATGAGACTGGTGGTTCATGGACCTCCAGATTCATAATGAGGGCCATACTATTATTATATAGTTTTCTAATCAGGTGGAGCAAGGGTAGGTGAATCCGCTTAACATCTCCAGAAGAAGTAAGACTTTCGGCATAAATTCCATTTACCATTTTCAGAAGAACGCCAATCTCAGTAGTTCATGCAAACGGAGACGCAGGAGTTCATGTGCAGAGAAGATTATGGGGCCGAAGCAACTACGTGCCTCTTGGCCCATGTAGCTCTGTACTAATGGGGGCAATAGGTGCGGACAGATTTTCCTGCCACTTTAGATTGCTATGATGTGGCATGTTTAATGGATGGGCAGCCAGTTTGATATGTAGCTTCCTATGACTTTACTTGAGGATACAAGTTTATTAGAGGCAGCCTTGGACATGTAGCACTGTGATTGCTGTGTCACTAACAGACTGACATTGTTAACAGTTTCTCTGCCCACATTACTTTATTATGATGAATCTTTGAGGTCAACAGGAGCAGATTGCTGTATACTTTAGTGTTTTTTGACTAAAAGAGACATACCACAATTTCATACAATACTTCTAAGTTGCATGAGTGTATTTGAAAGAACACTAATTAGGTCTAGGCAGGATTTCTTAAGCTAATTCCCATATATATACTAGAAGCACTCAAGTAATCAATCAATAGTTTATTCGGTCCAAATTTGGGCCATTTAAAAGATTTAAAAAATATATACATACGTACAGTAAGATAAAAACCATAAACCAGTACACAATAAAAGGAACAATAGTAAAAAAAAGTAGGGGTCCAGTAGCTGCCTGAGAAAGATTACATAAATAGGAGGGGTGAAAGAGGTGCTCGGAATAGTCTCTGGATCTTACCCTGTACATAACCCTGAACAGTAGAATAATGATAACGTAAAAGCTGTGGTGTGGCACATCTCTATATAAAATCAGGCATTGAAACTCCAGACAGTAAAACTGGTTAAAAAATTTAAGAAGTCAGTCAGTGGTGGCTGATGCTCTAGGTTAATTAGTTTTTTGAGTTAATTAATCCAATAAATTGCATCTTGACAATTATAAAATTAAGTATAATTTTAAATTTATAAAACACTTTAGTTAAAATAACTCAATATAGCACTTATTCAGAGATACGGTTTTTTTGTGCTCAATAAGTCGCGGTTTACAATTAGAGCCCAAGGCTGATATGACAGGATGCTGATTTACTGTTTTCAAGACAGCTCTTCAAACAGTGAGTTAAAATCTAGAATAGTCCTATTACGAATTTTCCATGCTGCTGCCAGATATTTAGAAACAGCGCTGATTATCAGTATGGAAGTGTCGTATTTACATATTCTGAATAGACTGTTGCGGGATAGTGGTTGGAGTGTTCTGCACAAGGGAATAATCCACTTCCCTCGGGGACCTTTGTACAGAGGGCAGAAAAATAGGATGTGTTCAGCTGTTTCCTTGCATAAATGACAATTTATGCATTTGTCCGATGGGGAACTGTTAGTCGACCAACCAGCCGTGTAGCTATTAACCGCCAATGTCCCGTACCTGAGCTGGAGTAGTAGCGAGCGAGCACGGGCTGGTATGGGTAGATCCAGGGAGCTTTCAGGGAAGGGAACGTGTTTGACCAGCAGGAATTCAGCTGTCAGCCGACCTGACACATGTGAACCGAGAGATTCCTCGTTGATTTTTGCCCAATAATGTTCTTTGATCAGGCGTTTAGCACTGCCAGGAATCATCTCGGGGTTCTCCCAGTACTGGGATAGTCTCAGTTTGGTCCATGCCACTTTCATCTCCCTGAGCCACCGTACCTTTTCCCATCCGTGATGAGGTGGTAATAGTTCTTTAACTGCTGCCCTGTAGGGTTCAAGTTCGTCTGTTTTCCATAGTCTGACCCAATACAGGAGTGGTCTTAGATAGGCTATATCTTTGATACTATTTAAGCCCAGGTCCAGTCTGAGGGGGAGCATTGGCGTGCCCCTCCCCAGTCTAGATATGTGTCTGAGGAAGTTGTTTTCTTTGGTTTGGAGAGTATCCATCTGTCTATGTAATCCCCAAAGTTCTGCTCCATATAGGGCCGCAGCACGGATTTGTGCTTTATATATTTCAGAGATAAGGATCAGAGGGGGGCTTGTGGCAGTGCTAGCTTTGCGTCCTATTACTCCACATCTTTGGCTAATTGTTAGTGCCCCTTTCCTTATGGCTGGCTCCCAGCTGCCCTTGTCGGATAGTCTAATGCCCAAGTAGTCATATTCCATTACTCTCTCCAGGGGAGTTAAATCCATCTTTATGTTTGCGCTGAGCTTCTTGTTCGGGGCGCTGTATATCATAAGTTTGGTTTTCTTATGGTTTATGTCTAATCCATAATTTCTGCAGTAAACACCAAACTGATTTACCAAGTTTTGAATTCCCATGGGTGATTTAGACAAAAGAATAGTGTCATCTGCGTAGAGTAGGCAGGGGACTTTGGTTCCAGCCTGCTTGGGAGAACCATTTGTGCAGTTTGCTAAGTACTTGATGCAGTTGTTTATGTATAATAGGAAGAGAGTTGGGGCCAGGACGCACCCCTGTCTAACTCCCCTCTCAATAGCCACTGGTTCTGTGAGATCACCCTTCTTGCCGTTCCTGATTTGGGCGTAGGTATTTTCATGTAGGCGGATAATAAGTTTCAGAAGGCCATGCGGGACACCCATATTGGCTAGCGTCAGCCATAACTGGTTTCTGGGGACCAGGTCGAACGCGGCTCTGAGATCAATAAAAACTACGTAAAGGTTACCCCTTCCTATTTCTACAGTTTTCCATTTTATTGTTAAAAATCTTAGTACCTGATCTATAGTACTGACTGCTGGTCTGAACCCTGCTTGTAGATCAGAGATGGCGTTTGTTTCTAAAATCCAGTCTTCTAGACAGGACAAAATTTGCTTTGCAAAGATTTTTTGGAAGTTGTCGAGTAAGGAGATTGGGCGATAGTTGGCAGGGTTAGAGGGGTCGCCTTTCTTAAAAATGGGGACTATCTCTGCTCCCAACCAGGAGCTCGGAACAGGTGCTCCAGCAGCTATCTCATTTGAGATGAGGTTTAGGTATGGGGCCCAAACATCTGGATTTGTCTTGTAAAGGTCTCCTGGTATTTTATCAAGGCCGGGGGCCTTTCCCCATTTCATTGAGGCAATCGCAGCCTTGGTATCTGCCAAAGTGAATTCAATTTTGGGGGTCTCGGGGGTCATGATATGGATCAGATCCCGGGAAGCAGCATCAGTGGTCCCCAGGTATAATTGGGAAAAATGGTCGGACCATTCTGCAGGGAGTATTGAGGCACCAGGCGAACGGTGTGGTTCATTGCTGGCATCAGCTACCAATTTCCAAAATTTCGTGGTGTCGTTTGTTTTAGCGGATTCCAGGAGGAGGACCCATCTTGATTCATCCCATTCCCTACGGGCTCTACCTTGTTCCTTTTTGTAGTCTTTTCTAGCTTCCCTTATATAATCCATCTGGCCACCTCTTAGGGCTCTCAGCAACTTATGCTGTGCTTCTCTGCATGCAGTGTTGAACCATCTTGCGTTAGAATTCTGTTTAGGCTCTGTTGCCGACTCTTTAGTAAGTAGAGTTTTTAAAGAGTTAAAAAACAATGTATGGGCTGCTATAAGCCCACCACTATCTTTCGTGGGTTGAAGTATATATTCCATATGATCCGCCAGCTGCCAGTACACTTTTGCCAAAGTGGTTATGTCTGTGTTCAGGGATTTCCATCTAACATTTCGCCTGTTGTTGGTCAGTGCGAGCTGCTGACTATAGGACTTGGGGCAGGAGGCCTCAAGTAGGGGTAGTAGGTTCCTGAGTGATAAAGTCAATGGTTCATGGTCGCTTTCCTCATGTTCTGTGATGTTCATATCGACCATGTGACCCCAAAGGCGGATGTCGAGCAAGATGTAATCAATCTGGCTCTTCTGCAACCCACGTTTAAATGTGGGGTGAAGGTTAAGATCCGAACGGGAACGGCCATTGCAAGCCCGGAGACCGTGTGCCAATGTAATGTCCATGAGCTGGTATGATAGTCTGTTGATTTTAGGTCTTTTGCTTGACACCAGCTGGGGGATGCCCCAATGAGCATCTTCATCTTTATATAGTTCCTGGGCCAGTGAGTAGGGTTCAAAAGTGGTGTTAAAATCTCCGGCAATGAGAATAAAATGAGAGGGAGATTTATCGGTGAGAAAATTGTCTAAAATAGTCAGTGCGTTGGACTCATATTTATTGCCCAGGCTCCTATTATAGATGTTAATTATTAAAAGTGGTTTCTCTATAAGGGATGGTATTGATAGACCCATTAGATCAGGGCAGCCCAAGTCAATCGGTTCAATTTGGCATTTGAGAGAACAGCTGAGCCATATTAGCAGGCCACCTGAGGGTCTCCCTGAATTCACCTTATTTGCTGGAACCCAGTAGCTTTTGTAACCGATTCTATATTTAGGCTCCAGCGCCCATGTTTCTTGGAAGAGACATACTTTATGTTTGTCTATGAATTTTCCCCATTCAGGGTTGTTCATTTTACTCTCCAACCCGGCAATGTTCCAACTGAGGATGGTATCTAAGCCATCTGGTTTGTTATGGGGAGCTTCAGCCACGGGATTCTCTCTCGGGGCTAGTGTACCGTGTGGAAGCAATATGCCCTTCTCGGTCGTGTCTAGGGTGCTTCCAGCCCCATCTAGGACAGGGGGTGGTCTAAGCCAATCAGATACCTGGAGTAGAGGTGGGTTTGCGGATTTGCTGTGATCTAGTGGGTCTGTAGCTAAATTAATCTCAATCACCCAGCGCTCCTTATCTGTTCCCCCGATATGGATTTCAGAGCTTTTAAGATAGTCTGACTGGGCGAGAGCGGGGGTTAGAGTAGACTCACTAGTGTTGCTAATGGGAGTATATTCGGCCCCACAATTGATTTGCCCTGTTTTATGAGTTTCATTTTTCCCAGCTATTGGGTAGTTTTCGTTCCAGTTGCTTGAACCTCGGGAATTAAGAAAAGTCATGTGTGATAGTCAATCGTTTTCGGAGAGTGTGGGCGAGGCAGGATTGCAACTTGGCTGGAAATCAGTTGGCATCTGAGCCCTAGGAAAATCTCTGGATGTCATTGTCACCCCCTTGAAGCCTGGTGCAGCTTTATGGGGGTAAAAGGCCTGAAGCCTGCAAAGTGAAGTGGCCCCCCCTAGGGGGTTGAGATGGCATGCATTTAGGGAAAGCTGATCGACGAGGGAGGGCGCATTAAAATTAATAACAATACAGTCCCCAGTGCCAGGATTTTTGAGTGGGCCCACCCAACCCACCCTCCTCACCATTAATATTGAGGGTATCATATGGAATGCGAATCTAGCATGTTTATGCAACCAGTGAATAACCTTGTTTTTCAGTTCTGTGAATGATTCAGGGATGATGGACTTGAGCTTAGGGACATTCGTAATAACAAGCACGTAGGGGCAGGCTTCTGGAGGTAGATGTAAAGTTCCCATGTTGATTCCTGAGTCCCTGCGCATTCGATCTACTTGGATATTTGGGTGGGTTCTATGGGGTTTGGCGCCCGTGTTTGTGGAAGGGGCAATTTCACCAGTCCGCCTTAAGTAAGAGGAATCGCTCTTTGTGTACCACGTTTTAGGGAGATTAGCCAGACTAGGTGTAGAAAGCTTCGCTAGTTGATGTAGTGTGTCAGAGCAAGGTGGTTTTGACTTGTGGACCGTAGGTGGTGGGAGAAGGGGACTACTGGCATCATTGACAGGGGGGCCAAGGATAGGGTGTTGTCGCAAGCAGTGCAAGCCCGATGGGGAAAGGGGGATTGGCTGGCTGGGTTTAATGAGGGCATCGAGTTTCTCCTCGATGGCTAATAGACGGATTGTTATAGGATGTAGTTGTTTTAGAAGCTCATCTTTAATAAAGTCTGTGATAGAAGTAATATCCAGTTTGCCATAGTTGGTAGTTTGGGCAGGTATATGATCCTTAGGTCTGGTAGATACGGTATGGACAGAGGGGTCCAGGACACGGGCCCGTTTGTTCTTTAGATTCGTCTCCCCCCGTTTCCTTTTGCCCTTTGTGCCATGATTTGGGGAGGGTGTGGGCCTGATTGGCATAGGCTGGGTAGATCCCGAAGAATGTATGGTTCTGTCCAAGGGTTCTGCGTTGAGCGTTTGAATTGTGAGGGTGGTTGGTGCTGGTGGTTCTGCAGAGGGGGGCTGTGAAGCTGGTGAAAAGAAGGATGGGGGAGCAGTTAGACGGCGCTCGACCAGTTCAATTTCTTTTTCTAGTGCCCCTACCGCTTTTTGGAGGAAGCCGTCTAAGGTCTTATTATTGCCTGCCTCTTCCAAAGGTATCCCTCCCTTCCGTCTACCCATCTTGTTTTAGTAGGACACTCAGATCCTGCTCAAAAGTTTTGCAATCTTTTCCCTGTGAGCACTCTCCCTCTCTTTTCCTCACCCTGTTTAGCTCTGCTGAGGTTTGTGTTAGGGAGTGCTGAGATATCTAAGGGGCACGAAGGGCTGATCACCTCTGTTTGAGAAGGTGTCCGGGTGGGTAGATAGTTGTCAGCCACTGCCCAAGTCCTGCATCTGTGGAACCTGTTTAGGGCGTTAGAGTTCCGAACTGATGAAGATTTTTCTGGAAGCCTCGCTCCACCCACAGCACCATATGGTGCTTCCTTCAGGCAGCCTTTACCTATTACAAAATGTCAGGGGGGTGGCCCTGCCCTGGCTCTTCCTGGCAATGACGGGCAAGGACGGGCCCGCCCTTGGCCCGGGCTTCGCCCGGGCGGCGGGAGCGCGATGAGAATTTAAAGGGCTCCTGCCCTTCCAATTGGACGCTGGGTTTTGGGCTCCTGCCCCCTCCGGATTGCCTTGTTTGTTCGCGCTTTCCCGCGACGGCGGGAGCGCGATGAGAATTTAAAGGGCTCCTGCCCTTCCAATTGGACGCTGGGTTTTGGGCTCCTGCCCCCTCCGGATTGCCTTGTTTGTTCGCGCTTTCCCGCGACGGCGGGAGCGCGATGAGAATTTAAAGGGCTCCTGCCCTTCCAATTGGACGCTGGGTTTTGGGCTCCTGCCCCCTCCGGATTGCCTTGTTTGTTCGCGCTTTCCCGCGACGGCGGGAGCGCGATGAGAATTTAAAGGGCTCCTGCCCTTCCAATTGGACGCTGGGTTTTGGGCTCCTGCCCCCTCCGGATTGCCTTGTTTGTTCGCGCTTTCCCGCGACGGCGGGAGCGCGATGAGAATTTAAAGGGCTCCTGCCCTTCCAATTGGACGCTGGGTTTTGGGCTCCTGCCCCCTCCGGATTGCCTTGTTTGTTCGCGCTTTCCCGCGACGGCGGGAGCGCGATGAGAATTTAAAGGGCTCCTGCCCTTCCAATTGGACGCTGGGTTTTGGGCTCCTGCCCCCTCCGGATTGCCTTGTTTGTTCGCGCTTTCCCGCGACGGCGGGAGCGCGATGAGAATTTAAAGGGCTCCTGCCCTTCCAATTGGACGCTGGGTTTTGGGCTCCTGCCCCCTCCGGATTGCCTTGTTTGTTCGCGCTTTCCCGGGAAAGCACTCAAGTATGATTGTGAAACATAACAATGATTTACTCTTAAACCCACAGAAAAGGGTTATATGCAAATGAGCTTACGCTGGGGTATCCCTGCACTAGAATACTACTGCTTCCTATCCAGGCCATATATAAACATTTTGAACCTATTTGGCAGTCTTGTTTAAGGCTTACTGGTAATGAATATCTCATACGAGGCTGCGCCTACATTTCAAATATGGATAATTATCCTTGATGCATTGGCCATTTTGCTTTCTGTTTTGTTTGTCTTTGATACTGTTGGACTCTTGGCTACATCACTAGTACATGTCATACTATTACAGTTATGTACATTTGCATCACTAGAAACGTAGGCGCTGCAGAATCCAAGCAGCCCAGAGGGGCCCTATCCAGAAAGAGGGAGGGTAAAATTGTTTGAAGACTATAGGAAATGATTTCCTAGATTGCGTACTCTGCACCATTGTATGCTTTTCCTCCGATTGTTGGTTCACAAGTGTGTGCTTGATGACACCAGCACCACAGACAATGAATATGCTTTGTCAAATCACTGACATATCTTATATCCTTTTATTTCTTCTCAGGTCATCAGCAGAAGACGTGTATACACACATCAGTGTAAGACACATTAAAAAATAGGCACATTGGCCACAAGAGCTAACTTACTCTCTTTCAAGTAAGGATTAGGTTTTTTTATATGGTCCTGTTGAAACACCAGTAGATCCATAGGGACTGATAAGGGCATGAAATATGTAGGGTTCAGTCTGATAGTGTAGGAAGCAAACATGCAGATAGTTTTGTATGGACTCATGCATCATTGTTTTAGTTGCCTATTTGTTTTTAATCTTTGCATATGTCCCATCAACCTTGAGTAAAGTGATAGTGTAGGTGTCTATAGCTAATCCACTTTCCCAATCCTTCACACTTTCTTCCCAGTCAAGCCTAAATACAGAGTTGAAATTCATGGAATTCTCACAAAAGATCCCTGGCAAAGAGCCCCAATGAGGGACACATCGGGCATTGCAGCACCGGCCCAATGAGGAGCAATGCCTGATGATGAAGCATGCCACCGAATTGATGGGTGAGGGCACTTGCTCCTATCAAGCAAATACTTTAGGTGGCCTGTACATTCCAAATTAATTTAGTTTTAGACAACTTGCATTTCAAAACAGTGTACTTTAGTAGTTAATATGAGAATGCTTTCGGAGACTGTTCACTAAACTGCCACAATTCTCTCTGTCTTCATTCTTGTTCAGAGTACACTTTTACACATCAAGGGTCGCAGGATTTCAGGAAAAGCACTTCGGGGTCAAGACTCAATCCAGCAGAACCCACACGCAAGGTCCAGGGCAGGTTCAGCTAGAACAGGTCAGCTGTTCTCTTTAGGAAAATGAGCTTCTTGCAGCTTTTTGTAGCATCTAACTTAATAGTTGGTCTCACCACCAGCTTTTGACTTGTGCAGGTTCATTAATGTTCTGAAGAAGGTACCTAGGGAAGCCACATTTATACCTGGCACTAGCTTGTGGGTAGCTATGGCTGCTGGCCCCTCCCTGACCAATAGGGAATACGGTCCTTGCGATAATCCTACCCACTTGTGTAGCAGTTCCAGTTTGGCTTACAGTAATCAATCCCACACTGGACCTCTCCATCTAATCCAACATGGCAGAACAATGTTCCGTCCATGAAGAGCCTGTGTACCCACCCTAAGGTGTGGTCATGCTACTCAGCAGTCTCCTCCTCCCTAGTCACACTAAACCAGTTTTGAGGACAGCTTATCCCCTACTGGAATTGGTGTCTGCCTTATTGAGAGAAAAAAGAATGGTTCTGCCCAGGTGTCAGCTAACATTTAACTGCGATAGAGTAATCCTCTTTGAAGTTATTCAGGGTCCTGGGCAAAGCCCATATGGTCATCCTGTCAGATGAACAAAACCACCTCCCACACCTAAGGCCTTTATCCTGCTCAGGGAGCACTTTTTACGCCTCATTAAGGTGGCTGCTGTGCTGCCATGTGACAGTTGGTGCTTTTGCAAATTGGACTTCAGAGGCTTTAGACTGGGAAAGGTAACTGTCCAAAAGTAGCTTTTTCTTACTAGCTATTACAAATTCAATGTTACCATAAAATTTGATTAAAGTAAGTCTTTGAATTATATTTCTAGTTGTTTCTTTACAGAATGTAACATTATGAAATGTAATAAAGTAATCTACCTCGTTACATGAGAGCAGCCAGTCTTGCTACCGTGAAAATAGGTTTTGGGGGCTTTTCCCTGTTGGGGCAAGTTTAACATGCAACTTTTACATGTGCTACGTTTAAACACCATGCACCCTGCCTGATGGGCAGCAAGTCGTGTGACTTATAAGAGTGACTTATTCATATTTAAATGAAAAGTTTAGGTCTATCAAAAGAGGTTATTTTGATAGGTTACATTCTCAGTTTACAAGTGCAACAGACAACCTATAATGGTAGGTCTGCATTCATGTTTGAGGGGTCTCTATAGAGGGTGTCATAATGGGTGCAGTAGTCCACTAGTGACATTTAACTTACAGGCCTGATCCCTCTTTGTACCATATACTAGGGACTTTTAAGTAAGTTAATTATGGCAATTAGGAGTACATTTCAATATGTTTTTGGGGTCAGAGCACATGCACTTGGGTTTGATTAGGAGAGTCCCAGTTCATGGAATCAAAAAATCATGCATCATCAAACCACAAATAAGGGGATGATCATGAAAAATCTGGCATTTTCCTACAAATGTCATGCACATTATTTAGCCTCAGGGAGCACAATGAATCCTCAATAAAAAAAAAATTGAACAACCTTTCTTCAATTTCTAAACTAACAGCAAATCTTTCTGTAGTGACTGATATAATCAACAGTATCTGTAAAAAAAAAAAAGAAAATAATTAGCATTCTCTACAATCAATACTCTCCATCACTTAAAACTAATGGAACAGTGATACAGAACACCTGTAATTCTTTGATGGAGAGTCATTCATTTCAGATGAACTACTACTTCATCTGTATTACAACCATTTTAACAACAGGTTCCTAAACTAATAATACGCCTCAAGTCAGTGTCCGAACAAGATTTTCCTATCGCCAGGATGTGGTTTCTTATGGATAGGGTCAATACTAAAATACACCATTTCTTTACAATTACTACTGTGTTTATCTTTAAAATGTGTAGCCATTGGATATGAATGATCTTTGTTAGTAATTGCTCTTCTGTGTTCCAATATCTGCTTTGTGACTGGGAACACCAACCAAAGGATCAAAAGCTGAGATGTAAAAAGTTCCTGGAAGGTTTTGGTGTGTCCTGTCAAGCAAGGGCTGGGAAAAAGGGAGAGTCCCAAAATCCAATTTTCCATTCGATTAACATTGACAATTGACCCCTCCGGAGTACCTCGGGCCAGTACTGTGATTGGCCGAGCAGGCTATTTCTCTCATTGCGTATTTCACTCCTGTGGGACTGAGGTTGATCCTAGAGGATCAAGCTCTCTGATTGGTAGGTTGCAACATCAGTAGAAATGTTGCATTTTTCATTAGAGGACAATCTAAAAAATACTATTTAAGAAGGCAGGGGATGGGTTCCCTGACCCACTGGCCCTTGTAGGATGTAGTCCCAGAGGGACCCACCCGGGACCCAAAATTAAAATAAAGGAAACTGGGAGTGTTGCAGTGATCCAGCGGAACTCCTGAGGGACCAGGAAAATGGCTTACAAAATAAATGTGGGGATGAGCTATATGTGGCGGGCACTGGTCTCCTACGGAGGAATTGGGAACAGGCCTCTGCACCCAACACCTTTTCACTCATGGTCAGAGGCTATGGACAGAAGAAGGTTGGCAATTAATGGGGGGGTGACAATAAGAGCTTACTTTATGTTAACTAAACCTAAAAAATCACTGAGAGACACAGGGTTACAATTATGTTATAGTTAGGAATGGTAATAGGATCTTACTTTACATTAAAAACCTCAGACGTTTACTGAAACACCCTTTTTTGCACATGTTTCTGAAACACTCCATCTGCATACCTCACTCTTCATTTCTTATTCTTGGGCATCCTTGTTTCACTCTCTTATGCATGTACTTCTTTATATATCCTTCACTTCACCATGCAGCCACACACCGCATCCACTCACCGGAATGCAGTGTTTAACTTTTACTCTGTTGGTATTTTGACACCTGTGTACCTCCTTCACACTCTTTCGCATAGAATCTCAATTTCAATTGGCACACCTGACTATTGCTCAGTGCACTTTGCAGACAGTCAAGGACTTGATGAACATGTATTCTGAATTCCTTTATCACCCTCTGACAGGAACTGTGAGAAATGTGTGCTGTCTTCAGCTTGAACTCCAGCGATCTCATTCATAGCCCATTATAAACACCCACCCACAACTTGAACTCACATAGACACCTAGTGGTGACTCGTAATACGTGCACTGCCCATGAATAATATATTGCAGTAACAAAGACTACAAAAACAAATCAAAGACTGTAAGGGAATGCAAGAGTGGGTAAAGGTGAACATGTAAAGAGGAACATGAGCAACGTTGCCCAGTGTGAGGAAGCTGTGTCTGTTGCTTTCCATCTGCAGCTGCCACTCACTGGTGGGCACTATGGCTATGTGGTAGGTCAGAACATTTACAGATGGGACACTTGTCACCCCCTGACACCACTGTTTGCAATGGAATGAATTCACTTTACACACAGCAGGTGCAGAAAAACAGGAGCTCCGCTCTGCTTTGAACGAGAGCAGCCATCATTATACATCCCTTGTAGTTGAATCTTTATTCTAAGCGAGTATGGATGCCTGTAGGACTGTTTAAGTCTGTTCTTTGTTTGTAGACCATGGTATTTGGTAGATGAGAGTCCATGTTAGCTTTATTCAAAGAGAGGAAGTAGTTATTCAGTCTATCAGACATAATATGCTTTGTTGCCCATATTGAAGACTGTTCGAAATTCCACTGGCCCATTCAGCAGGAGGTTCTTGGATCTACTGATATCTTTTTTGATGCTTTATGCATGCTTTATAAAGTGATTTTGCTTCAAGCACCGACGGAAATGTGCTGTATGATCACTCGCTCTTCACCTTGAAGTTATTGTGAATGACTTGGGGGTTTTCATATTTTACCTTGCACATTCTGCACAGTAGTTTGAATTTTATTCTACTTTTCGCTTGAAGCCACAGAAGGAATTTTACTTGATAAGGCAATACATGCTTTATGACACTGTTAAAACAATATCAAAAAGGCATACCTATTTAAACGAAGTGCAGTGAAATGGACAGGTATATAGCTACTTTATACCTCACTTATTGAATTTGTTTTACCCTGGAAAATAAAGGACTAGCAATTCACAACCACTGAAAGACGAGGGGGTGCCACACGCTGATCCCTTGAGTGCGACTGGTATGATTCCTGTGCAGCCCAATGGGAATGCCTCAATAGGGCAGTATCAATCCCTTGGGCCACTGAATCCCCCAGCAGTATTTGAAAACCCGGCAATAGTAATTACTGCAGCTGAGTCACAGGACTGCGCAATAGCTCTGCCTCCATGATAGATAGTAGGGGGCATATTTATACTCTGTTTGCGCCGGAATTCCGTCGGTTTTTTTGACGCAATTCCGACGCAAAACTAACTCCATATTTATACTTTGGCATTAGACACATCTAGCGCCAAAGTCCATGGAGTTTGCGTAATTTTTTAGCGTGGACACCTACTTTGCGTTAATGATACGCAAGGTAGGCGTTCCCGTCTAAAAAAGTGACTCCGAGGCATGTTCGCTGTATTTAAACTCCCGGGCAAAAATGTCGCCCGGGAGTGGGCGGGTCAAAAAAAATGACATCCAGCCGCTTTTGCGTCGTTTTTTAGCACCTGGTCAGGGCAGGCGTTAATGGACCTGTGGGCTCGGAAGGAGCCCAGAGGTGCCCTCCCATGCCCCCAGGGACCCCCCCTGTCACCCTTGCCCACCCCAGGAGGACGCCTAAGGATGGAGAGACCCATCCCAGGGAACATAAGGTAAGTTCAGGTAAGTATATATATATTTTTTTTTGTGGCATAGGGGGGCCTGATTTGTGCCCCCCTACATGCCACTATGCCCAATGACCATGCCCAGGGGACAGAAGTCCCCTGGGCAGGGCCATTGGGCAAGGGGGCATGACTCCTGTCTTTGCTAAAACAGGAGTCATTTCAATGGGGGTTGGGAGTCGAAAAAAATGGCGCAAATCGGGTTGAGGCGATAATTTTGCTTCAGCCTGACTTGCCCCATTTTTTGGCGCCTAAGCTCCATATTGCCCTACGCCGGCGCTGCCTGGTGTACGTCATTTTTTTTCACGCACACCAGGCAGCGCCGCCGGCTAACGCCGGCTAACGTCATTGAATAAATACGGCGCCCGCATGGTGCTTCAGAATGGCGTTAGCCGGCGTTAGATTTTTTGACGCACAACTGCGTTGGCGCAGTTGTGCGTCGAAAAGTATAAATATGGCCCTAGAAGTATGTCAATTGCACCGAAAACATAAACAACCCTACTCTCCAGTCGAAAAGGCTGTTCAGAGATTCACAAAAAGAGGAACATGGATGAGGGAAGGATATATGTAAATGCTGGTAGACGTTGTACCAGAGTACACCTATTTCTGCATCAACACTAATGTGAAACCGATGGTTGCTACTGCTAATTATCTCAGGAAACGTTTTAGAAAAAATAAGTTAGTGGATTTAGAAACAAACACTGGGGCAGGTAGGGTAAAGTTCATTGATCCTGGGGAAAATGCATGCATTTGCCAAAGTATTGCTATCCTATTGCTGTGTAACGAAAACATGCTTCGGTCCAGACCTGAGAGCTCTTTAACAGACGCATTCAGGTCGTGATGTCACTCAACAGGTCTTAAGTGCCGTCTGCTGAACAGGCCTCTCCATGCAAATCAATTGCCATGAACCCGGCTTATCTCAGCCTCGGCGAGAAAATCTCTCGAAATGTCAGAGCAGTATGATTTCCAGAATCCGTAGCTGCACCTCGTGTCCTCAAGTCAAATTTATGTTGTGAGAAAGATCTCCTGCTGCAGCAAACATCAACTGTCAGACAAAACCTTTGGCTGTTCTCATCCAGAAAGAAATGTCAGGGATGTTTGGAGATACTGTGGCTCAGGAAATAAAGTATTAAAAGAGCTCTGAAAGGATTGTCAAATGGAACACCATGCATGGTGTTGGAAAGGGAGTTATAATTATTATGATGTTATCCCCTCGCTGAATTGTTTTGGAACACTTGTACCTTTGACCTGTATTGATTCTAAAGATATGGAGAGCAGTCAGCTCATGGAAGATACACGTGATCAGCTTGAGAGGTCTGTTTAAATATTAACTCCCACAGTTTAATTAAAATAGTCGTTGGACCCTATATACGCACCTGACTGACGCACACGAGTATTATGCACTGCAGAATTTTCAAATTCTGCGCTAGCATTGGCGCAGGCATTGATTTTGAACCCTCAATCGGTTGGTGAATCATTTTCATTTATTTGCAAGATAGCCATATTCACTAATTGCTTGCGCTGGCTCCTACGCACCACTAAGCAACGCAGAGTCACTAATCACCAATGACCACCGTAGCGGATCCACTTTCACATGCAAAAGCACTTTTGCTTTCAAAGTTGACCCTTGCAGTGCACCAAAACACCTTTGCCCCATCCTCTTACTATTGTATGGAAATGGACGTGTTAGTTATGAGCCAGCACAAAAAATAGGTTTGAAGGTAAAGCTAGATGTATAAAGGTATTTTTTACTGGCTGTAAAGGTGGAAGATCAACATTTCTCACAACTTGACAGAGTTATGAAGGAGACATTAGTCTAGTCAAAGGTCCTCAACTACAAGCTATTGCATCTTCTAGTTAGAGAACCCAAACTCAGATAGACAGCTAACATTTCTGAACGACGTGTTATTATAATAATTCCAGTAGCCTTCTTGTACAGAGACCTAAAAGGAATGTTTGTATGTACATAGCATAAACGTAGTGCTTGTTTTAATTCACCTAGTCTGTAAAGTGAAATCATTTGGCCCGAGTTTGTGCTTTAGCTTAGACAGCACAGCAAATAAACAGAAAAAAGCATACCGAGCTCACTTTTTTGAGTTGTCTTGTCTAAAAATGAAACCTTAACTCAGATTTATTGTGATCAATCATTTCACTTAACACACTGCAGGTGAATAAAAACAAGCACTACGTTTGTGCTATATACATACACACATTCCTTTTAGCTTTCTGTACAAGGTGCATGGCAGTAGCACTCTCCTGTGTTGAGCTAGCGAGGCCCATGATGCTACAGCCTTTGCTGTTGAATCTTTGTTCTAAGTGAGAATGGTAGTCTGTACATAAGCACTGTACACTACATATGGATCAGGGGTGATCGACAAAATCGTGTACGTCAATCAAGTATAACACAAATAGATGTCATATATTGCACATTTTTAGGGATTGGAAGATTAAGTGATTTGCCCAGAGTCCGGTGCTAAGGACAAGATTCAAACCTGAGTCCTGAGGATCCAAAGTTGACAGTTCTAGCACATAAGCCACATCTCCTCCTCTACTAGAGACATTCCCCATTCACAGTTTTTCCTAACACTATAGAAGCGATAGCGTAAAAGGACATTACACTTATCATAAATGCAAAGTTAGATGTGTTGAAAACTGTGTATGCATATCTTTCCCAAGAAATGTCTGAATAAAGTCACTCTGCACAATCCTCAAAACAGAACGTCACACCTATCACAAACCATAAATGCAAAGTTCGGTGTTTTGAAAACTGTAAATACAAAAAGAACAGTTGATGGACAGAATGTAGACCAAACCAAACATTCACCCTAAGTCACAGATCTGGGTTTAATCCATCAGTTTTTTTGCTCACAATACCATTCCAGTTTGGGCCCAACCACATGCAAATCAGTCTTGACCCTGTTCCCCATGGGAACAGTCCAGCCCAAACTGCCAGGCCAGGTCCTCCCTAGACGAGAAACAAGCATCCTGGGACCGGTTTCGACATATCACCCATCTTCAGCCAGTCAGGCTTGAATCTGGTGGCATACATAGTGAGCATGGTGGCTTAAACCCAGATCTTTGTGACTGGGGGTGAATGTTTGCATTGTTCAGCATTCCGTCCATCATCTGTTCTTTTTGCATTTGTCGCCTCAAGTGGGATGAGTATGTTCAGACGTGGGTCCTGTGCTCACTGCGCCACTGGATTTAAGCTAGCCTAGCTGATGAAGGGTGATACCCTGAAACCAGTCCTAGGATGCTTGTTACCGTCCAGGGAGGACCTGACTTGGCAGTTCGAGCTGGACTGTTCCCATGAGGAAAAGGGTCAAGACTGATTTGCATATGACAGGGTCAAAACTGAAGTGGCGTGGTGAGCAAAAACATGATGGATTAAACCTAGATCTTTGTGACTGGGGGTGAGTGTTTGCATTGTTCAGCATTCTGTCCATCATCTGTTCTTTTTGAAAACTGTGAATAGACATATCTTCCAAGAACTGTCTGAATAATGTCACTCTGCACAATCCTCAGAATATGTGGGATGACCACATACACACCAATTCTTTTCCTCACCGTTGTTCTCCCTATCTTTCTTATCATTACACAACCCATCCTTAACATCGAAAATCTTTCTCTCTAGTTCACCTGTTAGATACTTTCACAACCAGAGTTTCATATGCAATTGTTGGCTGTTTTGCCTGAATTTTTGAACAACTTCAATACTCTAATTGGTTCTGAGATCTTGGGCCAATTCCTTATCTCCTCAGAAGATTTTAGCATTACACAGTCTCCTAATTTCATCTTTGTCACTTTTACTGCATTTCATTTGTTAAAAGTAATTTTCCTGCTTCTTACCCTGCCATTTTCTCTCTCGCTATGCCCACTTGCAAGATGCATTCTCTATTATTTTACAATTAACCATGCTGGGCTTACAAAAGAGTTTGATTTCCTATTCTTGAGCAGCTCAAAATGTGTCCTCCCCACCACCTTACATCGTGTTAATCAATAGAACAGCACTCTTTGAGTTATCTCTCACTTATTATTGCACATTAATTGTATATGTTTATTTTAAATGTAGAACAAAACACAAATGTTATAAGACTATTAACATAATTTTTAACTAAATCTTCCTTTTATTAAATACATTAAGTTAATTAAAAGACATTGAATTGTATCTTATTAACAAGGGACCTTCCATTATTTATTAAATTTAAAATACGTTTGCTATTTTTTATAATGAATGATTATATTTTATTTTCATTTTTGCTATATTGAAATATATTTGTTTATTTATATTTTAACTATTTTGAATATTTAATTTAATGTAGCATTATTTCTAAAGGGGTTTTATTTTAAGTAGCTATCTTCATTTTTTTCTGTTGGAAGGTGTTGCAATATCATTGTTTCTTTTTCGCAGTGGTAACCTAAGGGACTGATTTAGATGTCAGCCAATGGATTATCCCGCCCACCGTATTACGATCCCCGTAGGATGTCATGAGATCATAATAGGGAGGAGGGGATATCTCTCACGTTTTGACGTACTATTCCTTTCCGCCAACATCTAATTCTGGCCCTTAGAATCGTAAATTTGGTTCCATCCACTTTTTCAGGGGATGAAGATGTGTAAGTCTACATTTTTAAGTAACTTTACACCGGAATTTGTGAACAGCCATAAATAGTAAAGTTACTCAATAGAGAAGGAAATAGTTGGGCATGTAATTTATGCACACATATAATTTGCCTTAGTGAATAGCCCCAGTAATGTTGAGCCCTCAACTTTTCCTAGGTCAGGAATGAGAATTTCCAATCATATTCCTTCAATCATATTTGTCCTCTGCATTATGTCACCTACAGCGCTTTATGAATAAATCAAAAAAGCAAATATACAAGTACCAGAAAACAACAAAATACAAATTGGTAAAAGCAATAATCCTTGAGTACACACCACAAGCCTACGCGGACGTTTGTGCATACCTGTGTGTGTGCGCGTGTAAGAGAGAGGGGGCGCCCATCAAACACGTTCTCAAGTACATACACACAAAATTGCAATAGCTGTTCCACTCTACGCAGCTTTTATCACGCGATTCGCCGTGCATAATCGAAAGCACGCAAGTAACTGCCTCAATAACTAACCTAGCACATATACGAAAAACATCAAGGATTATATTTAGCCAAAATCCAGGTCAAGCACAGCTGAGATTTATTTTTTATGCTAAGGGAACGAAAAAAAGAATAGAAACTCACACCTTCAAGAGTATACAGCAGTGAAAAGGAGAAAATGTACTGTCTTGCAGCGTAATGACAGCATACAACAACAATGCATAAAGTAATCTTCTTAAAATAATACCGGAGTTAGGATACAAACGTGTATTTTTTTTTTTAATTTGCTATTTTTTCATCTTCACTTGAAATGAGTATTCATGTGTCCAAGTTCGTTTTCATTAAATGCTTTTGAAAGGGAACCGAGCAAACCTGTATGGTCACTGGGCGCTGCTGAGCTGAAGTGGATTAATAATAATCTATTTAGATGAACAGGGATGATGTCTTCAAGTTAATCCTCACCCATGACAGAGATAAGACGAGGAATATAATTAGCAATGGAAAGAAAAACATATGTCCTCCCTAAACGGACATTTTCATTTGTGTTCAGAGGGCTGAACTAATATGCCGATATAGTGAACTGGCATCAGTATGGCCAGCTCTACTGTGATCAGATATGAATTTACTTACTTTTTGTTTAGTGCTTTCTGAACTGGGTTTACGGGAATGCTGACTTTCCTTCCAAGATAATGAGGCCCCTTTGGCAGGGCTTCATGTCTCTGTTAGACTGAGAAACCATGGAACCAGAAGTCGAAGTGACCAGGAACTATTGGGAACAATGCTATTAGATGTTTGTCATTTTACACCTGTACTTTTTGGTAAGCAAATAAGAAAACCAACACTCCGTCCCACTCTTTGTTCCGAGCCTTGTTCCTTCTTCTATTTTCATTCATTTCTTGCCATTCACAATTCTGTCCTCTTTACCACAGGCTGTGAAAAAATATAATTCTGAGGATGCCCCTGCATATATCAGTTAACGAAAACTATTGTTTAATCAAGGCAAGATTAGCTAGGCGTTGAAACGGAGCTTTCGGTGTGAACTTTAAAGTCTTTTAAGTCAGTGTTACCAAATGCACCTCCCCCTGCCTTAAGTATGACACCTTTGGGCAGTCTTCGCTTTTTAGCTAATATAGTTGTGGATTTGTAAGACTTGTAGATTTGCTTTTAACACTGTAAGTATCTGCTCAAAAATTCCAGCATGCAAAGTGTCGTTGGTGATGAAGCAGAAAATGAAGGTTTTGATTTATTAACGCATAAACGTAGTGCTGAAATAATCATGTGTGACTTTAACCGAACTAATAAAGATTGTACGGGGACAAAATGTGCCCTTAGAGTAGTTTGCCAACATTTATACGCGTGCTTTATATAACGTGGTGTATTAGAATTGCACTAATCCGACATAATCATAAACGTATGCTACGATTTGCTTGTTTGAAATGCATTAGCTTAGCATTACTTTAGCGGAGGCTTTGGCCTAGTGGCCTGGTCTCACGGTTTAGATGTTCGTATTTTTCCAATGTGCTATTAAACGTCTATTTCTGCTTGAAGCTGTACTTTTCCACAGAAACTGTTCACATGCTTATCTTAAAGTTTCGTGCCAGCATGGCATATTTTCTCTTTAATTCAAGGTCGACTTGCAGGTGCGGACAATGGAGGCTCTGAAAGTGAGCTAATTGGGAGACAATGTTGCGATTTGCGTACCCATCTCCAAGGATAATGTATGCTTAAGTAAAAGCTTGAGAACTGTCGTTTTTGATTGGTCAATTTGAAGCTAACCTATGAACCCTCCAATGGAGACCCTACAGGACTTGAACTGTTGTCTATAAAAACCAGGTGCACGAGAGGAATCTCTCTCTCTCTTCGGACATCCCGCCATTTTGACTTCGTAGCTATTATGGCCCATTTTGCTGCGACGCCATTTTGAGAGACTTTGATGCTTTCTCTAGTCGAGAGAAAGAGACTTTAATGATTCTTGCCCTAGAGACTTTAACTTTGATTCGTCCCTTTGCATGAAGAGTAGTTTTACTTTGCCGCCGTGAGGCGATTGCCCCATTCACCCTTGCACTTTTGTCCCGGCCCATGCTGATCGAGAAACGGTACCTGTGAGACGAAGACTTCCTTGTATGCTGATTGGAATGGGTAATTATGAAAGGAAATTGTAAAATTGCATTGTGTTTCTTTTAGGTAACCAACTGCTGATTTTGATAAGGACCCTAGCTAGGAGCTTTCTAAATTGATGTTGCTAAATTGTTTTGCATGAAGTCCCACATGCCGATGCTAATTTGAGGTTAGACGAGGATTCCGTATGTCGCACGATGCAATTTGAGATCTTGTTATGCTGACTAAATGTACGCAATTAGCTCATTACAGATTATCGTATTAGTGCTTTGCATTGCCATTATCGAATGTCTTGTGATTCAAATGCTACATAGATTACACTTGTTTCGACGTTATGGACAGCTATTAATGTTCATTTATGTTTATCATTTAGTGTTGAGACACATCTATATTGTGCTAGCTTTGTTAATATAGGGAAATAAATCCACTAACTTTGCAATAAACCGGTGTGGTTATTCCTGGCTGAAAGGTCAGGGTTCGCCGAAATGTATTCTGGATTAATTGTTAAGTGTTATGTTGTTCAAGGTATTGCTTATGTTCGTTATTGATTATTGATTTGATGCGACTTATCGATTAAGAGTACAGAGAGTTCCCACTTAGTCAAAAGATTCATCGGCCTAAAGAGCGTCCGAGCACAGGTAAATTATTAGTACGGACCGCTCTATCAGTAGATGGTAGCAGAGGACGGTTTCGTCTTTTGGGACCCTGTACTAGTAGAGTACATGGTGTTGAATTAACGGTTACGCATTCTGAGACCCCATTCGAGAAGTTGAATTAGATTTTCTTGGGTAAAACAGATTGACAGAATGATGATGGGCTAGGTCCACCGCGACTTTCCCGGGATCTCGAAGCTTGCGAATGGAGAGAAAGGAGATGTGGAAACAGCGTTGGCGGTACTAGTGATGGTATGAGTGAAGTTAGGGTTTTGCGCTTGCACAGCTTATTGCCGCAGGGTGTGTGAAAAGGTTGCGAGGATTTTTTTTTTTCTTTTTGAGGATAGCGGAGGTGCGACTCCGAGTGTAGAAGTAGAGAAGTCGTCGAACTTCATAGAGATATCGGAGGTGCGGCTCCGAGTGTGAGAGTAGGGAAGTCGTCGAACTTCATGTGCGTCTGGCGCTTTGTGCATAAAAAGGTCCACGTGGTTGTTGTTGTTGAGACGGGCCCTGCGAGGTCAAGAGACTCCGGAGTATGTTGATCCATGTTGTGGTCTGGGCGGTTTAGTAGGTTGATCGGGCGTGGTCAACGAGTCGGGTACGGGTGTTAGGGAGTGAAAGAAACTTCGACTTCGGGCTTTGACAAGATTCTAAGTGCACTAGAACAGATCATTGACAAGTTGAGAGTAGGTGTGCAGGTCGGATTTGCTTGCGAATGTGGGGACTGAGAAAGACGGAATAGCGGCCAGAGGCTAGTGAAAAGTCCCGAGGCTAGTGAAAGGTCCCTAAGGTCCTGAAGCGATTGTGTTACCCTTCCTGTAGTAAACCGACAGATCTGTTTTATTTTTGGTAGCTCGCAATATATGCAAGAAGTTGTTACGAGAGGAGGTGAGTGAAGGAAGACTAGCCGCGAGGCTTTGTCAGCCGCAGTGTGTGAGTGTGACGTCACTAAGAGCCGCGCTGGGATAGGTTGGTTGCAGAGAAGGGTCGCGCACGGATTGGACGCAGTCCGTGGGACTCGATTGGAAGGGGAAAGGCAGGTGAAGAGTATTCCGGGAATTAAAGTCACCTATTGATTACAAACTTTGTGGAATAAAAGTGACCTATTGATTATAAACTTGGTGGAATAAAAGACGAGAAAATGAAATTCCTTAAAGCATTTAGGAGTGCGATGAAGGGGGAGTCTTACATTAAAGCGAGCGTAGGAGAGGAGACGCCGCCCGAGGGCACACCAGCTTACATTGTAATGGAGGAAAAAGGGGTAGCTCCGTGTCTTTGGCTAAAGCAATGGCACAAACTGACAGAGAAACATGGGAGCGTAGCATTCCCGATACATGGGACATTCAATATAAGGATCCTAGAGAATTTGAGATTCACGATGTATGACATGAAGGTGCCTCCAAGGCCAGCACAATTTGAGGCTCTAGCAATTTGGGAATTAATGGCTAGACAGCAACAGAAGAACAAGTTTGAAACAAGGATGAGGAAGGTAGAAAAGACACTAGCGGATGCTAGGTGGGATAATGCGCAGAAGGTGTGGAGGTCAGATGTATTGCAGGGAATAAAATTGTTTCCCGCAATTACTAAGGATGAAGAGGAGACAGGTAAGAAGGCTACCTGTAAAATAGACAGGAAGTGTTCGAAGGATAGAGAGGACGAGGAAAAGTTGAGAAGAGAAGAGGAGTTAGAGGATGAGGAGTTAATAATGCAATTGCTGAACGACCGTCCACCACATTATGCGGAGAATGGACAAGGTCCAAGTACCAGTTCTGCCCCTCCGGCACTGGTACAGAACAGTGAAACCCAGAGTTCAGGAGCACCATCGGGATCTAAGGACCCGAGTTTACTGTTCACCCCGCAGATACCGCAGGTTAGGAGAATATATCCAGATGTGCCCATAATGAAGCCAGCAGAAAATTATCAACCGCAGATGCCAGGGTACTACAGCAGTGAAAATAGTGGAGGAATGATCCTAGATCCAACCGTAAGGGGCGTACAGAATGGCTACAACCCAACAATAGCACAAGCTGAATCAACTCAGTTTATGATGCCTCAAAAGCAGATGCAGGGAGGAAACGCTCATGCTCAGATGACGGGGAGTCAGATGGGCATGCCGGCAATGATGACCCATAATATGGGGATGAACATGCCTCAGAATATGGGAAATGGACAGAATCCAGATGCAATATCACTACCTATTACTGTAGGTCCACCGGTACCTCTCTATAGTCAGCCTAACTTAGGTATGAGCAGTCAGGGATCAATGCTGCAGAATGGGACAGAGAGGAGGTGCATAGAGAACACTCCAGGGATAACTCCTATAGCGGCTCAGCCAAATGGATCTGGATCCTTGATGGAGTTTAGTCCCATATGTGCTCAGTCTACACTGGTGAGGTCGAGCCCCCCACTGATAATACCTTTAACCTCGAACACTGAAAAGTTGCCGCAACCATCGATGGCAGTCGATGTGAATGCTACACTGATGGGGGTAAATGCGCAACAGCTGACACAGTGGTTCAACAGTCTAAATTCCACACAAAGTTCAGGCAGTGGGAAAGGAGAAGAGTACCTGAATAGGATGAGGCTGAACATGGAAGCACAAGAATTGGTGGAAGGGAATATGGGTGTGAACAGGTTAGAGTCCTACACGGAAGAGGAGCTGAGGTATCTATGTCCAAAGATCACGAAAGAAGTGAACAAGGTACATAAAAGTTTGCAGGAAGTAGCAGACAGAAACGGGATTGACATAGGCAAGACGAAACACTTGAGCAGGAGCTATAGGTTGGATTTTGGGACCACAGATTTTGAACACATGAGGTCAGCAGGCATGAAGGCACACCTTAGAGAATTGTTGCAGAGTGCACAAGTGTGGAGGTGCTTAGACAAGTGGGAAAGCAGGTGGGTAAAGAGGAAGGATAAGAGGAGGGACAGTGCTACAGAGCACAACGAGAAGAGACCACAAAGCAGCGAGACAGTAACAATGTTACCAATGAGGGAGACAGCAGGGGGAAAATTAGTACATGTACCATGGCACAGAAGCGACATTCAGTCATTTACGAATGATTTTCCCAAACTGAGAGAAAAGCCGATTGAATGGTATCAACAAACTGATAGGTTTGTGAAGCTTGCAAAATGTCTCTGGGAAGACCTGAACACTCTATTTGAGATTGTGGTTCCGGCAGATTTGTGGGAGGATTGCAAAAGAGCTGTAGGTTGGCCGACAAGTGAACCAGAGAGAGACAGAGAGACGGGTGCACCATCACCTATGGTGATGAGCTTGTACTATAAGGTGATTGAGCATTTGAAGACGAAGGTTGCCGCGAAAAATGTGGATTGGCAGAAAATTGATCGAACTGCCCAAGAGGCTAAAGAATCGATTCATAGTTACTATGAAAGGTTGTTGAAGGCGTTCAAGAATTACAGTGGCACAGAAACGATCGAGGCGAAAGATATGCTTCATTTTGTGTTCAGATTTGTGGAAGGGCTGAGGCCAGAGATAAGTCAGATGATAAAGTCGCATTTGATTTGCTGGCAGTCGAAACCGATTGATGAGGTCTTGACTTATGCGAAATACTGTAGCGACGAAATTGAAGTGAAACAGAAAAAGCTGAAAGAGAAGGTGATGATGATGCAGCTTAAGGCGGCTCAGACAGGTTTGCAAGGTCTGCAAGGACTGCAAGGGTTGCCAGGGATGCAAGGGTTCCAACAGCAGGTATCGCAACCGCAGCCGCAGTTGCAGGGAAACATGGCGTTTCAACCACAGGCCAGAGGCAGAGGCAGAGGAGGTTTTGTGAATAATGGTCCGGATTTAAACACTGTTGTGACGGGTGTGCAGGCAATGAAGAAAGTGATGCCGTGTCACGTGTGCGGAAATGTAGGTCATTGGAAACGCGAGTGCCCGATGGTGGTGCAGGAAGGTGCAGGTGCAGGTGTAGGTGTTGGTCAGCAAAACAATGATGTCAATGCATTTCAGACAATGAGAGGACCGAAAATGAGAGGTCCAAACTCAAATTTTCAGACCATAAATCAATTGCAGGGATTACAACCTATGCAGCCGCAGCAGATGCAGATGCCCCGTATGCAGATGACGCAAATGCAGCCGATGCAACAGCAGTTACCTATGGTACCTAATCAGCAAATGCAAATACCTTTGGCACCAATGAGTCAGCAGCAAGTGATGGTTCCTCCACAGGTAACGGGTCAGGTAATGAGTACAAACGGCACAGTACAACAGTTCCCATTACACAGTGAGAGTGGAATAAACAATGTATGGGAGAGTGAAAGCTCAGAAGAGGAAGGAGATTGTGTGCTTGCGGCATCCTTAGAAGTTGATCAAAGGGGTCCATACGTAGAGGGAAGAGTAATGGGTCATCGTGTCTCATTCTTGGTTGACACGGGAGCCACACGTTCAACTGTTAAGAGCAGTGAAGTACCAAATTTGCCACTCTCAGGGAGGACAGTTCAAGTGGTGGGAGTAGCAAACAGACATCTGACGAACCCAATAACAGATCCGGTACCAGTCAACATTGGTAACTATCAAGGGGTACATCAGTTTGTGGTGTGTGACTCAAGCCCGATAGCACTGTTAGGAAGAGACCTATTGTGTAAATTGGGTTGTTCGATAATGTGTTCAAACGAAGGAATAACAATACAGACGAGCAGTGATGCACGAGAGGAATCTCTCTCTCTCTCTTCGGACATCCCGCCATTTTGACTTCGTAGCTATTATGGCCCATTTTGCTGCGACGCCATTTTGAGAGACTTTGATGCTTTCTCTAGTCGAGAGAAAGAGACTTTAATGATTCTTGCCCTAGAGACTTTAACTTTGATTCGTCCCTTTGCATGAAGAGTAGTTTTACTTTGCCGCCGTGAGGCGATTGCCCCATTCACCCTTGCCCTTTTGTCCCGGCCCATGCTGATCGAGAAACGGTACCTGTGAGACGAAGACTTCCTTGTATGCTGATTGGAATGGGTAATTATGAAAGGAAATTGTAAAATTGCATTGTGTTTCTTTTAGGTAACCAACTGCTGATTTTGATAAGGACCCTAGCTAGGAGCTTTCTAAATTGATGTTGCTAAATTGTTTTGCATGAAGTCCCACATGCCGATGCTAATTTGAGGTTAGACGAGGATTCCGTATGTCGCACGATGCAATTTGAGATCTTGTTATGCTGACTAAATGTACGCAATTAGCTCACTACAGATTATCGTATTAGTGCTTTGCATTGCCATTATCGAATGTCTTGTGATTCAAATGCTACATAGATTACACTTGTTTCGACGTTATGGACAGCTATTAATGTTCATTTATGTTTATCATTTAGTGTTGAGACACATCTATATTGTGCTAGCTTTGTTAATATAGGGAAATAAATCCACTAACTTTGCAATAAACCGGTGTAGTTATTCCTGGCTGAAAGGTCAGGGTTCGCCGAAATGTATTCTGGATTAATTGTTAAGTGTTATGTTGTTCAAGGTATTGCTTATGTTCGTTATTGATTATTGATTTGATGCGACTTATCGATTAAGAGTACAGAGAGTTCCCACTTAGTCAAAAGATTCATCGGCCTAAAGAGCGTCCGAGCACAGGTAAATTATTAGTACGGACCGCTCTATCAGTAGATGGTAGCAGAGGACGGTTTCGTCTTTTGGGACCCTGTACTAGTAGAGTACATGGTGTTGAATTAACGGTTACGCATTCTGAGACCCCATTCGAGAAGTTGAATTAGATTTTCTTGGGTAAAACAGATTGACAGAATGATGATGGGCTAGGTCCACGGCGACTTTCCCGGGATCTCGAAGCTTGCGAATGGATAGAAAGGAGATGTGGAAACAGCGTTGGCGGTACTAGTGATGGTATGAGTGAAGTTAGGGTTTTGCGCTTGCACAGCTTATTGCCGCAGGGTGTGTGAAAAGGTTGCGAGGATTTTTTTTTTTCTTTTTGAGGATAGCGGAGGTGCGACTCCGAGTGTAGAAGTAGAGAAGTCGTCGAACTTCATAGAGATATCGGAGGTGCGGCTCCGAGTGTGAGAGTAGGGAAGTCGTCGAACTTCATGTGCGTCTGGCGCTTTGTGCATAAAAAGGTCCACGTGGTTGTTGTTGTTGAGACGGGCCCTGCGAGGTCAAGAGACTCCGGAGTATGTTGATCCATGTTGTGGTCTGGGCGGTTTAGTAGGTTGATCGGGCGTGGTCAACGAGTCGGGTACGGGTGTTAGGGAGTGAAAGAAACTTCGACTTCGGGCTTTGACAAGATTCTAAGTGCACTAGAACAGATCATTGACAAGTTGAGAGTAGGTGTGCAGGTCGGATTTGCTTGCGAATGTGGGGACTGAGAAAGACGGAATAGCGGCCAGAGGCTAGTGAAAAGTCCCGAGGCTAGTGAAAGGTCCCTAAGGTCCTGAAGCGATTGTGTTACCCTTCCTGTAGTAAACCGACAGATCTGTTTTATTTTTGGTAGCTCGCAATATATGCAAGAAGTTGTTACGAGAGGAGGTGAGTGAAGGAAGACTAGCCGCGAGGCTTTGTCAGCCGCAGTGTGTGAGTGTGACGTCACGAAGAGCCGCGCTGGGATAGGTTGGTTGCAGAGAAGGGTCGCGCACGGATTGGACGCAGTCCGTGGGACTCGATTGGAAGGGGAAAGGCAGGTGAAGAGTATTCCGGGAATTAAAGTCACCTATTGATTACAAACTTTGTGGAATAAAAGTGACCTATTGATTATAAACTTGGTAGAATAAAAGACGAGAAAATGAAATTCCTTAAAGCATTTAGGAGTGCGATGAAGGGGGAGTCTTACATTAAAGCGAGCGTAGGAGAGGAGACGCCGCCCGAGGGCACACCAGCTTACATTGTAATGGAGGAAAAAGGGGTAGCTCCGTGTCTTTGGCTAAAGCAATGGCACAAACTGACAGAGAAACATGGGAGCGTAGCATTCCCGATACATGGGACATTCAATATAAGGATCCTAGAGAATTTGAGATTCACGATGTATGACATGAAGGTGCCTCCAAGGCCAGCACAATTTGAGGCTCTAGCAATTTGGGAATTAATGGCTAGACAGCAACAGAAGAACAAGTTTGAAACAAGGATGAGGAAGGTAGAAAAGACACTAGCGGATGCTAGGTGGGATAATGCGCAGAAGGTGTGGAGGTCAGATGTATTGCAGGGAATAAAATTGTTTCCCGCAATTACTAAGGATGAAGAGGAGACAGGTAAGAAGGCTACCTGTAAAATAGACAGGAAGTGTTCGAAGGATAGAGAGGACGAGGAAAAGTTGAGAAGAGAAGAGGAGTTAGAGGATGAGGAGTTAATAATGCAATTGCTGAACGACCGTCCACCACCTTATGCGGAGAATGGACAAGGTCCAAGTACCAGTTCTGCCCCTCCGGCACTGGTACAGAACAGTGAAACCCAGAGTTCAGGAGCACCATCGGGATCTAAGGACCCGAGTTTACTGTTCACCCCGCAGATACCGCAGGTTAGGAGAATATATCCAGATGTGCCCATAATGAAGCCAGCAGAAAATTATCAACCGCAGATGCCAGGGTACTACAGCAGTGAAAATAGTGGAGGAATGATCCTAGATCCAACCGTAAGGGGCGTACAGAATGGCTACAACCCAACAATAGCACAAGCTGAATCAACTCAGTTTATGATGCCTCAAAAGCAGATGCAGGGAGGAAACGCTCATGCTCAGATGACGGGGAGTCAGATGGGCATGCCGGCAATGATGACCCATAATATGGGGATGAACATGCCTCAGAATATGGGAAATGGACAGAATCCAGATGCAATATCACTACCTATTACTGTAGGTCCACCGGTACCTCTCTATAGTCAGCCTAACTTAGGTATGAGCAGTCAGGGATCAATGCTGCAGAATGGGACAGAGAGGAGGTGCATAGAGAACACTCCAGGGATAACTCCTATAGCGGCTCAGCCAAATGGATCTGGATCCTTGATGGAGTTTAGTCCCATATGTGCTCAGTCTACACTGGTGAGGTCGAGCCCCCCACTGATAATACCTTTAACCTCGAACACTGAAAAGTTGCCGCATCCATCGATGGCAGTCGATGTGAATGCTACACTGATGGGGGTAAATGCGCAACAGCTGACACAGTGGTTCAACAGCCTAAATTCCACACAAAGTTCAGGCAGTGGGAAAGGAGAAGAGTACCTGAATAGGATGAGGCTGAACATGGAAGCACAAGAATTGGTGGAAGGGAATATGGGTGTGAACAGGTTAGAGTCCTACACGGAAGAGGAGCTGAGGTATCTATGTCCAAAGATCACGAAAGAAGTGAACAAGGTACATAAAAGTTTGCAGGAAGTAGCAGACAGAAACGGGATTGACATAGGCAAGACGAAACACTTGAGCAGGAGCTATAGGTTGGATTTTGGGACCACAGATTTTGAACACATGAGGTCAGCAGGCATGAAGGCACACCTTAGAGAATTGTTGCAGAGTGCACAAGTGTGGAGGTGCTTAGACAAGTGGGAAAGCAGGTGGGTAAAGAGGAAGGATAAGAGGAGGGACAGTGCTACAGAGCACAACGAGAAGAGACCACAAAGCAGCGAGACAGTAACAATGTTACCAATGAGGGAGACAGCAGGGGGAAAATTAGTACATGTACCATGGCACAGAAGCGACATTCAGTCATTTACGAATGATTTTCCCAAACTGAGAGAGAAGCCGATTGAATGGTATCAACAAACTGATAGGTTTGTGAAGCTTGCAAAATGTCTCTGGGAAGACCTGAACACTCTATTTGAGATTGTGGTTCCGGCAGATTTGTGGGAGGATTGCAAAAGAGCTGTAGGTTGGCCGACAAGTGAACCAGAGAGAGACAGAGAGACGGGTGCACCATCACCTATGGTGATGAGCTTGTACTATAAGGTGATTGAGCATTTGAAGACGAAGGTTGCCGCGAAAAATGTGGATTGGCAGAAAATTGATCGAACTGCCCAAGAGGCTAAAGAATCGATTCATAGTTACTATGAAAGGTTGTTGAAGGCGTTCAAGAATTACAGTGGCACAGAAACGATCGAGGCGAAAGATATGCTTCATTTTGTGTTCAGATTTGTGGAAGGGCTGAGGCCAGAGATAAGTCAGATGATAAAGTCGCATTTGATTTGCTGGCAGTCGAAACCGATTGATGAGGTCTTGACTTATGCGAAATACTGTAGCGACGAAATTGAAGTGAAACAGAAAAAGCTGAAAAAGAAGGTGATGATGATGCAGCTTAAGGCGGCTCAGACAGGTTTGCAAGGTCTGCAAGGACTGCAAGGGTTGCCAGGGATGCAAGGGTTCCAACAGCAGGTATCGCAACCGCAGCCGCAGTTGCAGGGAAACATGGCGTTTCAACCACAGGCCAGAGGCAGAGGCAGAGGAGGTTTTGTGAATAATGGTCCGGATTTAAACACTGTTGTGACGGGTGTGCAGGCAATGAAGAAAGTGATGCCGTGTCACGTGTGCGGAAATGTAGGTCATTGGAAACGCGAGTGCCCGATGGTGGTGCAGGAAGGTGCAGGTGCAGGTGTAGGTGTTGGTCAGCAAAACAATGATGTCAATGCATTTCAGACAATGAGAGGACCGAAAATGAGAGGTCCAAACTCAAATTTTCAGACCATAAATCAATTGCAGGGATTACAACCTATGCAGCCGCAGCAGATGCAGATGCCCCGTATGCAGATGACGCAAATGCAGCCGATGCAACAGCAGTTACCTATGGTACCTAATCAGCAAATGCAAATACCTTTGGCACCAATGAGTCAGCAGCAAGTGATGGTTCCTCCACAGGTAACGGGTCAGGTAATGAGTACAAACGGCACAGTACAACAGTTCCCATTACACAGTGAGAGTGGAATAAACAATGTATGGGAGAGTGAAAGCTCAGAAGAGGAAGGAGATTGTGTGCTTGCGGCATCCTTAGAAGTTGATCAAAGGGGTCCATACGTAGAGGGAAGAGTAATGGGTCATCGTGTCTCATTCTAGGTTGACAGGGGAGCCACACGTTCAACTGTTAAGAGCAGTGAAGTACCAAATTTGCCACTCTCAGGGAGGACAGTTCAAGTGGTGGGAGTAGCAAACAGACATTTGACGAACCCAATAACAGATCCGGTACCAGTCAACATTGGTAACCATCAAGGGGTACATCAGTTTGTGGTGTGTGACTCAAGCCCGATAGCACTGTTAGGAAGAGACCTATTGTGTAAATTGGGTTGTTCGATAATGTGTTCAAACGAAGGAATAACAATACAGACGAAGCAGTGATGGGGAAGAAGAGGATAGTGTAGAGGGAGATGAGATGGAAACAGTCGATGAAGAGTATCCTCTGATTTGTCTTTTCCCGATGATAACTGAAGAAGATATTCCAGCTGAATTACGGGAAACAGTCGGAAAGGAAGTGTGGGACATGACAGGGAAAGAGGTGGGATTGATGAAAGGAGTGGAACCAGTAAAAGTGATGGTAAAGCCCAATGCGATCTTTCCCCAGACCCCACAATACCACATGCCACAAGATACCCTCATGAAAGTTGCCCAACTCATTGACGAATTTGTAAAGCAGGGAGTACTGAAAGAAGTGTTAAGTAGTCCATGTAATTCACCGATAATGGGACTAATAAAGCCAAGTGGAAAAGTCAGACTTGTGCAGGACTTGAGGAAAATAAATGACATCATAGTCAAGTGCTGCCCTGTTGTACCGAATCCAGCTGTGATAATGTTTCAAATTCCTTGTGATGCCGAATGGTTCTCAGTCATTGATTTGTCACAAGCATTCTTTTCTGTGCCTCTTCATGAGGACAGCCAATTTCTCTTTTGTTTCAAATTCCTAGACAGAGTATACAGTTGGTGTCGAATTCCTCAAGGGTTCTCTGAGTCACCGTCGATATTCAACCAGGTTCTAAAGAAAGATTTGGAAGAGTTAGAGTTGCCATTCGAGTCAACCCTAGTACAGTACATTGACGACTTACTGGTTGCATCAAAGACAGAAAGTGGCTGCACGGCCGATACCATTGCCCTGTTGAACCATTTGGGAGGGAATGGACACAAGGTGTCTCCTTCCAAATTGCAGTTCTGTCAGAAGAAAGTGAAATACTTGGGTCACCAGATAGAGAAAGGGTCACGGAGAATAATGAAGGAAAGAATTACAAGTGTACTACAAATGAGTCCACCAAAGACAAGGAGGGAGGTGAGGAAGTTTTTGGGAATGGTGGGTTATTGTCGCCAGTGGATTCCCAACTTCTCGACTCTAGCGAAGCCTTTACTGAAACTGACCCAGAAGGATGCCTTGGATCAGATCGAACTGAAAGGGGATGAGATGGATGCCTTTGTTGAATTGAAAGAATGCATGTGCAGGGCTCCAGCTTTAGGTATGCCTGATTACACAAAGCCTTTCACATTGTTTTGTCATGAACGTGATGCATGTTCTTTGTCTGTCTTGACTCAAGCCCATGGTGGCGTAAACAGACCAGTAGCGTATTTTTCAGCTACTTTGGATCCGGTTGCAGCAGCACTCCCAGGGTGTTTGCGCGCCGTAGCAGCAGTTGGTATCAGCCTCACTCAGAGTGAAGGAATAGTGATGGGACACCCAGTAACAGTTATGGTCCCTCACTCAGTTGAGATACTTTTGACCCGCTCCCGAACGCAACACATGACTGGAGCAAGACTCACAAGGTATGAAACGATAATTCTGGGCTCACCGAATGTGCAGCTGAAAAGGTGCACTACGTTGAATCCAGCTACCTTGCTTCCTGGAGAAAATGCTGAAATTGAGAACGCTGAAGACGTCGAGCATGATTGCCTTCAGGTGACTGAATTTTGCACAAAACCCCGACCGGACATTAAAGATACTAAGCTTGATGAAAATGACCAAATTCTTTTTGTTGATGGTTCATGTCTAAGAGACGGGATGGGGATTTTGAAAGCAGGATACGCTGTATGTACTGTAACAGGTGTCTTGGAAGCGGGATGGCTTCAAGGAGTCTACTCTGCACAAGTAGCAGAACTTGTAGCCCTTACCAGAGCATGTCAATTGTCTGCATTGATGAAAGTCACCATTTACACTGATAGTCAATACGGGTTTGGGATTGTGCATGACTTTGGACAACTATGGTCACAGAGAGGTTTCCTAACTTCTTCAGGATCCCCAGTGAAAAACGGGGAGAGAATAAGAGAATTGTTACATGCCATTCAAGTGCCAGCTGAAGTCGCAGTGGTAAAGTGCAGTGCTCACACGAAAGGACAAGACTATGTTTCTCTGGGAAATGCATATGCGGATCAAGTCGCAAGATTTTGTGCCTTGAACTGTATATTACTGAGAGATGAATGGAACTCAATAAGTGAGCCAGAACTCGAACCAGCTGAAGCGTTTGCTTTGAAGGTCGTAGATACGATAGAGGAACTAAAAGCACTACAGAATAATGTCAGGGAGGATGAAAGAGATTCCTGGATTAAATCACAATGTATAAAGAGACAAGACGAGTTATGGGTTTCACAGGAGGGAAAATATGTTTTGCCAAATAGTCTCTTATCACAGCTTGCGCGGTTCTATCATGGGCAAGCTCACCTAGGGAGAGATGCCATGATAAGATTGTTCAAAACTGATTGGTTTAACCCCAGATTTCGTCAAGCTGCAGAAGCAGTTTGCCATCGATGTGTCACTTGCCAGCAGATGAACCCAGGAAAGGGAACGGTTGTGAACGCTAGCCACATTGGTAGGGCAAGCTGGCCTTTTAGTCGTATGCAGATGGACTTCATTGAGATGCCTGTGCATGGAGGTCTAAGATATGTGTTGGTGATTGTGTGCATTTTTAGTCACTGGATTGAGGCATACCCCACACGTAGAAATGACAGCCTTACAGTTGCCAAGCTATTGTTGAGGGAGTTGATACCACGTTTCGGATTCCCGATCTCTTTAGAATCAGATAAGGGAAGTCACTTCAACAACGAGGTGATAAAGTTACTCTGCGAAGCACTGAACATTGAGCAAAAGCTGCATTGTAGCTATCGCCCTGAAGCATCAGGACTGGTGGAGCAGATGAATGGTACGCTGAAATCGAGAATGGCAAAAATATGTGCATCGACAAATTTGAAATGGCCTGACGCATTGCCCTTAGTGCTAATGTCAATGAGAAACACTCCTGATAGAAAAACTGGATTGTCTCCGCACGAAATTCTCATGGGCAGGGCTATGAGACTTCCTGCAGTTCCCGCAAACATGCTCTTGAATATTACAGATGATATGGTGTTAGACTACTGCAAAGGTCTGGCTGACGTGGTTCGCTCTTTCTCTCACCAGGTGGAAGCAACCACCTTGCCACCGATCCAAGGTCCAGGACACGCACTGAAAGCAGGTGACTGGGTCGTGGTAAAGAAGCACATGAGAAAATCGTGTCTGGAACCCCGTTGGAAAGGCCCTTTCCAAGTGATCCTGACGACAACTACTGCTGTGAAGTGTGCGGGAGTTCCCAACTGGATTCACGCTAGTCACACAAAGAAGGTGCTGTGTCCCACAGATGAGGAAGTTGAAGCGCTGAAATTGCCAGTGCCTGATAAAACAGTGCCGAGTGCTGAGACAGGACAAAAGCGAACTGAAAGCGAACAAGCAGAAGCAGGAGAGAAAGAGATATTATTGGAGAACGAAGAGTCCGACTCACTTGGGGAAGGCCAAGGAGAAAGTTCAGACAGCGACGAAGAAGCTGCAGGTGACAAAGAGCCTGAAGCAGCTGAGGGTAGCAAAAAGGCTGAAGCAGCTGAAGGTGACAAAGAACCTGAAGCAGCTGAAAGTGATACAGAGCCTGACGAAAGTAACGGTGACGAAGGGCTCGAAAAAGGTGAAAAAGCAGGAGAGCCTGATCAGAAGGGGGTTTTCCCAGAAACAGACGATACAGAAAAAGAAAAGGAGAACGTGATCGATTCCCCTGAAGGAGGGGACAAGGCAGAGCAGAACGAAAAAGTTCAAGACTCTACAGAAAAGGTCGCAGGTCCATCAAACGGACACGGTGCAAAAAGAAGACTAAGTATCTCACCGATAAAAGAAAAAGGTAAAGAAGGTTTGAACGAGGGAGGAAGGCCAAAAGTGAAAGAGAAAAGAAAGGAAGTGACTGTCGTGGAACAATCGTCAAGTGAAGAAAAGGACTTGGCAAAAGAGGAAAGTACCAGCGAAACAGAATCGAAAAGAGAAGCAAAACTGAAAAGGAAAAGGATACCAAACAGGAGATATTCTGGTCCTGAATGGGCATATGCAGTCAATGATGATTGGACTGACGAGTTTGTATCTCTAAGCATCGAGAACGAAGAAGAAGAAGAGATACCAATAGAAAAGAAAAGTTTCATAGACTCTGTCGATTGAAAGGGTAGTAAATGATATTGCTTGCTACGATCTAAAGTGAAAGAAACAACCAGCTGAGACATTTGCTAAACTGATAAAGACTGAGTTATTGCCGAATTGAGACAACTTTGAAAAAAAAAAAAAAAAAAAGACTGAGTTCTGAATTATTGCCGAATTGAGACAAATGCTGCTAACCGATAAGTGACTGGCCTTTTGAAGAAGACGGTGTGAACATTGTGCTCTCTCAGCTTTGTAACTGAATTGCTAAGTAGTTTCATTTATAAGAGCTTCTAGCTCTCTGATTCTATACAGATCATGACGCAAAATAATAGAAAGAGATATTGTAAATATGTGTGTATAGGCTTGGTAATTACATGTGTGATAATAATAATGGCAATTGTGTTTGGAGTGCATGGAAAGGGTGAAAGTGAGAATATCGAGGCTTCTACTATTGCTCCTGTTACTGTCACTGAATTAACACCATTGAAAAGACTAGCACTGGATGAGAGGCTCTTGCACGATAAGAAAGAGCTTTCGTATAACGTTTTCTATCGCTTATTAACAGAGTATGTTGAGACTATGGATGCGAAAGATTGTTATGTGTGTACCCAGATACCGACATCAGTAAAGGAAGGGGTGACTTATCACCACATGCCTCTTACATACGGGATTACATGTAGTATAGTAATGTCTAGGTTTTATGGTCAAACTAACATACAGTATTTTTACTCGAATTATGATGTTACCTTTGCTTATGTTCCTATAATAGCGCAGCTAAGCCAGACTGCAAAAGATTGGGATTTTAAAATTATGAGGGAATTTTTCGAGCCAATGCTACCTTTTGAAACGGCTCATGCTCATAGGGAGAACCTTACTTGCTCCGTCTCTGCTGTAGAAATAAGCTTTTTAGATCACACAGATGATAGAAGGGCTCAAATGAAAGCGAAATTAGAAAAGGAGCTACATAAGAGGACTTCAGTAGATAATTATGATTTTGCTGCTATAAAGACACAAGGGAAAATAGCTTTAGATGCTTGGCATGTAGGGAAGTTTTGTATATATCGAGGTGAATCTTATTATGACAACATTTTTGTAGGGGCGAGTGAGTGTAAACATACGTTTATCTTTAAGGCCAAATGGACATTCATGATGAACGGACTTGACCCTGTCATTCCAGGGGTATATTACATTTGTGGGCATAATGCCTATTATCGTCTTCCAAAGGGATGGTGGGGAAGATGTTATTTGGGTATAGTGTTCCCAAAGGTTTATCAACTGGATGACGTATCGATGATTCAAAAGACATCTGGATCCCATCGTATCCAGAAAAGAGAGACCGCAGCTGCTGTGGTAGGTGATATATTTGGAGCCATGATTCCTTCATTGGGAGTTGTGCTGAATTCCATCAAAATAAGAAAGTTGTCTACTATAGTGGATAACATGTTGACAAAGTTTTCAGGTGCTATAATCCTGATAGATGCTGAACTTGCAGCGGAAAGAGCTATGACTCTTCAAAATAGGCTTGCTTTAGACATTCTTTTAGCAAAGGATGGAGGCGTTTGCAAAATGATTGGTGCAAGACACTGCTGTACATATATACCGGATAATAGTGTGAAAATTAAAACTATGCTTGCTAATCTAACAAAAGAAAGTGCAGATTTGAAAGAACTGAAAGAACCAGGAGTGTGGGAGAAGGTTGGAAAGGGACTTGCTTCAGTGGGACATTGGATTGGGGGAATTTGGAATGGAATATTATTGAAAATAATAGAAGGAATATTAATAGTGATAATTTGTGTATTTGGAATTTGGGGAATAAAAAGGGGAATAATGATGATTATGGAAAGAATTAAAAGAAGAAAAGAAGAGAAAATTATGAAAAGAATGGCAGAAGAATATAAAGCGCAAACTAGGGGAACTAAAAGGAAAAGGGAGCTGACAGAATTTTAATGGAATAAAATTTGTGGGCTAAATTTTGTGTGATGACAAGTAGTCATCAGAGGAGGGATTGATGAAGCAGAAAATGAAGGTTTTGATTTATTAACGCATAAACGTAGTGCTGAAATAATCATGTGTGACTTTAACCGAACTAATAAAGATTGTACGGGGACAAAATGTGCCCTTAGAGTAGTTTGCCAACATTTATACGCGTGCTTTATATAACGTGGTGTATTAGAATTGCACTAATCCGACATAATCATAAACGTATGCTACGATTTGCTTGTTTGAAATGCATTAGCTTAGCATTACTTTAGCGGAGGCTTTGGCCTAGTGGCCTGGTCTCACGGTTTAGATGTTCGTATTTTTCCAATGTGCTATTAAACGTGTATTTCTGCTTGAAGCTGTACTTTTCCACAGAAACTGTTCACATGCTTATCTTAAAGTTTCGTGCCAGCATGGCATATTTTCTCTTTAATTCAAGGTCGACTTGCAGGTGCGGACAATGGAGGCTCTGAAAGTGAGCTAATTGGGAGACAATGTTGCGATTTGCGTACCCATCTCCAAGGATAATGTATGCTTAAGTAAAAGCTTGAGAACTGTCGTTTTTGATTGGTCAATTTGAAGCTAACCTATGAACCCTCCAATGGAGACCCTACAGGACTTGAACTGTTGTCTATAAAAACCAGGTGCACGAGAGGAATCTCTCTCTCTCTCTTCGGACATCCCGCCATTTTGACTTCGTAGCTATTATGGCCCATTTTGCTGCGACGCCATTTTGAGAGACTTTGATGCTTTCTCTAGTCGAGAGAAAGAGACTTTAATGATTCTTGCCCTAGAGACTTTAACTTTGATTCGTCCCTTTGCATGAAGAGTAGTTTTACTTTGCCGCCGTGAGGCGATTGCCCCATTCACCCTTGCCCTTTTGTCCCGGCCCATGCTGATCGAGAAACGGTACCTGTGAGACGAAGACTTCCTTGTATGCTGATTGGAATTGGTAATTATGAAAGGAAATTGTAAAATTGCATTGTGTTTCTTTTAGGTAACCAACTGCTGATTTTGATAAGGACCCTAGCTAGGAGCTTTCTAAATTGATGTTGCTAAATTGTTTTGCATGAAGTCCCACATGCCGATGCTAATTTGAGGTTAGACGAGGATTCCGTATGTCGCACGATGCAATTTGAGATCTTGTTATGCTGACTAAATGTACGCAATTAGCTCATTACAGATTATCGTATAAGTGCTTTGCATTGCCATTATCGAATGTCTTGTGATTCAAATGCTACATAGATTACACTTGTTTCGACGTTATGGACAGCTATTAATGTTCATTTATGTTTATCATTTAGTGTTGAGACACATCTATATTGTGCTAGCTTTGTTAATATAGGGAAATAAATCCACTAACTTTGCAATAAACCGGTGTGGTTATTCCTGGCTGAAAGGTCAGGGTTCGCCGAAATGTATTCTGGATTAATTGTTAAGTGTTATGTTGTTCAAGGTATTGCTTATGTTCGTTATTGATTATTGATTTGATGCGACTTATCGATTAAGAGTACAGAGAGTTCCCACTTAGTCAAAAGATTCATCGGCCTAAAGAGCGTCCGAGCACAGGTAAATTATTAGTACGGACCGCTCTATCATTGGTTAAAAAAGCCTGCAATGACTGATGGTGTCAAACGTCACAGAGGGGCTCAACCAGATGTGTTTCTTTCAAATGTTGTAGCCTTAGGAGTGGTGTGGTTGGGGTATGGTAAATTACATTTTGTAGACATCTCCATAGGATTCTTAATTAGCGTGCTATAGAGCAGGTCTTCCAGAAGGCATGTCAGTGAAGTGGAATGTCATCATCACGCAGAGCAAACTAACTGCATCCTTCAGGTGGAGCTACGTAACTGTAGGACATAGATGTTTTGTGGATGTGTTGTTTTTAAGGCAATAACTTCAATTATTTTGAATGTATAAAGGCATGAGACTATGCTGTTCCACATTGGCGTAAATAGATAATGCACATTTCCAGCAATTTCTGCACTTCAACACAAGGGACCTGCTCAAGAAATGCATTCTGCATTATGTATAGTACTAGCGTTGTATTACGAAAGTACTATAACATTGTATTCACAAGCCTATGGTCTGAGACCTCTACCTCTCCTTTCATTTCACGGTGGTATATATCTCCATCTACATGTAAAGTTACTTGTAGAAACTTTACACTCATAATTCCTTATAGGAAAGTTTGCCCCAGATTTGCAACTACACTTAGATGTAAATCTACACTCTGAAATAATAAATAGAAAAAAAGTGTACAGTTACACATTAGTATAGTTGTAAATCTGCTTACAAATAAACACAGACATGTATATTGGCCTTTGTGAAAGGGTCCCCTATAACATTTCTTAAAAGTGTGATTGTTTTGGCAAACAGTTATTACTGTAACTATTACCTAACACAGGAAGTCTCATCGGGTTCCCCATCATAGATGTGACAGTAGGCAAAGAGCTCCATTACTATCATAAACCTACACAACATTCGGTCAATGAAGCAGGAAAGTAAGCTAAAAGTGTGCTTAATGTTGATGGACTTCTGATCATTCTAATTTTACTGGTTTAGGGTACAGTGAGTAATGTAAAGGATTTCTTTATACATAAATACACATGTATTTATGAAGATTGAATTACTAATTATTGGGTTATTTGTTTGGACTCCTCTTTGCATGCCAGTCACCACGAAGTTTAGTACAGCTTGTCTAAGAGAACAAATTTAGCATGCACATCTGTAGTAGATGTCAAAATCACCACACATGTTTCTGAAACACTCTGGAGCAAAGTGAGGTGGAGCTAGTTCAGACCAAAAGTCTAAGGGCCAGATTTACAGGGCCCTAGCACACTGATCACATTTAGTGACGTTTCAGTGGCGCTGTGCAGTGTACCACATTTACAAGGTGGCACTAAGCCACTTTTTGTGGCTTAACATTGCCTTGTAAATGTGGGCCCCCGATGCAGTTTTCTGCATCGGAGGGCGTGCAATAGTTGTTGCTGTGGGCGTTCCACTTCAACACCTTTTGCTTTTGACACTGACACAGATTTACTAGAAGGCGTAAGTCTGTGGCAGCGCCAAAAACTAATGCCACCGGAGGGGTGGTGTTAGAATGGCACAACGAGGAGGAGTACTTTTATTCCTCCTCAGTTTTTGCTTTTTCCACATGTGCTGCATTCTGCAGCACGCATAAAAAGAGGAAAAGGCCATGAATGGTTGTTTATGTGCAGGAAGGTGTCTCTTCTGCAGCACACACAGAGGTGCCAAATCTCGATTTGCAAGAAGGGTCTACTTCCTGTACATAAACAATCACACCACTCAAATTAGACACCCTTCGTGCAAGGATGCCTGCATTGGTGCAGGCAGCTTAATTTATCCCAGGGGAGACACAGGGGTGCGCTGTATTCTTGCAAATACAGTGCATCCCTGCAGTTCCATCACATGTATCCATTACATATCTGAAGTGCAGCACCCATACAGCCCAACCTGTATATACTGAAGAGTGTTGTGCAATGCATAGCAAGAGTCCACAGAACTACAAGTCACACAATACAAAGCTAAAAAATGGGGGCCCAATCACGAGGTAAGTGGTGCAGGGCAGCGATACAAGTCACATTACTGTGCTGTCCTGTGCCACATGGAAAATGCAGGAATTACCTTTTTCAACAATATGATATGTATTCCTGTCCTCTTTCCCTGCACTGACGCACACTGGGTTGCCGAGAGCCAGGCACAACCACCCTGCGTCCATGTTGCAAGGATGACTGCATCACAGGCAGGATTGTCCCTATCAGGAAGGGACATCTTTCTGCACAAACCATTCATGTCCGGCTTTGTCCGTTTCCCATGTGTGTGGCAGAATGCAGCACACATAGAAAAAGGAAAAAGGAAACAGGATAATACAAAATACCACTCCTTGCCATGGCTCCCCTGGGGAGGTGTAAGAATTTTTGCATGATCCGGGGTCACAAAAACCTTGGAAATCAGGGAATGCAAGTAAACACATATGCCCCCTGACACAGAGTGAGCCAAGACAGCCTTACCCCACTCAACATCTCCAAGCCCAGGAAAAGCCACATAAAGTCATCTCCTGTGGCCTTGTAGAAATGGGTCTGCAGTATGCACCACTGTTGTGTCACAAAAAGTGATGTAGCGGTGGTGGAAGCTGCATCTACATATGCCCCATGGACTGGAACTACACATCATGTATGGTCACCTAACCCTATAAAACCTACCATTAACAATGAACACCACCTTGCACCATTAAGCCACAGTGTCTTTCATGGGCCCAAAACATTAATTCACAATGTTACGGCAATCAAAGGCATATGGCTGTCAAAGGAGAATCAGCTCAGCTAAGCCAGTGATCAGGTGTGGGGTATGTGAATTATAAACACATAGGAGCATGTCGAGAGCCTTGTGTATGTTACTTAGAATGACAATACATAGCACACATCTGTCATGATGGACATGGTGAGACCACACAGGTGGAAGCTGCCATGGCAGGGACCACCCAAACTCATGACATGTACTAAATCTGACTGTATAAGGGTAATTCCAACTGATGCACATCAGAGTACCATGTGTGTTGAAACCAAAGATTATCTGTGGCCCTGCTGGGTCAATGGTTGTGTGGGGCATTGTAAGTGATGGCTGAGTAGGTGGAACTGCTACTGTGTCTGGATGGGGAAACATTGCAAAGCAAGGGGGTCAGAAATGATACATGTTTGGCAAGGTCACTAGACACATGCACTGCTGCGTCTGACAGTGTCATACTTGTGTTGCAGCTAGGAAGGGATGACAGAAAAAAGCCCATTGGGGTACAACATCTTTCATATTATGTGTTCCTAGGTGAAGATGTAGCATGTGGCAAGAGGGAATGTGAATGGAAATTGTATCAGCTTGCACATATGTCTCAGTTGGAGGATGTGAAATAGGGATCTGTCAAGGGACATGAAAAATTATTCTTCCAACACAAAGGTCATGAGTCATCGATGGTTGGAGATTGAGGTGGATGTGTCTAGTCATGTTGCAAAACTGGGTAGATAAACGTAACCAATTCCAACACTACCTTGTGGAGTACAATGTGACCCATAATCCACAGTAACAGCCAGACATGTCAGTACATTGGACATGGTTACACATATTGTTGGTGTTGTAGGCATGAGTCAATGTATGACATGGATTACATCACTGTGTGGCAGTAAGTTGTGTCCCTGGGTCTAAATGAGGAGTGGCAGAGGAGGCATGTATAAGTTCTAATTGAGTCTCCCTGAGTTGAAGAATGTGTAACCCTATGCAAATACTCAAATCTGGCAAGTGTCAACAGGGGTGGGCGTCTGTGCTTGCAAACGACCTAGTGTGACATTGGCCATAGTCTCATATTTTGTACATAGTGCCCTCTGTCCACAATGATGGGCCCAAAAGTGTATGCAATCATTACAAATGAGGTGACAGAGGTAGGAACTACATGGGAAATGCATACCCTCCAACATTCCTGCAGTCTATCAAGTGTGTAGGGTTGTGCAGGATCCATGTAACAAAGTCAACCCTTGAACACATGATTGTACAATGTGCTAGTCGACAGCACAAAAAGGCAGAGTGCCATACTGTAAAGTGTGAAACCCAAATGGCAGGATCATAATAAAATCATGAGCAGAGCCACATCACATGCACATGAGAAGTGGGCTGAACACTGATACATGGAATGCAGCTACCCTGGGGATTAGATGTCACCTGAACATCTCCAGGTGCTTGAAGGGCTGACTTTGTTGCAGGGTCTCCAGAGGATCCACCCGACACACAACAAACACTACTGCCACACTACCCCTAGCCCTGGACTCTGAGGACCCCCAAGTGGAATTCTGCATCAGAAAGTAGGAGTTCAGCAGGAGATGCTAGATGTGGTGCGGGTGGGGATGGAGACCTTGGTGGGCACCTTAGAGGCATTCCATGGGTGCCTCAGTCCAAATAAGGACACATCATCACCTATACATGGCACCTACACTCTACTCTGTGGACTCCAACAGTCCCTGGATGATATCCCTGGAGTTATGAGGCAGAAGCATGAACAACTGCCATGCCAAAGTAGCCCCAGTGAAGTTGCCTCACAGCTGAGGGCAATACACATGATCCTGGAGTCCGTGGAGCAGAAGCAGGACACATACATTGCCACTATAAGTGCCTACCACTGCAACCTTCTCAGTGCAGTGCTGCCTCTCTTGTTGGCACTGAGAAATGCTGCTGAGGACTGGAGATCCATATCTTCATACCCTGATGTGTTTGTGCCTCCTTTGCCGTCACCTCCCACACCAACAACACCCCCCCTCATGAAGCTCCACACACATCAGAAAAGGAAGATGAGGCCTTCACATCTTTCCAACATAAAACTGCATTGTAGCATTTTCTTCTGTGACAAAATGCTAGTTATTCCTTTGCCCAGGCTGATGACTATGCCAGTAAACATCACAACTGGTAATGTCCTCAATTTGCTGTTCCACCTGTTGACCTCATCTATTTGTGGACTGTCAATTTTGTCCGATCTTCCCTATTGGCAATTTGTTTATTCTCCTCCTCACTGAAAGACTTCTCTCCTGCAGTGGATCTCACAAGGAGTCTGTCTGGACGTTCAGTGTGAAAAAACTGTGTGGGTTGTTGCTGCAAGAATGGTGCTTTTGATCCTACATATTTTTCCCATGTACATAAATGCACTGAGTCAAATCTACGTGTTGTATGTCTGTAGCAGTGTGGCTGAATAGAACCTGGTGGACAGTGTGAGGCAAAAAAAAATACTCCCCAAAGGGACACATGTGTAATGGTGCCATGGGCAAAGCTCTACAGGCTGAGAGAAATAGATCAAGTGTAAAATATGTGTCTGTAGACTAGAAAGTAGTCACTCATGGTCCTAAGCATGAAGTGCAATGTGTAGCATGACGTCAATGGTGATGCTGATTTAAGTCACAGTACTGGAGGGGAGTCTATCTATGGTTACTAGCCAACAAACTTTCCTGCTGTGACAAGCAAATGATGGAGGGCTCAGTGCGTAAAGACCTGTCTATCAGTGTGTGACCACTGAGGTCCTGGATTAGGGACAATGGTGGTACATCACCACACCTCCAATGTATGTGTCATGACACACACACACACACACACACAGGACAACAAGATAGGAATACCTGTTTTGGCCTGTCTCCCCTTTCACATTTAGAGTACCTCTTACAGAGCACAACTATGCTTGTCGCTGTCAATGTCATTCCATGCTCAACCTTACAGATTCCTCTCCTTAGGCCTTTCTCTGAGTCACAAATCTAATATCACGGCTAACAAAGACAAATGCATAACATAAACATTTCTTAGCCACATATTCTGACATCTACACAGTACACATGAGGTGCACTCATGTAGAATTCAAAATATTTAATGTAAATATAAAACTTAACCTACATAAAAATACCTAATGTACACTACCTTAACCTCCATAATCTAAACTATATCTAATCTAAACTATGCTATCTAAACTACGCTATCTTATCGTTAAAACATGTAAAATTACCTTTTCTTAACTTAGTGTCTACTAAATATACAACACAACTGGTTAGACATCAATCTCCCTTAATACACATCTACATACAGAAACAACAGACACTACACCTATAAAAAAAAACTACCTACACATATAGGGCCAGATGTAGGAACCGGTTTGCATGTCGCAAACTGCGAAAAACGCAGTTTGCGACATGCAAAATGGCCATCGCGATGCTCATTCACAATTTGCGAGTCAGTACCGACTCGCAAAATGTGTATCCGACTCGCAAATAGGAAGGGGTGTTCCCTTCCTATTTGCGACTCGCACCGCGATGCAGAATTTCTTTGTGACCGCGAAAGCGGTCGCAAAGCAATTCGCAGTTAACACCCACTTGAAGTGGGTGGTAACTCATTCGCAAACGGGCAGGGGTCCCAATGGGAAACCTTCCCCTTTGTGAATGTCACTGAAAATATTTTTTCAGAGCAGGCAGTGGTCCAATGGACCACTACCTACTCTGAAAAATGAAACCAAATGGTTTCATTATTTTTTTGAATTGCAACTCGTTTTCCTTTAAGGAAAACGGGCTGCAATAAAAAAAAATAAAAAAAATGCTTTATTAAAAAAGCAGTCACAGACATGGAGGTCTGCTGTCTCCAGCAGGCCACCATCCCTGTGAGTGCAGGGACTCGCTATGGGGTCGCAATTTGCGACCCACCTCATTAATATTCAGTAGGTGGGTCTTTGCGACCCCATAGCGAGTCGCAGAAGGTGTCTGAGACACCTTTCTGCATACAATTTTGCGAGTTGCAAATTGCGAGTCGGTATGACTCGCAATTTGCAACTAGCAAAATTTTCTGTTGCTACATCTGGCCCATAATCCTAAACAAAAATATATATACTTTTTGTATTTTTTAAACTGTTATATTTTTTTTATTTTTATGAAACACATATACAAAACATCAACTCCCCCACCCACAAAAATTCCTAAACACCCACAGCTGCAAAGATTTTACCTACCCCACCTAAAATCTTAAAACTACTATACCTACAATATACCTACACTAACTAACTCTAAACTAATGTGATAAAACAGGACTGATAGCAGAGGCCCCCTAACTTTTTGCCCTCATTTTTCACTTTTTGCTGGTGTTTTCCTGACTCTGATGGTGCCCTGGGTACTGCTAACCAGTCCCAGGGCCTGTGCTCTGTATACAATTATGCAAATCAGGCTAATTATAATTTGCCATGTCAACCTACCTATAAGTCCCCAGTATATGGTAGGGCATGTAGGTTTAGGGACCCCAGTATAATTAGTGCACCCACAGGTGCACTGCTGAGGTGCCCAGTGTCATTTTAAAGGGAGGCCTCTCTTGCTGGCTGCTTTTAAATTAAAGTTACATACAAATTCGATTTTGGAATTAAAAGTAGTTCCAAAGTCTTAAACTACCTTATTTTTACCTATACGTCACACCTAAGGTGTTCCCTATGCGCCCCTACCGTTGGGTGCCATGTAACTATAAGCAGGGACCTTATAAAATAGTTTTATGATCCCTGCTGAGGTAAAACAGCCAAATTTGTTTCCCCCTCATTGTAGTGAATGACCTTCATAGGCTACAATGGGAAGACTTTATTTTAATTTAGAAAGTCCCCTTAAGTGACAGATACCTCAAGTTTGGTATCAAATTAATTTTGATAATGAACCCCACAACTTACAATTGTTGGATTTAATATAACTTGTTCAGGTAAAGAGTTTTAAGCTTTACCTACAAAGTTGCCAACTCTAGCCCTGTAGTGCTTTGCTTTGATTGCCCAGCCTCTGGAAGTCTGGCCAGGCTGCCTTGATGAGGTGTGAAGTAGACTGGGCTAAACATAAATAGATGTGCCTAGGGAAGGAGATCTTCCCTCAGCAAATGGAGAAGCAGGAAGCTGGGAGGGCTGCCTATCTGGTCTTCAAAGGCAGGGAAGGACATTTGGAGCAACCCAGCACCTCCAATTAGGTGCCCCCTGATTAGATTAGAAGAGGGCAGGAGAAGGGTGTGTTTAAGATTTTTAGCCACACCAGTGGGTGGGCTCAGCCAGATGTAACCTCCAAAAATCACTTTCAGTCATGATGGATTTTTGAGGAATGGTGCTCCCTGGGACTGATTTTTGTCACACTTCCCAGGAAGTGTTCACCACAGGGTGAAGAACCCTGCACCTTATTGGAGAATCAGGACCCCCCTGTTTTTCACCCAAGAACAAGGATAAAACTGACAGACCTGTACCTGAACCTCAGATCCCTACCAGATTCCAACAAGGAAGAACTACAGAAGAAGAAGGACTGCCCTGCTGGATCAATGACCTGCACCCGGACACTGCACTCTAGAGGACTGCACCAGCTGCACACTGGGGCTTCACCACAAGAAGGACTTTGCCTGGCTTCAACTGGTTGAGGTGCGACTCTCTGTTTGGTATAGGTGAAAAATCGCTAACCAGATTCCCATGCACCAACTCTTGAAGAAACTGACCAGCTGACCACTGTCCAGTGGCTGTTTTGAAATTTGCGCCAGGTGCATTCTGGGAGTTGTAGTCCACACCCTCTAAGAGCATCTAAGAGCTTCTGGAACATTGGGGCGAGCTAGGGATCTCAAAATAACCTTAAAAGAACATCTGGATGAAGATCCAGAAGTTTGGAGAACTTGTGGAAAAAAGCTCCATAGAGAGGTTGATCTGCCACAGCAACTCTAGCTGGCTCACCTCAACCGCTACCCGGCCTGACTTGTAGGTTCTTCCCAGTGAAGAAAATTTCTGAAAAGTCACTACATCCAAGCATAGGAAGCTGACCGGGACCTGCCAGGCAGTGCATCCGTAGAAGGGCTCCAGGATCGTTGGATCAAGATTCAGGTTTGCCCCGGTCGACGGATTTTCACCTAAAACAAATGACTAAGGGGGTCATTTTGACCTCAGCGGTCTTTTTTAAAGACTGCTGAGGGACCGCTGTGCGGAAGACCGCCAGTGGTGGCGGTTTGCCGCTCGGCCTATTATGACCGTTGGCAGCTCTCTGTCCTTTTACGGATGGAGAGCTGCCAACAGCCATACTGGCGGGCGGTGGGGAAGTGGAGGTTGCTCCACCTCCACCGCCACGCCAACAGAACACCGCCCAGCAAATCACGTCCTGTGATTCGCCGTGGCGGTGTTCTGTTGGCAGTGTGGTGTCGGCGGAGCTGCCCCCATGGCTCCCGTCCCCTCCCGGAGGATCGTCGGACCAGGTAAGTCGATCGTCTGTGAGAGGAGGGGGGTGGGGAGGTGTTGTGTGGGTGCATGGGGGTGTGTATGTAGAGGTGGTGTGTGAGTGCGTGTATGCCTGCGGGGGTGTTGTGTGTATGGGAATGAGTGCGTGTATGTCTGTGGGTATGTCTGTATGGATGTGTGCGTGCATGTTTGAATGTGTGTGTGGATGTAGGCATGTATGTCGGCGTGTGTGCGTGTAAGTATATAAGTGGTGCCTGCGTGCGTGTCGTGTGGTTATGGGTGAAGTGATGTTGGGGGTTGGGGTGGGGAGGGGGGCCCTGCCACCTTTGGGGGGTGGCAAGGGATGTGGGGGGGTAGGTGAGGGAGTCGGGGTGGGGGAGACCCCTATCAGTGCCAGGGAAGGAGTTCCCTGGCACTGATAGTGCTTACCGCCATGGATTTCATGGCAGTTCAAACCACTGGAAATCCACGGCGGTAAGCCGGGTCCAAATACCGCTGGCGGTATAGTGACGGCCGCCGGGCGGAACGGAGAACCGGCGGATGACCATGGCGGTAACTGCCATGGTCATAATTCCACAAAGTAAGACCGCCAGCCTGTTGGCGGTCTTACCGCCAGTTCTCCGCCTTCCGCCAGGGTCATAATGACCCCCTAAGTCTGAAGGCAAAAATCTCCACAAGGGCTCCCGCAATGCATATCCGAGGAAGAGTTCCAGGAGGTCGAATTGGACTGGCAACTTGGTCCCGCTGAAGAAAATCTTCAAGAAAATGACTGAGTCTGGAGGAAAACTTTGAGCGAGGCCTCCCGCGACTTTGCCCCGGTCGAGGTGTGACCAGATAACCAGATTGACGTTATTTGCTTCTAAGCGCTAAAAAGCATTAATTCTTTAAAAATTCATATCTCCAGTTCTCCTTATCCGATTGGAATCGTTTTGATCTTATTTTAAAGATACAAGTATAATCTATTCTTATAACTTGTGTTGGAATTTTATTGTGTTTTGTGTTTTACTTATTTACTGTTTTGTGATGTTTAAATGCTTTACACATATGCCTCCTAAGTTAAGCCTTGTTGCTCGTTGCCAAGCTACCAAGGGTTGAGCTGGGTTTAATTTATTGAGACCTAAATGGACCTTACTGGAGGTTAGTGGCCTACTGCTAAGTGTAGGTACTTACCTGCCCTTACCAATAATCCATATTCCAACAGCTAAGGTCTGGAAATAGTATTTTAAAAAACAGCTATACACATGAGGGAGGGGAGAACGGGTCTGTGTGGCTCATTTGGGGAGTTGGGGGTAGATCTACTGCCTGCTGCAGCCCCTGTAGGAGCTAAAACACAGTGGTGATGTTGTACTCCAACCCTGCCACTTGGAACTTGAGGTTGGAAATGTAGTTTACCATAAGCTACTCAAAGGAGCTAACCTGTCCTGTGGCCTGAGACTGGGGCAGTGCTGGTCCTGTGGGCTGGCTGGTGGAGGTACTGGCAATAGGTGCAATAGAACCACGCTGGTCTACTGCAACATCCTGGGCTTTGCTAGGCTTGTCTGGTTTGGATGGTCCCTGGGATGTGATGTGCAATTTCCCAGCTGTCCTCTCCTCCAAAAATTGTTTTTCCGTTGCCTTGTATGCCTTGACAACTAGCCATATTTGTTGGTACCATTTTGCGCAGATGTAGTGGGCCCTCTTCTGCTCCGGGGTCATGTTGTCTGTTTCAACAGAATAAAAAATGTTCAGACGAAGAGTACCTAGAAGGGTAACTAAAAAATATTTCAATCTTCATGATACTTATTTTCAGTTTCAAACATCACATGTGGCATTGCCAAAACCCCAAGGCCCATATTTATACTTTTTGACGCTAAACTGCACTAACGCAGTTTAGCGCCAAAAAATTTCGCGCCGTCTAACGCCATTCTGAAGCGCCATGCGGGCGCCGTATTTATGGAATGGCGTTAGCCGGCGCTAGCAGACCGGCGCTGCCTGCTGTGCGTGGAAAAAAACCACGTAGACCAGGCAGCGCAGGCGTAGGGGGAAAATGGCGTTAGGGCGTCTTAAAATGGGGCAAGTCAGGTTGAGGCAAAAAAATCGCCTCAACCCGATTTGCGCCATTTTTTTCGACGCCCAGACGCCATTTAAATGACTCCTGTCTTAGTAAAGACAGGAGTCATGCCCCCTTGCCCAATGGCCATGCCCAGGGGACTTATGTCCCCTGGGCATGGTCATTGGGCATAGTGGCATGTAGGGGGGCACAAATAAGGCCCCCCTATGCCACCAAAAAAAATTAAAAAAAAAAAAAATTATACTTACCTGAACTTACCTGAATGTCCCTGGGATGGGTCCCTCCATCCTTGGGTGTCCTCCTGGGGTGGGCAAGGGTGGCAGGGGGGGTCCCTGGGGGCATGGGAGGGCACCTGTGGGCTCATTTTGAGCCCACAGGCCCCTTAACGCCTACCCTGACCCAGGCGTTAAAAAGTGGCGCAAATGCGGGGTTTTTTGACCCGACCACTCCCGGGCGTGATTTTTGCCCGGGAGTATAAATACGACGCATTTGCGTCGCCGTCATTTTTTTAGACGGGAACGCCTTCCTTGCATCTCATTAATGCAAGGAAGGCGTTCACGCTAAAAAATGACGCTATTTGCCCATACTTTGGCGCTAGACGCGTCTAACGCCAAAGTATAAATATGGCGTTAGTTTTGCGCCGAATTTGCGTCGAAAAAAACGACGCTAATTCGGCGCAAACGGAGTATAAATACGGGCCCAAATCTATCTGTAAGGTTAAAGTGAGCATCCATCTACCTAATTTTTTTAATCTCCAAATTTACTAAGGCCAATGTACCAAAGCTTTTCAAATGTTGGTCAATGTGACTGCATAATCTTTGAACATCTAGGTATGACCATGCCAGTACAGAGTATGCTGAGGAACAATGCTATTGTGTATACGTGCTATAGTGCATTTATCATGATTATTGATCATTAGTGACTCTTCTGCATTCTGCAATTGGCTTGAGTCCATTGGCATTAGCCGAAGTAAGATGAGCATTGTCTGCAAATTACATTTATTGTGTCACAACATTGGATATCTGATATGGCAATGATGCACACCTGTGTACATTGCTACATAGACTTACCATGTTCCAGGTATTAGGTCTAAGAACATAAGGTGGATAGCTAACGCTCATCGAACAGAGATGTATGAAACATCTCCTTTATGAACTGCTGTAATTCCATTGTGGACCATGCCACGGCTCACTACATTACATGCAGCCAATGTAATCATGTGTCCGTCTACACAGCATAGTGTCTGTCCCCACGTGTCAGATAATAATGTCACCTTGCTGCACATCAACACCTAGCACAGCCAGGTGATGGGTGTGTACATACATGTTCTGCTTCTCATCTGCCCAGGGATATAGGGGGTCATTCTGAGTCTGGCGGGCGGCGGACGCCCCTGCAGTGCCCATGCCATTGGCATGGGCACTGCAGGGGCCCCCAGGGGCCCCGCGACACCCCATACCGCCATCCTGTTCCTGGCGGGAGAACCGCCAGGAACAGGATGGCGGTATGGGGTGTCAGAATCCCCATGGCGGCGCAGCAAGCTGCGCCGCCATGGAGGATTCAATAGGGCAGCGGAAAACCGGCGGGAGACCGCCGGTTTTCCCTTTCTGACCGCGGCCAAACCGCCGTGGTCAGAATGCCCTGCGGGGCACCGCCAGCCTGTTGGCGGTGCTCCTGCCGACCGGACCGCCGGGGGTCAGAATCACCCCCATAATTAGCAATTGTTGTCCAAACTATAATCCTGGTTGTGATAGATTTGGAAGACTATCATGGGCAACACAGCCAGAAGGTGGTTTGGGCAATGGCATATTGGATTACTATGCAGCACACACAGAAAGATGAAAAACCTCTCATGATTGATTTTGTGCAAGAAGGTGTCCCTTCCTGCACAAAAACAGTCATCCCTGCAATGTAGACACCCTTGCACCATGGCGCAAGAGTTCCTGTGTTGATGCATGACAGCCTAGTATGCACCAGAGCAGGGGAAAATAACAGAAATGCACTGTATCTCTCCTTCTGACACAGGGCAGTGTAGCAAGAAGCTTGTGGTGCTGCCCTACACCAGAACATTTAAAATATGCCCCTCACTCTCTCTGTTTTTACTGTGGTGTGAATCCTCATCCACTGTGTGGACTAGCCATATAAATTGGACAGAGAATGTAATGTGAGCGACTATAGTAGACTTGTCTTTCTGACATCCATTTAGAAGGTTAACCATCCTCAGCCATCTTTACCTATGAAGCCACTACCATATATTTTCACAGACTATGGCATTTTGGTTATGGCTCCTCTGTCAGCCCATCTATCATGTGGTCCAGCAGAGACTGGCAATATATTCATCTTGACATTAGTCAGATGCAACTGCACATGCAGCAATTCAAAGTTTGATTTATACACCATCCTTTCTATGACATACGAGTCCTTTGTGTTAGGGATGCTCATTGAACATGGCATAGCAAACATCATCCTGCATCACACACAATCCTTGCACAATGCAATAAACATTCAGGATGACACTCACTCATAATATCAAGATCTTTGAAGCTCTCAACCTCACCTATTGTGTATGGGTCTGGTCCACCTACATGACATGATACATTGCACAGTGAATATAGAGCACATACACTGTAGGCATGTGAAACACAGTAGGTATGAACAGCAACTGGGTATGTATGTTTTCAGGTTTCATAGTGTACATGCCTTACATATAGGGAAGGTAGGGCGAAGTATACACACAAATGATGAGCCAAAACATGAATCTGGTGGGCAGATTGTGGAACTAGTTCAAAATACCCCACCACTACAAAATGACACAAGGATGCCTGACTTTCATGGCTCTGTGCACCTAAAGAATTCACATACCGCACTCTGCAAGGTATTGCAATACCTGTGATTTTTTCATACTTTAATTTGTCTGTGATAATGCTATATACATCACACAGTATCCATGCTTGTTCCTTTATTTACCTGAGATCAGTACCTGTCAGTGTTGCACAGTAACATACATTGTCAATACATGTCCTGTGCAGGCCCAGTGATGAATTGTCAAAAACTGAACACCAGCATATATAAGATATGTTCAGAGGTGTCTCAATCAGCCTATCAGACATTTGGAGATAGTTACATGTGAGTGGGTTCATCTGTAACATACATCTTGCCTTATTTACAAGAGACCTGAGCAACTGGAGTGTAATCTATAGGAACAACTCCAGTGGCTCAGCCCTCTCAATCATATCTATGAGGTAATGCAAAGCCACTATACCTGGCCTGGCTTGCATTCATAGGTATGGAGTAAGGCGAGGCAGTGCAACTCACAGCATAGCCATACTCTACATCAAGAAGGCATGTCCTGTGTATTGCAATTGGTGTCCAAAAAGCAAAAAATGTGTTTTGACACCTTTTTGAATTTGCAAGACTATGTAAACCATAGAAGGCATTATTACTGCATGCCTACTCAGGAGAGGCATAATGAGGAGGCTCACTGGCAATTATCTTTGTGTTTTTCAGTATTGTGTGTGTGCTGCATTGCACTATACACATAGAAAAAGGAAAACACATCCATTTAATGTTTTTGTGCAGAAAGGTGTCCCTTCCAGTACAAAAACAATTGTGTCAACAACGCAGACACCCCAGCACCATGATGCAAGGGTATCTGTGTTTGATAAAGGCACTTGTGTAGACATAAAGCAACGTAATGCCCAATATTTCATTTCTACATGCCAATCCCGCACTTTAATTTTGATGCTGCCCAGCACAGTCGGAAGCCTTGTTGAACTGCCCTTCATGATACCTTGCGAATTGTGCTCCCACAAAGTTTTGCATATCACTTATGATTACTTATTTTGTGTATTACTTATGATTAGTAAAGCCCGGTTACAACATTATCTGACAAATGCTTGTGGTGCAAGAAGCAGCTCTGGAGCTGGGTATCACATGATTAGTGAAGCCCGGTTACAACATTATCTGACAAATGCTTGTGGTGCAAGAAGCAGATCTGGAGCTGCCCTGCACTACCTGGGTTGGTATCAGAGAAGTGGCCTGGCGCTGCAGCGGACATGTGTGGCTCCTTTATGCTCCCCCAAGACTCTTCCCTATTATCAAAAGGGACACAGACACTTATTCTGGGCCTTTGTGTAATACAGACTAGGGGTGGGTGGTGAACTCCGGAGATTGCATAGTTTTGCCACTCCATCCCCTGCTTGGAGCACGAAGTGCGTATGCAAAAACTCTGCTCTTCCATGTGGCACATTTTACCGGTGCCACCCACCACAGTTGCCCAAAAAAGTCCATTGAGTTATCCTTGTATATATGATGTTATTGGTGATATTTACCACTTTTAAAAGCAGTGTGATCAGTATCTGATGATAACCTATAAATCAAGTGAGTGCCAATAGTTCGCTAGAAAAACAAAATAAAAAAGTAAGAAATTACCTAAACGCTTACAGGTGATTAGTTGCAACAAAGTGATTTGCCTGTCTTTTCTGGTGTGCTCAGTGCACACCATGTTTGTTGGAATCATTTATATTGACCCACAGTAATGGGCAGCAAAATAGGTCTTGGTATGGCAGCGTCTCTCTGTTTCATTCAATGTATGCCTGCGCTTCACGATGCAGGCCGCAATTCACCTGACATAGTAATCTTAATAAAAGAGACCTAATTGGATAATGTGATCAACATCAAAGTAGCCTAAACAATGGGTGCAGATTTTATAGTCAATTGCAAGGCACTTACTGTGAGCTGTAGTGGGATCTGCTTCACAAATCCCACCACCTAGTCTCATCTGTGTGTTGGGCTGGCAGGGGAAGACAGGGCAGATGCTGCTCGCTTATCTCCCCTTGTCTCCAAGCGATGTTGAATACTGACCCCTTGTGGCCATCATGGAAGATGTGCCCGAGCTCAGATGTCTGTGTTTACCCCTAAATGTAGACTTGTAAGAACACAGCCTACCCAGGGCCCAGAACACCTGCTCAGCTCTCAGTCGGGCCTCCCTGGTTCCCAGTTCCATTCCCACCATCACGAGCCCCTCACTTCGACCCCTAGCATCTGCACCCAGAGCTGGGTTTAAACCCATCCTCACAAAGCTGCTCTCATTTAGGAGAGTTCAACCTGAGGGGGGCAGGCTGAGCCATGCCCTTGACGAGCATTATGGAGGTGCAGGTGCTGGATGTACAGAAGAGGCGCTTCCCCAGCAAGCACAATGTGAGTACAACCCATGACAGGACTAGAGGACGGGGGCTGGAGGGTGTTGTGCAATGGGATTAAGCTTATTTATATTTATTAGCCTGGTGAGTGGAACTCTGCCACTCATGGAACTCCAAGAAATCATGTGGAGTTCTTTGTTAACACCGCGGAACTCCACGCAATACAACTCTGCGAGCTCCGCCCACCACTAATACAGATAGCACTGGTACACATATAGCACTAGCGCTATCACCAGAGCATGTTCCCTCATTTTCATGGGGTCATTGCCACATGAAAATGAAGGAATCCCTTTCCCTCTGTGGTTGCGCCATATACCAGGTACAGGCACAGATGCAAACAAGCTGTCAGGAGGCACACTGGCAGTGTATCCACTAATAGTGGGAGCGCTGTCAGTGAGCCCCCCTGGCAGCCCTCTAGAGGAGGGAAAGGGGATATTCTGGACCCCCAGACATCCTTTTGCAGGTGGGTGAAGTTGCTCACTGCACTCGCCTGCAACAGGATCTCTAAACACCCTTAAAAGTGCAGGCAACTTTGCGTCTGCACAGTGTAACACAGAGAGCTTGCTTTTAATACGCTGCATTTTTCAGGAAGAAGTGGGGCCCCAAGGGCAGTGCAAGTTTGCGGCTGCCCAGGGGGCCAGTCATTAAATGTAATGGGGTACATTTTATCTGTTCGCTCACAACACACCTGTTTTCATGTGCACCATTGTGCAAAAAGAGAAACTGTGCACTATGGGGCATATTTATACTCTGTTTGCGCCGGAATTGCGTCGTTTTTTTTAACGCAATTCCGACGCAAAACTAACTCCATATTTATACTTTGGCGTTAGATGCGTCTAGCGCCAAAGTCCATGGAGTTTGCGTCATTTTTTAGCGTGGACACCTACTTTGCGTTAATGAGATGCAAGGTAGGCGTTCCCGTCTAAAAAATTGACTCCGCGGCATGTGCGCCGTATTTACACTCCCGGGCAAAATTCACGCCCGGGAGTGGGCGGGTCAAAAAAAATGACGTACGGCCGATTTTGCGCCGTTTTTTAGCGCCTGGACAAGGCAGGCGTTAAGGGACCTGTCGGCTCGGAAGGAGCCCAGAGGTGCCCTCCCATGCCCCCAGGGACACCCCCTGTCACCCTTGCCCACCCCAGGAGGACACCCAAGGCTGGAGGGATCCATCCCAGGGACATTAAGGTAAGTTCAGGTAAGTACTTTTTTTTTTTTTTTTTTTGTGGCATAGGGGGGCCTGATTTGTGCCCCCCTACATGCCACTATGCCCAATGACCATGCCCAGGGGACAGACGTCCCCTGGGCATGGCCATTGGGCAAGGGGGCATGACTCCTGTCTTTGCTAAGACAGGAGTCATTTCTATGGGGGTTGGGAGTCGAAAAAAATGGCGCAAATCGGGTTGAGGCGAAAAATTTGCCTCAGCCTGACTTGCCCCATTTTTTGACGCCCAAGCTCTATATCCCCTACGCCGGCGCTGCCTGGTGTACGTCGTTTTTTTTCACGCACACCAGGCAGCGCCGGCGGCTAACGCCGGCTAACGTCATTGAATAAATACGGCGCCCCCATGGCGCTTTAGAATGGTTTTAGCCGGCGCTAATTTTTTTTACGCAAAACTGCGTTAGCGCAGTTTTGCGTCAAAAAGTATAAATATGGCCCTATGTATTTTAGAGTCACTGGTCTGTGTGTGCTAATGACAGCCCAGTGCTTTAATGCCTCTGTGGCGTGCTTCATCTGTTATGCATAGTTCAGTGGGGGCATGGCACTGTGACTCAAAACATATGTGAGCCACAGATACATTGAATTCAAACAAGCTATAGGCAAATGAGACACATGGAAGAACTTAATATGTGTACTTACCAACATCTCCACCAACTGTGACTCCAAGGTAACTCAGGCAGTCACCCTCCTGGCTGACCTCATCTGCCCAGCAATGCTTCAATTGGTGCATCGTCTCAATTTTGTAAAGGCGAATCATGTGTTGATGCACCTTCTGTTATCAGGTCTTCCTGTCATGTGTTGGGTATAACTGTATAACTCGTACACCACTACCTATCATGTTTGGGAGATAGTGTGAGATGAGCCACATGAACTCACTAAATTCCCAAACATTCATGTTCCGTGACGTTCCTTCCCCAGACATGTCCCTCCTCAATACAATCCAACTGCAAAATATATTAAAAAAAGACAAATACCCCAAATAATAATAATCCCCCAAAAAACAGACCCCTGACAATACAGGGCACAAAACAATACAATAAACAATCACAAAACACTGTTTAAACTTTAGGCACACTACAACAATTGCAAAAAGCCCAAAAGTCACCGTCCAGCACAACCAACACACAAACCCTGCCAAGCATAGACAGAAAGACAATTTCAAGGCAAAGTGAAAGTAACTTCACAGTTCCTGGTTTGCAGCATGGCAGAGCCACTGCATCATTTCCTGGGCAGATGCATCATGCTTTCAGCAAATGTGTATGTTTTTTTACACTTCCAATGGAAACATAGCCCTTGTTTCATACAAGGCCAGACAAGGCACCTTGTGGCAGTTCTGATGCCTAAGCTAGAAAGCTTTACATCTGCCTGACGTGATGGATACAAAAAATCACGCATTATGTGAATGCATCTTTCTTATGCAATCAGGAAAATGTGTGTTTTACAGTGTAGTGTGCGTTGAAATGCATGTGAACAATTACATAGATCAGTGTATTGCATGGGCCTATAGGAGAGGACATGCTTGATGCCTATGAATGTGTTGCATGTGCATGTTTAGAGTGCACATATGTGTGGCTTACTACATTACTAGTGACCGTCTACTAATAGTGAACATTTCCTCTATTTGTGTAACAACACAGCTTGCAAGAGGTGCATCCTTCACTAACTATGAAAAAGCACACAGTTTAAATTTTGCACTCAGCCCGGGTTTGAGGTAATCTTGCATTGCTCTGGTGGCTACACATTAAAGTGCTACATGGAGCATTTTTTAGAACAACTTCAGGTTGCACTGTGCCTGCAGCACCTGGCTGTGATGTCATGGGGTATCACAGGCCCCCATGCAGACCAGTACAATGAGTTACATCACTCAACTGCAAGAGGATGTCTGGGTGGGGACATGGGACCCGCTTTCACCCCCTCCAGAGGACTGTAATTAGGGGGTGAACTGTCAGTTCACCACGTGACATCTTTTAGGTCTTTGTTCAAATGTATTTGATTCAGCACAAAAGTAGAGAAAAATTAAATCACTCTTCGCATGGGGGCCACACTTCCCAGCAAAAGTGTAACCACACTCTGCTGATAGCACTGCCAACCTAGGTGGGTCAGGGATATTGCTCCTTCTTGAAAGACCACACTAATGTTCTCTGCCCCTTTTGGCATTCCGAAGTGCCCTGGGGAGATCAAAGCAGGGACAAATGCTTATTGTGCCCCTATAGCAGTTCCCTAATACAGCCCCTGGAAAAAATTATGGGACATACATAGTAACATTTTCCAATTTGCTGACATGTGAAGAGGTCTATTGACTAATCATGGATGCAAGGCAAGCTGACGCACTAATTGCATGGAATAGAGAGGTCAGAAATCCACCATGAACATGAATCTATAGGGGTTTTCTTGGGTCTGCTTGCACTGTTGCAATGCAGGCAGACTAGCAAAAACACAGACACCTTTGCAGCATGATGCAAGGGTGTCTGTGTTGTTAGTGTGATTGTTTATGTGGAGGATGGGACCCCTTCCTACACAAAAGACACCAAATGTAGATGTTTTTTTTCCCTGTGTGTGCTGCATATTACAACACACATGGAAATAGTCAAGGACAATGTCACAGACATATTTTTCTCATGGTTACACCATCCTCTATGATGCACTGGTAAAATTTCCATTCATAGGGTACATACATTATCAAATCAGTAATTGAATGAAAACCATGGGTGGATGCATGATAATGCGGTTCACCACAAGGAGTGCCTTTGTGAATGATATGTAATACATTGCACCACTTGACACAGATTTCTCTTTTAGGCACAGAAAAGGATTGCCAGATTGCCCTTTCCCTGGCTTATGGATTGTGTTTGAACATTTGGTCTAATGGATACGTAACCACAGTGGTGCAATGATGACACAACATGGTAGGTGATCGAGTCAGGAATGTTTTATATTTGTTGACATTATGCTGTTTATATACAAGGATCCTGCCCCACAGAAAACTACCTGTCTTGAATATTGCACAGGACTCTCACTCATACTTTTAATTCAATGCAAAGCAAGCATGCATGTCTGTGCGTGGCCTCATGCTCATTAGGTAAGGCAAGGAAGCTTGAAGCACAGCATAGCTTCAGCTGGCATCAAGGAGGTGTGAAATGTGCATTGAGGTGCAATCAAGTTCTCTGTATTATGACACTGACCCTGGTTCTTAGGATGACATAAACCTAGTGCAGGGCCAAAACTTTACACATCTCCAAACGAAGCTTAGTAAGATGATTATTTAAAAAGCATGCTTGTCTTTTAATTTCACATGCGTGCCACAATATGCAGCACAATTGGTGCTTGTCAATCAAAAGCATGTATAGTTTATGTAAATGAAGCTGAATAGATTGCTCTAATGGAACTTGACGTCAGACTGGATAAATGCATAAGCCTTTTCTGCTACTCTTTGTTTTCACCCCTGTTATTTACCTTATATAATAACAGTCTAGATACTATTTTGTGCAACTTCTGCTGTAACCCCCACCCCCCTGATTGTCCATAGACCGATACCCTGCTTACTCCATGCTGATGACTCAGTCCTGATGTCACGTACCTTAAGGGTATGCAGTCGCTACTTAATGGTTTTTCAGACTTTATGAATAAACTTGGTCTGTTCATTAACAATGGGATGACCTTTGTAATGAAGTGTGGGAGCTACTCACAAAAATGTTGCAATTTTAGGATAAACTGTGCCATGCTAGGTATTGTAACAACCTTCTGTTATCTTGACATTTAATTTGATGATAGTGGCCTATGGTCCCAAGCAGTCAACAACAGATCACAGTTTTTTTTAGCAAATCTATCTCAGCTCTGCCTAAATTTGCCCCCAAGTTGGGGGACAAACCAGTTAAAGAAATGCTGTCCATTTATAATTCCAAATGTGTTTATCTTGCCCTGTACGGGGCAGGTATTGGGGGTTTTAAAGTGTTAGTTCACTTCAGAAACTTAAGAACACATTTTTAAGAATCTTTTAGCTTCCCCCAGCAGTTGTGCCACCTCTGTTTACCATGCCGAGCTAAGAGCGCCATTTTTATCTCATTTGATTGCGATACAGACCATTCTCTCATGGCATAAGGTGTTGGACAGTGATTTCACCTTAAATTGAGCTATTTTAAATGACTGCTTGATTCTAACTTATTCTGGCTATTTTCCTTGGTTCAAGTTTATTAATCAGTTACTCACGAACATGGGCCACTCAGGGCATTTTATTATCCCAACCAATTAGCAGAGGTATACACCCTTGTCCAAGCAGCGACCACAATCCTAGGCAGGGTAAGTCATACACAATCCAAATTATCCTGTGCTCACCCTCTGGTAGCTTGGCACTGAGCAGTCAGGCGTAACTTAGAAGGTAATGTATAAAGAATTTGTGCAAGAAATTATACAGTAACACAGTGAAAACAACACAAAAGTACACCAAACAGGTTTAGAAAAATAGAAAATGCTTCTCTGAAATAAATAAGGTAAAAACAACAAGATCCAATAATCAAAAGTTGAAATATCACTTTTAAAAGGTTTAAAAGAGACTTAGGCCCTCATTACAACCCTGGCTGTAAATGACGCTTACCGCCGTGCAGAAGTCTGCCAACATACCGCTGCGGCCGTGGAATTCCGCTACAGGTATTACGACCCACAGCTCGGAATCTGACATAATACAGACACCCACACAAGCCCGCCACATCAAAGGTCAGTAGTAAACTGGCTATAACAAAACCTCCACTGTCACGCCAACAGGAATACGCCCACACTATCACGACCCACGAATCAATGCAGCGGTCTTTTCAACCGCAGTATTCCATTGGCGGTACACACCGCCGTGCTCAAAATACACACAAATTTACAAAACACAACCACATTGGACAAATCGAAATACACACATCTGATACACATACACACACCACACCCACACCGCTAATCCAATATAAAACACACACCCACATCACCCACAAACCCTTACCACCAGAATTCTGAAACCACTCCAGAGAGAGACACCACCATATATAACACCAGCATCCACAAACACACAACACCACCACTTACACAACATCCACGCACCTCAAACAACACACAACAACACATATCATCACACATCACAACACACAACACCGTACACATCACCCACACCACATCATGGCACCTCAACGACACCCCAGGTTCTCTGAGGAGGAGCTCAGGGTCATGGTGGAGGAAATCGTCCGGGTAGAGCCACAGCTATTCGGATCACAGGTGCAGCACACCTCCATTGCAAGGAAGATGGAGCTATTGTGCAGAATTGTCGTCAGGGTCAACGCAGTGGGACAGCATCCAAGAACACGGGATGACATCAGGAAGAGGTGAAACGATCTACGGGGGAAGGTGCGTTTCCTGGTCTCCAGACACCAGATTGCTGTACAGAGGACTGGTGGTGGACCCCCATCTCCTTCCCCACAACTAACAACATGAGAGGAGCAAGTCTTGGCAATACTGCATCCTGAGGGCCTCGCAGGAGTAGCAGGAGGAGTGGACTCTGGTAAGACATATCTTTACTACCTTATCCCACCCACCCTACCTTCATGCCATCACATACTACCACCCTCATCCTCACCGCATCAGTCCAACACCTCACATATGCCCCACTATCACAACCCAGCCATCTCAATACCAAGCCCTGCATGCAACACCAAAGCATGGACACCCATCACCAAAGCATGTCCACTACAGATACCCACACAGACCCCAAACCAAATTTCACACAAGGACCAAGCCAAGAATGCAAGCACTGGAGTACAGGGTCAGTCACCCATTGTCACCTGACAGGTGGTACCAGACATATCCAGTACCCCCACAGAAGAGACCCACAGTGATGACAGCAGCTCTGCACAACTGGATCAAGATGACCAGCCCAGCCCATCAGGGACCTCAGGACAGTCGGTTCCCCTGACACTGGCACAAGCCACCACGAGCCTCCCCCCTCAGGAAACACCAGCACAGCACCCACCCAGCAGGCCCATCCCTCTGTCCCCAGGACACGTCAATCAGCAATGTGTCCACCACTACAGGGAACCCAGGCAAACCCACCAACCCAAGAAAATCAGGGACCTGGGGGCAGTGGCAGTGGGCACAGGATTCAGGGGACAGAGGTACAGGACAACAGGTAAGCTGGGAGGACTGCTGTGCGACAGGGGGAGAACAGGCCCAGGGAACCCACTCTCCACGAGGCACTCTCCAACATCATGGGAGCTTACCCAGGAGACAATGGCAATGGTACTGGCCAAGTTTCAGGAGACCCAGCGGCTGCAGGAGGAACACTATCTTGGGATCAGGGAGGACCTGAAGTCCATTAACAACACCCTGGTCACCATTGCAGGGGTGCTGCAAGACCTTGTCAACACCAGGAGGGACACTGTGGCACAACAAGGGGCCCCTGACACTAGCCTGGACGATGAACAACCCTCCGTCTCCGCCGGCGCTAGTGGACAGGAGGCACCGCCACAGGAACACGACACCAGCACCCCACCCCACCCCCTGCAGATGGAGAACCACCCGCAAACGGTCCCTAAGATCCAGGAACAAGACAGAGAACATTGCCAAGACCCCCGCCAGGAAATGAGACTCCCCTGAATGTCACCCTTCTGTCCCACCTTGTCACCCTGTCCATCCTTCAACTGCCATTGCTCCACTTCCTATGCCCCTTTGGACAATGCACCTGTGAAACAAATAGACTGGACTCTGCCATGGACATTCCTCCACCATCCCCCTTGCCCATTTAACAACCCACTCCACTTATTTGCACAGAAATAAACACACATCAATCACAAAACAATCTGGAGTCAGTCTGTGCTTTCACAAACGTGTAATTGCAATAACCATGGAATATAGCAATGACAATGTACTTGTGCACATACCGATGTAACACAGCTGTAGACCTGGAGGAAATATAGCAGAGGACACAAAGTGGGACCCACATCTGTGAAATGGAAAGGTAAAGTGACAAGTCAGTGTCCCTACACTGAGTGCAAATGACAGACTTATGCTAGCTCCAATAATAGGATGAGATATGGGAAGCAGTGACATCTTCTTACCTGTGTCTCACTGGTAGTATTGCATGATTATGTTGTTTCTGTTGTCGATATCCTCTTCTTCTGCCTCCTCTTCTTCAATGTCCACAGGCTCCACAGCTGCCACAGGATCAACATCTGGCCCATCGTCCTGCAGAAAAGGCACCTGGCGTCGCAAAGCCAGGTTGTGCAGCATACAGCAGGCCACAATTATCTGGCACACCTTCTTTAGTGAGTAGTAGAGAGAACCACCTGTCATATGGAGGCACCGGAATCTGGCCTTCAGGAGGCAGAAGATCCATTCAATCACCCTCTTCGTTCGCCCATGTGCCTCATTGTAGCGTTCCTCTGCCCTTGTCCTGGGATTCCTCACTGGGGTCAGTAGCCATGACAGGTTGGGGTAACCAGAGTCACCTGCAAATATCGAGGGACAACTGTTAGACACACACTAACCCTTAGGGACAACCCCATACCCAGACACCTATTCACACTGTATAGGGTCCTTGGCCTCACCTATGAGCCACACACGGTGCCTCTGGAGTTGCACCATCACATAAGGGATGCTACTATTCCTCAAAATGTAAGCGTCATGCACTGAGCCAGGAAACTTGGCATTCACATGGGAGATGTACTGGTCTGCACATTCATAGAATGGTAGCTCTTCCAGTTTCTGTACACCTGTTCACTCCTGCGGGGGGTACCAATGCCACATGTGTCCCATTAATGAGACCAATGATGTTGGGGATATGTCCCAGGGCATAAAAGTCACCTTTCACTGTGGGCAAATCCTCCACCTGAGTGAACACAATGTAGCTGCGCATGTGTCTCAGCAGGGCTATCAACACTCTGGACAACACGTTAGAGAACATTGGCTTGGACATCCCTGAAGAAATGGCCACTGTTGTCTGAAAGGAACGTCTTGCCAGGAAATGGAGTACTGACAGGACCTGCACTAGAGGGGGTATCCCTGTGGGATGGCAGATAGCTGACATCAGGTCTGGCTCCAACCTGGCACAAAGTTCCTGGATTGTTGCACGATCAAGTCTGTAGGTGACTATGATGTGTCTCTCTTCCATTGTCGACAGGTCCACCAGCGGTCTGTACAGCGGAGGATGCCGCCATCTCATCACCTGCCCCAGCAGACGTGCCCTATGGAGGAGAACAGTGAGCAGATAGTCATCCAACACTGAGGTATCACAAAATGTAATTTGCACACATTTATTAATCCGCAATGTGCTTGTAACGGTGTGTATTCAAGCTCTACCTTGGTGTGACACAGTTATTATTAATGCCATGTGGCACCCTGAAACGGCGGCTGCCTGACCTGTAAGGTGGGACAAGGACATATGAGGTAACTGCACTGGCGTTCTACACTTTCGCAGTGGGCGGTCGAAGACCGCGGCGCAATTCTGCATTGGTTAACATTGGGCCCTATGGGTCCGAGAAGCCAATGACGATGTACGCCGGCGGTGATGGTACGCACCGCTGTGGACCTGACCGCCATTTTCTGTCTATACACTCACTTGATACCTGACCTTCAACATAAGAGGAACTACACTGCAAGTGCTGCTGTGACCTGTATCTGGAAGTGACGATGGCTCATGTGTCTGGGGAAAGGGCCCCTGTCTTCACTTCGGAGGAGTTGGAGAAACTAGTGGATGGGGTCCTCCCCCAGTACACACAACTGTATGGCCCCCCAGACAAACAGGTGAATACACTGTGAGCATGCTGCATGGGCAATGCCTGTTTTGAGTGGTGTGGATGGAAGATACATGGGGGGGCTGAGGCCTGCATGTGCGGACGGTGAGTGTATGTGCGTTAGGGCAAGAGTGGGAACGGGGGCCAATGAGTATGACGGTCTAGACGGGTAAAGAATTTCCTTTCCCCCTGTACTATTCCTCTAGGTCAGCGCCCACCAGAAGAAGGCTATTTGGCGTGTCATCGCCAAGGATGTCCGGACCCTGGGGGTCCACCACAGATGGAGCACCCACTGCCATAAAAGATGGGAGGACCTGCGCCGCTGGAGCAAGAAGATGGCAGCGGCCCAGATGGGGATGGCCTCCCAACGTGGGAGGGGTGCCCGTCGCACCATGACCCCCCTGATGTTCCTGATCGTGGCAATGGCATATCCTGAGTTGGATGGGTGCTTGAGGGCATCACAGCAGCCACAAGGGGGTGAGTACACTCTCATTCAGCTGACTCTGCGCGCATTACGAGGTGTATGGGTGGGAGAGGTGGGCAGTGGGTTCCCCTAGGCCAGGGCGATCTTTGTAGGCAAGGTCCCTTGTGAGGCAGGCCCTGTGGCACCCCAACCCCACTAGTGGTTAGAGCCATCTAGACCTAGTCAGGCTCCTGTGACTTCCAGGTGTGCAGCTATCGGGCTTAGGCCTTGTACCCCATGGCCATGTGATTAATCTAGGAACTATAAGTGCATGGTGTAGTGCAGAGGGCTGCTGTGTCTGTCGTGTCTGCCAACGGTAGTGGTGTTGCATGCACTGAACATGTCTTTCTCCTGTTCCCCCCCCCTTTTTGTGGTCTCCCTGTTCTTGTGTGCAATACCATCAACAGGCAGTGGAGCATTGGCAACTGCGCAGGAGGGAGCTGCATCCCACTTGGCCTGGAGGGTGAAGCAATGGAGTCTGAAGCCACTAGTGGAACGAAGGGCGAGGGGAGCTCCACTGCGGGGACAGGAACAGAGACCAGCAACAGCGACTCTTCCTCTGATGGGAGCTCCCTTGCGGTGGTGGGCCCCTCTGTGCCCACCGCATCAACAGGCACAGCTGCCACCCCCCCTACCAGCACCGCCCTCCCAGCAGCCCCTCAACGTGTCCAGTGCCCGCTCATCCAGGAGGATGGGCATCTCCTTTGCCCCAGGCACCTCAGGCCCTGCCCCAGTCAGCCCTGCTGCCCTCAGTGAGGAGGCTATTGACCCCCTGAGATCCCTCACTGTTGGGCAGTCTACCATTCTGTATGCCACCCAGGGTGTTGAGAGCCATTTGCAACAAACAGATGCATACCTGGAGGGCATTCATTCTGGCCAGGCAGCCCAACAGAGAGCATTTCAGGCTCTGGCCTCAGCACTGATGGCAGCCATTGTCCCTGTGTCCAGCCTCCCCCCTCCAACCTCCTCCACCCAGACCCAATCCCCTGTACCTCAGCCTATCCCAAGCACACCATCAGACCAGCATGCACACACATCAACACTCAAGAGTGGCTCAGGAAAACATAAGCACCACACATCCCACAGGCCCTCACACAAGCATCATACCCATGCACACATACCAACATAAACTTCCTCCACTGTGTCCCCCTCTTCCATGTCTCCCTCCTCCCTCCCAGTCTCGTCTCCACTCACACCTGCATGCACTACATCCTCAGCCACTACCTCCATCACCAGCACGCCCATCACCACACACCGCTCACGTACAATCACCACCCCCACTACCATTCACACGTCCCCAGTGTCCTCTCCCAGTGTGTCAGTGAGCCCTCCTCCCAAAGTACACAAACGCAGGCACACACCCACCCAACAGCCATCCACCTCACGACAGCCTCCAGCCCATGCACCGTCACCCAAATTCAGCAGACGTACACCTCCTACAACCACTACCTCTTCCTCCACTCCCAAACCCCCTCCATTTACTCGTCCCAGTGTGTCTAAAAAACATTTCCTGTCAAACCTTGACCTCTTCCCCTCACCTCCCCCCCACATCCTTCCCCTAGGGCCAGGCTTTCCAGGTCCCAGCCCAGCACCTCAACCACAATATCCCCAGGCACAGTGGTGCCAGCAACTGCAGGTCATGGAGTGCGCCAACCATCAGGGCTGCCAGTGTGCCACGGAGCAAAGGCAAGGACATTCCGTCACCTGCCAAGGTTAAAAAGGTGTCCACATCCCGGAGGGAGAAGCCGAAAACACCTGCCACCAAGGGGTCAGCGAAAACAAAAGGGGATAGTGGCAAGACAACTGCCCCACCATCAAAGGTAGGGAGGGGCAAGAAACTGAAGGGCAGGTCAGGAGAGGGCATGGTGGCACCTACTGAGGGACCAGTATCACACCTTCTGTCCACGTCCACGCTAACCTGTATGGCGGAGAACACCGCCACCTGCACCGCCACCTGCACCACCACCTGCACCGCCACCTGCACCGCTACCTGCACCGTCTCCGGCATGTCTACAGCCACTATGACAGTCCCCAGCCGCTTTCCAGGTGGGCAGCCATCCGAGACTGCAGGAGACATCTAGCTTTCTCACTCAGCTGGTGCTGACACATGCTCTGCCGCCACAGACCCCGCTGCCAGCACCGCTGCCACAGACCCCGCCACTAGCACCGCCACCAAGACCCCGCAGCCAGCACAGCCGCCACAGTCCCCACTGCCAGCACCACAGCCACAGACCACGCAGCTAGCACCGCCACGACTGACACCTCCATAAGCACCGCCACAATTGACACCGCCGCAAGCACAGCCAGTAGCACGGGACGTCCTCAAACAGTGGCACTACCGCAGACATGCCTACCGTCCCCAGTGGTCAGTCGTCCGAGGCTGGTGGTGAGTTCAAGGACCCTGGGCAGCTTCCATGAAGCATCACTGTCATCACAGTTGTCACCTGCATATGGAATGTGAAGCCGCTGCAGTGTGGGGTATGTCTCTGCCTCCATGGTGTAGCATGCTACCTGTACCTCAGCAATCTCGTGGCACACACACCCAGGCGAGTGTATTGTACCGGCCACACTGTACGTGGAGCACTCTGGGCACCAGGCCCCCTCCAGAACCAGTGGAGAATGACATCCACTACCTCTGTCCTTGGCAGGATGAAGGACTCTGGGCACAAAGCCCCCTCCCGTACCAGTGGCGAATGACATCCACTACCTCAGTCCTTGGCAGGATGAAGCACTCTGGGCACAAACCACCCTCTGGAACCAGTGGAGAATGACATCCACTACCTCAGTCCTTGGCAGGATGAAGCACTCTGGGCACAAAGCCCCCTCCAGAACCAGTGGATACTGTTATCCACTTGAGAGACTGTGGCTTTGCACTCCCCATGATAAAGCAGTGGGCAAACCACCCACTGTAAAGACTTGAGAGACTGTGGAATTGCACGTCCCAGGATACAGCAGTGGGCAAACCACCCACTGGAAAGACTTGAGAGACTGTGGGGGTCATTCCGACTCCGGCGGGCGGCGGGCACCGCCCGCTGGGCACCGCCCACCGGGCGGAAACCTCCAAAAGACCGTCATTACAACTTTCCAGCTGGGCCGGCAGACACTGAAAATCTTTGTGGGGCCCTGTTAGGGGGCCCCTGCACTGCCCATGCCAGTGGCATGGGCAGTGCAGGGGCTCCCAAGGGCCACACGACATCTGTTCCCGCCAGCCTCTTCCTGGCGGTGTAAACCGCCAGGAACAGGCTGGCGGGAAGGGGGTCGGAATCCCCATGGCGGCGCTGCAAGCTGCGCCGCCATGGAGGATTCCCTGAGCCTGGGGAAAACCGGCGGGAAACCGCCGGTTCCCCTTTTCTGACCGCGGCTTTACCGCTGCGGTCAGAATGGCCCGGGAAGCACCGCCAGCCTGTTGGCGGTGCTTCCTCTGCCCTCCACCCTGGCGGTTTGAAACCGCCAGGGTCGGAATGAGGGCCTGTGTCTTTGCACTCCCCAGGATAAAGCAGTGGGCAACCCACCCACTGGAGAGACTGTGGCTTTGCACTACCCAGGATAAAGGTGTGGGCAAACCACCCACTATAAAGACTTAAGTGACTGTGGCTTTGCACTCCCCAGGACCAAACTGTGGGCATGGAGCCCCCTCGTGGAGCAGTGGCATTGTGCATTTATCAGGCTAAGGTGCCCACCTCCCCATACCCCCGCGGTGCCTGTATATTTTCTATCTGATGCCCCTCCAGTGTTCTCTCCGTTTTGGATTCAGGTATCATGTGTGGGCCTCGCCCATGCATTTTGGGCCCAGTGGTCCACGGACAATGATTGGTGCACTGTCCGGACTTGTGTAGTTGGTGTACATAATTGGATATACTGGATTTTGAATTATGATAATGATATTTCACATGATTTACATTAGTTCAAATCATTTCCTTTTGGCCTTGGGTTCTTCCAGGGGGAGGGGGTGCATATGTAATGTTGCAGCATGTATTTGTGTGTATGGTGTTGTGGGTGAGGGTGGGGGTGTTGCGTGTTGCGTGTGTGTCACTCTCTTTTCCCTCCCCCCTTCCCTGTGTTGTAGGTGCAGTACTCACTGGTCGTCGCCACCGTCGTTGGAGCTCCTGATAGAGGAGAAGGAAGACCATCATCGGCAGTATCTGCAATTCGGGTTCCATGGTGTCCTGGTTCCTCGTGGGGTGTGTAGAGATGAGTGTTTTCCCTTCTGTGTACTGTTTCCGCCGTGTTTTTGTTTGCGCTGGTTCCACCCCGGAAAAGGTGGCGGATAGGCCTGTTATGATAGGGTGGGTGGTACATTGTCTTCCGCCTGTCTGTTGGCGGTTTCCGCCACGCTGTTTGTTTGTACTGCCATAGCGGTCAGAGTGTTAAGTGGCTGTCTATGTTGCCGGTTTCCGCCACATTCGTAATCCCATTTTTTTCTCCGCCGGACTGTTTGCGGTATTACCGCCGTTTTAACACCGACCGCCAGGGTTGTAATGAGGGCCTTAATCCTTAGAATTGAACAGTTGTCTCTTTGTTACACACAATACCTGATATGCTTCAAAAATACCATGCACAGAGAGCGCAGTGGAGGAGATGCAAGGAAAAATAGGGTGTTGTGTCAGATTTTCTGACTAAGCACAAATGTTACATCATTTCTTTCCATGCTGCAAGAGGTTTGCATCATTTTTCAGTGTGCAGTCTTGGTTCCTCACTGCGATGAAGGGATCTTTTGATGCCCAGAGATGATGCGGGGAAAATCCTTGATGCCATGGAAGTAGACACAGGTGCTGCATCGATCCGGTACTTGATGCGTCAAATTTTCCATCGCAAGGCAGGTGCTGCGTCGAATTTCTGGTCGGGAAGTCAGGATTGAGTCATTCCGGTCAGATGTGCGGCGATTTTTTACGCACAAGGAGTTTCCTGAACAGATGAAGGGGGTCATTCTGACCCCGGCGGTCTCAGACCGCCGGGGCCAGGGTCGGCGGGAGCACCGCCGACAGACCGGCGGTGCCCCGCAGGGCATTCTGACCGCGGCGCTTTGGCCGCGGTCAGTGCAGGAAAACCGGCGGTCTCCCGCCGGTTTTCCGCTGCCCGTCAGAATCCTCCAAGGCGGCGCAGCAAGCTGCGCCGCCTTGGGGATTCTGACACCCCCTACCGCCATCCTGTTCCTGGCGGTTCGCCCGCCAGGAACAGGATGGCGGTAGGGGGTGTCGCGGGGCCCCTGGGGGCCCCTGCAGTGCCCATGCCAATGGCATGGGCACTGCAGGGGCCCCCGTAAGAGGGCCCGCTTGTATTTCACTGTCTGCATAGCAGACAGTGAAATACGCGACGGGTGCAGTAGCACCCGTCGCACCTTCCCACTCCGCCGGCTCGATTACGAGCAGGCTTCATGGTGGGAAGGTCGTTTTCCCCTGGGCTGGCGGGCGGCCTTTTGAAGGCCGCCCGCCAGCCCAGGGGAAAACTCAAAATACCCGCCGCGGTCTTCCGACCGCGGTACGGTATTTTGGCGGCTCCCGCCGGGCGCGCGGTGACCGCGCCCGGCGGGAGTCAGAATGACCCCCGAAGTCTTTTGGGCTCTGGGACTTTAGAAAACAGGAGGCAAGCTCAATCCAAGCCCTTGAGAGCACTTTTGAGGAAGGTAGAGTCCTTCTTAGCACAGTCAGAGGGCAGCAGGGCTGCAGGGAAAGAAGAGGGCAGCAGTCCTTCTCAGCAAAGCAGTCCAAATGAGTCTTTTGAGCAGCCAGGTAGTTCCTCTTGACAGGGTGCAGGTGTAGGTCCAGAAGTGTCTGGGGTGGTGGGGTCAGGCACCCAATTTATATACCCCAAAATGCCTTTGAAGTGGGGAAGACTTCAAAGAGTGGTTTTGAAGTGCACAAGTTCAGTACAGCCCTGTCTGCCAGGTTCCCAGCAGGGTGTTTGGCAGTCCATTGTGTGAGGGCAGGCCACTAGCCTTTAAAATGTACGTCAGGCCCTCCACCCTTCCAGCCCAGGAAGACTCATTCAATATGCAGATGAGTGCAGGTGTGACTGAGTGTCCTGTGTTTGTGGTTTTCTGGGTGAAATGTACAAGGGAGCTGTCAACCAGCCCAGCCCAGACGTTGATTGGAGACAGGCTGTGAGGCACAGATGGTTTTTAATGCTCACCTTCTGAAAGTGGCATTTCTAAAACAGTGACATAAAATCCAACCTAACCAATAAGCAGGATTTTCTATTACCATTCTGGCCATACTAAATATGACCTGGTTACACCTTTCAGATCAGAATCTACCATTCAAAAAGCATGTGAGGGCAGACCTAATGCTAGTCTATGAAGAGAGCAGTCCTAACAGTAGTGGAAAATTAATTTAGGCGTTTTTTTACTACCAGGGCATATAAAACACAAGTGTACATGTCCTGCCTTTTACCTACATAGAATCCTGCCCTATGGGTAACCTAGGCCCTACCTTAGGGATGACTTATATGAAGGAAAAGGGGAGTTTAAGGCTTGGCAAGTTTTTTAGAAACTGGAATGGCATGGGCAGCAAAAAAACGATGGATTTAGGCCCAGATCACTGTACTGGGAGTGAATGTTTGACAATGTTCAACATTCCGTCCATCACTTGTTGTTTTTGCATTTGTCGCCCTAAGTGGGAAGGGTATGCCCAGACGTGGGTCCTGTGCTTCCCATGCCACTGGATTCAAGCTAGCCTGGCTGATGAGGGGTGAAACCCCGAAACCGGTCCCAGGATGCTTGTTTCCAGTCCAGGGAAGACCTGGCCTAGCAGTTCGGGCTGGACTGTTCCCATGGGGAACAGGGTCAAGACTGATTTGCATGTGGCTGGGTCGAAACTGGAATGGCATGGGCAGCAAAAAAATGATGGATTTAGGCCCAGATCACTGTACTGGGGGTGGATGTTTGACAATGTTCAGCATTCCGTTCATCACTTGTTGTTTTTGCATTTGTCGCCCTAAGTGGGAAGGGTATGCCCAGACGTGGGTTCCGTGCTTCCCATGCCACTGAATTCAAGCTAGCCTGGCTGATGAGGGGTGAAACCCCGAAACCGGTCCCAGGATGCTTGTTTCCAGTCCAGGGAAGACCTGGCCTAGCAGTTCGGGCTGGACTGTTCCCATGGGGAACAGGGTCAAGACTGATTTGCATATGGCTGGGTCGGAACTGGAATGGCATGGGCAGCAAAAAAACGATGGATTTAGGCCCAGATAACTGTACTGGGGGTGAATGTTTGACAATGTTCAGCATTCCGTCCATCACTTGTTGTTTTTGCATAAGTATTTTTAAAAGCTGAGTCGAAGTGGCAGTGAAACAGCACACACAGACCTTGCAATGGCAGGCCTGAGATATGGTTAAGGGGCTACTTATGTGGGTGACACAATCAGTTCTGCAGACCCATTAGTAGCTTTTAGTTTACAGGCCCCGGGCACATGCAGTGCACTTTACTAAGGAGTCATAAGTAAGCCATATATGCCAATTGGGAGTGAACCAATGTTACCATGTTTAAGGGAAAGAGTATATGCACTTTAGCACTGGTTAGAAGTGGTGAAGTGTGCAGACACCTAAAACCAACAAAAACAGTGTCAGAAAAGAGGAGGGAGGAAGACAAAAAGTTAGGGGATGAACACCCTAAGGCTGTCAGGTCTAACACCAACTGTAATATCTAATGAGAGCAGAAGAGATTGAAAAAGGTTTGGTTTGTCTTTTCTCTCAGACCTTCAATTTTGTAGGGAAATAGCAAAACCTAGGGGCATATTTATACTCCGTTTGCGCCGAATTTGCGTTGTTTTTTTCGACGCAAAATCGGCGCAAAACTAACGCCATATTTATACTTTGGCGTTAGACGCGTCTAGCGCCAAAGTATGAGGAATGAGCGTCATTTTTTTGCGTGAACGCCTTCCTTGCGTTAATGAGATGCAAGGTAGGCGTTCCCGTCTAAAAAAATGACTGCGACGCAAATGCGTCGTATTTATACTCCCGGGCAAAAATCACGCCCGGGAGTGGGCGGGGCAAAAAACCCCGCATTTGCGCCTCTTTTTAATGCCTGGGTCAGGGCAGGCGTTAAGGGACCTGTGGGCTCAAAATGAGCCCACAGCTGCCCTCCCATGCCCCCAGGGACCCCCCCTGCCACCCTTGCCCACCCCAGGAGGACACCCAAGGATGGAGGGACCCATCCCAGGGACATTCAGGTAAGTTCAGGTAAGAATAATTTTTGTTTTTTTTATATTTTTTTTTGGCATAGGGTGGCCTGATTTGTGCCCCCCTACATGCCACAATGCCCAATGACCATGCCCAGGGGACATAAGTCCCCTGGGCATGGCCATTGGGCAAGGGGGCACGACTCCTGTCTTTACTAAGACAGGAGTCATGTAAATGGCGTCTGGGCGTCGTTAAAAATGGTGCAAATCGGGTGGAGGCGATTTTTTTGCCTCAACCTGACTTGCCCCATTTTAAGACGCCCTAACGCCATTTTCCCCAACGCCGGCGCTGCCTGGTGTACGTGGTTTTTTTCCACGCACACCAGGCAGCGCCGGTCTGCTAGCGCCGGCTAACGCCATTCAATAAATACGGCGCCCGCATGGCGCTTCAGAATGGTGTTAGCCGGCGCTAAACTTTTTGACGCTAAACTGCGTTAGCGCAGTTTAGCGTCAAAAAGTATAAATGCGGGCCCTAGGGCCTTATTTATACTTTTTGGTGCAAAACTGCACTAAGGCAGTTTTGCCCCAAAAAGTTTTGCACCGGCTTGCACCATTTTTTAGCACCAGCTGGGCACCATATTTATGGAATGGTGCAAGCCGGTGCAAAGGGTAGGCTAGATTAAAAAAAAATCATGTTAGGCAGGTTTGAGTCAAAATAAATGATTCTGACCAGATTTGCATCATTTTTTGACGCTAAGGGGCATATTTATACTCTGTTTGCACTGAATTAGCGTCATTTTATTTTTACCAATTGCTGAAGAAACAGCAAAGGGGGCCAACACTGCTTGAAATTGTACTTGCAAAGTATAGAAGGATGTGTTGTTTGCCTGGTACAACATAATGGGGCAGAAGAACATAAAGTGCAATGTGCATTGAATTGAACAATCATCACAGGGACACTACTCAGGGCCAGGAACCAATCATTCCTGTCTGGAAAGGTAATTAACCAATGAAAGATATCCAGCCTGTATCTTATCAGGAAATACCAATGTAGTTGATTTGATGGCTGTAATATAAGGCTGTATCATATTGGTTACTAACATCAGTTGGTTCCTGATGACACTAGGGGGCATATTTATACTCTGTTTGCACGAATTAGTGTAATTTTTTTTAACTCTAATTTGGTGCAAAACTAACTCCATATTTATACTTTGGCGCTAGACCCATCTAGCACCAAATTTATGGAGTTAAAGTCATTTTTGAAAGTGGAGACCTACCTTGCCTTAATGAGATGCAAGGTAGGCGTTCCCGTGCAAAAAATGACTCTATGGCCTTAACGCCATATTTAGGGGCATATTTATACTCTGCAGCATATTTATACTCTGTTTGCACTGAATTAGTGTCATTTTTTTTACTCTAATTCAGTGCAAATCTAACTCCATATTTATACTTTGGTGCTAGACCTATCTAGCACCAAGGCCCTGATTTATACTTTTTTTGCACCGCATTAACGTCATTTTTTGAACCAAAAGTGGCGCAAACGTACAAAATATTGGCCCTTATTTATACTTTTTGCTGCAAAACTGCACTAACGCAGATTTTCACCAAAAAGTTTAGCACCGGCTTGCACCATTTCTGTGCACCAGCCGGGCACCATATTTATGGAATGGTGCAAACCGGTGCAAAGGGTAGGCTAGAGTTTAAAAAAATGACTTTAGTCGGGTGGGGCTGGCAGTATAGAAGAAGAGAGTTTAGCAACAAAAAATGGCATTAGGCAGGTTAGAGTAAAAAAAAATGACTAACCAGATTAGTGTCATTTTATGGTGCTAAACCTACCATGCCACATGACTCCTGCCTTAGAAAAGGCAGGAGTCATGCCCACCATCCCAATCGCCAGCACAGAGGACAGGGGTACCCTGGGCGTGGCCATTGCACCCTGTGCCATGTATGGGGGCCCATTTCAGGGGCCCCTATGGCTCTTTCAAAAATAAAATGCACTTACCTGTACTTACCTGGGATGGGGTCCCCCATCCTCACAGTCCCTCTAGTGTGGGTGGGGGTGCCCCTGGGGCCTAGGGAGGGCACCTCTGGGCTTATTCCATGGTGTTCCACCGTGGAAATAGGCCCACTGGTCCCCTAACACCTGCCCTGACCCAGGTCTTAAAAAATGGGGCAAAGCAAGCTTTGCCCCATTTTTTGACCCCTCCTCCCTCCCTTGCACCGTTTTTGCATGGGAGTATAAATATGGTGTTAAGGCGATAGAGTCATTTTTTGCACGGGAACACCTACCTTGCATCTCATTAAGGCAAGGTAGGTTTCCACTTCCAAAAAATGACTTTAACTCCATATATTTGGTGCTAGACGGGTCTAGCACCAAAGTATAAATATGGAATTAGTTTTGCACTGAATTAGAGTAAAATTGAAATGCTTGTGCCACCTGAGTTTCATAACACCAGGTACCCGAGAGTTATGTAGAACAACCAGCATATCATGTCATGTTGCCCGTATATCTGCTGTATGTACTTGGGTCCAGAAGGATATGTGTTGCATGGACACAGTGCCATTATCCATTAATTTTCAACTCATATCTTTCTCAAAATGTTTATGTTCACAAGGTCAGCTTGGCTAGCCAAAAAGGGGTTCTAATTTATTCAAAGGAAGGATCTGTTTGCTATTGGCGTGCATCACAATATGTTGAAATATAGAGGGTCAACTTGTAGTTTGGCTGTGGGTATGCATTCACACAAGATGTTCGGCTGTATATTTATTGTCACATTCTGCCACTCTGCCCTGGACTGCATCAGCACGTTGTACCTTGGCTGGATTCAGTTTGGATTGAGTAATTGCTGTGTAATGGTTCTTTGATTAGACTCTTTGTGGCATATTTATACTCTGTTTGCGCCGGAATTGCGTAGTTTTTTTTTACGCAATTCCGACGCAAAACTAACTCCATATTTATACTTTGGCGTTAGACGCGTCTAGCGCCAAAGTCCATGGAGTTTGCGTCATTTTTTTGCGTGGACACCTACTTTGCGTTAATGATATGCAAGGTAGGCGTTCCCGTCAAAAAAATTGACTCCGAGGCATGTGCGCCGTATTTACACTCCCGGGCAAAATTGACGCCCGAGAGTGGGCGGGTCAAAAAAAATGACGTCCGGACGCTTTTGCGCCGTTTTTTAGCGCCTGGTCAGGGCAGGCGTTAAGGGACCTGTGGGCTCGGAAGGAGCATCGAGGTGCCCTCCCAAGCCCCCAGGGACACCCCCTGCCACCCTTGCCCACCCCAGGAGGAGACCCAAGGCTGGAGGGACCCATTCCAGGGACATTAAGGTAAGTTCAGGTAAGTTTTTTTTGTTGTTTTTTTTGTGGCATAGGGGGGCCTGATTTGTGCCCCCCTACATGCCACTATGCCCAATGACCATGCCCAGGGGACATAAGTCCCCTGGGCATGGCCATTGGGCAAGGGGGCATGACTCCTGTCTTTGCTAAGACAGGAGTCATTTCAATGGGGGTTGGGAGTCAAAAACAATGGCGCAAATCGGGTTGAGGCGAAAAATTTGCCTCAGCCTGACTTGCCCCATTTTTTGGCGCCCAAGCTCCATATTCCCTGGTGTACGTCATTTTTTTCACGCACACCAGGCAGCGCCGGCGGCTAACGCCGGCTAACGTCATTGAATAAATATGGCGCCCGCATGGTGCTTCAGAATGGCGTTAGCCGGCGCTTTTTTTTTTGACGCAAAACTGCGTTAGTGCAGTTTTGCGTCAAAAAGTATAAATATGGGCCTTTGTGTTGTGTTTTCACATTCACAAATGAACTGTTGTTAGTGGAGATAACCTATTGTTTGTATCTGAGTGCAACACAGAAATATGGTATGAGACATCCCTGCCATCCATATCCATAACGTGATCCATAATCAACTATTGGGGCAAGAGGGGCAGCACTGGTAGTAGATAGATATGTCACAGTGTATGTTATATATGTTAGCACACATTGATGGAATATATGTTGAATGTATGGGTTGGGCTGGATTCCCATGCACATACTATGTGCCTCAGCTGACAGGCATCAGACTATGAGTTGACTCTACTATCCTCCACAAGTATGTGGCTGTGTAGATGGTAGCTGAACAACATACACATAGTATTTGGACATAGTATTTGGACAATATTCACTTTTACACAGATTTTTGTAAGTGTTTTTTTTTGTGTGACTTTAATTACACTGCAAACAGAACACATTATGATGAGCTGTACAGACTTTGCCACATTGCAATTGTTGTTTGTCAGTTGTATCCCCAACAGGCCTGCATTTGCCACAGGTCTTTGGTGCTGTCCAGCTCTGTTTGTTATACATTGCTACATACCTTTGTTGAGTGCCAATGACTAGCAGATATGATGTGATGTTTTAGTGGTGAACAGTAACTTGGAATTATGAATGTTACTGTTACAAAATATTTTACATATTATTACCCTTTTGTCAGGTAGTCAATGCATTTGTTATTGGCTTGAGTAACCTCATGCATCTGAGAAGACATTGTTTACAATTTAGTCTAGCCACAGTGTCCCAGCAATCGTTGCCACATTTTGATGTTGGCCCTCATCTTCCTCTTTATCCTCAGCAGGGCCGTCCTGGTCCACATTTTCCACATCTAATGGGACATTGGTACGCACACAGATATTATGCAAAATGCAGCAGACTAGGATGATTTCACAAAGCATAGAGGAGGACTATGGCAAACTCCACCCAGAAAAATCAGACAGTGAAAGTGTGATTTGAATACTTCAAAAGTCTGCTAAACAATAGACAGGGTCCTGCTGAAGGCATGATTGTAGTTGTGCTGTACCTCCGTCTGGGGATGTGCATATGGGGTCATGATCAATGTCCTTGGTCAGTTGTAAAGACAGGAGGGGAACAATCAAGCAATGTTCATAATAGATGTCATGCCCACTTTTCATTTATGTACTGTTTTATGTCCTGATTGACTCAATCACTTTTCACACAGTGCAGGAGGTGTACTGACATTGTTTGACATATACACACTTTCATTTTTGTTATGACTGGCACTGTACTTTACATACAAGTGTGCTGGCCATGGTGTTACACTTACTAATTGACTAATGTGTGGCTAACAATGCCATGACCGTGGTGAGTACCTAATAGTATAGTTAGTTAGTTAGCAATTGAGCAGACACTTCTTTCATTGTCAGGCTTGTACATTTTCCTCAGGAGTGAAATGGACACAGCTTCCCTGCAAAACTAAGCGGACCTCTAAAAGGAATCATGTCTGTCCCACTGGGATGACGGGACTGACCTTGACCAGTACCAGACCAGGCTTCCACTAGATATTATTGGATGTCTTTTTCTACAAATGCAGAAAAAAACAACTTTAGTATTTTTTGTCTGACTATCTGAATGGGGGTGATAGCCGGTTTACAAATGGGTATCTATTTGCAACACCTTGCACAAGGTCCTCCAAAACTTAGAGACAAATTGAGGACCTTAATAGGACACAACAGTAGAGGGCAAGCCACGTAAATGTACAATTGACTGTAAACATATATCTGCAAGTGTTTTGAATGTTGGGAAACCTGATAAGGGTACAAAATGAGCCATTTTAGAAAACATGTCTACTGCAACCATAACTGTATTATATCCTTGATCAGTTTTGGGTATTTCTATTATAAAATACTGTTGGAAAGTGGATTATTGGTAAGGGCAGGTAAGTACCTATACTTAGCAATAGGCCACTAAACCCTACTAGGTCCAGTTAGGCCTCAATATCCCACCTCAACCCTTGGTAGTTTGGCAATGAGCAACAAGGCTTAACTTGGGAGACAAAGTGTGTAAAGCATTCAAATATCACAAACAAGTAATAAAATAAAACCAATTTATAAAGAGAGGAAATAGTTGTATCTTTGATTTGACACCAAAATGAATAAAATCAGATAAGGGGAACCGGATAGATGATTTTTTAAAGCATTAAATGGGGTTAAATGTGTCATATTAAGACAATACTGCATATATATGTTTCTTCTGCTTGCACAATATCACCAGTTGGTGAATAGTGACAATACATGCCCCCTTGCACCATGGTACAGGTGTGTCTGCATTGTGGACTCACTTGTTTTTATGCAGTAAGGGAAACTTTCCTGCATATGGACAACAAGGTAGGCTTCTGACACTTTGTATGTGTGCTACAGAATGCAACACACATAGGAAGAGTAACTAATGATGAAAAAGAAGTTATGTTGTCCTTGTAACACCTCCGCTGGGGAGGCACACATTTGTGACAAATGTGCAGTTTACCATGTCCTTGTGCATCTGGGAATATATCAAATACATTAGGTGTTGCATAAATAAACTCAACATAAGGCCATTTGACAAATCTTTGATGCAGAGTAAGGCAACGCAGCGCTTTGCACTCCCTTGCCTTTGTCCATTTTTATGAGGCCATGCAAAGGCACCCAGGGTGACTTTGTGTAGCCTCATACGTATGGTTGTGATACCTGCCTCACCAAGGCATCATAGAAAAGGACTCCCCAGCAGTACAGGCTTCTTGCACATGAGCCCCACAATGGTTTTACATGTATTGACATGAGTGACTTGTAGTGTGTGACTTGTAGGGTTATATTGCACATGTGCCATGTGTTAGTTTGCAAGTATGAGACACACACCTGCTACATATACATTGTCTCATTCACCAAAACCAAATATGGCTGTTTTGAGCAACATGATTTACTGTAATGAGGTTATTCATGTGCTTGAGATCTGCTTACCAACCAGTAGGCCACTTCCATATCTCCCGTTCTGGAAGAACTTGATGATGGAATGTTTGAAGATGTATGTATCATGAGCACTCCCAGGGTTCTTTGCCAGGACATTGATGAACACCCCCAGATGATCCACTATATCCTGCATGTTGTTGGAATATGTGTGCTTCCAGTTTCAATACGGATGTGATGCTGAAGCAGGAGGCACCAGTTGCACATGGGTGCAGTCCATTGCCCCCATCACATTTCGAAACTCAGCAATGGCATAGTAGCCCTGCTTGTTTTCCAGTTGTATCTGCTCTGTGTTGGGGAACATGGGGTACTGTGGTGTGAGGCTTATGATGGGACCAAGGATGGATTGTAGTAATGCAGAAAATGATGGCCGTGATATTCCTGAAACTCTGGCTGTGGTTGTTTGGAACGGGCCAGATTACCGCTTGTTTAATATGGCCATTAGCTTGGCCTGCAGAGGGATGTTGGAGGACCACTGTGATGTTGTCTGCAGCCCTGGGTCAGGCTGGTGTGGAAGCTGGAAAATGGAGTCCCTCCATGGCAGAGTTAAGCTTGCCACTGTGTTTTAGGCATGTTTTGCTTATGTACCAGTGCCAATGAGTCATTTTTATGCCTGGTTTGCCAATGCACAGGAATGTTGATACATTTGTTTGAGTTAGTGCATCATTTGTCAGCCATACGTCACTTTCCCAGAACTTTGAAAATATGAATGCTTAAGTTCTGCATGGGTTTTTAAGTGGGAACGCCTACCTTGCATATGATAAACATTACCTGATGCAACTGGTAGTTAAGCCAGAAACAAATTACCCAGTGCAGGGTAGGTGACGCATTTAACTGAATGCGTCACTTCGTACATATCGCCAATTAATATGCCATTGCTGTGTCAAAAAAATAATGCAGCAGCAGTGCAATTTCCTTGTAAATATACCCCCATTTTTTAGAGAAAGGTTTTTCTAATGATGTTCTCATAGTGACTATGGAAAGAGCTCCAGAACCTAAAAAAATAACACATTTTTTATAAGTATACACTATCTTTCTCACTTATGTGTGTTTGATTTCTGATTAAAACATATGCTTTCAACAGCAGCTGTCCTGTCAGATGATTTCCCAGTGCTCTTCTGCAGAATTAATGCAGTATTCTAACAAACAAGTACAGCACTAACATTCTGTATTTATGACAACAGTCTGGCACACCTGAACATAAGTTTGATGGATTCAAAGATGGAAAACTGAAAACTGTGCAATCAATGAAGAAATTAGAGGTTTATTTTGCCATAGAATGTATGGTTAATGCTCTAAAACCTACAATCAGGATACATTATCTACAAGCTCTCATATATCTTCCTCATCAATTACAGTATACCAGGTCAGATCAAAATATCTTTTTTGGCTGTTTCCATTAAAACAAATGAAATAAGCAACCAAAATATAAATTACAACTTCATATTTTAAATTGTATAAAATCCTAAAACATTTTAAAACCACTCAGTTAAAATATATATTAAATCTAGAACTGACTATGGATACAATATATACAATATATCAACCAATTAATGCATTTCCTGATAGCTGAAGCAGATCTGACAAAATTTAATACAGAGTGGCAAATTTAAATCATGGTAAGTTTTTAAAAGTATTTCATCTCTTTCGTAAAATGCCTTACGTTTGCCTTACGTAAAATTTGCAATATAAAACAGATCTTCGATTTAGAATACAATGTGCAAAAGATTAGTGGCAAGTGCTCTGCTTTCACATAGAATCACAAAGACAGATAGCTAAGTCGTTTTTACAAGTACACTGTGTTGGAAATGCCATTCTAGAAAAAATTAAGTTTAGCTTAACAAATGTTAAATTGGAACAATGTAATGAGTTCTCAAACTTTAATAAATCGGGCTCTATGGCATTTGTTGTTGATATTTGGATATAGGGTTCAACTGTTGCCATTTTAAAATCACCCAGTAACGTATTTGCCATAGCAGTTTCCCTATGGCGATGTTTCACTATCTCTTTTGAATTTGCAGGAAGATTTTGGGGTTTTGAGAACATATTGCTAAGGCCCAAATCTTGAAAATACATTTTTAAATAGGTCAGCAATGGAATCCTATTCATATTTGCCAAATGTAGACAGTCAGACAGACAGTCTCTCACCAAACTAGCCTCTGGGTTTTGCCAGAATTGAATCCAGAGGAGAAATGAGCATAAAGCTATCTGTTCCTCTAGAAACTGAAGGCCTAATTCCTTGTGACAAACAGTGTTAGCTACATTCTGTGCTAGAGTCACAAACCTATGTATGAATTTGTTTTCAGATAGTGTTATGTATCTACTTTTCAATATCCCCATACCCCACCCCATAAATAGCTGCTGTGACACATTTAGGTTTTTAGAGAGTCACCTTCTGGGATACAGGGTTATAGCCTAGTTAAGAGGCAAACCAAAAATAGCCTCTATGTTCCTTTCAAGTGTTTAGGTTTTAGCCAGAAGATGGGATTTCCAAAACAAAAAAGAAGTAAAAGCATACTTAAATAACAAAAATCCTAGATCTTTTTGAGGACTGTCCCACCCATTTTAAACTGTCTTGTCTTGGTATTCAAAGGTCTGCTTGTCATAATATAAGATTAAGCAACATTCACTTTCAAGTCTAGACCCTGTATAACATGTAAAAAAATGTCTAAATGGCCTTGCAGTCCATTTGCCGTGCAGGAGATCAATACTGCATCGTCTCCGTGCAAGAGAATTGGCAGCAATCTCCCACCCATCCATGGTGGATCCTTTCCATGCCCAGTCAAGTAATCAGATATCCCATTTATATAAATTAGAAATAAAAAAATGGCCTAGATTACATCCATGTCTTACCCCACACCTTGAAGAAGTTAAAGATGTTCTCTCTCCATCTGTATCATACTGTACCATCACTTTCAAATCAAAGTGTAAGCGTTTTATTAAACTCAAAATACCCGGTTACTCCATTATGTCCCAAAGTTTCTCCCTGTTTACCAGGTTGAACGCACTTGAGAGGACAATAAAGGCCATATGGATGGGTCCTTTTTTTGCTAACTCATATTTGCTGTTAATAAGATGTAAGTTTAGAGCTTGGTCCACTGTGCTTAAACCTTGACTAAAGCCAAACTGTACCGTGGATGTTTCTGATGCCCAGTCCTCCAAATGTGACAAAATCACTTATCCTAAATTTTTTGTAGTTGAGTCGGTAGGAGAAATTAGCCTATCACAGAACGAATTTTGCTTGTCGCCTTTTTTAAAAATTGGGACAATTATAGCCAGTTTCCAAGAAGATGGAATATCACTCTCTACTACACCCTGTTGGACATTTATAACTAGTGTCCCCCAGAACTGCAAGTTTAGTTTTAATTGGTCAACGGGGACCCCATTGGGCCCCCGTGCTTTCCCTGTGAAAGACCGATTTATTGCCAAAATTAACTTGTGTAAGTCAATGGGAATTTCTAAAGCCTTCACATTTGGTTTAGGGTAGGATTGACTTTTTATTTCATTTCCTGGTTGCAATTGTTCCTTGTCTGGTTGAAAAACCCCTGAGTAACGGCATACCCATTCATCTTATGAGATCAGGCATGCAATTAAGTGCACGTCCTGATCAGAAAAATGAGGATGGTTCATCATCCCCAGAACTTGAAAGTATCCCTCATTGAAGTGGCTGCTATTAGATCTTCCCAAGCTTTGCCTCTTATTTCGGATTTCCTCTCTTCCAGTGGAACCTTATACTGGCCTCTTGCCTTTTGAACTACTTCACGGGAGTGGGGAATTGCTTTAAGGACTTCTTTTTTTTTTAAATGTGCTCGATCGGCAGTAAACCAGCGATGTACTGGCACTGCTGATTTTGAACTGTAGGTGACTAATGCTGTAGAAATAGAACTCCATATCTGCTCGAATTCCCAAACTACAAGTTCATGATTTGGTGTCTGTGATAAACAAACAGAAATAGATTTTGAATTCTCTGTAATATTTTTGATTAAACTTTGCTTGATCCACTATCTCCCATGTGAGCCTCGTAACTACATTTTTATCAAAAGAAATATTTATACCACCGTCCCTTCTCTTTACACTTGATTTAATATTATATCTTAAATTTATACTCAGAGGATAATGATCGCTAGCACAGTGCGGAGTGATCTTAAAATCCTGAATTAAATTAATTGTCACGATTCACCCTGGGCTTACCGTCTGTATCGGAGCGGGATGGTGTGTGGCCCCTGTTCCTGCAAGTCCTACTCTGACTGAGGTAGGGGTGACCCCTTCCTGGAGCCACGGTGCTGTTGACAATAGTATGCCACCACAGTCCGTGCCCTCCAGAAGGAGTCCCAGAGGAAAAACCTCCATCAGGAACTCCCTGGAACAGAAGGAGGACACAAGGAATTAGCACTCAGAAGTCTGGAAATACTGGAAAGCAGAGGAAAAAACAGGAAGAACTGGAGTCCAAGCAAAGACCAGCTGGAGCGTGACCACCACAGCAGAAGTGTTGCAACACAATGAGAAGAAGAATTGATTCCCCTTATACACCCCTAGACAGGAAGTGATAGACAGGAAGAAGTAACACCACCATTTTGGAATGGGAAGGGGCTATAGCAATAGATAGGAAAAGGCACCATAGTAAAAAAGGGAACAGATGCATGCAGGGAAAAGAGAGGTGCAAGGTGTGCTGTGAAGGAGAAGGCATGGCTCCAGGAATCATGAAGGAGGAAAGGAAGGTCCTGAAACGGGGCACCCGGTAAGTATGATGCTGGGGGGGGCGTAGACACCCCACGACAACACCTGCCTCGCGCGCTGTGCGTGGCGAGGACCGATGCCCAATCCTGGGTTTCAGGCCTCGCCGCTGCAGAAGAACAGCGTGCGGCTGAAGAAAAGGGCCACCGCGGGCCGCCGAGGTGCGACAGTAGGTCCCCCCCGAGGCCCCAGGTTTGTGAGGGAAAAGATGGAAAAAACGACAAATCAGAAGACGGGCATGAACCGAAGATGCGTCTTCCCAGGAGCATTCACTCATAGGGTAGCCCTTCCAATGAATGAGGTATTGGAGACGACCACAGAAGACTCGAGAGTCACAGATTTCCTGGACCTCGTATTCAGGCACTTTGTCAACCAGGTGAGGAGGAGGACAGGTGAATTGTCTGCGAAAAGGATCAGGGACATAGGGCTTAAGCTGAGATACATGGAACACAGGATGTATTTTCCAAGTCTGAGGCAAACGAAGATGAACAGAAATGGGATTGATCTTTTGAAGAATCAGAAATGGACCATAATACCGAGGTTTGAACTTATTTTGGGTTAATCGAAGAGGTAAGAATTTAGAGGAAAGCCAGACTTTATCATTGATCTGATAAGGCGGGGCCTCACAATGTTTCTTATCAGCCATTCTTTTCATCCGTGTTTTTGTGACTAAAAGATTCAAATGTATGACACGTTGGATACCCCGTAGTTGCCGGACATATGAGGTAATGGCAGGGAGAGTAGATGTTTCTTTCAGAGGAGTAGGAAAGGCTTTTGGATGGAATCCATAAGAAAAATAAAAAGGAGAGACTTTCGAGGCACTATGGGGGATATTTATACTCCGTTTGCGCCAAATTTGCGTCAGTTTTTTTGATGCAAATTCGGTGCAAAACTAACGCCATATTTATACTTTGGCGTTAGATGCGTCTAGCGCCAAAGTATGAGGAATGAGCGTCATTTTTTTTCGTGAACGCCTTCCTTGCGTTAATGAGATGCAAGGTAGTCGTTCCCGTCAAAAAAAATGACTGCGACGCAAATGCGTCGTATTTATACTCCCGGGCAAAAATCACGCCCGGGAGTGGGCGGGGCAAAAAACCCCGCATTTGCGCCTCTTTTTAACGCCTGGGTCAGGGCAGGCGTTAAGGGACCTGTGGGCTCAAAATGAGCCCACAGCTGCCCTCCCATGCCCCCAGGGACCCCCCCTGCCACCCTTGCCCACCCCAGGAGGACACCCAAGGATGGAGGGACCCATCCCAGGGACATTCAGGTAAGTTCAGGTAAGTATAATTTTTATTTTTTTATTTTTTTTTGGGCATAGGGGGGCCTGATTTGTGCCCCCCTACATGCCACAATGCCCAATGACCATGCCCAGGGGACATAAGTCCCCTGGGCATGGCCATTGGGCAAGGGGGCATGACTCCTGTCTTTACTAAGACAGGAGTCATGTAAATGGCGTCTGGGCGTCGTTAAAAATGGCGCAAATCGGGTGGAGGCGATTTTTTTGCCTCAACCTGACTTGCCCCATTTTAAGACGCCCTAACGCCATTTTCCCCAACGCCGGCGCTGCCTGGTGTACGTGGTTTTTTTCCACGCACACCAGGCAGCGCCGGTCTGCTAGCGCCGGCTAACGCCATTCAATAAATACGGCGCCCGCATGGCGCTTCAGAATGGCGTTAGCCGGTGCTAATCTTTTTGGCGCAAAACTGCGATAGCGCAGTTTTGCGTCAAAAAGTATAAATATGGCCCTATGTACCGAATTGTTGTATGAGAATTCAGCAAGTGGTAGGTACGTAGACCAATTGCTTTGCATAGCTTTGCAAAAACTACGTAGGTATTGTTCAATGCCTTGATTCAGCCGTTCTGTCTGTCCATTAGTTTGGGGATGGAAACCAGATGATAGAGCTACCTCTATTCTTAGGGGCATATTTATACTCTGTTTGCGCCGGAATTGTGTAGTTTTTTTTGACGCAATTCCGACGCAAAACTAACTCCATATTTATACTTTGGCGTTAGACGCGTCTAGCGCCAAAGTCCATGGAGTTTGCGTCATTTTTTAGCGTGGACACCTACCTTGCGTTAATGATATGCAAGGTAGGCGTTCCCGTCTAAAAAATTGACTCCGAGGCATGTGCGCCGTATTTACACTCCCGGGCAAAATTCACGCCCGGGAGTGGGCGGGTCAAAAGAAATGGCATCCAGCCACTTTTGCGCCGTTTTTTAGCGCCTGGTCAGGGCAGGCGTTAAGGGACCTGTGGGCTAGGAAGGAGCCCAGAGGTGCCCTCCCATGCCCCCAGGGACCCCCCCTGTCACCCTTGCCCACCCCAGGAGGACGCCCAAGGCTGGAGGGACCCATCCCAGGGACATTAAGGTAAGTTCAGGTAAGTATTTTTATTTATTTTTTGTGGCATAGGGGGGCCTGATTTGTGCCCCCCTACATGCCACTATGCCCAATGACCATGCCCAGGGGACAGAAGTCCCCTGGGCATGGCCATTGGGCAAGGGGGCATGACTCCTGTCTTTGCTAAGACAGGAGTCATTTCAATGGGGGTTGGGAGTCGAAAAAAATGGCGCAAATCGGGTTGAGGCGAAAAATTTGCCTCAGCCTGACTTGCCCCATTTTTTGGCGCCCAAGCTCCATATTCCCCTACGCCGGTGCTGCCTGGTGTACGTCATTTTTTTTCACGCACACCAGGCAGCGCCGGCGGCTAACGCCGGCTAACATAATTGAATAAATACGGCGCCCGCATGGCGCTAGCCGGCGCTAATTTTTTTGAAGCAAAACTGCGTTAGCACAGTTTTGCGTCAAAAAGTATAAATATGGCCCTCAGTGTCTTACAAAATTGCCTCCAAAAACGGGAGCTGTATTGGGGACCCCGGTCTGAGATAGTGACTTGCGGCAGGCTATGAAGCCGAAAGATCTCCTGAATAAAGATTTGACTTAGTTCTTTTGCTGTAGGTAGTTTCCTTAATGCCGTGAAATGTGCCATTTTCGTGAAGGAGTCAATCGTTACCATTATTACCAGATTCCCAACGGAAGGAGGCAAAGAGCACATAGAATCAGTGGATATAGTGTGCCACGGACCTAGTGGAACAGGTAAAGGACGGAGTTATCCTACTGGTTTATTACAAGGTGTTTTTACTTGTGCACAGATGGGAAAAGAAGTCACATCATTTTCAGTGTCTTTTTTAAGTGTGGGCCACCAAAAAGAGCGAAGCAGGAGATCTTGGGTAGCCTTCATACCACGATGACCTGCGATGGGGGAATCGTGGCACATTCAAAGGGCCTCTGTTTGGACTATTTTAGTAGGAAGGAACAATGCCTTTTTGTGATAGTAGTAATCCTGATCTTTATTGAGCTGTGGTCGTAAATTGTTCATCTAAGTTGTTTCAAGGTTGGAATATTCCGTTTTCACTTTGTCAAGGAATGATTGTACCAACCCAATGATCCTATTATTTTCAAATAGTTTTTGGAACAGGAGAATCACTACACTCAAGGTAGCGGTGTGACAGGGCATCTGCCAAAATATTTTGGGAACCAGGGGTATGTGTGATATAGAAATCGTATTGACTAAAAAAGAAAGCCCATCGAGCCTGCCGACTATTTTGGCATTGAAAGTTTCTCCAACACTGTAAATTCCGATGATCTGTCCATGCCTCAAAAGTTTCTTTCGATCCCATAAGAAAGTGTCTCCATTCAGTGCAAGCTGTCTTCAAGGCGAGTAGTTCTTGTTCTAAAACCGAATAGTTACACTCGGAGTCAGATAGTACGTGTGAAAGGTAGAATATGGGGTGCAGCCCCGATTGCTCTTTCTGAGGCGTCTGTATCAACAATGAACTGTTTGGTGGTGTCTGGATGTCGTAGAATGGGAACTTGAATGAAGGCATGTTTTAACTCTTGAAATGCGGATTCTGCATCTTTGGTCCAACAAAAACCCTTCCGTAGATTTTCTTTCTTAAGGGTTTGCGTAATATAACTGGTTTGCTGGGCAAAGTCGGCTATAAACCGACAATAGAAATTGGCCAATCCTAAAAAAACACCGAGTTTCCTTGATGGAGGAGGGGTATGGCCAATCCAGAATGGCTTTGATCTTGTCTGGATCCATGGCAACACCTACTTGATTGATGCAATACCCCAAGTATTTTACTTCAGTTTGATCAAATTCGCATTTTTCTGGCTTGCAGAATAGATGATGTTGTCTAAGCCTTTCTAATACTTGGAGTACATGTTTAGTGTGTTGTTCTGGGTGAACAGAGAATTTCAGATTGTCATCCAGATAAACGACCACTGTCTGGTGTAGGAGATCAGGAAAAATAGCGTCCCAAAAGTTAGAGAATAAATTCACCCAAAAGGAACCACGGCGTCTGATTCTAGAGGAATGGCACAATCGTATTCCCTATGAGGTGCCAGTTAAGGCTTTTCTGGTTTCTGGAATACATCTGCATATTCCAGATAATGTCTGGGTACTCCTTGCAGAAAGTTGATGGAACATCTCACTTTAGGTGGTGTTAATAAGATACTCTTCGGGGACCAATTAGTTCCTGCCAAATAACAATGCTGTTGGCAAAAGTGAGAGAAAAGAGAAATGGTTCTAGTTTCCAAATTAATATAGGGATTATGCCGGGTTGGCCATGGAATCCCCAGAATCATTACGTGATGCGGTGAGGATATCAAGTCGAAGGAAATGTTTTCTTGATGTTTCCCGAAATGCAAACATAACGTAGGAGTGGTATGCCTGACAGGTCCCGAGGCTAGAAGGAAACCATCCACTGTGTGGACTTGCTCTGGTACGTCCTTGGGTATCTGAGGAATCTGTCTTTCCATGGCGCATGTTTCGTCTAGGTAGATACCACTGGCGCCACAATCCAACAAGGCCAATGCTCTTTCTTCACGGCCATCTGCTAATTGTAAGGTGATGGGTAAGAGGAAAAGAGCGGTTATTTCTTCTCTGGAAGAACAGATGGAAGATATCTCGGAATATCCTGTACTCACCCTTCTCACAGAGGACGGGAGCTGGCGTTTCCCAAGGGCTTTGCTTTACGGATGGGACAGGTACGGAGTAGCTGACCAGATGCACCACAATAAAGGCAAAGTCCTTTCCGTCGCCTGTTTTCACGCTCACTAGTTGATAACGGCCCACGCGCCATATCGATTTGCATAGGTTCCTCATCAGTAGGCCCTTTAGGTTCAGAACGAGTCTCCTAAATGGCGCGGGAGGTCACTGAGTGTGATGGTATACAATTCTTTTTCTTCTCCATTCTTTGCTCATTTAGACGATATTCTATTGAAAGTGTCAAATCCATCAAACCCTTGAGATCCTCCACTCTGGCCGAGTGCACTAGTTCATCTTTGATTTCATCCCGAAGACCCTTTCGAAAAAGGGTCACCAAGGTACGCTCCACCCAAGAGGTTTCAGCTGCCAATTGTCTAAACGTGTGATGTATTGTAGAAGATCCTGACTTCCTTGTTGAATATCGCATAGAGCTTCTTCTGCCGATGATTCAAGTCCAGGATGCTCAAACATTTGTTTAAAGGCAGCGATAAAGGCTGAATAGTTAGACAGGCTGGAATCATTGCACCACTACAGTCCGTGCCCTCCACAAGGAGTCCCAGAGGAAAAACCCCAAGGGGAAAAAACCTCCAACAGGAACTCCCTAGAACAGAAGGAGCACACAAGGAATTAGCACTCAGAAGCCTGGAAATACTGGAAAGCAGAGAAAAAAACAGGAACAACTGGAGTCCAAGCGAAGACCAGCCGGAGCGTGACCACCACAGCAGAAGTGTTGCAATGCAATGAGAAGAAGAATTGATTTCCCTTATTGACCCCTAGACAGGAAGTGATAGACAGGAAGAAGTAACCCCACCATTTTGGATTGGGAAGGGGCTATAGCAATAGATAGGAAAAGGCACCATAGTAAAAAAGGGAACAGATGCATGCAGGGAAAAGAGAGGCGCAAGTTGTGCTGGGAAGGAGAAGGCATGGCTCCAGGAATCATGAAGGAGGAAAGGAAGGCCCTGAAATGGGGCACCCGATAAGTGTGATTCTGGGGGGGACGTAGACACCCCATGACAACACCCACGTCGCGCACTGTGCACAGTGAGGACCGACGCCCAATCCTGGGTTTCAGGCCTCGCCACTGCAGAAGAACAGCGCGCGGCCGAAGAAAAGGGACGCCGCGGGCCCCACAACCCCCAACACGGGCCCCGCCTTCCCCCGCGGCCCAGCTGGGAGACACCGCAGGCTGCCGCTGCGCGACAAGAAAAGCATCTGAACTAATAAGTATGAAATCTATATTACTCCCAGAGGAGTTCCCTGGAAAAGTAGAGGTTTTAAGATTTTCTTAAGACATCACCTCAAGGGAGAATAAAAGTTCATAATTGCCTATGAAAGTATTCACGGCATCCCCCACTTCCGTGTGTCTAAAGTGTGTCTCATTTTCCCTGCATTCATTCAAAAACATGATAATCTCCTTAGTTTGGTATCATGAAGAGGTGTCAAGGAAATCCATTGCATCCTCAAGAGCTCTGTTTATACAACAATGTGGTATAAAAATGTATTAGTAAAATATCTTCCCTACCCTCAATTGATATCAAGGTGATCATGAACTAGGGTGAGCACCATTTAAGTGTTGTCTTTACAGTTAATAATTTAAGGGAGACAAAAATAAAGAGGCGCCCTCTGGCCCTTCCTGATGGAGACGGGAGTGCAGGTTGATGTAAGGCTAAACATCCATCTGAATAAAATGGTTCAATCGACCATGTCTCCTGGAGACAAATAATATCATACAAAGCCACACAACCTAGCCAATCCAGGTTATTTAGTTTAGACCGAATACCTGCAGTGTTCCATTTTATCAAGCATAAAGATTCCAGCCCTACTAGGTCATCAGTATTTCCCAAGATTTTAAAAAGATAAATGAAGTGTGTATGGCCATCAGATGAAGAACGTAACAAACCCACCACACCTTGAGATAGTGGTGCTTCTTTTCCTAACACACCCTTCTTTTGCAATAATTTATCATCCTTTGGGAGTCAATCAATTGGAGAAATGGTACTCCGTGGCTCAAAACTATTTGATATAGGAACATCTAGATGAGCCTGTAAAGATGGCAAATTTGTCTTGGGGTTTAACCTTTACGTTTTCCTTGAATAGGAACTGATAGATCATAAAAGTAAACTTAACAAGTGGACTGGATTCCCCCTTGGGTCTCTATGCAATAATTCAACTTTGCTAACAGGCACCTCACAAAATGGGGGTCTCTAAAATTATTCACTGTACAGTCTCCCATAAATGATTTCCTTGTGGGTCACACGCAACTCACTCTTCGTGCATAGAGAATCTTGCAAAACAGGTCATCAGGGAACCCGATTTTGCGAGCAACCAGTGAACTGAAGTTCTCATTAAAGCCATTGTGTCTTCCTTGTCCCTCAGGGCTACTGGTAGCACATTTTCCAGAATAAAAACATATTGCGCACTTTCAGGGGATAAGTGCAAGAGGAATTTAGAGTATGAGCCATTCAAAAAATCCAATTTGTTTTCTCTCTCGGGGTGCAAATTCTCTCATTTTGATAGTTTTTCCTTGGGCTATAAGATGACTGGGTTCTCTTGCACTAGACCTTTGTGGGTCTATATCTGTATAGCCTGTGTCCATTGCTCTGTGAGTTTGCTCAGACAATATAGTGTCCCTATTTATTTCTTCAGCTAGTGATTTAACCACATGGGCATGTGCTTTGCCCATCTTCAAAATGATTACTTTCTCCTCCAGGGATTTCCAAAAGGATCTTAAAACAAAGACAATTTTATGGGTAAAATCATGCAAAACATCTTTCACCTTAATACAATCCCTTAACATTCCATAAGCCATCTGTGTCCTCTGTTTTCTTCTAAATGTGTTTTTTAAACTGTTTTGTGGCCCTATGCAGCCAGCCACCTTTTCTTTCCCTCCCTTCTCTTTTTTGAGAGGGGGAATCACTAGGGAGGTATTGTTTGTTCTGTTCTCAGTGGAGTTTGCTGTTTGCATACCCAAGTGTAGTAAATGTAACTTTTGCTATTCGTGAGCAGGATTTGTGTCCAAGAGACGTGAAGAGGTAGATACATGCATGGCGGAGTCAATAATTATAAGCTTCTCTAGTGGTGACCTCTGTGTCAATTTCTGGACAGCCCCAATCTTTACCTCTATTTGCTCCAATTCAGTTTCTATAGCTCCCATTATTGAGGATAAGTAGTTTGGAATTGAAGATTGAATGGGAGAATAAATCCTGCCCTTATTTGTTTGTACATTAATCTTCCTTCTCCCCATGATGCTTTGGGGTCCCATGTGTGTCTTATGCTTAAATCACAAATTGAGCCCAAACAATAGGTGAGGGGTCGGAGTAAGGTCCTGCCCCAGCCTCTTCCCGGTGATGACGGGCAAAGACATGCCCAGTCTTGGTCCAGTCTTCAACTGGGCACGTCCCGCACTGCAGGACTCCAACAGTGAATTTGAGAGCTGATAATGCATGATGACACTCCCTGCTTCCTCCACGCTTTCAGGGCAGTCTGAGGCTTGTGGTCCCCCCTGAAGTTCTACTCCTTGTGATATATGTCCACGCTGCCATTTTACCATGGAGAGTGAAAAATTTACTTGAAACACCGACAGAAGTCTGATAGTTAACTCCCTAGTGATCAGTTGCAGCTTCACAATAGAATTCTAATGGCTATTAGAGTGGTAACATTTTGTATTCAAGACAAAAGTGAGGCACAGCTCAATGCCATTTTTGTAGATTATGAGCTATTGAATTGAAAGCTTTTCCTTAACATCAGGCTGAAGAGAATGAATATTGAGAGGTCAATGGAGGTATGAAACCAGCTGGTTTAAAATGTGAGAGGAGGTATGGGCTTTTAGTAATCTGAGAAATAATGCACATTTAAGGGCTAAAAGTAGTTAAAGTGATATATGTCTACATAAGCATGGAGTCCCCTGTTTCACATCTGTTTACTCAGTCTACCATTTTACTCAGTTGCCTAACAGCTCCCTAATTTTAAAATAGTAAAATCGTTGGTAGAATCACTTAGCGCACAACAGAGACTGACTGCCCTCACAGTGTTGGCCACTGGGCCAGGCCATGAGGTCAAGCCCTGGGCAACCCTTGCTTTGGCATGCAATTTGTGTGCAGGGGTAGTTGGGCATCCGCAGAGTAAAGTTTGCTAAGTATTTAGCACAGACACAGTAGCCAAACGTCACTGAGCAGGGCCAAAGGCTGTGCACCACTGGGTTAGACTGCATGCTGATGGCTGTGTGCAAAACCTGCCTTTGAGGCCAAGCCCTGTGTCCAACCACCGCTGCACACAGCCAAAGGCCCTGTGTGTTGAGTGTTGGGTGCTCACAGGGATCGGGCGCTATGATAAAAAATAAAATAAAAAAATGAAATTCCTTGAAAAAAACAGATTAAACTGACTGCTAGGTGTTGGAATGATGAAACAAGAACAAATGTGAAAAAAAAAAAACAACTAATGTACACCAGTGATTATTCAGTCAATTAACCATATCTTGTGCCCCCACTATGCTTTCAGATATTACACTACTCATGATATGCTAAATGACATAATTGATGACATCACTCATTACATTTTAAACTAAATACTGTTAATATTACTAATACATACTGCAGTCTCCAAGGTAATTTGGTAATATGTGAAGTCATAAGCATGATAGGCGAGCAAATCCCAGTTAGTTCAATGAACTATGACTAGCATATTTCAGTGGCTTTGTTTTTCATGTTAGTTCTTGCCTCATTTCAACACCGAAATATAATGTCACATTAACCTTTTTGTTTTTTTAATGAAAATACACACACACACACACACACACACAAACACACACAGACATGCATATACACACAGTGGCATTTGCCAGTGTCTAGTTACAACAGTTTCCTTTGCAAATGTATGTTTTGAATCACATGTAACTTTGGTCTCCAAGGGACAGATCATCAAAAAACTTAGGGGCATATTTATACTCTGTTTGCACCAAATTAGTGTCATTTTTTTTAACTCTAATTCAGTGCAAAGCTAACTCCATATTTATGCTTTGTCTAGCACCAAGGCCCTGATTTATACTTTTTTTGCCCCACATTAACGTAATGTTTTGACGCAAAAGTGCCACAAACTTACAAAATATTGGCCCTTATTTATACTTTTTCCTGTAAAACTGCACTGACGTTAGTGCAGTTTTGCACCAAAAATTATAAATAAGGCCCTCATCACTCTCCTAGCACGTGCAAATAAAACTCAGTATGCCATTTTTTTGCAATTCAATGTGGGACAAAAAAAAAGTTATTTGAGGGGGTGAGTGGGCACAAAAGATGTGTGTTACTCCCTGAGGAAATTGTTCGCAGCTACAGCAAATGTACCAACCTTTCAAAATTTGGCATGAAAGTAGAGCTTGATACAGAAAGTGTGATTTTTGTGGTCTTGATGGAAACTCAGTGAGCATCTTTCAGTATTTTCCGAGATATTAGTGTTTGACAAAAGAGCCGTTGGGCTTAAAAAACGTATCACTTTAGTATATTTTGGAAGTGTTAAAATGTAATTCACAATATCTGTCAATCTGATTTACATTTGTTGATAAATAGGATTGGCCAATGAAGAGGGTTGTATTTTTCCACACTATTGTATTCAAAATCACGATTTTAACATTATGAATAAAAATGTCCTCAGCAAAAGAGAGGCACTATTATTGGATGGAGCCTGGCTCCGGGCTAGTGCTGGGGGCAGTCAGAGCCATTAGAAAATTGGGACAAAAAATGAAAAATAAACGAAAAAAAAAACAATCATGTGGCCACAATTGTGTATTCAAGAAAGTGATTAAAAAACAAAACAAGACTATGGTTGAGAGAAGAAAGACACTGTACACGTAGATGCTGAGGATCTCTACAAAGGTGAGCATATCAAGTGAATGCAGTAGATCATAAAAAAGCCGTACAAATTCACTGAAAAAACAATTGCAAACCTGAAATTGATTTGAAATTTCTAGTAATGGTATACAACACATACCATCACTCAACCTGCCCACCATACTCATCATACCAATTTGCAAATGCACAGTAAAAAAAACATAAGGTTGACATATGACGTGCAGTGTGTGTTGCATACTAGAAACAACAAATGTCAGTGTTTTTCTGCTTTTGTTCGCTGAATCATTACTAAACTGGACCTGTGTTTTTTATTTGAATATGTCTGTGCACTTATATCTGTATTATGTGTATCGTGTATACATTTGAACTATTTCAAATATAAAGCATCAAGCACCATAACATTAAAAGACAGTGAATCAAGTAATATTTACGCACAGCACCAGCAGCCCATGGTCCCAATGTGGGGTTGTTTTGGTTCGTTATAATGTTCAACTACTAACATGACAAAATGGATCCTCATTTCACAGCCACAAAAGTCTGGCTACTTGGATTCCTAAATGAGACAGTGTCCAGGACCGAGTAGTGTTGGAAAGGCTTCCTCTGTAATTTTTCTTGCCAATATTTTGATTTATGACCTGTCATAAATGTACTAATGTTCCCATTCTCGATGATAACTCTGCTAAATATTTGGCTGGCAACTTGTTTGCTGATGCACTCAAGATGGTGCTCTTAACAGAGGTAATCTTGAAGCTGTCAGGCATGCTGATGCATGTTAATTTGTAAGACATTGAAGGGAACCTTCGAGCCAGATATAAGTGGTGTCATTAATTGTCTAACTGAAAGGCATCCTAGCATGTTCAAATGGTGTCAAAATCTGACCAAATGTAGAAATTATTACATCCTATGATTATTCTTAGCAGCAAAAGCGAAGCATTTGTGGATTTAACAATAAGCATCGGCACTGTGTTCTAAAATGCTAAAGGTTCCGTGAGTAACATACGAAGTAAAAATACTTAATTTTCCAAAAATATGTAAGAAATCGCTTTCTTTGCTGAAGGCATTGTGTCAAGGTGTCTCCTTATTATGTTGTTCAGCGTAAAGTGAGGGTACAACAATGTCATCAAAGTCTCACTAATAAGGCTATAGAGGTGGCTCTTCTTTTAAAACAATACTCTGAAATTCAGGTGGTTTCTTTCCTCTGCTTTTACCCATGAATCAATGGAAGGTTTATCGAAAATACAGATATTCAGGCCCCTATTTATACTTTTCTAGCGCAAAAGTGGCGCAAACTTACAAAAAATAATTGATTTTTGTAAGTTTGCGTCGCTTTTGTGTAAAAAAAAATGACGCAAATGCGGCGATAGAAAAGTATAAAGATGGGCCTCAGTGTTCAAAAGTGCTGGAATTCTCTAATTTTATTTTTTATTATTCCTTCACTTTAAACAGCATCAAAGTAACAATACGGTCTATGGGGCATATTTATACTCTGTTTGCGCCGGAATTGCGTCGTTTTTTTTTACGCAAATCAGACGCAAAGCGTGGACACCTACCTTGCGTTAATGATATGCACGGTAGGCGTTCCCGTCTAAAAAATGACTCCAAGGCATGTGCGCCTTATTTAAACTCCTGTGTAAAAATGGCGCACGGGAGTGGGCGGGTCAAAAAAAATGACGTCCAGCCGCTTTTGCGTAATTTTTTAGCGCCTGGTCAGGGCAGGCGTTAAGGGACCTGTGGGCTCGGAAGGAGCCCAGAGGCGCCCTCCCCTGCCCCCAGGGACACCCCCTGCCACCCTTGCCCACCCCAGGAGGACACCCAAGGATGGAGGGACCCATCCCAGGGAACTTAAGGTAAGTTCAGGTAAGTAATTTTATTTTTATTTTTGTGTGGCATAGGGGGGCCTGATTTGTGCCCCACTACATGCCACTATGCCCAATGACCATGCCCAGGGGATATAAGTCCCCTGGGCATGGCCATTGGGCAAGGGGGCATGACTCCTGTCTTTGCTAAGACAGGAGTCATGTCAATGGAGGGTTGGAGTAAAAAGAAATGCTGCTAATCGGGTTGAGGCAGATTTTTTGCCTCAGACCGACTTGCCCCATTTTTTGACGCCCAAGCTCCATTTTCCCCTACGCCGGCGCTGCCTGGTGTGGGTCATTTTTTTTTACGCACACCAGTCAGCTCCGCCGGCTTACGTCATTCCATAAATAAGGCGCCCGCATGGCGCATTGGAATGGCGTTAGCAGACGTTAACATTTTTGACGCACAACTGCGTTGGCGCAGTTGTGCGTCAAAAAGTATAAATATGGCCCTATGTTTTCCAGAATCCCTGGGAAGAGTAAGAACCAACGAAAACATAGAACAGACATCACATACATCAAAAGGAGGACTTCCAACAGAATAACTGGAGTTTTGTTTCCAATCTCAGGATGAAATCTTTTAAATGTGGGAGATGGCGGCACTGGTGCTGTGGAGAAAGCAAAATACAATATAAGTGCTGCCATGTTAGTGGCGAACCTCTGTAGGACGTCTCTACCCTTTAAAGAGACAGAGCATCTTTTAAGACTTTGTAATAAAAATATGACTTTTGGTCCAGCACTGGGTCCTATTTCTTAATTCCAGGGTACGATTTTTTTTTTTCACTGTTCTGGAGGGTGACGAGACAATGCATCAAATTATTCTTATTAATTACAGTGTAACTTGATGGTCACACATTCAATTCCAGTGTTCGACTCATAGTTTAAAAGTAGTTATTTAGACTCAATCAATCAATCAATTATTTGTAAAGTGCGCTACATACCCGTGAGGGTTTCAAGGCACTGTGGGAGGGGGAGGGGGAGTGCTGCTACTGCTCGAAGAGCCAGGTCTTGAGGAGTCTTCTGAAGGAGAGCAGGTCTTGGGTCTGTCTTAGGTCAGCCGGGAGGGTGTTCCAGGTCTTGGCGGCGAGGTACGAGAAGGATCTGACGCCAGAAGATTTGCGTCAGATGTGGGGGATGGTGGCGAGGACGAGGTTGGCTGAGCAGAGTTGCCGGGTAGGGGTGTAGAAGCTGAGTCTGCTGTTCAGGTATGTTGGTCCGGTGTTGTGGAGTGCCTTGTGTGAGTGGGTGAGGAGCTTGAAGGCGATCCTCTTTTCGACTGGGAGACAGTGGAGGTCTCTGAGGTGGGAGGTGATGTGGCTGTGGCGAGGGATGTTGAGGATGAGTCGGGCGGAGGCGTTCTGGATGCGTTGTAGGCTTTGTAGGTGTTTTGATGGGATGCCGGCGTAGAGGACGTTGCCGTAGTCGAGTCTGCTGCTGACGAGGGCCTGGGTTACTGTTTTTCTTGTTTCTGTTGGGATCCATTTGTAGGCTCTGCGGAGCATGCGGAGGGTTTTGTAGCAGGAGGAGGAGACGGTGTTGACCTGTTTTGCCATGGAGAGGGATGAGTCGAGGGTGAAACCGAGTTTCTGTGCGCTGTCTGTGGGTGTCGGTAGGGGACCCAGCGATGTCGGCCACCACGAGTCATCCCAGGTGGAGGGGGTGGGCCCTAGGATGAGGACCTCTGTTTTGTCTGAGTTCAGTTTTAGCCTGCTGTCTCTCATCCAGTCGGCGATGGCTTTCAGTCCCTTGTGCAGGTTGGTTTTGGCGGTGCGAGGGTCGTTGGTGAGGGAGAGGAAGAGTTGACTCAAAGTCAAACTTCCATATATGAGCCTCAAAATCATAGTATAAATGCACAGAATACCAAAGGTGAATCAAAACATTGTACAATATGAAATTTAACTAACATGTAAAAGACCACTGATTTATTAACGATAATGCAGAAAATAAGGAAAAACATTGATGCATAGAGTTCAAATCAAAGTTTTCTTGCCTAGCAATTTGATCTAAAACCCTAACTATGCTAATATTCTATTGGTGCAGGAAGTAGTCAGCATGACACACCTTCTGGAGAAGTTTCCATCAAGAGAGGTATGGTGGCATGAAGCCACATATAATTGAAGGAAGGTATCTTGAAGGTCTGCTCTCAGCTAGGGGCAGAGGGAATCTAAAGCTTACCACTTACTAGACCACACATAGATTTTGATTCTTCCAAGGGTGATCTCAAAGGCAAAAATATTTTCCAATTCAAAAACATAGTCACAAATTATAAGTTGTTAATTGACACATTAGCCTTCTGAGGTTTGGCGTCAACCTTGGTACAACCTTGCACTTTGGAACTGGATCCAGCTTTAGAAAAAAATTCAAAAAGCAAACTTCACATTGAAGGTTGGAACACAAGAAAAAATATATGGGCCTTCACTCTGGCCAAACTAATTAAGCACAAATACACTTCAGGATAAATAAATTCCATAGGTCTCTTACGTCAAATATGTAATGATTATATAAAGAATAATACTTCAAAAGCATTGTAACATAAACATTCTCTCAAAACAAAGAAATATGGCATACATGAAACATTTTATTAATCTGTGTACCTTGCTTATATATTTCACTATGCACCTACATTTAAATGAAGACTTTTCTTACATTAGGCAGAAAAACAACCACCCTTTCATTTAATGTTTTAACAGGCGCAATGACACAGCCAGGTTACTCTTTCACAATTTCCAGCACTGTTTAAGAAAATCTGCATTTTATTACTAGACCAGATGCTTCTAATATGCAGAGAAGCATCTAAAACGTGCTTATGTTTGAACGTTATGAAGGGAGAGTATCCTGAACAATTTTCTGATCTAAATACATATTTCTGTTTTGCCACAGACCAGAAAACGTTGGGAGTCATTTTCCCCAGTGCTTAATAAACGTTAAAGGTGCTTCTGTTCACTCAAACCAGGTCTATATTCCATTTAACCTAATTTTTCCACAAAAGATAGTGTGTTTATTACAATTTAAAAACATCAGAAATAGGCAACAGTGTAAAAAACAACGGTTTTAGAAAGCTTTTTTGTAATTCAAATTCTTTTATGCGCTAAACTATATAGATTTTTATCATTGGTGGAAAATATGTAGAGTTCATACTAGCAAACGATGATTAGTCCTACTAGAAATCAAAATGATAACAATCAAGAGTGAAATATGTGTATATCTAGATAATGAACATCTCACACTCACTTGAATTAAAATAGACATAATTGCATTGTGACTATACCTAACAAAGCCTTGAAGGAAACTGCGCCATTACGTGGCATGTTTGAGATGGGTTTTAGGACAAGACTAAGAGTATTTTCCCAGAGTGCTGAATATCTGTACAGGGTCGTTTAATGATGCTACCAACATTTAGATGTCTACAAAGTAGTGTTTTCTCCAAATGTTTGGCTGTTTATCTTAGTGGGTTTCTTGAAAATAAAGACCATTAGCTATAAATGTATAACTGAGATATTGATTAACCTATGACGTTCATGATGGAGAGTACATCAGGAAAAATTAGACCAATGCTGCCATCCATGAATCAGTGAACACTGGGTTGACCTGGAATCTCTGTAAGCTTTTTTATGTCCCTTGAGACCAGGAATATTCACAGTATAAATTTACAGCACAGATTATTCTATAGACACACATATCTTTTAGTTTTGCCTTCATTTCTTTTCTACATGTTTCTAATTGTGGTAATTACCTGTCACATTTCTATTTTTGTACGCTTTTTCAGTTAGACATTAGGAGGATATAAATAGCAAAAGGAAGGTATATTTACTGGTTAAAGCATGCAGGACTGTAGTTACAGTTGTTAACAATGACTTTGTATTACACCTCAATCTAGCATGTGTAGACTAGGGGACCTATCTGCAAGCCTCACTGTGCCACCAGAATGTCACTTTTAGTGACATCCAGCAGCGTACGCTGCAGGACGCACACTGCAGGGTGCACACTGCATTCTGCAGCACACATAGAAAAAGGAAAATGCCTCTTGTGATTGTTTTTGTGTAGGAAGGTGTTCTTTTCTGCACACAAACAATCATCCCTGCAATGAAGACACCCTTGTACGATGGTGCTAGTGTGCCTGCATTGACATATGGAAGGCACATAAAGGCCGCTGAAATATGTGAGAAATGTGTGAACTATGTGGGAGGTGTGTAAATTTGAGAGAGAGACAGAGACCATGACTTCAGAACTCACAAACTGTAGATTGATATGCGGAAGGAGAACAGAAACCCCCCAGATTGAAATAAGATTGTTTTCTAAAATAGTTGAAAATATAGTGAGCTGTTTTGAAGCGTATGCCGAAGGATTTTCCAGGCATACTTAACATTTTACACACCATGAGTTGAAAGCATCTGACACAATGCAATCATCTCATTCTGACAGGGGTTTCATGATGAGGTGGGAGATAGATTGAAGAAGTATAGATATGCCTTTCAATTTCTCCAAGACAGAATGGAAACGCTCATGAGCATGGCAAAAGGAAGTCACTGTAACAACTGAGGCATCACCAAAATGGAAAGAATCACCTAAATATCATGACAAATTAGACTAATCCTGAAAGAATGTATCTTATTACCAGAGCCAACTGAGCTGTCCTCCACTTAAGAAATAGGAGAGTTGGGTATATTATAGATTCAATGATGTATTTCTTGAGCGACCTCATTGTATAGTCAGATTCTGAAACTCTTTAGTGTCAAGATGCTAGTGACTGAAATATACATGATTTTAGGACTGCCAACAGGCTGTCATAGTGTGACCACAAAGTAAGTGTTAAACCTCTATGGCAATCTTTTTCTAATTGTTTAACATTGAAAGGGTTTGGCTTAATTTCCTCAAATATGATTGATGTTTTGCACCTGTGTTATATGGTTAGTCCTCAGAATAAATTGGCCATTAGGCGCACACAAAAATGTGTGAAATATTTAAGGAAGTACCCTAGTCTTATACATATTAATTTTGATTCTAGAAATGTAATATCACCTTTAGAAATTAGTCCAGAATGGCCTGCAAGTTTATGGACTGTGAAGAGTTTAAGAAATACTTTCCCTTCTTTATGCTGAAGTATATAGGTTAGGAATATATTGTTAACTGACCTTTATTATTATTGTACCATAGCATAGGTGCTGCCTTATGTCTTCGTTGATCAGTTTTGAGTCTCACTTTGTCTTGTCAAAAGGAAGTGAATGGTATATAATAATACTTTGTACAATAGCACTGAAGAGTTTGTAAAAGCACAGGGTTCTGTTGTGATTCTAGCTACAGTTAAATGAAGCCTCTTCCTTTTCCTTAGGTGGTTTGAAACTTTTTCTAAGGAGAAGGATAGTTAAGGACTGATTATGAGTTTGGCAGTCCACGCACTGACATGGTGGTGGTCGGTGCCAGTCATCGTCTTGGTGGTCAGATCACTGTATTACGATCTTGGTGGTCCTATGGAGCAATGACCTCCACAGTCCCATCGGCACTGCCAGGCAGCGCAGACCGTCGCAGTGACGAGGCAGGACAAAGAGACCGATGGAGCCAGTGTTTCTGCCAGACTCATTATGATGTTGCACACCGCCGACGTGACCATGGAGGTCCAACCACCATGTCCAAGCTGGCGGAAATGGAGAGCATAAAGGAAGCAACTCACCTGCAGGCTGTGTCACACTTCCTGTGCTGGCATGGAGCCCGTCACACATGTTCTGCAGCTGCTCATCGAAGGTACCCAAAATCCATGCTGCTGTGGACTCAACCGACAGTAAGTGTCATTAACCTGTGTCATTAACCTTAACAGGAGATCATCGCGCTGTCATCCACATGATATGGGGCCCACGTTATGGGCACCAAGCACATGTTTCATTATGTCCACAGTCAGTGTCATTCACAAAGAAGGATACATCCACAGACATTAAATCTACCCTTTGGGCAGGTCACCGACACTGCATTGCCACCCTACACAAATCTTAGGCACATGGACAGTGAAGCGTACACAACATTGTGTCACACAACAGCAACAACACAGCAACATCACATCTACCAATATAGCTGACACCCTCACATTGTACACCTGTCATCAGATTGAAGACACATATGTATGGATCTGTAATGAAACACAAACACCCCTTCCATGAAACAGCCCTCAATGGACCCACACATCACTCACATTGCAACACAATGGAAGGACAATTTGATGCACAATAGAGACAAATATACAAAACTCACTATGCAAACAATACCTGCACAAAAGGGGATGGGGAATCAGGAGTACACATGGAAGGCTGCTGCCCTGGGATACAATACGCTTTGCACTTGTCCCTAAAACAACATTTACACAGGAACTGGCCCTTCAGGTATCTCAGGGAATAACAATAGTAGAGTGGTTTCAAGTGACTTGCCCATCTTCATAATGTGGAAGTGCCACACATCTAGCTGAAGTAGCACAGGGCACACACAGCAAAATGGACACTTGCACAGACAAATGCAAAGGAAGCTAGCACAATCGAACACCCTCCCTGGACAAACAAAACTAAAGCTCCCACACATGAGAAAAATGCACTATCCATGTCAGGGAGACACATCTAGCTCCATTCATGCTGACATTGGACTACACAAGTTGAAATACTTACCATCCCAATCATATCACAATGCAATGACACACCGTTTGGATTAACACCCACATGTCGATACAGTCAACATATACATTTGTCTTGGGTGACAGCAGCTCTGCCCAAAAAGTCAGATATTGTAAACAACAGCAAATGGATCAGCAATCAGTGTGAAACACACACAAATGTGGGCATATAACAGAAGTTTCTCAGGAACAAATAAAGGTAGAAAAGAAATTGCAGGACAAATGTGTACCCCAAAAAACTACTTGGGGTTTTTAACTCAAATTGCATAGGAGCAAAGGCCATTATTGGCCAGTCCATATAGATTTGTCCTGCACATCACTCTGCCCACACTTGACTCCAATCACTGCCAGGGAACCTCCACAGGAAGGGGTTTCAAGTGGGCACACAGGGAGTTCAGGGATCATCCTTTGGTGGGGTCAGATTTGGGATGGCTGGGTTTGGGAGGGGGGCTGCTTCTTTGGAGGAGTAGGCTTCTTCTTGGAAGGAGGGGTATGGGTGCTTGCAGTTGAGGCAGGTGTGACAGGGGAGATCTTGGATGTGGAAGGGATGGCTTGGGATGTGGGTGGGGGCCTCTTGGGTTTGGGACGGGGGTGAAGGAAACAGGTGGAAGAGCAAGCTTAAAATGGAAACTCTCCTTGGGAACACAGGGATGGTCTGCATAAGGGTTTGGGGATTTGGAGGTTGAGGGAGTGGTTGTCTGGTTGTGGGTGTAGATCTTTTGGGTATGTGCATGTGAGAGGTATGCTTCTGTTTGGGTGGTGTCTGTTGCATGTGTGAGTGTGGGCGTTTGTATGTCTTAGGGGCTGGGAGGTGGTGGTGCTGGGTGATGGAGTGGTGGATGTGTGTGTATCTGTTGGGGGTGGTGTCTCTGTGTATGCTGGATTTTCTTGACATGTGTGTGTCTGCTGGGGTGGTATCTACAGGTATGCTGGATGTGGTGGAATTTTGTGTGTCTATTGGGGTGGTGTCTGCAAGTATGCTGGCTGTGGTGGATGTGTCAGTGGGTGTTGTGGTGTCTGTGGGTATAGTGGATGTGTCTGTATGTGTTGTGTTGGTGTCTGTGGGTATAGTGGGTGTGGTGGATATGTTATTGGCTGTTGTGGTGGTGTGTTGGTATGCTTGATGTGCTGTGTGGGTCGGTGGGGAGGTGGGGGTATCTGGTGAAGTGGTGGCTGATGTTGTGTTTGTGGGTGTATGTTGAGTGCCTGCATGTAGGTGTGTCTTATGGTATTTGTTTCAACATTTGCTGCTTGTATGTGTTGAGGTGGGTGCATGCGGATGTGTCTGTGTGCTTGGGACATGCAGGGGAACATGGGATTTGGATTGGGAAGAGGGAGGTGGAGGGGGAAGGAATGTGGGGGGTGACTGGCTGCTGTCAGAGAGAAGGCCAGAGCCTGAAAAGATCTTTGTAGGCCAGACATGGCACTATGGGCCGCATTTATGAAAAGTGGTGCTACATTATATGTAGCACCACTTTTCTTGTGGCCCCTATCACCCCCTAACGCCACCATGTTTGTGCCGTATTTAAAATACGGCACACCATGGCACAGGGTAGGGATCAATAGTGTCAGAATTTCTGACACAATTGATGTACTGTTCAGGGTTAACGCCAAAATGTTGGCGCTAACCCTGCACACTACATAGTGGTCCATTGTGAACAAAGGTGTGCCGCCTTTTAACTCCAGCTCTGAGTATGTATTAAAACTGCGAGAAAAAGTGATGTAAAGAAATCTTATCGATTTCTTAGCGCTATTTTTTTGCCCCCCCTAACAGGAGAACAACCCCTTTACATACATCATGCCTGGCGCAGGCATAATGTAGCGCAAAGGGTTACAAAGTGGCAAAAAATGCATAATTGCACCACTTTGTAAATATGGCGCGGGGAAAATGCCATCTTAGCATCAAAAAAAATTAAGCTAAGGTGGTGCTAATGTGGCGGTAAGTACTCTTAAATCAAGGCCTATGAATGCCTACCATGAAAGAATTGGTCGGCTGAAGTTGGCTGGCCAACCCTTGGAAGGCATTCACAATAGCAGTCTGCCCCAATGAGATGCTCCTCAGGAGGTCAATAGCCTCCTCACTCAGGGCAGCAGAGGTAGCAGGGGTTGGGGCAGAGATGCTTGCGGCAAAGAAGACATCCACTCTTTTGGGTGGGGAGCAACCAGGAGGGTGGCAATAAAACAGGGAGCAGCTGACAAAGGTGGTACGGGAGTAGGTCCCGATGGGTCCACCACCATTAGGGAGTGGTCACTGAAGGTTGAATCCAATTATGAAGACGTTGATACTGTCGCCTCTGTGGCACTCCCCTCATCCTCCGGGTCACTGGGTCACTCCGTGTACATCATGCCATGACCAGAGGTACCATGGCCCAATGCTTCCCCACTTGGTTGTGGCCCATCTCCTTTGTTTGCCTGGGCTGATGCTCCATATACAAAGAGGAATATTATCACCACATGTTTCTGATCACACTTGAACAACAGCTGTGATTAGCAAACATTGCAATGATATCTAGTAGGCCCCAGCAGCAAACTACATCACAGTGGCTCCTACATGTACCATACTATGTGCATGCATGACATCTGAATTGTCAACAGTTGCCCACAGGAAAATCAGAGAGCTACAGTTGCATTGCTAAAGTTGTGCAATCACAGTCATCATTGAACAATTAGGAGAACACGTCACCGTCAATGCTTTTCCTCATGGAACACACCTCAGGTACCAGTTGTCATACAACAGCAAGCAAATGCCAAATTCATTCCCACAGATCCAACACAAGGCCATGCACACATCTATTTGTCATGTACACAATAACACAGCAATAGGAAATGATGCTCCTAAAACCTGCCATGTTCCTGACAACAGTACAGTAGCCTGGAGAAGGTGACATGGAATACTTTTGTCACACTGGAAAGACATCAACAATGCACACTTTGCCATGTGACGTTTGTCTTAATGGAGTCATGGAGGTAGTACTAATGTTGCTCAGATATGCCACACATTTGACATAGAAATGTACACCGTAGACAAAATGTGCTAAGTGTCAGGGTGAAATGGCTCTAAAACCACTACTAATGTCTAGCACCCCTTACAATGATATACTTTGATTGCATCAGTAGATGCCATTAGTCCATTGTACGTTGGAGAGGCAGACATATTTGCAAGTACTAGTAGAAGGCCTTCAGCATGTTGATCAATGGGAAGCTACATCAAGGTCTCCATTTTGGTCCTGTAAACCCAGATGTCTGTGGATGAATTATTGTACCCAATTACATATGATTCCAACATAACTTCAAGTCGTGCCATGATGCATGCCAACAGTCAAATAACAAACCTTCCCTATTACACAAGTGCCTTGCACTTTTCCACATGATGCTATATCAATGTCATGGGAATGCACATGGTGGGTAAAAAACATAGTCAGACCTGTCACGTCTCTCATTGCTACTGCCGTTGTACATGACAAATGACATGCTATGACTGGTGAGGGTATGTGTCAGGCAACAATCAATGGTGACACACTTGTGTCTGTGGCACCACATGAAATGTATCCCGATTTCAAACGTCCTACTCCAAGCACATGTTGGCATGCACATATGTGTGAAGGAATACAGAAATCATCCCATGAACACAGGTAGGCCATGCAAGAAACAGCAGTGTGCACAGTTTGTCAAAAGAGAAAGGGACACATGTTAACATGCAGGCACAGAGGATGTTGGCAACAGTGATGGCACACAAATCATATCAATGGACATTCCTCACTTACCAATGGAAAGTATTGATCTGTAGCTGACACAAATAACAATGTATGCTCTGTCACATGTATGATGACCAGCTTCACATTACAAACAGTAGTGGTGAACCAGCACCCATCACACGCTGAAGACTCTGGGGGCAGATGCCAATACACTCATTTGACTAGACACATGGCTGAGATCAGTGATCCATCACTTCTTTTCCTTTGGCCTGTAACACTGAGGAGTAGTGGTCTGTAGCATAGACTTTTACACCCACTACAGTAACAAACATTACTTGATTGATCAATGTACACAGCCATGTGTTGTCACTGAAGAGCAATTTGTTTGTGGATTTACCCAGTTGTGTCCAAGGTCCCTGGGCCAATAGGCAAGGCACACATTTTTTTTTTCTTCAATGTATTTATTGCTTTTGGTGGAAACAATTCACATTACATCAGTCTGTCTCATCAATACTTGTAATGACAGCATAAGCTTGGTATACATTTCTCACGCATCAGTAACTTATTGTAGCGTGATACAGATTGTCATTTATTCATCTACCCTGTTGTGCATCAATTACCTGCGTAATCCTCATAATTGCTTTCTGATTCCTGTCACCCTGCTACATATTTGTCCCAAATGGCGGAGTATGCATCTTGCTACAGTTATTAATATCACAGCGGAAGTACTTGTGTTGTTTCCAGCATCAAAATCAGTTCACAATACAGTTTTACTTTTAACCCAAACAATTGGAACAAACCTACTCTCACCGTGAGCAGGTAAACTAGATCATGCCAGCAGGTCTATTTTGATCTCATTTCGCTACCTTTCTTTTCTGTATTCTGTGGGTAGCCTAGTGCCTTCTGAGTCACGTATGTCAACAATACCTTGTGCTGCTGTTGCCGTCATTCATCTCTGTTAGGGAGCTCCATGTGTGTGTTTAAAGCTTTTCTTCCCTACTCCCTTCGTCCTGTATGTGGGCCGATAATACCACCTTCTGTGCTTGCTTTTGTGTCCCTAAGGGCTGTCCAGAGTTTCACCATTAATGCATTCCACCTGCTGACCAGAGGGTGCTTACGTATACCCAGTGCATCCTCACACCACAATGCTACCCCTTCATCCTGCACCCAATTTCTGGATGAGTGAAGCCACCCTATCAAATGCAGAGGGTCTGACGGTTTCCACTGGCGTGTGATCAGATGCTTAGCTACCAGGAGCCCCAAATCTATGAATCGTGTTGTGAGCTTGTGTTTCTTACTTCTTCTGTAAAGGCCTAGGGCAGATGTCTTCCATGTACTCAGAAGTTCTCTGTCCATGCAATGTGCTAGATTCCACAGTATCCCATCCCAAAATGACCATAGGTAGCCGCATTCCCATAGCATGCGTTCTATGTCTGCAGTGTTCCGTTCAAAACAAGGGCACGCTGCGTTCATAAATGCAAAAATATCTGTTAATGTTAAGGGGAGTAAGAAACGCCCTATGTACGATATTTGGTTGTATTAATCTAAATTGTGCATTTCACAGGATGGTTTTGAGGCTCTCCAAAGTATTGGACCACTATCTGTGCATGGATAAGTGAGGTTCAGCTCTCATTTTACGTGCAGCGACACTAGTGAGGGCGTTGTGTGTGTTCGCAGCGAATCAGCAAACCACCGCACCAAGTGTTTACCTGCCCTATAACATGGAGATATTGTATGGTGAGGTGCATAGTTGGCTCACTGGTAATCTCGTCCCACCGGTGCAACTCACCCACAATTGAGGCATGTAGTAAAAATTGTCCAGGTGGGAGCCCCTTTGTCTCCACCAGTGCCCCATAGGTCAACAGCGTCCCATCTTCATACAGATCTCTCACAGTTGTCAACCCACCACTCGCCATAAGGCAAGTTCTGCTGCCGTAGTAATTCAGAACCCTTGCAGCGTTCCCAGTAACAGCATGGCTGGCGTGTATTGCACTGTTGTGCTGGTAATACACCCAATGCATGTGTGCACCACCAGTAACAGTGGTGGCAAAGGTGGAGGATGTCTACCTCTAGGGTGAAACAGTCTGAGTACTTTGATGCACGTCCATGCTGGCAGCAGGGTGGCCGTATCTGGGAGTTTCTGTGCCACTAGCCATCAAGCGACCCATTCGAGCTGGGATGTCAAATAATACTGTTTAAAGATGGGGACCAGTAAGCACCCCTTATCCACGGGCTGGTACAGTTTGCACAATGTCACTCGGCACATGGAATTCCTCCAGATGAAGTTTGTAATTACCCGCTCTATTTCCTGGAAAAAGGTGGTATGAATGTACACCAGCAAGTTTGCAAAGTAATATAGTAGTCTAGGCAGAGCTACCATTTTAAGCAACGCCACCATACCTGCCACTGACAAACTCAGCATCTGCCAGAAGGCCATCGGTGTACCCAAGGAGGCTACAGCACGCATCAAGTTACCCTCCTGGAGATCCAACTCTGAGTGATAAATGTGCAACCCAAAAATCTAAATGTGTGCGCCTGCGATATCAGTTGTGGCGACAACAGGGACCTTGCAGGTCTTGAGGCAGAGCTAAAAAGTGGGAACATACAGAACTTGGTCCAATTGACTTGAAGCCCTGATGGCTCAGTGAGCCACTGTAGAGTGCATGCTATTGTTATGGGAACATCCAAGGTATCTCTCAAGTATACCAGGAGATCATCTGCATAGGGTGATGCAGTATGTAATCCATCTCCTAGGGGTATACACCAAATGGGCCCTAAGAGGAGCAGCTGAGCCGCTAATGGCTCTGCCACCATTGAGAACAGTAGTGATACAGCAGGCAGCCCTGTTGGGTGGCTCTAGCCACAATAATGGGATCTGAGATCACCTGGCCTGCCCTCACTCTGGCCATGGGTGACATGTATAACAGACGTACCAGTTTTTGGAACCACATTCCTATCACAGGCAAGGGACATCAGACAGTTACTCATTTACTGTGTCACATATGGCTCATCCCTAATCATCAGGGTGAGAAGTCAGAACCTAACACATTAACAGGGCAATGCGACAGGCAGGAATATGCCCTGTATTCCCCCCTTGTGGCTGCTGTGCGCCCCTCAAATGCCCATCAAGGTCTGGGTATGTCACGGTGCCAGAATATGGCCCATTAGGGGGATCATGGTCCACTGTGCACTCCACCCAGGTTGGGAGGACAGCCCCAGCTGGTTCGCACCTTTCAGGCAATGGCTCTCCATAACACCTTCTTCTGATAGTCATTTACCTGTATGGATGCAACAGACAAATCAAGCAGTTACAAACACAAGTTTTTACATAAATGGTTCTGTCCCACACATGTCAGAAACACCTAGCAAAAAAGTGTAAATTTGTCAACACTACACAAGTGTAAAGCACACAAGTCAGTAAGTACAGGGACATGGCTACAGATGTGTGTATCCATCGGAAGACTCAGCCCTTATCCTGCTCATGGCCTTCAATGACTAAGCAAGCCTACTCACATCAGGTAGTCCATGCTCCAGCAACATGTAGTGTGATGTGAGTCACAATGATACACTACACACATATGTGGCTTCTGAAGGGTAAACTTCTTAGGCATGAATGGACCAACACATTCACACTATATGAGATAGACTCACTGCATAGAGTCCCTACAGGCAACTTCTATAGTATAGACTACACCCTTGCACGTGGGTGACAATAAAGGGGCTGGCATGGGGGTGCAGAAAGTATCTTCCATGTGCATGTTTGGACATGTGGCCTACCAAATGCAGACACATTCCACTTCAGGGGGTATTGTGAGGTGCTGTGGTATGTACCTGTACCACAGAGCACTCCTTTGGACATATGTGTCTATCCTTCAGAGATGACATCCAACATATAAAGGTATGCATTGTAAAATGTCTGCTCTGTGACCAAGCTATTGACTCACATGTAATGGCCTCCAAGTAATCTACATACTGTCTGCACTGTGCGACTGTCATTTGTGCAATAAGCCTGTCCAGGACAATTATGACTTATGTGAAGATGACAACAGAGTTATGGGAGTAAGGGACCTGTCATGAATCAAAGACATACATTGACAGTGATGCAAAATGCACATATGGACTATTTCTGGGATGTACTTCTGTACCCATTTCCTAATTTAGCCAATGGACTGAGGCATTCAGGGCAAGTTTTGACACTAGAACATAACATTGTTGACATGGCAGGACTCTGCTGGTGTGCAGGGAGTGGGCACCATGCCACAGTTGCATGCCACAGTGACTCTTCCACACTTGGCCCATCACGCCTTGGGACTCCTGATAAACCCCCAAGAAGCGGCTGATGGCGTCCTTGCCAAGAGCAGCCCCTGTGACCTCACCCCACTGGCCCACGGCATCCTCCCTACACACCTTAACTCCATAGGCCTGTGCCCTTGTCACAGGGTACTATAAACACAAAAAGAGTGTGGAGGGTATAGGGAACAGGCCTCTTGTAGCCCAGCAATTAAGATCCATATTGCTAGAGCGCAGGGTGCTGCTGCCTATGGTGCGGAGGTCTGGGGCTTTTCTGACTGCAATAGGTTAACCATCGGAGAGAATAGCTTTGCGAGGTCTCTATGTTCTTGTCCTCCAAGCACTCCATTGATACCATTGTTTTTAGACCTGGGCCTGAGACATATAGCTGACATAATCATTTTAAGACCGCTTCTATATTGGGTAAGGCTATGGACCATTCCAGAACTGGATGTTTACAAGACCTCTCTTCTAGATCTGCTAATTTGCTCCAACTCAGCCTCTATTCCCTGTGTCAAACATGTGTCTAGAGGGTTTATCAACCTGGGACTCAGAGATTTTTGGGAAAAACCCAACAAACTTGAGAAATCCCACTCCAAAGTGTTGAAGCGTGTATACTGGTCTTATGTAAGTAATGATTACATTACGCACAGAGCTCACGGTTGTTTAACAAATCATTTTACAGATTTTAAGTGGTATCCGCAATTTGAATTATATTTAGACATCATTCCCGACATTTTAGGTAAAAGCTTATATGCCAGATTCCACTTCGGGTCGTTGCTGTTGAAGTCTCTAGTGTGTAGATGGGGTACAAAAACAGTTACTGTCACATGTCCTGCTTGTGGTGCAACACCTGAAACAGTTGAACATTTTATGTTTTTTTGCCCTGCTTATTCTCTCCCTAGGTCCAAGTGGATTTGTAATATTTGCCGTGAAATGGGAATAAGAGATTGTGCTTCTGCCATGAGGATTTTAAAAAGTTGCCACTCCACAATTCTAATACATGCTGTTAGCAAGTATTTGCTAGCAGCATGGCGTATACGTAACTCTGCTATCAGAAATGTGTTTTAACCTTGAGTGGATATACTTTTAAAGATTGTAGAGGGGGATTGTAGTTACATGGTGTATTTTTTGAATGTTTTTTACTGAACTGAATTTTATATTTCTTGATTTTATTACTATTATTTATTGTAAATTTGCTTTGATGATCGACCTATCGAATAAAGCATGTGTTAAACCAAAACCAAACCAAGGTTTTCCCTTTACCAATTTAGGGCCAGATTACGAGTCTGGCACTTGCGGTGGCAGTCAGACCGCAGCGGCTGTGGCGGTCCGACCACCATATTGCAAGTCTGGCAGTCGGAAAACAACTAAAGACCGCCATCTCCACTAGGATCTCTGATCCCGACGTACTGACAGCCAGGCTGGCAATGATGTTGCCGCTGCCCTGCTGATTACAACCATGTCTTCCACCAGCCTTTTCACAGCAGTTCAACCACCATGAAAAGGCTGATCGAGAATAAGTGCAGGGGACCACAAGGTAGCCCCTGCACTGCTCACAACATTGTCATGGGCAGTGCAGAAGCCCCCTCCCCAGCAATGTCAGAATGAGCACTGTTTGCTCAGCAGACAGTGCGCATTCTGAGGGTGCTAGGGAGGCCCCCTGTGTGACAGCTTTGGGCTCAGCTCCATGTGAAGCCAAGTCCAATGCCGCCACACGTTTTCCACTTGGCTGACCAGCAGAAACCTTGATTTCCATTGGTCAGCCTAATTGAAAACTAATAGGGCAGGTGTGGAGACTACCAGCTCTGCCGTCTGTCTCCTCACCACGTGTCTGGTGGTTAGGTTTTCTGACAGCCAAACTAGTAATCAGGCCTATAGTCTAAAAAATTTCAGTAAAGTTCATGTTTGCAAGACCCAGCAATCTTTTACAACTTTATTGAAGCAAAGTTTCCTTATTGGAGAACTGCGCTAGTGAATTATTTTTCAGACACAGGATGTCCTGCTAATGACTGGAAAACATTCTCTCAGCCTCAAAGACACCATGGCACAAGGGTTCCTGCATTGGTGCTAGACAGCTGTTTGTACGCCAGCACTGAGGAAAGTTCAGGAATGCATCATATTTCAAGAAAGCTAGCTTGCAGCACCTCGCTGCACCATTTCCTCATAAATCACGGCATGAGATTTTTTTATACCTTGATACCAGAATATCATCTAAACAATTATGCGATTCAGGAAATTTCATTAGAACGAAAATAGCAGGTAAGAATATTTTAGATGCATGTTTTGTAATATTGCTGTTAAGTATATAATTGTAAACAATATTAGTGATAGTTTTATAATTTTTGTCAACAAATTTGATTATTTTAAGTTTATTTTTTATATTTGTGATATGTGTTTGAATGTATTTTTTAATTTTAAATTAAAATGTAATATTTTGTATGCGTTTTTATTAACTAAAATATCATCATAATTTAATGATATATTAAATATAAAGTTTAGAATATGTTTGATATTTGATAAGTTATCACATAAGAAAATATTCTATTACTTGTTTATTTATAAATGTTACTTACAAGTAATTATGTTATATTTACATTTTCTGATAGTGCTAAAATGTATTTTAAATATAAGGTATGTTGTTATTATATTTAATCAATTATGTTAAGACTTATTGGTAAAACATTTGCATTTTTCCTTAAATTGTGTATATTTTGTGGAATTACAAAGATATTTAGGATCTGTAATATATTAAATGTACTTTATTTGTTTTTTGAGTTTACTATTACTATTTAAAAACTATGGGGGTTATTATGACTCCGGCAGTCGGTGTTGTTGTGGTGGTAGTATCGTCAAGAGGCTGGCGGTACTTACTGCCACATTATGACATTGGCAGGTTGGCTGAAGCCAACCTGCCAATGTACCACTTCGACCGCCATGGAGCCGAGTCCAATGCTGTCACACAGAGGGCCCCTCTAGCACTATCTGAAAGCGCACTTGGTGCTAGGCAGGCAGTGCGCAATCCAACTGTACTGTGAAGGGGGCCCCTGCACTGCCCACGACAATGTAATGGGCAGTGCAGGGGCCTCCATGGTGCCCAAAAGTGGTTCTCCACCAGCCTTTTCATGGCAGTTGAACCACCATGAAAAGGCTGGTGGAGAATATGGTTGTAATCAGCACTGCAGTGCTAACTTCCATGCCACCGTGGCTCATTAGAACCACGACTGCTGTTTTCCGACCGATGCCTGCCTCTCTGGGTGTGAGAATAGGTGTGAGAGGGTCTATTTTGAAGTGAGAATGGGTATGAGTGTCTATCTGGGTGTGGGAGTAGGTATAAGAGGGTGCCTCTGAGTGTGACAGTGGGTGTGTGAGTGTCTGTGTGGTTCTTTGAGTGGGTGCATGAATATATGTGTGGGTCTCTGCGAGGGTGCATGAGTGTCTAAGTGGGTCTGTGAGCGAGTGTGTGAGGCTGAGTGGATCTGTGAGTGTCTCAGTGGGACTGGGCTTGGGTGCATGAGTCTCTGAGGGGTCTGTGAGTGGGTGTCAGTGTCTCAGTGGGTGTGTGAGGTGAGTGGGTGTGTGAGTCCCTGAATGAGTCTGTGAGTGGGTGTGTCAATCTCCAAATGGGTCTGTGAATGGGTGTGTGAGTTTTGAGTGGGTCTGTGAGTGGATGAGGAGTCAGTGGGTCTGTGAGTGTGTTCATGATTGTGTAAGTAGGTCTTTGATTGGGTGCGTGAGTCTGTGAGTGAGTGGATGAGTGTCTGAGCAAGTGGCCAAGTGCATCTGTGATTGGGTGTATGAGTGTCTGTGTGGATGTGTCAGTAGTACTGTGAGTGACTCTGCCACAAAGGAACCTCAACTTTTCTTTTATCCAATGCAAATTCCAAGGCACACAAGTTAACATAAACATTGTCCATATTTTGTAATGCAGCAAATCCTCTTGTTTTATTCAAATGTGTTCTTGAAATTTCAGAAAATCCAAACAGCTTCAGAAAATCCAAACAGCCAACACGTGTTTCGTCGTGCGACCAATATTCGCATTGACTTCCTCAGGGCTGCAAACCAATACAATTGACTCCAATTAAAGACTTGACCCCAATTAACACAAGCAACTCAATATAACTAATATAACTAAATATCAACATAGCAAAATAACAATATTAAACCTAATATTAACTAATGTATGAAAAAATTGACATTCATGCATTGCAAATTAAAAATCAACCCCATCCCTCAGTTCCCAGCAATCGGTCCTGGGTGCCCCACAAGGGAACCCAGTCACCGTTGTTGGGGACCTCAGGGGAGCCCAAAGGCCACCATGGTTGCAGCTGGCTTTCCACCTCCTGCATGTGCCGGCATTGCTGACACAGACAGGGAGCTGCTAAACATGCAGCTCCCTGTCTGAGAGAGCAATAGTTTCTTCTGTTTCCCTGCCTGTATGTCTGTGGGCAGGGAAACAGAGGAAACCTTCACTCACAGCAAGTGAGAGCAGTTTGACAACAGACTGTTTGCTGTGACTTGGAGGGAGCTGTCATAGCTCCCACCAAGACTAAGAAAACAACTGTGTCCTGGGGTGGGCACCCCAGGACACAGCAGGAGCTGGCCCTGGCAAGTAGCTGTCCCCAGGGCCATGTGTGGCTCCAGAAGACTGGACTCATGGCCCCCTCCAATGTTTAAATAGCCATGAGAAGGTGGTGGTCCCCGCGGCCCAGGGTCGGCGACTGACCCCCCCTTTATTATTTAATTTCAGCCCTGGGAATGTGGTGGTCACTGGAGCTATGGGGGTGTGCGGGCCCCCAATACTCATTTCTCTTTTAGCCACAGGAAGGTGGCATTTTTCTGGTCTGTGGAGGGGCCGCACAGGCCTTTTCATTTTGAAATTAATGTTTTGCCACAGGGAGGTTGGGGTCCCCAGGGTGTGGGGGGCCAACGCACCCACCTCATATTTCTCTGTCATTGCCCTAGGGAGGTGGTGATTCCCAGGGCTAATACAAGCCCTAAGAGGGGACTCATTTGCCCTCCTCCTCTTTCAGTCACCCAATGTCCCTGGGACCTGGCCCACATGGGGCAAATTCAAAAAAAGGGTGGGAGACCATCCTTCTTTTTTCTTTTCAAATGTCAGGAAAATCTATGGATCCGGATCAGCAGATTTTCACAAGATTTGTTTAAAAAATGCTTTTTAGCCCTGGTGGGGTTTGTAAGGCACCCCTAGACCAAGGGTAGGGGATCAGGGTGACCTAACCCTGGCCCCTTTTCTTTTTTTCACTTTTTTCAGAGACTCAATATGGCTACCAACACTTCTTTGTGTCCCTTCCTGCAAAACATCACTCAGTTCTGCAATGCAGGCACCCTTCAACCTATGGTGCAAGGGTGCCTATGGTGTGGGGATGACACCTTCATGCACAGGCACAAACACAAAATGTGTTTCTATCCATCTATGTTTTCTGCATGATATGGCACACATAGCAAGAGTGGACAAGGAGGAGGAATGCAGACAGTTCTCCCCCTTGCATCACAGTCACACCACATGCGGGGTGGCATAGTAATCAAACACATTCCCGAAACTGAAATTCTGGCAATGTGATAGACTCTGTATGCTTCCATGGATGTTGCATGGGAACACCCCAAGCAACACCCCTGGAATGCACAGGCATGCAGTGGATGCGTGAAAGGGGGCTATATTGATAAGTTCATGAAATGCCACATAAGCTGGCTTTGCATGGACTTGTAATTGTGTCCTGGCATCTTGTGCCATGGAGTGTTCCAAAAAACAGTGCTCCAGTGGTGCACTGTGCCGCTAGAGGCTCATAAATGAGGCCCCCGATGTGTGGCTCTGCACCATGCAACATGTAAATCAGGCACCATGATTGTCAACCTGATGACTCATGTAAACAACTAGCAGAGATTAACATATCTCCATCTGAGTGCAGAGGATGATCCCAAACCTCCTGACCAGATGCCTGTCCTGGACTTTTTGGATGATGTGCATGACCAGCTGCAAAACATACAGTTGGATATCCTCCAGGAAATTCAGACACCATCTCTGGTCACGGGCAGGGCAAACAGCTTTAAGCAGTCTCCAGACGATCCACCCAATAGCCAACATGCACCACTTTCCCGCTCAACCACAGCCCTGGACTCACAGGACCCACAACTTACATTCCAAAAAAGTGTTTTAGGAGTCCAGCGTGAGCTGGCTAATACTATCCGGGTGGGGATGGAGACTGTGGCAGGTCCCTTAGAGGTAGTCCTGAGGTGACTCAGTATAAATAACTCATCTTCCACATGAGGCACTGACTCTCCACTCCCCCATCACCAGCAGTCCCTGCCTAATATCGCCTGTGTCATGAAGCTAAGGGAACGAGCCTCCCTGACCTCCAGCAGTGACTGGCTGACATCGCTGATGTCATGATGCTGAGGCACGAGCAAATGCCCAGCCCAACTGCCACCAGCAATGTTGCCAACAGGCTGAGAGCAATTCAAAATGTCTTAAAATCCTCGTCATCACCTTGGGTGCCTTTCGCCATGATGTTGCTGCAGTGTTGCAGACCATGCAGGTCCTCCTTGCTGCCATGCTGCCTCATAGGTTTCCACAGATGAGAGCTGCCATGGACAAAGAATCCACATTTTCAGCCCCTGATGTGTGTGTTCCTCCCTCTCCTTCAACACCCCAGTCACAGGAGCCACCACATACATCAGAGGATGAAGATGTGGAAGGAATATCTTACAACAGAAAAACTGCCTGGTAGCTTTACTTTCTTTTTTGCTATGTGCCAAAGATCATGCAAGTGTAAAAACACCAGGCACCGTCCTCAATTGGAACTTCCACTGTTGACCTCTCACATATGTGGACTGTCATGGAGGCCAATGTTTCCTAATGGCAATGTGGTCACCTCCTCACTGAAGCACTCCTCTCTCACACATGTTGCATGACATGTTTCCCTCTGGACTCTGTCTGGACATCCAATGGCTTGATATATCTAATGGGGGCATTGTCCTGTGAAAATGTACATCAGTACATCATGTACATTTGCACTTGTAAAGAGTACTTTCTAAAGGGATATGTGTGGATTTGTGAAAGCCACAAAGCCACACACAATGACTGAAACCTGAGGTGACTGATATCTTTGTTGACTAGCAAGCAGTTCCTTAGGCTCCCAAGTATGTCATGCAACAGATAGAATGAATGAATTCTGACAGCTGTTAATGTCACAGTACAAGTGGCTGGGCTAAACAAAGATGGTAGCAGCAGTTCAACTTTCATGTGACAAACAAATGATGCATGATTAGGACACTGAGGGTCAGCCATAAGTGTGTCAGTAGCAAATCCTAGATATAGTGCAATTACAATAACATTCAAATAATGCATGTCCAATGAATTACCAAAACAGAGCAATTGCATTTGAATACCTATTTTGGGATGTGTATCCAAGAACATCTAGAATGTCTTGTATATTGCTGAACATTGTCTGGAGATAGGTGATGTGACACTATTGCTAACCTGACAGACTCTTGACCATACAGAATACACATAGTCACAAATGTTTCAAAGTGCTGGTTACAAAGCCAAAGGCATGTGCCTAACACGACCTGTGCAGACATGTGGGAAACAACAAGATTAAATACAACTATAAATATCAGCCTAAAATTCCATAAATGAACTAACCTACCTATATTAACTTAACTTACACTATCTTATCCTAATACCAACAACAAGCTCAGCTTATCTTAACTTATCCTATACATTTAGAGTCACATGATAAACATCAAAACCCACTCCCCCTTAGAACACATCTGTAGACAAAAACAACAGTAACTACAGCTAAACAATAACTAACTAAACATGGAGCCTAAACACATATATATAGATTTGTATTTAAAAAAAAATATTTTATATATATATATATATATATATATATATATATATATAAACAACAAAGAGATTTTCACCGCACTCCACGAAGTCTCAACAGTGCAATTTATTTCAAATTAACAACGACCAACGCGTTTCAACTCCCCATGGAGTCTTGAAAATCTCTTTGTTGTTTATACTTTACGAGACTGGTCCTCTTCGTCACTGGGCACCAGCAGTGGAGTGCGCCGCCCAGCAATCTTCAGACCACTGTGTTTGACACACATATATATATATATAGATATATAGAGATATCTATATATATATATATATGTATGTATTTATTACAACACATATACCCAAAACATCACCCACCCCCTAGAAAATCCAAAGAAAAAGAGAACCCAAAAAGCCACTCCCCTGAGAAAAACTTCTATGTACTGAAAATAATCTACACTATACTAACTAATCTAACCCTAACTATCTAAATACCCCAATTATGAATAAAACTATATACAAGGGGAAGTGAAGTAGTATTCATCTGGCCCATTGTCATCCTTAGTGCCTACCACTGCTGACTTAGGGGGTCATTACGACCCCGGCGGTTGGCACTAATGTGGTGGTAAGTACAGCCAACAGGCTGGCAGTACTTACCGCCATATTATGACATTGGCGGGTTGGCTGAAGCCAACCCGCCAATGTACCACTCTGACTGCCACAGCGGTAACAGCCGCCGGGCTGGAGATATCCGTCTCCAGCCCAGCGGCTGCCATTGTTCCGCCTGCAGGATTATGACCCCGCCTACCGCCATGGTTTTCGTGGCATTACGAACATGGAGGTAGGCCATATCACTGACAGCAAATTCCTTCCCTGTCACTGATAGGGGTCTCCCCCCCCTTCCTTTCCAGTAACACCCCCACCCACCTATCGCTCCAGACCCCCCCAACATTCACACCCCCTTGACACACACACGTGCATACACACACCCGTTCCCACATGCTTACACGCATGCATACATCCATTCACACACACATCTGCACACACTTTCAAACTTTCATGCAGACACACATTCACATAACATTCACGCTCTCACACCTTCATATTTGCACACAAGCATTCAACACACAACACACCCCCACATCCATGCACACACAAACATTCACACCCCCCACACACATACAACATCCCCACCCCACTCCCCTGTCAGAGAGCCGACTTACCTGAATCCAGGGGGTCCTACGGCATTGAACGGGACGGGGCGCTGCTACCGTCAGCAGCACCTGTCAGCAGAACACCGCCAGGCCATATTATTGGTCAGAAATCGGCTGGTGGCGGACAGCTGGTAGCCGTGGGGACGGTCTTTTGCCGGCAGTCGCCGTGGCAGTAGGAGTTTTTTACAGCTGATGTCAAAATAAGGGCCTTAATGTCTTTAAGCAAAACCAGCATCTGGTCTGTCTTATGTTCCAGTTTTTCCACTTCCAAATTTCAAGTCTGCTTTCTCTGTTCTCATTTCCTGTCCAAAGTCTGGCTCACCGACTGGAATACAGCCTGGCACATTGATGGGGCACTTGTTGTGGCAGCTGATGTTGATGGTCCAGCACCTGCAGACCCAGTCCTGTCTGCTGCCTGAGACTTGCCTGATGTGTGAGTGCTAGAGGTGGATGTTTACGACACCGACCCCGAAGTTCACTCCCTTTCATATAGTCACCCCATCCTCCAGAAGCCCTTCTGCACCTGACAGATGTGTTGGTAGCATTACACCCACTTCCCAAAGTCCCACTTCTGGGATTAAGGTCATGTTGGCTGCTGAAACGTGAATGACACATGTCATCAAAATGTATATAAGGCAAATGAACAACAAACATGCAATGTAAACACCAAATTACAGTGACATCTTGAAGGGTAAAGTTAACACACAACAACCATTTCTACATATTGCTAAAATCCAAGGTAGCAAGGCTAGCTAATGTTGTACAATACCATTGAACCATCTTGGAACATCTTCAAAGGACCATGTCACCATTGACTAAGCTCATCAGAAACGTGACCATTGTAGGTCACACTCTTCATGTTGGATTGTTGGATTGCTCATCAATGTCCCTTCTGCATTCGCCATTGCCCTCAGATATGTGGCATATACTAATCTCATGTGAGCAAGGACTGCAAGTGAAATCTAGTCACACAAGAGTTTGCGCCTGAAATGCCAAGGACAGATGTCTGGACACACTGCTACATGAAGTATACGTGTGACGGATATCATATGTGAGAATGGAGGGTGTATCACTCACTAATGTCACACAGAGATGCATGAAACTACTCCCATGTCCACTCAGGTCACTACATGGTGGGCTGTGCCATGACTTTATGCATAGTCCTAGAGTAACTTGATGTGTCCCACTCTGCTGCCCATTGCCTGTGTATATGTACAATATTCTGGTCAGCCTTTTACACAACAGCACTCAGCACTGCCATCTCATATGTGGGTGCATGCATGCCCAGCATCATATTTGCACAGGGATCTTGGAACAGCACTGACTAATGCTGTTCATTGTGTAAAGCTGTTTGCATGACATCATGGACAATATCAGGACCAGCGCTATTGGATTTTGTTTGGAGTAACAGCATGTCTTATGACAATGGTGCACCAACATCCCTCAAGTCAAACACACATGTCAAGATCTGTGAGGATAACATGGGTTGGCAATGTTACTACATACGACACAGGGTATGGAGCAGTATTCCACATGCGTAGACAATTCAACTCCATTTTCAAGTGTGGTATGCTGACCACTGTCTTGCTAATCTTATGGACCTATTCACTGGGTCATTGATCCTATCATGACCTGAGTTACTGTGTGCTATGTGTGGCACCAAGAGCTGTAACATGTTTTGTGAAAAACATATTGCCACCATGAATACATTTGTAGGACCCTGTACTTGTGGCACATGTCCTTACTGTCATTGAAGTGTTTGGACTCATACACCATGTCCAACATTTACAAGGCCCTTACAGAACATATTGTTACTAGCACATAATTTTTTTGAGATGCACATCCTGGAAAAAACATTGACCATACTGTCCATATTAATGTATAGCATATGGTATCTGAATTAACATACAGGCACTTGGTTAATGGCACTGCACACATCATACAACATCACATACAATACTTGCACTATACATTACTGATACAGGATGATATTCACTGGTAGAATCGTGTCTGCAAAGCTTGCCACCTCTCCAATGGTATATGGCTTGTGTCCACCTGCAAGAAATAACACGAGACTTAGCACTGTGAATGTTGAACAATAAACACTATGGACAAGGCTGTTCAATCATTTCTTAATAAGAAATCAGTCACTTTATGGGAACATACAAGGATGATATTAGATATCATAGAACTAATTCTTACCAATAACTTTTTTCTTTTCAAAAGGGACTGGTATAGACAGAAGCAGGGGGTGGTGATGGGCTCAAGATTTTCCCCTTTTTATGCCAACCTATCTATGGGTTGGTTTGAGGAGAGGTGGGTCTGGGGTCCAGACACCGCCAAATGGCATACGGACATATTATACTGGGTCGTTATATTAATGACTGCCTCATGATCTGGACAGGGAGTGTGGGACAACTAACTGAGTTTTGTAAATTTCTTAATCTGAATGATATGAATGTGAAATTTACCTATCAATATGGTAACAATTGCATTGATTTTTTGGGCATACAATTATTCATAGAAAACAATAGAATTCATAGTAGGCTATATAGAAAATCCACTGCTTGTAATTCTATCTTACATGCTGCAAGGGCCCACCCACATCATCATAATTCTGCAATACCTTATGGTGAAATGATTCGGGCGAGACGCAATTGTAGTAAAGATGACGAGTTTGAAACATGCATTGAGGATATGTGTCAGCGGTTTGAACAACGGTGATACCAAAGGCACATTTTTAATAAGGCGAAATGTAGAATAAAGTATATCCACAGGAAGGACACACTAAAACCCAAGGAACATGCTACTCGTGGTGAGAAGGATAAAGTAAGATTGGTAACAGATTATAGAGAAAATTCAAGACTTTTACGTCAGTTTGATCATAAATACTGGCATATTTTGTTACAAGATGATACTTTGAAAGGTATTATTGGTACCAAACCTCGAGTTACGTACAGGAGAGGAAAATTCCTAAAAAGTATTCTAAGTCTGAGTTATCCTTTAAATCATACTAAGGAGGATTGGCTTTCTGCCCACACAATAGGTTTCCGCAATTGTGGACACTGTGGACTATGTAAATGGGCCAGCCGTAAAATAACGGAATTCACAGATAACTCGGGCAAGATGTTCAAGATTAGATCAAACATTAATTGTGGTACCTCTTTTGTGGTATATATAGGTGGTCATTATGACCCTGGCGGTATTACAACCGCAGGGCCAAAACGACGGGAGTACCGCCAACAGGCTGGCGGTGCCTCCCGGTGTATTTTGACCGTGGTGGTAGCGCAGCGGTCGCACCGCCGGGGCCGGTGGTTTTCCGCCACAATGGCCCAGGGGATTACGAGTCCCCAACCGCCAGCCTTTTTCTGGCGGTCTGAACCGCCAGGAAAAGGCTGGCGGTACGGGGAGTCGTGGGGCCCCCTGACAGGGCCCCATGCGGCTTTTCACTGTCTGCTGTGCAAACAGTGAAAAGCGCGACGGGTGCAACTGCACCCGTTGCTCGGGCGCAACACCGCCGGCTCCATTTGGAGCCGGCTCCTATGTTGCAGCCGTGATCCCCACTGGGCCGGCGGGCGGAAACCAGGTTTCTGCCCGCCGACCCAGCGGAGATCTCCAAATGGCCGCGGCGGGGGTGCGGCTGCATTGGCGGCCGCATGGCGGTCAGATCTTGGCGGGCGGCATGGTAATGACCCCCAAAGTCTCTTGCAAATGTAATCGGTATTATGTTGGCAGCACAATTCGTTCATTAAGAATAAGGATTGGAGAACACGCGAGGGCACTTGCACATGAGGATTACAGATATCTGCTGGTAGCACACATAATGTCGTGTGAGTTGCAAGGGCCTCGTAAATCTTTGGAATTTTTTGGTATCGATCATATAGGAATGGATCCCAGGGGGGGTAATAGAGAGTTGGCTTTAAGAAGAAAAATGGCATTATGGATATTATGCTTGAGAGCATAGAAGCAGATCTTAATACGGACAGGGAACTTGATTATTTTCTAGGTGACTAGGATGAGTAGCGCATAATAGTGGATGTTATGTGGACAGGAGCACCTTAGGCGTTTCTGACTACTCAACATTCATCATATTGATTGGATGGGTTTGAGTTAATTTTATTCTGATGGCATTTGTCTTTAATGACTCAACATGTATTACATGAACATGGTGGATATGGGTTAATTCACAACTCAAGTGTACAAGTACTTGCTTAATGTAAACAACTGGCATATGAAATCAAAATGTAAAGAGCTCATATTCTGAAAATCTGTATAGAATGTCCAATGAAATGCTTGCTGTGACCGATATTTATGGCTCAGTTATTGTCTTTTTCGATCTTGACTATTCCATTATTTTGTTATTGTTCCAAGTGATAACTCACCTACTTCTATATAGAGGATATAAACTTTTTAATTATTTGATTCATGATAATCACGGTATACTATATTTTAACATCAACACTTTCTTTTTCTGTTAACCTATTTCTTAAAACTATTTCTTAATAATTCACACGGTTTTGTGATTTCTTTTCTCTCCCGATACTTGGTATCTGTATTTTGATTTTTCTCCCTAGTGGGGTCATTCCCCGTAGTGAAATCGCATAATCTTCTTTTTCAAGATGGCCGCCGTATAAGCAGTCCCTTTTTTACTTTCATGACAAACAACTTCTGACGTAGCGCAATGGTTATATTAGGACTGGACGAGCTTTTAGCTCGTCTTTGATTGCAGTTAGTGGAAGTCCCTGACGAAGGACGGAAGACAGCCCAGGCAGTCCGACGCGTACTCACGTTCGGGATGCCGTTTCATTGAATTGAATTCCTTTACTGTACTCACAATAAGGTGAGTCGTCAGAGTAAATGCTGCATTGGCATATAATTCCTTGAGCAGTATGATAATCAGAACAATGTGGAAGTTATAATGTGAATTGAACACCCAGATTGGGAGTGAGTGTTTAAGTTGGTTATATACACGCATTATTTGTATTTGTAGTGCTTCGTGATAATTAAGTGTGTAGTCTCAGGAGTTTAGTGTAGATTGAATTAAGGGATGTATGATGGCACTGTCACTTAGCTCTTATTGTTTTACTTACCCGACAGATGTTATTAATACCAGGACAGGTGTGCTTATGAAGCAGCATAAATGTGGGCATAGCAACGACGAGCATTTATTCTCAATATTTGAATCACTGCAAAAATACGGTAACTGCAATATATAGGTGAAACTTTGGGTTTGTTTCTTAAATACCTGTGCACATAAGAGGACTATTATGTTTTGAGTTCACTCTGTTATTTGGAAGATATGTAGGGACCATACCTTGTATTGATTGACAATCCTTGTTTCAGATAGGTTTTTTCCTTTCCTACACCTGTGCTTTAATATCACAATTATTAATCATTCAATGGTGCACAGAATTAACAGTACCCATTATTTTATGATGTGACACGTGGAACTAACATGCTTGAGGAGGCATGTGTCTTTAAATACCTTTAATAACCATCTATCCCACCCTCTGGTGAATTGGTAGTGGACCTTGACATCATCTTGTAAACCTGATGATTGACTCAGATTTACTTAACAGGAATATTCCTGATATACAATTGCAGCCCTGACGAAGTCATCGGGGTAATCCCCGGACGAAAGACGTGTTGGCAGTGAGGTTAAAATCGGCTGTGAGGATCAAATCGAACAATACACGTGGAAAACATCATTGAGTATGGACTGAACAGTTTGGAACTTTGATATTTGGTCATGCAACAGATTGGAGCAACTTAAATGACGATCCTCATTAGTTTTTACTGAATTGGACTTGGATATTGATATTTAATCACAGGGCATTGAAACATATGTTTGAAGTTTTTTCGCATCCTATTGCAATATATGTTCACTATACTTTTCCAGAAATATATGGATTGTTGTTTTGTTTCTAGAACACTGACTCCGCAGTATTTTATTTATTTGAATTCATTTGGTCTAGAAATCTGGACCATTTAGAATAACTCTGCAGTACTATTTTGTTAAATTGTGTTAAACTGTACTAATACTTGAAGCCCTGCCCTTGGTCATAACTTAGTAAAGGAGGCCCTGTTGCCAACAGACATATAACTGCAAATGCAAAACAGGAGTTAGCCACATAGATGCTGTACTTACCCACAGTTTCACATTCCCAGGTGGTCAAGAAGGTCCAGTTCCTGGGCTTTAAGGTATTTCCAGCGATGTCTCAACTGGGGGTCCGTGCGCTTCACCTCAAATGTATGCGTCATTTTGTACAGGACTTTCCCCCATCACAGCTTGCGTGCCTCCATCTAGTATCCCAGGATGACTTGGCCCCCATGACCATCGTATTAGGGAGGTAGTGTGTCACTAGCCGGATGAATCCCACCAACTCATCCACACTCAAATGACGGCCCCTTCCCTGCCCCAACCTAAATCTACAGTACCCCTAACAAATAAAAAAAATAACTACCGCAACAAAGTTAACTACCTCAGAGACTGACACCCAATAATACAACTTAAAGACAACACAATATGACAATGAACACAACAAAAAAGACTTTTGGACACATTGCAGAGAGCAGACATCAGCCTCACAAAACTCTTGCAAACACCACTCCTCACAACAGCACCACACAACCTACCCCAGGCACAGACTAAAATACTGTGAATGGAAGAGAAGGTGAAAGTAACTTCACAATTCCTGATTTGCAACAAGGCTGTACAAGTGCATCACTTCCTGGGCATCTGCGGCACGTTTTGATGCCAAGCATTGTTTTTTTGATGCATGATGGCCATGCATGCATTTTCAAATGAAGGCTGACAAGGCACACTGATGAAATTTTGACGTGTATGTGATGCGTCATTTTTTAATTACACAATGGCTGAAAATGACTGAATGCATCGGTTTGTTTACGCAAGAGTAAAATGTGTGTCTTACTGTATGTTATGTGGGATGCATGGAAGGAGTCATGTGGATTGCAATTGTGCATGTGAACAGTTGAGTTTACCAACTTCCTGTCTTCCTATTTGTGCAATCTGTGTCCAGTGAGTGTACACATGTGCGGGTAAATTCATTGTAGGATCACATGATGCAGATAGCACATTTCCTCTGTTTGTTCAGCCACACAACTTAGGATAGGTGCGCCATGTACAAAGCATGTTTCTGCCCATGATACACTTACTAAGTGAACACCCAGAGATGCTGGTGACTTGGCCTGGAATGTGGTTAGCTCACCCACCCCTATGACAGTGCATGCTTGTGACAATCTACAGTGTGTCCCAAGGGGCAGACATCACATTGTCATGCAACATGGGTTACTTACAGTTCCCCATGCAGGCACGTGTTGGGATGTGCTGGACAGACATGTGTCATGGATGTGTTTTGTATGACATGCGAGTGAGTGGTATGTGTTCTTAATGTGTGATTTGTTCTGCCTACTACAGTGGTGTGTTTTGGGATATCACTTCAACATTCTTTTTGAGTCCTTTCATGACTCATAGCGCTCCTTCAGAGCAACATTTATGCTTATATCAGTGATTCATGTTTCTCTATGTAGGTCAATCAATCAATCAATCAAAAAATTTATAAAGCGCGCTACTCACCCGTGAGGGTCTCAAGGCGCTTGGGGTGGGGCAGAAGGGTCACTGTTCAAACAGCCATGTTTTGAGGTTCTTTCTGAAGAGCAGGAGGTATTTGGTTTTGCGGAGGTTGGTGGGGAGGGAGTTCCAGGTTTTGGGGGAGAGGTAGGAGAAGGACCTGCCTCCTGTGGTGGTGCGTTGGATGCAGGGGACTGTGGCTAGGGCGAGGTTGGCTGATCGGAGGTTGCAGGTGGGAGTGTAAAAGTTCACTCTTTCGTTGAGGTATGTAGGGCCGGTGTTGTGGAGGGGTTTGTGTGCGTGGATGAGGATCTTGAATGTGATTCTCTTGTTTATGGGGAGCCAGTGAAGGGTTTTGAGGTGTGGTGAGATTTGTTTGTGGCGGGGGAGGCCCAAGGACGAGGCGACCTGCTGTGTGCGTGTGAGTTTGAGTGTGGTGCCGGCGTAGAGGGCGTTACCGTAGTCTAGTCTGCTGCTGATGAGTGCATGAGTGACTGTCTTCCTGGTCTCTGGGGGAATCCACTTGAAGGATTTTTTTAGAGTGCGAAGTGTGAGGAAGCAGGAGGAGGTAAGAGCATTGATTTGCTGTGTCATGCTGTGTCATGGAGAGGGAGGGGTCCAGGATGATGCTGAGGTTGCGTGCGTGGTTTGCAGGGGTGGGTGCGGGTCCTAGGGAGGTGGGCCACCAGGAGTCGTCCCATTTGGTTTTGTTGGGGCCAAAGATGATGATCTTGGTTTTGTTGGAGTTAAGCTTGAGGTGGTTAGTTGTCATCCAGTTGGCAGTGTCAAGAGCAGCTGCGTGTAGGTTGGTTTTGGCGGTGGTGGGGTTGCGGTTGAGGGAGAGGATGAGTTGGAAACATTTCTATGGTATGTAAATGTTTAAAGGTGTTGTTTTCCAAACACCAGGCTCTATGATACATCTTTGTATTTGTCCCTGCTCACAGTTACAGGCTACACAAACCCTGGGGCACCTAGGGGGGTCATTAAGGGTAAAACTTGTGTCAATGTTCTTTGAACCTAGACTTTGTATGTACAATTCCCCACCATTTAGTTTGGGCCATACTTCACTTACAGCACACAGTCTGCATGGCAGGGCTGCCATCAGACAGGGGTGGGATGCAACACAGTAGTGCACATTCAACTGCAGGAATCCTACTGAACATCTAAATTCCCCTGCCCTGTTATCTATTAGGAACTTATAGGTTGTTTATGTCAGCCTTGCCCTATTATCTAATAGGGACTTATACGTTGTTTATGTCAGCCTTGCCCTATTATTTACTAGGGACTTATAGGTAGTTTGATGCAACCCTGCCCTATTAGCCACTAGGGACTTAGAGGAATTTTGTTTCAACCTCGTCCTATTATCTAATAGGGACTTACAGGAGTCTGTTGTTGGGAATTGTGCTTGTGCCAATGTAGCATATGCCTTTTATTAGTAGTGGCTCTAGGCCTGGTTAGCAGATATGGGGTACAGCCAGGGTCATTCAGAGTAAGGGTCATCCAAAACCATTTTCTTTAACTCAAATTTTGTGGTATATGTAAATTGGATGACTTTCTCACACTGTAACCGGGCAGATAATTTACTAAACACTGGTTGTGATGCAATGTGATATCTTACATACATCTTACTGGTTTTGTAAGTCACTCATGCATGTACCACATGCGACTAGTTTTTGTAACCTCAGAAATGTTCATGCCATTGATGTTACATTTTGTGCTTGCTCCCCATCTTCCACATACTCATCGTTCAGCTCTTCCTGCTCATCATTGTCATTGGGCCATGGGAGATTGTGGCCTGTACATGCGTTCCGCAATGAGCAGTACCATAGTATAGTTGTAGTTGCTATTGTTGGGGAGCAGCTTAAATCTTCCCAAAGTCTATCCTGACTCTAGGAGTGATACAGGTGTACTCTGGGAGTTTCCTTCACCATGTGGCTAGTTTTGTTTAGGACATGATTTTGACTCTGCTGGGCTTCCATGTTGGAGTGTTTGTGATGAGTAGTGACCGACAGCTACAGAGTATGGCCCTCATTATGACATTGGTGGTAAATCCCACTTACTGCCATGCTGACTGCCGCCAACATAACGCCACTGATAACAGCCAATCATATTATTACTCACACATACCAATTTGTCACTATACATCCACACACACAAGTCCTCCAGCCCAAAGATCAGTGATAAACTGGTGGTATCAGAACCCACACCGTTACGCCAACAGAACAACACCCACAACATTATGACCCACAAATCACCACGGCGGACATTCAATGGCAGTAAACCATTGGCTGTACATACCACTGCGCTCTAAATACACACACATATAAAAAAAAAACCTTATTGGTCAATTCAAACTACACACACCTGACACCCATCCACACACCCACATCACTATAAAACACACACCCACATTACCCACAACCCTTTATGAATACAAACAGTTGCCAACAGAGAGAAAGACAGCAAGAGTACCCACACAACCAGAGCCACATACCACCATCACCTATACACCTCCCACGCACCTTACATCACACAACCCAACACATCACCCCACACACCCTTACCCACACCACTCACACTACACCCATGGCACCACAATGACACCCCAGGTTCTCAGAGGAGGAGCTAAGGGTCATGGTGGAGGAAATTATCTGGGTAGAGCCACAGCTATTTGGATCACAGGTGCAGCAGATATCCATTGCTAGGAAGATGGAGCTATGGTGGAGAATCGTGGGCAGGGTCAATGCCGTGGGACAGCACCCCAGAACAAGGGATGAAATCAGGAAGAGGTGGAACGACCTATGGGGGAAGGTGTGTTCCATTGCAGCTAGACACCAGCTCGCAGTACAGAGGACTGGCGGTGGACCCCCACCTCCTCCCCCACAACTTACAACATCGGAGGAGCAAGCCTTGGCAATCATGCATCCTGAGGGCCTGGCAGGAGTAGGAGGCGGACTGGACTCTGGTAAGTCAACTCTCTATTACTAGCACCCCCCTACCTGCATGCCATCACATATCCCTACCCTCACTCCCATTACTCCACAACCTCCCACATACCCCACCATCACAACCCACTCATCCCAATACCAAGCTCTGCATGCAACACCAATGCATGGACACCCCTCACAGACCTGCATGGACACCTATCACCACTGCATGCACACTAGAGAAAAATCACCTATCACACCAAATAACAACTCACACAAGGGAAAGCTGCCAGGGCAATTACAATCATAGAGGGCAGCACACCCATGCACAATATAACACACGCAATTACACCCCTACAGGTATCCCAGCCAATGTCACCGGAGAAGAGGTGCCAGCAACATCCAGCCCACCCACAGAAGGGGCCCACAGTGGTGACAGCAGCTCTGCTCCCCTGGATCTGGATGACCAACCTGCCCCATCAGGGATCTCCGGACAGTCGGTTACCCAAGCACAGTCTCACACCACCACAGAGCCTCCCCCCTCAGGAAACACCACCACAGCACCCACCCAGCAGGCCAATACATCTGTCCCCAGGACATGTCAATCACCAGTGTGTGCACCCCTTTAGGGACCCCAGGCCACCGCTCAAACACAGGACGATCAGGGACCTGGGGTCCGTGGCAGTAGGCACACGGTTCAGGGGACAGAGGCACAGGACAACAGGGAAGCTGGGAGGACTGCTGTGCGACAGTGGGAGGACAGGCCCAGGGAACCTACTCTCCAGGAGGCACTCACTGCGATCCTGGGAGCATACCAGCATTCCCAGGATATGCTGGGCCAGATACTGGACAAATTGCAGGAGAACATATGGCTGCAGGAGGGTCAGGTCCTGGGTATCAGGGAGGACTTGAAGGACATCAACACCACCCTGGTCTCCATTGCAGGGGTGCTGGCAGACATGCCCAACACTATGAGGGAGGCAGTGGCACACCACTGGGCCCCTGACACTAGCCAAACCACCGAACAGCCCTCCCCCTCAGCTGCCGCTAATGGACAAGAGGCCCCACCACAGGAACAACAGGCCACCAGCACCCCTCCCCTGCAGAGGAGAACCATCCCACAAACATTCCCTATGATCCAGGCAGAAGCCAGAGAATATTGCCAAGACCCCGCCAGGAAATAAGACTCCTGATTGGCACCCTTGTGTCCCACTCTGTCACCCTGTCCACCTTGAACTGCCATTGCTCCCCTTCCTATGTCACCTTGCACAAATAGACTGGACTCCATCCTGGACTTTCCTCCACCGTCACCCCAGCCCATTGCACTTCCCCCTCTACTTCTCACTACTTAAATAAACACCCCTTGAAAAAATACTAGTATGGAGTATGTCAAATGATTTAAGTATGTATTTGTTTAACAAGGTTTAAGCATTGCAATTCAACTGTACATTAATGTATACATAGGAAAGACCTGTAGTTGGCTGTAGTGAACACACCCACACCAGGAGCGAGAGTGGGGTACCAACATCTGCAAAAAGAGTTGTCAAAGGGTACAGTGAGTGTCCACAGAAGTGGGAAGTCACAGCCTGCCAGTGACAATGTCAAACACAATACTGTCAACTAAATGTGAAGTTACAATGTCTTACCTGTGTGTCATTGGAAATATTGACAAATAATTGCACTTCTGTTGTCCTCATCCTCATCCTCTGCCTCCTCATTTTCAATGTCCACAGGGTCCACTGCTGCCACACGGCCATCGCCTGCCTCCTCCTCCTCATGCAGAAAAGGCACCTGGTGACGCAAGGCAAGGTTGTTGAACATACAGCATGCCACAATGATCTGGCAGACCTTCTTGGGTGAGTAGCACAGGGATCCACCTGTTAGATGGAGGAACAAAACCTGGCCTTCAGGAGGCCAAAGGTCCTCTCTATAATTCTTCTTGTTCGCCCATGTGCCACATTGTAACGTTCCTCTGCCCTTGTCCTGGGATTCCTCACAGGGGTCAGTAGCAATGATAGGTTGGGGTAACCAGAGTCACCTGCAAATAACTAGGGACAACTGTTAGCCACACACTAACCCTTAGGGCCCACACCATACCCATACACCAACATATACTGGGAGGGAACCAGGGCTCACCTATTAGCCACACCCTGTGCCTCTGGAGTTGAACCATCACATTTGGGATGCTGCTATTCCTCAGGATAAAGGCATCATGCACCGACCCAGGATACTTTGAAATTGGCATGGGAGATGTACTGGTCCGCCAGGCACACCATCTGCAAATCCATGGAGTGAAAGCTCTTTCGATTTCTGATCACCTGTTCATTTCGCTGGGGGGGGGGGGGGGGAATGCAATATGTGTTCCATCAATAGCCCCAACAATGTTGGAGAAATGTCCAATTGCATAGAAATCAGCTTTCACTGTGGCCAAATCCTCCATCTGGTGGAAAACGATGTACCTGCACATGTGTTTAATCAGGGCAGACAACCATTTGGTCAGCATTATTGAGAACATTGGCTGAGACATTCCTGCTGCCAAGCCCACTGTCACTTGGAAGGAGCTAGTTGCCAGGAAATGGAGCACTGATAGCACTTGCACAAGAGGAGGGATCCCGGTGTGGTGACGGATAGCAGAGATTAGGTCAGGTTCCAACTGGGCACACAGCTCCGTGATTGTGGCCCTGTCAAGTCTATAGGTAAGGATAATGTGCCTGTCCTCCATTGTTGCCAAGTCCATCAGGTGTCTGTACACGGGGGATGTCTCCATATCCTATTCATCCGCAGCGGTTGCAAACTGTGGGGTAAAATAGTGAGCAGCTGGTCATTATTTCAACATTCCAACCACTACAGTTCAATGCACGTTGTGATTGTAACAGTATTTTGTTGGAGATGGCCAAATGGTGTATTTGTGTACTGTGATGCAGTTAGGATCCATGGCATGCACCCCTCCTGAAATGGCGTCTGCCTGTCCTGTATGGAGGGACAGGTGGAAATGAGGTAATTCTGCTGACGTTGTGCGCCGGTAAGGGAGGCGGTCGAGAACCGCTGTGTAACTCCTCAATGGTTATCATTGGGCTCTATGGGGTACAGTGGCCAATGGTGATGTACGCCGGCGGTGACAGTATGCACCGACACGGACGTCACTGCCATTTTCTATATGATTCCTCACTTGCTACCTGACCTTCAACAGGAGAGGACCTACGCTGCATGTGCTGCTGTGACCTGTTTCTGGAACTGACCATTGTTCGAGTGACTGGAGAAAGGGCCCCTGCCTTCACTTCGGTGGAGTTGGAGGGACTGGTGGATGGGATCCTTCCCCAGTACTGACTGCTGTATGAGCCTCCAGACAAACAGGTTAGTAAACCGTGAGTACGATGCATGGGGCGTGAATGCATGGAGTGCTGTGTGTGAAGGCCTCATGTAGGGGGTGGGTGGTGGATGGGCCATGGGCAGCATGCAGCATGTATGGTGGGCCATGTCTGTGCTAATGGGGATGGGAAGGGGCATGGTGGGCCATGAGTGTAACAGGCAGGACGGTCGGACTAATACCTTTCCCTGTGACTATTTCCCTCTAGGTCAGCGCCCATCAAAAGAAGGGTACGGCAGCTGGAGCACCCACTATCGGAAACAGTGGGAAGACCTGAGACGCTGGGCACGGAAGACAGCGGAGGCCCTGCTGGGGATGGCCTCCCAACGAGGAAGGGGTGCCCGTCAAACTCTGACCCCCCTGATGGCCTGCAGACTGGCAGTGGCCTATCCGGAGTTAGATGGGCGCATTGGGGGCATCACAGCAGCCACAAGGGGGTGAGGACAGCGCCCTAATATACAACTTGCTCCTGGTGGGGTGGTATCCGGGTGGAGAGTGTGGGCCCTGTGGGTGCCCCTAGCCCAGGCCTGGCATAGCACTGTAGGTCCATGCTGGGCAGGGTTCTGATGTGAAAGTACTCCAACCTAGCTAGTAGGCATCCACTACTGGGCAGGGGTCTGTGGGTCTCAGGCATGCTGCAATTGGCATTAGGTGTCCCTATCCATGGGCTGGTGACTAGCTTTGTGACTGGTAGTGCATTGCCCAGTGCGTAGGGCTGTTCCCAGTGTGTGAGTGTGTTGTGGACGCCAACGGTGGTGTTGTTGGCGCCATTGACCAATTGTATCCTTTGTCTCTCCCCCCCTTTTGTTTTGTCACCCTGTCCATATGTGCATTAGCATCATCTGGCAGAGGAGCAGAGGCACCGGCAACAGAGGGAGGTGCATCCCACAGGACCCAAGAGGCCGAATCCACTGATGGTGAGGGCACCAGAGGGACGGAGGGTGAGGGGAGCACCACCACGGAGACAGGAGGGGACAGTTTGGACACAGATACCTCCTCCGATGGGAGCTCCCTGGTGGTGGCAGACACTTCTGCGACCACCCCAGCTACAGTTACAGCCACCATCCCCCGTACCAGCACAGCCCTCCCAGCAGCCCCTCAGTGAGTTTCCTGTGCCCGCGCACCCAGGAGGGTGGGCATCTCCTTCGCCCCAGGCACCTCAGGCCCTGCCCCAGTTAGCCCTGCTTCCATGAGTGAGGAGCCTATTGGCCTCCTGCGATCCATCTCTGTTTGGCAGTCAGCCACTGAAAATGCCATCTAGGGGCTGGCAGCCCAAATGCAACAGACAAATGTATTCCTGGAGGGGATTCACACTGGCTTGGTGGCCCAAAAGAGAGCAATCCAGGATGTGGCCTCCTCTCTGAAGGCAGCCATTGTCCCTGTTTCCATCCTCCCCCCTCCACCTTCCTCTTCCCAATCCCATTCCCCTCAACCCCAGCTTATCCCAAGCACACAGTCAGATGAGCATGCACCCAGGACAACACACAAGAGTGGACATGGCAAACACAAGCACCACACTTCATCCCACAGGCACTCCCACAAACACCATCCAGAAACAGACATACCAACATCCACTGCCTCCACTGTGTCGTCCTCCTCCTCCTCGTCCCCTCTCCACTCACACCTGCATGCACTACATCCTCACTACCACCATCACCAGCACACCTAACTGTACACACCCCTCCCTGGCAGTCACCACCCGCACATCCATGCACACGTCCCCTGTGTCCTCTCCCACTGTGTCTGTGTCCCCACTCCCAGAGTACACAAACGCAAGCACTCAGACACCCAACCGCCATCCACCTCACAACAGCATCCAGCCCATGCACCTGCACCCAAACACAGCAGACAGACACCACCTACCACCACTCCCCCTTCCTCCACTCCCAAACCATCTCCCTCTTCCCACCCCAATGTCCCTAAGAAGCTTTTCCTCTCCACCATTGACCTCTTCCCTACCCCTTCCCTCCCGTCCCTCACGTCAGACCAGAGTAGTCAAAACCCAGGCAAGCACCTCAGCCACCCAGTCCACAGGCACAGTAGTGTCCCCAACTACTCCAAGTGGGAAAGGATCCCAGCCACCAGCCAGCCAGACGGACAGGGTGCCAGCCCCAAGTATGTCAAGGAAGGAAGGGCAAGGAGCTAGCCCCAGCTGCAGGAAGGAAGGGCAAAGAGCCAGCCCCAGCTGTAGGACAGAAGGGCAAGGAGGCAGCGCCAGCTGCAGGACGGAAGGGCAAGGAGGCAGCCCCAGCTGCAGGACAGAAGGGCAAGGAGGCATCCCCAGTTGCAGGAAGAAGGGGCAAGGGTCCTGCAACTGCAGGCAGTAGAGACAAGGGGCCTGGTGCAGGGACTGAGTCAGAGCCCCCATCACCACTAATCATGGTGGTGCAGCCGTCCGAGGCTGCAGGGGACGGGCTGGAGCCTCCCCTTACCACTGCCAGCACCGCCACCAGCACCGCCCCCACCACCACTAACCATGGTGGTGCAGCCGTCCGAGGCTGCAGGTGATTGTCTGGAGCCTCCCCCCCCACCACTGCAAGCACCACCACCAGCACCACTGCCAGCAGCAGCAGCCCCAGGGGGCAGCTGTCCGAGGCTGCAGAGGATAGGCTGGAGCCTCCCCCCACCACTGCCAGCACCACCATAAGCACCACTGCCAGGACCAGGACCACTGCCAGCAGCAGCCCCAGTGGGCAGCTGTCTGAGGCTGCAGGGGAAGGGCTGGAGCCTTCCCCCACCACTGCCAGCACTGCCACCAGCACCACTGCCAGCAGCAGCAGCCACAGTGGGCAGCCGTCCGAGGCTGCAGGGGGTGGGCTGGAGCCTCCCCCACCACTGCCAGCTCCACTAGCAGCACCATCACTGCCACCACTGAGCAGCTGTCACTGAAGGCGGACAGTGTGTAGTCCTGCGTCCATGGGCAAATCCTGTGGGTCTGACAACCAGGTGAGACACTGTGACCTTGCAATCCCCAATATCTGCATCACAGGGCACAATGCCCCCTCCAGAACCAGTGGAGAAGCCATCCACTCACCCCATCCTCCCAGGATGACACTCACTGGGCACAATGCCCCCTCCAGAACCAGTGGAAGAAGCCATCCACTCACCCTATCGTCCACAGGATGAAACTCACTGGTCACAAATGCCCCCTCCAGAACCAGTGGAAGAAGCCATCCACTCACACCATCCTCCACAGGATGAAGCTCGCTGGGCACAATGTCCACTCCAGAACCAGTGGAGAAGCCATCCACTTGAGAGGCTGTGGCCTTGCACTCCCCTGGATCAAGCACAGGGCAGGTTGCCCCCTCCAGAGCCAGTGGGCAAGTCACCCACTTTATAGACTGTGGCCTTGCACTCCCCAGGATCAAGCACAGGGCATGTTTACCCCTCCAGAGCCAGTGGGCAAGTCACCCACTTGAGAGACTGTGACCTTGCACTCCCCAGGACAGAGTAATGGGCATGTTGCCCCCTCCAGGACCAGTGACATTGTACCATCTTCCAGCTGAGGTGCTCCCCCATTCCCCATTCCCCTGAGGTGCCTGGCTATTTGCTCCTGCAGTGTTCTCCCCGTGTTGTTGCAGAAGTGAGGTGGGGCCTTGGATTATGTGATGTGGCCCTATGACCTACGAACATTGAGGACTGGGCAGTGTCCCTACATTTGTAAATATGTATATACTTGTTGATTTGGATGCACGTATTTATACAATTTTATCTTATTACACTCACTTTAATCAATTAATTTTGTCCTTGCATTATTCCTGAAGGGTATGGGGTGAAAATGTAACGTTATTGCATATGCTTGCTTGTATGGTGTTGGGGATGGGGGGGGGTTGCATGTGTGTGTCACTGTCTTTTTCCTCTCCCCTCCCCTGTGTGCTAGGAGGCAGTAGTCACTGTGGTCATCTTCGCCGGCGTTGGTGTTCGTAGTGGAGCAGAACGTAGAAGAGCATAGGGAACACATGCAACACGGGCTCCATGGTGGCGTGGTTCTTCCTTGAGTCTCCAGAGGTGAGTCCTTTCCCTTCTGTGCAGTGTTTCCGCCAGGCTTTTGATGTCGTTGGTTCGCCCCCGGAAAAGGTGGCAGATTGGTGTCTCATAATACAGTGGGCAGAACATTGTCTTCCGCCTGGCTGTAAGCGGTTACCGCCGTGGTGCCTGTTCATTTTGCCCTGGTGGTAGGTGTGTTAAAGTGGCTGGCTGTCTGAGCAGTTTCCACTGTGCTTATTTTTTCATATTTATTACCGCCGGCCTGTTGGCGGTATTACCATCACTATATCACCGACCACCAGGGTTGTAATGAGGACCCATATCCTTTGTCAGATGCACAGAGATTAGGGTGGTTTGGGGGAATTGTCTTTGCAGCTATTGGTCCCACATACATATACCAGTCATTCTGTGTCCTAAAGTACTCAAACATATTTCCAACTCCATGAGATATGCAATGACATTGAAAGGCATACATGCAAGATGATAACTGATTTGTTGGACACTGTGTTACACATACAGATATACTGTCCTCTGTGATACACTTACCATTTGTCATACATGTGAGTGCAAAAGATATGGATGTTATGATTTATCAGCAGTGTTATTAATCTTTCACCCATTGACTTGGCACACGTCTTACACCTTTTCTTAATGGTGTCCGCTACACAGTGAAGGGTGACTCCACTGACCTCCTGGTCAGAGTCTGTTCGCTCCTTCCTGCCCAACTCCACCTGCTGCTGCCTCTGCATCCGATAACCTCAAGAGCCTGCCGGCTCTGAGATCGAGGCCCACCTCCACCCACCTGTGCCTTATCCCTGGTGGCTTAGTGGACATCTGCTTCTGTTTGTCTCTGTCTTTTCTGCCTTTTCCTCTTTTTTGGACTCTTTTTGTCTGTTTTTCTCCTCTCTCTTTTGCACTCTTGTGCTGCATCGTTCCCCGCGCTCCTTCCCTGCCACCCGCCCCCTCCCTCTGAAGCGCTTTTCTGGCCTCCCAGGTGGCTAGTGCCTCCCCCTCCTTCCCCTTCTTAATGCAGAAGGCATGCCAAAGGCAATCTCGTCTGTGCCTGTCTGCACCTGGACCGTGCTCAGTGCCACAGACCCTAGTTTCCATGCCACCCAGCGGTACAATGTCAAAGCTCTGCACGCCCTCAACCCTGGAAGATTCTTAGCCTGCCACCTAGCCAATCCAAAAAACACTCATTGACCATTATCCTACTGCTTCCACTCCTACCTCTACCCACCATAGGACCCTGCACCAAGTTCAGATGGACACCTCAAATGCATGCTCCTCAACACCCACTCCCTCATCAAATATGCAGTAAAAGTTTGGGATCTTCTCAACTCGATCGGCCCTGATGTTGGCTTCTTCACAGAGACCTGGTCACCCCTACCTCTGCCCCGTACATTGGCACTGCCATCCTTGATGGCTACAAAATCATCTGCAAAGACCGAGCCAATTGACCAGGAGGAGGCGTCACCATAGTGTACAGGAACACCCACCGCCTGTCAACCACCATTGAGACACAGAACCTACCAAACACCCCAGAACACCTACACTTCCAGATCCATACTGAACCGAACACCTCCCTCCGTAGCATCCTCGCATACAGACCACCCAAGCCCTGACCTCAGTTCAGCGAAGCCATCGCTAATCTCATTGCCCCATAGTCTCACATCCCCCGACTACATCCTACTCGGCTACCTCATCTTCCAGTCCAACACCCACAACGACTTAAATATCACAACCCTCTTAGACAACCTTGCAGCCTTCAGGCTGAAGCAACTAGTCAACCTCCCAACTCAGGCAGCAGGTCACACCGTCGACCCCCTTTTCTCAGCAAGAAACAACATCACCCTCTGAACACCAGTGGACTGACCACCGACGCATCTATTTCTCTTTCACAAAGACCACCGCACACCTCCACACCCCCGTCCCCCTGGCAGAAGCTGGGGCAAAGTCACCGAAGCACAGCTCACCAACACACTCAGTTACTCCCCCACTGGACGCCATGACTGTGAACAACTCAGCATGCAACATGCACCGCTGGATTACAGAGAAAGCTGCCGTTCAAGAACACATCGGCACCAATGCACATAACAGCTAGGAGCTCTTGACCATGGTCAAGGAATTCACAAGCCCCGGAACTGACATCTTAGAGAATTCCCCCCCTCAAGACCTCTGTGACGACCTTGCCACCTTTTTTCACTCCTTGCACACAGAGTTGTAGAGCAGATTTCCTGTCTACCATTCATGGCATGCATGGCTGTCTGCCTTTATATCATGCAACATGTGCAACAGTGGCTTGAGATGTGTTCACCTGTGTCAGGATGGCTTGCATTTAATATGTTCACAGAAGCATGGTGCATGTATTTGTGGCAGCCCTATTTGTACGGGCAGACAGTTGTCTGCATTTTGTGTCCCGCATATTTATTTGTTAGTGTGTGCTATTTACTTGCTGTTTGCTTACCTATAAGCACACCATTTCCATATTGTTCATCCTGCAAAATTTGTTTGATGATGGACTGGCAAAATATATAAGTATCATGGATGCTGCCCAGGTACTTGGCCTGCACATGCATCAAGTGGGTGTATTTCCTGTTGCAGTATACATGTTCCTTTGCAGCAGGAGGTGCAAGTCACACAGGTGTGAAGTCCATGCCCCAAGCACATGAGAAAGCCAGCAATGGCATAAAAGCCCTGTTTAATTTCTTGCTGCAATTGCTGGGTGTTGGGGAGAAGGATGTGGTGGAGTGTGAGGCAGATGACTGCATCAAAGACAGAGGGCTGGACTGCAGACAGGGATGGCTGTGATACTCAAGCCACTCGTGCTACATTGGCCGAAAAGTATCCAGAAGCAAGCACATGAAGCACAGCCAGGAGCTTGTTCAGCAAAGGGATGGTGGTGTCCCTCTCAAACATTGCCTGCCGTTGGAGTGCAATGAGGTGAAGCAGTTGTGTGATTGACTCCCTGTCCAACCAGTAGAAGCTATTAACCTTCTCCTCACTGAAGGCTATAAGGGATGCCCGTTGGCGGTCATTGTGTTCCTTTTTTCCTGTGCTGCCTCTGTGGTGTGGGTAGCGGTGACTGTGGTGGCGCTGGTGGATGTGGCAGTGATGGAGCGGGTTGAGGTGGTCTCCTTAGGGCCCCAAGATACAGCAAGAGTAGATCAATTGTGTACTCCAGGTTGCCTGAGTGTTGTGGATGTGTTCTCTTCATATACGAGTGCCTAAGCATCATTTTAACTCCTGGTCTGACCAGGCATTAAAATGTTGACGCTAGTCAGATTTAGCATGACTTTCCCTAGGTGCCGGTCATATTTCGGAAGGCTGGTAAATACGGCACTAGCAGCCCAGAATCATTTTTAAAGAGGAAACACCTACCTTGCATATCATGACAGTATCTGATGAAGTCAGATCCAACGCTCCTGAAAAGTGGTTTTCGACAGCTGTAGCGCCACTTTGGAAATATGGTTTTAAGTTGGTGCCACCACTTTTGTCAAAAAAATGATGCTACAGTGGTGCTAAATCCTTGCAAATGAGGCCCGAGGGCCTAATTTACAAACAAGTGGCACAGTGTGGTGCTGCAGCAAATTTTGCAGTGCCACACTGTGTTATTTCAGAAATGCAGGAATGCGCCATATTTACTACTGTGTTTTCCCTAGTGCTGGTGCTAATATGATATGCCTAGCACAAACGCAGGCACCCTTGCACCATAGTGCAAAGGAGAACGCAGTCACCCTTGCACCAGAGTGCAAGGGTGCCTAGCACCAACGCAGTCACCCTCATGCAATGGTGCCTGCATTGCAAGGACTCATTGTTTATGTGCAGGAAGGTGTCCTTTCCTGCATATGAACAATCAATAATGGTGATTTGTTGCAATTCTTCATTATTTAATGATTTTTTTAGGTGCACTAAGGGACACCTTCCTGCACATAAACAATCATTAATGGTATTTTGCTCTTTCTATGTGTGCTGCATTCTGCAGCACATATTGAAAAAGTAAAACAGTGGAGAAATACAAGTAATCTCCCTCGTTGTACCACTCTAATGCCAACCCTGGGGTGTATGTGGATATGCTTGTGCATGCATGCGTGGTAGTGGGTGTGATGACTGGCGTGTTCTTGTGGTGGGGGTGGGTGTTGCTGTAGTGGTGGGTGTTGTGTCTGTGGGTGTGCTTGTGCATACATCTGTGGTGGTGGGAGTGATGACTGGGGGTGTACTTTTGGTATGTATAGGTGTTGCTGTAGTGGTGGGTGTTGTGGGTGTGCTATAGGTGGTCTGCCTGTGTAGTGGTGTGTATGCTGCCTAGGGTTGTGACTGTGGTGGTGGTGTGTGTGTGGTGTCTGCATGTGTGTCTCTGTGCTTATATTTTTTGATGTGCCTCTGTTGGGATGTGCTGCTTGTGCGTGTTATTGTGGGTGCATGTATGTATTTGCATGTGCTTTGGACAGGGCTGGATTGAGGGATTTGGGTTTTGGAAGGGATGGAAGTCTGGGCATCAGATTGGGGTGGGTGGGAGGCTGTGACCAATGAGGAGGCCAGACCCTGGAATGACCGCTGTGGCCAGACAGGGCACCAGGAATGCCATCCAGGTAAGCCAACATCTGGATGTTCTGGCCAGCCAGCCCCTGGAAGTCATTCAATATTGTGGTCTGTCCTACAGTGATCAGCCTTAAAAGATTAATAGCCTCCTTAGTGAGCGCAGCCTGGGTCACTGGGGCAGGGGCAGAGATGCCTGCAGCAAAGGTTATAGTGCCTCTTTTTGGGGGTAGCTATGGCAAAGTAGGGGGGAGCAAGAGGGAGGGTTGAGATTGGAATGGGGGCAGACTAAGACGCAGTGGTCACAGTCTCTCCAGGCTCTTCCCCCACTAGGGACTGGTCCTAATTGGAGGCCTCCGAAGAAGAAGTCAAATCACGCATGGCCTCCTGGTCAGTCCCCTTATCCTCCATGCCACTTGGTCCCTCAGTGTCTGTGGGGTCCACATCCTATACCCAGTGGCCCCGCCGAAGTGGCCGCTGTCACCTTCGCCTGTTCTAGCTGATGCTGAAACAAAAGATACAACAGTTCTAGTGTATCTGTGACAATACAAATGGACATCTATGTGCATCACACAACATTTACAACAAATTCAATTATACCCTCTCTCAGCTCCAATATCATGTATGCCTTTGTTACGTATACACATGTAGTCTACTCCATAACAAAGTGTTTCAACAGCATGAGTAAACACATAGATCTGGCTATGTCTCTGAACCACTGCAGTACAGATGTATAATTGTTTGCCTTCTCCCAAAGGGTAAGTTTTTGGATGGAAACTGTCTGCCGAAAATGGGACACTACAACTTCTTTGTGATATTACCTTCTACATGCCAATGTCCCTTTCAGTATCCCATTGCTCTCCATCATCAGTTTCCCCCTGGCAGACTTAAGGACACAAAAATGAAGTGTGTTGGATGCACAACTCTCTCACCAGTGTGGACACATACCTATCTATTGCCTACAAAACAATTTGGCATTAAAATTCATGTTGGCAATCACAGACTGGCTAATGTGCACATTTGTGAAGGACTAAGGACTCAATTCCACCAGCTACTGTCCACATAAGGTAACATAAGTGTCCTGGAGAAACTGCTTTCAAACATGTGTCAGATAAGGAATGATGCCACTGTACAAAGAATATCAAAACGTTTGGTGTAGATGCACATGCTCATATTGTCATAGCACCAACTTAGCAATGTCATGGCTAATGTATCAGCTGCTTCATAATTGTGCAGTTTGCCCTAGTCACCAATAAGAAGCCTACATTAACTACACACATTTGTGACGTACCATCACACCTGACCCAATAATGACATGGGGCATGTTTTGTGAAACTGTCTCTCGTCATTGGGAAAATGCTGGAAATCCCTTTACTTGCATACAGCCATGTGACTGCCCACAACAGTACTTGCTTTGTGAGGAGGAATCTAGTGGCATGCTGCATTAAAAAAGCAATATACCACACACAGCATCAGACAGTGTCTGATGAATTTACACCTCCAGAAATCTTCATGGCCTGTGGATGTGTGTCTTCCTCAAAGTTGACGGCATACAACATAGCTGGAAAGTAAAGCGGTCAAACCATAATATCTCTAGACAATGACTTAGCCCCGTGTTGCTGCTGTTGGGCCCTCAACTGGCCATCAACCTTTGGGTAAGCCACCACAGGGATGCAGGCCATTAGGGGAGCCAGAGTACGGCGCACCCTCTGGATCGCTGGGAGGACTGCCCGACTTGAATCTTATGACTCATGACTTGTCAAGTGATTTCACTTTGATATGTGGTCAAATTAATGTTGCCTTGTTGATACTGGGACAGACACCAACTTGGGATGGACAAATATTTTGCAAAGACAACTTGCACTCTGATACCATGGAAGTTCTGAAGATTCTATCTGACCTGTTTCTTGTGTGATGGTGCCATCAAGGCAATATGTGCCACTTGAGTTACTCAAACCACATGTGTAAGCCAGGCCCTAGCATACTGTTCTCCCTTCACATTGGCTAAATCCTCAATTTGTGGACTGCGGACCTAGCTGTTGATGTGTTTCATCAAAGGTGATAGGACGCTTTGCTAGCACACCACTGAATTGTGACTTGTGAATGTGTCATTGCACCAACTGTTGCCAGTGTCTTGTACTGATCATGTGGCTTCAAATGTTGTCACTGCCATGATGTGGACCATTGGTGTTATTGATCTAGCATTCCTTTTGGGAGGGCAGGATGTACGGCCCCAACTGAGGTCATGTATCATTGTTAGTGTGCCTATTTAATTTGTTCCGATTGCGTGTTCCCTTTCCTCCATGGTATCAAGGTAGCAAAGCATATAACTCTGAATGTCACAGATAGTGGGTTTAGGAGTGGTATTTGTAACCCAGGTGCAATATATACAAAGACCTGTTTGTAACATTAGTATGTTCCACATACATTCTCAGTTGAGTTTGTTTACTTTCAATAAATTTGTTCACATGTTTCCTCTTTGTAATTGCAACATTTGTTCCTAAATAGAGGTTCAATAGTTTACCCAACATGATGGTGGAAGATGGACATGACAAAGGCAATGCAACAAATAATCAAACAAAAGTCTTGTACTCTGTGTCCATTACATTTATTCAGATGAAAAAAACAAGTTTTAGGTGAAATAAAATAATATGAAATAAACTAAGAATAGTCTATCATGGTGGATGGAAACATGGTAGTAGAGCCAAATGGAGGCTGCAGTTCAATGTCCAAAATACTACTGTCCTCTGAAAAAGTAAATGTGTGTATGAAACAGTTCACTGAGTGGATGGTAGGCACACAATGAGGAAATAAGAGGGCTTTTTTACAAGCCCCTAGCACCAACGGAACATCACTTTCAGTGACGGTCCAGTGGAGCTGTGTCTATTTCCACATTTACAAGCCAGCGCTACACCACTTTGTGGCTTAATGCTGCCTTGTAAATATGAGCCCTGCTGACACCGTTTTTTGCAACAGAGGGACATACAATGGGTGTTGCTGTGGGTGTGTCCACGCAGCACCCATTGCTTTTGACACTTCCCCAGATTTATGAGAAATCATAAATCTGAGGCAGCGTTGGAGTGGCGCAATGAGGGGAAATCCTTTTATTTCTCCTCATAATTGTGTTTTCTATGTGTATTGCATTCTGCAGCACACAGAGAAAAAGGATAGAGCCAATAGTGATTGTTTATGTGCTAGAAGGTATCCCTTCCTGCATATGAACAATCATTAGGTAATTATGATTTGCTACTTTTTTGTGTGCTGAATTCTGCAGCACACATAAAAGTAACAAATCACCATTTTTGATTGTTTCTGTGCAGGAAGGGACACCTTCCTGTACATAAACAATAATTCCCTGCAATACAGGCACCTCTGCACTATGGTGCAAGGGTAACTGCGTTGGTGCTAGGCAGCTGATTTTAGTGCCAGCGCAGGGGGAGAGGACAAAAATGTGCTGTATCTTGTAGATATGCACATTTCTGCCCTTTCCCTGTGGAATAGAGTGACGCAGCAAGACACTTGCTTCACCACCCTGAGCCACGAGGCTTGTAAATAAGCTCCTGGCTTCAGTGTCTCTTGGAGGTGGAGGTGTTGGTGTTGGTCTTGTCATCCTCTGCTGCTGGTCCAGATGACTGTCCCCTCTGAGGAGGAGGGGGTACACAGGTGCAGGGACTGGGATGGTAGTGGCAGGCTGGTCCTGTGGCAGGGCCTCCCTGTCCGTGGCTGGCAGTGGTTTACTTTACCCAGACGTGGAGGGACCACAGACAGGAACAAATGGAATGGAAAAAGGCCTGTGCTTGATGTGATAAATGTCATTCATCACCCCAGTCAAGAAGCACAAATTGAAATTGATGTTCTGCAGCTCCACATTGTTCTCTCCCTGAACCTGCTTAATGTCCCGGAGCTTGTTTAGGACTTGGCCCATCACGTCTTGGGATTGTTGGTCTGATTCCAAGACTTGGTCAAGGGTGGTCTGGCTAACACCCCCTGTCGCCTCTCTTGGTTAGCCCTCAGATTCCCTACCACAACCCTTATCCCCAATAGCCTGTGCCCTTGAACTGTGCTGAAACCACTATGTCCTGGCAGAACTGGGAGCTTGTTGTTAGTGGCTCAAAAGTAGTCACGACTGGGGGATACAGGATTGGTATGCAGGTTCTCAGTGCACAGGAAGTGGAGGGGTCCTCATGCTGAGGTCTTGTTGCAACTGTGGTGGGAGGTATAGCTATGGCCTGAATGTGACTCACTGGGGCTGTGTGGCCGGACAGACCAGATGAACCAGCTTGCTCCTCATCATCTGGACTTGCAGCATTGGAGTTCTCACAGAAGGCTTGCTCCTTGGCTCAAGTGGAGGTTTCTTGGCTGGCAGATGATGTTGCACTGGCTAGGTGGTGGTTGGACCTGTGAAGGATACAGAGGCATTTGCATGTGCCTTTGTCTACAAAAGGACCAACCTAAGACCTAGAAAGAGTGAGAATGGCTGATTGGGCCTTTGTGTTATTTTCATTGTGTTATCCATGCAGTCTGATATACACAGATGACAATTCCAGTGCTGACCTTGTAGATATGTCCTGAAATGCCAAAGTGTTCTTTCAGATGTGCAGCTTACATGTGACAGACATTGAACCCAACACAGTGGTGATTAGATTGGGGTACTGGAGCATTCCAAGGCCTAGAAAGCTTTGAAACATTTGACACAAAGTGGTTCATAATGCACATGATGCTGTAATTGGCCATCATATGGAAAGTGAGTTTTAACTTGTGTGTGGCTACTGATTCTGTTCAGCATGTCACAACACATTTGAGATATCTTGGATTTAATGGACAATGACTGATGTAAGAATTTTTATCAATTGAATGTAGCTATGAGCAGGTTTCAACATGGGTCAGCTACACAAGAAGCAATATTTTAATCCATGGCATGACACAGTGACTGAGAAATGCACTAGTTATTTAAATGTGTGTGCACATTGAAGTAATGAACAGTGTAACAACATTACATTTCATAATTTTTTTCAGATCCAATAACAGAACATCAAGGTAGTTGTAGTCATCTGTTGACACCACGGACAATGCTTGTTTGAGAAATATGTTACACATTTCAATTTCAAAGACAATCTTAGAGATGAAAATGTGTTTGCAACTGGTGCAGACGTATGGATATAATGTGACTAGGAAAAATACATTGTGGGGACACCATACTCTCTGGTGAAAATGGATGTAGTTTTGGACCTGTTTTTGTAAGCACAACAACATGCATTCATAGAAAGTAATAGACAGAACCGTGCAAGGGATGGTCTATGGGGAACAAAACACAATCTGACTATCCATTTTGCATTTTGTTAGAAGGAGAGTACACGCATGCTGCTGTTAAATTGTATGACACAACAGATTTTATTTATTCAAAATTAGCTATATCTGTGTTGCTAAGTTTGTTGCAGCATTCAAAAAGTCTATCTTAAGGGAGGACTCCATTGGTGATTAGGGAGACATACATATGTGCGATTTGCCAGTCTGCACTCCACCAAGGATTCCAGTCAAGCCTTCTGGATGGAGGATTTGTAGGACCTTCTCCTCCCAGTTAAAGAGTTGTAATTGGGAAGAGGAAAGCCACCATCAGTCCTCTGGGCCTCCAGGTGACATGTGGAGGCCAGTGAATGAACTTTCCCCCACTAGTCATTCCACCTCTTCCTAATCTCCTCCTGTGTGCACAGGTTGTTGGACACTGCATTAACCCTGTCAACCTTTCTGGTCCATATTTACTTTTTCTGGGAAATTGTAGTATTTTGGACTTGTGCTCCAAACAATTACGGCTCTACTCTAATGATTTCATCCACCACGACAGACAATTCTTCCTCTGGTAAATGGGGATTTATTCTCCGTTCCATTGTGAAATACATCTAAAGAAAGCGAGTGCTCCAAAAAATGAAGGGTACTGAAAAAAATTAGATACAACAAAGAAGACACAGAGGGAGATTTAAACTTGATCAATAAACCTGTCTCCTTTGTTGTGAATTTGTCTGTCTGTCTGGTCTTCTGAAGTGGAATGAAAAATAATTTTCAGTTCTTCCCAATTGTCCAATTTGCAACAGGTGTGGGATACTGGAATCTAAACCAATGGCCACAGCGACGGACTCCCACCATCATGGGCCCACCACTGACACAATGCCAGCACAACTGTGTAATCTAGATGGACTTGGGAGGATGCCGCTTTTAGGACGGCAACGGAGTGCTAGTCGTCGGCATTCAAGGTCACTGCATCGGCTACAAGGTGCTGCTGGCACGACGGAATACACTCCATTGTGGTGGTCTCAGCTGCAAAGCATCTAAATGCGGTGGGTAGGAGACTGCCAACTTGCAGGTCTTTTCAGGCCCATCACTAATGCGGCTTGGCAGTGAGACCACCAACATCTCAATCAGGCCCTTAGATAGGATGGTGGCTGCCAATTTGCGGCTGTTACCTGCCCAAATGGACAGCAACTTCAACAGGTGGTCCTCCATACAGCTCTCCTTGGGGGATAGAACTCAATTGGTAAAAATTATTACTGCTCCGGGATTCAATTATGCTTTTGATATGCTACCACTTGTAATTCCTACAGCATTCCTTTTGACAATAAATATACATGTTCAAGCGTTTATCTGGGTGGGCAGAAAGTTTAGGATTAAACCTGCAAAACTTCATGCAGACACAAGTGTTGCAGGTTTTCATCTACCAGATATGTATGTGTACTATCTTGCTCACCAAGTCTCTCACCCGGAATAATTTATGTCCCCTGCAGTGGATTGTCTCTCATGACTTACTATAGAAACAACTGTGGTGCACACAACAGCAGGCCTGAGTATACTATACTATACTGTGCCAAACCTTTCCAATTAATAATGTGCCCCCCCCACAATCCTGGCAATGTGAACAGTTTGGAGAGATGTGCATTGAAGCCTAGACATAAATTGGCAACTTCACAAGGGAACTTTTGTCTAACCCAGCTCCCAAGAAAGGTCATGACACTGTTGACTGGCCACAAAGGGCCGAGAGAGGAATTATGGTGACAGGATGTTTAGGATACCACTACCAATATGGTGAAGACAATGGAAGCCCTGTATAGGGCCTTTTCCCTAATGCTAGTAGACTATCAACTGTGTTGTCAATTACGCTATTGCTTAATCAGTGTGCTTGGTGCTGGCTAAGTGGGTCTATGAGAGTTACCTTTTAGGAAGTACTTACCTACATGGGACATTTCCATGGATGCTGACTCCAATATATACCAGATTAAAATTGGCTCACTATATTCTCGTAATATAGCTGTGAGGTGAGGTGGTATTGGTAGGCCTGCTTAGTTTTTGAATACACTCATGGAGACTGGTCAGATCAGCTCGATAATAATGACTTGATTCTAGTAGAGGCACAATTAAAGTTATACTATTTTAAAATCTTACATGACCGTACAAGTTGAATAGGGCTCATGACATCTGCTGGAGGTGTCAAGAACCTAGTTGCAACCTTCTCCATGTGCTGGCATCCTGTTTGAAATTATCATGCCACAGAACAGATATATGAAAGAAATAGCAAAATGCCAGTATTGTTCCCTTTATTGCATCAGCCAAACTTGCCACCTAACATGATGTCCTGGAGGTAAATGACAAAACTATTCATTGCAGAGATAGATATTGACAACTTTGATTGGTGGCAAAGGTCCGTATTCTCAGGCACAGGTGCCTGACAACACTTTGAACACACCAACAAAAGATGAGCAAACTCTTTGGTTTAGCCATTTATGAGAGGTGCCTATGTAAAATTTAGAACTAACGTACCCAATTCGAAGATGTGGGGTCCTTTGTATAAGGGTAATGAACCCTAGCCTCTATCACTTGATGATAAAGCACTGGAGTGAGCTTACTTAATATAGTTCTCATAATGTGTTTCCTATCCCATCAGCAAGACCATGACTCAATAGGAAGGAGAGATTTATGAATGGCGGACAGAATCCGCAAAACGTGAACTAGTGTGCTGAATGACTGACTATGGAGTTGTGATGGAAATGCTCTTTGTCTTGGTATTCTGCTCTTTGCTATTTGCTTAGTACTATTTACTTCTTGCTCTGTACTTGTTACTGATCACACTCTATTGACTGCATTATTATTGTTACATATTCTCCAAACTATCCTTTCTCATTATGTGTTTTTCTAACCTTTTTTTGCTTTTTTATTTTTTTTCTCTTATTATCAGGCACTAGGTATGCAGCTGATGGAAAACATGCTACGTTTCCTACGTCTCTTATGATTGTGTATTGTTATAGCCTAGATTATTGCTTTGAACATTTTGTGTTGTAAAATAATAAAGAATGAACACACCAACAAGAAAAACTGGTTGTTTGCTGCATATTCTGTACTTACACAATTCGAAGACATGGGGTCCTTTCATAAGGGTAAGGAGGAACCCTAGCCTCTATTACTTGATGATAAAGCATTAGTGTGAGCTTACTTAATATAATTCTCATAATGTGTATTCCTATCCCATCCGCAAGAGCGTGACTCAACAGGAAAGAGAGATTTATGAATGCCGGACAGAATCTGCAAAACACAAACTAGTGTACTGAATGACTAACTATGGGGGATGTGATGGACTGGGGGGAAAGTTTTGGGATGTGGAAATGCTCTTTGTTCTTGATATTCTGCTCTTTGCTATTTGCTTTGTACTATTTACTTCTTGCTCTATACTTTTTACTGATCACACTCTATTAACTGCATTATTATTGGTACATATTCTCCAAACTATCCTTCTTCATTATGTGTTTTTCTAACTTTTTTTGCTTTTGTTTTTTTCTCTTATCAGGCACTATGTTTACAGCTGATGTAAAACATGCTATGTTTCCTATGTCTGTTATGACTGTATATTGTTATAGCCTAGGTTTTTGCGTTGAACATTTTGCATTATAAAATAATGAAGAAAGAATACACCAACAAGGCAAACTGGTTGTTTGCTGCATATTCTGTACTTAGTGAAGACTTTTGGAGGTGTCTCCAAATGTTGCTCAAAATTGTAAAAGCAGCCTTGCATGTGTGGATGGGTAGATTTTGAATTTTTTAATTGAATCATTGCCCACTCAAATTCTATAATTATTTGTTTAGGTTAGTAGTTGCTAGTTAAATTTTTTATTTTGTTTAGTAAGTCATAATATGTTGCACTTTGTTTCTTAGGCAATGGTGTATACGTTAGGAATATGTCTATTATGACACTTTAATTGTATGCTGTATATTTGTATGAATGGTGGAGGATACAATTTGAAGTGATACATGTTACTCTTTGTGCAATTTTATCTAACATTTTGCAGAAGTTGTTGTTCTCTAGGATGGGTCTTTCTTTTGCAATGTTGATGTGTATTCTAGAGCTTGTAGATATAAATGAAAAGGTAAGTATTCATTATTGTTTAAGGAAAACAAAATCAATGTTTGACAATTATATTGCAGTTTTTATGTTAATTTACTTAATTACAGTGATTTATAGTAATTTTTGTGAAGTGGTGATCCTGTCCTTCGATCAGGAAAACTGGCAGAGGTTTGTCTTTTTCCAGTTATAGCATTTTAGTGCAAAATGTAGGTGATTTTTACTCTTTTTATAATGAAGTATTAATTATTTTGTGTTAATTAGGTGAACAGTTCTATTGGCTATTTTGGTTTAGGTTGCATGCTAATGGTCCCTTAGTGTGAGTTTTGAATCCCCTTTTTAAATTTGTTCATTATTTGGTGAAGTTTCTTTTTTAGTGAGGTATATGTTTATCTTCAAATACTATTATATGTATGCATTTATAATGTTTTATGTATTTATCATAATCATCATTTTATTGATTCTTCTACTTGGCACAATTTGTTTAATGTATGTAATGATTTCAGTGTATTGTAAATCATTTTTAGGTTGTATTCAATTCTTTTTTTATAAGCAATGACTTTTTTTCACAAGAATACAGGTTTAACAAAATGTACACTAATGTTATACATTGTTCAGAGATGTTCTCTTGTATGCGTCATTAAAATAATTCTTTATAGTGTTATATTATCTTATGTTATATGATTGTTAACAATAATTTTGTTTGAGATGTATTTATTTTGCATGTGTTTAAGGAGTGAACAATATTTTGTTATTGATATTACTTATGACATGACATGAAAAAGGAATGTATAGAGCACACTTATGCCCATAGGAATCTTGTCACTAAAGAAGCTAATATGAGACTTGCATAGTTCTATTAAACTTAATATGAAAAAACAAGTTTTTAAGTCCTTGTAATAAGACTATAGATCTAAATAGATCTAGTATTTAAAGTAAGAATGTTCCATTAACTGTAAGTTGCCTAAGATAAGCTTTTACCTCCACAAGGTGTTCTCTATGTAGTATGGATTCTGGCTTGAGGAACTGACACGTTCAATTAGGAGTGAATCCTGTGGTGAGGAGCATGAATTCAAGATTTAACTTTCAGATGGACATTGTGATTGCATCAAAGAGCATTGGAGTGGAAGCTTCCAGTAACCCATTACTTATGCAAGGACAGTACCTTTACATACAGGCCGCAACATGTCTTGGATTGTAGACAAACACAAATTTTAATTAGAGCAGATCCATGTACAGATCGAATGTTATATTCTGGAGTGCTTGGTCAGATTTACCACAGAGTGTGGAAATTGGAACTTGGGAATGCAGTGGGCTTCCTGTTCTATTAATAGGTTTGTCATTGGTCTGGTGGATCCTTTAGTATTGCATACCTGCCTCAATGTGGGAATGGAGCAGGATGGTTATTTATCAGTAGCTGCCAGTAGATTTAAATTTACTGGAATGAATGAAAACAGAGCAGTTGTGAGATTTATTTTAAAACAATTTGTTTAAAAATGATTTTGTTGCAGCATTAATGTGTCTACTTCTGGATTGTTCAAAGTGGAATTGACATATTTGCGCCAAGAGAGGACTAGTCCTGGATAAAGTGATCCGTGGGCGACTCTTATGTACATATGTTAGATAGCTATGTGTTTTAGGGACTAAGCAAGCTTTTTCAGGCTTTTGTAATGCAGGAATGCATCAGGTATGATAAGCTGTGTCCATTTGCGATTGTGAACTTTGTGACCAATTGTGCTGTACCAAGTTCACAGGAGGCAGTCATTAGCTGTTGTGGGAGATAATCATTGAAGACTTTTGGCCGGTGAACTGCGGAGCAAATGAATCAGAAAGTAAACAAGAGCTGGATGGCCAAGCACAAAGGGGCAGATTTAAGAGCCCCCAGCGCCTCCTTGCCCACATTAGCATAACTTATTATGCTAATATGTCCCAATAAGGCCAAAATTGCTGCACCAAATTTCCAAAGTGGCACAATGCATGCATTGCACCACTTTGTAACCCTTTGCACTACATTAAGCCTGTGCCAGGCATATTGTATGCAAAGAGGACTTTCCCCCGTTGGAGGGGTGGGGAGAAAAAATGGCACAAAGAAATCAAAGAGATTTCTCTGTATCATTTTTTTCAGCACTTTTAACTCCTACTCAAAGCATTGTTTACAATGTGCCTCAATAGACTTTGCAGGATAAGCGTCAACATTTTTGGCGCTAATCCTGCAAAGCTCCGAACTAGCATAAATTTTTTTGATGCTAGTTCCCCTAACTGTCGCCATGGTGCGCAGTATCTTAAATAAGGCATACACATGGTGGAGTTATGGGGGCACTAAGGGGTGCAAAAAGGTGGCCCTGCACTGAGTGTAGTGCCACTTTTGTTAAATCAGGCCCTGAATGTTCTCACCAATGATTTCCTATTTTACTTGTTTTCATATGGCATCAGCAACCCAACCTTATTAAGGCATGACCTTGCGATAGGCCGTCCTATTTAAATAATACGATTACTTAGATGAAACTATCTGCCATTAATTTATTGTAGAGTTATGAATAATGCATAGATGCAGATTTTAGTTTATGATAAGCCAAAATTACAATCAGTCTATTTGTTTACTGAAGTTTTACCCCTGGTGGTAGAACAGGTAGGAAATCGGTCTCATAGTCCTTTGCTCTTGACTACAGCAAGCTAGATGGCTTGATCCTAGCATTACGATCAGCCAGTCATTTGGAGGCTGCTGAGGATCGGTCTGACACTCCCCACTGCCCTATCATCAAGACACATGCAGTCCTATAGAGGGCTGAAGCAAAACACCCAGTTGTAACCTCACCCACGCCGAAACACATACCAAAGCTGTTGCAGCCCAGAACAGGCCAAATAGAACCTTTAGTAGTTGCAGCCTTGACTGGGCGGATATACAAAAGCATTTAGGGCCAGAATTATGGAAGGTGGTGCTGCACCGAGAGCAGCGTCACCTTCCCTGCCCCCCCTACCGCCACAATGTGTGCTCCATATTTAAAATGCGGTGCAGGGTAGGGGGCAATAGTGTCTTTTTTATGAAGCTCTTGATGTACTCTGCAGGAGTAGCGCCAAAATATTGGCGCTACTCCTACAGAGTCCATAGGGGCCCATTCTAGAGAATGGAAGCCACCTTTTAACACCTGCTCTTGAGCAGGCGTTAATAGTGCCATAAAAATGGCACAAGGAAATCTCATAGATTTACTTGCGCCATTTTTCAAGCAACCTAACGGGGGAATGCCCCCTTTGCATACATGTTGCCTGGCACAGGCATCATGTAGCGTAAAGGGTTACAGAGGGTTACAGAGTGGAGATATGCATGCACGGGGATTTCTGCCTTGCTGGGTCAAATTAAAATAAAAAATAATGACGTTTATGTGGTGCAAGGTGGAGCTAGGTGACTATAAGTATCCTCCTTAGCCTTTTTGTGGGTCTCACTGAGAACCATGGATAGGCCAGCAGAGCCTCTGTCACACAGGTCACTCCTGGCTTTGCCCTTAGGTAGTTTAATTTATCTGGATGTTCCTCAAACCAGGTTTGGCTCTGTGCTGATCACGCTGTCCTGCTCTCAAGTACACCAAAGGCCGTTGTAGCCTAATAGATAATCTTGTTATGTTTATGAACATCAATACTGCAAAATCACACTATGTAGCATGTGGTCCTAAAATTAGACCCATCTGAATTAAGGGGAAAAACATCACAAATTATTCTTTGCTGTAGTGGCTCCCCTTTGTTTTAATCATTCTTTTGGGGCCGTGAATTCATTGGCTTCTATTGTGGCAGTAGGAATATCTTCAGATCTTGGTCCGTTTTATCTTTTTCTGTAAATGTTATGACCTTTCAGATGCCAATATTTATTATGTTCTTAAAACATATCACTTTTAGCAATACAAACCTGCACTTCCTCCATATTCTATGTGACCAGCTGTAATCAATTCTCTGGGTGGAATCTGGAAAAATGCTAAATGCTGGTGCAAGGCAACAGGCCTTTAGCTTCTGCTAACACTACACTTTGAAGTTTCTGCTTTATATTTACTATGTACCTTTTATTGGAAGGGACTCCCAGGGAGTTAACTTATCTTTACAATCTATGGTGGTTTGAAAATTGTACTTGTATTGGAATTTCATGAACATAATTTGTATTTTTGCTCTTTTTTTATTATTCTTTTAATAATCAACCAAAGATGTATAGAATGATTGGTTGATTCCTCAGACTAGGAATATGCTGAACGTCTCTCCTGTGCTAGACAGACTCCTCCTCAGCCTGCAGGCAGGCTTCTAGGCATTAGACAGGACCTCATATCTTCCAGTAAAAAGTGCAGATGCCAAGTGATCTCCCCTAACCCTTGAGAGACTGGCTGTCATACAGATATCAATCCTGGGTATACAGAATTTATTCCAGTACTTTGCAGATCAATTCCTTCCTTGAGCATGAGGAAAGTGGAACTAGAAGACCGTGGGGTAGTTGTCCCCCAATTGTATACATATTTTTGTAGACAGGTGATGTGGATCCACTGTCTCAAATTTCAGAAGTGGCTTGAAATGGTTCTCTCCCAAGTGTCTCTCACTGGCTGCTCTGTAGACACAGCCTCTGAGTTAAATGTTTCCTCACACAGTAGGTATGTGTGGACTGTTTCCAGACTGGATGAGTCTAAAATGGGCATAATGGATGGGAATTTTCTATTCCTGCTGTCATCACCTTCTCTGAAACAGTAATCAAGGTTAAACAAAGGAGGGGACCAGACCCAGAAACTTGCCCACTTTGAAGAAAAGAAACTGCAATTACACCCTTCACCCCAACAATTCACCAAATGGCAGAGTTGAGGAGCTGAGGAAAAGTAATCAGCAGCCACATGTTAACAAACTCTCCATGGAATTTTTAGAGGTGGCCCTGATTCCATCCTCCTCTAGTATCTGAATCAACAACCTTCAGCCATAGGAATCCTGGAAATGCACTTTGACTGTCTGGGAAAGCTGTCATCATCATGCTAATTGTTCCATGCTAAACCATGGTGATCCAAATGGATCCTACTAGCTTCAGTACTCAGCCATGTACACACACAGAATACTACTACTACACATGTGCCACATACAAGCTACACAGACATCCACTCTGCATGGGACCAGATCAGGTAAAAGGTCTGGGTCTTCACATGGCTGAAATTTACACAAGAAGGCCTGTAGGCCACTCTCTCACTCACTGACTTACATAAAAAGGTCCAGAAACAATATGTTCCCGAATCACAAAGATAAACTTACACCTGGAGATTGAGGGGCTTATTTACAAGCCTCTTGTGCCACCAGAGCATCACTTTCAGCAATGCTCCGGTGGCACTGTGGCCATTTCCACATTTATGAGTCAGTGCAAAGCCACTTTGTGTGGCGTAATGCCGCCTTGTAAATATGACTCTGCCAACGCAGTTTTCTGCAGCGGAAGGGCGTGCAATGAGTGTTGCTGTGGGCGTTCACATTCAGCACCCATTGCTTTTCACACTGACCCAGATTTACAAAAACTCATAAATCTGAGGCAGCACCAAACACTAATGCCACCCCGGGGAGCGTTGGAGTGATGCAACAAGTAGAAATACTTTTATTTCTCCTCGTTTTTGCTTTTTCCATGTGTGTTGCATTCTGAAGCACATTCGGAAAAACAAAAACACCATTTATGATTGTTTACGTGCAGAAAGGCGTCCCTTCATGCACATAATCATTAAATAATGACGATTTTCTCCTTCTATGTGTGTTGTATTCTACAGCACACAAAAAAGTAACATCTCACCATTATTGATTGTTTATGTGCAGGAGGGGACACCTTCCTGGACATAAACAATCATTCCCATAGCACAGGCACCCTTGCAATATGGTGAATGGGTGCCAGCATTGGTGCTAGGCTACTAATTTTAGCACTAGCGCAGGGGAAGAGTACAGAAATGCATTGTATCTTGTAGATACACCGCACTTCTGCCCTTTCCCGGTGGCACAGGGCAGCCAGCAAGACACTAGCTGCCCCACCCTGTGCCACTGAGGTTTGTAAATAAGCCCAAAGTTTAGAAGTAAAGTCTAACTTTAGACCTGAAGTCTAACTTTAGTCTAAATGTAGACTTCTTTTTGTTGTAAATAGACTTTTGCTCGTAGGCGAGATTGCTGCTTTAGGGATGACAGTACTTTTGTTTGTAGGCAACTGAGTTTTTCCTACAACATGTTAAAACTGTCGGACCAACCCTCCTGGTACACAAGCAACAATGAAAGAAGCATAATTGTGAAGATGAGAGTTGTGAATACAAAGACTCCCACCATCTTTCAAGAACATGTGATTTAAAATCCCTAGCACAGAGAACTTAATCTGTAACCTGATGAGAGCTAGGTGTGATAAACCTATGTCCATGTCCATGAGAGGCGCCCCACAACCCTCATTACCTTTGCATGAAGTCTCTAGGTTAGACTCCGTGGTGACACCAAGGCTGAATTCTGCAGCGAGGTGACATGCAGAAAAGATGGAATAGATGGCATCTGGAAGGAATCCCTTGGATAACCTTGTCCATATGAGATGTATTTATACAGATCATGTAGGACCCCCAATGCAGGTATGTTCCCAAACAATTAATAAGGAGGCAGACTTGCGGTGGCAATTATGTAAAAACTCCCCAACAAGTGTACATTATGTTCCTGTCACACGTAAGATAGAAAGGGACATGATGTGAATACCTACGTACATTACTTAATCATGACAATGATAGTGATGCCTTCACAAAGTGGCTCTGATAATGCAAATTAAAACATTTCTCTAGCTATAAATAATATTAGCCATCTTAAAATAAATAATAAAATAAATTGGCTAAGGAAGAGCAAGCTAAGTAGGTTTAAAGTCACTAGGTGAAGGGGGCACAGGCCTGCAATCCAAAAGGCTAATCTAACCTCCTGAGTCCCAATAAAAGCTAATTTGGATTCACTACAGGGTCTAAAGTTAGCCTTAGGTTCTAAAGTTAAACATCAATTCTAAACTTAGATTTTAGGTCTAAACTTAGGGCCTGATATAGATCCTTGCGGAGGGGAATACTCTGTCACAAACGAAACGAATATCCCGCCCACCGTATTATGGTCCCTGTATTTCCAATGGGGATCGTAATACAGCGGACGGGATACCCTTCACATTTGTGATAGTGTATTTTATCCGCCAAAATCTAAATCAGACTCTTAGACTTGAAGTCTAACTTTAGAAATGAAGATTAAATTTAGACCTGAAGTCTACACCTAATCATCAAGTCTAAACTTAGACTTTAGGCCTAGACTTAGACTTTAAGACTAAACTTGGACTTCAGGTTCAAGTTTATCATTGTAAATCAGGCCCTATCAGTCTCAAAAACACTGTATGCCATCCCCACAGCTTTAAGTGCTATTCGTAGGAACAGTAGTTTTCTGTCCACTTTGAGGCTTGAGGCACCCCCTCCAGATCACAGGACAGATCCTGGTTGTTGGACTTGGCCTCTTGGCAGGTTCATCCCCTGACATTTTGCCTCCTTCCTCCTATTTTTCTGACCCCTCGCTGTTGGCTCTAGGACTCTAAGCACAGATCAGTGCTAAATTGCAGGTGCTCTCCCTTCTAAAGTTGGTATGATTGGCTTATACCTAATTGGCATATTCATTTTACCTGTAAGTCCCTTGTACAGTAGTATCCCTGTACCCAGGGCCTGTAAATTAAATGCTACTAGTGGGCCTGCAGCACTGCTTGTGCTACCCACCTAAGTAGCCTATCAAACCTGTCTCAGGCCTGCTAGCACAGGGCCTGAATGCGCAGTTTTCTGCCACAGGGACCTGGCATCTAAATGTACTTGCCATGCCCAGAACTCCCCTTTTACTACATGTAAGTCACCCCTAAGGTAGGCCCTAGCTAGCCCTGTGGGCAGGGTGCTATGTATATAGAAGGCAGGACATGTGCCAAGTAGTGTGGCCTGCCCTGGTAGTGACAAACAGCCTATTTGGTTTCTCACTGCTGTGAGTGCTGCCCTCTCATAGGATTGCATTGGAAATGCCCTGCCTTATGTGTGGGTTTATTGTCTGATTTATGAGGGGTAGAGTAGGCATGTTTGGTATGGTTAGAATGGTGGTAAGAAATGCTGCTTACTGGTGTGGGAGGATTTTTTATTACTATTACAGAAATTCCACTTCTAGAAAGTGAGAATTTCTCTGTGCTTATGACTCTGGTGTTTTGCAGCTTGACTCCAATCCACGTTTGGGCAGAGTGACAGTTGGGCTGTGTGCATACTTTTCAGACAGCCTGTACAAAGGGAGGGTGGAGGTGTCACAGAGTTGCATCTGCATACTGAATAGTCTTCCTGGGCTGAGAGAAGGGAGAGGCTGTGCCCTGGCCACACAAAAAAGGGTTGTTTAACCCCAACTGATGTTTGGAGCCTGTGCTGGAGGAGGGAGGAGGTACTCCCAGAACCAGTTGTAACTGGTTGGAACCTCCTCTCCCCTTCTTTGTTAACGCACTGAAAAACTGAGTATAAGTAAAGGGGAATTTTACCCACAATGGGGAGATACTTTGGAAACATGCTTGTAACTGGACACAGAATGCTTCTGGAGGGACTCACCAGGAATCGCTTGGGACTGCTGCGGCTGTGCTGACCTGTGACCTACCTGGTCACCAGGAAGAATTGCCAACTGACTGCAATCCTTTGTGCTGGCCTACTTCAGGGCCCTGCCAACCCTGTGATCCAGCTGCTGTGTCCCCCAGGGGCAGGGTGCTGTGGCCCCTGACCCCTGCGTCTGCATGAAGCACAAGAGGAGTGCTTCTTCATATTGTCCTGGAAAGTGCCTGGAGCAGTGCTTTATTTTGTCTGTTCATACAATGTGAAAGTGCTTTGTTTCATTGTCCCCAGCTCTCGTAAGCATGTTGCAGTGAAAGGAATCACTGCCATGGCCCGGGTGCCTTTGGAGGACAGAACACATTGGAATCACACTCCGCCGAGTGCGCTCCTAGCTGTGCCCCCAGGGTGAAGCATGCTCTGCAGAGCGCCCCAAGGGCACCCAGAAGGCCTTCACTTAGGGCCGATCACCACTGCGACCCGGGCGAATCTGCAGGAAAGTTCGAGCAGGGAAGGAAGCCTCATCAGCAGCTCCCCGTCCCACCGGAGCTGACTGGGTGTGTATTAGTTGGGCAGGGAAGGAAGCCTCTTTGGAGGCTCACCCTGCCCCCACCGGGGTCCTGATTGTTGGTGGGAGACAGCAGGCGAGGTGGAAGCCTCACCGGAAGGCCCCCGCACTGCAAGGTCTCATTGTGGCCCCAAGTGTTGTTTTGGCTTTGCTCCTCCCCCCTGGACACCCCATAGTGGTCCGGAGGAGGCCCAGAGATCGCAGTCCCCAGCAGGGGCCACAACATAAAAATTGGAGGGGGTGTGTGCTGTTCCCCTCCCCCAAAATCACTACAAGGCCCCCGTTGTGTACAAAGGTGCACCAGGGGCCCCCTCGGTGTATTTCATGGCACCAGAGGTGCCTATTCATCAAAAACAGGTACTATTGAGGGACCATCCTCTTTCCCGATGTTCCTATTATGGACTTGTGGAATTGATATGCTAACCTGTTTTGGGTATAATGTGACATATATGTGCTGATGTTACTATTACGAGCATTCTATGCTAATGTGTTTTTATGACTTGCCATATGCTTTCTAGTGTTCCTGGTATGGGCATTTATGATATTTCTATGACAAGTGCAGTGCTTTAGTAATGTGATTCCTGACTACTGCTAATGTTGCAGAATAATACGTAACCGGTGTGTTATGTGTGACTACTGCTGGTTTCTGCAGAGTAACTATTGTATAACATTCTGACAACTCCTTGAGTAGCAGGGTATTACTGACATGTTGTGTTTGGTCTAATAGTTATGTTGTGTACAATACAGTTTATTTTTATATTACGTGGAGTTGTGTTCCTTTTGTGGTGGGGCTAGTGCGTCACGTGTGTTGTGTGTGTTGTGTAAACGCTTTACACATTGCCTTTAGGATAGGCCTGACTGCGTGTGCCAAGCAACCAAATAGGTGAGCAGGGTTTGTCTTGAACGTGTAACTCCCTTCCCCTGACTAGAGTGGGTGGGTTCTGCCTGGCTTAGGTGCACACCTCAGCCAACCAGAAACCCCATTTCTAACACTGGTCCTCACATTGTCAGGAATAGACTTAGACTTTGCACACTCTACAGTAGTATAACAACAAGGCCAAAACAAATACCAGCATACCAGATACACACAGGTGGGAACTCATTGCTTCTGAACATGTCTGTATACCATGCAGAGGACATTGCTGTCCCAATAATAGGTTAGTACCAAAATGACTACAAATGTATGCTGACTGAAAGGTATAGATGGTGACTAAGTGAGAAAACCAGGGTAACACAGCAATGTGAAAAGGTTCTCTCTGATGTCAGCACGGCATAACTGGTGCCACTAACAGGCTAATACCTGATAGTTAGACAGAAAGGGCATGTACTGCCAGAAAATGTCGGAGTGGACTAGAGCCCTGACCTTCCAAAACCTTGCAACGGTGTGAGATTGTAGAAAAATGTTTGTATTTGTGGAGCTGAGTTTTGTCAGGCATTGTTTCTTTACAATGGTTTTACTTCTGGGATCCTAACGTTAGATTTTGGATCATTTTTTGGGTGGTTTTTGGTATTGTCAGTTCATGAGGCACTATGTGACATTAAGCTCTGTGCCCCTTTATTTAGGTAAATTACATGTAGATTTTGCAGACGGTTTTATCTCCAGGGTCGTTGCCCTTTTTACAATTTGAGATAGAAGCCAGAGTAAAGTGTTGGACAGACCAAAAACAGGAAGAATAGATTGGCTTGTTGTCCTTATTTGTTTGTAAATATCTACAGCTGTGATTGAATGTCTCTTATATGTACCTAATTTATCCTGTTCACTTTTATGAATGTCATTCTTTTAAGTATGCAAGCGAGAATTCTCTGGATCTCTGTTTTTGAGTGTATCGTGGTAATTTAAAAGAGATAGGAAGTTATTGTTGCATTAAGGTCTATGACTTTGTGGTAGTCTCCTGCATTTAAAACGTTCAATTAAATATGCCTGCAATGCAATAAAAAACACATTGAAAAGAAATAATCTACTTCAACCACAGGAGATTTGGTAGTGTTCTGCTCATTAACTTTATCCAGTCGAGGGAATTCACTTCATCCATTTAATATGTGCTAAAACTGCAAGCATTTAATTCATCTTGCTTCATATATTTTTACAAGAAAATGCGTATTACAACCGCAACGGTTTACCAGACAAATTCATGCACGATGCATGTGCAGCATTTTTATGAATGTGACAGCGTGACAGGATGGGAAGATGCGAGCAGTTTCAGGGCACCTGAGTAATGAGGTATTTAGCAACGTTAGCTGATTTGGGGTGATGTGTTTATTTTGACTTAGAATTGAAACTGGACCAACTTCTAAGTGAATAATGCACAGACGTTGTGCATTTTCATATAACATTTTCACCTGGAGCCAAAAGTCCGTTAAATGTAACAACATTTACTCAAGCCGATAAAGAAGTACATGAAATTTGGAGAAACGTCCCTAATTATACATTTGTCAGATGTGTGTTGGGGCTAAGTTGGCTTTTTTTATGTTTTGACTCAAAGGTGTTGTTCAGCAGCACCTTGAGGCGAAGTTTTAAATGTTGGTTTACAAAAGTGAGCCCCAGACAGTGGCCCTCATCATGAACACGGCGGTAAAAACCACTGTGTTCATTCTGGCGGTCGTATTAGGAACATTCCTGTGGGCCGGCGGGCGGAAACATTATTTCCACCTGCCGGCCCACAGGAAGGCCTGGCCGGGACATTGAATCTGCCAATGCCTCTGTGCGGCGGGTGCAGCTGCACCCGTTGCGCAGATCACTGCCTGAAAATCGGGCAGTGACCTGCGCGATATGGCACTGCACCGGGCCCCTGCACTGCCCATGCCAAGTGTATGGGGAGTGCAGAGGCCCCCAGGGGTGCCCCGGTGCACCCTTTCCACCAGCCTTTCCCTGGCGGGGAAACCTGCCAAGGAAAGGCTGGTAGCTGAGGAAACATTATCTGAAGGTCAGCACCGCTGCCCTGTCGGATAATGTTTCTGACCGCCGCCAGGCTACCTGACGGAGGCAGTCTGGCGGTGAGTGAGTGCTGCCGATGGTGGCCCTCATTGCGTACATTATATGGCGGTGTGGCCCACCATGCCGGCTGGTGGTTTTACCCGCTACCGCTGGCATGGCGGGCCACATCGCCATGTTCATAATGACCGCCATTGTGTTGGAATGGAAAACAAAGTACGTTTATTCCATCTATGTAGGGAAGCATAAAATGCAGAGTCTATCAGTTTAAAACACAAAAAGGAACCCTCCCACTGAACAGGGAGTTTCTGGTAGCCCAGGATGTTCCTACGTGGGTCGAGGCAAACAATAGAACCCTGGAGCCACCCAAATACATTCCCAAGGGCCCGCATCCATCCGTCTATGCTTGCCCCCTTGAAGACGCTATTTTTACCCACTATAGACACAACTGCTGTCCTTTCACATCTCTCCTACTTGTCCACTCAATGATCTCCTGTGGGCTCCTAACACTCTTAACCCCTTAGCTGCTGGGCCTTTCCCCCCCAGTGCTGAGCCCTTTTTTGGCTATTTGGGGTAGTTCGCGCTTAGGGCTTCATAACTTTTTGTCCACATAAGCTAACCACGCCAAAATTGCGTCCTTTTTTTCCAACATCCTAGGGATTCTAATGGTACCCAGAGTTGGTGGTTTCCCCTGGAGGAGACCAAGAAAATAGCCAAAATACAGTGAAAATTTAGTTTTTTCCAAAAAAATGGGAAAAAAGGGCTGCCGAAGAAGGCTTGTGGTTTTTTCCCTGAAAATGCCATCAACCAAGGGTTTCTGGTGCTGAAATCACTATCTTCCCACCTTTCAGGAACGGGCAGACTTGAATCAGAAAACCGAATTTTTCAACACAAATTTGGCATTTTACTGGGACATACCCCATTTCTACTATATTTGGTGCTTTCAGCCTCCTTCCAGTTAGTGACAGGAATGGGTGTGAAACCAATGCTGGATCCCGGAATTCTAAACATTTCTGAAAACTAGACAAAATTCTGAATTCAGCAAGGGGTCATTTGTGTAGATCCTACAAGGTTTTCCTACAGAAAATAACAGCTGAAATAAAAAAATATTGAAATTGAGCTGAAAACAACAGCCATTTTTCTTTATGTTTTACTCTGTAACTTTTTCCTGCGATGTCAGATTTCTGAAAGCAATATACCGTTACGTCTGCTGGACTCTTCTGGTTGCGGGGATATAAAGGGCTTGTAGGTTCATCAAGAACCCTAGGTACCCAGAGCCAATAAATAAGCTGCACCCTGCAGTTGGTTTTCATTCTATACTGGGTATACAGCAATTCATTTGCTGAAATATGAAGAGTGAAAAAGAGGTATCAAGAAAACCTTTGCATTTCCAAAATGGGATCAAGATAAGGTTTTGAGGAGCAGTGGTTATTTGCACATCGCTGAATTCCGAGGTGCCCATACTAGCATGTGAATTGCAGGGCATTTCTCAAATAGACGTCTTTTTTACACACTCTCTTATATTTGGAAGGAAAAAATGTAGAGAAAGATAAGGGGCAATAACACTTGTTTTGCTATTCTGTGTTCCCCCAAGTCTCCCGATAAAAATGATACCTCACTTGTGTGGGTAGGCCTAGTGCCCGCGACAGGAAATGCCCCAAAACACAACATGGACACATCCTATTTTTTTTATAGAAAACACAGCTGTTTTTTCCAAAGTGCCTACCTGTAGATTTTGGCCTCTAGCTCAGCCGGCACATAGGGAAACCTACCAAACCTGTGCATTTCTGAAAACTAGAGACCTAGGGGAATCCAAGGAGGGGTGACTTGCGGGGCTCGGACCAGGTTCTGTTACCCAGAATCCTTTGCAAACCTCAAAAAGTGGCTAAAAAAACAAGTTTTCCTCACATTTCGGTGACAGAAAGTTCTGGAATCTGAGAGGAGCCACAAATTTCCTTCCACCCGGCGTTCCCCCAAGTCTCCCGATAAAAATGATACCTCACTTGTGTGGGTAGGCCTAGCGCCCGCGACAGGAAACGCCCCAAAGCGCAACGTGGACACATCAAAATTTTTGGAAGAAAACAGAGGTGTTTTTTGAGAAGTGCCTACCTGTAGATTTTGGCCTCTAGCTCAGCCGGCACCTAGGGAAACCTACCAAACCTGTGCATTTCTGAAAACTAGAGACCTAGGGCAATCTAAGGAGGGGTGACTCGCGGGGCTCGGACCAGGTTCTGTTACCCAGAATCCTTTGCAAACCTCAAAAAGTGGCTAAAAAAACAAGTTTTCCTCAGATTTCGGTGACAGAAAGTTCTGGAATCTGAGAGGAGCCACAAATTTCCTTCCACCCGGCGTTCCCCCAAGTCTTCCGATAAAAATGATACCTCACTTGTGTGGGTAGGCCTAGCGCCCGCGACAGGAAACGCCCCAAAGCGCAACGTGGACACATCAAAATTTTTGGAAGAAAACAGAGGTGTTTTTTGAGATGTGCCTACCTGTAGATTTTGGCCTCTAGCTCAGCCGGCACCTAGGGAAACCTACCAAACCTGTGCATTTCTGAAAACTAGAGACCTAGGGGAATCCAAGGAGGGGTGACTTGCGGGGCTCGGACCAGGTTCTGTTACCCAGAATCCTTTGCAAACCTCAAAAAGTGGCCAAAAAAACAAGTTTTCCTCACATTTCGGTGACAGAAAGTTCTGGAATCTGAGAGGAGCCACAAATTTCCTTCCACCCGGCGTTCCCCTAAGTCTCCCGATAAAAATGATACCTCACTTGTGTGGGTAGGCCTAGCGCCCGCGACAGGAAATGCCCCAAAACAGAACGTGGACACATCACATTTTTTCATAGAAAACAGTGCCTACCTGTGGATTTTGGCCTCTAGCTCAGCCGGCACCTGGGGAAACCTAGCAAACCAGCACATTTTTGTAAACTAGAAACCCAGGGGAATCCAAGATGAGGTGACTTGTGGGGCTCGGACCGGGTTCTGTTACCCAGAATCCTTTGCAAACCTCAAAATGTGGCTAAAATACCACGTTTTCCACATATTTCGGTGACAGAAAGTTCTGGAATCTGAGGGGAGCCACAAATTTCCTTCCACCCAGCGTTCCCCCAAGTCTCCCGATAAATATGATACCTCACTTGTGTGGTTAGGCCTGGTGCCTGCGACAGGAATAGATCACACAACGGTCAATGTTGGTCCTTACGTGAGGCAGCTGTTGACCCTGGGGTGATCCATTCCTGACACAGGCACTAGGTGTAGGCACTCAAGTGGGGTAGTGTTTTTATCAGGACAGGTGAGGAGTCACTGGGTGGTAGGAATGTTGTGGATCCCAGCATATTCCTGTAGTTTGTGTGACAGAAATGCGAGAAAAATAGAGTTTTTTTCTCAACATTTCAGCTTTGCAGGGTATTCTGGGTAAGAAAACTTTGGGGAATCCACACAAGTCACACCTCTGTGGACTCCCCCGAATGTCTAGTTTCCAGAAATGTTTGGGTTTAGTGTGTTTCTCTATATGGCTGCCGAATCCAGGACCAAAAACACAGGTGCCTGCCTTACAAAACCAGTTTGTTTTGCCATAGACAATTTTGATGTCTCCACAATATGATTTGGGTGGTGGAATTTGGGGCTGAACTAAATTGGTGAGCTCCCAAGAGAGCACTCTCTCTCTGCTTGCCGCCGCATTCACCTGCTCTCTGGGTTGGCCTAACCCACTATTACCCAGTTGCACGAACAGCTTGCGAAGGGACAGCAGGACTGTCCTCATCACCTCCCTCATAATGTACTGGAAGAGGAGTTTTCGAATGGGACTCCTCTGACTGAAAAATCACTCCCAGAGTCTGCGCCATTGTCCTATCCCTCAGATGCTGTCTCAGTATCTGATGTCTCAGTCTCTGATCCTATGTCAGAGCGGTCCTCTATAACCCGAGTGCAGGCAGCAGTCATCCATCAAGATGCCATCTCTGCTATTGGCTAAACTGTTGCTCTAAAACACTAGCCTACGTAGACAGTCACAAAATCGATGGTGTGTGTGAGATACGTGCAACAGTAGAGGCCACCTTACCTGCGCTTCTTCCCTCAATCAGCACGTACTTTCAAGACACTCAAAAAACACCTTGTCACATACCATTCGTCACAGTCTTTAGCACCTCCTGCGCCCAGTCCAACAATCATTATTGGTGCTCCCACTCCCTCCTCCTCGGATTCCCTCATTACCACCCAGCAAAAGTGCCCTTCATCTCTCCATAGACTTTACTAATGTACTCAGCTATTTACATAAAATACAGATGTGCTCTTTGCAGTAGGCATATAAACCTTCTGCGCTTCTTTATGGCACTAAAACTGCCACTAGACAAGTCGGACCCTTTTCCCCCCCAGGGAAACCACACACATATTGACAAAAGTGATGTATATATGACAGCCAACCACCTGAAACTCAACTCAAGCAAAACCGAAATAATCCTCTTTGGCCCTCACCAAAAAAACCTGGGACCCCCCATGGTGGCCCACCACGCTAGGCCCTGCACCCACCCCCGCCAACTACGCACGCAACCTCAGCATCATCCTAGACTCCTCCCTCTCTATGACCCAACAAATCAACGCTCTTACCTCCTCATGCTTCAACAAACTCCGTATACTGAAAAACATTAAAATGGATCCCCACAGAGACCAGAAAAACTGTCACTCACGCACTCATCAGCAGCAGGCTTGATTACAGAAACGCCCTCTACGCCGGCACCACTCTAAAACTCAAGTGCAAACTACACGCATCCAGAACTCAGCAGCACGACTCATCCTCGACCTCCACCGACACGAACACATCTCTCCACACCTCAAATCCCTCCACTGGCTCCCCATTGACAAAAGGATCACCTTCAAGATCCTCATCCTCACACACAAATCACTCCACAACACAGGCCCTGCCTACCTCAACGAGAGTCACCTTCCACACCCCCACACGAAACGTCCGTTCAGCTGACCTCTCTCTCGCCTCTGACCCCCGCATCAAACACACCACCACCTGGGGCAGATCCTTCTCCTACATTGCACCCAAAACATGGAACGCACTCACAACCCACATTCGCAAGACCCAAAACCTACTTCTTTTCAGGAAGGGCCTCAAAACCTGGCTTTTTGAACAGTGAACCTCCTAGCCCCTTTCCCGCCCCCCCGTCCCCCCCCCCCCCCAGCGCCTTGAGACCCTCACAGGTGAGTAGCGCGCTTTATAAATCTCTTTGATACAGATCTACCTATATATATATATATAAATATATATCTATATAGATATATCTATAGATATATCCATGTACCTAGATATATCCATCTACATAGATATATATATATATAGATATATACATATATTTTTTTTTAGTTGTTGTATGGTTTCCTTGGGGGCAGGTCACTGCCCGATTTTGAAAAAAAAAAAAATCCCCTGGGGGGGGGGGGGGGGGGGGCGCGATCGCGCCCCCCCCCCTCACCAGGGGGCACCTACCTTTTTATTTTTTTAGGAAAATTATCCGGGGGGGGGGGGGGCGGCCCGTTTTCCGGGGGGGGGGGGGGCTGCCCCCCAAAAGTGAAATCCCTGGTGTCTAGTGGGGTTTCCTGGCCCCCGATCGCAGCTGTGCTGCGATCGGGGGCCAGGAAACCGTTTCAGAAGGCCTCATAAGAAAGGGGAGACTCTCCCCTTTCTTACGAGGCCTTCTGAAACTGTTTCTGGCCCCCGATTGCAGCACAGCTGCGATCGGGGGCCAGAAACAGTTTCAGAAGGCCTCGTAAGAAAGGGGAGAGTCTCCCCTTTCTTACGAGGCCTTTTCAAAATGTTTCCTGACCCCCCCGATCGCAGCTGTGCTGCGATCGGGGGAGCCAGGAAACCTGAAAGTGTTTCCTGGCCCCCGATCGCAGCACAGCTGCGACCGGGGGCCAGGAAACACTTTCAGGAAGGCCTCGTAAGAAAGGGGAGTGTCTCCCCTTTCTTACGAGGCCTTCCTGAAAGTGTTTCCTGGCCCCCGATCGCAGCACAGCTGCGATCGGGGGCCAGGAAACACTTTCAGGAAGGCCTCGTAAGAAAGGGGAGACTCTCCCCTTTCTTACGAGGCCTTCCCGAACGTGAAAAAGGCCGTTATCCCCATGAAAGCAGGAAGCGGCCGCAAGGCTGCTTCCTGCTTTCATGGGGAAAACACCTTTGCAACGTCAGCGCGCCTCGCGGCGCGCTGACGTCACAAAGGGGCGGGTGGGGGGCGGGGGGAGACACGGTAGCTTCCGTGTCTCCCGGGGGGGGGAAAAAAATAAAAAATAAATCCTCGGGTGCGACGCACCCGAGGATTTATTAATGCCCTTCCTGGTGTCGGCCACTGGTCGTGACCCGCACCAGGGAGGGTGTGTGGGCGTCGGCCAGTGGCCGACGCCCGCATTTAAGAGGTTAACCAAAGGACCAATCGGATGACCCATCTTGGACATGTGAGGGAGCAGACTGCCACCATCCGGAACAGGCACAGCAGGTCGTCCGTTATAAAATAAGTTCAAGGCTTTGTGAATGCACATGTATGTGTGTGCGAGTGCAAAGTTGCATGTATGTGAGTGTGTGTATATGTGCATTCTATGTGAGTGTTGTGCCAGCTGCCCACTCCTAGTAAAATGTTCGCCCTACTCCTAGCCACTTCCAGATATATTACTTCCTCAGACTTCCTATGCCAGCCACCAGGCATAGACATTTAGAGCCTGTTGGCACATTATGATGATCTACGCAGGATCTTGTAAAAGCGTTGCTGCTGTTACTGGCAACTGTCGCTGTTTTCCCAGCATGTTAATATTTTTTTTGTCCCTCTGAAATACTGCAAATTTTTTACTTTTACCAGATTTCTGGAACCAGGTGGCACATTTATGAGAAGTGATTCAATGCTAAGTTGCAGCAGCGTCGTGTCACAAGAACTTGTGCAGTTTAGCGCCATTTTCATAGGACATGGATGCACCAGATTTATGGTTTGGCGCACCATGTCTCAAGCTCCGAAGGTGCGTCACAAATTACGATGCATCTTCAAAAAATAATGCAACGTGTCATAAGGCAACTGGCTCCTACGTGACGCAAAGCTGATTAATGTGTTGAAAAGTACTTGTAGTGCCATAAATGAGCATTGCGGCACTTATAATTACATTGCTTGGCGGGATGCATCAAAAAAACGATGCATTTCAAAACATCGAACAGCAGACAGAAAAGCAGAACAAAAATTATCAAAAATTAGAGGGAGCACCATCTACCAATCAGAAGGGCAACAATTCCATCCCCCGCTAAGATGACCAGAGAGTAGACCAGGGGAGCAGAAAGAGGAAGACCAATTTTGATGTGGAGGAGAACCAGATATTAATATCTTATGTGACAAAACATAAACACCTTCTCTTTGTCACCTCCAAATTGCCATTAAGGAAGAAGGAGGCTATTTGTAAATCCATTGTGGACAAAATTACTGGACAAATAAAGAGGACAGTGCTGGAGTTGAAGAAAAAGTGACATGACTCTAAGTGCAGGAACAAAGAGAAACTAGGCAGGAACCTTAGGGGATCAATGAGAACCGAAGGAGGATCTGATGCCCAGGAGGCATGGACCCAATGGAGGAGCAGATGGTGTCACTCATCCCTACAGAGTTGGTAGCAGGAGTTGCCAGAGAGGACAGTGCTGCAGTCGAGGACCAGGAAGAAGTACTGAGTACGTGACATCAAGGGACCATGGGCATATTAAAGAGACTTGTAATGCAGCACACCCAGTCACTTTGCTGTGCTGCACTGTGTGCATGTGAGAGGCCAGTAATGTCTCACATATGAATTCATGCATTACATAACTCTGAAACAGTTGTCCTTTCACATATATGTATCTCTAGCCCAGCCAACTTTCATTGATCTATCTGTGATGTGTTGGCCCTGTCCAAGTTGTCAAATAAATCCTGGGACGTGTGGTCTAATCTACAACATGATAGACTGGGACTACAAATCCCACAATACAAGCAGAACACTGTTACTGGAACAGTACATCATGCATGGTTGTTGGAAACTGTGCAGATATGTCAGTGTCAAATGCTGGCTCCCTTGCACCATGGATCAAGTGTGCTTGTCCTGGGGCTACACTGACAAACGTGGAATGGAATGTCTTGTACTGCGCTTTGCCAGAGTGCTAACGTCTCCTCCAACAGGGTCTTGAGGTGCTGAGTTTGTGCCAGCACACCAAGTAGGATCACCTGAAGAGCCACGTGTACAGTCATTGGAACTAAACCATTTTGCACCCAGCTGTCCTAATGTGCTGGATGAGGTTTTTACAGGTGTGCAAGAGACCACTGTACACCCTGTCTTTCTCATATAGAGTGTGCGGGTGTGAGTTAAAGCAAGTAATGCACAGCAGAGGTCCATGATTATTTGTTGAAAGCATAGGTGGTGCTTGAGCTAGGGGGTGGCCTGGGAAGTGTAGTGCCTTGTGGGTGTGGTGGAGCGAATTACACTGGCACTGTCTCTTAATGTGAATACATTATTGTTTCTCATGGAGACAAGGGGTGATGTGTGTGCCACAAGGTAGGGTGAATAACAGCCAGACACCACTGTGCATGATAGTTTAACACTTGTGTTGCAGGGTGATGTATGTGCAGTCAAGTTAGGGTGAATAATAGCCAGGCACTGCTGTGTATGATAGTTTAACACATGTGTTGCAGCTGAGCAGAGATGCTGTGGTAGAGGGAACTAGTGTACTACAGCCTACACATGATTAGGGCTAGGATGATGGTGCCACAGGTGCCAGGAGGTAGTCAAAGTCTGACTATGCAACATATGGAAAATTAGGTGGAGGCGAAACAGGGATGTGTGAATTGTAAGGGTAATGTTGGTGTCCAGTATGATGGTCAGGAGTCTTGTATGGTGTGAGGATGAGAAGTTTGGGTCTAGTTGTGTGGGCAACCAGGGTAGGTACATGTTGCAGATAATCCTGACCACTGAGTCTCCGTCTGATCTATTACTCTCACATACAGGTAGGCATGCTAGACAATAACATAATTTAACAAATGTTGGTGGTGTTAGTGTCATCTGAGAGTCATAGTATGATATGGGTATCATCAGTGTGTGAGATAAAGTTGATTGTCTGGGTCTGAATGCTGTTTGCCTAAGGAGTCATGTACAAGTACAACTGAGTGTGGCTGAGTGAAGAGATTAGTGGCACTCTGCAGACAAGTATCTTCAGTTCTGAATAAATGGATTGAGCCTGAGATATTGCTTATTTACAAATTAATTTGATGGTGGTAATCACATTCAGAGATAGGGGTCAGTGTCTACTGTTCTGTAATCTGGAGATGAATATGTGTGTTAGGAAACCACTGCAGATCAAAATAAAATCGAAGTATGGTATATACACATCCTTACCCATTCCTGTAGTGTACCAAGTTTTCTTGCTGTGTTACATGGATGTGTGACAAATATGACCCCTATGCCACATAACTTGGTTCTTTTGCATGCAAGACAGTACAACAAGAAAGATGATTCCGTTGTACTTTGTGCAAGAGTACAGGATCATTTATGAAACATCAAAATAACATGACTTTGATGCAACTTTGGTGTTAACCTATAGCTAGAGGGAATGCTGGCACCTTGGTGACATGGTGCAGTGCTCTTAGCAGTGGTGTAAAGAAGCAAATGTAACATCTGTGTAGGTACAAACCAAAACAACAATGTCAAATGTATAATAGGCCCCTTACCTGTACTCACTCTTTCATGAAGGGCAGGCCCGCAAGTTGCTGAGCTGTGTTGCACTGTGTCATTAAACAAATATTCTCCTATGTTCATACTGAGGTAGTGTGAACAATGTTAAGGTATTGCCATGTTAAAGGCTGCAATAGCCCAACATGGCCTCATCTAGTCCTAGTAACACTTTCCTCATATCGAGGTATACTTTAAATTGTCACCAGAATCACTTATGTCTGCATCTATCAAGGATCATTACTGTTATATTCCTATCTCTTTCCAGAGGGACAAACAGTCCATCCTGTAGAGCAGCTGGTTCATTATGACCAATCTGTTGAGGACACAATCCTGACCCTCCTTGGATGATGTCACCTTTTGCCAATGCCTTGACCCTTTTGATTCACCTCCTCTTATCTTGGCAAGTGAAGACGACGTTGCAGCTGAAAATCCCCAAGATGAATTTCAACGGTGAGTGGTAGATGTCCAGCAGCAAATGACTGTGAGGGTTGGGTGGGGATGTAGACCATAGCGGGCACCAAAGAAGGAGTCTGTAGGTGTTTGAGCCCTAATAAGGGAATGGCTAAGGCTATTACAGGCACCTACACTTGGCTCCATTTAATTGACTAGTTGTTAGTTGACTTTGCTGGTGTTGTGATACAGGGAACTTCTGACACCAGTGAAGTAGCCACATAGCTGGGGTCATACATAACATGATGGAATCCATGGGGTGCAAGTACGACTCCTGCATTACAACTATGGATGACCTTAATTGCAATATTGTTGCTTTGTTGGCAAGCATCCAGACCCCTGTCAGGGACTTGCCGGCTGCCTTACTGGCAGCAGTAAATGCTGGTGGGGACATGGGAGCCCCTTCTTTTGCCTCTGATGTGTTTGTTTCTCAGATGCCTCCAAAACCACTAGAAGAGAAAGACTGGGTCTATTCCGGATACTGAACCTGTCTCAGAACTATCACACCACAATAAGATGGGGGTGATCATTAAGTCAGGTACAATGTGTGGACCTACAATCTCATATAATAATAACTCTTAAAGAACAATCTGAAAAAAACCACAAAGAGTATTGCATGTGTTTTTGACGAAAGGATTGCACATACTATGGGGGAAGTGTAATATCATAACCCAATTCTTTGAAAGTAAAAAAGAGTGATCCTAAGTCATTTTCATGTGCTGCCTTTGAAAGTGCACATACAAAGGGTTTATATACTGCAACAGCTAATTGAGGATTGGTTTGTCTCTAAAAAAGAGTGTGAAAACAAGCAGCAATTTCTATAATGATACACAGACAGAAACTCTTTCTGAACACCCAAAAACCCCTGCTATGAATGGGATATGTGAGGCATGGGAGGGCATAAGACTGTTCCATGCATCCACATATATATAACTCAGTGATTGTGGCAACGTGATCAACTTAATATGATAAACCGAATGCCCAATGAGACAAGATAATAAAGTTGAGAAATGTTCAAGGTTGAATTTAAATTAGCCAGATAATCATACCCATACCTCTAACAAATTAGGAACAAACCTGTGCCACACAAGGTTGTACTAGGGCAATACAAAACCTTGAATGTCAGTAACCAAGAAATGCAAGGGCTTCTTTTTGGGGCCCTGTGTCATCTGATATATGATGAACAATGCTACACTGGGATACGTTCAATAAATGTGTTGCTAGGCCCCTGAGAGTTCTTAAATATGTTATGTTTGAGTGCAACCACACATTACATCTATTGTACATTGTGAACACATCCTTTTGCATATGAGCCAGACCATGGATGGATAAACAATGCAACACCTCCCTGGGGGAATAGAACATGGGAGACTTTTGAGCATGAAACTTTGAAAGTAGTTAACCAATGTGAGCTCCATGAAATACCACACTTACCAAGTAGACAATGCCAATGCTGTTGGAGGTTCTCCAGGCAGGTGTGGATGCCTACTTACATTTTCACCAGACACTAACTGTGCACCACTTGCACATTGGTGCAAGGGTGTTTGAGTTAATGGCAGGCACTAGTGTGTCCCCCGTCTCAGCCAGGAATCTATAATCTGTTGAGACAAAACTATCCTGTCTATACCTGCCCTATCTCTTTTCCCACAGAGTACCACAGTAGGACACTATCTGTGTTTTGTTGTGTGTTAAGTCACCCAGAGTGGAGCATTTACAGTGTCTAAGGAATGGTTCAGGGTCCAAAGCTTGCTCAAATCTGAGGTACACTAACACTTGTCCATAGGCCTCTGACAAATCACAATATACCTACAAACAATGTAGGTGGATAGCTGCATCATGTATTCAACACAACTTACTCAATGCTATGAACTCATAAATATGAAATGATGACAAAGCAATGAAAGTAACAAAAATGTTATTCTATGAAACTATCTAACCTACCTACACCTACCTAGCTTATCCTAACTAACATAAAGTATAGCCTTCACTATCCTATCTGAAATATCAACACCAATGATAAGTTGAACATCAACCCATCCCCTTAATACACATAGATCAGCACAATACAAAAACAATTGTATCATAAGCATGCCAAATATGTATATTTTTGGTCTTTGTTTCTGTTCATTAATTTACGCAGACTAAACATCAACACCCCACCCACTTATAAAACCACCATTAAAAAAACAGACTTGAATTCTACAAGCTATAGAAATATTTGAAATATTAATACCAAACTAAACTCTACCTATGCTAAACCCTAACTAACACTATGGCCCTTATTTTGACTTTAGGGGTCTTTTTCAAAGACCACCAAAGGCGATGGCTCCCAAAGACTGCCAGTGCTGGCGGTCTTCTGTCTACTATATTACGAGTACTGCAGGATTTCTGCCACATTTTGGGAGGAAATCCAGCAGTAGTTGTGCTGCGGGCGGAGGTGCATTCTACCACCGGCCCTGCCCCACCAAAAGGACCCCACCAGCCATATTGCGAGCAGTAATACGGTCTGGCGTGTCCTGATGGCGGGGTGCTACCGGTGGTGAAAGCGTCCATTCCCTGCCAGATGACCTTGCTGGATAAGGTAGTTCGGTCGTCCGACAGGGAAGGGGTTGGGAGGTGTTGTGTGTACGTGTGTGAGAGGGAGTTTGCATGTGTGTCTGGGTGTGTGTATGCATGTGTGTATGAGTGTTTGCGTGTTTGTCTGCAAGTAAGTCTGTGTGTGTGTATGCAAGTATGAATGTTGAAGTGAATGCATGTATGAGTGTTGAAGTGAATGTGTGTATGAATGTTGAAGTCAATGCGGTTATGGATGCATGTGAGTGAATACATGTATGAGTGTTGCAGTGAATGCATGTGTGGATGCATGTGAGTGAATGCGTGTATGTCAGTGTTGGTGAATGAGTTTATACGGGGTGCGTGTGAGTGCCTGTGTGCATGTGCATGTATGCCAGGGGGTCGAGGGAGGGTCGAGGGGGGCACTGTACCTGAAGGGGTGGGGGGTGGGAGGGGTATAGTGCTTGCTGGGGGGTGTTGGGGGAGATGTCTGGTAGTGACTGGGAAGAAATTCCCTGTCACTGGTAGCCTTTCTGACAGGGTTTACGTGGCGGTGGTACCGCAGCAGAAACTCTGGTGGAAGGCCGGCTCAAAATACTACCGGTGATCTTCATAGGACCACTGGGTCAGAGATGCTAGCAGAGGCCAACCCACCACATTCATAATGTGGCGATCTTCACTGCCAGCTGGTTGTCAGTGAAACAGCAACCGTGGCCCTGGTGGTCAGAAGACCGCCAGGGTCATAATGAGGGCCAATGTCTGATTTTCTAATACTATAAAATCAAGATGTAAAAAACAGGGAAAGGGAATTGTCCAAGGGAGAGTCTCTATTTGAACACTAATGCACTTCATGGCCTCCTGTTAAGTCAACATAATGGCACAGAGGCTTGCCTATTCCTCTTCAATGTCATGAAGCCTAATCTTAATCTCCAGCAAATCCTTTAGGACCTGGGCCTGGAACAAAGATGCACCGGCAGGTGAAGGACCCATGGGCTAAATGTATTGCACCTTAGAGTTGGTTGATGGTCCTACAGTGGCCTATGTTCTTTGTAGCTGCTCTTGGCCACCCTCCAGTTGTTTGGAGCTACTGGTTTGTTCTGTGTGGGCCCCCTTTGCAGCATTCCAGGTACCCACAGACTTGGCCCTCTCATAAAGCACCCCCACATTCTTTTATGCCTTGACTGCATTCTGGATGTGGTGGTAGCCTTCTAACCTCACAGAGTTTTGTTTGGCGTCCTCACCTGTCACGTTATCTAGGGAGATAAAAGAAGACCTTATCAGCTCAAGTTGTAAATGTACATGATGTCTACAAGAATAGGTTTACATTGTTATAGAATCATATGTGGCAGGCTAGACCAACACCAAATATTGTTAAACATTTTTGGACAACATACCACAAAAGACAAGGAAAGCTTTCTCAAGTTCTATCAGTGTAACTATACATTATGGACATGCAGTCACAAAATGAATACGACCACATCATTAATGACAATGACTCACAATCATGATGATGTGTCCATAGGAAATCGGACACATGGTCCAGATATGGACAGTTTTAACTGTTGGTATTACATCATGCAAGTGAGTTTTATTTACACATTAACATATGTGAAAAGAGATAACAGGTAAGTGCAGCTATTGTGCTTCTGCACTGCATTACTCATCTGGGGTTACACAAGTCAACACACATTGCTGCCTTGACATGCTCAGTGAGAGGTAGCTAATACATGTATGGAGGGTGATTGACTACCTTATGTGGTTGACATAACTTTAGTATACTTCACCAATTGTTCCTCAGGGAAATTCCAGGAAATCTGACACAAACCTTATATTAAACAGTTGTAGCAATACCATGATGTCCTTCTCATGATCAAATGTATGTAGAAACATTCTCCCATGGTCACTGTCTTTACAGCACTATTTAAATAAGGTAGTGCGTCCCAGGAGTGTGTGTATGCATGCTGGAGAAATCATCTGTACCAGACCATTGTGGGGTATGATGAAGGAGACCTTGAACAATGAGGCAAGGGTGCCTGCTTAGGTGGTAGCCAGTATAAGTAACAGTATGAATTGCACAAACAGTAGATGTGCGGTATGATGAGCTGTATGCTCCTGACAGTGCATCCCTGCATGTGAACTTTTACACAGCTTGAAACATGACTTCATACTTTGCATTGTATGAGTGCCTCCCATAATTGGAGCATAGGGGACTTAGAGGCCATGACTAGTGCATTGGGGCAGCTGGCAAACCCATGCCAATATAACTATTTCCATGCATTGAGGCCTAATGTGCTCTATACATTTTGCAACACTGACATTTGCACAATGTGCTCCAAATTATTCACATTACTCTGTGATTTGAATCCTGACATCCAGTTACGACCTGCAAAAGCGTTTGACCATAACCCTGCCATGTCGACATCTACACTCAAAATGTGCATCAGTCAAGCACTGTGGCAATGACTTGTATAACATCACAGTTCCATCGAGTATGAGGCCAGCATCCATACAGCCTTCAGGGCATCTCTGTAATATTTTACCTGTCAATATGTCTCGGCAAGGAAATCCACTATGCTGGCAGAGTTTGTGGAATTCGGGCATTTCACGATATGTAGAGTAGCATTGAGTTGTCGATTTCTGCAATTTGTTTTTTAGATTGAAAAACCTTTCTTTTTCAGACAGGAAGGAAGTGCCCCAGAGACTCTGACTTCTTATTCCTGTCCAGCAGGCTCCTCCCTGTGCTTTACCCATCTCCTGATCACTTTTCACTTGGATTTCGAGGTGGAAGGATCACTCTCTCTATCTCCTGGATCTATCTTTAGATTTAAGGACTTTTTTGTACAATCACACAAGTAAGTTAAAAAACTATTGAATAAGGGTGTTGTTTGTTTACTTGGGCATGCACCAGTATTTCTTTGAACTTTAATTTGATTTTACAATGTTTATATTGATGGGTGACCTAGAGTTTAAGTTTGGACCTTGTTATTTATTTGTGAATTTCATTGATTTTTCATCTTTAGTAAAGGAAAATTGTTGCACAGCTCAGTATCTTTTCTACATGTTTGCAACATTTTCAATATTATTTTACCATGTGGCCTAGATATCTAAAAGGACATACCTAGCTTCTTTGCCCAGTACTAGTAGTCATCAGTGCATGAAACAAATGTTTCATTGATATATGTTTTAAAGCTGCATTTAGGGCAGGGATGGCATTGGATCAAATTAAAAATGTTGGGTATTTGTTGCATTTAATTTTTTTTGCAAAACGTATATGTGTTGTGTACTAATATTTAATGCAATAGAAGGATATGTGTTCTTATGAAATTTTTGTAGCTGAGTTAATGTTCATGTTTTGCATTGCTGAATTAATGTTAGTGTTTTCTTTAGTGTTTTCACCATGCCTCCGTATGGCCAGTGTGTGTGTGTGTATATGTGTGTGTGTGTGTGTGTATGTGTGTGTATGCATGTGTGTGTTTGTCATCATCCATCATTTGTCTTTGTTCTCCATGCTATATTGCCAGGGGCCATTTTGTGTAGTTATGCCCATAGGCGTGCATGAGGTGTTTGTTCTTCATGCCTCCTTGTTTGCAGTTTTTTTACCATGTGGCTGGTGGTCATTTCTGCATCCAGCTAGTGTGTCTTTGGCATAGGCTTGCAGGTCTTCTTCTTTGTTCTACTTGCTCTTTCTTGTTGTTGTTTGACCATGTGGCTGGTATTCATTTTGCGCATGCAGACAGTCTTCTTTTCTACAGGCTTGCATGTGTTCCTTCTTTGTTCCCCATGCCTCCTTATTGTTGTTGATTGACCATGTGTCCGGTAGCCATTTTGTACATGCAGCCAGTGTTCTTTTGCCATAGGCTCGCATGTGTTCATTCTTTGTTTGCCACACCTTCTTGCTCCTTGTTGTTGTTGTTATTTGACCATGTGACTGGTGGCCATTTTGTCCATCCAGCAATAGGCTTGCATGTGTTGTTTGACTGCCATGCCTCCTTCCTCCTTGTTGTTGTTTGACCATGTGGCTGGTAGCTATTTTGTGCATGCAGCCAGTGTTCCTTTGCCATAGGCTTGCATGTGTTCTTTCTTTGTTTGCAATGCCTCCTTGTTGTTGTTGTTGTTAGACCATGTGACTGGCAGACGTTTTCTACATGCAGCCGGTGTTCCTTTGCCATATGCTTGCATACATTCTTTCTTTGTTTGCAATGCCTCCTTGCTCCTTGTTTTTTTTGTTGTTTTAGCATGTGGCTGGTAGCCATTTTGTCCATCCAACCAGTGTCCCTTTGCCATAGGCTTGCTAGTGTTTTTTGTTTGCCATGCCTCCTTGCTCCTTGTTGTTGTTGGACCATGTGGCTAGTGGCCATTTTGTGCATATAGCCAGTGTTTCTTTGCCATAGGCTTACATGTTTTCATTCTTTGTTTGCCATGCCTTCTTGCTCATTGTTGTTGCTGTTGTTTACCATGTGGCTGGCGGCCATTTTGTCATTCCAACCACTGTCTCGTTGCCATAGGCCTGCATGTGTTTTTTGTTTAACATGCCTCCTTGCTCCTTTTTGTTGTTTGATCATGTGGCTGGCAGCCATTTTGTGCATGCAGCCAGTGTTCCTTTGCCATGGGCTAGCAAGTGTTCTTTCTTTGTGTGCCATGCATCCTTGTTGCTGTTATTTTACCATGTGGCTGGCAGCCATTTTGTGCTTAGAGCCACTGTTCCGTTGCCATAGGCTTGCATGTGTTCTTTCTTTTTTCCCCATGCCTCCTTGCTCCTTGTTGTTGTTCTTTGACCATGTGGCTGATGGCTATTTTGTCCATCCAGCCAGTGTCTCTTTCACATAGGCTTGAATGTGTTCTCTGTTTGCCATGCCTTCTTGCTTCTTCTTGTTGTTTGACCATGTGGCAGGCAGCCATTTTGTCCTTCCAGCCAGTGTCACTTTGCCATAGGCTTGCATGTGTTCTTTGTTTGCCATACCTCCTTGCTCCTTCTTGTTGTTTGACCATGTGCCCGGCAGACATTTTGAGCATCCAGCCAGTGTGTCTTTGCCATAGGCTTGCATGCAAACATCGCTAATTTGTTTTCTTCCATTTTTTACTGTTTATGTTTTATATTATTATTTTTTCATTCAATTATTATTATTTTTATTTTCAAGTCTTATTTTAGTTTATTGTAAAATTTTATTTTAGTTTTTCTTTTAATTTTTCTTTTATGTTTTAATTTTAATGTTTTTAATTTCTTGTTTTATAGTACATGTTTAGTTTTTTTAACATGTTTCAAATGTTTTAATTTTATTTAATTCTGCATTTTGCCTTGATCCATTCAACCATCCATTCCTCCATCCATCCACCAAAGATGCACAGCCACACTACAGCGTTAGTTTTCTTTAGGTGTATAATAATTCAATTTCTTTTGAACACCCTGACTGCAGAGCACTGCAGACAAATCAGCAGCATCATTATTTTTTAGTTGTTATTCTATTTTCCCTGGACCACCTTGCCACCATAGTTTTTTTTAAGGGGTATTCCATTTACCCATGCACCTCTCTCTGGCTAACCCAGGTGTCTCCTTTAAAAAAGCTGGAGACAAAGCAAAGAGCTATATCTGCATGTTGTGCTGCCTGATTTGAAATAAAATTTTATTGTGTGGAAATCTGGTTTGACTTTAAAATGTTTGATTAAATTGGTATTTATTCCATAAGTAAGATTGCATTTGTCTGCACTAGTTCAACCTGCAATAATGCCACGTTTCACTAACTACATGTTTTTCTTGCTTGGTTGCTTTTAGGTGCACAACAGAAGAGACCTCACATCACCCACAGTACTTCCAAATAGAAGGCTTTACATTTGCTACAGTCTTCCAAGCTCTTCTGCTTGTGCATCTTTGTGCCACTTCAAACTTAGCTCTTAACATGACCCCAAAGTAAGTTGCTCCCAAGAAAGTGCCCAGTGAGAAGAAGCAGCTTTCAATCAGAGGCATGTCAATCGCAACCTTTTTTTGGGAGACATGCGCCTGCCACACCTGGGAGCAGAACACCCACATCAACAGCACCACCCCTACCTAAGGCCAAGACCATGTCTATCAGTTTGGCAACCACTGAAATCATGACAACACTGGCGAGCTGTGACATTGAATTGGATTTGTCCCTTTCAACAAAGTAGCACCCGATTGTTTCAGGAAACAGAGCAAAGTGACAGCAGCCAGCAATAGTAGATCTTCCAGAAGTTGGTGCAGAACAGGAGGTTGAGATTCCTGCTGAGCAAGAACATCTTTTTTTTAGAATCAATGCCTCCCAGATCTCCAGCAAGAAAAAGGATGGGTACTACTTCACCATCTTCTCCAAGCCCCACTTCTGATGTCGATGATAGGGACTGGGGGAGGTGGATGTTGTTGTATGTGCTTTGGTATGTTGGTGTGTTCCTGCCTGTGGTGGGAAGTGTGTTGCTTGTGTTTCTCTGTGTGCTTATTGTGTGTTGATCTGTGTGCATGGCTGTCTGTATGGGTGCTTGGGGTGGGTGAAGGGAGTGGGGTGCTGGAAGGGGTAGAGGTGGTGGGAGGGGAGACAGAAAGATGAGGGACACTGGCTACCATCAAACAGGAGCCCAGAGCCTGAAAAAATCTCTGTAGGCCAGCCATGGCACCGTGAATGCCTTCCAGGTATGCATTTGTTGCCGCATATGGGATGCTAGCCCCTGGATGGCATTCACAATGGTTGTCTGCCCGAGAGAGATGGTTCTCAGGAGGTAAATAGCCTCCTTCAGGGGGGCAGCAGAGCTGACTGGGGCAGGGGATGAGCTGCCTGGGGCGAGGGAGAACCCCACCCTCCTGGGTGAGCAGGCATAGACAACTCGGTGGGGAGCAACAGGGAGGGCGGTGATGGTATGGGGGTGGCGGAAGATGACAAATAATGGGCTGGCCCAGTAGGGTTCGTGACCACCAGGGAGCTGCTGTCGGAGGAGGTATCAGAGTCACTACCTTCAGTGGTAGTTGCCTCCCCCGTGATACTTCCCTCTCCCTTCAACCCAATGGTCCCCTTGGTGTCGGTCAACTCTGCCTCCTTGGAACTGTGGGCTGCTGCATCCCCACTCACTGGTGCCTCAGCTCCCTCACCAGATGATGCTGATTTAACAGGGACACAAGAGCACAGGAGAGGGGAAACAAAACAAGAAAAACATTTGTCAAATCCCCGAAATAGGTACATTTTGGGATACAAACACTCCCACCCAGGTCAGGCATGAACCCTCAGCAGACACAATATACGTTATGAATGTGCCCCAGACTAGTAGGCATGACCCCAGAATACACCACATTACCTTCCTGAAACACGACTCTGATAAACTGTGTGAAGTGAGCCCATGAAAGACTATGCCAAGCCAACACATCTACAAGTTCATAAGGCCACAATGAATTGAATACCATATGACCAATGTGGGACCCCTCAATGGCCTACGGACCCTGCCAAAACTAGCTATGACACTATCCCAAGGATTTGGAGGGGGACAGAACTACAGGGACACACCCGTCTAAGTGCATGGCACTACAATGCATGCATCCCACAGCACCCTACTACACCCATCATAGTGGTATCACAACCGTGTTGGTACTCACCCCCTTGTGGAAGCTGTGCTGCCTTCAAGCGCCCATCCACTTCCAGATAGGCCCCTGCCAGAATGCGGCCCATTAGGGGGATCATGGTCCGACGAGCACCCCTTCCTCGTTGGGAGGCCTTCCCCAACTGGGCCTCTCCTGTCTTCCTGGCCCAGTGCCTCAGGTCCTCCTACTGCTACCTGCAGTGGGTGCTCCACCAGCTGTAGGCCCCCAGGGTCCATACTTCCTTCTGGTGGGTGCTGACCTCCATGGGAAACACAGAGTAAAGACACAGACTTCAGTATGGGTGCCCCATACACAAATGCCATGCCCGTTCATACTGACATGTCCAATGGAGACTTGCAAATGAACAAATTACAAGCAGAAAGTGCCAGACAAACTATGGCTGGGCAGTCACACAAACGCATACAGGCATCTGCCACAATCACACACATCTAAGGATGACAGATGGCAACTTCCCTGCTCCTCTGGTTGCCCATGCAACTTCGCAGAGAGGGTTAGGACCCTGTCCTCCAGCTTCACAAGCTCCTCCGCGGTGAAGGCCGGGGCCCGTTCCCCTGTCACACGCACCATATCAAGGACCAGAGTCAGGACACAGCAGCACACGCAGTGGAGTTCTACCCTTCACATAATACAGGAGTCAAGTGTCAAGGGTCTGTCAAAATGGTGGTAGATACTGCGGCGGTGTGCACCGTCACTGCTGGCGGCAATCATGATTGGCCCAGGTTCCCAATTGACAACCATGTAATCCAATGATCAGGTGCACGGCAGTGAAAACCGCCTACCGCCATGACGACTAACGCCAGCGGAATGAAGTCACTTCCACACTACCATATCTGGTTGGCAGGACGTTGCCATTTTACTTACACCAATTCTCCATAGGCTGGCTGGGGGCCTTATCCATGGCCTCATTCTCTCTCCCCTTCGTCGATTACTGACATGACTCTTTGATCCCCACATTTACTCATGGTTGACAGTGTGTCTACAATGTGTTGCCATTATGACAGGGGAACCTCAGAACACATTAGCGTGATGGTGTGCATCATTCTTTCTGTTTGTGTGTGTTACCTATGTGTCACATTTTAGAAAAGTATAGTGACATCATGTGAGGCAAGTGTATGTCGAAACTCAAAATGTGTTCTTTCGTCACCCATAGGTACAGACCCATGTAGCGAGGGAGGGCTCCAACTGTGTACTGACACCTGGTAGATCTGGCCACTATGGAGGAACATCACATCATTATTACTTACCAACTTAATCGAGCTACAATCCTTGACCTCTGTGCGGTAATGTATCCTGTTCCAAAGCCGGCCAATAGAAATCAGCATGCCATACCTACAACTGTGCAAGTACTCTCTGTGCTCCACTTTTTGGCTATGGGCTAATTTCAGGAGACAGTGGGCATGGCTGCAGGGGTTTCACAGCCAATGTTCAGCCACATCCTGTCCAATTTCCTGGATGCATTCTTTCAACACTTGCAAACTTATCTCCAGTTTCCCCAAAGGGCTGAACTCACAGCCATCAAATCTGGATTATATGTCTTTGCTAATATCCCCCATGTGATTGGTGTCTACAGGGGGACAGAGATTGGCTCATAGGTGAGTGTGTATGACACTGGATCAGTTACATAGCTGACAGGCAGGCTGTATGCCAGTAAAATGTGTGTGTTCAAGTCCTCTTTCCCCCACTTTTGCAGGTGAGTCTGGCCACCCCAACATGCAATGGCTCCTGACACGGAAATATAATGATGCCCATGGTCGTACTAGGAGGGTGATTGAGCGCACCATAGGACTCCTGAAAGCAAGATTTTGTTGACCGCATCTCTCTGGAGGATCCCTCTGCTATGTCTCTGACAAGGTGTGTAAGATACTGGTGGCCAGCTGCACAACTTGGCTGTGAGGAAATCTATCCCACTTCTGGAAGAGGAGGGTGCTGTTCAACCAGCACTGCAACCTCAGAGGAGGGATGAGAGTGATGGTGAGGAAGAAGAGGGGGAAGATATCAACCTCAGGACCCAGCTAATCCGGCTATACTTCCAGTGACTCTCAGGTACTGTTCAATGATGCTAATGTCTTCACTGCATTGTTTCAGTCTGACTCATGTGATAAGTAATGTGGTGTCTTTTGTCAGTGACAATGCAAAATCATGACTGAAGTGGCAGATGCTAGGGAACACAATTGTATGTACAGTGTGACATACTTCTGACACTACAGTGTGTTAGATCCCGTCAATAAAAGTGGTATTATGATGCTAACTGGCTAATGCATTCACATTCACAATTGATCTCTCATATTAATTAGGGACATATATTTTGAGAGCCCAGGTGTATTTATTCAATGTCAATATATACATGAGTGTTGGAACAGTGAAAGGGAGTTCGCACATGGTGAACAACATACTCAGGTACATATGCTCAGCAGTTCGTTGCACAGGGGTATAGTCCATGGGGCCATTGGAAGATGGTGAGATGCAGTGGCATGTCAATGAGGTAGCTCAGTGGCACACAAGGGAGACAGTTCAGGGCAGAGTCACTCCCTGGCACTGGGATTGGTCTTGGCTGGTGTTTCAATGGCATATCTGGGTCTGAGGACACATTTGTGAAGGTGCAGCTAGGATGCAGGGGTAGGGGTGCTGATGTCCTGTGAGTCCTCTGGCAGTGCCACCAGTCCAGTCGATGTTGCAGATGTAGATGTCAGAGCAGTGTCCTCGTTAGTGGTAGGGGCCTGCAGGTGGGTGGAGAACTCAGGCTGGCTGTGGTACTGGCGCTGCAGCACCCCTGCAATGGAGGCCATGGTAGCATTGAGCTGTTTCCATTGCTCCATGGCCTCCTGGTGGTGTGCTATTGCAGCCTCTGATTCTGCTCCAAGGTGGCCAGGATCTGGCCCATCCTGTCCTGGGAATGGTAGTATGCTCCCAGGAATGCCGATATCACCTCCTGGGCTGCTGCATCCATCCTTTGGCCTCCCCCCCCGGGCCACTGATGCCCTCCCACTGACCCTACTCTCCTGTGCCTGTGTCCCCTGCACAGGTCTGGCAGACCCACTTGCAGTTGGCCCTTCATAATCCTGCCTGTGGGTGGGTGAAGACTCTGGCCTCTGTACATGTGGGCAGCCAGTCCGTGGCCTAGAGACACTGGTGTGAGGTCGTTTGGCCAGAGCTGATGATGGTGGCTGAGTGGTACAGGTGTCAGTGTTGTCCTGGGTGGGGCTTCTGGAGGGTGACTGTCCAGGGGTGTGGGATAGGCCAAGGATTTCCTCTGTGTCCAGACATCCCGCTGCACTCTCCTGAGTGGGGCCTCCATCTTCAGGTGGTGGACTGGCACTCCTTGACGTCTCTGTCCTGATGGCATGGGTGGTGGTGCCTGTGTGTGAGAATAGAGATGTGGGTGTCCTATACATATTTGTCAATTGCAGCACTGATCAGCACTAATTGATGCTTAAATTCCTATGTAGTGGCATGCAAACTCCCTTTGTGTACATTTAGGTACATATTTTGAGGGGGATGGAGGTGCATTGTGGGTGCTGTAGTGCCACTGGGATTCCATTCAGGGGTAGGTGACTTTGCACATGGGGCTGGATGGTGATTTGTTTGGGGGATTGTGGACATGCAGGGGACTTGGATGTGGTTGTTGTGGACTGGGTAGTGGATGGGGTCCTGGTGGTAGTGAGGGGATGGGGTGATGCATGCCTTACAGGTGTGATGACTGTCAAGGTATTGTAGTTGACTTACCCGAGTCCAGTCCTCTAGTGAGTCCGATGAGGCCCTCCAGGTGCAGGATAGCTAGGACCTTCTTCTCCCAGTCTGTGTATTTGGGGGGAGGAGGTGGGGGCCCACCACCAATCTTCTGTATGGTGATGTTGTGCCTGGATGTCATGGACCAAACCTTCCCACGCAGATTGTTCCATCTCTTCCTGATGTCCTCCCTTGTGCGTGGATGGTTTCCCACTGCATTGACTCTGTTGACAATCATCTGACATGCCTCCATCTTCCTGGCCACAGGTGTCTGCTGCACCTGCGCCCCGAATATGTGTGCCTCAACCCTGAATATTTCATCCACCATGGTCCCTAGCTCCCTGTCTGTGAAGCGGGGTGCTTAGGGGGTGCCATGGTGTGTGTTGTGGGTGGTGTGTTGTAGGTGTATTGGTGAGGGTGCTGTTGTGTGGTTGGGTGTGTGGCTTGTGATGTTGGTTGAGCAATGTATGAGTTTTGGTGGTGTTTTTGTGTGTGTGACTTGTGTGATGGTTAGTTCAGTGTATGCATGTTGTGTTGTCACTAACTGTTGTGCTATTGGCGTTGCGAGGATTGTGGGGTATGTATGTGTGTGTTTCATAGTGTTGTGGATGTGTGCCAGGTGTGTGGGTTTTAAACTTGCCAATGTGTGCATTTGTTGTTAGTGGGTCCCACTGCTGGCCAGGGTGGTCCGTACCTCCTTTGGTCGTTCGACATTCACTGTCTGCCAAGCTGATTTGTGCATCATTATTTGGTGGGCGGGGCATTTGTCTGCATGGCAGTGGAAGGTGAGGTGTACTGCCTTTCAGGGAGAAATGCAATATTATGGATACAACTTCAGAAACTGGAGAATTTACATATAGCTGAACAATCTAAATGGTGGGAAGCCACTTCACTTAAAAACTATATAGACACTAATATGGTATTCAGAGACCTTCCTATCTGCAAAATACCCTCATATGATTCTCCTAATCCCCTCATGTTATAGGAATGGGCACAACATTCAGTTAGAAAAAGGTGATGGAAATACTGATCAAATACGCTTGGTTGGATCATGAGCAACTTATGAAAGATATTAAAAGATAGAAATGGAGTTGAAAGCAAGGCCTGAAAAGGAGGTCATTGAAAGATTTTCCAAAATTCCGAGGGACCATCTCCAAAAACATGAAAAAGATACTAAGGCCCAAAAAAAGCATAAACTGTGAAGAGATTGTCATGATTATGAACGAGGTTGTGTTTTGACCTTTTCTTATAAATATAACCACATTAGGATGAATCCGGTGGATGTAACATGATTTCACATGAGAGTGGCCCCAGCATAAGTTCAGTTCCCTGAGATGAAAGCAAAATTACAGACACCAGTGGGTGAAGTACATCAGAGTCAGATATAGGCTCTCATAGCTCCAAAGTGCACACTTTTTTTTAGACAAGTACTGACTGCTGACATGGGGATACAAGTAAATTGCATCAAATATGACCCCAGGTCGAGGGCAAGGAACACCAATACCAGGTTGAGACCGAGGATGTGGAAACAGAGGCAAAGGCAGAGGAGGAATTGGGAAAGAAACAAAAGACAGAGGAAGAACAGAACAAGCTTGAATAGGAAGCATGCAGTAGCTCCAGAGTGAGACAATAATGGATCATGATTGGGTAAATAATACCATCATTGTTTTATTGGATAGAATGCTTACGGAAACTGAGAAACTGGGACTTTCCTTTGGTCTTTCGTTATGTCCTGTTTCCTGCTTTAAATATGTAGAGACGCCATTTGACTTTTTCAAATTTGCTAGAAAATTAAAACTTAGGAAATGGCGTTCCCTGAAGGGATCCAGTTTTAAGCCCTCAGATGGAGCTATGTTGCATGATGAATCTGACATCTGCAATCTAACAACTGGTGATTTTGATACCCTTATTACTTTGTGTAAACTAGAGAAAGCTAGTATTGTGGGGGCGGATGAGGTTAATCCTAAAGTCATTCTGATGGATATGAATGTACTCACTAATTGTTCTTGGTCCCACTAAATTTAAATCACCATCTATGATCCTTCTTCAATCCACTCATGATTCGATAGACACTTTTCATGAGAAGGTAATTTCTGATCTTAAGGAGATATGTCATAAAAGATGGCAGAATGAGAGGAATGTAATTAGGGAATTGTCAAACGACAACTACATCATCATTTCCCCTGCAGATAAAGGGGGAATATTGTTACCTGTCACGATATGATATATTTTTATTGTCTGCTCTTGACGTTTTTTGAACACATATTATGGTGTAGTTATTGTTCTCATTTACTTTCAGCCCTGATGAAGTCCGTGAGAGTACTGTTCTCATAGGACGAAACACGTGTTGGCTGTATGTGCTACATGGATACTGACTTCAATGCTGTGTTTACTACATGAACACTGACTTCAAAGGACAACTTTGTGTTTACTATGATGAACTTTTCTGTTTCATGAATAAATTGAGCTTGAAACTCTTCATGTTGTTAATACCAATATACGTTGCATATTGATACATCACTTTCTTCTAATTACATGTTCATGAGTGCCCTGACAGCTGTTTTTTGTCACTGTGAGTTTCCCTGGAAACATTAGAGGAATTGGGAAGATCCTCTTGCCAGGAGCACCATGTTAAGATTGGAATGTTAATGCTATTATGTGGACTCACTGTGAACGTCCAAATCCTATGACTTGCTTCCTATGTGCTTTCATTTTGAATATTGTTACCTGGTCTAGAGATAAGCATATACAGGAGGCTCTGAGACAATTGAATGATAGGAAATGTTATCATAATACTACTAAAATTTAGTACAACAAAAGTGTGACAAAACTATGGGAAATGTTAAGTAATTGGAATGATCAGGGACTTCTGGAATGGGAAGAATATCTGTATTTGATGCAGGATTTTCCATAAATACCAGTACTCTACCTAATTCCTAACATTCATAAAAATGCTTCTATTCCCCCTGGGCACCCAATTGCAACTTTAATAGGCAGTATATCTGAGAATGTGTCCAAATATGTAGATTTGTTATAAATCTTCCATCATATTTTCATGACATTATGGGTTGCCCTGGAAGATTAGAAGGAATTGTATGGGAGGATGACTTTTTGTTGGGCACCCTAGATGTAAATTCTCTGTATTCGCTTATTGATCATGAAGGAGCCATCATGGCCTGCAAGAATTTTCTCAAAGACAGACCTCTGCACTTTTTATAACACACAGAGATGCTGATGCAGATGATTTGTTTTTACCTAACTAATAAAAATGTTGGTCAAACGATCTTTATACAAACTATGCCTTGGGACTGCAATGTGTACTTGCTTTGTTCTTAGCTTTGCGAATATTTTTCTCGGTTGGTGGGAGGAGCAGGTGTCCATTGACCCCCAACATGTAAGAGGAGGCAACCGGGTTCAGCAACTTAGGAGATGTGAGTCCAGATACATTATTGACTTTGAGACAAAACACTCATTTGGGCTAAATTCGGAAGAAAAATTGAAAGTACATCTGGGACCTATTTAGTTTGTTTCTGCCCCTGAACATCTCATTTGATTTGGTTTTCTGGTTTTAACTGTGTTTTTTATGTAGGAAAGGAAAGGGATGCATGATGTTGGATGCTGCTATGATCTGTGGTCCCCCCTACCCTTTTCTTCTATCTACACTGTGGTTATGTTGAGTTCTCCCTTTTTTACATTTTTTTTTCACTTCTGTTATTCTGATGTGTGAAGTATTATACAGCGGTTAAGATTAATACATTTGCAGTATATTATGTATTATGTAATACAGAATTGAATCTTACAAACTGTTTAAAGTATACATTTGCTCAAATATGTTGATTTTTGTACTAAGATTGCTGCAATGCATGTTTATTGGGTAAATATAATACGATCTTCGAAGACATTAACATTGGGTAGATTCAGGAAATATTTATGATGGCGTGCGGTATGAAGTGATGAACGAATCAAAGCATGACATACAGTAAAATAATATACAAACATACATCCAGGTACAATCTGTAGCACTGAGAGTACAACAGTGCATTTTAGTTCTGTTTAAAGATAGCCACTGAATTTTGGGAAATTTTCATGCTGTGTTTTTCCTTATGACACTTGTTTGTTGCACAGATATGTCAATTGGGGTACTAAAATTGACACAATCCATGTTTATTAGATACGATCTCCTAAGATGATGATATTTGGTATATTCATGCAATACTTATGATGATATGCAGAATGGAGTGACATATTTATTGTATCAAAGCATGGTAGGAAGTAGAACAATATGTAAATATATATACAGGTAAAATCTGTCCACAATAAAAGGAGTGACATCCTACTTCTAAAGAAGATTCATAGAGTACATTAGGTAGGTAGGTGATCAAGGCCATTCTGTGTCTGAAACGTTTTCGTTGTTTTACCATTTGGTTTGTGCCATTGAATGAATTGCTGCTTTACGGACCCACCTGGGTGTCTTTTTGAGGAGATTTCTTGTTGTGTTTCTACGGGGTAGGTTTGTTCCACTGTCCTATAAGCTCTGCCCTCCACAGCATGGGATTTCCATTTGGAACTACTTGTGTTGTGGATATATATATACACGTATATTTATATATACTACTTATGTTGTGGATATATATATATATAATATATTCCTAGATGTGGAAATGACCATAGGGGACAACGGCACATATACACATATAATCACTTATCTATGAGAGCCTTGGAACACCTTCCCAAGTCAGAGTAACACAATGCACCCATTTGCACTGCATTGCGTTAGTCCAGGTGTTTGGAGCCGTTCAGAGTCTGGCAAAGTGGCTTTGCGTGGTTTCACAAATCTGTCTTAAGGATTGCATCGCTCATTGTGTGGTGCAAGAGCGATATGAACAGGCTCATAAATAGGACTCTAAATGTGTCTGTGTTGTAATCAAAGCTAGCTTTGTTGAAGAGAAGGGAAGCAATGAAATACCCTTTTGTGAAGGATGTTTACACAATAAAACATAAATCAATTGATATTTAAAAGTTTAATGTGCTTTTCCATGGAGAAATCGTCAATTATCACAAGACTGGCAACCTTTCTATAAGAATAGACATAAACTCCACCAAACCTGCCACACCTATTGCTTTTTTTTCCCCTAGAAAGACATTAACTGCAAATGCTTAACCTCTTAGATGCTGGGCCTTCCCCCCCCCAGTGATGAGCCCTTTTTTGGCTATTTGTGGTAGTTCGCGCTTAGGCCTTCATAACTTTTTGTCCACATAAGCTATTCATGACAAATTTGCATCCTTTTTTTCCAACATCCTAGGGATTCTAAAGTTACCCAGAGTTCATGGGTTCCCCTGGAGGAGACCAAGAAATTAGTCAAAATACAGCTAAAATGTTTTTTTTAAATAAATTGGAAAAAAGGCTGCCGAAGAAGGCTTGTAGTTCCTTTCCCTAAAAATGGCATCAACAAAGGGTTTGCGCTGCTAAAATCATCATCTTCCCAGCTTTCAGGAACAGGCAGACTTGAATCAGAAAACTACATTTTTCAACACAATTATGGCATTTTACTGGGACATACCCCATTTTCACTATTTTTGGTGCTTTCAGCCTCCTTCCAGCTAGTGACATGAATGGGTGTGAAACCAATACTGGATCCCGGACAGCTAAGCATTTCTGAAAAGTAGATAAAATTCTAAATTCAGCAAGGTTTTTTTTGTGTAGATCCTACAAGGTTTTCCTACAAAAAATAACAGCTGAAATAAACAAATATTGAAATTGAGCTGAAAAAAACAGCCATTTTTCTCCACGTTTTACTCTGTAACTTTTTCCTGCAATGTCAGATCCTTTGAAGCAATATACTGTTACATTTGCTGGACTCTTCTGGTTGCAGGGATATATAGGGCTTGTAGGTTCAGCAAGATCCCTAGGGTCCCAGAGCCAATAAATGAGCTGCACCTTGGGTTTTCATTCTATACCGGGTACAATTCATTTGGTGAAATATAAAGAGTGAAAAATAGATATCAAGAAAACCTTTGTATTTCCAAATTGGGCATAAGATAAGGTGTTGGAAAGCAGTGGTTATTTGCACATCTCCAAATTCTGGGGTGCCCATACTAGCATGTGAATTACAGGCCATTTCTCAAATAGATGTCTTTTTTACACACTGTCTTACAATTGGAAGGAAACAAATGTAGAGAAAGACAAGGAGCAATAATGCTTGTTGTGCTATTCTGTGTTCCCCCAAGTCTCCCGATAAAAATTGTACCTCACTTGCGTGGGTAGGCCTAATGCTCGCGGCAGGAAAGGCAACATGGACACATCACATTTTTACATTGAAATCGGACGTGTTTTTTGCAAAGTGCCTAGCTGTAGATTTTGGCCTCAACCTCAGTCGGCACCTTGGGAAACATACCAAACCTGAGAATTTTTTAAAACTAGACACCTAGGGTAATCTGGGATGGGCTGACTTGTGCGGCTCTCACCAGGTTCTGTTACCCAGAATCCTTTGCAATTTGGGCAGAAAAACACTTTTTCCTCACATTTTGGTGACAGAAAGTTCTGGAATCTGAGAGGAGCCACAAATTTCCTTTCACCCAGCGTTCCCCTAAGTCTCCTGATAATAATGGCACCTCACTTACGTGGGCAGGCCTAGTGCCCGCGATAGGAATAGATCACACAGCGGTCAATCTTGGTCCTTACATGAGGCAACTGTTGACCCTGGGGCGATCCATTCCTGATGCAGGCACTAGGTAAAGGTACTCAAGTGGGTTAGTATTTTTATCAGGACAGGTGAATTTGGGGCTGAACTATATTGGGAGCTCCCAAGAGAGCACTCTGTCTCTGTGCTTACTGCTGCATTCACCTGCTCTCTGGTTTGGGCTAACCCGCTATCGTCCGGTTGTGCAGGCTGTGCTTGAGAAGGGACAGCAGGACTGTCCTCATCACCTCCCTCATAATTACTGGAAGAGGAGTTATCGCATGGGACTCCTCTGACTGAAAAATCACTCCCAGAGTCTGCGCCATTGTCCTATCCTTCAGATCCTATCTCAGTATCTGCTGTCTCAGTCTCTGATGCTATTTCAGAGCTGTCCTCTATAACCAGAGTGAGGGCATCAGCTGCAGTCATCTAATGAGATGCCATCTCTGCTACTGGCTAAACTGTTGCTCTAAAACACTAGCCTACGTAGGTAAGGTCACCTTACCTGCGCTTCTTCCCGCAATGAGCACGTTCTTTCAAGACACTCAAATCCACCTTGTCACACACCATTCATCACAGTCTTTAGCACCTCCTGCGCCCAGTCCAACAATCATTATTGGTGCTCCCACACCCATGTCCTCCTCCTCGGATTCTCTCATTACCACCCAGCAAAAGTGCCCTTCATCTCTCCATAGCTGCCCCCCGCACATACATTTTGTTTGTATTATAGTGAAGTAATGGCTGACTTTACTAATGTACTCAACTATTTACATAAAATACAGATTTGCTCTTTGCAGTAGGCATATAAACCTTCTGCGCTTCTTTATGCCACTAAAACTGCCACTAGACAAAAGCCTGATCCTTTTGTAGCAGAAACATAATCACAAGACTTACTTGGCGTTTTTATTGCTGCCTAAAAGCTACAGTTGAAATTCGTCAGTTGAAGTATGTGCATTGCTTTGAAGAAGCTGCAACTGCAAGACAACTGGTGGCAAATATATATATATATATATATATATATATATATATATATATATATATATATTTTCAAAATACTCCCAGAATATATATATATATATATATATATATATATATATATATATATATGGATCACTTTTATATGTGGGTCTGGTTTTACTGGGGGCCTATCACAGCCCCCAGGGAAACCACACAGGCATTGACAAGAGTGATCTATAAATATATATATACAGAGAGAGAGAGAGAGAGAGAGAGAGATCTATCTCTGTATAGATATATCTATCTACATAGATAGATATATCTATCTACTTAGATATATCTATATATAGATCTATATATATATTTATAAATATATATTTATCTCTATCTATAGATATATCTATCTACATAGATAGATCTATCTATATATATGTATAGATCTATATATATATATAGATCTATTTTTTTTTTTGCAGTTGTGTGGTTGCAACTACTTAAAAAAATGTATTGGCCCCACAGGGGGTCGCCCTACCCACGGGCGACCCCCTGTCAATTTCATTATTTAAAATAAAAAATGTAGCCCCTGGGGGGGTGCGAGCGAGCGCAATTGTGCCCCCCCCAGGGGACACCTACCTTCATGTGGAAAAATATGCCCCCGGGGGGCGGCCGGTTTTCTGAGGGGGCCCGACCCCCCTGTCAGAGTCACCAGATCCTCGGGGTCTGTGCATGTTCCCAACACGTCCACCACTGAACAGCTCCAAGACTCTGATAGATAAATCACAGAGACTGAGAGAGTTCAAGAGGGGAAGAGGGGATTAGGAAGGGAACAGCTGGGAAGGAGACCTGTAGTAAGAAAAAAGTTAGAACACACAATATGAAAATTATATCTCCTGAAATCAATACTAGACTATGATTCTAAGCCTAGTCACTCTGAAAACATAAACAATCTAAGAGTTAAGATTAAAATGACTAAGTTTCAAGATGGCCGGATACCTGTGGGGGAATCAAGATGAATTAAATGAAAACGTTCTTCTTCAAATACTTTCCTTTACATGAGAATCAGAAAAACATTCTGACTAAATTTTAAACCAGTCATATAAATCCTGTTTTGAGAATGTATACTAGGACCATACAATACTGCATCCAGAAACTTTGGCCTTTTATGTACTCTTAAAATATTTCAACACATTGAGCATATTGCAGATATATATATATATATATATATATATATATATATATAGTAAACACCCTAAAAGGATTGTGCACCATGAATAACACAAATGGATTCAGGAAACAAATCTCATAACTTGTCAACTCGAATATTACATAATAAATATTTTAGAATAGTGGCATACAATAAACAACATGAATTAAACTTGAGGAGAGAATCGTGCGTCTTGCCGATTCGAGTGTCACCATGTAAAATACCAAGAAATGGTAGCACGCAATGAATATAAAAGTCAAATCATCATTAATCGAATCGCGCGTCTTGCCGATTCGTAAAACACGATGTAAATATCAAGAAATAACAGCTCACAATAAATAACAAGATCAAAGTACAATGAAACGAATTGCGCTTCTTTTGCCGATTCTTAAGCCACCATGTAAATGTCAAGAAATGGTAGCGCCCAATGAACAACAAAGTTAAATTCTCATGAAACGAGTTGCGCGTCTTGCCAATTAGTAAAACATCATGTAAATGTCAAGAAATAGTAGCGCGCAATGGACAACAATGTTTAAACAACATAAAACGAATCGCGCGTCTTGACGATTCTTAAGCCACCATGCTAATGTCAAGAAATGGTAGCACGCAATGAATAACAAAGTCTAACCTTTATGAAACAAATCGCGCGTCTTGCCTATTTGTAAACTACCATATAAATGTCAAGAAATGATAGCGCGCAAGTAATCTGTTACTCATTTAAGAATTAAACCAAGAATATGAAAATTCTCAAACGGTGTCAGGACAGTCCAACCACCGTCTTACCACCTGGAATAATGGTCACCAATGAAGGATGAAGGGCAGAAGACTGGAAGATCCACATAGGCCGCCGGGACAGGAGCTCAGGAAGAAGCTGCTGCTCTGCACCAGGACCTTTGAATAGTGAGCACTGGGAGTTGGGCTGGCTCTCTTTTATAGAGTCTTGGCCCAGCCCAGAACCACGCCCAGACATGTTGCAGGGAAAGTCTCTGGAAGGCCCTGGAAAGGGGCCACGCCCTAACACACTCTGAAAACCTGCAGCAATACATTCCACGGAACAGTATTTGTGAGCATATTAAAAATAAGTTTTCAGGTTTGAACTCTGCAATGCAAAGGTTAAACCACAACATATCAGCACAATGCATAAATTATGTTGTTTTGAGAGTGCTGGGTTTTTGCATTTTTGTCGCCAATAGAGCGCGTACTGCTCTGGTGTTGACACCCCCAACTGAAATCCCTGGTGTCTAGTGGTGTTTCCTGGCCCTCGATCGCAACTGTGCTGCGATCGAGGGCCAGGAAATCCGTTCAGGAAGGCATCATGTGAAAGGGTAGAGTCTCCCCTTTCACACAAGGCCTTCCCGAACATTGGGAAGGCCGTTTGTAGCCGCTTTCCCCATCGGAGCAGTAAGTGGCCGAAAACAACACTGTGGCGTCAGTGCACCGCAAGGCACGCTGGAGTCACAAATGGGTGGGTGGGGGTTTGGGGGGAGACACAGAAGGTTTTTTTTTTCAGGTGTGATTTTTTTAACCCCCTCCCTGGTGTTGGCCACTGGTCGTGACCCGAACCATGGGGGGAAGTAGTGTGAATATGCCAGTGGCCGACTCCCGCAGTAAATGGGTTACCATTTAGGCTTTTTAAGAATGTCCTCTCGTGTTAAAGTGAAGACAGACATTTATTTTGCTTACAGCAATTATGTGTATACTTTGCTGTATAAACTGCATGGCAGCCTCAAGCATTTAGGAGAGGCCGATCTGAGGTTGTGATCTGCGGCTATCAAACAGAAGCTGTCCACTCACCTAGTTGTCAGAGAATACCTTATATCAATTTTGTCAAAACTGTATTAGCCAAAGAGCCATATTAGGAAGACACCCCAAATCCAGAATTTTGAAACTGGCATTCCTTTTGAATAAAAAGTAAAAACAAAGCGTTTCCAAACAACAGTTAAGATTCAGTTTATTTTTCAACATGAAAGCATTGCAATATATAAAACTGAGCATACAGCCTACTGTGTAAGAGTGCAATAACACATAGAGTTGATACGGGAGTAAGGGCCAGATGTAGCAAACTTCCAAATTGCGACCTGCAATTTGCGAGTCCCAGCGACTCGCAAATTGCAACTCGCAATTTGGAATGCAGAAAGGTGTCTCAGACACCTTCTGCGAGTCGCTATGGGGTCGCAAAGACCCACCTCATTAATATTAATGAGGTGGGTCTCAATTTGCGACCCCATAGCGATTCAGGGCACTCACGGGGATGGTGGCCTGCTGGGAACAGCAGACCACCATGTCCGTGACTGCTTTTAAATAAAGCAGTTTTTTTTTCAAAGTGCAACCCGTTTTCCTTAAAGGAAAACGAGCTGCACTTTGAAAAAAAAACCGAAACCTTTTGTTTCGGTATTATTCAGGGCAGGTAGTGGTCCATTGGACCACTGCCTGCTCTGAAAAATTATTTTTTGTGCCAGACACAAAGGGGAAGGGGTCCCATAGGGACCCCTTCCCGTTTGCGCCTGGGTTACAATCCACTTCAAGTGGATGGTAACTGCGCTTTCATTTGCGACTGCAATCGCGGTCGCAAATGAAAATGCATACCATTGCGACTCGCAAATAGGAAGGGAACACCCCTTTCTATTTGCGACTTGGAAATGCATTTTGCGAGTCGGTTCCGACTCGCAAAATGCATTTCAACATAGCAAAGACGCATTTACGACTCGCAAACGGCGATTTTCGCCGTTTGCGAGTCGTAATGTCTTTGCTACATCTGGCCCTAAGTTTGATAAGCCTCATTATGACACCAGTTAGTTCTGTCACGGTTCTGGGTGGTTCTGTCAGGACTCTGGGCGAAGCACCCCTTGAGTTCATAGAAAATCTCCCTATGGAGGTAGTGTACTGGAACAGAAGAGCAACTAAAGGCATACACTGGAAATGAACAGCTATAGTAAGGCACAGAAACAGAATAGTGAAGGCAGACCAAACTTAGTATGAACAAACAGGGAACAAATCAATAATGGACAACCACACTGGGATTACCACTAAGGCTGTACACAGGTAAGGATCAGAGCTTTCCACAGCCACAGGGAACATAAAGGCTTCTGTGCTGATTACTCTTACAGATAGTTACCCTGCAAGCCCCATTAAAAGGAGACAGCAGAAGTGATTCTGTCTCTGGACCCTCAGGGCACAAACAAGGATGGTACTTACATACACGAGACAAGCCCTTGTGAGTCCAGCTGGAGACTCAGTAGCACACTGTCACAGTTAGGCACTTAAGACTACATATACCACTAGACAAAGGATGGGGCAGGGATTGACCCCTGGAAACCAGGGGCCAACCACAGTACAAAGGAAACCACTTATACACAAGTGAGGTCTGATACTACAGGTACCAGACACAAGAACCCAAAAGGAAATTACAGAGAAAGAGCTAGAAAGGAGCCTAAGAACTGGAGAACAAGAAACAGACTAACTACAAGAGAACTATAGGCTGCAGGAATCACAGAAATTAGCAGGCAAGTCTGAGACACAGAAAAGAGGTTACAGGCACCAAGGAAGAAGCAAAGGAATAAGTAAAAGGAAAATAATACCAGGAACAGAAGGAATAAACAAGGAAGCAAAGCAGGAACAGAACTGGGAAACAGGGAGCAGGCTCTGGCTGAAGCAAGCAGCAACAAGGTTGAGAAACAGGGTGCAGGCTCTGGCTGAAGCAAGCATGAAAAAACCTGAGAAACAGAGAGCAGGCTCTGGCTAAAGCTAGCAGGCACAAGACTGGAACACAAGCCAACAAGATGTCCAGTACACAAAGGAAACAAACTCCAATGTACGACGAGGAGCTTCAGGAAATGGCAGCTTATAAGCAGTTCCAGGCAGCAGCAAGGCAAGGGCGGAGTCACATGGCTGGTCTGCACAAGAGTGATCACAGGTGTGTGCAGTTCCAGTCTCCCACAAGTCCTGGAGGACAGAATCCAGTACAAAGGAACAACAGGACGATTAACGTAGGAAACAATGGACAGCAGATTACAGGTTTTACTGACAACCAACCAGTGCATTATGGGAACTGAAGTCTGTGAACGCGAATATAGTTCTTCAACAGCATACCATATCGATATGGGAAGAAAACAGGAGTGAGAAAGGGACTCTGGATAAGTATTAAGGGTGATTCCCAGGCTATAGGTAGTCCATTTACAGCACACCCTACAGATGGGATGACAGAGTCGTAACAAGTTCAGGTTACATTTGCAATTCGTAAACGCCTGGAGCAATGGCGGAACCAGTGTGTCATGCTTTCTACTTGGCACCACAGGAACGCTTACTTGCATTTTAATTCTTGGAAAGTAAACAAATAACTTATCCATTCTAATTCCGGCAACTGAGACATTTTTTTCAAATATTGGCTTTGTTTCTGTATTTTGCTGCAATGGTGCTTTTCACTATGCTTGCATTTAAGGTTAATTATCCAAGTTATCCAATTATCCAAAAGTTCTGTGAAAATGTTCACCTTTCATTTTTACACACAATATTGCTATTTTAACAAGTCCTTCCTCGTCTGCAAAGAATGCTGTCCTGCTGTGCTCCTTGTTACTGGCTAGCATGGAATGCTCCTTTGGACAAAAGTAAGTAACAGAGCATTGTACATCTCGTGCCACACACACACTGTCTTTTCCCCATGCTCACCTCTTTCATTTCCAACTTGGCTTCCACTCCTATAGCAGCAGTTTATCCCATGATTAATCTTCACTGTCAGCTACCAATCAGGATTAGATCCTGCTGTCTCCCCCAGACCTGGAAGTTGATGGTTCAGGAAATGAGATGCTCCACATGCAACTTGCCTCACCCAATGTGATCTCACTGGCATTACCTAAAAAAAAAGTCACCAGCCAATCAGCTTCTAAGAAAGCTGATAACAACACTGGGGGACTTGCTAGTGATTTTTTAAGGGGACGTTCATAGAAGAATCCGTTATCGGCAAAGCAGCTGGGTGTATTTTTGTAGGGTTGGGGCTGCCACACTGGTAAACTCTTCAACGTGGCAGCGCTGAATGGGCAAACAGCACTTGCTCAGTCAGTGGAGCAGAGTTTCCCTCCCCATACTTAATAAAACCTAGACATCCAAAAACACATTGGCAAGCTCAGCTACGCCATGGATGTAGTGCTCCTGCAGCTCAGTGTCGCAAGGAGACCACAACTACCTTCTCATAGTTAGAGAAGGAGGAGGGAGTGTGTGTTCTGCCAGGGCATCTCTCTCATCACCCTCAGGGAGGATGAGGTGATGCAATTCTATAGAAGTAGGAGTGAGTCCGCCATAGAATTGCTTCAGAAGATTGGATCAAGTCTGCTGCCACCAACTACCAGGCCCACCAAAATTCCTCACGAGGTAAACTGATGGCTGTGCTCCACATGCTGACCTCTGGGTCATGCCAGGTCACAACAGCAAGATTGGCAGCAATAATAAAGACCTATTTTTCTGCCTTCTTGGCCATTGTCCTGGATGCCATCAATCGCTTCACACACCAGTACCTCCTCTTCTCCAAGACACAAGAACAATAGATGGAGACCAAGCAAGGCTTCTATGCCATTGCAGGGTTTCCACGTGTCTTAGGTGCTATGGATTGCACGCATGTGCAATTTGTTCTCCCAGCAGAAACAGCACACCTGTTCTGGAATAGAAAAAATACATACTCCATCAATGTACAGGACATCATGGATCATCTGTGGAGGTTCACCAATGCGCTTCTAAAATACCTGGGAAGCTCACATGATACCTATATCTTCAGGTACAGCATCATTAATGAGCAGTTCCAGAATGAGCAATATGGGAACGGCCTACTTGTTGGTAAGTAAATCTGAAGTATACAATACACCAACTAAATTGTAGAGATGTATGACAGAATAGCCATCTCATTGTCTTTTGATGGAGCTAATGACATCTGTATGAGGGGTGTGTCTCAAACTTACACCATGTATCATGGTACATGTGTAATGCAAATCCCTAAATCTGATATGTCAAGAAACACATTTCGACTTTGCATCGTTCAGAATGGCAAAACATTTTGGAATAATTCAACCCTGTTTTATTGACTTGAGAAAGATAAAAGGCGGAGTGGATCCCCAAGGATTTGAAACTGTGACTATGAGGTTGAAGACACGTCCCTACAGTGGATGCGTTAGTCCACTAAGCCACTGTCAAGCACTAACCTGTTTGTCCTACGGAGACACAATGCTGACCCAAGTTGCTTGTTCCCAACTCCACCAAGATGTTGCATGCTTCCCACTTACTTGTCCATGATTGGCATGTAAATGTTCCTGGGCAAAGGGGATGGATGAGAGAGAGAGAAACTCAGCCACGCCTGGCAGGATCAGGATAGCTAGCGGTGGTCTACACAGAGCTGATATCTCCTATGATGAATTAAACATTAGCCAAATGAAACTTTTTTTATGTAACCAATATACTAAAACTACTCTTTAACACTTCCCATAAACTAGGTGTACCTGTTAGGGTCCCCTTTCCCACTTTTGATGACTCTTCCCTCTCTCTAGGGATCTTCAAGAAACAGTATGACACTTGCAACCAGATACAATGTTTAGTCTTCTACACTATCAACATGTATTCCCACCTTGTTCCCAAGTCAAGGGGGCCACACTGGAAGACCTACTTAAAGTGTTCCAGAGATTCAGTGTACTTCTTGCTTTTTGAGCCTTAATGAGATTTTCTTAAACACAGAAATACTCACACTCATAAACATATAACAGGCAATAACGAATGGAAAGTATTAAGGGCCATATTTATACTTTTTGATGCAAAACTGCGCTAACGCAGTTTTGCGTAAAAAAAATTAGCGCCGGTTAACGCCATTCTGAAGCGCCATGCGGGCGCCGTATTTATTCAATGACGTTAGCCGGCGTTAGCCGCCGGTGCTGCCTGGTGTGCGTGAAAAAAAATGACGTACACCAGGCAGCGCCGGCGTAGGGGGATATGGAGCTTGGGTGCCAAAAAATGGGGCAAGTCAGGCTGAGGCAAATTTTTCGCCTCAACCCGATTTGCGCCATTTTTTTAGACTCCCAACCCCCATAGAAATGACTCCTGTCTTAGCAAAGACAGGAGTCATGCCCCCTTGTCCAATGGCCATGCCCAGGGGAGTTCTGTCCCCTGGGCATGGTCATTGGGCATAGTGGCATGTATGGGGGGCACAAATCAGGCCCCCCTATGCCACAAAAAAATAAATAAAAATACTTACCTGAACTTACCTTAATGTTCCTGGGATGGGTCCCTCCAGCCTTGGGTGTCCTCCTGGGGTGGGCAAGGGTGACAGGGGGGGTCCCTGGGGGCATGGGAGGGCACCTCTGGGCTCCTTCCGAGCCCACAGGTCCCTTAACGCCTGCCCTGACCAGGCGCTAAAAAACGGCGCAAAAGCGGCTGGACGTCATTTTTTGGGACCCGCCCACTCCCGGGCGTGAATTTTGCCCGGGAGTGTAAATACGGCGCACATGCCTCGGAGTCAATTTTTTAGACGGGAACGCCTACCTTGCATATCATTAACGCAAAGTAGGTGTCCACGCTAACAAATGACGCAAACTCCATGGACTTTGGCGCTAGAGGCGTCTAACGCCAAAGTATAAATATGGAGTTAGTTTTGCGTCGGAATTGCGTCAAAAAAAACGACGCAATTCCGGCGCAAACAGAGTATAAATATGTCTCTAAGATTTTTCAAATATTTAGGGATTAACCAGCTCAGAGTGTTAGTAATGGAAACAACACTGTTCAGTGTTTTAACCACACTGAGAGCCTAGGGTTAATTTTCTAAAGCTCACTTTTGTATGTAATTGATGTAATCACTGTTACATCACAGTGACAATTGAACATGGAAATATAGACCTTTGATTGTTTTGGTCTTGTTTTGTTTAGATAAATATTACCTATTTGTCTAAACCGGTGTTGTGTCATTTTGTAGTGTTTTCACTGAGTTACTGTGTGTGTTGTACAAATACTTCACACATTGCTTCTGAAGTTAAACCTACCTGCTCGTACCAAGTCACCAAGGGGGTGAGTGGGGGTTAACCAAGGGTGATTATCCTTTACCCTGACTAGAGTGACGATCCCTGCTTGGACAGGGGGTAACCTGACTGCCAACCAAAGACCCCATTTCTAAAATTGGTGATCAGCGGTGATGATTGGACTTGCATTTGTTCTTGACTTACAGTGATTAAGTGTACACTGCTGTTTTCAGTGCAGACCATTACATGACCACATACAGCTTATTATTGCTTTTTCTCTTTTGGATAGTTTTTTTCCTACTTCCATATTTTTGCTGATTTTTTGATTGACTTCTGAACTTCATTGGGAACTCATTTTTCTACCTTTGAAACTTTGCACTTTTAACTCTTCATCATGTCTCAATCTGAATATGCATCAGCTGAAGCTTCTTTTGATTTAGAGAAACTGGAGATCTACACAGTTGCTCAGTTGACGCAGTTCTGCAAATAACCTTGCTTGTGCCATTAAGGGCTCCACCAGGAAGGAGGAGCTGCAAAAAGCACTGAGAGCCTTGGTAGCAACCAAGGAAGCTGAGGGGCACACCGGGGGGGGGAGATGATGAGGAGGAAGAGCAATCCATTCACAATGGTATACAGTAGTGGGTGGGCCTGTTATATCCAGGGAGAGAGTCTCCAGGGCAGGTAGCAGTGTGTAATTCCTGACTCCTGAAGAGTTACAGGACAGACAGGCAGAGAGGGCTCACCAGCTGGAGCTGGAAAAGTTTAGGATGCAAAGGGAGATGGAAGAAAGGAGGAAGGCCATAGAGGAGAAGAAGATACTGCTGGCTCAGAAGCTCAGCTTGAGGGAGCTGGATCAGAGGAGCCAGTCCCGTAGGGTTGGTGGCAGAAATATCACAGTACAGCCTGAGAGGAGTGTGCACATTCCTAATGATATTATAAAGGATTACAAAAGGGTGGATTACATATTCTTGTGGTTCAAGGGGTATGAGTCTGCTCTCCATATGAATCTGGTCCCTGAAGCTCATTGGGGGCGGGTCTGTGGAAGCACTTTGAGGTAGAGGGAAAGGATACTCTGACATCCTTAGAGGATCCTCAGGGGCTCACCTAATCTAGCATGAAGCATGCCCTACTCACAAAGTATTGTCTCCCCCTTAAGCAGTATAACGATAAGTTTAGGTCCTATAAGAGGAAGGAATCCCAAGTATGGTTGGAATGTGTTGATTCTTTTTGCAGGTCACTGGATGCTTGGATGAAGGGCAGTAAGGTGACAACATATGAGAAGCTTTAAAATGTAATTGCTTGGGAGCACTTCTACAGTTTATGTTTTCCAGAGCTGCTCCAGCACCTCATTAATAGCAAGCTGGCTGACCCCAGGAAGCTTGCACAGGAAGCGGAGGGCCTTGAGAGCACCAGGGTCCAAAAGAGATATGGGGAGACCACACCCAGGGTGGCCAGTGGCCCTCTCAGAAGAAAGGGGTGTAACAGTAAACAGGGCTAGGTCTCTAAAGGACCCAGACCTAGTTCCCAGGGCACAGATTCCCAGCCCCCCAGTAAAAAGAAGCCATGATTCTCCAAAGGGAAACTTGTGGAAAGAGGTCCCCCAAGTAAGTGTTATGCATGTGACCAGCTGGGTCATGTGAGGGGGACTCCAAATCCCCCAAGAGTACATCAGCTCCCACTGGTGCGCAGTCCCAGGGTTTGGCTAGTGTAGCGCTTGGGGAGGAGTTGGTTCCAGGTGGATGGGAGCCAGCTGAGATGACCTATGTCTCACTAGGGGACAGTGAGATGGTCCAGAGAACCCTAGTGCCTGAGAACACTCAAATGTACGGGCAGTGGGTGACCATCGATGGAAAGAGGGTGGAGGCTCTGAGAAATACAGGAGCCAGTGTGACTACAGTGAGGAGTCATCTGGTGTCTGAAGAGTAGATAGATCCACGTGTACTTCACCAAGTATTTGCAGTGGACAACTCAGAGTGCCTGTGCAGATTGGCACATGTCCCCTTTTAAATGGTGGGGGGATCTCAGGTTTCTTGAAGGTAGCTGTGAGTCCAATCATGCCCGTGGATTGTTTGCTTGGCAGTGACCTGGAGGATTCCCTTCGGAAGGAGGTGGAACACAAGTCACGCTTGGAGATGTTGGGTCTGCCTGGGTGGGTATGCGCATCCACCAGGTCAATGGCAGCCCATCAAGGTGGTCAGGAGCCCCTGGAGCATGAAACAGTGGCCCAGGGGACCACCAAAAAAAGGAAGGGGAGGGGGGCATGGGAAACATTCCCCAGAAGCTCCCATGGTCCGGGGGAGTTGGAGCCTGAGGGTGACACCCCAGAGCCTACAGGGGAACAGGTGGCGGAGCTGAGGGAGGTCCCTGAGCTGTCACAGTCGCAGCAGGAAGGGGGACCCACCTGGGAGGCATTCTGTGAGGCACAGAGGACATGCCCTACTCTAGTGGGTTTTTAGTAGCAGGCTGCAGACCAGGCAGCTGGCAAGGAGCCAGGATCTCACCTGACATATTGGGAGGACAGCTTCCTGTCTAGTGAGCCTAATTTTGCTGAGCCTGGGTCAGCCTGTGTGCTGGTGGTACCCCAGGACTTCAGAGACTTCTTACGGGGTCTGGCTCATGATGTGCCTTTAGCTGGACATTTGGAGCAGGGCAAGACCTTTGAATGGCTTGTCACCCACTTTTACTGGCCACTAATGCACAGGCACTCAGATGATCATTGCAGGTCTTGCCAAACTTGTCAGGCAAGTGGCAAGAGTGGGGGGAAATGTAAGGCTCCCCTCTAACCTTTTTCCTGTAGTTAGTTCCTCCTTTGAAAGGGATGGAATTGACATTGTTGGGCCTCTGGATCCCAAGACAGCCATGGGCAACAGGTTTATCCTGGTCTTGGTGGACCATGCAACCCTGTACCCAAAAGCCATTCCCCTGAGGACAATCACTTTCCCTGTGGTGGGTTGTCCATTGATAGGGTTTTTTACCCGCACGCGTTCCCCAAGGAAGTGGATCTGATGGGGTACAAACTTCATATCCACATATATGAAGTCTCTGTGGAAGGAGTGTGGGGTAACTCCTTACCACCCCCCAATGCAATGGTCTTGTTGAGAGATTCAACCGCAGCTTAAAAGGCATGATCATGGGCCTGTCAGAGCCCTTGAGACAGAAGTGGGAAGTCCTCTTGCCATCCCTTCTGTTCACTTACAGTGAAGTGCCTCAAAAAGGGCTTGGATTTAGTCTTTTGAGTTACTGTATGGTCACCCTCTTAGGGGACCTTTGAGTCTGGTGAAGGAGGGCTTAGAGAAAGCCCCCAGTAAACCTCCCCAGGATGTATTTAGCTACATGCTGACTTTCCAAAACCAGACTGCCTGCTTCAGAGCCCTCGCACAAGAGAACCTGGAAGCAAGCCAGGCAGATATGAAATGGTGGTTTGACCAGAATGCCACACTCGTCGAGTTTCAGCCTGGGTAAAAAGTGTGGGTAATGGCGCCAGTGCAGACTAGGGTGCTCCAAGACAAGGTGACTGGGCCATTTGAGGTGGTGGAGTGCACGAGCAAAGTCACCTACCTGGTGGACTAGCGGACTCCCAGGAACCCCCTAAGGGTCCGGTATGTGAACTGTCTCAAACCACACTTTGAGCGGACTGATTTGTCCATGATCATAGCAACAGATGATGGGGTGGAGGAAGAGAGTGAGCCTCTTCCTGACCTCCTGTCTGCTGGAGAGAAGGATAGGTCTGTGGAGGGAGTGAACCTCCTCCCCTCCCTGACCTCAGAACAACAGAGGGACTGTCTTCAGGTATTGGGTCAGTTTGCCTCCCTGTTCTCCTTGATCCCAGGAGTCACACACTTGTGTACACATGATGTGGACAATGGTGACAGTCCACCCATTAAACAGAAAGTTTAGAGGGTGATTGATAAGATCAGGACAGCATCAAAATGAGGTGTGTAAGATGTTAGCCCCAGGGGTGACTGAGTTCTCCAGCAGTCCTTGGGCCAGCCCTGTGGTCTTGGTCTCAAAGGTTGTTGCTCCTGGTGCCACCCCAGAACTCCGTTTCTGTGTGCACCCCTGGGATCTCAATGCGGTCACTAAAACTGATGCGGTCACTAAACCTGATGCGCACCCCATCCCCTGAGCTGATGAACTCATAGATCGGTTGGGAGCTGCCAAATACCTCAACAAGTTTGACTTGACGTCTGGGTGTTGGCAAATTGCCTTAACTGAGGGGGCCAAGGGGAGGTCAGCATTTTCTACCCCAGATGGGCACTTCCAGTTTAAAGTGATGCCATTTGGGATGGAAAATGCCCCTGCCACATTCTAGAGATTGGTCAACCAGGTGTTGACTGAGCAGGATGACTTCAGCGCAGCATACCTGGATAACATTGCAGTGTTCAATTCCACTTGGGAGAAACACTTGCAGCACCTCTGCAGAGTGTTGGAGGCCCTGCAAAAGGCAGACCTCACTATAAAGGCAAGTAAATGCCAAATAGGGCAGGGTTCAGGGGTGTATTTGGGACTCTAGGTTGGGATTGGACAGGTGGCACCCCTACAGCCAAAAATGTACACCATTTTGGCTTGGGAGCCTCCCAAGACCCAGACTGAGGTGAGAGCCTTTTTAGGCCACACTGGCTATTACAGGAGGTTTTTCAAGGGATAGGGCACAATTGTTGTCCCCTTGAACGAGTTGATATCCAAGAAGCAACCAAAGAAGTTTATCTGGACAGAGGTTTGCCAGACTGCTTTTGATGCCCTGAAGGCTGCCAAGTGCACAGCCCCTGTGCTGAAGACACCTGACTATTCCAGGGAATTTGTTATGCAAACCGATGCCTCGGAGCAAGGTATAGGAGCAGTACTGTCACAGCTTAATTAAGAGGGCCTAGATTGACCTGCGCCTTCATTAGCAGGAAGTTACTTTACCAGGGAATGGAGGTGGAGTGCAGTAGAGCGTGAAGAGTTTGCTGTGGTCTGGGAGCTGAAGAAGCTAAGACTACTTTTTTGGGACTCACTTCCGGGTGCAGACCAACCACAGACCCCTCAAATGGTTAATGCAGATGAGGGGTGAGAATCTAAAACTGGTCAGGTGGTCAATTTCCCTGCAGGGGATGGACTTTATGGTGGAACACTGCCCTGGTACAGAACACGCCAATACTGATGGTCTGTCCAAATTCTTCCACCTTAGTGATAAGATCTCCAATGAGGTTGGGTAGTTGCTCCCCACTTTTCAGCTGGGGAGATACGTGTTAGACTTTGCATCTGTGGCGTGGTCTCTCCTAACTTTTTGCCTTTGTTTCCCAGGTTGTTGATGTATGCTGGACTTTGTTTTTGCTGTTTTTGTTACTCTGGGCACTTTATAACTGCTATCAAGTGCTAACATGCAAGTGCTCCTATGTAGAATGTATGTGTTATTGACTTTCCATGATTGGCATATTTGATTTACTAGTAAGTCGCTAGTACAATGCACTAGAGCTGCCCAGGGCCTGTAAACCAAATGCTACTAGTGGGCCTGCAACACTGATTGTGTCACCCACATAAGTAGCCCTGTAAACATAGCTCAGAACTGCCACTACAGTGTCTGTGTGTGCAGTTTTAAACTGCCAATTTGAATTGGGAAGTGTACCCACTTGCCAGGCCTAAACTTTCCCTTTTTATAAATGTAATGCACCCCTATGGTAGGTCCTAGGTAGCCCCATGGGCAGGGTGCAGTGTATGTAAAAGGTGGGACATGTACTTATGCGTTTTACATGTCTTAACAGTGAAATACTGCCAAATTTGTTTTTCACTGCTGCAAGGCCTATCTCTCTCTCATTGGTTATTCATTGGTTAACATGGGGGCTGCAGATAGACATGTGGAGTTGGGGGTCTCTGAACTCACAATTTAAAAATACATCTTTTAGTGAAGTTGGATTTTAGATTGTGTGCTTGAAAATGCCATTTTTAGAAAGTAGGCATGTTTTTGCTTAAGCCATTCTGTGGCTCTGCTTGTTTATGGATTCCCTGTCTGGGTGAGTTTGACAGTTGGGCTGTTTGCACCTCTCTCTAGACAGTGACACAAGGGGAGCTGGGGTGTAGCCTGCCTATCCGGATGAACCATCTGTGCTAGGAGGGAGGGGAGGAGTGGTCACTTACACATGAAAGGGCTGTGCGTGCCCTTACACAATGCAGTCTCCAACCCCCTGGTGTGTGTCTAGGGTCTGGCCTGGGCAAGGCAGGATCTTCCAAACAAGAGAGACTTTCCTTTGAAGCAGGCCTTCTTCAAAGGCAGAAAGGAGTATATGAAGAGGACCCAAAGCCCCTGAAAATCAGATCACTTCTGGAATCAAGAGGAACCTCTGCCAAGAAGAAGAGCTGAAGGGAATTGTTGCCCCTGCTTGTGACTGTGCTTTATGGGCTATCCTGCACTTGCTGCTTCTACCTGTGAAAGGGGACAAAGACTGGACTTTGTTGTGCATTCCTGCTTGAGAATAATCTCCAAGGGCTTGAATTGCGTTTGCCTCCTTTTGTTGAAGTCTCAGGGCAATCAAAGACTTCCCCTGCCAGCACCTGGACTCTCTCCTGAGAATCCTGCCCTGCCAAGAGGAACCACTGCCAAGAAGAAGAGCTGAAGAGAATTGCTGCCCCTGCCTGTGACTGTGTGTTTTTGGGCAATCCTGCACTTGCTGCTTCTGCCTGTGAAAGGGGACGAAGACTGGACTTTGTTTTGCATTCCTGCTTGAGAAGAATTTCCAAGGGCTTGAATTGAGCTTGCCTCCTGTTGTTGAAGTCTCAGGGCCATCAAAGCGTTCACCTGACAGCACCTGGACTCTCTGCTGAGAATTCTGCCCTACCAAGTGGTGCCCTTTCTAGTTCGGGGGCCCTTCAAAGGTGAAGCTGGCAGACAAGAACTGAAAACCCACGCACAGACCGCTGTGAGGGGAAATGTTCGATGCACCCTCCGTGAAGCGGCTTATAAACAATGGTCCGCCGGCTTCGCGGCTGAAATCAATGCTCCACCCATATTGCGGCTGGAAAATCAACGCAATGCAGCTGGAGAAACAGCACACAACACCCGCTAACGGAGGCTGATAATGACGCAAACGTCACGCAGTGCGATTTGGTTATACCGTGAGACCGGATTTTCAACGCAACATCGCTGGGCACACAAAAACAATGCAAAGCCTGGCCGGACTCGAGGTGCCCATATGGATCAACACATCGCTCCCTTGCGGGAGAGAAGAAATGGCGCACGCCAACCGGAGGAAGAAGGATGGACGGTCTCGCTTGCATATGAGAAATTGCCGCATTGCTGGCCTTTTCGAATGCACGCTCACCCGTGCGATGTTATTTTGTCGCTATCTATGTACTTTTGTGTACTAACATAATTCTCACAGTTTTCCAAGGATTAAGGCCCTCATTACGACCCTGGATGTTGGTGATAAAGTGACGATAATACCGCCAACAGGCTGGCAGTAACTACCGTTAAATTATGACCCTGGCGGTTAGATCTCTGAAAGACAGCCAATATGCCACACCAGGGCAAAAACAACAGTCACCACAGTGGTAGCCGCCTACAGCCAGGCGGAAGACAACGTTTTGACCACCATATTATGACAACACAAATCCACCACCTTCTCCGGGGTGGTACCCACGTCATCATAAGCCTGATGTTAAAACTTTACAGAAGTGAAAGGACTCACCGTTGGAGACACAGGGAAGAACCACGCTGCCATGGAACCCAAACTGCAAGTATTTCCGATGATCTTCTATGTTATGCTCCACCACAAACACCAACGCCAGCGAAGACAATGACGGTGAGTACAGCGGCCTAGCACACATGGGAGTGGGGGAAGAAAACGAGAGTGACAGGGACACACACCACACACGCCCCATATACACACACCATACACACAACCAGCTGCACAAGAAAATAATTTATCCCTGTAAATCAGCTGAATAATGCAAGGACACAAGGAAGTGATTAACGTGATTGTAATAAGATCAACACCAAATCAATAATATGATTTTCCAATGCAAAAGATATGTACAAATGTACAAAAAACATTCCCTGCCCAGTCCTCAGTTTACACAGAGGCCACATGGCCACAAGGCAAAGTCCAAGGCCCCACTCGTTACCTGCACCAATACGGAGAGAACACTGAAGGGACATCAGGTGGCAAATAGGCAGGCAACTCAAGGGAAGGGGGGGCACCTCAGCCAGATGCGGAAACAAGACCACTGGTTCTGGAGAGGGCAACAAGATTGGTCCTGGGGAGTGTAAGGCCACAGTCTCTTAAGTGGGTGACTTGCCCACTGTTCCTGGAGGGGGAAACATGCCCTGTGCTTGGCCCTCGGGAGTGCAAAGCCACAGTCCTTCAGGTGGGTGTCTCCCACACTGGTTCAGGAGGGGGCAACAAGCCCTGTGCTTGGTCCGGGGAAGTGCATGGCCACAGTCTCTCAAGTAGGAGAATACCCCACTGATTCTGGAGGAGATAGCCCGCACAGCAGCCCATGGAGGTTGGATCTCATGGCGTCCGCCGGCGGTGATGGCTGCACTGTGGTGGTGGTGGTAGTGGGAGGCTCCTGCTCAGCCCCTGCACTCTGTGTTGGCTGCACTGTGGTGGTGGTGGTGGTAGTGGGAGGCTCCTGCTCAGGCCCTGTACCCTCTGATGGCAGCACTGTGGTGGTGGTAGTGGGAGACCCCTGCTCAGCCCCTGCACCCTGCGATGGCTGCACTGTGGTGGTGGTAGTCGGGGTCTCCTGCTCTGCCCCTGCACTCACTGATGGCTGCACAACCACAGCTGGCGGTGGGGGCTCTGTGACAGTTGCTGTTGCAGGCTCCTTCCCCTTCTTGCTTGTTGGAGCAGGCTCCTTCCCCTTCTTGCTTGCTGGTGCAGGCTCCTTCCCCTTCTTGCTGGGTGATGCAGTCTCCTTCCCCTTTCTGCTGGCTGGTGTAGACTCCTTCATCTTTTTGAAGGCTGGTGCAGGCTCCTTCCCCTTCAGTATTTGTGGCCTGGAATCCTTTCCACCACGAGTAGGTGCTGCTGGAACTGGGCCCATGTACTGTTTGGCTGAGGTGCTTGGCTGGGTTCTTCATACCCTGTCCATACGAGCAGGATGGGTGTAGGGGTAGGGAAGAGGTCAATGATGGAAAGGAAAAGCTTTTTAGGGACTTTAGGGCAGAAAGAGGGAGAAGGAGGGAGTGGAGGATGAGGGAGTGGTTGTTGGAGGTGTTTGTCTGCTGGATTTGGGTGCAGGTGCATGGGTTATATGTTGTTGTGAGGTGGATGGCTGTTGAGTGTGTGAGTGCTTTCGTTTGTGTACCTTAGGAGGGGGGGACAGGCATGGAGGGAGAGGACATAGGGGATGTGTGCATGGATGTTGTGAAGGTGTCCGCCAGTGAGGTGTGTATTCTTCTTGGTGTGGTGATGATGCAGGTAGTGGATGATGATGTAGTGAATGCAGGTGTGAGTGTGGACGTAACTGGGTGGGTGGTGGAGGAGGAGAAGGAAGGGGAGACAGTGGAAAGAGTGGATGTTCTTGTGTCTGCAACTGTATGGTGTTTGTGTGAGTGCCTGTGGGATGAAGTGTGTTGCTTGTGTTTGTCTGTGACACTCTTGGGTGTTGTTCTGTGTGCATGCTCATCTGGCTGTGTGCTTGGGATGGGTTGGGTGTGAGGAGAATGGGACTGGGAAGTGGAAGTTGGAGGGGGACGGTAGAAACAGGTACAATGGCTGCCATCAGAGAGGAGGCCAGAGCGTGAATCGACCTCTGTTGGGCCGCCAATCCAGTGTGAATGCCCTCCAGGAATGCATTAGAATGTTGCATCTGGGATGCCAGCCCCTGGATGGCATTCACAATGGTTGATTGCCCTACAGAGATGGATCTCAGGGGGTCAATAGCATCCTCACTCAGGGCAGCAGGGCTCACAAGGGCAGGGCTTGAGGTGCCTGGGACAAAGGAGATGCCCTCCTTCCTGGGTGAGCAGGCAAGGGCAACTCACTGAGGGGCTGCTGGGAGGGTGGTGCTAGTATAGGGGGTGGTGGCTGTACCTGTAGCGGGGTGGTCATGCAGGTGTCTGCCACCACCAGGGAGCTCCCATCGGAGGGGGTATCAGAGTCTGTATTGTCCCCTCCAGTCACTGCCGTGGTGCTCCCCTCGCCCTCCGTCCCACTGGTGCCCTCAGTGTCGGTGGACTCTGCCTACAGGGTCCTGTGGTTTGCTGCTCCTTCCGTTGCCGGTGCCTCTGCTCCTCCGCCAGATGATGGTAATGCACATAAGGACAGGATGACAAAACAAGAAAGAGCGGGGAGAGAGACAAAGGATACACTGAGTCAATGACTGCACCAACACCACCATTGGCGTACATAGGTCCCTCACACATGGGGTACAGGCCTACGCATTATGCATTGCACTACCAGTGATACTGCTAGCCACCAAGGCATGAGGAGGAACACACACCGCCAACTGCAGCACACCTGGGACCCATGCAGCCCTGGCCAGGGGTGGATACTAACAAGCTAGGTAGGCAGTATTTTCCCTTGATACCCTTAGCCAAGAGAGAACCTGCGCTGCTATGTCTGTCCTGGCCGAGGGGCACCCACTGACACACAACCACCACTCGGATATCACCCCACCAGGTGTAAGTTGTAATTGTACCCACTGTACTCACACCCTTGCGGCTGCTGTGTTGCCCTCAAGTGCCCATCCAGCTTTTGATAGGCCACCGCCAGTATGCAGGCCAACAGGGGGCTCACGGTTTGATGGGTACCCCTTCCTCGTTGGGAGGCCATCCCCAGCTGGGCTTCTGCGGCCTTCCGTACCCAGCATCTCAGGTCCTCCCACCGTTTCCGACAATGGGTGCTCCGCCTGTCATAGACCCACTGAGTCGCACCTCCTTGGCGATGGCACACCGTATACCCTTCTTTGATGGGCACTGACCTGCAGAGGCAATACAGACAGGAGAACAACATTAGATAAACAGTCCAGGCAGTTGCACAAATGGCCCACCATACCCGTTTATAGCACTATTGGCACACACATAGCCCAGCACTCAAAGTGTAACCAGCTAGGAGGACATCCCTCCCCCTTACATGATGCCTTCACACACACCTCCATATATGCATGCCACATGCATCGTGCCCACAGTGTACTCACCTGTTGGTCTGGAGGCCCATACAGCAGTCCGTACTGGGGTGAGACCCCATCCACCAGTATCTCCAACTCCTCCGAAGTGAAGGCTTGGGCCCTTTTCACATGGCCATGGTAGGTTCCAGACTCAGGTCACAGCAGCACATACAGTGTAGGTCCTCTCCTATGGAAGGTCACAAAACAAATGAGGGATATGATAGAAAATGGCGATCACATCCGCGGCGGTGCATGCCGTCACTGACGGTGTAGATCACCATTGGCCACTGTACCTCATAGGGCCCAACATTAACCAATGAGGAAGTGACTGCCTCCTGCCATGGCACACAACGTCAGCGGCATTACCTCACTTCCACCGGTCCCCCCACACAAGACAGGCGGACCCCATTTCAGGGGGGCAGGCCTATGGAATAATGCTGCGTCACAGGAGAAATAGGCACGTACTGTACAGATCGCACTGACCCATTACATGTATACAGATTGCAAACCACTGTTGTAGCTCCATTGTGACAGGCTCATCACTCTTTTGTCCCTTAGATTCTTACTGCTGTGGAAAATAGGGGATGGAGACATACACCCATGTACAGACCCCTGGTGGACTTGGCAACACAGGAGGACAGGCACATTATCCTCACCTATAGACTTGACAGGGCCACAGTCACAGAGCTGTGTGCTCAATTGGAGCCTGACCTGATATCTGCTATCTATCACCCCACAGGGACCCCCCCCTCTAGTGCAAGTTCTATCAGTGCTCCATTTCCTGGCAACTGGTTCTTTCCAAGTGACAGTGGACTTGGCAGCAGGAATGTCACAGTCAATATTCTCAATAGTACTGACAAGAGTATTGTCTGCCCTTGACAAAACACATGTGCAGCTACATTGCATTCCCCCAGGTTGAGGTTTTGGCCACTGTGAAGGTCGAGTTTTATGCAATAGGACATATCCCCAATATAATTGGGGTGATTGACGGAACACATATTGCACTTGTACGCCTCCGCCAGAATGAACAGGTTTTCAGGAATCGTGAGAGTTTCCACTCCATGAAAGTGCAGATGGTGTGCGTGGCTGACCAGTACATCTCCCAGGTCAATGCTAAGTATCCTGAGTTGGTGCAGGATGCCATTTCCTGAGGAATAGCAACATCCCAAATATGATGGCCCAACTACAGAGGCACAGGGTGTGGCTAATAGGTGAGCCCTGGTTCCCACCCAGTACATGTTGGTGTATGGGTATGGTGTGGGCCATATAGGACATTGTTTGGCTACATGTTGTCCCTTAATATTTGCAGGTGACTCTGGTTACCCAAACCTATCATGGCTGCTGACCCCTGAGAGGAATGCCAGAACAAGGGCAGAAGAACGTTATAATGGCACTCATGGGCGAACCAGAAGGATTATTGAGAGAACCTTTGGCCTCCTGAAGGCCAGGTTCTGGTGCCTCCATCTAACAGGTGGATTCCTGTGCTACTCACCAAAGAAGGTCTGCCAGATAGTAGTGGTATGCTGCATGTTGCACAACCTGGCCCTCAGACGCCATATCCATTTTTGCAGGAGGGGGAGACTGGAGATGCCCCTGTGGCAGCAGTTGACCCTGTGGACAGTGAGGATGAGGAGGCAGAAGATGAGGATGATGATAACAGAACAATTGTAATCCATCAGTACTTTCAATGACACACAAGTGAGACAGTGTAACTTTACATTGCAATGACGTTGGTTGTATTCTGTGTGGCATTGGCATGCTGGTATATCCCAATTCTATGCCCACTTACTGTTCCTCTGGCTATTCATTTTGCAGATGTTGGTGATATGACAAATACTCCTAGTGTGAACACAACACCCAGCTACACTTCATTAATTCTATGTACAGTTCATTTGCACTCGTTGTACCTGTTTCAATCAATACATATTTGAAATACATGACATACTCGAAATCAATTTTTATCAAAGGGAGTTTATTCAAGTACTAACATATAGGGGGGAAGTGCAATAGGATGGGTTGATGATGGAGGAAAGTCCAGGGTATTGTTCCAGTCTGTTTGTAGCACAGGTGCATTGTCCAAGGGGGACATAGGAAGGGGAGCAATGGCAGTTCAAAGTGGACAAGGTGACTGAGTGGGACACAAGAGGGACAATCAGGAGAGTCTCATTTCCTGGCGGGGTCTTGGCAAGTGTCTCTGGCTTCTGTCTGGATCGCAGGGAACGTTTGCTGGGTGGTTCAGCTTCTGCAGGGGAATGGGTGTTGGTGGCTTGTGAGTCCTGTGGCTTGGGCCTCCTGGCCACTAGTGGCAGCAGAAGTGGAAGGCTGTTCAGATGACTGGCTAGTGGCAGGGGCCCGCTAGTGTGAGACTGCCTCCCTCATAATGTTGGCCATGTCTGCCAGCTCCCCTGCTATGGAGATCAGGGTTTTGTTGATGGCCTTCAAGTCCTCCCTGATCCCCTGGTACTGTCCCACCTGCAGCCACCTGCTCTCCTGCACGTTGTCCAGGATCTGGCCCATCATGTTCTGGGAATGTTAGTAGGCTCCCAGGATCTCATAGAGTGCCTCCTGGAGAGTCAGTTCCCTGGGACTGTCCTCCCAGTGTCCCGGGTGGCCTGTACCTCTGTCCCCTGAACCGTGTGCCCACTGCCACTGACCCCAGGTCCCTGATTGTCTTGGGTGTGAGGTGTAGCCAGGGGTCCCTGTATACAGGTGGTCACACTGCTGATTGACATGTCCTAAGGACAGAGGTTTGGGTATGCTGGGTGGGTGCTGTGGTGTTGTTACCTGATGGGGGAGGCTTGTGGTGGTCTGTGACTGGGTTTGGGTAACCGGCTGTCCAGTGGTCCCTGATGGGCCAGGTGGATCATCCAGATCCTGAAGCCCATAGTTACTGTCATCACTGTGGGCCTCTTCTGTTGGGGGACTGGATAGTGCTTGCACCTCCTCTCCGGTGACATTGGATGGGGTAGCTATGGGGATGTAAATGATGTGTAATGGTTAATGTGTATGACATATTGTACATCCCTGGCTAACCCTCTATAGTTGGTGTTGCCCTGCCAGCTTTTACTTGTGTATGTTGGTGTATGGTGGGATTGAGAGTTCTCTCTGCTATGCATGTTTTAGTGGAGAGTGTCCATGCAGGGCTGTGAGGGGTGTCCATGCATTGGTACGGCATGCAGGGCTTGGCATTGGGATTAAAGAGATGTGATGGTGGAGTGTGTGGGATGGAGTGGAGTGATGGGAGTGAGGGTGAGGGTATGTGATGCCATGCAGGTTTGGTGGGTGCTAATTGTTGAAAGTTGACTTACCAGAGCCCAGTCCTCCTCCGACTCAGGCCAGGCTATCAGAATGCAGTGTTGCCAAGACTTGCCCCTCCCATGCTGTGAGTTGTGGGGGAGGAGGTGGGGGTCCACCGCCAGACGTCTGGATAGAGAGCTGGTGTCTTGCTGCTATGGAACGTACCTTCCCTGTAAGTCTTTCCACGTCTTCCTGATGTCATCCCTTGTCCACTGTGTTGACCCTGTCCACCATAGCTCCACCTTCCTTGCAATGGATATCTGCTGCACCTGTGCTCCAAATAGCTGTGGCTCTACCCTGACAATTTCCTCCACCATGACCCTTAACTCCTTCTCTGTGAAACGGGGGTGTCTTTGTGGTGCAATAGGTGTTATGTGAGGTGTGTTGGTGAGGGTGTGTTGGGTAATTTTTTGGGGTGTGTGATGTGTAATGCGTGAGTGGTGTATGGGTGTGAGTGTGAGTGGCTCTAGTTGGCTAAGTGGTCTTGGTGTCAGTCTTGTGCCAATGAATTGTAATCACAAAGGGTTGTGGGTAATGTGGGTGTGTGTCTTATAGTGGTGTGGGTGTGGTGTATGTATGAGTGTCAGGTGTGTGTTGTTTGAATTGTCCAATGTGGTGTTGTTTTGTCTGTGGGTGTCCATTGTGAGCACGGCGGTATGTACTGCCAATGGTTTACCATTGTTGAATGTCCGTCGTGGTGATTCGTGGGTCATAATGTGGTGGGCGTTGTTCTGTTGGCATAATGGCGTTGGTTTTGATACAGCCACTTTATCACTGACCTTTGGTCTGGTGGATTTATGTATGTGGCTGTTGGATTGGTGTGTGTGTCATAATATGGTGAACGGATATCCGCTGCTGCAGCGGTAAGTTGGCGGCAGTCAGTGTGGTGGTAAGCGGGATTTACCACCAATGTCATAACATGGGCCTTAGACTCTTATTCTTTTGAAAATTCATATCTCAACTTGTGTTACTGGATTTTTGTCATTTTGGTCTTTTTCTGTTTATTACCTAAACCGATGCTGTGTCATTTTGTAGTGTTTTCACTGAGTTACTGTGTGTGTTGGTACAAATACTTTACACATTGCTTCTGAAGTTAAGCCTACTTGTTTGTACCAAGCTACCAAGGGGGTGTTTCAGGGTTAACTAAGGGTGATTCTCCTTTACCCTGACTAGAGTGAAGGTCCTTGCTTGGACATGGGGTAAGCTTACTGCCAACCAAAGACCCATTTCTAACACCACCTACCAGAAAATTGAAAAATCTATTTTACGCCTGTTCAGATTTTTCTCTTTAGAATTTGGTCTATTACAGTGACTAAATAAGCCAAAGCTAAGGCACATGACAAATCAAATCAATGATCAGTGACACCCCTCTATTCTATAGCAAAAGGTATGTAGCTGCCTAATCCCTCTACCTTACCCTTCAGTAGAGTAAGTCAATCTTCCGTTCCTAACTGCCCAGTGAATGCAATTGTTGGAAATAATTGCAGTGGTGAGCGAGGTCGGTGAGTATATTGAGACTTAGGGCCAGATGTAGCAAAATTTTGCGAGTCGCAAATGGCCCGAATCACAATTTGCGACCTCGCAAAATCGGAAATGGGATGCAAAAATTCAATTTCCGAAGTGCAAATTGCGATGCGAGCCATTACCGAGTTGCAAATTTTGCGACCTGATTTTGTGACCCGCAAATAGGAAGTCGCAATTTGCGAGTCGCAAACCATATGATAAAGCCACTCGCAAATTGTGACTAGTCACAAAAAGCCCATTTTGCACACCCAAATTACCATTAAGTCACAGCAGGCGGTAACCAGAAGCAAAGTATAAAAGGAGACCCAGAAGGCATCTGGGTCTCTCAAAATGTCTGAAATATGTGTGATAGCAAGGAGAGTCCACGCTGCCCAGCAGAGGAGGAGGAGGAGCCAGAGACAGGAGAGGATATACAGAACCAGGCAGACATTTTTCCAACAAACTGAGGAGGAGATTTATGACAAATACAGACTCAGCAGTGCAGCAATATTAGAATTAATTGATCTACTCAATCCGCAGCTCCAACGCCAGACTGCGCGGCAGCGCCATCCCCACACATGTGCAAGTGCTATGCTGATTGCAGTGGCAGGTGGGGTATCCCAAAGCGCACTCTTACGGTTCTTCAGATGTTTCCTAGATGCCATACTCACACACATGTCATATACCTACCCAGGAATGAGGCAGAATCGCCAACTTCCCTCATGTAATAGGGTGTTTGGATGGGACACATATACAAATTTGCCCTCCTGCAAATCTGGAATATCTGTTCCGCAATAGGAAATGTACCCACTCACTAAACATCCAGGTGGTATGTGACGCCCATTATGTCATCACTGACATGGTAGTCAAATTTCCAGGGAGTACACATGACTCTTACATTTTCAGGCACAGTGGGATACACCAACGCCTAGAACGTGGGGAGTTTGGAGACCCATATCTCTTAGGTATTGCTGAATACACCCTGAAGTCATACACACCGGTCACTGTAGAAACCATCCATGCCCTGCTATCATTGCTTATTTTTGCCAAACAGGTGACAGTGCATATGCGCTACGACCATGGATACTAACCCCGTACCTAACACCTAGCAATGAGAACGAGAGGCGATATAACAGTGCACATCGAAGGACCAGAAATGTCATAGAGAGTACATTTAGACTGTTAAAGGCAAGATTCCGATGCCTCCACAGAAGTGGAGGTGCGCTCCAGTGTGCCCCAATAACAGCATTCAAGATAGTTGGCGCATGCGCAATACTACACAACATTGCCACCGGACGTGGGCTGCATCTCACTCCTGCAGACCCAGATTCGGAGGATGAGGAGCAAGAGCTACCACATCGGCAGCCTGGAGATAGAAGCATTGCAAATCAAGGCAGACAGAGACGAGACCACATTGCAACCCAATAGTTTGGAAGGTACGTGGCAACAGACACCACACTCACTAATGTCACACAAAAAGAGCCCAGTTGCGTATTGGAACAAACAAAACATTTTAATAAGTGAACCTAATGACGAAAGAACATAACTGTCCGTAAGGGACTGCACATGTCCACCCTTAATGAGGACACATTGACTCATGAGTCCTGCAGTGTTCTTGCCTATGTCCTCCTCCTGGTTCGCCCAGCATGGCTCATCCCAGGTGGGTCAGCTGACCCCTGACGTGCACTCCCACTCCTCAGTACTGATAGTGGACCCCTCCTCACTGTCCTGAGGGGTCGCACCCGTGCCCCTTGCCACCTGCCTGGCCTCCAACATGTCCACTGAATGGCTAATGCGGCCCAGTCCCTGCGCCACATCCCCTGCAAAGTGGCCCAGTTCCACCTGCAGACTCACGGTCCGTCTTGACAGGCCTGAGGTGTTCATGGCAAGATGGGCAATGGATGCTGCCATGCGGTCGAATCGGGTTATTAGGTGGCACTCCCGGCGCCTTGCGCTATGTCTCTCAGCCACCAGTTCCTTCACCAGTTGGTGGATTAACTGTGTACATTTGCTGACATTGTCATTTAGTCTTCTGAACTGTGTGTTCACATCAGCCAGGCCATGTGTCATATTGTTTTTCAGTCTCTGCATTGCACCTGATATAATCCGTAATTGCCTTGTTTGCAGGCGCTGACCGGAAAGGAGGAATGCCTCAACTGCAGACATTGATGCCTCCCCTATCTCCTCCTCAGGCACCGCCTGGACTTGGACTCTGCGTCTGTGACGCGGTTGTGCTGCTGGCTCTGGATTTCTCAGTGTGGCTGGGGCCAGGTGTTGTGTCTCCTTCCTCCATGTCCTGTACTTCTTCTGGAGGGGACTGTGGTGGTGTCGTGCTGGGACCTGGAATGGCTGCTGCAGCCTCCTGCACTGTCTGTGGCCTGCTGTCTTCACCCTGGATGGTGTCGCTTGTGGGGGTGTCTTGTGGGACACCTGTGGGACATAGGGAACACACTGTCAGTCTCTAACATCTGTTGAATGCCTCATAATAAACAATTGCCTACATGCTGACTACTGTACTACATTGCCCATAATGCACCAATCTGGTGGTTGCTAGTCTGGAATGGAGCTAGTCTGGTTGTGCATGCTGCTGTGTACTGGGAGAGTGTGGATATAGAATTTGTAGGTGTACATGCATATTACATGGTACTCACTTTTGGATGTCCCTTGCGCTGATGTGTCCAATGCTCCCATTCCTGACACAGCCTCAAGCTCCAGTGTCTGCTCCACCAATTCCTCCATGGCTGTGGGTGGTGGTATGGTGGATGGGCCTCCTCCTGTGCCCCTCATATCCCTGAGGCGCTCTGCCACCCTCTCCTTTGTCCTGGAGCGCAGGTCGTACCACCTTTTCTTTATCTCATCAAGGGTTCGGTGGCCCACCCAAATTGCATTAATCCTCTCCTGGATTTGCAGCCAGATCCTCCTCTTCTCAGTGTCTGGGACATTCAGGGCTGCCATGCCAAATAGCTGGTCACGGTGCTGGCAGCATTCTTCTGTCAGCACCTCAAATTCTTTTTCTGAGAACTTAAGTTTCCTTTTCCTTCCTGCACTGCCTGTGTCTTCCATGGTAGCAGCAGTTCCTCTCTCCAGGTAGTTGCACAGCAGTTTGAAAAGGGTGTGGTCCTCCCTCCTCCCAGGCGTATTTGATGACTTCCTGGTGCTGACATCATCAGCAAGAGCCAGGAAGTGTTTTTCCAACTGTTTTGGTGCACCTGCATGCAATTTGCAGGCCAGTCGCAAATTGCGACACCGACTCATAAATTGCGAGTTCGCTTTTAGCGAGGTCGCTAAAAGCGACCTCGCTAAAAGCGAACTCGCAAACTGAGGTGCGACATCAGTTGCGAGTCGCAATTTGATGTCGCTTTTTTTTCTTGCATCCCATTTTGCGAGTTGGAAATTGCGATTCACATTGACTTGCGATCTCCGACTCGCAAATGTTTTTCTACCTACATCTGGCCCTAAGTGTCTGGTTTTATTTCAAGTATGGAATAAGGGATACTCTGTGACGAATGTCCAAATACAATCTAAATAGCCTGTTTCTTTCACTGCCATCCAGTGCATCAGTTTCCGCACAGTCTACTTACGGCAGACATGATAATAATATTCACAATTTATAAGTGATGTGTGTGATTTAGGCCCGTATTTATACTTTTTGACGCTAAACTGCGCTAACGCAGTTTAGCGTCAAAATGTTTAGCGCCGGCTAACGCCATTCTGAAGCGCCATGCGGGCGCCGTATTTATTGAATGGCGTTAGCCGGCGCTAGCAGACCGGCGCTGCCTGGTGTGCGTGGAAAAAAACCACGTACACCAGGCAGCACCGGCGTTGGGGAAAATGGCGTTAGGGCGTCTTAAAAATGGTGCAAGTCAGGTTGACGCTAAAAAATCGCCTCCACCCGATTTGCGCCATTTTTAACGACGCCCAGACGCCATTTACATGACTCCTGTCTTAGTAAAGACAGGAGTCATGCCCCCTTGCCCAATGGCCATGCCCAGGGGACTTATGTCCCCTGGGCATGGTCATTGGGCATTGAGGCATGTAGGGGGGCACAAATCAGGCCCCACTATGCCAAAAAAAAATATAAAAAAAATAAAAATGTATACTTACCTGAACTTACCTGAATGTCCCTGAGATGGGTCCCTCCATCCTTGGGTGTCCTCCTGGGGTGGGCAAGGGTGGCAGGGGGGGTCCCTGGGGGCATGGGAGGGCAGCTGTGGGCTCATTTTGAGCCCACAGGTCCCTTAACGCCTGCCCTGACCCAGGCGTTAAAAAGAGGCGCAAATGTGGGGTTTTTTGCCCCGCCTACTCCCGGGCGTGATTTTTGCCCGGGAGTATAAATACGACGCATTTGTGTCGCAGTCATTTTTTTGGACGGGAACGCCTACCTTGCATCTCATTAACGCAAGGAAGGCGTTCACGCAAAAAAATGACGCTCTTTCCTCATACTTTGGCGCTAGACGCATCTAACGCCAAAGTATAAATATGGCGCTAGTTTTGCGCCGAATTTGCGTCGAAAAAAACGACGCTAATTCGGCGCAAACGGAGTATAAATATGCCCCTTAGTATCTTATTTATTATTCATCTGCCTCCTTGGAATCCGGGTGAAAAGTGAAAGGCATTTGGAGAAGAGCAGGGCCATTGGAATTGAAGACAGATAATTGTCAACTACAGTTGACCCAGCTGCAGACAGTAGCAAAGTACCTGAAGCGCTGATTAGCATGCTTCCAATAATTTAGCACAAGTTGTACTTTGTGGTGCATATGGCCTTACTTGTAAGTGAGAGGTAATTATTTTTATTTTTCTACACAAATTTTCTGTTTAGCTACTAGAAAAGCCTTTAAAAGAAAAACATCAAATCACTGTTTTTTTTAATCTGGTGTTATTCTGCCTTAATTTGTTTCTTCCAGACAATCAGTGCTTATATGAGGCATGTGTGAGTAAAAAATAAAATTGGCCCTGTAACTCTCCTAATTATAATCACATCAAATTCAAACTGTGCTAGAGGACCAGCAATGTACTGCTACTGATCCACTTACTAATTTTAAACAAGTGTTTGAACAGAGCATAGTTTACAATTTGTCTTTTTTCTTCTTGTTTTTTTTTTATATAGGTACTACTGTTGGTCCACCAGAACCACCCACCAGGCAGGAGATCGCAGCCTATAAGTGGTGGTAGAGACTGTTGACCATCTAGTCAGAATACCTGAGGCTGGTGGCCCTGGAGGATGAAGAGGGGGAAGTAGCTGCCTCTGACCCAGGCCCCAGTTCAGCAAGTCAGCCTCCCAGCCATTACATTGCCATCACCACTGCCAGCTGTCAGGAACTCAGACTGGAACTGCTGCCACCCACTCCCACTTCCAACACCGAAAGGACATTGCTGTGGCCCATCCTGTTGTGGCTGGTCAGCCTGCAGAGGTGAGAGGAGAGAGAGCTGGACAGGAGAAAGCAGAGCCTGGACCAGATCAGGACCCAAATCAACAACGCCCTCTTCTAGCCCTTTTAAAAAATGTTTTAATTGATGGGAGTGACTTGTTGTGGGTTGCAAGGGTGGAAAGGGAGTTGGGACAGGGTTTCTCTGCACTTTAGACTTTTGTTGAAGACTTTTGTTGGTCTTTTGGGGACTATGTCATTTTTTGAAGAGAGAGGGGCCATTGTGGGTAGAAAGGGTAGGTTTCCATTTGTAAAAAAAAGAAAAGGAGAAAAGTTATTTTACTTAATTTACATCTCAAATGTTTATTTTGGTGTTTTAGTTTGCACTGCTGTCTTTTAGTGTAGCCTGTGTTTTAAATCTGTTCAAAAAGTGTATCTTATTTACTAATACACTTGCTCAACTCCCCTCTGTAACAATATTGACCATAGGGGATGATTGTCATTGCCTATTTTGCAGACAAAAAAACTAGATACACACCAACATCTTCTTCAGTAGAAGTTGAATACTTACTTAACAAGTTCACTTCAATCCATAGTGCTTCCCTTACCTGAATAGATGAAGCGAGGGCTGATATCTCAGTCTTCTTAGTGCAGGGTTTTCCCAAGGGAGCATCTTATCTTAAGGGGATGGTAGTAGTAGGAGCAGGTTAGCGCTCTAACAAGGAAGACACAAGGTGCCACTCCCACCTATCTCAACTCCAACTGCAGGATTAATCAAAGTGTTATCCATCATTGTCAACTAGATTTAAAGAAAACAGAGAGTTAGTGGGCCATATATTATATAATACATGTTGTAAGACTGAGACCAGTGTACCACAATGACAGTATTAGACACACAACAAAGAAAACCTGATATGATACTATAAAAACTAGCAATATCAGCTTCTAAGCAATGGGGAGCTAGTATTTAATGAAAACTAAATTTAGGAAATGAAATACTTGAGTCAGGAGAAGTGGGTTCAGAGTTCAGAGTGGTTGGACAAGGATAAGTATTTACTTAGCACACAACACAAGGCCTTATTGATGATGTTGATGGGACCTGTGTGGAATATTTCTCAGGTAATAGAAGGTCATGCAGTGAGTTGGTGTTGCTTTCACCACATCTGCCCCAGCAAGTGTGTGATCCATTTATGGTGTAAAATTAAGTCACACCTCAACAAATCATACAGCCTAGGGAAGAGGATAAGGGCTTGTTCTATCAACTCTTCAGTCCACTGCATGGGATTTCCTTTTGAAGATACTTGTGTTGTGAATGGTGACTGCAGGAATTGTGCGGCGATGGAATCCCAGGTTGCTATATGAGATTACAAATATTACAAACAACGCAGAGGTGAGAGCGCCCTGTGGAGTGTCTTACGGGAATAGGCTTGTACGGTTGGAGAATGCGTGGGAGGCTCAGAACTGTATGACATGACCGGAGTGTGTCTCGTGTCTCTGCCAGATAGCCAGAAATAGTATCCATTGCATATCAACATGTTATCTGGGGATCGCAGAGGGAAATTGGCCTTTTGGTCAGAAGGGCATTTATTTAAAGCAGAATATCTGCAATAGCGATTTAAATCATTGGCCAAACACAGCAGAGAATTGGGAAATGAGACAGACTAAAGAGGCAGAAGCTTATTTCTCTAAAATTCACACTAGGGGCCCAGCTGCCTCCGCATCAGGGAGAAATGCAGAATTATGGAAAAAACTTCAAAAACTGGAGAAATTACATAGAGATGAACAATCTAAATGGTGGCAGGCCACTTCACTTAAAAACTATATATGGTACCCAGAGACCTTCCTATCTGCACAATCCCCTCCTATGGCTCTCCTAATCCCCTCATGTTAGAGGAATAGGCGCAAAATTCAGCAAACAGTTAAAAAAAGATGATGGCAATATTGATCAAATACGCTTGGTTAGATCATGAGCAACTTATGAAAGAAATTAAAACATAGAAAGGGAGTTGAAAGCAAGGCCCGAAAAAGGAGATCATTCAAAGATTTTCTAAAAATACAGCGGAACATTTCCAAAAACATGAAAAAGATATTACGGCCCGAAAGCAGCATAAACTTTTAAGAGATTGTCACGATTAGGAACAGGGCTGTATTTTGACCTTTTGTCATAAATATGATGAACAACATTGGTATAAATCCATTGATGTAACACGACTTCACATGAATTAAGTGGCTCCAGCATAAGTTCAGTTCTAGGAGATGAAAGCAAAATTACGGAGAGCAGTGTGGAAGTACATCAGAGTCAGATACAGGGTCTCATAGCTCCAAAGTGCACACTTTTTTATGAATATGACCCCAGGTGGAGGCAAAGGAACACCAATATGAGGTTGCGTCCGAGGCTGTGGAAACAGAGGCAAAGGCAAAGGAGGAATTGTGAAAGAAACAAAAGACGGAGCAAGGACAGAACAAGCTTGAATGGGAAGCACGCAGCAGCTCCAGAGTGGAACAATAATGGAGATTGATAGGGTAAATAATACCATCATTACTTTATTGGATAGAGTGCTTACAGAAACTGAGAAATTTGTACTTTCCTATGGTCTTTCTTTTTGTATTTTTTCCTGCTTTAACGATGTAGAGACGCGAATTGAACTTTTTAATTGGTGATGTTGATACCCTTATTACTTTGTGTAATCTTGAGAAAGATAGTATTGTGCGGGTGGATGAGGTTAATCCTAAAGACATTCTAATGGATATGAATGTACTCACTAATTCTTCTTGGTCCCACTATATTTAAACAACCATCTACATTCCTTCCTCAATCCGCTCATCATTCGATAGACACTTTTCATGAGAAGGTAATCTCTGATCTAAAGGAGATATGTCACAAAAGTTGGCAGAATAAGAGGAATATATCTCAGGAATGATATGATGCAATTAGGGAATTGTCTAACAACAATAACATCATCATTTGTCTTCCAGATAAAGGGGAAATGTTGTTACCTGGTCTAGAGATAAGTATTCAGGAGTCTCTGAGACAATTGAATGATAGGAAATGTTATCAGATTACTACTAAAATTTAGTACAACAAAAGTGTGAAAACACTATGGGAAATGTCAAGTAATTGGAAGGATCAGGAGCTTCTGGAATGGGAAGAATATCTGTATTTGAAGCAGGATGTTCCAAAAATAACAGTGCTTCACCTAATTCCGAAGATTCATGAAAATGCTTCTAATTCCCCTGGGCGCCCAATTGTATCTTCAATAGGCAGGATATCTGAAAATGTGTCCAAATATGTAGATTTTTTTCTGTGACATTTTGTTATAAATCTTCCATCACATTTTTATGATAAAAAGGATTTCCCTGGAGATTAGAAGGAATTGTAAGGGAGGATTACTTTTTGTTGGTCGTCCTAGAGGTCACCCTAGGAGTAAATTCCCTGTACACGCTTATTGATCATAAAGTAGGCATCATGGCTTCCAAGCAGTTTCTCGAAGCCAGACCTCTGCACTTTTTATAACATGTTGAGATGCTGATGCAGATGATTCATTTTTGCCTATCTAATAAAAAATTTTGTTCAATGGATCTTTATACAAACAATGCTTGGGAAATGTGACGCGTACTTGCTTTGTTTTTAGCTTTGCATATAATTTTCTCGGTTGGTGGGAGGAGCAGGTGTCCATTGACCCCAACACATCTGAAGATAAGTATATGGCAATATTATGGCTACTGTATAGAGATGATTTGTTCATCACATGGAAGGATACTGAGAGTTCTGTTAAAGAGTTTATCAATAAACTCAGGATGAACAATTGGAATCTGGAATTTACCATGGGTATTAACAGGAAGAGGGTTAAATTTCTAGATGTGGAAGATGCCATAGTGGACAATGTCATACAAAGTAGACTGTATAGAAAACCAACAGCTGGCAACAGCCTTCAACATGCAGAGAGTGAACATCGGGTCTCTCTAAAATGGAGTATTCCATACGGGAGTTACTGAGAGCTAAACAAAACTGCAACACAATGGAGGCACCCTTACTAGAAAAAAATCAGATGATACAGACATTCAGAGAAAGGTGTTATCCCACATGGGTACTAACAAAAGCTGTTAAAAGAGTAGCCTTGGCTGGTCATAGCAAGCTCCTGTTCAACAACAGAATTGAGAGTGATAATAAAAACAATGATGAATTTACACATCTGATAACCCTTACAATAGAGGTTCTAGGATGGTATGCGATATTATACAGAAGAATTGGGACATAATAAAATAAAATATAATCACATAATAAAATGTGATCCAGTTCTAATTCCCAAGAAACCAAGCATCACCTTTCGCAAAGGTTGTTCATTGAGGGATTTGCTAGTATCGAGTGACATCACTGAAATCAGTAGAAAGGTAGACACCAATTTACACAGTTTATTCCCATGCAGCCACTGTAAGGCTTGTAAGAACTGCACCAACACATATGAGTATAAGATCCCATATGTGAAAGGTAAACAACAGATTACACAATTTCTGACATGTAGTTCCACACATGTGGTATACATACTACAATGTCCATGCAAATTGTAAGATGTGGGAAGCACTGTGCATTGTGTCAAGAAGAGAATATTGGAATAAATGAAGGCATTAGATAGAAATGACCCACAATAACCAGTTGCTTGTCATTGTCATGAGAAACATAATGGGGGTTGCCAGAAGCTTTCATTTTTTTTTGATTGACCAGATAATGTGTGATGTAAGAGGAAGTAACAGGGTTCAGCAACTTAGGAGATGTGAGTCCAGATACATTATTGACTTAGAGACAAAACACCCATTTGGGCTAAATTTGGAAGAAGAATTGAACGTACATTTGGGACCTTTTTAGTTTGTTTCTGCCCCTGAATGTCTCATTTGAATTGGTTTTCTGTTTTTAACTGTGTACTTATGTTTATGTTATTTTAGGATGAAAGTAAGGGGCTGCATGATGTTGGATGCTGCTCTGACCTGTGGCCTTCCCTACCCTTTTCTTCTATTTATGCTGTGGTAAAGTTGGGTTCTCATTTTTTCACTTCTGTCATTATGATGAGTGAAGTATTATTGCAGTATATTATGTAATACAGAATTGAATCTTTTAAACTGTTTCAAGAATACATTTGCGCAAATATGTTGTTTGTAGTACTAAGATTGGTACAATGCATGTTTATTAGGTAAATATAATGTGATCTTCGAAGATATTAACAGTGGATAGATTCAGGAAATATTTATGCTGTATGAAGTGATGAACGAATCAAAGCATGACATATAGTAAAGAAATATACAAATGTATATCCAGGTACAATCTATAGCATTGAGAGTACAAGAGTGCATTTTAGGACTGTTTAAAGATGCTGTGTTTTTCACAATGACACTTGTTTGTTGCACAAATATGTCAACTGTGGCACTAAAATTGACACAATCCATTTTTATTAGATATGATCTTCGAAGATCATGATATTTGGTATAGTAATGGAATATTTATGATGATATGCAAAACGGAGCAACATGTTTATCAAATCAAAGCATGGTGTGAAGTAAAATAATATGCAAATATACTGTATATCCAGGTACAATCTGTAGCATTGAGAATACAAATGTGCATCTTATGTTTATTTAAAGATGGCCGCTGTATTTTTTTGGACATTTTCATGATATGGTCTTCATTTGGAAATTTGTCTGTTGTTTATGTCCATAATGAAAGGAGTGACTTCCTACTTTTAAAGAGGATTCATAGAGCACCTTAGGTAGGTGATCAAGGCCATTGTGCGGCCAAAATGATTTTGTTGTCTTGCCATTTGGTTTGTGCCATTAAATGAATTGCTGCATTACGAACCCACTTGGGCGTCTTCTTGAGGAGAGTATTTTTGCTGTGTTTCTACGGGGGAGGTTTGTTCCACTGTCTTATATGCTCTGCCTTCCACGTCATGGGATTTCCTTTTGGAGATACTTGTGTTGTGGATATATATATTCCTAGATGTGGAAATTACCATAGTGGACAATGACAAAGCATAGCTATCTATCTATCCATCTATATATATATATATATATATATTTATATATAAATATATAAACACTTATGTATATGAGAGTCTTGGAACACCTTCCCAAGGCAGAGTAACACAATGCACCCATTTGCACTGCATTGTGTTACTCCAGATATTTGCAGCCGTTCGGAGTCTGGCAAAGTGGCTTTGTGTGGTTTCACAAATGTGTCTTAAGGATCACTCACTGTGTGGTGCAAGAGCAATATAAACAGGCTCATAAACAGGACTCTAATGTGTCTAAATTTCAATCAAAGCTAACTTTGTTGAGGAGAAGGGGCTCAGCGAAATACCCTTTTGCGAAGGATGTTTACACAAGAAAAAATAAATCAATTGATATTTAAAAATGTAAAAGCTGCATGAGCTTTTCCCATGGAGTAATCATCAATTATTACAAGACTGTCAACCGTTCTACAAGAAAGACATAAACTCCACCAAGCCTGCCACACCTACAGCTTTTTTCCCTAGAAAGACATGAACTGCATAAACCTAACATTTAGGCTTTTTAAGAGTGTCCACTCTTGTGTTAAAGTGAAGACAGACATGTATTTTAGTTACAGCAATTACGTGTATATTTTGCTGTACGTAGTTAAAGTTTTGAAACAAAGAATGGCCCAAAGTCAATATTTGGAATACAATTTTTGTATGTGTAACTGTGCATACCTTGAATGGACTGAGGATCCATCTTGCCAATCTGCCTTGCAGTGCTTATTGCATGGAATCTGTGCATTCATGTGGAGGCAAAGGGCTCATACTTGACACACATCTACCCAACGCTACACAGAAAGCAGTCTTGATACACTGCAGGAATGTGTAAGTGCATGTGCTTACCATGTTTTACTGATTTGGGTGTCCTGTGATTTCCTAGCTGTAGGAGGCTGGACTGGCTTGTAGTGAGTACCAAGGGGTACTTACACATTGCACCAGGCCCAGGTATCCCTTATTAGTGTAGAGGGGTGTCTAGCAGCTTAGGCTGATAGAAAAGGTAGCTTAGCAGAGCAGCTTAGGCTGAACTAGGAGACGAGGGAAGCTCCTACAGTACCACTAGTGTCATATGCACAATATCATAAGAAAACACAATACACAGATATATTAAAAATAAAGGTACTTTATTTTTATGACAATATGCTAAAGTATCTCAGTGAGTACCCTCAGTATGAGGATAGCAAATATACACAAGATATATGTACACAATACCAAAATATGCAGTAATAGCAATAGAAAACAGTGCAAACAATGTATAGTCACAATAGAATGCAATGGGGCACATAGGGATAGGGGCAACACAAACCATATACTCTAGAAGTGGAATGCGAACCACGAATGGACCCCAAACCTATGTGACCTTGTAGAGGGTCGCTGGGACTGTAAGAAAACAATGAGGGTTAGAAAAATAGCCCACTCCAAGACCCTGAAAAGTGGGTGCAAAGTGCACCTTAGTTCCCCAAAGAGCACAGAAGTCGTGATAGGGGAATTCTGCAGGAAAGACCAACACCAGCAATGCAACAACGATGGATTTCCAGACGAGAGTACCTGTGAAACAAGGGGACCAAGTCCAAAAGTCACGATCAAGTCGGGAGTGGGCAGATGCCCAGGAAATGCCTGCTGTGGGTACAAAGAAACTGCCACCAGATGGTAGAAGCTGTGGATTCTGCATGAACGATAAGGGCCAGAAACTTCCCCTTTGGAGGATGGATGTCCCACGTCGTGAAGAGTCGTGCAGAGGTGTTTTCGTGCAGAAAGACCGCCAACAAGCCTTGCTAGCTGCAAAGGTTGCGATTAAGGTTTTTGGATGCTGCTGTGGCCCAGGAGGGACCAGGATGTCGGCAATTACGTGAGGAGACAGAGGGGGTGTCCAGCAAGACAAAGAGTCCACTCTGAAGCAAGCAGCACCCGCAGAAGTGCCGGAACAGGCATTATGAAGTGGAGTGAACCGGAGCTCACCCGAAGTCACAAATGAGAGTCCCACGACGCTGGAGGACAACTCAGGAGGTTGTGCACTGCAGGTTAGAGTGCCGGGGACCCAGGCTTGGCTGTGCACAAAGGAAATCCCGGAAGAGTGCACAGGAGCCGGAGTAGCTGCAAAACACGCGGTTCCCAGCAATGCAGTCTAGCGTGGGGAGGCAAGGACTTACCTCCACCAAACTTGGACTGAAGAGTCACTGGACTGTGGGAGTCACTTGGACAGAGTTGCTGAGTTCAAGGGGCCTCGCTCGTCATGCTGAGAGGAGACCCAGAGGACCGGTGATGCAGTTCTTTGGTGCCTGCGGTAGCAGGGGGAAGATTCCGTCGACCCCCAGGAGATTTCTTCGGAGCTTCTAGTGCAGAGAGGAGGCAGACTACCCCCACAGCATGCACCACCAGGAAAACAGTTGAGAAGGCGGCAGGATCAGCGTTACAAGGTCGCAGTAGTCGTCTTTGCTACTTTGTTGCAGTTTTGCAGGCTTCCAGCGCGGTCAGCAGTCGATTCCTTGGCAGAAGGTGAAAAGAGAGATGCAGAGGAACTCTGATGAGCTCTTGCATTTGTTATCTAAGGAAATCCCCAAAGCAGAGACCCTAAATAGCCAGAAAAGGAGGTTTGGCTACATAGGAGAGAGGATAGGCTAGCAATACCTGAAGGAGCCTATCAGAAGGAGTCTCTGACGTCACCTGCTGGCACTGGCCACTCAGAGCAGTCCAGTGTGCCAGCAGCACCTCTGTTTCCAAGATGGCAGAGGTCTGGAGCACACTGGAGGAGCTCTGGGCACCTCCCAGGGGGGGTGCAGGTCAGGGGAGTGGTCACTCCCCTTTCCTTTGTCCAGTTTCGCGCCAGAGCAGGGCTGAGGGATCCCTGAACCGGTGCAGACTGGCTTATGCAGAGATGGGCACCATCTGTGCCCATCAAAGCATTTCCAGAGGCTGGGGGAGGCTACTCCTCCCCAGCCCTGACACCTTTTTCCAAAGGGAGAGGGTGTAACACCCTCTCTCTGAGGAAGTCCTTTGTTCTGCCTTCCTGGGCCAAGCCTGGCTGTACCCCAGGAGGGCAGAAACCTGTCTGAGGGGTTGGCAGCAGCTGCAGTGAAACCCCGGGAAAGGTAGTTTGGCAGTACCCGGGTCTGAGCTAGAGACTCGGGGGATCATGGAATTGTCTCCCCAATGCCAGAATGGCATTGGGGTGACAATTCCATGATCTTAGACAAGTTACATGGCCATGTTCGGAGTTACCTTTGTGACGCTATACATATGTCGTGACACATGTATAGTGCACACGTGTAATGGTGTCCTCGCACTCACAAAGTCCGGGGAATTTGCCCTGAACAATGTGGGAGCACCTTGGCTAGTGCCAGGGTGCCCACACACAAAGTAACTTAGCACCCAACCTTTACCAGGTAAAGGTTAGACATATAGGTGACTTATAAGTTACTTAAGTGCAGTGGTAAATGGCTGTGAAATAACGTGTACGTTATTTCACTCAGGCTGCACTGGCAGGCCTGTGTAAGAATTGTCAGATCTCCCTATGGGTGGCACAGGAAATGCTGCAGCCCATAGGGATCTCCTGGAACCCCAATACCCTGGGTACCTCAGTACCATATACTAGGGAATTATAAGAGTGTTCCAGTATGCCAATGTAAATTGGTGAAATTGGTCACTAGCCTGTTAGTGACAATTTGGAAAGAAAATGAGCATAACCACTGAGGTTCTGGATAGCAGAGCCTCAGTGAGACAGTTAGTCATAACACAGGTAACACATACAGGGCACACTTATGAGTACTGGGGCCCTGGCTGGCAGGGTCCCAGTGACACATACAACTAAAACAACATATATACAGTGAAATATGGGGGTAATATGACAGGCAAGATGGTACTTTCCTACACTAGCACACAAAGTCATCTCCAGAGTCCAGACCAATAGGCACTGTGTATCATTTTTGACAGGGATAAGCACTGTCACACTTGGAAATCTGCAACTTCTGAAGCCCACACCATTTCATCATTACCAAGCTGGCCCTCTGCAGAGTATCACAGATCTCTTCACTCAGCTCTGCTCACTTGTACCTGTACATAACTCCTCCTTCGATCATCATTTGTGCCAAAGCCCAGGACTTACTCTCACACACTGAAAACACCCACATCATACATTGACTCTCAGGAGACAGAGACACAACCTATATTACTTACACTATGCAATTGCCCAACATGTCTACCTGTATGTTAAAGCTATGGCTCATTCTGAGAGTACTTTTTGCCTGTTTTGTGGTGTAATTGTGGCTGAAAGTGAACTGGGTTTCCTACCAACCAAGTCCCCAGTGCCAGATCTCTTTTCCCCAAAACTGCACAGTCATTTTTCACACTTGAAAAAAACATTTGGAACACACTGTAAGTCCCTAGCAAATGGTACCCCTGGTAACTAGGGCCTGAGGTACTAATGAGAGTCCCTAAAGGCTGCAGCACAAATTGTGCCACCAAAACGGACCCCTCACCAAGCATGTGACAGGCTGCCATTGTAGGCTGCATGTCTTGATGCAGACAAAATTTCAAACATGATATGGTACACAGCCTGTGTGCCATGTCCCCTAAACACTGCATGCAATATATGTAACTCACCCCTCTAGTAGGCCTCACAGGTCTAAGGCAGGGTGCATTATATTACATATGAGGACATATCTGCACAAGCAGATATGCCCCTGCTATGTCTTTGTTGATTATCAGACATAGTAAGTGACCAGGGATGCCATTTTTAGGTCGAGCTTTTCTGATGTGTTTGTATGTATCTGGGCTTATAACCACACCCACCAATTCGCCCATCATTATCACTTGTTTACGGGCTTGCTTTTAAAAAATCCTTTGTTTTCATTGGTAACTGCTTTACATTTGTCCCTCCTTAGGGTGGTTTCGTTACTGCCTTGGCCATCGACCCTGTTACATCGATAATTGCACGTTTGTCAGTAACTTTGACTCCGAGCGAGCTTCTTTTTGCTTTTGTCTCTATTATTCACGCTCACAGAGGCACTTTGAATTGGCTCGCTTATGTAAACTGTTTTACTTTTTATTTTCAGTTTGTTTGGCAAGAAAATTCCAGTTCGAAATTTACAACACTAATAGCTCTAACTTGAGCAAACGCGAGACCTATTACATTGCCAGTACGAGCTTTCCAGCTTCTTGATGGCTTCTCTCAAAATAGAGATATTTGGTATCAAACATCTTAGATTAATAAACCCTCACTGATGCCAGTGAGGGATTTATAAATAACTGCACCCAGGGGGCACCTTAGTGGGGCCTACCAAAAACCTGCCAACTACTAGTGCGTTGACTGACTGGTCCTGACCAGTTCAGACACCTTAGACACATTTCTGGCCCCCCAAGATGAGAGCCAGTGCTCTCGAGAGGGAAACAGCCTTTACATTGTGACTCCAACCATGCTGTGCTTAAACAATGTAGTCTGAACCTGGAATGCATTATTACAATGCAACCCTTTACCACGCAAGTCATAACAACGACTTGCCTTAAGGAAAGCGTTGTTGAACTGATGGTGGACTTTAAAACTTTCCCTACTGTTGCGCAAACGCGAGTTACAATAGTAAATTATATTATTCCAAAGTCCAGCGTTTTCCCTAAGGAAAGTCATTGTAAAGACTTGCATGGTAAAGGAATGCATTTTAAAGATGCATTTGCTGTTCAGACCGTGTTGTTCAGACAGTTGTGGCAAATACCTGCAAGGTTCCAACATACAACCCTTTCGAGGGCCAGAGACAAAAGCCTGCACTGGATGGTGGTGTTAGCACCTCACCTAGGTAGGATGGACATTTCAGGCCTATCCACCTTAGTAATGATACCCAGGTCTCTCAAGATGACAAAGACAACCAACCCCCCTGTCCTGCCCCACTTTTCGTGGCAGAATAGGCAGGAAAATAAGTCAGTTTAAGAGGTGTGCTCACTTCATGCCAGTCCCACCCTAAGGTGGATAAGATGAAGTGGCAATACTTTGTAAATTCCTCCATCTTGTTTGGAAGGAATTAGAGGCTACATGTAGGTATCATTTTGCATATTGCAAACAGTGAATCGGGCCGTTTGCGACGTGCAAAATGCGCTTTGGTATGTTGAAACCCATGTTTGCGATTCAGTAAACTATTTACCGAATCGCAAAAAGGGATTGTGAGTCGCAATTAGGAAGGAGCGTTCCCTTCCTAATTGCAAGTCACAGTTCCATATATAATTGTTTTGTGACCACGAATGCGGTCACAAAACAATCGCAGTTAGCACCAGTGTCACACTGGTGCTAACTCATTCGCAAACGGGAAGGGCTCCCCATGGGACCCCTTCCCCTTTGTGAATGGCAGTAAAAACATTTTTTCAGAGAAGTTAGTGGTCCTACGGACCACTGCCTGCTCTGAAAAAAATGAAACAAAAATGTTTCATTTTTTGTTTTTGAAATGCATCTCGTTTTCCTTTAAGGAAAACGGGCTGCATTTAAAAAATAAAAAAACTGCTTTATTTGAAAGCAGTCACAGACATGGTGGTCTGCTGTCTCCAGCAGGCCACCATCCCTGTGAAGGTGGCCATTCCCAAGGGGGTTGCAAATTGTGACCTACCTCATGAATATTCATGAGGTAGGGCATATGCGACCCCCTTGCAAACTGCAAACAGTCATTGACACTGTTCAACATAAGGTTTTGTGACTCACAAATTGCGAGTCGCACTGACTCACAATTTGCGAGTTGTAAAACAATTCTTCGTACATGTAGCCCTAGGTCACTAGGGTTAGGGTTATGCTCACTCCCCAGCGGACATGTCCTTAGAAGGGTGTAGTCACCCTAAAGGTAATCAGCCATTGGTTACCACCCAGCACTCCCTGTAAAGCCCTTCAACTGAGTATTTAGGTGGCACCCCTGAACCCTAGGACTCAGATCCTGACAACCTATGAAGAAAAGGACAAAGAGTCACACCTGCAAAGAAGAAAAGAAGAAGCAGCTGAATTGGTTCCAACCAAACGACCTGCTTGCTGACCTCAACAAACTCTGGCCAAAAAGACGATTTGTCCTGCAGCTGAACCTCAAAGAAACCCTGGAGGACTGCCTGCCTTCCACAAAGACTCAAACTTCATTGAGCAGCCAATCAGCTCTGCAAAAACGACTCAAGAAAGGACTCTGTAGCCTCTGGAACAGCAAAGACCTGAAATGAGCACTGCACCTGATGTCTACAACCCGACATGAAGCAAACCAATGGTGCCAGCAAGGTTCCTCAGCTGTCCTGAGTCCAAGTCCACCCGGGCTTCACCCCTCTTGGACTCCTCCAAGTTGCCCACTGCCTCTACATGCAGGCCCCTTCTTCGGCAGCTTTGTGGTGAGAGAAATCCCAACACCTCTAAAACAACTGTACTCGTCGCCTATGACCCAATCTGAGGTGGGTCACCAGTGCCAGTATCATCCCCCAGCTCCCCTGAGCTCGAGTCCACCCTTGTTTCACCCCTGCTGTGCTCCCCGACAATGCCTGCAGCTTCAACACAAAGGACCCCTCTGAACATGAGTGCTCCCAGACAGAGAAACCAGACACCTAAGGACACCCCTACATCTGTCACCACTGGCACGTGGAGAAAAGGCCCAAAGGTGCACCTACGTCTCTGTGCAACCCACATCTACAACCTAACTGTTTGAAGATCACTTCCCTTTGAAAACTATTTGGCACCCAGTGCCTTTTTGTACCCCTACACCTGGACACCCCAGTGCTGTCTGGAATGACCTACCAGTGTGGTTATAATCAGTGCCCAGTACTTACACTACTTCTCTGAGACTGGCCTCGTAAGTCATTGTTAACTGTGTGTTTTTTGCACATTGTTTTCCTCCCGAGGTTTACACTGAAGAACTCTGAAATTGCAGTGTCGACTTTTGAAACTAAAAATAATTTATGCTTGAAAACATGCTTTCCTTATGATGAAATTATTGGACTTAAAGTATACATAAACAAAAGTATTATTTTTATAAATTGGTCTCTGACTTATTCTTTGAGTGTGTGTCTCATTTATTGTTTCTTTGAGTACAACAAATACTTAGCACTACCCTCTGAGAAGCCTAACTGCTCACCCTCATTACCACCAAAATAGAGCATTAGTCCTATCTACTTTTGCTTCTGCAAACCAATTGGGGATCCATTGGACCCTCTGCATGGTGTACTCCTTTTGTTATAGAGAACTAGTTTTCTACAATAATCTATAGCATTTACCCACATGACTAGGCCCACACACCTCAGCCTCCAAACATCCCCAAAACATGCCCATCATCCTAGACACCTGGCTAATACTGTCACTTCACAATTCCCAGCTTAACATCCTCCTGCTTTGACATATCTAGCATAGTCTGACCTTCCTACTTACGCCTCCCTCCTGACACATACTACCCTTTCTGCAAGGCCCACGTCACACAAAGTGCAAAGCACTAATGCCCTCTTCTACACCATCCCTTCACAGCTACTGCACAAGTGTGACAGTATCAAAAAGCAGCAGTGCCTGACTGTCATTCAGGCTACCTTGCAGCATAAACGTCACCCCTCTCCTCTTCGAGATCCAATGGCTCCCCATTCATACACACTGTCAGTTCAATGTGCTCAACCACACCTACATGGCCTTACACTAGCAGGTACGCACCAAGCTCCCTCACAATCTATGCTTCCTACAAACACTCATAGACCTCTAGTGTGCATCACTTACATTCACCCCCACCTCCAATGTTCACATGTATAAGACAGGAGTTAGTGTGGTCCCTAACATGGCAGACAACACCTGTGAGATCTGACCCAGCACATTATGACAGCTGCGTGCAGTGTGGTTTCATGCTTATGACTGTACACATGGCTGATCACATGACACTACTTGGAGATAATGAAGCCTTGAATCCCATCTCAGGTGAAAGGTTCATCCCCTGGCAACCCCATTCCATTCTATAATGTCACAATCCATTTTTGGCTGCGTAGCTCCAAGACAAACAGATCAGCCTCATGGTGCAAGGGGACCTGTATTGTCACAGTAAGGTTGGGCAGGTTTCTTATGTCCATGCAACAAAGTTGTTGTTGCACTGCACTGCATGACATTTTAAACTGTATTGTTCATTGATGACACTTACCTTGTACATCAACCTGGTCCTCAACCACAGCACTGTCCTGTCCTGAAACTCCTGCCAACAACTCAGTTGGGATGAGTAAAGTCACCTGCTCCTCCAATGAATCCAACAACTCCTGGTCCTCCTCAGGTCCACATGGCTGCCCTCAGGTTCCTGGTCAGTTTCTATTTTGTTCTGTGCTTGTAGTTATGCCACCTTTTCTTCAACTCTGGCATTGGCCTTTTTGGTTGGCTTACACTGTAAATCTTATCTATTATCAACTGCTAATGGCTTTCTTTTTCCCTAACGGCAATTTGAGGGTGACAAAGAGAAGATGTTCATTTTTTGTCACCTCATCTATTAATGTTTGATTCTTCTCTTCACTGAAATTACTCTTCCTCTTCCTCTGGACTTCTGTCTGGATATCTTGGCTAGTGTTGAAGTGCTTGTGTTTACTACTCCCTTCACTTCTTGCTTCTGCTGAATTGCAATTTATTTTTGTAATGCGTAGTTCTTTTAGGCTTTCTGACACACTCTTATGTGATGTAAATCTGATTTGCGGCACATTATAAATGCTTCACATGCCACAAAATGAGCTTTGCATCAGATGTGAAGCAAATGTATTACAATACTGTGCACCATCCTTTCCACCGATGCGTCACATTTTTGGCAAACTCTAGGACATTACGACATGGTGTACAGTAAATATGGAACATCCATGTCGATTCAAACTGTAGTAATGCAGCACTTTTTCTGATGCATTGCTGCACTGCAGCAGTGATGCTTCAGTTTTCATACATCTGGCCCTTGATTTGATTCTCCCAAAAAGCATCTTAATTTAGCTTGTTACATTGGGCTGCCTTTATGTGTATTCCACTATTTCATTCTGCTCAAGAAGTTGCTTCTGATAGACTCAAACACTTAGGGGCATACTTATACTCTGTTTCCACTGAGTTTGCGTCAAAAATTTGGCACAAACCTAACACCATATTTATACTTTGACGCCCAAGCCAGCGAAAGTCAAAATTCAGCAGTGTGCGTCATTTTCTGGATGCAGGAAAGCGCCTTGCGTTAATGACATGCAAGGTAGGCGTTTCCGTCCAAAAAATGACTTAAACACCTGTTCGTCTTGTTTATACTCCTGCGTCATTTTGACGCACAGGAGGGGGCAGGCCTTAAAAAATGGCGCACAGCCTGATGTGCGCCATTTTTTAACGCCTGGGTCAGGGCAGGCGTTAAGAGACCTGTGGGCTCGTTTCCATGGTCTCTGACCATGGAAACAGTCAACAGGTGCCCTTCCCTGCCCCCAGGGACACCCCCTACTACCCCCACCCATCCCTGGAGGACACCCATGGATGGGGGGACCCATCCAGGGTAAGTACATGTAAGTTGAGGTAAGTATTTTTTTCTTTTTAAGTGGCATAGGGGTGCCTAACTAGGGCACCCCTGCATGCCACTGTGCCCAATGGCCACGCCCAGGGGACAGAAGTCCCCTGGGCATGGCCATTGGGCAGGGGGGCATGACTCCTGTCTTTGCTAAGACAGGAGTCTTTTCAATGGGGGTTGTGCATCAAAAAATGGCGCAAGTCCAGTTAGACCCATGATTTTTTACTCTCACCTGCCTACTCCATCATCATCATCACACCTTTATTCGGCTGTGAGCCATAAAAGGAAAGTACAATAAAAAAATTAAAAAAACATTGTTTCAACAGCAATTATTCACATGAATAGTAAAACCAATTTGCATAAATAAATAACAGATGACGCTCATAAAATCAATAAATAACAATAATTTTCATCATTACTTTGATTGAGATTTGTAAAAATTCCCAAAATTAATCTCCTGCCCAAAGTACTACCAATACTTTATTAGCTAGCTAATAGAGAGCTATTTAACCATTATATAAGACAATAAATAAATAAGAAGAAATATTCTTAAAATGCATAAATACCTATATTTTCCTTCATATAAAAGACTAAAATTATATCTTAGGCAAGGTTATTTCCCAGGGTCTGTTAACTTGCTTGGAGGAGAACCTATTAACCGCTTGATCTTCATAAAATGTATCTATAGATGTTTATTAAATCTGAGCTTATTAAAACCTCAGGCCCTCCTTGTCCCTGATAAATGAAGTCGCTAAGAGAAAGCGACTTATTCCAAAAACAATGGATGGGGTGATGGTAGACCTAAGCAATCTGGACGCTTCATTGTAATTTCTAATTCCTTCATTCCTACAGATAGGTCGAATCTATTTTTTCCTTGGTTTATCATAGGCTTTGCCGAATAACAAAACATGATCCACCGTTTCAATAGTCTCAACATTGCATAACCCGCACTTCACCTCATGATTATTCTCACTCTCGGGACTCCATTTAATAGTAAAAGCCTTAATCTGAAGGATCCCATATCGAAACTTCATGAATAGTGTTTTCGCTCGCCTAGGGTGGATTGTATCTAACCAGTCCTCAGCTCTTGGTATTGGTTTAATATCCAAAAAGCTCGACGTCAATCTACCCAAATCCTTGTTACAAAAAAGAGTACTCGAGGAAAATTCCCAGTATACTTGCTTTAATCGAATCTTGGATTGTAGCGTAAGTGTATGGGGTTCATCCCAATAGGGTTTCAGCCCTAGGTTATAGAACCAGTACCTTACATGATGTAGCCATGGGACAGAGACTGATTTATCAAGGTCCATTATCTCCATTAGTGCTTGCTTGTAATGAGTCAGTTCTGGAATTGTCCAAAGTCTACACCAGTAAAGTATTGGCCTCAAAACTGCCAATTTACCTATTTGCTTCACATTTATGTCATAAATGAGAGGGATTAACGGAGTAGATGGTGGCAATCCCAATACCCCCCTCAAAAAGCTATTTTCTTGGGATACTAGTGAGTTTAGATTTACAATTCCCCAAAGTTCGGCACCGTATAAGGCAGCAGCCTGCGCTTTATATCTATAGACCTCAAACACTGGTGAAACAATCCCAGTTCTTGAACTTTTATAGTTGTTGTTTATAGCCGCAGAGCTGTAGACTAAAGAAGTTGCAGCTTTGTTGATCTGCGGTGTCCAGGACAACTTAGCATCCAGCAATATCCCTAGGTAATTAACATTTTTTACACGTTCTAGTTCATGCCCATTAACCACAATACTCATTTTAAGTGCTTTGTGAGGATTAACAGTAAAATACTTTGTTTTGTTTGCGTTTATCTCCAGCCCCTTCAGGTTACAGTATTTGCTAAACATTCCTAATAAGGATTGTAGACCCATGGGAGTTTGCGATAATAAGATAGTATCATCTGCAAAGAGGAGAGCAGGAACTGGTTCTCCATTCAATCTTGGCAAGTCATGATTACTCTCTTTTAAATACTATACCAGGTCGTTGATATACAGCAAAAAGAGTCGGGGCAAGCACACAGCCCTGCCTCACTCCCCTTTTAATAGGTATTGGATCAGTCAACTCTCCATTTGGGCCCCACCGTACTTTTGCGTAAGTATTTTCGTGCAACCTCTTTATCTGGAACAGGAGACTCCCCGGCATACCCTGCTTCCCCAATGCAGTCCATAGAGAGTCTCTTGGAACCAGATCAAAGGCTGCACGCAAATCCACAAACGCAATGTACAAATGGCCCTTCTTTAGTTTTGTGTATTTCCCAATTATTGCTAGTAGCCCAAAGACCTGGTCAATTGTGCTTGTCTGCTGCCTGAAGCCTGCCTGGTATATTGTCAAGATGTTTTTTTCCTCTATCCAACAACCTATTCTACTCAGCAGCTGCCTAGCATACATTTTTTGCATAACATCAATAAGGCTAATTGGCCTATAATTCCCAGGGTCCTCGCTAGATCCTATTTTTTTAAACAGGGATTATTTCTGCACCTTTCCATGTCTCAGGAACTGGCTCCACCCTTGCTATGGCGTTTCTGAGTAAGTTTACATAAGGTGCCCAGATTTCTATGTTATGCTTGAACAGATCCCCAGGGATTTTGTCCAAACCTGGGGCTTTGCCTAGTTTGATCGCTTCAATGGCAGCCACCGTTTCTTTCAGGCTAAACTGTATAATAGGAAAACTACTCCAAAAAGATACTTCTTTGGTCCAGGAAAGATATGCATCAAAGTTGGGCGAGTCAGAGTAGAGATACGTAAAATGGCACTGGGATCTATATGATGTTCAGTGCTGTATATCCCCTCTTTCCTGCCGTGAGTAACTATTTTCCAGAAAGCAACTATATCATTGCATTTGGCTGCCTCTAAGAGGTCATGCCATTTTTGATCCTCCCAGTTTTTTTGTGCTGGAGCCAAAAAAAAATTATAACCAGCCCTTGCCTGTTGCACGGCTATTGGGTTTTTCTGTTTAAGGGCCTCTACCAATAGTGTTTTCCTCTCTCTGCATTCAATGGTATACCAAGGATTAGATGAGGTAATTTGCTCCTTGCCCTTTTAATTTTGTTGTTGTACCTGTTTAGTGAAATAAGGTCTTAGTGCAATACTCATGGATTGATGAATATCCATGATAGGGATATCAGTACAAATTTTATGGGCGTGGGGTTCCATTAATTCGATGTATGTATTATAAATATTAGTCATGACACCCAAATTGCCCAATATCACCGGCCATTTTACTGCCCTTCGATTATTACTAAGAGTGGGTTGCAACTCCACCTTATCCTTTTCCATGCAATTCAGTTCCGTGAGGGAACCCTTGAGTTCAACTACTAGCGGAAAATTATCACTTTCCCTCCTCTTATCTATTTTAAAGGTCACTATTCTCTCCCACGTACTAGTGCTATGCATAATATAATATAATTTTGAACCTATATTACCTCTTTGAAAAGTGTCCATATTAAGACCACCTTGGCCCACTCTACCATTACACGGCCTCAATCCATGCTTTAATGTGAGGCCCATGAGTTGCAACGCAGCAACCGTACCGGGGACCAACTCTTCGATTGAAAGGCGGGGGACTGCTCTTGCTAGGTCTTCCTCTTCTGCCAGATGTTCAAGACCAATTATAGGCTCATAGTTGCAATTAAAATCTCCCCCAATCATGATTGACTCTCCTACCTAGATTTTTTTCAGCGTGCCATCTAATATTTCTATTTCATGTGACTCCAGGTTTGATCTTCTGGGCCTTATATACACATTAAACAAATGGGATAGCACCTTATTTGTATCCCCTAATTCTAGCCACATAATGTCAGCAGACTCTGTATCATGTTTACATATCTTGATATTAAGGGACATTTTTACCCATATAACCAGCCCCCCAGACGGCCTTCCTTTTGCTGCAGCAGTTGCGCTAATAAAAAAAGTTTTGTATCCCAGCTTATGCGGTGGATCCTTTAGCCAAGTCTCTTGAAAGAGACAGACATGGAACTGTTCTATGTAATCAGTCCAGTCAGGATCTATAAACTTGCTTTTTAAGCCTGCTACATTCCAGGAGACCATAGAGACCAACCCCCTTCTAATTGCAGTCATTTCATTGGTAGTAGGGCTCTGAGATATAGTCAATTCCTTTCTACAGGGTAAGTACTCCTCAATACTTCCTCCCCCTGTGTCTTGATAACTAGTTTCTTCCTGGATCTCTGCTACTGTTGGGTCTTTGATTGGTCTCAGATATGCTTGATTCAGTCAATCAACTGTTTCAAAGTGAGAATCTCTTTTTCTCATTTTTTGCGCTCTCCCATCCCCAAATTTGCTCCTCTGTGCTGTAGACTTACAAATATAAGGATCCAGGCTAAATCTCATAGCATTTTCCATGGGTGCGCTGCCTCTCTGTTCCATGATGATCAAACCTTCAATTAGTCTTTCATCCCTTAATGTCAGAGTGATAGCGTCTTGCATTCCAACCTCTCCTGGAATCCGTTCCGCCCTCATAATATCTGAGCGGATTAAGGACAAACAGTGTAGTTTATGTCTGATCCAATGTGTAAGTTTATTCTTTAGGGAATCCTCATCCTCAATACGATTTAGAGCCAATTTCGGAACATTTAACAAGTAAACTACATCAGTCCTAGGGGACCTTGTTTTTCCCTCATGGTGTCTACTCCTTATAAGAGAATGCATGCTACCATTTTGTGATAGAGTATAGGGTTTAAATATACTTTCCATCTTCTCTTCTTGTGACCCTATTCCCAAACATGACTCCCTTAAGGGATTCACAGGTTCTTGTCGTAGTTCTCCTGCCTTAACTACGGAGTAAATACGAGTCCCTCTACTACACTCATTTTCCCCTCTCACACATTCTTGTGGTGCATGTGTTATACTGGCTGTAGTTAAAATAGAGTTGGGCTGGGCATTCAGAGTTTGGGGGGACATGCGTCTACCTTGTACATGTGATGATACTAATAAAGTCTCCTCTGTGCTCTGGTCTCTAAGGGTTCCTGTATTCCCCCCCTTCTTCACAAGAGCTGATAGTTTTCCCACTTCGGATTTAAGCTCTCTAACTTCCTGCATTAGTCCAGTCATTAGATCATAAAGATCTGTTAAGCTCCTTGTTTTGCATTTTAAGCAGGTCTCTAGATCTTGATTAGCTAATGGTGCCTTCTCTATAGCTTTCTATTCCAAGGGGGTGATTTGATCGAGCATACCCACAGATTTCCTCTCTTGGGCCTTCCGCGCTTTACTTGTAGCAGGTTCTGCCAGAACTGCATACTTCTTGAACACACAATGTCACTCTTATGCACATGGTCCTTTTTCTTAATGCTTTCTAATGTAATTAGAGGATGGCACTTGGCCCGAATTATATCATCTTTGTGACTAGCTATCCTATTAATGTGGGATAAATTTGCCTCTTGCTGGCTGTCACTCTTTTTCCTATCAATTGGTTCCGCTTTCCCTACTTCTGTTTTCTTTGTATAATATGAAGTTATCTTTTTATCCAAACCCTCCCGGGATGTAGTCCTATTACTTAGTAAAGATTCTACCTCCTCTATGAGGATATCGTACAATTTTCACCAGAATTTCCAAGTTTTTTTGTAGTTTTCTCTTTTCCCCGTGGTGGTTCTAGTGCCTTGCGTTTCCCCATACCTCTTTGCCAACTATTTGATTCTTCACTTTTTACTAAATCTAATATCTAATAAGGGGGCTCTAGGCTCTTACTAGGTGACACTATTTAAGTTATTCTAGGTATCAAACAACAGGAGAGCTGGAAGGGAGAGGCTACTATTAATAAAGCTGCCTAGAGATACTATAGCCCGAAATAAATTATGTAAAGTCTCAATACTGGGTAGCAGTCTGGTCTCTTACTGTAGATGAAAGAGGGGGGGCCCAGCCCAGTCTCTGACGGGCACAGGACGGGCCGCCCTTGGCCCAGGCACCGCCCGCGCGTGTCCGCGAGGCGGGAGCGCTGTGCTGTTTTTAAAGGGCTCCTGCCCTTTACCGATAGGCTGGCCTGTCGTGTCCTACTCAGCCCCCCCAGGAGAGAAAGAAAGAAAAAAATAAAAGCGCGTCCCGCGAGGCGGGAGCGCTGTGCTGTTTTTAAAGGGCTCCTGCCCTTTACCGATAGGCTGGCGTGTCCTCCTCGGCCCCCAGGAGAGCAGAAAAAAAAAAAAAGCGAGTACCGCGAGGCGGGAGCACTGTGCTGTTTTTAAAGGGCTCCTGCCCTTTACAGATAGGCTGGTGTGTCGTGTCCTCCTCTGCCCCCCAGGAGAGCAGGGAAAAATAAATAAAAGCGCGTCCCGCGAGGCGGGAGCGCTGTGCTGTTTTTAAAGGGCTCCTGCCCTTTACCGATAGGCTGGTGTGTCGTGTCCTCCTCGGCCCCCCAGGAGAGCAGGAAAAAAAAAAAAAAAACCATCCCGCAAGGCGGGAGCGCTGTGCTGTTTTTAAAGGGCTCCTGCTCTTTACCGATAGGCTGGCGTGTCGTGTCCTCCTCGGCCCCCCAGGAGAGCAGGAAAAAAAAAAAAAAACACGTCCCGTGAGGCGGGAGCGCTGTGCTGTTTTTAAAGGACTCCTGCCCTTTACCAATAGGGTGGCGTGTTGTGTCCTCCTCGGCCCACAAAGGAGAGCAGGAAAATAAAATAAAAGCGCCTACACCATTTTCTGACGCACAACCCACATTCTTCCCTACGCTGGCACTGCCTAGTTAGAGTCATTTGTTTTTACTCTGACCAGCCTGCAGCGCTGGCTAACGTCAATCCATAATTAAGGCACCCACCTGACACGTTGGAATTGCGTTAGCCGGCTGTATATTTTTTGCCGCAAACCAGCGCCGGCGCTGGTTTGCGTCATAAAGTATAAATATGGGCCTTCAAATCATTCTATTGGTGCTCTTCACGTGTCAGTCAGTAAAAGCACTACAGGATTATATCACATTCATGCAGATTCCTGAGTGTTGGTCCCATGAACATCAATTCACCAAAAGACCAGGAGTAATGAAAGTGACATCACACCAGGTGCGGCTCCTCCTTTGGGGCGGGGAAGTGTTGCCACCCCAAGTGGGAAGGGTATGCCCAGACGTGGGTCCCGTGCTTGCCATGCCACCAGATTCAAGCTAGCCTGGCTGATGAAGGGTGATACCCTGAAACCGGTCCCAGGATGCTTGTTTCTGGTCCAGGGAGGCATTGGCCTGGCAGTTCGGGCTGGACTGTTCCCATAGGGAACAGGGTCAAGACTGATTTGCATATGGCTGGGTCTGAGCTGGAATGGCATGGCAAGCAAAAAAACTGATGGATTAAACCCAGGTCTGTGACTGGGGGTGAATGTTTGATTTGTTCTGCATTACGTCCATCTTCTGTTGTTTTTGCATTTCCCCCCCCCCCCCGCCAGCAGCAGCCACTGCAAATCACCTTTAAAAAACGAAACAATAATAAACCATATTTATTATTGTTTCATTTGTTAAAGGGGCGGGGCATTGGGGATGACGACAATGAAGAGAGTGCACTGTGCACTCACATCTGTGCGCATGTATGTTTGGCCGGTCGTCTTGGCTGTCCAAACATATGTGTGCATTAGGCTTTCTTCAGCCCAGCAACACAGTTGCCAAGCTGGAGAGAACATGCACTGGCAACCAGTCTGCCAGGGTGCTTCCATCCAATCCTAACGCTGTTTTGAGCAGCGTCAGGATTGACCGCAGAGCGGGATGTTAGAGGCGTGGTGGCGACGGAGAAGCAGGTAAGTGATTTTTTAAAATGTATTTGTTATTAATTCCGCCTCTGCACCCCACGCATACCCTTCGTGCCACCACACCCTAACAAAACCCCGCAAGCCACACCTGCATCACACACCATTTGACTTTCAATTTCACTCTCACACACATGTTTACATACACACATGCTCACACATACAGGCACTCTCTCACTTAAGCACACTCCTGCGTCCAAGTATGCCCACAACATACATTTAAAGGCATGTTTTACTTAACTCAGCTTCCATGGACAGTCATGTTCTAGAAAATAGTATTTCGCTTTTTATAACACTAATACTGAACATAGTATTGTTCACTATTGGTATATTAACAAAATAAAATTGACAAAACACAAGGAAAGTGGAGCCCGAAATAATCTCCATAAGAAAGATATGCCCTTGTGTTCCTGGCACTGATTTTGTTACCCCCTGAGGCCAGGGGTCGCAAAGGCAGTGCCACGGGTCACACATGGCAAACCAGGGGTCGCAGCTGCGACCCTTGGCAACCCCTAAATAATGCCCATCGTTGCTACAGGAACTAGGGTGCGTTTTCATATCTTACACTTACTTTTAATAGTAAGTTATTTTGCTCTCTGTCGATTTGTGTTGTTTAGGGTTCGCTTGCAGCAGCAAAAATAATTGCTTATGTTTGGTATTTTTAGAAAAAAATAAAAACATTGATTAGGTTGTGCACAAAGCACTGTCTCCGCAATGGCAACTGAGGTTTAACAACACACCCAAACAATACGTAAAATGGAGCCAAATAGTAAGTTGCTGTAATTTATCAGCGCCCTGGCAGTTCTTGTAATGCGGCTCATAAGCAGAAGACAAACATTAGATATATCTAAGGGAGTCAAGTAAAAGAATCCGTTTTTGTGATTTATGCAAACAATTACACTATTTACCGCAAACGAATACATATATACTCTGTAAAATGCAAGCCATGACAATATGTACTGACCTCTTTTGATGCTTTATCTGTTCCCTGTCATTTTTATAATGATAGCTGTGGATAATGCAGGTTTTTTTTTCTTCTCGTTGACAAGAAAGGTACCCATATATTTTCCATTTTCCCTTTTAGAGCATCAAAATTATGATACAGCAGGAGATAAAATGTGCCAGTTGGAAAGTAAAGTACCCGGCCAAGTCTCTTCCTGACTTAATGGCTGCACGTCTTGAAAATGAGAGGATGAATGGCTTCCTAATGAAACTCTAGATCACTCCATAGTAGCGCATAATTTCTGCAGCTAATGGGTTGTAAAGTGTGCACCATGCAACCGTTGGGAGACTTTTAACTGAACAAGGCCCCTTCCACTGGCCATTAGGACAGCTCCATCCTATAAGGGGTAGCAGAGCCTGTTGTTTCCGCGTCAGTTTTACCTGACTAGCCTATGATTTTTCAGTCACTGTCCTAAATCTAATCCATCCCCATGTTCGGCACTGCTGGTACTTATTTGGAGGTTGCATTCTGGTAGCTAGCGCTACTGGTTTTAATTCTACTTTGCACATACAGATTAATTTTACCCTGTGATGTTCAACCTTTGTAACTGTGATGTATATTCTAATTACTCTTGTGAAAGTGAAATTCATATAAAGCTTCCTGCCATCGTTTAGGACTTGTCCGCACTATTTACAAATGTAAATAAATAAATAAAATCAACCCACAAATCAAGTACTTGTGCTTTATCTATCTAGTTGATATAGTTATGCAAAACACAAATTATTTTGTTATGTGTTGTAAGACGTTTAGGCGGTGGGGAAATACTGTGGTGTTAACTGATTATTCTGCCCAGGTGATTCTGCCACCCGGATCCAGTACTCTCATTAGGATAATGAGAACCTATGCGACAGGATAAGCTCAGAGGCTGCACATTGCATTCTGTCCCATAAGGTAGAAGGGGGAAGAGAGGAGACTGCGCTGCGCTGTGCCCTATGCCTGCCCTATGCCTGCACTAAGACTGTGGTGGTTTTACCGAGTGCAGACTTGCACAAGGTAAGACTGGGCCAGGCCATCATAAACCCAGGCATTTCAGGTGCAGGAACATCAGACCACTTGGTATTAGCATGTGAAATGAAAATTGCAATTACCTGTGCAACTTTTTTTGCTGCTTTTTTATTACGTAAAAGAGCAAATGACATATATTACAGAGTGACGTATGATCAAACTGATGACTCAGTAATTTGGCGTTTACATGGTAAACAGTAAAGTAAAATGCACTTCCTCTATAATTTAAGGACAATGGTTATGGGTTTTGTGGCGTGGCATAGCGTAACAAGTCACCTTGCTGTGCTGCCCTGCTTCAGAGGGAAAGGTCAGTAATGCACCATATTCATCCTGTGGTGGTGCCCTTTTTGACACCTAGCACCAACGCAGGCACCCTTGCATCACAGTGCAAAACTGCCTGCATTGCGAGCAGAATTGTTTTTGTGAAGGAAGGGACACCTTGCTGCACAAAAACAATCCTGAGAGCATTTTTCCTCTTTCTATGTTTGATGCAGAATGCACACACATATACAGAGGGAAAAAAGAGGAGAAATAAAGAAATACTGGGTAGGCATGTCTTTTTTGGCACATTCTGAGGTTTACCAGGTTTAGTAAATCTCAAAATGTGTCAAAAACCATGGGAACGGAGTGGAAAAACTCAAGCATTGCTCAAGGAATGCTTCCCTTGCACAGAGTAAGGCAACAGAATGATTTGCGCTGCGTTGCCTTACTGCATATTTTTGAAGCCATACAAGGCCAGGCAATGTGGCTTTGCGTGGCTTCAAAAATTTCACTTAGTAGCTTGCGCCACACATGTACCACGTTGCGTGGTGCAAGCATGGTGTAAACCACTCATAAATAGACCTATAAGTGTGAAACGGGCAGAATAAAGTTCTTCCTTTTTACAGTATTTTATGTTGTATGGTGACAAAATGTAAAATTGGTTTCTTTTATTTCTTTAAAGCTAGTCATTTATACAAAAGTTTGTTCATGTAAGTCAGGGGTAATCTCTGTTTAACCACGACACTCGCTGAGATGTTACACTCGTGAGTCGATGCGTAAAGGCTGGCACAAATCACCTTTTACTGTTTGGGATTTTGGTGAGGGACTGCTTGTGAGCTGGGAGGGTTAGGACAACAGTTGCGACTTGTTGCAGGACTGGCAAAGTCACCTACAAACATAAGTACTTTCCTCCTTAAACCAGTAGTCTTGCCTAGAGCAAAAGTCAAACTACGACAATAGGATGGATGCAATATTTCGACCTGGGATTGGATGGCACCTAGGGAATTCCATTCTACATGTTATTACCCAGAATGTGATGGAAACATCACATACACAAACCAAATTTCCCCTCTCTGATTCTACAGAGAATGATTGCATAATTTAGACCAGTGGCAGGCTTGCAACAATAGAACACTGGGCATTTCTTAAATATACTGATTAATGGGATTCAGAATGCTGTAGCATGCATGGATCCCAGCAGCTTTTTAAAAATATGTTTGAAACACCTAGGCCCGTATTTATACTCCGTTTGCGCCGAATTTGCGTCGTTTTTTTCGACGCAAATTCGGCGCAAAACTAACGCCATATTTATACTTTGGCGTTAGACGCGTCTAGCGCCAAAGTATTGGCAAATAGCGTAATTTTTTTGCGTGAACGCCTTCCTTGCGTTAATGAGATGCAAGGAAGGCGTTCCCGTCTAAAAAAATGACGGCGACGCAAATGCGTCGTATTTATACTCCCGGGCAAAAATCACGCCCGGGAGGTGGCGGGTCAAAAAACCCCGCATTTGCGCCACTATTTAACGCCTGGGTCAGGGTAGGCGTTAAGGGGCCTGTGGGCTCAAAATGAGCCCACAGGTGCCCTCCCCTGCCCCCAGGGACCCCCCCTGCCACCCCTGCCCACCCCAGGAGGACACCCAAGGATGGAGGGACCCACCCCAGGGACATTCAGGTAAGTTCAGGTAAGTATAATTTTTCTTATTTTTTAATTTTTTTTGGGTGGCATAGGGGGGCCTTATTTGTGCCCCCCTACATGCCACTATGCCCAATGACCATGCCCAGGGGACACAAGTCCCCTGGGCATGGCCATTGGGCAAGGGGGCATGACTCCTGTCTTTACTAAGACAGGAGTCATGAAATGGCGTCTGGGCGTCGTAAAAAAATGGCGCAAATCGGGTTGAGGCGATTTTTTTGCCTCAACCTGACTTGCCCCATTTTAAGACGCCCTAACGTCATTTTTTCCCAACGCCGGCGCTGCCTGGTCTACGTGGTTTTTTTCCACGCACACCAGGCAGCGCCGGTCTGCTTGCGCCGGCTAACGCCATTCCATAAATACGGCGCCCGCATGGCGCTTCAGAATGGCGTTAGACAGCGCTAAATTTTTTGACGCTAAACTGCGTTAGCGCAGTTTAGCGTCAAAAAGTATAAATATGGGCCCTAATATCCTTTGTTTCCATGGTGGATTGCAGCAACATGTATACCCAGTGTCATCTAACAACCAGGAAACTCTATGAACCTTGGGAATTTCTGAAGCCTAGACACCTTAGGGAAATCCAAAGTGGTGGGCCTGTGTGAATCCCAGCATGTTTTCTTAGCCAGAATGAAACATGAACAACAAAGTATGGGATAAAAAACAATAATTTCCCGTCCTTATGTTAAATATCAGGTACTTCCAGCCAATAGCTTAAGTGCAAAAATCATCTCTAGTTGTACATATCACATGTCATGGGACTAGTCCAAAAATGTAACCATGTGAAGACCACATTGACTTTTACACAGTCCACGTTTTAACCACTTCTAGCTTGTGAGCAACAGGTTCACCTACACAGTACTGTTTTTATTGAGAGATGTGGGTAAACACTGAGTAGTCGGACTTTTGTCTCTCCCTGAAGATTTTTTTACTTTCTCTAACGGAAAGCAGAAAAAAATCAATGATTTTAGCCAAACTTTGACATTTACAGGGCATTCTGTGTAAGAAACAATATTGGAATTGAAGTAAGCCACAACATCCTGGGCTCCTGCGGTGTCTAGCTTTCAGAAATGTCTCGGTTTGGTAGGTACAAGTTCTATCAGGGGAAGAGTGGAAGTGCTGGGGGTAGGGTCTTCCCCAGCCTGGGGACCCACCAAAGACTATGCCACACATGGAGCTAAAAATCACACATCTTTATTTCTCTGCGTGTACCTGTGAACTACAACATCCCAAACCAAACTTTTATTACATTCTATTCTAGTGATTATGTCACACATGAATGGAGTCAGTTACAAGCTAGAAATATTCCATTCTAAAACATGCAAGATACCTCATCTTGCCCTCTGTTAAATGAAAAATTGCATACAATATATATATATATACACACAGACACACACACATACACACACACATACACAGGTAGAAAGATACAATATCTCTTCAATCAATCTTCATGGTGCTTTGATCATAAAACCTGATATGATTACTAGAAGATGTAAGCTGTCATCCTCAGTGTCAAAGATTGCCAAAGCTGGTGGTGAGGCAGTGTCAGTCACTGAGATTTTAGAGTCACTCTTTCTGTCATCATTTCGAGTCAAAGACTGATGAAACATAGGCCTAAATTGCGAAAACACTTTGGTAACGATAAGCTTGTACAGTAGAATTCAACACTGTTTTCATATTGAGCTTCTCAATAGTTGCACTCCATGCTGCTTTCTTTAGTGTACTCATAAAATGCCCATCAACTCCATTGGCCTGTGGCCATGAAGGTGCAATCATTGATGGGTTATGTTCAGTTGACCCAGAAATTCTTTAAGTTCTTTATTATTGAAAGGTGGGCCATTGTCAGACTTTACAATAGCTGGTATGCCCATGTCACAAAGATGCCATCAAGTTTTTCAGTAGCATGTTCATGAGTTGTAGATGAGAGATCTTCAACCAATTGGAAACATAAGAATTAATCAACAATCACCATTAGTTAATGTTCATATTCAAGTGGACCAAAGAAATCAATGGCTGTTCTCTCCCATGCATGTTTAGGGAGTTCTGACATGTTCAAGTTATGTTTAGTAACAATTGTAGAATGGCAGTTGCATATGACAGGCCTTGAGTTGTGTCTCAACCCTTTTGTCTAGGTATGAAACCCAAACTCAGTCTCGGACAGCTCTTTTTGTGGCAACAATACCACATTGTCTTTTGTGAGCCAATTCAATCACTTTCTGTCACAGACCATTCGGAATCAGGATTCTTAACTCTTGCAGTATAACTTCTTCCTGAGTTATGGACAATTCATCTTTGTCATTTTTGCATTTTTGATAAACACGTCACTATTGAGAGGTTAAATGTGTTTGTTCCATGACTGATGTGTAATTATATCTTTTAAATTGAGCAGATCACTATCATGGCTTGTGGCAGTGACAATTTGGGCTAACGATATAGCAGCTGGTGTACTTGACGTGACAATGAATTTAATGAAGGCCTCAGACATCTTGAATGTAGTACCATACAGGAATACATGGAAATCTTCACAAGCCATATCACAGCCAAACTTTGTTTGTCAGGTTGCAAGTAAGCATGTTCTCTTTGGAGCAAACTTCTACTAGCATAGGCCACAACATGCTATCGGGCATTCACATCCACTATGCTGTGCAAGGATAGTGTCTAACTCGACTGGGCTACTATCGACCACAACCTCTGTATGAAGCTTTAGATTGAAGTATGCCATTTCAGTATAATTTTCAATGGGTATTTAATTTTTTTTAAACTCTTCTTACATTCTAGTGACCTTTGAAAACAAATGTTTTTTTTTAGTCAACTCTTGTAGTAGAGTACTAACAGTGGCAAAGTCCTGTATGTATCTTGAACAGTAACTGGCCAGGCCAAGAAATGAGCGCACTATTGAACTATCTTGTGGGGAATCAGCATTTGACGGAGCTTATACTTTTGCAGGATCTGGCGTTATACCACTCCCTTAGAAAAGATATGGCCAAAGAATTTCAATTTCGACTTGATGAACTCACACTTCGGTGCAGTCAAAGTCAAACCTGCATCACTGATTAATTTACATACTTGTGTGAGAGCTCCGTCATGCTTCTTCTGTGTAGCTCTGAAAGCTGATATGTTATCGCTATAACTCAATGCATTCACAACGGGCTGTATTATGCATCGAATGACGTCTTTGAAAAGTTCTGCAGCCCATGACACACCAAACTAAGGACCTGATTTTGAATTTGGTGGTGTTACAGCCAAACCACCACAGCGGTGGACTGGAGACTGTCAAGTTGACTGTGTTCCTCCCTCCTGATTTAGATGATATATTTCAGCAGAGTGTACTGGCAGCGGTTTGCTGAGCAAGGGAGGACATTGCTGGACCCAATGGACAGTGGAAAATGGCAGTGGCTATGGAACAGAGGAAAGTCACACACACACACAGTGTGCCTTTGCCCCATGTGTTCCCCTGGATTACACATGACACAACACATCACTTGCACACCATTATTCATTGCCATTCCACCACAACACAACACGTACATGCTACAAACACACATTCATGTACCTCTATGAGACAACATGTACACACTATTGATACAACACACACAACACAACTTCAACAATCAACACAAATACACACTCGTCCACACAAATGCATTCACACAACACCACAACTACACACATCACAACAATGATGGCAACACAACACTCACCTGAATGTTGCACACAAAAACACAACACATGCATGCACAACATCAATGTCCAGTGTAAGTGCCAATCATATTGATACAGCCACATCACCCACTGCAGCTCCCTCCACCACCTCACCCAACAAATTGCATTGAACACACACATGCGCATTCAGAGCCACACACATAACTTGAAGCACAACACAAGAGGTACAGCTCTCCTTGCAATGTGCACACATGGATACAGTTGTCAAGCATGATTGTACCATCATTGTGGTGCCACAATTCATTTGGCAATGAATACTGACACCAAAATGACAGTGGGTATGTGTTTTGTGTACCAGTGTGACCCTATCCATGACTGACCATTGTGTGTCCATAACATATGCATGTCACAGTATTTTGTGGTGTGTGTGTATGTCTTCAGTTGTCCCATGCTCATGGGCAGTGACCACCCAAAGTACAGAGGCAATAAGGGTTTCCTACCTACATGTCCATCGACAGGGGGGTCATGTTTTGTCCATGGTCGAGTGGCAGCAGCGACGGAGGATGTTGTCCAGCCACGTCCAGCTGGACGAAGAAGTAGAATCAGGAAAAAAGGTGAGTTTCTACCCTTTTCCCCCCAAATCACCCAACTCAGAAATGGAGTTTGACGGCAAGGCACATCCAAATCTACATGGCAGTAAGTGTGGTTGGGGTTCCACCGCTAGCCCCAATTTTCCATGGCACCATCGCAGCAGATGGGAATCGTTGGCAGAGTTGCGGGGACTTGGGAAGGTTAAAGTCTATGGGACAACCAACATCTAAATCGGGCAGGCGCACCGCCAACCCGGCAGATAGGGTTTCTGCCCAAAACTTCCCGGCGGACTCATTACCATCAACATCTAAATCAGGCCCAAAGTCTCTTGTATCTAAACAGAGCAACATGTGTAGAAATGGTTGTAATGTATTGGTAGCTTTCTTCAAGTTCCAGCTGAAGATAACCTTTATTTAAATCAAGTTGAGAAAAGACCTTGGCAACATTCAATTGTGTTACCATTTCAGCAGTATGCGGCCCTGGATGTTGTTCACATTCATTCACTTTGTTTTCCTGATGCATGTCAATGCATGTGCGTTCAGCTCCTACACTATCCTTTTCAGGCACTACTACAATGGGAGAAATCCATGGTGTTGGACCAGTGGAATGCTCAATAATGTCATGCTTAAGTAAAAATTCAAGTTCTTTTTAAACAGCTTCTTTTAAGTGAAAAGCAATTTGTCTATATCTCTAATATGTAGTTTTACTTTAATAGTTTTTAGTTTTCCTAAGCTGTAAAAGAAAGAAGAGAATTGACTTACTATTTGGTGATGAGCATTCAGTTTGTAATTCACTGAAATCAATCCCATATGAGCAGTTGTTTAGAAACCGAGCAAACAGTCACTTGACGCTGTACCTGAAAGCACATAGATGGCTGCTTGTACCATTGTTTTCTCATGTTTCACTGTCACTATAAATTAACCTTGACTCTTTTTAAGTGTCAATACAGCCCAAGTATACACTTTGGTCTTCAACGGCGTAAGCCTCGGTAATGTGTTCATTGTATTTTTCTTCAGGCATTATGTTTATCAATGCACCACTGTCAATAATGAAAGGTATTCAACACCCATTTAGTTTCAGTGTAATATTTGGACAATGTTTGTATGATTTGCTTGCTTTGGCATTTTCAACTTTTCTTTGACTGACATTTTTCTTCACATGCGACCAATCCAACATGTGCACGTTTCTCTGAGAAAAACATCAACATGGCACAATCACTTTCTTCACTTTCACTTATTATTGAGGTGGAAGAACTGTTTGATGATCATTTAGATAATAATCAACTTCGTTAAGTTTCTACTTGTCTCAACTGAAGTCACCCGTTGGCCTTGTGGGAGCTCATAAAATGTTGCTTTTGGAATATTCTAGCAGCCATTTTATCTTCGGGCCATGACACGCCATGACATGCTTACTTTTTCTGTTGGTTAACACATTATCACACAATGATTTCTCTTTCCCACAGACTTTACATATCTATCCAATGTTGGGACACTTTCCTCTGTGTGGAAATGAAAATCCACATCTAAAACACAACATATTTTTACATGCAGACATCACTTTGTGTCCTTCAGTATTTTGCTTTGGATTACTTTTCAAAATCATGACTGACTCGCTCTAAGCATCTCCGGCCTCCATGTCAGCCACCTGTCTCTCAGCATGTTCCTCAGCTCTGATAGCCAGTAATCCTTGCTCCAGACTAAGAGTTTCGCTCAGCATTTGTCATCTGAATAAGTCAGACAAGTGTCCATCAATAACTCTAAGACACATTGCTTCTTCACAATTAAATTAATTGGACTTACAATGTTTGATGAGTGCATCCAGTCTTTCCACAAATTGAAAACTTGTTTCACCAGCTCTTTATCATTCTTGAAAGAAAACATATCGTTCATAATCAAGATTCGGAACTGGGATTTAACACATTTTTATTCTGATGGTACCTGGCTTCTTCTTCTCAGTTTTTTCTTTATGACTTCTTAAATACCATCACCAGCAAGAGTTTTAAGATATTTGATAATCTTCCTTTTTTTCAGTCTCACCAAGTGCAACAATTAAATCTTCACATGCCTTTATCAAAGCAGCCCATCTATCACCAATATTTCACTTTTGGTGATATCGAAAGGTGGTGGTGATTTCAGGAAGGTTTGTCTTTGATGGATTCCATTGGCAGAATGGCCTTCTGCCAAATGCGTCACTGCTGCAGGTATCAACAGCCCTATATCCACAACCCCAGACACTTCTAGTGAGCCACCATCAATCGTGGGATGATGACTCTGTTTAGCAGGCTTGGTAGGTTATTTATTTCATGCTTTTTACACTTCAGTTTTCATTTTATGGCACCTGGTTGAGTTCTGTTTTACAGTGCTTAGTAAACCAGGTTGTATCCACCTTCAGCTTTAACCCTCCATATAATGTATAACTTTATCTTGCTTGGAAGTGTGGTACCTTTTAGTAGGGTGTTGGTTGTAGCTTCTTGATCAACGATGAGTTGACATCTCAATGAAAGGTTCTTTTCATTCAAATGCTTCACGCCGGCTGGAGTTGCGCTTTGACTACACATACGCCAACCATCAAATCTGCACTTTACAAAGGCACACATGGCATGCACAAGTAGTTTGCCTGGACCCTGGCAAACTCTTGAGGAGAGCACTTTCTTCTTTTGGTTACTTATCCCTTATCTCATTGTCAGTTTTAGCATCCATGCCAGGCTGGGTACCCACCAATGGCTATGCCACACACAGAGTTCTAAATCACACGTTCTTCATATCCTTGTGAACTCCAACATTCTAAACCAAGCTTTCATTACATTTTATTCCAGCGATTACTTCACATGGGTATGGAGTTCATAAGGAGCCAGAAAGGTTCAGTGCTAAAACATGTATGACACTAAATTGGGAAGTGGCACTTTTGTCAATTCCCACAGATACTGTTGCTTTCCCACACAGAAATGTAAGAAGATTCAGTGATTTTAGGTAATGTTTGATGTTTGCAGGGTTCTGAGTAAGTGAAGTAGTCTTACCCATGCAGGCTACACCACCCTGTACTGCCATGAGTGTCTATGTTTTAGATATTTCTGGGGCTGATAGGTTTCCTACAGTATTGGACAATCCCAAGTCCAAATTTCAAAGATATCCACATTTGCAGAAAGACTGACACTCCAAGGAAAAATCTTGAGGTCACAATGTTGCATTTTAGGGCCTCTCTTTTAGTGATTGGTAGAGCACCCAAACAAGTGGGGTATAGTTTTTAGCAGTAAAACTGTGGGAATGCCAGACAGTAGGACTTTTGGTGATCCCCATAGATTACTAAACTTTCCTTTCAGAAATCAGAGGAAACTCTGCTATTTAATTCAAAGGTTGTTGTTTGCAGAGCATTCCAGGAAAGAAACATTGGTGGGATCCTTAAAAGCTTCATCACTCTGCTTTCCCCAGATGCCTAGCTTTACGGGGTGTCTAGGGTCAGTAGGTTTTCCTGTGTGCCGGCCAACCAAGGATACAAATATCACAGCTATCCATATCCATAGAAATATTGAATTTCCATAACAAATCTTGATGTGTCTGCATTGCAGTTTGGTGCCTTGACTGTCATGCGTGATGGGCCCACCTGCACAAGAAGGATAGAGTTGTTATTGAGAGAAGTGTTGGAACACCAAATAGTTGAACATTTGGTATTATCTATTGAATTTTATTCAATGTATGACTGCCACACATATGTCAGTGTGCAAAAAAGAACATAGTTTGAAAAGCTCCCACTGAGTTACATGGTATTAAGGGTAACCCCAAAATCAGTGTCATATGAATAGCCAATATTTCTAAACTCAGGTTTTTGGGCATACTTTAAAAAAGAGGATAGCTTTATTTCACAATAATTTTTCACTCAATAGATGTTACCTAATGAATTGACCCATGAGCAGTACCCAAAGGAAAATCATTAAAAGAAGCACTTAGAGAGATGGCTTTGGAAATTATGTCTTGTTGGATAGCAAAAAACTTTGGGCCAGATGTATTAAAGGTTTTCACCCATTCTGTTTCTATGGAAAAAAGTGTTCGTACATATGGCCCTTTATCCTAGCAACCAGAAGGGTCTGATGAACACAGCGCTATGTTACTTTTCACTGAGGAAACCATTGTAATTTGCTTCAATTTCTTCCTACTTAATTTAATAACTTTTTTAATTCAACAATTACTTTCAATCGGAAAACGATGTGCAAGCATTATAAATTATACCTTGTTGAATTCACAATTTTTATTTTGCAAAAATGTTCGTCTCAGAGGGCATCCATGAAATCACTAAAAAGAATAAATATTGACTACTACTTATGAAAATTTCTAAAATATTTTTTACATCTTTACCTAGTAATGAAAGCTGGGAACAGGATGATCTCAAAAGAGCTGCAACTCTTTTGTCTATGCTATTTTTAGAAAAAAAACACACTTTGGGGGTCATTCTGACCCCGGCGGTCATGGACCGCCGGGGCCAGGGTTGGCGGGAGCACCGCCAACAAGCTGGCGGTGCCCCGCAGGTCATTCTGACCGCGGCGGTTCAGCCGCGGTCAGAAAGGGAAAACCGGCGGTCTCCCGCCGGTTTTCCGCTACCCTGTAGAATCCTCCATGGCGGCGCAGCTCGCTGCGCCGCCATGGGGATTCTGACACCCCATACCGCCATAGGAACAGGATGGCGGTATGGGGTGTCGTGGGCCCCTGGGGGCCCCTGCAGTGCCCATGCCAATGGCATGGGCACTGCAGGGGCCCCCGTAAGAGGGCCCCACTTTGTATTTCAGTGTCTGCTTTGCAGACACTGAAATACGCGACGGGTGCCACTGCACCCGTCGCACCTTCCCACTCCGCCGGCTCAATTCTGAGCCGGCGTCCTAGTGGGAAGGCTGTTTTGCACTGGGCTGGCAGGCGGCCTTTTGGCGGTCGCCCGCCAGCCCAGAGCAAAACCCAAAATACCCTCAGCGGTCTTACGACCGCGGAGCGGTATTTTGGAGGGGGGAACTCTGGCGGGCGGCCTCCGCCGCCCGCCAGGGTGAGAATCACCTCCTTTGTTGCTTAGCACGTTTTTCTCAATGTTTAAAAAAAAAAAATTCTGACTATTTTCTAAAGTCCCTTTAGGAGAATCCACAACACCTGAGTACCCTTAGGATTCCCACCATGTGGTAAAAAGACACAAACTTGGCTTGGGTATATTTTATGGGAAACGTTTTGAAGGCTCCCATACTAGCTGCCCTAAATATCAAACAAGAGCTTAGCCCTGGGTGTAAAAGCTTCAGCAATTAAGGGGTAAAATTATGTTTAGGGAACATGCGTCCCATATATGATTTTACAACATGTTTTTCCAATTTGTGCTCTGTCACAAATATCTGTATTTTATTTCTTATTTCAAGTACAGTCAAGTCTCTGTGCCTTGTAGGAAAAGATGTAACACTGACAGGAACTAGAACATAACATTCTCCATTTATTTTAAACCATCTAATAGAGGTAATCTTGTTTGCCAGGTAAGGTGAAATGCACATGATATTAAAACGTTAAACCTAAATTATGATTAAGAACACCATAATGGGTGCACAAACGATGCAAGTGAAATGCCTTCGCTACTGATGGTGGTTATAGGGGGTCATATGTTTGTTTAGTGGTTAAAAGTGGTCGGTATAGATGTAAATATTAGTGTTTCCATCTATTGAATGCACCGGCACATAATGTTTCGAAAGCTCAGACAAGTTTCATCACGGGATTCCTTTGTTTTGAAGCATGTGGTTCTTCTTCTGGGTGCTTCCAAAGATCTTTTGTTAGGCCCCGGAGATAGCCAAGCATTGTCAGGCTTCCCAATCTCAGTTGATGCAGGTCATTCAGGGTTCTGAATTTACTCCATCACACAGCACCTCAATCTCACCACTTGTGCAAAGAAGAAAGCTGAACATTTGTACCAAGTACTTACTCACTAAACTCCAAAGTCAGATGAGGATTTCAGAATGATCTATTTCACATCCAAGTTTATAATCACATTTTGGCCCTTCTGTCCTCCAGTGCATCACCATAAATGTATGTTTATTTAAGTAAAAGTAATAATAAAAAACGCAGAGAAAATGTAATGCATTATAATCTTTGCATACCATGTGTTAACAGATGTGGTAATGTGCAGCTATGTACATATAAATAAGTCACACTTTGTATAATAAAAATAATCATTAGTGTACAGTATAGTCACGATTTATCAAATGTGCATCCTTAATGTTGGCCTAACTGCAAATGCTCACAAGTCATTAACTCTTAAATATAATGTTTATTTTGAAATGCACTTTCTCATGTTCTTTATTGTTGAAGGAACAAGATAAAAAGATTAGTTTAAAAAGTAGCTTATTCTTTTCATTAGAGAAAATTAAAGTCCATAATTCTAATTGACAGTTGTGATTTAGGCTGAGCATGGGATGAGAAAGTGCCTCCTGTACCATGCAGTCAGGACAGATGATATACCAAGAACGTACAGCTTTGTGAAGACGAAGCAACCTTGCAGTTTGTAGGAGTTAGTCAGAAGAAGTTCAGAGGAGGATGCAATTAATTTAATTGTGTGTCTTAGAATAGATTAGGAGAGTCTGTCTATACTTTGCTGAGGGAACACCTTCCTCTAATTCTGCTGATATTTCGTATTCCTGGTTCTTGAGTTAAACTCATGAACCCATATTTCTCCTTCTTGCCCTGAACCTTTATTTGGTTCACTTCAGGGTGACACCTTCTGTTTACGATTTCCCCTTGCTGACGTTAGATGCCGTATTTACCTTAGGGAAGTTCCTTTATGGAAATGATACTTTCTCAGGTCTGCAGCTTGTACCATGTACACAATTAAGTTGTCATCTACCTGTTTATATGCTGTTGGATTGATTTACTATCTTGAATTTTATGCTTAATTGGGAAGTGATTTACTAAGTGGATAAAGACTGTAACTTTGACTAATTCGTTAATATACCTTCATGGTTTTGAAACCATCCTCTGTCTTTCTTGTGAGACAAATGTGTTTTGCTGTAATTGACTTGTTGTACTTATGTTAGCTACCAGGTGTAGAGAGCAACCCGGGCTCTCCTTTTGTTGGGACCAGGTTCCACGCGTCCTGACATAGGGTGGAACCGAGGTCTCGTAATAAAGTCGGGGCTGCGCTAACGCAGTTCCCCTTGAGACCCCAACCAGTGTGCACGTGTATCTTGTTTGCCTCTGCATCAATTGCACTGCTCGTGTAATCTTACAATGGCGACGAGCGGGATCAATACTCCGCATCGCACATGAGCAGCACTGAGCACGGTAGAAAAAAAAAGTGAAACCGTGACCGACTCCACGACCTCGCGCTGTGCCAGGAGAGCGCACAAGGACAAGGATGCGTGGCCAGGCGGAAACCCGACGGCGCACGGAAGAGGCGCGCTGCGCTCTACATCAAAAGTTACGCCTTCCGTAAGAATTCCCCGGCTGTGCCCGGTGCCCCACAGAGCCTTGCTGCGGCCTGGACGGTGCGCAGCAGTCAAGGAGAAAAGGGAGGAATCTTACCTCCGGCGCTTGCTTCGAAGCAGCGTTTTCATCGGGAAGCCGGCAACATCAAGTGGGAGCTGTGCGCGTCTGCACACACGCGCACGCCCCGTTGCTAAGCAACGTGACTCTCAGGCTGTGTTCCCATGGGAGGGGAACGCAGCAGAAGAGCCAGAGGGACGGGAGCCCCGTGGAAGCAAGGAGGAAGGGCAGGGAGCCCTGAGAGACTGTGGAGAAAAAAAAAAACACAACATAAAGGAGCAGCAAGAAGAAGGGCAGAGACCCCAAGAAAAGGAAAAGCCCCAAGAAAAGAAAAGAGAGGAAAGAAAAAAAAAGGTAGAAGTGAACCCAAGGAAAAACAAAGAGGGAGGACAGAAGTAGGAGCACAAAAAAAAAAACAAGAAAAGAAAAGAAAAGGAAGATAACACTTCATAGAAATCATAACAGCAAAGCGCCTACATAACTAAGGACATCATGAGTGCTCCACCACAAGAAAATCCCCAACTGCCCGTGCAAGCGGGTGCAAGTGCCCACTCCTCAGTCACTGGCTTCCCCCGTTCAGCCAACTAGTTGATCCGGCCATAGCATCCCCAAGATGGCGCCTTTGGCTAAACCGATTAGAAAATTACTTTTGCACCACTCGTGAGACAGATGGGGCCGTGGGCAGATCTCTCATGTTGCTCATGGGGGGACACGAACTGCAAGAGCTGTTTGATGCACTCCCAAACACAGGTGATAAGGCGGATTTCAACGCGGCAGTGGAAGCCCTGAACAAGCATTTTGACCCACAGCTGAACTCAGAGTTTGAACGCTGCAAACTTCGGCAGTCTCAGCAAATGGATGTTGAGTCAATGGACATGTTCTATGCACGACTGAGAAAGCTACAAGCTTGTGCGTATGCCTCAATCAACAGGAAGAGATTTGGGCACAGATCATTCAAGAATGCCGGTCGAACGCACTAAGGAAACTCATTCTACGCCAGCAAGGTATGTCCCTTGACGACATCCTGGTTTTTCACACGGTCACACGAACACAGGTGAAAGAAGAGGAGGTAGATGCCATCTAAACTCGTCAACCACCAGGACGAAAGGTGAACTCCGGCAGACAAAATGCACGCACCTGCCGAAGCTGTGGGTATGATCACAAACCATCAATGGTGTGCCCAGCGAAAGGGAAAACACTTATCAAATGCGGCAAAGATAACCAATTTGCGAAAGTATGCCGGTCTGGCCAAGGATGGCAAGGGAACCAGAAAGGAAGGGACACCAAAGTCAGAAGTGTGACTAAAGAAGCTGATGATTCTGGTGACACCACCACTCAGAAGACCCCAGTCTTCGAAGAGGACGAAGATGAAGACATCTTTGTGATCTCGTTCACCGGTGGGAGGCAACAGAAAAAACGACCTCCACCTATGAGCAAGGTCCAGATCAACGGCAGGTCGTCAACAGTATTCATATATACTGGAGCGTCAGTAAATGTGATGGATGAGACTCTGTTCAGGCAGCTGACCCCAGCACCATCGCTTACCCCAACTACCACTAGAATTTACAACTATGGGGGCAGGAAACTGCTGCCTCTGAGGGGCACAGTGGAGGTGTTGGTGTCCAAGGGGCATGCATCAATGCTGGCAAGATTCTACTTGGTGGCTTGAGATCGAGGTACACTGTTGGGCTGTCACACCGCGGATGAGCTTGAATTAGTATTCTTCGCTAGACAAGTGTATGACTCCCACGCTGAACGATTGGTTAACGAGTTTCTGCAGCTCTTTGAAGGCCTGGGGTGACTCAAAGGTAAAAGGGTCAAGCTACACATAGATCATAGAGTTACGCCCTTTGCCCTCAGACACAGACGCGTTCCGTTTCACCTACGACCAGCCATGGAGAAGGAACTACAGTTGCTTGAAGAACAGGGAGTGATTGAGAAGGTAGACGGGCCCACACTGTGGGTGTCGCCGTTGGTGATAGCACCGAAACCTAAGCAACCTGGCGCTATCTGTTTGTGTGTCGATATGCGCTTACCCAATAAGGCTATTAAAAGAGAGCGGCACATAATGACTACGATGGATGATATCATAGCGGATCTGAATGGTGCACAGTGGTTCTCGAAATTAGATCTCAATGCTGGGTATCATCAGCTGGAGCCTGACAGTAGAAACATCATTACTTTTTCAACGCATGTGGGACTTAGGCGATACAAGAGACTAAGGGCTAGATGTAGCAAGATTTTCGCAGTTTGCGCCATGCAAACGGCCGAACGCGATGCTCTTTCCCAAATTGGGAGTCGGTACCGACTCGCAATTTGGGAATGCGACTTGCAAATAGGAAGGGGTGTTCCCTTCCTATTTGCGACTCGCATCGCAATTCAGAGTTGCTTTGTGACCGTGAATGCGGTCGCAAACCAACTTGCACTCATTTGCAAAAGGGAAGGGATCTCCATGATACCCCTTCCCCTTTGTGAATGACGACAAAAATATTTTTTCAGAGCAGGCAGTGGTCCTATGGACCACTGCCTACTCTGAAAAAAATGAAACCAAATGGTTTCGGTTTATTTTTCATTTTGCAACTCGTTTTCCTTTAAGGAAAACGGGCTGCAAAATAAAAAAAAAACTACTTTATTTATAAAGCAGTCACAGACATGGAGGTCTGCTGACTACAGCAGGCCACCATCCCTGTGAGTGCAGGGACTCGCTGTGGGGTCGCAAAATGTGACCCACCTCATGAATATTGATGAGGTGGGTCTTTGCGACCCCATAGCGAGTCGCAGAAGGTGTCTGAGACACCATTCTGCATATGCTTTTGCGAGTCTGAAATTGCGAGTTGTACTGACTCGCAATTTCAGACTTGCAAAAGCATATCTTCCTACATCTGGCCCTAAGCTTCGGTGTATCCTCGGCCACTGAAGTAATCCAAAATGTGATTAGGGAGACGCTCTCAGGACTGCAGGGGGTAATCAATTTGAGTGACGACATCCTCATCTACTCCAAAACCCGAGAAGAACACCATCGACACCTAAGGGCTACACTGCAGAGGTTATCGAAGGCTGGGTTAACACTCCACAAGAAAAAGTGTGCATTTTATCAGACGTCAGTAGAGTTTTTTGGCTGTGTTTTCAAAGGATGGTCTACAAGTGGACCCTCGAAAAGCGGATGCTATCCGTGAAGCCCCAGTTCCGAAAAACACCACAGAAGTTAGAAGCTTCCTGGGTATGGCAACCTATTGTGGAAGGTTTATCCCACAGCTGGCGACCATGGCAGAACCTCTCAGACAGCTCATGAAAACTGGGCATTGTGGGAATGGAGCCCGATGGCAGACAAGGCATTTGCCGACATCAAGACTGCTTTACTGGACAAGTCAACTATGGCATATTTTAACCCTCGCCGACGAACGGAGGTGGTGGTAGATGCTAGCCAGTGGGGTTGGGTGCTGTTCTTCTCCAGTAGCAGAACCCGCAGGAGTGGGTTCCAGTTGCGTATGGCAGCAGGACATTGTCGTTGGTCGAAACACGATACGCCCACATAGAAAGAGAGGCCTTGGCGATCGGTGGGCGTGCAAACATTTTCACCTGTATCTATATGGCCAAGAATTTCAGGTGGAGACCGATCACAAGCCTTTAGTCGCACTGTTTGCAGGTTGTCCTCACCTAGCATCCCCGCGGATAGAACTATGGACTGTTCTGCTGCAACCGTACCGGTTTACTGTCGTCTATCGGCCAGGAGTGAACAACCCGGCAGATTATTTGTCTCGTCATCCGTCGCTAACCACGCCCGATGACTCTCAAGAGAAAGATGAAGAGAACACGGAAATATTTGTCAACATGGTGGTGAAGTCGGCATGCCCCAATGCCCTGAGTGTAGGAGACATTGTGGACGCCACCAAGGTGGATTCGACACTCAACCAGGTCAAAGAAGCGCTTGATCACAGGAAATGGAAGCTCTTCCTGGAAAAGACTAACGTGGCCAATCATGAATGTAAAGCAGCAATGCAAGGGATGTGGAGGGTGCAAGATGAATTATCTACGGATGGGCAAGGACTGTTCCTGCGAGGAAGGAGAATTGTGCTGCCTCAGAGTTTATGGGCCAAAGTAGTGGAGCTAGCACATCAAGGCCATCAGCGCGCTGCAAAGACTAAAGCAAGATTGAGGGCCAAGGTGTGGTTCCCTGGCATGGACAGTCCGGTGGACGAATTGGTGGGAAAGTGCCATTCCTGTGTAATCACATCAGGGGAACCACCCTGCTGTCCCGTGGTCACTGAGCCAGCTAGTGTGAAGCCATGGACAAAAATGAGCATGGACTTTGGGAGCTTCCCGGATAGGCGGCTGACTGTTGTCCTCATTGACTCTTGCACCAAGTTCCCCATTGTTGACGTCGTATCTTCCACGGCGTTTGAGAATGTGAGGCCGGTGCTTCAGAAAACATTGGCCATGTTTGGCCTTCCTGATGAAGTTAGAACAGACCATGGCCCGACCTTCCAGGGACAGGAGTTTCGGTCTTACCTTGAAGGTTTAGCTATACGTCATCGCAGGGTCATGCCCTATTGACCACAGGCTAATGGGGATGTAGAAAGGTTTATGCGATCTCTAAACCGTGTCCTCAGAATAGGAGTTAATCAAAGAGAAGACAGTGAGAAATGTCTACAAGATTTTTTGAGTGCTCATCGCCAGACCCCTCATAGCACTACAGGGTGTGCCCCGGCTGCCCTGATGTTTAAGGTTCCACCGCGGGATTACATCCCATCTGGTCCTCAGTGGACACCACCAGAGCTGGATGTTAAAGCCACTCAGCAGCGCAGAGAACGCACTAATCGGAAAGCCACTGAACGGAGGCGATGTCGATACAGGGGTTTGCAGGAAGGAGATGTGGTGGTAATGAAGAATCGCCGGCCAGGTGGAAAATTCCAAACTCCATTTGAGCCTGAACTGTGGCAGGATGTCAGTGTCCGGGGTACCATGATAACAGCCGCTCGAGGCCAGCAGAGGGTAACCAGGAACGTGTCACACTTCAGAAAGGCAGGGGTTGCGATCACATCCGAGGAGGAGGCAGAGATCGATGACTTGTTGGATGAGTCACCGGCTGAGGAGGTGCAGGCCGAGGGGGCTCAGGTAGCGGCGCCCCGTGTACAACACTCTCCAGTTGAAAGCGTCGGACGGGGACAGTCACTTCCCAAGGGTGGATACTATCATCTACGCCCCAACCCGGTGCCGAACAGCCAGCTTCGAGACTTTGTTTGTACCTTGGATCCCTGAGGAGCGACGTCAGATCCTCGCTGCCTGCTTACCAGAGGGGTGTTGTCCCTGTGACTTTGTATCCTTTCTTCTGTTCTGTTATTAGTCCATTTCCATTTCATTTTTGTGTTTTTAGTTTTCTTGCATCTTTTCTTTCTCTTCTGTGTGAAGTAAAACATGGGAGGGATGTAGAGAGCCACCCGGGCTCTCCTTTTGTTGGGACCAGGTTCCGCACGTCCTGACGTAGGGCGGAACCGAGGTCTCGTAATAAAGTCGGGGTTGCGCTGACGCAGTTTCCCAGCCAGTGTGCACGTGTATCTTGTTTGAGCCTGCATCGATTGCACTGCTCGTGTAATCTTACACCAGGCTACACATTCATATAATTTCTAAATGTTCATACAACCAGTGGCGCAATCTGTTTGACAGCTACGTCCGAGCCTGGAAATATGGAAAATTGGGCAACATCACAAATGTAGGAAAGGGAAGGGAGATTTACTAATAGGTTTTCAGATGTGAAATAACACAATGGACGTTCGAAAGAGACTTGAAAACACAATACGGAAGAGGAAACGAAGGCTAAAGGCCTGAGTTATGAAAAGCTGGTGCCGCGTTTGCGTCATTTTTTGATGCAAAAGCGGTGAAAACTTGTTGCGCCACTTTTGCGTCAAAAAATTACACAAAGCCAGCGCTAACTTTTCATAAACTGGGCCCTGAGTTTTCCGTGGCAATCGCTGTATTAGGAAATGCATTGGTGAATCACTGAAAAAGGCTAGATTTAAGATTGGTTTGAGCACCGAAAAAAGAAGGAAAGTGAGAAACTGAAGTAATGTAAGGTAGATATTTCTATTTCATATGCATCGTACTATTTAGAGCTTATTTAGAAGTTAATGGTTACTGGAACGTCAAAAAAGGGAAAGCCATTTACATACAACAATGCCTCACGTACAAGTTTCCCATCACAGTGCCTCTTCACTTGCAGTGGGGTCTGAGAAACGATTATATGATAGTGAGTTTAAAGAATTTCTTCTCCTTTAGCTAACCCCCCCTTGTTTCATGTTGCCTATGCCGCAAACAATCAAAAGGTTAGATCGTGTTTTGTCCAGATCATTATAACTCCCCAGAAGAAGGCTGATGGTGCTTTTGCTACAACTCTAAACGCATTCTGCGTTTATTTTTCTAATTGTAAGAAAAAGCCCCCCGAAAAAACCATGGCACCCAAAAAAGAATGCTATGTGTTTGGAATGTAAAAGTAAAAATAGTTAACCACAGCTGGAGTGGATTAAAACTCTCCATAAATTTATACTGGAGAGTGAGCCCATTGTAATGGAAAGTGAACTTGACAAGTAAGCACATCTCCTCCTGTTATATATCACGTGTATTTGTAAGAAGCAGATCATACCACAAGTTAAATTCAAAGCATAGTGAAGACTCCAGCTCTGTTTTTAAAGGAAATACATGGACGTTGCCTTTCCACTAATGGGGAAATAGTTTGCCAACAGCAATACATTTCATATTGCGGACCACAATGTAATTACCACAGTATCTGTGATGGTATCTGTATTTAGAGTGGTGACAAGAAGCCTGGCAGGGATGGAAGTATACCTGTCCTTCTTTATATACAAAAGAAGGACAGACATGGTGGTCCCTGTTATTGACTACCTGCAGCACAATTTCATTGTTAGCATTTGCGCTTTGACAGGCCATCTATTACAATTTCTTTTTATGATGGGTCCCAAAGTCTTTGCTCCATAAATGGACCTCGAAAAGGCTAAAACCACATTACGCCATGGGCCAGATTTAAGAACAGTAGTGCTCCACTAGCTGCAGTGTTGCATTTCTGGCGCCCCTTACCAGGCGCAGCCCGTCCTTTAGGGCGGAGGGGCCATACCCCCCACCTTTTGCCCCTCATGAAGAGTGCTGGTCAGGCTGAACAAAGTTCAGCCTGACAGACACTCTTCATGTTCAGGTCAGGCAGCCAGAAGCGAGACATGCACGATTTGTGCAGACTTCTGGCTGCCTGAGCTGAACTTTGCTGGGCTGAAGAGGTCACAGCTCCTGTGGGCGTGACCTCCTCGACTCAGCAAAGGTGCCTCGAGGCCCTCCCCCGGGTGACGAGGGAAGTGTAACCCATTGACTTTAACCTGGCTGCTTCAGGTTTAAGCCTTGAAGTACCCAGGGCGAGTGACACCTCATCACAGAGTGCGGTGGGTTCAGCAGTCTCACTGACCCTATCCCGCTATGTGATAAAGTTGGGACTGCTTCCTTACCTCGTTGGCCGACCTACGGTCAACCAGCGAGGGAAGGCAGCAGTCCCAACCATCTTGGGACCTCCGAGGTTGAAGGTAAGTGTGTGTGTGACCTTTTTAAATGAATGTTTGTTGCATGTGTGTTGTTAATGGAAGTGCGTGCGTGCATGTGTGTGTGAAAGAATGAGCATGAGTGTGCTTCCCACTCGCCCTCTTCCTTCCTAAAACTGCCAGCCGCCACTGCCCCTTACCATCCACCTAACGCCACCCTGTGTGCACCGTATCTAAGATACGGCGCTCCATGGCAGTAGTTAGGGAACTAGCGTCTTTGTTTCTAGTTTGGAGCTTTGCACGATTAGCGTAAATAAAAGTTTGCCGCTAATCCTGCAAATCCCATTGAGGCCCATTATGAATAATGGTGAGTGTTAGAATTGGGGTCTCTAGTTGGCAGTCGGTTGGCACTCAGTCCAAGTAGGGCCCCTCACATTAGTCAGGATAAGGGAGATACCCAGCTCAGATAACACCTGCTCACCCCCTTGGAAGCTTGGCACGAGCAGTCAGGCTTATCTCAGAAGCAATGTGTAAAGAATTTGCACATAACACACAGTAATACAGTGAAAACACTACAAAAGGACACCACAACAGGGTTAAAAAAATAGCCAATATTTATCTGTGTAAAACAAGACCAAAACGTGAAAATTCCAACATACAGTAATAACGATATGAATTTTGCAAGAATTAATTACAAATATAGTTCCTTGAAGTCAATAGCTCTGTCTGAGGCTATCACTGAGTCGTAATCAACAAATGTAACATTTCAGGCCGGCTGCGACATCGCAGGCCAACTACAGTGTCGGGAAGACCTGCAAACAGTGCCTGCGAAATGTAGGGTATTGTGATCCTCGTGATGAGTTCTGGAATGCAGCATTGCGGGTGTCGGTTTCGGAGGTCGGTGAGGGGGTCTTCGGGACCTTGAAGTCACACATGTTGCAGATCGAGCTCTGGGCTGATGACAAATCCAGGAGTGCTGGCGTTGATGGCATGGGGGCTGCAGTGCGAAGCGGAATGGTGTGACGTGGGGTGCCCCCAGGTCACAGTGCAGGCAGCTGCTCCTGATGGCATCCTGTGGCGTCGGTAAGATCAGGCCTGCTGTATGAAGTGGGGCAGTGCCACGTGCGGTGTCTCCAGGTCATGGTGCAGGCAGTGGAGGCATCACTGCTGAAGCGTTGTCGTCAGTAAGCCCAAGGCAGCAGTGCGGGGCAGGCTCCGTGAAGCTCCCACTGGTCACGCGGCAGACATGGGGGTCAGTTGACGATGCTGGAGTCAATGGCACTGGCGGCGGTGGACCGGGGATGCGGTGTGGGAGAGGATGGTTCTTCGTGTACCTCATGAGTGGTGTCCACAGGCCATGGTGCAGGCAGCAGCACCAGTGTCAGCTTGGAGCAGCATTATTGGAGATACTAAAACTGCAGTGTGAGCAAGGTGATGCAGAGCGCACAGGTCACGGTACAAGCAGTGGCTTGGTGACGGCATCAGGTGGCAGCGTCGATTAGACCGGGGTTGTGGTGGGACGTGGGGCAAGGCTCCATGTGGCGCCGTCAGGTCATGCTGCAGGCAGCAGCAACGTTGATGGTGTTGTGGTGGTTTTTCTTCTGTTGCAGCACAAAACACACAGCGGCATATTTATACTCTGTTTGTGCCGGAATTGCGTCGTTTTTTTTATGCAAATCCGACGCAAAGCTAACTCCATATTTATACTTTGGCATTAGACCCGTCTAGCGCCAAAGGTCTTGGAGTTTGCGTCATTTTTTAGCGTGGACACCTACCTTGCGTTAATGATATGCAAGGTAGGCGTTCCTGTCTAAAAAATTACTCCAAGGCATGTGCGCCTTATTTAAACTCCCGTGCAAAAATGACGCACGGGAGTGGGCGGGTCAAAAAAATGACGTCCATCCGCTTTTGCGTCATTTTTTAAAGCCTGGTCAGGGCAGGCGTTAAGGGACCTGTGGGCTCGGAAGGAGCCCAGAGGTGCCCTCCCATGCCCCCAGGGACACCCCCTGCCACCCTTGCCCACCCCAGGAGGACGCCCAAGGATGGAGGGACCCATCCCAGGGAACTTAAGGTAAGTTCAGGTAAGTATTTTTATTTTTATTTTTTTGTGGCATAGGGGGGCCTGATTTGTGCCCCCCTACATGCCACTATGCCCAATGACCATGCCCAGGGGACATAAGTCCCCTGGGCATGGCCATTGGGCAAGGGGGCATGACTCCTGTCTGTGCTAAGACGGGAGTAATTTCAATAGGGGTTGGGAGTAAAAAAAAATTGCGCAAATCGGGTTGAGGCTAATATTTTGCCTCAGACCTGACTTGCCCCATTTTTTGACGCCCAAGGTCCATTTTCCCCTACTCCGGCGCTGGCTGGTGTGGGTCATTTTTTTTTTACGCACACCAGTCAGCTGCGCCGGCTAACGTCATTCCATAAATAAGGCACCCGCATGGCGCTTTGGAATGGCGTTAGCCGGCGTAAAAAATGTTGACGCACAACTGCATTGGCGCAGTTGTGCGTCAAAAAGTATAAATATGGCCCACAGTTCCCAGTAGGCAGAGGAAGCTAAAGTCTTTGATATTCCTGAGACTTTCAACAGGAGGCAAGCTCCACTTCAAATCCTTGGAGAAACTTCACAAGCAGGATACACAGCAAAGTCCAGTCTTTGCCCTCTTCAAGGCAGAAGCAGCAACTGCAGGCCAACCCAGCAAAGCACACACAGCAAAGGGACAGTACTCCTACTCCAGCTGTTCCGCTCTTCTCCTTGGCAGAGCTTCCTCTTGATCCAGAAATGATATGAAAATCAGGGGTTTTGGGTCCACTACTTAACTCATTTCTGCCTTCAAAGTAGTCAAACTTCAAAGGAAACTCTCTGTTGTTCACAAGGTCCTGCCTTGCCCAGACCTGGCCCCAGACTCACTCCAGGGGTTCGGAGACTGAAGGTTTGAGGACAGGCAAAGCCCTTTTAGGTATAAGTGTCAGCTTCTTCCTCCCCACTCTAGCACAGGAGACTCTTCAGGATAAGCAGGCTACACCCCAGCTCCCTTTGGGTCACTGTCTAGAGGGAATTCACAGCAGTCCAGCTATCAGTCTGACCCCAACAAATACACAAGCAGGCAGAGGCACAGAATGGCTAAGCAAGAAAATACCCACTTACTAAAAGTGGCACTTTCAAACTGACAATCAAAAAAAACAACTTTTCCAAAAGATGTATTTTTAAATTGTGAGTTCAGAGACCCCAAACTCCACATCTTATCTTCTCCCAATGGGAAACTGCACATAAAAGGTATTTAAAGGCAGTCACCGTGTTAACACGAGGGAGAGATAGGCCTTGCAATAGGGAAAAACAAATTTGGCAGAATTTCACTATCAGGACATCGAAAACACACCAGTACATGTCCTACCTCTTAAATACACTGCATCCTGCCCATCAGGGCTACCTAGGGCCTACCATGTGGGTGCCTTACCCATAGTAAAAGTAAAAGGGAAGGTTTTGGCCTGGCAAGTGGGTACACTTGCCTGGTCGAATTGGCAGTGCAAGACTGAACCCACAGACACTGCAATGGCAGGTCTGAGACATGTTTACAGGGCTACAAATGTGGGTGGCACAATCACTGTTTCAAGCCCACTAGTAGCATTTGATTTACAGGCCTTGGGCACCTCTGGGAGCACTTGCACCTTAGCACTGATCAGCAGTGGTAAAGTGCACAGAGACAAAAAAACAGCAAAAATAGAGTCCAACATACCTTAAAAACAGGAGGTCAGAAAGCAAAAAGACAGAGGAAACACGCCAAAAGATGTCAGGTCTAACAGTGTGCTGCCTTTTAACACCTGCTCTGAGTGTAAAAGTGGCAAAAAATTATGAAAATAAATCTCTTAGATTTCTTAGCACCATTTTTTCACCCCCCTAACGGGGGAACGCCCCCCTTTGCATACATTATGCATGCTCATGCATGATGCAGCACAAAGGGTTAGAAATTGGCACAATGTATGCATTGCACCACTTTGTAAATCTGGTGTGGCATTTTTGGCCATCTAACGCCACATTAGAGTTAAAAAATTATGCTAATGTGTTGTTAGATGTTGCTAGGCCCTCTAAAATCTAGGCCCATATTTCTTAAGAGTTAGTTAGATTTATTGTAAACAATTAAATTGTTTTCATAGAAAAACTATAAAACAGCCCATCCTATGTGGTTACTAGTGAGTAATCCACACTACATGTTTCATAAGTAATGAGGATGCTTTTGAAGCAAGGTAGAAGCCTCAAATCTTGAGGATCTAACATCATAGAGAATGAACTGCAATTATAGCACTATTGATAATAATAAAACCTTAAAAAATACATACTATGAATTCAATAACTGAAGGTAAAAATAAAAAATTCAAGACTGTACCAGTAGAGAAATTAGCAATGTGTTAATCCTGATCCACAGGTTTTAAAGTTTTCTGCAATTTATGAAACCTACATTGCATGCGATTTTTGATCAAAAGCTCACAGGTAAGAGGGAAATATTATTGCATACGAACAAAGAACTGTTCCACCAACCCCCAGTCCTGCAAAACACTTCCTTACAAGTACATGTGCAGATGTGATCATTCAAAAGTTAACAGTGCAAGCAATTAGTGGCTGAAGTGACCCATTACCCCATGCTGTACGCTGTGATGACTGGAAAGAAAATGTGAATTGCACTTTAACAGACCGATGAATATTTTATAGGCTGAACGAAATCTCATCTATGCATATATGTATGTACTTTTTATTATGAATTGTTTTGATTACATGAGACTGAGAATGAGCTAAAACTGTCTGTAGGACATACCGAAAAATAGAAATGGCACTCTGTGTTTAGAAGTCTACCTTAAATGCTCCCTTGTGCATTCAGTTTCATTTAACATTGCATGTGAGACTTAGGGACCTACAACTAATCAAACGCCCATACTCAATAATCTACTTGTTTTCAGCTGTAGCCTTTCCACTTTGATCCCCACTATTTTCCTCGGCTCTACTGCTATTTCCCAAGCCACTCTACAAGGGTATAGTTGTAGTTTACTTATGTACTCATGGAAGGAATGTTGGTACTCTGGGTAACTTATAAACTATCAGGAAGACAAGAAGACACAGGCATCTTCCTCCAACCACTGGTGCTGACATTGAATGAAAGATGATTGGCAAAGTTTAAAGAGACTAATGGAAAGTAAGCCACACTGGTCCCTGCCTTTCCACATATCGGTGTACATGTATGTACACATGTGAACATGCAGGCACCCCAGTTACATCTTTCAGCTGACTCACTATACTTGATTTAATCCTTGTTAGTAAGTCAATATCTTGATGGGCACGTTGAGCGAGCACAGGTCCCAGACAGACAGACAGAGAAAAACTTGTAGGGCCCTCTTCATAAATGGTGAATTTACATGTGTAGATTTACTCTTGTACCTAGGAGTAACATTATGACTTTTCGCTATTTACCATTTCTGAGTGAAAAGTTACTTCATATGTGTAGACTCATATGGCTACACCGCCTCAGTTTGGTGGGAGGAGTGGCATAAAGTTAACTTACAACTGTAAAGGTACTACTAGTAACATTATGACAGCATTTTATTTTTCAAACACTTAGTGGAGACCTCTGTTGTGGGTCCAGACACCTCCTTATCAGGGCAAGAGATTGCCACATGGAGGAGGGAGACCTAGATATGGAAAGAAATAGGAGAATTGTAGACACCTGAACTAAATCACACACACAATCCATTTTTCTTTCCAGCAACATAACGTCTGCCCACGGCATGGACTCTGCATTTTCTTGAGTTAGAGCTATTGGCATTGTAAGTTCATATCTGGACTTTTCTTGCCACATAAATTGGTCAATCTCATAATTTTGTCATTTCCTGCCATATAATTCTAGTGGCCCTGAACATAACTGAAGCACTTCCATTTACCTTCTTCCTTTACCTGCATCAAAAAATGAAAATGTTGCCATTTAGCGTCCTAATTTAAATCTGCCATGCTAATTCCAATAGAATACCACTTTCATCACCCCCCATCAGAGTTGCTGCCTGGCTAAAACAACCCCTCTCCCCCCAAAAAAAGATACACAAGAGCCACAGAGGAGAAATAAACTAGAAGGGTCACCCAAAAATATCAAGTGTGTTCAAACAGTCATAGTGCAATAAGGTTGTTAAACTGGCCCGAATTATGGTCATATTTGTAACAAGGAGAGATTATTAAGACATAGACAATTATCATCTAAACCTTTATCAGAAACAAATCTTTGGCATTAGACTAAAATGCTCAAAAGAGCCCCTAGGGGACACCATAACAACAATATTATTTGTATAAAACATGGTCATGTAACCCTATTGCTAGCCCCTAAAGAGCATAACTCAATGAAAAAAGCAGGAAAAGATAACGTAGTGTAACTATATACTTAGCTACAGAGCAGTTTTAGGACTAGAAGGACTATTATAATTGTATTATAAGTAAGACCTTTTAAAAAGACATTGAATGGTGGGAGGGGTTATTATTTTGGAGTCCCCACTAACATAGTGTGGACACCCAGAGATGATGTAGACAGAAAGAGCACATTGTTCTCAACATTTTGAAGGTGGTCCATTGTCCTAGGATCGCCACAGGCCGAGTTATGAGCAAAAATATTTTGTAAAAGTAATGTCCTGCAAAGCATTATAGGGCAGGTTTTTGTGCCATGAATTGTTTAATATATTGATATGACTGTAATGCTTAGAACAGCCCCTAGAGGACACCACAGTGAAAATAACATTTGTAAAAAACATGGTCATGTAACTATATAGTTAGCCCCTAGAGAGCATAACACCATGAAAAGAATATGGCCCAAAATAATTTTAAAAAATGGCAATACCTATTACAGAATAACCACATATGTAGCCCTTGGAGGGCATAGGGTATTACATATTTTCAGGGGTAACCGGTCTATAGCAACAATATGACAAACAAGGCCTTTAAAACACAAGCTATTAACAAAAAGAAAACAAAAGTCCCAGCCATGTAAATGCTTCAAAACAGACTGAATGGTGGAAGGGGTTCCTATTTTGGGGTCCCCACTACCCTAGTTTGGGGCCCCAGAGATAACCTAGACAGAAAGAATGTGTGGTGCTGAACGTTTTGGTGGTGGTCCCTTTGTCCTAGGACCACCATGGGCTGAGTTATGGACACAAATGTTATAAAAGAAATGCTTGTAAAGCATTTTGGGTCAAGTTTTCCCGAGTGCAGTAAATATTGTATTATCAGTTCTCTTTGAGGATTACTGTTTTATGTAAAGTATTTACCAATTTCAAGTGTTTTAATGGGACAGCCACAAGAAATGACTGATTAGGTAACTGTGAACAATATGACCAGCGCTTCAATACCGCTGATCGAGTTCACGCTGCTGTGCCTGTTCGTGCCATGGCAGCCATGCAGTGCGAAGGGGAGAGACAAAAGAAAAAAGTTTTCCCTCATTGAAGTATATTGACAATCGTGCAATAATCCATGTAACAGCGGCAGTCTGCAAGGCATGACAAAAACAGCCTCAAGGAGGGACACATGTAAACAATTACGAAATGCATCAAGGGATGGGCGTGGAATGGGCATGGTTAAAAGTCCACAATACTTACAACAAGTCAAGGCGCTTGTGCTCTCAATCTAAAAAGGTAAAGGAACACCAATGAAGAGTGCAACTGGGATTTGAGTGTAGAGCCTTATTAATACCTGATGCCAGACACATACAAGTGAACTAGCTTCTTATGCTCACAATTTCCACACATAACCTGGAAGTGTAACTATTGTACAGGTCCTCTAACTACCGGCCCTAATGTGGCTGGTGTAGTGCAAGTTTTTCTGTGTGACTGTGAAAAGTATTATGCTGTCTGAAACATAACTTTTCTCTCAGTACATGTAAATTCCATTGTTCCAATCCCCTTTTTCTGTAAGGTATACAGACTCCGCAGGCCCTCATTACCACTTGTGCACAGCAGATTTACTACATTTTTTGTGTGTTAAACACACCTGTACATTTCAAAGGTAGGAGAAAAAAACAACACACCTGTAGTTACTGGACATTAATTTTCTTTTATACCAGGTAAATCCGGGTGCAATTTTATAGTATTCGGATTTACAGGAGATGGTAAGAATCACACCCTGTAAAATTGGGTACGGTAGGAGTCTGTCCTGGTGTGTGGTGGACATCAATGGTATTGCCATCTCATACCAGGTCCAGGCAACCCTTATTAGTAAGTGTTACAGTATCTAGAAAGCCAGGGCTCTCTAGTGGTAGCTCTGGTGAGCAGCCAAGACTTCTGTAGGAGGTGAGTGAAGCACTTGCAATACCCCAGTAGTCACACAGTAACTTATCACACATGAAAGGAACCACACAGTGCTGCAAAAATAAAGGTACTTTACTGACACTGAACTACATTACTATAGGCAATCCATCCTTTCTGGAGCTTAATAAACACAAGTTATGCGCAGGTAAGTACTATGAATTTGCATAAAAACATGAGAAATAGCAAACAAATAGCAAGGGACCTATAGGGGCCAAACCATATACTAAAATAGTGGAATGCAAGAATGGGTCCCCTCTCAGGGGATATGGAGTAGTTATCCAAGGCCTGGGAGAGTATAGAACCCCAAGAGGTGAGTATCTAGAAGACCTCCAGCGGCCAGGAGAGCAGAGGTAAGTTACCTGGTCATTCCATAGGCTAAAATGGGGACTTGGAATTGGAATAATGCAAGAACAGAACCAGGCTGGTGGAAATCAACAGTGGATTCCGGATCAAGAGGACATGTTAAAGAAGGAGACAGAGTTAAGTCCATGCAGGAGTGTCTAGGTGGGGCAGGAGGCAATGCCCATCCTTCTGTGGGTGAAGATCCGGGTTGACAGTGGTGGATGAAGTCCAGCTGCAGAGTCCAGGAGTGGCAGAGGAGTCCCTGAAGTCACCTAGGATCTGTCCCTTGATGGTCCACCAACAAGCACAAACAAATGCAAATTGGAGCTGAAGAAGATTTGCAGGGCTGAAGAGGACCAGCAAGGTTCTGGCGACTCAATCCTTGGAAAGGAGTCTGGCCTGATCCCCTAGCAGCAGAAGCAGTCTGAGACATAAACAAGCAATCCACTGGCAGGATGCACAGTAAGTTGGAGTGGGGCCCAGGCAGCACACATGAAGCACACATGCTTACTGGAGCAGCAGAGAGGAGTCTGTCTTTGCAGAGGTAGAGTGCCATGGGAAAGGGGTCCTTGGAGTCTGAAGATCCCTTGGAGCAGGAGTCAACAAGCCTTGGTTTCTGCAACAGTTGTGTTGCAAAGGGATTCTGTCCTGGAAGAAGAGTCAAGGGCTCACAGTCTCCCAAGTTGAACAGAAGGTATAGAGGACCCAGAGGACCCCTCAGAACCACCACCTGTGTTGGAGAATCTTCACAGGTCCAGAGGACAGCAGATCTCAGTAGCCAGACGTTATTGCCTTAGGTGACTGCAGATTCAGGGGAGTGACTTCTTCACTCCAAGGGGGATTTCTTCTTACTTCTTTGGTGCAGCTGAAGCCTTGCAAACCCTAGAGGGTGCACAGCAGTGGAAATATTGCAAAGTGCTGACAGGAGCCGGGGAAATAATGCTGCAAGGAGAAGTCACCTCAGTGTTGCAGCCTTGTTTGGTTCCTGTGGAGTCCAGCAGCAGAAGAGGTGGTTGCAGAGGAGTTCTGGTGGAGTCTTGCACACCAAATCTAGGGACCCACTCACAAGGAAGTCCCTCTTAATAGCCCAAAATGAGGCTTGGTCACTTTCCATGGTGACCACCTATCAGAGGGGGTCGCTGACGCCATCTGCCTAACCTGACCAGTTAGATGCTCCAAGAGATCTCTGCCCATCTTGATTTCAAGAGGAGCTCTGGGCACCACCCCTGGAGTGGTGATGGACAGGAGATTGGTCACTCCCCTTTCCTTTGTGCATTTATGTGCCAGAGCAGGGACTCAGTACCATTGGAATGGTGCAATCCAGATTATGCAAGGAAGGCGCCATATGTGCACTTCAAAGCAAGCTGGTGGCGTGGGGAGGTGACCCTATCCAGCCTTATAACATCTATTACCAAGGGAGAGGAGCTTACACGCCTCTCCAACATTAAATCCTTTGTTCTGCCTTCCCTTGATTGAGCTGGTCAAGCATCACGAGGCCCAAACCCTGTCTTGGAGGCTTCAGGAGCGTGGGCTGCTCAGAGACCTTAGAAGACTGGTCGGAGCTTTAGAGGGGCGTCCTCTAAGGAGTCCCCAGAGTGCATGGAATCATTCCACCAATACTGGCATCAGTATTGGGGTATGATTCTGACATGTTTGATACCAAACATGCCTAGGCTCAGAGTTACCATTATGTAGATGGAAAATAGGTAGTGACCTATGGCCAGTACATAGTAAATGGCTTCCCCGCACTTACGAAGTCCAAGGAATTTGACCTGGAGTTTGTAGGGGCACCTCTGCTTATTCAGGGTGCCCATACACACAGGGACCTGTACCCTTCCCTTGGCTGGGAGAGTCTACCATATGGGTGACTTACAGTAACCTGATGTAATGACCAACAGGGAAAGGGTACACATACCTTTTCACACAGGCTAAAAATGGCAGGCTGGCAGATACTGTTTGCGTGGGCTCCCGTGGATGGCATGATACATGCTGCAGCCCATGGGAGACCCCTGGTGTACCAATGCCCTGGATACCTAAGTGCAATATACTGGGGAGTTACAGTGGTACACCAGTATGCCAATTGTGGGGTGTAAAGGGTACCAAGACATCCAAATTTAGAGGAAAGAGCACAATTACTGGGGTCCTGGTTAGCAGGATCCCAATTAAAACAGTCTAAGCACACTGACAAAAGGCAAAAGGTGGGGTTAACCATGCCAAAAAGAGTGGCTTTCCTATCGGTACTATAAGAAAAATTCCTATTACACAAAGCAGCTGGGTCTCGCTGAGGTGCAAAATTAGCACCAAAAATAATACCTAGTCAGAGCAGGTGATAAATTACTTTAAAACATTTAATTTGTGAAACCATAGTGTTTAATATTTTAGGATACCAGAAATGAATGTTAAAGTTTTTTGTTTTTTCATAAAAATTGTGTTACCCATATCCCGCAAACACGTTCCTTCAGTAAGTCAAACACACCAGCCTTAACTTAACCAATACACCTAACACAGTCTTCTCAAGGGAGTTTACATATATAAGTGCAGACAACACCTTCTCCCTTTCATTCTTAAACACAGCACCATGGCTGGAACACGGGCTCTGCATCACTTCTGTCTCCACTAGCTTAATTTTCCTATAGGTCGATTTCAGAATACAGTGGACGTTTTTCATGCCATGGTACAATCCATCTTTCAAGCAGGTAATGAAAGCCCCAAGTCAACGTGCAGCACAATACATTGTTTTTCCTACTGATAATCAAACAGTAAATTATGTGAAGGCAAAACTACGTGCCTTTGCTGAATTTCTTAACATCACAGAATCCCTGGAATGTATGCTGCACTTTTGCCACCCAGATCAGCTGACGTATACATGAATAGTGAATGTGGCACGTCACGCAGAACTCGTCATTAGTTATTTCTTTGCTGTGCCTGTTTGGACAATTCTATGATTTAATAAAAAGCTGGATACCACATAACATGAAAGAAATAACCCACAAAGAACATGGTTCTTAGATAAATATAAATTCAAAAACAATTTATGTATTTTTACATTTATAAAATGCTTTTCCTAGTACATAAATCGTATTTTTATTATGTACTTCTCTGCTTTAGTCCCATCTATGTGCCTTTGGTTATCTATTACATAAATGACATATGACAACCATTCCTGAAACCATCGCCCATCTCATCATAGATATGAGTCACACTCTAGGACAAGAAATGTTGCCTACAGGTTTGATTTCAATGCAGTGGCGGGACACTGACATACAAGCCAAGGAAAGTGACTAACATTCCAGTCATATGCTGTACAATGTAGCAATACCTTGACGTGTGGCCATACCAAAAGATGCAAACCAGCCAGATGATGGCTCAAGTGACACAGGTGATATGGCAGATGGTATTCATGCACAACAACAACAGGATCAAAATAATCCTACCATGAGACATAAACTAATTTACAACTATTTTGATGTTAATATGTGCAGAGCGAGTGCACAATGTGAGCACAGCATGGTTGTAGCCCACAGGAGGTTCTTGGGCCGCACTTAAATACAAGTTTGATGTCCAAACATCATTCCCAGTAATTCTGTTACTTTTATGTCAGGGGTGACCACAGTCATTTCATGGATGCCCGCAATACGGCAGGAATTTCCATCATAATGCCAAGGTCAGAATTATTCCAGCTGTGGGCACCCTAATGCCATGGAACCAATATCGGCAAACACACCCATCCTACAAACAAATAATTAGCAACATTCTGTGCGGGGTGACAAACATTGTGGCATGGATGTCAATAATGTTTCAGGGATTACCCTCATTATGTTAGGGCCAGAATTATATATGGAATGGGCACAGTATTATGGATGTCCACACTGTGCCATGAACTAACACCAGTATATCAGGGCAAATATTATGCCAGGGTGGGGAGAAAAACAGGTCTGTCTGCACTACTACTGCCCTACAAATGCTAGGGCGTTCCATTTAAGAAATCATCTTAGCAAATTTGTCACATATGTCACATACTGCACACCTCGTCACCAGCACTGTACTGTCTGTGTCAGGACCAGCACAGCAAGAAAGAATCTCAGCAAAACATTTCAGCAAATAAAATGCCACATACTTCAGAGTTCTCATAACCAACAAAACCAGCACTCTTGCCTCACATTTCAATGAGCAGAGCATCCTGAAAAGATGCATGGGCCCAATAAAAGAGATAAGAAATGTCCTGTGTGCAATGTCATGACGGGTGGCAGGGAGCGGCCCTGGAGGGAGAGAGACTTGAGATGTGATGCGAGGCTAAGCAAGTTTAACATCATTGCTTTTAGGTTTAGTTACATTCTAACTGAAAGGGCATATTGAGGCTTTCATGAGCAATGAGCTAAACTACTGGTTCCCAACCTTTTGACCTCTCTGGAGCCCCTCTTTATCATTACTGGAAACCAGGGACCCCCAATGAATCATTATTGGACCCCTCACGGAGTCGTTACTAAAAGCTGGGGACCTAATAATCTGTTGGAAGAGAGTAGTTTTCACAAAGGGCCAAGGGGAGTTGGGGCTAAAGTGTCCCACCACTGCTGGTGTTGATCTGGGTGGTCACATAGAGGAGGTGATGAAGGTTGTGCAGGGGGTGTAGCTATACGTTCTGAGGAAATGGTTGACTCTAGAATTGACGAGGCGCTGTGTGCAGGCCCAAATAGTGGTGGGGCCTTCTCTTTGGACATCACTGGTTGGTCATGCACTGTTCCAGGACGAGTCCCAGTATCTGCCTCCACCTGGCTGATAGTGTACACATCCTTTTCCTCACACATCATTTTTGGCTCCTGGCAGAGACATTCTCTCTGCTTTGAATCTTTTTGTTTGCCCCGGTTCCTGTTTTATTGATTTTTGGCCAACCCGGTTCACTGACGACGAATGGAAATAAGAGATAAATTCTGACTACATATGTTCAATACTGCATAAGAAATTAAATGTATTTAAAAAGGATATTATATCCCTGAACACAAGACATGACATTGTGCAGTCTTTACTAAACAATTAGCAAGCCAATGTTTATATGCAATCTTTTCAAAGTTTCAAATTGTAAGAACTGTTAACATCCAATAATTTTGAAGAATCGGGCAGTCAAAGGTGACAAAAGCTTTGTGCAAATAGCGTTTTTTGCGCAATACTGTGAAGACATTTTTAAAAGATGATCTGCAACACAGTGCCTTTTTGAGATTTTAGTGTAGTTTTACAGGAGAAAAACGTTTTCTAAAGGATCGTGTCATATTTTAGATTTTCCTGTAAAAACTTAGATTTTTTTTCAATATGTGTGCATTAGATATCTTTGTAAGGAAAATAAAAATTGTGGTTTGCAAGTACGGCAAAGGTGCACAATGTCAGTATCATATAAACAAACTTTATGTTGTCACAAAACATAACAACTGAAAAGCATTTTGGTTAGGTCCAGATGTGATGATTAGTAAAACAAAAATATAACAATACATGGGGCCATGGCCAACTGCCGATCAACATGGCTGCCTTTTAAAGGGGCTTTGACTCCCATAACGGGCCTAATCCCCTTAAAATCTGTTTCATCAACCATCCTGAGGCTATGCAGACTCACTGCTCAACACTGCCACGCTCCAGGGCCAGGAACCTGCTTCTGTGCTTTGTGCTCTCACAAGTGCACTAAAGATGACAGACTCCGCTGCAGCTTAACCAGAGAGGACAACCCCAGGCTAGCGTCTGATCCTGTCCCTAGCACGCAGCTGGAAAGTGCCCTGTGACTGCTTCTGGTCCTGCCATGCATAAGCACCTCAGCGTACACCCCCTACTATGACTGGCAAGTCAGATAAAGGCCGCTGGGCCCTAATGAAGAGCTGTGGATGCCCCCCTAGCCCCCTATACCAGGTGCAGCGTACAGCTGGCAGCCCGAATGCCTTATTGAGTGGCATGCCGTGGCCTTACTTTGTCAACTCACTGACTGACAGCAGCCACAGTCCTACGGTGAAGACCTACACTGTCCCTTCTGGTTACCCTCTGCGGGGTCAAGGTGGCCCACATGACAAGTGGAGTGATGAGTCACGGCATGAAGGAGGTTGACGGGAAACATGTGCAGTGTCCGCTTGTGGGCCAAATGAGAGATCTCCTGAATATGAATGCACAAAAAGGCTGTGTTTGCTGCAGTTCCCAACTACACTACTAAATATGTGCCCAGCCAGGCTGAAGCTGTGCTCTCTTTGATCTGTGTCACATTGCTGAATCCTTGAACCTGGTAGTTGACCTTTTATTGATTGGGAACTGGGGACCTCCTGAAACATACTTTGACTGCCTCCTGCCAGTGGGCGGAGGGCGCCCCTCCTTTCGCACAAGTGTACACTGAAGTTCCAGGCCCTTCCTGCATGTTAAATTGAAGACTGTACATCTGAGGCTGAGTCCTGGGGAAATCCACAGCCCTACACAAAAGTTGAACTCCGGCCTTCACGTGTGACAAAGGGCTCGCAGTAGGGGATCTGACAGGCTGCCGGGGACACCTCTGCAATCTCTAGGTTGGGGAGGTGAGTACCGTGGTGCCCCATACTGCCCCTTCTATCTATTCAACTGCTTGCAGCAGCCAGCCTTCCTATAGTAGTGGGCTCACATCTTCATCATGATGGGAGGCAAGGGAGGGTGCAATGCACACCAGACTGAATTAGACAAATACACACTCCTGCAAGACATTCCTGGAGCAGAAGTTGTTATAGATCCCACTACGACAACACCAGGCCAGATGTCCCCTGGGACAGGACCCCCCACACCTCAAGATATAGTGGAGGCCATACAGGGGGTCCATGTCTCCCTGGAAGCCAGAATTGACGCAGTCACAATGGAAGTTGCACTAGTGGGAAATGACCTGCGGAAAATGAATACCTGTATGACAGAAGTGGAAGACAATACTGCCACCCTCCAGGGAGATACTAAAACATTGAGAAGTCAAATCTATGAGTTGCAAGCATTAACCAAAAACTTGCAGGCCAGACTGTAGTACTATGAAGGCTGATCAAGACGCAATAATATTCTTATTATAAGACTGCCTGAGCACTCTGAAGGCCCTGCAATTGACCTGTTTGTTGAGGATCTCATCCTTAAGGAACTAGAGCCACAAGGCCTTTCCAAATATTTTTCAGTGGAGTGTGCCCATCATGTTCCCAACACACTCCCGCACCCAGGAGCACCCCCACATCCAATCATAGCCCAGATCTTTAATTTTTGTGATCAAGATGTGATATTTACAAACGGCTTGCAATGCCCCCAGTCACTTATGAAAATGCAAATATAACCCTTTTTCCAGATTTCACGCTCCATGTACAATGACTATGTTGCAGCTTCTTGGAGGTGAAGAGAGCCTTAAGGGAAGGTGATATCAAATATTCCATGATTTTCCCTGCCAAACTGTTTGTGGTAGCTGAGGGAAAGACGTTGTACATTGAAACACCACAGGACACCTAGGACTGGCTCAAGGGTTGGTGAACGACTGGAAGCCCATAGAGTCCGCTGCACCCTGGACGAGGGCACCAGGAGGGAGACAAACTGGAACAAGGAACTTCAAAGAGATCGAACCACATCACCAAGAATAGACGCGACCTAAGACTGCACAAGTGAGGAGAGACTTGGCAACTCCTCCTGGTGTATGTGTAGATGACTGTAAGATGATCTAATTGAATGAGAAATAGCAGCTGCTCTGTCAGTCTGGGGGGGAGATGCAATATTTCAATGTATATTGAGTTGGCCCGGCTCGACCATATAACGATGACACCTGAGGTGACTTGGGCAGGGAACTTTCTTTATTGGGGAGGCATGCAGGGGGTATTCCAGTGTTGGCAACAACCGTCTCTAATAAAAAATGTTTCTTTGAGGTGACACATGGTCTGCAGAGTTGGGGGGATGGGCAGTTTTAGAATTATCATGCAGGCAGGTAGGTAGGGGGAATTTGTTTGGGCTTTGTTTGCTTATTTTTACTACACTATTGCTGGTATGTTTGATATGCAGTACACTAACATTGCAACAACTCTGACACTTCCCCATGAGTTCCAAAACTGCTATTGATCTACTATCCCACTGTACACTAGCTACCCTCACCAATGACCCACTACACCAACCCCTATGGCTCTGGTACCCCCAACATCAAATTGATCTCCTGGAATGTTAACGTGTAGGAGACAAGTTAAAGAGGGTAGTGGTACTCCAATACCTTAAAAGACATACACTGGATATGTATATCCAAGTGACTAATTTACAAGGCAATACCTACCAAGCTTTAGACCGCTGGGGATTTGAAATGATAGCTCTCGTGGGATATACCTCTGGGTCCCGAGTGGTGGGTATATTAAAGTGAGGAGAAGGGGGACACAGTGGAGGCAGTGGATATTGGTGTGTCTGCATGTGTGTGATGCTTGTGGGAGTGCCTGTGGAATGTGTGGTGCTTATGTTTGCCTGAGCTTCCCTTGTGTGTTGACGTGTGTGCATGCTGGTCTGAAGGTGTGCTTGGGATAGGCTGGGGTACAGGGGATTGTGTCTGGGTAGAGGAAGTTGGAGGGGGGAGGCTAGAGACAGGGACAATGGCTGCCATCAGTGCTGAGGCCAGAGTCTGAAAAGCTCGCTGAAGGCCACCTGACCAGAATGAATGCCCTCGGGGAATGCATTTGTTTGTTGCAACTGCCTTTCTACACCCTGGATGGCATTCAAAATGGTAGACTGCCCAAAGGTGAGGGACCTGAGGAGGTCAATGGCCTCCTCACTGAGGGCAGCAGGGGTGACTGAGGCAGTGCCTGAGGTGCCTGGGGCGAAGGTGATGCCCACCCTCCTGGGTGAGCGGGCACAAGGCAAAGGCTGAGGGGCTGCTGGGAGGGTGGTGCTGGTAGGGGGTGGCGGCTGTACCTGTAGAAGCGGGGGGCACAGATGGTACACAAGGGAGCTCCCATCAGAGGACGAGTCCGTGTCACTGGTGTCAGCTCCTGTCCCCGCCGTGGAGCTCCCCTCGCCCTCCGTCCCACTGGTAAACTCCAAGTCTGTAGTGTCGCCCTCCAGGGCCATGTGGGATGCAGCTCCCTCCTGCTCCGGTGCCACTGCTCCTCTGCCTGATGATGCTAATTTACACAAGAACAGGGAGACCACAAAAAGGGGGAGACGACAGAAGAAAGACATGTTGATTGCATGCATTACTGCTACCGTTGACGGACACAACAGACACAGAAGCCCCCTGCACTAAACCGAGCTCTTGTGCTCCACTGCTCAAACCCTGGCACATGGCCTACAAGGCTATGGATGACATCTGCACACATGGATGACACAGTGGCATTACTAGGTGTACTTGGCACTCTACAGCGGTGGGGTGGGGTGCCACATGGCCTGCATTATGGAGGGACCTTGCCTACTAATCTCGCCCTGGCCTAGGGAAACCCACAGCCCACCTCCCGCACCCAGACACCTCCTCTGCGCGCAGAATCAGCAGGATGAGAGTGTACTCACCCCCTTGTGGCTGCTGTGATGCCCTCAAGTGCTCATCCAACTCCGGGTACGCCACCACCAGGATCCTGAACATCAGGGGTGTCATGGTGCGACGGTCACCCCTCCCACGTTGGGAGGCCATCCCCAGCTGAGCCTCCGCCGTCTTCTTGCTCCAGCGGCGAATGTCCTCCCATCTTTTCCGCCAGTGGGTGCTCCATCTGTGGTAGACCCCCAGGGTCCGGACGTTCTTGGCGATGGCACGCCAAATATCTTTTTTCTGGTGGGTGCTGACCTACAAGATTTGTACAGGGGGAAGAGAACGTTTATAACCAACTGCACCGTCACAGTCATTGGCCCCAATCCCTACCGTTGCCATGTGGCACATGCATTCATCGTTGTTTCATGCACGCCTCAACCCCCCCCCATCTTCCATCCACCCCACTCCACACAGGCATAGCCCATAGAGAATGCTCCCAGTGTACTTACCTGTTTGTCTGGAGGACCGTAGAGTAGCGTGTACTGGGGAAGGACCCCATCCACAAGTTTCTACAACTCTTCCGATGTGAAGGCAGGGGCCCTTTCCCCAGACACTCGAGCCATTGTCTCTTCCAGACCGAGGTCACAGCAGCACTTGCAGTGTAGGTCCTCTCCTGTAGAAGATCAAGTATCGAGTGATTAAACAGATAGAAAATGGCGGTCCCGTCCGCAGCAGTGCGTACCATCACCACCGGAGTACATCGTCATTGGCTCCTGGGACCCATAGTGTCCAATGTTAACCAATGCAGCATTGCGCCGCGGTCTTCGACTGCCTACCGGGACGGTGTACAACGCCAGCACAGTTACCTCACATCCCATTGTCCCACTTTAGAGGTCAGGCAGCCGCCATTTCAAGCGCCCACATGGCTTAATTTTTAACTGCGTCACACATACCTAGGCCTAGCCTCAACACACATACAGTCCACTTTTCGGATTATGATTCGTGTTCTGTGTCAGCTGTGGGTATGTACCTCTAAGTTGGTTGACTCTGTGCTCGCTGTTGTCATTCATAGGCACAGTCCGCTGGGACATGTGAGGAGATAGCGGCATCCCCCGGTGTACAGACCTCTGGTGGACCTGTCGACAATGGAGGAAAGACATGTGGTCATCACCTACAGGCTTGACCCTTGAATCCATGAACTGTGTACCCAGCTGGAGCCAGACCTGATGTCAGCTATCTGCCATCCCACAAGAATCCCCCCTCAAGTGCAGGTGCTATCAGTACCCCATTTCCTTGCAAGTGGGTCATTTCAAATAACAGTGGCCATAGTATCAGGGATGTCCCAGCCTATGTTTTCCAATGTGTTGTCTAGAGTGTTGTCTGCCCTGCTGAAACACATGCGGAGCTACATCGTTTTCCCTCAGGTGGAGGATTTGCCTACAGTGAAAGGTGATTTCCATGCCCTGGGACATATCCCCAACATCATAGGTGCAATTGATGGGACACATGTGGCTTTGGTCCCCCCCGCAGGAGTGAACAGGTGTACAGAAACCGGAAGAGTTATCATTCCATGAATGTGCAGATGGTGTGTTTGGCAGACCAGTACATCTCCCTTGTGAATGCCAAGTTCCCTGGCTCAGTGCATGACGCCTACATCCTGCAGAATAGCAGCATCCCTTATGTGATGGGTCAACTCCAGAGGCACCGTGTGTGGCTATTAGGTGAGCACCTGGAAGCAAGACAATGGGAATGGTTGTCTGGGTCTGCGGATATCCCTACAGGTTAGTGTGTGTCTAATAGTTGTCCCTTGCCATTTGCAGGTGACTCTGGTTACCCCAACCTGTCATGGCTACTGACCCTAGTGAGGAATCCCAGGACAATGGCAGAGGAACACTACAATGAGGCCCATGGGCGAACTCAGCGGATTATAGAACGGACCTTAGGCCCCCTGAAGGCCAGGTTCCGATGCCTCTATATGACATATGTAATTGCTAATACACAATTTCGAAATCACAGACTGAATCCAGATTGTTTTGTACTTCAAGGGTGTTTATTTAAGTGCTGAATATTGGAGGGGGTTGTAAAATGGTGAGGGGGGATGGTGGAGGAATGTTCATGGCAGAGTCCAGTCTATTAGTCTCACAGGTGCATTGCCCAAATAGGCATAGGAAGTGGAGCTGGGGCAGTTTGAGGATGGACAGGGTGACAAAGTGGGACAGAAAGATGACATTCAGGGTGGTTTCATTTCTTGGCGGGGTCTTGGCATTGTTCTCGGTCTTTGTCCTGGATCTCAGGGACCGTTTGCGAGGTGGTTCTACCTCTGCAGGGGGTGGGGTGCTGGTGTGGTGGTCCTGTGGCGGGGCGTCCTGTCCACTAGCACCGGCGGAGGTGGTGGGAAGTTCATCGTCCATGCTAGTGTCAGGGGCCCCTTGTTGTGCTACAGTGTCCCTCCTGAGGTTGAGTACTTCCTTCAGCACCCCTACAATGGTACCCAGGGTGGAATTGATGGTTCTGAGTTCCTCCCTGAAGCCCAAATAATGTGCCTCCAGCAGGCGTGGGTCTCCTGAAACTTGGCCAGTACCGTTCCCATCGTCTCCTGGGAGTGGTGGTAGGCTCCCATGATGGAGGAGAGGGCCTTGTGGAGAGTGGGTTCACTTGGCCTGTCCTCCCCCTGTCGCACAGCAGCCCTCCCAGTTCCCCTGTGTTCCTGGGCCTCCATCTCCTGGACTGTGTGCCCACTACCACTGCCCCCAGGTCCCTGTTGTTGTTGGGGTGGTGGGTTAGCCTGGGTTCCCTGTAGTGGTGGACACTGCTGCTTGACAGGTCCTGGGGACAGAGGTATGGGCCCGCTGGGTGGGTGCTGTGCTGGTGTTTCCAGAGGGAGGAAGCTCTGTAGTGGCCTGTGACTGTATGAGGGGAACCGACTGTCCCGGGGTCCCAGATGGGCTGGGCTGGTCATCTAGATCCAGTTGGACAGAGCTGCTGTCATCACTGTGGGCCTCTTCTGTTGGTGGTGTGGACATGTGTGGACCCTCCTGTCCGGTGACGTTGGGTAGGGGTCCTGCAGGGGTATAAAAGGATGTTTATTACATCTGTGTGTGGCATGGTGTGCAATGGGTGGGTGACTGTGTACCCCAGTGCTTGCATTCCTGTGTGTGACCTTGTATGATGATGGTTTAGGGGGGTGTATGGGTATGTGCAGTGGCCATGCTTTGTTGTTGCATGCAGTGCTTGGTGTTGGGATGGGTGGTTTGTGATACTGGGACATTTGTGAGGAGTTGGAGTGATGGGGGTGAGGGTGAGGGTGGGGGTATGTGATGGCATGCAGGTAGGGTGGGGGATGTAATAGTTAAGATTTGACTTACCAGAGTCCATTCCTCCATATACTCCTGCGAGGCCCTCAGGATGCAGAATTGCCAAGACCTGTTCCTCCCATGTTGTTAGTTGTGGGGGAGGAGGTGGGGGTCCGCCGCCAGTCCGATGAACTGCAAGGTGGTGTCTTGAGACCACAGAACGCACCTTCTCCCGTAGGTCGTTCCACCTCCTCCTGATGTCATCCAGATTTCTTGGGTGCTGTCCCACTGTGTTGAACCTGTCCACTATTCTTCGCCATAGCTCCATCTTCCTAGCTATGGAGGTGTGCTGCACCTGTGCTCCGAATAGCTGTGGCTCTACCCGGATGATTTCCTCCACCATGACCCTGAGCTCCTCCTCAGAGAACCTGGGGTGTCTTTGCCGTGCCATGGGGTGGTGTGGGTGATGTGTGGGGTGGTGTGTGTGGTGATAGGTGTGCTGATATGTAATGGTGTGTTGTGTGAGGTGAGTGGAAGTTCTGATGGTAATGGTATTTTGTGCCTGTGGATGCTTGGTTGTGGATTGTAGTGTCTCTCTCTGGCCTTCTGTCGGCAATGTTGTCATAAGGGTTTGTGGGTGATGTGGGTGTGTGTTTTATATTGTATTGGGTGTGTGGGAGTGGTGTGTGTATGTGTATCAGGTGTGTGTATTTTGAATTGTCCAATGTGGTAGTGTTTTGTAAATGTGCGTGGATTTGTGTGTCGTGATACTGTGGGCGTATTTCTGTTGTCGTGACGGTGGAGGACTTGTTTTCGTCAGTTTATCACTGACCTTTGGTGTGGCGGACTTGTGTGGGTGTCTGAATTTTGGCAGATTCCGTGCTGTGGGTCATAATAGCTGTGGCGGATTTCCACGGCCGCGGCGGTGTGTTGGCGGTCTTCTGCACGGCGGTAAGCGGCTTTTACCGTCAATGTTGTAATAACTGCCAAGGTGTCTAATTGGATAGGCACATAGTTTAGTTTGGGCCCTTGTACATATGACCAAATCAATATGGAGACAAGGGTCAGTTGGCAGGGGAAAGGTGAGGAAACCGTCAATGGGTACTATGTGGTAATCAATTTTAATTGCTTAAATGAGGTGAAACGAATACTCGCCCCAACTACCTCCTTTAGACCCAGCAAACCCTGCTCAATTCAGGGACTCCCATTTTGATTTTTTGATAGACCAGACGTAGTATTTCCTGACCCTTGGTCAATGGGTGGACCTCAGAGCTGTGCTCATCAAATCAAGCAGCCTTTGTTTACTCCTTTGGAGACCTTCAGCAGATATGCCCCACGGACTCTTTTGGACTGCTGTGACTGGTTGAGCAATATACTTTGTCACGAGCACCAATTATACTCATTTCAACATGTTCTTTTGGTTGTTCCTCAGATGTTCTAACTACCCATAAGTACAGTGAACTTAAGATGTTAGTTGGAACATCGCATGGCTTGCCTCTAAATTTAAGGACTCTTTTTCTAAGGTGTTCCATTTGATATGCCTGTAAGAGACTTAGGAAACCACAGATTGCTTTTTTGGAGCAATATAAACCATATTTTTTCCCAAGAATCACGTTGCCTGGGGGCAGGGCAAAGGGCGGTATGATCATTTTTGTCCCTTTAGAGGTCAGAGGGTGGGTTAAGAAATTTTACTAAGGGTACATACTCTACAAGCTTGAAAAATAACCCTTTCAGGCTCCTTTGTCTAAACCTGTTGAACTTTTAGAATGTGAAAACATGGACACAGGACTCTTCTTACATATACTCCTTAGGTTTATTCATGAGATACTGTTTGAAAAAAAAGAAGGACTGATTAATGTATTGATTTTAACACACATCTATGTGGGAGTCCCATTGACAACACAAGCAAATCCTTCAGGCGCATGTTATTTTATGGGTTACGCATGGAGCACACCAAAGAAGGGAAAGTATTAAACACCTTGTCAAATGACTATAACTTGGAGCTTGAGTTAGATGTTGGCTGTAACGGTCCCGCCATCAACTTTTGGACTGAAAACCGGTCTGTCCCCGTGATGGTCAGCCTGCTGTAGTTAGATGTTGGTGGTCCCATAGACAAAAGCCTGCTTTCAACCTGTCATCTCCACCAAGAAACACCACCAGCATTGATGACTGGAGAAGGGAAAAGTGGATGCCAGTGGGACCCCAGCCACCTTTACTGCCGTGCAGATTTGGATGTGCCATAACGCAGTCCGACCTCCACTCTGAGTTGGCAGATTGGGAGGGAAAGGGGGAAAACTCAACTTTTTTACCCACTTCACCTCCATCTTTAACTGGACATGACTGGACAAAACCTGCTGTCAATCCTGCCACTGGCCTAGGGAGGAAACATAACCCCCTCTTTGGCAGACTTGAAGGTAGGATTGCCGCATTGCCAGGGTGTAGTTTCGATGATCACTGCAGGGGAAGTATGGAGCACTGCAGGCATATATTTGTCAGTGTCATTTTTTTAAAAATCACTGTCACATCCAAATGTCAGAGAGACAACTGTGTCACTGTCGAAGTAAGCCTCAGCAAGGCCTACTAGTGCAAGGGGTTCGCCCTTCTCTGCACAAAGTCCTCAGACCATATAGGAAGAAGTTGGCACAGAAACTGAAATAAAAGACAAAGTTTATTAAACCTCATGAGGTGGTACCACAGTTCAAACAGCACCCTTCGGTAATGTTTGAAGTAGCACACTGAACTAAGAGAGCATGGTCCTTTTATACCCACGCAGGGGCTAAAAGGAGGTGGTACAATTATAGAAGCAAGACTTATATACATATAAGGTCATATGGAAATGCACAGGTAGGAGGGGCTAACAGTTTTCAAGGACTAGTAGACACATTACTGTCGGTTACTAATTACTAACAGCTGCAGACCTTACTGGGCATGTGCGAAAGTGGGAGATGCTAAATATAACTTGTCACTAGACAGATTTTCAAGAGTAGTTAACAGGAAGGTAGGACAGAACACATGGCGAGCATGAGCCAGAGATAATGGCTGCCATGAATACAAAATGGGTTCCGCGAAATGTTCACAATATTTGCTAAATACAAGATGTCTTCTGCTAATGCATAATCTAATCGCTACTAAATTACAACAGACGACCCTTTCAGCATTAGCTGAAGACATTCGTCTTTCTGGGATAATCTAAATATTAATCTTTTATATTTGTGCTCATCATTTCAGCTATTTCCTTATCTAACTTGTGTTGTGCTTTCATTTCTGTAATATCTCTTTTGGTAGGCACACAAGCAGTAATACACATGGAGCAGAACATTGGACCACACTGAATACAGATACAGCATGTGAAAAATATAGCAATCATTACACACAGGATAGTTAGTAGTTTCCAGCCCCAAGCGGAATCAAGAGCCCAAAACCATACAGAAAAAGTCCAAGTACCAGTCTCTGTGTGAATTTCTGCAGCAATTTTATGCAATTTAGATATTGCATCATATACTGAAGGTGAGTGATCTGGAATGAAAACTACTACCAATGATGTGACATGCACCACCTCGATCAGCTAATATCACATCTAGTACCATATGATTTTTGAGTGCTACAATCCTCGCAATTTGGAGCTCCTCAGTAATATTCCCAAGTGCCAGAGCTGCCTGATTGGTAACAGCTTCCACAACCCTAGTCAATCGTCTCACTTTCCTACTGTTTAACTCAGCACCCACAAAGGAGAACAACCCTAAATTAAAATCAACATATTGTTGCAGGCTAGTGTCCGTTTGGTCTACCTCATTTGTACTTAATGTCCTTTTACATCTATTTTTAATGGTGTCATTGAACAGTTTAAAATCTTGGTGATATGATGCAGGTGCCAAAAACACAGGGGATAACAGAAAAGATACATAACACACACCTGACCACCCAACAGGTAGTTGTTGATATCCATAGTTACCACAAACAAAATATGTATTATGTGAAGCTGTAAAACTACTATTATTTACACCCTCAATAGTTAAAATCAAGGTACAATTGCTTGTCCCCACTGGAATTCACTCAATGCTGCGTATACATGAATCTGCTTTAGTTTTTATAACAGAAATCACAAATTGTTCTTTCTTGTCAGAGTCTCTTATATTTGTGAAGACATATGGGCCCTCATTCCTACTCTGCCGCCAGGCAGAAACCGTCATTTGGCCGCCACACGATCAAAAGACCGCTGGTGGCATTCCAACCTTCCCGCTGGGCCAGCGGGCGCTAACAATGTTAGCGCCCACCGGCCCAGCGGGAAGGGGGCCTGCAACACTGAAGCCGGCTCCGAATGGAGCCGGCGGTGTTGATGGCGTGCGACGGGTGCAGTTGCACCCGTCGCGCTTTTCACTGTCTGCTAGGCATGGGCAGTGCAGGGGCCCCCAGGGGCCCCAGGACACCCGTTCCCGCCAGCCTCCTCCTGGCGGTGAAAACCGCCAGATACAGGCTGGCGGGAAGGGGGTCAGAATCCCCAAGGCAGCGCTGCTTGCAGCGCTGGCCTGGCGGATTCACCCAGCCGGGGGGAAACCGGCGGGAAACCGCCGGCCCCGGTTTTCTGACCGTGGCTTTACCGCCGCAGTCAGAATGGGCAAGGAAGCACCGCCAGCCTGTTGGCGGTGCTTCCGTCATTCGCGGCCCTGGCGGTGTTTACCGCCAGGGTCAGAATGACCGCCATGGTATTGAAACATTGTCCGGTTGATACTCTTCCCATTCCCATTTAGTTCCTTTGGCTTGGGGATACCCATCTTTGTCTTGGTAGCATACTTTATTAAGGTGAAAAAAAAGTCCACCCAGATGCAAACAAAAGCGTATACCAAGTTTGACAAGAACCAGTGTGTGAAAAAGGAAGAGGAATGAAAAGTGTTCCTCCTTTCTTTTGATGCACAGGTATCATTCCACATACTCAACAGTTAATAGTATTTGTAGCATTATGAGTATGATGCAACATCTGAACGAAAGTATTATTGAAGTACGATTGACGGTGCTTCTGCTCCTGATAGGGAAGCGTAAAGTAATAGTGATCCTATGGTACTGGAGTAGTGGCAACAAAAAAATCATGAGCAGGAGCCATCTTTTCAACAAACCAGGTGATTATTGCTATAACCACCAAAACAACAACAAACCCCATAGTACTAATGATCACTTTGTTATTCATTTTAGCAACAGTGATAATCGACCCTTCCAGAAATTCTTATCCCTGGGCAGCCGCTGATTTCTTCACCACGGGCCAAGACGAATGTCATTACTCTAATGCATGGCTGATCCCCCACCCTTGCCACATTGGCTCTCCGTTTCACTAACCCAGGGCGGTAGCTCAACCAGTTTTTTTCAGCACTACATATTCTTTCCTCTGTCTCAAATTATATTGCGATACTCCAGAAATCGTATGGTCCGGGAAGAATCCGCAGATTCGTCCATGATATAGCACGGCCTTTCTCCGTAGTCAAAATCTCTTGATGATCGGTCAGCACAGCAGGTTCCACCAAGGTAGGTAGCACTCTCTTGCAGTGAGTACTATGGACCCAATTATTTCGGTTCGTCACTCAAGCTCCTGTCCTTGTTGCAAGGAGCACCTGCTCTGGGCCTCGCCACCTTGGTTCCAAGCTCCTTGATCTTTCAAAGGACTTAATTATCACTTGGTCACCAGGTCGGAGTTCATGGCCTTCACCTGTAGATCTGTCAGGAAGTGCTTCTCAAACCTGTTGATGAATAGAAACCAAATTGTCGGTTAACTGTGCCAAATAATCATTCATCAGGACACAAGGTACATCATATAGAGAATTTGGCTTAGGAACTCCCCAAATGTTAATTGGCCTTCCAAATACTATTTAGGGGGTAAGGCCTGTTCGAGAGTGTGGCACTAACCTAATAGACAATAATGCCAACGGTAATGCATCTGGCCAAGTTAAAGATGTGGAAGTCTGTATCTTCGCTAACTTCAGCTTTAAAGTAGCATTATAACTTTCCAACAACCCTGCTGATTGTGGGTGGAAAACTGTATGGAACTTCTGTTTGATCCCTCATCCTTTCAGGACATACTTAATAACTTCCCCAACAAAATGAGGTCCGTTATCATTCCATAAAAGTCTGCAAACACCAAACCTAGGGAAAACTTATTTCAAAAGCACCTTTGCTGTGTTAATGGTAGTATTATCCTTTGTGGGGTACACCTCTATCCATTTACTGAAGGCACATACCACCACCAAGACACACTTTAATTTGTTGCAGCGTTCAAGCTGAATAAAATCCATTTGTAGAACTTCAAAAGGTGCAGTTGGTGTAGCAAACCCTCCCACAGGAGTTTGTGTCCCTTTTCCAGGATTGTATTGTAAACAGATCAAACAAGACTGTACTGCTCTTTTGGCTGTACTGGAAATTTCTGGATGCTCCCAAACCTGCGTAAGCAACTTTGTTATTGTTGAAGCTCCAACATGTGCCAGCCCATGTGCCATCTGAACCATAGGTTGTACAGAAGTTATAGGCAATTTCCATTTATCCATCTGCTTATTCCGCCAACAGCCCTCATCATCCAATTCTCCTTCTTCAGACCATTGCTCACGTTCTTTCACAGAAGCAGATTTCTGTATATCTAATATGTCTTGTCTAGCATTATGCCAACGTTCAGCTTGTGACTCCACTACATACATAGAAGAAGTACTTCGCTGCATTGCAGTCTCACATGCTACTCGGTCCGCAAGGGCATTACCTTGCCCTATCTTATTGGTCGCTTTCTTGTGTGCACTACATTTCACAATAGCTATTTTATTTGGATATGTCAATGCAGTCAAGAGGTTTTGAACTAATTCTCCGTGCATTATCTGCATCCCGTGGGATGTGAGAAAGCCTCTCTCCTTCCAAAGCAAACCAAAATCATGAGCCACTCCAAAAGCATAGCAGCTGTCTGTATAAATATTCACACATAAGTCAGTACTAAGCTCACATGCTCGTGTCAAAGCTATTAGTTCAGCTGCTTGAGCTGACTTCTGTGGTATACGAGCTGTCTCCACTACCGTGTGTATTGTGGTGATTGCACATGCAGCTGAGGGCGTACCGTCTGGCAACTTCAAACAAGACCCATCAACCCACAATTCCCTGTCTAAATCTGGAAGGGGCGTATCTTGCAAATCAATACGACCCTTTGTCTGTTCTTCGGTAAGGAATATACAATCATGTGTTTCTTGTGACTGAGGCTGAGTCACCGGATATGGCAACAAAGTGGCTGGGTTTAGTGTTGCACATCTCTTCAGTGTAATGTGAGGAGCCAGCAATGTCACTTCATATTCTGTCAGGCGAGCGCTAGTTAAATGTTGCGTCTTTGTTTGATTTAAAAGAGCATCAACCGCATGGGGTACTAACACCAACAGCTTATGTGACAAAACTATCCCTTCACTCTGACGTATTGACAGAGCTGTTGCCGCAACTGAACGAAAACACCCAGGCAACGCTCGAGCGATAGGATCAAGTACTGCTGAAAAAAATGCACAGGGATGCTGCTTATCGCCATGTGTCTGTACTAGAACTAACAATGCACATCCATCTTTCTCATGTACGTAAAGTGCAAAAGGCTTCATGTAATCTGGAGTACCTAACACTGGTGCTGAACAAAGGTGTCATAGCTGCCGGAAAGCAGTCTCACATTCATCTGTCCATGGGAGGGGCATTGGAGTATCTTTAGTCAAAAGTGCTAGCAAAGGTTTGACAATGTGTGAAAACCCTAATATCCATTGCTTTCAAAAAGAAGTAAGACCAAGGAATGCATGAACATCTTTCTGAGTAGAGGGTACTAGTGTGACTAAAATTGCTTGAATACGTTCTGATGTAAGTGCACGGCCCTCCTTAGACAAAAGGTGATGCAATTTCTTTCGTGACACTTTATGATGGTGTGAAGCAAGAAAAGAAAGTAAGGACAAAGGGCACTTTTCACATTGCTCAGGGGTATCAGCTGCCAACAAAATATCATCGACATACTGTATGACAGCCACACCTTCAGGCAAAACAAAAGAATCAAGTTGTTGTTTTAACGCTTGACTATAAATACTAGGACTCTCAGTATAGCCTTGAGGAACTCTGCAAAATCTAAATGATCGTTTATTCAAAGTAAAACCAAACAAATATTGGCTGTCAGGATGAATAGGAATCGAAAAGAAAGGATTCTTCAAGTCTACCACAGAGAACATAGTTGCTGTCGGGGGAACCAAAGTAAGAAGTGTTGTGATGTCAGATACCACAGGATATTGTGGTACCACAATCTTACTCACTTCTCGTAAATCAATAGTGAATCGGTAAATCCTAATATCAGTATCCTTTTTCAGAATAGGAAGAATCAGACTGTTACAAACATTATACGGAACTTCCTCAACAACTCCAAATGCAATAAGATCATGCACAATTTGTGAGTGTTTCTTCGTCCTCCTGTGAAATTTTGTATTGAGGCAAATGAGGCAATACAGCTCCCTCCTTGACACTAATATGTACCGGTGGAATAATCATTTGTCCCACATCAGTATCTGAAGTAGCCCACAAAGTACTAGGGAGTGAAACTAATGCAATATCCTTTTTAACAAGACAAACTCTTTCCATCACAGGATGATTATCATTCAAAATAACACGCACCCCTTCAGGAGAGCATCGTATTGTAGTGCTGAAATACTTGAGCACATCAAGACCCACAATATTGTCTGGTGTATTTGGAGAAAGCAAAAATGGACATGGAGCAGTAAATTTATCAACATGGAATGCAAGTGGTTGTGACAATGGGCTAGGGGAAGGTGTTCCATCGAAACCTATTGATGTAATGGTTAAGCCAGACAGGGGAGCCCTTGGAACCAATTGTTCAGACAAAGCGCTACGAGTAGCTCCTGTATCAACCAGAAACTGATCAGTAGAACCCAAAACATGTGCTGTAACATAGGGACCCCTCTGATCTACTGGAACTTCAACTGATTCCTTACCCCATCCTAGGCAATCCTATGCATAAGCAGAATCTTGGAAATCAGGCTGCACATAGTTAGACATCTGGTATTGGTTCAGTTTTTCAAAAGTGTTAAACCCATCCTGCCTTCGTACATTAGCATCAAACCTAGCATGATCATTCATGCTTCTTCTAGGCTCTGAATATCCTGAGCAATTTCTCATTTGTCCACGACCACATGAACATTGCTGAACACGTAGTGCTTGACAATCGGCAGCCCAATGCCCAAATTTCTTACAATACGCACACTGATCAACAGACAAATTCGAACGAGTGGAAGAAGAACCATAAGATCCACATCCACCTCTATCACTACCTCTAAAAGTTGGACCATAAGCTTGAGCCAACATAACCTTCATCTTTAATTCTTTAATCTTCTTATCCTCGCTACCTTTTGCTTCTAGTTCCTGACGTTCATAATACTGAGCCAAAGTCAAAAGAGAAACCGGAGTAGAGGTAGTCCATGAACTTTCACTAGCTTTTAGACGACTAGCTATTCCTAGTAACAGATTTGCGACATATTTATCGCCGAACAAATGTCTGCCTGTATCATCTGACAATAACTGGCCGCTAAAATCATGAAATGCTTCTTCAAAGCGTGTAAACAAATCAGAGACCGATTCATCTGCCTTTTGCTTACAAGATGCTAAAACAGTCCAATCTATCTTTTTAGGGGGAATAATCGTTTTTAACTTAACTAATATGACTACAGGAAGAATCAACTGACACAGATTTTACGCAGGTTCCCTATCCCCGTCCATCTGTTCTAATTCTTTCCATTACGCCCCAAAAACTACACGATCATCAACTTTACGAACAGTTCTCCACATATCTGGTGGTAATGTCAATCTGAAAAATAAATCAATGTCAGCCAAAGTCATAGTACAAGAACTAATTGCTCCCTCAACTTCCTCATAAAAGGCGGCTGGATTTTTCTGCGGGTCTGGTAATGCTGTTTTAAGTGCCATTACATCTGCCCTATTCCAAGGAGTATACACCCAATTATAAATAAAATAACCCTTATCATCAACAGAAGTTTTATCATCACTTGTACCCGATCCTTTAAGAGGAACATATAAAGGCGCGGCCTCCCGCATTGGTTTCGCGTGAACTATCATAGTCTTATCTGTTCCGAAGATGGAAGCGTGCACCACGCCGGTCTGAGATGTCCGTGCAACTACGTCCACGGCCCTTTTCTCCTCTTGCAAACGGACTGGCGAAACACATAATTTCACCAAACGCCTGATTGCCTCAGCCACCTGGGAGAAAACAAAAAGAACATCACGCGTTTGCTTATGATCAGCTGCTACATCATCGGGCTCTAACTCATTAGAATATTTCCGAAATAGTTCAATAACTTCTGTGCCAAATGCCTCAGTAAAATATAGCTGCTCCTTTTCCATCCACCCTTTCATGTTGTCTAAAAGTTCAGAAGCAGAGACAACGCTACAAATTGTTTTACGAGCAGTAGATCTAAGCTCAGATGCACGGACAGCAGGCAACATAGAGCAAATGTCTTGTATCTTCTGTTGCTCCGTACCGGAGACCTCAGCTAACTCATAAGTGGCAGAAGGAATGACATACGGAGGTGGAGGGCGATCTAGTAACAAAAAATCATTGTGCGGTTTATTAAGTATAGGATAGAGAGGTTGCCGAACAGTGTATTGGCCAGTTACCTGTAATTTACTTTCTTTCTCTTCTATCTCCTTTAAATCGTTTATTTCTTTCTTTCTCATTTCCAATGCTTTCACATATACATTCTTCCGCTGATATTTCTCAAGCAAGGCTTGCTCACGCTTCAGTCGTCCATGCACTTCTTTCTCCCAAATTCATACACAGTCAAACATATCTTGCCTAGATCTTTGCTTACACATACATTGTTCCACATACTCAATCTTTCGCAAATCAAATGACCCATGCATAGGCCAACGTAACTCAGGATCCGCACAAGTGTATTTATTCCACAATGTGCTGTACATTATAGAAGAAAGACCATGTTTAACATACATATCTCTATTGGGCGGCCCCTCTGGGGGTGCTGGTTGCGATTCTTCCAGTCTCAAATTGGTACCATAAAAAAAAAAACATATCCTACGAAGTGCGCTAAAAACAGGCATGCCAAAAATAGTGCAGAATATACAGTATTATAATCAAAGTAGCACTTAAAGTGCCGTTCAAATCAAAATTAAATTGGAGAAAATTCTCCTCAGTACCTGCCTATATAAATTGCAATTTATATATCAATTCAAAGGACACAAATTGACTAGTCACCCAAAACACGAGAGCCACAGTAAGTGGTGAAACAAAGGCATCCAAACCCACAGCAAGTGCCGTAAAACGGCTCTTACCAATCACAGGGCGTCCAGGTTCCAACTGCCAGGTTCTAAAATTGACCAAATGGTCACTGCACGACGAATGAACAAAAAGGATCTCAGTCGAGGACCAGCGCCACCTGGATGGTCAAATCAGAAAGAAGGGAAAAACACTGTGGTTGCCAAGACTCGGGTCTCCTCAGGCATTGATCGTCCGCAGCGAGATCCCAATCCTTCGTCGCGACCAATCCGTCGGGCGTCCGAGTCGCCAATTAGTCCCTGTTTGGGCGCCAATTTGTCAAAGTAAGCCTCAGCAAGGCCTACTACTGTAAGGGGTTCGCCCTTCTCTGCACAAAGTCCTCAGACCATATAGGAAGAAGTTGGCACAGAAACTGAAATAAAAGACAAAGGCCCTCATTCGGACCTTGGCGGGCGGCGGAGGCCGCCCGCCAAAGTCCCGCCGTCAAAATACCGTACCGCGGTCGCGGGTATTTTGACTTTTCCCCTGGGCTGGCGGGCGGCCGACGAAAGGTCGCCCGCCAGCCCAGGGGAAAACGACCTTCCCACCATGAAGCCGGCTCGTAATCGAGCCGGCGGAGTGGGAAGGTGCGACGGGTGCTACTGCACCCGTCGCGTATTTCACTGTCTGCAGGGGCCCCCAGGGGCCCCGCGACACCCCCTACCGCCATCCTGTTCCTGGCGGGTGAACCGCCAGGAACAGGATGGCGGTAGGGGGTGTCAGAATCCCCCATGGCGGCGCAGCGAGCTGCGCCGCCATGGGGGATTCAAATGGGCAACGGAAAACCGGCGGGAGACCGCCGGTTTTCCATTTCTGACCGCGGCCAAAGCGCCGCGGTCAGAATGCCCAAGGGAGCACCGCCGGCCTGTCGGCGGTGCTCCCGCCCCCGTTGGCCCTGGCGGTGTGTCATAATGAGGGCCAAAGTTTATTAAACCTCATGAGGTGGTACCACAGTTCAAACAGCACCCTTCGGTAATGTTTGAAGTAGCACACTGAACTAAGAGAGCATGGTCCTTTTATACCCACGCAGGGGCTAAAAGGAGGTGGTACAATTATAGAAGCAAGACTTAAATACATAGAAGGTCATATGGAAATGCACAGTTGACAGTTAGGAGGGGCTAACAGTTTTCAATGACTAGTAGACACATTACTGTTGGTTACTAATTACTAACAGCTGCAGACCTTACTGGGCATGTGCGAAAGTAGGAAATGCTAAATATGACTTGTCACTGGACAGATTTTCAAGAGTACTTAACAGGAAGGTAGGACAGAGCACATGGCGAGCACATGGCAGCATGTGGCAGAGATAATGGCTGCCATGAATACAAAATGGATTCCGAAAAATGTTCACAATAGTTGCTAAATACAATATGTCTTCTGCTAATGCTTAATCTAATCGCTACTAAATTACAACATCACAATTGGCTGTGGACACATTGGCACAACACGTGTGTCACACACATACACAACTGTCATTGTGGTGTCACCATTCATTGCAAAATCAAAGCTACCACTACAATGGCAATACACTCACACTAGACAATGTGTGTGCAGTGGAAGGGGACCTGTACAAGTAGGTTTGTGCTGTCTGTTGTGAATGTGAGTCAGTAGATGTGTGTGGGTATGTGTATGTGTTAGACCTGGCATCATTGGCGTGGTCTCTCCTGTCATTTTTGCCTCTTCCTCCTATGTTTTGACTGTTTGCTAGACTTTCTTTTTGCTGGTTTGGGTACTCTGGGCACTCTACCACTGCTTACCAGTGTTAAAGTGCGAGTGCTCCCTGTGTAAATAGTGTGTTGAATTGGCTTTTCCATGATTGGCATATTTGATTTTCTAGTGTGTCTCTAGTAAAGTGTGGTAGAGGTGCCCAGGGCCTGTAAATCAAATGCTTCTATGGGACTGCGGCACTGGTTGTGCCACCCACATGAGTAGCACATGTAAACATTGCTCAGACATGCCGCTGCAATGTCTGTGTGTGCAGTTTAAAACTTTTTAAACTGTCAATTCGACCTGGCAATTGTACCCACTTGCCAGGCCCAAACCTTCCCTTTTTATACATGAAAGGCAATCCTAAGGTAGTCCCTAGGGAGCCCCATGGGCAGGGTGAAATGTATGTTAAAGGTAGGACATGTGCTGGTGTGTTTTTATATGACCTAACAGTGACATATTGCCAAATTCAGTTTTCACTGTTGTCAGGCCTATCTCTTTTGTAGGTTAAGATGGGAGCTGCCTTAAATAACTTTAAATGTAGTTTCGCTTTGGGAGCAGATAGAGATATGGAGTTTGGGGTCTCTGAACTCACAATTTAAAAATACATTTTTTAATAAAGTTAGTTTTTAAATTGTCAGTTTGAAATGCTACTTTTAGAGAGTGGGCATTTTTTTTCTTAAACTATTCTGTTTCTCTGCCGGCTTGTGTATTCATTGTCTGGGTCAAACTGACAGTTAGGCTGTTTTTGAATCTCCACTAGACAGTGACACAAAGGGAGCTGGGGTGTAGCCTGCATTGCCTGATGGGCCATCTGGGCTAGAGCGGAGGAAGGAGCTAACACTTACACCTGAATAGGCTATGCCTGCCCTCACAGAATGCAGTCTCCAACCCCCTGGTGCGAGTCTGGAGCCAGACATGGGCAAAGCAGGATCTTGTCAACAACAGAAACTTTCCTTTGAAGTTTGCCAACTTCTAAGGCAGAAAGCGGTATAAGTAGTGGACACAAAATCCCAGATTTTTAGATTTAGATTACTTCTGGAACCAAGAGGAACCTCTGCCAAGGAGAAGAGCTGAAGAGCTGGAGGAGAAGTACTGCCCCTTTGCCTGTGACTGTGCTTTTCTGGGTTGGCCTGCAGTTGCTGCTTCTGCCTGATAAAGGACAAAGACTGGACTTTGTGGCATATTCCTGCTTGTAAAGTGCCTCGAAGGGCTCAGACTGAGCTTGCCTCCTGTTTTGAATTTCAGGGCCATCAAAGACTTACTCTGCCAGCATCTGGACCTCGTGCTAAGACTTCTAGCCTGACAAGTGATGCCCACTCCAATCTCTGGGCACTTGAAAGATGAAGCTGGTGGAACCAATGTGGAAATCCACGTGCAGGAGCTGTGCAGGGAAAAATTTGAAGCAGCACCTTCAACACAGCTGTAAAAACAATGCAACTACTGCATCGCAGCTGAGAAATCAATGCATCACCTGCATCGCGGCTGGAGAGATGACACTGCTTGCGGCTGCTGAAATCAACGCAGGCCCCAAGCAGTGAAATTCCTCAACATAGTATGGCTGGATTTTGCATGCATCATCGCTGGGCGCCAAAATCGGATTGAACCTGCCCAGATCTGAGGTGCCCGTGCAGAAATCGATGCATCACTCTCGTGTGGAAGAGAAAAATGATGCACCGCCTACCCGACCGGAGAAAAAATGATGTAGGCCTCACTTGAAAGTAAGAAATCGCCGCATCACTGACGTTTCCGATGCATGCTCACCCGTACAGCTTTATTTTTGATGCAAACCAGATACTTCGTGTAACATCAACGCAACCATTGTTTTCTATGGAGTAAGACTCTTTTTACTTTAAAACAGTATAACCTTACTTGTAAAAGTTGGATTTTTGTTGTTTTGGTCTTGTTTGGTTTAGATAAATATTGGCTGTCTTTCTAAAATGGTATGGTGTACCTTTTTTTAGTGTTTTCAATACATTTCTGTGTGTTTTGGTGCAAATACTTTACACATTGCCTCTGAGATAAGCCTGACTGCCAGGCTACCAAGGGTGTGGGCAGGGGTTATCCTAGGTGTGTATATCCCTTACCTTGACTAGAATGAAAGTTCCTGCTTGGACAGAGTGCAAACTGACTGCCAACTAGAAACCCCATTTCTAAAAGTGTGTGTGTGTGGATTGGCTGTTTGAGGTAGAGAGAGGTGTAGTGGGTGGTGTGGTTGTATATGTCCATGTGTCACTTGTATGTGAGATTGAGGTTGTTCTGTATGTTGTGTTACCATATGACACGTTCAGGTGAGTGTTATTGATGTGTGCCAGATGTGATGTGTGTAGTTGTGACAATATCTAGGTGTGTTTGTGTAGCTGAGTGTGCAGTTGCGTTGCTTGTTGTGGTTGTATCGTGTGTGGGTGCAGAGACAATGGTATGTGTAAATTGTGTCATTGATGTATGTTAATGTGTGTTTTCAACATGTAGTGGTTGTGTTGTGTTGGAACTTTAATGGATGATGGTGTATATGTGATGTGTTCTGTAGTGTGTTGTGCACAGGGACACATATAGCTAAGGTAGAGTGTGGGTGTGTCACTTATTTCTATCCGATAGCCCTGCCATTGAACTAAGTCCATTGGCTTCTGCTGCTGCCTCCTTCCATCAGCAATTTGTCACTAATCCACTGCTTGCTGAGCTTTACCATCTAAATACAGAAGGCAGACCATCATTGAGTTGATGGTCTTTTCGGGTCCATCGCGACATGAGTTGGCAGTAACTGCCAAGATCTAAATCTGGCCCTTAGTCTTTATGTTTGATTAATTGGTTAATTCAATGCAAATTATTCCCACCTTTATTGGAAGGAGTTATGCCTCAATCATCAATTTAATTGTTGTCTCCACTCTATTATGTATAATGATTTCAAATGGTAGCATTTCACATAGTATTTATAGTGATCATAACTCAGTCTCTTTTGCACTGGGTCCTTTGTGTCCATCAATCATAAAAACAGAGGGAGGCCCAGGCGAGCTTTTGCCACATTGGTAGGGCAGGTGCCTAAGATGGTCTATGTGTTTTAAACACAAGTAGTTCCATAGTTGCACCCAGGATTTTTAATTTTTTCTAATGCAGAAGATCTGCATTTGAGAGTATTTTTAACAAGGCAGTGGAAATTTTACATTCCCCGGTATGTAAACAGACTCTACCTGCACCAAGGTGGTTTGACCCAAGCTGCTCTAAGGGTCTATGGAACTTAAAGTGCACCTTAAAAATGACACAAAGAGATGGTGAGGGGGTATCCATCTGCCAGGGTGCAGGAACTTAACAGGCACAAAAAAGTATTGAGGGACACAGCTTGGGATGAGCTTTTGCAAGAGAGCACCTGGAAAATAGCTCTAACTTCTGGATAATCATCAACTGCCCCTGTTCTGCACAAGAAAATGACCCTGTTTTATTTTACCACATCACAGGCAGTCAATGGGTTGCTCTCTTTGAGGGTATATATAACTGTTCACTTTCCTCTGAGGCTTATGCGATAGGGACATTATCCTTGGGGAGGTCGAATTTTGAATTCACCTTAGAGGAAGTCAACCAGGGGATCATGGGTCTTACCAGACAAAGGGCCCCTAAACCTGTGTTTCAGTGAAGTGAAAATTTGGGGTACCGCATTGGCACTGATTTTAAATGCAGCAGTCGGGGTGAACTTCCTTCTTCTTGGGCCATGGCCGTTGTAGTTCCTGTCTTTAAAAAGGGCGATTAAGACAGTCCACAGTGCTGCAGGCCTATATCCTTCATCAATTCTGTTGTAAAAGTTCTGGATTTCTGAAAATCGGAGTAAAACTACAATTGATCATTGTTTGAACCTGAATATAGTTATTAATAAATACACTGTAGCATGCTCCAAGTCAGTCCATCTTGCCTTTATGGACCTTACATCACCCTTTGACAGAGTCAACCACAATAAACTGTGAAGTATTCCACCACAGCCATTACGACCCACAGCTCCGCCACACCAAAGGTCAGTGATAAACTGCCAAAAACAAAACCTCCACTGTCATGCCAACAGGAATACGCCCACACTATCACGACCCACAAATCCACGCATCTGTCTTTCAACCGTGGTATTCAGATGGCGGTACACACTGGCGCGCTCAAAATACACACACATTTACAAAACACTGCCACATTGGACAATTCCAAATACACACACCTGATACACATACACACATCACTCCCACACACCCAATACAATATAAAACACCCACACACATCACCCACAAACCCCTACAACCAAAATCCCGAAAGAAGGCCAGAGAGAGACACTACAAACTACTACCAAGCATCCACAGGCATACAATACCATCACCCACAGAACTTCCACGCACCTCACACAACACACCACTAAATCTCACCCCTCTTATCACTACACACACCACCCCACACATCACCCACACCACCCATGGCACGGCAAAGACACCCCAGGTTCTCTGAGGAGCAGCTCAGGGTCATGGTGGAGGAAATCGTCCGGGTAGAGCCACAGCTATTCGGAGCACAGGTGCAGCACACCTCCATAGCTAGGAAGATGGAGGTATGATGAAGAATAGTGGACAGGGTTAACGCAGTGGGACAGCACCCAAGAAATAGGGATGACATCAGGAAGAGGTGGAACGACCTACGGGGAAGGTGCGTTCCGTGGTCTCAAGACACCACATTGCGGTACAGAGGACTGGCGGCGGACTCCCACCTCCTCCCCCACAACTAACAACATGGGAGGAGCAAGTATTGGCGATTCTGCATCCTGAGGGCGTCGCAGGAGTAGATGGAGGAATGGACTCTGGTAAGTCAAATCTTAACTATTACATCCCCCACCCTACCTGCAGGCCATCACATACCCCCATCCTCACCCTCACCCCCATCACTCCAACTCCTCACAAATGTCCCAATATCACAAACCACACATCCCAACACCAAGCCCTGCATGCAACAACAAAGCATGGACACCCATCACCAAAGCATGGCCACTGCACATACCCATACCCCCCGAAACCACCATCACACAACGTCCTGCACAGGAATGCAAGCACTGGGGTACACGGTCACCCACCCATTGCACACCATGGCACACACAGATGGAATAAACATCCTTTTATACCCCTGCAGGACCCCTAACCAACGTTACCGGACAGGATGGTCCAGACATGTTCACACCACCAACAGAAGAGGCCCACAGTGATGACAGCAGCTCTGTTCAACTGGATCTAGATGACCAGCCCGGCCCATCTGGGACCTCGGGACAGTCGGTTCCCCTCACACTGTCACAGGCCAGGCCACCACAGAGCTTTCCCCCTCTGGAAACACCAGCACAGCACCCACCCAGCGGGCCCATACCTCTGTCCCCAGGACCTGTCAATCAGCATTGTTTCCACCACTACAGGGAACCCAGGCTAACCCACCACCCCAACAACAACAGGGACCTGGGGGCAGTGGCAGTGGGAACACGGTCCAGGGGACAGAGGCCCAGGAACACAGGGGAACTGGGAGGGCTGCTGTGCGACAGTGGGAAGACAGGCCTAGGGAACCCACTCTCCACGAGGCCCTCTCCAACATCATGGGAGCCTACCACCATTCCCAGGAGATGATGGCAACGGTACTGGCCAAGTATTGCAGGATCACAGAGATCCGGTTCTCGATGTCCTCTTCTTCTGCTTCCTCATCTTCACTGTCCACAGGCTCCACACCTCCAACTGGACCGTCCTCCTGCAGAAAATGCCCACCAGAAGAAGGACATTTGGCGTGCCATCGCCAAGGACGTCCGGACCCTGGGGGTCTATCACAGACGGGGCACCCACTGCCGTAAGAGATGGGAGGACATTCGCCGCTGGAGCAAGAAGACGGCGGAGGCCCAGCTGGGGATGGCCTCCCAACGTGGGAGGGGTACCCGTGGCACCATGACTCCCCTGATGTTCAGGATCCTTGCGGTGACGTACCTGGAGTTGGATGGACGCTTGAGGGCATCACAATAGCCACAAGGGGGTGAGTACACTCTCATTCAGCTGATTCAGCGGGCTGTGGAGGTGTCTGGGTGGGGGAGGTGGGCTGTGGATTTCCCTAGGCCAGGGCGAGTGTGCTAGTTAGGTCCCCTTCTTCTGGCCGACCCTGTGGGAACCCACCCCACCTGTGTACAGTGCTAACTACACCTAGTCAGGCTCCTGTGACATCCATGTGTGCAGACGTCGGCCATAGCCTTGTAGGCCATGTTCCAGGGATTGAAGAGTGGACCCCAAGTGCGCAGCGTAGTGCAGGGGGCTTCTGTGTCTGTCGTGTCCACCAACTGTAGCGGTAATCCACGCACTCAACATGTCTTTCTTCTGTCTTCCTCCCCCCACCAGCACTGCCCTCCCAGCAGCCCTCAGCCTTTGCCCTGTGCCCGCTCACCCAGAAGGGTGGGCATCCCCTTCGCCCCAGGCACTTCAGGCCCTGCCCCAGTTACCCCTGCTTCCCTCAGTGAGGAGGCCATTGACCTCCTCAGGTCCCTCACTGTTGGGCAGTCTACCATTTTGAATGCCATCCACAGTGTAGAGAGGCAGTTGCAACAAACAAATGCATTCCTGGAGGGCATTCATTCTGGTCAGGCAGTCCTTCAGCAAACTTTTCAGACTCTGGCCTCAGCACTGATGGCAGCTATTGTCACTGTCTCTAGCCTCCCCCCGCCAACTAACTCCACCCAGATCCACACCCCTGTACCTCAGCCTATCCCAAGCACACCATCAGACCAGCATGAACACACCTCAACATACAAGGGAAGCTCTGACAAACTTAAGCACCACACATCCCACAGGCACTCACGCAAGCATAACACACATGCAGACACACCAACATCCACTGCCTCGACTGTGTCCCCCTCCTCCTCGTCTCCCTCCTCCCTCCCAGTCTCATCTCCACTCACACCTGCATGCACTACATCTACAGCCACTGCTTCCATCACCAGCACACACGCCACCACACCCCGCTCACGTGCAGTCACCACCCCCCTACCATTCACACGTCCCCTGTGTCCTCTCCCAGTGAGTCTGTGACGCAACCTCCCAAGATACACAAACACAGGCACACACCCACACAACAGCCATCCACCTCACAACAGCCTCCAGCGCATGCACCTTCACCCAAAGTCAAACCTCCTACAACCACAACCTCTTCCTCCACTCTCAAACCCCCTCCAGCTACCCGTCCCAGTGTTCCCAAGAAACTTTTCCTGTCCACCCTTGACCTCTTTCCCTCACCTCCCCCACCCCGTCAGTCTCCTAGGGCCCAACTCTCCAGGTCTCAACCTAGCACCTCAGCCACAACATTTCTGGGACCAGTGGTGCCTGTAGTCACCGGATTCTGGAGTGCACCAGGCAGCATGACAGGCTGGCAGGCAGTGTGGCAAGGAGCCACAGCACGGATAGTCCCCCACCTGTCAAGCATCAAAAGTTGGCCAGTGCCCGGTGGAAGAGGCAAAGCCGCTCCCAGGGGTACAGGTGGGATTGTGGAGTCAGCTGTGACACCTTCCAAGGTGGGGAAGGGGCACAAGAAACTCAGCAAGTCTGGGAAGGGCAGCACAGCGGAGAAGACCGCCATCATCCCCGCTGCCCAGGAGGCCACCGCCATCAGCCCTGCTGCCCAGGAGGCCACCACCATCATCCCCCCTGCCCAGGAGGCCATCGCCATTAGCCCCGCTGCCCAGGTGGCCACCGCCATCATCCCCGCTGCCCAGAAGGCCATTGCCATCATCCCCGCTGCCCAGGAGGCCACCGCCATCATCCCTGCTGCCCAGGAGGCCACCGCCATCAGCCCCGCTAGGCCAGACAGTACCGCCAGCACCAGCCCCGCTTGGCCAGAAAGGATCAATAGCACCAGCCACGCTGGGCCAGAAAGGACTGCCAGCACCAGCCCCGCTGGGCCAGAAAGGACTGCCAGCACCAGCCCCGCTGGGCCAGACAGCACCGCCAGCAGCTGAGTCACTGCCAAGGACCCCACCACCAGAAGCACCACTGAACAGGACACCGCCGCCACAAGCACCGCTGAACAGGACACCGCCGCCACAAGCACTGCTGAACAGGACCCCGCCGCTACAAGCACCGCTGAACAGGACACCGCCGCCACAAGAAACCGCTGAACAGGACACCGCCGCCACAAGCACCGCTGGCCCATGAGCACCAAGGGCACTGACGCTACTGTGTCCGCCACGAGCAGGATGAAGCACTCTGGGCACAAAGCCCCCTCCAGAACCAGTGGAGAAAGACATCCACTACCTCTGTCCTTGGCAGGATGAAGCACTCTGGGCACAAAGCCCCCTCCAGAACCAGTGGAGAAAGACATCCACTACCTCTTCCTTGGCAGGATGAAGCACTCTGGGCACAACACCCCCTCCAGAACCAGTGGAGACTGTTATCCACTTGAGAGACTGTGACTTTGCACTCCCCAGGATTGAACAGTGGGCAGCCCACCCACTGTAGAGACTTTTGCGTACTGGATTTTAATATATTACAATGGTTACACTCATTTCCTTATGCCTTTGCATTCTTCCAGGGGTTTGGGGGATGTAACTGTAATGTTTCATGCTGTATTAGTGTGTTTGTTTTAGTGGTTGAGGGTGGGGGTGGGGGTGGGAGTGTTGCGTGTTGTGTGTGTGTGTGTCCCTGTTTTTTCCCTCCCCTCTCCCCTGTGTCGTAGGTGCAGTACTCACTGTGGTCTTCGCCGCCGGCGTTCATGCTCCTGGTAGAGGAGCAAGAAGATAAGGGCAGGGAGAATGTGCAGCTCTGGTTCCATGGTGTCCTGGTTCCTCGTGGGGTGTGTAGAAGTTTTCCCTTCGAAGTCCAGTTTCCGCCATCTTTTTGTTCGTGGAGAATCCACCCCGGAAAAGGTGGTGGATTGGTAGGTTGAGATACTGTGGGCGGTACATGGTCCTCCACCTGTCTGTTGGCGGCGACCGCCATGCTGTTTGTTTGTACCGCCGTGGCGGTTGGAGTGTTAAAGTGGCTGTCTTTGTTGGCGGTTTCCGCCACGGTCGTAATTCACATTTTTTTTCTGTCGGCCTGTTGGCGGTCTTACCGCCGCTTTAACACCGACCGCCAGGGTTGTAATGACCACCTAAATCCTTTAGTATGGTGTTGGATCCCAATCTGAGAAGATCTAATCTTTAGCATGAGTAAATATGTACTTGCAAATGATAAGGCTTTCCCATATTTGGATATGTTGTTTGATTCCAACACGAGATAAAAACCCTTAATCACAGCAAAGAAAGAGGGCTTATTAGGACTAATGCAACTGCACTTAGGTTTGCAACCAGAATGGAGAATAGACCTCTTAAGGCATTAATCAAGATTTACCAGGCTAAGTGGATTTCTAAGGGTTTTTATGGAAGCGACATCTGGGATTCTGTAGCTCTCAACGAAATCCAAACCATAAAAAATAAATTCTGTAGATGCCTGCTGTGTATTCCCCAAAGCACTTCGACTTTGTGTGTTCATGAGGAATTGGGAGTTAAGTACTTATGTGACCAGTTAGCCATTCACCCTCTGTTGGGATGAATTAGGGTATGGACCAAGGAGGAACATAGCCTAAACCAGCTAATTCTGAGGAAGTGCCTGTCAATTGACTACACCTTTAAAATCCCCTGGCTTACGTACATTAGGGATTCATTCCAGGGCATGGGAAGGGTGGAGCTATTTCGTTAACCCCGAGGATACACTCAAGACAGATTAAAGTGGGTGAGGGATCACTTTTTAGAACGGATCACATTATTAAGAGAGGAGAAGAACTTTTGAAACCCACTGTATGAACGTTTGCCATGTTAACCATGACCCGGAAAGAGGAGTCTTATCTAGCATTGGTGAAAAATGACAAGGCCAGATTTCTGCTCATTAGAATTAGGTTGAATTTATTAAACCTTTCATTAGCCCATCCTAGAGGTTGCTATGATCTTAGAACCCTGAGGAGCATATTTATACTCCGTTTGCGCCGGAATTGCGTCGTTTTTTTTTACGCAATTCCGACGCAAAACTAACTCCATATTTATACTTTGGCGTTAGACGCGTCTAGCGCCAAAGTCCATGGAGTTAGCGTAATTTTTTAGCGTGGACACCTACTTTGCGTTAATTATATGCAAGGTAGGCGTTCCCGTCTAAAAAATTGACTCCGCGGCATGTGCGCTGTATTTACACTCCCGGGCAAAATTCACGCCCGGGAGTGGGCGGGTAAAAAAAAAAGACGTACGGCCGTTTTTGCGCTGTTTTTTAGTGCCTGTAAAAGGCAGGAGTTAAGGGACCTGTGGGCTCGGAAGGAGCCCAGAGGTGCCCTCCCATGCCCCCAGGGACACCCCCTGTCACCCTTGCCCACCCCAGGAGGACACCCAAGGCTGGAGGGACCCAACCCAGGGACATTAAGGTAAGTTCAGGTAAGTGTTTTATTTTAATTTTTTTGATGGCATAGGGGGGCCTGATTTGTGCCACCCTACATGCCACTATGCCTAATGGCCATGCCCAGGGGACAGAAGTCCCCTGGGCATGGCCATTGGGCAAGGGGGCATGACTCCTGTCTTTGCTAAGACAGGAGTCATTTCTATGGGGGTTGGGAGTCGAAAAAAATGGCGCAAATCGGGTTGAGGCGAAAAATTTGCCTCAGCCTGACTTGCCCCATTTTTTCACGCCCAAGCTCCATATCCCCCTACGCCGGCGCTGCCTGGTGTACGTGGTTTTTTTCAACGCACACCAGGCAGCGCCGCCGGCTAACGTCATTGATTAAATACGGCACCCGCATGGCGCTTCAGAATGGCGTTAGCCGGCGCAAATTTTTTTGACGCAAAACTGCGTTAGCGCAGTTTTGCGTCAAAAATTATAAATATGGCCCTGAGTCCCTGCAGCTGCGACAATGGTTCTACGCATTACACAATGCAATTTATTATGTTTTAAACATTTTACACTGTGCCCTGCAGAACCTTTATTGCTCCAATACTTAGAGACAGAGGCTTCTCACATTGTCACATGTTCATCCAGTTCCCCTGTTCTTATAGATGTTACCTGTTAAGTTTATTCTCTTTAATGTTGCATGTTTGTTAAAGCTGTTATAACACTCAGGAGTTTAAAGGAAGGTTCATTATGCTGCTATTCTTTTTTAATGTGTCTTTTAATGGCTACATTGTTTTTATGATTCTGTTTCTATGATTCAGATGTATACTTGTATGGTTTAAATGAAATGGACTAAAGATAAATAACAATAATAATAACTTTGAAGTGACAGTTGAAATGTAGGCATCTCTTTGCCGGGGCTGAAGGGTGGGTTATCAGTGAGACAACCATACTGAGAGCATATGATAGTAGCAGTGAGGGATTGCAAGAAGGCAGAAGCTGAACACAATCCTGAGAAACTATAAAAGAATGCAAGCTAAAATTCACTGACTGAAAGACAGGTGAGGGCAGTGGCGTAGAAAATGTATTTGTATAAACACAATGAATCCATGTTCCAGCACTTTAATTGTAATGCATTTTTTACACCCTGTGTTGACTATCCAAAATCACAAGGATATCAGACCAGCCACTGTCTTGCTCAATGAACTATTTTGGCAGTGGACCGTGGTGGATAGTGTGTTATGAAACAAGTAGGAGACACCTCATGTAAGAAACTGTATTAAATGGGGTTTCTGATTGGCTAGTGTTTGCCCCTAAGCCAGGCAGAACCCACCCATTCTAGTGAGGGTGAGGGAGTTGCGCACCCAAGGTAACCCCAGCTCACCCCCTTGGTAGCTTGGCAAGAGCAGTCAGGCCTATCCCAGAGGCAATGTGTAAAGCAATTGCACAACACACACAACACACGTGACAAACTAGCCCCACTTCAAAGGAAACACGACCCCAAGATTACATAAATATAAACTATATTGTACACAACATCATTAGACCAAACACAACATGTCAGTAATACCCTGCTACCCAAGCAGTTGTCAGAACATTACACAGTGCTATTACTCTGAGAAAGCTAACAGTAGTCACAAACAACATATAGGTTACTGATTATTTTGCAACATAAGCAGAAGTCAGGCAAAACATTACTAAAATAATGCACATGTCAAAGTAAACATAAATGCCCATAAAAGGAACTTCAGAGAACACATGGAAGTCATGAAAACATATCACCATAATGTATGGGTCATAGCAAACACATTATCAAGAAATGCGTGTGGCAGATGGAACACCATACTCCTGCGTAAAGATTACAACCCCTGAGAAGAGTACTGGTGCTCTAATCAGAAGAAGCACATCAGGTCATAATTACTGCCAAGAGGGCACATAGCGCAATAAACACATTTCCATCAAAGCATGACATATCCCCAGTCAGAAGGATATGCTGAACAAGAGAAGGGAGGGGTGTCCTCAAACCCCAAGGGATCACCACCCCCAGAACGCCAACCTGTGTACCAGGGACAAAGTGCTCCTGCATGTTGAAAATAGGATTCCTGGTTGTTCCTGTGTGAGACCTCCTCACAGGGGGAAGTTGGACACTCTGTAATGGGGCACCGGTCACGTTACCTTATGGATTCCCCTACTAGGGGGGAGCAGTACTTTGGGGCAACCTTCCAGTCCTAGAGGCTCAGGGAAAGAGGCCCGTCACTCCTCTACTAGGGAGAGGGGGAAGGTCTCCGTCGACTGGACCGGGGCTTCCGCTGAGGTTTTCTCCCATTCAGGAAAACTTGCGGGGGACAGGAAACAGGGGCTTCTCAGGCTGATGCTGCTCTTCATGGGAAGGCCGTCCTCAGCCCTCCCCACTGTGAGGGGAATGCCTCTCCATAGCCACTCTCAGTCAGCTATGCAGCAGCTCCTGCTGGTGCCCTGGGCGCGCTGTTACGAAAGCTCCTGTGCCCCGCGGATATTAACCCAAGAGTGCACACCGTGTGTGCCAGATTTTCTTAATCTGCCCCGTTGCAGCGGTGAGGATACCTTCAGTCACACTGACAAAGCGCTCTCCACACGCTTTGTCCCAGAAGAAGCAAAGCGATCTATATGCGTCGGGACCGAGGCAGGTAAAGCGCTCTAGTAAAGTGAGTTTGAAGGGCGTAACCAAATAAAGTGAAGTGCTCCTCCTCACAAGCTAAGCTCCATTACAGGAGCATTCAGTGATATTGCTCTCCTCGTGCTGGGAATCAATTTGATGCAGGGGGCAGGGACCACAGCACCCACCCCCTGGGGACACAACGGGAGCACAGGGCGGTGGGGCCCAGCAGCAGGCCAGCACAGGGGAGATACAGTCAGGCAGTTCCTCCTAGTGACCCAGCAGGTCAGAGGTCAGCACAGCAGTAACGGTCCAAGGTAGGGCATTTCCATTGCAATCCTATGAGCAAGGCAGCACTCACAGCAGTGAGAAACCAAACAGGCTGTTTGTCACTACTGGGACAGGCCACGCAACCAGGCACATGTCCTGCCTTCTATATACATAGAACCCTGCCCATAGGGCTACATGTAGTAAAAGGGGAGTTCTGGGCCTGGCAAGTAAATTTAGATGCCAGTTCCCTGTGGCAGAAAACTGCACATTCAGGCCCTGCACCAGCAGGCCTGAGATAGGTTTGAAAGGGTACTTCTGTAGGTGGCGCAAGCAGCACTGCTGTCCCACTAGTAGCATTTAATTTACAGGTCTTTACATAGAGATACCACTGTAGAAGGGACTTACAGGTAAATTAAATGTGCCAATTAGGTGTAAGCCAGTCATAGCAACTTTAGAAGGGAGAGCACCTGCACTTTAGCACTGATCAGCAGCGATAAAGTGATCAGAGTCCTAGAGCCAATAGCAAAAGGTCAGAAAAAACAGGAGTAAGGAGGCAAAAGGCTTAGGGATGCCCCTGGAAAATGGGCTAGATCCAACAGAAACCAAAAGGCAACTTTGAATAATTATTACAGTGCCTCTGGCTTCTTGTCACAGGTGTACTCCCATGATGCAAGGTTGAGGAACTGTCTATTTAAACTTCAATTGGCCTAGGTCAACTTGTAGTGATTCATACAATTATAATCAGAGCTGTGTTATCAAGCCATGTCACATCTCTGCTTTTATATCTGTCTTCTGTTCATCAAGACATACATCCCTTTTCTATCTTGTATTGTTAAAACATGTCTGCAATACCATCTGTGCTTTCTTCAGTGTGGGAACTGGGAGTATGGTTAAAAATATCCGAGCATGTTACCACCTGTTATTTACATTTGGCCCACATGGTTCATTGCTTTAAGTTCTATTTAAAGGTTGGAAAGCCACTGAAAGCTCAAGTCAGGCTCAAGCCTGATGCCTGGCTCTGGCTCATCTTGAGGTCCCATTGGACCCTCAAGCTCATCCTTTGATGTGCCTTCTGTCTGCCACCCTTCCTCTACCCAGGATGCGGACTTATGGCCAGAGATTCTGCCTTTGAAACTGGGGAACCATGTTTGAGTCTCAGCATCGGCTCAACATCCTGTGATTCTAGGAAAATCACTTAGGGCCTGATTTAGATCTTGGAGGAGGGGAATACTTCATCACAAACATGACGGATATCCCATCTGCTGTATTACAATCCCATTATATCATAAAACAGCAGACAGGATATCTGCCACTTTTGTGATTGAGTATTCTATCTTCGAGGATCTAAATCAGGACCTTAATCTCCGGTGCCTATAAAAAAAATGCAACCTTGTGTAATGTAACTGATGCTCATGTAAAATGCTCCAATACGTTCAGGATGAATTTACACTTTATAAAAACCTCAGGAAATGCACAAAAGTATAAAGGGAAAGACCTAACATAAGGAAAGACAAATAGATACCTGTTTCATGGCTGATCTGTACAATGTGAAACCAGAAAACCTAGATAAATCGCAGCTTCCCCAATTAAATTTGGGATCATAGGCAAATATTTTACTTAACTAAAATTTCTTTTGTTCATAATTATTTTTTTTCAGGTTTGAAATATGTCAGTTCAGAATATCAGTTGAAGAAAAAACTATTGTGTTTGATATAATAGACCACAACATTGCTCTATAATAATCTGAGCCACATATCTTAGTTCATTAAAGGTTCATATTTGAAAACTATCACTTTTAATAAGTACTTCTCAGTGCAATGCAATGATGTGACATTCCGTTTCAAAGCTTCCACATGTTTTATGAATTTTTAAGATACTTTATCGTGTTTTGTGTGATGTCTGTTGTCTGATTTACATAGCAAACATTTTCATGGCTTCGCTTGTGCACTTTGAACTGGCTCTCCCTGTTAATTTGTTGGCTTGCCCACCTCTAGGTCAATTGGCAACTTTACCAGGGTCAGAGGAACATCTAATCATCCAAATGTACATTGCACAGCATATTCCGCTATGGTAAAAGTCTACTTAAAGACTTTGGGGCATATTTATACTCTGTTTGCACCAAATTAGTGTCAGTTTGTTTTACTCTAATTTGGTGCAAAACTAACTCCATATTTATACTTTGGTGCTAGACCCCTCTAGCACCAAATTTATGGAGTTAAAGTCATCTTTTGAAAGCGGAGACCTACCTTGCCTTAATGAGATGCAAGCTAGGCGTTCCCGTGCAAAAAATGACTCTATGGCCTTAACGCCATATTTAGGCGCATATTTATACTCTGCGGCATATTTATACCCTGTTTGCATCGAATTAGCGTCATTTCTTTTTACTCTAAATCGGTGCAAATCTAACTCCATATTTATATTTTGGTGCTAGCCCCGTCTAGCACCAAGACCCTGATTTATACTTTTTTTGTGCCGCATTAATGTCATTTTTTTACACAAAAGTGGCGCAAACGTACAAAATATTGGCCCTTATTTATACTTTTTGCTGCAAAACTGCACTAACTCAGTTTTGCACCAAAAAGTTTAGCACCAGCTTGCACCTTTTCTGTGCACCAGCTGGGCACCATATTTATGGAATGGTGCAAGCCGGTGCAAAGGGTAGGCTAGAGTAAAAAAAAATGACTTGAGTCGAGTGGGGCTGGCAGTATAGAAGAAGAGGGTTTAACACCAAAAAATGGCTTTAGGCAGGTTAGAGTAAAAAAAAATGACTCTAACCAGATCAGCGTCATTTTATGGTGCTAAACCTACCATGCCACATAACTCCTGCCTTAGAAAAGGCAGGAGTCATGCCCCCCCACCCCAATGGCCAGCACAGAGGACAGGGGTCCCCTGGGCATGGCACCCTGTGCCATGTATGAGGGCCCATTTCAGGGCCCCATATTGCACTTAATTTTTTTTTTTTTAAATGCAATCTTACCTGTACTTACCTGGGATGGGGTCCCCCATCCTCCGCAGATCCTCTGGTGTGGGTGGGGGTGCCCTTGGGGCCTGGGGAGGGCACCTGTGGGCTTATTCCATGGTGTTCCACCATGGAAATAGGCCCACAGGTCCCCTAATGCCTGCCCTGACCCAGGCTTTAAAAAATGGGGCAAAGCTTTTTTGACCCCTCCTCCCTCCCTTGCACCGTTTTTGCATGGGAGTATAAATATGACGTTAAGGCCATAGAGTCACTTTTTTTTGCACGGGAACGCCTACCTTGCATCTCATTAAGGCAAGGTAGGTTTCTACTTCCAAAAAATGACTTTAACTCCATAAATGTGGCGCTAGACGGGTCTAGCACCAAAGTAGAAATATGGAGCTAGTTTTGCACTGAATTAGAGTTTTAAAAAAAATGACGCTAATTCAGTGCAGAGTATAAATATGCCACTTAGCATCAAAAAATTATGCTAATCTGGTCAGAATCATTTATTTTGACTCAAACCTGCCTAATGTCATTTTTGTTTAAGCTAGCCTACCCTTTGCACCGGCTTGCACCATTCCATAAATATGGTGCCCAGCTGGTGCTAAAAAATGGTGCAAGCCGGTGCAAAACTTTTTGGAGCAAAACTGCTTTAGTGCAGTTTTGCACCAAAAAGTATAAATAAGGCCCTTTGTGTTCTTCTGAATTGGATACTTGAGATGGCAAGGGGCTAAGCAAATGCTAGCATGTTTCCCCTACTAGAAAGTGGTATCGATATGATGTTGTCAGGCTTTTAACAATGACGATATATGATGCAGGGCTGATGGCACCAGTATTCTCTTGACTCTCCTGTATCAAAAAACACAAAAATGTCCAGATGGATGAGATTTTAATGCTGAAGTCCTCATTCTGTTTCACTGGTAATCTCAATTCTGATGCAAAAGGGATTATGAGCACAAATTAAAAGTACAACTGATTCAGTAATACCACCCTTTTCTCTATGAATTTTGCCTGATAAAACCTGGTGGAATATGCATGGGTCAGATACAGCAAATAAGGGGCCAAATTTATGAAAAGTGGTGCTACATTACATGTAGCACCACTTTTCTTGCGGCCCCTTGTATCCCCCTACAGCCACCATGTGTGTGCCATATTAAAAATATGGTGCACCATGGCGCATGGTGGGAGGCGAGAGGTTCAGAATTTCTGATGCTTTTGGTGTGCTGTTCAGGGTTAGAACCTAAATTTTGGCACCAACACAGAACAGTACATAAGGTCCCTTTGTAAACAATGGTGTGCCCGCTTTTAACCCCTGCTCTGAGCAGGAGTTAAAGGTGCCAAAACAAATGACACAAAGAAATCTCTTAGGTTTTTTTGCACCATTTATTTCGGCACCACTTAATGGGTAAACGTCCCCTTTGCATACATTATGCCTGGTGCAGGCATAATGTAGCAAAAGATTACAAAGTGGCGCAATGCATGCATTGCACCACTATGTAAATACGGTGTTGGGAAAAGGCCACTTTAGCATAAAAAAATGATGCTAAGGCGGCGCTAAAGTGGCGCTTGGCCCTCTTAAATCTGGGCCATAGAGTTTTGCAGCTCGGAACCGGGGAACACCTATAGTAGTATGGTGGTATCCCTATTTTATGATGTTGAACTTGGTTGATGGATTAATACCACACCCAATAAACACTGCTTCCTGAAGAACCAGTGATAATCTAACATTACCACATGTGATAACTAATGTTGAGGTCGGTACAAAAAATAAGCAAATTCACCTACGGCCAGTATTTTTAGCCCTTATCTGTAAACATTTCAAACAGCAAATATAATAGAAAGCACTTTTATAGGTGTTCTATAGCTGTGTTAACGATCTCTGACCAATATTTAAAGTAAACAAAGACAGAAAAGTAAGTTGCAAATGAATACCTAAAATGTTGATTAAAGTCATATTTTATATAATGTCTCGGCCTTCATACTGACCATCCAACTTTTTGACTGACCATCCAGCTTTTTGAGATTTTGCATTTTGCAACATAAATGCAAAATTAGCTGTGAAGCCAGACTCCTGTGATTTCCCTGATATTTGAGCAAAAAAGCAGATAAACCATGCTGTCTTTTGAAAACAGTGGCAAAGGTTAAGGGAATGGACTATAAGGCTGCCAGCACATTGACTGTTTGTGTAATCTTATGATTCTTGTAAAAAAATAAAGATATGAAAGAATCATGAACCTTCACTTGTTATTTAAATGAATAGGTTGACAACTGCAATGGTTTGTAATTTTTGTCGGTCACTTGTATCTTTTGGTATGTAAACATTTTAATATGGATGCTCTATCTTATATATAACAAACATAACATTTTGCAAAAAGAAAATACACCTTTTAAAGAGTTATGCATTTATTGGCAGTTGTTTTACTACAATGCCTTGTAAGACATTTCAAGTCATGTATGACATACAATGAAAATTATCATATTGGTTTTACTGTTAATCACAAACCCATTTTCCATACAATAACATTATCATCCTTGCTCTGTGATTTCTATATTTTCTGTGCCAGATTTAAAAAGAATTCCTGCAACATAGTGCAGCAATACAAATAGTTGTTCTGCTTTGTGTGTAAGGGAGAGAGCAGAACAGCATCATATATAATAAGATAAAACACAATGGGCCTCACTACGAGTTTGGCAGACTTTTGGGAAGACCGTCATGGTGGAGGACGCCAAAAGACCGCCATGTTGGTGGTAATCCGACCACCGTATTAAGAGTTACACTGTGAAGTCTGCCAAAAAACAGCCAAATTTCAGAAATTGCCAGGACACTGGAGGGCGGAAAAGAGGTAGTCCCACTGCCAGCACCACCAGCCTGAAAAAATCCTCCCATCAGATTACGATCCACAAATCACGACAGCAGTTCTTCCATAAGGGAAAACCATTGGCGTTGCGAACCGCAGCAGTCTCAACGAACAGCACACTGAATACAACACCACATTGGATAGTATGAATACCCCACACCTGACACATATCCACACACTGACACACCCACTCGCTGCACTATGTAACACACCCCCACACAACCCACAAACCTTTGCAATCAAAACACCACACACAGTCACAGACAACCAACATCCCAGAGAGTGCAATTTAGCAAGAATAGACACCCATTTACACTTCACAATGCACACCCGCACACATGCACAACACAGATTTTAGTACCACTCACAATCCACAACACCCATCACCCACTCACATCACATCACCAACAACTCAGCATTTACCTAACTCTGCACCCTTTCACTTTGAACACAACCACATCATCTTCACAACTACTGTCTCCCCACAAAAATACCCATGTTTCACAGATGAGGAGTTGAGGGTCATGGTGGATGAAATTGTCAGGGTAGAGCCACATCTGTTCGGAGCACAGGTCCAACAAACATCTATTGCCAGGAAAATGGAATTGTGGCAAAGGATAGTCAACAGTGTGAATTCAGTAGGCAGTTATCCAAGTACAAGGGAGGACATCAAGAAGAGGTAAAAGTTCCTCAGGTCCGTTCCATTGCATCCAGGCACCAGCCCGCAGTAATGAAGATTGGCGGTGGGCCCCCACCTCCTTCCCCACAGTTCACATGTTGGGAGGAGAAGGTCTTTGACATTCTGCATCCTGAGGGCCTGACAGGAATACCTGGGGTAGTGGCGTATGGTAATTACCCACAACATTCATGTTACCCAATTGTCTAGTCTTGCATGCCCCCTCACCGCCTAAACCCAACCCAATTATCACACCACCCACTACAACTTTGTCCTAATCACCTAATACCCCTCTCTGGCATGCCGCATGTCCACTAGATTCATCTGGCCCCACATCCCTTGGAAATGTCATGTTAAGCACTGGCTACTCAAAGTCCTACAACTCCCAGAATGCAATAGCCCAACATTTTCAAAACATGGACACTGCACTGCATATGACATGTCATGCATGTTAAACTAATTTTCTATGTACACCATCTTGATTGTTCAAGTGTGGAACAGTACATGGCAATGACAGCAATGCGATGGCACACTCACAGTAGCATCCAAAGCAAAACACAGCTATATCTGAGTGCCCAGTGAAAATGGCCACAGATGAAAGATCCCAAGCTAGTAAAATACTCACCTGGTTTTGAAATTCAAATGGCTGAGTAGATGCACATGCAGTACATCCTGATACCTAGTCAATGTACAATACTTACTCACATACTTTGTTCCTACAAGGACACGATTATGCATTCTACAGCTCTTATCTGTGCCATCTATCATGCCAGACAGTTAACTAGGTAACAGAGGTTTACAGCCATGTCAATAATCAGACAATATCAGATGCCTTTAGCAGTACAAACAATACCAACCTAGCCTAACAACTAATAAATGGAGTATGGAATTCAAGTCACTGTGTTGTATGTTGTACTATGTTCTTCTGTGCAGTAGCTGTCAATGTCATTGCTGAGGATCATGTTAAGGCACTGACTGCATCTCACACAACAGCAATAATACCCCCAATTTAACCTGAACTCTGTCTTTCACTGCTTCTAGAGGTAACCTCCCCATTGTCACCAAGGAGAGGATACCAGAGACTGTCACTACTCCTCTGCATGAAGGCCCCAGTGAGGAAAACACCCCTGGAGCTATGGGTACTGACGAGAAACCTGGCCCTTCTGGGATACCTGGTCAGTGAACAACTGTCAGCCTCACCCTGCCCACATCAACTCCTCCCAGTCCTGTTGCATCTATATCACAGGCAACCATTTGCCCCCAAACTTGTGTCCCAAGGACAGTTACACCCATTGTGTGCCCCATATTACAGGTACCTGAGTCTCACCTTGCCACCCTTGACAATGATGGACTAGCCACCACTCAGAGTGGGCACGCTGTGTCAGGGGCACAGTCATGTATATGTAGGGTACGTGGGAGGGATGCTGTGAGACAGAGGATGGGGTCTCAAAGTGACAATACTGACCAGGAAACCATCTCCCAAGTTTTGGGAGCCTACCAAACTTCCCAAGGCATGATGGGCCAGTTGTAACCATGTAAGGGGAAACCCAAAGGCTGCAGAGGGACAAACACCAGGAAGTCATGCAGCAGTTGCAGGCACAAAATGCCCACTTGGCTTCCATTGCCGGTGTGCTGAGAGACATGAATACCATACTAAGTAGGTTTTGTACCCAACATATAGCCCCTTCCACTAGCAATAAAACATCAGCCCATTCTACATCTGGGCTGCTAGAGGAATGGAGGCCCTGCCCGGGGAAAGACATGTCTCGGACATCCCAACCTCTGTAGCTGAAGAACCCCACTGCAAATGTGGATGTCTACCTAAACATCCAGCCGGAGCAGATGCCAAAACCAAACACACTGTCAGTAAGTAAACCTCTCCTGACTTGTACCCCTTGTGTGGCACAGATACATCCTATTGACTGTTCTATAACCAATCTGAATTTTCCTATGGTTCAAGGACACTGGGCTTGTGTATCCTGATGGTGTAGCAGCTACCCTCATAATTCCAACCACCATGACGAAACCCATCACTGTTTAGTTTGTGTGTTTTTTTACGTACATAATAACATGTGTTGTTTAAATTCACAATAAATCACATTTAAACACATGTCCTGTGTATGTGTCATTTATCATCCATGTACAATAGTGAAGCATACCAACTGTAGTCTGAATATGTACCTCTGTATTGTACACCCATTGTTATGGACATCAAACGTGTACTCCATCAGCAGGAGACTCATCATAATAGGAGAGGATCAGGACAGATTCCAAAAAAGTCAAAAACAACAACTAGACACAATCATTGGTAGATATGCTAACAGCACATAGAAAATGACTGAGAGTAGCATCACGATGTTTGCTAAGGTGTCACACAATGCTAAACCACCGGATACAGACGTTAGGGTCATGTCAGTCTACCAATAAGGCACGAGGCACACAGACTGGTCATTTGCATCACCTGGTAAAGCCTTATCATGTACCCATACCAAAGCTTCCAAATATTTATATCCCATTGTACAGACAATGATCAGTATTGATGTCCCCAGTCATTGAACCTTTCACTTACATTGGCCACATACCTGTGGGCTTGCCATTCACCTATGTCAGTCCACAATGACATGCACATTGCAAAATAGGAAAAAACTTACAGCTACGTACAAGGTAGTTTGCATACAACAGAAACCATTATGGTGGTTGAGGCTATGGTCCTACATTTACACATGTGCCAGACACATATCTAGACACAAATGACACAATTTGACAAACCTCTTGTACCCCACAGTTAACTTGACGGGGAAACACTTTACCACCCCAGTGTCCTGAGAGTCTGACAATGTTCATTGCACTCCACATAATCAAGATCAATAGTACCTGGTTTCAGCCATGTCCACACCTCATGGCTGTCTGTAATTCCAATCTGTTTCTGACACTGTCTGTCATTTGCCAAGGATGATGAGCCAAACATCATTTAGGCAAATCTGTGATTGAAAGAAAAAAGGGATAGGATATTAGCAGAATACACTCCTCAAATCAGAGACGTCATGTCCACAATTGTGACTTTGCATCTGCAACAAAAATACATGATACTGTAGACCACTTTGTCTTGTACACAATACAAACTTTCAGTCTGCATGCACAACTCACTCACAGGCAATTAAGCTATCTACAACCCCACAAATGATTCAAGAAAGAAGGTGACATGCCACCCATCTTTTTCAGGTTACAAAGTTATATCGGGTGAGTAGCGCGCTTTATAAATGTTAATGATTTGATATCACAACATTATATCAAATTCCAATACCTTTTAGTCATTTGAAGTACTGATTGATGAGATCTGCCCTAGAGCCCCTGCTTCATCTTACTCTGGCTCTTCATCACTTGGAAAATCGGCATTTCCACCCACAGGCTCTACTGGCTTCCCCTCATCTGGTATAAATGGTATCTGTCATCTCAGGGCAAGAATGTGGAGCATGTAGCAGACAGCTATTATTTGACATACCTTGTTGGGTGAGTAGAGGAGTGCTCCTCCTGAAATGTCTATGCACCTAAACTTTGCCTTCAGGAGCCCAAATGACACTCCTTGTCCTCCTGTGGGCCTCATTGTAGTGGGCTTCCCTGGTGCGGTTGGGTACCTCACTGGTGTCAACAACCAAGGATGGTTTCAATACCCAGATCCACCTGTGAACAATTTGGTAGGACCACATAAACATTTTTGTGGGACATGAAACAATGTGATGGCAGGAGACATACATTGCAAACACACATTTCAATTGTAACTTACAAACCAGCCAGGCCTTCTCTGTATGGAGTTGTGTCATCAGCAGTGGGTCATTGCTGTTCCGGATTATGAATGAATCATGGACGGATCCTGGATACTCAGAACTGACTTGAGAAATGTACTGGTCTGCCAGACACACCACTTGAAAGTTTATGGTGTGGTAGATATTCCCTTTCCTATAACCTGGTCGTTGGCACTGGGAGGAACCAAGACTACATGGGTGCCATCTATGGGTTCAATCACATGTGGAATGTGTCCCGTTGCATAAACTCTGCCTTCACGTAGGACAAATCTGCACATTGGGGAAACCTGATGTACTTGTCAAGGTGTTTCAAAAATGCACACAGTACATCCTTCAAAACCAGACTGAACATGGGTTGAGACATCCCTGAAGTTCGGGCCACTGTATTCTAAAAGGACCAAGTGGCCAAGAAGTGTACCACTGACAAGACTTGAATGATTGAAGGTATGCTATAAGGATTGAAAATGGCAGGCATCAGATCTGCCTCCAACTGATCACAAAGATCCATGATAGTATAACGATTCAGCCGATATGTCTGGATACAATGTCTCACCTCCATGGTGTGCAGGTTCTAGTGGACGGTACACTGGTGGCTGTCTTCCTCTCCTCATGGCAGGGTAACTATGTGAAAAAACGTAAACATAGTATGTGACATGCAGCATGCACACATCATGTAAAGTTAAATAAACAACTCACACATATCTGCTGTCGAGGTTGATTAAAACCTCCGACAGACATCTAAAGTAGAGCGCATAGCTATGCTTCCGATAACACACTCCTTGGTGGACATTCCCTCAAATAACTATTGAACTACACATACATATTTATCTGATACTGAGCATGTTAGTAAGTCCCACCAACTTGACATGTCTTACACATCTTGTTATACATTATTTAAATTTTCAAAGCACATAGGAACCTCACAGTAGATGTACATTGCTATCACCACATGCCCTCCAGTGTCACAGCATTTACTGCACAGATACACATATAGACAACTAAACATGAACGCAGTACTTACAGATATACTGCATAATATGCAGTATGGTTCATGATGCAGATTTTAAACTCTTCCATACATGAAATGTGCTTAAAATGGCAGCCGCCTGACCTGCTATACTGGACATGTGGAAGTGACCTAAGTCTGCCTGCGGAAGTTGTCATGGCAGAAGGTGTTCACAACTGTGGTGGAAATTGCCATTGGAAGACATTGCTGCCTTTGGAGGTCTTGGGTCAATAGCAATGTCTGCTGGCGATGACGATCATGTACATGACGGGCATGACTACCATCTTCTGCAGTATTGCTCACTTGACTCCTGACACTGCTGCCAGCAAGACCTCCACTTCCTGAGTGGCTGTGGACTGCCTTTGGGAGATATCAAGTCACACCCTGCAGCTGATAGGGCCCCAGCCTTCACCCCAGAAGAGCTGGACAAGCTTATGGAGGAGGTCTTACCCTTGTATGAACAGCTATATGGTGCACCAGAGTAGCAGGTGAGTCCAATGCAAAACCAATGTGTGATAGGTATGGTGTATGATGGTGTTCCTGATGTGTAAAGTTGTGAAGGTGTTGATGCATGCAGATGCTAATTTGTGAATGAGTGTGAGCTGAAAGGATGGGAATGTTTGCCTATTTGCTGTCACTGAAGTGTTCTGTCCACTACTAATGGTATGTTGCATGTGGACATGACTTTTTCTTTTTTGTCTGTGCCATCCATACAGGTTAACGCCCATTAGAAGAAGGGAATTTGTTGTGCCATCACCAAGCAAGTGTGGACCCTTGGGGTCCACAGCTGGCGGTTCACCCACTGTAGGAAGTGGTGGGAGGACCTGAGACGCTAGACCCGGAAAACCAGAGAGGCCCAGCTGGGGATGTCCTTCCAACAAGGGAGGGGTGCCAATCGGACCTTGCCCCACTAATGGCCTGTATTTTGGCGGTGGCCTACCCAGAGGTAGATGGGCATTTGAGGGCAGCACAGCAGTCACAAAGGGGTAAGTAATGACTGAACCCATGTACATGCCTCTGCAGGTCCAGTGTATTATGTATAAGTATCTCATCTGTCACGATGTGGTAAGTCATACAGGTAAAGTCTCATATAAGTAGGCATAGTATTCCAGGTGGCAACATAGGAACACAGATGTGGCCATAGTATTGTATGTAGGGACATGTCAACCTATGTCAACAAAATGGTATGATTTCATGTGGATATGCAGATGTGACTGTGTCATGTGAGTAATTCTACTCAGCAATACATATGTGTAACCGTCTGTGTCATCCTACCCATCCATTGTTCCCAAGTCAATTTACCCAATTGATAGTTGTATTGATCTTTAGTCTCATATCAGTCCTATTCCACTGGTTGTTTCTCTATGTGCAACATTGGGTCTGACAGATGAGTACCTGGGCCAAATAATCCTGTGTCCTGAAGTAGACGGAAACTTCATGTGAGGCTGTCATCCCTAGCAGGAATTAGCTATGTCACACTCACTACACTACCTATGAGGACTGAGGAGGTATGCCAATTGCCAGATCTGATTTATACATTGGGAAATGTGAGTTTTGATCAGAGTGTACATCCTACATGTTGGAAATCATGTTGGTAATAATGCATTTCAAGACATAACACTGACGTGTACTAATACCTTTTAGTTTCATGTATATGATTATGAGAAGGTAAGTGGATGATTTGCTGATCCCTTAGCCCATGTATATTGCCCATCCTACATAGAGCAATGCCATAACTATATGACTGCAACAATAACTATTTCCTGCCTACATCATGTGTAAATTGATACTTCGTGGCTACTGTAATGTTGACACCTCTTCTTTGCATGACTTATCTTTGTAAATCTGAGGCTGTTTGGACAGTTTTCGTAATGGATCTGCTCAGTTCTACCTGACTTAATGGTGTAGCAGATGTTCCATTTGACATACACATGTTAGTGTTATGGGATATGTTATCATTTTTGTTTGTCTCTACATGTATGTGCCATTCATTGTTACCTTAGTAATTAGTTGTTTAAGTGTTAATTCTAGACTAAGGTAATAGGAATCATACATCTGTACAGTTGTGAGTGATTAAGGTGTTAGATGTAGTCATGTAGAAGTTTCTAAACAGCATGTAATGTGGAATGCTATGAGCCCTTCATGCACATTATCTGGTGTCCATTGTATTGGTGGTGTTACTATGCTCCCTGTGGTTGTCTGTGGGTGTATCCTGTGTGCTAAGTAGGCCCCTATTGCAGGACATACAATAGTTCTCTATGTGTCAATGAGTTAGGTAAGTGGGTCTAGATACTCTTTGTGAATCTTTTCATTGTATTCAGATAGATGTTTTAATGGCATGCTATAACATTTTGTGAGGCACACAGTTTGGGCATGACATATGTAGTATCTTCATCTGAGGTGTTTTCATTCTGTAAGTTGTATACAGAATAATAAGTAAGGCATGTGTTTGGAAAGCAACATGCTGTGGTGTATTTGAAGTGATATGAGTTTACTATCATGGAACATGACTATTGGTGATGGACTGGCCTGGTGTGGAGTAGGGGGAAGTACAATATTGTGTTGTCAGTTAACTGTATTTCCTTAAAATGATTTGTTGATAGACAGCAATGATCTGTACGGGGAGGGATTTTAGCTGTAGGCAATTCATCTTGTGCATGATGTTTACGAGTTACTGGAGAATTGATGGAATGGTTAATGTTGTAGTCAGATGATTGGCTTATGTTGTGGGTAAGACTGTGGTATGTTGGAAGTATCTAGGTGTCATATGATGTAGGCTCTGAATGGTTTCTACCTGGATCTTTATTTGACATAGATGTTGTTACTATTGTGTATGTTGAGATGTATTTGTATGTTAAAAATGTGATGACCTTCTCCCTCTCTGTTTCTGTGCATCAGCATCATCAGGCAATGGAGAAGGGGCACAGCTGAGTGGGGAAGCTGCTGGCCACGGGACCCGGAGTGATGAGACCAGTGGCCTGGAGGGCGAGGGGAGTGCCTTGGGGAGACAGGATCTACATCTTCATCACCAGAATCCTCCTCCAGTGGACACTTCCTGGCGGTGGGGGACCCATCTGCCCAGCACCATCTAAGTCTGCCACCCCTTTACTATCACCTCCCTCCCTGTAGCTCCCCACCCAGTTGGCCATGCCCGCTCACCCGAGAGGGAGGGCATCTCATTTGCCGCAGGCACCTCTGTCCCTGCCCATTTCAGCCCTGCTGCCCTCAGTGAGGAGTCTATTCACCTCCTGAGGTCCATCTCTTGGGGTCAGTTGACCATTGTGAATGTCATCCAAGGACTTGCAGCTCAGACACAACAGAGTAATGCATTCCTGTAGGGCATTCACGGTGCAAAGGCTGGCCTACAGAGATCCTTTCAGGCTCTGGCCTCCGCACTGATGGCAGCCCGTCACCCTTTGTCTCCCATCCCCCCTCCACCTGGCTCTTCTCAAACCCAAACTCCTGTTCCCTGACCCAGCCAAAGCACACAGACAGACAAGCATGCTTTTACCTTAACAACCAAGTGTAGCTCAGACAAACACTAGCAGCACAAGGCACACCATCAGCACACACAAACAACATACACCTGCATACACAGCAACAGTCGCTACCTGCCCTGACAACGCCACCACCCCCAGCATCACCGACAGCACACCTGACAGATCTGCAGATACTACACCAATATTCACAGATCCAGCCACCACACTAATCCTACTCACAGACAGCATCACAACAGGCCCTCAGGCATCCACCCTAGTCACCACATCTGCAAGCATCACAATCACTAACACTCCTACATGCTGCACATCCACCATACCTGCTGTCACCACCCCAAGAGACACTCACCCACTCACCACGGCATCCCCCAGCACCTCACGCCCCTCAGTCCCGTACACATAAACTCCCTCACTCACCCACCCAACCGCATCCACCACCCCAAGCATTCCTCCCTCCCACATTCATCCACAACAACCGCACCGACACATCAGACAAACACTCCCTCACCCTCCACTCCCAAGCCTCCTTCTGATGACCATCCCCATGTGTCTAAAAAAGTGTTCCTTTCATGTTTTGACCTTTTTCCTACTCCTCTTCCCTCTGTGAGACTCCTAGATGCTCCATTCCCCTCCCCAGCCCTGCCCCTTCCACCTCTAAGGCCTCCCCTACCACCCTGCAAGTACCCATGCCCATCGCCCCACCAAGAAGTCTACCACTTCCAAGAGAACCCAACCCTCCCCTAAGCCTAGACCTAAACTCCCCTCCCAAGCCCAATCCAAAAGAACCCCCTCCCAAGCCAAAGCCCAAACCTCCCCAACCCCCGTAATCCCTGAGGTGTCTTCCTGCCCCTAATGCCCCTACCAGTGGAGGTTGCATGGCAGTCAGGAGTCAAGTTTGGGGCACTAAGATGTGCATCAAGTGCATGTTGCACTATTTCTATTTGGACTGGCCTATGGCCTTGAACATTTTTTTTTGTTTGTTTTTAGTTTTATTTATTAAAGAGATCCGACGTCATGGCATAACCAATATCAGTTGCAGAATGAGCTCTATGAAGCAGTTTCATCACATTGAATAACATTAACATCCTCTCAAATACCCTCAAATTAGGGACGGCCAAGTCCTTGTGCCCGCGCCTATACTGGGCTGGTATCGGTTGTCTAAAAAAATCTAACCCCACAGTTTCGCAGAATCTCTTGAGCCCACCTGACATTATTGCATACTTCCATTCCTGATTCCTTACTTGGGTCATTTTATTTAGCCATTCTTCAACAGACTCTTGACTATGCTTGCAAGTGCCTATCACATGTGTCCAATTTGCTATGCCATCCGCTTGACACCCAAAACAATGTTTTGGACAGCTGGGGTTAATCTGGGCCAAAAATTGTGGGATACGATAGAGCAGCCATTTACTAAAAACTGAATTCTGTGTCAATTTGCTCCTCTCAGTACCCCAAAATGTAATCCATTGATGTTCTCCCATATATACTCAGACAAATTCAGTCATTCATCCTGATCTGATTTTCTGGTAGCTTTTACCGGAAGATTAGAGTTTTTCCACTCCATGAGCAGCCTTCTCCATTTATTCGCTCGTCTATCCCCTGAAGAGTCTATCAGTTCTTTTACTATCTTCTGAGTGTCACATATCTGACCACAATCCAGATCGGTGAGGCTGTTGAGCATATTACTATAAGATCCTATGACCAAAAAATCGTTTTACACAGCAACCCCAATAGTCAGGAGCATTTCCCATCTATTACCAGATAAAAAACTCTCCACGTTTCCTAAATCTGGCGTATTCCCATTCCCTGACTATCTCTGGATTGAGCCTAGAGCTGAAACTCATCGAAAACTCGGACAGAAGAGTGAAAAAGTTCACGTATGCGATTGCATAGCTCCGAAAAATATCTGAACTCTTTTTAATGAACCACCTGAAGATCTTATAGCATACTTTTTAAGGGGATTTCACCGATAATACTGGATCCCTTGTACTATATTTCCTGCAGATTAATTCCCAAAAAACTTTAAGGAATGGGCGGCACTGGAGTGACGCAGGTTTGAAATTTGCCATATATTGGGCAAAAAATGCTAAATAGTAGTCTTTCATGTTAGGGAGTGCCAGGCCTCCCTTTTCCAGATCTGCATACAAAGTGCTTGGTGCAATGAGTGAATTTTTTTGTGCCAAATAAATGATGTAAATGTTGAGTCCAGTTTCCTAAAGAATAAGGAAGTTAACATGCATGGAATGGCTGAGAACAAGAAGTTAAACAACGGTAGAATTGCCATTTTAATCAGCGTGACTCTCCCTACGATGGTTAGAGGAAGTGACCCCCACTGAGCTAGCAATGCCTGAGGTTTAAGGAGCAGGGGGGCAAAGTCAAGATCGTAAAGATCTTCTATTTTGAATGAGAATCTAATATGCAGATATCTCTTAAGCTGCAAATTCAAATTGGGCACCAATTCAGGAAGTAGTTGATTGAAAGTGCAGCCACAGAGTATAATATATTTGTTTCCCTATTGACCGTATACCCCCCATATTTGTTCAAATCGAGCAAATACTTCAAAAACCTTCTACTGGGAGATTTGGTAATCATTAAGAAACAAAATAATATCATCTGCATACAATTTAATATTCCCCATCTGCTTGAGTTGAGGATGGATCAGATCGTTTTGTCTAATTGCCATGGCTAAGGTTTCAATAAATGAAGCAAACAGGGTGGGTGAGAAGGGACATACTTGTAGTTTACCTACATTTGCAATGTTAATTATAATGCTCGCTTCTGTATTTTGATACATTCTTTGTACCAGCCCTGGAAACCCAAATCTAGATAATATCTCAAACAGCGTATCCCATACCACTAAATCAAAAGTTTTTTCTGCATCCAGTAAGAGAATAATGGCAGGGACTTTATTATTAGCAAAGTAGTCTAGTGCCTCAGCCAAAAAATGTGTGTCAGTTGCAAGTTGCCCTCTGGCAATAAAACAATAAAGCCATTTTGGTCTTAATGAACAAAAGTGGTTACAACCGCGTTAAGACGATTAGCTAGAAGCCTCATAAAGATTTTATAATCTGTATTTAATAGTGTAATTTAGTGATATGAGTTTGGATCTTCTTTATCTTTGTCTTATTTTGGAAAACTAACTATATTCCCTGCATGGAAAGAATTTGGAATCGTCCCCGCCCTTTAACATATTCATGATTAAAAACACAAAATCTTCTGCCAGCAGATCAATAAAGATTTTGAAAAATGTTGCTGGTGGGCCATGAGGGCCGCAGGCCTTCCCATTTGAGAGGTTTTTGACTACCTCCAGAAGTTCCGGCTTGGTAAATGGCCGAGAAAGGGCATCCCCATCTTCCCCTGACAAGATAGGAATGTCTAATTTTCCTAGAAAGTACCTAATGGTCTGAGTCGATACATTGGATTTGGCTATACATTCGTCTATAGTGTTCTAACATCACTTCTCCCACTGTCCTAAACTCAGTGCATCTCTTCCCTGTAGTTGGGCATCTTAAAACATGAATCGTATTACAAGCCACTTGGTCCTGTGCTTGCCAGGCTTGGAATCTACCCGTGAAATTACTCTACTCATGCACTTTATGCCTGTGGGCCTGGTACGCTCTTTCAACCCCGCGGAGATACAGGTCAGAGAGTGCCTGCTTGACCTGACCAAGTAATTTTTCATTGCTTTCCATGGGGGACCTAAGATATTTATCTAGCTTCCTCTGCACTTCTTCCAATACCCAACTCTGTTGTGTATCACGCCTCCTATTTGCAACCTCCTCTGCAATCTCAATGCCTCTTATATAAGCCTTCAATGTCTCCCAGACTATACTCAGAGTGGCAGAATCCTGATTCCTATAAAAAAAATCCAGACCTGAACTCATCCTTCATCTTGCAGGTGCTCCTGGTTAAATATTCACCTTTTGGGCTGTGGCGTATCTCGATCTGGCTCTTGCAGTATACCCAGAATAAGAAAAGCGTGATCTGAGAGACATGAGTGAAGTGTGTGCTGCCCCTTAAAGTAGAAAGTTTTAGTAATCAGGAAAAAATCAACACAGGACGCACATTTAAATCGGCTGGAGAGACATGTGTAGTCTCTTTTGTTTGGCATATTGAACCTTCAGGGATCACATAGCGTCAATAATCTTAAATAATCCCTAAAGACCTTTGCCACCTTAGGTTTGGATTGCTTTTTCCCTTTCACTGAGGGGTCAATCTATGGATCTTGAAAGAAATTGAAATTCCCACCAATAATAACTTTGCCTGGGATTTGTAAGAGAAATTGAAGCAGCTCCTCATACGGTCTATCTTCTAGTGGAGCGTGGAAGCTCACAAATGTAAATCTCTCCAATGACACTTTACAGCTCACCCAACACCACCGCCCATTTTTATCACTGACAAAGTCGAGCACTCAGACCCCCAGTTTTTTGGCTAGGAAGACTGCGGTATCCCTATGAGCTGCTTACGCCAAGGCAACCCCATATAACCTACCCAATTTTTTAACATAACAAATTCCCCCGGTTTTTGCCAGGGAAGTAGGTTTCTTGTAGTAAGATTACAGAGGGATTTGCTGTTTTAACCCACTCTTCAATTGCACCCTTCTTCCTCCTATTATACAGCCCATTAACATTCCTAGAGACAACTCTTAGCATAGAATTTATCCCCGCCATTTAGTCATTTTTGAATACTGAAAAGTTGTGAGCCAAATAACTCCCCTCCTGAAGCCACCCTGTTTTGCGGTTCTTATAATCACCTTAGTTCCACGCCAATAATTTGGCATAACCCTGCTCCTGGTTCTTTTACACCAATTGCATCTTGCTCCGCCTACTTCTTCAAAGTTGGGCTCTTCAATTCTGTGTTAGGAACTCATTTTCCTCCTTTACCCAGCCTACCACCCCCTCCCCCACCTCCCCACACTGTATCACTAGAGAACTCTTCCTCTCCGTTAGCCGCCTACACCTGGGGCCCTCTCATCTGTTCAATCCGGGACCACCTCCCACCGACACCCCTATTGCGTTGTCGGTGACCCTGCTCGAGCCCTCCATCCCCCAAAGCCTCCCTACCCCAATAAGGCTCTGTGACATGGCACCCTAGTCACAAGGAGCAGCAGAGGGACGTTGATAGTAGATTAAATTGTATTAGGCTGTGCAACAAGTATGTTAATCATCACCATGAAATTCATCACCCTTATCACTTAGTTCCCCCTTCCATCCCATCCCCTCTACATTTTGTATTGAATGCAAAAGAGTCTTGGCTGTGTCAACTGTTTGTAATATATTTGATCAGTCCTTAAAAAAAGACTTTGAGTTTTGATTGCTGGACAAGCCATGCTGGGGCTCCTGCTTTTTGAAATTCAGGTATCATTTCCTTCAGCTCCCTCCTCCTCTGAGTGGTGGCAGCAGACATATCTGAGTAAATTTTAAAAGTGAAGTCGTCTGGGATCTGATATGCTTTGTTTTTAATCACATGATAAAGAATACATTCTTTAATACGAAGTTCACTGATATTGTTCAAGGATATTTTGCATTAGGAGGTTGCAATGCAGGCACTCGATGATCATGCATAATAGAGAGGTCTTGGTTTCTGTCAACTGATTCTGGGAGAACATATTGCGTGATGAGGTCTGTAATTAAGTTTGTGACAGTTTGCCTGTTTTCACGTCCTTCCGAATCCGCATGAATCTTAGATTGGATCTACATGAGCAGTCTTCGGCGTCGTCTATCTGGATCTGCAAGTCCAACAGATCTGCTTGATATTTGAAGAATGATGGCTCTAGGTGGATCTGTTTGTCTTCCAAATCTGAAACTCGTTGCTCCACCTCCTTGATACGGGTGTTAAGTTGCTGCATGTTATTACTTATCAAATGTAACTGTACTTCAGTCCTCTGATTTGCCTCTTCTTGTGAAATTTTAAAGGATTTTAGTTTACTTAATATTTGGAGGAGCAGACTTTCTGTGAGGGTGCCAATCCCTCCTTTCACTCTTTCATCTGGGGATTGAGGATCTGCCTAAAGTCTCCCCTGCTCCTTCTGTGGAGCCCCATTCTCCGAGCGGCTGGAGGGGAAGCCGGTCACTGACCCTCCCCCGAGAATACATGAACCTGCGCTGTGTTGAATATTAGAGAGGAGAATGTATTTGGAGGGCATTGAATTGCGGCTGTTTATCTGGGACCCGGTGGGGGCTTCCTTAGGCCCCTTGCCCCTCAGCACTAAATAACCAATGTAACTACCTACCGGCCGAGCCAGCCTCCTGGCTATCACTGCTATCAGATACTAAGCCAGTTCCTTGCTCTAACAGATCGAGTTCTTGTTCAGAGTTTTCAGCACTATCCAGGCTCCCGAGGTCACTCTCTCCTTGCTTCTCTGCTGCTGACCTAGTGAATTCCACTTCTAGTGTAGCACTCTGGCGAAGATTTTGCAATGTCGATATCGGAGGAGTCAGGCTAAAGACCGGGGAGGAACCTGAAACGGAGCTGTTGACTGTCTGGTGAGGCCCTCTTGTGCCTAGTTCAACATTTGCCATTTTGTCAGAGGGTGATGGGCACTAACCCCTAATGTTCTAGCCTGTTTAGCAGTTTTCAATGTTGAGCAGCCCTTGTTCTGCAAATCCCTGGGGGATCTTTGCATTGTCAAGTAAGTGTTGCACCCTACAACCCCCTTCCGTAAAGTCAAAGCACCCAAGGGCCCCAAGCCACACCTGTGTCTACACAGGCCGCTTCCGTGGCCACGCTGAGCGTCTGATAGTCTAACAGGGAGACATACTGTCGCTCCTGTTGGGTGCCCCTTTCTAAGTCCACTTATAAGTCTTCATGTATCTTGCAGTTGGTAATTGGTAGTGGTAATTCTTCTTCTTGTTCCTTTGCTGTAGAAGCCCGTGTTCCAAAAGTGACATTAATGACATCCAGCTTGTTAGAGAGGGGGGTCAGAAGCTGTCAAGGAAGGGAAGTTTCCCTCCCATTGAAATTGGGTTGTTCTTAATTTAACTTCAGGCTGATCCCTTTTTGTGATGATATTCCAGTCCGCTCAGTATCCCCCCACACAGTCTATGGAGTGTCAGCAGTATCTCAAAGAATGGTAGGGGGCTGTTTGGTCTCCATAAGGGGGGATTTGGTCTTCTGGAATACTCCACAGAGAGGGCTGCCTCCCCCACTGGCCCGATATCCCCCCTACAGTACTTCAGCCAATGGCACCTCTCTCTCCTCCACGCGAGCCTGTAGTTTGTGAGGTAATCCATGAGTTCCAAACCTTGGATCTGATCCACTGCTTCCTTTTTTGCACTCAAGGGCCTGCAGGGTTACGCGTATCGCCCACCTCACCACCTTCTGTGATTCTGGCACTCTCCCCCAGTCTGCTTCACAGCGAGTCAGGCTCCTCTGAGCATTGCTCCTCTCTGCGTTTTCCGGTGATTCAGCTGTGGATCAAGACAGGAGCTCATACGCAATGAGCCAAAGCATTCCCCGGCCTTGGACATTTTCATATTTTTTCTAACTCTTAATAGATATTTGGGCCAACCAGTTGTTGGTTTCGATGTTATTTATTTGTCCTGCATTTCTTTTCTTAGGGTATATTTAGAAATGGCTGACAATGTTTGTGTGTGATTATTTGTGTGTAAGTGGTGCTTGTGAAACCCGTTTTGTCAGGGCAGCATGTGAGGTTGTGTGCAGTGCATTTGTCCCCCAGTGATGGGTATGTGTTGTGTGATGGCCATGTGGTATGTTGGGGACATGTTGTCATGGCATTGAGTGGTGTTTGTGTTGACATGTGTCTGTTGCACTGTTGTGTGGCTTTGTGTGCTTTGCCTGTGTGCGCGTGTGTGTTTGGTGAATGGTATATCAGATACATTGTGATGTGTGTTTGCTGGGTATGTCGAATGCTGTGTTGTTTGGTTGTGTGATTGTGTGTCTGTTTATTCCCTGTTGGTGGTACGTTGTGTTGGAGGTGTGATTTGTCAATGGGCAGTGTCTATTGTGGGTGCTCGCCAATGCATTAATGGTGTTGCGGTTGTGGTGTTGTAGTGTAGTTTTGTGATGTTGTGTGTTGCTGTGTGTATTTGTGCCAGTGCTGTATTTCCGTGAGTAGGTGTGTGTTTTTGTCATGTGTGTGTATGATGGTCGTAGTGTGTGTACTGTGTATGTGCGTGTGTTTGTATGTGGCTGTCTGTGAGAGTGCGTGTCAGTGTAAGGTTACATGTTGCCCTCGCCACCTGGTCTGGATTGGTATGTTGTGTGAGCGTACAAATTTTCGCCATTTACAACAGTGACAGGTAAGTGTGTGTTCTCACGGTTGCTGTTGTTGTCTTCGGCTCTGTTTCCGGTGTTTCCGGGTGAGTAGGAGCAGCAAGAAGAGGTGTAGTTCTGGTTCCATTGCGACTCCAGACGAATATGGCTTCCTGAAGGTGAGTGTCTCCTTTTATGCAGTTGGTTTCTGCCTTGGTTTCCATTGTGGTGCGACCCTGGCGGAAACATTGGCAGTGTGCAACCTGGTAATCTGTTTTGGCGCAAACATGGTCTCTGCCGGGCTGCAGGTAGCTACCGTCGTATGTGGAGGCCAGACCGCGGTGACGGTGCTGGTGGTGCTTTGGCTGTATTTTGTTGTGAATTCCGCCATGGTCATAATATGGAGGTCTTCTCCGTTAGCCAGTTGGTGGTACAACTGCTACTGCTAACTCGGCAGTCCTGGAACCTGAAAACTCGTAATGAGGGCCTATGTTTCTCTCTCTCTAAATCATACACTGTTGTACCATAGGGAAAGAAAGTGTGTGTTGTCAAACCTAGGTTTTATTTCAGAATCGGTCACTTCTAGTACAAGATAATGTGTTTTCACATAGTTCAATACTTTTATTATTCTGTGTGCACCCTGAACAGTAAAGAAAACATGCAAATGTAGAAATGTTTTGACATAAAAAACTTCCTCCAAAATTACACCTGCCTCAAGGAGGTGTATATTTATGGTGCAAATCTCTTGTGAGTGTTAGGGATTTTCATCAAAAAACAATTGAAGGATGTTTGTGAATGTTCTTGTACCTCCCTTTTTATACCCCTTTGATGCAAAGTAGTACTAAGTAGTGCACAAAGTTACTTTGTGTTAGTTTGAAGCACTTTCCAGTGCAAAACTTGTTTAGTGCTGGAAAGTAAATTCCAAAATCAGCACTTTGTGTTGGGCCTGTGTCCCAAACTGGATGCAAACTTATGCAAAGTGTTGAAAAATGTGGCCCTCTCCATTTAGAGTTACCATCTCATCATTATATTTCTTTACATTGAGGAAACAACAGTGCTACCTCTCTAAGGTAGGAATGATGTTGGAGCTCACAGCCATTCAGCTGTTGCAACTTTTGAACTTAAAGACTGTTGGGTAATTCTGCATGGACGTGGTGTGTATGCCTTCTATTGTGTGCACAGCAATTGGAATGTGCACTTTGCCCCTCATTACAACCCTGGCGGTCAGTGATAAACCGTCAGTCCAAAAAATGGAATTATGACTATGACAAAAACCACCAACACAGACAGCCACTTTAACACTCCGACTGCCACGGTGGTAGCAACAAACACCGCGACGGTAACCGTCAACAGACAGGCGGAAGTCAATGTACCGTCCACACTATTACAAGGCACCAATCTGCCAGCTTTTCCAGGACAGTACCAACGCCATCTAAAGCACGGCGGAAACAGTGTTTGGAAGAGAAACCACTCACCTTTCGAGATTGACCGAAGAACTGGGCCTCCATGGAGACCGAACTACAGGTCTTACCAATGTTGGTGTATCTTCTCATCTACCAGAAGTATGAACGGCGGCAGCGGCGACCACGGTGAGTACTGCACCTAGCACACAGGGGAGGGGGGAGGGAAAAGAGAGTGACACACACACGCAAAACGCAACAACCCCACCCCCCACCCACAACAACACACACACACACATATCCAATAACCTCACAGTTTCACCCCCTGGAAGAACACAAGGACCAAACAAAATGAGTTTAACTAGTGTAATATTTGAACAATCAGATAGCCCAAGAGAACAGCAATTAATAAGTATACACAAATATTTACAGCACGTACACAAGTCCGTACACTCTCCCATCAAATGTCAGTGGACCAGTGATCCCAAAAAGCATGGGCAAAGCCCACACATGACACCTGCCTCAAAACGGAGAGAACACTGCAGGGACATTAGGTCGGGTAAAAACCAGGCACCTCAGGGGGAAGGGGAGGGGGGTGGTGCCTCAGCCGGATGATGGTACGACGCCACTGCTGCTCGTGGAGGCTCCATAGCCCATTGTTTGTTCCTGGGGAGTGCAAAGCCACAGTCCCTTAAGTCTCTCAAGTGGGTGGTTTGCCCACTGTTTGGTCCTGGGGAGTGCAAAGCCACAGTCTCTCAAGTCTCTCAAGTCGGTGGTTTGCCCACTGTTTGGTCCTGGGAGTGCAAAGCCACAGTCTCTCAAGTCTCTCAAGTGGGTGGTTTGTCCACTGTTTGGTCCTGGGGAATGCAAAGCCACAGTCTCTCAAGTGGGTGGTTTGCCTACTGTTTGATCCTGTGGAGTGCAACGCCACGGTCTCTCCAGTGGGTGAGATGTTCCACTGGTTCTGGAGGGGGCTTTGTGCCCAGAGTGCTTCATCCTGCCAAAGACTGGGTTAGTGGATGCTTTTCTCCACTGGTTCTGGAGGGGGCTTTGTGCACAGTGGTGCTGCTCCTGGTGTCTGGCATGTTGACTTCGTCTCACCTGTGTGTCACAGCCACAAGATGTACCCAGAACAGGTAGCATGATACTCTATGGAGGTAGACCCACACTCCATCCTGCGGTGACTTAGGCTGCCAATTGCTGGTTTATATCAGTGCTGGAGCTGGTGTCTCAAGTGGCGTGTCCAGGACATCACCTGCAGACTCTGACGGCTGCACACTGGGGATGGGGCTGACATCTGACAGAGTGGCATCGGCTGTGCACGTGTCAGTGCTGATGGTGGTGTAGGTGACGGCGGCTGCAGTGCTGGGCTGAGATCTAGACATCCTGGGACATCCTGGGATGGGAAGATGGAGGGGGTTTGGGAGTGGAGGAAGAGGTCGTGGTTGTAGGAGGTGTACGTCTGCTGAGTTTGGGAGAAGGTGCATGGGTTGGAGGCTGTTGTGAGGTGGATGGCTGTTAAGTGGGTGTGTGCCGGCATTTGTGTACTTTGGGAGGAGGGCTCACAGACACACTGGGAGAGGACACAGGGGACGTGTGAATGGTAGTGGGGGTGGTGATTGCACGTGAGCGGTGTGTAGTGATGGGCGTGCTGGTGATGGAGGTAGTAGCTGAGGGTGTAGTGCATGCAGGTGTGAGTGGAGACTAGACAGGGAGGGAGGTGGAGGATGTGGAGGAGGGGGACACAGTGGAGGCAGTGGATGTTGGTGTGTCTGCATGGGTATGCTGCTTGTGTGACTGCCTGTGGGATGTGTGGTGCTTATGTTTGCCTGAACCACTTTTGTGTGTTGATGTGTGTGCATGCTGGTCTGATGGTGTACCTGGGAGAGGCTGAGGTAGAGTGGATTGGGTCTGGGTAGTGGAAGTTGGAGGGGGAAGCTGGACACAGGGACAATGTCTGCCATCAGTGCTGGGGCCAGAGCCTGAAATGCTCTCTGTTGGGCCGCCATGCCAGAATGAATGCCCTCCAGGTATGCATTTGTTTGCTGCAAATGCCTCTCAACACCCTGGATGACACTCAAAATGGTTGACTGCCCAACAGTGAAGGATCTCAGGAGGTCAATAGCCCCCTTACTGAGGGCAGCAGGACTGACTTGGGCAGGGCCTGAGGTGCCTGGGGCGAAGAAGATGCCCGCCCACCCTCCAAGAAAAACACTGAGGGGCTGCTGGGAGGGCGGTGCTGGTAGAGGGGGTGGCAGATGTACCTGTTGTTGTACAGAGGTGCCCGCCACCGAAAGGTTAGCTCCCATCAGAGGAGGAGTCGCTGTCGCTGGGGTCCCCTCCTGTCCCCGTCGTGGAGCTCCCCTTGCCCTCCGTCCCACTGATGCCCTCTCCATCAGTGGATTCACCCTCCTGGGCCATGTGGTATGCAGCTCCCTCCATATCCAGTGCCTCTGCTCCTCCGCCAGGTGAGGCTAATGCACAGAAGGACAGGGTGACAAAACAAGAATGGGGGGGAAGACAGAGGAGACACATGGTCAATGCCAGCATCAACACTACCGTTTGCGGACACAACAAACAGTGAGCAGCCCTATGCACTAGGCCATGCACTAGCAGTTAGTAGGAAATTCACCTGCCCTTGGGGGACTATGCCTAATGCAACACAAAAGGATGATGGACGGAGTGCTGAACAATGCAAACACTCACAAGCAGTCACAGATCTGGGTTTAATCCATCGTTCTTTTTCTCACCATGCCACCCCAGTTTGGACCTAGCCATGTGCAAATCAGTCTTGACCCTGTTCCTCATGGGAACAGTCCAGCCCGAAATGCCAGGCCAGGTCCTCCCTGGACCAGAAACAAGCATTCTGGGACCGGTTTCAGGGTATCACCCTTCATCAGCCAGGCTAGCTTGAATCTAATGGCACAGTGAGCACAGGACCCACGCCTGGGCATATCCTTCCCACTGAGAGCAACTTTAGCAACACAAAAGGATGATGGACAGAGTGCTGAACAATGCAAACACTCACCCCAAGTCACAGATCTGGGTTTAAGCCATCGCTCTTTTGCTTACCATGCCATCCCAGTTTGGACCTAGCCATATGCAAATCAGTCTTGACCCTGTTCTTCATGGGAGCAGTCCACCCCGAAATGCCAGGCCAGGTCCTCCCTGGACCGGAAACAAGCATCCTGGGACCGGTTTAAGGGTATCACCCTTCATCAGCCAGGCTAGCTTGAATCCAGTGGCACAGTGAGCACGGGACCCATGTCTTGGCATACCCTTCCCACTTAGGGCAACTTTAGCAACACAAGAGGATGATGGACAGAGTGCTGAACAATGCAAACACTCACCCCCAGTCACAGATCTGGGTTTAAACCATTGTTCTTTTGTTCACCATGCCACCCCAGTTTGGACCTAGCCATATGCAAATCAGTCTTGACCCTGTTCCTCATGGGAACAGTCCAGGCCGAAATGCCAGGCCAGGTCCTCCCTGGACTGGAAACAAGCATCCTGGGACCGGTTTCAGGGTATCACCCTTCATCAGCCAGGGTAGCTTGAATCCAGTGGCACAGTGGACTGAAACGCTATTCTGCAATGAGAGGATGGTCAATAGTACTGCAGTATAATGCTTTTTTCTTTGGCTCAACTTTTTTCCTTATGCAGTATCATGCTTTTAGCTTCTGACTATTTTTAGGCCAAGCCTAGACAGCGCTTGCACTGTGTCTTTGAGACATGTTTTATATACTTTATGGGCTTTCAGTCCGCCCATTGCGTACCATTTATTTATTTAGGTGTCCTTTAAAAATCCTTGCTTCCTAGTGATTAAGCCCTCCTACTTGTCCTTCCTTTTCGTCAGATGTTCAATCCCACTGAGCAGCACCCCATTACTTGTGGACTTGTTTCGGCACACTATTTGTTTCTTTAGTTTCTGCATGTTTTTCAGGAAGGTACCATTTTCATGCTCTGTTGTGCTGTTGTAATGTGTCTCCGGCGGCATGGGAAGGCTATGATTTCAAGCACAATTGAAAAAAGGCCTGTAAATCATGTTCCTTTCTCACTTTTATTTTCCTTAGCTGGCTAGCACTCTATTTGCAGGTCAGCTGTCTTCCCTCATAGGTGCTTGCGGGGCACAGATGCTTAGTTTACATTCCTTGAGAAGCATGGAAATCTGCTTTCTAAGGTTTTTCCCCCCGTGAGTGCTTACTTTGCGTAGTTACAACTATTGTAGCAGTTGCTCATTTGTTTAGTTGGGGGTGGGGCAGAGTTTTCTGCCATTTTTTGCCTGGTGCTTCTAATGCTACAGCTTTAAATGAAGGCTTCACAGATTACTGCATGTTTTTTTTGTTCTTTCCAAACAGTTCCCCATTCACATTTCACTATTTTTTTCCTGGTGATATGCTTAGGGAAGAACATCTCAGATTTTCTTTTCTTCCTCTGAAATTCAGAATTCAAAGTCATGTGCAATTCCGGTTTGTACCCAAATTGGGAATCCTGCAAGTTCCAGAAATAAGGAAGAGCACATGTGAATAGAAATATCATACCAGTGGTAGTTGGGTGCTATCCAACTACCAGATCACATAACATAGGGCCACATGTTCTATGTTTTTTTCTCATTGCAAGCAGCCCGATTCACAGAATCAGGTTGTTTACGACAAGAAAAAAAGCATTTGGCAATGCACAAACCCAATTTTGCTATTGGGTAATCTCTTTATCGAAACACAAATGGAGTTTGCGAGTCGAAATTAGGAAGGTGCGTTCCCTTCCTAATTGTGAGTTGCACTACGATGTCTGATTATTTTGTGATGGTGAATGCAGTCACAAAACAATCACAGTTAGCATCAATTTCAAATTGGTGCTAACCCATTCGCTAACAGGGAAGGGCCCCCATGGGACACCTTCCCCTTTGTGTATAGTTGTGAAAATATGTTTCATGGACCACTGCCTGCTATGAAATAATGAAAAGAAAACTTTTCTTTTTTGTTTTTGAAATCCATCCTGTTTTCCTTTAAGGAAAACAGGCTGCATTTCTGCACACAAAACAGTCTTATTTAAAAGCAGTCACAGACATGGTGGTCTGCGGTCCCAAGCAGGCCACCATCCCTGTGAGTGCAGCTATTCCCAATGGGGTCACAATATGCGACCTACCCCATGAATATTAACGAGATAGGTCATTTGAAACCCCATTGGGAATCACAAAGAGTGTGAGGTACACTGTTGTACATATGGTAATGCGACTCGCAAATGAATCGCAAATTGCGAGTCGCAAAACTCTGGATCGTACATCTGGCTCATAGTACTTTGGGGGCAATGGCAGTAGTAAGAAATGCAATTCATGTGCTGAAACACAACACTATGCTATATCATAACATAAAAAAGGATAAAATACCATAAGCACACGTCAGTGCCAAACGAGTACTATGTAGCTCTGTACAAAAACTATCACACAATTACATAAAGAAACATTATATAACATAAATAACAGAACACATTTTCGCTTGTGCATGAAACTGATTTTCAGCATGAAGGTGAAGTTAACATTGTGCTTTGTGTCTAATTTTCAAAACAGAGGTAAAGTGCCACACATGGATTCATGTCAGTGTTCCAAAAACAGGAAGCAACTGGTAGCACAGAGTTTGTCATGCTCAAGTTCATTAGTGAAGGCTTTAACGTCTGTCACATCAGTGCACTGGGGGCTATGTTAAGACACAATACATCTGGCAGGCCCTATCAATGAAACACAAGGTGCTCTTCAAAGTGCTGCACAGCTCTGAAGCCACTGGAAACCACGTGGGATGTGGGGGCGTGAACTTTCATCTGTGTGCAGACATGGACAATTGCCCAGAAGGAAAATTGTTTATGGCTAGAGGCATGATACTGCTCACACATTAAGGGTCTCATTCTGACCCCGGCAGTCAATGACCGCCGGGGCCAGGGTCGGCGGGAAGCACCGCCAACAAGCTGGCGGTGCCCCGCAGGGCATTCTGACCGCGGCGGTTTAGCCGCGGTCAGAAGAGGAAAACCGGCGGTCTCTCGCCGGTTTTCCGCTGCCCAGATGAATCCTCCATGGCGGCGCAGCTTGCTGCGCCGCCATGGGGATTCAGACACCCCATACCGCCATCCTGTTCCTGGCGGTTCGCCCGCCAGGGACAGGATGGTGGTATGGGGTGTCGTGGGGCCCCCGTAAGAGGGCCCCACCCTGAATTTCAGTGTCTGCTTTGCAGACACTGAAATTCGCGACGGGTGCAACTGCACCCGTCGCACATTCCCACTCCGCCGGCTCCATTCAGAGCCGGCTTCCTCGTGGGAAGGGTGTTTCCCACTGGGCTGGTGGGTGGCCTTTTGGCGGTCGCCCGCCAGCCCAGTGGGAAACCCAGAATAACCGCAGCGGTCTTCTGACCGCGGTGCGGTATTCTGGAGGGGGGAACTCTGTCGGGCGGCCTCCGCCGCCCGCCAGGGTTAGAATCACCCCCTAAGACTCTATTTACCAATAGGGAGGAGTACACATGGTTATTACTGCTAGGGTTGTGCTGTAGGGCAATCAGGCAGAGTCTTGTGGGCTGGTTTTCCAGGTCAGTGAATGTGCTGGTTTTTGGCTGTCTATGTTTTTTTTTAATAGTCTGCTGGGCAGGTATTAACTGTTGATTTGACTGATATTAAAAAACACATTGCCCACAGCAAGCTCAAATCCGTGCAGTCTTCCATATCTTACAAAACAATTATAAAGAGTGTCTTTATAAGTTCAAAATTGCCCCAATTTCCATACATAGGTCAATTCTTTAGGTAGCTAAGTGAGTGATAGGGACCACTTTTGTTTTGATGACCGGGCCTATTTTCTGTCCCAGTCCAAACCTGATTACTGCATCCCACAATTACTCATACCCTAGGTGTGAAAAATGCATCCGTTTTGCATGGCATAATGAGGCACATCTTGTGGAATCAGCACACTAACAATCTATTGCATGTTTTTTCATTCCCATCACAATATGATTTCCAGGCTTTTTGTGAAAAATGTGTTGAAAAAAATGCTATAGCAGTGTCTGTGTGTGGAAACTACAACATACGGTTGTTACTCCACAACTTAGAATCCTGATTTGTGCACAAACTTCTACTTGCACACAGGTACTCATTTTAAGTGCCCTATAGAATCCCAATATGTGTATTAACTCCTTTTACTGCACATGTTAGGATGCATAGTCATGAGTTCTCTCATGCATGGGAAATGTGCAAGTGCATTAAGATTGCATCCCTGTAATTTTCCTTTGTCAATTCTAGCAGATCAAACCTGCCAACATTTACAGCAAGATAATCTGTATGCTTTTCCTCATTTGGAGGGGGGACTCATCATAGGTGGTATTTATTGCACCTACTTAAGTTCGTATCCTCCGGTATTGTTTTTTTAGGTAATGCAATCAGAAGACAAATTGGGCAGGATCTGAGGAGCATGGCGTGAAAGTGCATTGTCCATAATGATGTTGCGCTACTGCACCATGTCTACTCCACACAATGGGGGTTATTCCAACTTTGGAGGAGGTGTTAATCCGTCCCAAAAGTGACGGAAAAGTGACGGATTTACCACCAGCCGTATTACGAGTCCATTATATCCTATGGAACTCGTAATACGGCTGGTGGTATATCCGTCACTTTACCGTCACTTTTGGGACGGATTAACACCTCCTCCAAAGTTGGAAAAAACCCCATAGTCACTCCACTTTATGACACTCCACTCTGCGTCCCTCCACTATATGCCACACTAATCTACCCCAATCGACCCCACTCCACTCCACTCAAATCTACCCCACTCCAATCTATTCCACTCCACTTCACTGCACCCCAATCTACCCCACTCCACTGCAGTCTACCCCATTCCAATCCAATCTCCCCCAATCCATTCCAATCCATCCCACTCTACCCTAGTATATCCCACCCAACTCCACTCCAAAGTACCACAGTGTACCCCACTCTATTCCAATCTACACCACTTCACTCCATTCTAACCCAGTCCACTCCAATACACTCCACTCCAATCTGTCCTACTCCACTCAGCCCTATCTCATCCACACTCCCATCTATCCCAGCCTACCTCTATCCACTCCAATCTACCCCACTCCATTCATCTACCCCACTCCACTCCAATCTACCTGACTCTAGAGCACTACAATCTACCTCAATCCACCCCACTCCATCCCAATGCATTCCACTCCAATCTACCCCATCCAATCTACTCCACTCATCCCACTCCACCCCACCCCACTCAAATATATCACATTCAACTCCACTCCAGTCTACCCAACTGCAATCTACCAGACTCAACTTCAATCTGCCCCACTCCAGTCTACTGCACTATAGCCCAATCTACCCCATTCGTCTACCCTGTGCTACACAAATCTACCCCACTCCAATTTACTCTAATCTATTGCACTCTACTCTACACATATCAACCCTACTTAATATCCTGGGGCCTCTATATGCAGACTCTCAGAACAACAAATGTCTGATATCTTTTCCTGGGAAAGTTGGCAACCCATGCATACGAGGCCCTGAACGCAATGTGCAGTATGGCAGAGAGTTAACACGTGCCATGCCACTGCGCGCAGCTCTAAAGCTGGAATTATATATTCATGTGAAACGGGACCTTCGGAACATTAGAAAAATGCACCGCGCCCATCAAAACACCCACTCCAGTTCGGCAACAGAGCTCTATGCTCTCAGAGGTGTCCACCAACTGAAACCACACGCCCTCTCTTTGAACTCAAGCACTCTCCTGTGGTCTGAAACATTAAATGAACCAGCACGTTTAAGAGCGTCAGTAATCTGAGTCAGCAAGCCATCGCGCTCTTCCCTAAAGAATCATAGAATACTAAAGAGTAATTAAGGGGAAAAAGAACTGCTGGCGTACAGCTAATCCCTTAGCATCACTGCTGAACCGAGGTACAAGATCAACTCTATTTACTCTAGCCTGCTCTGTGTCCCCTTCCCTTTGCCTAGAATGCTCCAGAGATGACAACGAGGCTGTTAGTTTACTACGGCGTTCAGCCGCTGGCATACAGAGGAAAACATTATTTTGGGTCGAGGCCTACCACTCTCGCCACCAAATAACAATCTCCTACAGCCAAGGGATAAATAAATCTGCTTAGAGTAGGCTTGTGATTTACAAAAAAGTCTTCATACACACGATAAACTCGAATGACAAAAAAAAGTCTTCATACACATGATAAACTCTATTACTGAAGCTGCCTGTGGAGGATATCGCGCTTTCATTGCAGAGCAAGTTCACAAGTGCAGTTAATTTAATATAACTACACCTTGTATAGGGGCTGCGAAGACAAATTAATTTGCTGAAGGCAGAATGCCTGGGCTTACAGTCCCCGCCACTACGTTCTGTACTGGAATGAACTCCTGAGGGTGAAAACGTCCCAATCCAAATAAATGATGAATGTTAGGCTGTGTCTGGTTTGCTTTTTTGAATAATATATCTGGCAGCAATTAATTTCTGATTTACGTATGGGTTAAAAGGACTGTATAATGATTATAAACACCTATCGAGTACCAAAATATGTGCAATTTTCAGGCACGGAATATGTGACAATTCACCGCCATGGCATCAGGAGTACGTTTGCCTAGCACAGGTGACTGACGCTTCCAGGTCCATACACAATAACAAATATAACATGCGTATTTCTAGAGAGCACATTCATCCCAAAGCAGGTCCCTTGGTGCTATTGCCAAATAATCAATATTTATTTTGAACTCCTTGAACAGTACTCGTGTTATCAACCTCAAAAGTATCAAAGGCCCCTTCAAACTACGAAGATTTGAAACTAGTCCTGGAGTCAAAGAGAAATCCCTAGATTTGATGCTTTATTCCATTGAGCCACGAGAATGAGCCAGTTATTTACTGGTAATCTTCATTACCCCGTTTAGAAATCTTCCCTCTCCCAGTCCTAAACCAATGAGGTTGCCCTCCTCCCTGGCAGCCCACACATTCCTCAGTTTTAGGATTTTTGTTAAGAGACCTAGGATTCTCAAGAAGTCTGTCTTTATATCTAGTACTTGATGACATACATAATTTGACCCTCTTTTACAGTGCCACCAGGCGTCAACAGACTAAGGGGCATATTTAAGGAAAGTGGCGCTGCACCTAGTGCAGCGCCACTTTTTTTGCACCCTTTAGTGCCCCTCTACCGCCTCCATTTGAGCTCCGTATCTAAGATACGGCGCACCATGGTGCAGGGTAGGGGGCAATTGCATCATTTTTATTGATGCTATTGATGTACTCTGCAGGAGTAGCACCAAAATACTGGCACTACTCCTACAGAGTACACTAGGGTCCATTATGAACAAGAGCAGACGTGAAAAGTGCCATAAAAAATGATGCAAATAAATCTCTTACAGTTTCTTGTGGCATTTTTTCGGCTCCCTTAATATGGGAATGCCCCTTTGCATACATTATGCCTGGCACAGGCATAATGTAGCGCAAAGGGTTTCAAAGTGGAGCAATGCATGCATTCCGCCACTTTGATAATATCGAGCATGGATTTTGGCCTCGCTGGGCCACATAAGTGTAAAAAGATGATGCAATGTGGCTCAAGGTGGTGCTAGGGGCTTACAAATATGCCCCAAAGTGTGTGTGCACTCATCATAGAGGCCAAGCCCAACCAAGGGCGTACAAATAATAGAGCTTTGGCCCGCTCAAGGCCACATCCAAATAGGGTGCACATGGTGTCTTGGCTGCTTCATTCCACTAACGCCTGCCGGCCTACCAGCTGGGGTCCTGCAGCTCCCTCCCACCTCACTGAATGCAACTCCATGTGTGAGCTCACTCACCAAGGCCTATATTTATACTTTTTTTAGTGCTACATTTGCATGTTTTTTTGACGCAAAAGCGGCGCAAACGTACAAAATACAATTGTATTTTCTAAGTTTGTACCGCTTTTGCATCAAAAAGCGGCACAAATGTGGCACTAAAAAGTATAAATATAAGCCCAAGTCCTCTGCCAAGGCCCCACTGCTGCCTCAGGGCATGGGCTCAACTAATGGGGAGCATGGCCCTCCCTCCTCCCATCAAGGACCGTCAGTGCCTGAAGGCGGCACCAGCGACAAGGGAGAATGACAGAGTACTGTCCCTGTGCTCACCTGTTCGCTCCCGTACAGCATGCCCTGACACCCAGTGGCCTGACTGTGCCTGTCTCAAGACTACACTTCACCTGCAGCCCTCCATCATCATTTGGAGGCGCTCAATAGGATGGCACACACAGCTCCTGCTCAGCCACTGTCCTGGCCTTCTGAACCATCTGTGCTGATTTAGATCCAGCATGTCTGTCTTTCTTTGGGCACCAGCCAAATCTGCAGGCTTGGCTAGGTCAATTTATACTTTCTTCGCAGCGCGAAGAAAGTATAAATATGGGCCGGAGAGTCTTAAATCCTTATAAAACAGTGAGAACGCTGTTAGGTCACAAAAGTACCTGGGTAGCGTCAAAATAAAGCCGCATGGGCGAGTGTGCGTCGGAAAAGGCCAGCGATGTGTTGATTTCTCTCTCGCAAGCGAGACCATGCGTCGTTGCTCCTCCAGTCAGGTTGGCGTGTGTTGTTTCTTCTTTCCTGCAAGAGAACAATGCATTGATCTGGACAGGCACCTCGGGTCTTAGCAGGCTTTGCATTAATTTTCCGTGCTCAGCGATGTTGTGCAATCTGGTCGCATGGTGTCAAGAAACCGTGCTGTGTGGGGGCTTGCACCGTTTACAGCAGCCGCTGCTGGTGTTGAGCGTCATTTCTCCAGCCGTGCTGCATTGATCATCCAGCCGCGATGCAGGTGGAGCATTGATCTTAGCCACGAGGCAGTCAGTGTGTCATTTATTATCCACGGGGCGGGTGGTGCATCGAAAGATTACAGGCACAGCGATCTTTGCATTGATTTCTGCCCTTTTCCACCAGCTGCACCTTTCAAGGGCCAAGAGACAGGTTAGGGCACCACTTGGCAGGTAGCACTCTCAGCAGGAAGCCCAAATGCTGTCAGAGATAAGTCTTGGTTGTCCCTGAGATTTCAACAACAGGAGGCAAGCTCAGTTCAAGCCCTTGGAAAGTTTTCACCAGTGGGAAGTCACACAAAAGTCAGTCTTTATCCTCTCTCAGGTAGAAGCAGCTACTGCAGTCCTATCTAGCAAAGCACAGTGACAGGCAAAGGTGCATTACTCCTCCTACAGCTTCTCCAGCTCTTCTCCTTGGCAGAGGTTTCTCTTGGTTCCAGCAGTAAACTGATTTTCAGGGGTTTTGGGTGCTCTTTTTATACCCCTTTCTGCCTTTGACGTAGGCCTACTTCAAAGAGAAGTCTCTGTTGTTTTCAAGATCCTGTCTTGCCCAGGCCAGGCCACAGACACACACCAGGGGGTTGGAGACTGCATTGTGTGAGGGCAGGCACAGCCCTTTTAGGTGTAAGTGACCACTTTTTCCTTACCCATAGCCCATATGGCCCATCAGGATATGCAGGCTACACCCCAGCTCCCTTTGTGTCACTGTCTAGAGGAGAGGTGCAAACAGCCAAACTGTCAAACTGACCCAGACAGGGAATCCACAAAGAAGCAGCGTCACAGAATGGTTTAAGCAAGAAAATGCCTACTTTCTAAAGTGGCATTTTCAAACACACAATCTAAAAAACAACTTCACTAAAAGATATATTTTTAAATTGTGAGTTCAGATACCCTAAACTCCATATTCCTATCTGCTCCCAAAGGGAATCTGTGCTTTAATCACATTTAAAGGCAGCCCCCATGTTAACCTATGAGAGAGACAGGCCTTGCAACAGTGAAAAACAAATTTGGCAGTATTTCACTGTCAGGACATGTAAAACACATAAGGACATGTCCCACCTTTAACAAACTGTAGTAGGGTCACTGTGGTATCCCTATTCTATGCGTCTTCAATGAGGTATAAACAGGCCAGGTAGTTGTATTGCTGGGTCAAACTACGTTTATTATGACCTCCAGATTGGTCACACCTTAAGTGTTATTCTGGGTCTCACAACAAATAAACAAAAACAAAAAAAAATACAATTAAAAACAACAACTAAGAGCAACTATGGGAAACCTTGTGTCTTAGCTCAGCGTCTGTTTCTGCCTCTCTTTTATTTTGTCTCTTGGTTCCCTGTAAGTTGTGGTTCACGGTTATGTTTCTCTTGTTCTTTTCCAGGCCCTTCTCCAGTCTTCACTGTGCCTCCGTGCCCATGGACATGTAAACAACCAACTCAGGCAAGTGCTTTCTTTTGCTATATATGTATATATTTATAGGTATTTTGTGCCAGAGCAAATAGCATGCTCCCAATAGCCTCTTTGTGACTCTGAACAGGTCCCTGTGCCAGACCCCTTGTGATCGTTGATTCCCATCCAGCTTTCCCACCTCTTTCCCAGCCCGAGCCTTCTTCAAAAATGGAAAAACTTATCTAGCAACTGGGACCGTACCTGATGAAGTGACGTGTCTCTGGGCTCCTTTCCACATCGTGCTCCTCTCCGTGGCCTCTTCCCGATGGTCCCCAGCTTCCTCTCATCTTCTTCATACGTCTTCTTGTTCTGTCGTCCCTCTACTCTCGTCTCTCTCTGGTCTTCCTCTTCACTCCTCTACCTGGCAGGCACCTCCTCCTATGCACATCTCCTCCCTCCTAAAGCTATCACGCTCTTTGGGATTCACCAGTGTTTTTCCTTCCGTCCCCCCCAGGGGCACTCGCCTGGTGGCCCGGGGTCTCTGATGTACTCAGGGGTCACGGGAGAGGTTAGCACACTCTCACACATTCTTTCACCTTGGGGTGGCCGATTTGGCCATGTGTCCACAGGGTGTCAGGACAAGAAATCCGCTTTGTCCTGAGCCGAGTGCTGGAGTACCTGGAACACAAAAGGTTGAAAGGCTAAAGACCAATGTATTACCCTGGGGTTGGTTTCCTTATGACGAGCTAGCCACGTCAATGGGGCATGATCTGTAAGGAGGGTGAAGGGCCATCCCAACAAATAATACTGGAGAGCCTTGATAGCCCACTTTATAGCAAGACATTCCTTTTCCAGGGTTGGGTAGTGTCTCTCCCTTTGTAGCAGTTTCCTACTGATGTACACAATGAGGTGCGCCCTCCCTTCCTCGTCATCCTGTGATAAGACGGCACCTTGTCCTTGGTCTGAGGCATCCGTTTCCAAGATAAATGGCTTGTCAAATTCAGGGGACCACAAAACAGGATTTGAACATAGTATCTCCTTGAGTTTCTTGTAACTGTCATATTGGGGGCCTGTCAGCTGGGGTATTTTATTCGGTCAATTTTTCACTAGCTTTTCCGTGAGGGCTGCTGCAAGCGTGGAATAGTGTGGGATAAAGCAACAGTGGTATCCCACCATTCCTAAGAAGGACAGTAACGTTTTGGGAGGTGATATTCCCGTAATGGCTTCGGTTTTGTCTACTTGAGGGAGGATCTGTCCCTGTTCTATAACAAATCCTAGATAATCAATGGAATTTTCGGCGATGTTATATTTTTCAGGATTCGCCGTTAATCCAGCATTCCTTAGGGTCTGAAGTATTAGTGATAAATGGTCTAGGTGTTATTTCCAATTGCAGCTGTGGATGACGATGTCATCCAAGTATGTAGCAGCATATTCTTGGTGAGGCCTCAATATTTTATCCATAAGTCATTGAAATGTGGCTGGTGTGCCATGTAACCCAAACGAGAGGACAGTTAAGTGATATAGGGGGTCAGGACCGCGGATGCACCGCCAACAGGCTGGCGGTGCATCCTTGGGCATTCTGACCGCGGCGGTACAGCCGCGGTCAGAAACGGGAAACCGGCGATGTCCCGCCGGTTTCCCGCCACCCTAGGGAATCCTCCATGGCGGCACTGCAGGCAGCGCCGCCATGGGGACTCCGACCCCCTTACCGCCATCCTGTTCCTGGCGGGTTTCCCCGCCAGGAACCGGATGGCGGTAACGGGTGTCGTGGGGCCCCTGGGGGCCCCTGCAGTGCCCATGCCAATGGCATGGGCACTGCAGGGGCCCCCTAACAGGGCCCCACCTAGATTTTCAGTGTCTGCCAAGCAGACACTGAAAATCGCGATGGGTGCAACTGCACCCGTCGCACCTCTTCCACTCCGCCGGCTCCATTCGGAGCTGGCATCCTCATGGAAGGGGGTTTCCCACTGGGCTAGCGGGCGGCCTTTTGGCGGTCGCCCGCCAGCCTAGCAGGAAACTCAGAATAACCGCGGCGGTCTTTTGACCGCGCAGCGGTATTCTGATGGCGGGACATTGGCGGGCGGCCTCCGCCGCCCGCCAATGTCAGAATGAGGCCCATAGTCCTGTAGGAGTGGAAAAAGCTGTATTTTCTTTATCCTGGGGATTAAGAGGAATCTGCCAATATCCTTTGGTGAGGTCTAGGGTGGTGAGATGTCAAGCTTGTCCTAGTTGTTCAATCAATTCATCAACCCGCAGCATGGGATATGTGTGAAAACTAGATTTAGCATTGAGCTGGCGGAAGTCTATGTGGAACCGGATAGACCCATTCAGTTTTGGCACCAGAACAACTGGGGAACACCAAGGGCTATTGGATGGCTCAACTATACCTGCATTTAGCATTTCCTGGACTTCCCTTACTATGACCTGTCTTAGAAATGCGATATGGTTTTAAGAGCCCTACTTTCCCCTCCTTGATTATTATAGTATGCTGGATTAACATGTTTTTCCAGGTATTGCAGAAAAAACATCCTTGTGTTTATTAAGGAGAATGGTTATTTATTTTCTTTGTTGCTCTGAGAGATCAGGGCCAAGCCAGGGTAATTCATTTTCCCCTTCCTCCGAACGTGGAAATAACAAGATCTCTAATGGCTTTGTCTGATTTATAAGTAATACAATGCCTTCTGTCGAGGATGAGGGGGTTTTCCTCTTCCCAGATTTTAAGAAGGTTGATGTGGCATATGTGTCCTTTCTTAGGGGTGGAAGACATCTCGACTTGATAGTTACCGGAGTTACTTTTTCTATAGCCCTATAGGGACCCTGCCACTTGGCTAATAACTTGTTTTCTGAGGAAAGTAATAGAACTAGGACCTTACTAACTATAGGCATTTCTCTCAATTTTGATCCTATGTCATATCTCCTCTTCTGTTTCTCTGGGGCCTCTTCTAGATGAACCCTCACATCTTCCCATATTGAATGTATATTGTCTTTAACTGCTATGTGCATTCTAGGATATCTTGACACTCCTCTTTCCTCTCTTCCCACTGTTCGGCAGCCATATCCAGTAGGGTGCTTGGCTGCCTACCAAAAAACAAATCAAATGGACTATGTCCGGTCAAGGATTGTACGTGTGTTCGGATGGCGAATAGGATTAGGGGTAACTTTTTGCCCCATTCCCTCCCTGACTCTGCTATTGTTTTCTTCCTGAGGGCCATGATGGTTCGGTTGTATCTCAACTAGACCATCAGTTTGTGGATGATAAACCGAAGTATGTATATGACCGGACATAAATGGAGTACCTTAATCAGTTAGAAGTTCTTGGGGAAACCCTACTCGGAAAAAAAAAACAATCATAGCATGGACTACATTTTTGGTTGTCATGCTGGTGACAGGAATGGCTTCCGGATAGCGGGTAACATAGTCTACTAATACCAAAATATATTGATAACCTCTGGTTGAGGACAAAAGGGGACCTACCAAATCCATGTCCACCTGAGAAAATGGTACATCTATGATGGGTAAAGGAAACAGTGGGGCTTGGGGACTGAGGACGGATTGGCCAACTGGCATTTAGGGCAACTGTTACAGAACCTCCGTATATCGGAGAATACCCCAGGCCAATAAAAGCGACGCAATAGCTACTCCTAGTCTTTTTCTCCACCGTAGTGCCCACCTCCCACCTGCTAGATGCAGTACCTACACGCTGAACGGGTTGGGAACAACCAGTTGGGATTTTAGCGTTCCTTTCTGTTTTAGAGTTCTATATAATAACCCATTCTTTATAAGGAAATAAGGACCCACCTGACCTGTTGGTTCGGAGACAGCAGAGTCCTAGGCATGTTACAGGGAGGGGTCTTTCCTCTGGCTCACTCTAAACTGTCCCGGAGTAGACAATGCCATTTTCTCTGTGGATGAAAGATGGAAACGGTTTGGGGTTATCTGTTTGTTCTGTTCTCTCTTCTCCCGTTTACTTAATTTGGGTCTTCCCTTACCCAGTTCAAAAAGGGTGTTAGAAAAGGGAGCCTCCTTTACCCAAGCATTTGTTGTGTTCAGTTCCCTCACGCTGTCTATCAGATTCTGGAAATCATAGTAGTCAGTTTCAACAATCATGTCTTCTACCAGGTGTGGTACGCCCCCTACTATTATCTTTTCTTCCTGCCCTTTCCATTCCATTGAGACTTCTGCCATTGGATAGGCTTTACTGTCCCCATATATACAGTAGATGAGCACAGTCTTTCCTTCTTTCTACTGGTCGTCAGATACCCGGACGGCATTAATCACTGTTTGGCTACACCCTGAGTCAATCAACACTCAAGTGCGGGTCTGATTCACTTTCATTACTTTTACCAAATGTGGGGTCTTTTCTCCTGACCATAACACCCTACCCCTAGTCAATCCTATCTCCATGGGTTCGGGGTTGGGTAGCTTAAGGGGATAATTACGGGCAATATGTCCCCATTCGCCACAGTTATAACATTGAGGGTTTTGGTTTGGCTCTCTAGCGGGGAAGCGCATACTCAGGTTACTCTCAAGCGGAGTTTGAGAACGTGTCTTCTGAGCAGGAAGGCTATTTCTCATTGCTAATATTGCTCCTTTTCCTGGATATGTCGGGGGCCCTATGGAATGCACAGGCTAGTTCTATCGCAGAGGTAATAGTGACTCCGGGATGTTGTTTAATCCAGTTTCGAGTACTGGTGTGTAAACCTTCCAGAAATTGTACTAAGAGTATAGTTGGGATGACCTCCTCCTTTGTATTGTGTAGGGGTTTTAACATTTCCTATCTAAATCCTGTACTCTATAAAAGAGGGCTCCATGGTTTTCAGAGGGAACCCACTTAATCCTATGGAATTTTTGTCAATAATGTTCTGTGTCCAACCCCACCCTCTCCAATATGACCTTCTTAATGTCCTCGTAAGGGGTGGTTCCCCTGGGTTTACTGCTTGAAAAGCGGCCTGCAATGTGCCTGTCAAGAGAGGGGCTACATATTATCCCCACCGATCCTGTGGACAGTTTGCAGAGGTGGCCACCCCTTCAAAATTTGTAAAGAAAGCTTCAGAGTCTTCCCCTTCCTGCTTTTGTAATATGGAACTCAGTACATTCGGATGCACCGTAGTGGAGGCTATTGTGTCTGTAAGCTTCTGTAGTGCTGTGTTATGGACTAACTGGTTGTTCGCTATAATGGTGGCTTGGCTTTTTAGAGCGTTCTGTAAGGTCTCTCTGTCTGTCTGGGCTTCCCTCAGTTGTTCTTCCCACACTAGTTGGAGATGTCGCTGGCCCTCAGCCAATTGATTGATCATATCCTTCAGGGTGGGTTTTATCTCCATCATCGCTTCCGTTGCCCTCTCGTGAGGGTGTCTGATCCCACTTCTGACACCACTGTACTAGGGTCCCTGTGGTATACCTACTCGCCTTTGATGAGGTATAAACAGGCCAGGTAGTTGTATTGCTGAGTGAAACTATGTTTATTATGACCTCCAGATTGGTCACACTTTGAGTGTTGTTCTGGTTCTCACAACACATAAACAAAAATAACATGTAAAAAAAAAAAAAACTAGGAGCTACTACGGGACTCCTTGTGTCTTAGCTGTTTCTTCCTCTCTTTTATTTTGTCTCTGGTTTCCCTGAAAGTTGTGGTTCACAGTTATGTTTCTCTTGTTCTTTTCCGGGTCCTTCTCCAGACTTCACAGTGCTTCCGTGCCCATGGACATGTGAACAAGAGAACAGAGGAACCAACTCAGGTAAGTGATTTCTTTTTTTTTCTTTCAGGTTTATGCATGCAAAGGGGGGGGGGTCGAGAAGTGAGGTTGTGTGGTATTGTGTATGTTTAAAAGTATGTCTTATAATGTTGACTACATCATTGAAATAATAAATATGTATCTCTTTAATACTACAATTATAAAAACTAACAAATCTAACCATACATAATTACATAAGTACAGTATTATTTTTGTATGGTCTTTGCTCTCTGGTTGCACTTCTCCTTTTCTCCTCTTTACTATTTTCCATACTGGCACGTAGAATGAAAGTCCTCATCATGGATATACACTATTTAACATCATTTGATTGGATGATATGCGACTCACCACCATTAAATAATGGATCAGTATATTAGATACTTACACTCTATACTATGCCATATACATCATTGGATGTTAATGGCCGTTCTCTTTAGCTCAAAGTTTTGTTGTCCATGACTTTTCTTAAAATGATGATCCTTTTTCAAAATAGCCACCGTACTCGAGAACTAATATTTATAGGCATAGCTGGATTGGTAGTTAGAGTCGCTTTTGCTTTGTGATTGATTAGGCTCACTGTAGAGGAGTTGTCATGTATGGATGGCTCTTCGAAAAATATTTGGAGATGGAGAGTGACTGTGTTAACATTTTGATTGGTGGTCAGTGTTGCTTTCATCCGTGGCGGGATGAAGGATCAGTATAAAATGGCCGCCATGTTTGTGCAGATTTTTCAGACAGGTTCAAAAACAGCCTAGTATTCTTTGACACCCTGGTGATATTGCCAATGATAATAGATTGGCTGTGGGTATGTTCTTTATATGTAATTGACTGTTCAAAGATGGCGCCCATAGTAAACACAATGTTTACGACGCGCTTTTACATATGCACGAGATAGCGCCCCCCCTTTTCTATTTCTACTTCCTATATGAGGGCGCACTGTGCGAGTTACGAGCTGATTGATGCTGAACATGTATGCCGTCTGTTCTCCGTGATACTTTGCAGTTCACTAAGGTAATTAGACACAACACTTTTTACTCTTTGTTTTAAGGTGTCGGTAAGCACATTGAGTAAAGGCTAATACAACATTTAGAGACTTGATATGTAGCTATTCTATCTGGTTGTCTTTAAAATAATTTTTGATTATTACATCTTTACTACAATTGGCTTAATATGTCACTTAACAATGAATGTCAATCATAAGGTTTGAGGACATACATATAGATACATAGGGTGTCCACATGATATGATGCTAACACTGTAATGTTATCAATGTGGTTCCCACTTGGTTTATTTCAGATGTGTCTTGTGTGAGATGTTTGAGGATTGTTGAGACATGTGAATCCTTTCTTATAATTGTGAAAGTTGGCGTATAATGAAGAATATTAACCACAAATAAAATTCGACATATACAGGTTGGTGGACATACTGAGTTAGATACTTTGTAGCATTTCAACTTTTCATCATTTTATGATAAATTTAAACTTATTTCCGTATATCTTTAGTGACTTTTTGGAATACTATGGATCAAAACATTTATAAGGAGGTATGATTAACAATTTAACTCATGCCAGTGTGGAATTTTGTTATTCACAAAACCGTTCTTCTGTTTACAATTTCAAATCATGGACTGCTTATGGTTTTCTTTAGAATCTTCATCCTACTCTTATTCTTGGTCTCTCTTTCAATTTCATTTGGACACTAGGTTGCAGGCTTTGTTTGGATTGGATTTCACACACAAGGTTGTGGTGGTTATGGTGTGTGGCTTGTCTTTTTGTACAGCTCTCAACAGTTACTAATTTGACACCTGTATTGGCACGCATGGTGTCAATATATTGAGAGGTTGCAATTTCTATACTGATTGGTGTTTTGTAATTACATTGTCTGTAACAATATTTTAATTCTTATTGTTGTTTGATCAGCCTTGATAAAGTCCGCAACAGGACGAAACACGTGTCAGCTGAATCCTACAAATACAAGCAAGATTGTTCTTTGATGGACTTACTTTAGATTTAATTGATTTCTTTGACTGAATTTTGTAAAAAGAAGTGTATAAGTATTTAAATGGACCCATTGTTGACTCATTTGTTCAAACTGGTTGGTTTTCATACAAACATATCTCAATACTGTTGAAATAGGGTTAGCATGGGATATATTTTGAAATGTAAATAATCATGTTAATTAAATAAGTTTTATTTGTACTTGCCACATACTAGTTGTACTATTTGTTTATTTTTTTGTTTTCACTGTGTATCTGATTATCTTATTGTAATATTTGTTATTGATTGCAGATCCTTGAATCCGTCATGATAGACAGCTAAGAACTTGTATATCCGTGTGCTCCACAAGTAGTTTTTTGTGGTTATTGTGCACACCTGGTGACGTGGTGTGTGTATATATATATATATATATATATATATATATATATATATATATATATAGGTATCTTGTGCCAGAGCAAACAGCATGCACCCAATAGCCTTGTGACTCTAAACGGGGTCTTACGACTCATGTGCTCCCCGTCCAGCTTCCCCACTTTTTCCCCAGCCCCAGCCTTCTTTAAAAAGGGAAAAACCTATCCCACAACTGGGACCGTACCTGATGAAGCAACGTCACTCCTGGGACGTGGTGGGTGTCTGGGCTCCTTCTTGCGTCGTGCTCCTCTCTGTGGCCTCTTCCCGATGGTCCCCAGCTTCATTGGTTGGAAGGCAGTGGGCTCACCTTACGATGCACTGGTCTGCTCCCCTCTTCGCAGTGGTCTTCTTCTTGTCTCTCTCCTTCCTTCTGCGTCTTCTCTCCCGTCTGTTTTCCTCCTCGCCTCTCACCTTCTTCACATGTCTTCTCATTTTGTCGTCCCTCTCCTCTTGTCTCTCTCGGGTCTTCCTCTTCACTCTTCTGGCCGGCACCTCCTCCTCTGTGTGTCTCCTCCCTCCTAAAGCCGTCACGCTCTTCAGGATTCACTAGCGTTTTTCCTTCCATCCCCCCACCGGGGCACTCTCCTGGTGGCACGGGGTCTCAGATGTCCTCTGGGGTCACGGGAGGGTGTGGCCCTCTCTCACACATACACTGCACCCTCCCATGGGGCTACCTAGGGCATACATTAAGGTTGCCTTACACGTATAAAAGGGAAGGTGTAGACCTGGCAAGTGGGTACACTTGCCAAGTCGAGTTGGCAGTTTAAAACTGCGCACACAAACACTGCAGTGGCCGGTCTGAGCCATGTTCACAGGGCAACTAATGTGGATGGCACAACCAGTGCTGCAGTCCCCCTATTAGCATTTGATTTACAGGCCCTGGGCACCTCTAGTGCACTTTACTAGGGACTTACTAGTAAATATAATATGCCAATCATGAATTAACCAATGTACACATACAATTTAAGCAGGGAACAATTACACTTTAGCACTGGTTAGCAGTGGTAAAGTGTCCAGAGCAAACAGAAACAGCAAACACAGAGTCCAGCACACAGAAGCAACCTAGAAAGTAGAGGCAAAATGTCAGGGGAGACCTTGCCAACGATGCCAAGTCTAATATTAGACATCTAGGGGAATTCAGAACGGGATGACTTGTGGTGCTCTCACCAGGCTCTATTACCCAGAATCATTTGCAAACCTCAAAATTTGGCAAAAAAACCCACTTTTTCCTCACATTTTGGTGATGGAAAGTTCTGGAATCTGAGGCGAGCCACAAACTTCCTTCTACCCAGTGTTCCCTCAAGTCTCCCGATAAACATGGCACCTCACTTGTGTGGGTAGACCCAATACCCTTGTTAGGAAATGCCCCAAAACACAATGTTGACACATCAAAATGATCTATTATAAAATGACTTGTTTTTGCTGGAGAGACACCTGCGTTTTTGGTCCCAGGTGCGGTGGCCATCTAGTGAAACATACCAAACCCAGACATTTTTGAAAACTTGATCCCGGAGGAGTCCATGGAGGTGTGGCTTGAGTGGATCCCCCAAACTTTTCTTACCCAGACTCCTCTGCAAACCTCTAATATGGCTAAAAACAAAAATCCCATTTTCTACACTTTTATTTGTTGAATCACCGTGCCGGTACAAATTTCCTACCACCCAATGTTCCCCTCGGTCTGCCGATAAAAATGATACCTCACTTGTGTGGGTGACCCAGGTGCCCACAACAGAAAAAGGCCAAAAACTTGTAGAGATGAGGCGATGGCACAGCGAGTTAGTAAGCAATTTTTTTTTTATAATACCTTTTTAGGCTGACTCTGCTTTGGGGACACACACAGGTGGGGTATCATTTTACTTAGGAAAATAAGGTGGAACGCTAGGTGGTAGGAAATTTGCGCCGGTGCTGTGATCCTACAAAGAAAAGTGAGGAAAATATGCTTTTTTAAGCAAATTTTGGGGTTTGCAGGAAGTATGGGTAAGAGAATGTTGGGGGATCCATGCAATCCACACCTCCCTGGACTCCACAGGTATCTAGGTTTCAAAAATGTCTGTGTTTGGTAGGTGTCCCTAGATGAACACCGCACCTGGAACTAAAAACTCAGGTGCCCCCCCTCTTCAAAAACAGATGGGTTTTTAATCAATCATTTTCATGTGTCCATGTCCTTCGGTGATGTTCCAAACACTAAAATTGTGAAAAGAAATGCACTTAGGTTATGTTAAAAAGACCCCTCACCCACCAACTTAGTTGGTGGCATGCTTCATCATCAGGGTCCCATCTGAGACACCTAGCATGTCACTTGTGTGCTTCGACTCCTGATTACATTATAGCATGTTTTTTCATTTTTACCACACACACTGGTTGGATTTGGCACTAGGCTGAGTGATGCGTCAGTAGATCAAATGTTATTAACAAGAGATTTCACAAAAATGAATTGCACTGTTAATAACTGAAAGTCCAAAAAACGGAACCAATGACTCACAGCTCGTGAGGTGTAAAGCTGTGTCAAGGCACCAACCGCTTTATAGTCCATTCACACACCTTTCACACACAACATGTACAAGACCATTCATGCCGCCCGCCGCGCCCCAGCACATTACAGCACTCGTATCAACAGACAGAGCCATTCAAGGGCCCATCACTTTCATACGCCCACATGTCTGACATATCAACCACACCAGCTGAGGTCTGTGGAATGGCGTTTGGCTAGCAGTGTGTAGCAGTGGCCAACAGCAAGTCACTATTTACACCGCCAGCCAAGCACCACTCCGCGCACACCACCAGCCAAGCACCACTCCACGCACACCGGCAGCCAAGCGCCACTCCACGCACACCGCTAGCCAGGCGCCCCTCCATGCACACAGCCATCACTTTTTTTTAAACAAAAAGAAACCACTAACTAATTAGAAATAAGTACAAAACTACAAACACAAAAACTCTAACTAAATACATGACAGTAATGCCAACCGTGAAACTGAACATAGGAAAATTTATAACAGGCAGTTTGTGCTCACAATTCTTTTGGGTGTGGTATCTCCTGAAAAAGCCAGCCACACACAGCCCAGGCTTTGAAGAGCAATTGGGGCAGCACATACGAGTCTCCCTCCGGATATCTCTTCGGGCTCACACTCTACATTTCTTAGCAGGAAGGTCTTTTTTGGGCATCGGAGGAATGTAATTAGGAAAGTGGCGATCTTTCAGTCTAGCCACATCCTCCACCGCTATTTCTCCAGGAACTCTTGCCTGTTCCACCACAACAAGGCTCTCTATCACAGAATCTTGAAATGTAACAAAGGTCATCCGTGACTCAGGAGAACAATCCTTGAACCCAACAACAGCATGAAAAGTAGCCAAATGGAAAAGGTATAGCTAACTTCTTGCGCCAAATGTAAGGCTTACGAACAGCAGTGTAAGGTTCCAACCTCTGATCAACTCTATCTACACCTCCCATCTGCTTATTATAATCTAAAATGCACACAGGTTTGCGCACTTCGGCAACCTGACCCAAACAGCCATAGGGGAAATACGCTCATCATGGATGGTAGTCAGCATGTACACATCCCTACTATCTGCAAATGTCAGAGCTAGCAGCTCATCTTTCCACAAGGCACTGCAATGTTCCCTCCCAAGTTTTTTACAGACAAGCTCCCTTGGATAGCCTTTCCGGTTAGAGCAGATCGTGCCAAAAGCAACAGTGTCCACGCCTAACAATTCCCTGAACACCTGCACTCCATTGTAGAAGTTGTCTACATACAAATGATGACCTTTGTTAAACAGTTGTCTAGCAAGTTCCCACACAATTTTGTCACTAACTCCAAAACTGGGCAGACAACCAGGGGGTCAATACTGGAATCCCTCCCAGTATAGCCCTGGAAATTACAAACATATCCTGTACTACTTTTAGACAGCATAAACATCTTAATTCCATACTGTGCCCTCTAGCTAGGAATATACTGTGTAAAAACGAAACGGCCCTTGAACATGACCAAAGACTCATCTACAGATATTTCTTTCCATGGAACATAGATCTCTGAAAAACGATCAAAACCTTTATCAAAGACAGGCCTAATCTTATAAAGACGGTCAGAATCAGGGTGATCTCATGGCAAGGCTAAAGCATTGTCAACAAAATGCAGCATCCAAAGAAGAACCAAATACCGATTACGAGTCATGGTTGCAGGAAATAAAGCAGTTGCCATCAAGGGACTGGTAGACAAATAGAAGCCAGTGACAGCTTCCTTATCAACCCCATCAAAGAAGTCAAACCCATGAACTTTTTAATCTCTTCCAATTTTGTGGGAATCCACTGGGTAGCTCTAGACTGTGGCCTACATCTGGTAGCATTGTCCCTCAACTACTTCTCCGCATACAAATTAGTCTGCTCAACAATCTCTCCAACAATACATCGTCCATAAACAACTGAAAGAAACTGACAGGCAAAACGTTTTCTGTATTCACTCTACACCCGGGGAGACTAGTAAAGGCAGACATCTCTGGCTGCTCCATGTTTGGGGCAACCCAGAGATCAGGTCTTGCAATGGGAAACCTTTTAGCCCCAGGCTGCTGCACTATTGGCATTTCAGTGTCCTCCTCTAAAGTAGGTCCTTCATCTGCACTGAGAGTGGCTTCCTCATCAGAAGATTCCTCTCGGACAGAAAATTCATGGCCAGAATCTTGCACTTCCTCCCCTGCCTCAGATGCAGAGTCAGTCTCATAATCATGGTCAGAAAACGACGCAAAAGCATACCAACAACCTGCTGAGTGGTCAACCTGCAGCTAACCATGATCCTTTGTACGTAACGTAACTTGACAAATACACCACCAACAACCAGCACTGTGTAAGATAAGTAATAAACATAGGGGGTTATTCTAACTTTGGAGGAGTGTTAATCCGTCCCAAAAGTGACGGTAAAGTGACGGATATACCACCAGCCGTATTACGAGTTCCATAGGATATAATGGACTCGTAATACGGCTGGTGGTAAATCCGTCACTTTTCCGTCACTTTTGGGACGGATTAACACCTCCTCCAAAGTTAGAATAACCCCCATAGTGTGGCTTTATCACAAAGAGTTATAAACACAAAAACTATACCACTCACTTGCCTGAAAAAGCTAGACTTGCCAGTAACTACTCTGCACAGATACAGCAATCACCAATGATATCCCACTAAAAAGACATCACAAATATCATTGTGCACAAATCTAAGAACAATTTCACACACAACCCTGCATTTAGTACACCACTTACAAAAATGTCATACATGAATGGCAATAATACTTGTTTGGAGTAATTTGTTTTTTCTTACCTAAAACATGCAACTATGCAAACTGCAGGTCAACCACTGCCAAAACCACAATGATTCACAGCAAAGGAAGCAAAAGCTTTGAACTAGAACAAAAAGGAGAAATAAACCGTTATAATCACAAATGTAAATACTTTGCCAGATGACAAACACCCTCCACCAAACATTTAGAAATTTCCCCTGGCGTCTAGTGGTTTCTGAAGATGGACCTAAAAACCTAGGCCGATCTGCCCCAAAAGGGGACAGAAATGGCCAACAGTCAAGTGCCCCATTAAGGGGCAACCCTTGCCCAAGGGGCGCCCCCAACCCAAAGAAAAAACCTAAAACAATCCCTGGTGTCTTTGTGGCTTCTGCCCCCCCTTCGGGCAGATGAGCCTAAAACAAATAGGCCAATCTGCCCCCAAGAGGGGCAAGAATGACCATTAGTAATGTGCCCCCATGGGGAGTGACCCTTACCCAAGGGGATGCCCTCCCAAACAAAACACACACACATGATCCCTGGTGCCTGAGTGGCTTCTGCCCAGATGGGCCTAAAAAAAATAGGCCGATCTTCCCCCAAGGGGGCAGAAATGGCCAACAGTTCTTTGCCCCTTTTGGGGGGGCGACCCTTGCCCAAGGAGTCAGCCCCCACAGAAAGAAAAATAATGAAGAAAAAATCCCTGGCATCCCTGTGGCTAAACACCGATAAACTATATGCCCCCCTAAGGAGAGCAACCCTTCCCAAAGAGGCCGCTCCCTTCACATGCAATAGACACAAACACAAAATTCCTGGTGTCCAGTGGGCATTACTGCTGCCGGATTGCGGTACGATCGGTCCTTTCCTTTCCCCCGATGCCTCTTTCAATGTGGCACTGATAGGGGTCTCCCCCACCACCCATCCCCACCCCGACTCCCTCCCCAATCCCCCCACCACCCCTGCCACCCCCAAAGGTGGCAGGGCCCCCCTCCCCACCTCAACCCCCATCATCACATCACCCATACCCACATGACACGCATGCAGGCACCACCTACACACTTACACGCACACACTCCGACATACATGCCTACATCTGCACACACAGTCAGACATGCACACCCACATTCAAACATACACGCACACATCCATACAGACATACCCACAGACATACACGCACTCATTCCCATACACACAACACCCCTGCAAGCATACGCGCACTCACACACCCCCTCTACATACACACACGCACACCCCCATGCACCAACACAGCACACAGCACCCCCCAACCCCCCCTTCCCTCACGGACGATCGACTTACCTGGTCTGACGATCCTCCGGGAGGGGACGGGAGCCATGGGGGCAGCTCCGCCGACACCACACCGCCAACAGAACACCGCCACGGCGAATCACAGGACGTGATTCGCTGGGCGGTGTTCTGTTGGCGTGGCAGTGGAGGTGGAGCAACTTCCACTTCCCCGCCTTCCACCAGTATGGCTGTTGGCGGCTCTCCGTCCGTAAAAGGACGGAGAGCTGCCAACGGTCATAATAGGCCGAGCAGCAAACCGCCACCACTGGCGGTCTTCCGCACGGCGGTCCCTCAGCGGTCTTTAAAAAATACCACCATGGTCAAAATGACCCCCCAAGTCTCTTAACCTAGTTAATTCATACTGGGTGTTGCATGTTTTCATGTGTCAGCCCTTAATTACACTTAGGGTTTGAACAACCCTCCTCCAGACAATAAGCCCATTTGGAGGGATTAGCTTGCTAATGGGTGGAGCTATTTAGCTCAGGAAAATGAATTTGCATGGGTAATTAACTCATGCTTGCAGGCTAGTGCATGCCTGTTCTTATTGAAATAAAGGGGGCTACAAGTCCTGCACCATCACTTGCAGAAGGATTCCATTTTGAGGTTTTGGTGGGAAGAAACTAATTTGCTCTGGGGAAGCTTAGAATGGCCAAAGCTTAAAATTACCATCTTGAAAAATCCTAGGAAGCTTTGGAGGGTGATTGATCAGGAGTGTAGGGATTATGTGGTATCTTTGAATTGGGCAGTAATGCCTAACTTCTGGTACTTTTGACCTTCACTTTGAACACCCTTCACAGGGGAGAGACTCTGAGAAGAACTGGGTCCAAGAGTGAGAACAAAGCAGTTTGCTGATGTACCCCTTCCTTGAGAGAAGTGCAGGCTTGTACTCCTAAGGAATCTGTGAGACTCTAAAGTAGAAGGTGGTAATGCTGATGACCCTCAAGGAGACGATTCCCTATGATGGCTGTTTACTGGCCCTGTAGTGGATACTGCTAGTTGCTACCACCTGACTTTTGTTGGACACAAAGGCACCCAGACGGTGGCTAAAAGACATTGGAGCCTGATGAGCATAGGTAGGCACTATAAGCGTGCCTGAAAAAGTCAGAAAATTTAAATGGCAGGGGGCCATAAACAGACACTTTCATGGCTGAAGCCTGCCACAAAGTGCAAAGCAAAAGAACATTGAAAGTGGCCCACCAAGGCTGGAGAAAAACACAGCTTTTGTTGTTAGCCCCCATGGAGAAGCTGACTGAGCCAAGAAAACATGGACCGTTTTCTGTGGTTTCTGTGACTTGTGGCCCAGGAATGAACAGCCTGCAAACAAGAGTATTTGGAATGTCCCCTACACTATTGTGTTCACAACTGGGGAAGCATGAAAGGCTCATGACTTCTGTCAGGGACATTGTGCATGGGGAGTCTCAGGGCCTGCCTCCATGACCAGTGTGGTGGGAATCTTCAGTGGGCTCAAACAGGAAACAACCACGTAGGGCCTGATTATGAGTGTGGGGGTCTTACGACTGCCACACTCATGGTAGTGGTCTGGACCGCTGCCTTTGCAGCAGTCTGACTGCCACATAACAACCATGGTAGTCAGACCACCAGCTCTGCCAGGATCTTGGATCCCAGAGGTCTGGCAGTGGCTGATATCCTAATCTGCCAGGGAAGAGCTGCAAGCAGCTCTGCCCTGGGAATTATGACCTCTTTTTCCATCAGATTTTTCATGGCTGTAACACTGCCATAAAAAGGCTGGCGGAGAACAGGTGCATGGGGATACAGGGGGTCCCCTGCACTGCCCATGCACTTTGCATGGGCAGTGCAGGGGCCCCTATGCCCAGCACCATCACAATATTCACTGTCTGATTTGCAGACATGTAACATTGCGATGGTGCTGGTGCACTCTAATGGCTACAGCATTGCCGCCGGCTCGATTACGAGCCAGAGACAATGCTGTAGCCTGTTTCCTGCTAGCAGGAAATCCTTAATAACGCTGGTGGGGACGTTGCAGCATAGGCGGCGGCCACCCTGTTGGGAGTTTTGAGGATAGAGTTTTCCATCCGCCAAACTTAAAATGACCCCTATAGTCTTTACCATGGATTACACTTACCACATAGGGGGTCATTACAACATTGGCAGTAAAAGCCGCTTACTGCCGTGCAGAAGACCGCCAATACACCGCAGCGGCCGTGGAATTCCGCCACAGCTATTATGACACACATCTCGGAATCCACTGAAATTCAGACACCCACACAAGTCCGCCACACCAAAGTTCAGTGATAAACTGGCGAAAACAAATCCTCCACCGTCACCCCAACAGAAACACGCCCATGCTATTAGGACCCACGAATCCACGCGGCAGTCTTTCAACCGCGGTATTCCATTGGCGGTACACACCGCCGCGCTCAAAATACACACACATCTCCAAAACACCGCCACATTGGACAATTCAAAATACACACACCTGATACACATACAAACACCACTCCCACACACCCAACACAATATAAAACACACACCCACATCACCCACAAACCCCTACGACCAAAAATTAGAGACAAAGGCGACAGAGAGAGCACAGCAATAGACAACCCCACCACACAGAGGCACACAACACCATCACCCACACAACATCCACGCACAAAACACCCCACACCACTACACATCACCACACTCATCACCACATCCACCACCCCACACATCACCTACACCACCCAATGGCACGCCAAAGACACCCCAGGTTTTCGGAGGAGGTGCTCAGGGTCATAGTGGAGGAAATCGTACGGGTAGAGCCACAGCTATTTGGATCACAGGTGCAACACACCTCTATAGCTAGGAAGATGGAGCTATGGCGAAGAATCCTGGACAGGGTCAACGCAGTGGGACAGCACCCAAGAAATCGGGAGGACATCAGGAAGAGGTGGAACGACCTTCTGGGGAAGGTGCGTTCAACGGTCTCTAGGCACAACATCGCGGTTCAGCGGACTGGCGGCGGACCCCCACCTCCTCCCCCACAACTAACAACATGGGAGGAGCATGTCTTGACCATTATGCATCCAGAGTGCCTCAGAGGAGTCGGTGGAGGAATGGACACTGGTAAGTCAAATCTCAACTAATATATCCCCCACCCTAACTGCATGCTATCACACCACCCCACCCTCAACCCCTCCCCTATCACTCCAACTCCTCACACATGTCCCAATATCACAAACCACACATCCCAACACATGCAACACCAAAGCATGGACACCCATCACCAAAGCATGGCCACTGCACATACCCATACACCCCTAAACCATCATCACACAAGGTCCTACACAGGAATGCAAGCACTGGGGTACACAGTCACCCACCCATTGCACACCATGGCACACACTGATGCAATAATCATGCTTTTATACCCCTTCAGGACCACTACCTAACGTCACCAGACAGGAGGGTCCAGACAGCTCTACCCCACCCACAGAAGAGGCCCATAGTGATGACAGCAGCTCTGGCCCACTGGATCCAGATGACCAGCCCGGACCATCGTGGGCTTCGGGACAGTCGGTTCCCCTCGCACAGGCACAGCCCAACACTGACCTTCCACCCTCTGGAAACACCAGTACAGCACCCACCCAGCCGGCCCATACCTCCGTACCCAGGACACATCAATCAGCTGTGTGTCCACCACTACAGGAAACCCAGGATAACCCACCACCCCAACAACAACAGGGACCTGGGGGCAGTGGCAGTGGGCACACGGTCCAGGGGACGGAGGCCCAGGAACACAGGGGATCTGGTAGGGCTGCTGTGCGACAGGGGGTGGACAGGCCAAGGGAACCCACTCTCCACGAGGCCCTCTCCTCCATCATGGGAGCATATCACCACTCCCATGAGACGATGGCCACGGTCCTGGCCAAGTTTCAGGAGACCCAGCACCTGCAGGAGGAACAGTATTTGGGGTTCAGGGAGGAACTCAGAACCATCAGCTCCACCCTTGGCACCATCGTAGAGGTGCTGCAGGACATACAGAACACCATGAGGGACACCGTGGCACTCCAAGGGGCCCCTGACACTAGCCTGGACGATGAACTGCCCACCACCTCTGCCGGCGCTAGTGGACAGGACGCCCCGCCACAGGACCATCACACCAGCACCCCACCCCCTGCAGACGGAGAACTACCCCGCAAGCGGTCCCTGAGATCCAGGAACAGGACAGAGCACGATAGCAAGACCCCCGCCAAGAAATGAGACCACCCTGATTGTCATCCCACTGTCCCACTTTGTAACCCTGTCCATAATTAAACTGCCCCAGCTCCACTTCCTATGCCCTTATGGGCAGTGCACCTGCGAGAATAATAGACTGGACTCTGCAATGGACATTCTTCCACCATCACCCATCACCATTTTACCACCCCCTCCAATAATTTGCACTTCAATAAACACCCTTGAACTACAAAACAATCTGTGATTTATAAAATGTGTATTAGCTATGACAATTACAAAATCCGTTCTCAATAGTAATGTCAACATACCTATGTCACACATCACAAGTCCATGAAGGATGCAAGCAGATGAAACATGTTGGTAACCACACCTGTGAAACCGTAATGGAAATATACAACTCAGTTACCAAATACTGCTTGAAATTGACAGACAGGATAGAGGTAGAAGTGTAAAAGTAAATGTATTAGTAAAGAAAGTATTCTCACCTGTGTGTCACTGGAAATATTGCTGTATGACTGAGTCCCTGTTGTCAATGTCTTCTTCCTCTGCTTCCTCCTCATCACTGTCCACAGGCTCCACAGCTGCCACAACACCGTCATCTGGACCATCCTCCTGCAGAAAAGGCACCTGGCGTCACAAAGCAAGATTGTGAAGCATAGAGCAGGCGATGATGATCTGGCACACCTTCCTTGGTGAGTAGAATAGGGAACCACCTGTCATATGGAGGCACCTGAACCTGGCCTTCAGGAGACCGAAGGTGCGTTCGATCACCCTCCTAGTCCGCCCATGGGCCTCATTGTAGCGTTCCTCTGCCCTGGCCCTGGGATTCCTCACTGGGATCAATAGCCATGACAGGTTGGGGTAACCAGAGTCCCCTAATAGCCACACCCGGTGCCTCTGGAGTTGACCCATCACATAAGGGATGCTGCTATTCCGCAGGATGTAGGCGTCATGCACACAGCCAGGGAACATAGCATTTACCTGGGAGATGTACTGGTCTGCCAAACATACCATCTGTACATTTATCGAATGATAACTCTTCCGGTTCCTGTACACCTGTTCACTCCTGTGGGCGGGGGGGGGGCAGAGTTACATGGGTTCCATCAATGGCACCTATGATGTTAGGGATATGTCCCAGGGCATAGAAGTCACCTTTAACTGTAGCCAAATCCTCCACCTGAGGGAAAATGATGTAGCTCCTCATGTGTTTCAGCAGGGCAGACAACACTCTGGACAACACGTTGGAAAACATAGGCTGGGACATCCCTGATGCCATAGCCACTGTTGTTTGAAATGACCCACTTGCTATTAAATGGAGCACTGATAGCACCTGCACTTGAGGGGGGATTCCTGTGGGATGGCGGATTGGTGACATAAGGTCTTGCTGCAACTGGGTACACAGTTACTGGATTGTGGCACTGTCAAACCTGTAGGTGATGATTAAATGTCGCTCCTCCATTGTCAACAGGTACCCCAGCAGTCGGTACACTGGAGGATTCCGCCATCTCCTCACATGTCCCAGCTGACGGTGCCTAGGAAGGACAAAAGCGACCACAGAGTCAAGCAATTCAGAGGTATGTGCCCACAGCTACACAGAACACAAACAAAAATCAAAAAAGTTGTCTGTATGTGTGTTGAGACCAGGCCTAGGTATGTGTGACGCAGTTGAAAATGAAGCCATGTGGGCCCCTGAAATGGCAGATGCCTGACCTCTAAAGTGGGTCAATGGGATGTGAGGTAACTGCGCTGGCGTTGTACACTGTCGCGGTAGGCGGTCGTAGACCACGGCTCAATGCTGCATTGGTTAACATTGGACCCTATGGGTCCCAGGAGCCAATTACGAAGTGCGCCAGTGGTCATGATACGCACAGCCGCCATTTTCTATCTGTTCAATCACTCGATACCTGATCTTCAACAGGAGAGGACCTACACTGCAAGTGCTGCTGTGACCTCGGTCTGGAAGAGACAATGGCTCGTGCGTCTGGGGAAAGGGCCCCTGCCTTCACTGCACAGGAGTTGGAGAAGCTTGTGGACGGGGACCTCCCCCAGTACACGCTACTCTACTGTCCTCCAGACCAACAGGTGAGTACATAGGGTGCAAGTTGTATGGGCTATGCCTGGGTGGAGAGGGCTGGATGTAAGAAGGAAGGGGGCAGAGTTCTGCGAGCATGAAGGAGTGTGAATGCATGTGCCACATGGCAAGGGCAGGGATGTGGGCCACTCACTTCGACGGTGCAGTTGCTAATGACATCTCTTCTTCCCCTGTACATATCATGTAGGTCAGCGCCCACCAGAAGAAGGATATTTGGTGTGCCATCGCCAAGGATGTCGGGACCCTGGGGGTCCACCAGAGATGGAGCACCCGCTGCCGTAAAAGATGGGAGGACATTCGCCGCTGGAGCAAGAAGACGGCGGAGGCTCAGCTGGGGATGGCCTCCCAACATGGGAGGGGTGCCTGTCGCACCATGACCCCCCTGATGTTCTGGATCCTGGCGGTGGCCTACCCCGAGTTGGATGGGCGCATGATGGCATTACAGCAGACACAAGGGGGTGAGTACACTCTCATTCTGCTGACTTTGCGCACAGTGGAGGTGTCTGGGTGGGGGAGGAGGGCTGTGGGTTTCTCTAGGCCAGGGTGAGTTCCGTAGCCTAGGCCCCTCTGTAATGCAGGCCATGTGCCACTCCACCCCACCTCTGTAGAGTGCCAAGTACAGGTATACACGCCCCTGTGTCATCTATGTGTGCAGATGTCCACCATAGCCATGTAGGCCATATCCCAGGTACTGCATCTGTAGAGCCCAAGAGCGCGGTGTAGTGAAGGGGGCTGCTGTGTCTGTATTGTCCGCCAACGGTAGCGGTAAGACGTGCACTCAACCTGTCTTTCTTCTGTTTCCCCACCCCTTTTTGTGCTCTCCCTGTTCTTTTGTGCATCAGCATCATCAGGCAGAGGTACAGTGGTACCGGAGCACGAGGGGGCTGCATCCCACATGGCCATGGAGGGCCACACCACGGACTCAGAATACACCAGTGGGACCGAGGGCGAGGGGAGCTTCACGGTGGTCACCGGATCAGCAACCAGCGACACGGACTCGTCCTCCGATGGGAGCTTCCTTGTGGTGGCGGCACCATCTGTGCCCCCCACTTCTACAGGTACAGCACTGCCCTCCCAGCAGCCCCTCAGCCTTCGCCCCGTGCCCGCTCACCCAGGAGGGTGGGCATCACCTTCGCCCCAGGCACCTCAGCCCCTGCCCCTGTCACCCCTGCTGCCCTCAGTGAGGAGGCCATTGACCTCCTCAGGTCACTCACTGTTGGGCAGTCTACCATTGTGAATGCCATCCAGGGTGTAGAAAGGGAGTTGCAACACACTAATGCATTCCTGTAGGGCATTCATTCTGGCCAGGCTGCCCATCATCGAACCCTGCAATCTCTGGCCTCAGCACTGATGGCAGCCATTGTCCCTGTGTCTAGCCTACCCCCTCCAACTTCCTCCACACAAACCCAATCCCCTGTACCTCAGCCTATCCCAAGCACACCATCAGACAAGCCTGCACACACCTCAGCACACAAGGGCAGCTCAGGCAAACATAGGCACCACACATCCCACAGGCACTCACACAAGCATCACACACATACAGACACACCAACATCCACTGCCTCCACTGTGTCCCCCTCCTCGTCGTCTCCCTCCTCCCTCCCAGTCTCGTCTACACTCTCACCTGCATGCACTACCACTATAGCCACTAGGACTCGCACCAGAACACCCACCACCACACCCCGCTCACCTGCACTCACCACCCCACTACCATTTACACGTCCCCTGTGTCCTCTCCCAGAGTGTCTGTGACGCCCCCTCCCAAAGTACACAAACGCGGGCACACACACACCCAACATCCATCCACCTCACGACAGCCTCCAGAGCATGCACCTGCACCCAAATCATCAAAAGTTACACCTCCTACAACCACCTCCTCTTCCTCCACTCCCAGACCCCCTCCAGCTACCCGTCCCAGTGTTCGTCAGAAACCTTTCCTGAGCAACGTTGAACTCTTTCCCACCCCCACCCCTCCAATTCATAGGTCCTGTAGTAGCACCTCAGCCAAAAAATATCCGGTACCAGTGGTGCCTGTCAGAGGTATGTGGAATGCACCAGGCACCAGGGCAGCCAGTGTGACATGGAGCCAAAGCACAGCCAGTCCCCCCCCCCCCTGTGAAGCACCAGAAGTTGGACAGTGCCCGACGGGAGAGGGTGAAGACTCCTGTCGGCAAAGCCGCTCACAAGGGTCTCGGGGGGAGTGTCGAGTCAGTTGTGACTCCTCCCAAGGTGGGGAAGGGGCAGAGGAAAGCTCCAAAGACTGGGAAGAGCAGCAGGGTGGAGAAGGCCGCCATCATCCCCGCTGCCCAGGACACCACCGCCAGCCCCATCGTCACTGGTCAGGAGAGCACCGCCGGAGACAGTGCCCAGGAGGGCAGCACAATCATCACTGGTCAGGAAACCACCGCCAGAGTCAGTGCTTAGGAGGGCAGCACAATCGTCACTGTTCAGGAGACCACCGCTGGAGTCAGTGCCCAGGAGGCCTGCACAATCGTCACTGGTCAGGAGACCACCGCACCAGTCCCCCTTCAGAACCAGTGTAGACTGTTATCCACTTGAGAGTCTGTGGCTTTGCACTCCCCAGGATGGTACAGTGGACAAACCACCCACTGTAGAGACTTGTAAGACTGTGGCTTTGCATTCCCCAGGATGGTACAGTGGGCAAACCACCCACTGTAGAGACTTGTGAGACTGTGGCTTTGCACTCCCCAGGATAAAGCAGTGAGCAAACCACCCACTGAAAAGACTTGTGAGACTATGGCTTTGCACTCCCCAGGATGGTACAGTGGGCAAACCACCCACTGCAGAGACTTGTGAGACTGTGGCTTTGCACTCCCCAGGATAAAGCAGTGGGCAAACCACCCACTGAAAAGACTTGTGAGACTGTGGCTTTGCACTCCCCAGGATGGTACAGTGGGCAAACCACCCACTGTAGAGACTTGTGAGACTGTGGCTTTGCACTCCCCAGGATGGTACAGTGGGTAAACCACCCACTGTATAGACTTGTGAGACTGTGGCTTTGCACTCCCCAGGATAAAGTAGTGGGCAAACCACCCACTGAAAAGACTTGTGAGACTGTGGCTTTGCACTCCCCAGGATTGAACGGTGGGCAAACCACCCACTGTAGAGACTTGTGAGACTGTGGCTTTGCACTCCCCAGGATAAAGCAGTGGGCAAACTACCCACTGAAAAGACTTGTGAGACTGTGGCTTTGCACTCCCCAGGATTGAACGGTGGGCAAACCACCCACTGTAGAGACTTGTGAGACTATGGCTTTGCACTCCCCAGGATAAAGCAGTGGGCAAACCACCCACTGAAAAGACTTGTGAGACTGTGGCTTTGCACTCCCCAGGATTGAACGGTGGGCAAACCACCCACTGTAGAGACTTGTGAGACTGTGGCTTTGCACTCCCCAGGATACATCAATGGTCATGGAGCCCCCACCGTGGATCTGGCCTGGTGCTGTCATCCGGCTGAGATGTCCCCCCTTTCCTTCCCCCTGATGTGCCTGTTGTATTTCTATCTGATGCCCCAGCAGTGTTCTCTCTGTTTCTGGACAGGTATTGTGTGTGGGCCTCGCCCATGCATTTTGGGCCCAGTGTTCCACGGACATTGAATGGTGAATACCTGCACTACTAACCGTGGTGTATATTTTTGGAATGTATATATATATATATATATATATATATATATATGTATATATTAGCTTACTGTATTTTGATATATTACAATGGTTGTACTCATTTCCTTTTGTCTTTGCATTCTTCCGTGGGGGTTGGGGGTTGTTACTGTGATGTTTGTAAATGCATTGGTGTGTGTGTTGTAGTGTGCGAGGGTGGGGGTGTTGCGTGTGTGTGTCCGTGAGTTTTGCCTCCCCCCTCCCCTATGTCGTAGATGCGGTACTCACCGGTGTCTTCCGTGCCGGTGTTGCTGATGTTCGTAGAGGAGCAGGAAGACAATCGCAGGGAGTATTTGGAGTTCCGGCTCCATGGTGCCCTCCTTCCTCGTGGAGTGTGTTAAGGTGAGCGTTTTCCCATTGAAATGGCTGTTTCCGCCGAGTTTTTATCCACGGTGAATCCGCCAAGGAAAAGGTGGCCAATTGGCCTGTTGTAATACTGTGGGTGGTACTTTGTCTTCCGCCTGTCTGTTGGCGGTGACCGCCGCGCTGCTTGTCTGTACCGCCGTGGCGGTCGGAGTGTTAAAGTGGCTGTCTATGTTGGCAGTTTCCGCAATGGTCATAATTCCCTTTTTTTTACCGCCGGCCTGTTTGCTGTCTTACCGCCGCTTTAACACCGTCCGCCAGGGTTGTAATGACCCCCATAGTCTTTATAACGCATATGTCTTTTCCACTCATGACTTTACCAAGCATATGCCTTTACCATGAATGTGTTTACCACGCATCATTGGGTAAGTATATGTGAGTACAGACAGGTGTGTATTGTTGACCCGTTCTGTGCCGCAGACGTAATGGTTACGTCCTGCGGCACAGTGCTGCTGTGCCGAGGACGTAACCATTACGTCCTCGGCACACAGCCCAGAGGGAGCGCTCTCGCTCCCTCTGTGTGCTTCCCCCCACCCCCCCAAAGTCAGAGATGGAAGGGGAAGCCCTTCCCCTTCCACCCCCGACCCCCCCACCCTCCCATAATGACGTCAGCACGCGATTGCGCACTGACTTCATTATGGGGTTCTCGCCGCACAGGAAGCCATTTGCTTCCTGTGCGGCGAGAAGAGAAGAGGTGAGTTCCTCTTCCCGGTGGGTGGGGGGTTTGAGCCAAAGAGGCACCGGGGGAAAGGAAAGGCTTTTCCTTTCCCCCGGTGTCTCTTTGAGCATTCCTGCTGCCCGATCGCATTGCGATCGGGCAGCACGAATGCCCACTAGACACCAGGGATTTTATTTTTTGGTATCTCCTTCGTGTTTCTGGCTAGCGGGGAGCGGCCCCTTGGGCAAGGGTCGCTCCCCTTTAGGGGGCAATTATTTACGGCCATTTCTGCCCCGCTTGGGGGCAGATTGGCCTACTTTTTAGGCAGATCTGCCCCCAAGGGGGGCAGAAAACACTGGATCACCAGGGATGTGTATTTATTTGTGTATTTATGTGGGGGGGGTGCCCCCTTGGGCAAGGGGCACCCCCCCCCCAAGGGGGCATAGAACTGTTGGCCTTTTCTGCCCCCCTTGGGGGCAGATCGGCCTATTTTTTTTAGGTCCATCTGCCCCCAAGGAGGGCAGAAGCCACTTAGGCACCAGGGATTGTGTGTGTAGTGGATGGGGGGGCGGCCCCTTGGGCAAGGGTCGCTCCCCTTTGGGGGGCATATCTTTTAGGGCCATTTCTGCCTTGGACACGGGGTACTCCCCCAAGGGGGGCATTGACCTGTTGGCCATTTCTGCCCCCCCTGGGGGCAGATGGGCCTATTTTTTTAGGCCCACCTGCCCCCAAGGAGGGCAGAAGCCACTTAGACACCAGGGATGGTGTGTGTGTGTGTGTGTGTTAGTGGATGGGGGGGGCATGGGCAAGGGTCACCCCCCACTTTGGGGGCACATGTACCGAGGCCATTTCTGCACCCCTTGGAGACAGATCAGCCTATTATTTTTAGGCTGATCTGCCCCCAAGGGGGGCAGAAGCCACTTAGGGACCAGGGATAGTGTTGTGTGTATTTTTTTTTTTTTTTTTTTTTTAGGGCTGTCCCCTTTGGCAAGGGTCGCTCTCCATGGGGACACACTACTAAAGGTATTTTCTGGCCTCCTTGGGGCAGGCAGGCCTATTTATTTAGAAGACCCATCTGCCCCTATGGCAGAATCCACTTAGGCACCAATTTCTAAATGTTTGTTGGTGGGGTGTTTGTCAACTGATGAAGTATTTGTATTTGTGATAAAAAATGTTTTCCTCCTTTTTGTTCTAGTTCAAAGCTTTTGCTTTATTTGCTGTGGCTCCTTGCGGTTTTGGCGGTGGTTGACCTACAGTTTGCACAGTTGCATATTTTAGGTAAGTAAAAACAATTTACTCCAAAGGAGTATTGTTGCCATGCATGAATGACATGTTTGTAAGGGGTGTACTAAATGCAGGATTGTGTGTGAAATTGTCCTTAGGTTTGTGCACAATGATATTTGTTTTGTCTTATTTCTAATTTGCCTTTCTTTCTTTCTTTTAGTGGGATATCATTGTGATTGCTGTGTCTGTGCAGAGTAGTTGCTGGTGAATCAAGATTTTTCAGGCAAGTGAGCGGTATAGTTTTTGCGTTTATAACTCTTACTAACAAAGCTACACTTTGTTACTTGTCTTACACAGTGCTGGTTGTTGGTGGTGAATTTGTCCAGTTAATTTTAGCAGGAGAGATCATGGCTAGCCGCAGGATGACCGCTCAGCAGGTGGTTGGTATGCTTTTTGAGTCACAGTCTGATCATGATTATGAGAGGGACTCTGCATCTGAGGTAGAGGAGGAAGTCAGAGATTCTGGCAGTGATGTTTCTGTTGGAGGGGAATCTTCTGATGATGAAGCCACACTCAGTGCAGATGAAGGGCCTGTTTTAGAGGAGGACACTGATGTGCCAATAGTGCAGCAACCTGGGGCTGAAAGGTTTCCCGTTATAAGACCTGATGTCTGGGTTGCCCCAAACATGGAGCAGCCGGTCTCCCGGGGTTTAACGCCAATACAGAGAACTTTTTGCCTATCAATTTCTTTGAGTTATTCATGGATGATTAGTTTTTGGAAGAGATTGTTGAGCAGACTAATTTGTATGCGGAGCAGCATTTGAGGGACAATGCTGCTAGACTTAGGCCACACTCTAGAGCTGCCCAGTGGATTCCCACAAATTTGGAGGAGATAAAAAAGTTTTTGGGTTTGACTTTTTGATGGGGTTGATAAGGAAGCCGTCACTGGCTTCTTATTGGTCTACTAGTCCCTTGATGGCAACAGCTATATTTCCTGCGACCATGAGTCGTAATCGGTATTTGCTTCTTCTTAGGATGCTGCATTTTGTTGACAATGCATTAGCCTTGCCACAAGATCACCCAGATTCTGACTGTCTTTTTAAGATTAGGCCTGTCCTTGATCATTTTGTAGATCGGTTTTCGGAGGTCTATGTTCCAGGCAAAGAGATAAGTGTGGACGAGTCTTTGGTCCTCTTCAAGGGTCGTTTGGTTTTTAGGCAGTACATTCCTAGCAAAAGGGCACAATATGGAATTAAATTGTATATGCTGTCTGAAAGTAGGACAGGATATGTGTATAGTTTCCGTGTGTACACTGGTAGGGATTCCAATATTGACCCCCCTGGTTGTCCTCCCACTTTTGGAGTTACTGAGAAAATTGTGTCGGATCTTGGTAGACGACTGTTCAACAAAGGTCACCATTTGTATGTAGATAACTTCTACACTGGTGTGCAGTTGTTCAAGGAATTGTTTAGAGTGGACACAGTTGCTTGTAGCACAATCCGTTCTAACCGGAAAGGCTATCCAAGGAAGCTTGTCTGTAAAAAACTTGAGAGGGGACAGTGCTATGCCTTGCGGAATGAGGAGCTGCTAGCTTTGACATTTTCAGACAAGAGGGATGTCTACATGCTAAGTACCATCCATGATGAGAGTACTTCCCCCGTGACTGTTTGGGGCCAGGTTGCTGAAGTGCGCAAACCTGTGTGCATTTTAGATTATAATAAGCACATGGGAGGTGTAGATAGAGTTGACCAGAGGTTGGAACCTTATACTGCTATTCGTAAGTCTTACGTTTGGTAGAAGAAGTTAGCACTTCACCTCTTCCACTTAGCAACCTTCAATGCTTTTATTGTGTTTAGGGATAGGTCTCCAGAGTCAAAGATGACATTTGTGAAATTTCAGGAGTCAGTGATAGAGAGCCTTATTGTGGTGGAACAGGCCAGAATTCCTAGAGAAGCAGTGGTGGAGGGTGTGGCTAGATTGAAAGATCGCCACTTTGCTGAGCACATTCTTCCCACACCCAAAAAAGACTTTCCAGCTATGAAATGTAGAGTGTGTTTTCGAAGAGGTATCTGGAGGGAGACTCGAATGTACTGCCCAGATTGTCCTTCAAAGCCTGGGCTGTGTGTGGGTGGTTGTTTTAAGAATTACCACACCCAGAAGAATTTCTGGGAACAACCATGAGTGTAAACTCATGTCTGTTTTGTATTTTCATGTGTTCAGTTTTATGGTTAGCATTTCTGTCATGTACTTAGGGAGAGCTTTTGTGTTTGTAGTTTTGTAATTCTTTCTACTTAGTTAGGGGTTCCTCTGTTTAAAAAAAAAAAAAAATGATGCCATTGTGTGTGGAGTGGGGCTTGGCTGAGAGTGTACATATTGACTTGCTGTTGGCTACTGCAACACACTGCCAGCCAAACACCAGTCCACACACTTCTATCAGCTGGTGTGATTGTTGTATCAGGCATGTGGGTGTATGTAAGTGATGGGCCCTTGAGTGGCGCTGTCTGTCGATGTGAGTGTTGTAATGTGCTGGGCCCATGGCTGGCGGTGTGAATGGTCTTGTGTGTGTCATGTATGAAAGTTGTGTGAATGGACTGTAAAGCGGTTGGTGCCTTGTCGCGGCTTTACAGCTCACGAGCTGTGAGTCACTGGTTCAGTTTTTTGCCTTTCAGTTATTAACAGTGCATTTCATTTTTGTGAAAGCTCTTGTTAGTAAAATTTGATCCACTGAACCATCACTCACCCTCGTGCCAAATCCAACCAGTATGTGTGGTAAAAATGACAAAACCTGCTCCACTGTAATCAGGCGTCGCAGCACACCTGTGACACGTTAGGTGCCTCAGGTGGGACCCCGATGATGAAGCATGCCACCAACTTGGTTGGTGGGTGAGGGGTCTTTTTCACATAACCTAAGTACGTTTCTTTTCAAAATGTTAGTATTTGGCACATCACAGACGTATGTGGACACATCAAAACGATATATTACAAAACTACCTGTGTTTCGGGGGGAGAGGGCACCTATGTTTTTGGTCCTGTGTGCGGCCTTCATCTAGGGAAACCTACGAAACCCAGACATTTTTTTAAACTAGGCACCCCAAGGAGTCCAGGGAGGTGTGGCTTGCATGGATCCCCCAACATTTTCTTACCCAGACTCATCTGTAAACCTCAAAATTTGCTTAAAAAAGCATATTTTCCTGACTTTTCTTCATAGGATCACCACTCCAGCACAGAATTCCTACTCCCCAGTGTTCCCCTCAGTCTCCCAAGTAAAATGACACCTCACTTATGTGGGTCCCCAAAGCAGAGTCGGTCTAAAGATGTATAAAAGAATATATCCTTATAAACTCGCTGTGCTATCCCCTCCATCTCTACAAGTTTTGGGCCTTATTCTGTTGCAGGCACCTGGCCCACCCACACAAGTGAGGTATCATTTTTATCTGGAGACTTGGGGGAACGCTGGGTGGAAGGAAATTTGTGGCTCCTCTCAGATTCCAGAACTTTCTGTCACCGAAATGTGTGGAAAATGCGTTTTTTTAGCCAAAATTTGAGGTTTGCAAAGGATTCTGGGTAACAGAACCTGGTCAGAGCCCCGCAAGTCACCCCATCTTGGATTCCCCTAGGTCTCTAGTTTTTAGGAATTCACAGGTTTGGTAGGTTTCCCTAGGTGCCGGCTGAGCTAGAGGCCAAAATCTACAGGTAGGCATTTTGCAAAAAACAGCTCTGTTTTCTTTCAAAAAATGGGATGTGTCCACGTTGTGTTTTGGGGCATATCCTGTCGCGGGCGCTAGGCCTACCCACACAATTGAGGTATCATTTTTATCGGGAGACTTGGCGGAACATTGAATAGCAAAACAAGTGTTATTGCCCCTTGTCTTTCTCTAAATTTTTCCCTTCCAAATGTAAGACAGTGTGTAAAAAAGAGGTCTATTTGAGAAATGCCCTGTAATTCACATGCTAGTATGGGCACCCCGGAATTCAGAGATGTGCAAATAACCACTGCTTCTCAACGCCTTATCTTGTGCCCATTTTGGAAATACAAAGGATTTATTGATAGCTATTTTTTACTCTTTATATTTCAGCAAATGAATTGCTGTATACCCGGTATAGAATGAGAACCCACTGCAGGGTGCAGGTCATTTATTGGCTCTGGGTACCTAGAGTTCTTGATGAACCTACAAGCCCTATATATCCCCGCAACCAGAAGAGTCCAGCCGACGTAACAGTATATTGCTTTTGAAAATCTGACATTGCAGGAAAAAGTTACAGAGTAAAACGTAGAGAAAAATTGATGTTTTTTTCACCTCAATTTCAATATTTTTCTTTTTCAGTTGTTATTTTCTGTAGGAAACCCTTGTAGGTTGTACAAATTACCCCTTGCTGAATTCAGAATTTTGTCTACTTTTCAGAAATATTGCGGTTTCTGGGTTCCAGCGTTGGTTTCATGCCCATTTCGGTCACAGACTGGAAGGAGGCTGAAAGCACAAAAAATTGTAAAAATTGGGTATGTCCCAGTAAAATGCCAAAAGTGTGTTGAAAAATTGGGTTTTCTGATTCAAGTCTGCCTGTTCCTGAAAGCTGGGAAGCTGGTGATTTTAGCACCGCAAACCCGTTGTTGATGCCCTTTTCAGGGAAAAAACCACAATCCTTCTTCTGCAGCCCCTTTTTCCCATTTTTTTAAAAAAAACGAAATTTTCACTGTATTTTGGCTAACTTCTTGGCCTCCTTCTGGGGAACCCACAAAGTCTGGATACCTCTAGAATCCCTAGGATGTTGGAAAAAAAGGACGCAAATTTGGCGTGGGTAGCTTATGTGAACAAAAAGTTATGAGGGCCTAAGCGCGAACTGCTCCAAATAGCCAAAAAAAGGCTCGGCACAGGAGGGGGAAAAGGCCTGGCAGCGAAGGGGTTAAATGTAAAATGTATACATATACATAATATGTTTTATTTATAGGTTTATATAAATGTTACATATATAACATATATATTTGTAGGTAAATATATATATATATATGTAAATATGTATATATATATATATATATATATATATATATATATATATATATATACATATTTACATATATATATGTGTATACCTGTGTGTCTATATCGATAATATATGTCGATAGATAATTTTATAATTAACAAAATAAAGTTTTAGGGGCAGGATGCAAGGAATATAGGGATAATGGGTGGGGAAGTGTATGATTCCTCGGGTATTATTTTTTATACCTGAGTAGTAAGTTGTAAACTATGTTTTAATATGGTTTGTAATATTCAATTAATTTTAATTAATAATTGAAAAACTGTAGAATAATGTTTTAGGTAAGGGATACAATGGATATATGGGTATTGAGTGGGAAAGGGTATTAATATCCAGGTATTAATTTTAATAATAGAGTGTTGATTTTTATATTATGTGGTTAAGTGGTTTGAAATATTAAATTAATGTTTAGTAAATTCTATAAAAACTATAAAAAAAAGATTTAGAAATGGGATGCAAGGTATATAGCAGTATTGGAGTACTAGGTGGGGAAGTGTATTAATACTCTGGTATTTACTTTAATACCTTAGCATTCATTTTAAAAACATGGATCTGTAGGGTCTGTAGGGTTTTCATACTACAATTAGTTTTATACAATATTTTAAAAACTAGAAGACAAACTTTTAGGGACATGATGTAAGGGATATAAGTGGATTGAGTGGGGAATTCCCTCATATTCAGTTATTAATTGAAATACCTGAGTATTAATTTTCAACTCAAACCTTACACATTTCTTATAATGCATATTTAAATGCAAAGTAGGAGGCACGTATATTATGTTAAACATGTTTGGACAAAAATGCACTATTAACATTATTTTTTAAAAAGATTAAAACATTGTAGTGATTTTATTGTAAATAATAAAAAAAAACACCAAATGTATTAATAAAATATTTATTCAAATAATATTAAAAAATCTGAAAACATAAAAAAAAATAGTAAAGAACTTTAACTTATGTTCAGGATACATTTTAGTAAATGTTATTTGTCTGTATTTCAGTCAGTTATAATTTTCCTAGGACCTTCATTCATTGTTTTGGATTTTATTTCTTGTCAGGGAGTAAGTTGTGCACTTAAGGGATGGTAGTGCTGTTAATCTTAGCATGAACAGGGTAAGTGAAATGATGGGGAGTTGACTTAATAGTTCCATACATCATTCAAATTTGATATTCTCCAAGGTTACTAAGTTATGGATTGTACTAAAGAATGGAAATTGTATGAGAGACCTCTCGTTATCACATAGCAGGAGTGGTTTGTTGTTAAAACAGTAAATTCAGGGGGGTGTTCATGTCAAAGTAGGATTGTGGTATTATTCTTTGGGGGTTACTCACATGTTTTTGTCTCTGAATTATTTGCCTTATATGAGGTATTGTGGGCATTCTACTGGCAATGTACCTAGGGATGTTTAGGGGTACTTCCCTTAAAACTGAGTCACAGGGTTAATTGTAGGTGGCTGCAACTGTCTGTTTTCGTTGAATATGTTCCCCTACTTCAGTCTCCATTGCAGAGGCAGAGTAGTTATGCTCTGTGGTTCTTTCTACAGTGTAACCCAAAGAAACCACTCTTTGCAATGGTATGAAAAAAGCTCAATACACCGCCAATAATTTGTAGGCTCAGCTATTCTCTCCTTGCAATAAATGTAACCACCAAAGTTTGACAGCCTTTACCCATCTTGATTGAATGTGGATTGCTTGTTTCAGATTGTTCATGCTTCACTGATCTGTTGGAAATAAGAGAAAAAAATTATGAGTATAATGTACTAAAACTGTGATTTAATTTCATCGAGAAAATGTGTCTGCTAACACAACAATGTATAGGTAATTGATGCAGTTTGGTGAGGGGGAAACATTTGGTGATCCTGTTGAGAAAGAGAGAAAATTAAAGACCTGATTACGAGTTTGGTGGTCGGACCGCCGGACAGCCATGCTGGCGGTCCTGAAAAGACCGCAATGCTGGTGGTCCCAAAACTGCTGTATTGCAAGTTATACAGGCAGGACTGCCATCCACCAAGCAAAAAAGGCAGACTGCCATCGGCACAACGGCTTGTAACTAGGCGGTCCAACCTCCAGCACTCTAAGGGCCACAGCAAACCACCAAGCCTATTATAATCACACAGTCACCCTGGCAGTTCCCTCGCTGTGGTCAGCCAATGGCAGTCGGATGCTGTGGTCCGCTTCCACCAAAGTAACAGTCAAGTGCACATTGGATGATTTAAAAAACAACAGCTGAGACACATTGGCCAAGTGGACACATCTGCAAATCACACTATAAAACACACCCCGCCCCATACCACATTCCTTTGCATTTCTAGCCACATTTTTCAGAGGATGAGTTGAGAATCTTGATGGATAAAATCATTAGATTAGAGCCACAATTCTTTGGAGCCTAAGTCCAGCACACTCTTCTCATTAGGAAAATTGAAATGTTGGGACAGGATAGCCAACAGAGTGAATGCTGAGGCACCACCCTGCACACAAAAGAGGACATCAAGAAGATGTGGAACAACCTCAGGAGCAAGGTCCATTCCCTGGTCTCCAGGCACCAGGTGCAGACCAAGAAGACTGGTGACCACCATCCCATTGCCACAATAATACTATTTTCAAGAAACAGACAGAACACCACCTCACCAAACAACATCCCCACCGACGATGGGTCAAAGTCACCAAACTTCAACTAAACAACGCCCTAGCCCAGAAACCGCCCGACAACCCCACCGACCCTGACATCGCCGCACACAACCTCAAGATATGGATCAACAACTGCGCCGACCGCCTTGCTCCACTCAGAAAACCCTCCAACAACCACATTAATAAAAAAGCCACCTGGTTCACCGACGACCTCCAAGCCTCCAAACGCCACTGCCGAAAACTCAAGCAAGTATGGCTACTCAAACGCACTCCAGACAACCACACGGCACTCAAGGATGCCACACTCAAACACCACCAACTCATCAGGCTAGCAAAAAGATCCTCCTTGAAAACCCACCTAGAAAACAACGCCCACGACTGCAAAGAACTTTTCAGCATCGTAAAAGAATTCTCCAACCCAAACGCCACCGTCAACGACATCACCCCCTCCCAAGAACTATGTGACGCCCTAGCAACCGCCTTCCACCGAAAAATCACGGACATCCACAACAGCTTCAACTCCCCTCACACTCCGGACACTCCTACCCCACCCACCACGAACTCCACCCGCTCCAGCCGACTGACTTCCTGGACCAGCATCAGCGATGACGAAACCCGCAAGACCATGAACTCCATCCACTCCGGATCACCATCAGACCCCTCCCCACACCACATCTTTAACAAAGCAGACAAAGCCATCGCACCACACTGACGGAAAGCCATCAACATCTCCTTCAAAACTGCAAGATTCCTGGAATGCTGGAAACACGCCGAAATCAACGCCCTTCTCAAGAAACCAAAGGCAGACCCCAAGGACCTGAAAAACTTCCAGCCCATCTCTCTGCTCCTTTTCCCGGCAGAGGTCATCGAGAAAATCGTCAACACTCAGCTCACTCTCCAACCCAAACGCCACCGTCAACGACATCACCCCCTCCCAAGAACTATGCGACGCCCTAGCAACCGCCTTCCACCGAAAAATCACGGACATCCACGACAGTTTCAACTCCCCTCACACTCCGGACACTCCTACCCCACCCACCACAAACTCCACCCCCTCCAGCCGACTGACTTCCTGGACCAGCATCAGCGACGACGAAACCCGCAAGACCATGAACTCCATCAACTCCGGATCACCATCAGACCCCTGCCCACACCACATCTTTAACAAAGCAGACACAGCCATCACACCACACCTACGGAAAGCCATCAACATCTCCTTCAAAACTGCAAGATTCCCGGAAAGCTGGAAACATGCCGAAATCAACGCCCTTCTCAAGAAACCAAAGGAAGACCCCAAGGACCTGAAAAACTTCTGTCCCATCGCTCTGCTCCTTTTCCCGGCAAAGGTCATAGAGAAAATCATCAACACTCAGCTCACTTGGTACCTCGAAGACAACAACATCCTCGACCCCTCCCAGTCCGGCTTCAGACGCAACCCCAGTACCGAAAACGCCCTCCTCAGAAGCCACCTCGAAAATGGAGAAACATCAGCCCTCATCCTCCTAGACCTATCAGCCGCCTTTGACACCGTCTGTCACCACACCCTAAAATCCCGCCTCCACGCAGCAGGAATCCAGGACCAGGCCGTTGAATGGACCGCATCCTTCCTCGCTGGCAGAACCCAAAGAGTCCGCCTCCCCACGTACCAATCCAAAGCCTTCAACATCATCTGCGGCGTACCCCAGGGCTCATCCCTCAGCCCGATGCTGTTCAACATCTACATGGCCCCCCTCGCACAAGTGGCCTTTCAGCACAACCTCAACATCATCTCCTACACTGATGACACCCAACTCATCCTCTCCCTCACCAAGGACCCGCACACCACCAAAACCAACCTCCACGAGGGACTAAAAGCCATCGCCGACTGGATGAGAGACAGCCGGCTAAAACTGAACTCGGACAAAACAGTGGTCCTCATCCTTGGGCGCACCCCTCCGCCTGGGACAACTCATGGTGGCTGACCACGCTGGGTCCCCCACCAACACCCACCGACAGTGCACGAAAACTCGGCTTCACCCTCGACTCCTCACTCTCCATTTCAAAGCAGGTCAGCGCCATCTCTTCCTCCTGCTACAACACCCTCCGCATGCTTCGCAGAGTTTACAAATGGATCCCAACAGAAACAAGAAAAACAGTAACCCAGGCCCTCGTCAGCAGAAGACTCGACTACGGCAACGCCCTCTACACCGGTATCCCATCCAAACTCCTACAACGCCTCCAATGCATCCAAAACGCCTCCGCCCGACTCATCCTCAACATCCTTTGCCACTGCCACATCACCCCCCACCTAAGAGACCTTCACTGACTCCCCGTCAACAAGAGGATCACCTTCAAGCTCCTCACTCACACACACAAAGCACACCACAACACCGGACCAACATACCTGAACAACAGACTCAGCTTCTACACCCCCACCCGGCATCTCCGCTCCGCAAACCTCGCCCTCGCCTCCATCCCCTGCATCCGGCGCAAATCTTCCGGCGGCAGATCATTCTCGTACCTCGCCGCCAAGACCTGGAACACCCTACCTTCGGATCTCCGACAGACCCATGACCTTCTTTCCTTCAGAAAACTCCTCAAGAGATGGCTCTTCGAGCAGTAGCAGCACCCTCCCCCCCCCAGCACCTTGAAACCCTCATTGGTATGTAGTGCGCTTAACAAATTGATTGATTGATTGATTGATTGATTTTCCTGGGAAGAGAAGGTCTTACCATCCTGCATCATGAGGGCTTGATAGGAATACCTGCGGGAGTGTAGTCTGGTAAGTCACAATGCAAAACCTGACACACAAATTAAATGTCCTCCATGCTCACAGCTCTGCTTTTGCCACTGACATGTTCATGTACCTCACCAACATTCAATACTGAGAGTATCTGAGTGTTAACACTGTCAAGAATTATTGCTGGGACCCAACGTCACAGCTTCCAAGGCCCATCACATGCCATCCCAGGACTCATGGCATGTCTTAACATGTAACTCTATGCCGAAACTTAAATGCAGCCTGCTTTCAGATATGTAATACCCACAATTTGTCTAGTGTGTGATAAAGAGAGTTACCTGACTACAACTTCCAGGAGGGGCCTTGTTTCTCTAACTACAAACACCATCCCAGTGTTCACTTGTCCAAACACTCCTGTCTCCTGTTTTTAATCTCTAAATTGAAGTGTTCTTACCTGGGATCATACCATGTGTATAGTGTATGTAGTAGAGAGAGTGATATGAGTGCAATTCCCAGGAGGCACTGTTTCACTAACTCCAAACACCAGCCCAGTGTCCACTTGTCCAATAGCTCTTGTATCTCAACTCTCAATTGAAGTGTTCTCACCTGGGAGGATAACATGTGTATAGTGTATGTATTAGACGGAGTGACATGACTGCAACTTCCAGGAGGCACTGTTTCACTAAGTCTAAACACCAGCCTACTGTTCACTTGTCCAAATACTCATGTTTGTAATCTCTCAAATGAAGTGGTCTCACCTGGGAGGATAACATGTATATAGTGTGTGTAGTAGAAGGAGTGACATGTCTACAACTCCCAGGAGGCACTGTTTCACTAATTCCAAACACCAGCCCAGTGTTCACTTGTCCAAATACTCCTGTTTCTCAACTCTCAATTGAAGTGTTATCACGTGGGAGGGTGCCATATATATAATGTTTGTAGTGGAGGGAGTGACATGATTGCAACTCTCAGGAGGCATTGTTTCTCTAACTCCCAACACCTACCCAGTGATGACTTGTCCAAACACTCCTGTTTGTAATAGCTCAATTGAAGTGTTCTCACCTGGGAGGATACCATGTGCTGATTGTGTTTAGTAGAGGGTATGACATGACTGAAACTCCCCGGAGGCACTGTTTCATTAACTCCAAACAGCAGCTCAGTGGTCCCTTCCAAAAATACCCCTGTCTGTCAACTCTCAATTTAAGTGTACTGACCTGGGAGTAATGAAGATACAGATCATGCTCAACTCAGAGATGTGTCTGTCTACGTAGCTCCTTCTTGACTTGCTAACCCAAGGTGAAACTATTGAGGATAGGTATGACACCTTACCCAGTGTGTACAAAAAGTACTCCTAAGGCCTCAAGATGCATCGCCAGATTGATATCAGAAGCATATACATTACCATAGCACTGTGTACATGATGACTTCAGTCCCATATATTACAAAGTCCTGGGTTTGCCTGCAACCCACTCCTCTAGACCTCCAAATGTTCAAAGCCAAATATTGACTCACCACTGAGTCACCTGCACTAGTAGTAAAATGTCATTTTCAGGCCATCTTCCAAAGTGTAACTGATCTGCACATCTCATCAGCTACTTGAGTCAAATTGAGTTGCCATCATTCACACGTCAAGTCAAATCACCCTATACCATGGTTACATGGCACATTTTGATTAGCTGGAACTTAACTTTGTCCAATATATTTGCTTACTGTAACACAAAATCTGTAGAAGTAGATGTCACAATTCTACCAGTAACAATGTAAATGTTTTCATCAACAGATGGCTTTGCCGCTGGACACACGGAGGTCACAGAACAGACTACCACTGCCCCCTGGAAGAAGGTAACACTCCTCGATTTCTGGATGTGGAGGACGATTCTGGCCCATCTAGGCAACTTGGTCAGATGGCACCAGTGAGTCTCACTGTGGCCACATTGTCACCTACCAGCCCTCTCCCATCAACATCACAGAAAACAATTTGCCATCCAACCTGTGACCCTAGCACAGTGTCTACCATCTTGTGCCCCCTGTTTTGGCTCCCGAAGTGCTGTGCAACACTTCAGAGAATGAGGGTCCAGGAACAAGTTTGAGAGGGCACTCTGTGAAAAGGGCACAAGCCAGCGGGGTTAGGGTGTGTAAGAGGGATGTTGTGGGCCAGCAGGGTGAGGCCACTGCACTGGTCTGCTCTTGTCCAGGACACCATCAGCCATGTCTTGGGGTTCTATCTGGAGTCCCAAGGCATGATGGGCCAGGTTTTGACCGAACTCTGAGAAATCAAGCAGCTACAGAGGGACATGCATAAAGACATGTGTGAACAAATGGAGGCCAACAATTCCAACATGGTCTACCTAACAGAGATGTTGAGGGACAACCTGAGCAGGGCTTTTCCAAACCTGTCTACCCCTTCCTATGGCTCATCATCAGCAGAACCATCAATATTGGTACCAGATACAAAAATGGAGGCCCTGCCAGAGGAAGAACCAGCCACGGACACCCCTGCCTCTGTAGCAGCTGATCACCCTCCCCCTGCAAGTGTGGACATCCAGCAAAGAATCCAGGAGGCGTGGATGGCAAGAAACCCACCACTGCCAGCAAGTGACCTCTTCATTAATGTCCTCATGTGTTTAGCACATATTCACTCTGCGGACTAATCTTGAACAGAATTCCACTTGGAATGGGCAGAGTACTCTAGAATTTGGACTTCCAGTGATATGGCATCTAATCCAATGAGTTAATTCACCTTCACTAACCCGTTTACATATTTTTGGGTTGATTCATGACATGTATATTTTCTGTTATTTGTTGCTTTAGAATAAAATCACCCATCACTGAATTATTGTCTGCTGATTTTGCTTCCAGATTGAGTCATGTAGATATGTCAGACCATGTGAACCATACGATGATGATCTAAGTTACTTGTTCAAGATGGGATATGTTGCATATACACAGTTTCCACCTTAGGAGAACAGCCATCCCACATAAACACATACATACAAGTGTCTGGTCAAATAGAATAATTTATTACACTGTTCAGCACATAGGCTGACAATATGACTTAACTATTGGAAACTTAAATGATTGTCTCATACTCAGTAAATGGACATATTTACAGGTACAGACCTCCAAACCACAGAAAGAAGGGACTTGTCGCACAATTTCATGTAGAATGGGAAACATTGAAGTGGTTGATGTCATCTGCTTGCGCCTTATCACATGCAACACCAATATCACATCATCCAAGATTAAGACACATGGCATTACAACAGTTCCTGATAACAGTGCCATTAAAATCCAATACTCATGCATCAGTGGTATGACTCAAACATATGTCAGTGTTCTGGCACAGGCACTGTGGCCTACAATGATGAAACAAATTTACAGGCATATACAGGACATTCAAAAAGAGTGTTTAGCCAAAGTGAAGGGAAAATGACTTAGTTGTAAGCTAGGACTACATATTTTATGATGACATGATGACACACATGATGCATCAGGACAACCACAGAACACAAAACAAGTCTAATGAAAAATTCAGAACTTCCATGCAAAAAACTATGCAAGCTGTCTTAGCACAGGTCTCCCACAACCAAACTATGTGACCTGCATTTCCTGGAACAATCCATGCCCACATCGTATGTCTGAACAGCATTACATACCTGCCAATGTCACAGTTCTGAAATGCCCACATAAAGATGTGATGGTGAAGGTACCTGTACAACAAACAAAACAAGGAGTATAGGCTTCAAACCATGCATCTAACAATCATTACATAGCAAGCATCTTGAAAACAAAGTACATTGCTGTAATTCTGACACAAACAAAGCAACATCCTCATGGTGGGGATGTTTCAAAATCTATCTTATCAATCAGCCTTTGGCTGATTTTTTAAGTATATTAACTCCATAGCTGTTTGGAAAAACACAAACTCCACACATTCTCAGAAATACATTTCATTGTACAGTCACAGTCATGACATCACATTACATACTTATACTCATGAGAAGTAGCTGAGAATGAGATATACTTGCAAATCAGCTCCTTTCTCTTCCCCACTGTCATCTTCAGTTAGCATTTCAGGATTCTCACCCGGTGGCACTCCAGGCTCCCCCTCCTCTCGGATGTATGGGATATTCCTCTCCACAGCCATGTTGTGGAGTGTTGGACTTGTTGCAGGGTCATCCTCAATATCTTTTCCTCCTGCCTACTATTTTTTCTGACCTGTTGCTGGTGGCTTTTGAACTCTGAGCACTTTACCACTGCTAACCAGTGCTAAAGTGCATATGTTCTCTGTGTAAATTGTATTGTTGATTGGTTTATACATGATTGGCATATTTGATTTACTAGTAAGTCCCTAGTAAAGTGCAATGGAGGTGCCAGGGCCTGTAAATCAAATGCTACTAGTGGGCCTGCAGCACAGGTTGTGCCACCCACATAAGTAGATCTGTAATCATGTCTCAGACCTGCCACTGCAGTGACTGAGTGTGCAGTTTTAACTGTAAATTCGACTTGGCAAGTGTACCCACTTGCCAGGCCTAAACCTTCCCTTTCTTACATGTCAGACACCCCTAAGGTAGGCCCTAGGTAGCCCCAAGGGCAGGGTGCAGTTTATGGTTAATGTAGGACATATAGGCCCTCATTACAACCCTGGCGGTCGGTGTTAAAGCGGCGGTAATACCGCAAACAGGCTGGCGGAAAAAAAATGGGATTACAACTGTGGCGGAAACCGCCAACATAGACAGCCACTTTAACACTCTGACCGCCACGGCGGTAGAAACAAACAGCGGGGTGGTCATCGCCAACAGACAGGCGGGAGACAAAGTACCACCCACCCTATTACAAGAGGCCTATCCCCCACCTTTTCCGGGGCGGAACCAACGCTATCAAAAGCACAGCAGAAACAGTACACAGAAGGGAAAACACTCACCTCTCAACACCCAATGAGGAACCAGGACGCCATGGAGGCCGAACTCCACGTACTGCCCATGCTGGTTTACCTCCTCTTCTATGAGGAGTGCAAACGGCGGCAGTGGCGACCACGGTGAGTACTGCACCTACAACATGGGGGGGTGGAAACAGAGTGACACACACACGCAACACCCCCACCCTCACCACCACACACAATAACAGACACACACAAATACATGCAGCAACATTACATATACACCCCCCACCCCCTGGAAGAACACAAGGACAAAAGGAAATGATTGTAACCATTGTAATCAAGAAAAATCCAGTATTCAAAAGTCAAAATTCAGTATATATAAATATGTACACCAACTACACAAGTCGGGATAGTGTACTAATCATTGTCTGTGGACCACTGGGCCCAAAATGCTTGGGTGAGGCCCACACATGATACCTGACTCGAAACGGAGAGAACATTGCAGGGGGCATTAGATCGAAAATATACAGGCACCTCAGGGGGAGGGGGGCACCTCAGCCTGATGAACGCACGACCCCACTGCTGCACGAGGGGGATCCATGCCCATTGATGTATCTGGGGAGTGCAAAGCCACAGTCTCTCAAGTCTCTCCAGTGGGTGGTTTGCCCACTGCTTTATCCTGGGGAGTGCAAAGCCACAGTCTCTCAAGTCTCTCCGGTGGGTGGGTTGCCCACTGCTTTATCCTGGGAAGTGCAAAGCCACAGTCTGTCAAGTCTCTCCAGTGGGTGGGTTGCCCACTGCTTTATCCAGGTCTGATGGTGTGCTTGGGATAGGCTGAGGTACAGGGGATGGGGTCTGGGTGGAGGAATTTGGAGGGGGGAGGCTGGACACAGGGACAATGGCTACCATCAGTGCTCAGGCCAGAGCCTGAAATGCTCTCTGTTGGGCTGCCTGCCCAGAATGAATGCCCTCCAGGTATGCATTTGTTTGTTGCAAATGCCTCTCGACACCCTGGATGGCATTCACTATGGTAGATTGCCCAACAGTGAGGGATCTCAGGAAGTCAATATCCTCCTCACTGAGGGCAGCAGGGCTGACTGGGGCAGGGCCTGAGGTGACTGGGGCGAAGGTGATGCCCACCCTCCTGGGTTAGCGGGCACGGGCAAGTCGATGAGGAGCTGCTGGGAGGGCGGTGCTGGTATGGGGGTGGTGCCTGTACCTGTAGGTGGGGTGGTCACAGAGGTGTCCGCTACCACAGAGGGAGCTCCCATCGGAGGAGGTATCAGAGTCTATATTGTCTCCTCCAGTCTCCACTGTGGTGCTCCCCTCGCCCTCCATCCCACTGGTGCCCTCAACATCGGTGGACTCTACCTCTTGGGTCCTGTGGGATGCAGCTCCCTCCTTTGCTGGTGCCTCTGCTCCTCCATCAGATGATGCTAATGCACATAAGGCTGGGATGACAAAACCAAAAAGGGCCCGGAAGAGACAAAGGATAGACTGGGTCAATGGCTGCACCAACACCACCGCTGGCATGCACAGCACCCTCACACACTGGGAACAGGCCTATGCAATATGCATTGCACTACTAGAAAAATAGTTAGGCACCAAGGCGTGGGGTGGGGCACACACCTCCAAATGCAACACACCTGGGACCCACGTAGCCCTGACCAGTAGTGGATGCCTACGAGCTAGATAGCAAGATTTTCCCTTCTGAACCCTAGCCACCAGGCGATCTACGCTGCAATGTCAGGCTTGGCCTAGGGGAACCCACTGACACACATCCTCCACCCGGATACCATCCTACCATGCGTAAGTTGTAATGATGGGCACTGTGCTCACCCCCTTGTGGCTGCTGTGATGCCCTCAAGCGCCCATCCAGCTCAGGATAGGCCGCCGCCAGTATGCAGGCTGTCAGGGTGGTCAGCGTTCGACGGGCACCCCTTCCTCATTGAGAAGCCATCCCCAGCTGGTCCTCCGCCATCATCCGTGCCCAGCGCCTCAGGTCCTCCCACCGTTTGTGATAGTGAGTGCTCCACTTGCCGTAGACCCCAAGGGTCCGCACCTCCTTGGCGATGGCACAACATATACCCTTCTTTTGATGGGCGCTGACCTGCAGAGGCAATACACACAGGAAAATAGAATTAGACAAACAGTCCTGCCTGTTACACATACAGCCCACCATACCCCTTCCCATCACCATTTACACACACATGGCTCAGCACATAACCTGTATGCGGCCAAAAGGATATCCACCCACCCCCCTTACACGAGGCCTTCACACACACAACTCCATGATTAATGCCCATGCATCATGCTCACAGTGTATTCACCTGTTGGTCGGGAGACCCACACAGCAGTCCGTACTGGGATAGGATCCCATCCACCAGTCTCTCCAACTCCGCCGAAGTGAAGGCTGGGGCCCATTCCCCAGTCACACGGGCCATGGTAGGTTCCAGACACAGGTCACTGCAGCACATGCAGTGTATGTCCTCCCCTATGAAAGGTCAGGTAACAAGTGAGGAATCAGGTAGAAAATGGCGGTCACGTCCACCGGTGTAGATCACTATTGGCCACTGTAACCCATAGGGCCCAATGTTAGCCAATGAAGAGTTGCACAGCGGTTCCGGGCCACCTCCAGCAATGGCGCAAAACGTCAGCGGAATTACCTCACTTCCACCTGTCCCTCCACACAGGACAGGTGGACACCATTTCAGCGGGGGCAGGCCCTGGAATATTGCTGCGTCACAGGTGATTTTAGCACATTCTGGACAAATCACAATGACCCATTACAGGGCAGTCAACCATTGTGAATTCCATCCAGGGGCTGGCAGCCCAGGTGCAACAATCTAATGCATTCCTGGAGGGCATTCACACTGGATTGGTGGCCCATTAGAGATCGATTCAGGCTCTGGCCTCCTCTCTGATGACAGCCATTGTCCCTGTTTCTACTGTCCCCCCTCCAACATCCACTACCCAGTCCCATTCCCCTCAACCCCAACCTATCCTAAGCACACATTACAGATGAGCATGCACACAAGACAACACCCAAATGTGTCACAGGCAAACACAAGCACCTCACTTTATCCCACAGGCATTCACACAAACACCATCCAGTTGCAGACACAACAACATGCACTGTTTCCACTGTCTCCCCCTCCTCACCCTCCACCACCTCCCTCCCAGCCACGTCTACACTCACTCCTGCATGCACTACATCAATATCCACTACCAGCATCATCACCACACCAAGCAGAACACATACCTCACGGCCAGACACCTTCACAACAGCCATGCACACGTCCCCTGTGTCCTCTCCCACTGTGTCTGACCCTCCTCCTCAAGTACACAAAAGCAGGCACTCAGACAACCAACATCCATCCACATTACAACAGCATACAACTCATGCACCTGCACCCAAATCCAGCAGACAGACACCTCCAACAAACAGTCCCTCATCCTCCACTCCCATTCCTTCTCCCTCTTCCCGCCCAAATGTCCCTAAAAAACTGTTCCTATCCACCATTGACTTCTTCCCTACTCCTCCCCCTGTCCTTCATGTATGGCCAGGATATCACAAACCCAGTCAAGCACCCCAGCCACACAGTCCACGGGCCCAGTCCTAACTGCACCCACTTGTGGTGGAAAGGGATCCAGTCCACATGTACTGAAGGGAAAGGAGCCTTCACTGGCCAGCCTAACGGGTAAGGAGACTACCCCAGCAGGCAAGAGGGCAAGGAGCCCACACCTGCCACCCGAAAGGCCAGGGAGTCTGCACCAGCAGGCAGGAAGAGCAAGGAGTCAGCACCAGCAGGCAGGAAGGGTGTGGAGCCTGGACCAGAAACTGTGATGGAGCCCCCACCCCCAACCATGGTTGTGTATCCGTCCGAGGGTGCAGGGGATGGGCAAGAGCTTCTCCCCACCGGCACCACCACCACTGTGCATCCATCTGAGGGTGCAGGGGATAGGCAGGAGCCTCCCCCACCAGAAGCATCACCACTGTGCATCCATCCAAGGGTGCAGGGGATGGGCAGGAGCCTCTGCCCACCAGCAGCACCACCACAGTGCAGCCGTCACCGCCAGCGGACAGTATGTAATCCTGCCTCCATGGGCTGCTGTGCAGCCTGTCCACTCCAGAACCAGTGGGGAAGACACCCACCCAAGAGACTGTGACCTTGCAGTCCCGAAGACCAAGCAAAGGGCATCTTGCCCCCTCCAGAACCCGTGTGTAAGACACCCACATGAGAGACTGTGGCCCATCACTCCCCAGGATCAAGCACAGGGCATGTTGTCCCATCCAGCACCAGTGGGTAAGATACCCACCTGAGACACTGTGGCCCATCACTTCCCAGGATCAAGCACAGGGCATGTTGCCTCATCCAGAACCAGTGGGTAAGACACTCACCTGAGGCACTGTTGCCCATCACTCCCCAGGATCAAGCACAGGGCATATTGCCCCATCCAGAACCAGTGGGTAAAGCACCCACCTGAGAGACTGTAGCCCATCACTTCCCAGGATCAAGCACAGGGCATGCTGCCCCATCCAGAACCAGTGGGTAAGACACCCACATGAGAGACTGTGGCCCATCACTCCCCAGGATCAAGCACAGGGCATGTTGCCCCATCCAGAACCAGTGGTCTTTTTACATCTCCCAGCTGAGGTGCCCCCCTGCCCCCCTGAGGTGCCTGCCTATTTAGCAACTGATGCCCCTGCAGTGTTCTCAGCGTGTTGAAGCAGGGGACATGTGTGGCCTTGGACTTTGGCCATGTGGCCCACGCAAATTGAGGACTGGACTGTGTCCCTCTTTCTGTAAATTTGTAGATATCTATCATCTTGCCTAACTTATTATTTCTACTGTGTTGAGCTTATTACAAACACTTCGGCAAAATCGTTTTGTCCTTGTATTATTAAGCCGAGTTACGGTGTCAAATTGTTTTTGTAATGCATATGGTTGTGTGTATTGTGTGTGAGTGTGGGGTGTGTGAGTGTGGGGTGTGTGTTGTGCGTGTGTGTGTCACTCTCTTTTTCCTCCCCCCTCCCATGTGTGCTAGGCAGCTGTACTCACCGTCGTCATCTTCGGCGGCGTTGGTGTTCGTGGTGGAGTAGCACGTAGAATATAATTGGAAAAACATGCAGTTTGGGTTCCATGGTGGAGTGGTTCTTCCCTGTGTCTCCAATGGTGAGTCCTTTCACTTCTAAGGTCTTTCTCCACCAGGCTTTTGATGTTGTTGGTACCGCCCCAGAAAAGGTGGCAGTTTCCTGTGTCTTAAAATGGTGGGCGAAACGTTGACTTCCGCCTGGATGTTGGCAGCTACTGCCGTGATGGCTGTTGTTTCCGCCCTGGCAGTCAGTGTGGTAAGTTGGCTATCTTTCGGAGATCTTTCTGCCATGGTCATAATTTGGCGGTAGTTACCGCCAGCCTGTTGGCGGTATTACCACCAGCCTGTTGGCAGTATTACTGCCACTTTATCACCGACCACCAGGGTCGTAATGAGGGCCAGAGTGTTTCCTCAACTTTCTAATGTTGGAGAGAAAGGAGTAAGCCAAGCAAAACAGTGACAAGCAAAGAAGGTATGAAGAGACAGTGGTAAATCAGAAGAAACTGAAGTGAGAAAGGAAGACAGGTAGCTGAAGATATGCTCTGGTGTGCTAGTGATGTACAGGTGGCAGCGAGAACCAGAGAATCAGAAGGTACACTATGACATTCATGCAAAGGAGTAAAAAAAGTGAATCAGTGATGGAGAGGCAAGCTGTGAGTTGAAAATTGGAATCATATGTCTCTTCATGAAATGGAAGGAAATGTTACAGACAGTCAAATGGAAGGCAGTGAAGTCACTACATCAACATGACAAGTTTACTAAGTGACTTTGATAAGGAGGCAATGACTAGGGCCCACAATGTCAACAAAAAGTTGAAGGAAGATGGGTACTACTGTACACTCATACTATTTTTTGCTTCTGACAAAGGGAGTTAAGAGAGGTACCATGCCATCATGTGCTAAATTACTGACAAAATTGGGCTGTTTGTTGAGGGGTGTGAGGGGCCTTCTCACCCAACAGCCACAGTCCTTGTCAGGATGAACTACAAAAGTCAGTAAATTATCCTGTGCTTAATCCTCTGGTAGCTTGGCACAAAAGCAGTCAGGCCTAACTTAGAGGTAATATGTAAAGTATTTGCAGCAAACAAACAGTAATAAAGTGAAAGCATCACAGATAAAAAACACACCAATTTAGAAAAATAGAGTGTAACGTAATAAAGTATTTGATAACAAAACAACAATACAAAATCCAACCAGTGAAACTGGAGGATTGCATTTCCACAGACTTAAGTTAAGTGTAGCTCCTAAAAGCACAAAGAATCACTTGCGGTTATCTGGTCATCCGAGACTGGGTGATGTCACAAGTGTAGACTGACAGCGAAGAAGCATGTGCCAGATACAGGGACCAGATTAGTCCTGTTGAATCAGTTACCTTCCAAAGTCCAGCACGAAGTGCTCTGTTCATGGTGGAGGGGGCCACAAGGAACCGAAAGAACTTTGTGAATGGTCATCACTGTAGCACAAAGAGCAGGCCGGGCAATGCAGATGATCGTCACTGTAGCCCAAGGATCCTGTCTGGTGTTATGGACGTTCGCTGCTGGAACTTTGTGTGGATGATCACAATGGGCTGTTGATACTAAAGCGTAAAGAGCAGATCTCACATTGCTGGTGGTTTCTGGCAGTCACTGTAGCATGAAGGGTCATATTCCCCTGAGCTTCGTGTTGGTGGTCACATTGGATGGCAAGATCTTCCTACAAACTGACCCATTCCTGATCGAAAAGAGATTGAAACATCAGTATGTTTTCTTTTCTTTTAGGAGGAGCTCAACTGATGCCACACCAAAGGCTCGGGATCTGAGATACACCTTTTCGGGACCAGAAATTCACACCAGCAGAAGCCAGAAGGGCTCAGGCAGGTCCAGTACAGTAAGTCATCTAGGCTGTTACTGGAGGCCCGTGGTTCTTGTTGTTTCCCTGTAGGTTAGAACAAGAGATCAGGCAGTTGACCCTTGAAGTCATTTTAACCTGGGATGAAGGGTGCAGGTCTATTTTTTCCTTTTGAGACAGCAGGGCAAGCCTCAAGCAGCTAGGTAGTCCTCTGGCAGCAGGGCAGTCCCGCTGTAGTATCCACAGTTCCAGGAGTGTACTAAAGAGTGGCTCTGAGGGTGTCATTTTTGTACCAGGTGCCCACTTTGAAGAGGGATAAACTAATGGAGTTTTCCATTCACAGAATTGTCTGTAATTCCCTGCCTCTCAGCCCTGGGCCCACTATCTGGGCACATAAAAGCTTAGTGTGAAGTCTTTTTAATGTGAGCTGAGACAGTTCTACCCCCAACAAGCCCAGAAAGCCCACCCTGCCAAGGTCCACACCCTCACTATGATACTGTCTGGGAGCAATACACAAAGGTCAGCTACCAAGTACACCTAGTCATGTAACCCAGGAACAGGCTATAGGCACCAAATGGTTAGGGCAAGAAAATGCAAACTTTCTAAAAGTGAGATTTTTAGAATTGTGACTTAAAATCTGATTTTACCATTAAAGAGTGTTTTGAATAACAATTAGTCAGACAGCAAGCATGACATTGCTACCTGCTCCCAAGCAAATGTTATTACTTATTAAATGTAAAAAGGTAACCCAATGTTATCCTACAGGGAAAGTAGGGCCTTGAAGTGGTGAAAAGCTACTAGGACATGCAAACCTTAAAAGTACATGCCCACAATCTTAAATACAAGGCAAGCTTCTCTAAGGGCTGTTTAGGACATATACTAAGGGTGACTTATATGTACTTAAAAGTAAGGATTAGGCCTGGCAAAGGGTTTATTTTGCCTGCATAAAATCCAGTGTAAAAGTGCACACACAAGGTGCAGTGACGGGTCTGGGACATATTTTAAGGGCTGCTTAAGTTGGTGACACAATCAGTGCTGGCGGCCCACTAGTATCATCTAATTTACCAGTCCTGGGCACCTGTAGCACAACTTTGCCAGAAACTTACAAGTAAGTTAAATGTGCCAATTTTGTGTAAGCCAATTTCACCATGTTTATATAAGAAAGCACAAGCACTTCACTGGTTAGCAGTGATAAAGTGCATAGGGCCAGATTTAAGAAAAGTGGTGCTACACTATATGTAGTGCAACTTTTCTTGTGGCCCCTTTAGCCCCCCTATTGCGACAATGTTTGTGCTGTATTTAAAATACTGTGAACCATGGCGCAGGGTAGGGGGCAATAGTATCAGGATTTCTGACGGTATTGATTTACTGTTCAGGGTTACCGCCAAAATTTTGGCACTAAGCCCGAACAGTACAAAGGGGCTGATTGAATACAATACATATACATTCTATAGTATTTTATAATATTGTTTGTTTTGTCTATCCAAATAATTTCAGACATTTTTTGGGAAGATGAACTCCCGGATTGTATTCCTGGCTTGTGCTGTGCACTCACCAGCCACAACATAGACATAGGGCCTAATTACAAGTTTGGTGGTCAGACCGCCAGATTGCCATGTTGACAATCCCAAAAAGACTGCCACACCAGCCTCCCCAGATTGGCGTACTATGATTCATGGAGGCAGGATAGCCGTCCACCAAACAAAAAAGACAGGGCAGACAGTCAGTGGCGCAGTTAACCATCGAGACTATTTAAAACACACAGTCACTGTGTAAGTCCCCTCGCGGTGGTCAGACAATGGCAGTCTGACGCAACGGTCTGCAGCCACCAAAGTAACAGACAAGTGCACATTGAATGATTTAAAAACAACAGAGTTGACAGACATTGACCAAGAGTACACACCTGCAAAGCAAACTATAAAACACTGCCCTCCTCAGACCACAATCCTTAGCATTTCCACTGGAAGACAAACCACACATCTTGTCATCCATTTTTCGTTATAAGGCAGACCTTTTTTCCAGCATCACATATAACTCCCTTCACACACATTGCCCATTTTTTTCTCCATATTCACTTGTCTTGTTTAGTTAGTCACTGTCACCTCCTCTATTTGTCAGGCATGGCACAGTCCAAAAATCCTCATTTTTCAGAGGATGAATTGAGACTCATGATGGATGAAATCATTAGAGCAGAGCCACAATTGTTTGGAGCACAAGTCCACCACTCTCCTCTCAGCAGGAAAATGGAAATGTGGGCAGGATAGTCATCAGAGTGAGTGCTGTAGGCATGATCAGGCGCACAAAGGAGGACATTAGGAAGAGGTGGAAAGGCCTCAGGGCCAAGGTGCATTCCTTGGTCTCTAGACAGCAGCTGCAGGCCAAGAATACTGGAGGTTGATCTCCCAGTAGCCCATGAAGACTCTTTCCCTGGGAAGAGAAGGTCTTGGCCATCCTGTACCCTGAGGGCTTGAAAGGAACATATTGGGGAGTGGAGTCTGGTATGTTACAGCACAAACACTGTCACATAAATTCATTGCCATGCCTGCTCACAGTTCAGCTTTTGCCACTGTCTTGTTTCTGTGCCTTACCCAGAGTATCTGGGATTTAACACTGTCAGCCTGTATAACTGGATCTATCATCACAGCTACCAAGGCCCATCACATGCCATATGTCCAAATGGTGCCTGTAAATCTCACGATAACAAAAACACATTCCAGGATTCATGGTATGTTCCAAAATGTAAACCTATGCTCAACCCAAATGCAGCTTGCATACGGATATGTAATACCAAACATTTGTCAAGTGCTGGGGAGTAGAGAGAGTGACCTGACTGCAGCTCCAGGAGACCCTGTTTCTGTAACTATAAACACTTGCCCAGTGGTCATTTGTCCAAATACCCTTGTTTGTGAACTCTCAATTGAAGTGCATACAGAGTGGTCTGACTGCAAAGTAAAATAGGCCCTGTTCCAGTAACTCCAAACACCACACCAGTGGTTACTTGTCCAAATACCCTTGTTTGTGAACTCTTAATTGATGTTTACTCACCTGGGAGGACACTATTTGTATAGTGTGTATAGTGTGTGTAGTGTAGAGTGATCTGACTGCAAAGCACAATAGGCTCTCTTCCAGTAACTCCGAACACCAGCCCAGTGGTCACCTGTCCAAATTCACATGTTTGTGAACTCTCAGTTGAAGTGTTTTCTTTTCACCTGGAGAGATAACATTTGTCAAGTGTGTGTAGTAGAGGGGTGACCTGACTACAACTCCCTGGGGTCACTGTTTCGGTAACTCCAAACACCATCCCAGTGGTCACTTGTCATAATACCTCTGTTTGTGAACACTCAATTGAAGTTTACTCAACTGGGAATGATCAAGATACAGATCATGCTCAAATCAGAGTCATGTCTATCTACTTAGTTCCATCTTGTCAAGTATTCCTAAGGCCTCAAGATGTGTCACCAGCTTGGTACTGTCAGCAGACACAATGACACATGATGACTACTGTCACTTATACAACCAAGTCCTGGGTTTGCCTGCATCCCACTCAACTAGGTCTCCAAATGGTCAAAGGCATATCTTGACTCTCCTCTGTGTTAGTTGCACTGGTGGTAAAATATAATTTCCAGGCCATCTTCCAAAGTGCAAGTGATCTGCATATCAGCTGCTTGAGTCAAATTGGGTTGGCATGCATCACACATGTCATGTCTAATCACCCCATACCAAGCTTACTTGGCACAAATGGATTGTCTACAAATTAACTTTTCCGAGGTCTCTGCTTACTGTAACACAAAACCTTTAGAGGTAGATTTCCACAATTCAACCAGTAACAATGTACATTTTTCTTCAACAGATGGATCTACTGATGGGTACACGTAGGTCACAGAACAGACTACCACAACACCCCTGGATGACCCTCAGTGGCGAAAACACTCCTGGACTTCTGGATGTGGAGGATGGTTCTAGCCCATCTGGGCAACCTGGTCAGATGGCACCAGTGAGTCTCACCTTGTCCACAATATCACCTTCCAGCCCTGTTCCTTTAACATCACAGTAAATCATTCACCCCTGAACCTGTGTACCTAGCACAGTTTCTACCATCTTGTGCCCCTCAGCCCTGGATCCTGAGATGAGGAGCAACACTTTGGAGAATTAGGGTTCAGGAACAAATTGGACAAGGCACCCTGTTGGCAAGGGCACAGGCCCATGAGGGTAGGATGCATGAGAGGGATACTGTGGGTCATCAGGGTAATGCCAGTATACCATCAGCTATGTCATGGGGGTCGATCAGGAGTCCCAAGGCGTGATGGGCCAGGTGTTGACCGAGCTCTGGAAAATCAAGCAGCTACAGAGGGACATGCATAGGGACATGCATGAACAGATAGATGTCCACAATTCTAACATGGCCTCCCTAACAGGTTTGTTCAGGGACATACACACAACACTGAGCAGGGATTTTCAAAACCATTCTACCCCTTCCTTTGGCTTAACAATAGTAGGCCCATCAACATCGGCACCAGCTACAGGAAGGGAGGCCCTCCCAGAGGAACGACCAGCCACAACTACCCCTGCCTCAGTAGCAGCTGATCCTGTTCCTACAAGCGTGGACGTCCAGCAAAGAATCCAGGTGGTGCGGATGGCATGAATGCCCACTACTGCCTGCATTAACTCTCTTCCTTAAGGTACTCCTTTGTGAATCCCACATCAGTTTGTAGACTGATCTTGAACCATATTCAGTTTCAAAAGGGAGGAATTCTCTGGACTTTGGACTTCCAATAGTGTGGCATCTACTCCAAAGATTTCGTTCACCATGACTGACCCCTTCACATTTTCTTTTGGTTCCTTCATGTCACATATATGTTCTGTTAGTCATAGTTTCACAATAAAATCATCCATACTGACTAATTGTCTGCTGATTTAGCTTTCATATTTAGCCATGTAGATATGTCAGACCATGTGAACAATACAAAGATGATCCAAGGTACTTGTTCAAGATGGGATATTCTGCATGTAGTTTCCAGCTCGGGATTACAACCATCCCCCACAAACACATGCATTCAAGGATCTGCATAATTGAAAAATGCATTACCTTGTTCAGCACATAGGCTGTCAATATGTCTGAACTATTGGAAATCATAAATGATTGACTAATACTGAGTAAATGAACATATTTACAGGTACAGACCTCCAGACCACGGAAGGAAGAGATTTATCAGACATTGTCCTGTAGAATAGGCAAACACTGAAGTGGTTGATGTCACCAGCCTGAGCAACATCACATACCACACCAAAATAATCCAAAATCACCTAATCCACAATTCAGACAGCTGTCAGTCAACAGTTCCTGATCACAGGGCCCTTATAATTGAATGCTCAAGCATCTGGTGTCATCACACAAATATATGTCAGTGTTTCGCACAGGCACTGTGACCTACAATGATGAACCACATCCGCAGGTATTTACAGGTCATACAAAAAGTGTGTTTAGCCAATGTGAATGGAAACTGACTGATCATGAACAAGGCTACATATTTTATGGCCACATAATGACACACATGATGCATCAGGCCCACCACAGAACACAAAACAAGTCCAATGGGCACTTCGGAACTTCCATCCAAATACGGTGCAAGCTGTCTTGGCACAGGGCTCATACACCCAAACTATGTGACATACATTACCTGGAACAATCCATGTCCACTTCATATGTCAGAACAGCATCACATACCTGCCAATGTCACTACACTGAAACGCTCCCATGAACATGTCATGGTGATGGTACCTGGACAAAGAACAAAACAAGGAGTAAAGGGTTGAAACCATACATATGACAAAAGTCACATAGCAAGCATCTGGAAAACAAAGTACATTGCAATAATTCTGACACAAACAAAGCAACACCATCAAGGTGGGGATGTGTCTTTGGCTGATTTTTGCAGATTATCAACACCCTGTTTTGAAAACACTAAACCACACACATTCTCACAGCTACAGTTCATGTACAGTCACAGTCATCACATCACATGACATCCACTCATTGAAGTAGTGAATGAGAAATCTTCTACCACGTCAGCTCTTTCCTCTTCACTGTAATAATCAGTTGCCATTTCAGGATTCTCACCCAGTGGCACTGCATGCTCCCCCTCCTATGTGATGTATGGAATATTCCTCCGCAGGGCAATGTTGTGGAGCATGCAGCATGCCACAGTAATCCAACATACTTTCCCAGGTTGAGTAAAGAAGGGCTCCACAAGTCCTGTTGAGAAACCAAATCTGACCTTCAGGAGCCCAAAAGCCCACTTACCTGCCTGCTGTGTTCTTCCATGGGACTCATTGAAGTGGACTTCCCCTGGCGCAGTTGGAATCGTCAGCAGCATCAATAACCAAAGACGTTTTTTATGTGCTGAGTCTCTTGTTAAGAAATGGGACATAAATGCAACGAGTCACTCACTTATTGATTGTAGCACCTGACATTGCTTACACACAATCAGTAGAGATGTGGCTTACCAACCAGCCGGGCCCTCTTTGGGTGCATTTGTGTCATCAGCAGGGGTATGGTGCTGTTCCGCAGTATAAAGGAATCATGAGCCGATCCAGGAAAACAGGCACTCACATTTAAAATGTAGCAATCCACCAAACAGAGAACTTGCACGTTGGTGGAATGGAAGTTTTTTCTGTTGTGATAGACTTGTTTAGTTGCCTGTGGTGCCCCCAAGCCAACATGTGTGCCATCAATGGTCCCCACCACATGTGGGATGCAAGCAAAACCAAAAAATTCAGCCTGCCTTCACATTGGCTAACTCCTGACATCAGGGGAACCTGACATAGCTGTCAATGTGTTTCAACATTGCTAATGAGAATTCTTTCAAGACTAGACTTAACATAAGTTGGGACAATCTACCAGATATGGCCACTATGTACTGAGAGGACCCTGTGGCCTGAAAGTGTAATACTGAAATGACTTGTAGAATGGGTGGTATGCAGTATGGATTATTGTTGGCTGGCATCACATCTGGATCCAACTGATGACATATATCCATTATTGTTTGCTTATTCATATGGCAGAGCTGGATGACATGCCATTCCTCATGGTCTGAAGGTCTGGCAATGAACAGTAGACAGGGTGTTGTCACATCTTCCTTCTCCCGGGGTACCTATGAGTAAAAGGACATGATTTGTAACATTAGTCACTGTGTCCTCAGCAACATACATGATGCATGACAACAATATTATGTGACAAAGCATTTCTGACTGGATATACTTGACACCAAGTACACTTCACAGCTGGCAACTACACAAGGGTCAAATGTGACCCCCATGGTTGTGAACACATGTATCCACAAACTGGATTTGGGAAACACCCATATTTTTGCTATAGAATTGCCCCTTGAAATGTGACTATATTTTCCAACTGCCAAAAACACAGTCAGAGGTGGTGGCACTGCCGTAATATGCCATCTGTGCCCTGCAACACACTATACTGCTGGTTGTGTAGTCGGAAAAGACAGCGTGAGTATGTTTGTGATGAAATTAATCCTATAATGTTTTGTGGCACATATAACAGGGCCACACATAGACCCTCATTATGACATTGGTGATAAATTCCAAATAGTGCCGCAGTAACTGCTGCCAACATACCGCCACGGAGGTAAACATCCGTCTGCTAGATTATGAGACATACACACAAAACCGACAAAAAACATCCAAAACTACAAATCCGCCAGACCCACTGAATGTGATAAACTCTCAGAACAATAATGTCCCACATATCACCACAGCGTACAGTCAACAGCAGTAAACCATTGGCGGTGAACACTGTTGCAGCGGATAAGGCCACCCAAATACAAAATAAGACAACATTGGCCAGAACAAAAAAAAAAACACCCCCACACCCACCAACAGCACTATAAAACTCACACCCACATTAGCAACAATCCTTTGCTAACATGACAAGACGGCTGCACTTTGCGACGCTAATCCAAAAGAGAACTGCACACACATATCACAACTACCTATTCATCCCACATGTACCACACACCACACACCTCACCGCATCACACTTTACGCTCTGCACAACCTACACACAACACCCATGTCCGCACCTATGTACCCACAAAGGCACCCCCGTTTCACTGATGAGGTGTTGCGGGTCATGGTTAAAGAAATAGTCAGGGTAGAGCCATGGCTGTTTGGAGCACAGGTCCAGCAGATGTCCATTGCCAGGAAGATGGAGCTATGGCAGATGATCTTGGACAGGGTGAACGCTGTGGGACTACATCCACACACTAGGGATGACATAAGGAAGAGGTGGAATGACCAACGGGAAAAGGTGTGATCCATTGAAGCAAGGCACCAGATCGGCATCCAGAGGACTGGCAGTGGACCCCCCTCCTCCCCCGCAGCTGACAGCATGAGAGGAGCAAATCTTGGCAATCCTGCTTCCTGAGGGACTCACTGGAGTAGCCAGAGGACTGGACACTGGTGAGTCAAAATGTACTACCTATCACCCCCCTCATACCTGCATGCCACCCCCACCCCTCACCCTGATACCCATCACCCTACTTCATCCCACACAGTGCACCACCACAAATAAACAAGAAACCTAAATGCCAAGCCCTGCATGCCATACCCACTGCATGCACATCCCTTCCAGCCCTGCATGTGCACCCACCATCAATGCATGCACAGCATAGAGAACTAACAATCCCACAATCCATCACCATTCACAAACAAAGGTTGTAGGGCAACAGCAATAATATGGGGAAAGCTAGTGATGCAGAAGATGTCACAGAAATGTAGCATAATACACCACTTACATCCCCACAGGTGCCCCAGCCAATATCAGCGGCGAGGAGGAGCCACGGCTACCCAGTCCCCCACAAGAAGGTGCCCCCAGTGATGACAGCAACTCTGGCGCTCTGGATCTGGATGAACTCCCTGGCCCATCAGGGACCACTGGTCAGTCGGCTCCCAGCCCACACCCAGTCCACTACAGAGCGTCCCACCTCAGAATCCAATACCACAGGAGCCACCCAATGTCCCCAGACCTCTGTCCCGAGGACACGTAAATCAGTAGTGTGCCAAGCTGTACAGGGAACCCAGTGCACACCTCACAGGCAAGACAATTAGGGTCCTGGCGTCAGTGGCAGTGGGCACATCATTCAGGGGACACAAGCACAGGGGGCCAGGGATGGTTGGAGGACATCTGTGCGCCAGGGGGAGGACAGGTCCTGGGAACTGACTGCCCAGGAGGCACTCACTAATGTTCTGGGAGCTTACAAACAATCCCAGGACAAGATGGGTCAGGTGATAAACATCATGCAGGAGAACTAGCGGCTGCAGGGGGAACACCACCAGGAGATCAAGCAAGAATTGCAGGCCCTGAAAACCACCATGGTCTCCATTGCAGGGGTGCTGGGTGATATGGCCAACATCATGAGGGACTTCACAGTACACCAGCGGGCCCCTTCCACTAGCCAGTGGACTGACCAGCCCTCCACATCTGCTGCAGCTAGTGGACAGGAGGCCCTGCCACAGGACCCACAGGCCACTAGCACCCCTCCCCGTGCAGAAGGTGAACCATCCCGCAAACTGTCCCTGTGACCCAGACAGACACCAGAGACAGTTACCAGGACCACCACCAGGAAATGAGCCCCTCCTGAATGTCCCGTTTGTGTTCCACAGTGTCACCCTGTCCCCTAAGAACTGTCATTGCTCCCCTTCCTATGGCCCCTTGGACACTGGACCTGTGCTACAAACAGACTGGCCCACTACACTTGACTGTTCCCAGCCATCACCCCACTCTATTGCTCTTTGCATTGTATACACATTTTTAATAAACAACCTCGGACACAACCTGAGCAATAGTGCTTTATCTGAAGGTAATGTTCAATGTAAACAACTGTAATGAAATGCATGCTTCTGTGTATGTCGATCCATCCTAGAAATGTGTCTCAGCAGTCTGTACACATCACAGCATTACACAGTTGTAACCACAGCAACATCTGCAATAAGGGAAGGCATAGTTGACAGTCAGGTGGGATGCAAAGGTAATGACTAGCATTATGCTACAGCCACACAGCACAACACTGAAATGGAGAAACGTTTAGTTCAACAGTCTTACCTAAGTGTCATTGGAAGTACTGCTGGATCATATGTGTCCTGTTGCCGACATCCTCCTCCTCTTCCTCCTCCTCACTGTCCTCAGAGTCCACTGCTGCCACAGCTGCAATGTCACCCCCTACCTTCTGAAGATAGGGCACATGCCGTCTGAGGGCCAAATTGGGCAACATGCAGCACACAACAAAAATCCTGCAGACCTTCTCAAGGGAGTAGCATAGGGATCCACCTGTCAGATGGAGGCACCTGAACCTAGCCTTCAGGAGCCCAAAGGTCCTTTCAACAATCCTCCTGGTATGCCCATGAGGATCATTGTACCTATGATCAGCCCCTGTTTTTAGATTCCTAACAGGGGTCAGGGGTCGGGAGCCAGGACAGGTTTGGGTAGCTGGAATCACCTGCTAGAAGTGAGGGACACACATTAGCCATGCACAATGGCATGTGGTATGACTCCTGAAGGCATACACTGACATACATTGGGTGGGGACTCATGCTCACCTATAAGCCACACTCTGTGCCTCTGCAATTGTGCCATCAGCTGTGGGGCACTGCTATTCCTTAGGACAAAAGCGTCATGCACCAACCCAAGATACTTGGCAGTGACTTGGGAGATGTACTAGTTAGCAAGGCACACCATCTGGACATTGAGTGAGTGGAAACTCTTCCTATTACTGTACACTTGTTAATTGGCCCTGGGGGGGGGACTAAGGCAATATGGGTCCCATCAATAGCCCCAATAATATGTGGAATATATCCCATTGCGTAGAATCCAGCCTTCACAGTGGGTGAATCATCTGCCTGGGGGAATGCGATGTAGCTGCACATGTGTTTGAACAAGGCTGCCAAAACCCTTGCAGCACAATAGAGAACATTGGCTGTGACATTCCTGCAGCCAACCCCACTGTTACCTGGAAAGAGCCATTTGCCAGGAAATAGAGCACTGAGAGTACCTGCACAAGAGGGGGTATTACTGTTGTACAATGGATAGCAGGTAGCAAATCAGGCGCCAATTGTGCACACAGCTCTGTCTGGCCCTGTCCAGACGATAGATGAGTATGATGTGCCTGTCCTCCAGTGTAGCCAAGTCCACAAGGGGTCTGTACACGGGTGCTTGCCCCCTCCTGTTATTCCTCCACAGTGGTTGATACCTAAGGGACCCAAAAGTAAGAAGGGAGTGACGACAGGAACCATGAACACACTACAGCAGTGTACACAGAGCATGCTTGTATGTTGGACTCTGGAATTGTCTAAGTGAGTACATTCGACTACAATGACACACTTATTAATCTGTACATGTGTACTAGCATTAGAAAGTGGCAACCACCTGTCTTGTATGCAGGGATAGGTGAAGTAACCTCACTCTGCCGGAGTTCGTGTAAAATTCCTCTTTGGCTAACATGGCCCTCTGTGGAGTACAGAAACCAATGATGATCAACACCGGCGATGACGGTGTTCACCACCATGGACGTGACAACCATTTTATTTCTACCACTTCACTTGATTCCTAAATTTCCACAGGACGACATTGCCACTGTGTGTGCTGCTGTGACCTGTGTCTGGAACCTGCGATGGCACGTGCAACAGGGCAAAGGGCCCCAGCCTTCACGTCGGAGGAGTTGGAGAGGCTCGTTGATGGGGTCCTACCCCTGTATGGGCAGTTGTATGAGCCTACAGACCAACAGGTGAGTACACCATGGGTACGTTACATGCGACATGGCTGTATGGAGATGTGTGTGTGTGCTGGCAGTTTGTCATATGGTGGAGTATGGCTGGTGGCAGTGTTAATGCAGGGATACGGGTCTTGTGTGTGCCTGATGAGGGGCTAACGCAGTTTGTAGGCCATATGTGTTACTGGCTGGATTGTCTGGTTCATGGTGTCCCTCTGTTTGTGTTTCTTCTACAGGTCAGCGCCCATCAGAAGAAAGGGTTGTGGCGTGCCATTGCCAAGGATGTACAGACCCTGGGGGTCTATAGCAGGCGGAGCACCCACTGCAGGAAACAGTGGGAGGACCTGATTCGCTGGGCCCTGAAGATCGCAGTGGCCTAGCTGGGGACGGCCTCCCAACGTGGGAGGGGAGCCTGTTGGAACCCGACTCCCCTGATGGCCCGCATACTGGTGGTGGCCTACATAGAGCTGGATGGGCACTTGGGGGCTTCACAGCAGCCACAAGGAGGTGAGTACAGTGTGTTTGACAACCATCTCTGTTGCCTGGCATGGAATTTGGGTGCAGGGTACTAGTCAGTGGATGCCCCAATATGCCAGTTTAGACATTGCTGCTTGGTCCACTTTAGGTTAATAGGGTGAAATGCATGTTTTTGATAGCTAGCTAGCTGGCTCTCCATGGCAGACAGGGCTTAGTTGGTCCCAGTTGGTGTGTAGCTGGGAGTGTTTGGCTCGTACCTGTTGTGGTACTTAGCCAATGGTATGCCAGTGTGGTCCATACTGCCCATTCGCAGTCTCAGTGTGTGACAGTGATGTGTATGCTGTCTGTGCTGTTGGTGCTGTGATTGACCCTGTGCTCCCTTTCTTTCTCCCCCTCTCTCTCCTTTTGTCGTCCTGTCCATGTGTGCATTAGCATCATCTGGAGAGGGAACAGGGGGATTGGCGAGTGAGGGAGCTGCAGCCCACGGGACCCATGAGGCAGAGTCCACCAACGCCAAGGGGACCAGTGGGACGGAAGGCGAGGGGAGCACCACGGCTGAGATAGGAGCTGATACCACTGACTCTGATTCCTCGTCCGATGGGATCTCCCTGTCCACACTGTCCAGGCACCTGCATCCAAGTCCAGCACATCTCCTACTCCTACAACCACTCCCTCTACTTCCACTCCCATTCCTCCTCCCACATCCCTCCCCATTGGCCCTAAGAAGCTTTTCCTTTCCCACCTTGACCTCTTAAGTAGCCCCTTTCAGAGCCAGTGGGCAAAGAGCCCCCTCCATCACCAGAGGGCAGAGACCCCCCTCCAAAACCAGTGGGCAACGGCCCCCCTCCAGAACCAGTGAACAAGGAGCACCCTCCAGAACCAGTGGGCAAGTAGCCCCTGCCACAGCCAGTGAGCAAAGAGCCCCCTCCATCACCAGAGGGCAGAGACCCCCCTCCAAAACCAGTGGTCAACGGCCCCCCTCCAGAACCAGTGGGCAAGGAGTCCCCTCCCTATGAGGAGTCCCCTCACCCACCCCACATCCCCTGCCCCCGAGGTGCCTGCCCATTTCCAACATGACACCCCTGAACAGTGGAGCCCCGATGTTGTCAGGAGTCAAATTGGAGCTTTGACGTTGCCCTGTAGGCATTGGAGACTTTGAACTGGCGTTTGGGCCTGCATGTACATATGCAGTTGTGTATGTTTTTGGATTTTGAATTTTCATTCAACTTGATTGCAGTGGTTGGAACAGAGGTACATGTCCTGGCTTTCTTTGCTCCTGGGTACTGTTACCGTCGATTTACTCTGCAGCTGGTGCTGGGTGTGTAGTGTGTGTGTGTGTATGGTGTATGTGGTGCGTGTGTGTCACTCTCCCCTCCCTCTCTCCCTTCTTTGTGTGCTAGGCGGCTTCATCGGCGTTGGTGCTCCAGGACGACCATAGTGTGGTACAGCATCGGGAGGACTTGTAGTTCTTGTTCCATGGCGGCTGCGGTCTTCACTGTGTCCCTGAAGGTAATTGTCTCCTTTTGTAAGATGTGTTTCTGACAGGCTTTTGGTCTCGTTGCTACCGCCCCGGAAATCCCGGTGGTGTGCTATGTCATACTATGGTGGGTGGATCCTTGTCTTCTGCCTGCCTGTAGGTGTCTACCGCCGTGTTCAGTGGTCATACAGCGCTGGCGGTTGGTGTGATACATTGGTTTTCTATGGGAGGATCCACGCCATGGTCATTATTTGGTGGTCATTTCCTCCAGCTTAATGACGTTAGTACCACCATTGCCGATGTGGTGGTAACCTGACCGCCAAGGTCATACTGATCACCACAGTCTTTTAAGCTGCCAAAATGGCAATTGCCTGACCTACTCCACTGGACATCAGGAACAGCTCGCAGTGGCTGGCGGACGTAATCTGCACTGTAGGCGATTCCAACCATGGGGCACAGAGCCATAGGCTAACGTTGTTACTTGTGGTGGTCTCGGACTGGTATATGGCATGCATGTACGTTGTGTTGTGCAAAATCAGTCACTTGACTTCTGACACTGCTGCCAGCAAGACCTCCACCACTTCAGCTGCTGTGTGCAGTCTCTGAAAGCAATCATGCCGTATCCATCAGGTGAAAGGGCCTCTGCCTTTTCTCCAGAGGAACTGGAGAGGCTTGTGAGTGAGGTTCTTCCCCTATATGGTCAGCTTTATGGCTCACCAGAGGAGCAGTAAGTACCTCATAGGCACAACTGACTCTGTTCAACCCCATCCTTCCCCTCCTCAGAGCTAAAATGTGCCTCTGTGGGCCAGTTAGTCTTACTGTGTACCTGTGTTTGCAGTCTGCGTGGCGTCAATGGGGTGTGCATGGTGCAGGTATAGGAGACCAGTACTATATGTTGTGTTCAATCACGTTGTGCTGTGTGATGTTTTTTGGGGTACTAGGCAAGGTGACTTTACTGCCATCCAATAACATTACTTTGTTTATTATGGTTGTAAATGTTAGACAACATGTATGCGCATGACAGGATGAGCTGTGCATGCATCATTTGAGGATCTTGTAAGCAATGTGTATTGTGTCACAGATCTTTCACCCCACATCTGGCCTTGCATTTCATGGCTCAGGGTGTCCTTCCGGTTGCCACACAAGCCACATTGCTGATGGTCACATGATGTACTGTCATGCATGGAAGTGATGGAAATGTGAGTGTCATGCATGCTAAGCCTGATGAGACCAGGGTCTCTCAAATGTATCTCCCCCTATGGGACATAGTCCAGGCTGTGGGAAAGTGGCTATGTAACTATGGCACTGTACCCACTCCCTGTAGACCTGCAGATGCTGTCAGGTGGTCAATGTGAGGATCTAGTGGCAACACCTGCCCTGACTGCCCGGAAATGGGTACTGAGGTAAAAAACAGAACTAGCCCATATTTACTTTTTGGCTTATTGTCAATTTGTGTTTTTGACTCATGGCAGGTCACCTTCACAGAAGTCATGATTGTCCTGTACATGCTTATTGTGAAAATGACAGACCTACAGTGCAGACAGTGTGTAGATTTCTGGGAGGCCATGACACATGACTCAGTAGCTTGTTTACATAGCAGAAACTGTGCAATCCATTCCTTTGTATGTTAAATGCCATATCTGTAGGTTAGAAACATATGTTTAAAGGAGTATTCTGTGGTACAGGTACATACCACAGAAAGCCACCTTGAACTGGCATGAGTCTGCATTTGGTAATCCACATTTGCACACTTCCCATACCCACCATGCCAGGCTTTTCATTGTCAGTCGAGTGTGAGGGTGAAGTCTGTCCTATGGTAGTTGCATGTAGGGACTGTATGCATTGAGTCAATCTTGCAGAGTGTAAATGTGTTTTTCCAGTCAGACCTAAGGAGCTTATCCTTTAGAAGCCACATTGGTTTGTAGTGTTTCATTGTGGTTCACATCACAGTACATGCTGCTGGGGCATGAACTTCCTGATGTCAGTAGGCTTGCTCAGTCATTGTAGGCCATGAGCAAGGTAGTGGGTTAGTCTGCAATTGAATCCAAAAGTGTGTAGCGAAATCCTTGTACTTATTGGCATGTATGCTTTACACTTGTGGTGTGATGACACATTGTCCATTTTATGCTTGGTATTTCTCACATGTGGGTGACCCAACCATTTGGGCAAAAACTTGTGTTTGAAATTTCGTGATTTGTCTCTTGCATCCATACAGGTGAATGCCCATTAGAAGAAAGAGATTTGGAGAGCCGTCGCCTGGAAGGTGTGGACCAATTGGGGTCCATTGCTGGCGGATCCCCCATTGTCGCAAGACGTGGGAGGACCTGAGACGCTAGGCCTGGAAGATTGTGAAGGTCCAGCTGGAGCTTTCCTCCCAATGTAGGCAAGGCGCATGTTGGAGCATGACCCCCTCATGGCTGGCATTCTGGTGGTAGCATACCTGGACCTTGATGGGAGTTTGAAGGGAGCACAGCAGCCGCAAGGGGGTGAGTACAGGACATATTCCTGCCTGTCACATGGTCAAGTTGATGTGTTAGGTTCTGACATCTCCCCCTGATGAGTGAGTATGGGCCATGTGTGACATACTAGATGAGTAACTGTAATTTAGTGCATTCTGGTGCGCCTTACCTATTAGCCCAGGGACGTAGGACACAACCGAGTACAATCCACAAAAAATGCTCTCCAGGGACTAGACATTGCTGTGTACATTAATCAATGAAGTAATGTTTGTTATTGTAGTGGGCATATATTCTAAGCGAAATATCACTACTCCTCAATGTTAAAGCCCAAAGAAAAAGAAGTGATGGATCACTGTCTTCAGCCATGTTCTGCTTAAGTGATTATATTGGCATCTGCCTCCCCAGAGGCCACTTATCTTCAGTGTGTGATGAGTGCTGGTGCCTCACTTCTGTCTGTCATGTGAAGGTGGCTGTCATACATGTGAAAGAGCATAAATTGTTCTTTGGATGCAGCTACAGATCAAATTTTTCCCTTGGTAAGTGGGGAATGTCCATTGACATGATTTATGACCCATGACTGTTGCCAACATTGCTCGTGCTGACATGATAGCATGTGTCCCTTTCTCTTTTGACAAAATGTGTACACTGCTGTTTCATGCAAAATCTACCTGTGTTAATGAGATGATTTCTGTATTCCCTCACATATATGTGCATGGGAACCTGTGTTTGGAATGGGACAAACGCAATGGGGTTACATTTCATGTTGTGCAGACAGGAGTGTATCACCATTGATTGGTGGATCACACATACCCTCACACATCAATGCATGTCATTTGGCATGTGCAACGGCAGTAGCAATGAGGAACATGACAGGTAGGACTACAGTTTTTACACACAATGTACATTTCCATGCCATTGATGTGCATCATGTGGCAAAGTGCACTGCACATGTGAAATGGGGAAGGTTCATCACCTGACTGCTGGCGTGCATCATGCAGTGACTTGTAGTTATGTTGGAATCACATGTGGTTAGGTACAACCATTTGTCAACGGATATCTGCGTATGCAGGACCAAAATGAAGACAGTGATGTGGATTCCCATTGGGCAACTTGTTGACGGCCTTCTACAAGTACTTGCAAATCCCTGGGTCTCTCCTACATACAAAGGACTAATGGCTTCTACTGATGCAATCAGAGTATGTAATTGTAACGGGTACCAGACAGTAGTGATAATTTCCCCGGGGCTAGCTGACTCATTGTATTGTTAATTTTAGAGACATATCTCCCTGTCAATTTGCGCATTTTGTCTACAGTGTACATTTTCATTCAAAATGCGTAGTATATCAGAGCAACATTAGTGTCTATGTGTGCAGTTTTAACTGTAAATTCGACTTGGCAAGTGTACCCACTTGCCAAGCCTAAACCTTCCCTTTTCTTACATGTCAGACACCCCTAAGGTAGGCCCTAGGTAGCCCAAATGGCAGGGTGCAGTGTATGGTTAAGGTAGGGCATATAGTAATGTGTTTTATATGTCCGGACAGTGAAATATGGCTAAATTCGTTTTTCACTGTTGCAAGGCCTGTCCCTCTCATAGGTTAACATGGGGGCTACCTTTAAATCTGATTAAAGTGTAGATTCCCTTTGGGAGTGGATGGAGATGTGGAATTTGGGGTCTCTGAGCTCACAATTTAAAAATACATTTTTTAGTAAAGCTGATTTTAAGACTGTGTGTTTGAAAATGCCACTTTTAGAAAGTGAGCATTTTCTTGCTTATACCATTTCTGTGACTCTGCCTGTTTGTGGATTCCCTGTCTGGGTCAGTTTGACAGTTTGGCTGGTTGCACCTCACACTAGACAGTGACACAAACTGAGCTTGGGTGTAGTCTGCATTGCCTGATGAGCCATCTGTGCTAGAAGGGAGGGGAGGAGTGGTCACTTGCACCTGAAAGGGCTGTGCCTGTCCTCACACAATGCAGTCTCCAACCCCCTGGTGAGTGTCTGGGGCCTGGCCTGGGCAAGGCAGGATTTCACCTTCAAAAGAGACTTTACTTTGAAGTAGGCCTACTTCAAAGGAGAAATTGGGTATAAGAAGGGCACCCAAAAGCACAGACTTTAGAACCCCTTCTGGAAACATGTGGGACCTCTGTCTGGAGAAGAGCTGAAGAGCTGAGGAAGAGGAGCTGCCCTGCCTGTGACTGTGCTTTGTGGAGCTATCCTACAGTTGCTACTTCTGCCAGAGTAAGAGGGCAAAGACTGGACTTTGTGTGCGTTCCATCTTGAGAAGAAATCTCCAAGGGCTTGATTTAGAGCTTTCCTTCTGTAGTTTGAAGTCTCAGGGACAGCAAAGACTTCTCCCTGCCAGCACCTGGAGTCTCTGAAGAGACTCCTACTCTGCCCTGTGGTGCCCATCCAGTTCCTGGGACTCCGAAAGGAGAAGCTAGCAGCCTAAAGACAAGGAAATCCACGCACAGAGCGCTGTGCGGGAAAAAGATCGACGCGACTCCAACCTGCGGCTGAAGAAACGACACACCGCCGGCTCAGCAGCTGAGAAACGACGATCGCAGGAAATGCAACCGAAGAATCAACGCACGGAGCAGGAGAAATGATGCACAGCATCACTGATGGAGGCTGGAGATCACAACCCGCGCTGCGGGGTTTTAGGATCATCGTGCAGCGGGATTTCCGACTCAAGTACCAATGTACGTGGAAAAACAACGCAAGGCCTACCTGGACCTGAGAGTGCTGACCAGATCGACGCATAGCTCTCCTGCAGAGAGAAGAAACGACACGCCCGACCCGCTGAAAGGAAAAACGACGCACGGTCCCGCTCGTGAGTGGAATCAACGCCTCTCAATTCCTTTTTGACACGCACTCGCCCGTGCGGGGTTATTTTTGACTCACCCAAGGTACTTTTTCACGCTGACAGTGTTAGTGTGTGTTTAAAACTACTTAAAGACTCTTTTTGATTTTTAATTGATAACTTGACTTGTGTATTGTGGAATTTTGTTGTTTTGGTCTTCTTTTGTTTACATAAATATTTCCTATTTTTCTAAACTGGTGTGTCATTTTGTAGTGTTTTCATTGAATTACTGTGTGTGTTGGTACAAATACTTTACATCTAGCACTCTGACGTTAAGCCTACTGCTCTGCCAAGCTACCAAGTGGGTAAGCAGGGGTTAGCTGAGGGTGATTCTCTTTTACCCTGAATAGAGTGAGGGTCCTCGCTTGAACTGGGGGTAACCTGACAAAAGACCCCATTTCTAAAACAGTGTAACATGAGTATTTCCATGTCAACTTCTTCAGGATACTGTACTGCTGTCAGCAAAATGGCAGGAATTTGGAGCATCATTTCTTATTGTTGTGTTATTGTGTATTTGACAAATACATGCCTGAATGACCTTGTGTGGGATCTGTGGGAATGAACATGGAATTGGTCTACTATTGTATGACAACACGTAACATGCTCCAAGAGGCAAAGCATAGAATGTGATGTGGTCTCCTACTTGTTCAATGGTTACTGTGATTGCACAACTTCACCCATGCAAAAAAAATTCTGAGATCCTGATTTTCCTGTGGGCAACCACGGATAGTTCATGTGGCATGAAAGAATATGGCATGGTACATGTAGGAGCCACTCCGATGTAGTTTGTTGCTGGGACCTACTTGACGTCATGGTAATATTTGCTAATCATAACTGATGTTCAAGTGACATCAGGAGCATGTAATGACCCTTTTCTTATTTATATTTGCAGCATCATCCCATTCAAGCAAAGGAGATAGGGTGCAACCAAGTAGGGAAGCAATTGGCCACTGTACCTTCAGTCATGACACCACAGACACATAGGGACCCATTGGCCCAGAGGGTGAGGGGAATAGACAGGATCAACTTCGTCATCATCAAATTCTAACTCCAGTGACAACTCCCAAGTTATGGTGGACCCATCAGGAAATGCTCCTGTACCATCCTCAGTTCTATCACCACCCTCCCTGTTTCTCCCCACCCAGTTGGATATGCCACCCAAGGGGGTGGGCGTCTACTGTGCTCCAGGCAACTTAGCCCCAGCCCCTGTTCCCCCTGCTGCCCTGAGTTAAGAGGCTATTGACTGCCTGAGGAGTAACTCTGTGGGGCAGACTGCCATTGTGAATCCCATCCAGGAGTTCTCAAGTCAACTTCAGCAGACAAATGCTTTCCTGGATGGCATTCAAAGTGACATGTCTGGCCTACAGAGATCATTTAAGGCTCTGGCCTCCTAACTGACGACAGCCATCCACCCCCTACAATCCTCCCCCCACCACCTCCCTTTTCCCATTCCAAATTTACTCTTCCCCTACCTGACCCAAGAACACAGACACATCTGGACGCACCCACCTCAACACACACACACAAGCAGCACACATCAACACAAAAGCCACAAGACTCACCACAAGCAGGCACTCAACATTCAACCACAGACACACATCAGCAACCATTTCAACACACAACCCCACCATCCCCACCGTCGTACACACCACTTCCACCATACTCACAGATACTATCACAACACCCAATGACACATCCACCACACCCACCATACACCCAGACAACAGTTCACAACCTGCGGACCCACACACCTCAGTCAACATATCCCTAGTTACCAGCACAACACCAACAGACACATCCACCATCAACAATACCCACTGACACCACCCCAGCACACACAGATACATCCACCATACCCACAGACACTACCCCAACACACATATAGACATTCACAACATTCACTATACCCACAGATACCAGCCACCAGCCCAAAAGACACACACACATCCACCACTCCCAGATCAAACAGCACCTCCACCTCCCAGCCACCGAAGACATGCAAACACCCACACAACAGACGCAACAGACACCACCCAAACACAAGCATACCTTACACCTGTACATACCCAAGTCATCTACACTCAGAGACAAGCCCACCACTCCCACAACCTCCAAATCCCCAACCCCTTCGGATGACCCTACCCGTTTTCCAAAATAGAGTATTCTTTTAAACCTTTCCCTTTCTCCTGTTACCTCCAAACCCCCTCCCAAACCCAAGAGGCTCCCACCCACATCCCAACCCGTCCCTTCCACATCCAAGTTCTCCCGTCACATATGCCCCTCCTGTAAGCACCCATAACCCCCAAGAAGAAGCCCACCCTTCCAAAGTCCCCCCTCTCAAACCCAAACTCATCCATCACAAATCTGACCCCCCCACCCAAGGATGATCCCTGAGGTGCCTGCCTGCCCACTTGATGCCCCTTCCTTTGGAGATTCCCTGGCTGTGATTAATTCAAGGTTGGCACAGTAATTGCATAGACTCATGTGGACTCGCCAATGGCCTTTGCTCTTCAGCATTTGAACTGAATAAACGGCAGTTGTTCTTTTGTTCGGAACACATTTGTCCTACCATTACTTTTCTACCTTTAAGTTGTTCCTGAGTAACTTGTATTGTATGCCTACAGTTGTGTGTGTTTCACGCTGATTGCTGATTCATTTGCTGCTGTTTGCAATATCTGACTTTGTGGGCAGTGCTGGTGTCACCCAAGAAAAGGGTAGATATTTACTGTATGGATATATGGGTGTTAATCCAATTGGGGTCCCATTGCATTGTGCCATGTGTCCTAGGGTAGGTATTTCATCTTGTCTCGGCCAATGTTAGCATGTATGCTCTTGGATTTGTCTTCCTGATATGGAGTGTACATTCATCTCGTGTGTGGAGCTAGAGTTTTGTTTGTCCACACATGGAGGTTGTTCAATTGTGCTAGCTTCCTTTGCATTTCACTGCCCATGTTTCCATTTAATGTGAGTACCTTGCAGCTACTTCATCTAGATGTATGACCCATGCTGTCTTTGTTGTTTGTGCTTTCTTTATTTGAACTTACACACTTGGCAGATAGGCTCAAATATTGCTTGTCCCTGAGATACATGAATGGCCAGTTCCTATGGAAATGGTGGTTTAGGGGCCTGTGCAAAGAGAAATGTGTCCGAGGGCAGCATCCTTCCTTGAGTGCTCCTGATGCCGCTATCCCTATTGCACAGGTATTTTTTTGCATTTTGAGCTTTGGAAGTTTGTTTGATAAACCATTGTGCATCCCATTGACCTTTCATTGTGCTGCAATGTGGGTGATGTGAGGGTCCATTACAGGGTTGTTTCAAGGAAGGGGTATGTGTGTTCCATGTCACATCAATTTATATGCGTCTTCAATCTGACAACAGTCCAAGGCATGTGAGGAATGTGAGGGTGTCAGTTGACTTGGTAGATGTTATGTTGCTGTGGTTTTGCTGTTGTGTGACACTATGGTCTGTACACATCACTGTCCCTGTGCCTGAGATGGGCAGATGTGTGTTTTTGTGAATTGTGGCAGTGCAGTGTCAGTAACATGCCCAAAGCGGGCTTTTGATAGCAATGAATGTGTCATTCTTTGTGACTGACTCCAACTGTGGACACAATGACAAGGGTACTTGGTGCCCATAGTGTGAGCCCAATATCATTGTCATGAGTTTATTTTAGAACACTTTTATGGGCTTGTTCCCTTTAGCCCATTAACAATTTATTTTATTCATTTTATTTTCTGAGCAGAAGCTTTATTCTGTGGTGATGTTTTATTTCGTTATCTCACGCAATGTTAGACTAGGAACAGTTTTTCTTCTTCTTGTTCTGACATTCTTGTACTGTACTCTTCTCAAGTATGTACCCAGTGTTGTTGTCAGTACAAAGTGGAATACCACAATCTTTGTCACTGCATGAGAAACAGATGCGTTCTTATGTTAGAGCAATTTTCTCAGAACACCAGCTATTTATAAAACATCCCTCTTTCCCCTATACATTATAGGGAGAGTTCCATCCAGAAAATTACCACTGCATGCTGCTGTAGCTATCTTCTGAAACTTGACGTCTTTTCCCCCTACATGGAAGAGGACTCTCAGTAGATCAACAACCCTCTTCGCAACTACCATATTCAGGTATGCGGGAAGGCCTCTTCCTAAGGATCCTTATTGGTGGATTATGGCTAACACTGCTATGCTCTAGTAGTGCTTTAGTGGTGGAGGTAGGAATTCCAACACTTAGAATTCTGAAAATATGGTGGGACTTTTTATGTTTCAGTTTCTTTGTCACTGCATTGCTATTATTGTATTTTAACATCCTAATTTCAGTACACGCCATTTTATTTAGAACACAGTTGATTCAATAAATACATTGAACCATTTCCTACTTCTGATGTCTTTGCATGTGTAAGACGTATGCAACTGAGAGAAAAGGATGAGGCCTGTTAAACCACGATTTCCCTGAGAAATCTGAATGTCATGCGCACGGCTGCCACAAGTCACCGCCACTTTCAGGAGCTTGTGATGTACTGCTTGATGGCCAGAAGGGTTAGACTGACAGTTGTCACATTCTGTCAATTGGACTTAGCTCCTCACAGACTAGTGGTGCTGCCACCCGAATCCAACAGTCTCATTTAGTACAATGAGAGCCAACACAACATCATGTGGTTGAGTGTACAACGATCTGTTAGCGAGCTTAATGACACAGATAGATGTGTGTCCTTACCATCAGGTGCGTCCATAGTGGCGTGGATTTGGGCTCCATTGATGAGCAGCAGCAGAGGCAGGACATGTGTGATGGGCTCCATGGCGGCACAGGACTTGTAACACTGCCTGCAGCTGAGTTGCTTCCTTTATGCTCTCCATTTTTGATTGCTGGGATGTGGTGGTTGGACCTCCGAGGTCACATTAGTAGTGTGTAACATAATGTGTCTGACAGAAACACTAGGTCCGTCGGCCTGTTTGGCCTACCTTGCCACAGCGGCAGTCTGTGCTTCCTGATGGTGCCAGCAGGATACTGGCAGTCTTTCCTCTTTGGGACCACCAGCACCATAATACAGTAGTGTGACCGCCAAGCCAATGGCAGTCGAACCGCCGCCACCATCATGGTAGTGCAGAGACCTCCAAACTCGTAATCAGGCCCATAGATATTCAATTCAGAAAAGTATGAGCAGCACGATAGGCACAGTGACTGCATCATTAGCTTCGCATTATGTGGCAGTGAGCATCTGAGAAGCAAAATGAAGATTGTTTTTCAGTCTTATCTCAATGCAAGCCTGGTTTTGCGGCAGGCCAGAGAGACACTTTGAGATTCTATACGTCTCTATCGTTCCAAATCCATATGCAATTGCAATTGGCATCCGCACAGACCCCGTTGCAACTGTTAAATTATAATTTCATACAATAAATGTAACATCCATCTAAGACACGATTATGTTCAGATCATTTTCTCTTTTATCACCGGCGCACAAAAGGGACAGCTTATTAGAGAAGGAGCCTGATAAAATTTCAGTTGCACAACAGGGTGGAAATTGGAGTTTTATCTTTTGTATGATCTCTCCTATTAGCTGAAAATAATTCTCCGCTTCGGAAAAAGATGGCAGAAAAAAAACAATATCTGATTAGAGCTGTCCCAAGTAGCCCATTCTGTATGATATGTTTTTATTAAGATCAGGCTGGGTTAATGTGCAGGCACTAAGTAATTCAAAGGCTGCTTGCCTCCTTTTCAATAGAGGAGACAATAAAACAGTTGCTGGAATGTTGTGGAGTCACTGGGAAAAACAGAGTAGCCATCTGAGTCAAGTTTGAAATGTTTTTTGTACGTGCTCAAAGACGGGGAAACTAAGGAATACATTTATGGGAAAGTGGTGCAGTTCAGCGCAGCAAGTCACTTTGCTGTGCTGCACTGCATCACTGGGAAAGGACAGGAATGCACTGTATTTAAGGCATAGGGTGCATTCTTGCCCTTTTCTCCTATGCTGGTGCACAATAGGCTGCCTAGTGCCAACGCAGGCACCCTTGAACTATAGTGCAAGGGTGCCTGCATTGCATGCATGATTGTTTTTGTGCATGTGGGGGCACCTTCCTGCACAAAAGCCTTTTTAGGTGTGCTTAAGAATGTGTACGGTTTTGGCGCATTTCCAAGTTTACAAGGTCTTGTGAATCTGGGGGATGCGTTAATTCCATGGGAACACCCACTGTAATGCCCATGGAACGTCTACCGAGGGCAGAGTAGCATAATACAGCAACGTGCACTGCATTGCGGTACTCCAGATTTAGGAGGCCACTGAAAGTCATGCAAAGTGGCTTGGCGTGTCTTCAAAAATCTGACTTACAGCCTTGCATCATGCATGTACAACTTTGTGTGGTGCAACCGTGACACAAGGCTCTCCTAAATATGCCCTTAGAGTTCTTTGTGTTAAAAGAGCAAACCTAAGGACCTCATATATTGATGGGGAATAATGGGAAATCTGCCCAAAATGCAGTTGTATTATTTACTGGGTTGGACTCGGACAGAAAATAGTCAGGTCACCAAAATAAATGTGGGTCTCATTAGTGAATTGGATAGCTAAAAAGAGGCCAATGTTTGCATATTTTGAACTGATCAAAACATTCTGTATATATTTTTTGCGAGGTCAGGAAGACTACTTGTTTTTTTAGCTGTCTAAAGGCAAATTCTGCGGCAATATCGAGAAAATAAACTGTAAAAACTGGACCAGAAAACAGGCCCACAATCACCCAAAACACCAGTCCACACATTGATCCCTGAGTCCAGTACAATCAGCTTGCCCTACATGCCAGTCCGACATTAACCATCTACCCTACCTTCGGTTCCCTCAGCTCAAATATGTTTTTTTAACTTCCATAGGAATGAGCCTTTCAGTGGAGACGAAGCCAGTGGAAATGCTGTTGGCGGGACTTCAAAGCCATTTCAATATGAGCTCTTTTTGACTGGGCTCTAGTGTCAACTATATCGACTCCAATAGAAGAAGATATCAGTATCTTAGCATCGCTGGAAAGAAAACTCCTAGTATGTGGAGGACATTAGTTGGGGCATATTTATACTCTGCACCGAATTAGTGTCATTTATTTTTACTCTAATTCGGTGCAAAACTAACTCCATATTTATACTTTGGTGCTAGACCCCTCTAGCACCAAATTTATGGAGTTAAAGTCATTTTTTGAAAGTGGAGACCTACTTTGCCTTAATGAGATGCAAGGTAGGCGTTCCCATGCAAAAAATGACTCTATGGCCTTAACGCCATGTTTAGGGGCATATTTATACTCTGCGGCATATTTATACTCTGTTTGCACCGAATTAGTGTCATTTTTTTTAACTCTAATTCGGTGCAAAACTAACTCCATATTTATACTTTGGTGCAAGACCCATCTAGCACCAAGGCCCTGATTTAAACTTTCTTTGCACTGCATTAATGTAATTTTATGACACAAAAGTGGCGCAAACGTACAAAATTTTGTCCCTTATTTATACTTTTTGCTGCAAAACTGCACTAACTCAGTTTTGCACCAAAAAGTTTAGCACCGGCTTGCACCATTTCTGTGCACCAGCCGGGCACCATATTTATGGAATGGTGCAAGCCGGTGCAAAGGGTAGGCTAGAGTTTAAAAAAATGACTTTAGTCGGGTGGGGCTGGCAGTATAGAAGAAGAGGGTTTAGCACCAAAAAATGGCTTTAGGCAGGTTAGAGTAAAAATAAATTACTCTAACCAGATTAGCGTCATTTTATGGTGCTAAACCTACCTTGCCACATGACTCCTGCCTTAAAAAAGGCAGGAGTCATGCCCACCACCCCAGTGGCAGCACAGAGTGCAGGGGTCCCCTGGGCATGGCCATTGCACCCTGTGCCATGTATGGGGGCCCATTTCAGGGCCCCCTATGGCACTTTAAAAAATAAAATGCACTTACCTGTACTTACCTGGGATGGGGTCCCCCATCCTTGCAGTCCCTCTAGTGTGGGTGGGGGTGCCCCTAGGGCCTAGGGAGGGCACCTCTGGGCTTATTCCATGGTGTTCCACCATAGAATTAGGGCCACAGGTCCCCTAACACCTGCCCTGACCCTGGTCTTAAAAAATGGGGCAAAGCAAGCTTTACCCCATTTTTTGACCCCTCCTCCCTCCCTTGCACCATTTTTACATGGGAATATAAATATGGTGTTAAGGCCATAGAGTCATTTTTTTGCACCGGAACGCCTACCTTGCATCTCATTAAGGCAAGGTAGGTTTCCACTTCCCAAAAATGACTTTAACTCCATAAATTTGGTGCTAGACGGGTCTAGCACCAAAGTATAAATATGGAATTAGTTTTGCACTGAATTAGAGTAAAAAAAAAATTACACTAATTCAGTGCAAATAGAGTATAAATATGCCCCTTAGCGTCAAAAAATGATGCTAATCTGGTCAGAATCATTTATTTTAACTCAAAACTGCCTAACGTCATTTTTTTTTTAAGCTAGCCTACCCTTTGCACCGGCTTGCACCATTTCATAAATATGGTGCCCAGCTGGCGCTAAAAAATGGTGCAAGCCGGTGCAAAACATTTTGGGGCAAAACTGCCTTAGTGCAGTTTTGCACCAAAAAGTATAAATAAGGCCCTAGTTATATAGCAAACGGACTTGCACATTGTGGCTCTATCCCATGAAATAGCATAAGTAATGTAAAAGTCACCAAGCAAATAGTATAAGTAATGTTAAGGTCACCAAGCCATGCAGCCCTGTCAGACATGCAATCACAGATCATTTTTACCATGAGGCTGCCTCTGACAAGTGCATAAAGTCCGTTTCAGAGGAATAATGTCCTGACACCCTTGAATTATGAGTTTTGGCCATGGCTGGCATGGAAAGGTTGCTGCCTCTGCAACACCAACCTTATGGGGACATGACTACAAACTCAAAGTGATGTCCTAAGTTATTTAGCATAGCTTTATGGTGGCCAAAAGCCACTTGAAAGCTATGCAAAAGGGCTTAGAGAACAGTGATTCTTCTTCGTTTATTACCATTCTTCCTTGGCATGTATCAAGTTATAGTTCATCTTTGACTATAGATTGGAACATCGTTAGGAAGGAAGTTAGAATATATCTGCACTGTGCACATCTGCACCCCAATTATATGGATCGGACTTGCATTTCAAACCTTCTCCCGCTTTTAGTGGGGGCTAATCACAAAGATAAAAACACTCATGTATATTTACTCACATGTAAATTTACTACTATACCTAGGTGTAACTTTACATTTCTTTTTATAATTTACAAAGTGTATATTTACACCTAGATGTAGACTTATCTCCACCCTTTCAAATCAGGGGTGAAGCGTCCTACAACAGTATGTATGAGTGTAAAATTATTACTGGTAACATTTCACTTGTATGTGAAGTACTTGGCCACTGTGGCAGAGATCTCCTTATAGTAAACTATAGAATAAATTATTAAAGCTCATAATTTTTTTAATACAACTAATAATAATATTTTAATATAAAATGTGTGAGGACTGCTGAGGTCCCGCTGGACCGAAGACCGCCAGTGTTGGAGGTCTTCCGCCAACCATATTGTGACTGGTGGTGACCCTCTGCCATTTTTTGGTCGGAGAGCCACCAACAGCCATACTGGCAGTCGGCGGTGTAGTGGATGTTGCTCCTCCATCACCGCCACGTCATCAGAACCCCGCCCACCGAATTACGTTTCAGTATTTGCCATGGCTGTGTTCTGGTGACAGGGTGCTGGCGGCAGAGCAGCCCCCATGGATCCGTTCCATCCCGGATGACCACCGAGGCAGGTAAGGTGGTCGTCCGACAGGGGAGGGGTGTGGGGGGGCGTTGCATGGTGTGTGCGTGAATGGGTGTGTGAGTGTTTAGAGGGGGCGTGTGGGTGCGTGTATGTTTGCAGGGTTGTGATGTGTGTAGTGGGGATGTAACGTGTAAGTATGTGTGCATGTGTGCATGTATGTGCACGTGTATGTGTGTGAGTGGTGTGTGCATGCTTGAGTGGGGGGGTGGGGGGTATGTCTGGGGGGCCCATGGAGGTCAGGGGATAGGGAGGGGGCCCTACCACCTTTGGGGGGGTCATAAGGGGGTTATGGGTATTGGGGGTGGACTCTGGGGAGGGGGAGACCCCTAGCAATGCCAGGGAAGGAATTCCCTGGCACTGATGGTGCCTACCGCCATGGTTTTCGTAGTGGTTCAAAAACCACGAAATCCATGGTGGTATGCAGGGTCATGATCCCGCAGGCGGACTAGTAATGGCCACCGGGCTGGAGACCGTGGTCTCCAGCCTGGCGGTCGTTACCGCCGTGGCGGATGGTGTGGTACTTTGACGATTTGGCTGTTGCCAAACCGCCAATGTCATAATATGGCCGCAATTACCGCCAGCCTGTTGGCGGTGCTACCACCGACTTAACACCGTACACAGGGGTTGTAATGAGGGCCTATATGTTTAACTTATTTAAGTTGTTATTAATTTTGCAAATAAAGTATAACAATTTAATTTAATATTTTATAAACTAAGACCCAAATTTAAGGATGGCCTTGTGCCATCTAATGCCAAATTAGCATCATTTTTCTTATGGCAATGTAATGTTAGATTGCCAAAACGCTGCGCCAAATCTACAAAATGGCACAATGGAGATATTGTGCCACTTTGTGACTCTTTGCACCACATCATGCATGCGCCATGCAATATGTATGCAAAGGGGGCATTCCGGCACAAGAAGGCCCACAAAATTGGTGCAATGAAATTTACAAGATTTAATTGTGCCATTTTTGTCGCCATTTTTATCACCGGCTGAAAGCATGTGTTAAAAGAACGCACCCATTGGAATTAATGGGCCTTCTTGGACTTTGCTCCACTAGCATCAGAATGTTTGACGCTAGTGGAGCAAAACACCACAACAGTGTCAAAAATGTTGACACTATTGCTCCTAATACCGTCATGGTGATCCGTATCTTAAATACCATGCACACATGGTGGTGTTAGGGCAGGGGCGCAAGAAAAGAAACACGCCATCCCAAAGTGCCTTTGGCTCTGTTAACGCTGACGTTCTACTAATGAATATTCAGGTATTCTGAATGTTAGATCCGCATAGAAAATGAGTTAATATCGAAAATAATACATGTTTGAATATGTGTCTACTTGAGTGACCACCAATAATAACGAAGTATACTTATTAACAGCTTATTAATGTAAATGTCAAGCTCATGTTTGGATTAATGTAGTAGTATGTCATGTTAATGCTTGTATATTATTATGTATTTTCTTTAAGAATCATAGGCCTTAATTTACCCAGGTTTTGGGCTTAGTTGCACGGCCTCATGTCAAGTTGCATTGCTTAGACGAATCATAAAATGGCTGCTTAGAGAATTAAATCAAAATTTTCTATGTTAAATGTTAGTAGCTACAGTTCTTCCCCATGAGATGTGCTTGCTAGAATATGTTGTACTAGCTAAGGATACTTTGTAAAACTTAGGTGGTCATTACAACCCTGGCGGACGGTGTTAATGTGGCGGTAAGACCGCCAACAGGCCGGCGGTAAAAAAATTGCAATTCCGACCGTGGCGGAAACCGCCAACAAAGACAGCCACTTTAACACTCCGACCGCCATGGCGGTACAAACAAACGGCGCGGCGGTCACTGCCAACAGACAGGCGGGAGACAATGTACCGCCCACACTATTACAACCCACCAATCCGCCACCTTTTCCGAGCGGATTCACGAAGGGAAAACGCTCACCTCTACACACCCCACGAGGAACGAGGACACCATGGACCCGGAACTCCAAATTCTCCCTGCGATAGTTTTCCTGCTCCTCTACCAGGAGCACGAACGACAGCAGCGAAGACCACTGTGAGTACTGCACCTACGACACAGGGGAGGGGGGAGGAAAAAAAAAGGGACACACACACAGGCAACACGCAACACCCTCACCCCCACCCTCACCCACTACAACACACACACTAATGCATATTAATACATCACAGTTACATCCCCCAACCCCCCCCGGAAGAATGCAAAGACAATAGAAAATGAGTGTAACCATTGAAATATCAAATTAAAATCAAGTAGGCAAAAATATATATATACACCATTTACAAAATATATACCAAGCATAGTAGTCCAGGTAGTGCTCCAATTAAGCCCGTGGAACACTGGGCCCACATGGTATGGGCGAGGCCCACACAAGATCCCCGACCATGACGGTGAGAACACTGCAGGGGCATCCATCAGAGAACAACAAAACAGGCACCTCAGGGGGAGGGAAAGTGGGGGCATCTCAGCCGCTTCAGTGCACAACGCTAAATCCACGAGGGGGCCACATGCCCACTGTACAATCCTGGGGAGTGCAAAGCCACAGTCACTCAAGTCTCTACAGTGGGTGGGTTGCCCACTGTTCCATCCTGGCGAGTGCAAAAACACAGTCTCTCAAGTCTCACAAGTGGGTGGATTGCCCACTGTTCCATCCTGGGGAGTGCAAAGCCACAGTCTCTCAAGTCTCTACAGTGGGTGGGTTGCCCACTGCTTTATCCTGGGGAGTGCAAAGCCACAGTCTCTCACGTCTATACAGTGGGTGGATTGCCCACTGTTCCATTCTGGGGAGTGCAAAGCCACAGTCTCTCAAGTCTCACAAGTGGGTGGATTGAGCACTGCTCCATCCTGGGGAGTGCAAAGCCACAGTCTCTCAAGTCTATACAGTGGGTGGTTTGCCCACTGTTCCATCCTGGGGGATGCAAAGCCACAGTCTCTCAAGTGGATAACAGTCTCCACTGGTTCTGGAGGGGGCATGTTGCCCAGAGTGCTTCATCCTGCTAAGGTCAGAAGTAGTGGATGGATCTCTCCACTGGTTCTGGAGGGGCATGGTGCCCAGAGTGATTCATCCTGCTAAGGACAGAGGTAGTGGATGGATCTCTCCACTGGTTCTGGAGGGGGCATGGTGCCCAGAGTGCTTCATTCTGCCCGTGACGGACTCAGTAGCATCAGTGCCCTTTGCGCTCATGGGCCAGCGGTGCATGAGACAGCAGTGCCCTGTTTAGCGGTGCTTGAGTCGGCGGTGCCCTGTTCAGCGGTGCTTGAGACGGCAGTTCCCTGTTCAGCGGTGTTTGAGACGGCGGTGCCCTGTTCAGCGGTGCTTGAGGCAGCGGTGCCCTGTTCAGCGGTGCTTGAGACGGGGTGCCCTGTTCAGCGGTGCTTGAGACGCCGGTGCCCTGTTCAGCGGTGCTTGAGGCGGCGGTGCCCTGTTCAGCGGTGCTTGAGGTGGCGGTGCTCTGTTCAGCGGTGCTTGAAACGGCGGTGCCCTGTTCAGCGGTGCTTGAGGCGGCGGTGCCCTGTTCAGCGGCGCTTGAGATGGCGGTGCCCTGTTCAGCGGTGCTTTAGGCGGCGGTGGCCTGTTTAGCAGTGCTTGAGACGGCGGTGGCCTGTTCAGCGGTGCTTGAGACGGCGGTGCCCTGTTCAGCGGTGCTTGAGGCGGTGGTGCCCTGTTCAGCGGTGCTTGAGATGGCGGTCTCCATATCAGTGACTCAGCTGCTGGCGGGCTTTCATGGCCCAGCGGGGCTTTTGCTGGCGGTCCTTCATGGCACAGTGGGGCTTGTGCTGGCGGTGGCCTACTGGGCAGCTGGGCTGGTGCTGGCCCTGGCCTCCTGGGCAGCTGGGATGATGGCGGTCTTCTCTGCTGTGCTGCTCTTCCCAGACCTGCTGACTTTCTTGTGGCCCACCCCTACCTTGGAAGGGGTCGCAGCTGACTCCACACTCCCACCTGTAGCCCTGGGAGTGGCTTTGGTGGCTGGAGTCTTCCCCCTCTCCCGCCGGGCACTGGCCAACTTCTGATGCTTCACAGGTGGGTGACTGTCTGTGCCACATTGGCTGCCCTGGTGGCCGGTGCACTCCAGATTCCGGTGACTACAGGCACCATTGCCCCGGAGATGTTGTGGCTGAGATGCTAGTTCGGGACCTAGGAGACGGGCGGGGTTGGGGAGGTGTGGGAAAGAGGTCAAGGTTGGACAGGAAAAGTTTTTTGGACACACTGGGACGGGTAGCTGGAGGGGGTTTGGGAGTGGAGGAAGAGGTTGTGGTTGTAGGAGGTGTTCGTTTGCTGACTTTGGGTGAAGGTGCATGCGCTGGAGGCTGTCGTGAGGTGGATGGCTGTTGGGTGGGTGTGTGCCTGCGTTTGTGTATCTTCGTAGAGGGTGTCACAGACACACTGGGAGAGGACACAGGGGGCATGTGAATGGTAGTGGGGTGGTGACTGCATGTGAGTTGGGTGTGGTGGTGGGTGTGCTGGAGAGGGACGTAGTGGCTGTAGAGGTAGTGCATGCAGGTGTGAGTGTAGACGAGACAGGGAGGGAGGAGGGAGATGAGGAGGAGGGGGACACAGTGGAGGCAGTGGATGTTGCTATGTCTGCATGTGTGTGATGCATGCGTGAGTGCCTGTGGGATGTGTGGTGCTTATGTTTGCCTGATCTTCCCTTGTGTGTTGACGTGTGTGCATGCTGGTCTGTAGGTGTGCTTGGGATAGGCTGAGGTACAGGGGATTGGGTCAGGGTGGAGGAAGTTGGAGGGGGGAGGCTAGACACAGGGACAATGGCTGCCATCAGTGCTGAGGCCAGAGTCTGAAAAGCTCGATGAAGGGCCGCCTGACCAGAATGAATGCCCTCCAGGAATGCATTTGTTTGTTGCAACTGCCTTTCTACACCCTGGATGGCATTCAAAATGGTAGACTGCCCAACAGTGAGGGTCCTGAGGAGGTCAATGGCCTCCTCACTGAGGGCAGCAGGGGTGAATGGGGCAGCGCCTAAGGTGCCTGGGTCGAAGGTGATGCCCACCCTCCTGGGTGAGCGGGCACGGGGTGATGGCTGAGTGGCTGCTGGGAGGGCGGTGCTGGAAGGGGGGGTGGTTGCTGTACCTGTCGATGGGGGGGGGGGGGTACAGATGTTGCCGCCACCACAAGGGAGCTCCCATCAGAGGACTAGTCCGTTTCACTGGTCTCAGCTCCTGTCTCCGCCGTGGAGCTCCCCTCGCCCTCCGTCCTACTGGTGAAGTCTGATTCCGTAGTGTGGCCCTCCATGGCCATGTGGGATGCAGCCCCCCGGTGCTCCGGTGCCACTGCTCCTCCACCTGATGATGCTAATGCACACAAGAACAGGGAGACCACAAAAATGGGGGGGACGACAGAATAAAGACATGTTGAGTGCATGCATTACCGCTACCGTTGGCGGACATTACAGACACAGAAGTCCCCTGCACTATGCCGCGCTCTTGGGCTCCACTGTTCAATTCCTGGGAAATGGCCTACAAGGCAGAGGGACCTTGCCTACGGAACTCATCCTGGCCTAGGGAAACCCACAGCCCACCTCCCCCACCCAGACCCCTACACTGCGCGCAAAGTCAGCAGAATGCGAGTGTACTCACCCCCTTGTGGCTGCTCTGCTGCCCTCAAGCGCCCATCCAACTCTGGGTACGCCACCGCCAGGATCCTGAACATTAGGGGGGTCATGGTTCGATGGGCACCCCAACCACGTTGGGAGGCCATCCCCAGCTGAGCCTCAGCCGTCTTCTTGCTCCAGCAGCAAATGTCCTCCCATCTTTTCTGGCAGTGGATGCTCCGTCTGTGGTAGACCCCCAGGGTCCAGACGTCCTTGGCGATGGCACGCCAAATATCTTTTTTCTGGTGGGCGCTGACCTACATGATTTGTACGAGAGAAGAGAAAGTTATTACCAACTGCACCGTCAAAGTGATTGGCCCCCATCCCTACCCTTGCCATGTGGCACATGCACTCACCGTAGTTTCATGCACACCGCACTCTCCCCCTTCCTTCTTACCTCCACCCCTCTCCACACAGGCATAGTCCATACATCATGCTCCCAGTGTACGTACCTGTTGGTCTGGAGGACCGTAGAGTAGCGTGTACTTGGGGAGGACCCCGTCCACGAGTTTCTCCAACTCCTCCGATGTGAAGGCAGGGGCCCTTTCCCTAGACACTGGAGCCATTGTCTCTTCCAGAGCGAGGTCACAGCAGCACTTGCAGTGTAGGTCCTCTCCTGTCGAAGATCAGGTATCGAGTGATTGAACAGATAGAAAATGGGGGTCACGTCCGCGGCCGTGCGTAACGGCACCGCCGGCGTACATCGTCATTGGCTCCTGGGACCCATGGGGTCCAATGTTAACCAATGCAGCATTGCGCTGCGGTCTTCAACCGCCTACCACGACGGTGTACAACGCCAGCGCAGTTACCTCACATCCCTTTGTCCCACTTTACAGGTCAGGCAGCCGCCATTTCAGGGGCCCACATGGCTTCATTTTCAACTGCGTCACACATACCTAGGCCTAGACTCAACACCCATACAGGCCACTTTTTGATTATGAATGGTGTTCTGTGTAAGCTGTGGGTACGTACCTCTGAGTTGTTTGACTCTGTGCTCGCTGTTGTCCTTCATAGGCACCGTCCGCTGGGACATGTGAGGAGATGGCAGCATCCTATGGTGTACCAACCATTGGTGGATCTGTCGACAAAGGAGGAAAGATATGTGATAATCACAGACAGGCTTGACCGTGCCACAATCCAGGAACTGTCTACCCAGTTGGAGCCAGACCTGATGTCAGGTATCCGCCATCCCACAGGAATCCCCCCTCAAGTGCAGGTGCTGTCAGTACTCCATTTCCTTGCAAGTGGGTCATTTTAAACAACAGTGGCCATAGCATCAGAGATGTGTCAGTTTTCCAACGTGTTGTCTGCCCTGCTGAAACACATGCGGAGCTACATCGTTTTCCATCAGGTGGAGGATTTGCCTACAGTGAAAGGTGACTTCTATGCCCTGGGACATATCCCCATCATCATAGGTGCCACTGATGGGAGACATGTGGCTTTGGTGTCCCCCCACAGGAGTACAGAAACCGGAAGAGTTATCATTCGATGAATGTACAGATGGTATGATTGGCAGACCAGTACATCTCCCATGTGAATGCCATGTTCCCTGGCTCAGTGCATGACGCTTACATCCTGCGGAATAGCAGCATACCTTATGTGATGGGTCAATTCCAGAGGCACCGTGTGTGGCTATTGGGTGAGCACCTGGAAGCTAGTCAGTGGGAATGGTTGTCTGGGTCTGGGGATATCCCTCCAGGTTAGTGTGTGTCTAACAGTTGTCCCTCGCCATTTGCAGGTGACTCTGGTTACCCCAACCTGTCATGGCTACTGACCCCAGTGAGGAATCCCAGGACAAGGGTAGAGGAACGCTACAATGAGGCCCATAGGCGAACTAGGAGGGTGATCAAGCGGACCTTCGGCCTCCTGAAGGCCAGGTTCAGGTGCCTCCATATGACAGGTGGTTCCCTATTCTACTCACCAAAGAAGGTGTGCCAGATCATCGTGGCCTGCTGTATGCTTCACAACTTGGCTTTGCGACGACAGGTGCCTTTTCTGCAGGAGGATGGTCCAGATGGCGGTGTTGTTGCAGCTATGGAGCCTGTGAACAGTGAAAACGAGGAAGCAGAGGAAGAAGACATGGACAACAGGGACTCAGTGATCCAGCAATATTTCCAATGAGACACAGGTAAGAATACAAACCTGCCTACTACATGTACTTATACACTACTACCTCTCATCTGTCTGTCGTTTTCACCCAGTGTATGGTCACTGAGTTGTCACTTTCCCTTACGATTTCACAGATCTGGGTCCCACTGTGTGACATCACCTTTGATTCCTCATGGACTAGAACTGTGTGACATAGGTATGTTGCCATTACCAATGAAAAAGCTTTTTGCCACAGTTATTGCTAATACAGTATTCGAAAATCACAGACAGACTCCAGATTGTTTTGTGCTTTAAGGGTGTTTATTTAAGTGCTCAATATTGGAGGGGGTTGTAAAATGGTGAGGGGTGATGGCGGAGGAATGTCCATGGCAGAGTCCAGTCTATTAGTCTCACAGGTGCATTGCCCAAATGGGCATAGGAAGTGGAGCTGGGGCAGTTAAAGGATGGACAGGGTGACAAAGTGGGACAGTAGGATGACAATCAGGGTGGTCTTATTTCTTGGCGGGGGTCTTGGCATCATTCTCTGTCTTGTTCCTGGATCTCAGGGACCGTTTGTGAGGTGGTTCTCCCTCTGCAGGGGGTGGGCTGCTGGTGTGGTGGTCCTGTGGTGGTGCCTCCTGTCCACTAGCGCCGACGGAGGTGGTGGGCAGTTCATCATCCAGGCTAGTGTCAGGGACCCCTTGTAGTGCCACAGTGTCCCTCCTGGTATTGAGTACTTCCTTCAGCACCCCTACAATGGTGCCCAGGGTGGGATTGATGGATCTGAGTTCCTCCCTGAAGCCCAAATACTGTTCCTCCTGCAGGCGCTGGGTCTCCTGAAACTTGGCCAGTACCGTTGCCATCGTCTCCTGGGAGTGGTGGTAGACTCCCATGATGGAAGAGAGGGCCTCGTGGAGAGTGAGTTTCCTGGGCCTGTGAGCCCCCTGTCGCACAGCAGCCCTCCCAGTTCCCCTGTGTTCCTGGGCCTCCGTCCCCTGGACCGTGTGCCCACTACCACTGTCCCCAGGTCCCTGTTGTTGTTGGGGTGGTGGGTTAGCCTGGGTTCCCTGTAGTGGTGGACACACTGCTGGTTGACGTGTCCTGGGGACGGAGATATGGGCCCGCTGGGTGGGTGCTGTGCTGGTGTTTCCAGAGGGGGGAAACTCTGTAGTGGCCTGTGACCTGGTGTGGGGAACCGACTGTCCCGAGGTCACCGATGGGCCGGGCTGGTCATCTAGATCCAGTTGGACAGAGGTGCTGTCAACACTGTGGGCTTCTGTTGGTGGTGTGGACATGTGTGGACCCTCCTGTCCGGTGACGTTGGGTAGGGGTCCTGCAGGGGTATAAAAGCATGATTATTGCATCCGTGTGTGTCAAGGTGTGCAATGGGTGGGTGACCGTGTACCCCAGTGCTAGCATTCCTGTGTGGGACCTTGTGTGATGATGGTTTAGGGGGGTGTATAGGTATGTGCAGTGGGCATGCTTTAATGATGGGTGTCCATGCTTTGTTGTTGCATGCAGGACTTGGTGTTGGGATGGGCTGGTTGTGATAGTGGGACATTTGTGAGGAGTAGGATTGATGGGGGTGAGGGCGAGGGTGGAGGTATGTGATGGCATGCAGGTAGAGTGGAGGATCTAATAGTTAAGATTTGACTTACCACAGTCCATTCCTCCACCTACTCCTGCGAGGCCCTCAGGATGCAGAATCACCAAGACCTGCTCCTCCCATGTTGTTAGTTGTGGGGGAGAAGGTGGGGGTCTGCCGCCAGTCTGCTGAACCGCCAGGTGGTGTCTGGAGACCATGGAAAGCACCTTCCCCGTAGTTCATTCCACCTCTTCCTGATGTCCTCCCGATTTCTTGGGTGCTGTCCCACTGCGTTGACCCTGTCCACTATTCTTCGCCATAGCTCCATCTTCCTTGCAATTGAGATGTGCTGCACCTGTGATCCGAATAGCTGTGGCTCTACCCGAACGATTTCCTCTACCATGACCCTGAGCTCCTCCTCCGAGAACCTGGGGTGTCTTTGCCGTGCCATGGGGTGGTGTAGGTGATGTGTGGGGTGGTGTGTGGGGTGATAAGTGTGCTGATATGTAGAGGTGTGTTGTGTGAGGTGCGTGGAAGGTATGTGGGTGATGGTGTTGTGTGCCTGTGGATGCTAGTTTTGTTGATGGTGGTGTCTCTCTCTGGCTTTCGTTCGTGATTTGTGGTTTAAGGGTTTGTGGGTGAAGTGGGTGTGTGTTTTATATTGTATTGAGTGTGTGGGAGTGGTGTGTGTATGTGTATCATGTGTGTGTATTTCTAATTGTCCAATGTGGCTGTGTTTTGGAGATGTGTGTGTATTTTGAGCGTGGCGGTGAGTACCGCCAATGGAGTACCGCAGTTGAAAGACCGCTGCGTGGATTCATGGGTCGTGATAGTGTGGGCGTATTTCTGTTGGCGTGATGGTGGAGGTTTTGTTATCGCCAGTATCACTGACCTTTGGTGTGGCGGACTAGTGTGGGTGTCTGAATTTTGGCGGATTCCGAGCTGTGGTTTATAATAGCTGTGGTGGAATTCCGTGGCCGCAGCGGTGTGTTGGCGATCTTCTGCACTGCGGTAAGTGGCTTTTACCCCCTATGTTGTAATGAGGACCTTAGTGTTGGAAAGGCAATGTTCCAAGGAATTAACAATAGATGCACTGACTGGAGTATAAGCTGATACAAATTTGTTACCTGACCAGTCCAATGACGAGAACAGGAGAAGTGGAGCCAATCATCGACATGTGAACAATGGTTTAGTAAATTCTTATATTTGAAGTTCTACTTTCATTGGACTAAACATAAAGATATGATTCTTTGACCAATAGCAATGTGGGAAGTAGTTTTAAGGAATCTAACTTAGCCAGACTGCACTGTGAGGAGATCTTCAATTCACCATTATCTTTCTTGACCATCTCCAGGATGAGATGTGCTCACTTTTTCCTAAATCTATATCAAGAAGCGACATTCAATTATGTATGTTCCTGAGATATTTCTATCTTGACCTTTAATGCGGAATTACGTTGCTTTGCTGGCGGATAGATGTCTAATTGATGAAGACAGTCGCAGCTTGCTGAACCATACTGAGGCAAGGTATAAGACAATGTTACTAATTGCTATGTCTATTTGCTTTTGTCCTTAGGTACCAACTGCTAATCTTGATAGAGCCATAGTTAGATGTTTTTCAAAATTTTTGTTGACTAAATTGTTTTGCATGAAACCCAACATGCATTATAATCAGAAGGTTAGTTAGGACACTCACTGATTGATGCCTGCTTGATATTAACCACATATGACATATTTTCTTTGCTGAATTCTTAATGTATGCCATTACCATTGTGCAGTTATTCTTGCTATTGATTTGTACTATAACTCTAGAATGTGTAGTGATCCAAGATTCGGTCAACCATTATTGTTTCTGTTTGCTTATCATTTGATTTTGAGACTAAGTTAAGTGATATTAGCATTGTTAATATAAGGAAATAAACATTCTAATTTTTACACAAAGGTGTGGTTATTCATGGCCAAGGGGTCATGGTGTGTGGAAATTACTAACTGCCAAGATTATTGATGTTATTGATTGGTATTGCTATTGATTTGCATTGGAACTGAGTCTTACGGTGGAAACTACTCTAAGCGCAGTCGAAATGTCCATCAAACTTCTAATGAACCCCCTTATAATCTACTGATAAGAAACCAAATAAGGTCTGATGCGCTAACAGTGATCGTAGCAAAGTATGATGGCTTGTCTCCTAAAGAGCTCATCATAAAGGCCTAGTACATGGTTAGTCTCCTTAAGAGCCAATCATGAAGTCCCATACAAAGATAGTCCCCTAAAGAGAAAATAATTTGCAGAAAGTTTTGATTTTCAGATTCGATAATACAAAATAGAGAGAAAATGTATCCCTCAATAATCAGAATGACTTTCACGGAGCCTTGGAGCTTGCCAATGATTGTTTGAGGATGTTCTCGGTGTTCTAGTGACAGTGTGAGTGGAATAGGTTTTGTGCTTGCACAGCTCAGGCAAATAGCACGTGAATTGTGATGTTTGTGAGGGTTTATGGAGTTTGCATACTCCAAATGAAGTTGTTGAAGGAGTTTGCGTACTCCGAAGTGTGAGCGTAGGGAAGTCGTCAAACTTTACATGTGTGTGGCGCTTTGTGCTCAAAAAGTTTACACGTGGTTGTTGGTATAGAGGCCCTGCGGGGTCTAAGACTCCAGAGTATATTGAAAAGTGTATGAGACACTTGGTTTTTGTAATGGGTCTGGTTTAATAGGTCGATCAGGCGTGGTCGACAAGTCACAGTGTGAGTCAAAGGTAGTGAAAAATTTTTTGAATGAGATCTGGTGAGACCTATGTCCACCAGGACAGACCCACTGATCAGTTGAGAGTAAAATGTACAGGTTTGATTTATGCTTGTGAATCAGGGAAACTGAGAACGAAAGAGTAGCTGCTAGAGCAAAATGCTGTCAGTGAAAAATCTGTAAGGTTTCTGAAGCAATTGTGTTACCCTATCTGTAGTAATCCGATAAACTGGGTTTTGATTTGTTTAGTGCTCGCAATCATTTTGCATTAGTTGAGTGTGAATTTTAGTTTAGGAGGACAAGCCGCAAGACTTTGTCAGCTGCTGTACATGTGAGTGTGACATCATTGGAGCCGCGCTGGGATAGGTTGGTTAGTGAGAAGGGCCGCACACGGATTAGCAGACAACCGTTAAGCGCAATTGGTTGAGAAGGTCAGTGAAAGGGATTCTGGGATTGATTTAATTTAGAATAACATAACGGTCGCAGAAATGAAATTCTTCAAAGCTTTAAAGAGTGCCTTAAGGGAGGATACGTATATTACAACCAGTATAGGGAATATCGTACCAAAAGAACATACACCTGCTTACATTGAAATAAAAGAAAAGGCTGCTGCGCCATGTCTTTGGCTGAAACAGTGGTGCAAAGTGACAGAGACAGATCAGAGTTTAGCATTTCCTGCCCATGGGACATTTAATTTGAGGAGCTTAGAGAGTTTGAGGAGGGTGCTATATGATTTGAAACCCCCTCTGAGACCAGCACAGTTCGAGGCATTAGCAATCTGGTAATTAGTAGCCAGACAGCAACAACAACAGAAGTTTGAGAGGAGAATGAGAAAGGCAGAAAAGACACTAGCGAAGGATGGATGGGACAGTGAATAGAAATTCTGGAGAACCAAGACTTTACAGGGAATTAAGTTGCTTCATGTACAGCGGGAGCGAAGAAAGGAAAGCTACCAGAAAGACAAACAGAAGTCCTTCTGAGAGTAGGGAGCGGAGATCAAAAGAGTCTAGGAGATCTTTAACACTTGAGGAAGAGTCAGATGATGATGAGTTTATTTCACAGTTACTGAGAAATCATCCCCCACCCTGTAGCACAAGAGAACAGTTTAAGCACTAGTGTAAACCCTTTGGCACCAACACCGTTTAACGTGACGACGAGTCCAGTGCAAATAAATCCTAGCATGACACAGAGCCCAATGCAGAGCAGACTTAATCTACCTACTACATCAGCAGCACCAAATCAGATGCCACACCTGAATGTCCCAAGAATTTACCCTGATGTACCCATTGTGGAAACTACATCTAATCTAATAGTGCCAACAGGACAGGTTTTCCCAAAACTAACATTGGTTCAGGCAGAGTCAACTCCACACGTAGGGGCAGATTTATGGAAAGGGGTGCTGCACCGGGTGTGGTGCCACTTTCCTTGCGTGCCTTAGCACCCTCCTACCGCCACCATGTCGGCGCCATATTTAAAATACAGTGCACCATGGCACAGGGTAGGGGGTAATAGTGTCATTTTTTATGACACTATTGATGTTCCCTGCAGGAGAAGTGCCAAAATATTGGAGCTACTCCTACATAGTACATAGGGGTCCATTCTAAAGAATGGAAGCCCCCTTTTAACGCCTGCTCTTGAGACAGATATGTCCATAATGATGAGTCAGAATACAGGAATTATGCACCCACAGAACCTGAACGTTGACCAAGTCCAGATGCCGTGTCTGTATCTGTCACCATTGGTCCAGTCATACCCTTGTTTGCTCAGAGAAATAACAGTACAAATGGACAGGGAGTCCTGAGTCAGAATTTGAATGAGGGGAGGCCTCAATGAGAGTGCCAGAGGAGTCTCTCCTGTGGGACAGATCTTTGTCGGAACATTATAATTGTTAGACTTTAGTTCATTTGGAGTTCCTCTGAATACCAGAACAGTGTCAAACATCAGTCATAGCCTGATGTTACTGACACCAAAGTCTCCAAAATGAACTGCACAACTGTTGCCAAATACCCATCCCAACAACATTTCACTGCAAGGTTTGACTGCCCAACAATTGACTGAATGGTTGAATAAGCTGAATACCCTGCAGAGTGCTGCTAGGGGAGAGGAGTACTTGAACTATACTAGACTAGGGATGGAGGCTATGGGTGTGAACAGACTTGAATCTTACAAGGAAGCAGAATTGAGATACCTGTGCCCAAAAATTACAAGGGAAGTGAGTGAGGTGCATTAAAGCATTAAAAGCTAACAGAGCTAGCAGAGAAATATGGCATAGAAATAGAGAAAACAAAACACTTGAAAAGGGTAGATTTTGACTCAAAAGATTTCAAACACATGGGATCTTCAGGAATGAAGGCACACCTTAGTGAGTTACTTCAAGGCGTCCAGAGAAGAGGAGCATTAGACAAAAGAGAAGGCAGATGGGTAAAGAAAAGAGATAAGAAGAAAAGGTATTCCACAAATCTTACTGTGAAAGTGCAGCAGGTTGATGACCCGGTAAAATATTTACCCATGAGAGAAATTCCAGGAGGGAATTTTGTTCACGTCCCTTGGAGAAGAATTGACATTCTGTCCTTTACAAACGAGTATCCCAGGTTGAGAGAGAAACCAGTAGAATGGTACCAGCATACAGACAGGTTTGTGAAACTTGCAAAATGCCTGTGGCAGGATTTCAACAACCTGTTAGAGACAGTAGTTCCAGCAGATTTATGGACTGAGTGCAAGAGAAGACTAGATTGTTCAACAAAGAAACCAGAGAGAGACCCGATTACAGGTGCACCATCTCACAAAGTGATGAAATACTACTATAAAGTGTTTGAATTTTTGAAAACGAGAATTTCGCCCAAGAACATTAACTGGCAGATAGTAGACAGGACAGCCCAGGAAGCAAAATAATCAATACATTTGTATTATGAGAGATTGTTGCAGGTGTTTAAGCATTACAGTGGTACAGAAACAATTGAGATGAAAGACATGATTCATTTTGTGTTTAGATTTGTGGAAGGATTGAGACCTGAAATTAGCCAGATGATTGAGAGGCATTTGATTTCCTGCCAAGCAAAGCCAATTGATGAGGTATTGCAATATGCAAAGTAATGTAGTGACGAGATTAAGTTAAAGCAGAGAAAGTTGAAAGAAAAGGCGATGGTGATGCAAATTAAAGCAGCACAAACAGGAATGCAGGGAAATTTTCCGCAGCAACATCAGGGAAATGTGGAATTTCAAAAGCAGGCAAGAGGTAGAGGTCACAAAGGAATGGGATACGGAAACTGTTGTCCCGATTTGGGTACTGTAGTGGCTCTGAATGATGTGCAGGGAATGAAGAGATTGTTGCCATGTCATGCTTGAGGAGGAATTGGAAATTGGTGGGAGTGTCTGATGGAGGTACAGGAAAGTGTTGTTCAGCAAACAAGTGATATCAATTTGTTTCAAAACATGAGAGGACCAAGAATGAGGGGTCATAATTCAAGTTTTCAAAGCAATGTGAATCAGATGAAACATTTTCAACCCATGCAGCAGGTGCAAGTGCCACATGTGCAGATGGCACAGTTACAGCCAACGCAACAGCAGATTCAAATGGTACTTAGACAGTAAATCCAAATACCTCAGGCCCCAATGGAGCAGCCGCACGTGATGCTTCTCCAACAGGTCACAGGTCAGAAGTTTAACCAGAGTAATAACACAGTACATTCTCATTTCACAGTGGGAATGGAATAAACAATGATTGGGTGAGCGAGAGTTCAGATGAAGAGGAATGTGTGCTTGCATCTTCTTTAGAAGTAGATCAGAAAGGTCCATATGTGAATGTAAAAGTAATGGGTCACAAAGTTTCATTTCTGGTTGACACAGGAGCTATGCACTCTACAGTGAGACCTGCAGAATTTCCAAACAAGCCCCTTTCTGGAAAAACAGTCCAGATTGTAGGAGTAGCGAATCAGTATTTCACCAACCCAATGACAGAACCAGTTCAGGTTAAAACTGGCAACTTTGAGGGATTACACAAATTCGTAAATTGTGACTCAAGTCCGGTATCCCTACTAGGAAGAGACTTGCTGTGTAAGACGAGATGCTTGATTACTTGCCCAAATGATGGAACTGAGATACAGACAAACAGTGATGAGTGGGATGACCCAGCTCCAGAGACAGAGGTGGTCATTACAACCCTGGCGGACAGTGTTAATGCAGCGGTAAGACCGCCAACAGGCCGGCGGACAAAAAAAGGGAATTATGACCCTGGCGGAAACCGCCAAAAAAGACAGCCACTTTAACACTCCAACCGCCACGGCGGTACAGACAATCCACCACCTTTTCCGGGGCGGATTCACCGTGGATAAAAACACGGCGGAAACAGTTACTGCAATGGGAAAACGCTCACCTGAACACATCCCACGAGGAACGAGAACTCCGTGGAGCCCGAATTACACATTCTACCGGCCCTTGTATTCCTACTCATCTACGAAGACCAACACCGGCGCGGCCGAAGACAACGGTGAGTACTGCACCTACGACATGGGGGAGGGGAGATGCAAAAGTTAGGGGGACACACACGAAACACCCCCACCCTCGCATATAACAACATATACAATGCATCCACAAAAATCACAGTAACAACCCACAATCCCCCCGGAAGAATGCAAAGACAAAGCGAAATCAGTTCAAACAGTGTAATGTAGCAATACACATGTCTGTCAAAAATATACAGATCTGTAATAAAATCAGGCAGAAATTTATACATTACGCGAAGTTGTGCAGATATGCACATATCAATGTCCGTGCACCACTAGTCCAAAAATGCATGGGCGAGGCCCACAAAAGATACCTGTCCACAATCGGAGAGAACACTGCCGGGGCATCAGATAGAAATACTACAGGCACCTCAGGGGGAAGGGAAAAGGGGGCACCTCAGCCGGATGACTGCAAAGCCAGATCCACGACGGGGATCCATGCCCATTGATGTATCCTGGGGAGTGCAAAGCCACAGTCTCTCAAGTCTCTACAGTGGGTGGCTTGCCCACTGTGCCATCCTGGGGAGTGCAAAGCCACAGTCTCTCAAGTCTCTACAATGGGTGGCTTGCCCACTGTGCTATCCTGGGGAGTGCAAAGCCACAATTTTGCAAGTAGATAACAGCCGTCACTGGCTCTGGAGGGGGACTGGTGCCCAGACTGAATTAGTCTCCCCGCGAAAGTTCCTGTCCCGTCACTGTCCTAGCTGCACATGGGATAACGATGCTGGTCACTGGTGTGTGGCATGACGTTCATAGCCCACCTGGGCTGTGTCAGCCGGGGCCCTCCTGGGCACTGACTCTGGCGGTGGCGGTGGTCTCCTGACTGGTGATGATACTTGGGCCCTCCTGGGCTATGACTCCGGCGGTGGCGGTGGTCTCCTGACCAGTGACGATACTTGGGCCCTCATTGGCACTGACTCCGGCGGTGGTCTCCTGACCAGTGACGATACTTGGGCCCTCCTGGGCTATGACTCCGGCGGTGGCGGTGGTCTCCTGACCAGTGACGATACTTGGGCCCTCCTGGGCTATGACTCCGGCGGTGGTCTCCTGACCAGTGACGATACTTGGGCCCTCCTGGGCTATGACTCCAGCTGTGGTCTCCTGACCAGTGACGATACTTGGGCCATCCTGGGCTATGACTCTGGCGGCGGTCTACGGACCAGTGACGACGGTGCTGGCGGTGGCGTCTCGACTGCCGGGAGTGATGCCGCCCTTCTCCGCCGTGATACTCACAACAGGCTGGGCAGACTTCCTCTGGCCCTTCCCCACCTTTGGAGGAGTCACAGCTGACTCTCCAATCCCCTTGGGGCCCCTGTGAGTTGTTTTCCCTCCAGGAGTTTTCATACGGTCCCGTTGTCCACCTTCCAATTTCAGAGCCTTTACAGGGGTGGGCTGCCAGTGCCTTGGCTCCGGGTCATACTGCCTGCCCTGGTGGCCGGTGCACTCCACATACCTTGAACAGGCACCACTGGTATTGGAGGTGTTTTGGCTGAGGCGCTACGACGGGACTGATGAATTGGAGGGGTGGTGGGGGCAAAAAGGTCCACTTTACAGAGGGACAGTTTCTGACGAACACTGGGATGGGTAGTTGGAGGGGGTCTGGGAGTGGACGAAGAGGAGGTGGTTGTAGGAGGTGTCACTTTAGGTGTTTTGGGTGCAGGTACTGGAGGCTGTCGTGAGGTGGATGGATGTTGGGTGTGTGGTTGCCGGCGTTTGTGTACTTTGTGAGGGGGCGTCACAGACACACTGGGAGAGGACACAGGGGACGTATAAATGTGAGTGGAGGTGGTGAGTGCAGGTGAGCGGCTTGTGGTGCTGGGTGTCCTGGTGCGATTCCTGGAGCCTGTAGATGTAGTGCATGTAGGTGTGTGTGTAGATGAGACTGGGAGGGAAGAGGGAGAAGAGGAGGAGGGGGACACAGTGGAGGCAGTGGATGTTGCTGTGTCTGTATGTGGGTGAGGCTTGCGTGAGGGCCTGTGGGTTTTGTGGTTCCTATGTTTGCTTGAGCTACTTGTGTGTGTTGACTTGTGTGCATGCTGGTCTGTAGGTGTGCTTGGGATGGGCTGGGGTACAGGGGATTGGGTCTGGGTGGAGGAGGTTGGAGGTTGGAGGCTAGACACAGGGACAATGGCTGCCATCAGTGCTGAGGCCAGAGATGGCAGGGTTCGCTGAAGGACAGCCTGACCAGAATGAATGCCCTCCAGGAATGCATTACTGTGTTGCAACTCTCGTTCTACACCCTGGATGGCATTCACAATGGTTGACTGCCCAACAGTGAGTGACCTGAGGAGGTCAAGGGCCTCCTCACTGAGGGCAGCAGGGGTGACTGGGGCAGGACCTGAGGTTCCTGGGGCGAAGGTGATGCCCACCCTCCTGGGTGAGCGGGCACGGGGTGAACACTGAGGGGCTGCTGGGAAGGCAGTGCTGGTAGGGGATTTTGCGGCTGTACCTGTAGAAGTGGGGCGTACAGATGGTGCCGCCACCACAAAGGAGCTCCCATCGGCGGACGAGTCCGTGTCGCTGGTTGGTGATCCGGTGGCCAACGTGAAGCTCCCCTCGCCCTCCGTCCCACTGGTGCATTCTGAGTCCGTGGTGTGGCCCTCCATGGCCATGTGGGATGCAGCTCCCTCGTGCTCCGGTGCCACTGTACCTCCGCCTGATGATGCTGATGCACAAAAGAACAGGGAGAGCACAAAAAGGGGGGTGAAGACAGAAGAAGAACAGGTTGAGTGCATGGCATACCGCTACCGTTGGCGGACAAGACAGACACAGCAGCCCCCTGCATTACGCCGTGCTCCTGGCCTCTGCATATGCAATTCCTGGGATATGGCCTGCATGGCTATGGTGGACATCTGCACACATGGATGCCACAGGGGCATCTATACCTGTTCTTGGCACTCTACTGAGGTGGGGTAGAGTGCCACATCGGCTGCATTACAGAGGGGCCTAGCCTACGGAACTCGCCCTGGCCTAGGTACACCCACAGGCCTCCTCCCCCACCCAGACCCCTCTACTGCGCGCAAAGTCAGCAGAATGAGGTTGTACTCACCCCCTTGTGTCTGCTGTGATGCCCTCAAGCGCCCATCCAACTCAGGGTAGGCCACTGCCAGGATCCGGAACATCAGGGGGGTCATGGTGCGACGGGCACCCCTCCCACATTGGGAGGCCATCCCCAGCTGAGCCTCCGCCGTCTTCTTGCTGCAGCGGCGAATGTCCTCCCATCTTTTCCGGCAGTGGGTGCCCCGTCTCTGGTGGGCCCCCAGGGTCCGGACCTCCTTGGCGATGGCACGCCAAATGTCACTCTTCTGGTGGGCGCTGACCTACATGACATGCACAAGGGAAGACGAAAAGTCATTACCAACGGCACCGTCGATGTGAGTGGCCCCCTCCCTACTCTAGCCATGTGGCCCATTGATTCACATGCATTAATGTTCCCTGAACTCTGCCCCCTTCCCTCTTACAATCAGCCCTCTCCACCCAGGCCTAGCCCATTCAACGTGCTCCCTGTGTACTAACCTGTTAGGTTGGAGGACCGTAGAGTAGCGTGTACTGGGGGAGGACCCCGTCTACCAGTTTCTCCAACTCCTGAGCAGTGAAGGCAGGGGCCCTTTCCCCAGACGCAGCAGCCATCGTCGCTTCCAGACCGAGGTCACAGCAGCACTTGCAGTGTAGGTCCTCTCCTTTCGAAGGTCAGGTATCTAGTGATTGAACAGATAGAAAATGGCGGTGACGTCCGCAGCGGTGACGTCCGCGACGGTGCCTATCATCACCGCCGGCGCACCTGTTCATTGGCTCCTGGGACCCATAGGGTCCAATGTTAACCAATGCAGCATTGCGCCGCGGTCTACGACCACGTACCACGATGGTGTGCAACGCCAGCGCAGTTACCCCACAATCCTATTGTCCCAGTTTAGAGGTCAGGCAGCCGTTATTTCAGGGGCCCACATGGATTCATTTACTTCTGCGTCGCACATAGCTAGGCCTACATTTAACACACATACAGGAAGGGTTTTGTGTTTGGTGTAGTCTTCTGTGTAACTGTGGGTACATACCTGGAGGAAAATTTACTTTCTTGTCGCTCTTGTCCATCGTAGGCTCCCGTCAGCTTGGACATGTGAGAAGATGGCGGAATCCTCCTGTGTACCGACCGCTGGTTGACCTGTTGACAATGGAAGAGTGACATGTAATCGTCACCTACAGGTTTGACCGTGCCACAATCCAGGAACTATGTACCCAGTTGGAGCCAGACCAGATGTCACCAATCCGCCATCCCACTGGAATCCCCCCTGACGTGCAGGTGCTGTCAGTGCTCCATTTCCTTGCAAGTGGGTCTTTTCAGACAACAGTGGCCATGGCATCAGGGATGTCCCAGCCTATGTTTTCCAACATCTTGTCCAGAGTGTTGTCTGCCCTGCTGAAACACGTAAGGAGATACATCATTTTCCCTGAGGTGGAAGATTTGCCTACAGTTAAAGGTGACTTCTATGCCCTTGGACATATCCCCAACTTCATAGGTGCCATTGATGGCACCCATGTAGCTCTGGTTCTCCCCCACAGGAGTGAACAGGTGTACAGAAACAGGAAGAGTTATCATTCAATGAATGTACAGATGGTCTGTTTGGCAGACCAGTACATCTCCCAGGTTAATGCTATGTTCCCTGGCTCAGTGCATGACACCTACATCCCATGGAATAGCAGCATCCCTGATATGATATGTCAACTCCAGAGGCACCGTGTGTGGTTATTAGCGGACTTTGGTTACCCCAACCTTTCCTGGCTATTGACCACAGTGAGGAATCCCAGGACCAGGGCAGAGGAACGCTACAATGAGGCCCATGGGCGGACTAGGAGGGTGATCGAACGCACCTTCGGCCAGGTTCAGGTGCCTCCATATGACAGGTGGTTCCCTATTCTACTCACCGAAGAAGGTGTGCCAGATCATCATCGCCTGCTCGATGCTTCATAATTTGGCTTTGCGATGCCAGGTGCCTTTTCTGCAGGAGGATGGTCCAGATGACGGTGTTGTGGCAGCTGTGGAGCCTGTGGAGCCTGTGGACAGTGATGAGGAGGAAGCTGAGGAAGAAGACAACTACAACAGGGAGTCAGTCATACTTCCAGTGACACACAGGTGAGAAAATTTTCATTTTTACCATTACATTCACTGTCACACGTCTTCAGCTATCCTGTGTGTAATTTATTGGGATTACATGGTAATTGAGTTGTTTCTTTCCATTACAGTTTCACAGGTGTGGTTACCAACGTGTGTCATCTACTTGCATCCTTCAAGGACTTTTGATGTGTGACATTGGTATGTTGCCTTTACATCTCACAACGCATTTTGACACTGTCATAGATATTACATTTTAACAAATCGTAGACTGACTCCAGATTGATTTGTGTTTCAAGGGTGTTTATTGAAGTGCTCAGAAATGGGAGGGGGTTGTAAAATGAGGATGGGTGATGGCGGAGGAATGTCCATGGCAGAGTCCAGTCTATTAGTCTCACAGGTGCACTGCCCATCTGGGCATAGGAAGTGGAGCTGGGGCAGTTCAGGTATGGACAGGGTAACACAGTGGGACAGTGGGGAGACAATCAGGCTGGTCTCACTTCCTGGCGGGGGTCTTGCCATCTTGCTCTGTCCTGTTCCTGGCTCTCAAGGACCGCTTGCATGGTGGTTTTCCATCAGCAGGGGGTGGGGTGCTGGTGTGGTGGTCCTGTGGTGGGGCGTCGTGTCCACTAGCGCCGGTGGAGGTGGTGGGCAGTTCATCGTCCTAGCTAGTGTCAGGGGCCCCTTGGAGTGCCACGGTGTCCCTCAGGGTCTGCTGTATGTCCTTCAGCACCCCTACGATGGTGCCCAAGGCGGAGCTGATGGTCCTGAGCCCCTCCCTGAAGCCCAAATACTGGTCCTCCTGCAGGCGCTGGGTCTCCTGAAACTTGACCAGGACCGTCGCCATCGTCTCCTGGGAGTGGTGGTATGCTCCCATGATGGAGGTGAGGGCCTCGTGGAGAGTGGGTTCCCTTGGCCTGTCCGCCCCCTGTCGCACAGCAGCCCTCCCAGTTCCCCTGTGTTCCTGTGCCTCCGTCCCCTGGACCGTGTGCCCACTACCACTGCCCCAGGTCCCTGTTGTTGTTGGGGTGGTGGGTTAGCCTGGGTTCCCTGTAGTGGTGGACACACCGCTGATTGACCTGTCCTGGGTACGGAGATTTGGGCCCGCTGGGTGGGTGCTGTGCTGCTGTTACCAGAGGGTGGAAGGTCAGTGTTGGGCTGTGCAAGGGGAACCGACTGTCCCGAGGCCCACGATGGTCTGGGCTGGTCATCAGGATCCAGTAGGGCAGAGCTGCTATCGTCACTGTGGGCCTCTTCTGGGGGTGGAGTGGTGTTGTCTGGACCCTCTGGTGTGGTGACGGTCCTTCGTGTTCCTGCAGGGGCATAAGAGCATGATTATTGCATGTGTGTGTGTGATGGTGTGCAATGGGTGGGTGTCTGTGTACCCCAGTGCAAGCATTCCTGTGTGGGGGCTTGTGTGATGATGGTTAGGGAGTTGTTCTGGGTATGTGCAGTGGGCATGCTTAGGTGATAGGTGTCCATGCTTAGTTGTGTCATGCAGGGCTTGGTGTTGGGATGCGTAGTTTGTGTTATGAATACATTAGTGAGTATTTGGGGTGATAGGGGAGGGTGTGAGGGTGAGGGTGTGTGATAGCATGCAGGTAGTGTGGGGGATATGATAGTTAAGATTTGACTTACCAGTGTCCCATCCTCCAACGACTCCTCCGAGGCCCTCTGGATGCATGATGGTCAAGACTTGCTCCTCCCATGTTGTTAGTTGTGGGGGAGGAGGTGGGGGTCTGCCGCCAGTCCGCTGAACCGCGATGTTGTGCCTGGAGACCGTTGAACGCACCTTCCCCCGTAGGTCGTTCCACCTCTTCCTGATGTCCTCCCGATTTCTTGGGTGCTGTCCCACAGCGTTGACCCTGTCGACTATTCTTTGCCATGGCTCCATCTTCCTGGCTATGGATGTGTGCTGCACCTGTGAGCCAAATAGCTGTGGCTCTACCCGGATGATTTCCTCCAACATGACCCTGAGCTCCTCCTCGGAAAAGCGGGGGTGTCTTTGGCGTGCGATGGGGTGGTGTGTGTGATGTGTGGGGCGGTGTGAGTGTTGATGTGTGTGGTGATGTGTAGTGGTGTATGGTGTTTTGTGCCTGGATGTTGTGTGGGTGATGGTGTTGTGTGCCTCTGTGTGGTGGGGTTGTCTATTGCTGTAGTCTCTCTCTGGCCTTCTTTCAGATTTTTGGGTCGTAGGGGTTTGTGGGTGATGTGGGTGTGTGTTTTATATTGAATTGGGTGTGTGGGAGTGGTGTTTGTATGTGTCTCAGGTGTGTGTATTTTGAATTGTCCAATGTGGCGGTGTTTTGGAGATGTGTGTGTATTTTGAGCGCAGCGGTGTGTACCGCCAATGGAATACCGTGGTTGAAAGACCGCTGCGTGGATTCGTGGGTCGTAATAGCATGGGCGTGTTTCTGTTGGCGTGGAGGTGGAGGATTTGTTTTCGCCAGTTTATCACTGACCTTTGGTGTGGCGGACTTGTGTGGGTGTCTGAATTTCGGCGGATTCCGAGATGTGTGTCATAATAGCTGTGGCGGAATTCCGCGGCCGCGGCGGTGTATTGGCGGTCTTCTGCACGGCGGTAAGCGCCTTTTACCGCTAATGTTGTAATGACCCCCAGAATGTGAAATAATAAATGAGGAGTACCCCCGATTAGCTTCTTTCCAGTTTTCACAGTAAAGGATCTTCCTTCTGACTAACAAGGAACAGTTAAAGAGAAAGTCTGGGTTTTGACAAGGAAAGACATTGGTATGATAAAGAGAGTTGAGCCAGTTAAGGTTCCAGTAAAGCGGAACACAATTTTTCCCCAGATTCCCCACTACCACATGAAACAGGACATCATTGAAAAGGTTTCTCCCATAATTGTAGAATTTGTGCACCAAGGGGTTTTGAAAGAAGTGTTGAGCAGCCCATCTAATTCGCTGATAATGGGATTGAGAAAACCCTGTGGGAATGTTCAAATTGTCCAGGATCTGAGAAAAATAAATGACATTGTGATCAAATGCTGTCCCGTAGTGCCAAACCCAGACGTGATTTTTTTCCAGATTCCATGTGATGCTGAATGGTTCACCTTCATAGACGTGTCGCAAACATTCTTTTCTGTGCATCTTCATGAAGATAGTCAATTTCTCTTCTGTTTCAAATTTTTAGATTGAGTTTAGAATTCCTCAAGGGTTTTCAGAATCACCTTTCATATTCAACCAGATCTTGAAAAAGAACCTGGAGACATTGGTAATACCTTTCCAATCAACATTGGTACATGTTAGAAATGGGGTCTTTGGTTGGCAGTCAGGTTACCCCCTGTCCAAACAAGGACCCTCACTCTAGTCAGGGTAAAGGAGAATCACCCTTAGTTAACCCCTGCTCACCCCCTTGGTGGCTTGGCACAAGCAGACAGGCTTAACTTCAGAAGCAATGTGTAAAGTAGTTGTACCAACACACACAGTAATCCAGTGAAAAAACTACAAACACTACAAAATGACACAGGTTTGGAAAACTAGGCAATATTTATCTAAACAAAACAAGACCAAAACGACTAAAATCCAACATACACAAGTTAAGATATGAATTTTAAAAAGAATAAGAGTCTTAATCCTGAGAAAACAGTAAGAACGCTGTTATTGCATAAAAGTACATGGATAGCAACAAAATAAAGCTGCACAGGTGAGTTTGCATCAAAAAAGGCCAGCGATGCATTGATTTCTCACTCGCAAGTGAGAGTGTGCATTGTTCCTCCTCTGGTTGGGTCGGTGTGCATTGTTTCTTCTCTCCCGCAAGAGAGCAATGTGTCAATCCCGGACGGGCACTTCAGGTCTGGGCAGGCTTTGCGTTGGATTTCTACGCCCAGCGATGTTGCTTTGAAATTCAGTCGCACAGTGACAAGAAACCGGGCTGTGTGGGGACTTGCGTCATTAACAGCAGCTGCTGCGGGTATTGCGCGTCATTTCTCCAGCCACGTTGCATCGATCTCCCAGCTGTGATGTAGGTGGAGCGTCAATTTTAGCTGCGAGGCCGGTGGCATGTCGTATATCAGCTGCAGGGTGGGTGTTGCGTCAAAAGTTTCCCCGCACGGTGGTCTTTGCGTGGATTTCTGTCCTTTTCCACCAGGTGCACCTTTCAAGAGCCCAGAGACAGGTTAGGGCATCACTTTGCAGGCAGGACTCTCAGCAGAAAGCTCAGGTGCTGGCAGAGAGAAGTCTTTGTTGTCCCAGAGACTTCAACAACAGGAGGTAAGATCAGTTCACGCCCTTAGAGATTCTTCATCAGAGGGAAGTTATACAAAGGTCAGTCTTTGTCCTCTCTCAGGCAGAAGCAGCTAATGCAGGCCAACCCAGCAAAGCACAGTCACAGGCAAAGGGGCAGTACTCCTCCTCCAGCTTCACCCACTCTTCTCCTGGGCAGAGGTTCCTCTTGGTTCCAGAAGTAATCCGATTTTCAGGAGTTTTGGGTCCTCTTCTTGCACCCATTTCTCCCTTTGAAGTAGGCCTTTGAGTCTCTGTTGTTGTCAATATCCTGCCTTGCCCAGGCCAGGCCCCAGACACACAACAGGGGTTGGAAATTCCATTGTGTGAGGGCAGACACAGCCTTTCAGGTGTAAGTGACCACTCCTCCCCTCCCCTCAGCCCAGCTAACCCATCAGGATATGTAGGCACACCTCAGCTCCCTTTGTGTCACTGTCTAGAGGAGAGGTGCAAACAGCCCAACTGTCAAACTGACCCAGACAGGGAATCCACAAACAGGCAGAGTCACAGAATGGTTTAAGCAAGAAAATGCCTACTTTCTAAAAGTGGCATTTTCAAATACACAATCTAAAAACCAACTTCACTAAAAGATGTATTTTTAAATTGTGAGTTCAGAGACCCGAAACTCCACATTTACTATCTGCTCCCGAATGGAATCTGCACTTTAAACACATTTAAAGGCAGCCCCCATGTTAACCTATGAGAGGGATAGGCCTTGCAACAGGAGGGAAAAACAAAGTTGGCAGTATTTTACTGTCAGGACATGTAAAACACATAAGTACCTGTCCCACCTTTAACATACACTGCACTCTGCCTATGGGGCTACCTATGACCTATCTTAGGGGTGCCTTACATGTATAAAAAGAGAAGGTTTAGGCATGGCAAGTGGGTACATTTGCCAAGTCGAATTTGCAGGTTAAAACTGCACCCACAGACACTGCGGTGGCAGGTCTGATCCATGTTTTCAGGGCTAATAATGTGGGTGGCACAACCAGTGCTGCAGGACCACTAGTAGCATTTGATTTACAGGCCCTAGGCACCTAAAGTGCAGTTTAATAGGGATTTACTAGAAATCAAATATGCCAATCATTAGTAAACCAATCAACAATATGATTTGCAAAGAGTGCATGTGCACTTTATCACTGGTTAGCAGTGGTAAACTGCCTAGAGTCCTAAAGCCAAGAAAAACATGTCAGAATAAATAGGAGGAAGGAGGCAAAAAAGGATTTGGGATGACCCTGCAAAAAGGGCCAAGTCCAACAGTACAGTACATTGATGATTTGTTGATTGCATCCAAAACAAAGGAAGAGAGCAAATATGACACGATTGCCTTTCTGAACCATTTGGGAAAGAATGGTCATAAAGTCTCCCCACTTAAACTACAATACTGTCAGAAAGAAGTGAAATATTTGGAGAAAGGATCACAACCATATTGCAGATGAGTTCCCCAGCCACACAGAGACATGTCAGGATGTTTCTGGGGATGGTAGGTGTTAGACCTGGCAGCCTTAGGGTGGTCACTCCTAACTTTTTGCCTGCCTCCCTCCATTTTTTAGATACTGTTTTTGCTGGTTTTAAGACTCTGCACACTTTGCCACTGCTAACCAGTGCTAAAGTGCATATGCTCTCTCCCTCTAAACATGGTAACATTGGATCATCCCCAAATGGACTATTTAATTTACTCATAGGTCCCTAGTAAAGTGCACTATATGTGCCCATGGCCTGTAGATTAAATGCTACTAGAGGGCCTGCAGCATGGATTGTGCCACCAACTTAAGTAGCCCTTTAACCTTGTCTCTGGCCTGCCATTGCAAGGCCTGAGTATGCAGTTTCACTGCCAATTCGACTTGGCATTTAAAACTACTTGCCAAACCTAAAACTCCCCCTTTTCTACATATAAGTCACCCCTAAGGTGTGCCCTAGGTAACCCATAGGGCAGGGTGCTGTGTAGGCAAAAGGCAGGACATGTACCTATGTAGTTTACATGCCCTGGTAGTGTAAAACTCCTAAATTAATTTTTACACTGCTGTGAGGCCTGCTCCCTTCATAGGCTAACATTGGGGCTGCCCTCATATATTGTTTGAGTGGTAGTTGCTGATCAGAAAGAAGTAGGAAGGTCATATTTAGCATGGCCAGAATGGTGATACAGAACCCTGCTGACTGGTGAAGTTGGATTTAATATTACTGTTTTAGAAATGCCACTTTTAGAAAGTGAACATTTTTCTGCACTTAAATAATTCGGTGCCTTACAATCCACGTCTGGCTGGGTTTAGTTGACGACTCCTTGTGCATTCACTCAGACACACCCAAAACACAGGATACTCAGCCTCACTTTCATACATCTGCATTTTGAATGGGTCTTCCTGGGCTGGGAGGGTGGAGGGCCTGAGAATTGTATGTCAAAGGACAGTATCCTGCCCTCACACAAAGGACTGCCACACCCCCTACTGGGACCCTGGCAGACAGGTTTGAACTGAAAGGGGACCTTGTGTACTTCTAAACCACTCTTTGAAGTCTTGCCCACTTCAAAGGCACATTTGGGTATTTAAACAGGGCCTCTGCCCCTACCAACTCAAACACTTACTCGAGTAGAGAACCTGAACCAGAACCTGCATCCTGCCAAGAAGACCTGCCTGGCTGCTCAAAGAACTCACCTGTCTGCTTTCTGTGAAGGACTGCTGCCTTGATGTTGCCCTGCTTCCTTGCTGCTGTCTGGCTGTGATGAAGAGATACTCTCCAAGGGCTTGGATAGAGCTTGCCTCCTGCTCCCTGAAGTCTCAGGACCAAAAAGACTTCATCTCAACAAGAAGGACTCTTTTGTGGCGAAACTCGACGCACAGCCTGCCAGAAACGATGCACAGCCTGCACCGCAGTGAAAAATTCACTGCACGCCAAACCAGAACGACGCAGCCTGACTTCGCATTGAGAAGATCAACACAGCCCCAGCGTAACAACTGGAAATTCTACGCACAGCCCACTGGATCGACGCACAGCCGAGCCGGAACGACGCAGCCCGACTTCCAGAGAGGAATCGACGCAGAGCCTGCTGTGCGGTAGAAAATTTGAAGCAACGCAAGGGGTCATGGGTGTGGAAATTACTGACTCCCAAGATTATTGATGTTATTGACTGGTATTGTTATTGATTTGTATTGGAACAGAGTCTTATGGTGGGAACTACTCTAAGCACATTGAACCACTAACACGTCCCCTTATAATCTAACAATAAGAAACCAAATCATGTCTGATGCGCTAACAGCTCACTGAAAGTAGATCTGGTTGGGCTAAAGGCATAAGTCTTGGAGAAGTGTGGGTGATACAGGAATCAATAGCTACAATTCAAAATGAATTAAGAATAAATAAAAATAGCTTCAAACAACATTCTTTACAAAAGAATAGTATTTTAGTAGCTAAAATGTACAAACAGATTTGGAGTGAAACTTGATTTAACATTCCTTATTAGACTGTGTGTATTTCAATAAAAGTCTATCAAAATGGTTACATGTCACAATATTTAGATAGAAAATATCGACTTAAAATATTTTATCCACTAGATCACCCATCTCTGCAATTCCCAAATGCATACATATTTATTATTCCTATTGACACATCTATTTACCTTGACTTATCTTGAGATGCTGTAGTTAGGAGGAGGTAGTGGATGTCATATTTGTGTTGTGTCGTATATACTACTTGCAATAATTGGAAGTATACGTAGCAAGATATTCCTCTTTATGAGTTCAGGAAACCCAGGTCTTTAGGAGGACAGACAACAGTCAAGAAATCTTCGGCCATTGCACATATATTCCGTGATATCAAAGAATTATGGGGCCTAGGATTCATGCTGTGAGGGAACTTTGCCAGCCTCTGGTTGCAAACTCCAGTTCAGTAAGAAAGCAACCTTGTTACTTAGAACATAGTATAGGGGAAGGCAATCACCAAAGAGGATACGAGTCCTAGGAGATGTCTGAAGTTATTTTTCCAAAACAGTATTGGCTAAATAAAGCCCTTCTAGAATGTCAAGTCAAAATTGAAAGCTGAAGCAGATGGATATTTGAATGATGGATCTATACAGTTGACTCTGAATCTTGGATGTCAATTTATGGGTTTTATTGGCCACAGACCACCTCAGAGGGCACTCACTGATCACATGAAGACTGCAAAGAAAGTTATATAGACCCAAACTGAAAAGGTAATAGCTTGCACTGAAACACCTTTCGTTGCAGGAAAAATGCAGAGTGATCAGGCTATTCTGGAAATAGGATGCAGGTTACTTATTTCAGCAGTGTCTTCAGGTCAGCTCTTGCAGTGTTGACATTATGCAGGGGTGCTTTAGCAGTGGTCCTTTCTAGCAAATATGGCTTTTGTAGGCTTTGGAACTGATTGTCCTGCAAATGGTTTTCAGTGTGACAAGGTTGTATCCTCCAAGAGAGCTATTCCTCTTCACAGAAAGATATGATCTCCAAGATATCAATGATGTTTACTGCAGATCTTGTGAATACATTGAGAATTCCTCAAATGTGATTGTGCACATTTCTAGCTTTGTAAGTAACCAATGCCCATTGTCCTCTGCAACTAAGTCTTCTCATCCTTTTTTCAATTTGGATATCGGCAACTTTCATGGTAGTTAGTTGATGAGCCACTGGTTGACACTCCATATCAGGAGTATCAGGAGTATTGTGTGCCAAAATGGCTACGCAGAGTGTTTCTTTCCTTTCTCTCTCTGTCTCTCTCTCTTTCTCTCCCTCTCTCTCTCTATCTCTCCTTCCCTTTCTCTCTCTCTGCTCTCTCTCTCTATTCCCCACTCTATGTCTCCGTTTCACCCTTTTCTTTTGCTCTCTTACTATTGGTGAGATGAACCATTACAATCTGGACATGAGAATGCTACTTATGGTGAAGGGCCCAGAATTCCAAATGAAATAAATATTTACTTTGTATTAAACCATACATCTGTTCCACTCCTGTCATTTGGGTACTAATATCTAAAGTCCTTGGATAACAATATAGAATCTGAGCTTTCCCTGAGAAAAGCTTAGGCATTTTGTTGCCATTTGTTAGACACGAATAACACTTTTTAATTTGTGGATGAATTGAAATTTGACATTCCAGTTTTGACTTTACAGTAGCAAATTCATTTGAAATGAAGAAACACATGTATATATGTTTTATGTTTTTAACTCTGACTTACCAGCACATCTGTGTGCAAGAGCTATTGTTACTAACTATTCAACACAAACTTAGAGTTGGCTTTGGCTCCAACCCAGAGCATTATTACTCTGTCGCCTGATGCTATTGGATGTTTGGTGTATCTTTCTGATTCCTACTGCATTGCAATGCATGAGGAACTATTTTATATCTGAAAAATAGTCTGATTCATACACATTATATACTTTATCTCAGAGATGCTCTGTATACAGAAAACAAAATTATTTTCTATGTTTCACTGCAACAGGGGTCTTTGAATGTATTGTAATATGAAATCACATTTCAAGCCATTCCTATTGACTTTGCAAATGCTAGTTTTTGCAGGGCCCAACTATGGTTTAGTGGGTTACAAAGTGCTTAACGTCCTATGAGATTATAATATGTCACGTTTAAGGCAAGTTTATTAAAAACAATGCAGACAGTGAGCTTCACGTCCTGTAATGTGTGCAGCAAACACACAATTAACATTTAGGTCCATATTTATAATTTTTGACGCACAACTGCGCCAACGCATTTGAGCGTCAAAAATGTTATCGCTGGCTAACGCCATTCCAATGACCAATGCGGGCGCCTTATTTAAGGAATGACGTTAGCCGGCGCTGCGGACTGGTCTGAGTAAAAAAAAATGACGCACACCAGGCAGTGCCGGCGCACGGGAAAATGGGGGTTGAGCGTCAAAAAATGTTGCAAATTAGGTCTGAGGCAAAAATCAGGCCTCAACCGGACTTGCGCCATTTTTTTTAATACACTATCCCCATTGACATGACTCCTGTCTTAGCAAAGACAGGAGTCATGCCCGGGGGACTTCTGTCCCCTGGGCATGGTCATTGGGCATAGTGGCATGTGGGGGGGCCAAATTAGGGCCCCCTATGCCACTTAAAAAAAACTTTTAAAAATACTTACCTGAACTTACCTTTACTTACCTGGGATGGGTCCCCCCATCCATGGGTGTCCTCTAAGGGTGGGCTAGAGTGGCAGGGGGTGTCCCTGAGGGCAGGGGAGGGCACCTCTGGACTCCTTCCGAGCCCACAGATCACTTAACGCCTGCCCTGATCCAGGCGTAAAAAAACGGCGCACAACAGGCTGTGCGCCGTTTTTTTAAGGCCCACCCCCTCCTGTACGTCAAAATGACACAGGGGTATAAATAAGGCGCACAGGCCTCAAAGTCATTTTTTGGGCGGGAACGCCTACCTTGCATTTCATTAAGGCAAGGCAGTTTCCCGCTCCCAAAAAATTACGCACACAGTCGAATTTTGAAGTCCGAAGGGGTCGGGCTGCAGTGTTTAAATATGGGGCAAGGTCTGCGCCGATTGTGCGTCAAAATGTTTGACGCACATTCAGCGCAAACAGAGTATAAATATGCCCCTTAAGATTTTACACAAAAAGATAAAACTCTAATCACAATTGGTGCAAAATCAAAAATAAATGCGCGCTTGCACTTACTTTTGACAATTTCACTGGGTTTGCACACAGTGGTCTGCAGTCATGACAGAAGAGCTTGGTTGTAGAAAAAACGAGTTACCCAGTCACGCTATTTGAGTATTTAAAGGTTTTCGACATTGGCAGAGCAGAACCCCAGATGTGGGAAGGGTGAACCAGGAACCCCAGTGCTAATGTGTGGAAAGTAGGATCTACCAGTCCACTGATCTGGGTGGTCATCGTTATGCCACCAAATCCCCCAGATAAGTTAAAACATGCAGCAGACAAATGAGGCAATGCTGTGGCACAGCAGGGTCATATAGATTTCCTAAAAATGAAAATTGAAGTAAGAATTTGATTATATAAAGTCAGATTAAAATGAAGATTAGCCAGTATTGTGAGGTAAAGGTGAGCGAAACAGTAAGAGGCCTGAGAGTACAGATGAATGTCTTAGGGACCATCATGGAGTCACAGACTAGTGATGCAGAAACCTAAGGAGTACGTTTTATCTGAGTAAATTAGCCATGGCAATAATTTTCATGTGACTGGTCAACTAGGCTTCTGGTGTGGCAGATGAGTACGTTGTAGGTGTATGTTGATAAAATAATACGTCTTGCGGCAGATAGTTCATCGTAAAACTAAAATGTATAGCAAAATGGTTTAATAGGGTATTGCAACCAAAACCAGAGCTCTTCTGAAAGACAAAAACAATAGATTTTTAAGCCAGGGTTGTATGGAATGCTGAGAATGTCGCCATTACTCATTATGCTTAGAATGCTGGCTAAGTATGTGGTAAGTGAAATGAACACCAGATTTGTAAGTAAGGGCCTGAAGTACGACCATTACAGATTGTGACTCGCAATTTGCATTTTTGTTGCGAGTTGCAAATTTCAAGTCACAATCTGTAATGTACAACAGTGTCTGAGACCCTGTTAATGATTCCCAAAGGACCTGCCTCATTAACATTCATGAGGCAGGTCCAATTTGCGAACCATTTGGGAATGGCCGCACTCAAAGGGATGGTGGCCTGCTGGGGTCAGCAGACCACCGTGTCTGTGACTGCTTTTTCAATGAAGCAATTTTTTGTTCAAATGCAGTCTGTTTACCTTAAAGGAAAATGGGATGTGCTTCAAAACTAAAAATGGAATGTTTTCTTTTCATTTTTTCAGAGTAGACCCCTGCTCTGAAAAAAAACATTTTTGCTACCATTCACAAACGGCAAGGTGTCCCCTGGGGACCTTTTCCCATTTGCAAATGAGTTAATACCAATTTGCTTGTGAAGTATCCGAGAAAAGTTTTTGTGGGCGGGAAGTGGGGCAAGCAAGATAAAGGTTCAAGCAGACATCAGTAAGACCAAAGCAAGTTGCTAAATAGGAAAATAAACGACTATGACTTCCAATGCAACCACTTACATACCATTAGAAAACTAGATAAGGATGCCTCAAAACACAGGAAAGAAAAATAGGTAAAGCTTTGAAAAAGCCTTTGAATAAATGCAGCACAAAATGACCTGATGCAAATAACATTCGCAAATGTGTGTTCTCCAAACGTTTGCATCCTATCATGACAATCGTGGAAAATGGGATGAGAACAAGAACATTGTGTTGGTGTCAGAGTTGTACACAACATTATTACATTACCTTCGTTTTACATTACCTGCCACTACTGTCTAATGTTAGTGACAAAAGCCAGCACAATACAAAAGAATGTGTTGTGTATGGGCAAGGATTACGATTTGCACCACTGATAATTTGTACACCACTTTCATGATATGCCACGAAAGCAAAACTCATCCCAGCTGTGTTGGTGAGTTTATCACCCAAAGAAAACTGTGATGCAAGTGAGGCTAATTGTGCACCCTTAAGCCAACGTTTATTTAAAAAGTTGCTAAAACAAAGTGTGGGTATGCTATTTGACATTTCCTTCCATCGTTTTAAAAATGTTCAAAAACAATCTTGCCGTTCTTCTACTTCCTACCCTCTTTCAGTTTCCCATCTCTCTTAAATCAAACATTTTCCCAGTTAAATATGAACACCTGGTGCAATAAATTCGGGAAAGATGAGCATCAAATTAAGTTATATGTATATGGCAAGACAAAGCCATTTATGTAGCATATTATTTAATTAACGCTAAGGTTGGCAACGCATTCTTTGACACAGAGTAACACCTCCAAATCATCAGAAACCGCCACCACTTACTCTGAAGACCTGATCTAAAAATTTAGTCCAGGAGTCGTAAGCTCTAGTCTAGGCTAAAAAGATGCTCTGTTTCATGGTTTCATCAAGATCAGATTTGCTCAACTCAGAGTTTCATGCCATGTTGTCACCTGACTCATTGTGAGAAGAGAAAATTCGGCCAAATCTCTCCTATTCTGAAATCACTGATTTGGCTGCCCCTGGAATCCTGGATTGCTCTGATGCCTGTTTTCACCTTGCACAAAGCTCTCCATTCAGCTACTTCAGAATATTTGGCTTCTAAACTGGCATTATCCACAGCTAACAAGAACCTGAGAGGAAAGCTGAATTACAGCTCAACTTCCATTTACACAAGACAACCTCCATATTCAAGGATGATTTCTTTAGCAATTCCCTGAATTCTGTGATTCACTCCCAAATGAGACTTCTATAGCTTTCTCTGTTTGTTCAAATGTAGATTAAAGAAGCACCTTCTATATGCATGCTGGTTCGATGACACATCTCAGCCTATCTTAAAACCTGAGTATGGCACACCTCACTCTATCATACCTGTAGTCATCTTGTCTTGGTAATTGTTTTACCCACTGACCGGAAAGTATTGCTATTGTATGTAATCTACGTTGATGCACCTGCTACTGTATATTTCATTTATAAAGCGTGGTTGTATGCACCTACATTGGGGCATCTGGTATCTAATCTTCCTCTACCTTAACAGTGCTCTGACACTTTACTTAAGCTGAGCTGCTCTATGTGTAAACAATATAAATTTTGAAATTTTATCACGCAGGTACAAAAGGGTTACCAGTGTAATGAAAAGCCTAGGCCTCAGCATAATCTATTCGAAAAGTTATTCAGCTGCAATCAATAATTTTATTTTCCCTGAAAGCCCAGAGTGTACCTTTCAGATTTAAAATAGATTGGGTAATACATACATAATTTTGCACTCGGTAGAAAACCATGCTACATGTGCAGATTTCTTGTGAAAAAAGTATGCCAGATTCATTCGGCGCATTTGTCTTATATTGTTAAGTTCTGAACTTTAGTTTCAGGTTCACTTTGTGCTAACACTGCGTGGCTGCTGCAAGTATATCGCACCACAAAATCATGCAGCAAATTCGTTTTTATTACGGAATCAGTACTACGGCCCTTAAACCGAGATTCCACTGTATTTGTGCTCTTTACAAATGGGTGGTGCTTTTCAGAAGAATGATTGCAATGTAAACATGAATTTATGTCAACAGGACAGCAAACATTTCCATGTCAAAGAATAAATCTTTATTTCTTTCCTTTTTGAATTGCATTTCAGATTTCAGGGTTTCTCACCACAGACAAAATCCCTTTCCTCAGTAGATCTATTGAGAAAGTTTACTCTATCCAGGCAAGCATTTTGAATAAGACAATCATTAGCGGAAACGTAACCTTTTGGTTTTACACCCACTGTAGAGCAATGTGAACTCGGTTTAATTAATTTGAGCTGGAGTAAAAAAAGAAAATTGCAATACTAAGAATGGACATTGCTTTTACATAGAAAAAAAAGCAGTGACCTTACAACCATATTTTTTCAGTGGTCAAGAACAAGACTGAGAATCTGCTTAGGAGAAGGAGTGTGTAAATATCAGACGGATTGAATAAACGCAGCATTGGCATCACCTAGTTTAGGGGGATATTAGAGAATTAGACAATAAATCTACCATTCAGTTTGCTTAGATCTGACAGGTTGCAGGCAGAGATCTGTAAGATTGATGTAACCTCCTCCCTCTCTCTCTTTATATGTTGTTCTCTATTCTTTTGTCTCACTTTTACCACGCTTATTTTATGAGTGATAATGTATTTGAAAACGGCCGGTTGGAAAAAGCTAAAGTTGAAGAGCCCTCAAATCTTAAGATGAGCACAGATAGACAGATGGTCATGGAGAAGAACCTTAACGCAGGTTACAGAGATTGTATGGGGAATATTTACAAGAAAATGGCCCAGCACAGCGTGGCGCTGCACCAAAATTGGCGCGCCGCACTGCATCACTTCAGAAACGCAGGGATGTGCCATATTTACTACAATACAGCGCACCCCTGTGTTTCCTCTAGTGTTGGTGCTAAAGTTAGCTGCCTAGCGCCAACGCAGACACTCTTTCACCCTAGTGTAAGGGTGCCTGCATTGCAGGAAATGTTTATGTGCAAGAAGGTGTGTCTTCCTGCACATGAATAATCAATACTGGAGATTTTTTACATCTATATGTGCTGCAGAATGCAGCACACATAGAAGTAGCAAATTGTAATTATTTAATGATTGTTTATGTGCGGAAAGGACACCGTCCTGCACATAGATAATCATTAATGGCCTTTTGCTATTTAGCACACATAGAAAAAGCAAAAATGTTGAGAAATAAAAGTATTTCTCCTCGTTGCGCCATGCTAACGCCACCCCTGGGGCGGTGTCAGTTTTTGGCGCTGCCTCATATTTATGATTTGTTGTCCAAATGCAATGGGTGTTGTGTGGAAATGCCCAGAGCAACATCCATTGCATGCCCCTCTGCTGCAAAAAACTGTGCAGGGGAGGCCCATATTTACAAGGTGCATTAAGCCACAGAAAGTGGCATAGCGCCTCCTTGTAAATATGGAAAATGTCACAGCTGCACCAGAGCATTACTGAAAGTGGTGCTAGGGGCTTGTAAATATGCCTGTACATGTTTGGCAGACAGGCTACATCGATCATACAGAACCAGGACAGGTGGCAATATTGGTAATAAAATAAAAGTATTTTTATTGGTAATTGTGATGATATGCCTCCACATGATTCTTGAAGTAAAAGTGATAGTATTAAGTGCTCTCTGGCACCAAGGTAACAGTCATAGAAATATACCTACCATGTTGAGCCTACTTTCACACTCAAAATGAACAGCCAACTCTCTTGACGTGATGAACAACCATGCACCACAACAGAACGCAAATGTTAGCAATTTAGCACAAAGATAATTTTCATAATGTTCTACTCAAAACCATTACTGTACAGTAGCCAGTATAATAATTTAATAAACAGCAGGTTTGTCTAGTACACAATTCCAGAAAATATACAATCTGTCTCACCCCTAAATATTACAAAACTCTACCAAATCCAATGTCCTTAGACTCCTTAGACTACTATGTCACATGTCAAAAATAATCCCAGAAGCATAAAGATAGCCCATATTGAAAAAGCACAATTGGACCATAAATGTGACAGAAATGCTGATATAGATGAGATGAGATAAGACACATCAACCCTAAACATAGTCTGTCCACAAACACCAACATCCTACTTTAGATATATTTTGCTATCAAATTAAAACATTTAGGACCTCATTACGACCCTGGCGGCCGGCGGTAAACTGGCAGTAACACCACCAACAGGCTGGCGGTGTACCGCCAGCGTATTAATACCTTGGCGCATTAGCCATGGCCATACCGCCGGCCCCTCCAACATACCACCAGGCTTCCGCCTGGCGGTCATAATCCCCAACCGCCAGCCTGTCCATGGCAGTAAACACCGCCTTGGAAAGTCTGGTGGTAATGGGGACTCGGGGTGCCCGTGGGGGCCCCTGCACTGCCTGTGCACTTGGCATGGACAGTGCAGGGACCCACAGACACAGCCCTATCGCGCATTTCACTGCAATGCACGATGGGTGCTGCTGCACCCACTGCACATCAACATTGCCGCTGGCTCTATTATGAGTCGCCTGCAATATTGATGTGACTTTTCCACAGGGCCAGCTGACGGAAACAATGTTTCCGTCTGCTGGGCTAGTGGAAAAGTCATAATAGGGAGCCACAAATACTGCCAACACTGGCGGTATAGTGGCGCCCGTGGCTTCGTTGTAATGAGGGTCTTAATCTTGGATAAAAAAAAACATTTTCAAAAACAATCTTTAAATAATAGCTCTTCTGTTTTGGTAAACGAGTCTGGTTGCAAAGCATCCATCTGCCATATTCAATAATAGTGCTGTCATCATATACTAGGTACTTCAACTCCCGTTACATCTGCGATCACCTAATTGTGTCATACAATATCAATTTGTAAAAAAAATCATTGAAGGCTTACCCTTATGGTAATCAGGGAAATTTCCTTCTTTTTGCCCACTTTTATATCATATCAGTAGTGAATAAGAACTTATTACTTACTTCTGGTATAGGAAAAAGCCAACTCTCACTGTAAACCTGTCTGATAACTGGTGCAGGCACACAGGGGAGCCTGCACTAGCCACCAGTGTGATTGTCCTGGACTGGTGAAGCCTCAAGGGCCTGCAAGACCTCATAACCTCCCCATTTGTGAGATGCTGCAGTTGCAGGTACAGGTAGCCCTTGGCATTTTAGGCTTAAACTCTCTAGTGCTCTTGGCTACCTGTCAATAAGGCTGTCACCTCACCCTTTACCATCACAGGGTGGGGCTGCGGGTTTCACAGACCCCACCCCACGACAAGATGAAACTGGGTGAGGTAAAAAAGCAATACACTGGCACCTTGAGCCTACTCATCATTGCAGTCTCCAGCTTTCAGTTTATTGCTTCAGTGCTCGAGGATGGAAGGAGCTATTTTCCTCTCCTAATGGTATAACCAGTGCCGGCAGCTGAAAGTAAGTAAATTAAAATACAACGCTGTGTTTTGTGTGAGTATGCATGTGCATGTGTGTGTGTCCATGTGTGTGAGCAAATCAGTGAAGAAACAGCTGTAACTTTTATGAGTGTGTCAGAGGGAGTCAGAATAAGTGAGATTCAGATAGAATGAGAGAGTGAGTGTGGGAGTGAGTGAGTAAGAGTGAGTAGAAGTGAGCGTAAGTGTGTGCGATTGCTTGAGTGAGAATGAATGAGGGTCCAGCAGTGCAAGTGTGAGTGAGGATGAGTGTGAGTGAGTGAATGTGAGTGAGCAAAAGCAAGTGAGAGTGAGTGTGGGATTGTGCGTATAGTTGTGAAAGTGAATTAGGGAAGCGTGGGGATTAGTGAGAATTTGTGAAAGTGAAGTGTAAGTTGTGATGGTCAGTGAGAGTAGGAATGAATGTAAGTGACAAAGTCAGTGAGAATGAATGCAAGGCACCATGAGATAGTATGAAGAAGTAAAAGGAAAGGTATATGACAGTGAGAATGAGTGTGAATTGTAGGAAGAGTGAACAAATGGAAGTGTGAATGAGTGAGTGAGTGTATTATTTTGAGCCTGTCATGTTGCCTGGGGCACTGGAGATAATTCTTGACTTAAGGGGGCAGTCATAGTACAATGTTGGCATACTAGAGACAAATATTGGCAAAAGGGGTACCCTGACAAAATGCTGGACATTAGATCTAATTCTTGGCATGCAGGATGCCTGTAGGAAAAGGCGTGTTCTGGAATAGTGAAATAATTCTTAGTATAAGGGGTACTGATGTCAAAATGGTAGTGCTTGCACGCTAGAGGTAGTCTGGATATTTTGGAAACCTACGGCAATATACCAGCATGAGCATATTTGAGTTAATTCTTGGCATAAGAGGCATTCATGGCAAAATACTGGTGGTGGCATACTGGATATAATTCTTGGCGTAAGGTGCATGCATGGCTAAATGCTAACACACAAGGTAATTCTTGGCATATGGAACACCTTGGTAAAATTCTGATGCCAACAGTCTGCAGGCAATTCTTGGCATTGGGGAGGACATCCATGCAATATTGGAGAACGGTGAGCTGGTATCCATGACAAAGTGCTGATACTGACATACCGGTCAGCCAAGGTATATGAACCCTTTATCCCAGGTTGTGCACAGTCATGCCAGCTGCCCTGATATGAGAAGGATAGACATCACTCTGCCATGTTTGAGCCCAGCGATGCAAGCTATATCCATACATCAGAGAAAGATCCTGCATTAGGCCAGCAATGGGATGCATCTTGCCACATATACTACAGTATGGTGGAAACAACATTCTATAGGCTGTGAGACGCATCCTACATCAGACATATACACAGTGTATTTTTGCTCCCTTCCCCATGTGTAACTGAGCCTTTGCTCTGGCAACTAAAAACAGGAATGAGCATAGCGCAAGAACAATAATCATTATACAGGCTGCTGGTCCCAATACAGACATTGAAACCTGGTGAGAAACGAAATGTCAGCACTACTATCGCAAGAGTCAAATTCCAAGATGTGCAGAGGATGTGGCATGCCATTAGCTAATGTTGGCTGGAGGGCCACTTCTGTCCTTGAAATATTCAGTATTTGTATATAGTAGATGATATTCATTATGATTTTTCTTCAATTATCAGGTATCCAGGTTTGTGGGATTCAGTTGTAAGCTGACAAATCCATTCAGCTTCAAATACTAGTTAGATTTCTAACTAATGAAGCTGTGAAATTTAAAAAAAGCAAAAAGTAAAAAAGCCTTTTATACTGTGCACTTGGTACCTAGAGGAAGCACATCATAATATTGTTCGTTCTTCTGCTTTTACCTTCCAGTCATTCTGTTTGGTTACTCGTTCCAAAGACTTGGGCAATTTGTTTGTAATTGTTTGGCTTTGCTTATACATATCTGTGAGTCTGTGGTTGAAGTGGTATTAATTTTCTCCGGTGACGAACTTAAATTGTTTTTACGGTCTGTCTGTATCATTCCAAACAACAAAATCATTAGGTGACTTCAGGTCTTCAAGTATTCATTGGAATATTAATGTTTGGAATATCTTATGTACTATGTAGTGGTAGAAGCACTGATTTAAAATGTTACAGTGCCCCAAAGGTTCCCCCATCCCATACTCAGAGAGAATATTTCCACTGAGGCAACTGCTCAGTCTCAAGTCTTTGTTCTCTCAGGAGGAACCTATGAGACAATTATCAAAGGTTCTGTCACCCTAAATCTATAATCAGGGTATTGTGTTTGAGATCATGAGGCTCAGACCCTCTTAGGAGCTCTAGATGCAAAGCTACAAATGCACAGTTAATATCAGGCCCTCTCAAAACCTCTACATGCAAAGATACAAATGTACAATTAATATCAGTAGTTACTGCCACAAATATGCAACACAAACAATGTGTAGTGACCCCCAAAGCAAAGTACTCTTATGGATTCACTGAATGACTAGGGCATATTTAAGAGCTTCTAGCATCACCTTAGTGCTGCTATAGCATAATTTTTTCATGCTTAGGCAGCACTGAAGTGGATTTTTCCCCGTGCCATATTTACAAAGTGGCGCAATGCATGCATTGCGCCACTTTGTGAACTCTTGTGCCAGATTATGCCTGCACCAGGTATGTATGCAAGGGGGTCTTCCAGTGCTAGGAGGCACAGTGAAATTTAACAGCCATTGGGGCCAGCGACATGCAGGGGGCCCGTGTCAGGGCCTCCGAGCGGTGTTGGAGAAAAAAACATATATACTTACCGGGACTTACGTGGGATGGGTCCCTCATCCTTAGGTGTCCTCTTGGTGTGGGTGGGGGCTTTCCTGGGGCCAGGGAAGTGCACCTGTGGGCAATTTCCATGGTCTCTGATCATGGAAATATGCCTACAGGTCACCTTACGCCTGCCCATACCAAGGCGTTAAATAAAGGTGCTAAGCATGCTTAGCACCATTATTTAAGGCCCCAACCCCTCGGGTTGGATTTTAGTATGGGGGATATCAGCGCAAACGGAGTATAAATATGGGCCCTAGTTGGCAGGCATCTGCTAAAATTAGCCCCTAGGCTGTCCCAAACATCAAGGCATCTTCCAAGACTCCACTAAGTGTCACGGTTCAACCATGCACCAAGTGGGAGCTACATAGGAGGTGAAGACATCCTTCTGACATCAAAAGGAAATACTAAAACAGAATTTGTTTCACTTCATAACTCGTACCAATTTAGAGAACTAGAACCCATATTATGACATGCTTACTAATTATTAATTGGGAGACTTAGGGCGCCATTACGAGTTTGGCAGTCCGTGGACCGCCATTGTGGCATTGGCGGTCTAACCGCCGTGTGGTTAGTGGTCAAACCGCTGTATTACGAGTCATGTGGGCCTATGGAGCAAAGACCATTGTGGTCCAAACAGCACCTCCAAGCAGCACAAACAGGCCAGTGGAGACAGTGATGCCACTGGACACATTATGAGGCTGCACACCACCAGTGTGTCCATGGCAGTCCAACCACCATGTCTCTGCAGGCAGAAACATGGACCATTAAGGGAGACACTCACCTGCAGGCAGCCCATCACACACGTCCTGTCGCTGCTGATGATCTTCGATGGAGCCCAAAATCCATGCTGCCGTGGGCGTAACCGACCATAAGTACACACACACGTTTCACGCTCAACAATAAATCGTCAGACCATCAGCCTCATCATATGGGGGCCATGCTATGGGCACCAGGTACATGTGTCATTGTGTCCTGCATCAGAATCAGACACAAAGAAGGACACATTCACAGTCACAATATGCCTGCTTTGGGCAGTCCACTCACACTGCACCACCGCACTACCCAAAAACACACGTCTGCTCACCTCAGGCAGAGGGAAAGTGAAGTGTACACAACATTGTCTCACACAATACCAACACACCAACGTCATCACATCTACAAATACAACTCACATTCCTCACATGCCATGAACTGTCATCACATTTAACACACATTTGTATGGATGTTGCATGAAACACAAACACCACTCCCATTAATTGCATTAGACATATGTTAAAAATGGGTCTCTAGGTGACAGAGGTATACACCCTTGTCCAAGAAGGGACCACAAACCTAGTCAGAATAAGTCACACACAATCCAAATTATCTGTTCCCACCCACTGGTAGGTTCGCACTGAGCAGTCAGGCTTAACTGGGAAGGCAATGTGTAAAGTATTTGTTGAATTAATCATGCAATAACACAATGAAAACACCACAAAAATACACCACACAGGTTTAGAAAAATATAAGAAATGTATCTGAGTAAATGAAGGTAAAAAACGATCAAGATTTGTTGAGCACAAGTTGAAATATCACTTTTGCAATGATAGGAACAGTCTTAAGTCTTTAAAAATCAGCAATTGTCTCTTGTATACACAAAGTACCTGGTATGCATCAAAATGACACTCACGGAGACTGCGGAGGAGGAGATGCATGGAAAAAGGAAGGTGTGCACCAGATTTCCAGATACGTACAGATGATGCGTCAATTCTTCCCACGTTGCAAGGGCTTCACATCAATTTCTGGCATGCAGTCTTGGATCCTCACTGCGATGCGGGGTCTTTTGATGCCCAGGGATGATGCGTGGAAATCCAGAGCATGCAGGATGAAGTCACAGGTGCTGCGTCAATCCGGTCGGCGATGCGTCAGAGTTTCTGTTGCACGGCAGGTGCTGCATCGATTCCTTACGCAGGAAGTCAGGCTGCGTCGTTCATTGATGAATTGATCCGGTGGGCTGTGCTTCAAAGTTCTGGTCGCAACGCTGGCTCTGCGTTGATCTCGACTCAAAGGGGCCGGGCTGCGTCATTCCGGGTCAGCGATGCAGTGATTTTTTAACCGCACAAGGACTTCCTTTTGAAGAGAAGACGTCTTTTTGGCCAAGAGACTTCAGGGAACAGGAGGCGAGCTCAATCCAAGCCCTTGGAGAGCACTTCTCATCATAACCAGAGGTCAGCAAGGCTGCAGGGCACCTTCAAGGCAGCAGGTCTTCACATCAAAGCAGTCCAGGTGAGTCCTTTGGGCAGCCAGGCAGCTCCTCTTGGCAGGTTGCCAGATCTGGTTCAGAGGGTCTGTCCCAGGAAGTGTCTGAGTTGGTAGGGTCAGGGGCCCAGTTGATATACCCAAATGTGCATTTGAAGTGGGGGAGACTTCAAAGGGTGGTTTTGAAGTACACTAGGTCCCCTTTCAGTACAGGTCAGTCTTCCAGGGTCCCAGTAGGGGTGTGGCAGTCCTTTGTGTGAGGGCAGGTAACTAGCCTTTGAAATGTAAATGTAAACCCAAGAAGACTTATTCAGTATGTAGATGTGTGCAAGTATGACTCAGCATCCTGTGTTTTTGGTTGTCTGGGTGAAAAGATTAAGGGAGCTGTCAACCAGACCCATATAAAGCAACTGTCCCTGGTCTGGCTGTAGTTCCCAACATTGACACCACAAGCTCCCACATTCCTCTTCCTAACAAATTCCATCAGACCGCCCAGGACCCACTGCACAACTGTGATAACATTATAGTTTCCTTTCCAGATGAAAATCACTTGCCAATCCAGGAACAGACAGCCAAGCGTGAGAAGACTACACCTATGGTTAGGCTAGCTCCCCTAGATGGATACCACCAGTCAACCCAGGACCCGCTGGGCAATAGTGATAATGACCCCCCATCCCTCAACCAACTTCACCTGCCAAATCAACGTTTGGTAGCTAACCCTTGAAATATCACATCAGTGGACAGGGCGGTCCCTCTAATCACTGGGGTATGAATTGTCTCATGGGATGTGTTAGGTTTGAGATCTGTACTCCCCCTCCTGTCCCTTGCCACCTTTTTTTGAGGAACATGTTATATGTCTTCTTCAGGAAAAATGGTTGATTGATCCACTTTTTCTGACTGGCTACTCAAATTTTCATGTCCCTGCTTTGCCCAGTACCAGGGGTAGGCCTTATGGGGGATTAACCATTTGAGCTAGAACATCACTAAACTGTCGCATATCACAGCTATCCTTCGATTCCCCCGACTTATTAGGTCTTCGCTTATCATTCGGGACAGACACAGTTGTGATCGTTTTTTAACATCTATACTAGAGGGGTCAGGGGGCCGGGTCTCCAAAACCCTATGTGTTCTCAAGACAATTTTGCAAAATTGTCCCCGGAATCACAAAATCATTATGGCAGGTGACTTCAATGTCAAATTAGAACCTCTTGACTGGGATGATCTTGGGTTTACCCACGAGGAGGATCAGGCATGGTCCATCCCTGCCTTAGATATCCCCCCATCAAAAGGTGGATGCAGGTTGCTGTCCAAATAAAATCATTGACCGTGGAATTTGGACTCAGGGCATTTAACTGCAGGACTAAATCTGACGTAAAGGGTTGCCATACATAAAACAAAGTCAACCACACTAGTAGAATTGATTATTGTCTAGTCAATATAAGATTATGGCCCTTAGTCATCGACATGATGGTTATTGAGAGATCTGAAAGTGACCATAACCCTCTTTCAGTCCATATGTCTGTTTTGTGTAACCACTTGTCCATGATTAACACCCCAGTAACAGCACCAGAGGGAATTAGTCTGGTTAATGACAAACGTCACCTAAAGTGGAATAAGGTTTTGGCTCGACCAACACTCATCACTGCTGCTAACAACGCCTTGAAGACCACATTGATGGGTTTAGAGACGGGTCCCGCAATCCCCATGGAGAAAATAAGCTTAACTCACACCTCATGTTTTGATGGCATTGTGGCCCACTTCTCAGTAGATATAGTTCCTGATGGCAAGAGGCTTACGGGTAGGCATCGCTGGTTTAATAAAGAGTGTCAGTCCTCAAACAAGCATTTAATACAAGCTATTAAATCTAAGGATTTAAATGCCATTCGCTCAGCTAGAAAGTTTTACAAATCAGCTGTCTTCAAAGCCAAGCGTGAACAAGATGACAAGTGGTGGGCTGCACTTAATGATGCTGCATGAGACAGGAACTGTAGTGAGTTCTAGTCCTTGGCAGCGTGCAGTCCAGGCAATAGTGCACTGAACATTACAACTAATATTGCTCAATAGGACTGGGTAGACCATTTTAGTGGGTTGTCCTCTTATGACAATGATAGTATAACCTCTGAATATGAGGACTCTTGCTCAAATATCATTTTAACAACCACCCCTCCAGTGCAGCAACTGTTCTCCTGTGAAGATATAGCATATCCCTTAGGTACTTTAAAACGTGGTAGGGCACGTTGCTTGGATGATGTTCCAGCAGACCTATCCTTAACTGACATTGAAATCTGGTCAAGATATATCACCATCATATTGAATGCAATAGCATCTGGGGCGCCAATCCCTGATTCCTGGAAGAGTGCCATTGTAGTTCCGATTTTTAAAAAGGGTGACAGAGCCCTCCCTTCTAATTATAGGCCAATTAGCTTACTAGACCATGTGCAGAAAGTGTTTTGTCACTGCCTTTTGGGCAAGATTCAAGACTGGGTGGCTGAACACAGCATTCTTAGTCCTCTCAGGCAGGTTTTCATAAAAAAATACTCATCATTGAGCAAGCCCTCAGTTTTTTTCTTTTATAATGGAAGACAGTTTTTATTGGCAAAGAGAATCTGTATGTTGCTTTTGTGGATCTGAAATCCACATTGCATCTAGTACCCCGTAACAAGCTGTGGGAAGTTCTTTCCCAAATGGGAATTCCCAAGCACATTCTTGAACTATTAATTTGACTTCATGATGGTAATTATGCATGTATCAGGTGGGATGACAAGGGGCAGCAAACTGACAGAATCCAGGTGTCAAGGGGTGTATGGCAAGAGTGTGTCCTGGCTCCCAACTTGTTACCTTTGCACATTAATGATATTGTCCCCTCTCTACTCAGAGTGGAGGCTGATGTACCATTGTTAGGCACACAAAAAATCCAGTCTTGCTCTTTGCAGATGATACATTCCTGATGTCCAAGACCCAAAGCGGATTACAGAAACTCCTCACGTGCTTTGAGGAATTTTGTTCCCAATGGGGACTTGAAATCAATGCCTCCAAAACTAAATTAATGATGCTCAATCCCCACAGATCCCCCAGAGTGAAGTTTATCCTCGAGGGTATCCCACTTAAAAAAGGTAGGCACATAAGGGCCAGATGTAGGTAGAAAGCGAATTGCGAGTTGCAAATTGCGAGTCCTTCCAACTCGCAATTTGCAACTCGCAATTTGCTATGCAGAAAGGTGTCTCAGACACCTTCTGCGACTCGCTATAGGGTCGCAAAGACCCACCTCATTAATATTAATGAGGTGGATCGCAGTTTGCGACCCCATAGCGAGTCTAGGCACTCACGGGGATGGTGGCCTGCTGGAGATAGCAGACCACCATGTCCGTGACTGCTTTTAAATAAAGCAGTTTTTTTTTTCTATCTGCAGCCCGTTTTCCTTAAAGGAAAATGAGCTGCACATAGAAAAAAATACCGAAACCTTTTGTTTCGTTTTTTTTCAGAGTAGGCAGTGGTCCATAGGACCACTGCCTGCTCTGAAAAAATGATTTTGTGATCATTCACAAAGGGGAAGGGGTCCCATGAGGACCCCTTCCCGTTTGCGAATGAGTTACCATCCACTTCAAGTGGATGGTAACTGCAAGTTGATTTGCGACCGCTTTCGCAAGCGGTCGCAAATCAACTTACATCGCGGTGCGAGTCGCAAATAGGAAGGGAACACCCCTTCCTATTTGCGAGTCGGAAACACATTTTGCGAGTCGGTTCCAACTCGCAAAATGTGTTTCTGCATCGCGTGCGGGCAGTAGCGCCTCGCAAACTGCGTTTTTCGCCGTTTGCAAGGCGCTAATGCCTTGCTACATCTGGCCTTTAGTTACCTGGGACTAATGTTAATTGAAAAAATGTCTTGGAAATCACATCTTGCAAAGCAGGCATTAAAACTAAAGCAAATAACAGGGGTTTTAATGAAAGATTTTAATCTCTTGCACACCAAACCAATACGCCCTGCAAACCAGATATATGAAGCCAATGCTGTGAGCTCAACTCTTGGGGCTATGGGGCTATGCCAAAGCCCAAGCCATAACGATCTATGAAAATAATTTCCTAAGAAATCTCGTGTCTCTCCAGCCAAGCACTCCATTGTTCCCCTTTATTTAAGGACCTAGGCATGAAACGTATTGGCCACAAGGCCCACCTACGTCCCCTCTTGTACTGGTGGCGTCTTTGGCTACCCCAGAGCTTGCTTCCTTTAATGTAGCCCTGCAGGTCATTTTAGAAGCTGACCATTCTCATAGTATCCACTGGCTCAGACAAATCAAGGGGTTATTGTATTTGCTTGGGCTTGGAGAACTCTGGGACTCTCCAACTACTGCCTCCTTTCCATCAAAAATCGATCTCGAAGAATTGTATTGGCAAATGGTAGACTCTGAAGATCCGGGGGTTGCATTTCACTCCACACTATCATGTGAATTTGCCAACCTAAAAGAGACGTGCAAATACGAGTACTTCTGGGGCATAATCACTGGGCCTAGAGAATCGAAATTGTACTTCCAGTTCCACATAGGCACCTTGCCACTAAGATCACTTAGTCATATGAAGAAACAACCATCTGCCCAGCTTGCAAAGCACCTATTGAAAACCTCCCTCATGTTTTATTTGTCTGCCCTGCATACGCTGCCTCTCGTAGGAAATGGTTGGCACTGGCTTGTAGACTGCTGGGAGTCCGCAGGTCTGATATAGCCCTTAGAATTCTCAGATCAGACACTCGCTCGAAGTTAATGATTGGTGTTGCCAAGTTCCTTTTGGCTAGTTGGATTGTTAGAGGAAAACTTTTATCTGTATAATGGTTTTAGTAAGAATTTATCAATTCACTCTGGGAGTGCACTTAATTTTATTATTTTTATTTAGTTATATGTACTGTGCACATTTTATATAACCTTGTGTATTTATTTATTGCTGCTATGTGCTTTTATGGCCCCTGTGGCCGAAATAAAGTTCTCTTGACTGACTGACTGTCAACCAGTACAGCCCAGACGTGGATTGGAGACAGGCTGTAAGGCACAGATGGATTTTAAGTGCAGAAGAATGCTCACTTTCTAAAAGTAGCATTTCTAAAATAGGAATAAAAAATCCAACCTCACCAGTCAGCAGGATTTTGTATTACCATTCTGGTCATATTAAATATGACCTGTCTACCCCTTTCTGATCAGAATCTATCACTCAAACAGTATATGATGGCAGCCCTAATGTAAGCCTATGAAAGGAGCAGGCTTCACAGCAGTGGAAAACAAATTTAGGAGCTTTCCACTACCAGGACATATAAAACACACAGGTATATGTCCTGACAATAACCTACACAGCACCCTGCCCTATGGGTTACCTAGGGCCTACCTATGGGGGGACTTATATGTAGAAAAAGGGGAGTTTAAGGCTTGGCAATTACTTTTAAATGGCAAGTCGAAGTGGCAGTGAAACTGCACACACACAGGCCTTGCAATGGCAGATCTGAGATATGGTTAAGGGGCTACTTATGTGGGTGACACAACCAGTGCTGCAGGCCCACTAGTAGCATTCAATATAAAAGCCCTGGGCAAATGTAGTGCACTTTACTAGGGTCTTACAAGTAGATCAAATATGCCAAATGGGTATGAACCAATGTTACCATGTTTTAAGGGAGAGAGCATATGCGCTTTAGCACTGGTTAGCAGTAGTAAAGTGTGCAGAGTCCTAAAACCAGCAAAAACAGTGTCCAGAAAGTGGAGGGAGCCTGGCAAAAAGTTGGGGGTAACGGCCCTAAGGCTGTCAGGTCTAACAACATACATCACCTACATTGCAACACAATGGAAGGACAATGAGATGCACTCTACACAGAGAGACAACTATACAAAGATCACTATTAAAACACAACCAGCACAATATGGATGGGGTCATCAGGAGCACCTAGGGAAGGAACACATATTTCTTCAGAAAAGCACTAAAAACAACATTTGCACAGGAACTAGCCCTACATCTTTCCCAGGGACAAAAATACTAGACCCAAATTACATGTCTATCAGCACAATGTGGAAGTATAAGTCAACAAAGCACATACAACTCCAAGAGCATGGACCAGACATCTACATGAAGTAGCTGTAAGGTACACACAGCCAAATGGACACATGTACAGTCTAATGCAAACAAAGGGAGCGCAACTGAACACACTCTATATCTGTGCATTTAAAACTCAAGATAAATCCATAATAAATATCACGGATAACACCATACATGCTCACATTGGACAACACAAGATGAAATACTTACCATACCAAACAGCACACAATGTCATGACTCCACCACTGAATTTACAGCCACATATTTAAACAGTCAACATATACCCTTGTCTTGGGGGACACCAGCACTGCCCACAAAGTCAGATACTGAAAACAACAGCAAATGGATCAGCAAGCAGGCTGACACACACAATCATCAATAGGCAGACAATACAAATCACTCAGGAATCACATAAAGGTAGAAAAGGAATTGCAGGACAAATGTATACACAAAACAACAACTGTTTTGGTTTATGAAATTCAAACTTTTTAAAGTCTAAGGTCATTGACCAGTCCATTTGGTTCCCCAGAGCCATATCACTGTGCTATCACTTGGATCCTAATTGACATGGAACCTCAACAGGATGGGGCCTCAAGTGGGCTGGCAGGCGTCTCATGGATCACACTTGAGGAGGAGGGGGGCCGGATTTGGGAGGGGTGGGCTTGAGAGGAGTGGACTGCTTCTTGGGAGGGGTGGGCTTCTTCTTGGGGGGAGGGGTATGGGTGCTTGCAGGGGAAGAGGTGTGACAGGGGAGGATATGCAAGGGAGGGGTTGGGAGGTGGGTTCAAGCCTCTTGGGTTTGGGACAGGGGTGGAGGGAACAGGGGAAGGTCAAGGTCAAACAAAAAAACTTTCTTAGGTACATGGGCATGGGCAGCAGAAAGGGGTGGGGATTTGGAGGTCAACGGAGTGGTTGTCTACTGTATCGGTGTGGATGTCGAGGGTGTCTGCGTAAGGGAGGTGTGCTTGTGTTTGGGTGGTGTCTGTTGTGTGGTGCCTTTGTGTGCCCTGGGAGCTTGGAGGGGGAGGTGCTGAGGGGTGGAGTGGTCAATGAGTGTGTGTCTGTTGGGGTGGTGTTGGGGTGCTGTATGCAGGTATGTTGGAAGTAGTGGATGTCTGTTTGTCTGGGTGGTGTCTTTAGATGTGGTGCTTGTGGTGGATGTCTTTGTGTCTGTTGGGGCATGTCTGCAGGTATCCTGGGTGGGTTGGGTGTGTCACTGATTGTTGTGGTGGTGGCTGTGGGTATGCTTGATGTCATGTGTGGGCTGGTGAGGGTGGTGGGGTATCTGGGAAAGTGATGACAGATGTTATGTGTGTGTGGGTGTCTGTTGTTTGCTTGCATGCTGGTGTGTTTTATGGTGCTCGTGTCTGTGTGTGCTGCTCTTGTGCATTGAGGTGGGTACATGCAGATTGGTTTGTGTGCTTGGGACAGATACGGGGGTAGGGGATTTCGATTGGGAAGAGGGAGGTGGAGGTGGGGAGAAGATCCGGGGTGACTGATTGCCATCAGTGAGGAGCAAGAGCCTGAAAAGATCTCTGTAGATCCAACATTGCACCATGAATGCCTTCTAGGAATGTATTAGTCTTCTGCAATTGAGTTGACAATCCTTGGATGGTATTCATAATGGCTGTCTGACCCACAGAGATACTCTTTTGCAGATCAATAGCCTCCTTGCTGAGGGCAGCATGGGTAACCTCCTTGCTGAGGGCAGCAGGGGTAACAGGGGCTGGGGTGAGGTGTCTGAGGCAAAGAATATGCCCTCCCTCTTGGGTGAACGGGCACAGCCACCTGGGTGGGGAGTAAGAGGGAGGGTGATGATAGAAGAGGGTTGGTGGACAAAGATGTTACAAGGATATGCCCTGATTTATTCGCCACCACTAGGTTGTGTCCATTGGAGGAAGATCCTGATATTGAAGATGATGTTCCGGTTTCCCCCATGGCATTCCCCTAACCCTCCAGGCCACAGGGTCCCTCTGTGTCTATAGTGTCTTGACCAGAGGTCCCCTGGTCTGATACGTCTCCACTCAGCTGTGCCCTGTCTCCTTCACTTCCCTGGACTGATGCTGCAAATACAAAGAGAAATTAGGTCATCACGTCTATGATCACACTTGAACAACTGCTCTGATTAGCAAACATTACCATGATGCCAAGTAGGCCCCAGCAACAAACTCCACCTAATTGACCCATACATGTGCCATACCAGATGCATGCATGCGTCTGAACTGTCAACAGTTGTCCACAGGAAAATCAGGATCTCAGAAAACTACAATTGAATGGCTGACATTGTGCAATCACAGTCACCATTGAACTAGTAGAAGACCTAACCCCCCTCAAAGCTTTGCCTGATGGAGCAGACCTCAGTTATCTGTTGTCATACAATAGTAGGCCCATGCCAACTGCATTCCCAAGGATCCACACAAGGTCATGCACACATCTATTTGTCACATAGATAAATCCTCAACAATAGGAATTTATGCTCCAAAATCAAGCCATGTTGCTGACAAAAGTACAATAGCCTAGAGAAGGTGGCATGGAAATACTCATGTCACACTGGAAGCAGTTCCGCAATGCACACTTCACCAAATGATATTTATCCCAGTGGAGTCATGGAGTTAGTACTAATGTTGCCCAGATAGGCCACACATGTGGCATGGAAATGGACACTGTAGACATCCTGTCCAATATGACAGGGAGAGATATCCCTAAAATCCACAACACAATGAATCAGCAAGGCCCAGGCAAATGACCACTAATGGCTGGTACCCCTTACAATGACATAGTACCAGAGATTTGCAAGTACTTGTTGGACGCCCTCAACATGTTGCCCAATTGGAAGCTAAATCATTGTCTCTGTTATTGTCATGCAGACCCAGATGTCTGTGGATGAATGCTTGTACACAAACACAAGTTTTCAACATAACCGCAAGTCATTCCATGATGTATGCCAACAGTCAGGTGACAAACCACACCCATTTTACATGTATAGTGCACTTTGCTACATGATGCCACACCATTGGCATAGACATGCACATTGTGGCCCAAATCTCTAGGCTTATGTGAGCCATTAAGAACACTACACACCTATGTGACTTATGAAGGGTAAACTCCTTTGGCATAAATGAACCAACAGATTCACAACTTTGAGAATGGCTCACTGCATGCAGCTCCTACAGGCAACTGCCAGAGTACAAGCATCAACATTACACATGAATAGCAATCAAGGGGTGGCATGGTCTTCCATGTGCATTTGTGGACATGTGGCCTACTAAAATGCAGACTCATGCCACTTCGGTGCTGGGGTTCTTTGTTATGTACCTTCCTCCATTGATCTATTCTTGTGTCATTTTTGTTTTGCTTCCACCCAATACAGCATGCAGCATGAGCCATGGGTCAGCATACTTCAACCAGTGGCTAATTTCTCTTTGAGTGACTGCATTTAACCCTTTTACAAAGTACACATCATCATACAAGACAGTTCCCTTCAGCACCAGTGTTTTTTTGTTGTTTTTACTTTATTATTACTTCAGTGTCGCTTTTGTTTGTAGAGCCTGATGTGACAGCAGGATGCTTTCTACCAGATGACGGTATAGGGCACATATCAGCTATATCAGTTCCTGCCTCCTGACAATGCTGTTGTAAATTCCTTTTGAGGTGGCCATTGTTTATATGACTGTTGTTTTTACACACCAAACAAGCAGTTTACATGGACTCTGAATATAAGCTCATAAGAATGCTCTGCCATTTCATCCCTGTTTATGTCGTTCCTTCTTTGCAAGTTTCCTTCCTTCTTTTTCATTCATTCATGCTTTCTTTCCTTCCTTATGTCCTTTTTTCCTTCCTTCGTCCTTTTCTTCTTTTTTGCCTTCCACATTCTTTCTTGCCTTCCTCTTTTTTCTTACTTCTTCTTTACCTTCTTTCTTATCCTCCACATGCTTTCTTCCCTTCTTCTCTTTTCTTCTTGCCTTCGTTCCATCTTTTCATCTTCTTTCATTTTGTTACTTATTTCTTTCTCCTTCTATCTTTCTTCCCCAAAAGGCAAGAGGCAGGAAGCCAATGCCATACCCATTCATTGGCTTTTTTAAGTCTCAGTTAGCCATGACCGTTTGATTTGTATAAAGTGTAAAACATATATCAATAGGGGTTTTCAGCCAGACTTCACCAATTAGTCTGTTGTTCAATCATTCAATTGGTTCTTCCACCCACTCCACCATGCATCAAGGGGCAATATGTCAGACCACTTCATGCGTTGGCTAACTTCTCTATGAGTTATAGCTTGCTGTCCTTTCAGAAGGAGCACACCAACACACAAAGTAGTTCCCTCCAGTGCCAGGGAGTACTACAGCAGTGTGTGTGTGATATTTGTTAGACCAAAACAAAGTTTTAGCCTTTATCCAATGGTTTGGTTTAGACTGTTGAGGGCCCACAGCTTTCCTAACAATAACGTTTTGCAAAAAACATGAAAAAACAAGAATTGCTAAAAGGCTGGTGGCCAATGTCAGAACTACTGGCTTTGCCAATGCTTGATTATTATGGGTTTGTTCTATTCAAAGGCTTTTAGGGAATACATGTGACAAATAATGCGTGTTAAAGCATGTGAGTCAAACCAAAAGTAAAATAAAAAATAACTGTAACTGGGCTTAAAGTGACTCCCCAATGGAATTTTTTCAAAACTGGCAAATGGTGAATCTCAAAACAAGTAGGGCCTGTGACATTCGTTAAAAGCTGACAGAGCTTTAATTCATCTATAGAGTGTATCTGGAGATTCTCCTGTGGGGAGGTTTTGAGAAACTGCTTCTAAATGGAGAGTAATTGGCAAAAATAAGAACATAGTAAAAAATAGTTGTATCAGCTTGAGCTCTTTCCCAAGGAATACAAGCGTAAAATGTATCACAAGTGGTGCATAATAAAGCATTTTGACAAAAAATAACATTGTAAAATTGTTTGATTTCAGAATCAATTCTATAGCGGTTTTGAGCTTTTGACAAACATGTATTTACCTTGTACATATAAATATCACCTCCTCATTCTGGGACCGATAACACAACAGTTCGTCTGAGTCTTCCATAGATCCAGAGGTGTATTAAAGAGTTGGATCTGCTGGTCCAATATTTATACCTAGTGCCAGCTTCAAAGTAGGAAAAGGTTCTGGAGGTTTTCACTCCCAGGCGTGCTTGGAATATTCTGTCTCCTTGTCCTGGCCCCTGCTTGTCTTGGGTCACAAAAGAGTAGTGTCAAACCCCTTGAGACAGTGCTCAGGCAGAACCTTTGATGTGCAAGTGTGATAGGTGAGAGCTCTGTTTCCTCATCAAGTCAGAGATGGCCGAACCTGACAACACTTATCCCCCCATTTCTTACTGTCTGGAAGCAATACTTAAAGACCAATAGCCAACTACACCTAGTCATGTGACCTAAGATACAGACTGCAGGCACCAAATGGTAGGGACAAGAAAAGGCAAACTTTCTATAAGTTGCATTTTCAGAATTGTGACTTGAAATCTGACTTTACTGTTAAAGAGGGTTTCACATTACAACTCCACAGACACCAAACTCGACATTCCCTCCTGCTCCTAATTGAAAGTTATGACTTATTAAATGTAATGAGGTAACCCACTGTTATCATAAGTAGGCCTTGCAGTAGTGAAAAATAAATTTAAGAGTTTTTGAATACAAGGGCGTGTAAAAGTTGAAAGTACATGTCCAACTTTTTAAATACTCCACGCCCTGTCCTATTGGGTACTTAGGCCCTCATTACAACATTGGTGGTAAAAGCTGCTTACCGCCGTGCAAACGACCGCCAACACACCGCCGCGGCCGCGGAATTCCACCACAGCTATTACGACCCACTGCTCGGAATCTGCCAAAATTCAGACACCCACACAAGTCCGCCACACCAAAGGTCAGTGATAAACTGGCGAAAACAAAACCTTCACCCTCACGCCAACAGAAATACGCCCACACTATCACGACCCACAAATCCACGCGGCGGTCTTTCAACTGCGGTATTCCATTGGCGGTACACACCGCCGCGCTCAAAACACACACATATTGACAAAACACTGCCACATTGGACAATTCGAAATACACACACCTGATAAACATACACACACCACTCCCACACACCCATTACAATATAAAACTCACACCCACATCACCCACAAACCCCTATGACCAAAATACAGAAAGAAGGCCAGAGAGTGACACTACAAACTACTATCAAGCGTCCACAGGCACACAATACCATCACCCACATAACTTCCACGCACCTCACACAACACACCACTAAATATCACCCCACTTACCACTACACACACCACCCACACATCACCCACACCACCCCATGACACGGCAAAGACACCCCAGGTTCTCTGAGGAGGAGCTCAGGGTCATGGTGGAGGAAATCGTTCGGGTAGAGCCACAGCTATTCGGATCACAGGTGCAGCACACCTCCATAGCTAGGAAGATGGAGCTATGGCGAAGAATAGTGGACAGGGTTAACACAGTGGGACAGCACCCAAGAAATAGGGATGACATCAGGAAGAGGTGGAACGACCTACGGGGGAAGGTGCGTTCTGTGGTCTCAAGACACCACCTTGCGGTTCAGCAGACTGGCGGCGGACCCCCACCTCCTCCCCCACAACTAACAACATGGGAGGAGCAAGTCTTGGCGATTCTGCACCCTGAGGGCCTCACAGGAGTAGATGGAGGAATGGACTCTGGTAAGTCAAATCTTAACTATTACATCCCCCACCCTACCTGCATGCCATCACATACCCCCACCCTCGCCCTCACCCCCATCACTCCAACTCATCACAAACCACACATCCCAACACCAAGCCCTGCATGCAACACAAAGCATGGACACCCATCACCAAAGCATGGCCACTACACATACCCATACACCCTCCTAAACCACCATCACACAAGGTCCCACACAGGAATGCAAGCACTGGGGTACACGGTCACCCACCCATTGCATACCATGGCACGCACAGATGCAATAAGCATCCCTTTATACCCCTTTATACCCCTACACAACGTCACCGGACAGGAGAGTCCACACATGTCCACACCACCAACAGAAGAGGCCCACAGTGATGACAGCAGCTCTGTCCAACTGGATCTAGAGGACCAGCCCGGCCCATCTGGGACCTCGGGACAGTCGGTTCCCCTCACACTGGCACAGGCCACCACAGAGCTTCCCCCCTCTGGAAACACCAGCACAGCACCCACCCAGCGGGCCCATACCTCTGTCCCCAGGACACGTCAAGCAGCAGTGTTTCCACCACTACAGGGAACCCAGGATAACCCACCACCCCAACAACAACAGGGACCTGGGGGCATTGGCAGTGGGCACACGGTCCAGGGGACAGAGGCCCAGGAACACAGGTGAACTGGGAGGGCTGCTCTGCGACAGGGGGGGGACAAGCCCAGGGAACCCACTCTCCACGAGGCACTCTCCAACATCATGGGAGCCTACCACCATTCACAGGAGACGATGGCAACGGTACTGGCAAGTTTCAGTAGACCCAGCGGCTGCAGGAGGAACAGTATTTGGGTTTCAGGGAGGAACTCAGATCCATCAATTCCACCCTGGGCACCATCGCAGGGGTGCTGAAGGAAGTCCTCAACACCAGGGGGGACACTGTGGCACAACAAGGGGCTCCTGACACTAGCCTGGACGATGAACTGCCCACCACCTCCGCCGGCGCTAGTGGACAGGAGGCACCGCCACAGGACCACCACACCAGCAACCCACCCCCTGCAGAGGGACACCCACCCCGCAAACGGTCCCTGAGATCCAGTACAAAGACAGAGAACTGTGCCAAGACCCCCTTCAATAAATGAGACCACCCTGATTGTCATCCTTCTGTCCCACCTTGTCTCACTGTCCATCCTCAAACTGCCCCAGCTCCACTTCCTATGCCCATTTGGGCAATGCACCTGTGAGACTAATAGACTTGACTCTGCCATTGGCATTCCTCCATCATCGCCCCTCACCATTTTACAGCACCATCCAATATTGAGATCTTAAATAAACACACTTAAAGCACAAAACAAACTGGAGTCTGTCTGTGATTTCGAAATAGTGTATTAGCAATTACAGTCTCAAAATGCTCTTTCAATTGTAATGTCAACATACCTATGTCACACAGTTCTAGTCCATGAGAAAACAAAGCAGATGTCACACAGTGGGACCCACATCTGTGAAATCGTAAGGGAAAGTGACAACTCAGTGACCATACACTGGGTGAAAACGACAGACAGTAGAGAGGTAGTAGTGTTAAAGTACATGTAGTAGGCAGGTTTGTATTCTTACCTGTGTCTCACTGGAAGTTTTGCAGGATCACTGAGTTCCTGTTGTAGATGTCCTCTTCTTCTGCGTCCTCGTCTTCACTGTCCACAGGCTCCACAGCTGCCACAACACCTCCATCTGGACCATCCTCCTGCAGAAAAAAGCTAATTTGTGAAGCATACAGCAGGCCACGATGATCTGTCACACCTATGGAGGCACCTGAACCTGGCCTTCAGGAGGCTGAAGGTCCGCTCTATAATCCTCAGAGTTCACCCATGTGCCTCATTGTAGCGTACCCCTGACCTTGTCCCGGGATTCCTCACTGGGGTCAGTAACCATGACAGGTTGGGGTAACCAGAGTCACCTGCAAATGGCGAGGGACAACTGTTAGACACACACTAACCTGTAGGGATATCCCCAGACCCAGACAACCATTCCCACTGACTTGCTTCCAGGTGCTCACCTAATAGACACACACGGTGCCTCTGGAGTTGACCCATCACAGAAGGGATGCTGCTATTCCACAGGATGTAAGCGTCATGCACTGAGCCAGGGAATTTGGCATTAACATGGGAGATGTACTGGTTGGCCAAACACACCATCTGCACATTCATCAAATGATAACTCTTCCGGTTTCTGTACACCTGTTCACTCCTGCGGGGGTACCAAAGCCACATGTGTCCCATAAATGGCACCTATGATGTTGGGGATATGTCCTAGGGCATAGAAAACACCTTTCACTGTAGGCAAATCCTCCACCTGATGGAAAACGATGTACCTCCGCATGTGTTTCAGCGGGGCAGACAACACTCTGGACAATATGTTGGAAAACATAGGCTGGGACATCCCTGATGCTATGGCCACTAATGTTTGAAATGACCCACTTGCAAGGAAATGGAGTACTGACAGCACCTGCACTAGAGGGGGGATTCCTGTGGGATGGCGGATAGCTGACATCAGGTCTGGCTCCAACTTGGCACACAGTTCCAGGATTGTGGCACGATCAACCCTGTAGGTGATGATCACATGTCTTTCCTCCATTGTCGACAAGTCCACCAGCGGTCTGTATATCGGAGGATGCCGCCATCTCCTGACATGTCCCAGCGGACGGTGCCTATGAAGGACAACAGCGAGCACAGATTCAACCAACTCAGAGGTACATACCCACAGCTTACACAGAACACGATTCATAATCTGAAATTTGCATGTATGAGTGTTGAGGCAAGGCCTAGGTATGTGTGACGCAGTTAAAAAATAAGCCAGATGGGCCCCTGAAATGGCGGCTGCCTGACCTGTAAAGTTCGACAATGGGATGTGAGGTAACTGCGCTGGCGTTGTACACCGTCGCGGTAGGCGGTCGAAGACTGCGGCGCAATTCTTCATTCGTTAACATTGGACCCTATGGGTCCCAGGAGCCAATGACGATATACGCCAGCGGTGACGGTACGCACCGCCGCGGACGTGACCGCCACTTTCTATCTGTTCAATCACTTGATACCTGATCTTCGACAGGAGAGGACCTACACTGCAAGTGCTGCTGTGACCTCAGTCTGGAAGAGACAATGGATCATCCGTCTGGGGAAAGGGCCCCTGCCTTCACATCGGAGAAGTTGGAGAAGCTCGTGGATGGGGTCCTCCACCAGTACACGCTACTCTACGGTCCTCCAGACAAACAGGTAAGTATACTGGGAGCATGCTGTATGGGCTTTGCCTGTGTGGAGTGGGGTGGATGAAAGATGGGGGGGGGGGGGGGATTGAGGCATGCATGAAACAACGGTGAGTGAATGTGCCACATGGCAAGGGAAGGGGGCCAATGACTGTGACGGTGCAGTTGGTAATAACGTTTCTTTTTCCCCTGTACAATTCCTGTAGGTCAGCGCCCACCAGAAGAAGGATGTTTGGCGTGCCATCGCCAAGGACGTCCGGACCCTGGGGGTCTATCACAGATGGAGCACCCACTGCCATAAGAGATGGGAGGACATTCGCCGCTGGAGCAAGAAGACGGCAGAGGCCCAGCTGGGGATGGCCTCCCAACGTGGGAGGGGTGCCCGTCGCACCATGACCCCCCTGATGTTCAGGATCATGGCGGTGGTTTACCCGCAGTTGAATGGGTGCTTGAGGGCATCACAGCAGCCACAAGAAGGTGAGTACACTCTCATTCAGCTGATTCAGCGTGCAGTGGAGGTATCTGGGTGGGGGAGGTGGGCTGTGGGTTTCCCTAGGCCAGGGCGAGTGTGCTAGTTAGGTCCCCTTCTTCTGGCAGACCCTGTGCCACCCCACCCCACCTGTGTACAGTGTCAACTACACCTACTCAGGCTCCTGTGACATCCATGTGTGCAGATGTCGGCCATAGCCTTGTAGACCATGTCCCAGGGATTGAACAGTGGAACCCAAGTGCGCGGCATAGTGCAGGGGGCTTCTGTGTCTGTCCGCCAACGGTAGAGGTAATGCATGCACTCAACATGTCTTTCTTCTGTCGTCCCCCCTTTTTGTGGTCTCCCTGTTCTTGTGTGTATTAGCATCATCAGGCGGAGAAGCAGTGGAACCGGAGCAGGAGGGAGCTGCATCCCACATGGCCCTAGAGGGCGAGACTACGGACTCGGAATTCACCAATGGGACGAGGGGAGCTCCACAGCGGGGACAGGAGCTGACATCAGTGATACAGACTCGTCCTCTGATGGGAGCTCCCTTGTGGTGGCGGCCACATCTGTGCCCCCCGCATCTACAGGTACAGCCGCCACCCCCCAGCAGCTGCTCAGCCTTTGCACCATGCCCGCTCACCCAGGAGGATGGGCATCACCTTCGTCCCAGGCACCTCAGGCCCTGCCCCAGTCACCCCTGCTGCCCTCAGTGAGGAGGCCATTGACCTCCTCAGGTCCCTCACTGTTGGGCAGTCTACCATTTTGAATGCCATCCAGGGTGTAGAGAGGCAGTTGCAACAAACCAATGCATTCCTGGAGGGCATTCATTCTGGTCAGGCAGCCCTTCAGTGAGCTTTTCAGACTCTGGCCTCAGCAATGATGGCAGCTATTGTCCCTGTCTCTAGCCTCCCCCCTCCAATTTCCTCCACCCAGACCCCACACCCCTGTACGTCAGCCTACCCCAAGCACCATCAGACAAGCATGCACACACATCAACACAAAAGGGAAGCTCTGGCAAACATAAGCACCACACATCCCACAGGCACTCACGCAAGCATCACACACATGCAGACACACCAACATCCACTGCCTCCACTGTGTCCCCCTCCTCCTCGTCTCCCTCCTCCCTCCCAGTCTTGTCTCAACTCACACCTGCATGGACGACATCTACAGCCACTACTTCCATCACCAGCACACACACCACCACATCCTGCTCACGTGCAGTCACCACCCCTACTACCATTCACACGTCCCCTGTGTCCTCTCCCAGTGTGTCTGTGACGCCACCTCCCAAGATACACAAACGCAGGCACACACCCACCCAACAGCCATCCACCTCACGACAGCCTCCAGCGCATGCACCTTCACCCAAAGTCAGCAAACGAACACCACCTACAACCACAACCTCTTCCTCCACTCCCAAACCCCCTCCAGCTTCCTGTCCCAGTGTTCCCAAGAAACTTTTCCTGTCCACCCTTGACCTCTTTCCCTCACCTCCCCCACTCCGTCAGTCTCCTAGGGCCCGACTCTCCAGGTCCCAACCTAGCACCTCAGCCACAACATCTCCGGGACCAGTGGTGCCAGTAGTCACCGGATTCTGGAGTGCACCAGGCAGCGGGGCAGCCAGTGTGGCAAGGAGCTACAGCACGGACAGTCCCCCACCTGTCAAGCATCAAAAGTTTGCCAGTGCCTGGCGGGAGAGGGGGAAGACTCCAGCCACCAAAGCTGCTCCCAGGGGTACAGGTGGGAGTGTAGAGTCAGCTGTGACACCTTCCAAGGTGGGGAAGGGGCACAAGAAACTCAGCAAGTCTGGGAAGAGCAGCACGGGCAGAGAAGACCACCATTAGCCCCGCTGCCCAGGAGGCCACCGGCATCATCCCCACTGCCCAGGAGGCCACTGCCATCATCCCCGTTGCCCAGGAGGCCACCGCCATCAGCCCCGCTGCCCAGGAGGCCACCGCCATCAGCCCCGCTGGGCCAGAAAGGACCACCAGCACCAGCCCCGCTGGGCCAGACAGGACCGCCAGCAGCTGAGTCGCTGCCAAGGACCCCGCCGCAACAAGCACCGCTGAACACGACACCGCCGCCACAAGCACAGCTGAACAGGACACCGCCGCCACAAGCACCGCTGCCAAGGGCACCGCCGCCACAAGCACTGCTGGCCCATGAGCGCCAAGGGCACTGACGCTATTGTGTCCGCCACGAGCAGGATGAAGCACTCTGGGCACAAAGCCCCCTCCAGAATCAGTGGAGATTTACATCCACTACCTCAGTCCTTGGCAGGATGAAGCACTCTGGGCACAAAGCCCCCTCCAGAACCAGTGGAGACTGTTATCCACTTGAGAGACTGTGGCTTTGCACTCTCCAGGATTGAACAGTTGGCAAACCACCCACTGTAGAGACTTGAGAGACTGTGGCTTTGCACTCCCCAGAATTGAACAGTGGGCAACCCACCCACTGTAAAGACTTGAGAGACTGTGGCTTTGTACTCCCCAGGATTGAACAGTGGGCAAACCACCCACTGTAAAAACTTGAGAGACTGTGGCTCTGCACTCCCCAGGATTGAACAGTGGGCAAACCACCCACTGTAGAGACTTCAGAGACTGTGGCTTTGCACTCCCCAGGATTGAACAGTGGGCAAACCACCCACTGTAGAGACTCGAGAGACTGTGGCTTTGCACTCCCCAGGATCGAACAGTGGGCAACCCACCCACTGTAGAGACTCGAGAGACTGTGGCTTTGCACTCCCCAGGATTGAACAGTGGGCATGGGGCCCCCTCGTGGATTTGGCAACGTGCACTCAACCGGCTGAGGTGCCCCCCCCTTTCCCTTCACCCTGAGGTGCCTGTTTTATTGCTATCTGATGCCCCTGCAGTGTTCTCTCCGTCATGTTCCGGTATTGAGTGTGGGCCTCGCCCATGCCGTGTGGGCCCAATGTTCCACGGACTTCAATGAAGCTATACCTTTACTACTATTCTTGGTGTATATATTTGTTAATAGTGTATATGTATTTTTGGTTACTGGATTTTAATATATTACAATGGTTACACTCATTTCCTTTTGTCTTTGCATTCTTCCTGGGGGTTTGGGGGTTGTAACTGTAATGTATCATGCTGTATTAGTGTGTGTGTTGTAGTGGGTGAGGGTGGGGGTGGGGGTGTTGCGTGTTGCGTGTGTGTGTCCCTCTTTTTTCCCTCCCCCTCCCCTGTGTCGTAGGTGCAGTACTCACCGTGGTCTTCGCCGCCGGCGTTAGTGCTCCTGGTAGGGTAGCAAGAAGATAAGGGCAGGGAAAATGTACAGCTCTAGTTCCATGGCATCCTGGTTCCTCGTGGGGTGTGACCACCTTGGTTTTTATCCTGGGGTGACTTCTATGTTTTAAGAAAGAAGATTTGTGCTTGGCTTAAAGCGTACTTTGTCGTTGAATGGCCCTTTAGAACTGCATAAAGGCCTGAGACATTTTTAGAGGGCTTCTTAAGTTGGAGGCACAATAAATGCTGCAGTCTCTCTAGTACCCTTTAACTTAAAGGCCCTGGGTACATGTAGTACCATTGTGCTGGGGACTCACAGGTAAATAAATGTGCCAATTGGGTGTAAGCCAGTTTTACCATGTTTAGAGGAAAGAGCACAAGCACTTTAGCACAGGTAAGCAGTGATAAAGTGCAAAGAGTCATAAGGCCAACGAAAATAAAATCAGCAAAAATGGAGGAGTAAGGCAATTCTTTTATGGAAGACCACCTTAAGACTGACAGGTCTAATAGGTTATGTTTGCTCTGTAAGGGATTCAGCCCATGATATGCACACTGCAACAGGCTTGGGTTAGCTGAGAAATGCCTACATTCAATTCCAAAGTATGCTAAGTGCAAGAGGAAGCTCTTCATTCCATACCAACAAAGTAATTAATCAAGAGTGTTGTTCTCTATCATGCATTTTTAGGAGGTGGTTATGGTGCCTGTCCTCCATAAAAGACACAAACAAAATAATGCAGGGACCCTTGAGAAAGAAGGAGAACCCTACAATAGACAATGGCAGGTACAGTTAAATTAGAGCTGAAGCCAAAAGGAAAACCCTTCAACAGATAGTAGGAAAGGAGCATTAACCAGACTGAAGATGTATGAACCTACCTAAGACAAACAAAACATTCTAGTGAGCTCTAACACTGGAGCCCTTAAAAAAAACAAATACCTAATCTATTCAAAAGCCAAGTTGGAAGGAAACATTAGTCAAGCATGTAGCACTTTCAAATTTACCACCTACTCTCGAGAGACCTTAGTCACTGGATTAGTACTACATATGTAGTGTTAAACCATGACAAAGCCTGTTATCTAATGTGGCACTCTCATGACTTATGAACGGGCTGCTAATTTTCAGTCCTAGGGTGCAGTCAACACGTTTTGTGGACAGCAGGGCCACAAACCTTAGATCTGTTTATAAACCTGGTGGAGAGAAAGGGAGAAGCACTGAAGGGCTAATTTACAGTTTGAGGCATTGGATATTTTGTCATAAATGTGACCAATGTCCCATCCGCCATGTTACAAGTGCAGCTGGTCTAATGTACTACAAATGCCATAGGTTTTGGGGGAAACTTGCAATACGGTGAGTGGAATATCGTCCCATTTTCACAGAGCATCCGATCCTCCAAATACTAAATGAGACCTTTAATGTTTTTATATAAGAACACAGATTTAAAAGATGGTAACAATTTGTTTGAGGATGTGTGAATCTGAACATACGCAGGTTTGTTTGCCTCTGTATCAATTCATAAGGAGTCACATCCATGAGTTGTACAAAAGCAGAGGATTCAGGCACCCTGTGGCACCTCGAGGTCTAGGACACTTCTAATATGGCACCCTAGAATTTGGACTCATGCACATTAAGGCTAATATTTTTATGTTTGAGGCCACTTGTGGTCATATCTTTTGATCATCGTATGTTCTGATCATTCATCACTGTGCTCACACAATCTACAACTAGAAAAGGGGTGTACTGATGACATAAAACATCTTGTCACATGATTAAAAAGCTTAGCCTTGTTTCTGTAGGGACCCTGCAGTGCTGATACAGAGATACAATCTCACTACTGCCAGTCATTTGAGGTGCCTTTACTGGAACTCAAAGACAAATGAAAGTGTATAGACCGGTTACCATGGTCTTCCATGGTGTGAGACTTTAACAAGGCGGTAAGCTCCCTCCTGATTGGCTATGTGTGCAAGTAGGAAGTGGGAGCACATTCGTACACACAGGAAGTAAATATGTTTCAATGTATTTTCAGCTTTTGGTTTGCGTGAGCATCCTTAATGCACTAAGCAAAACCCACTGAGTGGCACCTGCCAGCGCTGGACAGCATTAACTCATCATTAGAAATAAAATAAAATAAAATTCAGTATGTTGTTTGAAGGGGGAGGGCAGATCAAAATATAGACTAGCCAGGCCCTGCTCAGCCGCCCAATGGCTATGGCTCAGTTTGAACATAGGTGTTATCCTACAGAAAGGGCATCCAACAAACAAAGGCATGTTTCTGCTATGTGACCAAGCTACTGAGTCAGATACTATGACCTCCCAGGAATCAACACAGGGTCTGCACTGTGGGACTGTCATTTATGCAGTAAGCCTGTACTGGACAAATATGACCTGTGTGAAGGTGACAACAGAGCTGTGGGAGTAAGGAATGTGTCATGAGTCTAAGGCACAAATAGACACTGATTCGAAATGCACATATGGACTAGACTAATGATTTACCTCTGAGCCCATGCTTAATCTAGTCAGGGTGAGGCATTTGGGGCAGGTTTTGCCACCAGAGCCTCGTATTGGCCACATGCCAGGATCTGCTGGGGTACACTGAGTGGGTACAGTTGCATAGCCATAGTGACTCCACAACAGCCTAAACTGGGGCCCTAAACTGGGAGACGCATTAGATTGGCCCTGGTCTCTGCAGGATGAGCTGACAAAACCTACGACACTCCATTCCCCTAACAATACATCATGCAGCCACCAGCAATTTGGCATGTGGTGTGTGTGTGGCAGAGTTACCCATGATATGCCTTCCACACAACAGTTTAACAAGGGAAGATGTATTTTGAAATATCTGTGGCACTATACACATTGCTCACATGACTCTCAACTGACTCAGAAACCATGCATACACAGCTCATGCTGTCATTCACATACATGTTGGCTGACATTTACAACAATCATGAAGAACGTTATGGCAATCAATGGCAATAATGTATCCTTACCTAGTTATGTGCATGCAACACAAGGAGGATCTAGGACCCCAAAACCCTCACACAACACAATGTGACTGAACTTAACTTATTGCCCTGGCCACCAATACCTGCACATGGTCCATCCCATTGATGCAACACAGACTGCAACAGCAGATACACATGTACTCTAACTTGCACACATGGGCACATTATGTGAGGAGGGAAAGAATGGTGAAGTAAAGAGAAAACTGTACACATGAGGTACTTACCTGCCCCTCTGGATAGCCACAGTGCTATCCATACAGGTGTAGGACATCAGTCACCAGTCTCTCCAACTCGTCTGGTGAGAAGGCAGGGGCCCTATCACCTGCTGGACATGGCATGATTACTCCCAGAGGCAGCACACAGCAGCTCAGGTCATGGAGGTGTTGCTGGCAGCAGGGTCAGGAGTCAAGGGAGTGAATCTGCAGAACATGGCCATCACGTCCACCACATACACAGTGGTAACCACTGGTGGACACAGCCATTGGCCTACGATCTCCACTGGCAACAAGGTAAGCCTATGGCTGTGTCCACCACGGTTGCAACTGCCTACCACCATGATGACTTCCACTGGTGGTAGCAGGTGGTTTGTAATTTACAGTGGAATAGGTCGGGCAACTGCCATTTAGGTGGCCTTAAATTCTTTAGTGGGCTTTAGAAACTGTGTCACAACTGCAAAGTAGGGTTTTTGATCTCACAAACATGCTAATCCGTTTTTGTCACGTAGGTCCTACTACTCAAACACCATTGTAGTATGTTGCAGGGCAGAATGGCATTTAACAGTGGGGCACAGTCCACCACCGTCAATGGCCATTTTGGTGGTTGGGATATCCAGTCACATTTTGAGGGACAATTGTGTCGCACATCTTTCAGTGTGGTCCATATCCATGTTGTGAACATATGTGTGGAAAACCATGGGGGTCACTTGTGACCCTTGTGTTTTTTGCAGCTGTGATGTGTACTGGTTTCCATGTCTATCGAATCAGAAGTGCCTTGTCACATGATATCATTGACATGCCTCATTTATGTTGCTATGGGCACACTGACTAATGTTACTAATCATGTCTTGTCATACATAGGTACCTAGGGAGAGGGAATAGGCGACAGCCTCCTGTCTACCTTCCACTGCCAGAACTTCAGACCATGGAGCAACACCACATAATAACAGGTCATGTCAGTATCGCACTTCCTAGCCACAGGGTCCTTCCAACATACAGTGGCCCTATTTGCTGGTATGTCCCACCCTATGTACAGTCTGTTGTTGAAGATTGTCCTCTCAGTAATGTTGAAAAACCTTGACAGCTATATCCAGTTTCCTGACGTGAGGTTTAGCCCATGTGAATGCTGACTTTTATGGTTTTTCATGCATCCCACATGTGGTGGGGGCCATTGAAGGCACACATGGTGGCTTGGTCCCAACACAGGCCAATGAACAAGTATCACAACAGAAAGAACTTCCATTCCATCAATGTGCAAGCCGGGTTCAGTCGATGATTCCTTCATCATGCAGGACAGCACCATAACCCAGCTGATGTCACAGCTGTACCCAGAGAGGGTCTGACTGGTTGGTATGTCTCATCTGTCCTGTTTGTGTGTGTGCAATGTCTGGGGCAATAATCATGAAGTGAGTGACTCATTGTTGCACATATGTCCCATTCCTGAAGAGGAGATTCCACATATCCAAACCGTCCTTGGTTGTTGGCACCACTAAGGAATCCAACTACACTGGGGAAAGCCTGCTTCAATGAGGCCCATGGAGAACAAGGTGGGTGTTGTAGCAGGCATTTGGGCTCCTGAAGGCCAGATTTCGGTGTCTTGACTGGACTGTTGGAGAGCTTCTCTACTGTCCTGGAAAAGTGTGTTAGATCACTGCGGCATGGTGCATGCTCCACAATGTCGCCCTGCGGAGGAATTACTCATATTCCAGAGGAGGGGGAGCCTGCAGTGCCAGTGAGTGAGAATCCTGAAAAACCAAGTGAGGGTGACAGTGGTGAAGAGGAAGAGCTGACTTGCAGAAAGATCTCATCAACAGCTACTTTACATGAGTGTAAGTATGTCATGTAATTTAATGACTGTGACTGTACAATGAACTGTGGTTGTGAGCACGTGTGGAGGTGAGTGTTTTAGCAACAACTGATAATCTGCAATATTCAACCAAAGGCTGCTTGAAGAGTCAGCCTTTGACATATCCCCACCTTGATGATGTTGCTTTGTTTGTGTCAGTTTCCTTGCAATGTAATTATGTTTCCAATTGCTGGTCAAGGTGGAGCTAGGTGGCCAGACACATCGCTGAGTTAAGCATGATTTGTATCTTGATCACGCCCAGGTTAGTACACTTCAATTGAGAGTTAGCAGGCAAGGGTATTTGGACAAGTGACCACTGGCCTGGTGTTTGGAGTTGCTAAAACAGTGCCTCCTGGGAATTGTAGTCAGGTCACTCTCTACATTACACACACTATACAAATGGTATCATCCCAGGTGCGTAAACTTCAATTGAGAGTTCATAAATAGGTATATTTGGGCACATAAACATTCTTTTTGTGGTTGGAATTAGAGACACATGGCCTATTGGGCTTAGCATTCCAGTCACTCCCGCTGCGTCCCACCACCATACACATGTGATCATCCCAGATGAGTAAACTTCATTTGAGATTTAATACACAGGGGTGTTTGGGCATGAGAACGCTGGGCTTGTGTTTGGTGTTAGAGAAACAGAGCCTTCTGGCCTTAGCAGTTATGTCACTCTCTCTACTTCATACACTTCTTAAATGTCTTCCCCACAGGTGAGTATAAGTCATTTGTGAGTTTCAAAAGAAGAGTATTTGGAGAACTGAACACTGGACTGGTGCTTTGAGTTAGTGAAACAGTGACTCCTGGTCTTAGCAGTCATGTAGCTCCCTGTACTACACATATTATACAAATATCATCCTCCTAGGTGAGTACACTTCAATTGAGAGTTAAGACACAGGGGGTTTTGGACAAGGGAACACTGTGCTGGTGGTTGGAATTAGCGAAACAGTACCTTCTGAGAGCTGAAGTCATGCCACTATCTCTAGTACACACACTTGACCAATGTTCTTCCCCAAGGTGAGTAAACTTCATTTGAAAGTTCACTAACAGATGTATGAGACCACTGTGCTAGTGTTTGGAGTTACCGAAACAGTTCCTCCTGGGAGTTGCAGTCAGGCCACTCTCACTCCAATACTTGACAAATGGTATCCCCCCAGGTTAGTAAACTTCATTTGGGAATGAGTTGCCGAATTGGGGTCTTTGGACAAAGGAACTCTGGGCTGGTGTTGGAGGTACACAATTAAGGCCTGTTGGGAGTTGCAGTCAGGTCACCCTCTGTAGTACATACACTATACAAATAGTATCCTCCCAGCTGAGTAAACTTACATTGAGGGTTACAAACAGGGACCTGTCAACAAATGAACTCTGTTCTGGTGTTTTGAGTTGCTGAAACAGTGCCTCCTGTGAGTTGCAGTTAGGTCATTCCATTTAGTTCACACACTTTTCCAATGTTTTCCCCCTTGGTGAGTACTCTTCATTTGTGAGTTGACAAACAGGGGTATGTAGGCAGGTGACTACCATGCTGGTGTTTGGTGTTAGAGAGACACAGCCTTTTGGCCTTAGCAGTCATGTTACTCTCTCTACTTCATACACTTGATAGATGTCATCCCCACAGGTGAGTACAATTCATTTGTGATTTTTAAAAGAAGGGTATTTTGAGAACTGAACACTGGACTGGTGTTTTTAGTTAGTGAAATAGCGCCTCTTGGTCTTAGCAGTCATGTAACTCACTGTACTACACACACTATACAAATATCATCCTCCCAGGTGAGTACACTTCTGTTGGGAAACAGGGCCTGCTGGGGGTTGCATTCATGTCACTCTCTCTAGTACACACACTTGACCAATGTTTTCCCCCCAGGTGAGTTCACTTCAATTGAGAGTTCAATAACAGATGTATTGTAGCATGGGACCACTGTGCTAGTATTTGTATTTACAGGAATAGTGCCTGCTGGGAGTTATAGTCATGTCAGTGTCTGTACTACACCCACTTGACAAATGTTATCTCCCCAGGTCTGTTCCCTTAAATTAATAGATACCAAACAGGGGTCTTTGGAGAAGTGACCTTTGTCTGGTGTTTGGACTTATAGGACAGTGCCTGCTGGGAGTTGAAGTCATGTCAGTCCCTGTGCTTCACACACTATACAAATGTCATCTCCCCAAGTGAGTGCACTTCAAATGTGAGTTGACAAACAGATGTCTTTGGACTGGTGGATAGTGGGCTGGTGAGTGGAGTGACAGTAAAAGTAGCAAAAGCTGAGCTGTGAGCATGTGTGTCACAGCATTTTAGTGATACTTTTAGTACTGTGACTTACCAGACTCCAATCCCCGATATTCCTGTCAAGCCCACAGGAAGCAGGATTTCCAAGACCTTCTCCTCCTTGGGAAAGAGATGTAATGGGGCACTGGGAGGGCCCCCACCAGTCTTCTTGGCCTGAAGCTGGTGCCTGGAGACCAGGGAACCGACCTTACCTCTGAGGTCATTCCACCTCTTCTTAATGCCCTCCCTTGTGCACAGGGTGGTGCCTACAGCAATGACTCTTTCGACGATCCTGTTCCACACTTCCATTTTCCTAATGAGAGGAATATGCTGGACTTGGGCTCCAAACAATTGTGGCTCTACTCTGATGATTTCATCCACCATGAATCATAACTCATTTTCTAAAAAATGGGAATTTTTGGAATATGTCATGGTGGAAACATAAAAAACAGGTGACAGTGACTTACTAAACAGCGGAAGAGCAAACAGGTGTGAATGGAAAAAAGTGTGTGCAGGATGTTTTATGGGATGGTGAAAAAAAGGTGCCTAACATATGGCCTTTTTTGACAAAAAGTCACTCTGGCTTCTGTGTCTTGCAGTGTAAATGTAAAGGATTGTGGTGTGGGAAGGGCTGTGTTTGTTTTATAATGTCCTTTGCAGGTGTGTCAATGTGGCAATGTGTGTTAGTTGAGTTGTTTTAAAATTCATTCAATGTGCAGTTGTGTATTACTTGGTTGACTGCCATGGTTCAAACTGTCATTGGCTGACCGTCATGAGGGTCCACCATGGCAACTGTGTTCTTGTAATGTGGTCAGTTGTTGGCCGCAGTGCTGAAGGCACTGGAGGTTTGACTTCCTATTTCCAGGGCTCTGTGCCGCTGGCGGTCTATCTTTTTTAGAAAGGCGGTCCTGTCTGTATAATTCGTAATAGGGAGGTCTGCCGGTCCGACCACCAAACTTGTATTGAGGCCCCTGGGGGATGATTTAGATCTTGGCAGAATCGGTCTTGCGGTAGTTTTTCCATCATATAGGCAGTCACCCACACTATTTAGATGCTTGCGGGCCCATAGACGAGAGTCCATCGGAAAATCGCCATCACTGTGATAATTTTACACCCGCGTTGATGCCGCCATAGGCAAAAGTGGCTGGTGGTGGGCCTACGGCCAATCATGATGTGACTTCCCACTAGTGTAACTGTGGTGGCTAACCCTACACATCTGAGTTGGTGAAATTGAGGGTCAAAACATACCTTTTTTGACTTTTCACTTTTCTTGCCACCATGAACTCAATTGTACAAGTCCTATCTTTGCTGCTGCTACTGGACCATAATGAAAATCAATTCCGTTGCAGGAACTGAAGGTAAGTGACGGTTTTAATTGTTACCATCAGATTTGTCCATGTACGTTAGCTCTGGACTCATGCATTTTTAAATAATACATGCAAACAATAGTACAATAATGGACAATGCATTTGTGATAGTTTAAGAAACTTAAAGAAACACACCTCTATATTTTATTCATATTTACTAATTTTGTCCAAACTGCCTTTATGCTAGTGGAGCCCAACACAAAAAGTAACATGAATCCCTACTTGATAATGTGTCCATACAGGTGTGTTTAATCATTTTCTATAAACTACCAAATAAGATACAAATACATCACACGTTATTGGAACTACATAAATCTAATAAAATGTAGTTATTACACTATACAATGCAACAAGTGGGTTAACACAATATGTACATTCAATGTCACCTCTAAATTTAAAATGTCACATGTGTATTATTGTCACACTTCGTCTTGTCTAGTGCATTTTCGGTAAATCATTAGATTTCATTTAACTCAAAAGTGTTTTTGTGTGTAATACATGTGCTTATCATCAACACTTATCATTTTTAAATAAACACACCCGTATTCACAAGTTAAAAGAATATAATTTTTTTAAATTATGGTCTAAGTGTCCATTAATATGAGGAATGCGGGCACCAAAATTAACATGTCCATTACAAATGTTCATCACTAATGTATGCAGTTAATGTTACTCACATTTGCATTATTAACATTGTCATCAATCAATTACTACTAATTTAAAAATAATGTCAGGGCAAACTTTGTGAAAATAAATAATAGTTTATTCAAAATTATGTCTCTCAGAACTACTGCAATAAGAAACAATATTAAGGACTGTCCATACAATATGTGGTTAGGCAGTTGGGCTTCTGGCCCAGAACCTGCCTCCTAATGACACTGTCACGAACAACCTCCTGAGTAGGGGGCATCTAGTGGGAAGAGAAGGCACTTCATTGATTCTTCTTGGGAGGGTGGGTAAGGGTTTCTCACGAGTCTGGGGCACGTAGGTAGTGAAAGCAGATGGTGGAAAAGGGTGGAAGGGGTGGGAAAGAATGGGGTTTGGGAGATAGAGGGAGCTGGAGTGGGTATTTATGTGTTTGTCTGTTTTGCAGGTGCATGTGGCTCTGGTGTATGTGGTGTATGTTTGGGTGTGTGTTTATTTGAGGGTGTGTGGTGTTCGTGAGGGTGTGTGCTTTGCATTTGTGGGTGTTGGTGTGTGTGTGTGTGCTTTTCTCTGAGTGTGTTTATTTGGCTGAGTGTGCTGTTGAAGTGGTTGGTGTGGTTGTGGTGCATGTGTTTGTATGTGTTATAGATGCATGTGTGTCTGGTATATGTTTCGATATGTGTGGTTTTGAAGGTGTTTTGTAATCTGGTGATTGGGAGCATGTGTTTTGGTGAGTGTTGTATTGCGTGTATATGTGTGTGTGTGGATGAGTGTGATGTTGAGATGGATCTTGTTGTTGTGGGGCTTGTGGGTATGCTAGTGGTTGAGGGTGTGGTGTGGTTGTGGTGGTGGTAGTGGTGGTGCATATGGTTGTGGGTTTCATGGTTGTGGGTGTGAGTGTGGTACTTTTGGGTGTGCTGGTGGGTGTGGTAGTTGTGGTGGTTGTTGTGGTACCTGTGGGTGTAGTGTCAGTAGTGTGTGTCATTTGTAAAGCTGTATGTTTGTGTTTCTGGGTATGTTTGTGTGTGGGTGTGGTTTTGCTGCTTTTGTCTGGTATGGTGGGTATGAGCAAGGAAGTGAGTGTGCTTGGGATTGGGGTCAGAGTTGGGATCTGGGATGAGGAAGGGACTGGAGTAGGAGCACAAGGTTGGGCTGGTTAGGGTGTCTGCAGTCAGTGCAGAGGCTATTTTCGCTAGCAATCTCTGCATGCCAGACATTGAACTATAAATGGGATCCAGAAATGCAACAATCCATTGCACTTGGAAACTAAGACCCTGGATGCCACTCACAATTGCTCTCTGGCTCATAGAGATGCTGCGTAAAAGGTCAATAGCCACATCACTGAGCGTAGCTGGGGGGGTTAAGGGCAGAGGGGAGGTGCCTACTACAAAAGAGACCACAGCCCTAATGGGGCAGGTTTGGGTGACTGGGGGAATGAGGAGGGAGGATGGAGATTGGACTCTGGATGGTGTATAAGGATGCAGATGAAACAGGCCCTCTACGGTCTGCCACCACTAGGGACTGGTTGCTTGTGAAGGCCTCCTAAAATGATGAGGAGCTGGTTGCCTCCATGCCAGTCCCTTCATCCTCCATGCACCAGTGCCTATCAGTGTGCAGTGTTTCTCCTCCTGACACACAAAGGCCAGCTGCTTCCTCGTGTTCATGGCCAATGTCTCCTTTGTCTGCTCCTGAAGATGCTGAAAAGACACATGCAACATTTTTATTTTATCAGTGCAAATCAAATGATCACAAGGTTATTTTACAAAACATTTCCAAATTTCAAACTTTCACCTGCTTCAAAGCTATAACCCATAGGTATACTTTACCACTACTTTATGCATGTAGGGAACATATTATGGACCCATTTGCTCACAGTTTTGTAAATTACCATCAGTAGTCACATTTCATTTTGGATGATTTCTCTTAAACACTTAGGGGGATACTTATACTCTGTTTGCACCGAATTAGTGTCATTTTTTTTTACTCTAATTCGGTGCAAAACTAACTCCATATTTATACTTTGGTGCTAGACCCCTCTAGCACCAAATTTATGGAGTTAAAGTCATTTTTTGAAAGTGGAGACCTACTTTGCTTTAATGAGATGCAAGGTAGGCGTTCCCGTGCAAAAAATGACTCTATGGCCTTAACGCCATATTTAGGGGCATATTTATATTCGGCGGCATATTTATACTCTGTTTGCACCGAATTAGTGTCATTTTTTTTTACTCTAATTCGGTGCAAAACTAACTCCATATTTATACTTTGGTGCTAGACCCATCTAGCACCAAGGCCCTGATTTAAACTTTTTTTGCACCGCATTAATGTCATTTTATGACGCAAAAGTGGCGCAAACTTACAAAATATTGGCCCTTATTTATACTTTTTGCTGCAAAACTGCACTAACTCAGTTTTGCACCAAAAAGTTTAGCACCGGCTTGAACCATTTCTGTGCAACAGCCGGGCACCATATTTATGGAATGGTGCAAGCCGGTGCAAAGGGTAGGCTAGAGTTTTAAAAAATTACTTTAGCCGGGTGGGGCTGGCAGTATAGAAGAAGAGGGTTTAGCACCCAAAAATGGCTTTAGGCAGGTTAGAGTAAAAAAAAAAAGACTCTAACCAGATTAGCGTCATTTTATGGTGCTAAAACTACCATGCCACATGACTCCTGCCTTAGAAAAGGCAGGAGTCATGCCCACCACCCCAGTGGCCAGCACAGAGGACAGGGGTCCCCTGGACATGGCCATTGCACCCTGTGCCATGTATGGGGGCCCATTACAGGGCCCCCTATGGCACTTTCAAAAATAAAATGCACTTACCTGTACTTACCTGGGATGGGGTCCCCCATCCTCGCAGTCCCTCTAGTGTGGGTGGGGGTGCCCTGAGGGCCTAGGGAGGGCACCTCTGGGCTTATTCCATGGTGTTCCACCACGGAAATAGGGCCACAGGTCCCCTAACACCTGCCCTGACCCAGGTCTTAAAAAATGGGGCAAAGCAAGCTTGGCCCCATTTTTTGATCCCTCCTCCCTCCCTTGTACCATTTTTACATGGGAGTATAAATATGGTGTTAAGGCCATAGAGTCATTTTTTTGCACGGGAACGCCTACCTTGCATCTCATTAAGGCAAGGTAGGTTTCCACTTCCAAAAAATGACTTTAACTCCATAAATTTGGTGCTAGACGGGTCTAGCACCAAAGTATAAATATGGAGTTAGTTTTGCACTGAATTAGAGTTAAAAAAATGACGCTAATTCGGTGCAAACAGAGTATAAATATGCCCCTTAACGTCAAAAAATGATGCTAATCTGGTCAGAATCATTTATTTTGCCTCAAAACTGCCTAACGTCATTTTTTTTTTAAGCTAGCCTACCCTTTGCACCGGCTTGCACCATTCCATAAATATGGTGCCCAGCTGGTGCAAACAAATGGTGCAAGCCGGTGCAAAACTTTTTGGGGCAAAACTGCCTTCGTGCAGTTTTGCACCAAAAAGTATAAATAAGGCCTTTATAGTTTCCCACGGAATTGATTAACACCTCTGAATGTTACAGATTGGTTGTTATGAATAGTGAACTCATGTCACAAAAATAAATATCCAACAAAAAATCTTTGTACCATGTACATTGCCCATCAGCAGAAGTCACTTTCAATAACTCTTTTGCTTTAAAATTGATTTATCATAGGGACATAACAAAGGACACAAAAATGAAGTTTGGGGTAGGTGTAACTCTGTCACATTCCTGTCTGTTTCAATTAATAATGTTTACCTACTAGATTCTTGTTTATTGAAACAGACTGGCTTTCATGCACATTTGTGAAGGAGTAAGGCTTCATGCCTATCTGCAACTGTTAACATAAAATACTTGTATTTTGTAGTGATAACATATATCTGAAATGTTTTTGCTAGGAAATGTTGCCATGGCTCTCGTGTACTTAGTCTTGGATCAGATGCTAAATATTGTTTGGTCATTCATCCCAACTCACCAATGTGAATGAGAAACATCACTGCGCATAAGTGCATTGTATGCTATGTCACCTGTAACTGTGTCAATATAACCTCCTCACAATTGTGATGGAGTATTACACATGACTGAATCATCAATTGTGGCCTGTCAGGCATGACTGTACCCCACAACATAGACACAATCCAGGCACATCTTTTTTCTTAGGCTGGCATGCTTAAAACTGTCCTTTGGTAGTGGTAATAAATCCAGTGGCAACTTTTAATACAAATCAGTACACAAAACACATCATACACCTTGTGCCAAACGTACACCTTTCAGGACTCTTCTTGTACATTAGGGGGCATATTTATACTCCGTTTGCGCCGAATTTGCGTCGTTTTTTTCGACGCAAATTCGACGCAAAACTAACTCCATATTTATACTTTGGCGTTAGACGCGTCTAGCGCCAAAGTTCATGGAGTTAGCGTCATTTTTTTGCGTGAACACCTTCCTTGCGTTAATGATATGCAAGGTAGGCGTTCCTGTCTTAAAAAATGACTGCATATGCGTCGTATTTATTCTCCCGGGCAAAAATGACGCCCGGGAGTGGGCGGGACTAAAAAACCCACATTTGCGCCGGATTTTAGCGCCTGGGTCAGGGCAGGCGTTAAGGGACCTGTGGGCTCAGAATGAGCCCAGAGGTGCCCTCCCAAGCCCCCAGGGACACCCCCTGCACCCTTGCCCACCCCAGGAGGACACCCAAGGATGGAGGGACCCATCCCAGGGAAGAAAAGGTAAGTTGTGGTAAGTATTTTTTTTATTTATTTTTTTGGCATAGGGGGGCCTGATTTGTGCCCCCCTACATGCCACTATGCCCAATGACCATGCCAAGGGGACAGAAGACCCCTGGGCATGGCCATTGGGCAAGGGGGCATGACTCCTTTCTTTGTCATGTTAATAGCGTCTGGGCGCCAAAAAAAAATGGCGCAAATCGGGTTAAGACGATTTTTTTGCCTCAGCCTGACTTGTCCCATTTTTGGACGCCCAATCGCCATTTTGCCCTACGCCGGCAATAAATACCGCGCCCGCATGGCGCTTCAGAATGGCGTTAGCCGGCGCTAATCTTTTTGGCGCAAAACTGCGTTAGTGCAGTTTTGCGTCAAAAAGTATAAATATGGCCCCAGATGTATGTCAAGCTTTATGCTGATGCCAGAAATTATTGCTGTAACAAAATAGCTAACAATAAGAATTTAAAAAAATAACTTACTGCCTTGATCCTGCTGTTGTGCTCTCAACTGCCCATCAAAGTCTGAATAAGCCTCAACAAATATGTGAACAATTAGGGGGGTGGTCAGTGTGCGGCAAACATGATTCCCACATTGGAAAGACTTGCTGAGCTTGACTTCACATGAGTTTCAGGTCTAACGTCATAGGTCCTCCTGCCTTTTGTGACAATGAATGATGTGCCGCTTGTAGAACCCCAGGGTCCGCACCTCTTAGCAATGGCTTTCCATATTGCCTTTTTGTGATGAGTGTTGACCTGTATGAATACGAAAAAGGAAAGAAAAATTGTTTTCTGGGGTCTTGTTTGTCTGCATTGCTGTAACACAATTTTGTAAAATCAACCACAAGCCTTTTCTAAAAAGTTAGTACAGAATATTTTCCAAACTGTATTATTTCCTAAGATATACTAATTTGTAGAGACCTGTTGAGTATCCTCATAGCTTTTAATATTCTCATTTTACAAATCCATGCCACAAACCTCATCTAGGCTACGGGTCTGAAACATTTCCTTTAGTGAGAGTTCTTTCTGATCAGTACAATTCATTGTAAGCTGATGAAGGCTAAGCAACTTGTACATTATTAGCACACACACTCTTGCATAGCTTCATTCGCTTAATGCCTAATGCTATGAGAGCCAGATACTATGGTTTGAACCACATACTATGACTGAGGACAGTAGGGAAGGGCAGCCATGTGTTACAGTGAGAGCATGGTTTTGGTGATGCATGAACAAGTGTGTGTAGGAATGGGACATATTTGTATGGGTGACTGAGAGCCTTTGTTGTAGGTACTCATAGACAGGACATTCCTTTCCCCTTACGTGGCACTATTACATATTTAATACATACAGATATTCATTACTCAGAAAATGCGGTAAATGTAAAGTTTAAAAAAAATCAGATGAGTTCAGAACTTGAAACTTTTTTCCTTCATTTTACATTTTTCTCATTTTGTTATATTGCTGTAAGTTTCAATTATAGTCATGACACGTTTTCTACTGGCCATCGGAAGTCACCTCATTCTTAAAACATTGATAATCATCATTTTGTTCCCAACTAAATTGCTGTGTTGAGTACACTCCAATAACAATACTTCACTCAGGAACTAAAAGGGACAACTTACCCTGTGTTATTAAAAAACACAAGTTAGTTAGAAATAAATTTTTCATTCAAACAAGTACCTGTTCTGCTGGGTTCCCATACATCTGGCTGTACAGGGACAGGACCTCGGTTGTTAGCCGTTCTAACTCCTCAGCTGATAAGTTAGGAGCCCTGTCACCATCTTTGCCCAGCATTGCAATTCCCAGAGGTCCATGACCGTAGAAAAAGTGGAGGCAGTGTTGTTGACTGCAGAGTTAGGAGGCAAGTGAGATTTTTTCATAGCGCTACATGCATGGACACAACTGTTAGGGTTTGTGCACAGCAAAGAGCATGTCCCCTCTCACTGCACTAGTGGGTTCTGTAATAGCTCCCTTTTAAACTTACTATTGAAAGCCTTTCTTGTTATCTCACCTTCCCCCCCCCCTAGGCTTCTGTGTATGTTGTTTAATGTGCTGTTTTGTTTACACATTGGGCCTTGCTTTTACCAAGGCTTCTTTAAAACACTCCGCTCTAGGCCATGTGTTAATTGAACTCATTTGCATAATAACTGAAACTCTGCACACCTTTCAAGAACATGTGCAGCATGTGAGGACCACACCCAGCTCTTCAAACCACACCCAGCTCTGCACACCTTTCAAGAACCTGTGCAGCATGTGAGGACCACACCCAGCCCTGTCTATAAAAGGCAGCCCCCGAGCCTCACCCAGTGCTTGTGCTCGTCTACCTCCCGCTTACCTGAGGACAGATCCCTCGGCGCTGGCACTCCTGCTCTCTACAGACTTTCATTGGCTTCAATGGGCGCAGTTGCTGGCTCTTCCTTCTTCCGTTTTCCGGTTCCTCCTTGCCTCAGCCTCTCTCCTACAAGAAACCTGCAAAAGAGAAAGAAGACAAGGTTAGACTGATCAGTATCTCTTGCCAGCAACAAGTAAGTGCAAAACTTTTATTACCTGAAAGAACTTTGACAACAATTTCTGGATTCGTGTATAGACAGTTTGAAACAAGATACCTTCCACGAACATTGTGATTCAAACTCTTTGTTACAAGAATACTTTGCGGAACTTTGTGAGGCAAACAGTAAATCAAGGACTTGCACAAATTACATGCTGTATTTTGACATTTGTTTTATAAAAGATTCTGGAAATATGGGAAAAGTGAGTCTGCTATTGGGAATTTAGGCTTTAGTTATATTAAGATGAATGTTTGATATTGGTAATTCTGATAACGGTATTTGTTTAATGTTTTAGAAGCTTTAGAGTAATAGAAAGCACATCCCAGAGCAGTAACACATTCCAAACCTGGAAACTAGAGACCAGGATCCAAGAGGTACTTTTAGAAGAAAATTTTTAATAAATAAAGGGATAGTCAGGAACCCAGTTAGGAATAGGTTGTACTTATCTGTTCTTTGTTTATGTTTCATTAGGCACTAGTTTCTACAGAAGTCAGAGAGGGCCGCAGATTTGTGCAGCACTTCAACAGTGGAAACGCAAGAACGGTGTTGTCTCTTTATTTTATTTTATCCACTTCCCCCCTTCCCTTGAGCTTCTGTTCTTAGTGCACTGTTTTAAAAACTAGTGTGCTGGAACAAGCAGTTTCAGGGTGGGGTCGGATTGTCTTCAACCTCCATCAGAACTGAACAAGGACTCAGGTGAGCTGGGCTTTGACAGAAGCACAAGCCTTAAAAAAAATAATAAAGAAATTCAGTTCTGGTGGACGATGAATATCGGGGAAGAAATAGAGGGCATTGACGTCACGGATATGGCGCAGGCCCTAAATGAGGATTTGGTTCATAATGAATCAGTGTCTGGCATCTTGCAACATATGCAAGAGGAAATAGAGAGATTAAAGATGGAGAATACCTCTTTAAAACAGGATTTAAGCAGGTATAAATTTAGGGTATCTCAGTGGAACACAGCTTTTACGCCTTTGTTTAAAACCTCCTCAGAGACAGGGGCGCCATCAAAACATACAACTTTGCCTCCCCCAGTTGAGGTCGCTGTTAATCTTCCTAATGCTGTGCCCTTAGCAGCACCTGAACGTTTTCATGGAGATAGTAACAAATTCCATGTTTTTATCAATCAATGTCAATTACACTTCGTTTGTAAGCCACAACAGTTCCCTACTGATGCTACGAAAGTGGCATTCGTCTTGTCTTATTTGGGTGGCACAGCAGCCAATTGGTCAATTCCTTTCGTGGAGAGAGATGATCCCATCCTCCATAATTGGAATCAATTTAAACGTACCATGACCAGCCTTTTTGCAAAACACACTTTCATGCAGGCAAGTGATAATGAGCTTTTAAATCTTAAACAAGGTAACAAGGATTTATTGACCTATCCAGAAGAAAAGCGTGTCTCCCTTTTCTATAAAGGTTTGAGAGACGAGTTAAAAGACGCGCTGGCTCATATCGTTGATTTGCCAGAAGACTATTCGGACTTTGTAGATTTAGTTGTGAAATTAGAACCTAGACTAGGAGAAAGAAAGGGAGATAAATACAAACTGGAATCACGGTTAACTTTTATTAGACACAAGAAGAAAGACCCAGATAATAAACTCCCTGAACCTGAGCCTATGCAAATAGGGACACTCAGAGGTCCACTCACATCAGAGGAAAAAGAAAGAAGGAGAAAACTTCAATTATGTTTATATTGTGGAAGGGCAGGTCACTTTGCCAGAGAATGTCCAGTAAAGCCTAAAAAATCCACGAAAGGGTGCTGTTTCCTCCACCTCCTTAACTGAATCGGGAAACGATTAAGCTCGACAAGGGGAGAGGTTACTTGTTCGAGAAAACATCTTAATCAAACCTCTAATGCTGCAGCCTTCATGGTACCGCACATACCTAGACATTTCATAATTCAGCTCGTTTTAATTGTTACTACCCAAGTGAGGCATTCTCTCCCTGTCCTACTAGACTCAGGCGCGACAGGAAATTTTGTGGATAATAAGTTAGCTGAAAACTTAGGACTTCCTATGTGCCTAAAGCCTTGTCCAGAAGCAGTATGTGCAGTGGATGGGTCAGAATTGACCTCTGGATTAATCACAAAACAAACAAGTCCACTTGTTATGGTCTGTCAGAACGGGCACACAGAGGTGATTAGCTTTGATCTGATAGATACTCCTAATTTTGGTTTGATTCTCGGGGTACCCTGGTTAACAACTCATAACCCAAAAATTGATTGGGTGAATAGAACTGTTACTTTGGATTCCTCTTTCTGTAGAACCAATTGTTATCAAGAAGCAGGTACAGAACAGAGCACAATATTACACTGTGCTAGTGTTACACAAGATGAACCAAGTCTCCCTCCTGAATATTCTGACTTCAAAGACGTCTTTGATCCAGTAAAGGCTAGTGCGCTGCCCCCACATAGGTCTTATGACTGTCGTATAGATCTTATCCCAGGGGCCCCTTTACCTAATAACAGAGTATATGCTTTGACTGACGAAGAAACCAAATACTTAAGAACCTACCTAGATGACCTACTACAGTCTGGGTTCATCCGTCATTCCACATCTCCGGTGTCATCTCCACTCTTTTTTATCCCGAAGCCGGATAAATCCCTGCGCGCGTGTATCGATTATAGAGGACTAAATAAGGCTACAATAAAGAATAAATATCCTCTTCCTCTAATACCTGTGTTGTTGGATCAATTAAGACATTCTACTGTATACACTAAACTAGATCTGCGTGGAGCTTACCACCTGGTCCGAGTAAAAGAGGGGGATGAGTGGAAGACAGCTTTCAAGACAAAGTTTGGTTTATTTGAGTACACAGTAATGCCCTTTGGGTTATGTAATGCCCCTGCGGCCTTTCAGTTCTTTATAAATGAGGTCCTACATGAATTCCTGGACGTTTGTGTCATAGTATACATAGACGACATCCTCATTTACTCTAAGAACTCAGAAGAACATACCCAACATGTTCGTGCAGTATTATCAAAGTTAAAAGAAAATCATCTTTTTGCTAAGTTAGAAAAGTGTACTTTTAATGTCAGCAAGGTGGACTTTTTAGGATACTGCCTGTCACCTCAAGGAATAACTATGGATGTAAAGAAAATCAGTGCTATTGCTGATTGGCCAGAACCATCCTCTGTAAAAGATATTCAGAAATTTCTGGGTTTTGCCAATTTTTATAGGAGGTTTATTGCACATTTTGCAGACATTGCGGCCCCAATAACTACCTTGTTGCGGAAAGGGCAACGATTTCTTTGGACTGATGAGGCGGCACACGCCTTTCAACTCCTAAAACAAAAGTTCACTTCAGCCCCAATTCTGAAACATCCTGATCCTGACTTGCCTTTTTTTGTTGAAGCGGATGCTTCACAAGTAGCTTTAGGAGGAGTTCTCTCTCAACGAGATGCAGTAGATGGCCAGTTACATCCTATAGCCTTCTATTCCAAAAAGTTATTACCAGCTGAACAAAATTACACTGTGGCTGAAAGGGAACTACTAGCTATCAAAGTAGCTTTTTCAGAATGGAGGCACCATTTAATGGGAGCCAAGTACCCAGTTACAATCTTTTCTGACCATAGGAACCTACAGTTTTTTGGATCACTTAAAGCACTAACACCACGTCAGATGCGCTGGTTAAATTTTTTTAGCACATTTGACTTTGTAATAACCTATAGACCAGGTGCACAACAAATTCAATCTGATGTGTTATCTAGATACGGACATACCTCAGACATGAAACAAGATAAAATAGGAGAACCCATTATTCCTCCCCAAAAGTTTTTGGCACCAGTACAACAGAAGGATTTCATCACAGATCTATATAATGCACACATGCAAATAGCACCTCAGAATTGGTTAAAGGATTCCCATAACACAATACAACGAGGTTTATTGTATCACGACAACATGCTGTTAGTGCCCACCTCTGAATTACAAACACAGGTGATAATTTGGCATCACGCCTCACCGTTGGCAGGTCATCCTGGTTGGGTAAAAACCCTGGAAAATGTGCAAAAACACTTTTGGTGGGACACTATAAGAAAGGACATTAAGCAATTTGTCACTACCTGTCCAATTTGTGCAAGACATAAATATTCTCATAAGGCCCCTGACGGCTTGTTAATACCAATGCCAACACCCAAACAACCTTGGCACACTGTGAGCGTAGACTTTATTGTAGGTTTACCACCTGTAAAATCTTTCACAACAGTGTTGGTTATAGTGGATTTTTTATCTAAAATGGCACATTTTGTACCATTACGGAAATTACCCACGGCAGCAGAATTTGCCGATATTTTTATGAGGGAAATTGTGCGTTTACATGGTTTGCCAAGCAAAGTGGTGTCAGACCGAGGGAGCCAGTTCAAGTCTAAATTTTGGAAAAAATTATGTAAAAAACTGAAAATAGATGTGGCATTATCCACTGCTTTCCACCCAGAGACAGATGGACAGACTGAACGACTGAACCAAACCTTATTTCAAACGCTACGTTGTTTATTGGCTGATTATTCTAGTGAATGGTTGGAAGCTCTCCCTGTAGCGGAGTTTGTTTATAATAATACTGAGCATTCAGCTCTACTTTGCTCACCATTCTATTTCTTGCAGGGGTATCATCCAAGAGCTATACCCATTTTGTTAGAAGATTCTCTCTTACCTACAGTAACGGATAGACTAACGAGGTTAGGTGACATACAAGACAAAGCCAGGAAACATTTATTAAAGTACAAGGAAAGCATGAAAAGACAAGCAGACAAACACAGATCTGAGGCCCCAATGTATAAAATCGGTGACAAGGTATGGCTCTCCACAAAGAACCTAAACATAGAGGGATCCCGAAAGCTGCAACCACGTTTCATTGGACCCCTTAGTATAACTGCCATAGTAAACCCGGTAACAGTAAAATTAGATTTACCAAAAGAATATCCAGTACATACTACATTCCATGTGTCCTTGCTTAAGCCGTACAATCCAAAAACCCGACCTGAACCACCACCTCCACCCATACCAATTAAGGGAAATCTAGAAAATGAAGTGAAAAGCATAAAAGACTCAAAAAGAATTAGTGGACGTCTGTTTTATTTAGTAGAATGGAAAGGATATGATGAATCTGAGAATTCATGGGAACCAGCATCATATGTACATGCCCCACAGCTGATTAGACGGTTTTATTTAAAAAATCCAGGAAAACCCCATCCTGTAGGAGGGCCTTTGAGGGGGGCAACTGTTAGGGTTTGTGCACAGCAAAGAGCATGTCCCCTCTCACTGCACTAGTGGGTTCTGTAATAGCTCCCTTTTAAACTTACTATTGAAAGCCTTTCTTGTTATCTCACCTTCCCCCCCCCCTAGGCTTCTGTGTATGTTGTTTAATGTGCTGTTTTGTTTACACATTGGGCCTTGCTTTTACCAAGGCTTCTTTAAAACACTCCGCTCTAGGCCATGTGTTAATTTAACTCATTTGCATAATAACTGAAACTCTGCACACCTTTCAAGAACATGTGCAGCATGTGAGGACCACACCCAGCTCTTCAAACCACACCCAGCTCTGCACACCTTTCAAGAACATGTGCCGCATGTGAGGACCACACCCAGCCCTGTCTATAAAAGGCAGCCTCCGAGCCTCACCCAGTGCTTGTGCTCGTCTACCTCCCGCTTACCTGAGGACAGATCCCTCGGCGCTGGCACTCCTGCTCTCTACAGACTTTCATTGGCTTCAATGGGCGCAGTTGCTGGCTCTTCCTTCTTCCGGTTTCCGGTTCCTCCTTGCCTCAGCCTCTCTCCTACAAGCAACCTGCAAAAGAGAAAGAAGACAAGGTTAGACTGATCAGTATCTCTTGCCAGCAACAAGTAAGTGCAAAACTTTTATTACCTGAAAGAACTTTGACAACAATTTCTGTATTCGTGTATAGACAATTTGAAACAAGATACCTTCCACGAACATTGTGATTCAAACTCTTTGTTACAAGAATACTTTGCGGAACTTTGTGAGGCAAACAGTAAATCAAGGACTTGCACAAATTACATGCTGTATTTTGACGTAAAAGTACAGTATTTGTTTTATAAAAGATTCTGGAAATATGGGAAAAGTGAGTCTGCTATTGGGAATTTAGGCTTTAGTTATATTAAGATGAATGTTTGATATTGGTAATTCTGATAACGGTATTTGTTTAATGTTTTAGAAGCTTTAGAGTAATAGAAAGCACATCCCAGAGCAGTAACACATTCCAAACCTGGAAACTAGAGACCAGGATCCAAGAGGTACTTTTAGAAGAAAATTTTTAATAAATAAAGGGATAGTCAGGAACCCAGTTAGGAATAGGTTGTACTTATCTGTTCTTTGTTTATGTTTCATTAGGCACTAGTTTCTACAGAAGTCAGAGAGGGCCGCAGATTTGTGCAGCACTTCAACAGTGGAAACGCAAGAACGGTGTTGTCTCTTTATTTTATTTTATCCACTTCCCCCCTTCCCTTGAGCTTCTGTTCTTAGTGCACTGTTTTAAAAACTAGTGTGCTGGAACAAGCAGTTTCAGGGTGGGGTCGGATTGTCTTCAACCTCCATCAGAACTGAACAAGGACTCAGGTGAGCTGGGCTTTGACAACAACATACACGATTGTCAATGAAGATGATCACAGCCATGGGCTTCATTTGTTGCTGTCACCCACATTAGCATATGCCTGTGTCCAATGTGGAGTAAGGTTTTTTCATAGTGCCACATGTATGTTCACAACATACACGATTGTCAATGAAGATGATCACAGCTATGGGCTTCATTTGTTGCTGTCACCCACATTAGTATATGCCTGTATCCAATGTGGAGTGTTACAACTCCAATTTCCACTGATGGCTAATAGATTGCACATGTCCTGATGGCACGGTCAGGTGGCCGCCATTTTAAAATGTGAACCAGTGCATTTTTAAATGTTATGTGTGTCACCACCACTCAAAATTGTGGCTAGTTTGTTTACATATACAAATGCATAAATTTCTATTTTCAATATAATTTAAAAAGGATAATGTAATGTGTCACTGTTCAAATGCAATAGTGACATGGTTTATTTTATATTTCCATTGACAGAAGTTTAGGAAGCAAATGTGTAAATCACACATTTAAAAAGTATTATTTACACATTATATTTTAGAAAATATCAGACATGTAAAAAATTGGTTATCTAAGTTACAGCATTACAAAAAAACTATGTGTACATATGTTTCACAAAAACATGTGGAATTTTACAAAGACAGGAGATGTGAATTGATTATCAAAGTATTGTTTACCCATTTAAAGTGATATTTCTCTTTTATCTTAAATGTAGACATATGAACACAGAGAGAGGTAGAAGACGATGACCTCAAGTGTTTAGACCATTTCTACATTTTTCAACTATTAAAGAAATGGGTATTATGAAAAAATTCAGGTTGAATCAGCAAACTATTAAATGATTTATGTCATCAGCTGGAACCATATCTTCTGCCTCACAATAGGTATCCAACATCAATAACAACAATAGTGAAAATCATGGCAGTACTCCATTTTGTGGTCACAGGATCCCCTTCAATACACTGTGGCAGTATCAAGCGCCATGTCACAACCAACGTTCAGTGGTGTCCTACATGAAGTCCATTCTTCAGTGATGAAACACATCAAGAACTTCATCTAGGTTCCACGAAATAAGGATTTTGCAAATGTGAAGGGAGATTCTTATGCTTTGGGTGGCATACCACATGTGGCTGGAGCAACTGGTGACTCACATATTGCCTTAGTGCTTCAAAACACCAAGAAAAGGTCTACCACATTCGGAAGAACCTCTTTTCAGTCAATGTGCAAGATGTCTGCTTACCTCATTTGTACATCCCAAGCCTGTGTGCCCATTTCCAAGCATAAACACATGATTCTGTTGTACTACAGAACAGCAGCATACTCCTGCAAATATCACAACTTGGACCAAAGAGGGCCTAGCTTGTTGGTAAGTACAATATGGCAACATGATGATTTGCTTAATTTCTAGTTTAAGAATACACTATAGGATGCAATATTTTGGCTCAATATATTTTTTCATTTCATAGAAGAGACTCAGCTCATCTCAACTGACCATGGTTGTTAACACCGCTGAGGAATCCAACAAGGCCAGGGTAAATCCCCTTGCATGAGGCCCATAGAAGAACACGGAGCCCAGTGGAGCGGGCTTTTGGGCTCCTAATGGCCAGATTTCATTGTTTAGATAAAACTGGATGCTTTGACCTTTCAGTTGTTTTTGGTTATTACCACTACATTATAAATTACACACATGCACACTTCATAGAAAAAGGCATGTGAAGAGAAGTCCTGAAAATACAAAGATTACTTAGGAAGTGTACACAAACAATACCACTTATTCATCCCAATGCAGCATAGAGGAGAAATTAGGCTAATATACAACTTAGTAGGATTAATGGCATTGGTCATCATATGAACTTTGCTAAGTAACTTTATTATCATTACTACTTATGATCTGCATACAAATGTATATGATATAAAATATTTACGTCAACTGTCTTTGAGTTGTGAAATCAATTACATCACCTCATTGAAATTACTATAAAGTGACAACATAGAAAATGACATAAAAATAATCCACTTTTTATTCGGTCCATGAAATGTGGTGTGAGAAATGCCTGACATATGTGCATATATGGAGGAAAAGAGAGAACAACCAACATCACATTGCAATCATATTTTCAATGTATAAACACAAGTTATCATGCTAATTGTAGTCATTTCAATTTGACATTGCCAACACTTGGAAAATTTTAAGTTGAATATTCATATTAAAATGTATGCAGTGAAGATGTGCCGACATATAAATAAATTATGACATATGGATAATGTGTTAAGCAGTAAAAGAATACTTACAAGTGCCATACCTTCATGGTATAATGGATGGGTTTTTGTACCTGTTATCTTAACTTCAACAATATACATTCAAACATAAAACAATAAAATACAAAGAATGATCAATGAAGATCAGCACACTTATTGACCACACATATTGCCCAGTAATAAAAGGAGTATTAGCACCATAATCCTACTAATTTGATGCTGTCAATGGATTTGTGATTTTCAAATTGTGCTTGTATGGCTTACAAAGGTGGAAAACACATTATCAACAGCTGTCTTAAGACCAAATACTATGGTTATGTTCAGTGGGACATACAAAAGTCTAACTTACCAGTCTCCACTCCACTAGGGATTCCTGTCAAGCCTTCAGCTTCAGGATATAGGATCTGCAAGACCTACTCTTCAAAGGGAAAAAGTTGTAAGGGGGGCTAGGAGAAGCACCACTAGCTCTCTGGGCTTCTAGGTGACAATTGGAGGCCAGTAAATGCACCCCCTCCCCCCACAGGTTGCTCCATCTCTTCCTCTTACTCTTGTTACAACATTCATTCTGTCAACTATTCAGGCCCACATTTGCCCTTTCTGAGCTATGTTTCTCTTTTGTACTTGTGCTCCAAACAATTGTGGCTCTACTCTAATGATTTCATCCAACATGACCTATGATCTTTTGTTCTCTTTGTAACATGAGCTAGTAGGTTTTACTGTCTGGGTCTGTAAGATCTGTCTATCCTCAAAAAGAGTATGTGAGATATGTGCAACATTCAGTTTTCTATCCTGCCCTGACACAGTAGTTTCTTAACTGTATTTTAACTCATAATCCCCGTGGAAGGAGCATGACCAAAAAATAGAAGAAGAAGTGAACAAAGATACTTTATATATTTTGAAATTGAAAACGCTAGGCAACCATTTGCAATTCAGCATCCAAATTATTTAACTTCCCTGTAAAGCATATGGCTTTGAAGCCAACATTTAGGGAAAGAGTTTTGCAAAATGCATTGTGTGACACAATTGTTACATCATTTCCTTGGGACGAAGTAAAAACTTTAACTGAACAACCCTGGTGAGGTATGTGCTCCCTCCACCACCCCAGCATTATTGATATGTTTTATGAGTGCCCTCTAACTTTCTGAAGTGTTATTCTTTGTGTTTAGAGCATATTCAATGGGTTCAGGATTTCTGGCAACATTTTCCGTGTTTGCATTAGCGTTCCTATAGTGTCAGATATAGAGCAATAGATAAAAAGAAATACTACTACACTGCCCTGGTAAATAAAAGGCTGACACACAATTCATTTGTGGCACTTCATCTGGCTGCGCCCACTGGGACTCCACGTCATGAAACGTGCCACTGGCTCCTATGAGAACCCAAGTCTCAGTTTGCCTTATTGCCAATGTCCACCTCCCCGCTTCCCCAGCAAGGCGCCTTTCCTCCTATGCAGCATATTAATTGATGTGTAGGTGCCAGAAGAGTGTCTATTACGAGCAGCTTAAGGGATAATAATGGGAGTCCCCTCCACAATGTGATGAAGGAACACCGAATCTTCCAGGTCTCTTCAACCTCCCTATATTTCCAACAATCATCACCGACCTGCGTTCTAGGATGTTGCGTTGATGATGTTTGTTTGAATTTTGTGTTATATTTTGATATCATTGACTGACTGGGCCCTTTAAGGACAGCTCATGCTCTTCAGCTGGCTCTGCATTTAAACGTTTCAGCATGTGATGATGGGCTATGAAAACACTACCCCTTGATCATTTCATAAAAATATCCTATGGGGAAATGTATAGAGCACAAGTGTGTCGGTGTGAGATTCTCACAGATGTCAGAGAAATGGTGTTGTGCATTCAAATATTTACTTTTTCCAGAGGAGAATTTTTTGAGACTCTCGTTCTTATAACATTCACTTTCAACCCTCTTCTGGGCGTTTACAGCGTGCCCAAGGGATCCATGCAGCTTCTAAGCTTCCTTAATGAATGTGCTCAGAAATGGCGCCTTCAGCAACTTGGGACAGATTGATGCTGAGAGGCATTTCTCACAATGTGTTACCTCCATGCCACTGACCTTCTCTAATCATAAAACAGTAGTAGGGTGGGTTTTATTTTTAGAGGTGTTCATATTTAATTAAAATTTCTCCCATTCATTATCCAGTCTTTCCCAGTCTGCAAGACACATTGTAAAAATGCACATAGCAGTCCCTTGTACCGTTGTGAAATGCAGAGACAGGGTAAGCAAAGTTTGAGGAATAAGATATTCCCCTCTGTACATTAAAAGGACATTGAAAGTCACGCAGAAGTTCAGCGGTTATATAAACAAAGGATGTCATAGGCAGAGTTTCTTTTAAAGCTGTGGAACACTGAGTAATGCACAGAAATATTACTTAATTTTTGATATAGCCAACAAGGCCCCTTCACAAACTGCTTATTGTAATAGGTTTAGTAGTATTCCAATAGTACTATTAATGTACTACAAAATGCTATTCACTAACCTACACATTGATGACTATGCCTCTCCTGTCTTTTATGTGGAGAGATCACCGGTTCCGCTGCGGAAATCTCACACACATAGGTACATGTTTTAGTTGTAAACGTCAGAGGGACTGCTCACAGGAGAGCTCGGTCCCCTGCTGACTGGAAAATGAGAAATAAATACAACTAAGGGGAGAGGTATCAGGAGGCGGAAGGAGTGCTTAAGGGAGGACCAGAGAGGGATTTGGGGAGAGACTTTCGCCCACTTACACCATTGCTGTTCACAAAATGCACTTCTAAATTTCCCACAGACACAACGGTCCCAAACCAGTTGTGGTGAGAGTCAGATGAAACAATGTGTGTGTTAGGGTCCGAGTTAAGGTTAAAGTTATAGTTAGAATTATTGTTATATTCAGGGCAAAGGGTATGTTATGGTTAGTTTTAGGGCTGGGGGCGATCTAAATGTACTGTTGATGTAGGGATTGTACTGTGGTGATCAATTACATTACTTTAATGTTCTTTTAATAGATTCACGGAATGACTCATGCACTGTAATAGCTGTCCATATGGTAAGTACGTGCAATCTAAGGGGTGATAAAAAGATTCCAAGAAGCATGAACTGCTTAGCTCCATTTGCTTTCAAAGGCAAATATAAATAATTCAGATAAGTGTTCTTTACAAACTCCCTAAACGCCGGTGCATAAAAAAATGAATATTGGCAATGTGCATGATGATAATCAGTGAGAAGAGCCTCTACCTACTAAACAGGTTACCTGGATGAATGAATTCCCTTCAAGTCCTTGACTCATCATCGATTAGGAGCCACCTTCTTAAAGGGAAACACAGATTTCAATTGTATTTTCCACCGATGTGCTACTCCCTTGTAACCAATGCCTCTCTGACTCATACGTCTCTGTCAGCTTACATGGATGGCATTATTGACATGGCTAATTTGTCTAAGTGTGATACTTTAGGTTAGTTGTGCCCTCCTTTACAAAAATTAACTAGCTATGGCCACCAATTCCCACTATTACTTGCCGTCTCAGCTCAGAGCCCAAGCACTGAATGGACGTGAACTAAGCTGCTATGAAGTCATCAAACAATGCTGCTGCATTCGGGGTCATTTTGGAAAGCTAAAGTGGACCGTGCATCTCCATGTTCTGTAACTGCCCTTTGACCCCTAAAACAAATACACATATCACATCTAAGGTAGACACACAATTTTTTTCTCTCTCTATCCCGATGCAAAGGTGCGAATGCAGTAATTTGAAGAAATGTATAAAAAACAGGCACAGCTTGAGCTTAATCAGCAAGATTGAGTGCAGCCCGAGTTAGACCCAACCCAAGGAAAAGATAAGATACCAATCGCTGAAAGAACATTGAGTTACCTTTTGGGTTAGCAAAGGTTTCGCTAGTGGAAACAGCAGATGAATTTTGTAATCATTTCATGAGGAATGGAAAAATCTCACTGTGAGCATCAATTTGTGAAGCTGCAGAAAAATCAGGCCTTCCCCTGATATGATCCCATTCCCTCTCAGCTAACACAATACCCAGGAAAGCTTGCCGTTCTGTATGACATGCTTAGTTAAAGTTGACAGGGAGGATAAAACAGGCATGTCATATTGTATTCTAGGGAAACTTTATAACTGTCATTTCTTTGCTAGAAATACATAAAATGAAAAGCCGTCTGGCGGACAAGTTTCCGATTTTAATACGTTCGGCGTTATCACAAATGTACCAGAATTCTATTATCCTACCCAAAGGGCCAGTCACTGTTATCCGGAATGTGAACCTGATTGTTTTGTACATGGATAATGAAAACAGGAGGGAATGTGTGTGTGTATGTATGTTGAAATTCCAACCTGACATGCTCCTCAGAATGTCAATTGAAAAAAAATAGATTTGTTGTGTGGAGAGCAGGTGGCAGCCGCCTCTCGAGCGATTAGTAAGCTTTTTTCCTTAAACTTAGGGGGCAAGCTTGAATATATATAACTGCATATTTCTTTTAAAAACAGTAGCCCCTGTAAGTTCTCCTAGAGTCTTCAATCTGATTACCAATTGTTCTTCATATATCCTCCATAAGCCACACATTTTGTTACAGGCAGGGCCTTTCCTACCCTGGCCAGAATCCTTTTCTGCAGGATCACCCCTAGACTTTTTGCCTTCCTTCTCTTTTTCTAACCCTGTTTTAGTTGGCATTAGAACACTGCAATTTGTCACTGCTGAACAGTGCTAAAGTGCATGTGCTCCGTGTTTAAAACATGTTAACATTGGTGTCTCCAAGATTGGCATATTTGAGTTATTGTTTAGTCCCCAATAGAGTGCACTAATTGTGCCCAGGGCGTGTAAGTCAAATGCTACTAGTGGGCCTGCAGTGCTGGTGGTGCCACCCACTACGGTAGCCTCTCAAACATGCCTCAAGCCTGCTATTGCAGAGCCTGTGTGTGCAGTCTAAACTGCCATTTTGACCTGGCAAGTGTACCCACTTGCCAAGCCCAAACCTTCCTTTTTATGCCATGTAAGACACCCCTAAGGTATGCCATGGTTAGCCCCAAGGGCAGGGTCCAGTGTTTTTAAAAGTTGGACATGTACTTTTAAGCTTAACAAGTCCAGCTAGTGAAAAACTCTTACATTTGTTTTTCACTAGTGCATGGACTATCTCTCCCCTAAGCTAGTATGAGGATAGCCTTTAAACATCTTTAAGTGTAATTCGTGATTAGGGTAAAAGAGAAAACTTGAGTTTGGTGTCTCTGGAACAACAAATTAAAAACACATCTTGTGGAAAAGGTGGTTTTTAAATTGAAGGTCTGAAAATGTCACTTTTAGAAAGCTGATATTTTCTTATTTTAACCATCCTGTGCCTTAGCCTGCCTCCAATCCATGTCTGGTCTGTGTTAGGTTAGGTGGGAACTATCTTTGTGCATTCCATCCAGACAGCCATACATACAGAACATTAAACTGCCTGTTGCATCCCATCTGCATACTGATATGTTTGCCTGGGCAGGAAGGGTTAAGGGGCTCTCACTTACACCCCAAAGGGTAGTGGCCTCATCCCACACAAGGGACTGATAACCCCTAACAGTCCCCCAGCAGACCGAACTCGGCTGAAAGGGTACTGGGGCACTCCAAAACCACTTTTTGAAGCCTCCCTCACTTCAAAGGCACATTTGGGTAGAAGTTCTGGGCCTCTGACACCATATACTTGGAACACTTCTGGACTGAGGACATTCTACCAGGAAGAATAACCGTGGGGCTGTCAGGAGGAACTGCTACTTTGCTGTTTGCTCTCCTGTGTTGGGCTCCTGCCTGCTTGCATGGGAGGGTGAGTACTGGATCTAACTCTCTACATCCTGTATTCTAAAGTTTCTCCAAGGGACTGACTGGCCTGGTCTCCTGTTTCTGAAGTCTCAGGGATAGCAAAGTCTTCACCTGCATCTTGATACCAGCAACTTGACTCCTCTTTTGTGAGTACTGCTCTGCCAAGTGGTGCCAAATCCAGTCCTGGGCCTTGGAGGTGAGTGTGGTGTTGCAATGCAGCGCAAGAGCTGACCCAAAGACACTGGTGCGTCCCTTGAAACGAAACATCCTGCTGCAGAAATTCCATTTTGTCGCTGCCTGCACTGAAACTGCAGACACTGCTTGCTGACTGTGCAACGCAAAGACCCCGACTTACAATGTAGCCTCATCTTGGCCAATGCAGCACTGTCGTATTGGAACCAACAGTTATCACTTTTGGGCCTCGATACTTCATCGACGTTGCTCGATCAGAAAATGAAGCACCACCTGCAATCGCAATGCAATCCCTCCTTGGATCAATACATTGTCGTCAAACCTTGACACGACCAAGGTACTGTCAGTGGGTCTGTGTGACTCCTGTACCCGGCCTGTCATCCATCACTGTCAGACTGAACATTTGTATGTGCTGTGGTCCTGCGTGACCAAATAGCCCCTGGTGTGAGCTATTATCTTCTAAGCACTGCATTTTGATTTCATCTTATACAATTCAGAACTTGCGATTGAGTTACCACCAGTTTTCAACTGGTGGTAAACATTCTGTTTTGCGACCAGAATTATGTTGCAAAACAGTAATACATACCATACTGACTCAGTATTTGGAAGGGACACTCTAAAACGTTCCTTCAAAATACTGATTCGCAAATGTAAGCTGCAATTTGGTAACAAGTTACTGAATCACATTTTGCACATTAGAAAAAGCATTTTTCCTGTCGCAAACAGCCATATTCTGCTAATTGGGCTGTTTGCAACTGGAAAAGTGCTTTGTACATCTGTCCCTCAGTTTCTTATTGAGCTAAAGCTTTCTCCCTCCTAAACACGTTCCACTGTGCAAAAAATTAAAAAAACATTGTGAATTACACACTATTTATGTGCTAGCAGGTTGTTTTAATGCACTTGTTCAGCCATTTTTCAAGTTGTGTTTGTTTAAATTGGCAATGTGTTCTGTGCAAGTATCTCTTCTTTGTTACAATGTTCACACAATGTCACTATTTGGAGGGAAAATTACTAGTTACATATAACTCAAAATCAATGTTTGTATTTTTGTATCTGACCAAATAGTAATTATTTTATTCTGAGCAAAATTAAACTAACTTGCAAAATGATATGAAACAAAGCAACATACTTAAAATATTCTTTGTGAAATTAGCGCCCCCCCTCCGAAGTTGTTTAAGTCATCTGATCACCAGACTGGTGGTTAGTCATCAGGTGTTTTTAAGTCATCTAGTGAGGAGAAGCCTTTCACAAAGCAAATCTGAGCATAGCAGCTACAGATTGGCAGCAGAGAATCATAAGCAATAATACAAATAATACAAATGCAGAGGAACGTTGTGAGAAATTCAGTTGTTGATGAGTGGATGTTAAATCTGATCAAGCAACAGCCACAGTCCCTGTCAGGAATAACCCACTAAAGTCACTAAATTAACCTGTGCTCACCCCTCTAGTAGCTTGACACAAAAGCAGTCAGGATTAACCTATAGCCACTATGTAAAGTATTTATACAGGGTACAAACAGTAATAAAGTGAAAACACAAGAAGAATCACGGAGTAATAACATTTAAGGTAAAAACTAGTGCCTAAACGATCAAAATCAAAATGCCAACTGTGGACATCTAGTCAGACAAGAACTGGTCAAAGTGAAAAAATATGGCAGACTGTGATGGAGCACGAGTCAGCTACAAAGAGTGGATTGGGCCCAGCAGACACTTACATTTCTGACTTAGAATGAATTTCAGCCAAACGCTGTCTGAGAAGGTAAAGTTCAATGGGGAAAGGCTTCAGGCAGTGTCTGAGGAGGAAGCATTTTAATGGGGAAGCCGCTGGAGTAAGTCTCAGTGAAGAATTCACCATCTGGACTTTCTTGGAAATCACAAATCTCCAGTGGGAGGAAGCTGGAGGTTGTAGGCGAAGGGAGCTGCACGAGGCCAGACACCAATTCTGCGAAGGGCCGCTGAACATAATATGCTGCTGCAAAAAAAGAATAGTGGGAGCTGCCACAAAGTCAGGCTGACAAACGGTGCACCTTGGTGAATAGAAGAGCAGGTTGGTTCTGTCTTCTCTTGGTTCTCAGAGCAGTTTTTAGCAAAAAAATGTTGATGTCCCATGAACAATGTAGTGATCACAAGTCCTCTTTTGTGAAGGCAAGGCCCAACATATTCAGTTGCAAGTGGAGCTGTGCCCGGCTCTACCCCTCCATCCCGCTCATCCAGGAACATCTAACCAATCAATTGTATTGCTGTTCTGGGAGACATAAAGTCCTATTGCCAACTACACCTAGTCATGTGTCCCAGGAATAACTGCAGGCAACAAGCAGGGCAGGAAAATGCCAACTTTCTAAAAGTGGCATTTTCAAAATTGTAACTTAAAATTTGACTTTTTCATTAGAGAGGATTTTAAATTACAATTTCTCAAATATCATACATGAAATCTGTACCTATTCACAATCCGAAGGTAGCACATATTTCATGTAATATGGCAACCCAATGTTTTCCAATGGGAGAGGGGTTTACAGTAGTAAAAAATTAAATTAGGAGATTTTCCAACACTAAGGGGGTTATTCTAACTTTGGAGGAGGTGTTAATCCGTCCCAAAAGTGACGGAAAAGTGACGGATTTACCACCAGCCGTATTACGAGTCCATTATATCCTATGGAACTCGTAATACGGCTGGTGGTATATCCGTCACTTTACCGTCACTTTTGGGACCGATTAATACTCCTCCAAAGTTAGAATAACCCCCTAAGTCATCGAGAACTTAAAAGTACATGTCCAACCTTTTAATTCCGATGCTGCTTGCCCAATGAGCTACCTAGGGTTTACTTTGGGGGTGATATATGGAATAAAAGGTGAGTCAAAGGCTAGGCAAGGAGGTTATAATGCCAAGTCCAGTAGTCAGTTTAAAACTGCAATCAGCGTGCAGTAGTAGATCTGGGCATGTTTTAAGAGACTTCTTAAGTGGGTGGCAGAATAAGCACTGCAGGCTAACTAGTAGCAATTAATGTACTGGCCCTAGGTATATTGTCTACCATTTCAGCAGTGGAATTATAAGCAAATTAAATATGCTTGCTGTTGTAAACCATCTTTACCATGTTTAGGAAGCGAGTATAAACAGATTAGCACTGGATAGCAGTGGTAAAGTTCAGAGTCTTAAGGTTAACAAAAACAAATTCAGCAAATTAGAAGGGTGAAGGTAAAATATTTGTGAGAATATCATCTTAAGGGTGACAGGTCTAGCATGCTTCCCCACAGCTGGAAGGGGGGAGAGCTTCCCAACCTCAGGAGAGATCTCACCACTAAGGTGGAAGACCTGGACAGATCATCCAGGACTGTGTTCCACTGTGAAGTGCATTACACGTAGGGAGATGGCCTTCCTCAACAGTTTGGGATTTCACTCCTCATTTGCATGAGCCATCTGAGGGTCTGTGGTTGTTCTGAACCTGGAGGTGATTACCAAACAAGTATAGTATTAACTTCTTCACTGCCCAGACGGGAGCAAATATTTCCTTTTCTATAGCTGTCCACCTCTGTCCCATGGGAAGTAGCCTCCTAGAGATGAAAGCTTCAGGTTTCATTTAACAATGACAACGTTGCCCTTTTGCTATGTTCTGAGGTATCAATCTGGACGATGAACTCATTGGAAAAGTCAATAGCTTTGAGTCCTGGTGTTGTACACATGGCCTCTTTGAATGTATCAAAGGCTTTCTGACAGTCCTCTTTCCAGATCACCGTCTTGGGCTGCTTCTTGGAAGGCAGAGCAGTTAAGGGGGCAACAATGGTGCCACATCTCTCCTGTAATATCCAGTGAGGCCCGGGAAAGCTTTTGCTTCTGTTTGGGTCTTGGAGTGATCCCAGGGCAAGATGGTCTATATTTTGGCCTGATGGGGCTGCACTTTACCCTACCCATGAGGTGTTCCAAATACACCACAGAGCCCCACCCTTTCTGCCATTTATGGGCCTTGACTTTCAGGCCTGTCTGTTGCAAGGCCTGAATCACAACCTGTAGGTGAAAGATATTGTCCTCCCAGCTGCTACTGCAGACAGCTATGTCCTTGAGATAAGCAGCACTGAATGCACTATTCCATCTAAAATCTGGTCACCAACCTCTGGATTCTGCCAAGGGTATTCTTCAAGCCAAAGGGCATCACTCCAAATAGAAAGTGGATTTCTTTGGTAGAGAAAGCTGGCCTCTCTTTGCATCCCATTTGCGACAATCTGCCAGTAACCTGAACTAAGGTCAAAAGTACTAAGGAACTTGGCAGACCTTAATCTGTGAATTAACTCAGCAGCTTGGCAAATGGAGTGACCATCAGTCTTGATGACGGAGTTGAGCCTTCAGTAGAGTACACGCAACCTGATTTCTGGTGCTCTGTCCGGTGGAGCAGCTTTGGGTACTAGCACCGCTGGGCTGGAACAGGGGCCACCGGAGTGCTCAATCACTCCCACCTCCAACATTTTGGGGACCTCCATAATGCTGGCCCTCACTTTGAAAGACTGTACATTTTGTTTGTGACAGGAATGTTGTTCCTAGTATCAATATCATTGATACACAAATGTGTAAGTCCAGGAGTGAGGAAAAGCAGTGCGGCAAACTGTCTCAAGAACTAGTGGCAGTTCTCCTGCTGTTAAGTGGTCAGGGTAGGAAAGAGGTTCACACTTTCCACTGACTAAGCTTTTTCCTTAGAAGAGAAAAGGACAGGGAAAGGTTTACAATGCTGTGCCACTCCACCATCTATAACAAACAGCATGGTGATCTGAGACCTCTCAAAGGGGGTTTGAGGTGATGGAGATGGAGTGCACTTAGGGGGTTCCTCAAAGACTTGAGATCCACCAAGTAAATTGTCTTCCTTTTAATCACCTCATAAGACCCTGTCAAATGGCCTTGAATAGCCCTAGAATTCACTGGCTCCATAATCTGTACTTTCTGGCCAGTTTGAAACTCCACTAGTGTGGCCTTCTGGTCATTACAGAGTTATATGACTACCTGGCTAGCCTCCAAGTTCTTGAAAACCTTCTTCCAGAACATGGCCATCTGGTTTCAGATTGCTAGCATGTATCATTTGTTGGGAACTTTCTCCCAAGCCTCCTGTGCCAGAATGAGCGGTACCATAACAGGATGCCCATAAAGAAGTTCAATTGGGCTAAACCCAACTCCCTACTGTGGCACCTTCCTATAGGCACAGAGCAGGCATGGTAAGAGGGCATCCCACTTCTACCTCATGGGCTCAGGGGTGCTCATAATCATGCCTTTCAAAAAGCCCATTGGTTTCAGGATGATAGAGTTTGGAGAACTTCTAGGTTGCCCCACACTCTTCTTACACAGACATCATGGATGTTGACATGAAGCTGGTGTCCCTGTCAGACACCACTTCCTTGGGGAACCCTAATCATGAAACTTTAAAACTGTCAGCCTTAGAGTGGTTTTCCCACAAACTATTTGCCTCACTCCTCTATATTATTCTGATCATGTTTTTGTTAGCCATAGGTCTCTGTGCACTTTACCACTGCTAACCAGTGCTGAAGTGTGTGTGCTCACTCCTTAAAACATGGTAACATTGGCATGTCCTTAGTTGGCATATTAGTTTACTTATAAGTCTCCAGTAAAGTGATACTGCATGTACCCAGGTCCTGTAAATTAAGTGCTACTAGAGGGGTTGCAGCACTGATTCTGCCACCCACTCAAGTAGTCCTTTAAACATATCTCAGGCCTGCCATTGCTAAGCCTGTGTGCATTTCCTAAATTGCCATTTTGACCTGGCACTGTAGCCTTTTTCCAGGCCCAAACCTTCCTTTTTAATACATATTTTACCCCAAGGGTATGCCCGGATATCAGGATATTTTTGGCTGTCCCGTTCCGGCATGACCGGATATTCACAGGTGGCGCTTTATGCCTTTTGGTGCTATGTTCTCTAAAATCTTTGAAATTCAATATCTTCAGTTCTACTAATTGGACTTTTGTTGTTTTTTTCTTCTTTTATTTATTTAACATCACACAATTTTTCTAGTCCTGTTGTAGGCTCTTTGTGTGGTGTATTTTCAATGTGTTACTGTTTGAAGAGTTACACAAATATTTTTCACATTTCCTTTGAGTTAAGACTGACTGCTCTATGCCAAACTGTTGGACCTGGCCCTTTTTGTGGGGTCATCCCCAAACCTTTTGCCTCCTTCCTCCTAGCCAGCCTGACCTGTTTTTGTTGGATTTTTAACTCTGAGCACTTTATCACTGCTAACCAGTGCTAAAGTGCATATGCTCTCTATGTAAATTGTACTGTTGATTGGTTAATCCAAGATTGGCATGTTTGATTTACTAGTAAGTTCCTAGTAAAGTGCACTAGAGGTGCCCAGGGCCAGAAAGTCAAATGCTACTAGTGGGCCTTCAGCACTGGTTGTGCCACCCACATAAGTAGCCCTGTAATCATGTCACAGACCTGCCACTGCAGTGTCTGTGTCTGCAGTTTGAAACTGTAAATTTGACTTGGTAAGTGTACCCACTTGCCAGGCCTAATCATTCCCTTTTCCTACACATAAGACAACCCTAAGGTAGGCCCTAGGTAGCCCCATGGGCAGGGTGCAGTGTATGGTTAAGGTAGGACATATACTAATGTGTTTTATATGACCTGACAGTGAAATACTGCTAAATTAGTTTTTGACTGTTGCAAGGCCTATCTCTCTCATAGGGTAACCTGGGGAATGCCTTTAAACATGATTACATCGTAGCTTCCCTTTGGGACCAGATAGACATGTGGAGTTTGGAACCTCTGAACTCACATTTTAAAAATACATCTTTTAGTAAAGTTGATTTTAAGATTGTGTGTTTGAAAGTGCCACTTTTTGAAAGTGGGCATTTTCTTGTTAAACCATTCTGTGACTCTGCCTGTTTGTGGACTCCCTGTCTGGGCTAGTTTGACAGTTGGGCTGTTTGCACCTCTCTCCAGACAGTGGCACAAAGGGAGCTGCGGTGAAGCCTGCATATTCTGAAGAGCTATCTGTGCTAGGAGGGAGGGTAGGAGTGGTCATTCTCACCTGAAAGTGCTTTGCCTGTCCTCACACAATGCAGTCTCCAACCTCCTGGTGAGTGTCTGGGGCCTGGCCTGGGCAAGGCAGGATTTCACAATCAAGAGAGACTTTGCTTTGAAGTTGGCCTACTTCAAAGGAGAAATGGATATAAGAAGGGGACCCAAAACCACAGACTTTAGACACTTCTTGGGGTAGACACTCTACCTCACAGATACTTCTGGACAAGAAACTTGCTGGTGAAGATTCCTTGAACCAGACCTGCCAAGAGGAACTGCCTGGCTGCCCAAAGGACTCACTGGCACTGCTTTTCTGACAAGGACTGCTGCCTTGCTGTTGTCCTGCTGCCTTGCTGCTCCCTGGCTATGCTGAGAAGTGCTCTCCAAGGGCTTGGATAGAGCTTGCCTCCTGTTCCCTGAAGTCTGGGGACCAAAAAGACTTCACTCCTGCAACTGGACTCCTTGTGTGGTGAAAATTAGACGCACAGCCTGCTAAAACCGTCGCACAGCCTGCTCCGCAGTGAGAAATTCACCGCACGCCGAACCGGAACGACACAGCCTGACTTTGCAAGGATAAGATCGACGCTGGGCCTGAGTAGTGACCGGAATTTCGACGCAATGCCCATCTTTTTCTAAACATTGTGTTGTGTATTTATGTGGTGCTATACTGTGTTTTTGTATGATTTATTGCACAAACACTTTACACATCGCCTTCTAAGTTAAGCCTCACTGCTCAGAGCCAAGCTACCAGAGGGTGGTCACAGGATAATTTGGATCATGTGTGACTTACCCTGACTAGAGTGAGGGTCCCTGCTTGGACAGGGGTTAACCGGACTGCCAACCAAAGACCCCTTTTCTAACAGAAACTATCCGAGGGTTGAGCACAGGTTAATTTAGGGTTTGCTACTGACTTCCTCCGGAGAAAACCCATGGTTGCTGCTTGACCGGGGCTCATCCCAGCTAACCAACAACCCACTTTCTTACAAAAAGCCTTGCAGGTGCAGCAAAGCAGTCTGTGAAGTACACAGCAGGCCACACCAGTAGTCAGGCCTCTGAGAGTCCTTCTGCAGCTCCATAAAGTTAACTGAAGAGTCGGACTGAGGGCCCTATTTTTATACCTGGTGCCTTCTTTGAAGGAGAAGTTTCTAGAAAATTCCCTTCGAAAAGCTTGTAGTTTCTGCATGTACAATGAAGTGGTGATGAGTCCTTTGTGTGAAGGCTGGGGGCAGCCAACTCAGTTGCAAGTGGGGCTGTGCCCTGCTCCGCCCCATTCTGTCAGTGATGCCCCAGCCAGTCACACTTATGGGCCTCCTTGAGCCACATTGGCATCAATCTTTTTACGCTAATGTGGCCCAACGAGGCCAGAATCCACAGGCAATATTTACAAAGTGGTGGAATGCATGCATTGTGCCGGTTTGTAACCCTTTGCGCTAGATTATGCCTACACCAGGCGTAATTTATGCAAAGGGGGTGAAAACAATTACGCAAAGAATTCTAACAGATTTCTTTGTGTAATTTATTTTGGCACTTTTAACGTCTGCTCAGAGCAAGCATTTAAAGGAGGCACCCAATTTATTACAATGGGCCTCAATGAGCTTTGCAGGATTAGCGTCAAATATTTTTAACGCTAATCCTGCAAAGCTCCGGACTAACTTCAAAAATTCTGATGCTAGTCTCCCAACTACCGCCATGGTGTGCTGTATTTTAAATATGGTGCACACATGTTGGCATTAGAGGGAGCTAAGGGAGACAACAAAAGTGCTGCTGTACTGTGTGCAGCACCACTTTTCTTAAATATGCTCCTTAACCTTTCCATTTTGTGGATGGTTGGGAGGAATAAAGTCCAACTACCAACTACACCCAGTCATGCGACCCAGGAACAGGCTGCAGACACCAAACAGGGCAGGAAAATGTGAACTTTCGAAAAGTAGCATTTTCAAATTTGTAAATTAAAATCCGACTTTACCATTGCAGAGGGTTTTCCATTACAATGTCCCAGACAATAGACATTAAATCCTAACCTGTTTGCAATCCAAAGTTAGTGTTTTTTTAATGCAAACCCAATATTGTCCTTTAAGGGAGGCAGGCCTCCCAATTGTAAAAAAAATAATCTAGGAATTGTTCCACTACCAGGACATGTAAAACATAAAATTACATGTCTAACCTTTTTAATACTGTGAACCCTGCCCTGTGGAATACCCAGGGACTACCTTAGGTTTGACCTGTATGCAATAATCAAGGAGTTGAAGGATTGGCAAGGGGCTAATATTGCCAAATTGTATTACCAGTTTAAAACTGCATTCATGCTCCAATAGCAGGCCTGGGACATGTTTTAAGGGACACCTTAAGTGGGTGTCACAATGCGTGCTGCATGCCCACTAGTATCATTTAATTTACCAGCCCTAGCTAAATGGTATACCATTTTACTAGGGACTTATAAGCAAACTAAATATGTCAATCAGGTTTAAGCCATTTTTACCATGTTTTAGGAAGTGAGCACAAGCACTTGAGCACTGGTTAACAGTGGTAAAGTTCACATAGGTTTAAGGCCAACAAACAAATTCAGGAAAATACAAGGCTTAAGGAAAAGGTTTAGAGGAAGACTATTTTAAGGCTGACAGGTTTACTAGCCTTTTAAAAAATAAATTGCCTCTTTCTATGAGAAATCAGCATTATTTTTGTTTGGTCTTCCTCTTTTTCTCAGCACGTTAAGAATGAGGCATTTAGTGGGTTTGTAGGGTGGATGAACTCCCAGGTCACAGTTGAGCTGCTGGAATTTAGCCAATGCTTGCTGGCAGCCTGCTGAGCCGGGTGCTCCCACAAAAAAAAAGTAAAAAGAACAGATGATGGACGGAATGCTGAACAATGCAAACATTCACCACCAGTCACAAAGATTTGGGTTTAATCCATCATTTTTTTGCCCAACACACCACCTCAGTTTGGACCCAGCCATATGCAAATCAGTCTTGACTAGGGCCTGGAAATCACACAGAGTTGTACTCCGCAAAATTCCACACAGTTGGTAAAACACTCAGTGAATTCTGCAGAGTTCTGTGAGCTATGTAGTGCCACCTGCCCAAATATGTGTGTGTCTGTGTTTCATTTGAAGGGCGGCCCCTTGGGCAAGGGTCGCTCCCCATTGGGACACATTACTCTTAGCCATTTCTGCCCACCTTGGGGGCAGATCGGTATGTTTCTATAAGGCCCTTCTGCTCCAAAGGGGACAGAAACCACTTAGCCACCAGGGATCAGCGTGTGTGTGTGTTTTGTTTGGGGGGGCGGCCCCTTGGGCAAGGATCACTCCCCATCGGAGCACATTACGGTTGACTATTTCTTCCCCCCTTGGGGGAAGATCTGCCTACTTTTATTAGGCCCATCTGCCCCCAAGTGGGGCAGAAACCACTTAGGCAATAGGGATTGGTGGTGTGTGTTTTGTTTAGGGGGGTGGGCCCTTGGGCAAGGGTCACTCCCCATGGAGGTGCATTACTGTTAGTCATTTCTCTCCCCTAGGGGCATATCAGCCTATTTTTGTAAGGCCCTTCTGCTCCCAAGGGGGGCAGAAGGCCTACTAGATTTTTAAAAAAAAATAGAGGAGCGGGGGCTATCAACCAGTATGGGTATACTTATGCCCCCACCCCAACTGAAGGGGTAACAGTCTTTCAGCCCCCACTACAAACTAAAACATCTCATTCCAACAGAAAGAAAGAGGAAATTTGATTATTTTCAGTTTTGATTTTACATTTGGACCAAGAGAGCGTGGCTAACTCCCAACATCGTCCCACTTGGAATGGTGAGCGACTGCACTTTTTGGACTTTGGGCACTGCTACCTAGAAAGATCTACCAGACCTAGACACATCTAAAAACTAAACATCAGGGTGAGTCCAGGGTGGTGTGCTTCACATGCACCCAACATCATTTTCTTACCCAGAATGCTCTGCAAGCTCCCAACTTTGCTTGAAATCATGCATTTTCCCTACATTTTTGTGATGAAACTTTCTGGATTCCACAGGAATCTACAAAATTCCTACCATTCAGCATTGTTGCATCTATACCAATAACAATTCTGCCCCACTTGTCAGCCTAAAAGTGTTTTTTTCCAACACTGCCCTTTTAGACCTGCTTTGGTTCCCTCTCAATTTCAACATGTTTTTGGGCCCTCCCTGTCACAGGCACTTGGCCCACCCACACAAGTGAGGTATCATTTTCATCAGAAGACTGAGGGAAACGTTGGGTGGTATTGCCGGTGCAGCGATCCCACACAGAAATGTGAGGAAAATGTGATTTTTTTAACTAAATTTGAGGTTTGCAGGGGATTCCAGGAAAGAAAACACTGGGGGATCAATGGTAGTCACACCTCCCTGGTCTCCCTCAGGTGTCTAGTTTCCAGAAATGCCTGGATTTGGCAGGTTTCCCTAGATGATTGCCGATTCCAGGACCAAAAATGCAGGTGCTCCCCTTTCAAAAACACGTAGTTTTGTAATACATAATTTTGATGAGACCATGTGGTGTTTTGGAACCTTCCCTGACGCGGGCACTAGGCCTACCCACACAAGTGAGGTATAATTTTTATCGAGAGATGTGGGGAAATGCTGGATGGAAGGAAGTTTGTGGCACCCCTTATATTCCAGAATTTTGCAGCACCAAAATGTGAGGCAAAAATGTTTTTTAGCCAAGGTTTTTTGAGGTTTACAAAGGATTGTGGGTGACAGAACGCAGTGAGAGCCCCACAAGTTACCCCATCCTGGAGTCCCCTATGTGTCTAGTTTTAAAACAAATCACAGATTTGCTAGGTTTCCCCAGGTGCCAGCTGAGCTAGAGGCCAAAATCCACACCTTGGCACTTTCTAATAAAACATGTTAGATTTAATTGTAAAAATGTGATGTGTCCATGTTGCGTTTTGGGGCATTTCCTGATGCAGGCAGTAGGCCTACACACACATGTGGGGTACCATTTGTATTGGAATTATTTGGGGAACACAGAATAGAAGAACAAGTGTTATTGCCTATTGTCTTTCTCCACATTTTTCCTTCTAAATGTGAGACTGTGTGCAAGAAAGAAGTCTATTTGAGAAATGCCCTGAAATTCATATGCTAACATGGGGATGCCCAAATTCAGAGATGTGCAAATAACCACTGCTTCTCAACACCTAATCTTGATACCTACTTTTCATTCTTTATATTTTACCAAATATACTGCATTATACCTGATATACAATGAAAACCCTATGCAAGGTGCAGCTCATTTATTGGCTCTGGGTACCTAGGGTTCTTGATGAACCAACAAGTCCTGTATATCCCGCAACCAGAAGAGTCCAGCAGACATAACAGACACCCCTAACAGACCTGCATGGACAGCTACCACCACTGCATGCACACTGGAGAGAATCACCTAGCCCACCAAATATCAACTCACACAAAGGCAAATCTGCCAGGGCAACAACAACCATAAAGGGCAACACACCCATGCACATCATGTCACTCGCAGAAACAATCACACTGCATTTCCATCCCCACAGGTCCCCCAAGCCAATGTCACCGGAGAAGAGGTGCCAGCAACATCCAGCCCCCCTACAGAAGAGGCCCACAGTGATGACAGCAGCTCTGCTCGCCTGGATCTGGATGACCAACCTGGCCCATCAGGAATCTCCGGACAGTCGGTTACCCAGGCACACTCTTGCACGACCACAGAGCCTCCCCCCTCAGGAAACACCACAACAGCACCTACCACCAGGCCCCTGACACAAGCCTAACTGATGAACAGCCCTCCACCTCCGCTGCCACTAGTGGACCGGAGGCCCTGCTACAGGACCAATAGGCCACCAGCACCCCTCACCCTGCAAAAGGAGAACCACCACACAACCGTTCCCTGCGATCCAGGCAGAAGCCAGATACTATTGCCAAGACCCCCCCCAGGAAATAAGACTCTCCTGATTGTCACCCTTGTGTCCCACTCTGTCACCCTGTCCACGTTGAACTGCCATTGCTCCCCTTCCTATGCCCCCTTGGACTATGCACCTGTGAAACAAATAGACTGGACTCTATCCTGGACTTTCCTCCACCATCACCCCAGCCCATTGCACACCCCCGTCTACCTCTTAGCACTTAAATAAACACCCTTTGAAAAAATACAAGTATGGAGTATGTCAAATGATTTAAGTATGTATTCGTTTAACAAGGTCTAAACATTGAAAATCAACTGTACAGAAATGTATACAAATAGAGATGCCAATGGCTACAGTGAGTGGCCATAGAAGTGGGAAAATCAGCCTTGCAGTGACAATGTCAAACACAAAACTGTCAATTAAATGTGAAGTTACACTGTCTTACCTGTGTGTCATTGGAAGTGTTGACAAATTATTGCACTTCTGTTGTCCTCATCCTCAACCTCTGCATCCTCAACTTCACTCTCCACAGGGCCCACTGCTGCCACACTGCCATCTCCAGCCTCATCCTCCTGCAGAAAAGGCACCTGGTGACGTAAGGCAAGGTTATGCAGCATACAGCATGCCACGATGATCTGGCAGACCTTCTTGGGTGAGTAGTACAGGGATCCACCTGTTATATGAAGGCAACGAAACCTGGCCTTCAGGAGGCCAAAGGTCCTCTCTATAATTCTTCTTGTTCACCCAAGTGCCTCATTGTAACTTTCCACTGCCCTTGTCCTGGGATTCCTCACATGGGTCAGTAGCCATGAGAGGTTGGGGTAACCAGAGTCACCTGCAAATATCGAGGGACTATTGTTAGCCACCCACCAACCCTTAGGGCCCAAACCATACCCATACACCAGCATATACTGGGTGGGAACCAGGGCTCACCTATTAGCCACACCCTGTGCTTTTGGAGTACATATGGGATGGTGCTATTCCTCAGGATAAAGGCATCATGCACAGACCCAGGATATTTTGCATTGACGTGGGTGATGTACTGGTCCGCCAGGCACACCATCTGCACATTCATGGAGTGAAAGCTCTTTCGATTTCTGAACAACTGCTCATTTTGCCAGGGTGGGACAAATGCAATATGTGTACCATCAATTGCCCCAATAATGTTGGGGATATGTCCCATTGCATAGAAATCAGCTTTCACTGTAGCCAAATCCTCCACCTGGGGGAAACAATGTAGCTGTGCATCTGTTTAATCAGGGTAGGCAACTCTCTGGTCAGCACTATTGAGAACATTGGCTGAGACATTCCTGCTGCCAAGCCCACTGTCACGTGGAAGGAGCCAGTTGCCAGGAAATGGAGCACTGATTGAACTTGCACTAGAGGGCGGGTCCCGGTGGGGTGACGGATAGCAGAGATTAGGTCAGGCTTCAATTGGACACACAGCTCTGTGATTGTGGCCCTGTCCAGACTATAGGTGAGGATAATGTGCCTGTGCTCCATTGTTGCCAAGTCCACCAGGGGTCTGTACATGGGTGTATGTCTCCATCTCCTATTCATCCCCAGTGGTTACAATCTATGGGGCGAAATGGTGAGCAGCTGGTCCGTATCTCTTATTTCCAACCACTACACTTCAATGCATGTTGTGATTGTCACAGTATTTTGTTGGAGATGTCCAAATGGTGCATATGTGTACTGTGATGCAGTTAGGAGCTATGGCCTCCCCCCTCCCCGAAATGGCGTCCAACTGTCCTGTTTGGAGGGATAGGTGGAAATGAGGTAATTCCGCTGACATTGTGAGCCGTTGTGGGGAAACTGCAGTGCAAATCCTCATTGGTTAACATTGGGCCCTGTGGGGTACAGAGGCCAATGGTGATGCACGGCGGTGGTGATGGTATGCACCGCTGCAGTCGTGACCGCCATTTTCTATCTGTTCACTCACTTGACACCTGACCTTCAACAGGAGAGGACCTACACTGCAAGTACTGCTGTGACCTGTGTCTGGAACTGACCATGGCTTGTGTCACTGGGGAAAGGGCCTCTGCCTTCACCTCAGAGGGGTTGGAGAGACTGGTTGATGGGGTCCTACACCAGTACTAAATGCTGTATGGGCCTCCAGGCGAGTAAACCGTGAGTACGATGCATGGGGCGTGAATGCATGGAGTGCTGTTTGTGAAGGCCTCATGTAGGGGGTGGGTGGTGGATGGGCCCTGGGCACCGTGCAGCATGTATGGTGGGCCATGTCTGTGCTAATGGGGATGGGAAGGGGCATGGTGGGCCATGATGGTAACAGGTAGGATGGTCAGACTAATATCTTTCCCTGTGTCAATTTCCCTGCAGGTCAGCGACCATCAGAAAAAGGGTATATGGCGTGCCATCGGCAAGGAAGTGCGGACCATGGGGATCTACGACAGGCGGTGCACCCACTGTTGCAAACAGTGGGAAGACCTGTGATGCTGGGCATGGAAGACGGCAGAGGCCCAGCTCGGGATGGCCTCCCAACGAGGAAGGGGTGCCCGTTAAACCCTGACCCCCTGATGGCCCGCATAGGGGCGGAGGCGTATCAGGAGCTGGATGGGCACTTGGGGGCATCACAGCAGCCACAAGGGGGTGAGTACAGTGCACCAATATACAAATTGCACCTGGTAGGGTGGTATCCGGGTAGGGGATGTGGGCCTGTGGGTGCCCCTAGGCCAGGCCTGACATTACTGAGTGGGTCCCATGTTGGGCAGGGTTCTGATGTAAAATACCTCCAACCAAGCTAGTAGGCATCCACTGCTGGGCAGGGGTCTGTGGGTCTCAGGTATGCTGCAATTGGCATTAGGTGTCCCTATCCATGGGCTGGTTACTAGCACTGTGAGTGGTAGTACATTGCCTAGTTTGTAGGGCTGTTCCCTGTGTGTTGTGTATGCCAACGGTGGTGTTGGTGGCACCATTGACCAAGTGTATCCTTTGTCTCTCCCCCCATTTTGTTTTGTGACCCTGTCCTTATGTGCATTAGCATCATCTGGCGGAGGAGCTGAGGCCCCGCGACGGAGGGAGCTGCATTCCACAGGGCTCAGGAGCCCGAATCCACCGACGGTGAAGGCACCAGTGGAATGGAGGGCGAGGGGAGCACCACGTCGGAGACAGGAGGGGACAGTTCAGACACAGATTCCTCCTCTGAGGGATGTTCCCTGGTGGTGGTGGACACCTCTGTGCCAACCCCAGCTACAGGTACAGCTGCCACCCCCTGTACCAGCACTGCCCTCCCAGCAGCCCCTCAGTGAGTTTCCCGTGCCTGCTCACCCAGGAAGGTGCCCATCTCCTTCACTCCAGGCACCTCAGACCCTGCCCCAGGGAGCCCTGGTGCCTTGAGTGAGGAGGCTATTGACCTTCTGCAATCCATCTCTGTTGGGCAGTCAACCATTGTGAATGCCATCCAGTGGCTGGCAGCCCAAATACAACAAACAAATGCATTCCTGGAGGACATTCACACTGGCATGGCGGCCCAACATAGGTCAATCCAGGCTCTGGTCTCCTCTCTGATGGCAGGCATTATCCCTGTTTCTAGCCTCCCCCCTCCAACTTCCTCTACCCATTCCCCTCAACCCCAACCTATCCCAAGCACACAGTCAGATGAGCATGCTCCCAGGACAACACACAAGAGTGGACATGGCAAACACAAGCACCACACTTCATCCCACAGGAACTCACACAAACACCATTCAGATGCAGACATACCAACATGCTCTGCCTCCACTGTGGCCCCCTCCTCCTCATCTTCCTCCTCACTCCCAGTTGCATCTGCACTCACACGCCCCTCACTGACAGTCACCACTCGCACTTCCATGCACACGTCCCCTGGTTCCTCTCCCACTGTGTCTGTGCCCCCTCCTCCCAAAGTACACAAATGCAAGCTCTCAAACACCCAACAGCCATCCACCTCACAACAGCATCCAGCCAATAAAACTGTATCCAAACACATCAGACTGACACCTCCTACAACCATTCCCTCTTCCTTCACTCCCAAACCATCTCCTCTTCCTGCCCCAATGTCCCTAAGAAGCTTTTCCTTGCCAACATTGACTTCTTCCCTAGCCCTCCCCCGTCCCTCACATCAGGCCAGTGTGATCAAAACCCAGCCAAGCACCTCAGTCACCCAGTCCAGGGGCACAGTATGGTCCACTGCTACACCCGTGGGGAGAGGATCCCGGGCACCAGGCAGCCACACTGATAGGGTGCCTGCACCAAGTGCTGCAAGGAAGGGCAAGGAGGCACCCCCTGCTGCAAAACGGAAGGGCAAGGAGGCACCCCCGGCTGGTAAAATGAAGGGCAAGGAGCAATCCCCGGATGCTGAGAGGAAGGGCAAGGAGCAGTCCCCAGCTGCTGCCAAAAGGAGCAAGGAGCCATCCCCAGCTGCTAGCAGGAAGAGCAAGGAGACTGCACCAGCAGGCAAACAGGACAAGAGGCCTGGTACTGGGACTCAGTTGGAGCTCCCACCACCAACCATGGTGGCTCAGCCTTCTGAGGCTACAGGGGAAGGGCTGGAGCCTTCCCCCACCACTGCTAGCACCGCCACCAGCACCGCCACCTGCACCACCACAGCACCACTGCCAGCACCACTGCCAGCACTGCCTCCAGCACCACTGCCAGCAGCAGCAGCCCCAGTGGGCAGCAGTCTCAGGCTGCAGGGGAAGGGCTGGAGCCTCCCCCCACCACTGCCAGCACCACCACCAGCACCACTGCCAGCAGCAGCCCCAGTGGGCAGCTGTCCGAGGATGTAGGGGAAGGGTTAGAGCCTCCCCCCACCACTGCTAGCACCGCCACCAGCACCACTGCCAGCACCACCGCCAGCACCACTGCCAGCAGCAGCAGCCCCAGTAGGCAGCCAGCTGAGGCTGCAGTGGAAGAGCTGGAGCCTTCCCCCACCACTGCTAGCACCGCCACCTCTACAACACCAACACCACTGCCAGCAGCAGCAGCTCCAGTAGGCAGCCATTTGAGTATGCAGGAGAAGGGCTGCAGCCTCCCCCCCACCACTGCGAGCACCGCCGCCAGCACCGCCACTGCCCCCACTGAGCATCCATCACCGCCAGCGGACAGGGTGCAGTCTTGCGTTCATGGGCTGTTGTGCGGCCTGGCCCCAGCAAATCCTGTAGGTCTGACACCCAGGTGAGAGACTGTGACCTTGCACTCACCAAGATCTGCATCACAGGGCATGTTGCCCCCTCCAGAACCAGTGGAGAAGCCATCCACTCACCCCATCCTCCCCAGGATGAAGATCACTGGGCACAATGCCCCCTCGAGAACCAGTGGAGAAGCCATCCACTCACCCCATCCTTCCCAGGATGAAGCTCACTGGGCACAATGCCCCCTTCAGAACCAGTGGAGAAGCCATCCACTCACCCCATCATTACCAGAATGAAGATCACTGGGCACAATGCCCCCTCCAGAACCAGTGGGCAAATCACCCACTTGAGAGACTGTGGCCTTGCACTCCCAGGACCAAGCAGTGGGCAAATCACCCACTTGAGAGTCTGTGGCCTTGCACTCCCCAGGACCAAGCAGTGGGCAATTCACCCACTTGAGAAACTGTAGCCTTGCACTCCCCAGGACCAAGCACAGGGCATGTTGCCCCCTCCATGACCAGTGGCGTTGTACCATCTTCTGGCTGAGGTGCCCCCCATTCCCCATCCCCCTGAGGTGCCCGTCTATTTTCGACCTGATGCCCTTGCAGTGTTCTCTCCCTTTTGTTGCAGGAGTGAGGTTGGGCCTTGGACTTTGTGATGTGGCCCTGTGGCCCATGGACATTGAGTACTGGGCAGTGTCCCTTACATTGCAAATATGTATATACTTTTTGATTTGGATGCACAAATTTCACCTATGTTTACCTTATTACAGCCTTTTTACACTATAGTAGTTGTCCTTGCATTATTCCCAAGGGGTGCAGGGTGTATATGTAATGTTAGTGCATCTGGTTGTGTGTGTAGTGTTGGAGGTGGGGGTGTTGCGTGTTGCATGTGTGTTTCACTCTCTTTTTCCTCCCCCCCTCCCCTGTGTGCTAGGCGGCAGTACTCACCGTGGCAGTCTTAGCCAGCATTGGTGTTCGTAATGGGGCAGAAGGTAGAAGATCATGGGGAACACATGCAACTCAGGCTCCATGGTGGACTGGTTCTTCCCTAAGTCTCCAGAGGTGAGTCGTTTCCCTTCTGTGCAGTGTTTACGCCAGGCTTTTGATGTCATTTGTACCGCCCCAGAAAAGGTGGCAGATAGGTGTGTCATATTACTGTGGGCGGTACATTGTCTTCCTCCTGGCTGTTGGCGGTTACCGCCATGGTGCCTGTTGGTTTTGCCCTGGCGGTCGGTGTGTTAAAGTGGCTGTCTGTCTGAGCGGTTTCCGCTGTGGTCATAATTTCATATTTATTACCGCCGGCCTGTTGGCGGTATTACCACTGCTTTATCACTGACCGCCAGGGTTGTAATGGAGGGCTAAATGTCTACGGGAGGAAAATGCCAACTTTCAAAAAGTGGCATTATCAAAATTGTAATTTAAAATCCGGCTTCACCATACGTTAGGACATTTCATTAAAATTTCAAAGACGCCAAACTTGAACTTCTTACATGCTCCTGTTTGGAAATTACAGCTTATTAAATGTAATAAGGTAACTCCAATGTTATCCCATGGTAGCGGTAGGTCTTGCAGTAGTAAAAAACTAATTTAAGAGCTTTTCACTACCAGGGCATATAAACCTTAGGAATATGTCATGCTTGTTGAATACACTACAGCCTGCCCTCTGGGCTGTCCAGGGCTTACCCTAGCAATGAGTTATATTTGATAAAATGTAAAGTTTGGGTCTGGCAAAAGGTTTATTTTGTCAGGTCGAAATGGCAGTTTAAAACTGCACACATAAGCTGCAGTGGCAAGTCTGAGACATATTTAAAGCGCTACTTAAGTGTGGTTGCACAATCAGTACTGCAAGCTCACAAATATCATTTAATGTATTGCCTTTGGGTGTAGGTTGTGCCATCTTACTACGGGCTTACAAGTACACAGATTATGCCAGCTGAGTATAAACCAATTTTGCTATTTATTAGGAATCAGCATGTGCACTTTAGCCCTTGTTAGCAGTACTAAAGTGTGCAGAGTCCTAAAACACAACAAAAAGCAGTTCAGAAAACCAAGTGGGTGCAGGCAAAAGGTTTGGAACAATAGACCTTCCTTCATACTGCACAAGCTTTTGGGCAGCCTCACTGTATTTGGCAGGGGAAGGTATACTTGTGGTGCCTCTCCTACTTCATTTTTGCATCTACAAGTGGTGGGTGGTGTCCTCAGAACTTCTGAGTTTAATGTGTAGAGGGGCGCTGGGAGTATTAGGAAACACCAAAGGTAAGTATCAGAACTCACTCCAGAGCCCAGGAAAGCAGAAGTAAATCATAGTAACTTTCCTAGAACACACAAGAACACAAGAAAGAAGATATTGCAAGAACCAGAAGAGACTTCAAGGCACCAACAATGGATTCCTGGACCTGAAGACCTGTGGAAGAAGGGGCCAAGTACAAGAAGCACAGAAGAGTCTAGGGAGAACAGAAGCCCCTGCTAAAATGGATGAAGGTCCAAAAGAGGAACCACCGGTGAAGAATAACAGTCAGTACTGCACCCAAGAAGAAGGATGTGGGTTCTTGGTTGGTGCAGTTGTTGTCCCACGCCGGATGGATGATTGCAGTCTGGTTTGCGTCGCTGGATTCCGCCAACAAGCCTTGACACACGAAAAGCTTGCAGTTAGCAGAAAATGGCGCTACCGAGGACCAGGAGGGATCTGGTGGACTCTACCCAGGAAGGGGAGTCAGAAGAGGCTCTCAGCAACTCAGAGAGCCCTCAGAAGACCAGGCACTGTGCACAGGAGTCCCACAGCATGGGGACAAGGAAGGTGCAAAAGAATGCCCAAGCAACACTACTACAAAGGGTCACACGCCGCCGGAGAACCACGCAGGAAGCAGTGCATTGCAGGAAGGAGTGCTGGGAGCTGGAGCAGCACACTGCATGAAGAACTTCATGGAAGGATGCCAACAAGCCTCGGCAACTGCAAAACACACAGTGCACAGGGTACTGTCTTGCGTGGGGAGACAAGCTCTTATCTCCCCCAAAGTTGGACAGTTGGACCTCATGACTGTTGGGACCACTTCAGTCTATCACCTGTGATGCAGGATCCATGCAGCTCATGAGGAACCTGGTCCCACACAACTGGTCGTCATTGCAGAGAGGTGCCTGCTGAAGCAAGGGAGTGAGTCCTTCACTCCAAGGGAGATTCCTTTCGTTCTTTTGGTGCAGGATGAAGATAGTCTGTCCTCTGAGAATGCAGGACTGGGAAACAGTTGCAGTTGCTGGCAGGAGCTGAAGATACAATGTTGCTGAAGTCGTCTTTGCTTCTTTGTTGCAGTTTGTAGAGTCCCTGGAGGGTCCAGATGCAGTTTCTTCAGTAAGAAGGTGAAGTGAAGGATGCAGAGAATTCCAGCTGGAGCTTTGTAATCCGAATGTGAGGAACCACCCAAGAGAGACCCTAAATAGCACTAAAAGGGGGATTGGTGAGCTAAAAACGTTAGCCCTATAAGGGAAGGGCTCTGACGTCACCTGCTGTCACTGGCCACTTAGATGCTCCCAGAGTTCCCTGCCTACTTGCCGTCCAAGATGGCAAAACCCAGAGACCCTCTGGAGGACCTCTGAGCTCCACCCTTGGGGTAGTGATAGACAGGGGAGTGGTCACTCCCCTTTCCTTTGTCCAGTTTTGTGCTAGAGCAGGGACTGGGGGTCCCTGAACTGATGTAGACTGGATTATGCAAGGGAGCACCATCTGTGCCCTTCAAAGCATTTCTAGAGGCTTGGGGAGGCTACCCTCCCAAGACTGTAACACCTATTTCCAAAGGGAGAGGGTGTAATACCTGTTGGACCTGGCCCTTTTACAGGGTCATTCCCCAGACATTTTGCTTTTGCCTCCTTATTTTTCTGACCTTTGTTGGCTGACGTTTTGACTCTGAGCACTTTTTCACTGCTAACCAGTGCTAAAGTGCATGTGCTCTCTCTTACAAATTTGGAATGATTGGATTCTACCTGATTGGCATATTTAATTTACCTATAAGTCCCCTGTAAAGTGGTATCCCTATACGAAGGGCCTGTAAATTAAATTCTACTAGTGGGCCTGCAGCGCTGCTTGAGCCACCCACTGAAGTAGCCTGTCAAACCTATCTAAGGCCTGCTAGCGCAGAGCCTGTGTGCGCAGTTTCCTGCCACAGGGACCTGCCATCTAAATTTACTTGCCAGGCCCAGAACTCCCCTTTTACTACATGTAGGTCACCCCTAAGGTATGCCCTAGCTAGCCCTTTGGGCAGGGTGCCATGTATGTAGAAAGCAGGACATGTGCCATGTTGCGTGGCCTGTCCTGGTAGTGACAAACAGCCTAACTGGGTGTCTCACTGCTGTGAGTGCTGCACTCTCATAGGATTGCATTGGAAATGCCCTGCCTTATGTGTAAGGGATATTGTCTGATTTATGAGGGGTAGCGTAGGCATGTTTGGTATGGTTGTGACAGTGGTAAGAAATGCTGCTTACTGGTGAAGTTGTATTTTTTATTACTATCACAGAAATGCCACTTCTAGAAAGTGCACATTTATCTGTGCTTATAACTTTGGTGTTTTGCACCTTGTCTCCAATCAACGTCTGGGCAGACTGACAGTTGGGGCTTTGTGCATACTTCTCAGACAGCTTGAACACAGGGAGGGTGGAGGACACATAGGTGCATCTACATATTGTAAAGCCTTCCTGGGCTGAGAGAAGGGAGAGGTCGGCACACCTGCATTTGTAAAGACTGTGCCCTGGCCTCATACAATAGGGAGGTTAACCCCCCACTGATGTTTGGAGCCTGTACTGAAAGGAGAGAGGGGGCACTCCCAGAACCAGTTGTAACTGTCTGGAACCTCCTCTCCCTACCATTGAAAAACACTGTAAATTGTAAATTAAAATTGTAAATTAGCACTTGTATAGCGCACTACTCACCCGTTAGGGTCTCAAGGCACTGTACTCATACCGCTATGGAACCCCTCCTGGCTTTTCCCTGTGAGGCGCCCACTCCTGAGCACCCCCAGGGTGAAGCCAGGCATCCAAGCGCTGTTGGGGCCGTTGTGGAGATTAAGCAAGCTATTGCCCAGAGTTGCAGAGTGGGACCCATGAATTAGATTAGGCACTGAGGCGAGAATTATCTGGTCAAGGGGAATTGAGCCCAAGACCTGCCGAAGCGGGACTTGAACCCTGGTCTTGAGCCAGATCTCAGCTTCAGGGTCTGCCGCTCTAACCATTGAGCCACACTTCTCCACCATTGAGCCACACTTCTCCACGAAAGAACTCTCCATGTAAGAACTGACTCTAAGTACAGGGGGATTTTCCCCACAATTTGAACATTCTTGGAACTGGAAACTGGACACAGAACGCTGATGAATGGACTCACCAGGAAACCACCTTGGACTGCTGCTGTTGTGCTGACCTGTAACCTGCCTGGTCACTAGGAGGAGCTGCCACCATCTGTGCCCCTTGTGCTGGTCCGTAGTTGGGCCCACCAGCCCTGTGCTCCTTTGGCTCATGATTGCTCCCAGGGGCAGAGTGCTGTGCCCCTGACCCCTGCACCGATCTCTCCAGCTTTTTCTTAGCGCTTTAGAAAAGCGCTCACCCTAAAAACTGCTGCAGAAGATCACCGCCGCAGCCCGGGCCTCAGATGGGCATTAGCGCTTTCAAAACGCTTTATTTCTGCCCCAGAAATCACCCCCACAGCCCGGATTGCTGGGCTCTACTTAGCGCGAGATCCGCACTAAGCTAAGTGCCCCCGGGGCACGAAGATACATAAATTGGAGCCAGCGCACTCCTAGCGGTGCCCCCGGGGCACGGTCTGCTCCCAGGAGTGCCCCCGGGGCACCAGCCACCTTCTCTTTAGCTGGAAGCGTCTCAGCGCCCGGGAACAGTTTCCCAACACTCGTGCTCCTCTTTTGGTGCACGCGAGTGTCTCCTCAGGCCCCCGGAGGGGTCCGAGCTCACCAGACTCGACCAGCAGGATGCGGGGAAGGCACGGGGAGCGCCCCTTCTCCGGTCTCTGCCCCAGGAGCAGGACGCTCCTTTTTCTCCACACCGACTTCGGGAAGGGAGACCTCGCCGGAGGTCCCTTCCCGTTTTCAACCTTCCATTGTTGCTGGGTTACGCCCGCCCCCCACCCCACGGACAGGGTGTGAGGAGGCCGAGGCAGGCCCCACCACGAGGGAGGCCCCCCGTTTTGCACACAGGAGCGCCGGGGGCCCCATGGTCTTTTAGGCACTGGAAGTGCCTCTTCATCCAACCAGGTACTTTTTCTAAGGGACCAATAATAGTGATAATCCAAAGTTCCTTGGGTCATATATTACCTACCTGTGTTTGATGTTCTTTCTACATATATGTGCTTATGTTCTTTTTATGAGCATGTTTAGCTGATATGTATTTATATGACTTGGGACATATTCACTAATGTTCCTTTTATGGGTATTTAGGAATTGGTCATGACAAGTGCATATATCTTTCACTCTAATTCCTGACTACTGCTTATGTTGCAGAATCCTGAGTACTTATGTGTTCTAATGTGACAACTGCATATTCTTGCAGAATATTAGTAACTTGTGTAACATTCTGACAACTGCTAAGGTAGCAGGTTATTATTTACATGTAATATTGGTCTAATTATGTTTTGTGCAATACAGATTATTTTTACATAGCTCAGTGTTGTGTTTACTTTGTGATGTATATTTTGCATCATGTGTGTTGTGTGTTGTGCAAATGCTTTACACATTGCCTCCAGGTTAAGCCTGACTGCTCGTGCCAAGCTACCAAGGGGGTGAGCAGGGGTTATCTTGGACGAGTAACTCCCAAGCCCTGACTAGAGTGGGTAGGTTCTGCCAGGCTGAGGTGCATACCCTAGCCAACCAGAAACCCCATTTCTAACAACACCCCTGTGCCAAAGTAAATCCTTTGTGCTGCCTTCCTGGGCTTGAGCTGCTCAAGCAACAAGAGGGCAGAAACCTGTCCGAGAGGTGGCAGCAGCTGGGGATGCCTGGAAAACCCCAGAAGGCTCGAATGGCAATACTGGGGGTCCTCTAAGGAGCCCCAAGAGTGCATGGAATCATACAACCAATGCTTGCAAAAACATTGGTGTATGATTCCAACATGTTTGATTCCAAACATGCCTATGTTCATAGTTACAATTATGTAGCTGGACATAGATAGTGACCTATGTTCAGTATACCCATAAAATGGCATCCCTCCACTCACAACTTCTGGGGAAACAGTCCTGGAGATTGTGGTGGCACCTCTGCTAGTGCAGGGGTGCCCTCACACACAGGTACCCTGCACCCTGCCCTCAGGGCTGGAGGGCGTGCTATAGGGGTGACAGATAAGTGACCTGATGCAGTGTAAGTAGCAGTGAAAGGGTGCATTCACCTTTTCGCATAAGCTGCAATGGCAGGCCTGCAGAAGCCTTTGCATGGGCTCCCTATGGGTGGCAAAATAATTCCTACAGCCCATAAGGATCCCCTGGAACCACAATGCCCTGGGTACCTAGGTTCAATACACTAGAGACTTATAAGGGGGCACCAGTATGCCACTTTACAAAATTTAGAGTAGAGAGAGCATAATCACTTGAGTCCTGGTTAGAAGGATCCCAGTGAACACAGTCAATCACACTGACATCAGGCAGAAACTGGGGGTAACCATGGCAAAAAGAGGGTACTTTCCTACAAGGTGACCCACTGGCAAAAGCCAGCAAAAATGATGATGGTGAGTTTGGAAATAAAGAGTGGGCTCCTGTGACATATTTCACACAGAGATGGGGGAAATGCAGGACGTTTTGTGAGGTTTCCACCTACTTGAAATGAAGCAGTAAGAAAGAATTTGGCTGACGGGGCATCCAATAATCTCTGATGGATTCTTTCATCTCTACATGTGGCCCTAAAATACTGAGGGTCCTATTAGCAAATTGTATTTTGTAGTATTGTTAGTAGTACTACACTAATACTACTAAAGTACTGCAAAATGGTATTCACAAACCATTGTAAAAATTTAATTTCCACCTGTCCTATCTTTTCAATGAGTCTGTCCTCACACATCTAACGTTATTACTAAGAAGTTAATATTGGAGGGACATGGAGTAACTGCATGCTTTATACTAAGTTGGAGGGATTTAGGAAGGTGTAAGGAGGGGTTTCAGGAGGGTTTGGGAGGGGTTTGGGGAAGGAACATGCAATTACCCACAAAAGAGTAAACACATCGCTATTCACAAATTGGACTCCTGCAGTTACTTAAGCTTGAAAAAGAACTAAAAAATGCAGTACATTACTCCAGCTTAGAGCTCAAGTAAGTTTAGAGCCTCCCATAACATCCACTGCTACTGCAACACTCTCCCACAGAAAATAATGACAGTAGGGACATAGGGCCTCATTCGGAGTTTGACAGTCCATGGTCAGCCAAATTCCCAGTGGCTGTCAGGCTACCGCACTCCTGTGGGTCTGACCAGCAGATGATGATCCTGGTGGTCTGACGGCCAGGAGACCGGTGCCACTGCCAGGATCAGGGATCCTGACAGATTGGCGGTGGTCAAAGTCGTGGTCAGCCAAGGCAGTGTTGAGTTCAACACTGCTGTGCTGATCACAACTTACTTTTGGCCAGCCTTTTAATGGCGAGGTCCCTGCCATGAAAAGGCTGGCAGAAATACATTGTTGGGCGCCAGAGTGAGCCACAGTCTCTCAAGTCCAGGCAGTGGGTGGGCTGCCCACTGTTACATCCTGGGGAGTGCAAAGCCACAGTCTCACAAGTCCAGACAGTGGGTGGGCTGCCCCCTGTTACATCCTGGGGAGTGCAAAGCCACAGTCTCTCAAGTCCAGACAGTGGGTGGGCTGCCCACTGTTACATCCTGGGGAGTGCAAAGCCACAGTCTCTCAAGTCCAGACAGTGGGTGGGCTGCCCACTGTTACATCCTGGGGAGTGCAAAGCCACAATCTCACAAGTCCAGACAGTGGGTGGGCTGCCCACTGTTACATCCTGGGGAGTGCAAAGCCACAGTCTCTCAAGTCCAGACAGTGGGTGGGCTGCCCACTCTTACATCCTGGGGAGTGCAAAGCCACAGTCTCACAAGTCCAGACAGTGGGTGGGCTGCCCACTGTTACATCCTGGGGAGTGCAAAGCCACAGTCTCTCAAGTCCAGACAGTGGGTGGGCTGCCCACTGTTACATCCTGGGGAGTGCAAAGCCACAGTCTCACAAGTGGATAACAGTCTCCACTGGTTCTGGAGGGGGCCTGGTGCCCAGAGTGCCTCGTGCAGCCCTGCCCGACACAGATACGGGCCAGCCCCTGCCGCTCATGGGCCAGCGGTGCATGAGATGAAGGGCCCAGTGCAGCGGTGCTTGAGACGGCGGTGCCCAGTGCAGCGGTGCTTGATATGAAGGGCCCTGTTCAGCGGTGCTTGATATGAAGGGCCCTGTTCAGCGGTGCTTGAGACGGCGGTGCCCAGTGCAGCGGTACTTGAGATGAAGGGCCCAGTTCAGCGGTGCTTGAGACGGCGGTGCCCAGTGCAGCAGTGCTTGAGACGGCGGTGCCCAGTGCAGTGGTGCTTGATATGAAGGGCCCTGTTCAGCGGTGCTTGAGACGGTGGTGCCCAGTGCAGTGGTGCTTGAGACGGCGGTGCCCAGTGCAGCGGTGCTTGATATGAAGGGCCCAGTGCAGCGGTGCTTGAGACGGCGGTGCCCAGTGCAGCGGTGCTTGAGACGGCGGTGCCCAGTGCAGCGGTGCTGCATATGAAGGGCCCTGTTCAGCGGTGCTTGAGACGGCGGTGCCCAGTGCAGCAGTACTTGAGATGAAGGGCCCAGTTCAGCGGTGCTTGAGACAGCGGTGCCCAGTGCAGCGGTGCTTGAGACGGCAGTGCCCAGTGCAGCGGTGCTTGATATGAAGGGCCCTGTTCAGTGGTGCTTGAGACGGCGGTGCCCAGTGCAGCGGTGCTTGAGACGGCGGTGCCCAGTGCAGCGGTGCTTGATATGAAGGGCCCAGTTCAGCGGTGCTTGAGACGGCGGTGCCCAGTGCAGCGGTGCTTGATATGAAGGGCCCAGAGCAGCGGTGCTTGAGACGGCGGTGCCCAGTGCAGCGGTACTTGAGATGAAGGGCCCTGTTCAGCGGTGCTTGAGACGGCGGTGCCCAGTGCAGCGGTGCTTGAGACGGCGGTGCCCAGTACAGCGGTGCTTGAGATAAAGGGCCCAGTTCAGCGGTTCCGGCCATGGCGTGGAGGTCATTTGCCACCTGTCCTGTGGCTGGCGGGGCCCTCCTGCCCATCTGTCCTGTGGCTGGCGGGGCCCTTCTGGGCAGCTGTGCCGGGGCTGTTGGTGGCCTCCTGCCCACCTGGGATGGGGCTGGCGGGGCCCTCCTGGCCAGCTGGGCTGATGGCGGTGTTGTCGGGCGTGCTGCCCTTCCCAGCATTCCCTGATCGCCTGTGGCCCTTCCCCACCTTGGGCGGTGTGCCAGCTCTCTGTACACTTCCTGCCGGAGCCATGGTAGGGGTTTTAGTCCCTGGTGTTTTCACCCTCTCGCGCCGGCCGCTGCCTATTTTGGGATGTTTCTCCGGGGGTGGGCTGCCCGTGCCTTGGCTTCTCACCAAACTGGCTTCCCTGGAGGGTGGGGCACTCCACAGTCCATGGCAGACTGTGATGACAGGGGCCGGTTTTGTCGTGGCTGAGGTGCTGACTGTAGTCCTATGACATGGACGGGGTGGGGGAGTTGGTGGAAAGAGGTTCAGTTTAGACAGGAAAAGCTTTTTAGGAGCAGTGGGACGGGTAGGTGTAGTGGGTATGGGAGTGGAGGAAGAGGTTGTGGTTGTAGGAGTTGTAAGTGTGGTGTCTTTAGGTGCAGGTGCTTGGGCTGGAGGCTGTCGTGAGGTGGATGGCTGTTGGGTGGGTGGCTGCCTGCGTTTGTGTATCTTGGAAGAGGGGGTCACAGACACACTGGCAGAGGATGTGTAAATGGCAGTGGGGGTGGTGACTGCACATGTGCGGGGGGTTCTGGTGTGTGTGCTGCTGAGGGACGTAGTGGCTGAAGATGTTGTCCATGCAGGTGTGAGTGGAGACGTGACAGGGAGGGAGGAGGGAGACGAGGAGGAGGGGGACACAGTGGAGGCAGTGGGTGTTGGTATGTCTGTATGTGGATGTTGCTTGTGTGAATGCCTGTGTGATGTGTGGTGCTTATATCTGGCTGAGCTTCCCTTGGGTGTTGAGGTGTGTGCAGGCTGGTCTGATGGTGTGTCTGGGATAGGCAGAGGTACAGGTGATAGGGTATGGGTGGAGGAAGTTGGAGGGGGGAGGCTGGAGACAGGGACAATGGCTGCCATCAGTGCTGAGGCCAGAGTCTGGAACGATCGCTGAAGGGCAGCCTGACCAGAATGAATGCCCTCCAGGTATGCATTACTCTGGTGCACCTCCCTTTCTACACCCTGGATGGCATTCAAAATGGTAGACTGCCCAACAGTGAGCGTCCTCAGGAGGTCAATGACCTCCTCACTGAGGGCAGCAGGGGTGACTGGGGCAGGGCCTGAGGTGCCTGGGGCGAAGGAGATGCCCACCTTCCGGGGTGAGCGGGCACGGCCCAAACGCTGAGGGACTGCTGGGAGGGCGGTGCTGGTGCGGTGGGTGGCGGCTATACCTGTTGTGGCGGGGGGCACAGATGTTGCCGCCACCACAAGGGAGCTCCCTTCAGAGGACGAGTCGGTGTCACTGATGTCTGCCCGAGTACCCGCTGTGGAGCTCCCCTCGCCCTCCATCCCACTGGTGAATTCGGAGTCTGTTGCGTGGCCCTCCATGGCCATGTGGGATGCAGCTCCCTCGTGCTCCGATGCCACTTCTCCTCCGCCTGATGATGCTAATGCACACATGAACAGGAAGACCACAAAAAAGGTGGGGGGGAGAATAAAGACATGTTGAGTGCATGCATTGGCGACACCGTTGGTGGACAGGACAGACACAGAAGCCCCCTGCACTACGCCGCGCCCTTGGGGTCGACTACTCAATCCGTGGGACATGGCCTACAAGCCTATGGACGACATCTGCACACATAGATGACACAGGGCCTTGAATAGCTGTACCTGGCACCCTACAGAGGTGGGGGGCGGGGGCACAGGGCCATGCCTTACGGAGGGGCTAGCCTACAGAAATCGCCCTGGCCTAGGAATACCCACAGCCCTCCTCCCCCACCCAGACACCTCCACTGCGCGCAAAGTCAGCAGAATGAGAGTGTACTCACCCCCTTGTGTCTGCTGTGATGTCCTCATGTGCCCATCCAAATCGGGGTAGGCCACCGCCAGCATCCGGGACATCAGGGGGGTCAAAATCCGACTGACACCCCTCCCACGTTGGGAGGCCATCCCCAGCTGAGCCTCCGCCGTCTTCCTGCTCCAGCGGCGGATGTCCTCCCATCTCTTCCGGCAGTGGGTTCCCGGTCTGTGGTGGACCCCCAGGGTCCGGACGTCTTTGGCGATGGCACGCCAAATATCGATCTTCTGGTGGGCGCTGACCTTTGTGAAATGTACAGGGGGAGAAGAATATTCATCACCTTCTGCACCATCAATGTGAATGGCCCCCCATCCCTACCCTTGCCATGTGGCACGTGCTCTCACCGTCGTTTGATGCATGCCTCAATCCCTCCCCTCCCCACCATCTTTCATTCACCCCACTCAACACAGGCATGGCCCATAAAGCATGCTCCCACTGTATTTACCTGTTGGTCTGGAGGAGCGTAGAGTAGCGCGTACTGGGGGAGGACCCCATCCACAAGTTTATCCAACTCCTGAGCATTGAAGGCAGGGGCCCTTTCCCCAGTCGCATGAGCCATTGTCTCTTCCAGACCGAGGTCACAGCAGCACTTGCAGCGTAGGTCCTCTCCTGTCGAAGATCAGGTATTGAGTGATTAAGCAGATAGAAAATGACGGTCACGCCCGCGGCGGTGCGTACCGCGACCGCCGGCGCACATCGTCATTGGCTCCTGAGACCCATAGGGTTCAATGTTAACCAATGCTGCTTTGCGCTGCGGTCTTCGACCGCCTACCGCCACGGTGTGCCATGCCAGCGCATTTACCTCACATCCCATAGTCGCACTTTACAGGTCAGGCAGCCGCCATTTCAGGGGCCCACATGACTTACTTTTTACTGCGTCACACATACCTAGGCATTGCATCAACACTCATACAAACCATTCAATGGATTGAGAATCGTGTTATGTGCAAGCTGTGGTTACGTACCTCCATTTCCTAGCAAGTGGGTCATTTCAAACAACAGTGGCCCTATCATCAGTGATGTCCCAGCCTATGTTTTCCAAGGTGTTGTCCAGAGTGTTGTCTGCCCTGCTGAAACACATGCGCAGCTACATTGTTTTCCCTCAGGTTGAGGATTTGGCTACAATGAAAGGTGATTTCTATGCCCTTGGACATATCCCCAACATCATTGGTGCCATTGATGGGACCCATGTGGCTTTGGTACCCCCCCACAGGAGTGAACAGGTGTACAGAAACAGGAAGAGTTATCATTCGATGAATGTGCAGATGGTGTGTTTGGCAGACCAGTACTTCTCCCATGTTAATGCCAAGTTCCCAGGCTCAGTGCATGACGCATACATCATGCGGAATAGCAGCATCCCTTACGTGATGGGTCAACTCCAGAGGCACCGTGTGTGGCTAATTGGTGACTCTGGTTACCCCAACCTGTCATGGCTACTGACCCCAGTGGGGAATCCCAGGACAAGGGCAGAGGAACGGTACAATGAGGCCCATGAGCGAACTTGGAGGGTGATCGAGCGGACCTTCGGCCTCCTGAAGGCCAGGTTCCTCTGCCTCCATATGACAGGTGGATCTCTATTCTACTCACCAAAGAAGGTGGGCCAGATCATCGTGGCCTGCTGTATGCTTCACAACCTGGCTTTGCGACGACAGGTGCCTTTTCTGCAGGAGGATGGTCCAGATGGTGGTGTTGTAGCAGCTGTGGAACCTGTGGAGAGTGAAGACGAGGAAGCCGAAGAAGACGACATAGACAACAGGAACACAGTAATACAGCAGTATTTCCAATGACACACAGGTAAGAATACACACCGGCATATTACATATACTTAAACACTACTACCTCTCTACTGTCTGTCCTTTTCACCCAGTGTATAGTAACTAAGTTGTGACTTTCCCTTCCGATTTCAGAGATGTGGGCCCCACTGTGTGACATCTGCTTTGTTTCCCCATGGACTACAGCTGTGTGACATTGGTATGTTGGCATCACAATGTAAATAAGCATTTTGGTACGGTAATGTCTAATACATTTGTTCAAAATCACAGCCAGACTCCTGATTGTTTTGTGCAATAACTGTGTTTATTACAGTGCTCTATATTGGTGGGTGGTTGCAAATGGGGGAGGGGTGATGGTGGAGGAATGTCCATGGCAGAGTCCAGACTATTTGTATCACAGGTGCATTGTCCAAATGCCTGTGGAAAGTGGAGCTGGGGCAGTTTAAGGATGGACAGGGTGACAATGTGGGACAGTGGGATGACAATCAGGGAGGTATCCATTCCTGGCGGGGGTCTTGGCATCTTACTCTGTCTTCTTCCTGGATCTCAGGGACCGCTTGCGGGGTGGTTCTCCTTCTGCAGGGGGTGGGGTGCTGGTGGCCTGTTGGTCCTGTGGCGGGGCCTCCTGTCCACTAGCGCCGGCAGAGGTTGTAGGCAGTTCTTGGTCCATGCTAGTGTCAGGGGCCCTTTGTGGTGCCACAGTGTCCCGCAATGTGGTGACTACCAGATTCAGAGCCCCTACAATGGTGCCGAGGGTGGAACTGATGGTTCGTAGCTCCTCCCTGAAGCCCAAATACTGTTCCACCTGCAGGAGCTGGATCTCCTCAAACCTGGCCAGTACCATCGCCATTGTCTCCAGGGAATGATGGTAGGCTCCCAAGATGGAGGAGAGGGCCTCGTGGACAGTAGGTTCCCTGGGCCTGCCCCCCCCTGTCGCACAGCAGCCCTCCCAGTTCCCCTGTTTCCCTGGGCCTCTGTCTCCTGAACCGTGTGCCCACTACCACTGCCCCCAGGTCCCTGTTGTTGTTGGGGTGGTGGGTTAACCTGGGTGCCCTGTAGTGGTGGACACACCGCTGATTGACGTGTCCTGGGGACATAGGGATGGGCCCACTGGGTAGGTGCTGTGCTGGTGTTCCCAGAGGGGGGAAGGTCTGCTGTGGCCTGTGGCTGCCTGAGGGGAACCGACTGTCCCGAGGTCCCCGATGGGCCGGGCTGGTCATCTAGATCCAGGTCGACAGAGGTGCTGTCATCACTGTGGGCCTCTTCTGGGGGTGGAGTGAAAAGTTGTGGACCCTCCTGCACCTTGACGTGGCGTTCGGGTCCTGTAGGGGTATACAACCATGATTATTGCATCTGTGTGTGCCATAGTGTGCAATGGGTGAGTGCCCATGTACCCCAGTGCTTGCATTCCTGTGTGGGGGCTTTTGTGACAGTGGTTTGGGGGGGGATGGGGATGTGCAGTGGGCATGCTTTGGTGATGGGTGTCCATGCTTTGTGGTCGCATGCAGGGCTTGGGGTTGGGATGGGTGGGTTGTGATGGTGAGACATTTGCAAGGAGTAGGTGTGATGTGGATGAGGGTGAGGGTGGGGGTATGAGTTGGCATGCTGGTGGGGTCGGGGGGATGAAGTAGTGAAGATGAGACTTACCAGAGTCCATTCCTCCAGATACTCCTGCTAGGCCCTCAGGATGCAGGATCGCCAAGACCTGCTCCTCCCATGTTGTAAATTCTGGGGGAGGAGGTGGTGGTCCGCCGCCAGTCCGCTGAACCATGATGTTGTACCTGGATACCGTTGAACGCACCTTCCCCCGTAGGTCGTTCCACCGCTTCCTGATGTCATCCCTATTTCTTGGGTGCTGTCCCACAGCATTGACCCTGTCGACTATTCTGCTCCATAGCTCCATCTTCCTGGCAATGGAGGTGTGCTGCACCTGTGTTCCGAAGATCTGTGGCTCTACCCGTACGATTTCCTCCACCATGACCCTGAGTTCATCCTCAGAAAACCTGGGGTGTCTTTGCGGTGCCATGGGGTGGTGTGGGTGATGTGTGGGGTGGATTGTGTGGTGCTAAGTGTGGTGATGTGTATTGGTGTGTTGTGTGAAGTGCGTGGTAATATTGCTGGGTGATGGTATGATGCGCGTCTGGGTGTTCGGATCTCTATTTCTCTGTGCGTGGTCCCGATTCTGTAGGAGTGGAGGTTTGTGGGTGATGTGGGTGTGTGTTTTATATTGTATTGGGTGTGTGGGAGTTGTGTTTGTATGTGTATCAGGTGTGTGTATTTTGAATTGTCCAATGTGGCTGTGTTTTGTAAGGGTGTGTGTATTTTGAGCGCAGCGGTGTGTACCGCCAATAGAATACCGCAGTTGAAAGACCGCCGCGTGGATTCGTGTGTCGTGATAGTGTGGGCGTATTTCTGTTGGCGTGACGGTGTCGGTTTGGTTATCGCCAGTTTCTCGCTGGCCTTTGGTGTGGCGAACTTTTGTGGATGTCTGTATTTTGGCGGTTTGCGTGTTGTGGGTCAGAATGACCATGGCGGTTTACCGCGGCCACGGCGGTATGTTGGCGGTCTTCTGACAGCGGTATGCGCCTTTTAACGCCAAGGTTGGAATGACCACCTAAATGTGTACATTCCCTTTCATAAATTTAATAATGTTTTGCTTGTTTCTCTGTTCTAAGAAAATATGTCATTGCTAGATTATGATGTTGATAATCATTATCTAGACTGTGTGAGCAGCCGCCGTGTTACTAGCGACTTGTAAATAGAAGCTAGTATCAGAAAGAACACTTTGGTTTGGTAAGTAGGGCCTAGAAACAAAAAGGTTAGTTTCTATTTTCATGAGAAAGGATAAAAGAGTGACTGATGAAGGTGGGGGATGGAAGCATGCAAACACAGGGGTTGGGAACAGCTGGAGAAAGAGCAGTTTTGAGTGAGGAGGCAGTAGTGGAGAAAGTTAATTGACTTTAGGAGTCACAGAAAAGCAGACATAGGAGCAGAGGAAATTGAAACACAAATTAAAACATGTGAAGATGGTAAACAAGTAAAGCAAGGATGGCAGGGAAAGCAAAAGTAGGATGAGACAGGGAGTGAAGGAGGTGGGATGACATGGAGAGGGAAAAGAAGGATTATGAAACTCAGAGCTGTGTAGGAATAAATCTTGAATCCCACTACCATAGTCTCTTGGGAACAGTAATGGAACAAATAAACATTCCACAAAATGGTGTGGGTTTGATGAATTGTCTATGGAAATAGGAAAACAACTTAAACATGCATTTCCATTGCAGTGGGTCTCGTGTGTAAATTCCTAACTGGACTTTTCTTGCCACATATATTGAAAACGAAACGTAAAACAGTTGGCATAAGCGAGCCGATTCAAAGTGCCATGGCCACCATGAGCGCAAAAGAAAGAGACGTTTGCGCGCAGTTTGCGCGCAGTCAAACATATAGGCAAATGTGCAATTGTCCATGTAACAGAGTCGATGTCCAAGGCGGTTACAAAACCGCCCCAAGGAGGGACAAATGTAAATCATTTACCAATAATAACAAAAGATTTTCGAAAGGCAAGACCACGTACGAGTGACAGTGATGGGCGTACAGTGGGCATGGATAAAAGCCCACAGATAGATTACAACAGGTCAGCGCACATGCACATTCAGTCTAAAAACATAGGAACTAATTCCTGAACGTTGGCAACCTAAACCTCACTTCTCTGTATTCTTCTTATCCACAATGTTATGAACTCTAATAATATGACGTCTCTGACAGAAGCTCATACGTGATGTAGCGAGACCTAAAGAATAATAATAAAAAATAGGAGATTTCACTTTCTGTCAACTTCTCCATAGGATGAACTTAACAAGCAAAAACGAAATAAGTTTTACTCCAGGTCGCCATACCAAGAAACAAATTATAATTTAAGAATAAAAAGTGTCTCAAGGTTAAAGAGATATTCTGCGTGACCATTTTTTCAAATGATGCCATTAAACCAGCTCTCACAGATGCAACTATATAGCCTAAAACATGAATATACCGTTATCAGACAGCGATTGTACAGGGGACGGGGTCAAGGAGATCTAGCCCCTTGAAACTTCAGGATAGGCTGTCCAAACGAGGGTCCCCTGAGGAGAAACAAGCTGAGGTTTTATGGTGCCTCAGATTTGGGAGCCCGATGAACCGTGGTGAAAAGGAAAAAAGATGCAAACTTTCATACATAGAAGAATGACGAGGATGGCTCAAGTGAACATGTGGTCTCGAAAACATGCAAAAATAAAATGTGTCAGAATAAGGAAGGTGTGGCAAAGTGTATATTGCATTAAATTATCCTAAAGGTAGGCACAAAGAAGGGGAAAATATCTAATTCATTGGACTGCCCCGTACAGCACACACACAAGTGGTAAAGTGTTAAACTTTATCAAACCATAGAAATGTGTGCTGGAAGGGTACGCCTACAGTAAAAAACCTAAGCTAAACATCACTCAAACACCCTTGTACTATGGAGTTAGAGTGTGTAGACTGGTGCAAAGTAGCCTAAAATACACCAGCACTAGATGATTGAGTAGCAGCACCACATCCAGGTAGCTGTTGGTCTTTTATGTTCTCCCCTTTTCACAAAACATTGCACAGAAACTTTGGCTACTGTGGTGCACCATAAAAATTTGATACTGCCCCATAGTTTTTCCAGATCAACAGTCTTAACATATAGGCCCTCATTACAACTTCGGTAGTCCTATAGAAAGATTACCGAAGCTGCGGGCGCCACTATACCGCCAGTCCTGGCGGTATTTGTGGCTCCCTATTATGACTTTTCTGCTGGCCCAGTGGAAAAGTCACATCAACATTACAGCTGGCTCATAATAGAGCCGGTGGCAATGTTGATGTGCAGGAGGTGCAGCAGCACCTGTCGCGCATTTCACTGCCCGAATTTGCACGATGGGGCTGTGCCTGGGAGCCCCAGGACCACCCCGAGTCTCTCTTACCACCAGCCTTTCCATGGTGGTGTTTACCGCCATGGACAGGCTGGCAGTTGGGGACTCATAATCCCCAGGGCAGCGATGCTTGCACCACTGCCCTGGGGATTATGACCGCCTGGCAGAAGCCTGGCGGTCAGTTGCAGAGGCTGGCGGTATGGCTGTGGCTAATGCGCCACGGCCATATTACACTGGCGGTACCGCTGACCGCCTGGATCGTAATGAGGCCCATAATGCCTACCAGTGTGCATGATATGCTACACCTTGTCTTCCTCACTGTCTCACATAAGACTTAATATACATGTATTCACACACTTCTTTGACTCATTGTCTCTGTTTAATGTGCTTGTGATGTAAAGTGCCCTGACACTCTATTCTGGAATGGGGAGCGCTATAAAATATATAAATGTGTGAGAGGAGCTAAGGAGAGATGAGGGGACCAATGGATGGTGGTAGCAAGAGAATCAGTGAAGAAGGTCTTTAGGGGGCACCAGCAAAGATTGTGGCACCTGGCGCCACCAATGTTAAAGCCGGCCCTCTTTCCATTCATCGAACAGAGCGAAATATGTACACTGTAAATGTTATTTTTGCACTGCACACGCGGTGAAAACAGTGTTTTCAAATTGTCCTACACTAATTTTGCAACTGGAAATCTGCTTACTGTCACTACAATCGTTTCTCTACTCTTGCAATATTTTTTTTTATTAAGTTTTAACTCACTTTGAAAGTCTTTTAAAAGTGAGTAAGGATGTAAAACATCATGGACCTTGCACAAGTGCTTTGATATTATTATTATCGTTATTATTATTATAAGTATAGGCTTGCCGGTGTTTACGTACACTGTTCCCTTCAGTTCATCTACCTTCCTGTCTACTTTACCGCTATGAGAGAAGATCTTGAACTCACATCTGCTCAAAGAGAGCGGAGGCCAGGCCAGATGTGACCTGCAATTTACAGAATAGAAGTAAACACAAGGCACGCGCCGTCTGCCATCTGCTGCTGCAGTGAAGCAGCAGGATCACACTGGCATTTCAACCACATTTTGCCCAGCAGGGAAATAGAAAGGAAGATTCTGCGGCTGCGTTTCGTATCCTCCCTGTGACCTTTGCGCACCTATGCGCTGTGCTCCGCGCCGAGATGCAGCTGGAACAGTTTACATCTAATTGATAACTTGCACATTGAGAATTGCTTTTATCCTTCTCTGGACAACTTTGCGGAATGTGTGGGAACCTTTTAATGTTTGCTCAAGAACGCTTAAATTAAGCGCTGTTAAGTTTTAAGCTATTCATTGTGAAATCTTTACTAGAACAATGGTGCATAATATTATTGTTACTTTTATCAAATTATGTCTACTGGTAGGAACCTCATCACAATAGACCTTTACAAATGCAGGTTAGGTCTTCCATTTTATGGGGAAAGACGGGTGTTCCCTCCTACGCACAGATTACGCTATACTACACAGCGACAATACAGGAAGTACTACATACCCATGGATGTCAATTAGGAGTCGCCAGGGATCGCAGCTGGCTTGCCTCCTGCGATCCCTGACACTGCTTGTGTGGCCATGGCTTCAGAGGTAACCAAATCAGTGCCAAGAAGACAGGGGCAGCTCACCCTTTTGAGCATTGTCCAGCACCTTCGAATTTTGCCCATTTAAAAAAAATGGCACACCAGGCTCTAGAATAAAACCTTCAGTGGCAGATATTGTAAATGAAAAATGTTTTTTGGAATGTATGTAGTGCTTGTGGTTGTGGGTGAGTGTGTGTGTATGTGCTAGAGATTGCGTTTATGAGCGTGTTGGGTGAAAGTGAGTGAGAGTCAGTTGCATGTAGAGATTGAGAGTCGCTGATAGGTAATGAGTGAGAATAAGAAAGATTCAGGGGCACATTTATACTCCGTTTGCGCCGGAATTGCGTCGTTTTTTTTTAAGCAATTTGGACGCAAAACTAACTCCATATTTATACTTTGGCGTTAGACGCGTCTAGCGCCAAAGTCCATGGAGTTTGCGTCATTTTTTAGCGTGGACACCTACTTTGCGTTAATGAGATGCAAGGTAGGCGTTCACGTCTAAAAAATCGACTCCGAGGCATGTGCGTCGGATTTATACTCCCGGGCAAAATTCACACCTGGGAGTGGGCGGGTCAAAAAAAATGACGTACGGCCGCTTTTGCGCCGTTTTTTAGCGCCTGCAAAAGGCAGGCGTTAAGGGACCTGTGGGCTCTGAAGGAGCCCAGAGGTGCCCTCCCATGCCCCCAGGGACACCCCCTGTCACCCTTGCCCACCCCAGAAGGACACCCAAGGCTGGAGGGACCCTTCCCAGGGACATTAAGGTAAGTTCAGGTAAGTGTTTTTTTTTTTTTGTGGCATAGGGGGGCCTGATTTGTGCCCCCCTACATGCCACTATGCCCAATGACCATGCCCAGGGGACAGAAGTCTATGGGGGTTGGGAGTGAAAAAAAATGGCGCAAATCGGGTTGAGGCGAAAAAATTGCCTCAACCTGACTTGCCCCATTTCTTGACGCCCAAGCTCCATTTTCCCCTACGCCGGCGCTGCCTGGTGTACGTCGTTTTTTTTAACGCACACCAGACGGCGCCGGCGGCTAACGCCGGCTAACGTCATTGAATAAATACGGCGCCCGCATGGCGCTTCAGAATGGCGTTAGCGCAGTTTTGCGTCAAAAAGTATAAATATGGGCCTGAGTGTCATCGAGTTTGAGTGAGTCAGAATGAGTGACAATAAGAGTGATCGCACATGGGACAGAAAGTATGACTGAATGAGAGTCACAGTGGATGTGAGTGTGTGTGAATGTAGGGGAGAGAATGAGTCAGTCTGTAATTGTTCGAGAATAAATAACAGTGAATGAAAATGAATGGACTTAGTGGAAGTGAGTATGAGTGTGTATGACTGAATCAGAGTAAGAATGAGCAAGAGAGTGAGTTAGAGTGAGTGGGAGGATAAATGAGTGAGAATAATTGAGTGTTAGTTACAATGAATAATGGAGCATGAGTTAAGAATGTGTGTGAGTGAGTGAATGTGAGTGAGAGTGTGGTGTTATGTTTGCCAGTCTGCCATTGGGCCTGGCATATTGAAAATAAATCCTGGCTTATGGAGGCATCCATGGAAAAATACTGCCATTGTCATACTGGAGGCAACTGTGGAAAATGTGAATACTGGCACAGTGGAGGTAATTCTTTGTATAATGGGCACCCATCGTAAAATGAGGTTATTGACCCACTTAAGAAAATGATGCCATGGGGACACCCATGGCAAAATACTAGTGATTGCTCATTTGAGATACTTGTTGGCATAAGGGAAGAAAACCATGACATATTGGAGGGGGGCTAACCATGACAAATTACTGGTAATTTGAGATAAGGGTAACCCAAGCTGTATGATGACATTAATTGCAAAATTATGACCCTGTGATATTGTAGGTAATTTTTGGTATAAGTGCCCCCTTGAAAAAATCCTGGCCCTGGCTCAATGGAGGTGATTTTGACATAAGGGGGCATCCATAGCACATTGAAAACGATGGGGTGAACTCCTTGAGAGTGTTAGGTTTCATTGGCTTGGCACTTCTTGGCACACCTTGAAAGGCCCGTGGTTGTTTGGCAAATTTATGTGAGAATTGTGCTTTTTAACACACTATTTGCCCCACATTTAAAAAAAAAAGTCTAATTGAGAGAACCTGCCATCAAGCCACCTAGACAAGGTGTGGCTCACTATAATTCAGGGTATTTCATCCCATCACTTTCAAAGATCATGTCAGCACCCTTACATAGGTGGGTACTAAAATGGTCATTTGTCTGTGTTGTGTTACACTAATTATGCAGGTATTACAGACATTAAGTAGTGTCAATTGTTCTGAAGTTTTAAGGTGATGTCATGCCACCTGCTAACAGTTAGGGTCAAAGGTTATATGATATTTCCAATGATGTAATCGAGGTCACATGGTGTGTGATGTCATTTCTGCTACCCCTGGCATTTTGGTGAATCAATGTCCATACACTGGATCACACATGAAAATAGCGGCACATGAAGTGGATAGGGTTAACAGGATTAAGTGCTGACCTGAAAGAAATTCAATTTAATTTCTTGTTTAAGTGATCATACAATTGTCAGAATTAAAGAGAATCATCATGATCCAAGTGCCAAAGAGGGGCAGCTCTTGGAAGTGTCCTGTAAGAGCAGTTGCATGGAATTGCAGTTCCAGCAGCAGTGGCAACCACTGCTATCCTCACAAATATAATAGGCATACTGAAGGAATATATCTCACTAATTTCTCCACTCAAGAAATTCACACCAAGAAGAAAGTCCTGGTTGAGAAACACTGGGTACCACATGAAACACTGGGTACCACATTTAAATTTAAACTACACTTTGTAATCATTACAGTAATTGTCATCACTCAGTTGTTCATAATCAATGTTAACAATTGATAAGGATTGCAATATATTCTCATGGAAAATAAAGACCAATATTACCCAAAGGGAAGAGATCTGCTGCATGAGCCCTTTGCCACTTTATTATGGCGATCACAACAGTAAAACAGTCTTCACAACGTGTGAACTACAATCACCTTTCATTTGTAACAAAAGGTAACAATAGACTAATGTCTTCTTAAGGGAGAACCTCTGAATACTTTGTTATTTTGACAAAGAGTATGGCAGTTATATTCTGCCCTTGATCACTATCAGGACACAATGATTAGTAAATTGATAAGCAAACGACAATATACTGAATATAACCTATTGGGAACATCAGAAAGACTTTAACATCTCTGTCCTTTTTCCGCAAAGCAAATACTGTCCATTTCTCCTGCATAGCCTCCATCTTTTCCTTTAGAAAACAGCAGGAATCTGCAGCAAACTACCTTGGCCCTCAGTTCACCCATGTCCATCCCTCTAACTTTGAGTAAATACATGAGGCATGACAACCATTTCTTTTGCCTCCATGCGGTCTTTGCTTTCTCACTTCACTATTGAAATATGCACCTTCTTATCATCAGCTCTCAAGTCCTCCTACACCTCCAAAAACTACCTGTATTCTCCTTCCTCATAACCACACACTTATTGCATTTTCACACTCTCTTTCCAAATCCATGTAGTTCCTGAATCACTGCTTGGAATCTAAAGATGCCCCACCTGCCTTTCTTCTGCTTCTTCGCTCTCTCAACTTACTCTTCACTTTATTAACCAACCATCACCCTTTACTGTTCACAGTTCCAGCTACATCCTGATCAAGTTAACATAAACAAATACAAACTCACTGACATCTATACCTAGATTTACAACATCATTCACTTTAATTCAATTCAAAGGGATTTATCAAATGCATGGCTATGCAATGGGCTTTCCAGCGCTAATGGTCTCTCAGGCTTGGCACCGTGGTGTTAATCAAATAGATGGGCATTAAGCTGTTTTTTAAAACTAGGGGCCTGATTAGAAGTTTGGTGGTCAGACTGCCAGACTGCCGTGGCTGTGGTGCCAAAACGACTGCAAGTTAACGGTCTCCAGCCTACCGTAACACGTTGTTACTACGAGAGCAGCGGCGGTGCCCATGAGGACAGTGGACAGGTTGGGATGTGCTCAGCCAGACCAGATATATTTTCATAATCGTGCCAATGCAGGTTTGTACATTTTGACAAAAAGGTAAACATATGCATCACACATGTGTAAAAATACCCTGTACCATGTCATTGCTGGTGATGTGGCCATATATGTCCAGCCCAGTTAATGGTAGTAAAATGCGAACTGTCCCAGCCTGTGTTTTCATTTTTTTAAGGGTGGATTTGCTGCTGTGAAAGGGGGCCCTGGACAAAGGTGCCCACGTCGGAGACTGAAGTGGAAAGAAGGAAATGGTGGCGCTAACACCCCATTTCCTTTGATTTTGCCATCTCGTTGCCGGCGGTCTCCCCATCACAGTCGCTTAATGGTAGAGCACATCATAATATGGATGGCAGTTCCCTTGTCCAGACTACCCTGTGGAAGCTGCTTTTCCCCTGCCACCAGTGCAGTGGTTGGATGATGGTGTTGGCGGCTCCGCAGTGGTCTCTCGTCTATGCAACTACCTGCATAGTAGTACAGCGGTGAAGGAGGCTGTCTCTCTACATAGTGCACAAAAATGACGTGAACTGTGCAGAGACACCAAGCAACCACACTTTGGTATCCAGAGGTAATCAGCAGACCATCTAATGTTCTGTTTTAGTGGCAGTGTGGGCGAGCAGTGAGGCTTATCTTGGAAATGTGCTAAGCATTTGTTGTATGAACACTATCAATAAAAGTGGACACACACTCAGAAGAATAACTTGAGACCAATTTACAAAAAAAAAAATTACAACTAAGATCATCAATATATGGTAAGTACTTATTTTGTTATGATTTTTCAAATTCTAGAAAATATATGGTTTTTGTACGGAATTGCGCACCATTGGCATTAATAGGAAAATCTTAAAAAATGCATATAAAATCAGGCAATGGTCTCACAAGTGTCACCTTCTACTTTTAGTTTGAGGTCATTGAGATGCCCTGTAGGCCAGCTGGGAGAAGTTCGGGCAGTTCCCAGTTCAAGCAGGAACAGCGGCTGAATATCTTAGAACTGGTGCACAACGGAGAAGAGGACCACTTGAAGCCACACTGCACAGGTAGACTTAAAGATAAGTCCAGTGGGCTCACCTTGGAATGTAGAGGACGTAAGGATGTAGGGACCCCTAGAGCACAGCTGGTGTGCTATTGCAAGGTCAGGGAGGCCAGGTGCAGTGTAGATAGCTCAGAGAAAAATTGTGTGTCAGGGAGTTCTTTGGAGCAAGAAGCAGGTCATTTGGAGGGTAGATTGCAGGTCAGCAGGGCCACTCTGGGGGGTGGTTCTTGAGTGTCCTGAAGTCTTTCGAGTGGTGCTTGCTTCTGGGCTTTGTAGAGTCCAGAGTGGACTTTGGTTCTGGGTGTCTGACGTTGGGGGATCCAATACCCCAGCAAAGGGCATTCTCAAGTCCTGAAAGTCACATTGCCATCAATCTTGACACACTGGTAGGTTTTTCCCTTTGAGTCTGTCATGTAGATTTTGGCCAGGCTGCTCTGTCCGATTCATTGGCCAGCAACTGTTCAGTGAACTGGACTTCATTGGTTCCTTGTTTGCAGGTTGCAGGAGAGTGAGACCTTCACTCTGAGGGAGGTTGTTGGCAATTTACAGAAGGCTGGAGGTGCTCTGGGGATTTTTAGAGTCCTTCAGTTTTCCAGGCAAGACCTCAGCAATGATTTTCAAGTCCTACGAGCAGCAGGCAGGGTTTGGTGTCTTTTTCTTCTTGCAGCAGGACTTCTGTTCCCGTGCCTCGGGTCTTCTTTGGTCCTGGTCTATTTGCGTCTGTAGAATCTGATCCGCAGGTCTAGGAATGCCCACTAAATATTACATTTAGTAAGTATTAAGGAGAGTACCTGGTAGTGGCCAGTGGGCACCTACCTTAGGATGGTTACACCCTCTATGTGACCACTCCCAGTGGGAAGGGGTCACATCCCTAACCCTGATTAGCTATTTTCCTGCAATCCAAGATGGATGAAGTTGAAATTGAGTGCTCACCTCCCCTACATGAGGGGTGGTGCAGATTGAGGGGGCCACTCCTCCTACTCTGGCTAAGTTTTTCCACCCAACGTTGGAGAAAAACTATTGGGCAGCCATCTGCTGCTAGCAGCAGAGACGTGGGTCAGATTTCAAAGGCGGTAAAGCCTTTGAAGCTTACCGCTGGTGCAAGATGCCTGCCTGGAGGAGGAGGTGTAACCCTTCCACCTAGGAAAGGCTTTGTGTTCTGGTTCCTGGGAGCAGAGGCTCTCATCCAAGGAGTCCAGACTTCTGTCTGGTGATGGCAGGCTGGCTAAGACCAGTCAGCTACCATGCCAGGGCTGTTAGGTTTTGCAGAGGGCACCTATAAGGTGCCCTCTGGTTACATTTTATAATATTTCCAACACTGGCATCAGTGTGGGTTTATTATTCTGAGTTGTTTGATACCAAACAATTCTCTACTCAGAGAATCTATCACGTAGCTGTGGAACTCGTAATGACCAGTGTCCAGCACACATATTTGCTATGGTTTCCCTGTACACTTACTATGTCTTAAGGTTTTGAAAAAAACACAATATGGGCATATTTGTTCATGCACACATATGCCCTAATGTGCATTAGGGCTATAAAGCCTGCCAGATGGGTGACTTACCTATAGTGCAAGCAGTATTAGTGGACATGGCACTCTTGGTGAGTGCCATGTTAAGTTTGCAACTTTTAAATATACCTTGTCATACACTTGCAATGGCAATCTGCATGAGGCTGGTGTGGGGCCTCTCAGAGAGGCACAATTGGTGCTGCAGCTCTAGTGGGCCCTCTTCAGTACCTAGGCCCTAGGTACCAAGGGTACCATTTACTAGAAACATGTAAAGCATAATCCAGACCTTTACAATTTGTTTCCTTGTAATTCATAATAGGTCCTACACCCAGAGTACATTGACAACCATCTGCCACTGAGGGGACCTCCACTAGATCAAGCCTTCATTGAGGACTATACTCCTGAAATTCCAGATGGTGTGGAGCAGCCTGGTCCATCTGGTCTGTCTGGGCAAATAGCTCTAGTGAATGTCACTCAACCCACACATACACCTACCGCCCCAGCTGTTACAACACCTCAGCCAAAAGACACCTCCACTTCAGGTGTACAAAGGAACATTACCCCAATCTTGTATCCCAAAGTACTGGCTGCTGTTGAGCCAACATGATCACCACCCCCCCCTCCAGTTAGCCTGGAACTAGTGGGATGGGGCAAACTGGCTCATGGGCACAGGGTAGTGGGTGTAGGTAGATGGGTGTAGGTACATTGAAGGGAATCTGAGGGCCAGCAAAGTGAGGCCACTGGGTTCCCCATCACCCAGACCACCATTGACTAAGACATGGGATCCCCACATCAGTCCCAAGACATGATGCGCCGGGTCCTTACAGAGCTTTGGGATATTAGGCAGTTGCAGAGGGAGCACAATGTAGAGATGCAGACTATAAGTTCAAATTTGCGCTCCCTGACTGGGTTGCTGTTTAATGTTTACCATCATATGTGCAGGGCTTTCCCAGTAACATTTACCCTTTTCTGTGGCCCCACAACACCTGGGCCCACTACACCTGCATCAGCCACAGAAAAGGAGGCCCTGCCATGAGCAGAAACACCTACAACCACCTTAGTCCCTGTATCTGTGCCCCCACCCCTTAGGAGGGGACATTTATCCGGACCACTAGGAGAAAACGGCAAGACCTCCACCACAACCAGCAAGAGACGAAGATCCTAATTTCCTCCATTGTGTGACTACCTGTTGGGCCTTGCCCTTTTTGCAGGGTTATCCACAAACATTTTTCCTCCTTACTCCTACTTTTTCTGACCTCTTGCTGTTGGCTGTAGGACTATGAGCACTTTAACCCTGCTGAAGAGTGCTAAAATGCATGTGCTTTCCCATCTAAAGTCAGTATGATTGGCTTACAGCTTATAGGCACATTTAATTTACCTGTAAGTCCCTTTGTCAGTGATATCTCTATACCCAGGGCCTGTAAATTAAATGCTACTAGTGGGCCTGCAGCCATGCTTGTGCCACCCACAGAAGTTGTTACGACTCTGTCGTCCCATTTCTAGGGGGGGGCTGTAAGGGGACTGTCGGAAGCCTGGGAATCACCTTAAAAACTTATCTAGAGTCCCTTGCTGACTCCAGTTTGTTTCTCTTTTCTCCATGGTACACTTGTGTAGTACTACATTTGCTTCCTCGGACTGCAAATTCCATAATGCACAGCCTGGTAGTCAGGAAAGCCCGGATTCTGTTTCCCACTGTTTTCTATGGGAGAAGTCCAGTTGCTCCTTTTCACCGGATCCTCTACTCCAGGACTTGCAAGTGTCTGAAACTACACACACCTGAGACCTCTCCTGTGAAGCCCAGCTTGGAACTGCTTATAAGCAGCCATTTCCTCAAGATCCCTGTCGTGCATTGGACTTCGATTCCTTTGTGTTGCAGACCCTTTGTCGGATGGTGTTCCAGTTTTGTTCCTGTTCTGTTTCAGCTTGATCCTGTTTCCTGTTTCTCTGCCCTGCTCCTGATTGTTCCAGCCAGAATCTGCTCCCTATCTCTTAGCCTTGTACCTGTTTGTTTCTTCCAGAGCCTGCTCCCTGTTTCTCTGCCCTGCTCCTGCCTTGTTTCAGCCTGAATCTTCTCTCTGTTTCCCAGTCCTGTATACTGCTCATTTCCTACTCCCTGTATTCCAGCCCTGTCCTTGCCTCTTCTAGCCAGAGCCTGCTCTCAGTTTCCCAGTCCTGTCTCTGTTTGTCCTAGCCAAAAGTTTGCGCCCTGTTTTCAAGTCCTAGTCCCGCCTTTACTTCAGCCTGAGCCTGTTCCCAGTTCTTGCCTCTGCCTCTTTGTTTGTTCCCTTCTGTTTCTGTTTCTTCTTGGTTCTTTGTGTCTGGTAAGTGTTCTATCAGTCTTCACCAGTGTATATGTGTCCTCCTTTGTACTGGGTTGGCTTCTGGTTTCCAGGAGGCAATTCCAGCCCCCATCCTTGTCTAGTGTTATACGTTGTCTTTCGTGCCTAACAGTGACAGTGTGCTATTGCTGTTTTCTCAGGAATCGCCACTGTGTTTCCATCTGGACCCACAAGAGCGTGTCCTGTGTATGTAAGTACTATCCTTGTTTGTGCTCTAGGGTCCAGAGACAGAATCACTTCTGCTTCCTCCTTTCTATGGGGCTGGCAGGGTGACTATCTGTAAGAACAAACTGCACAGAGGCAGTGAGATTCCCTGTCACTATGGGAGGTTCTGCACCTTACTCTGTGTACAACCTCAGCATGTTTGTCCACTAGTAATCCGTTTCCTATTTGTTCACAGAATGGTTGCTCTGCTTTTACTTTCCTGTTTCCTGTGTCTGTCCATAGCTGTCCTTTCCGTGTATGCCTTTAGCTGCTCCTCTGCCCTAGTACATTACCTCTTTAGGATATTCGGTGACCTCAAGGGGTGTCCCAACCACAGTCCTGATCAGACCCGCCCAAAACCGTGACAGAAGTAGCCTTTCAAACCTGTCTCAGGACTGATAGTGCAGGCTCTGCGTGCACAGGTTACTGCCACAGGGTCCTGGCATCTAAATTTACTTGCCAGGCCCAGAACTCCCCTTTTACTACATGTAAGTCACCCTTTAGGTATGCCCTAACTAGCCCAATGGGCATGGTGCTATGTATAGAGAAGGCAGGACATGTGCCGGATTGTGTGGCCTGTCCTGGTAGTGAAAAACAGCCTATTTGGTTTCTCACTGCTGTGAGTGCTGCCTTGCTTATAGGATTGCATTGGAAATGCCCTGCCTTGTGACTGGGGGGTACTGTCTGATTTATGAGGGGTACCTAGGCATGTTTGGTATGGATGTAGTGGTAGTGAGAAATGCTGCTTACTGGTGTAGGTAGATTTTTTATTACCATTATAGAAATTCCACTTCTAGAAAGTAAGCATTTCTCTGTGCTTATGACTCTGGTGTTTTGCAGCTTGACTCAATCCACGTCTAGGGCTGAGTGACAGCTGGGCTTTGCGCATCCGTTTCAGACAGCCTGTATACAGAGAGGGTGGAGGTGTCACAGAGGTGCATCTGCATTTTGAATGGTCTTCCTGGGCTGTGAGAAGGGGAGGCGAGGCACACCTGCATTTGTAAAGGCTGTGCCCTGGCCTCACACAAAAGGGTTGTTTACCCCCAACTGATGTCTGGAGCCTATGCTGGAGGAGAGAGAGGACACTCCTAGAACTAGTTGTAACTGGCTGGAACCTCTTCTCCCCCTCTCTGTGAGTGCTTTACAAAACTCAGAATAAGCACAATAGATTTTCCCCATGTAACATGCACAAGAAGCATCTTGAAGAAATGAACACAGAATGCTGCTGGAGGAACTCACCAGGAACAGCCTTGGACTGCTGCTGCTGTGCTGACTTGTGACCTGCTGTGTCACTACGAGAAACTGCCTCTGACTGCATACCCTTTGTGTTGGCCTGTTTTGTGGGCCCTACCTCCCTCTGCTCTATTTGTGTCCTCCAGGGGCTGGGTGCCGTGGCCCCTGCTCCCTGCAGCTATTTGCATTTCAGCGTGAGGACGGCACTGTGCTATGAAGCTCCTGTGCTGGAGCCTAAGCACCTGAGCAGCACTTCACTTTATTCCTCTAGCGTCTTGAGAGTGCTCATTCTTTATTTTATTTGCTAAGCACCCGGAGAGCATTTCCTGGGATTGCTGCCGGTAAATATCACCATTGTGACCCGGGCAGCTCGTATTTTAGGGCGCATCCAAAGCGTGCTGTGTTTTGTGCCCCTGGGGCATGAGGAAATGAAGCCTGGAGCGAACACACTCCTGAGGTGCCCCAGGGCGAGGCATGCGTGATGGGCCCTTCTTTTGGGTACACACCGCCGCGGCCCGAGCATTGTGTCTGCAGGTCTCTCACTGTGTGGAAGACCTGCTGCCCAGGACCGCATTGCGCTCAGGAGAGTGCCGCTGGCTGTTGCAGGTCACCCGGAGGCAAAGAGGTCCTCTGCATGTCCAGGAGCACCGCCGCGGGGCAGGTGAGGCAGACTCTGAGCCCCAAGCGGGCTGGAGGGCCAATCACCACGTTGACCAGGAGGCACATGGCCTCCCTGGATGCAGGGAAGCTGCACGCGCTACCCCAAGCCTCATCAGGGGGCTCTGTCTTGTTGTTGAAGGTGGTCCCTTTGTGAGGAGTGGGGTCAACTCCCACATAGGTATGGGCCTTCTTTATTGTTACCCTCCCTCCCTGGGCATATTTTGGGCATCGCGGGGGCCTCCAATTGTTGCAGCATTATTCTGTGGGATGGATGGAGGCTTCAACGGAGGCCCCGTCCTGCTGAGATCCGGTGTGTGCCCCCCCATTCTTTTGATAAGAGCACAGGAGCTCCTATGCAAAACTGGGTGTGGGAGATACCATATCCTCATAATAACAGTGCAGGTGCATTCTGCCCTATATATAGACAACATGTTTCATAAATCTGTGCATCCCTAATGATATCTATGCATCTATGATGTATGTTATTAAGACTGCCTTGTGTTTTCTGATGTTCTTGTTATCGGCATTTATGATGGTATGTTCACTAGGGCAAGTGCATCTTTTGGTAATGTGTTTACTATGACCCAGGCATTTATGATGCCATGTCTTCATGACTTGCATGTGTTCTTTGATGTTCCTTTTATGGGCATTTATGTTGGTATTGTGACATGTGCACTATTTTAGAAATATTTTCCTGACTACTGCTTATGTTGCATAATAATCAGTAACCTATGTATTCTGTGTGACTACTGCTGGCTTTCAGTGAGTAACATTACTGTGTAATGTTCTGAAAACTGCTTGGGTAGCAGGGTATTAATTACATGTTGTGTTTGGTCTAATGTTGTGTACAATACAGTTTATTTTATATAACTTGGTGTTGTGTTTCCTTTGTGGTGGGGATAGTGTGTCATCTGTGATGTGCAAATGCTTTACACATTGCCTCTGGGATAGGCCTGACTGCTCATGCCAAGCTACCAAGGGGGTGAGCAGGGGATATCTTGGGTATTTAATTCCCTCACCCTGACTAGAGTGGGTGGGTTCTGCTTGGCTTAGGTGCATTCCCTAGTCAACCAGAAACCCCATTTCTAACACTCTTTCATTCTGTGAACCAGATTCTGGACACAGTTACCTTTTGGACACCAGTTCTATTTTGTGTGGACTTTAAACAAATTTGCCTCTAAAAAAATATTTTCATTCACCATGATTCACTGTGTTTTTTTTTTTGTTTTTCCACTTTGTTATTTAATTTTCTTCCTGTATCATTTTATCTGTGTTTGTAAAATAAATTCTAAAAACACAGAGTCAAAGTTCAGTGTTTTACTGTTTGTGATATTTATTTTTTAATTTCTTTCTTCCATCATTATTTAAAAAATGTAAATAATAAAACAAAATCACCCCCAAAAAGTTACATTAATCAATCAATATATTTATAGAGCGCACTACATACCCATTAGGGTTTCAAGGCGCTGGGGGGGGGGGGGGGAGCTGCTACTGGTCGAAGAGCCAGGTATTGAGGAGTCTTCTGAAGGTGAGCAGGTCCTGGGTTAGTCGCAGGTTGGTTGGGAGAGTGTTCCATGTCTTGGCGGCGAGGTAGGAGAAGGATCTGCCTTCGGATGTCTTTCGGTGGATGCGGGGGACGGTGGCGAGGTGAGTGGAGCTGTCGGGTGGGGGTGTAGAAGTTGAGTCTGTTGTTGAGGTAAGCCGGTCCAGTGTTGTGGAGTGCTTTGTGTGCGTGTGTGAGGAGCTTGAATGTGATCCTCATACATTTAGGTAATGTTTCTCCCATTTTCAAAAATGTGAAATAAAGGAAACACAACAGATCTTAATGTATTAATTTAATACATTAGTAAGTGAGAATCGTTTGTCAACTGTGAAAAAATAGAACCCATGCATAAACAAAATAGTCTGTGCCATTTTTGATTTCACAGTTCCCGACCATGACATCATGAAAGAACTGGATATAATCATAAAAATGAGATTCAATGGGCAAACTAGTATTGATTAATGTCATCAGCTGTAGCCATACCTCCTACCTTATAATAGAAATCCCACATTAATAACACCAATAACCCAAATCATGGCAGTCAACAAGTTTGTGACTACACAATCCTTCCAAATACACTGTGGCAGTCTCTCGTGGCATGTCACAACCAACTTCAAGTCGTATGCTACAAAAAGTTATTTCTATAATGATGAGACAAATCAACACATTTATCACAAAATAAGGATTTTGAAAATGAGAAGGGAGATGAGTAAGCTATGGTTCGACTTACACATGTGGTCAGAGCAAGTTAGGTAGCAACATTAAACAGAAAACAAGTCTAATGCAAGCTCATAAACTTTTTTTCAATAACTGTTTAAGTTGTCGTTGTACAATATATGTTCATACAAAGTGTGTGTTTTTCACAGGTCCAACCCATGTTCCCTTTATACTTTGCAACAGTAGCATATAACAGCAAATACCACAACACTGAAATGTACAAATAAAGGTGTCATGGTAAAGGATCCTAAAATAGATGAACAAGAAAAAATCTATGAATTCGCATGACAAAATAGACACATTACAAATGACAAATGATAAGGACACATTTATTTAGAACAATCGTAGATAAACATTGTGAATGAACACAGTAGTCAATGTGTCACAAATTTCACCAATAAACATTTTTGCCCTGGAATTTCGTAAACAATCTATTCCTAAAATATGTCCCGCACAGACTGATAAGCTCTTTATATTACAAGTTCTTTGGCCATTGAATGTAACATTATGTAAAAATATACTTCCGCTTGTGTGAAGCTCTTAATGACATTTTGAAGTATGTCAATTCCTTTCTCTTCACCATTACTATCTCCTTTTGGCATCTTAACATCCTCACTCAGTGGCTCATCATGGTCTAAATCCTCCGCAATGTATGGGATGTTCCATCTCAGAGCTATGTTGTGCAATGTGCATCAGGCCATAGTGATTTTGCACAATTATCAGGTGAGTAGAGGAGGGCTCCTCCAGTCTTATCTAAACAGTGAAATCTGGCCTTTGGGAGCCCAAAAGCCCGCTACACTGGCATCTGTGTTCTTTCATGGGCACCATTGAAGCGCACTTCCGCCTGGCATTGATGGATTCCTGCTAACAGCCATGGTCAGTTAGGATAAGCTGAGTCTCCCATACAAATTAGAAAATAAATTGAGCAAAATATCTAATCCCATTGTCCATTCTTAAAGTATAAATTAACCAAATAAATATAATGAAGATTGTACTTACCAAAGGGCCAATCCCTCTCAGGCCCAAGTTGTAACATTTGGTTTGGGTGTGCTGCTGTTCTGTTGTACAAAGGAATCTTGTGAAATGGCTACACATGCTTGTGATGTGCAAATTTGGTAAGTAGACAACTTGCACATTGAGTGAATGAAAGTTCTTCCAATTGTGGCAGACCTGTTCCTTGGCATGTGGAAGCACTAAGGCAATATGTATACCATCAATTGTTCCAACCACATATGGTATGCCACCCCAAGCAAACAAATCTCCCTTCACATTTGCAAAATCCTCATTTCATGAAAATTGGATTAAGCTATTGATGCATTGGATCACTGAAGAAAGGACTACTTGTAGCTGAGCACTGAAAGTTGGTTGGGACATGCCACTGATACTGCTACAGTGTATTGGACGGATCCTGTAGCCACAAAATGGAGTACAGCAATGGGTTTCACTACTGGTGCTATTGATGTGGGATTCCTATTGTGAGGCAGAAGATCTTGCTAGAGCTAATTACATAAATCAAAAATAGTTTGCCTATTCAATCTGAATTGTTTGATAATATCCCTTTAATCTATGGTGGCAAGGTCTGGAAATAGTCTAAGCACTTGAGGATGTAGTCTTATACCTTTCCCTGGGTTCATATGTCTGCATTTAGGAAGAAAGAGAAATATCAGTTTAAATGGGAAACAATATTTTGATAATCAACACACATCTCATATCTTTGTCAAATTCCATAAGTTTTGTGACATATATTATTACAAATCATTTTTAGTGATGTTGTAACTTAGAATAACAATTTTATACATGTCTGATATGTTTTAAAAATAATGTGTAATTAATACATTTGAAATGTATTATTTAGACTTTCTTTATAATTTGTATTTTCAAAATTCCGTCAATGGTAGTTTAAAATAAACTGCATTGCTACTACATTTAAACACAGTAAGGCACCATATTATACAGTTTCAATATTTTTAAAAAACAGTAATGTATGTATTTTGCATATGTAAACAAACTAGCCACCATTTTGAGTGGTGGTGATACACTTAATATTTAAAAATACAATGGTTCACATACTAATGGTTGGCGCTTGCTATCAGGACATTTGCAATCTGGCAGCCATCAGCAGAAGTTGACTGCATAGTGGGTGTAAATCTCCACAACAGACACAGCCATGGGCTAACTTTTGAGACAGCAATGTACGAAAGCCAAGTGTTGCATCTGGATCCATTGAGGATTGCGTATGTCATGTACATGTATGCTGCATTATGAAAGAAGTTCACTTGCCTCTTAACACCATAGCCAACAGCACCTGCTCCACTTTTGCTGATGTTACTGTCCTCTGTGAGCCATAATGCTTGACAAAGCATATGATAGGGCTCCTAATTTCTCAGCCGGGGAGTTGGAACTGCTGACCCTGGAGGTCCAGTCCATGTACAGGCAGCTGTATGCAAACCCAGAGGAACAGGTACATGTTAGAATGGAAAATATATTTCTATTATTATTTTTTTTAAATACAAGCTAAATTACCCCTTTTCGTTTCTGAGTGTTCCTGAGTGTTGCGATTGGAGTGTAGTCAGCACAATAACTTGGCTGTAAACAAAATGATGTTTAACAATATTTGTTAATTGAAATAAAAAGGTATCTGGATGAATAAGGTGACATTTCATTTCATATTACTCACAGTTCAAAATTTTCCTTTTACAAACTGCATGCCCCTTACTTCCAGTGGCTAATAGACACTGTGCCATAAGTAAAGTTGAGAAATACAGCCATATTTCAAACTGAGAGAAATGTAAAGTACAGAAACAAATGTAAGTTATGAACTTGTCTGATTGTTTTTTAGCCCATTTCAGAATAATGAATATCTGTATGTATTATACATGTAATGGTGTCACATATGTGGAAAGTTATGTCCCCTGCTGCAAGTACATATGACACAGTCTCTCAGTTACCCATACAAATATGTGCCATTCCTACACACACACACACACAATGTTCATATATCACCAAAAACTATGTTCTCACTGACACATGCCAGCTCTTCCATACTGCCCTTAGTCAGAGTATGTGACTCCAACCATAGCATCTGGCTCTAAAATATTAGGCATTAAGCCAATTTAGCTGGGAGTAGATGTGTGTTCTAACACTATGCAAGTTGTTTAGCTTTCAGTAGCTCACAATGAATTGTAATTATCAGAAGCAGCTCTTATTACAGGAGATGTTTCAGACCACTGGCCCAGATGACATTTGTGGCCTGGTTTTGTAAAATGAGGACATGAAAAGTGATGAGGGTGCTCAACAGCACACTACAAAGTAGTATTTTCTGAAAAATAACACATTTAAGAAAATAATCTGTACTAACATTTTGGAAATGCTTGTGATAGGTTTTACAAACTTGTAATACAGCAATACAAACAAACAAAACCTCACAAAAATTATTTTGTTTCTTTTTTCAGGTCCATACAGGTCAACACCCACATCAAGAAAAGGTGATATAAAAGGCCATAGCCATGAATGTACGGACCCTAGGGATCTACAAGCGGTGCAGCTTTCACTGCCTAAAGTGGTGGGAGGACCTATGATGCTTGACCCCAAAGCCATTTGAAGTCCAGCTCATCCAGTCCTCCCAAAATGGAAGCACATGTGCTGCACCAAGACCCCACCAATGGCTAGCATAGTTGGCCTATCCCAATCTTGATGGGCAGTTGGGAGCCCAACAGCAGCATCAAGGGTTTAAGTTCTTATTTTTAGTTAACTTTTTCTTGTTACAGCAACAATTTATGGCATCAACATAAAGGATGATACACATCCAGCACACAATAATGTGTAAGTTTTGCAAAATGTGTACGATGATTTGTTTTGTGTATTGACTTGTACACAAAACAACACTCACAAAACCCACACACTGACAGTCACCCAAAAATAAAACATATTCAATACCACACACATCCAAACATACAACAGACACACATGCATCTGCAACACATACAGACACACACACCACATCCACACCAACCACCTCAACAGCACACTCATCTAAACATACACACTCATAGAAAAACACAACCACAACACCCACCACATGCAAATGCAAACACTCACCCAAACATTACACACCTTCTAAAAAACACACACTCAAACATACACCACATATACCAGACCCAGATGCACCTGCAAAACAGACACACAATCACATCACTTCAGCTCCCTCTACCTCCCAAACTCACTCCTCTCCCACAACTTATCCCCCTTATACTCCCCTAGATTTCACTTCTTACCTGTCTCTGACCCCTGTGAAGCCCAAACCCACCCCTTCCAAGAATAATCCTTGAGTGTAATAAGGAGGCATGTTCTTGGGTATAAACTCAATTATTGATGCAGTGTATCTTGTGTGTGCATTTTTATTATTATTAGTAAAATATGATATTGAAAGAATGATATCATCAAAAAATAAAAATGCTTATTGTCACAAACTTTGCCTTCACATTAGTAGTAATTGATTGATGATAAATACTGAAAATATGAGTAACACAAACTAAATGTAATTTATGACAGTGAACAAAACAGGTTTTTGACTTATTTGTATAGTGCCAACATTAGAGAGGAACATTTGTTATGAACGTGGTAATTTTAGTGCACATATTCATTATGATAATGGACATTAGCACCAAAATTAAAAAGCTGGAATTTATTTTTGCCTGTTCATAGAGGTGTGTCTATTTAAAAGTGTTACAAAATACACATATGCATTACACTTAAAAACATTTAGGCCCTGATTTAAGTAAAATGGCGCTTCATATCATGAAGCACCTCTTTTCTTGCGCCCCATTGCACTCCCCTAACACCACCATTTAACATACGGTGCACCATGGCGCAGGTTAGGGACAATAATGTCATATTTATTTATGCTATTGTTGTACTTTTCTGGATTAGTGCCAGAAATGTTGGCACTAATCCTGCAAAGTACATAGAGGCCTATTAAAAATAATGGTGTGTCTCCTTTTAATGCCTGTTCTGTGCAGGTGTTAAAAATGCTGCTAAAAATGGAGCAGTGGAATCTCCTAGATTCCACTCTGTCATTTTTGCAGGCCCCCTAACTGGGGAACATCCCCTTGCATACATTATGCCTGGTGCAGGCATAATGTGGCACAAGAGTTTACAAAGTGGCACAATGTGCACATTGCACCACTTTGTAAATATGGTGCAGCACTTTTGCCACACTATCGCCACATTAGAGTAAAAAAATTACTCTAATTTGGCGAGAGTTGGCACTACGTCCTTCTTAAATTTGGGCCTTAGAGTTAAATGTAATGTAATGTAATGTTAACCATAAAATACACTACACGAGGGGAAATCTGACATTGACACATATATGAAATGTTTTAAGTTTAAAGGTGACGTTGCAAGTACATTTCTTGCAAGCCCACTTGTTGCGTTGTGTAGTGCAATTACTATATTTTATTAGAACAATGTTGTCCAAATAATGTGTAATGCATATGTATCTGGCTTGCTAGTTCAGGCAAAATGATTAGAGACACCTCTATGGACACATTTTGTATTTGGGATAAATATGACTTTTTATTTAATTGTCCATTAGCATCAAGGCATTTTGGACAAAATAGGTAAATGTTAAAAAATATACAGGTGTTTTTTTGTGCATTTCTTAAACTACCACATTATTTAGATCCAAACTGGGGTGGCATGGTGAGCAAAAGAACAATGGATTAAACACAGATCTGTGACTGGGGTTGAGTGTTTGAATAGTTTCAGCATTCCGTCCATCATCCTTTTGTGTTGCTAAAGTTTCCCTAAGTGAGAAAGGCATGTCCAGACATTGATACCGTGCTCACTGCACCACTTGATTCAAACTAGCCTTGTTGATTAAGGGTGATACCCTGGAACTGGTCCCAGGATGCTTGCTTCCAGTCCAGTGAGGACCTGACTCGGCAGATCGGGCTGGACTATTCCTATGGGGAACAGGGTCATGTCTGATTTGCATATGGCTGGGTGGGCAAAAAAAACGATGGATTAAACCCAGATCGATGTGACTAGGGGTGAATGTTTGCATTGTTCAGCATTCTGTCTATCATTTGTTCTTTTTGTTTTTTGTTGAACTACAACATCAGGCAGGCAGTTATCCTCTAGCCAGTTTTCTATGAGGACTAAAGTCTATGCCTGCTTGACCCCCAGAAATGTGAAAATATCTAGCTTATGTTTAGGAAGGGACCTACAATTCAATAAAAACATATGCCAATGAGGGTCATTTTTATTAGTTAGATTATGTATACTCATTCTTTGGTGGGTTAGGAGATATATTCACTGCTTGTGCTCTAAATGCTATAGTGTTTGCTAGAACACTCCGCACTTCATTAAAATGGTAGCAGGGACCAAAACATGGTAGCATTTCTTACCCACTAGTTGATTTATTTGTTTTAGCCTATCTGACGAGTAGCTTATCCACCCTATTGTCAAACAGGCAGGGGTTCTGGCCCCTGGTCCCGGTTGGATGTGGACGGGTGCAGATATGTTTGCCTTTGCATGGCAATGGCTCATCTTCTGTGTGTCCACCCTCTGCCCCTCATTAAAAAATAAGGCCAGAATAAACAGCTAGAGCGCAAACAAAAATAGAGCCTCTTGATGGACTAGTAATGGCTGCTGGCACTTGAACACAGCCAGTAAATTGCAGAAATGAAATTTAAGTTCCCCGTTCTATGTCTCCTGAGCACTGTCAGCTAGGCAGACAAGATTGTGAAAATATCATGAAACATTTTTAAAAACAGTTTAAAGCCACAACAGATGTGGTGCAAAGATAGTCAGGAAAACGATTCTACTAACCCAACCATCTGGCTCTTCTTTTCACTGCTGAATCCTGGTTTGGAGGAGATAAAACAGTTTTAAACAACAACAGTTACTGTGCAAAGACAATCAGGACACGAACACTAACCTCCTAACCGTGGTGTCCATGCACCGGCCCTCATTAAATAATGAAGCTGCAATGAACATCTACAGCACAAACAGAAATTGAAGCCTCTAGCTGGCTAGTAATGAGTGCTGGCACTTTAAAACGGGCAGTACAGTACAGAAATGCAGTGAAAGTCCTGCGTTTTATGCCCCCTGAGTACCATTCTATCAGGCAGTGAAGACCGCAAATATCATAAAACTGTTTTAAAAACAGTTTAAAACAACAACAGAGATAGCGCAAAGATAATCAGGAACTTGAGCCCACTAATCTGGCCACTCTTTTCATTACTGAATCCTAGTTTGGAAGAGATGCAGTACCCAGATATGCAAAGCTGACCCATTCTCATGAGGAACCTTAAAAAGAAGAGGAGGAGGTATAGAATTGATCCTCAAAAATACCCTACCAACAACAAGCTTCATACAATTGGCAGATAGAAAATGCAAAATACTACTCATACAATGCTTGCAAACTACCTCTGCTCCTCTGAGCAAGACCTCTAGTTCGACCAACCAAAACTTTGGTCAAATAAGATATCTCCTGGCAAGTCTAGATGGTCTATACTGTTACTACATTTTCTTTGGCTATATACACTGCCCTTGTGGGTTGTGAATTTACAAGGATAAATGGCACACAAGAATTCTGGGTCTTCCTATTAGGCAAGCTTTGTGGTGAACATTTGTTGACCCTGTCAAGGACAGGTGACCCCACAGTGTGGATTCATCTCAATTCCTGTGGCACCCATTTTAGAAATGGGAAGTATGCTTCCTAGACAGAAATATCACTACGCTCAACTGCACTTATAGGCTAATCATGGGTAGTCCTCTGACAATCTTTGGTGAGGAGAGAGAGGGGATTCCTTGTGCTCTGGATCAGCATTTCTGAACTTTACTGGCTGTTTCACAGCTTCCAAGCAGACAAGTCTGAGAATAACGGACAGTTCAGCAGATCACCTGCAGGACATGAAGCTTAACACATATTCTAACAATCACAATCATAAATATGATCTTAATTCGTATTAGTATAGTGAGAATTGACTTAACATTTACCACCAATGGGGTTCTGCTCACACTGATCCTCTCTTTGCTCACTCAGCCCATTTTACATTGGATTAGAGTCAACTAAGGATTCATATTCTGTAATAAGAGCAACATTGCTGAATGATGATAGTTGGACATGTGTGTATCACATCAATTATTGGGATTTCTGCTTTCCTCTTGATACAGCTCATCATGGATCTTATGGTGCTATTAATCCGGCAATGATATTGCAGTATTCTAGGATGCCATGAATGGTGTCCTTTGCTTTTCTTCATCCACAAAATGAGAGGACCTTTGGTAAAGTGTTCCAACAATCCAAAGATTTCCTTTAACGCACCCTCAGATGAATTTTTGTAGATCAGCTTTGCCCTGTCTTCTTTTGGTCTTGTTCCCTGAAGGTTGGAATGTTTTTGGCTCACAAATATTAGATAGGTGTCATGATTGTACTGTCATTCCCAGCTTCAAAATTCTGACCTTGGCTTACCAAGTCTCAAAGGGAAGAATCAGATAACTATTAATCTGGATTTGACATCAAAGCTGATTCATTAATCAAATAAGGAGACTCTATAGATGTTTCTGCGATCTCAGGTAGAATCAATAACATTGTTCGGGTACCAACTGCTTTTAAAGAGTTTCAAATTTATTGCTTTTCTTCCAGAGCCAGTTGTGATTTATCCTCCTTTGGTAGCCTATGCAGTTAGTGTGAGAAATTGGGTTACTGGTTGACTGTGGTTGACTGGGATGTGAGCCATCATCAAACAGCAACCTCAATCCTTCTCAGGGTAAGGCACCAGCCAACCCTTGACACACAGCAGTCAGGCTTAACTTAGAGGTAATGTATAAAGTATTTCAGCAACATTTCAAGCAGTAATAAAGTAGAAACACCACCCAAAAAGGATCCCACACCAAGTTAGAAAAATTGAGCCTTCTTAAATAAAAAAGAAGATAAAAAAAAATAAAAAAAAAACAATCTGTAGAAACAGAGACATGTAGTTTTAAATGTTTTAGTGAAAATATCACCAAAAAAGCAAAAAGCGCCCACCATGGATAGCTTGTTACTCTGAACTAGAACAAAGTCATATGTTCAGGTTAATTGTGATGGTGCGTGAGCTGGCAACTTGGACCCTGCTTGGGCCTACTAACATAGTGGCTTAAATCCTTGTTTGCAGAGCATTGTGAGGATCCATGTCAACGATTCATCTCATGGCCAAAGTGATGCATCGGTTTTGAAATGCAGCAAGGCTGCCGTGCAAGGTGCTCCAACATTGTAAAAAGCTTGCAATACAAAGTCTGGTGTTGAAGATGCGGCTTGCAGTCAGGGCGATGTGTCAGTTCTGAGGAGCTGCATGGCTGAAATGCAGAGTCTGCATCATCAAGGATGCTGTCGATGAGGGATGCAGGGCCTACGCCAAGGATGCGTTGTGCGGTAGTGGCAATGTGAGTCTTTGTGATGGGTCCAATTCACGCAGTAGTAGTGATGTATCCATCCTGCTTGGGGTTGCGATATGCAGCAGAGGAGATCCATTGGTTCTGCTGGATCCACAAGGGTTGACCGTAGGCCAACTTTCAAGGGTCCAGGACTAGGATGGTACCCCTTGGCAGGGTAGGATCACACATGGTAGAGTCCAATTGCAGAGACAAGGTGGCTGGAAGCCGGTTGTGTCTCTGAGGCTCTAATCAGGAGGACAGCCAACTAGCCCTTGGAATCACTCTGGGGTTGTTAGACCTAGCATCCTTGCATAGCTTGCCCTAATTTTTTGCCACCTGACCTCCTGTATTTCTGACTCATTTTTACTGACTTTATTGATTCTGCGCACTTTAACACTGCTGACCAGTATTAAAGTGCAGGCACACTATACTCTAAACATGGTAACATTGGCTTATCCACAATTGGTATATTTAATTTACTTGTAAGTCCCCAGTAAAGTGCACTGTATGTGACCGGGGTTTGTATATTAAATGCTGCTAGTGGGCCTGCTTTACTGATTGTGCCACCCACTACAGTAGCCTTTCAAACATCTCAGGCCTGCCACTGCAGAGCCAGTGTGTGCAGTTTTAAACTGCTATTTCGACCTGTAAGTGTACCCACTTGACACCCCAAACCTTCCTTTTTATTACATACGCTATCCTCAAGGTAGAACCTGGATAGCCCCAAGGGCAGGGTATTTATTTAAAAAGTCAAATTTTACTTTTAATTTCAACATGCCCAGGTACTGGAAAACTCTTACATTCATTTTTCACTATTTCAAGGCCTATCTCTCCCATTTGCTGATATTGGGATAACCTTAAAACATCTTCTAAGTGTAACTTCCAAAAGCGAGAAGATAGAAATATGGAGTTTGGTGCACCTGGACTCACAATTTAAATTCACAACTCATGGTGAAGACAGATTTAAAAGTGTAAGCCTGAAAATTACCCATTTAAAAAGTTGTAATTTCCTTACTTTAACTGTTCTGTGCCTCTGCTTGTCTCTGAATAAACGTTTGAGGTAGATGACAGCTGGGCTTTGTTCATTCCCTCCAGAAGTGACACACAAAGGAGGCTTGTGTGTGATATTTGCATGCATATGGCCCATCACCAGGCTGATGGTTTATTCCTGGGTTAGATGGGAGGGAGGAACTGACACTTACTCCTGAATAGGAATGTGCCTCTCCCCACAGAACAGGCTGCATAACCCCCTGTAGAGTATCTGGACCCAGGAAAGGAAGGACAGGGACATTGAGGACTTTCAAGGAGGGCCTAGAAGTGTCTCCAACCTTCCAGAATCAGGGTACCAAAGTATAATTAGTGGAACCCAAACCCCCAAAAAAACAGATCTCTTCTGGTACCAAGGACACTCTGTCAGGAAGAAAGACTGTTGTGCTGCTTCTTTCCTGCAGTGAGTAGGACTGGACTTGCTCTCTATATCCTTGCACCTAAGAATCTCCAAGGGCTTGTTGGCTTGTCCCCTGTTCTTCTGCAGTCTCAGGGGCATCAAAGACCGCTTGCAACTCTCCTGGTGCTGCTGGACTCTGCCATCTGTGCACCCCACCCTTGTCTAAGGTGCCTGCTCCTCTCCTGGGCCTCAGAAGTGAGTTCTGCGACTAGAACCTGCAAAAAGTGATGCATCTCCCCAACTGTGGGAGAAAAACTGGTGTGTCACTCATCAACGTTGGCGCAGTGGCTGCCTGACAACATCGGATTCACAAACTCCAAGGCCCAATGATGAGGCTCTGCATAGCCCGATGACGATGCATCACGATCACTTCCACAGAGCCTGATGGCATAAATATTGTCCCATCACGTCCTTGCCTTCAACACATTGCTCCACCAAAGGTACTGTTTCAGCAGGTCCTGCTTGGGATCTCTGGCTGCCTACCCTCCATCTCGGTTGGCCTGGATTTTGGAATTGTACCGGTTCCTTACGTCATCACATAGCCTTTTGACCGCTATTCACTTTTAATCACTGTTTTCATATTTAATATTTATAAATTCATATCTCAACTTCTATACATTGGATTTTTGTTAATTTGGTCTTGGTTTACTCAGATAAACATTCTCTATTTTTCTGAACTGGTGTGGAGCCTTTTTGTGGTGTTTTCAGTGAACTAATGTATTTTAAGTGTGTTTCACAAATACTTTACATGTTGTCTCTATAGTTAACCCTGATTTGTCGGTGCCCAGCTACCAGAGGGTCAGCACAGGTTAATTTGGGGTGAGTATCTGACTTACCCCGTCTAGTATTGTAGTCTCTACTTGGACAGGGTTCCTACCTCTGCCAACTAGAGACCCAATTACTAAGAGGTTTTCTGAGTTCAAGAGATGCAGTTCCACTCCTTCTCATCCAGCCAAGATTACAGTAGGCAGCTGGCTGGTCAGCAGAGTAGGGCAGCCCTTCAGAGCAGCATCCCAGCTGAATGGCCTTCTTCCTGACAGGGTATCCACAGGTGCAGAAGTGTCCTTAAGTGGTGGTGTCTGAGGTTCAGTATATATACCCATTTGTTTGTATTGAAAGGAGAAGCTTCTAGAGGCAGGCCTTTGAAAATCACATGCACCCTACCTTCTCTCCTGGGCTTCAGACTAACTACCCTTTGTGATGAGACAGAACAAAGCCTATTCAAGTGTAAGTATGGCTGGGCCCAGCTTGGCCCTCCCATCCTACCAGTGAAGGCCCATCCACACACACCTAAGCACACCATTGTGTGTGGCTGCCTAGGAGGAATATACGAAGCCCCACTGTCAGCTACACCCAGTCATATGACCAAGAGACAGGCTGCAGGCACCAAATGGTTAAGGCAAGAAGATATCAATTTCCTAAAAGTGGCATTTTCTGAATTGTACTTTAAAATTCAACTTCACCATAAATAAGGATTTTTCATTACATTTCCAAAGACGCCAAACATGAACTGATAACCGGTTGCCATTTGGAAATTACAGCTTATTAAATGTAATAAGTTAACTGCAATGTTATCCTAAGGGATAGGAAGGCCTTGCAGTAGGGAAAAACAAATGTAAGAGTTTTTCACTGCTGGGGCATGAAGAACATAAAAGTACATGTTCTACTTTTTAAATACATTGAACACTTCCCTGTGGGCTGTCCAGGAAATAACATATGTGTGACTTATATGTGTTTAAAGGATGTTTTGGGCCTGGTAAAAGGCTGATTTTGCCAGGTCAAAATGGTGGTTTAAAACTGTACACCCACTGGCTGCAATAGCAGGCCTGAGACATGTTTAAAGTGCCAACGTAAGTGAGTGTCATGATCGGTGATACAGACCCACTAGTAGCATTTAAATTACAGGCCCTTGGCACAGGTAGTGCCAACTTACTAGGGGCTTAAAATAATAAAATATGCTAATTGGGTATAAGCCAATGTTCCCATGTTTTAAGGAGAGACACAAGGACCTTAGCACGTAGACCCTCATTACAACCCTGGCGGTCGGTGTTAAAGCGGCGGTAATACCGCCAACAGGCCAGAGGAAAAAAAAATGTTTATTACGACTATGGCGGAAACCGCCAAAACAGACATCCACTTTAACACTCCGACCGCCACGGTGGTAGAAACAAACACCGTGGAGGGAACCGCCAACAGACAGGCAGAGGACAATGTACCGCCCACTGTATACCAAGGCACCAATCCGCCACCTTTCTCGGGACGGTACCAACGCCATCAAAAGCATGGCGGAAACAGTACACAGAAGGGAAACCACTCACCATTCGACACCCTACGAGGAACCAGGATGCAATGGAGCCCGAGTTACAGGTCCTGCCCGTGCTGGTTTACCTCCTCTTCTACCAGGAGCAGAAAAGTCAGCGGCGACGACCATGGTGAGTACTGCACCTAGCACACAGGGGATGGGGAGGAAAAAGAGAGTGACACACACACATGCAAAACCCCCAACCCCACCCTCACCCACAACACCATACACACAAATACATGCAGCAACATTACATTTACACCCCGTAACCCCCGGGAAGAACGCAAGAAAATGATTGTAACGAGTGTAATCATCGAAAATTCTGATATGGAAACAGGTCCGTAACAGATCATTATATACAAATATGTACAGCAACTACACAAGTCCGGATAGTGTTCCAATCATTGTCTGTGGACCAGTGGTCCCAAAATGCATAGGCGAGGCCCACACATGATACCTGCCTCTAAACGGAGAGAACACTGCTGGGGCATCAGTTTAAAAATAAACAGGCACATCAGGGGGAAGGGGGGGACTCCTCAGCCAGATGATGGGACAACGCCACTGCTCCACGAGGGGGGTCCATGCCCACAGATTGCTCCTGGGGAGTGCAAAGCCACAGTCTCTCAAGTCTCTCAAGTGGGTGGTTTTCCCCTGAATTATCCTGGGGAGTGCAAAGCCACAGTTTCTCAAGTCTCTCAAGTGGGTGGTTTGCCCACTGAATTATCCTGGGGAGTGCAAAGCCACAGTCTCTCAAGTCTTTCAAGTGGGTGGTTTTCCCACTGAATTATCCTGGGGAGTGCAAAGCCACTGTCTCTCAAGTCTCTCAAGTCTCTCAAGTGGATGGTTTACCCACTGAATTGTCCTGGGGAGTACAAGGCCACAGTCTCTCAAGTGGATGTTGTTCTTCACTGGATCTGGAGGGGGCCTAGTGCCCAGAGTGCTTCATCCTGCTAAGGACTGGGGTAGTGGATGTATCTCTCCACTGGTTCTGGAGGGGGCTTGGTGCCCAGAGTGTTTCATCCTGCCAAGGACTGGGGTAGTGGATGCTGTTTTCCACTGGTTCTGGAGGGGGCTTAGTGCACAGAGTGCTTCATCCTGCCAAGGACTGGGGTAGTGGATGCTGTTCTGCACTGGTTCTGGAGGCGGCTTGGTGCCCAGAGTGCTTCACATGGTGTGTGGCAGTTCCCATTCCCGCACATGGGTGTCAGAGTCACGAGAGTTCCTGGGAACAGGTAGCATGATACTCCATGGAGTCAGAGACATACTCCACCCTGCTGTGACTTTGGTGGTACCAATAGTGTTGGTTATGGTGCCTCATGTACTCTGTGCAGGGTCCAGGACGTCTCCGGCTGCCCACTGGGAATGTTGTCCATGTCGGCAGTGGTGGCACTGTCTGTGCACATCGCGGGGCAAGTGGCGGTGGTTGCGGCGGTGTCTGTGGCAGAGATGCTGCCGGTGGTGCATGTGTCAGCACCTGTGGAGGGAAACAGCAGGATGTCTCCTGCAGCCCCGGATGGCTGCCCACTGGGGATGATGGTGGGGACTGTTGCTGAGGCAGCAGGTGTGCAGATGGCGGTGCAGGTGGCGCTGCAGGTGGCGGTGCATGTGGCAGTGTTTGCGGTGGGGTCCACCACCGTAGAGGTTGCTGTTCTGTTTGGCAGAAGGGGTGACACCAGTCCCTCAGCCGGAGGTTCTGTGCACTGAGCTAACTTCCCTTTAGCCTTGTATCCCTTCCCCACATAGGAAGTCGCTGCATTGAGCTTGGCACTGTCCCCTTTTGTCTTGGAGGAGACCTTGGAGGAGACCTTGCTAAGTGGTTGATGCGGCTTTTCCCTGCGGCATGTGGGCCCTTTCTTCACCTTGGCAGGTGGCGGAATAGAGTGATCCTTGGACTCGCTAGGTGGCACACTGGCAGCCCTGATGGGTGCCGCCCACGATGTTAGTAGACTTGCAGGGACCACAGTGCTGGAGGATTTGGTGGCTGAGGTGCTAGGCAGGGATCTGGACATCCTGGCCCTAGGGGAAGGATGGGGGGGAGGTGTAGGGAAGAGGTCAATGTTAGCCAGGAAAAGTTTTTAGACGCACTGGGACGGAAGATGGAGGGGGTTTTGGAGTGGAGGAAGAGGTCGTGGTTGTAGGAGGTGTATGTCTGCTGAGTTTGGGTGAAGGTGTATGGGCTGGAGGCTGTTGTGAGGTGGATGGCTGTGAAGTGGGTGTGTGCCTGCATTTGTGTACTAAGGAGGAGGGCTCACAGACACACTGAGAGAGGACACAGGGTATGTGTGCATGGTAGTGGGGGTGGTGATTGCACATGAATGGTGTGTGGTGATGGGCGTGCCGGTGATGGAGGTAGTGGCTGAGGATGTAGTGCATGCAGGTATGAGTGGAGACGAGACTGGGAGGGTGGAGGAGGACGTGGAGGAGGGGGACATTGTGGAGGTAGTGGATTTTGGCATGTCTGCATGGGCATGGTGCTTGTGTGAGTGCCTGTGGGATGTGTGGTGCTTATGTTTGCAATGTCCACTCTTGTGTGTTGATGAGGATGCATGCTGGTCTGATGGTGTGCTTTGGATAGGCTGAGGTAGAGGGGATTGGGTCTGGGTAGTGGAAGTTGGAGGGGAGAGGCTGGACACAGGGACAATGGCTGCCATCAGTGCTGAGGCCAGAGCCTGAAATGCTCTCTGTTGGGTTGCCACGCCAGAATGAATGCCCTCCAGTTATGCATTTGTTTGTTGCAAATGCCTCTGGACACCCTGGATGGCATTCAAATTGGCTGATTGCCTAACAGTGAGGGATCTCAGGAGGTCAATAGCCTCCTCATTGAGGGCAGCAGGGCTGACTGGGGCAGGGCCTGAGGTGCCTGGGGCAAAGGTGACGCCCATCCTCCTGGGTGAGCAGGCACGGGAAACACACTGAGGGGCTGCTGGGAGGGCGGTGCTGATAGGGGGGAGGTGGCTGTACCTGTTGGTGTGGTGGGCACAGAGGTGCCTGCCCCCGCAAGGGAGCTCCCATCAGAGGAGGAGTCCCTGTCGCTGGTGTCTCCTCCTGTCCCCGTTGTGGAGCTCCCCTCGCCCTCCGTCCCACTGGTGCCTTCAGACTCCATACATTCACCCTCCTGGGCCATGTGGGTTGCAGCTCCCTCCTGCTCCAGTGCCAATGCTCCTCCGCCAGATGATGCAAGCGCACACAAGGACAGGGTGACAAAACAAAAAGGGGAGGAAAGACATAAGAGACGCATGGTCAATGCTTGCAACACCACTACCGTTGGCGGACACAACACACAGGGAGCAGCCCTATGCACTAGCCCATGCACTAACAGTTCAAGGCAAAAGCACATGCCCATGGGGGACTCTGCCTAGACCGATTTGATGTATGGCTGGAACCCACAGGGGTCTGACTAGGTGTAGAGGGCCACTACCACTTTTGGGTTTGGAGTGCCACTGAGCCTGCCAAACAATGGATCTACCTTGGCACGTTTGCAAGTGGGCTTAGGGGAACCCACAGCCCACTTCCCCCACCCAGAAACCTCATATTGCGCGCAGAGTCAGCTGAATGTGACTGTACTTACCCCCTTATGGCTGCTGTGATGCCCTCAAGCACCCATCCAACTCAGGATATGCCACCACCAGGATCGGGTACATCAGGGGGGTTATGGTGCGACGGGCACCCCTTCCACATTGGGAGGCCATCCCCAGCTAGGCCTCTGCCATCTTCTTGCTCCAGCGGCGCAGGTCCTCCCTTCTTATGCGCCAGTGGGTGCTCCGTCTATGGTAGACCCCCAGGGTCCGCACTTCCTTGGCGATGGCACACCAAATACCCTTGGTATGACGCTGACCTAGAGGAAAAGTGAAGTAAGAAGGAATGTTACTCCCCCATCTGGTTCTTCTTACTCATTGGCTACAAACCTCCCACCCTGGCCCTGGAAAACATACACTGACCATCCTCACATGCTGGCCTTTGCCCCCGTATCTTCCATCCATGCCACTCCATACATTCAGGTGCCATGCATCATGCTCACAGTGGACTCACCTGTTTGTCTGGAGGTCTGTAGAGTAGCGTGTACTGGGGGAGGACCCCATCCACCAGCTTGTCCAACTCCTCCGCGGTGAAGGCAGGGGCCCTTTCCCCAGACACTGTAGCCATTGTCGCTTCCAGACTCAGGTCACAGCAACACTTGCAGTGTAGATCCTCTCCTGTTGAAGGTCAGGTATCAAGTGAGTGAACAGATAGAAAATGGAAGTCACGTCCGCGGCGGTGTGTACCATCACCACCGGCGTACATCGTCATTGGCTCCTGGAACCCATAGGGCCCAATGATAACTAATGCTGATTTGTGCTGCGTTCTTCTACCGCCTACCGCAATGCTGCACAACGCCAGCGCAGTTACCTCATTTCCCCTTGTCCCTCCTTACAGGTTAGGCAGCCGCCATTTCAGGGGGGCACATGGCAGGGCAACTAACTGCGTCGCAGCACTTTTGGCCAGGAATATGGACAGACAGAGCAACACAACTATGACAATACGATTGTTCTAAAAACCCTTGTGAAACATATGTGGTGTTTAACCTTCTGCTCACCCTTCTCCTCCATAGGGCACTTCCGCTGGGGCAGGTGATGAGATGGCGTCATCCGGACCTGTCGACAATGGAAGACAGACAAATCAGTTTTTTACCTACAGACTTGATCGTGCCACTATCCAAGAACTGTGTGCCCACTTGGAGCCTGACCTGATGTCAGTTATCTGTCATCCCACAGGAATACCCCTTCTAGTCCAGGTCCTGTCAGTACTCCATTTCCTGGCTAGTGGGTCCTTTCAAACAACAGTGGCCATGGCATCAGGGCTGTCACAGCCAATGTTTTCTAACATGTTGTCTAGAGTGTTGTCTGCCCTGCTGAAACACATGCGCAGCTACATCGTTTTCCCTCAAGAGGATGATTTGCCTACAGTGAAAGGTGACTCCTATGCCCTGGGACATATCCCCAACTTTGGTGCCATTGATGGTACACATGTGGCATTTGTCCCCCACCGCAGGAATGAACAGCTGTACAGAAACCGTAAAAGCTACCATTCTATGAATGTGCAGATGGTGTGTTTGGCAGACCAGTACATCTCCCATGTGAATGCCAAATATCCTGGTTGAGAGCATGACGTTTACATTTTGAGGAATAGCAGCATCCCTTATGTGATGGGACAACTCCAGAGGCACCGTGTGTGGCTAATAGGTGAGCCCAAGGTCCCAACACAGTTGACATAGGTGTCTGGGAATGGGAGAAATCCCAGTGACGAATCCCAGGACAAGGGCAGAGGAACGCTACAATGAGGCACATGGGTGAACTAAGGGGATAATAGAACGCACCTTTGGCCTCCTGAAGGCCAGATTCCGGTGCCACCATCTGACAGGTGGCTCCCTATTCTACTCACACAAGAAGGTGTGCCAGATCATTGTGGCATGCTGTATGTTGCACAACCTGGCTTTGCGACACCAGGTGCCTTTTCTGCAGGAGGATGTGCCTGATGTTGATCTTGTGGCAGCTATGGAGCCTGTGGACAGTGAAGAAGAGGAGGCAGAAGAAGAAGATATAGACAACCGGAACAACATCATCATGCAATACTTCCAGTGAGACACAGGTAAGAGACTGGCACTGCTCCTCTCATATCATACTACTGTTGGACATTGTCTGAATCTGCCATTTCACCTCTGTGTATGGACCCTGACATGTCACTTTGACTTTCCATTTCACAGATCTGGGTACCACTTTCTGCCTTCTGCTATGTTTACTGATGCCCAACAACTGAAATGAACATTGACATTGCTATATTTCTGTGAGGTTGCAATTACACATTTGTGAAAGTACAGACTAACTCCAGATTGTTTTGTGATTCAAGGGTGTTTATTTATGTGCTAATAAGTGGAGGGGGCTTGAAATGGGCTGGGGTGATTGTGGAGTGTGGTGCGTAGATCGAATGTGGAAGGTTGACATTCGATCTACGAGACGGGGGTACGGGAGGTGGCGGTTGAAATGAAAGCAGTCGGGATGAACGGAGCGGTTCCGACATTGCTCCTGTAATGTACCCACATTATCTAGGAATAAAATGATTACCTGTTACTGCCGGTCTCCGTCTTTATAGTGGTGACGAGGCGGGCAGGAGCGATGTCGGAGGTGAGGATCGTGCTTTTATTTTCGGCGATTTTCTGGCTGCTGGTGCTTTCATAACTTAAGGGGTGGCACATTAAGTACCTCTTGATGTCCAATGGCGATTTTCTGGCTGCTGGTGTTTCCATAACTTGAGGGGCGGCGCATTAAGTACCTCTTGATGTCCTGTATTGGCAAGATTCCTGTTTTGGGAAAAATATCTGCAACTACGCCAGGAATTATGGGTTGGAGTGTGCCCAAATTACTCTAAAGAGTGAACAACACCGTTGAGGCAGCCATTTTGAAGTGGTTTGGAGATCTTTTTAATCTTTATTGAGTAACACGGTGATAGGCACACCTGTGTGCCTACAAATAGCAAATTAGCAGCCATCTTTAAGGAGTAGACCTCGTGCATGCAAATATGGTCTACAATTACAAGGAACTAGGCACGCTTAGTGTGCAATAAATAAAATTACAAGGAATTTGGCACGTTTAATTTGGAATACAGTGATAGGCACACCTTGTGCTTATAATTACAAAAAGAACCTTTATCTATACATTTGACTTGTTGGATGTGCTGGAATTTATTGTGACTGGACTCTGTTTAAAAAAAAAAAAAAAGTGAAAAACTATATTGTTCAACTGCATTCAGTGATTATTGATATAGGAGATTGTTAATTACAGAATGTCTAGTATTCAACCTCCACCATTTTGTTTTTGTTTTAATGAACCAGGAGATCCGCCCATTCAGTGGGAATTGTGGTTGGATTTATTTGAGGCATATGTTGATGTGTTGGAAGAGGGCGAATGTTCACCTGATAGGCACCTGTCATTGCTTAAACATCGTTTGGGCGCTGTAGGGTTAAGGGAATTTAAAAATTTACGACCTGTAGATAATGTGCATGGGGTAGATGTGTATAAATGTGCTCTACAACAGTTACAGGATAGGTATGGCCGGAAAATAAATGTAGTCATGGAAAGATACAAATTTTATTCCAGGGAACAGAAGGCTGATGAGTCCATTGACCAGTATATGGCAGTGTTAAGAGGCTTAGCGGTTACGTGTGCTTTTGACAATATGACATATGACCAAGTTTTGAGGGACCAATTATTAATGAAGACTAAATCTAAAAAAATACAGGAGAAACTTTGGTCTTCTGGGGAAATATCTTTAAAAATGGCTGTTGAAGTGGCGAGGAGCATTGAGATTACCGAAGATTGCATACAAACTATGAGGAGGGAAGTTAAAGATTGTGACAACGTTTGTACTGTAAGTAAAAACAGGGAATGCATGGAAAAAAAGAAAAAAATAGTTGCCCGGGCTGGTAGTGGGGACAACAAATCTGGGGATAACAAGTCTAGCATGTACAACAATACTAAAGTGTGCTTTAGATGCAGCGCCAGTTTGCATTTTGCAAATTTTAATGGTTGTCCGGCGATTGGGAAAAATTGCAGTGCATGTAAAAAAAAGGGACATTTTGCACCCGTCTGCAGAAGTTTTGAAAAAAAAGTGAGTTGTGTTGTGGAGAATGTGGATGATGATGAGGTTCAGGGAGGAATTCAGAATTTGCTACTAAGCATTCAAGAGCGTAACATTAAGGGAAAAGAGCTTCAATTTCCGAAGTGTTATATAAATATTGACGGTGTACGAGTGGAAGTTATGGTGGACTCGTGTGCGTGGTACACCATAATAGGCAAGTCTCTATTTAATCAGTTGTGGCCTCGAAGGAGTTTACAAAAAACAAAAAACAGTCCTTGTAGTTATTATGGTCATAAAATTGCTATTGTAAGAAAAATACAGGCAGAAATCGAATATGCTGGAAAGAAGTGTGGCAGAAGGAGGGGCAACTATTCTGGGTTGGCCACATATATGTCAATTGGGGTTGAGGTTGGACCCTAATGCTACTCCGCCAGTGTACATTGTGAGTATGGATACGTCGCAGAATGATTTGTATTGTGATATAAAGGTATTATTTCCTACCGTGTATAGTGGTTGTTTGGGAACTATCAACATTTTTAAACATACAATTGTATTAAAGGAGAATGCTGTTCCTATAAGGCAGAAGTTGAGGAATGTTCCCTTGAATTATAGAGAAAAATTGAAGGAGATGTTAAAGGATTTGTGTGATAATGATATTATTGAACCAATTGAGTGCTCCGATTGGGTTTCTCCGATTGTAATTTCGGTAAAATCCAGTGGGGACCTCAGGTTGTGTGTTGACCTGCGGGAACTCAATGATGCAATTAGGATAGATGCATTTCCTTTACCAAATTTGCAGGAATTGATGTCGTCTATTGGAGATGCTACTGTATTTTCAACCATAGACTTGGCGAGTGCGTATCACCAGATACATTTAAGTCCTGAGTCTAAACATTGTACAGCTTTTATTACACCGGAAGGGATGTTCCAGTACATAAGGATGCCGTTTGGATTGGCTAGTGGGTCTGCAGTTTTCCAGAGGGAATTGTCCAAAATACTTTCAAATGTTAAGGGGGCAAAGGTTTTCCAGGATGACATTTTAGTATATGGTCGCGACAGAATTGAGCATGACCGGAACTTAAAAGCAGTATTGCAAGCACTGAGTGACTATGGATTAACTGCTAAGGATCAAAAGTGCAAATTTGGAGAGAGCCATGTGGAATATTTAGGTCATATAATTTCTAAGGGTGGTATTCGACCTAAGGTTAGTAACATCAAAGCTATTAGTGAGGCTCCAGAACCAAGGTGCAAGGAACAATTGTTATCATTTTTAGGCCTAGCAGAGTTTTATTCTCGCTTTGTGGAAAACTTTGCATCCAAGGTGGAGAACCTCTGTGCCTTGCTGAGGAAAAATGCGACGTTCTGCTGGACAGAGATACATTCCAATGAGTTTTCGACTATAAAGGAAGAAATTGTCAATGCATCTTGTCTCAAATCGTTTGATGAAACTGCTGAATGTACTATAGCAGTAGATGCTTCCGCATATGGTATTGGTGCGGTTTTGTCTCAGAAGAAGAAAGGAGACACATGGGTGGTCGCATATGCTTCTCGTACACTGTCTCAAGCAGAGAGGAACTATTCTGGAATTGAGAAGGAGTTATTGGCCGCTACGTGGGCTGTGCAACGATTTAGGATGTACATATGGGGCCAAATTTAAAATTTGTACGGTTAACAAACCTCTGATTAATATTTTGAGCACGGTAGGGGGAAGGAACCTCACTCCTAGGTTGGCAAGGTTGGCTTCGAAATTACAAATGTATCACTTTGAGATTTTGCATCTTCCAGGGAAAAGTAATTGTGTGGCAGATGGGTTGTCTCGGTTACCACTATCGCATAGTAGTGCAGAGGAAATTGATGATGGAGGTTGCGATGTTGCGTTCACTTATAAGGATGTTATGTTTCTGCAAAATGGGAGTGTGCATGACAATTTATCTGAATGTTTGTGGATGAGAGAAATGCAGAAGGATGAGGTTTTGTTGAAAGTGAAGGAGTTTATTTTAAAAGGATGGCCATCAGAACGTAGTTTACGAGGCGAGAGCAGAACATTTTTGAAGATTAAAGAGGAATTGTCTGTGTCGAATGACATTATATTAAGAGGTGATAAAATTGTGCCTCCCTATGGTATGCTGTGGTATCCTAGGAATCTGAGTGCGTGCGTGTCCGGCATGAGACGAAGGTGAGAATGTTGTGTTTGCTAGAGATGCGGCTTGTGGAATGTGAGAGCGACAGTTGAAGGGGAGAGAAGAGGACGCTGGTTGGTGTAGGGCTAATCGTTTGGCGTATTACCTAAATAAATCATCACCACTTCATCTAACCTTTGGTGTTGTTCGTGACTACCTCTCTACCGCCCTTCTTACATTGGCGACGAGGTGAAAGTGGAACTGATTGGTTTCTGTGGAGTCTGCGGAAGGGGAACGGTAGGCAGCTCTGGATTAATCTCTGTTGTACTAGCGCCAAGAGCCCTGACAACACGTCTGTGGATCTTCGTGGATCTTCTCTGTCAAGTTGTTCACGCCCAGGTATTTTATTTCATGCTGGCGTGTTTATTTTATTTTATTTGGCTTCAGTTGCCCTTCGAGTTTCGGCGCGCGAGAGCCAAACGCGCAACCCTAGCAACAGCAGCCATAGAAATAACGCGTCTCGAGCTAGAGGTTTATACGCGCAACCCTAGCAACAGCAGCCTTAGAAACAACGCGTCTCGTGCTAGAGATTTATATCTCGCCAGGAACTCACGCGCACCCCGACAACAACAATTTTTGACGCTCATTGACATCTTGTGTCATTTACTGAAGGCTGTATGTTCCTGTTTATTTCTCTGCAATTTAGGTAGTCACGTTTCTGCAATAGAGGGTTCATCATTGATTTCAGTGCCACTTCTTAATTCAGGTTTAATCAGCTTTAATTAATTGCTTGCCCTTTTAAACTATTTAAAGTTACTTTGTCTCAACCTGCCGATTGTGGAGTTGTCTTTCACTAGTCATCATGCAGAATGTTCCTGCTGCACCGTTTTTTTTAACATCTCCTGGTGACCCACCCATATCATGGCAAAAGTGGAAAAAGGTTTTTAACAACTATGCTAGGGTGTGTGGCACTTCATTAAGTGCTGAAAGGAAGACTTCACTTTTAATGCACTGTTTTGTCACTGAGGGCCAAGAAGTCTTTGAAAACCTTCCTGATCTTTCAGATACAGACTCTACTGGCCTCAACGAATTTGATATTTGTCTAAAGAAACTGGACCTGCATTACTTACCAAAAGTAAGTACAGTTCTTGAAAGATACCAATTTGGAAAAAGGATGCAACGCCAAGGTGAAACAATGGAACAATATATTACTGAGCTGAGAAGGCTTGCTTCTACCTGTGCTTTTGGAAATTCTTATGAGGAACGTTTGAGGGATCAATTCATGCTTGGCTGCTCCTTGGAAAAAGCAAAGGAGAGCATGTGGCAAAAGGACAACCCATCTCTAGATGAGGTTCTAGTGTTGGCTAGAACCTGTGAACACTCCAAGAAATGTGTTGAGGTACTTCGAAAAGACTCTACTGTATTTGACACAACAAGGGATGAAGGAGCGTCGGTGAAAGTGATACATTGCAATAACACTGACAGTAAAGTTGGTGGAGAATCAGTAAAGTCAAAGAAAACATTTACTGGGAAGTGTTTTAGGTGTGGGAATGTTGGTCACATGGCCAATAACAAGGAATGTCCTGCCTGGAAAATACTCTGTAGGAACTGTGGTAGAGTTGGTCATCTTGCTAAATGTTGCAGGGTGAAGAATAACACAAAGAAAATAAGAGAGGTGTGGTGTGATGGTGACACAGATGGTGCTGAAGCAGTGAATGTCGTTCAGGTTCTACAAACTAGTGTTGGGTCTTTTGACGGTCCTGTAGAGTCAATCTTGGTTAATGGTAAATCCCTCAAAATTTTATTTGATTCCGGGGCAAAACTTACTTTGATACCTAAAATATTTTATGATCAGTATTTAAAGGGGACAGTCGACTTGTTGAAACCTGATGTGTTACCTAAGGGTTATGGTGGCGAGCCAATCAAGTTGTTGGGTTACTTTTGGGGAACGGTAGAGTTTAGGGAGCGTGTCATTCCAGCAAAAGTGTACGTCTCTGTAAAAGGAGACTCTTTAATTAGTTGGTTTCATCAACGTGATCTCAGAGTTTTGCTTGATCCAAATGAAGACCCACCTGTTAGGCTGAAGGATAACCACACAGTTCAGTCTGTTACGGAAGATGTGGGGGTTTGGGTGAAGGAGTTTCCAGATGTGTTTAGCAAGAAAGTAGGCTGTCTGAAAAACTATGTACACAAAATTAGGCTAAAGCCTGGTGCACAGCCGAAGGCAGCGAAAGTGAGAAATGTACCTCTGTTGGTGAGGGATAAGATGAAAGCTGAGATCGATAAGCTCATCATGAATGGGATTATTCAAGAGGTTGAGGCTTCAGAATGGGTGGCACCAGTTGTTATGGCAAGGAAGTCCAACGGCGAAGCTAGGCTCTGTGTTGATCTGAGAGATCTAAACAAGTCAGTCATCATAGACCACTATCCTCTTCCAAATATTACAGAGTTGTTGTGTTCGCTGTGTGGGGCAAGTCACTTCTCAACCCTAGATTTGACCTCTGCTTACCATCAAATTAATTTGCATAATTCTTCCCAGGAACTTACCACTTTTATAACACCTTTTGGCCCATTCAAGTTCTTAAGAATGCCGTTTGGGTTGATTTCTGCAGCATCTGTTTTTCAGAGGGCCATGGAAAGGATTTTGAGAGGCATGGAAGGGGTGAAAGTATATCAAGATGACCTTTTAATCACAGGGACTAATCTAGCAGAACACAACAAGAGACTGAGGATGGTTTTAGAGAAGCTACGAGACAATGGCCTGACTCTCAAAGCTGAGAAGTGTAAGGTAAATATTCCCAATATTGAGTACTTAGGTCATGAGATTTCGGTGAAAGGAATTCGCCCCAAGGAAAGTTTAGTCAATACTATAAAAAAATTACCCAGTCCACAAAATAAAGAAGAACTTGTAAAATTCCTAGGCATGGCGGAATTTTATAATAAGTTTGTCCCACGCTTTGCTGAAAGAACTTATTACATGAGACAATTGTTAAAGAAAAAAGCAGAATTTAAGTGGGCTCAGGTATGTGAAAAGGAGTATCGGGACATCAAGGTGAGCTTAGATAAGGCAGCAGATTTAGGGAGCTTTGATGCACACGATGAGATTATTGTGATGACTGATGCCAGTTCTAAGGGTCTTGGGGCGGTTTTGTTACAGAAAAAACATGGTCAAATGAGGACTATTCTTTTTGCATCCAGATGTTTGAAGGGAGCTGAATTCAATTATTCGGTTGTTGAAAAAGAGGCGCTTAGTGTCTTTTGGGCAGTAAGAAAACTGAGGAAATTTTTGTGGGGACATAGATTTCAGATTGTGACTGACCACAAACCTCTGGTAGAGGTATTTACAAAAAAAGGAATAGAGTCGATCTCACATAGAATCAGGAAGTGGGTAGTAGCATTGCAAGAATTTGTATTTGTAATCTCTTATATGCCGGGGACATTAAATGTTCAGGCTGATTGTCTGTCGAGGTTGTGTCCAGACACGGGAAAAGATGATGAGATCATTGAAAGAGGGTGTTTTGCGGACATTGTAGCTGACGAGGAGATAAAAGTCTGCGTTGTCACTGAGGGAACAATCTCAGAATCAATGTGGCTGGATGAATTGTCGAAAGACGTCACGTTGCAGGATGTAGTGAGAAAAATTACAAATGGTTGGGGTGTCAAAGAGAAACTGTGTGAAGAATTAACAGGTTACTGGCAGGTCAGGAATGAATTGTCCGTAGTTGGTGGGTTATTAATGAGAAGCAGCAAGTTGGTTCCACCAACTAGCTTGAGAAAGAATCTTATTAATTTTGCTCACTCAAGCCACTTGGGCATCTCCAAAACAAAGGAGAGATTAAGGAACGCCTACTGGTGGCCTGCCATGGACATCATGGTGGAAAGGGAAGTGAGGAACTGCTGTGAGTGCGCTTGTTCAGATAAGGTATTAAAGTATAGGGTTCAGTCCATGGTCATACGTGAAGAATCTTCCGGTCCCTGGGTTGACAGAGCCTTGGACATTTTAGGTCCAATTAAACTGAAGTCTGTTGACCGGTATATTTTAGTCTGCATTGACATGTTCTCCCGTTGGCCAGAAGTCAGATTTGTGAATTCGGTTGAATCAAGAGACATAATTAATTTTCTTGATGACCTGTTCGAAAGAGAGGGCTTTCCCTCTACTTTACTGACCGACAATGGAGTGCAGTTTGTTTCTGATGCAACAGAGTCCTTTTTAAGAGAAAGGAATGTGGTTCACAAAAGAACTGCTCTTTATCACCCAGAGTCTAATGGTGTTGTTGAGCGCTTTATAAAAGTGCTGAAACAAAGCATGCAATTAGCACTTATTAATAATATTGAGTGGGAGGGTGAAATAAAAAAAAAGGTTCAGGAGTATCGTTTGACACCACATTCCACTACAGGGGTGACTCCTTTTCAGTTATTCAAAGGTAGAGTTCCTTACAGTGAGATTTAACCCAGATGGGTTAATGAGAAAAGAAAAGAGGTCAGTGATCAGGTTGATAGCATTGAAGGTTGGAGAGAGAGAGAGAGAGAGGTGAAAGAGAGAAGAAAGTTGAGGTATGATCAGCGAAAAGCTGTTAAAAGAACTGTATTACATGAAGGGGATTTTGTTAAGATAAGATCTCCAAGGAAGGAGGGAAAACCATCCAAGTTCAAGGGTCCATTTAAAGTCATAAGACTGTTTAGGAATGCAGTGAAAACAGAAGATCATAGGATATGGAATCTGAATAGGGTGGCTAAGTGTTTGGGACCTGATGTAGAAGTTCATGACTCTCAAGGTATCTCACTGGATGTTCCTGCTCAAGATATCTGTATCACTCCAGGTGTTACTAAAATACGAGGCCCAGCTGAAACTCGACCAAAAAGGAATGTTTCAAAACCATCATGGTTCAGGGACTATGTAAAATGAACTGTGAAATGAACTGTGTTATGTGACATCTTTATGGACTTTGTGATGTAATGTTCGTTCAATTTGTCTTAGTTTATAAGCAATATTAATTGTTCAAGGGCAATGGGTAGTTTGTATTTTAGTTTTGTTATTCTGATATGGGGAAGGTGGTGTGGTATCCTAGGAATCTGAGTGCGTGCGTGTCCGGCACGAGACGAAGGTGAGAATGTTGTGTTTGCTAGAGATGCGGCTTGTGGACTGTGAGAGTGACAGTTGAAGGGGAGAGAAGAGGACGCTGGTTGGTGTAGGGCTAATCGTTTGGCGTATTACCTAAATAAATCATCACCACTTCATCTAACCTTTGGTGTTGTTCGTGACTACCTCTCTACCGCCCTTCTTACATATGCGTGATACCATTGTTAAGTTGGGACATGAAGGTCATGGTGGCATGGCAAGTACCAGGAGGAAGATCAAATAAGTTTTTTGGTGGCCGGGGTTAGATGGTATGGTAGATCGTTGGGTAAGAGAGTGTGGTAAGTGTGTATTCAGTGACAAGTCTGTGAAACCATTAGAGGTACCATTACAGTTGGTTGAGTTGCCAGATGGCCCGTGGCGCAAAGTTGCAATTGATTTTATGGGTCCGTTTGTTAACTTACCGTGCTAAGGAAGGGTATGCGATTGTCTTAGTTGATTATTTTTCCAAATGGACAGAGGTTCGTATGGTTGGCAATGTAACTACTGATGCTGTGATCCAATTCTTAAAAGATGTATTTGCGAGGGAAGGAATTCCTGAAAACTATTGTTTCGGACAATGGTGTACAACTTACTTCTGTTAAGATGAGTTCCTTTTTGAAGATCTGTGGGGTAAATCATGTGAGGGTGTCATTATACCATCCTGAAGGTAATGGTCAGGTTTAGAGGTTCAACAAGGTTATAAAGGACACTATACAATTAGCTTTAGAATCTAATTTGTCTTGAAGGAGGCCATCCAAAATATGTTGTTATCAGACAGAATTACGCCACATTCAGTTACTGGGAAAACACCTTTTGAGTTATTGAGGGGTTGGAAACCATCTTCTAAACTAATCCCTTGGTGGTTGATGAACAGAAGGCAAGGAAGTTTTGGTGGGGGGGACTTTAGCTCTGTGAAAAATCGGGTGCAAGAGTATCAAAACAAAGTTTTAAGCAAAATCAATAGTGGAGAAACTATGCCAAACTTGGCAGTTGGACAATACGTACGTGTGAAAAAGTTTGGGCTAATAAATAAAGGGAATGCGAGATGGTCACGCCCTATGAAAGTGGTGAAAGTATTGAATGGTGCAGTTCAGCTTGAGGATGGAAGAGTACGTAATTTGCGGCATATGAGTTTGTTTAAAGCAAGTAACTTTCCCCAGGAATCTGTGTGTGAAGATTTTGATGAAGAGAGTGGATATTTGTGGGGATACGAGGATGCGCGGTCAGACAGAGGTGAAGGAGGTGGTGAATCCCGTGGTCTTGAATCCAGGAATCGGGAGGATGACGTGATACCTATTTGTAAAAGTTTGAGAGAAAGGAAATTACAAAGGCATTTCAATGAATTCGTGATGGGAAGTTAACGAAATGGGAATGCTTCCAATTAAATGTAAAAATATCATTTTCTTTAGAGGTACATGTATTATGTATTTTCTCTTATATGTATTTTCCCGATTTTAAGTATGTTATTTGTTTTTGTTGTTGTTAATAAGAGGGGAAGATGTGTGGTGCATAGATCAAATGTGGAAGGTTGACATTCGATCTACGAGACGGGGGTTCGGGAGATGGCGGTTGGAATGAAAGCAGTCGGGATGAACGGAGCGGTTCCGACATTGCTCCTGTAATGTACCAGCATTATCTAGGAATAAAATGGTTACCTGTTACTGCCGGTCTCCGTCTTTATATGGAGGAATGTCCATGATAGAGTCCAGTCTCTTGGTATCACAGGTGCATTGTCCAAGGGGGCATGGGAAGTGGAGTAAAAGCAGTTCAAAGTTATCAGGGTGACAAAGAGGGACAAAAGGGTGACAATTAGGAGAGTGATATTTCCTGGTGGGGGTCTTGGCAATGTTCTCTGTCTTGTTCCTGGATCTCAGGGACCATTTGTGGGGTGGTTCTCCTTCTGCAGGGGGTGGGGTGCTGGTGGCCTGTTGGTCCTGTGGCGAGACCTCCTGTCCACTAGCAGAGGTGGAGGGCTGTTCATCGTTGAAGCTAGTGTCAGGGGCCCGTTTGTGTGCCAATGTGTCCCTCATGGTGTTGGCCATGTCTGCCAGGACCCCTGCAATGGTGAACAGCGTGTTGTTAATGGACTTCAAGTCCACCCTGATTCCCAGGTAGTGTTCCTCCTACAGCCGCTGGGTCTCCTGAAACTTGGCCAGTACTGTGCCCATGATCTCCTGGGAATGATGGTATGCTCCCATGATGTTGGAGAGTGCCTCCTGGAGAGTGGGTTCCCTGGGCCTGTCCTCCCCCTGTTGCACAGCAGTCCTCCCAGTTTCCCTGTTGTTCTGTGCCTCTTTCCCCTGAACCGTGTGCCCACTGCCACTGACTCCAGGTCCCTGATTGTCTTTGGTTTGTGGGTTTGCCTGGGGTCCCTATAGTGGTGGACACACTGCTGATTGACGTGTCCTGGGGACAGAGGAATAGGCCCGCTGGGTGGGTGCTGTGGTGGTGTTTCCTGCAGGGGGAGGTTCAGTGGTGGTTTGTGACAGTGGCAGAAAAACCGACTGTCCAGAGGTATCTGATGGGCTGGGCTGGTCGTCTTGATCCAGGCGTGCAGAGCTGCTGTCATCACTGTGGGCCTCTTCTGTGAAGGGATTGGATATGTCTGGCACCTCCTGTCCGGTGACGTTGGGTAGGGGTCCCGTTGGGGGTGTAAATGCATAGTTTTTGTATCTGTGTGTGCCATCTTGTGCATTGGGTGAGTTACCCTCTACTCCTGTGCTTGCATTATTGTGTTTGCCCTTGTGTGATTAGTGATTTTGGGGTCTGGGTTAGTATCTGTACTGGGCATGCTTTGGTGATGGGGGCCATGCATAGGTGTTGCATGCAGGGCTTGGTATTGGGAGGGGAGGGTTGTGATGGTGGGGCATATGTGAGGTGTTGGAGTAATGGGGGTGAGAGTGGGGGTATGTGATGGCATGCAGGTAGGGTGGGGGGAAAAGGTAGCAACGGTTTTCCTTACCAGAGTCCAGACCTCCTGCTACTTCTGCGAGGCTCTCAGGATGCATTATTGTCAAGACTTGCTCCTCCCATGTTGTTAGTTGTGGGGGAGGAGGTGGGGGTCACAGCCACTCCTCTGTACTGCTACCTGGTGTCTGGATACCACGGAACGCATCTTCCCCCATAGATCGTTCCACCTCTTCCTGATGTCATCCCGTGTTCTTGGGAGCTGTCCCACTGCGTTGACCCTGTCGACGATTCTCCACCATAGCTCCATCTTCCTTGCAATGGAGGTCTGCTGCACCTGTGATCCAAAAAACTGTGGCTCTACCCGGATGATTTCCTCCACCACGACCCTAAGCTCCTCCTCAGAAAACCTGGGGTGTCTTTGGGGTGCCATAATGTGGTGTGGGTGATGTGTGAGGTGCTGTTTCTTGTGCTGTGTGATGTGTTGTGTTGGTGTGTGTTCTTTGAGGTGCGTGGGTATTGTATGAGTGATGGTGTTGTGTGCCTATGGATGCTGGTGGTGTGTTTGCTATTCTCTCTCTCTGTGCCTTCAAAAAACTGTAGTTGTAAGGGGTTTTGGGTAATGTGGGTGTGTGTTTTATAGTGGTGTGTGTGTGTGGGTGTGGTGTGTGTATGTGTATCAGGTGTGTGTATTTGGAATTGTCCAATGTGGTTGTGTTTTGTAAATGTGTGTGTATTTTGAGCATGGCGGTGTGCACTGCCAATGGATTACCGCGGTTGAAAGACCGCCGCAATGATTCATGGGTTGTGATAGTGTGGGCATAGTTCTGTTGGCGTGAAGGTGTAGGTTTTGGTATCACCAGTTTATCACTGACCTTTGGTGAAGCGGACTTGTGTGAGTGTCTGTATTGTGGCGGATTACGAGATGTGGGTCGTTATACCTGTAGCGGATTTCCGCCAGTGCCACGGTATGTTGGCGGCCTTCATCATGGCGGTAAGCGGGATTTACCACCCGGGTTGTAATGAGGGCCTTAGAGTCCTAAGGCCAGCAAAAAATGAAGTCGACAACACAAGAGGGTTGAAGGTAAAACCTTTGGGGAAAAAACATGTCAAGGATGCCAAGTCAAACAGTAAGTAACTAAGAACTCTTATTTCATACTTTCTTTCTGCAGTCTAGTTCTCTCATAAATAGGTTTTTGCAAGACTGCACTGGATTCAGTGGAGAGCACTGTTCTCAAATCTCTTATACTATTAATAAATGTGTCTTGTTGTTCAATGTTTACTAAAGCAAAAGTGTTACCAGTTTACAATAGCCTTTCCAATTTAGATGTGCTTATTCTCAATCTAGCTACCTTTTTTGGTATCAGTACTGAATATAGTCCTGTCAAATCTATTTTTGTGCTTCCTTAGATGCCACCTGCCACACCTGCTTACGGGCGTAGCAGGTTCTTAGCTCTTGTGGCTTCACCAACATCAAAAAAGGAGAAGGATTCTAATAGCTTCCTTTGTCCTTTAGATTCCCACAGATTCCAGCTTCTGTTGAAAGCAACTCATGAAAAATAGTTTCCTGTTGGCTTCTCGCTCCAAATGACTGGACTAGTTACCTGACAAGAAACCTCAAAGAGAAACCAAACCTGCAGCACCTAGTCAGAGGCCTGATCAGCTTAAGGGCTTTGCTGGAAAAAAGGGGTTTGAGGTCACCTGTGGTTGTCTGGGACAATCATTTTGTTATATTAACTAAAGACTATAGATAGTATGCTCTTACTCCCCTTCATATGTAAAGATTATAGATAGTATGTTCCTACTCCCTTTCACCTTACAAATGTTAGTACGTTTCATCAGCTGACCAGAGAGCTTACCTTAGATTGCTGAGGAGTGGCGGATGAATGAGGGAGTGAAGATCTGAGGAGACTCCAGGATGAGAGGTGGAACAGTGGAAATGTGGAATAAAGGCTAAACTACTGAAACCTGCATTTGTACTTATTGTAACACTGGTGACAAATTGATTTGCATAAGGGGGCAAATCCATCTCTTCCTCTTTGAGATTCTCTACCCTTTAACTACCTATGGGTGCTGACTACCATTCCTGAAGGGACTGTACTATTACTACTAAAAAGCCTGGAAGTCCAATTAACTTTTCAGTACTTCGGTAAAAAGTGACATAGACACTGTTTACCTAGTTGGGTGGAGTAGTTCCATCTTCAGAAATTCTCTTCTAGTAATCTGGCAGCATGAACACTTTGTTCTTTGTTTGTGCTGAGAATCAGTAAGCAAGTTTTAGTAGCCGATTTGCAAATTGAAGGCATGCAAACTGGTATAGCTGTGGTGGAGTACTGGATACAACCTGAGTTAATTTGCTCCATGAGAGACTTTATTACCATCATCCAACTCTGTTCATATTACCTTTCGCCGGAAGGCACAGCTAATCAGGTAGCTTGCAGCAAATCTTTACTGGGAGCTGAGACATTGTAACTCTTGGCTGGTAGGTACAGCTCTCATTTTAGGTTGTCTGTGACGTTCACTGCCAACCTGCAGTGTTTCCTGTCTGCTCCACTCCATTAATATTATCTGACAGGCTTATGTTTACAGCCACTAGGTGAAGTGAGGCACTGAGGGAGTTCTGAGCCGTGGCATTCACTTTTTGGTTGTCGCACCTCTCGACTTGAGTCCTGTCAATTCGCAACAAATTTTGAATGTTGACAGGCACAGCCAAGTCATTTTTGGCCTGTAAACGATGTTCCACCTCTATTTGCAACCACTAGCCGAAGTCAGGCACTAAGGAATTTCCGAGCCGCAGTGTTCGCTGCTTACCCGCCACACCACATCTCGACTGCAATCCTGTCATCTTCTGGCAATCATCATGCACTGACAGGCACAACTGGGTACTCTTCTGCCTGTCGTATTGCCAAGGCTTCGTTTGATTTTATTTATGCATTCTTTGGAAATAGCCATAATGAAATATCTGTCTTAGTCTTCCGTAAAAGACCCCTCCTTCCTGGATGGCTTCTTCCACTTTCCCCCAAAAAGACTAGAGCACATCTCAATCTTCCCTGTGGTGATGTGCACACCTTAAACTTTAGAAAAACTATCGGCATCATAAGTGTGCCAACCTCTTGCTTCCTCCCAGTGACGCACACACATTTAGGGTTTCAGATTTACACCTCAATAGTCTGCAATATTTTTCTTGCTATGTATATTGGATGTGGGCGTCAGTATATTAGAATATATTACCATTAAAATGTTACTTAAACAATGAGTTGGAAACAGGTATTATTGCACCAAGCCAATGTTGAACAAAGGTTACAGTCAAGTTCTATTGTTTCACAAAGTATAAATCATACTGTCTTATTTAATATTATTCTTCACATGTATTTTGGCATCATAATTGTTTAACTCACTTTATAAAATACTATATAGCTATAGTAAATATTATTTTACTCACTTTATAAAATACCTTGAATTAAGCGTTAATAAGAAATGTATGTACTCATACTTAGAATTTCATTTTAATAAGGAGACTTGTATAAATTAGTATAATTATTTAAATTTGTGATATTGTGTACTTGTTGTATTTCCCCCTCTAGTCATGATGGTAGTGACAGGAATGTCGCAACCTGTTTTAATTTTTAATGAAATAGGGGAACCTACCATCCCGTATAAAGAGTGGGTAAAGACATTTGAATCCTACCTAATAGCTACAGGGGGTGAGAACTCTGGCCCAGTGAGGATGCAGTACATTCTACTCCATAACTTAAGCACACATGGCAGGAAAGTTTACGAATCTCTACTTGAACCACAGTTACCGCAAGATGAGGAAGACAAATATGATAAATATAGAATCCCATTTCTTAAATCAGAAACTCCGTTTGAAGTTAACATTGTTTTGGAGTGCCACAAATTTTTCTGCTGTACTCAAGACAAACAGAAAAGTCTAACAAACTATGTAGCCACTTTTAAAGGTTTTGAGTACTTTGTTTAACTTTGGGGATTTGAATGACTCCCTCATTTGTGATTAAATAATATGAGGTATGAACAATATTAACATCCAGGAACAGTTATTGCCAAAGCAACCAGATTTACATGAGCCTTTAGAGATAGCTAAGACAATTGAGCATACAGCTATACACCTGAAAGAAATCAGATCACAGCCCTCTTCTGAACAAGTTTCACTGATTAGGGAAGAGAAATCAGATGTTGAGGTATGCAAGTTAAAAAACTCTGTTTCTCGCCAAAAACGTTATGTTGAAAATGCCAAATTAAAGTGCTACTGTCTTGGGAGTAGCAAATGTTACCCTATGCTAAGCCAGAACAACTACTTGTAGAAAGTGTAACAAGAAAGGTCACTTCTCAAGACTATGCAGGGATATTTCCAAAAATGACAAACGTTATGATAACAAACCTTTGGAGGAGAATTCCCAAGTAGTTAAGAAAATCATTTTACAAGTAAAGGATGAGGATTTACTCCAACCTATCAACTACTCAGAATGGAAGATATACATTAATGGTAATCCAATTAAAGTTGTGGCTGACTCATGTTCCCTTTTTAGCCTAAAAAATGTATCAGATTTTGATGACAAACACGAATGTGACAAATTTGCTGAATCCTTACATAAATCTAAGTGAATACAATAAAGACCCTACTCCATTAGGGGTATATTTAATTAGTGCATAGTGTGCAAGGACTGTTCCATTGTGGGTAATGTGTATTGGGGTGAAGAAGGATCCAATTTGTTGGGTTGGCAATTCCAGAAAGAACTGGGAATTAAACTGAATCCCAACAACCCAGAGCAGGTAATGATAGTTAACCAGTCCATTACTGCTGACCAAATCTGTAATGAATTTCCAGAAGTCTTCAATGACAAATTATGTGTACTAAAGAATTTTCAACAAAAAACTAAATTAAAGCTGGATTCCAAACCAGCTGTATATAAAAATAGACCTATACCACATGTAATGAAAGAATCATCAGAAAAATCAGAGTGATGATGTTAGATTATGTTTAGACTTGCAGGATTTAAATGTTTCTCTGTTCTCTAACTTTCACCCAAGGGTTCTTTCATGTTTAGCGGGATGCCATTCGGGTTGGTGTCTGCTGCTGTCATATTCGCTAAAATGATGTGTCACATTTTGGATGGAGTTCCTAAAACACTATACTTTCAGGACGATGTTTTTATATATGGGACCACGGTGGAAGAACATGATCAACTTTTAAGAATCATTATTAACACACTTAAGGAAACAGGGCTCACATTAAAGAGAGAAAAGTGCCAAATTGGTGTAAATGCAGTTGAGTACTTAGAGGATACCATTTCCAAAGATGGTTTCAAGCTCAAGATTTGCTTCATGGAGGCTGTCAAGAAAGAAAATGCTCCCAGAAATAAAGATGAACTTGAATCATTTTTAGATCTGGCTGATTTCATGGTTAAATATGTTACAACCTAAGAGATTTATTGAAAAACCATGTTCCATACAAATGGTATGAAGACCATAAACTATCGTTTGAAAATGTAAAACAAGCCATTTTGTCAGCACTCTACCTGTGCAATTTGGCACACAATAGAAAAACAATTCTTACAACTGATGTCATTAGTAAAGGCTTAGGCACTACTCTATCTCATATCATAAATGGGAAGGAAAGAATTGTAGCTTTCACCTCTCGGGCCCTTAGCAAGTCAAAGTCTAACTACTCTGTATTGAAAAGAGAGGCCCTAACATGCTTCTGGGCAGTTAAACACTTCAAGTTCTTTCTATGGGGCATACAATGTGATATCTGCACAGACCACAAGACCCATATTCACATGTTTTCAACCAAAGGGTCATACTACAGCACTTCCCAGATTGCCAGATGAGTTCTGGGACTGAAATGCTTCTGCTCTAAAACATAAAGGGCCATATTTATACTTTTTGACGCAAAACTGTGCTAACGCAGTTTTGCGCCAAAAAAATTAGCGCCGGCTAACGCCATTCTGAAGCGCCATGCGGGCGCCGTATTTATTGAATGGCGTTAGCCGGCGTTAGTCGACCGGCGCTACCTGGTGTGCGTGAAAAAAACCCACGTACACCAGGCAGCGCCGGCGTAGGGAAAAATGGCGTTTGGGCGTCCCAAAATGGGGCAAGTCAGGCTGAGGCAAAAAAATCGTCTTAACCCGATTTGCGCCATTTTTTTTGGGCGCCCAGACGCCATTAACATGACTCCTGTCTTAGCAAAGACAGGAGTCATGCCCCCTTGCCCAACGGCCATGCCCAGGGGACTTATGTCCCCTGGGCATGGTCATTGGGCATAGTGGCATGTAGGGGGGCACAAATCAGGCCCCCCTATGCCACAAAAAAATTTACAAAATAACTTACCACAACTTACCTTTTCTTCCCTGGGATGGGTCCCTCCAGCCTTGGGTGTCCTCCTGGGGTGGGCAAGGGTGGCAGGGGGTGTCCCTGGGGGCTTGGGAGGGCACCTCTGGGCTCATTCTGAGCCCACAGGTCCCTTAACGCCTGCCCTGACCCAGGCGTTAAAATCCGGTGCAAATGCAGGTTTTTTAGTCCCGCCCACTCCCGGGTGTCATTTTTGCCCGGGAGTGTAAATCCGACGCAATAGCATCGGAGTCATTTTTTAAGACGGGAACGCCTACCTTGCATATCATTAACGCAAGGAAGGTGTTCACACAAAAAAATGACGCTAACTCCATGAACTTTGGCGCTAGACGCGTCTAACGCCAAAGTATAAATATGGAGTTCGTTTTGCGTCGAATTTGCGTAGAAAAAAACGACGCAAATTCGGCGCAAACGGAGTATAAATATGCCCCAAAATATCCCTGGCAAACAAAATACTGCTGCTGACTTCTTATCAAGAGCTTCTTTAGACATGAAGGAGGATTTTGAAACATTTGGGTATCCGGTCATGGTAACTAACTACTCAGCTATTTCTAATGATGAATGGAGTGCAGCTTGTTTGGAGGATGAATCATTGGTCAAATGTAGGTCACATGCTCTGCATGGTTGGCCAAACAATAAAAAAAGATTATGACATCAAATAGTATTGTGAAATAAGATATGAAATCAATGAGACTAATAACTTCATACTCATGACCATGAAGGTCATCTGGAGATGAGCTTGACCAAGTCATGCATAAAGGAGTTGTACTGGTTCCCTAATATGGATTCCATGATCTAAGTTAAAGTCAAGGATTGCTCCATATATGCAAACAGTGATACATCTAGGACTGTCAACAAGGTCCCCATTTCACCTGTAACCCTTCCTGACAAACCCTGGGAAAAACAGGCTCTGGATATAATTGGTTTATTAATCTTTCAGGTGTGATGACATATTTTACACATGTATTAGTGGATCACAACTCTCACTGGGTGATTGTTAGAATGGTCCACCAAATTACAACAGAGTCCCCCATTAAATTTTTAAAAGGCACATTTTCCACAGAGGGGATACCAACTACCATTATTACAGATAATGGGGTACAGGGGACACATCCGCAATGGCAGATTTCCTTTCACATCTCAACATAGTCCATCACAAAACAGCTTTGTACTGCCCACGTTCCAATTGTCTGGTATATAGAATCAATTGTATGTCAAGGTGTATATACTGACTAGCCACTTGAATGTGGAAATGTTATTCAAGATATGATTTGGGCACACCACACAGCACCTAATTCTATTACTAATGTATCTCCATTCTCTGCATTAAAAGGCTGGAAACCCAGCACCAAGCTATTTCCCTCATGGTTGGGAGGAGGGGACAGATTTGGGCACAGCACCATGTCAGTTAAAAACAAAACTACTCTACACTAAGCTAAATATAAGAATTATTATGACATCAACCAAGGCACAAAGCATCAACTCTGGAAGGTGGGTGATTCGGTGTATGTGGGAAGAGCTGGTATGGATTCTAAATATTTTCAAACCATGCGTATTACTAACATCAAACAGAAGCTGGTTGTTATTAACAATGGGCAATGTTGGAGCATAGACAGACTGGTCAAACATAAACCATCATCCAGGCCCACTGAGGAGGACACCTCAGGATCTAGTTCCATAGTAAACGACACCTCAAGGCAATTTGCAAGAAGAGATACCTACTTGGAAAGGACATCTAGAAGACAAATCCAAGCTCCTGTATGGCAAAATGATTACCAAATGTGCATGTAAATTTCTCCTAATATTCCAAAATAAGCGCCTATATAGCTTAAAGTTTGTAATGTGCACTTGCAAACACTGGCCCTCATTATGACCCTGGCGGTGGGTGATAAAGTGGCGGGAATACAAAATTATGACCATAGGGTGATACCCTCAATAGACAGCCAATGTACCACACCAACCACCAGGGCAGAAACAACAGACACCACAGCGGTAGCCAACAACAGCCAGGCAGAAGTCAAAGTACCGCCCACCATATTAAGACACACGAATCCACCACCTTTACGGAGCGGTACCAATGCCAACAAAAACCTGGTGGAAATAGAGCTCAAAAGTGAAAGGACTCACCATTGGCGACACAGGGAACAACCACACAGCCATGGAACCCGAACTGCAAGTCTTCCCGATGATTTTCTACGTTATGCTCCACCTGGAACACCAATGCCGATGCAGACCATGATGGCAAGTACAGATGCCTAGCACACAAGGGAGGGAGGGAGGAAAATGAGAGTGACACACACATGCACCACACACACCAGACACACACACACCATACACACAACCAGCTATACCAAAAAATAATTGGTCCCTGAAAAACAGCTGAATAATGCAAGGATAACCGGAATTGACTAATTGACTAAACTAACGTGATTGCAATCAGATCAACAACAAAATTAATAATGCGATTCGGTAATGAAACAGATATGTACAAATGTACAAAAAGGGACACTGCCCAGTCCAAAGGGCTCACATGGCCACAGGGCACATTATTATGACCAACTCGAATCCTGAGCACATCCAGATAGAACACTGCAGGGGCATTAGTATGCAAATAGTCAGGCACATCAGGGGGGAACCTCAGCCAGATGCGAGAACAAGCCCACTGGGACTGGATGGGGCAACATGCCCTGTGCATTGTCCTGAGGAGTGCAAGGCCACAGTCTCTCACGTGGATGTCTTCCCCACTGGTTCTGGAGGGGGCAACATGCCCTGTGCATTGTCTTGGGGAGTGCAAGGCCACAGTCTCTCGAGTGGGTTTCTTCCCCACGGGTTCTGGAGGGGGCAACATGCCCTGTACATTGCCCTGGGGAGTGCAAGGCCCCAGTCTCTCAAGTGGGTTTCCTCCTCACTGGTTCTGGAGGGGTAACATACCCTGTGCATTGTCCTGGGGAGTGCAAGGCCACAGTCTCTCAAGTGGGTGTCTTCCCCTCTGGTTCTGGAGGGGGCAACATGCCCATTGCTTTGTCCTGGGGAGTGCAAGGCCACAGTCTCTCGCGTGGGTGTCTTCCCCACTGATTCTGGACAGGGCAACATGCCCTGTGCATTGTCCTGGGGAGTGTAAGGCCACAGTCTCTGGAGTGGGTGTCTTCCCCACTGGTTCTTGGGGGGACAGGCCGCACAGTAGCCCCTGGAGGGTGGACTACATGGCGTCCACCGATGGTGATGGCTGCATGGTGGTGGTGGTTGGGGGAGGCTCCTGGGCAGCCCTTGCACTTACTGATGGCTGCATCCTGGTGTTGTTTGGGGAGGCGCATGGGCAGCCCCTGCACTCACTGATGGCTACACATCCACATCTGGCGTTGAGGGCCCCATGACAGCTGGTGGTGGAGGTGGAGGTGGTGGCGATGTTAGACTGACAGCTTCTGCTGGCATAGAGTTCCTCCTCACCTCCTGTTCATGGTTCGGGGATCCCTTTCCCTTCCTTGCTGGGGTGAATGGTGTTGTCTCCTTCCCTTTCCTCACAGCTGGTGCAGGCTCCTTCCCCTTCCTCACAGCTGGTGCAGGCCCCTTCCCCTTCCTCACTGCTGGTGCAGGACTCTTCCCTTTCATCCTTGGTTGTGCTGGCTCCTTCCCCTTCAGTGTTGTAGGTCTGGTATCCTTACCACCACGAGTAGGTGGTGCTACCACTGTCCCCGTGGACTGTTTGACTAAGGTGCTGGACTGTGTCCTTGATACCCTGCCCATACGTGCAGGACGGGGGTAGGGGCTGGGAAGAGGTATCGTTGGGCAAGGAAAAACCTTTTAGGGACATTGGGGCGGGAGGAGGGAGGAGTAATGGGAGTGGAGGATGAGGGAGTGGTTGTCGGAGATATATGTCTGCTGATTTTGGGTGCAGGTGCATGGGCTGTATGCTGATGTGAGGTGGAAGGCTGCTGGGTGTCTGAGTGCTTGCGTTTGAGTCCTTTAGGAAGGGGGGACAGACACAGTGGGAGAGGACACAGGAGACTCACGCATGAATGTTGTGGAGGTGTCTGCCACTGAGGTGTTTGTTCTGCTTGTTGTGGTAATGCTGAAAGTGGATGTTGATGTAGTGCATGCAGGTGTGAGTGTGGACGTAACTGGGAGGGGGATGGAGGAGGAGGAGGAGGGGGAGACAGTGGAGACAGTGGATGTTGTCGTGTCTGCAATGGGATGTTGTTTGGGTGAGTGCCTGTGGGATGATGTGTGGTGCTTGTGTTTGCCTGTGACACTCTTGGGTGTTGCCTTGTGTGCATGAACATCTGTTTGTGTGCTTAGGATGGGTTGGGGTTGAGGAGAATGGGACAGGGAAGTGGAAGTTGGAGGGGGAACGGTTGAAACAGGGACAATGGCTGCCATCAGGGAGGAGTCCAGAGCCTGAATTGATCTTTGTAGGGCCGCCAAAACACCATGAATTCCCTCCAGGAATGCATTGCATTGCTGTATCTTGGCTGCCAGCCCCTGGATGGCATTCAAAATGGTTGACTGTCCTACAGAGATGGATCTCAGGAAGCCAATAGCCTCCTCACTCAGGGCAGCAGGGCTCACTGGGGCAGGGCCTGAGGTGCCTGGGGCGAGAGAGATGCCCACCCTCCTGGGTGAGCAGGCACAGGCAACTTGCTGAGGGGCTACTGGGAGGGCGGTGCTGGTACGGGGTGGCGGCTGTACCTGCAGCTGGGGTGGTCAGAGAGGTGTCTGCCACCACCAGGGAGCTCCCATCAGAGGAGGTATCAGAGTCTGTGTCATCCCCTCCAGTCCCCGTCGTGGTGCTCCCCTCGCCCTCCATCCCACTGGTTCCCTAGGCGTCAGTGCACTCTGCCTCCAGGGCCCTGTGGGATGCAGCTCCCTCTGTCGCTGGTGCCTCTGCTCCTCTGCCAGATGATGCTAACGCACAAAAGGACAGGATGAAAAAACAAGAAATTTGGGGAGAGAGACAAAGGGTAGACTGGGTCAATGACTGCCCCAACACCACCGTTGGCATACACAGCAACCTCACACACAGCGAACAGGCCTACTCAATATGCATTGAACTACCAGTGATATTGCTAGCCGCCAAGTCATGAGGAGGAGCACACACCACCAACTGCAGCACACCTGGGGCACACGCAGCCCTGTCTAGAGGTGAATACTAACAAGCTAGGTTACCTGCATTTGCCATGCAACCATTACCCTTCAGAGGACCTATGCTGCTATGTCTGGCCTGGCTTTAGGGGCACCCACTAACACACAACCACCACCCAGATACCACCCCACCAGCCATCAGTTGTAATGATACCCACTGTACTCACCCCCTTGTGGCTTCTGTGATGCCCCCAAGTGCCCATCCAGCCCTGGGTAGGCCACCGCTAGTATGCGGGCCATCAGGGGGGTCAGGGTCTGATGGGCACCCGTTACTCGTTTTGAGGCCATCCCCTGCTGGGCCTCCGTGGTCTTCCGTGCCCAGCATCTCAGGTCTTCCCATCCGTTTCCGACAGTGGGTGCTCCGCCTGCCAAAGACCCCCGGAGGCTGCACGTCCTTGGCGGTGGCACACCAAAAATCCCTTCTTTTGATGGGCACTGACCTGCAGAGGCAATACAGAGAGGAGGACACCATTGAACAAACAGTCCAGACTGTTACACAAATGGCCCACCATGCCTATTTCCATCACCATTGGCACACACATAGCCCAGCGCACAACATGTACATTGGCAACAGACACTCCCCCCACCCACCCTTACACGATGCCTTCACACACATCTCCATGCATTCATGCCACATGCATCAGGTGCACAGTGTACTCACCTGTTGGTGTGGAGGCCCATACAGCAGTCCGTACTGGGGTAGGACCCCATCCACCAGTCGCTCCAACTAATCTGAAGTGAAGGCGGGGCACTTTCCCCGGTCACACTGGCCACGGTAGGTTCCAGACACAGGTCACAGCAGCACATGCAGTGTAGGTCTTCACCTGTTGTAGGTCAGGAAACGAGTGATGAATCAAATAGAAAATGGCGGTCATGTCCGCGGTGGTGTATACCGTCACCGCCGGCATACATCCCCATTGGCCACTCTTCCCCATAGGGCCCAATAATATCCAATGAAGAAATGCACAGCGGTTCACGACTGCCTACTGCCACGGTGCTCAACGTCGGTGGATTTACTTAAATTCCACCTGTCCTTCCACCTGTCCCTCCACACAGGACAGGCAGACGCCATTTCAAGGGGAAACAGGCCTAACAATACTTGCTGCTTCACAGGATAAAAGACACATACTTTTCAATTCCACTGTCCCATCACATGAATGCAATGTACACTGAGGTTGGGGTTTCATTGTTCAAATTGTGACAGCCTACTCACTCTTGTGTCCCTTAGATACCTACCATTGCAGATGAATAGGAGATGGAGACATACCTCCATGTACAGACCCCTGGTGTATTTAGCTACATTGGAGGACTGGCACATAATACTCACCTATTGACTGGACAGTGCCACAATCACAAAGCTGTGTGCCCAGTTGGAGCCTGACCTGATATCAGCTATCCGTCATACCACTGGGACCCTACTCTTGTACAAATTCTATCAGTGCTTAATTTTATGGCAACGGTTTCCTTCTAAGTGACAGTGGGCTTGGCAGCAGGAATGTCACAGCCAATGTTCTCAATAGTGCTGGCAAGGGCATTGTCTGCCCTGATAAAACACATGTGCAGCTACATAGCTTTCCCCCAGGCTGAAGATTTGGCCCCTGTGAAGGCTGGGTTTTATGCAGTGGGACATATCCCCAATATAACTGGGGCAATTGACGATACACATATTGCATTTGACCCCCCCCGCCGGAATGAACAGGTGTACAGGAATCGTAAGAGTTTCCACTCCACGAATGTGCAGATGGTGTGCCTGGGGGACCAGTACATGTCCCACGCCAATGCTAAGTGTCCTGGGTTTGTGCATGATACCTTTGTCCTGAGGAATAGCAGCATCCCAAATGTGATGGCCCAACTACAGAGGCACAGGGTGTGGCTTATAGGTGAGTTTTGGTTCCCATCCAGTGTATGTTGGTGTATGCCTATGCTGTTGGCCATATAGGATAGTGTGTGGCTAAATGTTGTCCCTCAATATTTGCAGGTGACTCTGGTTACCCAAACCTATCACCGCTGCTGACCCCTGTGAGGAATGCCAGAACATGGGCTGAAGAATGTTATAATGAGGCACATAACCAGAAGGATAATAGAGAGAACCTTTGGCCTCCTGAAGGCCAGGTTCAGGTGCCTCCATCTGACAGGTGGATCCCTGTGCCACTCACTCGAGAAGGTCTGCCAGATAGTAGTGGCATACTGCATGTTGCACAACCTGGCCCTCAGACACCATGTATCTTGTCTGCAGGAGGAGGAGACTGGAGTTGCTCCTCTGGCAGCAGTGGACCCTGAGGACAGTGAGAATGAGGAGGCAGAGGATGAGGATGTGGACAACAGAACATTAATGATCCGTCAGTACTTCCAATGACACACAGGTGAGACAGTGAAACTTCACATTTCCATGACTATTGTTGTATTCTGTGTGGCATTGGCATGCTGGCATTACCCACTTGTTTCCTTTACTTACTGTTACCTATGGATTGTCATTTTACAGACATTGGTGATATGACAACAATGTCCTGATGTGATCACAACAGCCAGAAACAGGTTATTCATTCTGTGCTCTCACTATGTGTAGATCGCTTGCAATGGATGTAGCTGTTTCAATCAATACACATTTTCAAACATGAAATATAGCAGTCGAAGTTTGTCCAAGGGTGTTTATTGTAGTGCTAAGAAATAAAGGGTAAAGTGCAATGGAATGGGGTGATGATGGAGGAAAGTCCAAGGTATTGATCCAGTCTGTTTGTAGCACAGGTGCAGTGTCCAAGGGGGTCATAGGAAGGGGAACTATAGCAGTTCACAGTGGAGGTTACAGAGTGGGACACAAGGGGGACAATCAGGAAAGTCTCCTTTCCTGGTAGTGTCTTGGCAAGTGTCTCTGGCTTCTGTCTGGGTTGCAGGGAAAGTTTGCATGGTTGTTCACCTTCTGCAGGGGGAGGGTTGCTGGTGGCCTGTAGGTCCAGTGGCGGGACCTCTTGCCCACTAGCTGCAGCGGAAGTGGAGGGCTGGTCGATGGACTGGCTAGTGGTAGGGGCCCGCTGGTGTGCTGTTGCCTCACTCATGATGTTGGCCATGTCTGCCAGCACCCCTGCTATGGAGATCAGGGTGTTGTTTATGGCCTGCAAGTCCTCTCTGATCCCGTGATACTGTCCCTCCTGCAGCCGCCTTTTCTCCTGCACGTTGTCAAGGATCTGGGCCATCGTTTCCCAGGAAAATTGGTAGGCTCAGAGAGTGCCTATTGGAGAGTCGGTTCCCTGGGCCTGTTCTCCCCCGGTGCACAGCAGTCCTCCCAGTGTCCCTGTGGGCCTGCGCCTCTGTCCCCTGAATGGTGTGCCCACTGCCACTGACCCCAGGTCCCTGATTGTCTTGTGGGCAAGGTGTGGCCTGGGGTCCCTGTACAGATAGGCACACTGCTGATTGACGTGTCCTGGGGACAGAGGTGTGGGTACACTGGGTGCATGCTGTGGTATTGGATCCTGATGGGGGAGGCTCTATGGTGGTCTGTGAGTGGGCTTGGGTGACCGACTGTCCAGTGGTCCCTGATGGGCCAGGTTGGTCCTCCAGATCCTGAAGTCCAGAGTTACTGTTATCACTGGTGGCCACTTCTGTTGGGGGACTGGATAGTGGTGGCACCTCCTCTCCACTAACATTGACTGGGGTGCCTGTAGGGATGTAAACAATGTATTAGGCTTCATGTGTCTGACATTTGTACTTCCCTAGCTTCTCCTCTATTGTTGGTGTCACCCTGACAGCTTTTGCCTGTGTATGGTGATGTATTGTGGTTATGTTAGTTTCCCTACGCTGTGCGTGCTTTAGTGATGGGTGTCCATGCAGGGCTGTGAGGGGTGTCCATGCATTGGTATGGCATGCAGGGCTTAGCATTGGGGTTAGTCAGATGTGAGGGTGCAGTGTGTGGGATGGAGTGAAGTGATGGGGTTGAGGGTGTGGGTGTGAGATGGCATGCAGGTATTTGGGGGGCTTATAGGTAGTAAATATTGACTTACCAGTGTCCAGTCCTCCAGCAACTCTAGCGAGTCCCTCAGGATGCAGTATTCCAGCACCTGCTCCTCCCATGCTGTGAGCTGTTGGGGAGGAGGTGGGGGTCCACCACCAATCCTTTGTATGGCGAGCTGGTGTCTTGCTGCAATGGAACGTACCTTCCCCCATAGGTCGTTCAACCTCTCCCTGATGTCATCCCTTGTTCTTGGGTGCTATTCAATGGCATTGACCCTGTCCACAATTCTCCTCCATAGCTCCATCTTCCTGTCAATGGAAATCTGATGCACAATTTCCTCCACCATGACCCTTAACTCTTCCTCAGTGAAATGGGGGTACCTTTGTGGTGCCATGGGTGTTTTGTGATGTGTGTTGGTGAGGGTGTGTTGCGTAATTTTGTGGGGTGTGTGATGGTGAGTGAGTGAGGGGTGTAAGTGGTGTGTGTGTCTAGTTATCTCTGTGCTCTTCTTCTCAGTCTCCTGGTGGCAAAAGTTGTTTGTAAAGGGTTGTGTGTAATGTAGGTGTTTGTTTTATAGTGGTGTGGGTGTGGTGTGTGTATGGGTGTCAGGTGTGTGTATTTGGTATTGGTCAATGTAGTGTTGTTTTGGATATGGGTGTCCATTCTGAGCGTGGCGGTGTGTACAGCCAATGGTTTACTGCCATTGAATGTCCGCTGTGGTGATTCGTGGGTCATAATGTGGTGGACGTTGTTTTGTTGGCGTAACGGAATGGGTTTTGGTACCACCACTTTAGCACTGACCTTTCGGCTGGCAGATTTGTATATGTGGCTGTTTTGTTGGATTGGTGTGTGTGTGTCGTCATATGGTGAACGAATATCTGCCACCGTGGGAGTAAGTTGGCGGCCGTCATCGTGGCGGTAAGTGGGAGTTACAGACAATGTTATAATGAGCCATATGTTTTAGATATTTTCCTTATTTTATCTCTTAATCGTTTATTTTCCACAATTGTTTTTGTCATAGATGGGAAGATGTGTTGCAACATGTAAAGATTATAGATAGTATGTTCCTACTCCCCTTCATAGGTAAAGACATGTAAATGTTATAGATAGCATTTTCCTACTCCCCTTCACTTTTATAATATTAGTATGTTCCATCAGTTGAACAGAGAGCTCACCTTAGAATGTTCTGAGGAGACTCCAGGATGAGAGGTGGAGATGTGGAGATGTGGAATATAGGTTTAACTGCTGGAACCTGTGTTTCTACTTATTATAACACATCTCAGCTTCTCTAATTCGGAACTCCAGTGTAAGAAATGGTAGGTCTTGATGTGGTTGGAAAGCTGAGTCTCTGACTTATCACACCACTAAGTTCCATAGTGGTTAGGAACTCACAGACTCCCACCACCTTTCTCACACCTCTGAAGCTGGTACTGTAATTGCTCTGCAGAGCAAAGATGATGAATTAATGCCATCAGCAAGTGAGGTTTGGCATCGCTAATGTCCAAGGCGTGGTCCTATCAGGAGCAGGCAGGCTTAAATACCCAGTTTCCCAGACAATGCCACCTCCCCTTTCTACTTCTGCGTTCTGGGGCCTCAACAGAAATCCAGAGACTGTGGAATGGTTGAGTGTGAAATTGCTGCAAAGTTTGGATTGGGTCACAATTGCTTCTTCAGCATGTTCAATACCTGAATGGAGAGAGTTCATTGTGACCTTTTTATTCCCCTTGTGATACCTGGGAATAGAAATTGCACAGCATGATACAACTGCACCCTCTCGGGGTAGCCCAAGGATCAGGTGACTTAATTAATCGATTCCGTCTCTGGCAATGAAAGACCACACACAACCAGGTGCCAGAAGTTCTCCATTACACATATATATATATATATATATATATATATATATATATATATATATATATATATATATATATATACATGTGAAGAATAGGTAGCTTCAATATGTGCTGAAGAGCTTAACACATTTGTCTGGCAGTCCCCATCCAGTAGAAGACTGGGATCTGGACCCAGGTGCAACCTTGCTCTGCAATAGGATTGAGTGTACTTCAGCATTTAGACTATATTTCACCATTTAGCCACTGTTTTCATTATTAGTGTTTCCCCCTTCCTAAATATATTCAGCTCTTGCCATTCCTCCCAAAACATTTGATTTGAGCATTTGTGCTTTATCAAGCTCATTAGGTCAAAGCCTTAAGATATGGTGGGGACTTTCAGAAAGCATCCCGGGGAATGCATTACCCCTGTTGCTAACCATTAGCTTTGTGGTTTGTAACTCACATTTTGTGGCTGTTTGCCTGCTTTATTTGTTTTATCCTGCTCGGGGTGAGTGTGTCCCTCCCAAGGAGCAAAGCCTTTTAACACATATTGGCAAAGCCAATAGTTATTGGATAGATGTGACCTATTGGCTTTTCCAATGCTTGATTCAATTTGAGTAGCTGTTTTATTTACTATGTTTTTCTGATCATTTACTCTGAAATCTGTACATAATTATTAAATGCCTCCTAGGATCCTTGCTCTCTTCTACTGGGTCTGTTGACCATTGTGCTTCTCATGTTCACCATGCACGTCCAATGTTTCTTTGTATGTTAATAAAGTTAAACATGAACGGTTTTCATGCTCCAATTCATGACTTCCCAATCTTTATTCAAAATAGGGCCAGACCTAAGAAAACTGGTGCTGCACCCAGTGCAGAACCACTTTTCTTACACCCCTTAGCACCCCCTAACACCACCATGTGTGTGCCGTATCTAAGATATGGCACACTATGACAATAGTTAGGGTACTTGCGTCAGAAGATTTGATGCTAGTTTGAAGCTTTGTAGGCTTAGCGTAAAAAATATTGATGCTAATCCTGCAAAGCCCATTGAGGCCCATTGTAGACAATGGCGTGCCTCCTTTTAACGCCTGCTCTGAGCAGGCGTTAAAAGTGAAGAAAAAATGACGCAAATAAATCTCTTACGTTTCGTTGCACCATTTTTTCAGCCCCCCCCAACGGGGGAATGCCCTCTTTGTTTGCATAATGCCTGGCGCAGGCATAACGTAGCACGAAGGGTGACTTTGTCAATTTGATGCTGCGGTTTTGGCCTCGCTGGGCCACATTGGTGTAAAAAAAAAAATGACGCTAATGTGGCGCAAGGAGTCGCTGGGGGCTCTTAAATCTGCCCCTTGTTTTCTTGAATCTCTAATTTGCAGCCCTTGCTTTTTGTCTTGTATAGATAGTGGTTTTCAAAATTTGTTGAATAACAATGAATGGATTAAGCCCTTAATGTAAATATCCCACAAATCTATATATGCATAGTATACTTATCTTATTTAAAGGGACTTTCACATCTCCGATTTCCCTTTTCATCCAAAGGCCTGTTATTGTCCATTCACATTTTCGGACTCTCTAGCAAGCATACAGCATGAGGCACTGGGTCAGCTCACTTCACCCGGTGGCTGACTTAACTGTGTTTGTTGACATTTTACCCTTTCACAGGGAGCACAACCGAACACCAAGCAGATTTCTTCAGTGCCAAGGATGACTATGGCAATGCATGCTTTTTGAAACAATGAAACATTTTTGCTTTTAAACATTTTTGTTGCATGGACGAGGTGGCAGCACCTTCAAAAATAATGTTTTACAAAAACTGATACCAAAAGAAAACTAGCCTTGACAAAGACAAAAGGCTGATAGGCAATGCCAGACCTACTGACTTTGCCAAAAGCTGGTTGAAAGAGTTGCAGTGTCACTGATAAAAGATGTATTTTTTTTGTTGACAAAATGCATTGACTGAATTGCCACCGATGGAATGACTATCTTAATACACTATACAACTTAGTAAATAATTTATTTCCAGGAGAGCCTTGCGGGGCTTTTATGGGGTGGTGCGGCACGTGCAGGACGGGGAGGCCGGCAATTTTATAAAATTAAAAAAAACACTTACCTTCACTCACCTCTGCCTCCAAAACATGGCTCCTATCCTGCAGGCTGCAGGCACAGGCTCAGAGCAGCATTAGGATTGGCTGGGAGCGCCCAGAGAGGGCGCTCCCAGGCAGACTGGGAGCCTGTGCCTGCTCTCTCCAGGCTGGAGAGAGAACATTACGCATGTGTGTTTGGCCAGCCTGAGACGGCCGGCCAAACATACATGTGCACTGAGGAGAGTGCACAATGCACTCCTCTCAATGGCTGTCACCCCCAATGCTCCGCCCCTTTTACTACAAAACGATAATAAAAGTAATTTATTGTTTTGTAGTAAAAGGTTTGCAGCTGCTGCTGCTGGTAAAGGGCGACGCTTCTCTGCCATAGCGGCAGAGCCGCCACTGCAATACTACCCACTGGCCCCCAACGCAAAAGATTTACAGCCAAGGGGTTAGAGAAAGCCATTCATGAATAAGTATGGCAGCCCAGTGGGTTGAAGGTCGGCTGCACACATTTTGAAGGGATAACAATAAGTGGGCAATAAGGTTCTTATGTCCTTTGCCTCAGGTGCAGTGTGTCTTTCCACAGTCATACACACAACACCATCTTCCCTTTCTGCCACCTCACTCTTATTTGTAGTTTCTCTGACCTCAACAAGGCTTAGAATACTAGCAAATAACAAAATATGGATGGAGCGAGTGTAGTTGGGCATACCTTAAAAATTGCTATATTGAATGTTTATATAATTTCAGTTAAGTCAAAAATGTTTGGCAAACACCCGACCCAAAACTGTTCACCTTTCAGTCATTTTCTGTGGAAATTTGGAGCGGGGAAGTCTAGTCATCTTTGCAGATATTCTTCCGCCGCGAGGCCTGCAGGCTGTCGACAGGTGGGTCTGGTCATCGATTAAGGCATGAATAATGCAGGCAGGGCTGGAATGTGACCTTAACAAAGCTGTCGTGCCTCCAACTGCCATGCTTCAGCTTGCTGTGTTTGAAGGATGCTCTGATAATGGCGGTGGGGGAGAGGGAAAGAGAGAGCGATATTTTTTGCAGAGCTCGCAGACATTATGGGGCACTACATCTCGCTCCTGACTTGATAAGTTTTTAATCTGAGTTGCCTGGGAGGTAAGAACTAATAAAATACTTTATCTGAAGCAAGTGAAAGAAATACTCATAAACTCAAAGGTTAATCGGTGCAGAGAAGAGCGAGCGAAGGAGACAGGACAGTTTAATGTTTCTCGGCCTGGTCAGGCCTCCATTAATCATGCTGCTACTTTACTTAAGTATGCGCATTTATTTTTGAGTAAAATATAGACAGCCAAGAATACTAATTCACATTAAAACAGCACCTCTGTACCTGTGAGGAATTCTGCGCTGGTGCTCAGTGTACTGTATTTGGATTGAAGGTATCTGGTTAAAAAATTCAATCAGGTTTCCACCCCCACATGGACTCTGTAATCTTGGACATGTCTGTATCTGTCCCTCTATTAAATTCTGAGCTACATTTAGAAACCCACCCATGCGGGTATTGCACCAGAATATCGCTACCTAATATTGTCTGACAAAAATAGTGTGCATTAAATATCGTTCAGATCGCCAAGTGGGAGCAAATAATAGAACATTATCCCAATGAAGCAATATTTTTGGAGAAGTAATGTAGGCGTGGTATTTACAGTTCATCAAAAACGTCTAGCATATGCATTTGTTGGTCTCGCTGCAACCATAGAGCTTGTGCAATTTAGATTGGAAAAAGTCCGGCCAATAAAAATGCTACATCTTTTACCCTGGGTCTTGTATTTGCAGTATTACCCTATGTAGGATGCATGTGGATGGTTAAGGAGTCAGGAGCAAACACTAGCAGTCAGTATGACAGCGGTGCGGACACATTAAGAACATCAAGTACAGCCTCTTGAAAAATCGTTCTTCTGCCTTTCCCATCCTTTCTTTTGTCAATTTCCTTCCCCTATTTTCATCCTCTGTTTCTGTCTGTTTTGCATGGCTTGCATGTTTTCTCGGTTTCCTCCTTTATTTTCTTTCCCTAATTAGTACCTATCTTTTATCTTTTTATCTCTTGTTCGTGCATTTCACTTGAGAAGAGACCCTAACATCAGGTCGTGTTGCCTCTCAGCAACAGCAGGCAAATAAATCTCAGGAACATGGCATGGTTTTCAAGGACGTGGCTCTTTAGTTGGGACATGAATTGATGACTGCAAAGCATTATCCTTAGGAAAGTTTTGTCACAGTGATCTTTCCGCTTTTGACAGATTTTCAGGCTGCTACTTGGACAGACACACATACCACAGTTTGAAAAACTGTGATTGAGAGGTAACATTGGCTAATATATTTCAGGGCAGTTCACACAATAATAAACTCTGTGGGGTATTGATGGGGTGGGTGAGAAGTCTGTGGGAGAGAGCACTGTGCAGAGAAATGAATATGGACAGTGGAAAGGTATGTGGCATACTGAAGGAGGGGTTGCGTATGGAAAGAAGTAGACATGCAGCCAAAAGAATATGGAATCATAAGTGCTAGGAGGTGTGATCAAGAGGAGAAAATTTGGTCTGGTCTATGAGCAAGGTGGTGTGTGGACATGGGAGTAGGATTGGAGTGTTATGTAAGATTTGGAAAACAGGAGGAAATCTGGAGTCTGAAGGGAAATTTGGATTTTAGTAAAAGCAATGGTACAATGAAACTTATGCTAGATACAGAAGGATTGTATACTCACTTTGGTGGTCATTACAACCCTGGCGGACGGTGTTAAAGTGGCGGTAAAACCGCCAACAGGCCGGCGGTAAACATTTTGGAATTACGACCGTGGCGGAAACTGCCAACAAATACAACCACTTTAACACTCTGACCGCCACGGCGGTACAAACAAACAGCTCAGCGGTCACCGCCAACAGACGGGCAGAAGACAATGTACCGCCCACACTATTATGACAGGCCAATCCGCCACCTTTTCCGGGGTGGATTCATCGCAGATAAAAACACGGCGGAAACAGGTATTTCGAATGAAAAACGCTCACCTCTACACACTCCACGAGGAAGGAGGACACCATGGAGCTGGAACTCCATTTTCTTCCTGCGATAGTCTTCCTGCTCCTGTACCAGGAGCACAAACGCCAGCGGCGAAGACCACGGTGAGTACTGCACGTACGACACAGGGGAGGCAAAAAACAGGGATACACATACGCAACACCCCCCCCCACCCACACCCACTACAACACACACGCCAATGCATATCTATACATTACAGTTACACCCCCCATACCCCCCGGAAGAATGCAAAGACAAAAGGAAATGAGTGTAACCATTGTAATATATCAAAATTCAGTAAGCAAAAATATACATATATACACTAGTAACAAAATATACACCACGATTGATAGTCCAAGTATTGCACCATTTATAGCCCGTGGACCACTGGGCCCAAAATGCATGGGCGAGGCCCACACACAATACCAGATCAAAACAGAGAGAACACTGCTGGGGCATCAGATAGAAATACAACAGGCACCTCAGGGGGAAGTGAAGGGGGGGCACCTCAGCCAGATGAGTGGACGACGCCAGATCCACGAGGGGCCTCCATGCCCATTGATGTATCCTGGGGAGTGCAAAGCCACAGTCTCTCAAGTCTCTCCAGTGGGTGGTTTGTCCACTGTACCATCATGGGGAGTGCAAAGCCACAGTCTCACAAGTCTCCACAGTGGGTGGTGTGCCCAATGTACCATCCTGGGGAGTGCAAAGCCACAGTCTCTCAAGTCTCTCCAGTGAGTGGTTTGCCCACTGCTGCATCCTGGGGAGTGCAAAGCCACAGTCTCACAAGTCTCTACAGTGGGTGGTTTGCCCACTGTACCATCCTGGGGAGTGCAAAGCCACAGTCTCTCAAGTGGATAACAGACTCCACTGGTTCTGGAGGGGGCTTGGTGCCAGAGTGCTTCATCCTGTGCAGGACAGAGGTAGTGGATGCATGTCTCCACTGGTTCTGGAGGGGGCTTGGTGCCCAGAGTGCTTCATCCTGAGCAGGACAGAGGTAGTGGATGCATGTCTCCACTGGTTCTGGAGGGGGCTTGGTGCCCAGAGTGCTTCATCCTGCCAAGGTCAGAAGTAGTGGATGCATGTCTCCACTGGTTCTGGAGGGGGACTGGTGCCCAGAGTGATCCATCCTGTGCAGGACAGAGGTAGTGGATGCATGTCTTCACTGGTTCTGGAGGGGTACTGGTTCCCAGAGTGCATTACTCACCTCGTGACGGTCCCTGTTGTGTCAGTGCCCCTGTCGCTCATGGGTTAGCGGTGCTTGAGTTGGTGGTCCTTGCCCTGTTCAGCGGTGCTTGCCCTGTTCAGCGGTGCTTGAGTTGGCGGTCCTTGCCCTGTTCAGCGGTGCTTGCCCTGTTCAGCGGTGCTTGAGTTGGTGGTCCTTGCCCTGTTCATCAGTGCTTGACTTGGCAGTCCTTGCCCTGTTCAGCGGTGCTTGACTTGGCGGTCCTTGCCCTGTTCAGCGGTGCTTGCCCTGTTCAGCAGTGCTTGACTTGGCGGTCCTTGCCCTGTTCAGCGGTGTTTGACTTGGCGGTCCTTGCCCTGTTCAGCCTTGCTTGCCCTGTTCAGCGGTGCTTGACTTGCCGGTCCCTGCCCTGTTCAGCGGTGCTTGCCCTGTTCAGCGTTGCTTGATTTGGCGGTCATTGCCCTGTTCAGCGGTGCTTGACTTGGCGGTCCATGCCCTGTTCAGCGGTGCTTGCCCTGTTCAGCGGTGCTTGACTTGCCGGTCCCTGCCCTGTTCAGCGGTGCTTGACCTGTTCAGCGTTGCTTGATTTGGCGGTCCTTGCCCTGTTCAGCGGTGCTTGACTTGGCGGTCCTTCATTGGTCAGCTGGGCTGTGGTTGGCTGGGCCCTCCTGGGCAGCTGGGCTGTGGCTGGCGGTGTCCTCCTCGGCAGCTGGGCTGTGGCTGGTGTGGCCTTCTGGCCAGCGACGATTGGACTGCCGGTGGCCTCCTGGGCAGCGATGATGGGGCTGGCGGTGGCCTCCTGGCCAGCGGGGATGATGGCGGTCTTCTCCGCCGTGCTGCTCCTCCCAGTCTTGCCGGGTTTCTTCTGCCCCTTCCCCACCTTGGGAGGAGTCACAGCTGAGTCCACACTCCCCCCGGGACCCCTGTGAGCGGCTTGGGTGGCTGGAGTCTTCCCCCTCTCCCGGCAGGCACTGGCCAACTTCTGGTGCTTCTTGGGGGGGACTGGCTGTGCTGTGGCTCCGTGACACAATGGCTGGCCCGGTGGCCGGTGCACTCCACATACCTGTGACAACAGGCACCACTGGTCCCGGAGATTTTGTGGCTGAGGTGCTAGTTCGGGACCTATGAGATGGACGGGGGTGGTGGTAAATAGGTTAAGGGTGGACAGGAAAAGTTGTTTGGAGACACTGGGACGGGTAGCTGGAGGGGGTTTGGGAGTGGAGGAAGAGGTGGTGGTTGTAGGAGGTGTAAGTTTTGTGGCTTTGGGTGCAGGTGCATGTGCTGGAGGCTGTTGTGAGGTGGATGTATGTTGGATGGGTGTGTGCTTGCGTTTGTGTATCTTGGGAGGGGGCGTCACAGACACACTGGGAGAGGACACAGGGGACGTGTGAATGGTAGTGCGGGTGGTGAGTGCACATGAGCGGGGTGTGCTGGTGGGTGTGCTGGTGCGGGACGTAGTGGCTGTAGTGGTAGTGCATGCAGGTGTGAGTGGAGACGAGACTGGGAGGGAGGAGGGAGATGAGGAGGAGGGGGACACAGTGGAGGCAGTGGATGGTGGTGTGTCTGTATGTGTGTGATGCTTGTGTGAGTGCCTGTGGGATGTGTGGTGCTTATGTTTGCCTGAGCTTCCCTTGTGTGATGAGGTGTGTGCAGGCTGGTCTGATGGTGTGCTTGGGATAGGCAGAGGTACAGGGGATTGGGTCTGGGTGGAGGAAGTTGGAGGGGGGAGGCTAGACACAGGGACAATGGCTGCCATCAGTGCTGAGGCCAGAGTTTGAAAGGTTTGATGAAGGGCCGCCTGACCAGAATTAATGCCCTCCAGGAATGCATTGGTTTGTTGCAACTCCCTTTCTACACCCTGGATGGCATTCAAAATGGTAGACTGCCCAACAGTGAGGGACCTGAGGAGGCCAATGGCCTCCTCACTGAGGGCAGCAGAGGTGACAGGGGCAGGGGCTGAGGTGCCTGGGGCGAAGGTGATGCCCACTCTCCTGGGTGAGCGGGCACGGGGCGAAGGCTGAGGGGCTGCTGGGAGGGCGGTGCTGGAAGGGGGGGTGGCGGCTGTACCTGTAGAAGTGGGGGGCACAGATGTTGCTGCCACCACAAGGGAGCCCCCATCGAAGGACGAGTCCGAGTCACAGGTTTCAGCTCCTGTCCCCGCCGTGGTGCTCCCCTCACCCTCTGTCCCACTGGTGTATTCAGAGTCCGTAGTGTGGCCCTCCATGATCATGTGGGATGCAGCTCCCTCGTGCTCCGGTGCCACTGCTCCTCCGCCTGATGATGCTAATGCACACAAGAACAGGGAGACCGCAAAAAAAGGGTGGGGGAAACAGAACAAAGATATGTTGAGTGCATGGCTTACCGCTACCGTTGGCGGACAAGACAGACACACAGCCCCCTGCACTACATCGCGCTGTTATGCTCTACAGTGCAATTCCTGGGAAATGGCCTATAAGGCTATGGATGACATCTGCACACATAGATGACACAGGGGCATGAATAGCTGTAATTGGCACTCTACAGAGGTGGGGTGGGGGGCCACAGGGCCATGCCTTACGAAGGGGCCTAGCCTACGGAACTCGCCCTGGCCTAGGGAAACCCACAGCCCTCCTCCCCCACCCAGTCCCCTCCACTGCGCGCAAAATAAGCTGAATGAGAGTGTACTCACCCCCTTGTGTCTGCTGTGATGCCCTCAAGTGCCCATCCAACTCCGGGTAGGCCACCGCCAGGATCCGGAACATCAGGGGGCTCATGGTTCGACCGACACCGCTCCCATGTTGGGAGGCCATCCCCAGCTGAGCCTCCGCTGTCTTCTTGCTCCAGCAGCGAATGTCCTCCCATCTTTTCTGGCAGTGGGTGCTCCGTCTGTGGTGGACCCCCAGGGTCCGGACATCCTTGTCAATGGCACGCCAAATATCTTTCTTCTGGTGGGCGCTGACCTACATGAAATGTACAGGGGTAGAAGAGAAGTCATTACCCACTGCGCCGTCAAAGTGAGTGGTCCCCATCTCTACCCTTGCCATGTGGCACATGCACCCACCGTCTTTCATGCACTCAGAACTCTGCCCCCTTCTTACAACCAGCCCTCTCCACACAGGCATAGCCCATACAACATGCTCCCTGTGTACTTACCTGTTGGTCTGGAGGACCGTAGAGTAACGTGTACTGGGGAGGACCCCATCGACGAGATTCTCCAACTCCTCTGATGTGAAGGCAGGGGCCCTTTACCCCGATGCATGAGCCATTGTCTCTTCCAGACCGAGGTCACAGCAGCACTTGCAGTGTAGGTCCTCTCCTGTCGAAGATCAGGTATCAAGTGATTCAACAGATAGAAAATGGCGGTCACGTCCGCGGCAGTCACGTCCGCGGCGGTGCGTACCATCACCGCCGACGTACATCGTCATTGGCTCCTGGGACCCATAGGGTCCAATGTTAACCAATGCAGGATTGTGCCGTGATCTTCGACCGCCTACCGCGACTGTGTACAACGCCAGCGCAGTTACCTCACATCCCATTGTCCCACTTTAGAGGTCAGGCAGCCGCCATTTCAGGGGCCCACATGGCCTATTTTCCAACTGCGTCACAAATACCTAGGCCTACTCTCAACGCACATACAGGCCAGATTTTGTGTATGAATGGTGTTCTGTGTAGACTGTGGGTACGTACCTCTGAGTTGTTTGACTTTGTGCTCGCTGTTGTCCTTCATAGGCAGCGTCCGCTGGGACATGTGAGGAGATGGCGGAATCCTCCGGTGTACCGACCGTTGGTGGACCTGTCGACAATGGAGGAAAGAAATTTGATTATCACCTACAGGTTTGAACGTGCCACAATCCAGGAACTGTGTACCCAGTTGGAGCCAGACCTGATGTCAGCAATCCACCATCCCACAGGAATAACCCCTCAAGTGCAGGTGCTATCAGTGCTCCATTTCCTTGCAAGTGGGTCTTTTCAAACAACTGTGGCCATGGCATCAGGGATGTCCCAGCCTATGTTTTCCAACGTATTGTCCAGAGTGTTGTCTGCCCTGCTGAAACACTTGCGGAGCTACATCATTTTCCCTCAGGTGGAGGACTTGCCTACAGTGAAAGGTGACTTCTATGCCCTTCGGCATATCCCCAACATCATCGGTGCCATTGATGGGACCCATGTGGCTTTGGTTTCCGCCCCCCCAGGAGTGAACAGGTTTACAGGAACCGGAAGAGTTATCATTCCATGAATGTACAGATGGTATGTTTGGCCGACCAGTACATCTCCCACGTGAATGCCATGTTCCCTGGCTCTTTGCATGACGCCTACAACATGCGGAATAGCAGCATCCCTTATGTGATGGGTCAACTCCAGAGGCACCGTGTGTGGCTATTAGGTGACTCTGGTTACCCCAACCTATCATGGCTACTGACCCCAGTGAGGAATCCCAGGTCAAGGGCAGAGGAACGCTACAATGAGGCACATGGGCGGACTAGGAGGGTGATCGAACGCACCTTCCGGTGCCTCCATATGACAGGTGGATCCCTATTCCACTCACCAAAGAAGGTGTGCCTGCTGTATGCTTCATAACTTAGCTTTGCGACGACAGGTGCCTTTTCTGCAGGAGGATGGTCCAGATGGCGGTGTTGTGGCAGGTGTGGAGCCTGTGGACAGTGATGAGGAGGAAGCAGAGGAAGAAGACATGGGCAACAGGGACAGACTGACTCCAGATCTTTTAGTGCTTTAGGTGTGTTGATTTACATACAAAATATTGGAGGGGGAAGTTAAATGGTGAAGGGTGATGGCGGAGGAGTGTCCATGGCAGAGTCCAGTCTATTAGTCTTACAGGTGCATTGCCCATATGGGCATAGGAAGTGGAGCTAGGGCAGTTTTAATATGGACAGGGTGACAAAGTGGGACAGTGGGATGACAATCAGGGTGGTCTCCTTTCTTGGTCGGGGGGTCTTGGCATTGTGCTCTGTCTTGTTCCTGGATCTCGGGGACTGTTTGCGGGGTGGTTCTCCATCTGCAGGGGGTGGGGTGCTATTGTGGTGGTCCTGTGGCGGTGCCTCCTGTCCACTAGTGCCGGCGGAGGTGCTGGACAATTCATCGTCCATGCTAGTGTCAGGGGCCCCTTGTAGTGCCACAGTGTCCCTCCTGGTGTTGAGTATTTCCTTCAGCACCCCTACGATGGTGCCCAGGGTGGAGCTGATGGTTCTGAGTTCCTCCCTAAAACACCAAATACTGTTCCACCTGCATGCGCTGGGTCTCCTGAAACTTGGCCAGTACCGTTCCCATCGTCTCCTGGGAGTGGTGGTATGCTCCCATGATGGAGGAGAGGGCCTCGTGGAGAGTGGGTTCCCTTGGCCTGTCCGCCCCCTGTCGCACAGCAGCCCTCGCAGTTCCCCTGTGTTCCTGGACCTCCGTCCCCTGCAACGTGTGCCCACTACCACTGCCCCAGGACCCTGTTGTTGGGATGGTGGGTTATCCTGGGTTACCTGTAGTGGTGGACACACAGCTGATTGACGTGTCCTGGGGACGGAGGTATGGGCCCGCTGGGTGGGTGCTGTGCTGGTGTTACCAGAGGGGGGAAGGTCTGTGGTGGCCTGTGCCTGTGTGAGGGGAACCGACTGTCCCGAGGCCCATGATGGTCCGGGCTGGTCATCTAGATCCAGGTGGACAGAGCTGCTATCATCTCTATGGGCCTCTTCTGTGGGTGGAGTGGAGATGTCTGGACCCTCCTGTCTGGTGACGTTGGGTAGTGGTCCTGCAGGGGTGGAAAGGCATGATTATTGCATTTGTGTGTGTCATGGTGTGCAATGTGTGGGTGAGCATGTACCCCAGTGCTTGCATTCCTGTGTGGGAGCTTGTGTGATGATGGTTTAGGGGGGTGTATGGGTATGTGCAGTGGGCTTGCTTTAGTGATGGGTGTCCATGCGTTGGTGTTGCATGCAGGGCTTGGTGTTGGGATGGGTGGTTTGTGATATTGGTACATTTGTGAGGAGTTGGAGTGATAGGGGTGGGGCGAGGGTGGGGGTATGTGATAGCATGCAGGTAGGGTGGGGGATATGGTAGTTAAAATTTGACTTACCAGAGTCCATTCCTCCACCGACTCCTGCGAGGCCCTCAGGATGCAGAATCGCCAAGACCTGCTCCTCCCATGTTGTTAGTTGTGGGTGAGGAAGTGGGGGTCCGCCGCCAGTCCGCTGAACCGCTTGGTGGTGTATTGAGACCACGGAACGCACCTTCCCCCGTAGGTCGTTCCACCTCTTCCTGAGGATGCTAGTTTGTGGATGGTGGTGTCTCTCTCTGGCCTTCTCTCTGTAATATTGGTCGTAGGGGTTTGTGGGTGATGTGGGTGTATGTTTTATATTGTAATGGGTGTGTGGGAGTGGTGTGTGTATGTGTATCAGGCATGTGTATTTGGAATTGTCCAATGTGGCGGTGGTTTGTAGAAGTGTGTGTATTTTGAGCGCGGCGTTGTGTACCGCCAATGGAATACCGCGGTTGAAAGACCGCCGCGTGGATTCGTGGGTTGTGATAGTGTGGTCGTATTTCTGTTTGCACGGCTGTGGAGGTTTTTATTTCGCCAGTTTATATATACTTTTATACTTGCAAGATACAGAACAACAAATCATCATATTATACTTGAACCCCCCCTATTTATTGGGGACTTCCTGGGATTATGTTATATTGGCCTGCCCTTTACAACACATTAAAAAGCATTGCCTAAAGTGCAATATGCAGTTATGTGCAAATCACTCATATGAAATATGCAAATAAGTGTAATAACAATCAAAACATACACTTGATTAGTCTATCCTGAGCTTTTGCATGCAGCTGGTCCAAGAATACATCATAGCACAGTACCTCTCGAACAATCTCACAAGAAAATGTCATAAGGAAAACACTGACAGATGTAAAACAGCAAATCTTGGTTTATCATACTGTACTGAAGGCCCCCCTATTGAATGAAGAATCCCCAGTGTTACACTCCATTAGACTTCCCTAAGATGGAATACCTACTATTGAAGTCCATATTCTATTCATGTCTTGACCAACTTGTGTTGCATGCAACACTAATGTACAATTTGCCATTATGTGCAAACCGCAATAAAGTGCAATGTGCAAGTAAGTGCAACTACCTCCATAAAATTTAATACTCAGGTTCTCTACATTCATCCACCTAAATGATCTGCCCTCGGCTAGAGCACACACCTGATCCCAAAATTTGTTATGTGACAATACCACTTCATCAATCTACAACAAGTCTCACATATCTTCAAGTTAAATGTTAAGGGAGATCAGCATCTGCATTCAGACCCCACAGCATTTCTGTGCCTTTCCTGATGATCCATCTTCACTCTGCTTTCCTTAAAGCTAACTCCTTCTTACCTTCTGTGGGTGATTTCCAAATGTTCTGTATTCTATAACAAACAAGCTCGGACATATTTCCCTTATGACATCCCAAAATATGTCTGACAATGGCATAAGCAAAATCCCTATTAGTGATCGCTCTCAGGTGTTGTAAAATAAGTAGTTTTAATTTATTAACAGTACTTCCTATGTATTTTTTCCACACATGCACTCCAGGATATAAACCACAAATGTAGTCTCACATGTTATCCTTTCTCTCATCTGCTCAGTTTTTCCATTGTGCAACATGAAAGGTGTTCTGTTTTGCCCATGGCCACAAGCTTTACTCCTAGAGAAGCACCAAAAACCTTTCTGATTTTCTATCAGACAATTTGAGCCTTTCTTGTTCTGGTTCCTCATAAAACTACCCGTTAGAAGATCACCCAGGGGTGCTGTCTTTTTATATGTTATTGAGGGGTGTTTTGGTATGATTTTATTTAAATCCTCACCCATCTTTAGAAGTCTCCAGTTCTCCTTGATTAGTCTCTTGATTTCATCATTAGATGCATTAAAGTTCATAATATACCTAATATCTGTCTTCTCTTGTTCCTCTTTGATGTGCTTAATTTTGGGACCAAGAACTCTGTTCTTTTCCACTGCCCCACCCTTTTTAATGCATCTTTCAGCATGGATATTGGATATCCTCTCCTCAAAAAGCTTTGAAACATGTCCTCTGCTTCTTTAGTGATTTAATGATCAATTTCGTCTAGCTCTTAGGAATTCACCGAATGCTATGCTCCACTTTAATGCTCATGGCTGTACACTATTGGCATGTAACAAGCTGTTAGTGTGTGTGGGCTTCCTATAGATCTTGGTGCAGATATTGCTTCCCTTGATATAAATCTTCACATCGAGGAAAGTTATTTCTGTAGCATGAATTTCATGGGTAAATCTCAGTCTTAGGGGGTTATGATTCTATGATCTGATGAATACAGTGAGCTTTTCCTCACTCCCATCCCAGCATCAATGAAATGAACCCATAAAATCACATGTTCCAGGCAAGCAGCATTCTCTTCTGTCCAAACTGTCTCTGTCTGGTACCATCCCATGATTAAGTTTGCGAATGTGGAGTGAAAAACGTGCCCATAGCTGTTCCTTTCTGCTGAAGATAAAAATGATTGTCAAAAAGAAATACGTTATGTGCAAGGCAAAATTCAAGCATCTCTATAAGCATTCCTGTGTGTTTAAGCAGACTGACATATCTGGACCTCAAAAAATACTTGCTGGCTTTTACCCCATCTTTGTGTCCAATGGACGTGTATAAAGCAACCACATCAATGGTCGCCATCAAATAGCTTTGTTGCCATGAAATTCCATTGATTCTATTAAAAAAATTCCATAGAGTCCCTAATGTATGAGAGTACAGTGGGTACATATAGAAACAAAAAAATAACAATGAACCTTGAAGTTTACTTCAACAGTGAGCCAATCAAACTCACTATGGGTCTTCCCAGTGGATTTAATAAACCTTTGTGCATTTTGGGCAAAAAGTAAATTGCTGGTCTCAGTGCCTCATCATTCCTCAGGTGTTTATATTCACATCATCAAGAAGACCCTTCTCATGCCAAAAATTAAACTTTTGATGATAAATTATCACGTGCTTATCAGATGGATCATTGTCTAATGTTTCATAATTCTCCTTGTCATTGACCTGTCTTTTCACCTCTTTAATGTATTTATTCGGATCCATTATTATCACTATATTATCCAACTTGTCAGAGGCTTTAATAATCAGCCTGCCATCTTGTATATCTTTCAAGGCTTACCAGTCCACTTTTGTCATATTCGAATGTTGATGATTCCTTTTCTTACCGCTATATGCCTTTTGTGATATTCAATGGATGCCCTCAGTCATGACCTCTTGAAATACATCCACTTTGTGTCCTGGAGGTAACTGTGGGCAACATTTTGAGCTCATTTTACAGTTACTGCTGATATTTCCATCTGTGGGAATCCCCATACTTGCACAATAATTCAAATCTGTTAATTCACCAGTCACTGGGGATACTTCCAGTCCCTCCATTTCTATTGCAAATTCCATTAATTCCCTACAGTCAGCTAAATCTACAGTCGCCGTAGATGAGATTTGTTGCTGTTTCAGCATTTTGTCCTTCTTGTTTTTTATGTAGCAAAGAACTTTTTAAGCTTCACTTTTCTTGAAAATGTATACAAATCAATTGTTGCTATATCCATGGATGTTAATGGACAGAGGGTTAACTCTTTATTTAATAGTCATATGTTGTTCTCCAATCTTTTTGAGGAAAAATTGATGACCACATTATCTTCCATTGCATTCAGATGTTCTTGTTGATTCCTCTTTTGAGCTTTTGTCTTCCCTTATGATCTTCTGGTTTCGCTTCCTTTTACTCCCATTTTGTTGACTTCTCCTTTGCTTCTCCTCTATGTCGGCATCTGATAAAGTCTCATTTCCCCTGAGAAGTCTAGTCTTGGACATCCCAGGGCTGGGGCTTCGTCTCCCAAACTCACTTCAGAGCTGACAGCACTTTATGGCACATAATCTTTTTCTATTAATTGCTCCATTATCTGTCTGTTATATAATGAATCAAATCTTCTCGCAAATGTATAGATTCGACCTGCTGCATATTCCAATTTATCACCTTTAAATATTTTCACCTTTTTTGCCTGTACCTCCATTTCATGTTTTTCTCAGCTTCATTTAGTGCATTATTTGTGTCCTCATTCTTTCTAGTTCCCCTTGTCATGAGTGATGTAATAAGTGTGGTCATAAGCAGTGCATTATGGGGGTGGAAGTTTTAGTTAGCTCAGGTAAATATAACTGCTGAATTTCTATGGTTTTTTATGTGTCAAATGTGCACCTAACTATAATGTCCCTCTAACATACATATATATATATATATATATATAATTTTTTTTTTTTTATATATATATATATATACACAAACATACGTGTGTATGTGTGTAGCCATAGTTAGGGTGACCAGAGTTAGGGATTTTATTTATTTGTGTCCCTTAATAACTTTGCACCCATTTGACGAATATCCTCAAAAATATGCAGACCTGCTTCCCCCCCTTTCATTTTCAGAGTGCTGAAAATGGGATTGAAATCCAATGCACTATATATAGATTTTTGTATTTCATGCAGCGTGTAAACGGGCAGTCAGAGTTTGCTGCAATTTGGCCACATTAGATATTAGTGCTCACAGATGATGCTATTGGGTATTGCAGGTAAGGAAAGTAAGTATTTATTAAGTTATAAGGTTTTTCATCTTAGTGATATCTTGTAGCACAATACTACTAAAAGTAGCACATAAGCCCCAAAATGATGTAGACTACATATTTAAAGTTTCAGATTTACTGCATGAACAAAAGAAAAACTAATTTATGGTCACATGCAAAAGCTATAAAACAGTGGTTCCCAATCTGTGGGCCAAGGACCCCTGGGGTTCTGTGAAGCCTCCTCAGGGGGTCCGCGACTGCTTAGAAATGTAAATAATATTAATAGATTAGGTCCCCTGCTTTCAGTACTGACTCCGTGGGGGTCCCCGGATTCCAATAATGATTCAGTGGGGGGGGTCTCTGGTATCGAGGAATGATAAAGTAGAGGTCCACAGAAGTCAAAAGGTTGGGAACCACTGCTATAAATAAATACATAATGAATAGAATATATCTTAATCTACATACCTTTTCTTTGCATGCTCTCTGGTTTACAAAATAAATCTGGACCAAGAAGCCGAACAAGAAACATCTTTCTCATGCAGCCCTGTGCTACAAAATGAAAGATGGACCTAGCAGTGAGCCACACAAACTACTATTTGGAGGACATGATAATTGGCTTTTAGGGAAAAAAAATGATCCCCTTTTTTATACCAATATAGCTTCCTTTTTATTCTCTAAAAACAGCCATTTTCCCAATTATATACTGACTTGTCATCGCCCTGTACATGGCCCTGCATTGATTAGAAAATCTGGAGAAAGGCAAGATACCGCAATTCACTGGTTTTCATTACTTTGCACATAATAATCTACATTGCTGCTAATTTTCACAGACATCCCTATATCATGCCACTGTACCAATTCCACTATATGCTACTCCATTCTATGCCACTTGAACCTACGCCTTTTCACTGTACAACACTCCACTCTGGCTATTACACTGTGCAAAACTCCACTCTATGCAAGCCCACTCTAAACAATCACACTGTCTTCAACTCTACTCTATGCTTCTTCAGTGTATGCCATTCCACCATATGCCACTTCCTTATATCGTGCTACTGTATATGTTATTCCACTTTATGCTATTCCACTGTGTACCACTCGTGTACGCTACTCCATTCTATGACAGTGTATGGCATTCCACTCTATGCCTCTTAACTCTATGCTATTTGGGTGGGCCCTGCTCCAACGTATGCCACTCCTCTGTATGCTATTACACTATACCCCATGTCCCTTTACACCACTCCAGTCTACGCCACTCCATTATACTCCAGTCCACTGTATGCTACTCTGCTATGCTCCATTACACTCTACGCCACTCTACTGTACAACACTGCACTCTACACCACTCTACTCTACACTATTACGCTGTACACAACTCCACTCTATGCAAGTCCAATCTATGCTATTATACTACATGCAATTCCACTCTACGTTTTTTCAGTGTGTTCCACTCCACTCTACGCAACTCCGCTATATGCTACTTCAGTATGTGCTATTCCACTCCATACCATTCCACTGCTCTAGCGCAGGTGTATTAATAAAAATTTATTAATGAGTGTTAATGTATTCTGAAAAAGTGATTTGTGTAGAAAATATAATAACGTAGAAAAAGAATGCACACAATTGAAAATGTGATCACGAAGAGTGGCTGCCAATGTTCACAAAGTGTACTTGCTAGAGAATTAATATTGTGAAATGTTGAATATATGTTTGAGTAACGTAGTAATATTGTATATTAGGGGTTATGCATTATGCTTTAGCTTTATTAATTGTAGGCCTTAACTTATCAAGTGTCTTGGCTTAGTTGCCAGGCCTCATGTCAAAGCTGTATTTCTTAACGTTGCTGTCCTAGAGAGTTAAACTGTGATTTTCATTTTAAAATTGCTTAAATGTGCTCACAACGGAAGGTTCTCATGAGAACCGACTGCTATAAGATGCTGTTCTTGATAATGTAGCATTTTGTGTGTAATACGTGTGAGACTGACTTTCTCAGGAGAAGAACAATGGAGATACTGACTGGAGTAGAAGCTGCAACAATATTGTTACCTGACAAGTCGGATGATGAGGACATTGCAGGACAAACCAATCAGTGACCTGTGAACAGAGTAAAGGTAGAATTCATATATTTGGAGTTTTAGTTTTATTGGACAAAGTGTGAACGTGAAATAAACTGACCAATGAGGATTTGGGAAATAGTTTTAATAGTTTTGATAAATTGCTGTCCTAGAGAGTTAAACTGTGATTTTCATTTTGCATTGTTTAAATGTGCTCACAATGGAAGGTTCTCATGAGAACCGACTGCTAGAAGATGGTGTTCTTGCTAATGTAACATTTTGTGTGTAATACATGTGAGACTGTCTTTCTCAGGAAAAGAACAATGGAGATACTGACTGGAGTAGAAGCTGCAACAATATTGTTACCTGACAAGCCGGATGATGAGGACATTGCAGGACAAACCAATCAGCGACATGTGAACGGAGTAAAGGTAGAATTCATAGATTTGGAGCTTTAGTGTTATTGGACAAAGTGTGAACATGTGATTAACTGACCAATGGGGATTTGGGAAATAGTTTTAGTAGTTTTGATTTAATGACACTGCACTGAGAGAAGACACCGTCATCGCCCATATTCTTGCTGGCCGAAAGGTCAATATTTTCTTGTGCTCCCTGACAAGAGACATGCTTAACTTTAATGCTTAAAGACTTTGCATTTTCTGATCTTTGATCCTGAATCCTGATTGCCTTGCTGATCGACTGATGTCCTGAGGACGAAGATTGACTCTGCTTGCTGATCCACATTGAGGATAGGTATTATGAATTAGACTGTTGATTATTATGCATATTTGCTTTTCCTTTCTAGGTACTAACTGCACTGTTTTGATTCAGCCATAGCTAGATGTTTTCCAAATTTGTGTTACTAAATTATTTTGCACGAAGCCCAACATGCTGATGTAAATCTGATGTTAGTTAAGGATCCTCACTAACGAAATTGTGCTAATAGGGAATAATGCTCGATTAATTTCTCTGCTGAATTCGAATGTACGTAATTACTTAGATGCAGTTGACTCTGTTATTAAATTGCACTGTAACCTTGAAATGTGTCCTAGTTCAAGCTTTGATAAGATTACGTTTCTTCCACTGCTTTGGACAGCCTGTATTGTTTCTGTATGTGTTTCATTTGATTTTGTGATTGATCTACATGACCTTAGCATTCTTAATATAGGGAAATAAATATTCTAACTTTTACTAAATGGTATGGTTATTCATGACTGAAAGGTCATGGTGCGTGGTAATTACTGACTCCACCTATTATTATTGTTATTGATTGTTGATGATTACTGATATTGTGTATTGGTTATTGATTATGTACTCGAGCTATGGTAAGAACATCTAAATTTCAAGTCAAAAGGTTCATCGACCTATTCACATCCCCTTGTAAGTTTACTTATTAAGGTCAGACGTGCTAACAACTGCATTCCTCTCAACTCTATAATATTTTACTGTATGCCACTCCACTATATGGAAATCCATTCTACACCACTACAGTAAATGACACTCCACTCTACAACACTTCAATCTTCACTGTTCAATTGTACCCCACTCCAAAATATGTCACCCCACTGTATGCTATTACACTCTACCCCATGCTACAGTACACACCTCCAGTTTACACTGCTCCATTATACACCGCTCTACTGTACGTTACTCAACTTAAACTCTACATCACTCCACTGTGCAATGCTGCTCTATGCCACTGCACTCTACACTATTACACTGTACACGACTCCACTCTATTACAGTCCACTCTATGCTTTTACACTGTATGCAACTCCACAGTCGATGTCTCTTCAGTGTATGCCACTCCAGTATATGGTATTCCACTCTATGCCATTCCACTGCATGCCACTCCACTCTATGCTATTCTACTGTAAGCCACTCCACTGTACGCTAATCATTATAGGCCACTCTAGTGTATGGCTCCCCACTCCATGACACTTCACTCTACACTATTTGATTGGTCCCTACTCCAATCTTCCTCACTTCACTATACGCTATTACACTCCACCCAATGCCACTGTACACCACTCCATTATAAAGTGGAGATTCCTAGAGCAGAGAAGCATTGACCTCCACACTGCTGCAGAGAGAGTGAAAAATAAAATCGCAATAATATTATTTTATTACCATTTTATTTTGTACTCTCTGCTGAATGTAGTGCGGGGGCAGGGCCAGTGCGTCATTGCTGCCGATTGACAGCAATGAGGAGTGGCCTCTTCAGTTTGAAGTGTGCATGTAGGTGTGGCTGGCTATGTTACTACAGCCAGCCTGACATGCTCAGTTTAAACCTGTCAATCCAGCCGGACTAGTCAGCTGGGTTTGAGAGCAGGGACAGGGCTCCAGTGTCTTTTGGAGAGCTGAGGCAGCCTGCTCCAGCCAATCCAGATGTAAACTCATGCTGTGTATCTGCATTAGAGCAGCGTCTGGAATGGAGAAGGTAGTTGGCTCTGTGATGTCACCCCACACTCAGAGGAGTCGGAAGCCAGGGACTGGAGAGCATCGTGGACGTGCTGCAGTATAATGTAAGGGAACTTTATTTTTCCCTTTTTTAATAGTTTATTTCAATGTATGTTTTGATGTAATTGTGATGTAAGCTATTGCAATGTATGCAACTCTACTACATGGCTCTTCAGTGTATGTCACTCAACTGAATGTCACTCCACTCTATGCTGTTCTACTGTATGCCTCTCCACTATATGATACCACACTCTACGCTCCTCCAGTGTATATCACTCCACTCAATGCCACTTCACTCTATGCTTTTCAATTGGACCCACTCCAATGAACACCACTCCAATGTAAGCCATTACATTCTACTCTATGCCACTGTATGCCACTCCTATCTACACCACTCCATTATGCAGCATTCCAATGTGTGCTACTCCACTATTACAATCTATGCCACTCCACTGTACAACACTCCACTCTGCACCACTCCACTCTACACTATTACACTGAACACAATTCCACTCTACTCTAGTCCACTCTATGCTATTACTCTGTATGTTACTCCACTCTACACCTCTTCAGTGTAATCCACTGAATCACATGCTACTCCAGTATATGTTATTCAACTCTATTAAATATCACTGTATTCCACTTCACTGTATTCTATTCCACTGTATGACACCCCAGTGTATATTACTCCACTCTATGCCACTCCACTGTACACCACTCCTCTGTATGCTATTACACTGTACCCAATTCCAGTGTACGTCAATTTAGTCTACACCACTTCACTGTGCACCACTGCACTACCCTACTTCACTATATGCTATTCCAGTATATGCCACTCTATTGAATACCACTCCACTCTACACCACTCCACTCTACGTCACTCCATTCTATGCTAGCCCCCTGGACACCACTCCACTCTATGCCACTTGACTATATGCTACTTTACTCTTCCCCTTTCCACTGTACACTACTCCAGTCTACACCACTCCACTGCACGCAACTCCATTCTCTGTTATTCTACTCAACACTATTCCACTCTAAGCTATTCTACTCTATGCCACTCCTCTATCCTCCACTTTACGCTATTCCACTGTTCGCCTCTCCACTCTATGCCATTACACTATGCACAGTTTCAATCTTTGCCCCTCACCAGTTTGGTATTCCACTCTACCCCACTCCACTCTACCCCACAATACACTATTCTAGTCTAAACTACTTCAGTGTTCACCACTCCACTGTACGCTATTACACTGTATGCCTTTACACTTTATGCCACTTCACTGTACACTACTACACAATATGTTATTCCAATCTCTGCCACTCCACTCTTGGCCACTCCAGTCTACAGTACTCCACTTTATGCCATTCTACTGTACTCTACACCATGCCAGTATACTCTCCTCTTCCCTATATATCTCCACTTTATAAAACTGTACTACACTCTGTGTCACTGTACTAGACTCTACTACACTTGCACTCATCTCTATGCCTATACACTCTCTTGTGCAACAGTCTGCTACACTCAATAACAGGTTCCAACACCATACGACATAGCACTCCACTCTACCATATGAGACACTACTCCAATTGATAACAGTTTCCTTGACTCTACGGTATACTACTTAAGTGTATGCCACCCCACTTTGAACTAATCCACTGTACTTTACTCCACTCTATGCTATTCTACTCTATGCCACTCTACTCTTCTACACTCCACTGTACAATGCAATATTCAGCTGTACAACATGTATGCTACTCCTCTTTACAGTAATCCACTCTTCATCACTACAGTTTATGCCACTCCACTCTACACTACTCCACTCTATATACCTCCACACTATAAACATCTACCACACGTCAAGGCACTCTATGACATTCTACTGCACTCTGTCCCCATACATTTCACTGTCCAACTCTATACTCCACTTTATACATGTACACTCCATTGTACAACACTTTATTCTACTATATAATGCTTTTCTATACAACACACCTCTCCACTCTATAGTATGAGACCCCACTGCAATTTATAACAGTTGGTGACCTAGGCTTTACCATTACACGTCACTCAATGCCACCCTTCTCCACAACTCACCAATACACTCAATTGTACTTTAGTCCACACAGCATTACACCACTCCACTCCACTCAACTCTGCTGTACAAGATTTTACCTCACTCTGTTTTCCTACGCAACTATTCCCTCTACGCAGCTCTACTGTTTTCCATACTACTGTACTCTATTCAACTCTAATCTACAATGCTCTACATCACGGTATACCACTCTCTGACTCCTGTCTACCCCTCCGCTCCACTGTAAATCACTGTACTATACATTATGACACTGTACAACACTAGCCCACTCTACTCTATAATACTCTAGTCCACTACACAATACTGTACACAACTCTTTGTATGACACAACACCCCACTATACTCCATTCTATTCTGACACAGTACCTAACTCTACTTCACCATTCCACTGTACGCCGCTTCACTCTAAACCACTCAATACCATTGCACTTTTTAACAATGTATGCAAGTCCACTATACCATACTGTACACCATTCCACTCTACAAAAATCAACTGCACTGTATGCCACTCTTTTCTACTGTACTCTACATCACTTTATAATACTTTATGACACCCCACAACAATCTACTGTATAACACTCCAGTTTATGACACTTTACTTGAATGTATGCTACACCACTCCACTCTACCACAGTCCGCGCCACAATAGTCGACAACATGCCACTCCACTCCATGACAATTTACTCCACTCCATACTACCCCACTCCAGTGTTCTCCATGGCACTATATTGCACTATTCTCCACTCTTGACACTTTATGCCATTTTACACCACTGTACAATACTCCGCTCCATGCCGCTCCTCTGTCTGACAGTCTACTCTATCATATGTAACTCCACTCTACAGGATAGTACTCTATAACACTGTAAGCCAGTCCACTGTGCCACACTCTGCAACACTGTACCATACTGTACACCACTCCATTCTACAAACATCAACTACACTGTATGACACTCTATTCTACTTTAGTCTACATCACTTTTCAATACTTTACAGCATCCCACAAGAATATACTGCACTACACTCCAATTTATGACACTTTAATCAAATGCATGCTACACCACTCTACTCTTCCGCACTCCACACCGCTATAGTCTACAACATGCCACTGCACTCTATGACAATTTTCGCCAATCTGCACTACCCCACTCCAGTGTACTCCACTCCACTATACTCCACTCTACTACACTTTTTGGCACTCTACGCCACTAATAATAATAATAATAATAATAATCTGCTCTGTGCCGCTCCTCTGCCTGATACTCTACTCCATTGTATGCAACTCCCCTCTACAGCACTGTACTACACTCTCTGCCACTCTGGCTGCTTTATTCCACTCTATGCCCAGCCACTCTATGCCACTGAACTACACTGTATGGCACTCAACAACATACCACCCAACTTCTCTCTATGATACCCAACTCATCTATATGGCACGACACTCCACTCTACAACACTCTCCTCCATTGCACTCTATGACACTCCACATGCTGATACTCTAGATTATGACACTCTGCGTCACCCTACTCCACTCTAAAACACTCTGTTCCACTCTATGACAGTCTTCAACACCCTACTGTACTGTTTCACATGCCTTTCCACTGAACAACTCGCTGCTCCAGTCTATGATACTTGACTCCACAATATGAGACACCATGCCATTACACCACATAACACTTTACTACACTGTATGATATGCTACTACACTCTACTCTACTACACTCAATTCCAAACCACAATGCTACATTTTGTGACAATAGACTTTACAACACTCTCCTCCACTGTACTGTACGACACTCCACATAACAACTCTTCACTTGCGGCACTAGACTCTATAATTTGAAACACATTTTTGTTACGATTTGTAAAAAAAACAATGACATTCAATAAAAAAATAAGGGTTAAATCTTAGTTATAATTAGGAACACATATTTTCCCTGTGCAAACCAAGTTTAAACTATAGAAACGTTAATAATGTTAAAGTTATCTTTAGAACTTCCATTTACAATGAATCCACTACCTTCAAATTATGATCAGTATTGAACCTTATGACGCACTCTTTTCAGCTGTGTAACCAAATAACACTAACCCTTCTCGAATTATATATATTCCACTCTACAGTACTCCACTCTATAACACTGGACTCTACAACAGTATCATTCACTGTACTGTACTCCACTTTATGACACTCCAATTAATGACAGTCCACACTGCAATTTGAAACACATTTATTATTAAAAAATACAAACCTATAACATGCAATGAAATAATCAAAAGTTAAGGATAATATATAGTTAGAAATAACCTATGTATTCTTTCTATACAAGCCTAACTTAAAATACACAAATATTAAAAATGTTAAACTCATAGTTATAACTTCAATTTATAATTTGAGCACCACCTTCAATTTAGTATGAGTTGTGCACCTCCGAACACAGTCTTCTCACCTCACTTTCTACACTGCATTAACCATAACTCATCCCTTTTCCATTCACTCTTTATATCTTTGCATACTACATCACTTATTGCATGTGAAATCATAGCATTTATAATAACACTTATAACATCTCAAATGACTTTATTTGTCACAACACACTGCATGGTAAAATGTCAAGGTATGGTTAGTGTTGTCTTGTTAGTGAGCTGAAAAGAGTGTGTAATGAGGGCCGCTACTTAAAGTAATTTAAAGGTGGTGAACAAATTCTAAATGAAGGATAATTATTTATTTATTTATTTGTGTATTTATGTATTACTTTTATAATGCACATAAGACCAATAAGGTATTGAAGTGCTAATCAAGCAGATGAAAAACAGGGACAAATAAGAGCCAGATAGTTCATCCTGGATTCTAAGAGGGTTTATACCTGCACCCCATGAGAAAACAGACAAGGTTTCAGCTGTTTCTGAAATCCTAGGTACCCCTCATTGCCACGGATGTGCTCTAGGATTGAGTTCCACAACCTACTGGCCCCTACCGTGAAGGCCCTTTCCCTCTACCTAGTTTTCCTCACCCATGGTACTGCCACTGTGTGATGTCCTACCGATCTCAAAAATCTCCTGAGCACATACCATTTTATAGAAGCCAACAGGTACCCAGAACCTTGGCCATGTAAAGTTTTATGCAACAGGCACAGGGCCTTAAAGGATACCCGCTTCATTATGGTCAATCAATGGACTTGGTGCAGCCCTTTAGAAATAGAGGCAAGTTTGGGCAGGCCTAAGACTAGTCGAGTGGCCACCTTCTGAATGATTCGCAATTTGTCTAGAGAGAGCTGATTGATATTCAGATACAAGGTGTTACAGTAGTCTGTCCACGATAAGATAAGGGCCAGGACCCCTGACATCCTAAGCTCTCAAGGCAACAAAGACAAGATCCTCTTTAAAATCTAAATCATCCAGAAGCAAGAACTGAATGTTCTATTCACCTCGATGTCAAATGTTAGAGTGTTATTAGACATCACACCCAGGGTTTTGGCTGCAACTAATTGTATCAGGTGTGCACCACAGTTTTCAGGCCACCATCATTTAAACCATATGAAGCTATCCCTGCCAAACACAACAATCTCTGTTTTATCATCATTCAGTTTTAACCAATTCCTATTCATCCATCCATGGTTTCCCTGCATGCAGACCCCAAACCTTTCTGCAACCTCCTCTCAATCGTTCATGCTGGACACAACATTCTGGGTGTCATTAGCATAAGATGACTCCTGAAATCCAAAGGATCGGACTAGCTTTTCCAAGGAGGTCACATAGCGGATGAATAAGGTCGGGCTCAAGCAGGACCCCTGAGGTACTCCATATGGGAACTGGATGGCAGCTGCCCTATACCCACCACAGGTCACCGTAATAGTTCTATCATGCAGGAATGATTCCAACAGCTTAAAAGCCTCATCTCTAAAGCCCACCTGTTGCAGCCGTGCATTGCGGGTTAACTTCTGGGCTAACCACTTGCACACAGCTAACCCACCACAGACGCTCACACCTCCCCTTTTACTTTTAATGGTTGCGAGAAATTGGGTTGCTGGTTGACTGAGGTGTTAGCTCTGGTCAAGCAGCAGCCACAATACTTGTCAAGGTAAGGCACAAGCAAATGCCAAATTGCCAAATTAACCTGGGCTCACCGTTTCGTAGCTTGGCACATAGCAGTTAGGCTTAACTTGAAGGCAAGTGTAAAGTATTTGTGCAACACTTCAAACTAAAAAACAGTGAAAACACCACATAAAAAAATCCCACACCAGTTGAGAAACAGAACTTAGTGTAATAAACAAAGGAAGACTAAAATGTTGAAAATCCGATAAGTAGAACTTGAATTATGAATTTTTAAAGAATGAATTGTAAAATAGCTCATAGAAGCAAGAAGCACCAACCGGGAATATCTGGTCATGCAGGACCGGGACAGAGTTGAATGCTCAGTCTGACTGCGATGAATTATGGGCCAGCTACAGGAACCCAGTTAGGCCAGAGTACCTTAAATCCTGGATGCATAGCATTGCATGGATCCGAGGTAAAGATGCATCACACAGCCAATGCATTGCATTGGCTCCGAGATGTGGCAGGGCTGCAGTGCAAGGTCATGTAGCACATCCTTGAGGATCCCACCGACTGGGCTTGCGATGTGAAGGCTGGTGTTGGGGATGGTTTGCGCAGCTGAGGTGATGCATCAGTTCTGATGAGCAATGAGTCAGTGATGAAGAACAGTAGAATCATCATTGAGGCTGCCATTGACAAGGGATGCAACAAGCTTGCTCTGGGAAAAGTGTTGTGCAATGGAGGTTTTGAAGGTGATGCATCAGACACAAGATGTGGGGTGTAGCTGCGATGCAAGTCTGTTGCTTCAATTCTGACCGATGTAGTAGCCATGATGTATCGGTTTAGCTCCATACAGTAGTGGCTGTTCTTCGGTTCTGCTCCCGCAGAAGAGGAAGTGTCTGTTCTGCTGAAGCAAATACCTACGGTCCACTATCAAGGTCCAGGAATGGACTGGCACAACCTGGCAGGGCAGACTCACAGATGGCAGAGTTCAGGTGCAGGAGCAGGGTGGTTGGAAGTCTTTTAAAGTCCCTTAGACTTTAGATTAGGAAACCAGACAGCTAGCCCTTGAAGTCACTCTGTGTTCTAGGTTGGAGAAATGCAGGCTCAGTCCTTCTCACTCTCAGGTAAAGGGGCAGAATGCAGCAGGTCAGCATAGCAAAACATGAGTCCAGCAGAGAAGCAGTCCTTCAGCAGTATTGTAGTCCATCTTCCTGGCAGAGTATGCACAGGTCCAGAAGTGTACCGACAATTACAGCACTCATGACTAAGGGTGTGCAGTGAGCTCTGAGAGTTTGGCCAAAGCAGAGCTCACCGCTCTAGTTGTTATGCGCCACGAAGCGCAAGCGCAGATTGACTGCGCTTGCGATGTGTGGTCCATAACTGGGCTGCCCAACTTGCTAGTTGGCATGGAGCTGCTGCTGGAGGGCTGCACTGATGACAGCTCCAGATCCAGGCATCCCTCCTTTCACTGTCCTCAGCAGCCTTTGGGCAGAAGGAGGCAGAGAGCCAGGCCACTGCAATGGGGAGTCGTGGATGCTGTCTAGACCCATCAGGTAAGACCCTTGTTTCCCCTTCTCTTCTGTGTGCACATGGGGTTTGACACTGGGCATGGCAGGATTTGCATATAGTGGGGTCTGTGCTTATAAAAAAGGAAACATTCAGTCAGAGTTCCACTTGAAAAGAACCTCTCTCCCCATCGTCCCTTGGAAAGGAAGTGGTGTTATGGGGTACTGTGCTGAGCCCGGTAGGGGGAGCATCAGCTGCTGAGTGGTAGTCCGGCAGTCCCCGTCAGATGTGTTTGGCCTTGAGAGAGTGCCTTAGAGCCCAGTACCAAGCAACGCTAGGCACTTTGTGAAAATGCCAGGCTGCTGGAGGTGAGTTGGTTTGCTGCTGATTAGTGGTGAGCCCCTGTAAAAAGGGCGGTCTAAGGCTGTGTGTAAGTGCGGAGGAAGCGATTGCAAGGCTGGTGAAAGACAGGGGTGTGCTTGGTCCTTTGTACCAAGTTTGTGAAGGAGGGCAGTTGGTGAAAGGAAGTGTGGCTTGCATCCAATCTCGGAAGTGTTAAGCAGGATCGGGTCTCCCAAACCTGCTTAGCGTTTCCGAGATCGGGTGCATATGACAGGTGTAGCTAGCCGCTATGCTGTATTCCACAGAGTTCTTAACCAACTCCACAGAATTCTGAGGAGTACAAATCAGTGTGCTCCGCCCAGGCCTATTCATGATGTCTTTGATAACATCATTGATGATATCAATGTAAATGTTTTGATGATGGGGCCGCGAGTTATAGTTACCTTGGGCATGAGTAATAGTTACTTAAGACTAACTATAACCAGTAAATGTCTTGGTTATGGTACACTTAAAATGTGAGCCTAACTATAACGCCCCTGTAAACTTTGTTTTTAGAAGTGAATATATATATGTATGTATGTATATATATATATATATATATATATATATATATAGTTAATTTATACTTATGTTTAGAAACTATAACTTGTGGCCTAAAGTTGCTTAAGGCACAAGTTATAGTTTCTTCAGATAAGTATAACTATAGTTATAACTATATCTGCTGAATTTCTATGGTTTTATATGGGTAAAACATGAAGCTAAATAACGCCCCTAAAGTCTTTGTTTTTTTCAGTGAACTTCTATGCTTTTTTATCATAAATAATTATGATATTTTTATACAACCACCACAGAGCACGGCTTTTAGGCATGCACAGCTGGGGTGGTCCACAGTGCCTGGCCTCCCGCCAGGCCCTACATCCAACCCCCCTATATGCACCCCATCCCACACTGCACATGGCCTTAGACTCTGTGTGACAGGAGTTTAGTGTGTGAGTGATTTTTTTTCTCCATTTTTAGGTGGACAAGAAGACTTACACTGGGGGCTGCACTGGACACCACAATGGATCTGCAGATCCACAGATCAGGCCAAAAACTATTTTTGTCAAATTTTGGCCCACCATGTGCCCTATGGAATCACGATACCTGTATCCTGACCCCTTATGTGTTTTTACAAGGTTACATTTTTCCTCCCTCCGGCCAAGTAACAAAGAAATTGGCATTCACATCCTTTCTGTCAGGTTGAGGCCAGCCAATCAGGGCCTTGCTTTTCTCATCCCTATATCTATGTTTTATTTCCTTTCATTACTCCAAAACTACTGAATAGATTCACACCAAATTACGAAAAACACTGGGCCAAAACCTAGCTTTCTGCCAAATGTGGTGTACATCTGTTCAGCGGTTCAAGCTGTAGTGGTGTTCAAAAGACTGCAAAATCCCCTAGACTTTGCATGAAAAAATCATTTTGCTATGTCCCCTTTTTTCGGCCCCATCTGACCAATCACCCTGAAACTTTCCACACTGCATGAGTGGCAAACTAGTTTTGAAAATTTTGTGAGTATTCGTCAAACGGCACCATAGTTCTTTAGCAAAACAAGCTATTAGCCAAAATAGTGAAACAAAAACAATAAATGATAACACAAAAATGGCAAAAACAGTATCACAAAAGTCGGTCATAACTATAACTACCAACAGGTGATATATATATATATATATATATATATATATATATATATATATATATATAAAACTTTCAGGATGAGCTTTCCAAGCAATATGGAGAGAAGTCACCCAAGGCACTAGTGTGACACCGATGCAGCCCGTTATTGTTAGGGGAGAAAGGGCCCAGAGGGGAGTAACCTGTTGTTTCATTCTCAACATCAGCTTGTGGCTTGTACAAAGTTCACTATGGATCTTCACAAGTAGGATACACAGAAAAGTCTAGTTTTTGTCCTCTTTAAGGCAGAAGCAGTAACTGCAGGCCAACCCAGCAAAGCACACACAGCAAAGGGGCAGTACTCCTTTTCCAGTTTTTTTAGCTCTTCTTCTTGGCAGAGGTTCCTCTTGAAACCAGAAGTGTTCTAAAAGAATGGGTTTTGGGTCCACTACTTATACTCATTTTTAGGCAAACTTGAAAGGAAAGTCTCTGTTGTTCACAAGATCCTGCCTTGCCCGGGCCTGTCAGCTCCTCCCTCCCGACTCTAGCCCAGGAAGACTCATCAGGATATGCAGGACACACCTCAGCTCCCTTTGTGTTACTGTCTAGAGGAAATTCACAAACAATCCATCAGTCTGACCCAGACATGGATTCCACAAGTGGGAAGAGGCACAGAAGGGTTATGCAAGAAAATGTCCACATTCTAAAAGTGGCATTTTTAAACAGACAACCTAAAAACTAGCTCTACCAAAGGATGTGTTTTTACAGTGTGTGTGCAGAGACCCCAACCTCCATTTCTCTAGCTGCTCCCAATTGGAAACTGAACATAATAGATATTTAAAGGCAGTCCCTATGTCAACCTATGGGAGAGACAGACCTTGCAATAGTGAAAATGGAATTTGGCAGTATTTCACAATCAGAGCATGTAAAACACACCACTGCATGTCCTACCTTTTAAATACGCTACACCATGCCCATGGAGCTACCTAGGGCCTACCTTAGTGGTGGCTTACATGTACTAAAAGGGAAGGTTTGGGCCTGGCAAGTAGGTACACTTGCCAGGTTGAACTGGCTGTGCAAAACTGCACACATCGACACTGCAGTGGCAGGACTGAGGCATGTTTACAGGGCTACTCATGTGGGTGGCACAATCAGTGCTGCAGGCCACTAGTAGCATTTGATTTACAGGCCCGTGGCACCTCTTACGCACTTTGCTAGGGACTTACAAGTAAATCAAATTTGCCAATTATGAATAACCAATCACAATCACAATTTACAAAGGGAGCCCTTCCACTTTTGCAATGGTCAGCAGTTGTAAAGTTCTCACAGTACTAAAACCCAGCCAAAACGAAGTCCAGAACACAGTCAAACATGAAGGAAGCAGAGGCAGGGAAACCGTGCCATGGATGCCAGGTCTAACAGTCCCTGTTATATTTGCATTTTTCAGGCAATTGCTACGTTTTTTTAACTTAAAGTAATTTTCTTCACTATACGTTAATCCAACAACCGCCACGCACAGCCTTTGGCCTTGCACTGCTGGGGTTGACTGCAGGACCTGGCCTATGGCCAGGCCTTATGGCCAACCTCCTGTAACCATCCAACCCACACTACCCATAGGCTTTGGCCTTCTGCAGCAGGGATTGGCCTCGGGTCTGGTCTGTGGCCAGGTCTTGCGGCCAACCCCCTATAACCATACAACCTCACTCCACGCACGGTCTTCGGCCCAGTCCAGCACCACCTCCAATGAGAAATGTTCTGACAAATAGAAACAAAAAATGTATTTATCAAGTAACAAGAATAAGATCTCCTTTTTGTATGTACCTTACATTTTTTAAGTTGAAAAGAATTTAAAGCTGAGAGCAACTGACACACCTGAACTGGAACCCTCAATCTTCTATGGGTGGGTCTGAGACCTTAACCACTAGGCCACAGGGGATTCCTTACTACACAGTGGCCACATATAAGGCATTAAAGCTAAAGATTTCCTGGGAAAATACTTCAATGTTGTATCAGGAAGATTGTTTATCATTCAAAATACTAGTAAATAAACGGACACCCTGCTATGAGATAGGAGGATTTGAACCTTCAACCTACTGAGTGAAAGTCTAAGAGCTTTGCCAGTAGGTCATAATTAATTCTATTGTACTGTGTATCACAACATAAATATAACTTTCGAACCAAACATCTTGTTGGGATGACGCTTTGAACTCTTCGTATGGAGACACCATTGCAGTAACAATGTCCCATTATGGGATGGAAGAGAGAGAGAGAGAGAGAAAGTGTCAGGACTGCAAGGAGAGCCTGAAAGCCTCTGCAGTCCTAGCTGTCCCTGTGGTTCCTGCGGGAGACTGCATTGGTCCTGCAGGCAGGAGCTGCTTTAAATAGCAACTCCCTGTTTGTGGAGCAGTGTTTTTATCTCTTTCCCTGCACACATATTTGTGTGCAGGGAAAGAGATGAAAACTCTGCTTTCAGCAAGAAGGAACTGTTTTACTGCTCCCGCATGGCAGTGGAGTTAGGTTTGCTTTTGCTTGGTTGGAGCTGTCAGCTGTCTGACCCACTCTGAAACTCACACACCCAGTCACAGACTCACTGAAACACTCACACCCAGTCACAGACCCACTCAGTCACTCACACACACATTTACAGACCCACTCAGACACCTCTTTACAGACCCACTCAGACACTCACAGACCCACTTACAGACCCAATGAGACACTCATATACATACTCACAGAGTGATTCAAACACTCATGCAACCACTCACAGACCAAGTCAGACACTCATGTACACAATCACAGACTCGCTAAGATACTCATGCACCCACTAACAGACCCACTTTGACACTCTCACACCGACTCACAGATCCACTCGTGCACCCAGTCACAGACCCACTCTGCCACTCTCACACCTACTCACAGACCCACTCAGATAGTCACACACACGCTGACAGACCTACTCATACACTTACACTCTACTCACAAACCAGTCAGTGATGCACCCACTCACAGACCCACTCAGACACTTACTCACCCACTCACAGACAAACTCAGTCACTCACACATCCACTCACAGATGCACTCACACACTCATGCAGCCACTGACACACCCACTTAGACATGCATGCACCTACTCACACACCCACTGAGGTACTCATTCACCAATTCAGGCATTCACTTAGACACTCAGAGGCCTTCTCAGACACTCGTGTATGCACACCCAAACCCAGACATGCACTTATGCACCCACTCACAGACATATTCAGAGACTCAAGCACCTAGTGAAATACCCACTCAGTTGCTCATACACCTACTCACAGACCCACTTAGAGATGTATGCAGGAAGTCACAGAGCCAGACACTCATGCATCTACTTAGAGACCCACTCAGACAGTTGTGCACCCACTCAGAGACTCGTGCACACATTCACAGACCCACTCAGACACTCATGCATCCACTCATGGACTCACGCCCACACTCATACACCCACTCACATACCCACTAAGACTTTCATGTACCCACTCACAGACCCCCTGAGACACTCATGCACCCACACACAGACCCACTCAGAGACTCATGCACAAACTCACAAACCCAGTCACACATTCATGCATCCACTCACAGATCCACTCAGTCATGCATCCACTCACATCCACTCAGAGACTCATGCACCCACTCACAGATCCACTCAGAGTCCAATGCATCCACTGACAGAACCACTGAGGTACTCATGCACACACTCATTGACCCACACAGAGACTCATACATTCATGGTTGGTTGGTTATACAGCCATTCCCACTCATACATCTATGCAACCACTTACATTCACTGGATGATGTCATTAATGACGTCATCAGTGTTGTCATTTGAGATGTCATCAGTGATGTCACTGAACATGTCATGGATGATGTAATATGTGGCAGTGCATTACGGGAGCGCAAGTTATAGTTAGCTGAGGTAACAATAACTTCTGAGTATTGTACATGTCAAACGTGAGCCTAACTATAACAGCCCTGTAACCTTTGTATTTTTTCAGTGAATAGGTATATTCACTTAAAAAAACAAAGGTTACAGGGAAGTTATGCTTAGGATCTGAATTTACAAGCAAAAAAAACCAAAGCCAATCAGCAGTTGTAGTTACGGTTAGTTCAAGTTACTTTAACTCGTGCACTAAGGTAACTATAACTTGCGCCCTCATATTTAAAAAAAAGGTTTAAAGTGAATTTCTATAGCTTTTTTAATTCTATTTTCTAATTATAACGTCCCTGTAACCTATGTTTTTTTGAGTGAATTTCCATGTTTTTTTAATGTAAAGTAGTTTTCATTAATTTATGTTAAAGCAACCACCGCATGCACGGCCTTTGGAGTAACTGTAGTAACCCTTTCCCCAGACTCTATGTCAGGGCCTAAATCAATAACTTAGATACTGGACGTTTTTTAACTGAATAGCCTAATATATTGATATACAACATATCGATGATGCTTCACTATTATGAACTTAGGTGTTTCCGTATGTTGCACAGTGGAGATGTACAAACATGTATAACTTGGCAACGTGACAGGTACATAGTCCTGATGAGCCCAGTAAAAATCTAAAACCACAACAAAGTTAATACCAGAAAGTCCGTTGTGGGAGTGGGACAAAATAGAGATGCTGGATCCAGTTCTCAGCCGACGCTGGTATGGGAACATTGAAGCTAGCCCTCCTGCACAAGCAATCAGTGTTTAGAGTGGAAAATCCAATCTTCATTAAGATCTGATGCTGGAAGTGTTAGCGCGCCTGACCTTAATAAGTAAACTTACAAGGGGACGCAAATAGGTCGATGAACCTTTTGACTCGCAATTAAGATGTTCTTACCATATATCCAGTACATAATAAATAATCAATACGCAATAATCACTAATCATTAGTAATCAATAACAACAATAATCAATGGGTTCAGTAATTTTCACACACCATGACTTTTCATTCATGAATAACCACACCTTTGGTGAAAGTTAGAATATTTACTTCCCTATATTAACAATGCTAAGGTCATGTAGATTGATCTCAAAATCAAATGAAACACATACAGGAACAACACTGGTTGTCCAAAGTGATGGAAAAAACACAATCTAATCAAAGCTTGAACTACAACACATTCTAAGGGTATGGTGCAAATCAATAGCAAAGACAACTACATCAATGAAATGAAGTACTTGAAGTTTACCAGAGAAATTCATCAAGCATTAATCCCTGTTACAATAATTCACTAGTGAGGATCCTTCACTAACTTCAGATTAGCGTCAGCATGTTGGGCTTCATGCAAAACAATTTAGTAACACAAATTGGAAAAACATCTAACTATGACTCTATCAAAACAGAGCAGTTGGTACCTAGAATGAAAAAGCAAATATGCATAATAATCACAATTTGGATTTACCTATCCTCAGGGTGGATCAGCAAAGCAGAATCAGTCTTCGTCCTCAGGACATCAGTCGATCAGCAAGGCATCAGGATTCAGCATCAGAATTTAAAAAGGCCAAAGTCTTTAAGCATTAAAGTTAAGCTCATCTTTTGTCAAGACGCAAATATGGGCAATCGTCAGAATGACTGCAAGGGCAGAAAGTCTCAGAATGAATGTCTTCGCTCCGTGTACTCTTGTTAATTCAAAACTGTGAAAACTGCCCCCCAAATCCCTATTGGTCAGTTAATCGTATGTTCACACTCTTGTCGAATAAAACTAAAATCCCAAATCTATGAATTCTAATATTACTCCTTTCACATGTCATTGATTGGGTTGTCTTGCCATGCTTGCCAGGTAACAATATTGTTACAGTTTCTACTCTAGTCAGTATCTTCATTGTTCTTGTCCTGGGAAAGTCAGTCTCACACACATTAAACATCAAGGCCCATATTTATACTTTTTGACGCAAAACTGCGCTATCGCAGTTTTGCGTCAAAAAAATTTGCGCCGTCTAACGCCATTTGGATACGCCATTCGGGCGTCAAATTTATACTTTGACGTACGGCGGCGCAACCAACAGGTGGGAGTCATTATTTCGTGACGCAAACAGCGTCGGTCTGTCGTAAGGGAAACCCACGTAAAACGGACGCAAATCACTGTGGGTCGATTTACGACAGCGCAATCGTGAAAACGCCGGTTTTTTTCACGCTATTGCGTGACATTTTTGCGCGAAAACTGCACTTACAGGAGAGGAGACCCAAAATGGATCCCAGATGCCCCAACAGACCCCAGGAGGATGAGAGCAGACCAGGACCCAGCCAGGAGGAAGCATACAGGAACCAGGACATGTTAAAGAAAAAAAGAAAGTATCGCTTCAGTGCAGAGGAGCAGGAAATCCTGGTGAAAGAGGTGACGGAACACCAGCACCAACTTTTCAAATCCTCAAAATTGCCACTCAGTAGGAGAGAGGCCATCTGGAAAGAAATTGTGGACAAGATAAACAGTGTGGCTGAAGAACGCCGGACAGTCACCGAGTGTAAGAAACGCTGGCATGACTGTAAACGTAGGACCAAAGAGAAAATGGCCAGGAACAGGAAGGCAGCAATGCAGACTGGAGGGGGGAGTCCAGCACAACAGGAGGCCCTGGACCACATGGAGGAGATGGTCGCAGCCGTCATCCCGGAGGAGATCGTCACAGGGATACAAGGACTGGACAGCGCAGACTACCACGACACTACGCACATGCAGGGTAAGTCGCATGGGGAATTACAATGCAATAATGGGGACTGTAAGCAGGGGGGGATACCTACTACACAATGCATGTAACTTAGCACATATATGAAGTGGCATGGGGAAAGGGGCACGGCAGGGGGGAATGGCCAGTACTGACCATAGCCGGGGCACGACAAAATACTGCCACCACTACAGTCCCACGGGGACATCCTGTAATTACAACAAGAGAGCCAAGGGAAACCAGTGACAGGTGGGAAGGACACTACCCTGAATCCACATCCAGGCACTTGTTTTGCACAAACTATTCCCCATCAACTAGGTCCCTACCTGTAATGCAGTAGCAAATACAACAACTGCAACTTAACTGCCACCACAGTTGACAATAACACCTCTCATCTCTGGGCAGCTATAGTACCAAATGGCAGGAACCCCACCCTGGAACATACATTCCTAAATTAGGGGGTGAGGATGACATCTGCAACTACTCCTAGAAATAAGACAAAGGTACCAGTACACTTAAATGCCGAATGTCCATAACTGACACATACATAAGCCTAAGTAAACAGCAATAGGAGCCACACAGCACTAACGACACACACATGCTGCATACGTCAGGGTCCCTCACGTGCCTGCCTAACAATGCTACATCACAAATGTCATACTGCTCAGACAACAACATTGACGAGGGGACACAGGCAACTGGTCAATGAAACACATCTGCACAGTCTAACCAAAAAATAGGACATTCATACGATAAACAGGCCAATCCAGTAAGACACACATGAGACCCCATCAGATACAAACATCAACAATGTTTACATCCATACCACATCCTAACATTGACATACATAGGTCATGCCACCTAACATGTACAGATCATGCAATGTGAATAAAAAGTGTATGGTGCAGGGCCTGTGAGGCAAGTGTGCTGGCAGGGCAGTCACAACACCCACAGTCAGTCAAAGTGTAGCGTGGCAAGTGAAACGTATACTTTGCGCAATAGCCTCAGGCTGGAGGCCTTTGTGCATCTTACCCTGAATGTACTTATACTCATTTGCTCACATCTAAGTGCCTCAGAGCACTTTGCACTAAATGAATCTCATTGCCCTTCCTATCAGTTAATGTAGCAAATAGTCAGTCCTAAGGTGTTGGCAATTAGTCAAATCACCCTGTTTTGCCTACTTCTGCACTGGAGTTTGCCAGAACATATTCACTCTGTGCCCCAGTCAAGGATACCGTCTGGTTCGTTGATGATAGATGTGGTAGGGGTTAAGGTTTGCCATTCCTGCGTAGGGAAACTTTGTCATCACAATGACATATGTCTTTTAAATTCACTTCCTCGTCCCAAGACACGCATGGGGGAGTTTACAAACAGAAAATCACATCTAGATGCTGCCTGCCTTGCTGCTGATGCACAACCAGATCCCAGCCCATTCCTCTGATATGAGGGATGATGTCTCCCCTGTGATTCAGACAGCCAAGCTCCAAACTTAACATGCAGTGCTATATATAGAACAAGCAGAGGGAGAGTAGAAACTGTTAGGCACCATGATAGCTGTGTACCAATGTATTACTCTCCTGCGGACTATTTCAGTTCTAACTGTGTGTATTGTTTTGGTTATTGGGGCTCACACCTAAATTCCTACAAGTCAGTTGTACAATGAAACTTCATATCAAACAAATACTGTCTGTGTCATTTGTGTATGGGAACATACCGGAAAAGATAGAAATGTGTAGGACCTGAGTGACCACCACTTCCCTGAGAAGTCCCAAAGATGTCATGGGCTTGGACTTCTAAACATTCCTCTGTTGTGGGAGACCAGAGGCACTGCTAGTCTGTCTGAGCTAAATAGAATATCTGGGTGACAGAGTTATTTACAAGTGGGTCAAACTTAGTCCCCCACACCATTAGCTATCCTGCTGCCTAGAAAGCCAAGAATCACATGTAGGATAATGAGAGCCCACCCAAACAAATGTCCCTCCATAACAATAGTGAAACACCGAGGGAGGAGTAGGACAAAAAAATGCATATTCCGAAATAATTACAAATCAACACCTAGAGATGACCTGGCAGGCATGTCTGATAGCTCCATATCATATATGTGACACACAGGTGGGCCATAGGCCTACAACAATGCCCTATGACGGACAGCAGATACCAAGACAAAATCAGAGTACAAAGTTAAGGCATCCAAAGGCTTGTATCTTAGTGCTAAATGATCTCAACACAGACACACTAATTGTACCCTGTTTCTTTGCAGAGGAACACGGATCTCCTGCCGATATGCCTGTCCATGAGTTCCCTGATGACATGGATGACGAGACCATCAACCTCACACAAGAGACCATTGACATGGTCCTCGAAAGCCTCCAAACCCACCCTTCAGTAACAAGGAGGAGCCAAGAAGAAGCAGCCACCACAGTAGAACCAGCCGCCACCCCAATTGTAAGACCTGCCAGCTCCAACACAGCTGAGGACTCTGACGACACTGGCACCAGCTTCGAAAGAACAGTCGTTGGGGTCCAGCGGGAGCTGGCCAAGGAGGTGCGGGTGGGGATGCATACTATGGCAGCCAGCCTTGAGGGGGTGCGTTCGTGCATGCTGTCAACTGCTGATCAGGCAGCTGCAATGCAAGCCAGAACATCGCTGTTGGAGGAACTTTTAGTAACACAGAAGGCAATCTGCACAGCTGTCATCCAGTTGACCAAACAACTCCAACAGCAAGCCAGTCAGCGTGTGCACGAATGCAACATCGAACCCCTCAGGGCAGACCTGGCTGCCTACCATCGGGATGTGGCTGCCATTCTGAAAAACCAGCACGCTCTCCTTGCTGCAGTACTGCCCTTCATAACTGGACAGGGATCAGCCCCCGGGATGTCTGCCTCCATGTCTTCTGACACTGAGGTGTGTGTTGCCCCTTCACAACCAACAACAACAAGGACACACCAGGCAACACACACATCAGAAGAAGAAGACATGGAACAGATAACATTCACTCGCAAGAGTACCCGGAAGCCCTAGTCCCTGCACCATGCCCTACTCTGACCAAGGTCCTACGTTTTGACACATGCCAGCCTCACTCCAACTACCCTCAATGACTGTTCGGCAATCTACTGTTTAACTTGTCCACATTGGCTGTAAATGTTTCTCTCCTACCATTTGGCAATTCCTGTTCCTCTGCACCGTCTGTGACATCACCCCAGCATGTCAGGAGCATCATCCACACCCTGTAAATAGGATCACCATTTAAGAATGCACCAGAACGGACTCACCTAACATTGTTAATGGACTTTTTGCACTACTCCACCTAAAAATAAATATCACTTGCACACCTATTGTGTCTCTGTGTCATTTCACACTTCAACTGTGCAGTACATAACTCCAAAGTGGCTGTGTGGCAACCATGTCGATTCTCTATACTACTGTCCTGATTTCATGTATACTGAAACATCTGTGCAGTGGCCAGGATTGCATCATAGCTTTACTAGACTGAGGAAAATAACTGATGTAGGGACTAAGCACACACAATCATGCTGTGTTGGACAGAATGAGGCCCCATCCATAGCTATTCTAGACAACTAATGGTGGCTGAGAAATGTAGGCACCTTGCAATACTAAAACAATACATTATGCTGTAAAATGAAAGGAATGATAACCAAATTACACTGCATCAATCACCCTTACAGCGTATACTACCATGAAGGAAAGTCATGCTCAAGCAGTACACACATGATGTAGGTCAGCAATGACAGCAACAAGACAAGAGTGTGAACAAATACTCATCTACAAAGCTCTCCCTGAACTTCACAATGCTGTCCGACCTATCTATTTACCTACAAAATCAACTCTGGAAGCACTCTTTGTGAAGTAGGATACATATCAACCCCAAATCTTGATGATCTATGCACACTACCAATGGTGGCTCTCCCACATGGTGGATACTTACCAAGTTAGCACACGGGTAGCTGGCATGTTAAACCTCAATAGCCTGGGGATAGCGAGCATAGGACACAAATGTCATACTAAAACTTTCTGCTACACTGATGTCAAGGCCATGAAAAGGTAGCACCTAACGCATCAGGTAAAGGGTTAACAAATTTTTTATTTCCAATAAGTAATAAAAGAGGCAACTAAGGGAAAGATAAACCTACACTAATCTAACCTGACTACTACTAACCCACAACTGTCCCTAACTAACCTAAGCTAAACTTACTCTACACATGTAACGAAACGATCTAAACATCAACCCCCCACCCACCATTATGAGACAAGACACATGCAGGACAACACTTACTAACCTACACACATATTACACTATCCTAAACAAACATATATTTTTTTGTATTTTTTTTGTTTTTATATATATTTTTTTTTTTTTTGAACAGGAATCCCAACATTGCCCGCCACCCACCCACCCACACAAAAAGATAAGATATAAAGAAGAAGGACCCCCCACCCTCTTACCTAACACTAACTAAGCTAATTTCCTACACTTATCCTATAACTAACCCCCCAAACCCAACTAACAGTATGAAATAGGAAAGAGGTGAGAGGGGAGGGGTAAAAGTTCTGGAGGGCAAAATGTCTACTGATTTGGCCTCCGTAGTGTTCGCCGGATGGAGCGCACCTTCTTCTTCACCTCAGCCATGTCCTCCGTCAGGGTGTCAACTTTTGCAATCAACCTGTCCAATTTCCTTGACAATGCGTGGAAGTCCGCTGGGTTGATCGGAGGGTCAGTGCAGGTCTGGGTGCTGGTGGAGGTGGATTGTGTTGGTGGAGTGGTGTGGGCATGGGACTGCCCTGCTCCCACCTCACGGCTGGGTCCAGGACTGGATGAGGATGCCTGGTCCGTTGCTGGGTCCACTTGGCCAGACCTGGTGGATGTAGTGGCGGGGGTTGTTGGGGGCACCGTTGGGGGAGCCTGTGGTGTGGCATACCACGCCCCGGAGGCCCGTTCCGAATTGTATCTGCGGTCCATCCTCCGATACCCACACTGCACCTGCAGGATGTGGCTGTACCTCATTGCCCGGCGCTCAAACTGGTTGCGAGCTGCGGCACTCAGGTTTGCAGCTGTGAAGGGAAAAGGCAAATATTGAGCATAGAATTTACAGTGGGTTGAATACCACAATGGGTAATTTGTCCATTACTAGCAATGTATTGGTTGCAGCAATTGTTACAACATAGTTCACGGGAAGGCTCAGAGGAAGTACATGTGAATCATGCATACTGAAGGGCATATCACATATAGCATATCCATGTCTCTACATGATGGATGACATCACCCTAAACTACTCATACAATTCATACCTAAGCCATTATACATTATGGCACCAGCTCGTCCGCATACTGACTTCACTACATATGTCATTCTATGTGATAAGAATCACACTCCTCACTCAATGGCATTTCGAAATAGTTGTGTGCTAAGATTGAACCCCTGGCCATGAATCATATGTCGACACTATGGGCCAGATGTAGGAATTGATGGGAAATCAACTAGCAAATTGCAAAGCTGAACGGTGTCTCTGACACCGTCTGCGAGTCACTATGGGGTCCCTAAATCCCACCTCATGAACATCAATGATGTGGGTTCCAACTTGCACCACCTTAGCAACTATGGGCACTCACGGGGATGGAGGCCTGCTGGGAACAGCAGAACTCCATAGACGTGACTGCTTTTAAATGAAGCAAGTTATTTTTCACCAATTGTAGGCCCTTTATCTGAAAGGAAAATGAGCTGCGATTTGTTTAAATTCACAACAATTGATTTTTCGTAATTTACACAATAATTATTGCTCCCCTAGACCACTGGCTGTTTTGTGCAGGAGTATTTTGGTCCACTCACAAAGGTGAAGGTTCACAATGAGGACCCCTTCCAGTCAGCAAGTTGGTTAGCATCCACTTCAAGTGGATGATAACAGCTACTCACTTTGCAACCACGTACTCGTTAGCAAATGGGATTGCCTACCACTGTGATTTGCAAGTAGGGCTGGTAAACTCCTTTATTTTTTTCATTTAGAAAAGCATTTTGCGAATATGTACATGACCACCAAAAACATTTCGGATTAGGAAACAGACGTTTGCAACTCACTAACATCAAATTATGCTATTTGCAATGTGGAGACATTTTGCTACATCTGGACCTAGGTACAAACTCACGTCACAAAAGGTGTTAAGTACGTGTAACATACTGGTTGCTACAGTCCTAGGTACCCTGTTTCACAGTAACATCCCAGTCTTTGTGGGTGGTGTGGGAAGAACAAACAACAATCCCATGATCAATGCACAACCAGGAGTGTACAGAAAGTTCAACAAGCATGTGCCTTCACACACAACACCTATGAAGGGCTAGCAACACGTTGGAGTCAGCCCAACCTTGTCACATCCCAGGTCCACACATGTCAAAATGATATGACTTAGCCAAACATAACATACTATTAGTGAGGCATGTTTTACAACACACACAGAGGAGGTAGAACACCCATTCACATGATTCAACAGAACACCTAGGCCATTGCACTCAAGTCACACACACTTCGAGGTCACCTTGTGGAAGTACATGCCCCCGGAAGATCCGACCTACAGTGTACACAGTCCATCCTCAACTAGGAAGAAGCACTTGTCATCGAAGCCATGTGCCTAAGCTATCTGGGAGACTGTCAGTCTGATATGCTGACTCAGTTAATGGCAAGTTCCTGACCAAGTCTAACATTGACCAGTGTATTCAAAATGAGTCATGCTATTCCCAATTGTCGCACTAATTGAATGACCTACTGCCCCTCAATCTGAGAGATGACTAGGTATTGCTTTACAGAAACATTATTCCAATTTGATATCACACCAAAACAACAAAGCCAATGAACGGCCAGCACATCAAATCATGAATTATCCTGAACACACAGTAATCCATCATGCTTCATTTCCAAACAATGTAAATAGCACTTAGGCAACACTCACTGTAGGTATCGGGGTCATCAAAATGGGCTACCTCACCAACGGTGTACGGGGCTGGTCCACCTGTAAAGCATGAAAGGAAGATTATACTCAGACTGGGTGAACAGACAAATAATTTCTGTTACAATGACAGTGTGTGAATATTACATGGTAATGATACACTTTCACACATGCTCATCCTGCCTGGCTGACTTTGTATTCTAGATTATCATTGGATGAGTCTCCTGCTCCAGTGACACACCCTACTACACTCATGCAGTGGCCAGGACAGTCATGTGTCGTCCAAGTTAATCCTCCATTAGTAGGCCCGAACAATCATGTGATCCATACATCTCAGCATGTGCATCCCAGAGAGAAACATTCCACAACTGGTTCCATGAGGACTGCATGACCACTCACAATCAAACAGGCTATGTGGACAGGTTCAACACACAGCAACCAGACACACATGTGACATATGTGTGGACAACATGACTAACTTCATGTGACGTGAAGGCAACACACAGGTGTAGCATCATCATGTGTTTGCAATTTTCGGTCTAGCTATGGCGTCTACATATGTAGGTATGTTGTTTCTACATGACGTACTCACTGGCCATTATGACCAGTAGAGTACAAATAGAGCAGTTCACGTGTTGCTTTTCAGACACAAATGCAACAGTACATTCCATGCAGCTACAGCCATCTGGTATGTGTTGCAAAAATGAGGCATCGGCCTGGTAGCATAGGTCTTCATACACACCCGGCAACAAATACACATTTGGACACATATGTATACCTTTGTAGCGCAGCATTTGCATCATTTTGTGACGCAGAGAGGGGGCTACTTAGCAAAATACAAATAGATGTTGCATTTTACTGCTGTTATTGGGTGTACATGTGTAGCAAAAATGGGGATTTATGTGTATGCCCATGGGCCTACGTTTCCCTAGTATAACACGCAGTCAGCTACTTATTTTGCAGATTGGCTACCAATCATCACATGTTCACGCACACATTCCTATTATTCCCATGTAATTGATTATTACTCACCAACATAGCCACCAATCCGGAGTCCCAGGTGGTCCAGCAGGTCCTGTTCCCTGCTGATCAGATCTGCCCAGCGGTGCTTGAGTTGATGGATATTCCTCAGACTCCCGTAGACCCGGACCAGGTGATGGCGCACCTTCTCCCAACGGATTTTCCTCGCCTCCGTGTGATACCCCTGTATCACACGGCCCCCAGCCTCCAGCATCAGTGGGAGGAAATGGCTTACGAGCCATATGAAGCCCCCCAATTCGTCCTCACCCATCCTGGACAGGCGAGGCCTACCTGACATGATGAGAGGTGTAAAAAAGTACAAAAGAAAAATGAAAGAAAAAGTGGGAAATGGGGAAAGGTAGAGGTGTGAAAGAAAAAGAAGAAGGAGAAAAATAGCCCAACTAACCCCCCAAACTATGCTACCCACAACAGACTCCCACAGACAATACAAACTATCACAGGTATAGACAAAATAACACTAAACAGACTGAGACAATGTTTGACAACAATAAAAGATTGACACAAAGACAAAATACAAGGCACACAGGACACTAAAGCAGTAAAACACAGGACAACACCTTTCACACAACCACACAGTCTAGATAACTCTGAGACTGCAAAGTGAAAGTGAAAGTCAACTCCCAGTACAGATTTGGTAAACAGGATATCCTTTTACATCACTTCCTGCATAAAATGGCCGCCGTTTTTATTTTCGCGTAATGCGTCATATTTTCACGCATACACAGATGTGCGTCATATTTTTTTGACGCATTACAGTGCACATGATGCGGAGTGTAAAAATATGCTATGAATATTAATATTTCAAATTGTACATGAGATGACCAACATATTGTGCATGTAGCGTCAATTTCACCACGCATACATCATGGGCGTCGTTTTTTTTACACGTACAGTGGTGCACATGATGCGGAGTCAAAAAATATGATATGAATATTAATAATTAATACTGTACATGAGATGACCAACATATTGTCCATGTAGCGTCATTTTTACCACGCATACATCATGGGCGTCATTTTTTTTACACGTACAGTAGTGCACATGATGCCGAGTGAAAAAAAATGATATGAATATTAATATTTCAAATTGTACATGATGACCAATATATTGTGCATTTAGCGTCAATTTCACCACGCATACATCATGGGCGTAATTTTTTTTACACGTACAGTGGTGCACATGATGCGGAGTCAAAAAATATGATATGAATATTAATAATTAATACTGTACATGAAATGACCAACATATTGTCCATGTAGCGTCATTTTGACCACGCATACATCATGGGCGTCATTTTTTTTACACGTACAGTGGTGCACATGATGCGGAGTCAAAAAATATGATATGAATATTAATAATTAATACTGTACATGAGATGACCAACATATTGTCCATGTAGCGTCATTTTGACCACGCATACATCATGGGCGTCATTTTTTTTACACGTACAGTGGTGCACATGATGCAGAGTGAAAAAAAATGGTATGAATATTAATAATTAATACTGTACATGAAATGACCAATATATTGTGCTTATAGCGTCAATTTCACGACGCATACATCATGGCCGTGGTTTTTATTACACGTACAGTAGTGCACATGATGCAGAGTCAAAAATATTGTGGATGTAAATAATAATTTGAAGGTGAAATATCAAGACACTTTTGGATACATTTGTATATGACTCTGCATTGTGTGCACTCATGTACATGAACAAATTATGACGGCCATGCTGTATGCGTAGAATATGGAGCAAATTTATCCAAATGTCTTAATGTGTTTAGCTTTGGAAAGGTGATTTGTCATGGTAAAACGGTGCGATGTGAGACACATTTGTGTTTGTATATGACAAATGTCCGTACTTTTATGTATAGACGGCCTTCACACTGTGATGTTTGGGATACGTTAACTAATGTATTGACCATATTTGACAACATATTTGGTGTAATTGCTGATGGCTATTTTGAAATGATGTTTTTGATACCATTATGTATTCCGTCTCCAAAATGTCCCCACCTTTATGATGGGGATGCTTTTATCTGTAGTCCTAACAGGGAGTGGGAGAGTCACTTTCAGTTTTTATGGGGCTGACCATGTCCCATTATGATTTTGTGTTTCATATTTGTGTAGGACTTGTGACATGGAGGCCACACATGTGCCTTATGCATGTGTTTAGTTCACAAGTACATGATTCCTGTATGTTTTGGGGGTGGTAGAGGTGGAGTTAGTCCCCCAGCACCCTAGGATTTGACCATCCAGAATAGCTACTGTATCCATGGAGTATTTTTATCATATCCTGGCAAACCTGCAGCAGCGGGCGAATGTAAGGCCATTTGGTATGAATGACTGTTGACCATTCATTCATCTCATTAGCCCATTTGACGTTTGCAGTATTGATGATTTGGAGCTAAGTTGCATACCATTTTCATATGACTAAGGGGGTCATTCTGACCGCGGCGGGCGGCGGTCGCCGCCCGCCAAGCGGTTCCCGCCGAAAGACCGCGGCGGTCATTCTGGCTTTCCCACTGGGCTGGCGGGCGACCGCCAAAAGTCCGCCCACCAGCCCAGCGGGAAACACCCTTCCCACGAGGACGCCGGCTCAGAATGGAGCCGGCGGGGTGGGAAGGTGCGACGGGTGCAGTTGCACCCGTCGCGAATTTCTGTGTCTGCAAAGCAGACACTGAAATTCTTTGTGGGGCCCTCTTATGGGGGCCCCTGCAGTGCCCATGCCATTGGCATGGGCACTGCAGGGGCCCCCAGGGGCCCCGCGGCACCCCCTACCGCCATCCTGTTCCTGGCGGAAGACCCGCCAGGAACAGGATGGCGGTAGGGGGTGTCAGAATCCCCATGGCGGAGGAGCGCGCTCCGCCGCCATGGCGGATTCTCAAGGGCAGGGGGAAGTCGGCGGTACACCGCCGACTTCCCGTTTCTGGCCGCGGCTGAACCGCCGCGGTCAGAATGCCCATCGGTGCACCGCCAGCCTGTTGGCGGTGCTACCGTCGACCTCCGCCATGGCGGTAATTACCGCCAGGGTCAGAATGACCCCCTAAGTTTGCAAGACTCTCAGCGTTCACGATGTGATAATGCGAAGATTGTTTTGCTTGTCTGTGTCCCTTTCTGCATAAACTGGTTTAGTGTCATGTTACAATCTTCCTGCTAGGTTCAAACTGGGACACAACTGTGATGGTCTACTTTCAAATATTAGGTTGGTTGTATGACATATGTGTACATGTGTGTGGGAATGTGGATCCAGTATGACCTGTCTGTGTGTATGTTGTCACTGTAACTTCAAGGTCTCCTCCTGAGTTAGTGGCAGCTGATGTTGTTGCAATTGTGTATTGCTCACATCATACACTTGAGAGAAGCCATTGATGACATGTTCACGTAAACATGGATGGTCCCACCCTGTCTCTGAACACGTGTGATGTGACTTTCAAATGATCTCCAATTTTGGGCTGGATGAGAGACTGTTTCAGTTGTTTGGATCCGGCATGTCTAATTGTCACATTTGTACTCTTGTTGGGCTCTGTGTATGGTAATGTAACATGTCACATCCTACCCTCTGTGCATACAGTTGTGATGTTTATTTTTGGTGTGATGAATTTTAATGGCATTCTTGATCAATGAGACGACATTCATCTTCAGCTATTTCAAACTAAAGGTGGTCAGAAATGAATAGGCCAAAGCATGATGTGGTGTTTGTGATCTGTGTTTATTTACAAGTGTGGAATACAAGTGATTATAATGACTTAAGTAAAAAAATTGTTCACAAGCTGTTGGCGCCTACGCACTCCTGCTGCGGTGTTAGGTTGTTCCCCCTCCTGTTGCAGGCCAGCATCCTCCTCATCATCATCCTCAGGCATGTCTGGGTCCGGTTCAAGGAGGGGAATGTTCCTTTGTACACAAATATTGTGTAATATGGCACAAGTGAGTATGATTTTGCATACCATCTCTGGGGAGTATAGTAGGCTTCCGCCAGTGATGTCAAGGCAGCGGAACCTTGACTTTAGGAACCCAAAGGTCCTCTCCACAATGCTGCGTGTCCTCTTGTGGGCGTCATTGTATGCCCGCTCAGCAGCAGTATTTGGGTTCCCATATGGTGTCATTATCCAAGGCTGGATGCCATACCCCTGATCAGCTGAAAGAGAAACACAGAATGGTATCAATTAGATGTAGGAGGCACTGTTGTACGTATCTTTGATGGCAGTAGTTGTGTTGTGTTGTCTGTGACTATTTTGTGTACTAATGTGACAACCTATGGTTGTTGGTGGAAACTTTGGCATTGTTTTTTTTCCTTGGCTGAGCAAGTGTTTGTTGTCTAACTGTTTGTCAGCAGGATGTATTGGTTTCTCAAGTACAGTGTGCCCTCCCTTGCATTGTGACTTGTGACACAGGTGTCCGTGTGTCCTCACTGGGGGTGTGATGATAGTTCCATGCAGAGTTGAAACATGAAAGGGTATTAGAAACGTTCATATGAACATAGCCAGGCCATCCCATCCCTTAAAAGTTATGCATTGTATTAGTGTACAGGTTATTGTGAGACTTCCAATTTGCAAGGTGACATTTAGGCAACCACAGTCATGAATGTCTTCACACTAAGCTGTGGAGTAAATTCAAATGTGTGAGAGGTTCAATGGTGACTTGTGACACATGGCTAGTGATGTGAGTACCTCAGTGTGTTCCTGTCTAGGTGTTGCTATTGTGGTGTATGGGTTGTTTATCCTAGAGGGTTTCTGTGCAGTGAGTATATAAGTAGATTTTTGTCCTTACCAACAAGTAGTCCATTGCCATACCGTCCATCCTGGAAGTGTTGGTTGATGGTGCAGTGACGGAAGATGAATGCGTCATGTACACTCCCAGGATATTTAGCCACAATGTTGCTGTTCAGTCCTTGGTGATCGACTATGGCCTGCACGTTGATGGAATGTGTGTGCTTCCTGTTGCGGTAGAGGTGTTCACTCGCAGCAGGTGGCACAAGGCGTACGTGTGTGCAGTCAATTGCACCAAGGACGTGCGGAAAGCCACTGATGGCGTAGAACCCCTGTTTTGTTTCCTGCTGCTTCTGCAGTGTGTTAGGGAAGCAGATGTGGCGGGGTGTCAGTCCAATGATGGCATCCAGTACTTTAGGCAGGAATGCGGAGAAAGATGGTTGTGAGATTCCACCAACCAGGGCACCAGTTGTCTGAAAGGAGCCACTTGCCAGCAGGTGAAGTACGGCAAGCAGCTTTGTTTCTGTTGGGATAGTGCGTGGAGTCACTAAAGTGGGGGCCAATTGCTGTTCAATATGTCAGCAGCTGCTGAATGGCCTGCCAGTTCAACCGGTACCTCTGGATGATGTCTCGTTCCCTGAGGCCATGCAGGGTTGTTCTTGGGCGGAATATCCTCTCCTGCCTTCTGCGCTGTCTTTGGGGTCCCTGCTGTTGTTGTTGTGGCTGCTGTTGTTGCTGCAGGGCTCTGCGTCTACGTGCACGTTGAAGAAAAAGCACCTCCATGTCTCCCTGTTGCTGCTCTGCTGCTCTGTTGTTTGTTCTGTGTGTTCTGATTAAGTACAGGTGTGTTTGCCCCATTTTAACGCCTGCCCTGACCCAGGCGTTAAAATTTCACGCTATTCGTGCTTTGCGCCATTTTTTTGCGCCGCCTGCCGCGCGGGAGTGATTTTTGCCCTGGAGCATAAATACCACGCACCGCTATGTGCGTCTGTTTTTAGACGGGAACGCCTTCCTTGCATCTCATTAACGCAAGGAAGGCGTTCACGCAAAAAAATTACGCTATTTGCCCATACTTTGGCGCTAGACGTGTCTAACGCCAAAGTATAAATATGGCGTTAGTTTTGCGCCGAATTTGCGTCGAAAAAAACGACGCTAATTCGGCGCAAACGGAGTATAAATACGGGCCCAAATGTTGCATTTGCAATATCATCATCTCCTAGCAGTCTGTTCACGAAAAGCTTCTGTTATGAGCACATTTAAACAATACAATAGAAATTCACAGTTTAACTCACTTGGTCAGCAATTTTATTAAACACTAAGAAATACAGCTTTTACATGAGGCATGGCAAATAGGCCAAGACACTGGATAAGTTAAGGGGTACAATTTATAAAGCTAAATTCATAATCCTTAATATGACATATTACTGCATTAGTCTAACATATATTCAACATTTCATATTATTTAATCATTGATTAGTACACTTAGTTATCATTGGTGGCCATTCTGCGTGATCACCTTTTCAAATGCAAATGCGTGCATTAGTTTTCTATGTCATTATTTTCTACAGAAACTTACTATTCAAAATACATAAACACTCAATAATAATTTTTGTTAGGACACCTGCACTAGCAGAAGTGTGAAGTGAATGTGAGAAAAGGCAGCCCAGACCATTACCAGATAAAAATAAGTAAGCCTTTCGGTATCTGTTACACATTGCCTTTAAAAAAGTCTGAAAATTCAGGAACGAACAGACAAAACGAAACTGCCACCTCCTTCTGTCTCCCTCGAATCTCACTCGGATAACAAACGACTGCTGCAGAGATGGATATCTCGGTAGTTTGAAGCCAATGTGCGACTGAGTCTGAAACATTGTGAGCTGGAAACAGGAAAAATAGGTAGAAATAAAATTCCTTTAAAAAAAGACCAATTTGAGGAGTGGCTCGTCCATCCGCCCGCTATCATTAGGCTTCGGGCATATCCACTTCGTTTGTTTGAATGTAAGATCCAACGGACCATGTGAACTAAACCCCCTCTACTAATGCATGTCCCTAGCACAAACTGTACTGCGCTGTTACAAAGACTTGTAGGGTTGTCTATCATGAAAGAGGACTACAGATTCTAAATGGGTAACACGTCACATTATTCAACAGAGAAAGATAGATTACTAATGATCATACTTTTCAAATAATCATACCCTGTGTACCTAAAAGCTGTGTGCATGATAACTTTTTTAATGTAACTTACTTCATAGATTTTAAAAGAGTTAGCCAAGAACTGTAAGCCCAAAATGAGTAATTTCATGAAAATGTGTTTGAGTCCTAGCCAAAATCAGTAACATCATAATTAGTCAAAAGAGCTCGAAAGTAATTAAGAAACACATTTTTACAAATTACAATATGAATGGATGTCCATATTCAAAAACGTTCCCTAAGATCAAAAAACAAATGAATTGTGAACAGTATTTCTGACACTGGCAATTTCCTGACACCTTGCCCGGCCCGTGTTCTTCTGCCTGGCAGTAAACTAACTTTTTGTGCAACTGACTGCTGGACCTGGCCCTTTTAGCATCCTCATACCCAAACTTTTTGCCCTCTTCCTCCTACCTTTTCTGACCTGTTTTGTTGGCTTTAGGACTCTGGCACTTTACCACTGCTAAAGTGCAAGTGCTCTCTATCTAAAATAGTATTGATTATTGGCATATTTGGTTTACCAGTAAGTCCTAAGTAAAGTGCACTAGGTGTGCCCAGGACCTGTAAATCAAATGCTACCATGATATTGGTTTGATTTTTTTTAATTTTTGCAACTTTTGTGTTTTATTCACAATCATGTCTCAGTCTGGTGGGCTATCAGTGGGAGCTGCAGAGTTGGTGTTCGAGCAGAAGAGGTTGGAAACCTATTCAGTACCTCAGCTCAAAAAGTTATACAAGGAGCTCAAAAGTCCTATTATAGGCTTCACTAAAAAAAGAGGAGCTGCAAAAGGCGCTGAGGAACTGGTTGGCAGCAAAGGCGGCTAATGAGCACACTGGAGATTATATTGCTATTGTGGAGGGAGAGGAGCAAAATGTGCTTGATGATTTGATGGAGAATCAGGATCTGCCTGGAAGAAGTGCACTTTCCTGGGCAAACAGCAGTGTTTTCTCAAGAGGTCTGACCCGGAGGAGCTGGAGAACATACAGGGGGCTAGGAAGCTCCAGATGAAGATGGAAAAGCTCAAGCTGAAGCATGAGATGGAGCTCCAGTTGGAACTAGCCAGGTTCAAAAGAGAGGCAGAGAAAGAGAAAATCACCACAGAGGAGAAGAAAATGCTTTTAGCTCAGGAGCTGAACTTTGAAGAGCTGAATCTAAAGAGCAGGTCCAGCACAGGTGGCAGCAGTTCTCTAGTGCGGTCTGAAGGGAAGATACACATATTCAAGCATGTGGTGAAGGATTTTGCTGTAGGAGATGACATAGTGCAGGTGTTCAGGGATCATGAGGTGCACTGAGGATGCACAGGTTCCCTGAGAAAGATAGGGGAGCAGGCCTGTGGAAGTATTTCTCAGTGGAGGGGAGGATACCTAGTTGTCCTTAGAAGTAGAGGATCAGATGAGGTACCTTCCATGAAGGGTGCTCTGACCAGAAGGTATGGTCCTACCCCAGAGAGTTACAGGGTAAAGTTTAGGGAGAGTGCTAAACTTGGGTCTTAAACTTGGCTGGAGTATTTTGACCTTTTGCAGAGCACCGGATGGTTGAGTGAAGGGCAGTGAAGTAACAGACTTGTTTGATTGCGTGGGAGCACTTGTCTAGTTGTTGTTTTCCAGAGCTGCAATAGTATTTGATTGACAGCAAGGTTAATGACCAAAGGAAGCTTGCCAAGGAGGCGGACCGCTGGCTCAGCACCAGGGTCCAAAAGAAATTGTATGTGGAAGACTCAGCTAAGGGTGGGCAGTGTCTCCCACAGAAAAAGGAGGGGAATCAAGGGAGACACAGACAGGTTCCAGGATAAGAGGGAAAAAAAAGTTCCCATGTCCCTTTTGACAGGAAGGAGAGAGGTTCTGATGGGTGGTGGCCCAGGGCACCCCATTTTTAACCCTGTTGCTTTGAATATTCCCAGCTAGGACACAAGAAAGGGGACTCTGTCCTAAGAAAACCCCCACTGGTGGTCATTCTACAGGGGTGGCCTATGTGGCCATAGTGGGAGATACTCCCCAGGGGCAGGTCATGGGCCATGCCATAATCTCCCTTAGTTGGGAGGTGATCGCAGAGGGTAAGTTGATGATCCCAGAGGGTGGGAGTTGTCACTTCCACCAGGTGAAAGTAGAGGGGGGTTCTAGTCACTGCTCTAAGGGACATGGTGCTAGCCGGACCATGGTGTGTGGAAAGGCTAGCTTCCCCAGAGCCATACACCACCTAGGTATGTAGAGTGACTTCAGTCCTTGAGCAGCACTTTTTCCACTTTATGGCTCTGGTGTCCATAGAGTGGGATGGGGAAGTGGCCCAGAGAAGGTGGTGAAGGTACCATCAAAGGTACTCTAACAGTTCAGTATTCCGGGGGTATCATTCCAAAGTGGAAGGTACAAGACCCCAGCAAGAGGGCCAGGAGGAGAGAGAGCCCACCCCTGTCTTCTCCTCAGCCTGCGGTGAAGTGTAAAAAATATGCCAGGCACCTGGGGCTACTGCCCTCCCCTTATCAAAACCACAGAGGCCAGAGACCCTGGGATGGCCTGGGCCTGGCTCTTGACACTGACAGCTGTCTGTGGCCTCTGTTGGTTGTTGTCCTTGTGGTAAGAGTTTTCCCTGGCTTGAGGACCAAAGTCAGACCTAAGGGATGGAATGGACCACATCACACTGTTGGCCATGGTGGCACTGCCTGCCTACTGATATGCAAAAGTAAAGTTAAGTGCTGCACAGATGGAGTCCACAGATGAGGAGCAGGGTTCCCCCTTGGTTAGTTCAGTGGACCCTGAAAGTGTAGCCAGAGGGATCAACCTGGGTTCAGAGAGGCTTAGAACTGGCAAGAGCCACTGCAGTAGCGGGCCATTGCCCAGGTTCTATCACCTTCAGCAGGAATTTCCAGCATGGTATTGATTGGCCTACCCTGGCTTTGGGCTGGGATGGGGTCGTATTGTAAATGGCCCTTTCTGCAGGGTTTCCTCAGTCTTTTTGCTTCAGACCTTTTTTGAATCCTGTGCTGACTTTCGTTTTTGCTAGCTTCAGGACTCTGGGCACTTTACCACTGCTGACCAGTGCTAAAGTGCTACTGCTTTCTGTCTAAATGGTTTTGGTGATGGTTTAACCATGATTAACATATCTGATTTACTAGTACATCCCTAGTAACACGTACTATGTGTGCCCAGGGCCTGTAAATCAAATGCTGCTAGTGGGCCTGCAGCACTAAATGTGCCACCCACATGAGTAGCCATGTAAATATGTTTCAGACCTGCCACTGTAGTGTCTGTGTGTGCAGTTTTAACTGCCAGTGCAACCTGGTAAGTGTGCCCACTTGCCAGGCCCAAACCTTGCCTTTTACTATATACAAGTATCCCCTAAAGTAGGCCCAAGATGGCCTCATGGGCAGGGCACAGAGTATTTAAAAAGTAGGATATGTACTGGTGTGTTTTACATGTCCTGATAGTGAATCCCTGCTAAATTTGGGGGCATATTTATACTATGTTTGCACCGAATTAGTGTCATTTATTTTTACTCTAATGCGGTGCAAAACTAACTCCATATTGATACTTTGGTGCTAGACCCCTCTAGCACCAAATTTATGGAGTTAAAGTAATTTTTTGAAAGTGGAGAACTACTTTGCCTTAATGAGATGCAAGGTAGGCGTTCCCGTGCAAAAAATGACTCTATGGCCTTAACACCATATTTAGGGGCATATTTATACTCTGCAGCATATTTATACTCTGTTTGCACGGAATTAGCGTCATTTTTTTTTACTCTAATTCGGTGCAAATCGAACTCCATATTTATACTTTGGTGCTAGACCCATCTAGCACCAAGGCCCCGATTTAAACTTTTTTGCACTGTATTAACGTCATTTTATGACGCAAAAGTGGCGCAAACGTACAAAATATTGGCCCTTATTTATACTTTTTGCTGCAAAACTGCACTAACTCAGTTTTGCAGCAAAAAGTTTAGCACCAGTTTGCACCATTTCTGTGCACCAGCCGAGCACCATATTTATGGAATGGTGCAAGCCGGTGCAAAGGGTAGGCTAGAGTTTAAAAAAATTACTTTAGTCGGGTGGAGCTGGCAGTATAGAAGAAGCGGGTTTAGCACCAAAGAATGGCTTTAGGCAGGTTAGAGTAAAAACAAATGACTCTAACCAGATTAGCGTCATTTTATGGTGCTAAACCTACCATGCCACATGACTCCTGCCTTAGAAAAGGCAGGAGTCATGCCCACCACCCCAATGGCCAGCACAGAGGACAGGGGTCCCCTGGGCATGGCCATTGCACCCTGTGCCATGTATGGGGGCCCATTTCAGGGCCCCCTATGGCACTTTCATAAATAAAATGCACTTACCTGTACTTACCTGGGATGGGGTCCCCCATCCTCGCAGTCCCTCTAGTGTGGGTGGGGGTGCCCCTAGGGCCTAGGGAGGGCACCTCTGGGCTTATTCCATGGTGTTCCACCATGGAAATAGGGCCACAGGTCCTCTAACGCCTGCCATGACCCAGGTCTTAAAAAATGGGGCAAAGCAAGCTTTGCCCCATTTTTTGACCCCTCCTCCCTCCCTTGCACCATTTTTACATGGGAGTATAAATATGGTGTTAAGGCCATAGAGTAATTTTTTTGCACGGGAACGCCTACCTTGCATCTCATTAAGGCAAGGTAGGTTTCCACTTCCAAAAAATGACTTTAACTCCATAAATTTGGCGCTAGACGGTCTAGCGCCAAAGTATAAATATGGAGTTAGTTTTGCACTGAATTAGAGTAAAAAAAACTGACACTAATTCAGAGCAAACAGAGTATAAATATGCCCCTTAGTGTCAAAAAATGATGCTAATCTGGTCAGAATCATTTATTTTGACTCAAAAATGCCTAACGTCATTTTTTTTTAAAGATAGCCTACCCTTTGCACCGGCTTGCACCATTCCATAAATATGGTGCCCAGCTGGTGCTCAAAAATGGTGCAAGCCGGTGCAAAACTTTTCGGGGCAAAACTGCCTTAGTGCAGTTTTGCACCAAAAAGTATAAATAAGGCCCTTAGTGTTCACTATTGCAAGGCCTATCTCTCTCATAGGGTAACATAGGGATTGCCTTGAAATATCTTTTAAGTGTAATTTCCCATTGGGAGAAGATTAAGATATGGAGTTCGGGGTCTCTGAACTCACAACTTAAAAACACATCTTTTGGTGAAGTTGGTTTCTTGAGAGAGAAACTTAGGATGGCAACTCCATCTCGGATAAGTGACTCTACATCCAGTTCAGTCCAAGTGTGCCGCCATGATTCCAAAATATATTGTGCATGTGTATGTGGAAGGCAAGAACATTTTGGAATGGTTTGTAAGCTTTGAATCCTTGCATTAAGTATCTAAGGTTGTGTCCTAATACGACGCATGCCACTAGAAGGGACAACCATCATTGGGAGAATGCCTGTAGCAGAACATATGGTACATGGGTGACTGAAGGATGATCTGAATGGGGGGGGTGGACTGAAGCCAGTCAGTACCTTCAGAGATTTTGGAACTGCAACAGAGCAGATGGTGTTCCATTATAGATTAGTATTCTTGGTGTATTGCAGGATTGGAATCCATAGGTAAGAAGTATGAAGGCCCAGGACTTTTGGTTCCTTAACCAGTTGATGGTGATAGAGGGATTTAAGGAGTGCTCTACCCCACTTAGGCAATACCGGTCTGATTTGACAGAGAGGGAGATCCAGAGAAACTTGCTGTGTTGGCCGACAAGTGGTTAGGTGACATGGTTCCCAAAGGGCTTGAGCAGCATGGTTCTAAGCCAAAGTGGGAGAATAACTCTCCACAGACTGGTGCCAAACCGAAGGGTATGGACCAAGGTCATTCTCATGGGACTCAAGGAGGCCCAGAAAACATGGGAATGGAGATGGTGTGTCCAGAAGGAGCATCATTAGACAGGATGACAGGGAAGTTCTTCTGAGTCCAAGGTGCTTCAAGTACCACCAGGTGGGAAACTTTAAGATAGATTGTCGAACAAAATACCCTGACCCAGCAACATCTGTGATATTAAATATGTTACATGTGTGTGACGATACCCAAGAGGAACAGGCTATGCTCAACATAGTAGCCATGGACATCTGGGAGTGGGACCCAGATGCTGTGGAGCACCTTCAACCAAACACCATGGGGTTTGTGCAGGAAGTTGGTATCAATGGGAGGAATGTTCCTGCCCTGAGGAATACTGGAATTTTTCTCACAATCATTGAGAGGAAGTACCTTAATGCTGAGGAGAAAACATGGAGTATCCCCTTGCCATAGTTGAGACTGAGCTCAATGGCAAGGTGTCCATGATTTGTGTTAGGTAAAGGAAAACCAAGGTGGTGGATGTCTCATGGTCAATGATTTGGTTGCCCCTGGCTTGGCGCCAGGACCAGAAGCCTGTATGGTTTGGACATCAGCTGTGTTGAGCCAAGCACAGGCAGCATATCACTCTCAGAGTGGGACTGGGACCATTCCTGATATGCAGGAACCAGTACAAGGTAGTTTGCAGGATAGGGCCAAATCTGAGAAGGCAATGATTGTGCATGTCATCATTTCTGCTCTAGAGTGAAGGGAGGATGAGGCTCCTGAAAAGGACCACTTTCTGGAGTCTGTGTCGCTTCAAGAGCTACAAGGGTTGGTAGCCACTGGAGGGTCTAACTGGGAAGATTTCTGCAAGGCAAAGGAGGAGTGCCCTACACTTTTGGGACTGTGGACGGAAGCCCAGGAACAGGTGAGGAAAGGAGTAGTTGGGAAACACTACATTGGCTGGGAGAATTGCCTACTGTATAGTGGTAGTTCAGAAGATTTATGAGGTTAACTACTTGGTGGACACAGGCGCCATGACAGAACCCAATAGGGAGTTCCTAGTGAACAGGCTAAAGCTTACGCCAGAAGAGATTACACTGTGAATGTAATGGCTATGGCAGTGGAAGTTGAAGAAGTTGAGGAAGATAGTAAGCCTCTTCCTTGCTCACTACATAGTGAACTGAAGGACAGCAGAGTAGAAGGGATTCAGTTAATGCCTGAGCAGCATAGGAAATGTAAAGATGTGTTGGTATGGTTTGCTAACCTCTTCTCACTGACTTCATGGTTGACACCTGTCTGTGTGCATCACAAAGACAGAGGTAGCAGTCTGCTAATGAAGGGCATGATGTACATTAAGGCAGAAATTATCAGAATGTTGGACATGGTGGTCATTTAGAGATTTCGTAGTCCTTTGTCTACTCGTGTGGTTCTACTACCAAAGCAAAGGTCTACTGAAATGCAGTTGTGTGTGGACTGTTGATCTTCAATGAGACAATCAATATTAATGCCCATCCAATTCAATGAGCGTATGAGCATGTGGATTGGTTAGGTGCTAAAAGGTACTTGAGCACCTTGGATCTGACCAGTGAATATTAGCAGAGCAGATTGCTTGGGCACCAAATGCCTAGGTGAAGACTACATTTTCTACACCAGATGGGCTATATTAGTTTAAGGTGAGGCCTTATGGATTGAATGCATCTGCCACTTTTCAATACCTACTGAACCATGTTCTTACCGGGCTGGAAGAGTTTTGTGTGGCCTACCTGGATGGCATTGCGATATTCAGCAATTCTTGTCAGGGCCAATTGAAATACCTAACACAAGTATTGGGTAGGTTAAAGGAGGCAAAATTGGCCACCAGGGCGATCAAGTGTCTGGTGGAGCTGTCCTCTGTAGACTACCTTGGGCTTGAGGTAGAGAACAAAATGATTTGTACATTGGATGTCAAGATTCAGTCTATGAAGAGTAGGAAGTGCTGTCTACCCAGGCTGAAGTGAGGACAGTTTTAGGTATCATCGTGTATTACAGGACCTTTATGGTGAACTACAGAAGTGTAGTTGCTCCATTGACTACTTTGACCTTTAAGAAGCAGCCCAGAAAAATGACATGAACTGTGGAGTGTCAGAAAGCACGTGAGGAATTGAATAGGCACTGAATGTACTGCACCTGTACAAAAAGCAACTGACTACAGGCAGCTTTCCATTGTACTGATGGATGCCTCTGGCAAAAGAGTTGGAGTGGTGTTAGCTCATATGGATGAGAAAGGAGGAGAGCATCTTGTAACTTTCACAGGAAGGAGATTACTGCCTACAGAACTGAAGTGGGCAGCTATTAAGAAGGAGTGATTTACCATACTGTGGACCTTGCATATATTCTGCCCTTATTTGTTTGGTAGTAAGTTTGTGACACAAACTGATCATAGGCCACTCAATTGGTTGATGGCTATAAAGGGAGAGAATCCCAATTTGTTCAGATGTTCTATTTCTTTGTAAGTGAAACACAGAGCGGAACTGAGCCAGAGGTAGGATGATGGACTTTTCCTCAGGTATTACCGGTCTGGCTACACAACCTCTCCAGATTAGGAGTTGGTTCAGGGTGTTCTGATCTGGGTGGGGCATCTGTTGGGACTGAAAAGTCCTCCACATGGTAATGGATGGGCACCCTTGCCCTGAGTGCCCCAATTGTACTGATGTCTGGATCCCGAATGCTGATTTTTGTTGTCTAAGGCAAACACACATCATGTGTGTGTACCATAACATAGGTCAGTTTCAAAGATCACAGGCTTATTGGATCAGGAGGAGTACCAAAAGACTACTGTTATAGTGGTGAAAGGGGGCTGCCTTCACCAGGAGATATGCAGAACGAGTGTGGTTGCCTCAGCATACCATGTAGAGATCAGCAGGATTGAACAGGTCCTTTTTAACCTGTGCCACTGGAGTGAGGCCTAAAGGTTCACTCATTCAAAGTTCTGCTGCTGTGTGCTCAACCCACCCTGGGCCTACAATGCTTTCCTCTGTAGTGCTGCACAAGGTATGTGTTGTTTACCTGTGCTGGCCATATACTTGCCAGGGAATGATACTATGCAGGGATAATGCAGTAATATGCAGTGCATATATGTAATGTGTATGTTCTGGAGTATGTTTGCCTGTGAGTAGCACACTACATGAATGAAGTAGTGCTATATTCATGTGATAGGTGTGTGTGTGCTTGTGAGTGGCACTATACAAAGGTAATGCAACACTGGGCAGCGTGTGCAGGGTATGTGCATGTACTGATTATATGTGGGCCTGTGAGTGGGGCAATACATTAAGGCCCTCATTATGACTTCGGCGGTGAAGCCACGGGTGCCAGAAAACCACCAGGGCTGGCTGTCTTGTGACCACCATATTACGAGTAATGAAGGATTTCCACCACAAATCCTTCAGTAGCTGTTCTGGTGGTCAAAGGCGCAGAGGCGGTTCCACCGCTGGCCCCGCCCCACCAAAAGGACTCTGCCAGCTGTATTAAGACCTGTAATACAGCCTGGTGGTGTCCTGATGGCGGGGCTCTGCCAGCGGTGGGAGCGCTGGGTCCCGTCTCCTCAGGGCAAGTCAAGTGTCCTCCACAAGGGGAGGGAGTGGGGCGTGTGAATGTGTGAGTGTGTATATGCGTGTCATGAGTGAGGTGATGGCGATGCATGTGTGGGTGAATGTGAATACTGGGTTGGGGTGAGTGTGTGCATACATGTAGACAGAGGTGGGGGTTGTGTGGGTATGTATGTTGTGGAAAGGAGGGGGATTTAGTGTGTATGCGTGTCAATGGGGGGTGAATGTAGTGAGTATGTGTGTGAGTGGGGGTGTTGTGCGTGTGTGCATGCTTGTGTGTATGGCTTTTGGGGTGTTGCGTGTGTCTGTGCACATGAGTGTAAGGGTGTTGTGAGTGTCTGTATGTGAGTGTAAGGGTGTTGTGAGTGGGAGTGAGTGAGTGAGTGTCAGGGTGTGTATGTCTGTAGATGCATGTGGGTGCATGCATGTATGCCGGGAGTGTGGGTAAGTACAGGGATGGGGTGGGGAGTGAGTATGTGTATGTGGGGGTGTGGGGTCACTACTGGGAGCAGGGGGGTGGGAGGCTTACTGCAGGGTTCCGGGAGGTGGGAATGTTGTAAGGGAAGGGTGGTGGGGGCTCTTGGGTAGATGGGGGGTGGGGGAGTCGTGTACCGCAGACAGAAATGCAAATTCCTATCGCCAGAAGCCTTTCTGCCAGTGATTTTGTGGGGGTGCTACCGCCACAAAATCCCTTGGCAGAAAGGGGACGTGTGATACCACCGGCGGTATTAGGTGGACTGCCGGATCAGAGATGCTGATCTCCGGCCCAGCTGTCCAACCGCCCTGGCGGTCCCAGGGGGGGATGTGGCAGTTCACACTCATAATGTGGCGGTCTTCACCATTGGCCCGTCGGCAGTGAGACTGCCACCATGGCCCTGACAGTCTTCGGACTTCCAGGGTCGTAATGAGGGCCTAAGTGTATAGTGCTGTACAGGGCATGTATGTTGTATGCATGTGCTAGATATACATGTGCTGTGAATAATACAATATCCGGCACCCTCTGGTTTCCATTTTGGGAGACCCAGGCCTGTGTGCTGAAACATGGGGAGAGGAGGTAGAGTAATCCTCCCAGACAGATTTGTGTATAGCTGCATTGCTGTAAGGTGAATGGAACATACTTGAGAGTTGGAAAGTCAGGCTCCCCCCTTACATTTCAAAGGGTTCTCTTTGATTCAGAGAGAAGTCAAAAGGAAGGGGCCTGAGCACATCACAGGAAGGAGTAGCGACTGATAAATGGATCATAAGGAGTAGGGCTAAGATCCTGGCTAACTTTCTGATACACATATCACTGTGTCTGACATTTAGGTGTAATCTGCAGTCACTCCCATTGCCTGTGATGTGGAGCTATGGGATACAAAGAGAGACTGCTTTAAAGAGGAAAGGAAGGGCAGAAGTGTGGGCACTTAAAAAAGGAAGCAGACCCCCAATGTAAACTTCAAAGACTCAGATTCTTAATCATAACTGGTGTCTGGAAATGGGCTATAAAAAGGGAAGCCTGAGACCCCAAAAATTGTAATCTTCTAAACAGACACATGGGCTGTAGGAGAACGGAAAGCTCTGCAAGACTTCAGCCTGTGACCAGGGCTGGCGTCCAAGGCCTGAATGTCTCCCAGCTGGACGGGGTCATCACACAGGGAATCAAGTCAACCAGCCTTGGGGCCTGGCATACTATCACCTGCCTGCTGGCCAAGACCAGTGTGCTGTGTGAGGAATAGGGAGCACTGGAGAGAGCAAGGTCTAGTAGGGAGCTCTGTTGAGTGGACTCCCTTTACAAGGCTGCTGCACAAATTGGGTCATAGCCCCTGTACATGACAAAGTTGGTGGCCCTCGTATGCTAGAGAAGGACTTCTGTGTATTGTGCATGTACATTGCTGCATCAATTTGGTGGAGCCCATGTACAGTGAGGAGCCAGTGAGACTGTATGTCAGAAGAGGATGCTGTGAGAAGATGGACATGCTGTGAGGCCTGTAGCTCTTGCATGGTAGTGAGCCTGACCCAGTACTCCGGAGGGAATGCTGCAGAGGACACTTGATGTGCTAATCGTGACAAATCCCATGTGCATTTAGGGTATGGTGACCTTGTATACCAGAGAGAGTGATTGCTACCAGCAAGATGTGTGACCTGGTCAAAATCATTGTCAGAGGAGTAAGGCTGCCATGGGGGCCCCACTGCACCTACATCGACAAGAAGGATTCATACAAGCATTTTCACACACACCCCACTATGGAAGGGACCAGAGGCTTTCCCTGCAATGGGGAGCTGCAAAGAGTCCTCTGTCATTGTGGTGGCATGACCACATGTGCAGACCTCTACGATCGACAAGTAAAGTCCACCTAGGTCATGTGCAGTAAACTCACCTTGATTTGATGCTGCTGCTCCAGAACCCATGGAAGGGACTTGCTCAGAAACTTCAGTTGCTCTGATCCTGAAGGTGTGGGTAAGACAGATTTCAAGCCAGTCAGTCCCTGGAGATCTTACTTGATAGAAATGCTGCACGGCTGGAACACTATTGACTTTAATAAAGAGTCAGGGTGACTCTTGCGATTCAGATTACAGATAGGGCACACCCTGGATGCCGCCTATGGTGAATGGGAAATAACCACTATCAATACGAATGTGGAGGAAGTAAGACCTGGGGAACCACCTAAAGAAACACTAGAGCCCTGACCTCAAAAGATTGCGTAGCTGTTTGTGAATGATATATTTTCCTTTGTGTTAGTAGTGATGAAATAAAATACTTCTTTTATCACAAAGGTACATGGCTGGGCAATCATCTAGTGCTGTGTGCATGTTGTGCCCCTTCCTGCACAAAAACAATCATCCTGGCAATGCAGGCATTCTTGCACTATGGCACTAGGCAGCAATTAGTGCGCCAGCGCAGGGAGAGATGACAGAAATGCTCTGTCACTTGTAGATATATGCATTTCTGCCCTTTCCAGGTGGCAAAGGGTGGCACAGCAAGTCATTTGCTTTGCCACCCTGTGCCATAGGACTCATAAATGAGGCCCCATGTCCATTCTATCTGGGCATGTCCTTGACTGGTCCACAGCCTGTTTAATTATACCCTCTTCTCAGCACCCAGTCTCCAAGGATCATGCACACACTTTGCTGGTAGAGACTGGGTGGTACAACTAGGTTTGGTGTGAAGCCTCAGGTTGTATGACGGCGTGGGCCAGCTCCTGGCTGTCGTGAAGCCTTCGTGCTTCACTGTGTCTGTTCTTTGTGGTGGTTGACTCAGTGCCAGACAAGGGGCAGTGTCCAGTGGTTCCCCGACTCCACTTAACTGGCATGAGGTTGGGTTTATCAAACTAGACAGTGTTCCTGCTTTGAGTTTCCAGTCTTCCTCTGCGAAAGGCTGTGGTGGATGATCGGCCCCATCTAGGTACTATTCACCTTGTACCTTTTTAAACCATGACACATTCCTGATCACAGTCTCTCCTGGGGAACTTTTGCAAGCTTGCCTCTAGGTCATTTCCTTGATCAATCCCTATCCTTAGGGTTTTTCTGAGGATTCACGTGAAGTGCTCAACATCCCTAGGAGCCAGGATGGGGGATATTTCTGTGCTTCATACCAATACTTTAGAGATAGTTTTGAAATTCCAATTTGTGGAATGGAGTTCCATTGTTTGTTCTAAATTTGTTGGGCAATCCAAATAGTACAAATGTTCTTTCAAGCACCAGTTGTATTAACACTATGGACTGGGTCACCTTCACCACAAGATATTTGGAGTGGTCGTTCATAATAACTACAGTAAATTTCCCTTTGGGGAAACTAACAGTGTCCATGCTGAGGTGGGTCCATGGACATCCAAGGTTATCCTCTGTGGTGAGTGGGACCGGTGCTGTCCCAGCTCCTCTGATATGACAGGAGACACACTCGCTGACCACCTTGTCTAGCTTCTCATCCATCCCTGGGAACCAGACTTTTCTCTTCAACCGGGACTTGATGTTGGCCTTGCTTTGGTGCCCCTGGTACTCCATGTTGATCACGAGGGACCATAGCCCTTGGGAAACTACAATGTGGGAGCCCCTCAGCAGGAGCCCATCAGTGGTGTAGTTGAGCCTGTGGTGGACGTGACACAGGTGGGTGAGGGTGGCTTTTTCCTCTGTGTTCCACGATCCTGCTCTGTCCAGGTAGTGGTTCTACTTCTGGTATCAAAGAGCTTCTAGTTCTTTATGGAGAGAGGGGTCTGCACTGGTTGCTGCCCTTATGTTGTCTGCCATCATTGCCTTTGGACAAGTCCTATGTATGACCATGCTAATGAACTATTCAGCCCATTAATCTTCTTCTGACTCTCATTCCTCTCTGTGGGTGCAGTGATAGGAAGTCTGCCAGGTTATGGGCCCTGACCTGTATGCCAATATGAATTTGTACATGTACAGTTGGACTGCCTACCACTCAATCCATGGTGATGGGTTCCATGACCTGCCAGCAAAGGGAGGGACTAGAGGCTTGTGGTCCATTACAACTTTAAAGTGCTGTCTGCGCAGGTAGAGGTGGAACGGACACCAGTTTCACCGGATGGCCATGGCTTCTCTCTCGATCTGGGCATATCTGGGCCTTGTCTCTAGGAGGGCCTGCTGGCATATGTGATCAGGACCCACTTCTTGTGGCTTGCTTCCTGTATCATCAGTGTCCGCTATCCTGTGGGGCTGGAGTTGATAAATAACTGTGTTACTTTGGGGGGTCATAGTGCGCCACTATGGCATCACTCGGGAGAACTTCTTTTATGCTTCCGAAGGCCTCGTTGAACCAATCTGTCCTCTCTCACTTGCATCCATTTTCATTAGGGTTCTCAAGGGTTCGTACAAGGTAAGTAGGTTCAGGATGAATCTGCCACAATACGTCACCATTATGAGGAAATTCCGTATTTCTGCATTCTGGGGTTTTCGGTGTAGTGCTGATGGCTTCTGCTTTTTTGGCGGTCAATATGCACACCTTCCGTAGAAAGGATATATCCAAAGAACTTGATGGATTGTTCAAAGAAGGAGCACTTCTCCTTGTGCAGCGTTAGTCAGTGTTCTACCAAGCTGGTCATGGTGTCACGGAGGTGTTTATGATGTTTCTCCACCAGGCTAGACTCTATCAGGATGTCATAGATTATGTTGAGTACACCCACAAGGCTGGATAGCATCTCTCTGACAGTGTTCTGAAACACTTAAGATGCAGATGAGATAAGAAAACTGAGGCATTTCTGCCTCCGAATGGTGAGTGAGAAAAGAATGTGATGATGTAGTGGCAAATGTCACCTTTGTATTGGTCCATGCCACTGTTGCTGCTCCTGGGTAGAGCTGGGGCTGATGTGGCTCATGTTGGGGGAGTCTCTATATGCCACTTGACAATGATTGATTCTCATGGGGCCAGTGTCTGACACATCCAAAGCCAGGGGCACTTTGTTGAGGGCTAGTTCCATCCCATCTGCCCGGCTGTTGAATAATTAATTTGAGGAGGCCAAGATCAGGATGGCATTGAAAGATATGCCGGGTTTGAGGAGGATGAACCATCAGCGGGTGGCAGATTTTTAGCCTTGAATGAGTTGAGCGTGCAGCTGTTCAGGTTAGTCATCATCTACACACGTGCTGGTGAGGTGCCTCAGTGGGGTGTGGAAAGTGTTGATGTTCTTGTCATCCTTCTTTCGGGCTTGACGCTTAAATTGCACAAAGAATGTTTTAAGCTGTGGGTCAAAGTATGAGTCGAGGGCTTCCATATCTACATTACAGTTCTTATCAGCACTCGTAGCTGGCATGCTTTGAAATATCTTGTATACTTCTTCTCCTCTGAAATGCAGGAGGAGTGATCTCTTCACTGTACTGTCTATTTCTAGTGTTGTGCAGAAGTAGTTGTTGAGCCAGCCAGTCCACGTGTGCCATCTGGGCATCTCTCTGGGGGGGGTGAGCCTGTCGTGGGTCCATTTTAGTTCCCTGCCTAGGCACAGGGATTACTTTAGCTTTAAGCTTGTGGACCTGTTACCCTTTTTACCTAGTCCCCTTTGGCCTATTTATCATGTTCTGTTTTATTCTGTTTAATTATTTATTTCCTTTTAGCACTGCTTGCAGATGCGTGCATTTTATTGAAAATGTTTTCTTTTTCTAATCAGTGTCATTCCGAGAAAGCTTCATTATCATTAATGTACATGGGTAATGTCATCATGCTCTTTTTGTTTTATGTTGACTAGAACAGAATGCAAACATGTCAGGTATTTTTTATGTAACTGCTGACACAAGTCTGATCTTTAGGTACATACTTGCATCAGGATTCCTGCACAAACAATAACATGTGCCTTATGAAAACACCTCAGAAGACCAAGGTCATTAGAGGGGGTTCCACCAGAATACATCATCTAGACTCCACGCCACTTTGCAGCGAATCACAGCCTTGTGTCTCTACAATTCCTGATCAGAAGATTAAGGGGCCAATCTCATTCCAAGCTAATGGAGTTGGGGGCCTTTCTTATGGACACTGTACTGGGAGTTAGGCTCATAATACCCTCTCTTGCTTTAGGGTGGGGTTTAGGCCTTACAAGTTTGAATTGCATATTTCATGTTATTGCAGTATGTTAGGTGGTTTCATATTTACCACTTTTATCCTCAACATTCTGCTTCTGTTATTTTTCAGTGTCATAATTATTGCAGCACATGTATTTTATTGTAGTTTGCAGTCTTTTCAATAAATATATTGAAAACTCTCAAGCATCTTCTTTATTGCCTGTTTGTGTGTAAGAGACTTATTCTAACAAGAGAAAAGGGGTAAGATTCGTTACACCACGACTTCCCTGAAAGGTCTGCAGAGTTCATGTGCTAGGCTGCCAGAAATCGCCTTTACTGCTTAGGGTTTAGCAAAATATTGGCTTTGTAGACTCCCAAATACTAAGATGTGCAAAAAGTAATAGTTCACGGGGTGGTGCCGGAGACTCCTCTGCACAGGTGTGTGGTATCCTTGGTGGGCTCCTATCGGGGAGCAGGGAGAGTTTCTTGAGTTGCAGATGAAGGCAAGCAACAAGGAAAAGCAAGGCCGCTCCAGACAGGTTACAGACATGAGCAGTGAGGTTTGGCAAAAGCCACTCAGGTTGAAGTAGAAGGTGAGCGTTAAAGGAAGGCTGGGCTGCTACAGGCAGATCACAGATGCGATTGACAAAGCAGGGCAACAGTCGCTTGATATGAAGTTGAAGGTGAGCAGCAAAGGAAATCTGGACCACTCCAGGCAGGTTGCAGTTGCGAGCAGCAAAATTGGGCAAAAGCTGCTCGAGTTGAATTTGAAGATGAGTGGCAAATGAAAGTAGGGCCACTCTGGCAAGTCAAAGATGCGAGCAGCAAGATTTGTCAAAAGCCACTCAAGTTGAGATTGAAGGCAATCTATAAAAGAAAGCATGGTCACTCTGGGTCACTCTGGATTTGGAGTATGAGTCTTGGGTTACTGGGAAGTGATCAGCAGGATGGCACAGCAAAGCAGGGCAGCAGTTCCTGAGAGCAGTCATTCCTGACAGAGTGGCAATCCTGGCACACAGCAGTCTTAACTCCAGCAGTGTTTCTTGAGTCCAAAGGTGTACTGGTTTTAGGGGGAAAGGACCAAGTACTTATACTAGAAAGTGCCTTTCTAGTACAAGGGTAGCTACAAAAATTTCTTGTGAACTGCACAGGTCCCCCTTTCAGGTCAGCCTTGGTTCCAGGCTATCGGTGGGCTGTAATCAACCTCTTTGTGTGGAATCTAGACACTATCCTTTGAAATGTAGGTGTGATCCTTTCATAACCTCCTCCCCAGGAAGACCCATCAGTATGCAAATGCATGAAGATGCAATTGAGTACACTGTGTTGTGGGTGTCTGAAGGAAATGCACAAGTGTAGCTGTCAACTAGACCAAGCCAGACATGTATTGGAGATAGGCTGTGGGCACACACAACAGTGAGCGCAGAGAAATGCCTACTTTCTAAGAGTGGCAGTTCTAAAATGGAAACAATATACCCGACTTTACCAGTAAAGAGGATTTGTTATTACCATTCCAATGGTACTAAATGTGATGAAGCTACTCCTTAAAGCTATTATAAGAAATTCCCAATGATGGCCTAGGAGAGGGGCAGGCCTCACCATAATCAAAAAAGACTTGGGGAGCTTTTCATTACCAGGACATGAGACTTAAAAGTATATGTCCTGCTTTTTGATTACATAGCACCCTGCCCTATGGGCTACCTAAGGTCTCCCTTAGGGGTGACTTATGTTAGACTTGGCATCATTGGCATGGTCTCCCCTCAGGTTGTTTCTGTTTGCTGGACTCTGTTTTTGCTGTTTTGTTTGCTCTGGACACTTTACCACTGCTGACCAGTGCTAAAGTGTAAATGTTCCTGTATAAATCATATGTGTACATTGGCTTATCTATGATTGGCATATTTGATTTACTAGTAAGTCCCTAGTAAAGGGCACTATAAATGCCCAGGGCCTGTAACTCAAATGCTACTAGTGGGACTGCAGCACTGGTTATGCCACCCATATTAGTAGCCCTGTAAACATGGCTCAGACCTGCCACTGCAGTGTCTCTGAGTGCAGTTGTAAACTGCAAATTCGACTTGGCAAATGTACCAGGCCTAAACCTTCCCTTTTCATACATGTAAGGCACTCCTAAGGTAGGCCCTAGATATCCCCATGGGCAGGGTGCAGTGTATGTTAAAAGTGGGACATGTACTTATGTGTTTTACATGTTCTGACAGTGAAATACTGCCAAATTCATTTTTCTGGGTCAGTTTGACAGTTGGGCTGTTTGTACCTCTCCTCTAGACAGTGACACAAAGGGAGCTGGGATGTAGCCTGCATAGCCTGATGGGCCATCTGGGCTGAGGGGAGGGGAGGAGTGGTCACTTACACAATTGAAAGGGCTGTGCCTGCCCTCACACAATGCAGTCTCCAACTCCCCTGTGTGTGTCAGGGGCCTGTCCTGGGCAAGGCAGGATCTTGAGAACAACAGAGACTTCTATTTAAAGTAGGCCTACTTCAAAGGCAGAAAGGGGTATAAAAATAGCTCCCCAAACACCTGAAAATCAGATTACTTCCGGAACCAAGAGGAACCTCTGTCCGGGAGAAGAGCTGGAGAAGCTGGAGGAGGACTACTGCTCCTTTGCCTGTGACTGTGCTTTGCTTGGTTGGCATGCAGTAGCTGCTTCTGCCTGAGAGAAGATGAAGACTGACTTTTGTGTGACTTCCCACTGGTGAAGAATCGCCAAGGGCTTGAACTGAGCTTACCTCCTGTTGTTGAAGTCTCAGGGACAATAAAGTCTTCTCTCTGCTAGCACTTGGGCTTTCTGCTGAGAGTCCTGCCTGCCAAGTGGTGCCCTAACCTGTCTCTGGACCCTTGAAAGGTGCAGCTTGTGGAAAAGGACAGAAATCCACTCAAAGACCGCCATGCGGGGAAGCTTTCGATGTACCACCTGCCCCGCAGCTGATATACAATACGCCGCCGGCCTCACTGCTCAGATCAATGCTCCACCTGCATCGCTGCTAAGAGATCGACGTAACACGGCTGTAGAAATGACATGCAACACCCGCAGCAGGTGAAGTTAAAGACCCAAGACCCCATGCAGCACGGTTTCTTGATGCTGTGCAACCTGATTTAAACGCAACAATAGGAGCGGAAAATCAACGCAATGCCTGCCCGGGCCCGAGGTGGCCGTCCAGCTCAACGCATTGCTCTCTTTCTGGGGAGAAGAAACAACGCATGCCGACCCAACTGGAGGAGGAACAACGCACGTTCTCACTTGCGAGTGAGAAATCGATGCATCGCTGGCCTTTTCTGACGCATGCTTGCTCGCCCGTGTGGCTTTATTTTGATGCTACCCCTGTACTTTTGTGCAATAACAGCGTTCTCACTGTTTTCTAAGGAATTAAGACACTTTTCTTTTTAAATTCATATCGTGACTTGTGTATGTTGGATTTTTATCGTTTTTGTATTGTTCTGTTTAGACCAATATTACCTATTTTTCTAAACCTGTGTTGTGTCCTTTTGTGGTGGGTTCACTGGGTTACTGTGTGTGTTGGTACAAGTGCTTTACACCTTGCTTCTGAAGTTAAGCCTGCCTGCTCGTGCCAAGCTACCAAGGGTGTGAGCGGGAGTAAACTGTGGGTGATTCTCCTCTAACCAGAGTAGAGTGAGGGTCCTTGCTTGAACAGGGGGTAACCTGACTGCCAACCAAAGACTCCATTTCTAACATCTAGTTTTAAAAAATGTATAGATTTGCTAGGTTTCCATAGGTGCCGGCTGAGCTAGAAGCCGAAATCCACAGCGAGGCACTTTGCAAAAAAACAGGTCAGTTTTCTCTTGGAAAATGTGATGTGTCCACATTGTTTTGTCGGGCTTTTCCTGTTGCGAACACTAGGCCTACCCTCACAAGTGACGTACCCTTTCTATTGGGAGACTTGCAGGAATGCTGGGTGGAAGGAAGTTTGTGGCTTCCCTCAGATTCCAGAACTTTCCATCACCGAAATATGAGGAAAAGGTTGTTTTTTTTTCCCTAATTATGAGGTTTGCAAAGGATTCTGCGTAATAGAACCTGGTGAGAGCCTCACAGGTCAGACCGTTTCTAAATTTCCATAGATGTCTCGTGTAAAAAAATGTATAGGTTTGCTAGGTTTCCCAGGTGCCGGCTGAGCTAGAAGCCAAAATCCACAGCTAGACACTGTGCAAAAAACACTGCAGTTTTCCTTGGGAAAATGTGATGTGTCCACGTTGTGTTTTGGGGCTTTCCTGTCACTGGCACTAGGCCTACCCGCACAAGTGAGGTACCATTTGAATCGAGGGATGTGGGGGAACGCTGGGTAGAAGGAAGTTTGTGGCTCCCCTCAGAATCCAGAACTTTGCAGCACCAAAATGTGAGGAAAAAGTGTTTTTTGCCAAATTTTGAAGTTTGGAAAGGATTCTGGATAACAGAACCTGGTGGAAGCCCCACAAGTCACCTCATTCTGTATTCCCATAGGTGTAAAAATTCCAAAAATATACAGGTTAACTAGGCTTCCCTAGGTCCCGGATGAGCTAGAAGCTAAAATCCACAGTTAGACACTTTGTGAAAAACGGGTCAGCTTTCCTTGGGAAAATGTGAGGTGTCCACGTTGTGTTTTGGGGCATTTCCTGTCACGGGCACTGGGCCTATCCATACAAGTGAGGTACCATTTTTATCGAGAGACCCGGGGGAACTCTGGGTAGAAGAAAGTTTGTGGCTCCCCTCAGATTCTAGAACTTTCTATACCGAAATGTGAAAGAATAACCATTTTTTGGCCAAATTTTGAGGTTTGCAAAGGATTCTGGGTACTAGAACCTGATGAGAGCCCCACAAGTCACCACATTCTGAATTCCCCTAGATGTCTAGTTTTCACAAATGTATAGTTTTGCTAGGTTGTCCTAGGTACCGGCTGAGCTAGAAGACAAAATCCACAGCTAGGCACTTTGCAAAAAAACAGGTCAGTTTTCCCTGGGAAAATGTGAAGTGTCCACAGTGTGTTTTGGGGCATTTCCTGTTGCGGGCACTAGGCCTACTCACACAAGTGAGGTACCATTTTATTTGGGAGCATTGCAGGAACGCTGGGTGGAAGGAAGTTTGTGGCTCTCCTCAGATTCCAGAAGTTTCCATCACCGAAATTTGAAGAAAAAGTGTTTTTTTGCCAAAGTTTGAGGTTTGCAAAGGATTCTAGGTAACAGAACCTGGGTGAAGCCCCACAATTCAACCCATTCTGAGTATCCCTAGGTATCTAGTTTTAAAAAATGCATAGGTTTGGTAGGTTTCCCTAGGTGTCTGCTCAGCTAGAGGCCAAAATCCAAAGATAGGCACTTTGCAAAAAACAGGTCAGTTTTCTTTGGTAAAATGTGAAGTGTTCACGTTGTGTTTTGGGGCATTTCCTGTCGAGGGCACTAGGCCTACCCAACAAGTGAGGTACCATTTTTATCGAGAGAAATGGGGAACACTGGGGAACACTGGGTAGAAGGAAATTAGTGGCTCCCCTCAGATTCAAGAACTTTCCATCACCAAAATGGTGGAAAAAGTGGTATGTTTTTTGCCAAATGTTGAAGTTTGCAAAGGATTCTGAGTAACAGAACCTAGTGAGAGCGCTACAAGTCGCCCCATTCTGAATTTCCCTAGATGTCCAGTTTTTAAAAATGTATAGGTTTGCTAGGTTTCCCTAGGTGCCAGATGAGCTAGAGGCCAAAATCCACAGCTAGGCACTTTGCAAAAAACACCTCTGTTTTCTGTGGAAAAATGTGATGTGTCCACAGTGTGTTTTGGGGCTTTTCCTGTCACAAACACTAGGCCTACCCACACAAGTGAGGTACCATTTTAATCGGGAGATGTGGGGAAACACTGGGATGAAGGGAATATGTGGCTCCTCTCAGATTCCTGAACTTTCCATCACTGAAATGTGAGGAAAAAGTGTTTTTTTGTGCCAAATTTAGAGGTTTGCAAAGAATTCCGGGTAACAGAACCTGGGAAGAACCCCACAAGTCACCCCATCCTGGATTCCCCTAGGTGTCTTGTTTTGAAAAATGCACAGGTTTGGTTGGTTTCCCCAGGTGCCGCCTGAGCTAAAGGCCAAAATCCACCGCTAGGCACTTTCCAAAAAAGATTTCAATGTAAAAATGTGATGGGACCATGTTGCATTTCCTGTTGTGGACATTAGGCCTATCCACGCAATTGAGGTACCGTTTGTAACAAGAGGCTTGGTGAACACAAAATAGAATGACCAGTGTTATTGCCCCTTGTCTTTCTCTACGTTTTTTCCTTCCAAATGAAAACATTGCGTAAAATAGATGACTATTTGAGAAATGCCCTGTAATTCACATGCTAGTAGGGGGAGCCATGAATTCAGAGGTGTGCAAATAACCACTGCTTCTCCACACCTAATCTTATGTCCATTTTGGAAATACAAAAGTTTCCTTGATACCTATATTTCACTCTTTATATTTCACCAAATGACCTGCTGTATATCCGGGAAACAATGAAAATGCATTGCAAGTTGCAGTTCCTTTATTGGCTCTGGGTACCTAGGGTTCTTGATGAACCTACAAGCCCTACATGTCCATGCAACCAGAGTAGTCCAGCAGACATAACGGTATATTGCTTTTGACATTACAGGAAAAAGTTACAGAGTAAAACGTGGAGAGAATTGGCTGTTTTTTAACCTCAATTTCAATATTCTTCTTATTTCAGCTGTTATTTTCTGTAGGAGAACCTTGTAGGATCTATACAAATGACCCCTTACTGAGTTCAGAATTTTATCTACTTTTCAGATATGTTTAGCTGTCTGGGATCAAGCATTGGTTTTACACCCATTTCTGTCACTAACTGGAAGGAGGCTGAAAGCACAAAAAATAGTAAAAATGCAGTATGTCCCAGTAAAATGCCAAAATTGTGTTGAAAAATGTGGTTTTCTGATTCAAGTCTGCCTGTACCTGAAAGCTGGGAAGATGGTGAATTTAACACCACAAACTATTTGTGGATGTTGTTTTCATGGAAAAAAACACAAGCTTTCTTCTATAGTCTATTTTCCCCTTTAAAAAAAATGCTGTATTTTGGCTACTTTCTTGGTCTCCTCTAGGGGAACCCACAACCTCTGGGTACCTCTAGAATCCCTAGGATGTTGGAAAAAAAGGATGCAAATTTGCCGTGGGTAGCTTATGTGGACAAAAATATATGAGGGCCCAAGGGGCATATTTGTACTCTGTTTGCACTGAATTAGCATCATTTTTTTTAACTCTAATTTGGTGCAAAACTAACTCCATATTTATACTTTGGCACTAGACCCGTCTAATAAGTATTGACTTTGTGTGCATGTCACATTGCATGTCAACCGGTCAAAGTTTGATATAACTTGTTGCATTACTTTCAGTAACTGTGTCTTTCACTTCTCCTACAGGTAACCTACCCGTGGTGACAATGGAAAGGTCACCAGAGACAGCCACTTCCTCTCTGGATGAAGCCCTCAGTGAGGAAATCACCCCTGGGTGTGTGGACATTAAGTACAACTCTGGCTCATCTGGGACATTTGGTCAGTCAACAACTGTCATTCTCAACCCTGCCTACATCGACTACACTGGACTTAAGAATCCAAATGTTGTACCAGCTAACCTGATGATTTCATCCACCATGGCTGAACCTTTCATTGTTTATATTCATCTTATATGGTTCAATTCCCACATATGAATGTACAATCCTTGATAAAAACTACTAAACCACAGATCATGTATGAGAACAATTTTCCAACTACATGTAACTGTTAACTGTCATACCCCATGCACATAAATGATATGCACAAATGTATCAACTACGTAAAGTCCATTCTTATATACTGTATAATGAGGGTACAAGGTGCATTCCATGTCAATGTTAGACAAACTTCTATTCACATTCATTGCACTTTCCTACATATAGGTTCGGAAAATGCCAATGATCACACAGTGAAGTACTCAGCATAGGTGAGCACCCACAACACACTGAAGCTAGGGTCGTGTCAGTCTTTTATTATCTGAATAGGCAAACAGAATGGTTGAATGTATCATCAGCTCAAACCTTATCAAATACCCATACCACTCCTCCCAAATGACCATACCTCATAATACAAACAGAGGTCTGTACAAATGTCCTCAGTCATGGATCCTTCTGTTTACCATGGTGAAGGATCAGTAGGAATGCTACTCACCTATGTCAGTCTTGATATACTGGCACAGTGGCCTGAAATGAGGAAACACAGTGGGAGCTACATACAAATAAGGTATTTTCAAAATCAAGCCATTAAGAAGGCTAAGCTTATGGATTGCACAGGATCACACGTGTCAGAGACACAAGACCAAACACATGGTACCATTAGCCCAACCTCCCATGGCAAACAGGTCTATAGTGTGGAAGACGACACTACCATCCCACTGTCCTGAAAGGCTGGGCATAGAACTCACACACCACAAATCGCATGCCTGACGTTACCTGGTACAATCCATGATCACTGCAAATCCCACCTGCCTGTGACACTATCAGATATTGCCAAATGAGAATGACCTTGTAAAGGAATCTGCAAAATAAAAATGTCATACAGAAGGCAGAGGTAGGGATTGTTTGTAAAACATCATACAGCTATGTCCTGTGTACTATGGTAACTCTAATTTGCATTGTGACAAGCTTAGACTATGGTGATCAAAAAGCTGCACACTTCTCCATGTAGTATTCTGCATGCACATCTGAGTCATGTGCTTTGAAACTACTTATGATCTGTCTGATGGATATACCGAGACCCTTATCAAGCATCCCCCCCCAATATCCCACTGAGTTAGTTAAATTACAGGACATCACATACCTACAGTCAGGTGAAGTACTGATTGCTGATATCAGCCCGGATGTCTCCAGCTTCATCCTCATCACACTCATCCTCACTTGGCAAATCTGCATTCTCACCCACTGGAACTGCTGGCTCCCCTCATCTGGTATAAATGGGATTTGACATCTCAGGCAAAGGTTGTGGAGCATGCAGCAGGCAACAATAATTTGATATGATTTGGTGGGTGCGTTTAGGAGGGCACTGCAAGACTTGTCCATGCAATGGAATCGTGCCTTCAGGATCCCAAATGTCTGCTCCACAACATGCCTTGTCCTTCAGTGGGCCTCATTGAAGCGGACTTCCACTGGTGTGGTTGGGTACCTCACAGGTGTCAACAACCAAGGACGGTTTGGGTAGCCAGAGTCCCATATAAGGAATAATTACTAAAAAACAAACATAAATATTGGACATCCTAACATTTGGTAGCAAATAAAAATTACAGACACACATGACATATGGGACTTACCAACCAGCCAGGCCCTCTCTGTGTACTGTTGTGTCATCAGCAGTGGGATATTGCTGTTCTGCATGATGACGGGATCATGGACTGACCCCGGGTACCTTGCACAAACTTGTGAAATGTGGAGGTCAGCCAAACAGACTACTTGGAAAATTAATCGATCAATCAATCATTGGATTTATAAAGTGCACTACGTACCCGTGAGGGTTTCAAGGCGGGGTGGGGGCTGGTGTTAATGGTCGAAGAGCCAGGTCTTGAGGAGTCTTCTGAAGGTGAGTGGGTCTTGAGTCTGTCGCAGGTTGGTGGGGAGGGTGTTCCAGGTTTTGGCGGAGAAGGATCTGCTGCCGGAGGTCTTTCTTCAGATGCGGGGGACGACGGCGAGGGCGAGGTTAGAGGAGCGGAGCTGACGGGTGGGGGTGTAGAAGCTGAGTCTGTTGTTCAGGTAGGCTGGTCCGGTGTCGTGGAGCGCTTTGTCAGCGTGGGTAAGAAGCTTGAAAGTGATCCTTTTGTCCACGGGGAGCCAATGAAGGTTTCTCAGGTGGTGGGAGATGTGGCTGTGGCGGGGTACGTTGAGGATCAGTCAGGCAGAGGTGTTTTGGATGAGTTGGAGGTGTAGTAGGTCTTTTGCTGGGATGCCTGTGTAGAGTGCGTTGCCATAGTCCAGTCTGCTGCTGACGAGGGCCTGTGTCACTGTTCTTCTTGTTTCTGTCGGGATACACTTGTAGATTCTGTGGAGCATGCGGAGTGTGTGTAGCAGGAGGAGGAAACTGCGTTGACCTGTTTAGACAAGGTGAGGGAGGAGTCGAGGATGAAGCCCAGGTTGCGAGTGTGGTCGGTCGGTGTCGGTGGGGTTCCTAGTGCGGTGGGCCACCAGGAGTCGTCCCAGGCGGAGGGGGTGAATCTGAGGATGAGGACCTCCGTCTTTTCAGAGTTCAGTTTCAGATGGCTGTTTCTCATCCATTCGGCGATGGATTTCATTCCCTTGTGGAGGTTGGTTTTGGTGGTGCGCGGGTCTTTGGTGAGTGAGAGGATGACCTTCTGTCATTACTGTAAAGAGAAACCAGAGACACTCGCACACTTTATGTTTTTTTGTCCTAGATACCTGGCCGTCAGGAAGAAGTGGATTATCCCGTTATGTAGGTCAATGGGGATAAGGGAATACAATACATCATTACTCATTTTGACAACTGATACAACTGACAAGGTAGTCTTTTCAGTTGCGAGATACCTGCAAAACGCATGGGCTATAAGAACCAGAGAATTGTTATAATTGTGTACTTTAACAAGTTGATTTTAGAATTACTTAATGTAGCAGCTGTTAATCGATTGGACTTGAGATATAGTGGCCCATTATATTCTAATATCTTAACCTTTTCAATATTTTAGGATTTTAAGATTTTAAGATTAATGTCTGCTTTGCGCCGTTTTAACAATTATGTGATTTTATAACTCACTCAGGGTCTCTTAATGTATTATTTGGCACTTCTTGTTTATCTCTTTTTCCTAACTGATTTATTGTATAATTATCATACGGTGTTCATTGCATACTTTTATGGCTTTTTAGCCAAAATAAAGTTATTATTGAAATTGAGAGGATGAGCTACGTGTCGTCGGCGTAGGTGAGAATGTTGAGGTTGTGTCGTCGGGCCACTTGTGCGAGGGGGGCCATGTAGATGTTGAACAGCGTCGGGCTGAGGGATGAGCCTTGCGGGATGCCACAGATGATGTTGGTGGCTTCGGAGCAGAAGGGGGGGAGGCGGACTCTCTGGGTTCTGCCGGAGAGGGATGAGACGATCCAGTCGAGGGCTTTTCCTTGAATTCCAGTTTCGTGGAGGCGTGATTCCAGGGTGCGGTGGCAGACTGTGTCGAAGGCGGCAGATAGGTCCAGGAGGATGAGGGCTGATGTTTTGCTGTTGTCCATTTGGTGTCTGATGTCATCTGTGGCGGCGAGAAGGGCGGTTTTGGTGCTGTGGTTTCGTCTGAAGCCTGACTGGGAGGGGTCTAGGATGACGTTGTCTTGAAGGTGGCTGGTTAGTTGTGAGTTGACGATTTTTTCAATCACCTTTGCTGGAAAGGGGAGCAGGGAGATGGGTCGGAAGTTCTTGAGGTTGCTGGGGTCTGCTTTGGGCTTCTTGAGGAGGGCGCAGATTGCGGCGTGTTTCAATTTTTCAGGGAATGTTGCTGTTTCAAAGGAGATGTTGATGACCTTCCGTAGTTGGGGGTCGATGGTGGAGTCGGCTTTGTTGTATACGTGGCAGGGTCAGGGGTCTGGCGGAGATCCTGAGTGGATGGAGTTCATGATCTTGCGTGTCTCTGTGTCGTTCATGTTGGTCCAGGAGGTCAGGTGGTTTGCACAGGTGGAGTGTTCGGGGGTGGGGTCTGGCGTGGGAGTGGCGTCAAAACTGTTGTGGATGTCGGTGATCTTCTGGTGGAAGAAGGTGGACAGAGCGTTGCAGAGTTCTTGGGATGGAGGGATGTCGTTGATGTTGGCGCTGGGGTTGGAGAGTTCTTTCACAATGCTGAAGAGCTCTTTGCTGTCGTGTGCGTTGTTGTCCAGGCGGTTTTGGAAGTGGGATTGTTTGGCTTGTCTGATGAGTTGGTGGTGCTTGCGGGTGGCGTCCTTGTGGGCTGTGAGGCTGTCAGGTGTGCGTTTGAGGAGCCATTCCTTTTTTAGCTTCCGACAGTCGCGTTTGGAATTTAGGAGCTCGTCGGTGAACCAGGTGGCTTTTCTTCTGGCTTGGTTGTCGGTGGGTTTTTTGAGTGGCGCAAGGGTGTTGGCGCAGTCGTTGATCCACAGGGTGAGGTTGTTGGCGGCGGTGTCTGGGTCGGTGGAGTCGGGGTGGGTTCTGGACGAGGGCGTTGGTAAGCTGGTCTTCTGTAACTTTGCTCCAGCATTGGCGGGGTGGTTGTTGGGTACGATGGTGCTCGGTATGTTTCTTGTAGGTGAAGTGGATGCAGTGGTGGTCGGTCCAGTGGAGTACAGTGGTATGGTTGAAGGTGACGTGGGCGCTTGAGGAGACGAGTGGTGTTGGGGTCGGTGTGGATGCAGAAGTGTAGGTGTTCGGCAGTCTTGAGAGAGTCGTCAGTGTGGGTTCCGACCTTGAGGGAGGATTTGTGGCCGATGGCCATGCCTCCTCCGATTCCGTTGTTGCGGTCCCTACGGATGATCTTCTAGCCGTCCGGGATGGCTATTGCTATGTTGGGTGCCGATGAGTCGTTCCACCAGGTTTTGGTCAGGAAGGCTACATCTGGTGTGGTGGAGTCGAGCAGGTCCCAGAGTTCGATGGCGTGCTTGCGTGCGGAGCCGGTGTTGGAGTGGAGGTGGTTTGTTCCGGTCTTTGTAGGTTTCCTTGTTCTGACGCAGGTGAATTTGCAGGTGCGGCATGCGAAGGGTCCGTGGGTGTTCCTTGGTGAGGACTGGGAGCATGCTGTGGTGCGGCCGGGGTTGAGGGCGTTGAGTTGGTCGGTCGTGTAGCGGTGTCTGGAGGCGCAGGGGTCTCGCAGACCAAGGGGGGTGGTGCTGGGCGCGGTCCAGGCGTGGACGGGCTTGCCATAAGAGGAGGGGAGGGTGGGAGTGGCAGCTGGGAGGCGGGAGGGTTCGTCCTATGAGAGGGCTGGGGGGTGGGGACGCAGGGGCGGGAAAAGTGAACAGGGAACGGTGAGAGAAACGAGGGGGGAGGCGGGAGGGGCCGCAGGGACGCAGCGGCGGGGAAGAAGCTAGAGCGCACGGAAAGGAGGTGGTGCGGAAGGCGGAGCGGGGAGCGACCTACCTGCAATTAAAATGTGTTCTGTTCAGGAAATTTGGAAGAATGAATGGTTGTGGTTATATGTGTGGGTAGATGGGCATGTGCATATGTGTTGTGATAGATTTTTAGTCCTGAGACATAGTAGAGAGTGCAATGTATGTTTCATGACCCACCTACTGACTGTAATACATGATCACTGAAGGGGGTATGACAAACTTTGCCAGGAATACCATGTTTACAGATATGCTTGTGGTCTGGTCATATGTAACAAGTTGACACCTGGTGCTGGATATCATATTCTATGCCTGTTTCATCATCACACATAGCCTGACAGCATATGGTCATCTATCATTGTAGTGGATGTTGAGGGCAGTCTGTGTATGGCTACTTGCACTAACTTGTTTTTCACCCTGCTTGTTTTGGTGTGGTGCTTGTGGACATGTCAATCTCTTCTTGTCTGTGTCATCCAAACAGGTCAACGCCAATCAGAAGAAGGGGATCTGGCATGCCATCACCAAGAAAGTGCAGACCCTGGAGGTCCACAGCCAGGAAAGCACCCACTGTAGGAAGAAGTGGGATGACCTGAGACCCCGGGCCTGGACGACTGCAGAGGCCCAGCTGGGGATGTCCTCCCAAAGTGGACGGGGTGCCCGTCGGACCTTGACCCCCCTATTGGCCCACGTATTTGCAGTGTGCTACCCGGAGTTGGATGGGCTTTTGATGGCAGCACAGGAGCACAAGGGGGTAAATACAGACCTATCACAATGTCACCACTTTACCAGGTTAGTGTCTAGTCAACACATTAATGTACAGTCCCAAACAATGAGTAATGTGTATAGGGACATCTTACTCACCTATGTTGTCCCCACTGTAGAAAAACATATGATGATGCACATGTGACACTGTCACATACTTACTACTATATACCTTTTAAAACCTTGGTGGTTGCTCCTGCCCACCTACAGGTCACTAATCCCAATATCATGATGGTAAGTTGTCCAGGTCCTTGCTCTCTGATCATTTCAATGTCCCTTTATCCATGTAAATGTGCAACATTGAGTCTGTCAATTTGAAGCCATTAATACTTTTCAAAAGGTTTCTCAAGAGTGACAGCATCATATGAGGCTGTGATGTCCGTCAGACATTTCACATGACAAACTTTCTTAACTTTTTCAGACCTGTAACAATGTGATCCCCCTTGGTAAGAGAGGGATGTACATAGACCTTTGTAATGTCTCATCTCAGTGGACAACCTACATGTTGGGAACCATGGAGGTATTGCTAGACACCTATTGGATTACATACATTGGTGTCAGGGCAATGACTTTTAGTACCATGTTCATGTTCTGTAGGTGGTAAATGGCTACACTGCATTTTTCTTAGCCATACTGTTGTAGACATAATAAATGGGCATAGTTATCTTATTCACAGTTGCAATCTAATTAGTTCCGTTTTTGCCAACATAATGTGTAAATTACAATGTTCTGTCATGGGACCCAGTGGCCCGGAGGGCGAGGAGAGTGCCAAGGGGGAGACTGGATCCAGTACATCATCATCAGAATCCTACTCCAATGACCACTCCCTGGCAGTTGAGGACCCATCTGGGACCACCCTAGCACCATCTTTGTCCGCCACCCACCTTTCTGTCACGTCCCTCCCCACCAAGTTGGCTGTGCCCGCCCCTCCAAGAGGGTGGGCATCTCCTTTGCCACAGGCACCTCTTCCCAAGAACCCGTTAGCTCTTCTACCCTCAGTGAGGAGGCAATTGTCTTCCTGAGGAAGAGCTCTGTGGGTCGGTCAACCATTGTGAATGCCATTGAGGGACTGGCAACTCAGATACAGCAGAGTAATGCGTTCCCAGAGCTAATTAATGGTGCACTGGCTGGCCTACAGAGATCTTTTCAGTCTCTGGCCTCCACACTGTCGGCAGCCAGTCATCCTTTGTCTACCGTACCCCTCCACCTTCCTCTTCCCAATCTGAATCTCCCCTTCCCCGACCCAGACAAAGCCCACAGACAGGCATGCATACACCTCAACATCCAAAAGCAGCACAGACAAACACAAGCACGACAAGACACACCACTGCCATACACACATGCAACATCCACCTGCATACACAGAAACAGTCACTACCTGCCCTGACACACCCACCAAACCCAGCATCACAGACACAACACCTGACACACCTGCAGACACCACACCAACAATCACTGATTCAGCAACCATACCTATCCTACCCACAGACACCACCCCAGTAGACTCTCAGACATATACCCTAGTCACCACACTCACAGACACAAACACCGACATGCCTACTTGCAGCATATCCACCATATCTGCAGTCACCACCCCAACAGCCACCCACCCACCATGGCATCTACCAATAACTCGCCACCCCTCATCCCAAGACACATAAATGCCCCCACTCTCCCACCCCACAGACACCCACCACCCACAAGCATACTTCCCACAAACACGCACACAAGACATCCACACCAACACCTCTTACAACCACTCCCTCTCCCTTCACACCCCAACCCTTTTCTTATGACCATCCCCGTGTGTCCAAAAAAGCTTTCTTCTCCGAGATTACCCTTTTGGCTACTCTCCCTCCGGGACATGCCTAAAAGATCTGTTTCCCTCCCCAAGGACATCCCTTCTACCTCCAAAGCCTCCCCTACTCCTTCTGCCAGTACCCATGCCCTTCCCCGCAAAGAGGTCAAGACCTCCCAAGAAGACCTAACCTTTCCCCAAGCCACAGCCAAACTCCCCCTTCCAAAGCCTAAACTCAACCACTCCAGCCTAGGACCAAACCCCCCTCTTCCCCACCACCCCCAAGACTCCCTGAGGTGTCTGTCTGCCCTCTTGATGCTCCTACCTGTGGAGCTTACGTGGCAGTCAGCAGTCATGCTCGGGCACCATTTTGGGCCTTTGGTGGCAGTTTATTTCTATATATAGACTGGCAAATATGGCCTTGGACATTTCTTTTCATACTGTCAATTGATATATTTTCACAAACCAGTCGTTGGTTTTCTGGTTACATCTTTGTCCTGCATTTCCTTTCCTAGGTTTGAGTTCTTCCTGACTGACATTGGTTGTGTGCCAGTGTTTGTGTGTGTGTGGTGCTTATGTTTCCTGTAATGTTTGCACAGTATGTAAGGGTGTGTGCAGTGTTTTTGTCCCCCAGGGATAAGGTGTATCTTGTGGGATGAGCATGTGTATGTTGCTGACATGTTTTTGTCATGGCATTCTGTCACGTTTGTGTTGACATGTGTTTGTTGTTGTAGTGTGTGGCATTTTGTGCTTTGACTGTGTGAGTCTGTGTGTTTTGTGCATGGTATGATAGGTACAATGTGCTGTGTGTGTCGATTGCTGAGTTGCATCATGGTGTAATTGTGTGTGTTTGTTCCCAGTTGGTTGTACATTGTGTTGTTTGCGTGATGTGTCCCTGGCCATTGGGAGTTGTGAGTGCTTGACAATGTGTTTATGATTGTGCAATTGTGGTGTAATTGTGATGTCATGGTATGTTGTATGGGATTGTGGGAGGCCTGTGCTGTGTTGCTGTGCATAACTGTGTGTTATGAACGTGTGGTGCATGTGCTGGCTGCAGTGTGTGTGCTGTATATGCATGGGTGTCGTTGTTCTGCTATGACACCATCATTGGCCTCAGGAGACTCGAACCGCCTTCTTCAGGAAGTCACTGACTCGGCCAACGCCAGCAGCAGGGACACAGGGCGCGCGCCTCCGCGCCTGGCAACGTGGGTGTCGTTGTTGTATGTGAGTGTGTGTCACTGTACTGATACGTGTGAGTACGGCCCTCGCACCCACCACCCTATGGTATGTTATGTGAGTATACAAAATTTGCCAATATACTTTTGTAACAGGTGAGTGTGTGTATACTTATGGTTGGTGTCATTGGTGAGGATTCTGTTGTCTAACTGCGAGCAGGAGCAGTGGGATGACGTCTAACTGTGGTTGCATGGTGGCTCAGTATGAGTATGGCTTCCTTGAGGTGAGTGTCTCCTTTCATACGGTTCGTTTCCACCTGGGTTTTCATGGTGGTCTGACCACGGCGGAAATGTTGGCGGTGTGCCACCTCGTAATGAGCCGAATGGAAACATGGTCTCCACTGGATTGTTGGTGGCTCCAATCGTCCGCGGCTGTTTGACCTCAATGTCTGTGCCTTGGCTGTTTTCTGTTGGCATCACCGCCAAAGTCATAATAAGACAGTCCTCTCCACCAACCTTTTGACTGTCTGACTGCCACCACCAACATGGTGATCACAGGACCACCAAACTGGTAATGAGCCCCTTTGTCTATGACGATGTCTTCTGGGGTACAGTCAACTAGGATTTTATGTGCACCTTCTTCTGTAGCACACCATATGAAAATGTTTATTCTGTTAATCGATTGATGCCCAGCACCTGTACACCACCCACACCTACAACCAATGACCAGAAACAGCAGACAATGTGCACGGTGGAAGTCAACGGCTAATATCCAGTCCATAAACGACGCAGTAATTGCTGTGACTAAACAGCATGCAAGGTCACACAGAGGAGGACGTTTCAGCTCTGATGCAAGTTATATCTGTTGATAAAAATATACAATAATAAACTGGTACTTTTCGTGTAAAATGAGAAAAATTGTAACATCACAGAATTTTGAAATCTATTATCGGTAGAGAAATGAAATTTTCTCGGGGGCTAAAATTCCACAGTGTAATACAGCAAGATCTGTATACGTTCATGAAAGAGCTGGAGGAGTCAGTCTGCTTTTGCTTTACCACATTGTGAATTTTAAGAACTTGTTTAAAATGAGAAATGGGATTTTCTATCAGCCAACAAGTAACCTATTTTCTCTTATGCTTGCACATCGTGCAGTTTATTAAATATTCTTTTTCTACACTTTATTTAAAACGGGCGTGAAGGGAAGGGGTGGAGGGATGGGGAGCATGAGGGGAGGGGCGGGGGTATTCAAGGGTAAATTAGAATCATTCCCAGCTTATCTTTATTCTGGACTGGAAGACAAGAAGTCATAGTTAAGGATTTTTTTTGTAATGGATTGTCTCGTTTTCCTGGAAAGGAAAATAACTCTATAAAACCCAAACAGATAAAGGCTAATTCAGTAGAATCCTTGGAAAACTAAGACATCGAGACAATTAATTCCAGGCAGATCCTTCTCAATGGATACAAAGTGTTTATTTAGTTGCACTGAGTATCAGTCTTATGCAGGAGGAATGCGCATTCTTTATAGTCAGATTGAAGTGTATTCTACTTTCAAACAGAGTGGTCAATCCGTTCTAACATTTAGAATAATGAAATAATGAAAGCAGCCCTTTCAGCATAAGCAATTTAAACGCGTTGCAAAATCAAATATGAATAAATACATGTATATATTTTCCCACACTTCCAAATCCAAATGGTGCTTCAAGCTAAATATTCTGCATTTCAATACCATGATAATACATGCATTACGTTCTATTTTTACAACAGTCGATAACCGACTTGGAACAAGATACAACTCGTTGTCAAATTTCAACTAGTCAGATAATTTTTTTTAAAATGGCAAGCACAGCAAATTATGTGTGTTGGTAGTGGACGCGTCCTTTAATGATATTTTATTACACATCAGGACTCGTTTTAGGCCAATGAATCTTTTGACCCAGTTGAGAGACACCTTAGGACCAGATAACTAATCAATATATCAATCAACACATCAATAATGTCATCAATATTTATCACAACAATGCATTTCACTTTAGTCAAAGACATTAATCAACTTAAGACACCACCATGACCGTGCATGAATAACCACACCAGTTTAGTAGAATTATAGGTTTATTCCCTATTAGTTACAATTCTAAAAGCAGATGTGTTAATCTCAAAACCAAGAAACACAATAGCATAGTCACAATATGACAATTCTGATAAGATTTCATTAAGGCAAGAATCACAAACATTAAAACATTAAAACATAAAACGGCGTAAACATAAATCAAATTTAGCAGAGTGTCATTAACGCGTCAGTTCAACAAAGCATCGATTCTGTCGTTTGTCTATTTGCGTCAGTTTAGTGAACCCCTGTCCTACCCACTGATCAGCATTAGCATGTTAGGCTTTATGCAAAATAATTTAGAACATCAATTTGGAAAACATCTAGCTACGGTCTCTGTCAAAAGTAAGCAGTTGCCACCTAGAAAGGAAAAACAAACAGACAAGTCCTTTTTAAACCTAATTTCTATTTCCTTTTTCATTCAATTGTTGGTTGTTTTGCTTTTATGGTTGAAAGTAACCGAATAAAGCTATGTGATAAAAACAGACAAGTCAAAATTTAATTGTCATAGTTCCCCTCCAAGGTTTGGGTCAGCATTCAGGTTCAGTCTTCATCCATCTTCAAGACATCAGTTGATTCGCCATCAGTCAAAACTCAGCTCTGGGGCAAAAAGGGGCCCTTCCCTCATAAGGAGGTAAAGTGTAAATGGGCAATCTAAGGAAAAGGATGGTTTAAGCAAAACCAAAATAAGTCAGCAAACAGAGTGACAACGTTTCCGGATCAAATCAGCAGCATCTCCCTAACCAATCGAAATGGCTCCCTGTGCAATGAGTTTTTATCCCTTTTTTGTTGTACATTCCCTTAAAATGTCATTGGTCCATGGTGATACCCCACTATCTTTACCTTATTAGAAAACAGATTATGTCATTAACCTTTCACCCCATATTATTTTACAGACATTTTATTGGTCCATGTGGTTGACGCCTTCAGAGGTAGCACGTCCGGTATGATTTCATCCTTCTGTAATTCTTTGCACATCCTTTTGATCAGTAGCTCCATTGTCTGTACCGGTTTGAGCGACCTTGTAGGTTATACTAATCTACACTGTTGAATTTTAACTAAACATTTTCCACATGCAATATGAATTCCATGAGAACGGATCTACTATAGTTATATTCAGGTTCTAGTTTGGAAAAAAACAAGAGTTCATGTCCTTTTGCGAGTCAGCACACTGCACGTTAGAAAAAATACATTCAATATGAGAGCCAGACATCTAAGTTTCGGCTCATGCTAACTTAAGGCCTACAAATTTATTTAGCATACTTTAATAACATAATCATTAATAATTAGTACAAAACTAAGTCTAATACAAGAATTTATAAACATCAGTCTTTTTCATTAGTCCACGTATACATTGACGGCCACTCTCTGTGGTCACATTTCAGGTGCACGTTTAAGCAAAATATATTACTACAGTTTCTATGCGGCATTATTACACATTGGTTCATAGGCATTTGCATATTGATATAGATTGTATAAGCTACGCTCTCTCAGTCCCTCCTCTGATGACGTTCATCATCACACAAACCTTTCCCTTTCAACCTTTCACTTTCAATTTTTCACCTTGTGCATTAGGCGCATTTCAACATCTTGCCCTTTGTGTGAACTTTCCCAAATTTCATTAAACATTTTCTCCCTTTCGTTTTCCTCATTTCTTCTGTTCCTCTTTGTCCAATTTCTTTTAATTCTTTTAATTCTTTCATTAATTCTGCATGCTCCCCATAAACCCAATAAACAAATTAGGACAATTAATAGACCCCCTAATATTTTTGCAAGAACCCTGTTCCAAATATTGCTAAACCAGCACCCCACTCTGGCAATTCCTTTTCCAACTTTCTCCCAAAGTCCAGGCTCCTTCAAGTCTTTGAAATCTGCACTATCTCTTGTTAGGTTAGTAAGCATACCTCTAATCTTTTTGCTATTGTCCGGAATAAATGAGCAACAATGGCGCTCGTTGAGCATCTTGCAGACTCCACCGCTCTTTGCTAAAAGAATGTCTAAAGCAAGCCGATTTTGAAGAGTCATAGCTCTTTCTGCAGTAAGTTCAGTATCCATCAGGAGTATAGCCCCTGTAGACAACTTTCAAATCTTTATGGAGTTTAAGATAACCCCTACTGAAGGAATTATGGCTCCAAATATGTCACCAACGACAGCAGCCGCTGTCTCTCTCTTTTGTCTAGCATGTTGTAATTCAGGTACCCAGTTGTAGGTATTTGCTTTAAGTCATCAATCTGGTCGATCTTTGGGAAGACTATTCCCAAAAAACATGTCTCATACCATCCCTTAGGAAAACGGTAATAAGCATTAAGCCCACAGATATAATAGATCCCAGGGATCGCTAGATCCTGTCCATTTAACATGAATGTCCACTTACTCTGAAACAAAAACACATGCCTGCATTCACTCATTCCCACAAATAAAGTGTCATGCTCAGATTTTGGCCTATATATACAAAGCCTACCTACATATAATGCATATATAGCTAATTTGCCTTGCGTCTTTATGGCAGTGTAAGCATAATCATTTGAAGATGTGCGTTTTTCTAATCCCTTTTCTAATCTTTCTTTCAGTGCTTTGCGTCTATCATCAGTGTGATCTAAAAAGCTTTTCTCTGTAGGTGTTAATAAGCAGGTCAGATTGTTGCGGTGCGCATAAACTGTCCCAAATGTCAGTGTCGGCTCAAAGAAACCTCTAACTAATTTTATACTATGCTCCGTAGCTAACTTGTTCAGAAACTCAATCACAGGCACAAAGGAAAACACTACATCTAAATTTGAATAAAAATATTGAACATGTTCCTGGTCATTGAATCTTGTTAGAAGCAGACTACAGCTAATCCCGTATGTTAAAGGCAGACTATGATACGTGACCCCTTCTTGTACTGCGGTAGGGATTTTTGTACACACATAACAGTTCCTCGCATCCATTGTATCAACATACTCATTCAGTAAGCGATAGAAGACATTAGTTGAGAGTTCCCCCTTTGAGTTAGTTCCCTCATGCAAATATTTTGTATCTTGCTCAAACTTCTCCCACGGTGTTAATGTAGCAGTCTCAGGTTTTGAAGCATTGTTAGTCACTTTCTTATCCAACCATGGCATTACCACAATCACACCTACAATTATTATTCCACACACAATACGTAATAATACACTTAACCAACCACACATCCTACCTTTCTTACTCTTAGTGTAAGCCATGATCTGTAAAGAATCAGATAGCAGAATAACTCAAAACAAACAATCAATTTGAGGAGGATTTAAAAGCTCTCTCTTTTTTTTTCAATCCAAAAGTATCTCTTTCTCTCTCTGCGTGTATTTACAGCGTTCCACTCACCCCAGGACCCTTTTGTCAAATCAGGTTAGCAGCCTGTCACAATCGTTTTTTCAAAGTCAATCAGGTTTTAAGTGTCACACTCGATAATTTATAAGCCTCTTTTCTCAGCTTTCAGCTTTTCAATTTTCAATTTCAGCTTTAACACAGTCTCTTTCTCTGTTTGAATTCAGGTACTGTAGTATTGGCCCGGTACTTCTCGATCAAAGCAGAATGCTAAGAATGCTTGTTGCCACTCAGATGTTGTTGCATATTCCCATTCAGGACCTGCGTACCTTCTGTTTGGACTCTCTTTCTTTTCAGCCTTCGTTCGCTTTGCACCTCTCCTTTGCTTAGATCCTCCTTTCTAGTTGCATCGACTACTTCCTCTATTGTTTCACCTGGAATAACCTTTTCCCTTGCAGCTTGTTTCTTTGGCCAGTTATCATCTCTATGCGTTTTCTTCCTGCTTGGCTTTTCAGAACTCTGAACAGCACCCTCCTCTTGTGATATGGTGTTTTCTCTTGACGGATCTGTAATTGGCTCAGAAGGTGTCGGTGTGCTTTGACCTCCTTCTGCTCTTCCCCCTCGTCTTCAGGGTCTGTAATGGGTTCAAGTTCTAACCCGTATCCGTCTACTTCTGGGAGAACCTCTCCTTGTTGTGGTTCTCCTGCCGCCTCTGCTGAGATAGGCTCACCGTCACCTCTCTCGAACTCGTTTACTATTTGAGGGACTAGGCCGTCCTCAGTGGGCTGTCCTGTAGTCTCAGTTCCCCTTTGAATACTCTCCAGCCCTGAGACTTCCTTCTCTGGAGTTATCATTTTGGACATCTCAAGCTCCTCATTAGTTGGACATGACACCTTCTTTGTCTGACTGGCGTGTATCCAGTTTGGAATGCTTGCACATTTCACAGCAGTGGTTGTTGTCAGGATTACTTGACATGGCCCCTTCCAGATTGGCTCCAAACATGACTTCCTTACATGCTTCTTAACAACCACCCAGTCACCGGCTTGCAGAGTGTGACCTGGATCACTGTTTGGTGGTAACCTGTTAGCCTCCACCAGGTGGGAAAAAGAGCGGACCACATCAGCCAGACCTTTGCAGTAGTCCAACACCATATCATATGTGATATTCACAAGAGCATTTGCAGGTACTGCGGGCAACCTCATAGCTCTGCCCATCAAGATCTCATGGGGAGATAGCCGCGTCTTCTTATCAGGGGTGTTTCTCATTGACATCAGCACTAAAGGCAATGCATCTGGCCACTTCATGTTGGTAGCTGCACACGTTTTTGCCATTCTCGATTTCAAGGTACCATTCATCTGTTCCGACTAGTCCTGATGCTTCGGGCGGTAGCTACAATGCAGCCTCTGTTCAATGTCTAATGCAGCACACAAGAGCTTTATCACCTCATTGTCAAAGTGTCTGCCCCTATCTGATTCTAAAGAGACCGGAGACCCAAATCTTGGTATTAACTCTCTGAGCAACATCTTTGCAACTGTGAGACTGTCATTCCTACGTGTGGGATAGGCCTCAATCCAGTGACTGAAAATGCACACAATCACCAACACATACCTCAGGCCTCCACACACAGGCATCTCAATGAAATCCATCTGCATCTTGCTAAATGGACCCCCAGCTCTCCCTATGTGGCTCAAAGTCACCACAGTCCCTTTTCCTGCATTCATCTGTTGACAGATGATGCACCTGTGACAGGTAACCTCTACGGCGTGTCTGATTTTTGGATTGAACCAATCAAATTTGAATAATCTGATCATTGCGTATCTCCCAAGATGTGCCTGACTATGGTACAGCCTTGCAAACTGTGACAAAAGACTGTTTGGCAAAACCAGTTTCCCCTCCTCTGAGACCCATAAGTCGTCAGCTCTCTGTACACATTGCATTCTCTGCCAGGAGCATTTTTCCTCCCTGCTTGCACGACCCTGCAGTGATTTTAGCTCATCTAATGTGTCAACAACACTTAATGCAAAGTCCAAACATGTCTCATTTTCAGTTTGCGGTAGCAATTCCCACTGATCCTTGAATGATATCGTTCAATGCGCAAAACCTTGCGACTTGATCTGCATAGCTGTTTCCCATTGACACAAAATCCTGTGACTTAACATGAGCATTGCATTTTACCACGGCAATTTCAAGAGGTAACTGAATAGCATGCAACAAGTCCTTAATCTTTTCACCATTTTTCAGTGGTGAACCAGAAGAGGTCATGAAACCCCTCTGTGACCACAATTGTCCAAAATCATGTACAATTCTATATCTGTATCTGCTGTCAGTATATATGGTAACTTTCAGGTTTTCAGCTGCGTGGCATGCTTTAGTAAGAGCAATTAATTCAGCCACTTGTGCGGAATACACTCTTTCAAGCCAGGAGGCTTCTATGATACCTGTGATTGTACACACAGTATATCCAGCTCTTAGTATACCGACTGAGTCCCTTAAGCATGATCCATCAACAAACATAATGTAATCATTTTCTTTCAACTGCGTATCTTTAATGTCAGGCCTAGGTTTGGTGCACACTTCTGTTACCTCAAGACAGTCGTGCTCCACTTCCTCTGAATTATTAATCTCAGTATTTTCAACAGGAAGTAGAGTTACTGGGTTCAATACAGTACATCTCTTTAATGAGACATTAGGCAACCCCAGAATGATTGTCTCACATTGGGTAAGTAGAGCATTTGTCATATGCTGAGTCTTAGTTCGGGTCAACAGAATTTCAACTGAATGTGGAACCATTACTGTTAAGGGATGTTCCATCACTATGCCTTCACACTGTGTGAGGCTCTGACCAACTGCTGCAACTGCATGCAAACAACCCGGTAAGGCTGCTGCGACTGGGTCCAGAGTAGCTGAAAAATATGATACCGGGCGGTTTGCACCTCCATGGACCTGTGTTAAGATAGACAAAGATCAAGCATCACGTTCATGACAAAACAGTAGAAAAGGCTTCGTGTAATCAAGCATACCTAAGGCTGGTGCCCTACACATGCACTCCCTCAATTCCAAAATGACTCAAGCTCTTCCTCAGACAAAGTTATGGTATATGGTTCGTCCATAATCTCCTTGTGTGTCATCTTTATTAATGGTTTAGAGATAATTGAAAAGTTGGGAATCCACTGACGACAGTAGCCCACCATTCCCAAAAACATTCTGAAATCTCTTTTTGTTGTCGGAGGATTCATCTGCAGTATGGCTGTCACCCTCTCCTTTGATATTCTTCTGGACCCTTTCTCAATCAGGTGCCTTAGGTATTTCACCTCTTTCTGACAGTACTGCAGCTTCTTTGGGGACACCTTATGTCCGTTCTTTCCCAAATTATTCAGTAAGGCAATTGTGTCATCCCTACAGTCGTCTTTTGTTCTCGACGCAATCAGCACATCATCAATTTACTGCACTAGAGTTGAGCTGAAAGGCAATTCTAGCGACTCCAAGTCCTTTTTCAATATCTGATTGAAGATGGATGGTGACTCAGAAAACCCTTGAGAAATTCTGCACCAACTGTACACCTTGTCCAGGAATTTGAAACCTCATGACAAGGCACGAAAAGAACGCTTGTGACAAGTCCACAACTGTGAATAACTCTGCATCACGTGGAACCTGGAACATAATTACTGCTGGATTCGGCACTAATTGACAACATTTTACCACAATCTCGTTCATTTCCCTCAAATCCTGTACAATTCGAACCTTTCCACAAGGCTTTTTCAGACCCATTATTGGTGAATTACATGGGCTGCTCAACACCTCCTTCAGGACTCCCTGCTTTACAAAGTCTGCAATTATCTGTGACACCTGAATAAGAACATATTGTGCCATGTGGTATTGCGGAACCTGGGGAAACACTGCATTTGGCTTCACTTGTACTTTAACCGGTTCTACTCCTTTTATCAGTCCCACTTCCTTTCCTGTCAGGTCCCACACTTTCTCTGTCACTGTCCCCTGCAATTCAGCTGGCATGTCAGTCACTGTAAGCATTGGGAAGAAGGTTATCAAAGGGTAACCTTCATTTGCTGTCTCTGACTCTAGTTCTGAAAACGGCCCATCATCCCATTCATCGTCACTGTTTGTTTGAACCTCAATCCCTTCATTAGAACAGGTAATCAAACATTTCGTCTTGCACAATAAGTCTCTTCCCAGTAGGGACACAGGACTAGAATCACAGACTACAAACTCATGCAGTCCCTGAAAGTTGCCAATCTCAACCTGAACCGGGTCTGTGATCGGATTCGTCAAGTACTGGTTTGCTACTCCTACCACTCTTATGGTACGCCCTGAAAGTGGCAATTTCGGAGCCTCTGCACTTCTAACTGTAGAGTGTGTAGCTCCTGTGTCAACTAAGAATGAAACTTTGTGACCCATCACCTTTCCCTCTACATAGGGTCCCCTCTGATCTACTTCTAGGGACGCTGCAAGCCTGCACTCCTCACTGTCTGAACTGTCATCTGACCATTCTTCATTCAATCCATCCTCCCCACGCAATGGGAACTGCTGCACTGTATTATTTTGACTCATCACTTGAACTGTGACCTGCTGAGGAAGCATCACCTGTTGCTGTCCCATTGGAGCTAATGGTAATTGCATTTGCTGTCTAGGTACCATGGGAACCTGCTGTTGTACTTCCTGCATTTGTGCTGGTTGAACACGCGGCATTTGCATCTGCAGCACGGGCTGTAACCAATGCATCTGAACCATGTTATTCTGTAAGTTTTGATTCTGGCCCCTCAATTTTGGACCCCGCACATTTTTAAATGTACCGACATCAGTGCTTTGTTGAACGACACCATCATGCACCATATTCGGGAATTCCTGCTTCCAATGCCTCACCCCCCCGCACGTGTGACATGGTGACATCTTTTTCATCCCCTGGGCATCATTTTGAACCACAACAGTATTCAAATCTGGATCGCGATTCACAAAACCCCGACCTTGGCATCTCGGTTGCGCCTGAAACATGCCATTCCCTTGCGGTTGCTGCTGTACCAACTGCTGGATTCCGTTTCCTTGCGTACCTGCCTGTGCTGCTTTTATCTGCATCACCATCACTTTCTCCTTCAACTTTCTCTGCTTCAGCTCAATCTCATCACTACAGTATTTGGCATACTACAACACCTCATCAATTGGTTTCGCTTGCCAACAGATCAAATGATTCTTAATCATCTGGCTAACCACTGGTCTCAGCCCTTCAACAAATCTGAACACAAGATGGTTCATGTCTTTCGGCTCAATAGTCTCAGTGCCACTGTAATGCTTGAACGCTTTCAACAACCTCTCATAATAAGCATGGATTGACTCTTTGACCTCCTGTGAGGTCCGGTCGATTTTCTGCCAATCAGTCACTTTCGGCAACACTTTCTGCTTCAAAAGCTCAATTACTTTATGATAGTACTTCATCACTTCCTCAGGTGGTGCTCCAGTCACCTTATCCCTCGTCGGTTCTTGTGTCAACCAATCTATACCTCTCTTACACTCAAGCCATAAGTCAGGTGGAACAATGATCTCAAACAAGGTATTCAAGTCCTCCCAGAGACACTTCGCAAGTTTCACAAACCTGTCTGTCTGCTGATACCATTCTATCAGCTTCTCCCTCAACCTGGGATAGTCATTAGTAAATGACAGAATGTCTCCCCTCCAGCTGTTTCTCTCATCTTAAGCATTTTTACTGTCCCACTATCTGGTGAAGCTTTACTCTGATTTGATTCCGGACTATCACTTTTCTCCTTATCTATTTTCTTTGCCCATCTGCCTTCCCATTTCTCTAAGGCTCCCCAGATTTGCGCACTTTGCAGTATCTCTTTAAGATGCGCTTTTATTCCGGCAGACCTCATATGATCAAAATCTTTAGAATCAAAGTCTAATCTGTAGCTTCTTTTCAAATGTTTAGTGTTCTCAATATCAATGTTGTATTTGTCTGCCAGGTTCGCCAACCTCTGATGCACCTTGCCCACTTCCTTAGTAATTTTGGGGCACAGATACCTCAATTCTGCTTCCGTATATGATTCTAATCTGTTTACCCCTTTTGTCCCTTCCACCAGTTCAGCTGCTTCCACACCCAGTCTTACAAAGTTCAAGTAGTCATCTCTTTCTGATTTCTCTGCGGTCACTGCAGTAGTTTGCAAAACTTGAGTGTTTTCTAACCATTCTTTCAATTGTTGCACAGAAAACCCTTGTAGGAAATATTTCCTGCATGCATCATTGGCGACGGTGAGGCACCTGTACTTATTGACTGTGGGGTTAGTACACCTAGCCCTGCTTGTCTCATTGCCTCCAAAGGTGCTTCAGCCGGACTAAGGTCTAACAAAGATCTGGGTCCTTCACCTGATTGCTCTCCTGGGGCCATTAGCTGGGGAGTTCCTAGGGACCCTCCTCTTACTGCATCTTTGGTCATCACTCCCTGTAACTCCTGAAGCTTGGCTCATTGTAGCCGGTGCAGGTACAAACGGAGGTCCTGCTGCTGGACTATAACCCGGAATCAGCTGTTGCTGCGACTGAGGCAGCAATTGCGGAGTTGGCTCAATCTGCACTAACCTCGATTTTGTATAAATTGGATCAGACGGCACCATCAGATTCGTAGTAGTCTCTAGTACTGGGACGTCTGGATAGATTCTCTGTATCTGTGGCAGAGGTTGCAACTGTATCTGCATGTCTGGCACAGTGGGTACACTGTCAACATTCTGTATCAAACCTGTATCACTAGTCTGTACTGTATCTGTAACTCCCTTGTCCTGCGTCTGGTTCCCAGGACCCGCACTAGTGCTCGGGGCAGTATCACTTATTGCAAAAGGTAGAGGGCGATCATGCAATAACTGATTAAGAAACTCTTCATCATCTGAATCATCTTCATCTACCCATGACTTTTTAGTCTCTTTTGGTTTGCTAGAGTCCTTGTATGTCTTACAAGTAGCTTTCCTTCCCTGTCTTTCGTCTCCCTGTGTTATTGCTGGGAACAATTTGAGTCCGTCAACTATTCCCCTTCTCCACATTTTACTTTCATTGTCCCATTTTGCCTCAGCTAGAGTCTTCTCTGCCCTCTTCGTTCTCCTCTTGAATTTCTGCTGTCTGTTTAATAGCTATTAAATCCCAGACTGCTAATGCCTCATACTGAGCTGGCCTCAGAGGTGGCTTTTGTACACTTAACATCCACCTCAAATTTTCCAGAATTCTCGTATTGAACGTTCTGTGTTCCAGAAACGCCAAACATCCCTCCTTTTCGGTCAATTTGTGCCACTGTTTCATCCATAAGCATGGCGCAACTCCCTTCTCCTGCAGTATTATATAAGCTGGAGTACCCTCAGGCGGTGTCAGCTCCCCTTCACTCGCCATGATATATGCGTCTCCTTTCAGAGCGTTCTTAAAAGCTTTGATAAAATTCATCATTTTCTCTTTTGTTTTGTATTTAATCAGGAAGTGACTTTAATTCCCAGGACACTCTTCACCCACCTTTCTCAACCTATTGCCTCTCACGGACGGCTGCCAATCCGTGCGCGACCCCCTCTCAGTAACTGACCTATCCCAGCGCGGTACTACTGACGTCACACTCACACACTGCGGCTTGTCTGCCCCTCACTGGATTCACACCAAATTAATGCAAAATTACTGTGAGCACCTTTAACAACAACAACCCAAATTTGCCGGTTTACTGCAGGAAGGGTACACAACTGCTTCAGAACTTTACAGAGATTTCACTTGAAGCCTCGGCCGCTACTCTCTCCTTCTCAGTTCCCTCATACGCAAGCAGAATTCAACCCGCAAATCCTACTCTTGACTTGTCAATGTTTTGTTCTAGTGCACTTTAGAACTTGCCAAATCTCCATCGAAGGTTTCATTCATACACTTTGACTCAAACTCGACTTGTCAACCACGCCCGATTGACCTATTAAACCGCGCAAATAGCAACATAAACCCAAGTGTCTCCTACACTTGTCAATGTACTCCGGAGTCTTAGACCACGACGGGTCCGTACATTACCAACCAACCACGTGGATAATTTGTGAGCATAAAGCACCACACTCATATGAAGTACGCCGACTTCCCTACTCTCATACTGTGGAGTACGCCCACTCCTACTAAAACAACATTACCTGACCTAAACACACATAATCCTCACAAACCACCTGCAAAATACATAAGCTGATCAAGCGCAATTTCTATACCACACATTCTAAAACGCCAAGAACATTCCCAACTCACTTAGGCAGGATCCGAGATCCCGGGAAAGTCATGGGGAATTTAGAAACACATCATATCTCCAATTTGCATTATCTCAGAAAAACAATCTAAACAATAATTCTCCATCCTAGGGCCCCAAAGGGCCAAACCATCCTCTTCTACCAGAACTGGTAACGCGTCCTTTTATGATATTTTATTACACATCAGGACTCGTTTTAGGCCAATGAATCTTTTGACCCAGTTGAGAGACATCTTAGGATGAGATAACTAATCACTATATCAATCAATATGTCAATGATGTCATCAATATTTATCACAACAATGCATTTCACTTTAGTCAAAGACATTAATCAACTTAAAACACCACCATGACCTTGCAGTCATGAATAACCATACCAGTTTAGTAGGATTATACGAGGTTTATTCCCTATTAGTTACAATTCTAAAAGCAGATGTGTTAATCTCAAAACCAAGAAACACAATAGCATAGTCACAATATGACAATTCTGATAAGATTTCATTAAGGCAAGAATCACAAACATTAAAACATAACACGGCGTGAACATAGATCAACTTTAGCAGAGTGTCATGAACGCGTCAGTTCCACAAAGCATCGATTCTGTCGTTTGTCTATTTGCGTCAGTTTAGTGAACCCCTGTCCTACCCACTGATCAGCATTAGCATGTTGGGCTTCATGCAAAATAATTTAGAACACCAATTTGGAAAACATCTAGCTACGGTCTCTGTCAAAAGTAAGCAGTTGATACCTAAAAAAGGAAAAACAAACAGACAAATCACAATTTCATTGTCATAGTTACCCTCCAAGGTTTGGGTCAGCATTCAGGTTCAGTCTTCGTCTTCAGGACATCAGTTGATTCCCCATCAGTCAAAACTCAGCTCTGGGGCCAAAAGGGGCACTTCCCTCATAAGGAGGTAAAGTGTAAATGGACAATCTAAGCAAAAGGATGGTTTAAGCAAAACCAAAATAAGTCAGCAAACAGAGGGACAACGTTTCTGGATCAAATCAGCAGCATCTCCCTAACCAATCTAAATGGCTCCCCGTGTCATGGGTTTTTATCCCTTTTTCGTTGTACATTCCCCTAAAATGTAATTGGTCCATGGTTATACCCCACTATCTTTACCCTATTAGAAAACAGATTATGTCATTAACCTTTCACCCTATATTATTTTACAGACATTTTATTGGACCATGTGATTGACGCCTTCAGAGGTAGCACGTCCGGTATGATTTCATCCTTCTGTAATTCTTTGCACATCCTTTGGTCAGTAGCTCCATTGTCCGTACCGGTTTGAGCGACCTTGTATATTATACTAATCTACACTGTTGCATTTTAACTAAACATTTTCTACATGCAATATGAATTTCATGAGAACGGATCCGCTATAGTTACATTCAGCTTCTAGTTTGGAAAAAAACAAGAGTTCATGTTCTTTTGCGAGTCAGCCCACTGCATGTTAGAAAAAATAAATTCAATATGAGAGCCAGACAGCTAAGTTTTGGCTCAGGCTAACTAAAGGCCTACAAATTTATTTAGCATACTTTAATAACATAATCATTAATAATTAGTACAAAACTAAGTCTAATACAAGAATTTATAAACATTAGTCATTTTCATTAGTCCACGTATACATTGACGGCCACTCCCTGTGGTCACATTTCAGGTGCATGTTTAAGCAAAATATATTACTACAGTTTCTATGCAGCATTATTACACATTGGTTCATAGGCATTTGCATATTAATATAGATTATATAAGCTACGCTCTCTCAGTAGAATACATGTGATGGAAATATCATAATTTATAAATTTTAAATTTTAAATTTAGACGTTCTGGTATCTCTAATGAACATCGTTTCATTTTCTTATAACTGACAAACAATGAATTGTGATGCTCCTGTGGCGCTAAGCACAGCGCCGTATTTACAAGGTGGCATTAAGCCACTTTTTTTGGATTAACGCACCTTGTAAATACAGCCCCTTCCCATGCAGCACTGTGTGTGGAAGGGGTGTGCAATGGGTGTTGCTGTGGGTGTGCCACAGCAACACCCATTGCATTTTGACGCTGCCTCAGATTTATGTAAATGAGGCAGCTCTAAAATCTAACGCCACCCCCAGGGGTGGAGTTAGCAGGGCGCAACATAGAAAAAGCAAAGTGCCAGAAATGATTGTTTATGTGCGGGAAGGTGTCCCTTCCTGCACATAAACAATCATTTGAAAATGACGCTTTACCACTTTTGTGTGTGCTGCATTGTGCAGCACACACAGAAGTGCCAAAGTACCATTAGTGATTGTTTATGTGCAGGAAGGGACACCTTCCTGCCCATAAACAATCACACCCCTCAACACGGACATCCTTGCATGATGGTGCAAGGATGCCTGCCTTGGCGCTGGCATCTAAATTTAGCACCAGCGCAGGGGGAAATGTAGGGGTGTGCCGTATTCTCTTAAATGTGGTGCATCCCTGCATTTCCTAAGTGATGAAGCGCGCCGCTGCCAATTTTTGCACAGCACCGTGCTGCGCCTCTTTTCTTTAAATCTGACCCTGGGTAACTCATAATGGCAAGTCAAAAATTTCCCCATGCGTTACCACTCTGGGTTGAATTTGGCCACTTGTAATCAGGGCCTTAAAGGGTGCAGATTAGAGCAAGGGTCTGCATATTACCCTCATTTACGTGTATTCTTGACTGTCATTATAATGGGAAGGGCTATATCTGCACTTTTCTGTATGGCATATAGTTAAGACATAAAATAAGTGTTTATGCAGGAAGACTGATGAAAAACATTTTCCAATATGGGAATACTCTGCATGAAACTACATATGACAGTGTTAGTTTGTGATAAGTGGATAAAGATGTGTAGAATAAAATATACTGTTTAGTGAAAAAGGTTAGAGGAGTGAAGGGGTCTGAAATGAGATATGTAGTGTACTTTGAATATTTCAATTTAGAATTACCTTCTGAATAATTAAATCCAGAGAGAAGTGACTTTCAAAATGTTTCCCAAAGTGTAAAGGCTGTTCACTGGACTCTGATCCATATGGTCAAGTTGGCAATGTATGACATGACTCCAAACTACATTAAATTTCTGGAGAAGTGAGTCATATGCAGTGGGGTACAGATAGGTATCTAAATAATGGAAGGTTGCCTGTTAGATGCCTAAAATCTCTGAAAGCCCATTTGATTAAGCATTCAACTGTCACACAGGAGCTGAAAAGGCACCTTGATGAGTTGAACTTGCTCCCAGAGTTGAGCCAAAAGCCTTGGGTATGGAGTAGTGTTGTATTTCTCTGACAGGTTGAGCACATGGGCTATGCCCACTTAATTAACTTCAAAGGGTCTACCAGAGACAGTTGTGGCTAACACTTGGGCTTGTCAGGCACCAGGCCCAGTGGAAAGGAAGCTGCACTCAAAGTAGATTTTGACTGAACACATAGGAGGGGTTGGTCATTTCTTGGCCACACCTTTAAGGTTGGCACAGGAGCTGTTCACAAGGGATAAAGGTTCTGCCATATTGGTTGTAGGCAGAAATAAGCACTGTAGCATTGTTTGCAGTAAAACACACAGGAAGCGCTGCAATCATGGGCGGGGTCACCCCTGATGACTTTTCCCCTGTTAGTTAAGGAGTGGCCAGGAATTTCCCTCTTGCACAGGCTGGCCCTGTTAATAAATTTGGCACCCACAGTACCCTCCTCTGATTACTTCTGGATCTGTGGAAGAACAAAAGGGGATTGGACCTAAGAACAGCTCTAAAGACTGGACGTGCTCTCCCTCTTGTACCTAGGACAAAGAAATGTATGCCATGGGTCATAAGGTTGACCTCCTGTTTGGGCTACAGGAACAAAATAAGCCTTAGGGGCTCTTCTTCTGCATTCCCTGCTGGCCAGTTCCAACTGGACCAAACCTAGACCCTGCTGCTAGCCTGGAGTGAGTTGTGACCCCCAAGTACTGTGCCCAGGGCCTGGGACCCTTGACTGATGTCAAGTGTACACTTCCTAACAAATCCTGAAACCTGAGTCTTGGAAAGTGTTTGGCAAATTTTTGCTCTGAAAACAGACAGGGAACAGGGACTAGTACCAACATGCCAAGACGCTCCAATCAAGGTGTCCTAGCCAAAGATTCAGAGTGCTTCCTCAATGTTCTTCTCTGCAGCAGCGAAGCTGATTCAGCAAAACCAGTTTGAGAAGGTATCCAACCTTGTGATGTCCACCATCTAACACAACTTGCTGTCTTGCCCAGCTGGATGAATTCGAACTCCATGAATGGAACTTAGGGACTGATTACAAGTTTGGTGGTCAGAAAACCCAACTGCAGACCTGTGGTGAGGAGACTGCCGTGGAGTTGGTGGTCTCCCCACCTGCCCTATTAGCAGTTTTCCACTGGGCTGACTGGCGGAAATGAAGGTTTCTGCCAGTCAGCCCAGTGGAAAACATTCAGAGGCATTAGACTCTGCTAGACATGGAGCCGAGTCCAATGCCGTCACATAGGGTCCTCCCTTGCACCCTTGGAATGGTCACTGTCTGCTGAGCAGACTGTGCACATTCTGACTGTGCTGGGGAGGAGGACCCCTTCACTTCTCACAACATTGTCATGGGCAGTGCAGGGGCCTCCCTGAGGCCCCCAGCACTTGTTCCTCGACCAGCCTTTTCATGGTGGTTGAAATGTCAAGAAAAGATTGGTGGAGAACATAGTTGTAATCAGCAGGGTGTTGCTGACTTCAGCGCCACCCTGGCTGATCACAACCAAGGCCACCATCAGCCCATCATAGGTCCTGGTGGAAACAACGGTCTTTTGGAGGTCCAACTGCCAGACTTGTAATGTGACTTTGGGACTGCCACAGTCACGGCTGTCCCACCGCCAGCTCGAGTCTGGCTGTTCTGAGACCACCAGACTCATAATCTGGCACTTAGTATGAAGGTAGAAATCTTAACTGAGCAACTGCACCTAAATAAGTCTGTTGAGGACCCTTCCTTGGAAGTGAAATTCTAAATTCTCCTGCTTGGAGCTTTGCTGGCAAAAGCCAACGGCTTCATTGGAATCTCACCCAGCCTCTCTCTGATGACAATTTACTCTCTTCAGCCACAACTAGCCACCTTGCCCTACTAAGGATTTGTGGCTTCCATTCTAGAGACTAAGTTGAAAGGTAAAGCTCTTCTCCAGGACAAACCTGGTCTCTGTATCCAACACATGCTCCATTGCATATTGCTTTAAACCATACCATTGTCCGGGTCAAGCACAACCAGATGACTGCAGTTGACACTTGATGCTTTTTCGCGCTATTTGAAACTCAGACTTAAATAAATAATAACCCTGCTTCTACTTATTAGATACTTGTCTTTTTAGGGTTAATGTATTTATTAAAAAGTGCTCAATTGTTCTATCATGTTTTGTGAGGGTTGTGTTTTTGCTTCATTACCGTTTGAGTACTGCATAAATACTTTAGACCTTGATTGTAAATTAAGCTTGTCAGCTCTGTGCCACAGCTACCAAGAGGTTGAGCTCAGGTTAATTTAGCACATTTAGGGCTCACCCCAACAAGGATTATGGTTCCTATTTAAGGTGGGTACTACTCTCCCTCAATTAATACCCCATTTATCAGAATTCTGATGTAGGGAGAAATTCAAGATTATGTGCAAAACTGATGGGCTGTGAGGAAATGCAGCAATCTCTTAACTGTTTGCTACAGAGGCATGAGGTGATAGGTCCCAAGGTTGTATAACTTACAGGTAATTTTCACAACCCTGAGTCGTAGTCCTCCTCACAGAAGTCCTTTAGATATGAGACATTCCTGTCCCTGATACAGACCTGCTTTAAACCTACTACACCAATTGACCCTATTGTTTATATTACTACAATGTACACTTACACCTCCTCCCATGGAGTACTGCACTTACAAGAAGATAAAAAACTTTACAACATTTTTGGGCATTCCAGGAAATGCCTTCAGAGTACAGGAGTGCCATGTACTTGAACAAAGAGAGCTATGATTCAGGGTAATGAAAATTTGCAGCAATTAATACGCTCATTACACCTTTGTCCATCCTCCTGTCCTATTATTATGATATGGGATGTATCCAAGCTTAGAATTGACAGCATCAACAATAATAACTAGTGCATAGTTTAAGTTTAATCCATAGCAATCACTTCCTTGCTGGCCTTAGAACAGCAGCAGCAAAATTAACAATATTATCATTATGCAGGTCTACTGTGTAGCACAAACCTATGTGTTGCTTCAGCGATGCACCACATGCTCCTGCCCATGAATTGGAAACTGATCTCATAAAACAGCTTTCCAGATTCTCTGGTAGCTTTTAATCAACTGAAATATACTTATGAGTCTGCCTTCCATGCCCATCTGGCATGTAGCTGTTGTTACTTTTTTACCATTATTGACATTACCATAGACAATGAATTTACGTCTTTGAGTCTTTGGTTATTTCTAACTACAACATAAGGGCTCATCTTATATCTAAAGATAAAGGAACTGAATTGTTTGAATTATATTCAAAGGATGGCACTTTGACCTAGAACAACTCTTTCCAAAAAGTATGATAAGAATAGGAGATGACTTAGGGCCTGATTACAAGTTGGTCAGTGTATTTGAATCTGTGCATAAACAGGGGTCAGAATTAAGAGCTGTAAGCTGGACCCTGAGTTATGGAGCCTTGAATGTGTGTGTCTTGGTATTGGGAGCCAGTGGAACTCTCTGTGGTGTAGGTTGATGTGAATACTTTGTAAGAGGTCCAGGGTGAGTCTAGCTGCTGAGTTCTGCATTGTTTGTAGTCTTCTAGTGAGTTGCTTGTTGATTGTGGTGTAGAGGGTGTTCCCAGAATCACATTTCTGGTAGATTGGGTGTGAGTTACAATTGTTCCTAGTTTTGCTTGGGGGCCATTTGAAGATCTTCATCAGAATCTTCAGAGTGTGGAAGCAGTATACAGTGATGGCCTTGACTTGTGCGGTCTTGTACTGGCATGGGTGCTGGGTGTGAGTCAGAGTTTAGCAGCCACCACTTGTAGTTCCATGTGGATGTGTTCTTGCTGAATAGTACTACTTCCGTCTGTCTGGTCAGTGTTGAGCTAAAGACAGTTGGCATTATCTATTTAGCGTCTTTGGTTATGCAGGCAATTAAATTGTTTCTTGTTTTGGGGGTCTTGTCTAAGAGGGAGAGTATGAGTTGCATATCATTGTCACAGGTGAGGGTGTGGATGTTATCTGCACAGATGACTTGACCAGAAGGGTCATGTATGCATTGAGGAGGATGAGAATGATCACTGAACCTTGAGGCACTCTTGGGGTGAGTTAGCAGGCTTTCCAGAAGTAAGGTGCCAGGTTTACAGCTTTAATTATTTCTGTTAAGAAAGAACAGATCCAGTTGAGAGTGGGTCTTTGGATGCCATTCTTGTGCTCGTGGCTTGATGAGGATGAGGAATGAGACCATGACAAATGCTGCATACAGGTCGAGGCGAATGAGGGCTGCATCATCTCCTCTGTCAAGGATCATGTGAATGTTGTCTACAGCAACAGTGAGTTTCTGAGCTGTGATGAGACCTGAATCCAGACCATGTGGCGCTGAGGCACTGGTGGTTACTGAGGTAGTCGGCTGGGCATTGGTTGATTAGTTTCTCCAAGTCCTTTTTCCTGTAAGTTAGGAGAGAGATGGGTCAATAGTTGAAATATGTGGAGAGGTCAGCAGATGTTTTTTTGAGCAGGGGCATGAAAATAGCATGTTTCCTGGTGTCTGTGAATGTGTCAGAGGTGATGGGGGCACTCAAGATGGGTGTGCATGCTTCAATGATCAGTAGGAGTCCTTTGGTGAAGGCATGGTGGGGCAAGGATCAAATGGGGCCCCTGTGTGGATTGCCTTCATGGTAGCAGTGCTTTCTATGGTAGTGACAGTGGACCACAAGGTCAGGGTTTGTTCTTTGACTGTGATGAGAAGTTGAGTTGTGATGGTGACAGTGTCAGGTTGAGAGTTGCTGTAAAAGTAGGTGATTTTTGGTACGGAAGAATTTTACTGAAGAATTTCATGAGCTTGCTGCAAAGGTGTTCTAAGGGGGGACGTTGTTGGAGGTGAAAGGAGGTGCGGTAAAATCTTTCATGATTGTGAAGATTTCCTTGCCGCTGTTAGTGCCAGAGTCACTGCAATTTGCAAGAGCAGTTCTTTTGAAGTTTTCTATTTGTTAGTGGTAGTGTGTTAGGGCTAATTTAGAGATGTCTTTGTGGTATCTTGTCTTGCTCTCCATTTGCACTCCAGTTATTTGCTGTACTGCTTCATCAGCCTGAGCTCCTCTGTGTACCAGCTGAACTTGCAGGAGGTGCATGTAAATACTCCTTCAGTGTTATGTGGTGTGGTGTGGCATCAGTGTGGTGAGCAGTGGCTGGGGTTGTGAGCATGGAGAAACATGGAATTGTAGTGTGGGTAGGCAAGAAACCGGGGTTTCTGCCACTAGGCGTGGTCCAGGCACAGATAGGTATAGACAGGCTTGCTTTTGGAGAGCCTTCAATGTGCCAGTGGCGCACCTACTGCATGCATCTGATCCGCGGCCATGATGCAGCTGCCTATAAGTTGGTCCTGTGAGAAGGGAATAGTGTAGAGTGCCAAAAACGGGAAAACAGTCATGTCATTCCCTGTGTAGATGGATGATGGGAATTCCAGTTATGTCCCTTTCTTTGCAGATGCATCATGGAAAATGAAGTCCTTTCACTTGGCTTATTCTTTTAAGTACAGTTTTGTCAGGAAACAAGAGAGGCCACATCCTGTGCCTATGGAAGATGGGAAATTCAAAGAAAGATATTATAGTTTTCACTCATCAGTTGGGTTAATAATGAAATTTACAGGAGACACGCCTAGAAAGAGCGAATAAAATTACTGTCACCTTCTCCACCGGTATCTTCTGAAGCACCCTCAGGAGGAGTGGAATTGGTGAATAAGCATACCAGATTCTCGTTGGCCATGGAACTGATACCATGTTTCCTCCCCAGGCTTTTGGACACTAAGGGCCTGATTTAGAAACTGGAGGAGAGGTTACTCCATCACAAGGGTGAAGGATAGCACGTCCACCAAAATCTAAATTCCTTTATATGTGAGATTTAGATTTCGGCGGATGAGATATCAATCAAAGTTGTGATGCAGTAACCTCTCTGCCAATATCTAAATCAGGCCCAAGTCTCCATAAATACAGCTGAAGTAGGTCTGCTTCCCTGGGATGTATTTTGCTGGGGGGCATATCAAGTGTTTTTCTACTCAAGTGCAAATGATGTGTGCCATCTTGACTGGTCCTCAGTTTCAGTTGTACCTCATTGCAAACTGATATAGCTTCAGAGCACTTGGTTGTCTGTTCTGACTATGACGGCTTCTGTTGTATATGCTACAGATAGTTCTCCAGTGAAGAGGATCACCCTCAATTCTTTGCTTTCTCTGACCAGAAACCCATCTGCTCTATCCCTAACACCAGTGACTCACATTTCTTTATAGTGTCAACTGAAACCCAATTCCTCTTGTAATTAATCTGGGAGTAGCTACCATTCATGCCTCTGTGCTACCTCTGCTGATATCAGAATCACCTTTCCATAATTTTGTGTCATCTGTGATCAATATTATAACGGGTTGCAAACGAGAAGCTTTAAATTATGTCTGACCAACAGAATAATAGCTGCTGTTGCCAACAGCAACCCTTGAATCTTCAACTATGACCTCGCTGATGCAGCTCGAAGGGCTAGCAAGACTGTCAGTTGTGTTTGTAATGCTACTCTTCTTGAATCTGGAAGGTAGACATAACCAGTTTCCAATTTAAAAAGTGCCCTGATGAACAGTTTCTCTTTAGATTTTTTACATGGAAATTGTGATGCTTCATCTAACCCCCATATTTTCTATGAAGATGCAAACTTTCTTCACACTGGATATTCACTTGAAAAAAGAAAGAGTAGGGTGTAGCCAGTCATTTAGGTTGGGGAATATTGGAAACCCTTTCAATAACAATGTTATGGGCTCTTGGGAAATTCCTAGGTTTCTATGCAAACCAAAGTTACTGATGACTTTTTTGATTCACTATCATGTGAAAAAGGCATCAAGTACAGAGTCGCAAAAAATCCCCTTTTAACACTAGACAAATTATTCATTCTAGAGTTATCAGCAGCACAGACTTGTACTGGACATACTTGTATAGTGTTTTGAAATCTAGAACTGTCCTGAACTTCCTGGCGGGATTCAGTACCAGAAATAAGACCCATCTGAGAGCGTGGAACCAGAATTATGAGCCCCATCTTTATAAGAGACTGAACTCCTTGCGGCATTGCTTGTCTCCTGGCTTCATTTTTGGGAAGAGGCATAGTTCTATCTATACCCTTTGGAGGAGGAAGTCTGAATTCTGTAGATTTATCGTAGATAACAGATATAGGCCCTAATTTCAACCTCCGCCCGCCAAGGTTGAACCGCCTAACAGCCGACTGTGCAGCCACAAACCCGCCGGCCCAATTACAACATCCCCGCTGAGCTGGTGGGCGGAAACAGAGTTTCCACCCACCGGCCCAGCGGGGATGTGGGCCGCAACATTGCAGCCGGCTCCTAATGGAGCTGTCGGTAATGTGGCGGTGAGGCGGGTGCAGCAGCACCCGTTGCGCTTTTCACTGTCTGCCAAGCAGACAGTGGAAATCGCGATGGGACTGTGCCTGGGGGCCCCTGCACTGCCCATGCCAGTCGCAAGTCCCCTTACCGCCAGCCTTTCCATGGCGGTATCTACCGTCATGGACAGGCTGGCGGTGAGGGGAGTCAAAATCTCCAGGGCAGCGCTGCAAGCAGCACTGCCCTGGCGGATTGCGACCGCCGGGACATCTATGGTGGTAAACTGCCGGTCCCGGCCGTGTGACCGCGGTGGTACCGCAGCGGCCATAATATGGCATTTCATACCACCAGCCTGTTGGCTGTGAGGACGCCACTTTAACCCTGCGGTCGGTGACCGCCATAATGTCTTGTATTGTTTGACTCTACTGTTTCTAAAATATTTTTACTCCTGCCCTTACTTTCTGGTGTATATAGCCAGGGCCCCAGAAGCTGTGGCTGTCTTTTAGTTAGTTGTAGTTAAGTGTTTTCTGGCGGTGCAGATCCCAGGCCTCAGACAGGCCTAAAAAAGGGGCACCCCTTAGCGTCGGGAGTACACCTCTGTGTGAAAGATCTTCTGTTCACTGGTGATCCAAAATCATGAAGCGTCTTCTTCTCCTCTTCTGATTTTTATATCAACTTGTTTAGCTGAGGGCCAAACAGTTTAATTTTTAAGAATATAAGACTATGGCCCTCATTACAACTTTGGCCATGCAGCCGCACTGCCTTGGTGGCCATTATGACATCCATGCTGGTCCGGCCGGCGGAAACCGAGTTTTCGCCCGCCTGCCCAGCGGTGATGTCGGCCACAACATGGGAGCCGGCTCCAAATGGAGCCGGTGGTGTTGCGCCCGTGAGACGGGTGCAGTTGCACCCGTCGCGCTTTTCACTGTCTGCTGTGCAGACAGTGAAAAGCTTTATGGGGCTGTGCGAGGGGGCCCCTGCACTGCCCATGCCAGAGGCATGGGCAGTGCAGGGGATTCCAGGGGCCCGTTACTCCCCTTTCCGCCAGTCTTTCCATGGCGGTTCCTACCGCCATGAAAAGGCTGGCGGGAAGGGGACTCGTAATCCCCTGGGCAGCGTTGCAAGCAGCGCTGCCCTGGAGGATTAAATCCTCTGGGACCAATGTGGCAGAAAGCCGCCGGTCCCGGCGTTGCGACCGCAGTGCTTCCGCTGCGGTCTTAATATGCGAGTTTGCACCGCCAGCCTGTTGGCGGTGCAACCTCCAAAACAGCCATGGCGGTCTTTGACCGACCAGGGTTGTAATGAGGGCCTATGTATCAAAGTCCTTTGTCTTGAATTGACTACTAAGGTTTCTTCCAAAATAGCCAGTGTTGAAGACCCAGACGATGTTTTCACCACCCACAGACTTTCAAAGGTGGTATCCGTATGGAACTGCACAAGACCTTCCATATTACTCAAGATCTCAGTTGGATCTGCCCCTTCCTTGAAACAAAAAAATTGTGACTGAAATTCTTTTGGTGATGCATGCATTGCATATGAGCATAAGCTCCTGTTCTTTTGGTAAAGTGTACTGCAGCTCACAAAACATTTCAAATCTGCTTCAACTTTTCTAGCAACCATATCTGGCAATGCAGATTCTTCAGAAGCTACTGAGGAAGGCAAGGCCAATATATGATAAATTTTGAGTCTGAGAAAACTCTTCTACAGCATTTTCCAGATTATACCTTTGACCTAAAAAACAACAAGAGTTAATTTATTATTATCTATCTATTTTTTTTTATATTTCTTTATGGCATTTATACTTCAAAGATGACACAGTACAGTATAAAGGCACATGTGATCCACCCGTTTGCATGTAACTTCAATTCGCAACAATAAACATAAGAGAAGGGAAAGGCGTAGGCAAAACATGTCCACGTACTGACAGTGCAGAATTAATATAGCTTTTATACAGATTATTGGTGCTCGGCAAGTTGTCCCCACACATATAGTCTATATGGCTTTCATCCGACTTATCTGCCTCCAAGTTGGAGGGGATGTCTATCTGTTCTGCCCATGTATACTGATATGTGGTGTGCTAGATTATATGCACACTATTGCAATAATGCATCGCTTACAGAAGTTGGGTCAGAATTGAGAGGTGCAGGCACCAATGGATTGCTGAGGTCCGTTAACATTAGTCCCCTTTGTGACGCAAGAGGATACTTGCATAGCCACAACACCTCCTCGTGCCGAAGAGTTGTGCACTCTGCTCTCGCCCAGACAGTCAGCGATCACACCCATGCTTCCTGCGTCGGTGATTCTGGAGTCCTCCATTTACGGGTGATAAGGTGCCTGGACACTAATAATTCTAGATCCAGAAAACTGTATGTTGCTCTCATTTTTTTGCCCCTAGGGAACAATCCCAGAATGCATGTCCCCATGTATGTGGCAAGGGCTGATCTAGACAGTGCACTAAGTTTGCTAGAATCGAAGACCAGTAGTGGCTCAGAGTGGGGCAAGACCACATCATGTGCAGGAAGTCCACCCCCAGGTTTTGACATCGCTGGCAAGCAGCATCTATACGGTTAAAATATCTGTTAATTTTCTCGGGTGTGAGATAGGCTCTTCGAATGTCATACCATTGTATGAGGCGAAATTGAATGTTGCGTGGGATGTACATGGGGGTTTCTAATATGGTCGCACATTCCTTGTCCATGAAAGGTCACCTCATCCCCCTCCCATCGTCCTCAGAGGGCCACAAGAGGGCCGGATGTATGTGTACGCAGGAGTCCACTATCCAGCATATTAAATGCCTCCCCTCTCCGAATACATGCAGATACTGTAGTGTGTAATGTACCTGGGGTTCCCTCGTGAGGTCACCCCATGCACGTTGCAAGGTACGCTTAAGAGAGCTATACAATAGAAAGGTACCTGAGTGCAGACCAGTGGCTTCTATCAGTGTGTCATGAGTGTGGAGGGGGCCATCGGAGTATAGATACCCTAGGGTATATATCTCTGCTTCGTGCCAGGTAGTTAGTTCTGCAGATGTCATGATACATGCGCCATGTGGTGTCCCTAATAGCTGAATAGCCAGTGCAGAGGGTGTGATGTCCCTGGTTAGGTAACAGCACCTATGGTAGCAGCGGTATGCTTGGCTCAGTAACATGGGCGCTGGTGTGGCGGATTTAGCACAGGGGTGGAATAAATGAAGCAATTTGCAACGTGACCACGCTGGTAGGTCAATGGCCGTGTCTACCAGTTGTTGTGACCAGAACCAACGGGCCACCCACTGTAGCAGCGCAGCCAGATAGCATTGTTCCAAATTCGGCAGCGACAAACCTCCCAGATTTAGTGGGTGATAAAGTCTAGAGAGGGCCACCCTATGGCGGTAGGTGTTCCAAATTAAATTACGGATCTCTCGCTCCTTGGACCGGAAAAAGGAAGCCAGGATATATAACGGCAGATAAAAAAAAAATATATAGTAGCCTCTGCAGTACTATCATCTCAACAAGGGCTACCTGGCCCATGACTGTTAGTGGCAAATGTCATCTGTCGACGCAATGTTCGACACAGCACATGTCCAATTTCCATCAAACAGATCAGTATCCATGTAATATACCTGTATGCCAAGATATCTGAAAGTGCTGAATTGCCACGTTAGAACAGGGGCTATCGATGTGAGGTCTGGATCAGGCACAGCAGGCGACAACCGGAAAGCACAAGACTTGGCCCAGTTTATTCACAAGCCAGAGCTGCTCCCATGCGCGTTGAATAATGGTATAATAACGCTGGGGAACTCTGCTATATCTCTAATGTACACTAGAAGGTTGTCCACATATAAAGAGATGCATGGTTTCAATCAACCAGTGATATGACCCAGGAGCGCCCCGCCTGTGTAGCGCAGCTGGCAGTGGCTCTACTGCCAGAGCGAAGAGCAGGGGAGAAAAACAATACCCCTGCCGTGTGCCTCTCCTTATACAAATGGAGGGCAACATGGGGTGCCCCATTTTGGTTCCGGCTGATGGGAGAGTATATAGCAATTTCACCAGTTGTATAAAACGCAGCACAAAGCCATATTTTTGTAAAACTGCAAAAATCTAAGGCCATTCCGGCGAGTCAAATGCTTTCCTAGGTCTATCATTAGGCAGCCTGCTCTTGGTCACCAGCGGGGAGCGTAGCGCAGTGTACGAAAAAAATCTACGCAGGTTGAGGGATGTCATGAGGCCTGGCACAAAACCGTTCTGATCTTCATGCACTAATGCAGTCACCAGTGGGGCCATTCGCATTGCAACAATTTTGGCTAACATTTTATAATCCGTGTTGAGGAGAGCCAGCGGACTGTAGGAGTGTAGACTGGTGGGGTCCATATGCGGCTTCAGGAGGATGACCAGTGTGGCCTTTCTCAACATAGGGGGTAGGTGCCCTTGCGCCAAGGCTTTCTCGTATAGAGTAAGCAATTTACTTGCTAGCTGAGCTGAGTATGTCTTATAAAATTTGTTCTGCAGACCGTCCGGGCTGGGTGCTTTGCCATTGGTGAGAGAGCGAATGGTTTCTTGCACCTCAGACAGCAGTAGAGGTCCATCTAATTCTGAACATTGCTCGACAGTGATCGGTACATACCGCTGCACTCAGAATGGGCACCTACATTCAAAACAACACTACATTGGGTAATATTAAAAACACACACCGGACATTGATACATACACCACACCCACCCACCCACCCACAGCACCATAAAACACACACCCACATTACCCACAACATTTTACAAACAACAATTACTGCCAGGAGATTGACACGAAGAGACAACCAGATACACACTCCACATACATCCATAGATACCTCACACACCCCACATCACACACCCCACCACATTACTCAACACACTCTCACCAACACACACCACCCATGTCCCAACTAAGGCACCCCTGTTTCACTGAGTAGGAGTTAAGGGTCATGGTGGAAGAAATAATCAGGTGAGAGCCACAGCTGTTTGGAGCACAGGTACATCAAATATCTATTGCCAGGAAGATGCAGCTATGGTGGAGAATCATGGACAGGGTGAATAATGTGGGACAGCATCCAACACGAAGGGACGATATCAGGAAGAGGTGGAATGACCTACGGTGGAAGGTATGTTCTGTGGCAGCAAGGCCCCAGCTCGCCACACAGAGGACTGGCGGTGGACCCCCACCTCCTTCCCCACATCTCACAGCATGGGAGGAGCAAGTCTTGGCATTACTGCATCCTGAGGAACTTGCTGGAGTAGCCTGAGGACTGGACACTGGTGAGTCAACATTTACTACTTCTCACCCCCATACCTGCATGCCATCACACCCCCTCACCCTCACTCCCATCGCTCCACTCCATCCCACACACTGCACCTACACATCTAACTAACCCTGATGCCAAATCCTGCATGCCATACCAATGCATGGACAGCCCTCCCAGCCCTGCATGGACACCAATCACTGAAGCACGCACAGCATAGACATCACCATACACAAACAAAGGTGGCAGGGCAACTGCAACGATAGAAGGGAAGCCAGGGATGTACAATATGTCACAGACATGAAGCATAATACATCACTTACATCCCCACATGTGCCCAGCCCATCCCAGTGTAGAGGAGGTGCCAGACTATCCAGTCCCCCAACAGAAGATGCCCCCAGCGATGACAGTGACTCTGGACTTCAGGATCTGGACCAACAACCTGGCCCATCAGGGACCACTGGACAGTCGGTCATCCCAGCCAACTCACAGTCCATCACAAAGCCTCCCCCATCAGTATCCAACACCACAGCACCCACCCAGCCTACCCACACCTCTGTCCCCAGGACACATCAATCAGCAGTATGCCCACCTGTACAGGGACTCCAGTCCACACCTCACCACCAAGACAATCAGCAGTGTGGGCACACCGTTTAGGTGACAGAGGCACTGGGGCAATAGGGACACTGGGAGGACTGTTGTGTGCCAGGGGGAGGACAGGCCCAGGGAACCGACTCTCCAGGAGGCACTCACCAAGATCCTCAGAGCCCACCAACATTCCTGGGACACGATGGGCCAGATCTTTGACAACGTGCAGGAGAACAGGCGGCTGCAGGAGGAACAGTATCAGGGGATCATGGAGGACTTGCAGGCCATCAACACCACATTGATCTCCAAAGCAGGGGTGCTGGCAGATGTGGTGAACATCATGAGGGAAGCAACAGCACACCAGCGGGCCCCTACCACTAGCCAGTCCATTGACCAGCCTTCTGCTTCCGCTGAAGCTAGTGGGCAGGAGGCCCCATCACAGGACAAACAGGCCGCCAGCACACCTCCACATGTAGAAGGTGAACCACCCTGCCAATGTTCCCTGCGACCCAGACAGAAGCCAGAGACACTTGCCACGACTACCACCAGGAAATGAGATTCTCCTGATTGTCCCCCTTGTGTCCCACACTGTCACCTTGTCCACTTTGAACTGCCTTTGCTCCCATTCCAATGGCACCTTGGACAATGGACCTGTGTGGCAAACAGACTGGAAGAATACCCTGGACTTTCCTCCATCATCACCCCATTCCATTGCACTTTTCCATCAATTTCATAGCACTACAATAAACACCCTTGAACACAACTTGACTACTAGTATTTTATGTGTTGAAAATGTGCATTTATGGAAACAGTCACATCAAGTGCAAATGATCTGAACACTGTGAAAGCATCGAAATAATGACCTGTAGCTGTCTGTAGTCATCACATCAGTACACACTTGTTATATCACCACCATCAGTAAAATGACAAGCCATAGGTGACAGTAAGTTGAGATGCAAAGGAGGTTAATGCCATCATGCTACAGCCACAAAGAAAACCTCAATAGTCAGAGGAATGGTCAGTTGCACTGTGTCACCTGTGTGTCATTGGAAGTATTGACATATAACTGATGTTCTGTTGTCCTCATCCTCTGCCTCCTCATCCTCACTGTACTCTGGGTCCACTGCTGCCACAGGGGCATCTCCAGTCTCCTCCTCCTGCAGAAAAGGTACATGCCATCGGAGGGCCAGGTTGTGCAACATGCAGCACGTGACTACTATCTGGCAGACCTTCCCAGATGAGTAGCACAGGGATCCACCTGTCAGATGGAGGCACCTGAACCTGGCCTTCAGGAGCCTGAAGATCCTCTCAATGATCCTTCTGGTTCACCAATGTGCCTCATTAAAAAGTTCCTCAGCCCATGTCCTGCCATTCCTCATAGGGGTCAGCAGCCATGATAGGTTTGGGTAGCCATAGTCACCTGCAAGTATTAAGGGACAACATTTAGCCTCACACAATGCTATGGGGATGACACCTGAAAGCATACACTAACATACAGTGGGTGGGGACAGTGGCTCACCTATTAGCCACACCCTGTGCCTCTGTAGTTGGGCCATCACATTTGGGATGCTGCTATTCCTCAGGACAAAGGCATCATGAACCGACCCTGGATACTTGGCAGTGACGTGGGAGATGTACTGGTCTGCCAGGCACACCATTTGCACATTCATTGAGTAGAAACTCTTCAGATTCCTGAACACTTGTTCATTCTGGCAGAGGGGACTAACACAATATGTGTCCAGTCAATTACCCCAAGAATATTGGGGATATGTCCCATTGCATAGATTACGGCCTTCACAGCAGCCAGATCTTCCACCTGGAGGAAAGCTATGTAGCTGCACATGTGTTTCACCAGGGCAGACAAAACTCTTGCCAGCACGATTGAAAACATTGGCTGTGACATTCCTGCTGCCAAGCCCATCGTCACTTGGAAAGAACCAGTTGCCAGGAAATGAGGCACTGATAGAACTTGCACAAGAGGGGGATCCCAGATTGATGATGGTCAGGCTCCAATTGGGCACACAGCTCTGTGATTGTGGCCCTGTCCAGTCTATAGGTGAGTGTAATGTGCCTGTTCTCCAGCGTAGCCAAGTCCACAAGGGGTCTGTACACGGGGTTTGTCTCCTCCCCCTATTCATCCACAGCGGTAGTTATCTAAGGGACACAAGAGTGAGTAGGCTACCACAAATGAACAATGGAACTACCACCTCAGTATACATAGTGCATTTAGGTGATGGGACAGTGCCAATGGCATGTTATTTGCTAATCTAGGCAGTGACGCATTTAAGGTTGATATGATCGTTGTCCACCACCATAAAATGGTAACCGCCTGTCCTTTATGTAGGGGCAGGTGGACATGAGGTATCTCCGCTAACGTTGGGCATCGTGACGGAAGGCGGTCTTCCTCCACCATGCAATTCCTCAATGGATAATGTGGGGCTCAATGTGGTACAGTGGCCAATTGTGATCAGCGCCGGGAGTGACGGTGTACACCACCACAGACGTGACTGCCATTTTCTATCTGATTCCTCACTTGTTTCCTGACCTTCAACAAGAGAACACCTACAATGCGTGTGCTGCTGGGACCTTTTTCTGGAACCTACCATGGCCCATGTGACCGGCGAAAGGGACCCTGTCTTCACTGCGGAGGAGTTGGAGCGATTGGTGGATGGGGGTCCTACCCCAGTACGGACTGCTGTATGGGCCTCAAGACCAACAGGTGAGCACACCTTGGACACAATGCATGTGGGAAGAATACATGGAGAGGTGTGTGCAAGCATCGTGTCATCGGGGGATGTCTTGTGGTGGTGTACATGGTGTGCGCTGGGCGGTGTGTTTGCCAATGGAGTTGGAAACAGGACTGGTGTGCCATATGTGTAACAGGCTGGATTGTATGTGTAATGGTATCCTCCTGTCTACATTATCTCTGCAGGTTAGTGCCCATCAAAAGAAGGGATTATGGTGTGCCATCACCAAGGATGTGCGGACCCTAGGGGTCTATAGTAGACAGAGAACCCACTGTCGGAAACAGTGGGAGGACCTGAGATGCTAGGCATGGAAAACCTTGGAGGCCCAGCTGGGGATGGCCTCCCAACAAGGAAGGGGTGCCCATCGGAACCTGACCTCCCTAATGACCCGCATACTGGCAGTGGCCTACCCATAGCTGGATGGGCGCTTGAGGGCATCACAGAAGCAACAAGGGGGTGAGTACAGTGGGCATTACTACAATAATTGCTTGGTGGCATAGGAACTGGGAGGAGGGTGTGAGTTAGTGGGTGTCCCTTAATGCCAGGTCAGACATTGCAGCATGATTCAACTCATGGCTAATGAGTGTATGGCAAATGCAGGTAACCTGGCTTGTTTGCATTCCATGTCAGTCAGGGCTTTGTGGGTACCAGAAGGGTAGCAGTTGGCGGTGTGTGGCCCTCATCTTGACATGGTATTTAGACAAATCACTGGCAGTGCAATGCATAGTGCTCAATCCTGATCCGTGTGTGTGACGGTGCTGTGTATGCCAACTGTGGTGTTCGTGCAGTAATTGACCCAGTGTTTCCTTTCTTTCTCTCCCCCCTTTTCTCTTCCGTCATCCTGTCCATGTGTGCATTAGCATCATCTGGAGGAAGAGCAGGGGCACCGGCAACAGAGGGAGCTGAATCCCACTGGACGCCGAGGGAACCAGTGGGACGGAGGGCAAGGGGAGCACCACGGCAGAGACAGGAGGTGACAACACAGAGTCAGATACCTCCTCAGATGGAAGCTCCCTGGTGGTGGTGGTGGATACATCAGTGACCACCCCAGCTGCAGGTACAGCCACCACCCTCCATACCAGCACCACCCTCCCAGTAGCCCCTCAGCGAATTGCCCGTATCCGCTCACCCAGGACAGTGGACATCTCCTTAGCCCCAGGCACCTCAGGCCTTGCCCCAGTGAGCCCTCCTGCCCTGAGTGAGGAGGCTATTGACCTTCTGAGATCCATCTCTGTAGGGCAGTCAACCATTGTGAAAGCCATCCAGGGCCTGGCATCCCATATGCAGCAATGCAATGTATTCCTGGAATGCATCCATGGTGGATTTGCAGCCCAGCAGAAATCGCTTTAGGCTCTGGCCTCCTCTCTGATGGCAGCCATTATCCCTGTTCTTACCGTCTCCCCTCCAGCTACCACTTCCCCATCCCAGTCTCCTCAACTCCAACCCATCCCATGCATACATACAGACGAGCATGCACACAAGACAACACACAAGAGTGACACAGTCAAACACAGGCACCGCACTTCATCCCACAAGCACTCAAGAAAACACCCACAACCACATCAACTGCCTCCACTGTCTCCCCCTACTCCTCCACCTCTACATCCTCCTCCCTCACAGTCACATTCACACTCACACCTGCATTCACTGCATCAACATCCACCACCAGCATCACCACACCAAGCAGCACACACACCTCACTAACAGACACTTCCACAACATCCATGCACACGTCCCCTGTGTCCTCTCCCACCCTGCCTGTCCTCCCCTCCTAAAGGACACAAATGCAAGCACTCACACACCCAACAGCCATCCACCACACATCAGCACACTGCCCATGCACCTGCACCCAAGCCTAGCAGACATACACCTCCAACGACTCCCTCAACCTCCACTCACATCCCTCCTCCCTCATCCTGCCCCACTGTCCCTAAGAAGCTTTTCCTTGGCAAACTTGACCTCTTCTCTCCCCCCTGTCCTGCCCATAAGAGCAGGGTCCCAATGACCCAGCCAACGCCTTAATCAAACAGTCCACGCGGACAGTGGTGGCATCACCTAGTCGTGGTGGCAATTTAGTGAAGGATCCCACTCCACCAGCCAAAAAGGTTTAGGATCCCACACCTCCTGCCATGAAAGGGTAGGAGTCTGCACATCATGCCATGAAGGGGAAGAAGCCCTTGACTCCTGCCAGAAAGGCTAAGGAGCCCGCACATCCTGCCATGAAGGGGAAGAAGCCCTCAACCCCTGCCAGGAAGGGTAAGGATCCAAACCCCCTGCCATTAAGAAGAAGAAGCTGTCAGGGTGACAACTCACCGCCAGATGAGGAAGTTCAGCCTACTCCTCCTGCAGAGGCACCTTCACCTGCTGACACAGTGCAGCCCTCACCTCTAGAAGAGGCTGTCAGGGTGACACCACTACCAGTGGTCACGGGGCCCTCACCACCAGCTGAGGAAGTGCAGCCTACTACTCCTGCAGAGACTGCCCAGGAGGCACCTTCACCTGCGGAGACAGTGCAGCCCTCACCTCCAGCAGATGCTACCCAGGAGGCACATTCACCTGCTGACGCAGTGCAGCCTTCACCTCCAGATGACATAGTGCAGCCCTCACTGCCAGCGGAAGCCATGTATTTCACCCTCCAGGGACTGCTGAACAAAGGGCCCCCTCCAGAAGCAGTGGCTATGTTCCCCACCTTAGAGACTGTGACCTTGCACTCCCCAGCACAGAGAAATGGGCATGGAGCCCCCTCCAGAACCAGTGGGAAAGTCACCCACTCCAGAGACTGTGGCCTTGCACTTCCCAGCACAGAGTAATGGGCATGGAGCCCCCTCCAGAACCAGTGGGAAAGTCACCCACTCCAGAGACTGTGGCCTTGCACTTCCCAGCACAGAGTAATGGGCATGGACCCCCCTCCAGAACCAGTGGGAAGGTCACCCACTCCAGAGACTGTGGCCTTGCACAGACTGAGGTACCCCCCACCCCCATCGAGTTGGCCCTTGGACTGTGCCTTGTGACCATGTGGGCCCTTAGTACTTTGGACTGGGCATTTGTCCTTTGTGTACATTTGTACATATCTGTTTTTCAAACAACTGGTTCCTTTGGTAGATGTTCACAATCAATACATTCTCATTACTGCATTCTTAATATGCTGTGTGTCGTGTGCCATTGTTTTTCGTCTGCAGCTGGTTGTGTGTATGGTGTGTGTGTGTGTCAGGTGTGTGTTGTGCATGTGTGTGTGTCACTCTACTTTTCCTCGTTCCCTCCCTTGTGTGCTAGGTGGCTGTACTAACCATCGTCGTCTTCGTCAGCGTTGGTGTTCCAGGTGGAGCATGGCGTAGATGAGCATCGGGAAGACTTGCAGTTCCGGTTACATGGCGACGTTGTTCTTCCATGTGTCTCCCTTTGGTCTTCTGTGTTCCGTTTCCCACAGGCTTTTGAAGGCGTTGGTACCGCCACAGAAATCATGGCAGTTTCCTGGGTCATGATATGGTGGGAGATACTTTGTCTTCCTCCTAGCTGTTGACGACTACTTCTGTGGTGAGTGGGGTTACCCCCCTGGTGGTTGGTGTGGTACATTGGCTGTCGATGGAAGTTATGAACGCCATGGTCATAATTTGTGGGTAATTACTGCCAGCCTGTTGGCGGTATTACCGCCACTTTATCACTCACCACTAATGTCATAATGAGGGCCTATGTCTCTGTCACGGTAATGAAGGAATCATTTTATCATTGGTTGCGGGTTGGCACCCACTGAGGGTCATTGGGCCGGGACCCTGTGTGCCCGTTCAATGGAGATAAAGTAGCTAATGATATCTGGTGGGATAGCCGTGCGCAGCCAGCCTTCAATATACCGCACGGGATTGGCCCCCTCGGTGCCCTCCAGCAGGCCTACCAGGCGAACATTGTTTCGATAGGATCTGCCCTCTGCATCCTCCGCCCGCTGCTCCAGTATTCATACTCTTTCCGATAGTTCCTTCAGGGAGGTTTCCAGGTGTAGGAAAGTACCATCTTGCCTGGCATGTTACCCCCATATTTCACTGTATATATGTTGTTTTAGTTGCATGTGTCACTGGGACCCCGCCAGCCAGGGCCCCAGTGCTCATAAGTGTGCCCTGTATGTGTTACCTGTGTTATGACTAACTGTCTCACTGAGGCTCTGCTATCCAGAACCTCAGTGGTTATGCTCTCTCATTTCTTTCCAAATTGTCACTAACAGGCTAGTGACCAATTTCACCAATTTACATTGGCATACTGGAACACCCTTATAATTCCCTAGTATATGGTACTGAAGTACCCAGGGTATTGGGGTTCCAGGAGATCCCTATGGGCTGCAGGATTTCTTTTGCCATCCATAGGGAGCTCTGACAATTCTTACACAGGCCTGCCCTTGCAGCCTGAGTGAAATAACGTCCACGTTATTTCACAGCCATTTACCACTGCACTTAAGTAACTTATAAGTCACCTATGTGTCTAACCTTTACCTGGTAAAGGTTGGGTGCTAAGTTACTTAGTGTGTGGGCACCCTGGCACTAGCCAAGGTGCTCCCACATTGTTAAGGGCAAATTCCCCGGACTTTGTGAGTGCGGGGACACCATTACACGCATGCACTATACATATGTCACGACATATGTATAGCGTCACAATGGTAACTCCGAACATGGCCATGTAACATGTCTAAGATCATGGAATTGTCACCCCAATGCAAGAATAGCATTGGGGTGACAATTCCATGATCCCCCGAGTCTCTAGCTCAGACCCGGGTACTGCCAAACTACCTTTCCCGGGGTTTCACTGCAGCTGCTGCTGCTGCCAACCCCTCAGACAGGTTTCTGCCCTCCTGGGGTCCAGCCAGGCTTGGCCCAGGAAGGCAGAACAAAGGACTTCCTCAGAGAGAGGATGTTACACCCTCTCCCTTTGGAAAAAGGTGTTAGGGCTGGGGAGGAGTAGCCTCCCCCAGCCTCTGGAAATACTTTCATGGGCACAGATAGTGCCCATTTCTGCATTAGCCAGTCTACACTGGTTCAGGGATCCCCCAGCCCTGCTCTGGCGCGAAACTGGACGAAGGAAAGGGGAGTGACCACTCCCCTGACCTGCACCTCCCCTGGGAGGTGCCCAGAGCTCCTCCAGTGTGATCCAGACCTCTGCCATCTTGGAAACAGAGGTGCTGCCGGCACACTGGACTGCTCTGAGTGGCCAGTGCCAGCAGGTGACGTCAGAGACTCCTGATAGGCTCCTCCAGGTGTTGCTAGCCTATCCTCTCTCCTAAGTAGCCAAACCTCCTTTTCTGGCTATTTAGGGTCTCTGCTTTGGGGAATTCTTTAGATAACGAATGCAAGAGCTCATCAGAGTTCCTCTGCATCTCTCTCTTCACCTTCTGCCATGGAACCGACTGCTGACTGCTCTGGAAGCCTGCAAAACTGCAACAAAGTAGCAAAGATGACTACTGCGACCTTGTAACGCTGATCCGGCTGCCTTCTCAACTGTTTTCCTGGTGGTGCATGCTGTGGGGGTAGTCTGCCTCCTCTCTGCACTAGAAGCTCCGAAGAAATCTCCTGTGGGTCGACAGAATCTTCCCCCTGCAACCGCAGGCACCAAAATACTGCATCACCGTTCCTCTGGGTCTCCTCTCAGCACAACGAGCGAGGTCCCTTGAACTCAGCAACTCTGTCCAAGTGACTCCCACAGTCCAGTGACTCTTCAGTCCAAGTTTGGTGGAGGTAAGTCCTTGCCTCCCCACGCTAGACTACATTGCTGGGAACCGCGTGTTTTCCAGCTACTTCGGCTCCTGTGCACTCTTCCAGGATTTCCTTTGTGCACAGCCAAGCCTGGGTCCCCGGCACTCTAACCTTCAGTGCACGACCTCCTGAGTTGTCCTCCGGCATCGTGGGACCGTCCTTTGTGACTTCGGGTGAGCTCCAGTTCACTCCACTTCGTAGTGCCTGTTCCAGCACTTCTGCGGGCGCTGCTTTCTTCTGAGTGGGCTCTTTTTCTTGCTGGACGCCCCCTCTGTCTCCTCACGCAATTGGCGACATCCTGGTCCCTCCTCGGCCACAGCAGCATCCAAAAACCCTAACCGCAACCCTTGCAGCTAGCAAGGCTTGTTTGCAGTCTTTCTGCACGGAAATACCTCTGCTAGCCTCTACACGACGTGTGAGATCCATCCTCCAAAGGGGAAGTTTCTAGCCCTTGTCGTTCTTGCAGAATCCATAGCTTATACCATCCGGTGGCAGCTTCTTTGCACCCACGGCTGGCATTTCCTGGGCATCCTTCCACTCCCGACTGGATCGTGACTCTTGTACTTGGTCCCCTTGTTCCACAGGTACTCTCGTCCAGAAATCCATTGTTGTTGGATTGCTGGTGTTGGTCTTCCTTGCAGAATTCCCCTATCACGACTTCTGTGCTCTCTGGGGAACTTAGGTACACTTTGCACCCACTTTTCAGGGTCTTGGGGTGGGCTATTTTTCTAACCCTCACTGTTTTCTTACAGTCCCAGCGACCTTCTACAAGGTCACATAGGTTTGGGGTCCATTCGTGGTTCGCATTCCACTTCTAGAGTATATGGTTTGTGTTGCCCCTATACCTATGTGCTCCCATTGCATTCTATTGTGACTATACATTGCTTGCACTGTTTTCTATTGCTATTACTGCATATTTTTGGTATTGTGTACATTTATCTTGTGTATATTTGCTATCCTCATACTGAGGGTACTCACTGAGATACTTTGGCATATTGTCATAAAAATAAAGTACCTTTATTTTAAGTATATCTGTGTATTGTGCTTTCTTATGATATTGTGCATATGACACTAGTGGTACCGTAGGAGCTTCACTCGTCTCCTAGTTCAGCCTAAGCTGCTCTGCTAAGCTACCTTTTCTATCAGCCTAAGCTGCTAGACACCCCTCTACACTAATAAGGGATACCTGGAACTGGTGCAAAATGTAAGTACCCCTTGGTACCCACTACAAGCCAGGCCAGCCTCCTACACCAGGTTGATTGTTCTGGGCTATAAGGCCGTGACAAGTTGCTCCCCCAGTGCAACTCTGTCTGCTAGCTTTCTATGGTCCGCATGGAGGAGACTCAAATCTGAGGAGACTGTGTCTATCTTAGAGTCTAGTGAGGTCCAAGTGCCATCAATAGCCAATAATACAGCATCTGGCTTATCTTCCAGTGGGCTGGGGCGTTCTGCATTCGCCATAGTAATCATTGGGTTCAGTGGGGTCCCCTGACTCTGAGACGCAGATGGTTGCCCACCAGTTCACTGAGGACCCATGGCCAGCAGCTCAGTGTCTTGCGAGAGGTGATAAATCGATTCAACGTGCTCTGCGCATGGCCGTCAGTGGCTCGTGTTGCTGCGTATATTTCTAATGGGTACTTAATAACAGCAGGGCTGGGCCATTGCCGGTGCGTTCCTGGCTAGAAATGGAGGTGTAATGGTGTTGTCAGCAGGTCACACCCCCGGGATCCATCACACAACTCAATTACCCCATCCCTGCACCTTCAGACCATCACACTTGTTATGCCGTTAGGTTCTGCAATATGTCACCAACGGGGGCCAAGTGGGCTTAACGCGCGCAGTCACTGCAAGGTGCACCTGTCCTCCAGGACACGTCCGCCCGTCACCTCACGATATCTAGCGCCACAGCTCCACAGGTAGCACACAGCTTACCTCCAATAGTGCAGGCCAGGACAGCAGCATAGCCGGGGCACACCAGTGCAACTCCTGAACACAGACATGCTGCGTGGGAGCTCCACTGACAGGTAGCCACCACAACAATGCCGGCAGCAGGTAACGCCTGCGCTTTCTCTCCAGCTCGGGAGTCGGTTCCACAGGACTCAGTTACTTTATGGAGCCCCCTGTTCCCTGCCACCACAACAGGGCATCTCCCGCATCCCAAGCGTGCTCCAATATTTCATGCTGCCTCACTTGTCTCCTTTCAAAAATGGAACTGCCGCCAGTCAGTGCATGGATCCAGCTCACCTCCTTATCCCCGTGCTCGGGGTGCCACCACTTCACGGTGCCATCAGCAGCTCTCGGCCAACCCCTGCAGAGAACCCCGGCATTGGGTGGCTTCAATTTCACCAAGGGGCCAGCCCAGCGCGCGATTTTGTCGCCTGGGTCACGTTGCTGCTGCAGAATGCTTTGGCCGTCCACAGTCTCTGGGTAGAAGCGGGAGCCGGTTTCGACCTCTACGGCTCCCCGATGCTCCGTGTGCACCGCTGCTTGTGTGCACTTTCCCTCATGTCGGTTGAATATTGCAGGATAACTCTGTGGCGCTGAGGAGCTCCTCTAATAAGCGTCCACTATGATGGCTCCTCAAGCCACGTCAGTTTATTATTATCTATCCAATCCTTCAAAATGATATTTTTAATCATTCCATCCAATGGAAGGTCATTAGTTGTAGAAGCACCATAATGCACACAAAAGTGTTCATCAAGCTCTTGATATTTAATTTGTAAAACCCAATACTTTAATGTTTAAAAAACTCTTGAACATGTGTTTCCTGCGCTTATTTTGCTTTACCAGAGCCTTCTTCAACCTCTTCATTATAAGGCATTACGTGTTTTGTTTTTGATTGGGGATAACATAAGGCTGATTTCTCATCATCTTTCACTAATTTCCTCAAACCTGTCCAGGAAATAGTTGAGATTTCTTCCTCTGACGCTGTATGTGAAGCTTCCAGGGGCTCTTTCTGCCATCCATTTTTTTCTCTGTTACAAACCATCTTATAGACATGATCTCCCATTTCTGTAGGGGTGCGAGCAACTGAATTCTCATCTTGTGTGATAATTGGTTAGAAGCCCTGTGCTTATGTTTCTTCTCATATACTGAAGCCTATGCAAGATGTTGGCAGATGAGGAGTCAAGGACTAATATACGCTGTGCTTGGGACACTGCATCTGCTCTCCACCCCAGCCCAGCACATGCATGGGGAAAGCAACCATTGTGAGTCACAAAAATAAATCAATTAACAAAATTAAAAGTGTGTTCTGAAGTCACAAAGGCTGTTGTAAACAGGAGGCAGCATATCAACATTTGAGTGAGGAGGGCTTTTCATGGTTGCATTGTGAGGGCCATATTTACAAGAAATGACGCATGGCTGTGTTGAGTCATGCATCAAAAAAAACTCGTGCTCCAGTACAACAGAGTCCTACGCCATGGATGCATCATATTTACAATCCAGCGCACCATGGCATAAAGATATTGCGTGCATCATAAAGAATTCTGACACTTCTGCTGCAAAGTGGCACAGGGTCAACTTGTGACATGAAAAGGGATGCACATCGACCCTGCGTCACTTTGGATTGTGGAATGTGTCAAAACACTTTAAAAATATGCATTTACAAAAAAATCATCCAAACACCACAGAAGGCAGCAATAGAGCAGTCAGCAGCAGCAAAAGCAACCACCCTAGCACCAGCCTGAGTGTCCAGACAGACTTCCAGGTGAAGAGGAAGTGTAACCTCAGTGATGAAGAGAATGATGTCTTGATCATGGAGGTGACAAAGCACCAACACCAGCTACTTGTCACCTCCAAATTGCCATTAGTGAGGAAAGAGTCCATTTGGAAGTCCATTCTGGAGAAAGACAACAGCGTGGCACAAGCAGGGAGGACCATTACCGATGGAAAGAAGCAATGGCATGATTGGACAAAAAGGAAACTTGCAAAGCACCTGAAGGCAATAATGCAGACTGGAGGAGGGAGTCCTGCACCCCAGGAGGAGCTGGATGCGATGCCTTTGAGGAGTGTGTGGCAACTGTCATACCCGATGAGTTAGTGGCTGGAGTACCCAGACAAGACAGTGCAGAACACAATGAAATAGCACCAGCACAGGGTAAGTAATAATAAGGGGCAATGAGTGCCACATAAGCAAGGTATACACTTCCACAATACCACGTTTACACCACCACTTTGGTGGTGTAAGAAAGTGATGCATTTCCATGTACAGTTACATGTGTCAGAGCCAGTTTCAACTTGCCAAAAAATTTCCATTTGTATCACGTGAAACATGGATCTGTCAGGGGACATTTAAAAATAGTCCGCCACCTCAAAGAGCAGCAGTCAGTGATGTTTGGATACCGAGGTGGAAGCCGTCAGTCATGTTGCAAAAACAGTTAGATACATGTCAACATTTCCAGCACTACTACCATGTGGGATACAGATTGGACTAAAGTCATTATTTGAAGACAGACATGTCAGTATTTAGCACCTGGTCACACAATGTTGGGGTTGTAGGCACATGAGAAATCATGATTGACCTGGGGAAAACAACTGTGTGGTCATAAATATTGTACCTGACCCAAAATGATGAGTTGTAGAGGGTTTACAGAGGATCCACCCATCACACAACAACCACAGCCTGCTACACCTGCCCTAGATCCTGAGGACCCTCATGTAGTTTTTCAATGTCTGGTGGTAGCAGTTCCCTGGGAGATGCTAGATGTAGTGCAGGTGAGGATGGAGACCATAGTGGGCACCCTAGAGGCAGTCCATATGTGCCTCAGTCCAAATAAGGACACCTCATCTGCTATATGAGGATCTGTGGACTACAACAGTCCATGGCTGATATCGCTGGTGTCATGAGGCAGAGGCATGAACAACTGTCCTGTCAAATTGCTCCAGGGAGCTTGTCAAAGAGCTGGGGGCTAAACATAAGATCCTGATGTCCATGGAGTGGAAGCAGAACACATACATCACCACAATGGATGCCTACCACCATGACCTTGGGACTCTGTTGGCAAACCAGCAGGACATTCTCAGTGCATTGCTGCCTCACCGCTTGGCAGAGAGAAATGCTGCTGAGGATTGTTGTGTCATATATTCTGCACCTGATGTTTTTGTGCCTTCCTTGCCGTCACCTCCAGCACGTACAATACCACGCTCACAGGAATAAACACACACATCAGAGGATGAAGATATGGGCTTCACTTGTTTCCAAACTAAAAGTTCCCGATAACAGTTTTCTATGCCAAGATGCTACTTTATCCTTTGCACAGTGCTTATAATTATGCCACTTAACTTCACAACTGGTAACAATCCTTATTTGTTGTCACATCTGTGGACCTCAACCATGTCTGTACTGTCAATTTGGTCTTCCCTAATGGCAAATTGTAAACTCTCCTCATCACTGAAACACTGAAACATTCCTCTACTTCCCATGATACCTGCAGGGGTTCACCCATGGACTCTGTCTGGACATTCAATGGCACAAAATAGTTTGTGGGAGTTGCTGCAACAACTGTGTCTGTGATTTGAACAATGTTGCATGTGTAAATAAATGTACAGAATCAAGTCAGCACAGAGTCCATCTTATATTCAAGTCTAGCTACCCTATACTTCAGGTCTGGGACATCTCTCAGAATCATTTGTTTAAATGAACTCACGTGTCTGGTAGTTGTTGCTAGTAGCAATTCTGGTCCAGTTGGCTGCCTATGTGAGATACTGTCTGGAGATGGGTTCAGCTGATCAATCCTGATCTGCACTGTCATCGTAGGTGCCTCAGTGGTGAGGAACAATTTTCCAGAGGCAACCTTCTCAGAATGTCTCCTCTACATTGCCTTAATGGCTTTACCAACCTGCTGGATATGGCTGAAGCGCTCCTCCCAGATCTAGTGTTGTCTTTTCTTCTCAGGGGTCATATTGTCTGTGAAAGGCAAATTTTAATACTGTCAGTCCAAGGGGCCTTGGGAAATGGGTTGAACAACATTAAATTAAACTTCTGTTGCAAACATCACATGTTTAATTTTTTAGTAATAACAATGAACCCAAAAATGACAGTGAGCATACATACACATAAAGTTTCCCTTCTAAAAATGTAATTGGCTCAAAGTATCCTGCCATACAAAACTTTGTAGGAGGTAATTGTATTATCCTAGTACATCTATGTACAATGTCATGAGTATAGAGTAGGCTTTAGAAAAATGATGTGTAATCATGGTATGGTGCACATGTCCTATTTACTGATCCTTAGTGTCCTTTCTGCATCCTACCGTGCCCTGAATTCCCTTGGCATTAGTAAAAGTAAGAAGAGCAATGTTTGCAAAGTACAAAGGGGATTATTTATGCTTGGGGCCCCCTGCATGGCACAGAGTGTAATGGCCATGCCCAGGGGACACTGGTCCCCTGCGTGGGGCATTGGGGTGTTGGGCATGGCTCCTGTCTTTTCCAAGACAGGTGTCATGTGGTATGGTTGGTTTGGCATCTGAAAATGACGCTAGGCTGGTTAGAGGCATTTTTGTTTGCCTCTAACCATCCTAATGTCATTTTTTGGTGCAAAACCACCTTCTCCCATCCCATCCCACCCTCATCCAGCTAATGTCATTTTGCACCGGCTTGTGCCATTCCATAAATTTGGCGACTGCATTAGTGCAGTTTTTCATCAAAAGAATAAATATGGCCTATAATTTGTGTGATGACATAGGGCAACTGATATTGCAACAACACATGTCAGGACACATTGCTAAATACCACTAACACCTATGGTGATTATCAAACCGAAGCTTCAACCTCCATCTCTGACCCAAAACAGCAACCTAAAAACATAACAACTCTCTGTATCATACGACAGAGAAGAGAAACTAGCAGTACTTCAACCGGTCTTCCTACTCATGAAGTGAAACACAAAGCCAGCACAGAGGGGAATGATCTGAGAAGCTTCAGAACTCTGGATGTAAAAGCTGATAACTACCTCAGCAAGCCAGAGGCAGTGCCAAAAAGAGGGGAGCCAATGACTGGCCAGATGAAAACAACTCATCTCCATTAGGGAATTACGACTGGGTTAAAGCCATTCAGCTCAACTCAGACGCCCAAGTGAAGGAGCGATCTCCTGGGATGGTGAGCCCAGGTAGGCGTTTCACCAGTCCAGCAAGGCTGGAAACTGAGCAGGATCAGACAACCAAAGGAAATTCCCGCTTGTACCTAAAAAATAAACCACCTGGGGGAAAGACATCTTCCACCTCAATTGAACCCAGAAATGCACCCGAAAAGCCAGTGAAAGCCCAGACCAAAGCCGAATTGAGATCAGAGGTTGAATTCGATGACCTAACACAGTAAGAATGGAATGAGCTTCTCGCCTTGTGCACATCGGAGAAGGGTAGCAAGAGCTTGACTGCGCCCCAGGCAGCTAACAGTTCAGGCAGCTCAGACCTACACTACAATCTCAGGAGCCCATCTCCTGACGTCAGCAGCAGGACTGCAAGTCAGGCTGAAGAAGGTGCCTGGCCAATAATGCTAAAGACCATCCAGACAATGGCTGACACAATCACCTACCATTCAGCAAAGATGCGGCCAGCATTGAAAAGAACATTGTAGAACTTAAAAACCTTATCAAGAGAGTGCAAGAATATACCAGTGGCCTTGCTCCAAGATGCAGCTGTTCTACAGTTTTAGACAAATTGAACCAACTTCTAAACATATTGGGGGGGTAATAGAAGAGCTGAAAGCCAGTAGGAGTTCCCCGTCAAAGTCAATGCACAAACAAGGAGGCAGCACCAGAGCACTCAGTGCCAAGCTAGACAGTGAGGCTGAGCGAAGAAGGACTGCACCTGGAGAAGTGGTCATAAATGGTCAGAACCCCCCTCTCTTGCAAGACATCTTAACACTACTGGGCAGCGGAGAGTTGCATTGCTGTCTGAATTGCAAAAACTGCCAAGTAAAGGCAAGAAGAGCAAGGAAAGCATCACAGACCTATCAGCACAAAAAGGGAAGAAGGTAAAGTCCAAAAGAACACAGAAGAGGAAATCACACAATAAAAATGATCCTAAAACCACATGGCTACAATCTTATGTCTCACCCAACATCAGTCATGGAATTGACCACTCACAACAATACATTAACAAGCAACTGGCCAGCCCCAGATGCAACACAGCCCCCGGGGCAAGACCAGGAATGTTAGAAATGGGGTCTTTGATTGGCAGTCAGGTTACCCCCTGTCCAAGCACGGATCCTCACTCTAGTCAGGGTAAAGGAGAATCACCCTCAGTTAACCCCTGCTCACCTCCTTGGTAACTTGGCACGAGCAGGCAGGTTTAACTTCAGAAGCAATGTGTAAAGTATTTGTACCAACACACACAGTAACCCAGTGAACTCACTACAAAATGACACAAAACAGGTTTAGAAAACTAGGTAATATTTATCCAAACAAAAAATCCCAAAATGGTAAAAATCCGACATACATAAGTCAAGTTATGAATTTTAAAAGAATAAGAATGCTATTATTGCACAAAAGTACCTGGGTAGCGTGAAAATAAAGCAGCAATGGCGAGTGTGCATTGGAAGAGTCCAGGATGCGTTGATTTCCCACTCGCAAGCTAGACCATGTGTGGTTCCTCCTCTGATCGGGTCGGCGTGCGTTGTTTCTTTTCTTCCCTCAAGAGAGAGATGCATCAATCCGGATGGGCACCTCAGGTCATGGCAGGGTTTGAGTTGATTTTCGACGCTCAGCAATGTTGCGTTGAATTCTGGTCACATGGTGTCAAGAAATGTGCTGTGTGAGCCGCTGCATCATTTATCCAGCCACATTGAGTCGATCTCCCAGCCATGATGAAGGTGGAGTTTTGATTTCAGCCATGAGGCCGGTGGTGCATCGTTAAGCAGCTGCAAGGCAGGTTGTGCATCAAACGTTTCCCCGCGTGGCGGTCTTTGCTTGGATTTCTGTCCCTTTCCACCAACTGCACCTTTCATGGCCCCAGAGACAGGTTAGGGCACCACTTGGCAGGCAGGACTCTCAGCAAAAAGCCCAAGTGCTGGCAGAGAGAAGTCTTTGTTGTCCCTGAGACTTCAACAACAGGAGGCAAGCTCATTTCAAACCCTTGGAGATTATTCACCAGTGGGAAGTCACACAAAAGTCAGTCTTTGTCCTCTCTCAGGTACAAGTAGCTACTGCAGGCCAACCCAGCAAAGCACAGTCACAGGCAGTATTCCTCCTCCAGCTTCTTCACCTCTTCTTCCAGGCAGAGGTTCCTCTTAGCTTTAGAAGTAATCTGATTTTCAGGGGTCTTGGGTCCTCTTCTTATACCCCTTTCAGCATTTGAAGTAGGCCTTCTTCAAAGAGAAGTCTCTGTTGTTTTCAAGATCCTGTCTGGCCCAGGCCAGGCCCCAGGCACACACCAGGAGGTTGGAGACTGCATTGTGTGAGGGCAGGCACAGCCCTTTCAGGTTTAAGTGACCACTCCTCCCCTCAGCCCAGATGGCCAATCAGGATATGCAACCCTTTGTGTCATTGTCTAGAGGAGAGGTGCAAACAGCCCAACTGTCAAACTGACCCAGGCAGGGAACCCACAAAGAGGCAGAGTCACAGAATGGTTTAAGCAAGAAAAAAATCCTATTTTTCCAATGTGGCATTTTCAAACACACAATCTAAAAAACAACTTCACTAAAAGATGCATTTTTAAATTGTGAGCTCAGAGACCCTAAACTCCATATTTCCATCTGCTCCCAAAGGGAATCTTTACTTTAATCCCATTTAAAGGCAGCCCTCATGTCAACCTGTGAGAGAGAGAGGCCTTGCAACAGTGAAAACCGAATTTGGCAGTATTTTTACGGTCTCAGCATGTAAAACACATAAGTACATGTCCCACCTTTTACATACAACACACCCTGCTCTTGGTGCTACCTACTGCCTACCTTAGGCATGCCTTACATATATAAAAAGGGAAGGTTTAAGCCTGGCAAAGGTACACTTGCCAAGTTGAATTGGCAGGTTAAAACTGCACTCACAGACATTGTAGTGGCAGGTCTGACCCATGTGGGTGGCACAACCAGTGCTGCAGGCCCACTAGTAGCACTTGATTTACAGGCCCTGGGCACTTCTAGTGCACTTTACTAGGGACTCACTAGTAAAACAAATATGCCAATCGTGGATAAGCCAATGTACACATATAATGTATACAGGAAACACTTGCACTTTTGCACTGGTCAGCAGTGGTAAGGTGTCCAGAGCAAACAAAACAGCAAAAACAGAGTCCAGCACACAGAAGCAACCTGGGAAGGAGAGACAAAAAGTTAGGGGAGACATGCCAATGATGCCAAGTCTAACAAGGGGTCACCCTCCGCAAACTCCACAGAAGACAAGCAAACAAAGGGGGTAAGATTCAGTCTCGCACAAAACCATCGAGCAGGCAACAGATGTTAGCCCCCAAAACCAGCACCAAAGAGCCCCTCCCCCCGAAGCCAGGAGGCCCACCCAGGCCGAGGGCAGCTGGTGTTCCTCAAGCAGTCAAAAGAAGCACAAGTCAACTCTCTCTTGGGAGGGCCACAATATCTTAGCCCCCACATGCAAAGGGCATCACAAGACCTCAAGCCTGTACAGCTGTCCCCGAAGTATGTTGTATTTCCGCCCTCTATTCTGAATCCCCTCTTGGTGGGTGGCTAGATAAAGCACTAATTTAACCCCTCTCAAGAATTTTGCAAAAGCTCACTTTACTTTGCCCTCCCCACACCGTGAGGATAAAAATCCCCATACAGGGCCAGAAGAAAGCCACACCAAGTCCACTCCCGGGAAAGGCTTGTGCCACACAATCTCATTCTACCTGGAAACAAGGACACTCTCAATTGGAGAAATATAATAAAACTCTCAGGGCAGATCACCTAAAAAATGATCAAATCAGTGGAATTTATAGAGCAAGAGCAAGCAGAAGGTAAATGAAATGACCATAGTCACCTCTGGGTCTACAAAAATGGCTGAGGCAGTCCTCAAGAAAAGCAAGCATTTGAAGAAATGGGTAATCAACTTGGAAGGGGCAACAGAGCCAGGATACCCATACCCCCGAAGCCACTTAAAAATGCCCTGGACGACAATGCTCTGCAGCCCACTGCTCCCCATTCAGTACTATAGGGTGCCAAGGGGCTCTCCCCTACGAAAGTCTCCAATGCTATAAGGTGTGTCTGACCCACACACCACATACTCGAACAGAGGGAAGGCAGTAAGAGAGACAATTGGGGGTGGGTAGCTCAAACCCTTAACCAGCAGCTATCAACTATTGGAATATCCATGGACTGAAGGCCAAGTTGGAAGATACTGATACTGTAAGCTACCTCCATAGCTTCCTAGTAATTGCCTTCCAAGAAACCTGGGCTCCGGAACCAATCCCTATACCGGGCTACTTGCATGCCATCCTACCCAACTCCAAGGAAGGCAAATTCAGACGTGGCAAAGGCGGCCTTGGGGTGTAACTGTCTACTGCCCTTAAGGCCAGCTGTAAGGTGCTTTTATCTGGTGACAATACATTTCTCACATGCCCCTGACCTTTGTCCACAGAAGGAAAGAGCAGGGGTTAATCTTACACAACATTTATATGCTCTCAAGGTGGAACAATCATGTGGGCGATGGATAAACTACTTGTGGACATCATCACCCAACTTGCCAGTTCATACCCGCTCCTTCCACTCAAAGTAATGGGGGTTTTTAATATGAACCTACTCAGTTGGTTTGAAACCAAGGAGGTTATTGAGGCCCAGGAACATCAGTGGTTCATCCCCAAACAATGGCAGATCAAAGTAGTAAGAAGGAGCTCAATAGGACCATGCTTACTGGGATTTTTAGAGCACCTGGGCCTCAGAGCCCTAAACTGTTGGTTCAGGGAAGACATTCCACCATCTTTGTCATTTCATGCTACAAATGGTGATTCACTAATAGACTTCACCTATGTTTCGCAGCCAGTCCTGCAAATGGTACTCTCTTTTAAATTAGGTCTAATGACTGAAAGCGAACACCTACCACAGGAAGTGGTCTTTACCCTTACCCCCATAGCGAGCAAGGGCACTGCCGAACCTGCAGGCTCTGAATACCTGTGCCAAATGGACATTCGCCTCCCTAGGCACTCTGGCCCTGGAATCAGCCAATCATCTACAATCCTCCCTAAGAATTGAAGGGTCAACCAGAGACAAATGGGAAGCATTCATCCATTTGTGCACTCAGCAATTTGCCAGGAATGTTGAAACTCTTTGGGGAAATTTAAGCACAACCCTTTTGGCAACAAAGAAGCTGTTAACCTCTCGCGTATTGAAGCAACTAAAGAGGAAGGTCAACCAAGCGCTTCAGCTTATCTGTCGTTCCCCAGAAAAAGAATATTATCTTACTAACCTCAGACAAACAAAACTGAACCTGAAGCAGCTCGCATGGGGAATGGGGTAAAATATAGAGGAATTCTGGGCCAAACTTGTCTAGTGCACCAAACATAAAAACACTAGCAAGATTTAGAACACTGTAAGCTCCCTAAATAACCCACATGGCCCTAAATTAGAAGCATACATCTCGGAGGCCGACTGGGCGTCTTTTCTAAAGGTTTTCTTTAACCAAAATGAAACTGCAGATGACATCGAACTCCCCAGAGCCTCAGTTTGGGTTAGCCAATTTGATGAATTAGACCCCCATAAAATCAGGAGTGTGGTTAGTGACTACGACGTCACCCCAGAAGCAATTCAATGGCTAACAGTCAAAGGGAGGAAGACAGGTGCCCTTGGCCCAAAAGGGGTCCGACAGGCCATCAACAAATCATACCCGCACAAGTTGGCAGAAGCTATGGCTCCTCTTTTTAACTCTGCTCTGGCTAGTGAATCGATCCCGGAATCCTGGAGAGTATTTATAATTTCTCCAATCCACAAAAGTGGGGATAAATTGGACCTCAGGAATTACTGGCTGATAGCACTGATTGACAACAAAGCAAAATATTTTGCTGGGGTACTTCTTGAACATCTCATTGAATGGGACTGTCGAAAATCAATAATCCCCCCAAACCAAACCGGGTTCACTAGTATTACAGGCACAGAAACCAACATAATGGCCTTATCACTTGTACTCAAGTCCTCAAAGGCTGCAAACCTTCCACTATACCTTTGCTTCATCAGTTTCAAAGACGCATTTGATAGCATCAACCGAAGGGCATTCTGGGGGAAACTCAACAGTTGGCAAATCCCACCACCACTCCTGAAAGCCATTGAGAACCTGTGCACTTGAACGTGGGTCAGGATCAAACTGGGGAATGGATTAAACCTCTACAGGAGAATTCCAATGACTAGAGGCCTAAAACAGGGGTGCGTCCTTGCCCCAACCATATTTAATCTTTTTATGGCCGACTATTTAACAGCGTTATCTTCCATCAACTCCCATGCACCACCTTCAATATGCTGATGACGTCGTATTACTTAGCAGAACCAGGGTAAAGATGAGACACCTTCTGAATGCCACTGAAGATTATTTCCTTAAGAACAGGTTGCAAATAAACCACAAAAAGACCAAAATTATTATATCAGATAAGTGATCCCTAAAGGGGGTAGCATACTAGGGTTTAGATGGGAAGAAACGGCTACCTATAAATACCTGGGTCTCCTGTTCGACTGTCACAGCTCTTTTTTCAAACACAAAAGAGAAATAACACAGAAAGGGACTGCCCTGTCTCTGGGGCTTTGAAAGCTCTCTACCAAATTAAATAAGTATACTCTTAGCTCACTGCTAGAAATAGTCAAAGCTATGGTGGTTCCAACTCTGGCATATGGGAGTGTCTCCCTCTGTGGCAGAGACTCTTTTGTCTTGGATGACACCATAGTGAGCAAATACAGGCAACTGTTTAAACTTCCACAACACACCTCACCGGTGCAGATTAGGCTGAAGTTTGGCCTACCCAAACAGTCTCTTGCCAGGTGTGCATCCTTCATCAACTTTTGTCATAAAATGAGAGACATGGCTGGGAATACCATAAACTGTTATATATGGGAGGAAATAGCAATTAAGCCATGCTCCCCAAAAATACCCGAACGCCTCTATGGAGAGTCTATGGTCAGCGGTGCCCAATCATAAGTTATTTAAATCACTAACAAAAAAAGCCACAAAGCACTTGTCCATATAGAAGACAAGATAATCTTCGAGAAAAGGCACCACACTTGTCTAGTCTTAAACAGCTACAAGGCTTTAGCCCCTCAGACATACCTGGAAGAAGATCTAACATACAGTACATAGAGGAAATACTTACTCTATCGTCGGGGTCCTACCGGTGGGGAAACACAAGAGCCCATGGCTTTGGCCTGTAAAGGATGGGGGCATGTTGGCTCTGTGGGCTTTCACCTGAAACTGTGTCTCAAATGCTCAGTTTTTGCAACATTACTCTGAAGGATTCCTGCAGACCACTGCACCCATTATGGGTACAACTGGGATTCCCCATGTGCAGGCATACAGTCCTAAGCAGTCTTAACTTGGCTAACCAAATACTGATCGCCCAAATGGTGAGGGATTGGAGTGTGCTGGAGTGTGCTCTGACTGGCATAACCACTTAAGAGCCCAAAACACAGGCCTCTGCTCTCTGCCTGGGTGCACAATACAACAAAGGTTTTGAAGTATCTCTGTGGCTTTACAAAACAGAACTGAGTGATACTTAAAACTCAAGCACAGCCAATGGCTTATTGCTTTTTTTAGTACTTTGGCACTTAGGCACACCCACACTTTAGGATCCGAGGGACCGCCTGGTAATACTCTTTACTTTAATAGTGATTTGTATGTTAGTCATGGTTTTCAAGCACTGTGGCAGGTAGCACACCCTACATTTTAGGAACCGAAGGACTGCTTGTTGGCAACATTTTTCATTTTGAAATGAGAGTCATATATGGATTTTAGTGTAATGGTTTTAATTAACTGAGCACTTTAATAAACATACTTACTTACTTACTTACTTACCATTTCTAAATAGAATTCACATGTGCCAAGTATGAGGTCTCAGAATGGTGAGTTGATACATAACTCACGTCACAAAGACAGGTAAGATACATACCATATATTAAGTCATTAAATCCCATAGTGGAGTATGTCATGGCTCATAACATGCAGCCAATGTAAGTGCATGTGTCTCACTACACATCCTAGTGTCTGTCCAACGATGTCAGATATAAATGTTGTCTTGCTGCACATAAGCTCTCAGCACATTCATGTGATGAATGTGCACATGCATGCTCTACATCTTACCTGACCAGGTATCCTGTGATTTACGTAGCTATTCCTGGACAAAGTGTTATTCTGATTCATATAAATAATGAAGAATAGCAAGTACAACTTAATCTGAAGGTTCAGTGGGCAATGGTATGTTGGCTTCCAATGCTGTGCACACATGCCTCTGATCAAATTCACCTTGGCAGGACAGGACAAAGGTATGTTAATGTGCCTACTAAGGAGTATGCTACATTACATAACATGAGGGTGGGCCTTCAAATGCCTTGCTATGTGTGGATTGGTGACAAATGTGTTTGACACACTTAGGGGATTATTGTAAACGTTTTCTGTCATGCTAGGATTTCAAAATTTGGCACAGGCCTGTGACACACACAGCAGTGCCATTTTTAATTCCACATGTTAAAACACCATGCCTGTCTATCCATGGTCTACCAAAAATAGGCCACCTAATTCATGATCTTATTGTTGTGTAATTCATCCACTCCTGTGTGGACTTGCTAAACAAGTCGGTCAGAGAATTCAATGTCATCAACTATATTGCACCTGAACATCTGACATCCATTTGGAAGTGTTACAATCACCTACCATGTTCACATAAGAACACACTACTACATGTTTTCACAGACTATCCCGTTTTGGTCATTGCTCCTCTCTCAGGCCACCTATCATGTTGTCCATCAGATATTGGCTACATATTCACTTTGACAATAGTCAGCTGCAACTGAACAAGCCAAAAAGTGAATGTGCCTTACAAATATAACATTCATATGATATATGCTTACTTTGGGCTATATTTCCAATGATTTGCCTCAGGCCAGCCTCACTAGCCATCTTGCTGAGTTGTCCTGTGTCAAAACAAAAGGGCAGGAATGTGCCATTTCTACAAGACAATGCACATTCCTGTGCTTGTCCCCTGTGTCAGTGCACAAATTCCTGCCATGCCCCAACACATGCACCCTTGCACAATTTTGCATCCCAGGGAGGCATATGCTTTTGACGCATATCCAGGTTCACAAAACCTTATATATCTGCGAATGAATCAAAGTTCATGGGTGTTGCGTATGAACACCCATGCATCACTCATGGAAATGCCTCCCTGATGCATGCTGTGCACTGGATTGCCTTACTCCATATCTACCAGGCCATGTAAAGCCATATAAACTGGCTTAGCATGGCCTTTTAGATATAGCTCTGCAACCTGCACCTCTGGTACATCACAAAAAGTGATACTCTAGAGGCACAGGCCACTAGTAAATATGGGCCCTTGTGTCCGGGACGCACATTGAAACTGGCATTGCACAGAGCATCCTACATCACACACAGTCCTTGCACTACACAATAACTGTTCAGGATGACATTCACTGACAATATCTGTGGCCTTGAAGCTTTCAATCTCTCCAACTGTGTATGTCTCAGGTCCACCTACAAGACAGAACATGAAACATTGCACTGTAGTTGGTGAATACAAACACTGTTGTCATGTCAAAGACAGTACATCTGAAAATCAATTTGCTATGTAAGTTTTCAGTTTGCAGTTATTCCAAATGCACTGTGCACATGCATGCGCTGAACAAATTGGTAAGTCAGATTGAAGTAGCCACATATTAGATGTGCTTTAACATGCATCTGTGGGCCAGTTTGGGTACCAGTCAAAATACCTTACTAGTCCAGAATGTTCCAAGGGTAGCTGCCCTTCATGGTTCTGTGCACCTAAATATATCACATATGACACTCTGCAAGGTAATACAATCCATGTGTCTTTCTCATATCTTTACATGTCTAAAACTCAGCTTTACACATCACACAGTGGCCATTTGTGTTCTCTAACAAAGCTGACATCAGTACCTGTCAGTGTAGTATAGTGCCTGGGATTTTCCATTTATGTCATGTGCACCTCAAAGGATGATGTATTCAAAATGCAATAACAACATGCATTATATTCTTTTGGGTGTGTCTAATATAGCCTGTCATACAATGTGACAACCTTACATGTTAGTAGGGTCCCCTCTAACAGACATCTGGACTCATTTACAAGAGGCATGATCAACAGGAGTGTTAATTATGAGAAGCACTCCAGTGGCTCAGTCCTCTCAGTCATGTCAATGAGGCAATGCCATGCTACTCTACATGTGTTGGCATGCAATCAGAGGCAAGGCTGTGCAAAGCACAGTGGAACATGTGTGTACATGAGGAAGTCATACCTTTAACATTGCAATTGCTGACCCACACAACAGATATGTTTTTCTACACCTTCTAACGTTTCACTAACAATGGAGAGCAGATAATGCCTCATCACTGGCTTCCATATCAGTGTAGGCATTACTAGGAGGAGCATCAACATCTATTTAATTTTTTTGCAGTACTGTATGTGTGCTGCAGTATAATGCACACATTACAAAAGTCAAGCAAATCTTTGAATGTCTTTGTAAAGGAAGGTGTCCCTTCCTCTCCAAATACATTATTTTCAAAATGCTGACATGCTTATACCATGGTGCAAGGATAGCTGGGGTTGTACATGTCAAACCATTGTGCACCATTGCATGGGAAATTATCAGAAATTTTTCCTAGGTGATAGATATGGCGGCATCCTACATATTTATTTTTACACAAGGTAGCAGAGCAAGATTTCTTGCAGTGTGCCTCTGTGCAAACAAATAGGGTATGTGTCCCCTATAGTTTAGTGGGGGCATGGATCTTTCGTACACACATATGTTTAACACTTAGGGCCATTATTAAAGGTGTCTTGCACTCCCCTTGTATCATTTTATTGACAGCGTTGGCTGCAGGCCCATATCTACAAGGTCTTTCAAAGCCACTTTGTGCTGTTTTTCATGACTTGGAAACATGGAGTAAGAAAAAGCAGCGCAATTTGCTGCCTTGCCTCACTACGCATGAAAGAGTCAATTCATGGGTGTTGCAGTGGGTGTTCCCATAGAACAATCATGTATTTTGATGCATTCCCACATTTACAAGGTTTTTAAAACCTGGGTATGCCTCAAAAGCCTGCGCCTTTCCTGGGAGGCATAAGGGAGGTACTACTGGGAGAAATACCCATAATTTGTCCAACGTTTATAACTTTTGTCCATGTGTGCTGCATGCTGAAGCACACATAGGAAGTGGAAAATACATTTTGGGATTGTTTATGTGCATGACGGTGTCCCTTCCTGCACAAACACAATCATCCCCGCAACACAGACAGGCTTGCACCATGGTGCAAAGATGCCTGTGTTGACGTATGACAGCCCATTGTTCACCCGTGCAAGGGAGAATGACACAAATGCTCCATATTTGTTAGATATGGGGCAATCCTGTCTTTTAAATTTTGACAAAGGGTAGTGTAGCAAGAAGGCTTGTGGTGTTGCCCTGCATCAAATGGTATGTAAATATGGCCCTTAAAGTATGAACCAAAAAAATGTTTAGGCAATAGATTACGCAGGTAAGTTATCACATAATATGTGTACTTACCAGCTTCTTCACCAACTTCGAAGGCAATATAGTGCATCAGGTCATGCTCACAGCTCGTCGCATCTGCCCAGCGATGCTTCAGTTGGTGGACCATCCGCTCAATCTCAAACATTCCTTGCATGTGTTTCTGCACCTTTGCCCAATGGTTCTTCGGATCCCGTGCGGAGTAGCCCTGTATTACCCTTTCACCACTTGCCATCATGTTTGGCAGGTAATGGGACACAAGCCACAGGAAACCTCCAAACTCCTGGGCATTCATGTTTCTTGCCCTTCCCTTAGCAGACACTGCCCTCCCCCAAAAATATATGACCCCAAAAAGCCCCCCCAACTACTCCTAGCTACAATTAAACCCCAGAAGACAGGCACTTAAGAATACAAAACACAAAACAATCTGAAACACAATTACAGTACACAAGATAAAACTACAGGGACCGTACAGGGACAGCACACACACCAACAATTTCTAAAAAAAACACCAACACACTCTCCAGCACAGGCAAACAGAACCTCCAACACGCCCAGACAGAAAGACTGCGAAGTGCAACTAACTACTCACTTCCTTGTTTGCAGTATACCTGAGCCATTGCATCATTTCCTGGGTGGATGTGTCATGTTTTCAAATTTGCATTATGCACTGGCTACAAAAACTCACACATTAAGCAAATATGTGTTTTTTTTAAAACAATGGAGCAAATCTGTGCTTTAGTGTGTATTGTGCAATGCATGTAAAGATGTTCATAGATAAGTGTGTTGCATTAGAAGATTGTAGAGGATATGTTTGGTGTATATGAATGTGTGGCATGTGTATGTTGTGTGGCATATGTACAATCTTTTGATGGAGGGTGGTGCCGCAATCCTTCTTGGTGCACTGCCCTGTGTAAAGAAAAGGGCAGGAATGCACCGTAGCTACAAGATAATGCACATTCCTGTCCTTTTCCACTGCACAGATGCACAATGGGCTGCGATGCGCCAACACAGGCACCTTTGCATTATTGTTCAATGGGTGTCTGCCTTTAAGGGATGATTGTTTTTAAGCAGGAATGGATGCCTTCCAGCACAGCAACAATCATGGGAGCCTTTATACTCCTTGTATGTGTGCTGTAGAATGCAGCACACATAGGAAAATTATAACTTTTGGAGAAATTGAGGTATTTCTCCACATTGTGCCTCCCTTATGCCTCCCATGGCGAGACAGAGACTTTTTATGCATTCCCTGGGTTACAAAACCGTGTACATCTGGGGATGCACCACAATCCTTTGGGTGTTGCTTGGAAAAAAACTACTGCAAAGCTCATGGCTCTTTTCCCAGGAAGGTGACTGCGTTGCCTTTCACCATATGTGCGAGGTCATGAAAAGGCATGCAACAGCCAATGCATGGGATCTGTTATGTCGAGGGTGTGTGTATGGCACTGACAAGGAATTACCTATGTGACAAGACCTGCTCTGGTCATGGGTAGGCAGGATAGAAATAATGCAAAGGACACGTAATGGCCGTAAATAAGTCCCAACAAAACATCAACAACTTGTGGTATAGGACAGATGAAAGTCTGAGGTAGAAAAACAGAAAAACACTGCATCATAGAGCTCATTAAACAGTCAGTCAATATAGAACAAAATCTTTCAATTTTGTTGATACCATTAGATGGGGCCCGAGGGGGTACGTCAAGACTCTTGTGTAGAGTCCTCTAGTGCTGCACTCAGTATGGAAACCTTTGTCTGTAGGATTAAGCATCTGCTCAGCAGGTGTCAGAGACTCCTATCCTTGCTCTGGTGTATCTGCCCCTGTGGTAAAATTCTGTGCCAAACATGTGATTCATTATGACATTTCCTCTGGAATTTTGACTTCCGGATCAAGATCATCATCATCATTAGATGAGTGACCGTTCTCCTCAGAGAGACTACTTGCAGGCTTGTAGCGTATGAAAAATACAATATTTCTGTTGACTGTCTCTTTGCCCCGGGTACAGTGAACATAGATTTTTGCCGTCTGGTTACTTTCTACGGAAAGGTTCAAACAGAAGATGGAGCTTACTTCCCGGGTGTTGATCTTTGATGAGAACCATGTCACCCACTTGCAGGTGTCGGTGGTGTGCTTTTTGCTTGGAACACATCTTGGTGGTCATTACAACCCTGGCGGACGGTGTTAAAGGTGCGGTAATACCGCAAACAGCCCGGGGGACAAAAAAAGGGAATTATGACCCTGGCGGAAACCGCCAACAAAGACAGCCACTTTAACACACCACCCGCCATGGCGGTACAGACAAGCAGCGCGGCGCTCACCGCCAACAGACAGACGGAAGACAATGTACTACCCATAGTATCACAACCCGCCAATCCGCCACCTTTTCCGGGGCGGATTCACCGTGGATAAAAACACGGCGGAAACAGTTTCTGCAATGGGAAAACGCTCACCTGAACACATCCCACGAGGAAGGAGGACACCATGGAGCCGGAATTACAAATCCTACCGGCCCTTCTCTTCCTACTCATCTACGAAGACCAACGCCGGCGCCGGCAAAGACAATGGTGAGTACTGCACCTACGACATAGGGGAGGCAAAAGTCAGGGGGACACACACGCAACACCACCACCCCCACCCCCACCCCCACCCTCACCCACTACAACACACACACCAATGCATTTAGAAACATCACAGTAACAACCCACAACCCCCCCGGAAGAGTGCAAAGACAAAACGAAATCAGTTCAAACATTGTAATGTATCAATATACATGTCTCAAATATATGCAGATATATTATAAAATCATTCCAAAGTATATACATTACGAGAAGTAGTGCAGATAAGCACATATCAATGTCCGTGCACCACTAGTCCAAAAATGCATGAGCGAGGCCCACACAAGATACCTGTCCACAAACGGAGAGAACACTGCCGGGGCATCAGAGAGAAATACAACAGGCACCTCAGGGGGAAGGGAAGGTGGGGCACCTCAGCCGGATGAGTGCAAAGCCAGATCCACGACGGGGCTCCATGCCCATTGATGTATCCTGGGGAGTGCAAAGCCACAGTCTCTCAAGTCTCTACAGTGGGTGGGTTGCTCACTGGACCATCCTGGGGAGTGCAAAGCCACAGTCTCTCAAGTCGCTACAGTGGGTGGTTTGCCCACTGCTGCATCCTGGGGAGTGCAAAGCCACAGTCTCTCAAGTCTCTACAGTGGGTGGCTTGCCCACTGCTGCATCCTGGGGAGTGCAAAGCCACAGTCTCTCAAGTCTCTACAGTGGGTGGGTTACCCACTGGACCATCCTGGGGAGTGCAAAGCCACAGTCTCTCAAGTAGATAACAGCCTCCACTGGTTCTGGAGGGGGACTGGTGCCCAGAGTGCTTCATCCTGTGAAGGACAGACAGAGTGGATGGATCTCTCCACAGGTTCTGGAGGGGGACTGGTGCCCAGACTGGATTAGTCTCCCTGTTACAGTTCCTGTCCCGTCACTGTCCAAGCTGCACATGGGATAACGATGCTTGATGTGGTGGCCTTTTCCTTCTTCAGCGGTGCATGCCCTGTTCAGCGGTGCTTGCCCTGTTCAGCGGTGCATGCCCTGTTTAGCGGTGCTTTGCCATGGCGGTCTCTGGACTGTTCAGCAGTGCCCTGCTATGGCGGTCTCTGGACTGTTCACCAGTGCTTTGCCATGGCAGTCTCTGGACTGTTCAGCGGTGCCCTGCCATGGTGGTGTCTGGACTGTTCAGCGGTGCTTTGCCATGGCGGTTCTGGACTGTTCAGCAGTGCTTTGCCATGGCGGTGTCTGGACTCTTCAGCGGTGCTTTGCCATGGCGGTCTCTGGACTGTTCAGTGGTGCTTTGCCATGGCGGTCTCTGGACTGTTCAGTGGTGCTTTGCCATGGCGGTTCTGGACTGTTCAGCTGTTCTTTGCCATGGCGGTGTCTGGACTCTTCAGCAGTGCTTTGCCATGGCGGTTCTGGACTGTTCAGCAGTGCTTTGCCATGGAGGTGTCTGGACTCTTCAGCGGTGCTTTGCCATGGTGGTTCTTGACTGTTCAGCGGTGCTTTGCCATGGCAGTCCCTGGACTGTTCAGCGGTGCTTTGCCGTGGCTGTCTCTGGACTGTTCAGCGGTGCTTTGCCATGGCGGTCTCTGGACTGTTCAGCGGTGCTTTGCCATGGTGGTTCTGGACTGTTCAGCGGTCCTTTGCCATGGCGGTGTCTGAACTCTTCAGCGGTGCTTTACCATGGCGGTTCTGGACTGTTCAGCGGTGCTTTGCCATGGCAGTTCTGGACTGTTCAGCGGTGCTTTGCTATGGCGGTCTCTGGACTGTTCAGCTGTGCTTTGCCATGGCGGTCTCTGTACTGTTCAGCGGTGCTTTGCCATGGCAGTTCTGGACTGTTCAACAGTGCTTTGCCATGGCGGTGTCTGGACTCTTCAGCGGTGCTTTGCCATGGTGGTCTCTGGACTGTTCAGCAGTGCTTTGCCATGGTGTTCTCTGGACTGGACATTGGTGTGTGGCATGACGTTCTCTGGACTGGGCATTGGTGTGTGGCATGACGGTCCCTCATTGCCCAGCGGGGCTGTGGCTGCCAGGGCCCTCCTGGGCAATGACTCTGGCGGTGGTCTCCTGACCAGTGACGATACTTGGGCCCTCCTGGGCACTGACTCCGGCGGTGGTCTCCTGACCAGTGACGATACTTGGGCCCTCCTGGGCACTGACTCCGGCAGTGGCGGTGGTCTCCTGACCAGTGACGACACTTGGGCCCTCCTGGTCACTGACTCCGGCGGTGGTCTCCTAACCAGTGACGATACTTGGGCCCTCCTGGGCACTGACTGCGGCGGTGGTCTCCTGACCAGTGACGATATTTGGGCCCTCCTGGGCACTGACTCCGGTGGTGGCGGTGGTCTCCTGACCAGTGACGACGGTGCTGGAGGTGGAGTCCCGGCCGCCGGGAAGGATGCCGCACTTCTCTGCCGTGATGCTCACACCAGGCTGTGCAGACTTCTTCTGGCCCTTCCCCACCTTTGGAGGAGTCACAGCTGACTCTGCAATTCCCCTGGGACCCCTGTGAGTTGTTTTTCCTCCAGGAGTCTTCACATGGCCCCGTCGGCCACTTTCCAACTTCAGAGCCTTTACAGGGGGTGGACTGGCAGTGCCTTGGCTCCGTGTCACACTGCTTGACCTGGTGGCCGGTGCACTCCACACACCTTGAACACGCACCACTGGTACTGGAGAATATTTGGCTGAGGCGCTACGACGGGACTGATGAATTGGAGGGGGGGTGGGGGCAAAAAGGTCAACTTGGCAGAGGGACAGTTTCTGACGTACACTGGGATGGGTAGCTGGAGGGGGTCTGGGAGTAGAGGAAGAGGAGGTGGTTGTAGGAGGTGTCACTTTAGGTGTTTTGGGTGCAGGTGCAGGTACTGGAGGCTGTCGTGAGGTGGATGGATGTAGGGTGTGTGGGTGCCCACGTTTGTGTACTTTGGGAGGGGGCGTCACAGACACACTGGGAGAGGACACAGGGGACGTGTAAATGGCAGTGGAGGTGGTGATTGCAGGTGAGCAGGGTGTGGTGCTGGGTGTTGTGGTGCAAGTCCTAGTGGCTGTAGATGTAGTGCATGCAGATGAGAGTGTAGACGACACTGGGAGGGAGGAGGGAGATGACGAGGAGGGGGACACAGTGGAGGCAGTGGATGTTGCTGTGTCTGTATGTGGGTGATGCTTGCGTGAGTGCCTGTGGGTTGTGTGGTGCCTCTGTTTGCCTGAGCTACTTTTGTGTGTTGAGGTGTGTGCATGCTGGTCTGATAGTGTGCTTGGGATAGGCTGGGGTACAGGGGATTGGGTCCGGGTGGAGGAAGTTGGAGGGGGGAGGCTAGACACAGGGACAATGGCTGCAATCAGTGCTGAGGCCAGAGATTGCAGGGTTCGCTGAAGGGCAGCCTGACCAGAATGAATGCCCTCCAGGAATGCATTACTGTGTTGCAACTCCCTTTCTACACCCTGGATGGCATTCACAATGGTAGACTGCCCAACAGTGAGTGACCTGAGGAGGTCAATGGCCTCCTCACTGAGAGCAGCAGGGGTGACTGGGGCAGGGCCTGAGGTGCCTGGGGCGAAGGTGATGCCCACCCTCCTGGGTGGGCGGGCACGGGGCGAACGCTGAGGGGCTGCTGGAAGGGCGGTGCTGGTAGGGGAGGTGGCAGCTGTACCTATAGATGTGGGGAGCACAGATGGTGCCGCCACCACAAGGGAGCTCCCATCGGCGGACGAGTCAGTGTCGCTGGTTGGTTTTCCGGTGCCCGACGTGAAGCACCCCTCGCCCTCCGTCCCACTGGTGCATTCTGAGTCCGTGGTGTGGCCCTCCATGGCCATGTGGGATGCAGCTCCCTCGTGCTCCGGTGCCACTGTACCTCCGCCTGATGATGCTGATGCACAAAAGAACAGGGATAGCACAAAAAGGGGGGGAGGGGGAGACAGAAGAAAGACAGGTTTAGTGCATGGCATACCGCTACCGTTGGCGGACAATACAGACACAGCAGCCCCCTGCACTACGCCGTGCTCCTGGCCTCTACCGATGCAATTTCTGGGATCTGGCCTACATGGCTATGGTGGACATCTGCACACATGGATGCTACAGGGGCATGTATACCTGTACTTGGCACTCTACTGCGGTGGGGTAGAGTGCCACATGGCCTGCATTACGGAGGGGCCTAGCCTACGTATTTCTGTCTGGCCTAGGTACACCCACAGCCCTCCTCCCTCAGCCAGCCCCTCCACTGCGCACCAAGTAACCAGAATGAGGTTGTACTCACCCCCTTGTGTCTGCTGTGATGCCCTCAAGCGCCCATCTAACTCAGGGTAGGCCACTGCCAGGATCCAGAACATCAGGGGGGTCATGGTGCGACGGGCACCCCTCCCACGTTGGGAGGCCATCCCCAGCTGAGCCTCGGCCGTCTTCTTGCTCCAGCGGCGAATGTCCTCCCATCTTTTCCGGCAGTGGGTGCCCCGTCTGTGGTGGACTCCCAGGGTCCGGACGTCCTTGGCGATGGCATGCCAAATGTCCTTCTTCTGGTGGGCGCTGACCTACATGACATGCACAAGGGAAGATGAGAAGTCATTATCAACTGCACCGTCAAAGTGAGTGTCGCCCCTCCCTACCCTAGCCATGTGGCACATTCATTCACATGCATTAATGTTCCCTGAACTCTGCCCCCTTCCCTCTTACAACCAGCCCGCTCCACCCAGGCATAGCCCATACAACATGCTACCTGTGTACTAACCTGTTGGTCTGGAGGACCGTAGAGTAGCATGTACTGGGGGAGGACCCCGTCTACTAGTTTCTCCAACTCCTGAGAAGTGAAGGCAGGGGCCCTTTCCCCAGACGCAGCAGCCATCATCGTTTCCAGACCGAGGTCACAGCAGCACTTGCAGTGTAGGTCCTCTCCTGTCGAAGATCAGGTATCGAGTGATTGATCAGATAGAAAATGGCGGTGACGTCCACGGCAGTGACGTCCGCGGCGGTGCGTATCATCACCAGCGGCGCACTTGTTCATTGGCTCCTGGGACCCATAGGGTCCAATGTTAACCAATGCAGCATTGCACCGCGGTCTACGACCGCCTACCGCGACGGTGTGCAACGGCAACGCAGTTACCCCACAATCCCATTGTCCCAGTTTAGAGGTCAGGCAGCCGCCATTTCAGGGGCCCACATGGCTTCATTTACTTCTGTGTCACACATAGCTAGGCCTACACTCAACACACAAACAGGAAGGGTTTTGTGTTTGGTGTTGTGTTCTGTGTAACTGTGGGTACATACCTGGAAAAATTTTGACTCTGTGGTCGCTGTTGTCCTTCCTAGTCACCGTCATTTGGGACAATTGAGAAGATGGCGGAATCCTCCGGTGTACCGACCACTGGTGGACCTGTTGACAATGGGGGAGCGACATTTAATCGTCACCTACAGGTTTGACCGTGCCACTATACAGGAACTATGTACCCAGTTGGAGCCAGACCTGATGTCACCAATCCGCCATCCCACTGGAATCCCCCCTGACGTGCAGGTGCTGTCAGTGCTCCATTTCCTTGCAAGTGGCTCTTTTCAGACAACAGTGGCCATGGCATCAGGGATGTCCCAGCCTATGTTTTCCAATGTGCTGTCCAGAGTGTTGTCTGCCCTGCTGAAACACGTAAGGAGATACATCATTTTCCCTGAGGTGGAAGATTTGGCTACAGTGAAAGGTGACTTCTATGCCCTTGGACATATCCCAAACATTATAGGTGCTATTGATGGCACCCATGTAGCTCTGGCCCCCCCCCACAGGAGTGAACAGGTGTACAGGAACCGGAAGAGTTATCATTCCATGAATGTACAGATGGTATGTTTGGGAGACCAGTACTTCTCCCAGGTAAATGCTATGTTTCCTGGCTCAGTGCATGACGCCTACATCCTGCGGAATAGCAGCATCCCTGATATGATGGGTCAACTCCAGAGCCACCGTGTGTGGCTATTAGGAGACTCTGGTTACCCCAACCTGTCCTGGCTACTGACCCCAGTGAGGAATCCCAGGACCAGGGCAGAGAAATGCTACAATATGGCCCATGGATGGACTAGGAGGGTGATCGGACTAGGAGGGCGGACTAGGGCGGTGATCCTGAAGGCCAGGTTCAGGTGCCTCCATATGACAGGTGGTTCCCTATTCTACTCACCGAAGAAGGTGTGGCAGATCATCATCGCCTGCTCGATGCTTCACATTCTTGCTTTGCGACGCCAGGTGCCTTTTCTCCAGGAGGATGGTCCAGATGGCGGTGTTGTGGCAGATGTGGAGCCTGTGGACAGTGATGAGGAGGAAGCTGAGGAAGAAGACAACGACAACAGGGAGTCAGTCATACAGCAATATTTCCAGTGACACACAGGTGAGAAAAACCTTTTTTCACATTACGTTCACTTTCACACTTCTACCTCTATCCTGTCTGTTACTTAATAGCAGTATTTGGTCACTGAGTTGTCCCTTTCCATTACAGTTTCACAGGTGTGGTTACCAACGTGTGTCATCTGCTTGCATCCTTCGAGGACTAGTGATGTGTGGCATAGGTATGTTGGCTTTACAATAGTGTACGCATTTTGACACTGTCATTGAGTATACAAATTGTCCAACTCACAGACTGACTCCAGATTGTTTTGTGGTTCAAGGGTGTTTATTTAAGTGCTCAAAGATGGAGGGGGGTTGTAAAATGGTGATGGGGGACTGTGGAGGAATGTCCATGGCAGAGTCCAGTCTATTGATAACACAGGTGCACTGCCCATATGGGCATAGGAAGTGGAGCTGGGGCAGTTTCAGTATGGACAGGGTAAGAAAGTGGGACAGTGTGAGGACAATCAGGGTGGTCTCATTTCCTGGCAGGGGTCTTGCCATCTTGCTCTGTCCTGTTCCTGGATCTCAGGGACCGCTTGCGTGGTGGTTGTCCGTCTGCAGGGGGTGGGGTGCTGGTGTGGTGGTCCTGTGGCGGGGTGTCCTGTCTACTAGCGCCGGCGGAGGTGGTGGGCAGTTCATCGTCCATGCTAGTGTCAGGGGCCCCTTGGAGTGCCACGGTGTCCCTCAAGGTCTGCTGTATGTCCTTCAGCACCCCTACGATGGTGCCCAAGGCGGAGCTGATGGTCCTGAGCTACTCCCTGAACCCCGAATACTGGTCGTCCTGCAGGCGCTGGGTCTCCTGAAACTTTACCAGGACCGTCGCCATCGTCTCCTGGGAGTGGTGGTATGCTCCCATGATGGATGAGAGGGCCTCGTGGAGAGTGGGTTCCCTTGGCCTGTCCGCCCCCTGTAGCACAGCAGCCCTCCCAGTTCCCCTGTGTTCCTGTGCCTCCATCCTCTGGACCATGTGCCCACTAGCACTGCCCCCAGGTCCCTGTTGTTGTTGGGGTGGTGGGTTATCCTGGGTTCCCTGTAGTGGTGGACACACAGCTGATTGACCTGTCCTGGGTACGGAGGTTTGGGCCCGCTGGGTGGGTAGTGTGCTGGTATTACCAGAGGGTGGAAGGTCAGTGTTGGGCTGTGCCTGTGCAAGGGGAACCGACTGTCCCAAGGCCCACGATGATCCGAGCTGGTCATCAGGATCCAGTAGGGCAGAGCTGCTATCGTTACTGTGGGCCTCTTCTGTGGGTGGAGTGGAGTTGTCTGGACCCTCTGGCGTGGTGACGGTCCTTCGTGATCCTGCAGGGGCATAAGAGCATGATTATTGCATGTGTGTGTGTCATGGTGTGCAATGGGTGGGTGTGCGTGTACCACAGTGCAAGCATTCCTGTGTGGGGGCTTGTGTGATGATGGTTAGGGGTTGTTATGGGTATGTGCAGTGAGCATGCTTTCGTGATGGGTGTCCATGCTTAGTTGTGTCATGCAGGGCTTGGTGTTGGGATGTGTGGTTTGTGTTCTTAGTACATCAGTGAGGAGTTTGGGTGATGGGGAGGGGGTGAGGGTGGGGGTGTGTGATATCATACAGGTAGGGTGGGGGATATGATAGTTAAGATTTTAATTACCAGTGTTTATTCCTTCACCGACTCCTCCGAGGCCCTCTGGATGCATGATGGTCAAGACTTGCTCCTCCCATGTTGTTAGTTGTGGGGGAGGAGGTGGTGGTCCGCCTCCAGTCCGCTGAACCGTGATGTTGTGCCTGGAGACCGCTGAACGCACCTTCCCCCGTAGGTCGTTCCATCTCTTCCTGATGTCCTCCCGATTTCTTGGATGCTGTCCCACAGCTTTGACCCTGTCGACTATTCTGCGCCATAGCTCCATCTTCCTGGCTATGGATGTGTGCTGCACCTGTGAGCCAAATAGCTGTGGCTCTACCCGTAGGATTTCCTCCACCATGACCCGGAGCTCCTCTTCGGAAAAGTGGGGGTGTCTTTTGCGTGACATGGGGTGGTGTGTGTGATGTGTGGGGTGGTGTCAGTGTTGATGTGTGTGGTGATGTGTAGTGGTGTGTGGTGTTTTGTGCATGGATGTTGTGTGGGTGATGGTGTTGTGTGCCTTTTTGTGGTTGGATTGTCTATTCTGTGCTGTCTCTCTGGCCTTCGTGACAAATTTTTGTTGATAGTGGTTTGTGGGTGATGTGGGTGTGTGTTTTATATTGAATTGGGTGTGTGGGAGTGGTGTGTGTATGTGTATCAGGTGTGTGTATTTGGAATTGTCCAATGTGGCGGTGTTTTGGAGATATGTGTGTATTTTGAGCGCAGCAGTGTGTAGCGCCAATGGAATACCGCGGTTGAAAGACCGCCGCGTGGATTCGTGGGTCGTAATAGCATGGGCATGTTTCTGTTGGCGTGGAGGTGGAGGTGGAGGTTTTGTATTCGCCAGTTTAACACTGACCTTTGGTGTGGCGGACTTGTGTGGATGTCTAGATTTCGGCGGATTCCGAGATGTGTGTCATAATAGCTGTGGTGGAATTCCGTGGCAGCGGCGGTGTATTAGCGGTCTTCTGCACAGCGTTAAGCGGCTTTTACCGCCAATGTTGTAATGACCCCCCTTGTCATTTTGGATCTTTCACTGTTGCAGGGAACCTGACACTTTTTCTCTGATGACTGACGGGACTTCCATGTGAGGGATGGTGTCCCCATTGCTTAATTGAGGCATAATGCACTGGGGCTGATTCCTGTGGTGGTGTGGGGAGTAAGTCTGTACTTAGAAATGTATACAGGGCACATTCCAAATTCTGCCCTTCCACCAATGCAATGCAAAGTCTTTTATTTAAAGTTCACATGAAGTGCTCCTCTTCTCCTTTCGCCTGAGGTCACCTAGGTGTGATTTTCTGGTGCCGGATGTTCCTCGGTTTCTTATATCCTGCAAACTCTTGGCTGGAGAATGGTGGTCCATTGTCTGTGTGGAGTTCTCGTACAGGACCATGGGTGGCCATAATATTTCTAGGTGGGGAATCGTCTGGATCGCCATTACCGATTCAATAAAGTCTACTTCTGGATACTTTGAGAAGTCATCAACTATGACTAGCATATGCTGGCCATCTTGGAGACAGCTAAAGTCTGCCCTAGCTTGATACCAGGGAAAAAGGCGGGATGGGCGTCTTAATGGTTGGTGCTGGTGACTCAGCGGGACTGGTTGCTTGGCACATGGAGCTTTGGCTGACAGTCTGTTCTATCAGATGGTCGAGGCCAGGAAACCTTCATTTTCACCTCAATCTGGACTTCATTTTCATGACTCCTTGATGTGGGGAGTGGCCAAAATCCACAACACATTATTGAAGTTTATTCTGGATCACTAGACATGGCCCTCACAGCAGGCATCCTTCCAGAGAAAAGAGCTATCTCATTGCTGACATGATGTAGGGATGCCAGAGTCTGTCCTGCCTCTGTGGTGTGATGGGAACAATTTCTGGTCACTTTGTCTCAGTTGGAGGATGTCAGCACTGTCATTGCCAGCTGCATGCACTCATTTTCCTTCATTTCTTCAATGATATCTGATAGAGAGATGGGTAATGGTTGCAGTCTTTCGACCACCAGCTTCACATATTCCTGTATCTTCTCTGCTTCTGATTCCACACCGACAGTGGCAGGTCTGGCATGGCTGGAGAGGTAAACTGTCAGGTTCTGAGTCCCTGGCCAATAGACCACAGAGAAGCAGCATTCGTGAAGTAGAAAGATCCATTTTTCAATCCTTGGAGGTTGGCTTGGAGGAGGACCCAGTGAAGAGAGGAATTAAGGGGTTCATGATCAGTATAAACCGTAAACGGGTCTTTCTAGAGGTAGAGATGAAAATATCAACACCCCCAGTGAAATGTGATGGCCTCTTTCTCAATATGGGAATACCATTGCCCCGTTTGAGTTAAGGCGTGACTGGCATGTGCTACCGGGGCCCATTCACTGTTGCCTTACTTTTGCAAGACCATAGCCCCAAGACCTGTGGGGACTAACATCCACAGATAGTTCCGATTTGAGGCATGGGTCAAAATAGACCAGAGTTGTGTTCTCTGAAAGTGTGTGTTTGGTTGCTTGGAATGCCTTATCTTGTGAGGGCCCCATCACCAGATAGCGTCGGATTTAGTCAGCTCATGAAGGTGGCAGTGAAAGAGGTGATGTTGGAGAAGAAACAATTGCAGTACGCCATTATATCCAGAAAACTCTGTACTCCAGTGACACTGGTTGTGACAAGTGCAGAGCAAATGTCCTGAAGATTGAGGACACCAAGAAGTCTGGCTCGCACCCCTCGGATTGTGTCCTGGAATACCTCAGCACCGTTTGAGACTCCGAAGCTGAGTCTCAGGACCACAGGAGTTGAAAAAGTGTGATTGCTCTTAATTTGTGTGCTAACATAATTTGGTGGTATCCTGCCCTGCAATCCACTTAAGAAAACCACTTGGAGCCACTCACTTTAGCCACTATGTGATATGGGCCTGCACTTTGGTCTGCTTGTGCGTCACATGATACACCAGTGACACATGGGACTTTCATATAAGCCCATAACCTATGCTGGACATTTCTCATTATTGACAAACCCACACAGCTTACAAGAGGTGCATCCTACATTAATCTTTGTAAACACATACATTTTGAACTAAGACCAGGGTTGAGCCAGGGTTGCATTTTCAAGGGGGCTTAACAGTAAAGTGTTTATAAGAAGCTATATTAAAGGACAAGTCCAATTTGCACTGGGCACGGCATTCCAATCTTTAATTTCTTGTGCAACCATGGATCCCCATGCAGGCTAAGCATTGACACTATGCAGTGAAGCTCAATACGTTTATGGCTTTCATGTGGTGTGATGGAGAGGTCATGAATACATCTTGAACACGTTATAGTAGTTCTGATGGGTCTCCTTGCCCAAATGCTAAGTAGGCAGACTGGTACCAACACAGGCACCCTTGCAGGATGGTACAATGGTTTTAATGTTGTTTGTACAAATGTTTATGTGTTGGAAGGGACCCCTTCATACACCAAAGATAACAAATGCCAGTTCTTAATTTTACCCATGTGTGTTGCGTAATAATGCACATATGTGAATAGTCAATGACAATGTCTCAGACATATTGTTCTCATGGTCACACCATCGTCAGAGATGTGTTGGTTAAAGTTACAATACCTGGCTTACAGGCCTTGTCTGATCAGTCATTGCCTGATAGACATGTGTGAATGCATGATGATGGCTGTGTTGTCCATGTGGATCGCATTTTGGAATTAATATTGACACATTGCAGCACTGGATGCAGATGAGTAATAATCTTCTTGACACACACACACAAGGAGTGTTAGTTTGTACCTTCTCTTGCTTGTGTGTTGAGTTTTGTTCAGTTGGCCAATGGATGAGTAAAAATAGTGGGGCAGTATTGATGCAGACTGGTAACTGATGGAGGCATCAATATAGACATTTCATGTCATTATGCTTTGAATATTGACAGACACAGCCCCACAGGAAACTACCTTTCATGAATGTAGTGGTGCACAGGACTCTCATTCATGCTGGTTGTGCACTGCAAAATTTGCCTGCATAGCTGGGCGTGACCTCATGGTCAGAGTCCATCATTGTGGTCAATGAGAAGGAATTACAGTATGCAATCAGTCACTTGTGGGCTGAGTTTCATGAAACCCACCTGGTTTTAAGGTATTGTGGACCCTCTGACCAAGCAACAAGAGTCTTTATAATTTTACCTGACTCATGGGGTCGGGTTATACAGTGGTGCTGCCTGTCCTGGGTGCTGAGCAGGACATGTGACCTTCAAGGGCCACCTTAGCAAAAGGAATATTGCAGGTCGAGTCCAGCAAAGACCTTTGTTTCTGAGCAGGGAGCTGGCCTCAAATTAGAAATCACCAGGCAGTGAAACTTTGAAAGACCTGGAGGACTTTGGGTGCAGAGATGCTCCTGGATGTCCAGAGTGATAAATGGGATCTGTGGGTGCTGGCTTTACCAGGGCTGCCAATGCAGGCTTAAAGGAGATGCATAGACTTGAAACCAGAGGCACTGAGGAGTGCGATTGGTCAGAGACAATTTTCCCTGGGTCTGGAGGGTCAAGTGGTATTCAGGCTGACCAAGAATAAAGCCTTGGTGTCGGCAAGTACAGCAGTTTGAAAAATGTACTTCCAGAGGACCAGGTAAAGGATTCATAAAGCTCAGCATCTATGAGTGTCTGAGCTTCAGTTCTCTGAATGCTCCTAACCAGTTACTTTTTAAAGGTCAAGCATTGGGGCCTGGTGGACAGTACTTCAGTTGTAGTGGAAAATGCAGTCTGCTCCCCGTCATTAGGGGAATAGTTCCTTTAGTCCTAGGAAGTCCTGATAAAGGTGTCCAGTTGTAGAGGTTTTACCTTTACTTTTGGAACCAATCTCTGATTCAGTGCAAGTCGAAGTCCAGTGGTTTGCAGAGTGGCTGCCAAAGTTGAAGGTATTGTGCCTCTACTTTGTGGTATCCTGTCTTGTCTTTGAGTTGGGTATCTTCTTGTTTCACAGCAGATCTGAGGTTCTAGTGTCAGGATTACCCTTAATTTCACATTTATGAGAGTTAATGGGAGTGAGGTCCAGTGGCCAATAGACATCTAGTCCTGCACCTAGCATGCCCCTGAGATGAATACATCCAGTGGGAATGTGTCACAGAACTACCCAGGACGCATTATTCTTAAGCCTTTTCAAGATGACAAAGGCCATCTTCCTCAGTCAAGTTGGCACACTCTAGTGGTGTGATCAGACTTAGAGGAGTGGCTACCTCCTGACTAGCTACATTTCCTACTTGGGGCAGGTAGTGGCTTTGTCCTCGAGTGGTGGACAAATTCCTTTGTCCAGCAGTGGCAGCACAGCCTTAAATGCTCAGCAACATGATGGGTCTAATCGCTAGCTATCCTGGCTGAGTGGAGGTGCAAACTCTTTCTTGCACAGGTCTTAATTCATACCTCTGTGAGTGGCATGCACTCCCAAGCGTGGGCTCAGAACTCTGTCTTGGTGGCAAAAACTTGGGGAAGCCCACCAAGACAGGATAAAGCTCGAAACTTAGTTGGCATCCTCTGAGGATGCCACCTGGGTAAATGCTTGGTAAACCTGGTAACAATAATTGTGTTCATGAATCAAATAGCATGGTGTGCCACACAAAACACAGGGAAATTTGTTTGGCACACCATGGAGCTGGACATCTGGGCTATGGTTGAGTGCCAGCCTGTGTTATCCTTTGGATGGGCAATCACTTACGGTACTATTATCTTTTAAATTCTGACACTGGGTCATACATGATTGCACAACTATATTCACATTCAGACAATGCACCCTGCCTCCTGGGCTTTAGGAGGCCTTCTTAAGAGGTGCCTGACCTGTGCTATGGTTAGTGAGGGGACTCTGCCTGCACCTGGTATAGGCAGAGTCAGATTTGAGCAGGAAAGCTGCTTGTGCAGACTGATATGGCAGCTCTGCTGGGTTTGCTTTTATTATGGTCCAGCAGGGTGGCACAATCGGTGCTGCAGGCCTAGCTACCCCTTTACCATTGCTGCCCTGGGTGCCACTAACACCATTTACTAGGGGACAACAGGGGTGTTAACATCCTTTCCAACATATTTACATGTGCCCTGTAACATGCAGCACAAATGGTACAAGCCAGGAAAACGAGCATGTAGGTTTTGTGCACATGAATGTACATAGGTGACTTGGATGGACGTTTACAAACCATTGGATCAAGGACAAACTATATTCTGCTACTCCATGTTTTCCTATTTTAATTCACTACTGCCAACTTGTATATCACTGTGTCTTGTCTGTGAAAACATCATTCAAGTCACAATGTTCACACACAACACAAAGTTGATCAAGGCAGCATGTTGATGTGCCTTGTTTTCCATGGTAGCTATATGCCCTGGATGATGCACACAGGATGATCTGACATGCTCTCATGGATATGTTTGTGATGTATGTTCCACCAGAGGTCCATGTTGGTATTTGCATACCAACAAGTTTATTGAGTCATATTGTTCAACCACAATATCATGTCAGGGTACACAGACATCTGCTATATGAGCCTGAGTCTGGATGGATATGTTTTTTTGTGCATAGTGCCATTATGCAATATTTTTCTTTACATGTCTTTTGCATCAGTTTTGTGCGGGCAAAGCCAACTTGGCTTGTGATAAAGGTGTCTGAGTTTTTCTAAGAAAGTATCCTTTTGTCTTTGGCTGTCACCATATGTTGAAAGATATCTTGTCCTCCGGTTGTGGGTATACATTGTAAATTGATGTTAGGTGTGCATTTATTGTCCCATTCTGCCACTCTGACCTAGAAGGCATCAGTACATGGTTCCATGAGTAGTATTAGCTTGCATTGTATCTTTTCTTCTGTGTAAGGGTTAAATGATTAGACTATTTGAGTTGTGTTTTGATTATCACACATGACATGCCGTCAGAGGAGTTGACCAATCTATTTTATTCTGTGTGCAACACGGGAACATTATATGTGACATCCATGCTTGGTCCATTTTCAGTATCCCATAATGTAGTTGATGTGGCAGCACTGGCAGTAAATAGTTGTTATTATGCTGCCATTTTTTCCTGTTTTCAAGTAATATGTGTGTTTTGATATGTCAGAATGTATTTTATATTCACCTAGACACATTGTTGAGGCATATGTCCACTGTATGGCTTGCATGGTGTCCATATGCACATACTAATAGCCATATTTCCAAGGGCCTTTGCGAATCAGAAACATCACTTTTAGTGACAGTCTGGTGACACACACTGCTGGCCCATAGTTACAAGGCCACTTAAAGCCACCTTGCATGGCTTGTCATGGCCTTGTAGATATGGCCTGAGTCAGCGCAGCATAAGTGCCTACATTGGCTCACCCTGCAAAAGGGAGATATTCTGTGGGTGTTACGGTGGGTGGGCATTTGACACATTCACAAATTCCTAAGATTTTGATCTCCTACAAATATGTATAAAGCATCTGCCTCCCCTGGTGAGGCATTAACCAGGCACAACTAGGAAAAATAGCTTTTCTGCATCACAACAATCACCCCGCAACACAACACCCTTGCAGCTCGTTGCAAGAGTATCTGTGTTGGCACATTGCAGCACATTGTGCACCAGCACAGGGGCCAATGGCAAAATGCACTATTTATCATAGATTGTGGCCCTGCCCTAGGTACACAGTCTGTAAATATGTTGCTACGTGCCTCAATTTACTCCATCAGACTATGAGTTTACTCTACTATCCTTACCAAGTATATGGCAGGACAAATGGGTGTCTGAACAAGATACACATAGTATTAGGAGAATAATTACCGTTAAGCCATTTTGTGATAGTGTTGAGTTGTCTGACATTATTTTTATTGATACTTACCAGATTTTCAAGCTCAGTCCTGACTCTGAGACATTACAGGAGAATTTTAGTGTTCTGAATTCTCAACAGAGCTGCATTATCCACAGCTCTTAATTGTATAATTGCTATTGAGTATGACTTAAGATTAGTAGTTTATGTGCTCTACAGTACCTTAGCACTAAAAATGCTTACACATTGCACATTGTGCAAAATACCATTTATATTGACCTGTACTTTCTTTTTCTTTGTGGCTTGATTTTTCTCAGGCCTCTGTGAAAAAATGATTTACAATCTGCTCTCTTCTACATGAACCAGCACATGGGGACACATTTGGCTGTTGGCCCTCTTCTTCCCCTTCTTCATTATCTGGGTCTTCCTGCTGAACATTGTCATCCTCCCAGGGCACATTGGTCCACACACAGATGTTATGCAGAATGCTGCAGACCATGATGCTTTTGCAGACCATCTGGAGAAAGTATAGCAATCTTTCTCCAGGCAAATTGAGGCATTGGAAACAAGATTTCAGGATCCCAAAAGTCCTCTAAACAATGGACCAGGTTCAGGGCATTGTTGTAGTTGTGCTGTGCCTATGCCTGGGGATGTTCATGAGGGGTCACGACCCATGGCTGCAGCGCATATCCTTTGTCAACTGTAAAGAAAGGAGGGGACAATAAGATGATGTTCATGATACGTGCTATGCCCAAAATTGCTTACATATTGCTTTATTTCCTAATGGACTAATCAGGCAATAATGGAGGTGTAATGACATTGACGGACATACAGTCACTTAAAAATTTTGTATGACTGTCACTGACCTACACATGCAAGTGTAGTGTCCTTGGTGTTACACTTACTATTTCTCTAAATTGTGAGTGCCAATGTCAAGCCGATGGCAAGTCTGCTCTCTTATGGATGTTAGTTTTGCAATAGAGCTGACACTTCTATCAAACTTTGATTTATTTTTTTATGTTTACATTTATGATGTCAAAAGGATGAAAATTTTACAAATGGTGATGATGTTGTCCCATTCATGCTAACATATTTAGATGTGGCAGTAGTACTCACTGTTATACATTAGCTACTGCTATGGAAGTTTTTACACATGGCAGTGCACTGTCTACTGTTTTGATATTACTAAACATGAGAGATTGTTTAGAGTTTCATGCTATGCAATGCAACTATGAGATACTCAACACTACCTGCCTCACTTATTGAGGAAAGTGTGGCTGATTTATGTTTTGCAAGATGCATTGTTGTGTGTTTACCGTTGGAACTTGGGGAGAATTGACAGCATTGCACCTAGGAATGCAATTTGTGGACATGAGGCCTTATTCATGAAGGTAAACTTAGACCTTTGGTCGAACGTTAGACCAAACGTCTAAGTTTGCGACTTTGGCAATTCACAAACGGCATTTACGAATAGTATCTTTAGCTCCTCACTCAGGGTGGAGATCCAACCAGAGTGTGGACCTAAAGATACTACTCATAAACGCCTTTTGTGAATTCCAAAATTCACAAACTTAGATGTTTGGTCTAAGTTTAGACCAAAGAGATAAGCTTACCTTTGTGAATCGGGCCCTTGGTGAATGCACGGCTGCCTGGTGTATGAAATAAACCTTGTGCAAAAGTGACTACCTTGATTCATACTGGGAAGACTTGTCTGACATTTAGATGTGGTGTTTGAATCACAGTATTAATCAGTCACAGGATGACAGGCAAGTCAATATGATGTAGGAGCTACTTTGTAAAGGAGCACATGAGCTGGCTATGATATATTTATTTTTCCTCATAATTTGTCCTCGGTATTAGATACCTAACTTGGCTCATGACCATGGAAGTTACATGTGGACACACAGATAGCAAAAATGGACGACCTTCCTTACACACAGTATTGTTACACATCATTTGAGATGTAGTTGCATTGCTGCATTGCATGTGGAAGCACACACAGGACATCATCTCCGAGTGGTGCCATAGTACAGCACAGGGAGTCACTTAATTGCACTGCCCTGCATTAACTGAAAAGATCATAAAAGTGTCATATCAGTGACATACAACACATTTGTATTTCTTCTGCATGCACATTATTACCGATTGGTGAATGGTGGGAACACATGCCCCCTTGCATCATGGTGGAGGTGTGTCTGCATTTTGGACTCACTTATTATGATTCCATAGAAAAACGTTCCTGCATATGGATAAACAAGGTAGGCTCATGACACTCTGTATGTGCGCTGCAGAATGCAGCACACACATGAAGAGTAACTTGAGATACAAATGTAAAAAGGTTGTACATTCTAGATCTCCTCTGGGGAGACTTATATATGGGGAGGTGGTGCAGATCACCATGTCCTAACACATCTAGAAATGTAACAGGCACACTCTGGGTTGTGTGGAAAAACTCAACATGGGGCCCATGTAACACATCCTTGCCGAAGAGTAAGGTAATGCAACACTTTGCAATATTTTGCATTTGCAGCGGTGTATCAAAACTTGAGGGGTGGCCCCCTGCAAAATAAATGAAGGGGGCCACCCTCTCAGGGCCGCTTTAGTGCTGGCGGTGCCTGGAGCAGCAGTCTTTTTTTAACCCCCCACCTCCTTCTACACAACTTCCCTCGGACCCACTCTCTAACAGTACCCCTTACCTCTACATAGTCCTTCTGTGACATACATTTCTATTTGTTTTGTGAAGAACTACTCATAGTTCACTTAAATTGATCTGTGTGGTACACTTTATTTGTAGAAGGCACATTGACCCTCTGTACTACTTTATGATGAATATGAACTGGCACTACAGTAAATTCAGAACTTTCACCAGTAGTACATTTATTACCAGAGTTAACCTGACATTTGTATTGTTGGTGGGAAAATGATGATGCACAGCCAAGATCAGTGCCTCTAAGCCCATTATTTAATTTTCAACACAGCTCCCCCACCAAAGACAGTGCACTGGTAGCGCAAACCCTGCCCCTGCGCTTGGACACAATCAGGGGCTATTAGGCCAGGAGCCCATGCATAGTGCCTGGCTAGCACAATCAAGCTTGGACCCCTTGCACTGCAGGGGCTGCAGGGGCTGCAGGGGCTATTGTTATACCACTGTGCCTTTGTTCATATATATGAGGCCATGCCAAGGCACACAAGGTGACTTTGCATGGCCTCATATTTATGATTGGAATACTGTGTCTCAGCAGAGCATAATGGAAATAGACACCCCAGCAGTACTGGCTTTTTGTACATGAGGGCCACAGTAGTTTTCAAACTCTGTACATGTGTGAGTTATAGGGCTATATTGCATATGCATCATGTGTCAGTTTGCAAGAATGAGGCACACACTTGCTACATATGCACTGACTTACTCATCCAAACCACATATGTCTAAATTGAGCACCATGATTTACTATCATGATTTTGGTAATGTGCTTGAGATGTACTTACCAACCAGTAGGTCTTTCCCACATGGCCTGTTCTAGAAGCGCTCATTGATGATGAGTGCCCAAAGGTGTAGGCATCGTGAGTGCTACCAGGGTACTTTGCCAGCACATTAATGAACATCCTGAGATGGTCTACGATACCCTGCACATTGATCGAATATATGTGCTTCTGATTGCAGTACAGCAGGTGGGATGTAGCTGCAGAAGGCAGCAGTTGTACATGTGTGCAATCCATTGCTTCCAACACATGTGGAAAACCAGCAACGGAGTAGAAGCCCTCTTGTTTTCCTGTTGTTTCTGCTGGGTGTCGCGAAACATAAAGTAATGTGGATTAGTCTGATGATGGCATCAAGGATGGAGGGGAGGAGCACAGAAAATGATGGCTGTGATATTCCTTCCACCCTGGCTGTGGTGTTTGGAATGAGCCAGATGCCAGCATGTGCAATACACCCATCGGTTTGGCTTGCAGAGGGATGGATGTTGTTGCACCTCTGTGATGTCTGCAGCCAGGGTGCAATCTGTTGCAGGATCTGAACAATGGACTCACTCTTGAGTCTGTAAACGGTGATGACCTCTTCTTCCCTAAGTTCAATGTAGATAATCGTTTGCCAGAAGATCCACTCCCTTCTCCTGCGCTGCCTCCGTGTTGGTGGAGGAAGTGGTGTCTGTCTCATATTGGTGATCCGAACTGGAATAGTAGTAACTCCATGGTCTGATTGAGCCAGCTAGAGTGATTTTTTCATGTTCGGCTTATGTCTATTGCCAATGCATAATTTTTATGCCTGGGTTTCCATGTGCAGGATATTTGACACATTTTGAAACGCTCCTCGTTTTCTTGCAATGAGTCACTTTCTAATGTTATTGTAAATATGGGTACATCAGTTCTGCATTGATTTTTAACTGGGAACACATACCTTGCATATGATTAACTTAACCTGCTGCAACAGGTTGTTGTGAAGGTTAAAAATGACGCACAGGGAAGAAAAGTGCTGCATTCCTACAAATGCATCACTTTGTAAATATGGAACAGTAACTGCGCCATCGCAGCGTCAAAATAAATGATGCAGCGACGGTGGAATCTCCTTGCAAATGTGGGCCTAAGAGTGGAAACGAAAGAAATAGTGTGAATTGGTGTAACATGTTAAAGCACGTCGCTCTCAGGGTCAGGTCTTATTGGAAGGACCATGAAGGTGAGGCCTACCACTGAGATCATGAGGGATAAGGGCCAAATCAGGATTAAAAATTGTGCAGGAAAACCTTCACCTTCAGTGCCTCATTTACAAGCCCCTTGTGCCACCGCTGCATCATTTGTTTGACTCAACAGTCGTGCTAGCAGTGCACTGCACTGCTTCAAATTTACAAACTGACGCATTGGCCCCAATGAATCAGTTTGTAAAGCCCTGCATCCAATTATACCTGCGCCTGGTGTAATGTATGCAGGCCCCAAGGGAAAAGCAATGCAGGCCTGACGTGGTGAAATTTATAACATTTCACTGTATCATTCTGAAACTTCACTGAATCAAAATTTGACTGCCTGCTCAGATAAGGCGTAAAATTGAAGCAGGGCTTTTTCCCATGAAAGACTCCTCGCATTGCAGGAGTTGCGTCAGTATAACAACGCTACTCCAGCAATGTTTGAGTTTAGCAACAACAGATGCGTAAAAATTGTGAAAATGTGCACCATGGAGCTCTGTATTGTAAATACAGTGCATCCATGGCCTCGTTAGGGGATGTGCGGGTAGCGCACAAAATCTGATGCGCACGAAATCTGATGTGCCGATATCGATGCGTCAGATTCTTGTAAATGAGGCCCTCAGTTTTTGTTTTATACTTAACACATTTCCATTGGTAAAGCCAGGAGGAATTTACCCCGAGAAAAATGCCTGGAATAAAGCCAAAACGATCAGAAATCGGTGTGCAGGCACCAATATTCACCAATTACCTTGTGGTTTTTCCAATTCCTGCTTTTCCTTTCCAGTAAGCAGCACAATCGTTCGAGCAGATTTACTTTTAGAATAAGGTGGTTTTGTAAGAGTGCTGAGAACATTGGCTGTGCAGCTGTTCATGCAACGGTAATGGGGGGGAAAGGAGGCGACATTTTCAGAATGCATTTCTCCAGAAAAAGCAATAACCGGTGACTGTTTGCAAGAAACTGACACGAGTTGGCATTTGTGTAATGGGAGGGAGTTAAGCATGAAATTGAACTGCAGTGTCACTGAAGAAATCACTAAATAGGATTTCACGCTGTAGCTTGTTGACAATCACGCTGGTTTGCAGAACCACAAATGTTCCACCTGCTACAAATCACTTATATTTCGCATTAGGGTGAACGCGTTTCTTTGTGTACCCACCCTGCTGATGTGTTCCACCGTCCGTATGCCAACTGGTAATAGAATCTGAAATTGCTAAGCATTGCTACTTGCTTGCCAGTATTTTGCTTCTAGCTGATCGTTTCAGTAAACTGTTGTTTTTTGTGCTCTGCTCTACTGGTGTCCATTTGCCTCACATAGGTATACTCCATCTCAGAATATATATGAATGCTTCCAGGAGCTTTTTCAACTGTGATAGTACGAAACATAATGAGCGTCAATGAATCACGTGAGAAGCACAACAAAATGTCACTTTCACTGGATCTGCACATCCTGTGAAATATTGAAACCTTGGAATATTCTATCTACACATCAGCGTTGCATGTATTTGATTTGATTATGATAAACATTGGAAAGCTAGTAGTTATCAGGTTATTGTGACAACCAAGTAAGGATGATGGTTGCATGTGAAGAATAAAGCGACACCTATTGGCTTTTCAAAGCTTGGTAAAAGTGATTTCTGTAGTGTGGTAATAGTGGTCCGAGTTATGGTAAGCATGTCAATTGTGCGAGTTATAGACTTGGATGCAAACCATAACGTGTGAATATTAGCGTTTTTTGGTCCTAATTAACTATTACCTCACTTGATGGGTGTTGTTTCCCTAAGGTTTTCCTTACCTTATGTCCAGGTGTTATAACCAAAGGTCACAATATCTTCACTTTACGATTTGGGCCCTGATTTCAGAAGGCCTAGCGCCTCCTCGCACCACAAAAGCATAATTTTTTTATTTTTATAATATTGCCCAAAGAGGTCGAATATGCCATGCCATATTTACAAAGTGGGGAAATGTATGCATTGCACCACTTTGTAACCCCTTGCATCACATCATGCCTGCGCCAGGCATCATATATGCAAGGGGAAGCGTTCCCCTATTATGGGGGGGGGGTGAAAACATGGCACAAAGAAATCTAAAAGATTGCTTTGCGACATTTGTTTCAGCATTTTTAATCCCTGCTCGGAGCAGGCGTTAAAAGAGGGCACACCATTGGTTACAATGGGCCCCTATGTACTGCTGAGGGTTAACGCCAAGATTTTCGCTCTAACCCTGAACAGTACATCAATAGCTTCCATAATTCTGATACTATTGCCCCCTACTCTCTGCGATGGTGAGCCATATTTTAAATACGGTGCACACATGATGGCAGTAGTGGGGTGCTAAGTATCGCAAGGAAAGTGGCTCTACACTGGGTGCAGCGCCACTTTTCTTAAATCTGCCTTTTTTTTTTTTTTAAACAGAGTCTCAATAGGGCCAGACTTGTTTTTTTCCACAGACTCTATTGTAGGGTTTGCAAACACTCGCTGACTTGTGAGTCATTTATGGGTCACCCGTATGTCCGTGGACCTTGAAAAATCCAGCACAGGCCCCTGAAGCTTGCCATTTGTCCATTGTCACTAAACATGTTCATCCGCGTGGTTTTTTGGTCCTTGTACATTGTTCAGATCCCTGGGGCCATACAGTGTCCTTGAATCCGCCACCATCAACATTTTTGTAGACATTTCTCAAGAGCATTTCTTTGAAGGGTACCTCCTTAAGCGGGGGAGGGGGGGGTTCAATCGTCTCCTTTCTTTTTTTTCAGGAAAGGAGATGCAGTCAGTCAAACAATCAATATACATCTGCATATATTCACTGAAATAGGTAAAACACCTGTTGATCTAGTAAAAACGTCTCAACTCACTGAAACTCGCCAATTATGATTTACAGCGCATAAAAATGACATCAAAGATGCCTTGTAGACGTCTCTTCTGACATCAAAAATACAACAAACTCCTGAACAAAGTTGTCTGAAGATGTTCTGGAGGAGTTGCAAGAACAGATTGATTCTTACTTTGCAACTTTAGGCTTTATGTACCGCAACGTCATCTCTTCGGAGACCTAAGTGAAAGAGCTCACAAACATTCTTCACCAGAAATAATGTAAGAATAGTTAAGCACACCTTTTTTAACCCTGTTGTACTTTCATCCCCTGTATAGGTCTACATGAAAAATGGCATTTCATACATGAGCTGGCTACGCCAGATGATTGCCAAACGTTGTGACATCTGTCCACGGGGGTCACAGAAATGATAACTTGTAATTTAAACTGCTTATATCTTGCTAAGCATCTTAAATATCATGAAAAGCGACAGGTTTTGCAGAACTAACAAGATGAATTGACCAAGAAGTATGACAAAGAAAAAAGCTAAAAAAACAAGAATAGTTTACATTTATCTATTGAAAATTGACACTGCATTTCTGTTTCTGACAATTATACTTTTTTAAATCTATGAAGTTCACTGAAAAAAACAACCACCTAGAAACTGAGTTATAATTCTGATTAGTTATTGTGCTGAAGAAAATGTAGTCGCCTTTTCATTTGGCCCGGTACCACCATGGCCTCCCTCCAATCCCAGAGTTACCCTCACACCGGTCCTGTCACACATTAGTCAGTAAGGCACACCTCTTGGGTTAGGAGTCGTAAACCCTGGACCGTATTTTATTTTTACAAACAACAACAATTTTTAAGTCAATCATCACTTCAAACATTTATATGCAGTTATCAATAATATTTACAGCTTAATTTACATGTGTAGATGTCTAGCCTTAACAGAGACACTAATACATAAGGATACTTACCTCAGGGGTCCCTTCCACCCATCAGATCTCCCCCAAAGGGTCAGTGCTAGCTTTGTACCCTCTGGTAAGGTGCAGGTGGTTGGCCCTTGGGACCAGATGCCAGCGATTGCTTGCAACCCCCAGTGCCCCTGGGTGTTGCCTGTAATTCCCTTCAAGCACCCCTTTAAGGGTCCCATGACATTGGTGTCATGCTCAGTTAAAAAAGGTAAGCCAAATTGTCCACAAATCATGATCATACCTCGCCACACGCCAGAATAGTAGACCTACTATCTGCTCCCCCCAGTAGTCACTCCCCTACTGAGGGCAGTACACCAACCAAGCCAACAATTTCTCGAAAAACAAGCAATTTCTTTACCAAGCAACCAATTTCTGAAACCGCCAATTCAAACAAGAGCTTCAGTCTAATATGAACCAAGTCATTACCACGGAGGTGCAGAATGATGATGGCGTGACACCTGGTGCAAGCAACCAACCGGCCCTCACCCCTAAGCAACCCCAAGAATGCCATGACTGAGGGTGCAACAGACCAATGAGATATCCCAGCCCACCCCAGGAGTTCTGAATAAGCACTAAAAGCCCCTTCGTAGGCCAGCCTGGTCCTGGGTGCTAAACTGGCTACCACTAGGTCCGGTCATTTTGGACCCCCAGCTGCCACAGATGCTCCAGGAAGGCCGTAGAAATTCTTCCGCTTCTGGATGGTGGAACCTGAAAACCTGCATCTTAAAATGGAACAAAGCATCATCAGCATTGTTCAACACACCAAGTACATGTTTAGCTCTAAAGAGGACATTCAATCACTAACACAGGAGCACAAATTCCTTCAGAACCCTCAGAATCATCTTGCATTTCCCAGCTTGCTGATAGATACACTCTACCACTGTCATGTTGTCAGACATGAAAAACCACTGACTGATCAGGAAATTGCTAAGGCCAAACAGGCAAAATCACAAGGATTGGGAGCGGCTCTAGAAAACTAATACTGGCCATAAACCTAGATTGCACCCCTTCCTTAGGCCAGTGTTTCACACCATGCCACCCCAAGGGTGGCCACAAAACCCTCACTGCCTGCTGCACACTTAAAGAGACCAACTTCCAGTGGGTCCTAGACTGCCCCAGCCACATGATGGTTCCATTAAAGTCACACAGAAATGACTCTCAAATCCCCATGTCCTGCTTGGCCTCATTGGAAAGCCTGGAGTGGTGATGTTTTACCTTTCGTCCAGACATGGCCTGAGCAATAGAACAGGAGAAGGGGCACCCCATGGGAATGATCTTTAAAGCGAAATTAAGTTGCCCCATCAGCCCTTGCAGCTAGTGGATTGTGACCTTCTTAGCTCTCAGGCATGCCTGCAAGGCCTGGGAAAAGGCATCAACCTTCTCCAACAGAAGCCTGGATACCTATGCCTCTGAATCTAACTCAATTCGAAGGCACTCAATTATGGTTGCTGGGCCTACAGTCTTGCCCCACGCCAGTAGGACCCCAAACTCCCCCATTCATTTCTGAAAGGTCTCCTAAGCCTCAGGATGTTGCCCAGAGCCAGGTAGGCCAAGAAGCAGGAAATCATCGAGGTAATGGAGCACCCAAGAGTGTTCTGACTTCTGTCTGAAAATCCATTGAAGAAACATGCTAAACTTCTCAAAATAGGAACAGAACAAGGTGCAACTCATCGTCATACACTTACGAAAGTAGTAGGAGAAACAAGGGAGATAGAAATCTTCTGGGAAGACAGGAAGCAACTGGAAAGCAGACTCCACATCAGACGTCATCATCACAGCCCCAGGCCCCAGTTCCAGCAGCATCTGAATTTCTTAATCAAGAGAAGCATACTTGACCCAGCATAAAGCCCCATCAATCACAGCATTTACAGAACTGCCCTTTGGAGCTGACAGGTTGTGGATTAATCTGAACTCCCCGGGTTCTTTTTTAGGGACTACCCCCAGGAGGGAACAAACAAGACCACCCATTGGAACTAGGTCAAAGGGGTCTGCCACATGACCAAGACTCATCTCTTTTAGGATTATTGTTTTGATCGTCCCCATTGATTGGGGTTATGCCCAGTCACAGTCCCCTGTGATCGCTGTCCGTCCTTTGCATCACCCAAGTGAGAGACTAGGTATTGCACTTTCTCCATAACATCACCGTAACCAATTCCAGCAAAGGTCCCCCCCACTAGAGAGGCAGAGAGCATTCCCACCTCCGACAGCCAAGTTAAAAAAGATGCCAAATTAGCCACCTGCTGAAGGTGTCCAGCTACATAGGTCACTCCTATCGCCATATCAGCTCCAACATTCTGCATAACACCACCAGCCGCTGGCAACACAATGACCATTGAGGTAGTACCCTACACAGCCACTTGGCCAGAACCACCCGCACCTGGGACAGAGGCCCTAGGCACAACACCCAAGGACGGGACTGGTGCATTCTCAGTAATGGGCTGCACCATCATCTGAGTAGGAGGATCCGGGGCCAGGGTCAGACCTACTGGCACCACCAACAAATGGCTAGAGAACTGATTCCCAAAAAGTCCTGGTCACTCGCAGCCGCCCCTTTAGATCTTTCTTACACCATCCCTGCCCATGGGCTCTCTTTCGTACTGAGGGTAATGCTTCCCTCGGAGGCATTCCTGCCCTCCTAGGCCTCTCCACCTGTTCCCTGGGGCCTCATATGGCTGTGATTTCAGTGATGCAATAGTGTGATCCATAGTATCCATCCACAGCATCAATGTTTCTAACAGTGTCTCAGTCTGGGATCACTGAGCACCATGTTGCCCACTTGCAGTCACCAGTCCTTGACCAGACAACTACCACCAAAGGCAACACTAGCAGAATGTCTTTTCCTGTAACCACCAACACAACCCTCTGTTCTGCTACAACAAGGTAACAGGAACACAGCAAGTAATAGTAATAACATTCAGGACGGCAGCTCACAGTAACCCTGCCCCCATCTCCAAGCAATTGGGGACTTTAAAAAAGGAAGAGGATTAATAAGGAAGCAATACCAACTACAACACCAACTAACTCAGGCCCACAAACACAGACCAGTGTGAATGCACAAACATAAAACAGGCAACTTCTCAGGCTAGTGTCTGCTTTCAACACCTCCTGGCTAAAATGCCCAATCATAGAATCAATGCTGTCACTGCCTACCAATGTTGTAAATCCTATATATAAAGCAACAGGCCCTCAAATTCCAGAGTCAAAAATCACCCCAAAATGTGCTCTAAAAAATTGTCAAAACACTTTTAACTCGACCTCCCTCACCTGCAGAGCCAGAGCTCCTGCCAAGCCGCCACCAAGTCAAAACTCGGGTGAAGTGAGCAGAGCTCAAAGACCTGCAGCCCTCAGCAAGGTGTGACTGGGCTGCTGAAGAGTTTTGTCCCTTGAGGTGCTGAGCGTGAAGCGGAGAGTGCCTGAAAAATCTGCAAAAAAGAAGAAAGAACACAAAACTTGATGTCCGAGCACAGGAGTTGTTGCACGGTCTCCTTCTTGCAGTCACCAAGTGGGAAAAAAGACGTGCTTGTGGGCCGTGACTTCATTTATGGGTGGGGTTGACGTACGCCTTGCAGATGAGCAAACCGGAAGCAGTTTAAGTGCTTCCGGGGGCCGAACTGATGTTTCACCCAATCTCCTTGAGGCATATTAGGAGGTCGGAGGCACATTGCACCCTCACCCAGGTGCGTTGCCCTCCATGGGACCGGCCATACGTGGGGGTGCCCGGTGCAGAGCCCCTCCTCTTTTTTGCAGCATTTAAATGCTTTTTATGCAAATCATTTACATTCTCATACATTGAGGATGTTCCAGAGCTATATTTTCCTTGGCTCTGTCTGTTCAAATTCATATCACACAGGGAATACTATGAACTTCCAAGACAATTACTTTACATCAGGTGAGATCATGGAAATTTTACAGCCAATGGATGTCATCAGTGATGTAGTTTAGCATGTAATGAGTGATGATATAAGCATAGTCATAAGCAGTGCAGGATGAGGGTGCCAGTTATAGTTGATTAAACTATAATTGCCAGAACTGTCAAATATTTGTGTTTTGGGGGGGTATAAATGTTAGATCTTACTTCATTTCTAACTTTTCTCACCTAACTATAACTTTATTTTAACCTTTTGCTTTATCCAGTGGATTATTAGGTTTTTTTTAGGTTAAGATAATATTACCATATCTAAATTTAATATTACTTAAATCTGTTTTTTCAAAACATTTCTGGCTTTTTTGATCATTTTTGAAATGTAACATTTGTAAAACTTCTTCAAGTGGTGTAAAGTCATGCACAGTGGGGTTGGGCACAAGGCCTGGCTTCTAGACCTTTCAACCAACCCAATGCAAGCATCCAAAATGATTTTTTCTGCAACTACCTTTTGTTGTGTGCACAGGAGATTAGATGTAGAGCCTTGCTTCGGAACAATTTGTTTTTGTATGTTGTTGTTTTTAAAGGTTGTTTTTATACTTTATAACCTTTTTTATTTTAAACTTTTAAAAACATTTTTGAAATAAATTGACAGTGTTCAACTACTATATTTTTTACTTTCTAAATATTATTTTTTTATAGAATGTAATATTTTTATTTCTTATTTTTTTCCCATGTCTTTGTGTGTGTTTTTTAAGGTCTTCCATATCATTAGAAAAAATAAAGGATTTGTCTCCCCATACACAACTTTGAGACAGGGTCTATACTATGTAGCAGAATGCTGCATATTGTCATCACCCTCTCGTTGCTTTGGTGCTGTACATGCTCCAGGGCAGTTGTCATTAAGACTCAAAGAACAGACTCCATTTTGTACAGGCCACAATCCATTTTTCACCTTAGTGTTGGCTTTTCTATCTTTGACCTAAATACTGCTTGTCCATATCTTTTAAAGAATCTGTGAAAGTGTCAAATCATCTTGACATCAATCTTGACAAAACACCTAATGCAACACTAGTCTAAGACACATTCCCTGTTATCTATATTTTAAGGTCAGGTTGCAAAACATAACATAAACAATGTAGTCTGAATTGATATGCTTTTATCATACTGGTTTAAACTGGTTCATCTTAAGACTGTCATGTTGATGCATACAGGTTATGTCCCTAATTTAATGGAAATCCCCCTACAATTCCCCATGTAAGGTAGAGACTGTTGGCCAAAGCTAAAAAAAAAACATGAACTGGCCTTTTAGGCAGAGAGGTCTTCACCCCTGATTATTCCACAAGATTCTGTCAGACATTCTGATAGAGACTGCTAGCATTCATTCCTGGACAGAGAGCTGATATCTAGAAAGTCCCAAGATGACAAAAGCTGAGCTCAGTTGATGCGCCTGTCATGATTTACCTTTCCCGTACTGCCTCTGTCGTATGTAGGTAGAGTACAGCTTTGGATCTTGTACGTCCTGGTCTGGTAAAGGCAAGGACGAGTGCTGCTGGCAAGATGAAAGCCCAAGCAGTCAGTGCCCTCCAGAAGGAGATTCAAAGGAAAAACCACCAGGGAAATAACATCCAGAAAGGAGCTTCAGAAAATCAAAGGCACAGTAGAATTCAGGACTCCAAGAACTGGAACATTAGGAAGCTGCAAGGAAAACCAAGCAGAAAACAACCCACAGCAGAAACAAACAGGAGCGAGGACCACAAAACCAGAGTGTTGCAATGCAAAGAAGAAAGAAACTCAAGCCCCTAATATACCAATAAAACAGGAAGTGAACAAGCCAGAAAAGGAAAAAAAGGCATATTAAGTTGGGAAAGTATCATAGGACAAAATAGGAGAAACACCATCTTGGAAAGGTACTAGCAAAAGGAAAGAGCTGTGCATGCTGGGATAGACAAGCATTCTGGGACCAAGATAGCACAGCCTCCATGACCAAAAAGGCAGACAGCCAACAGCCAAGAAAACAGATAAGTATTATATATGCGTCGTGGGGGCCATCCGTGATGCAAAGGTAGAACACCCTGCGACAACCCTGCAGTGCAAGATTTCGACACTACAGTGAACAAATGTTCCTCGGCAGGCCCGATGTGCTGAAAAGTGGAGTGCTGGCCTCCCCACAGGACGAGATTGGGGCACCGAGGGTGAATTATTGACCAGCAGCATAACAGTAGTTTTCCATTCCCCCCGGAGCCCCAGGCTTTGCAGGAAAAAGCTGAAAAAGGTTTTCAACAAGAAGGGGAGCATGAACAAAAGAAGCATCTTCCCAAGAACAGTCACTAAGAGGGTAACCCTTCCAATGTATCAGAAATTGAAGACGTTTCCAAAAAAAACGTGAATCACATATCTCTTGTACCTCATACTCAGGCTCATTATCCATCAACAGCGAAGGGGAACAAGCATGGTGTCTATGAAAAGGGTCAGAAACATATTGTTTCAGTTGTGAAACATGAAATACCGGGTGTATCTTCTATGTCCGAGGCAAATGCAGACGGAGGGGCACTGGATATGTATAATCTTAAATATATATAATATTGAGGTTTAAATTTGTGGAAAAATGAAAAAGCAAAAATTTCAATGAAAGACAGACCTAATCCTGAACCTGATACAAGGGAGAAGGACATTGTCAGTAGATTTCTTCATCAGTTGATTTGCAGCCAGAAAATTCGAACATAACGTTTTTTGGACACTACAAAGACAACAGGAAAAAGAGGTTAGTGCTGGAACAGAGGAAGACTCGATGTTGCCTATCCACATGTACAAATAAAGGAGTTGCCTTCGATGCATTATGCACCGCATTGTTTGTATGAAAACTCTGCCAAAGATAGATAGTAGGATCCGTCACTTTGATTTGATTTGAATCACAAAAACAACAGAGACACTGCTCAAGTCCCTGATTTGAACGTTCTGTCTGTCCATTCAATTGAGGATGGAACCTAGAAGATAAGGCTACCTGAATATGCGATAATTGGAAATGGAATGCAGCATTTCTTTTGCCACCCATAGGGAGCTCAGACAAATCTTACACAGGACTGCCACTGCAGCCCGAGTGAAATAACATCCATGCTATTTCATAGCCATTTTACACTGCACTTAAGTAACTTATAAGTCACCTATATGTCTAACCCTCACTTGGTGAAAGCTAGGTGCAAAGTTACTAAGTGTGAGGGCACTCAGGCACTAGCTAAGGTGCCCCCACATAGTTCAGTGCAATTTCCCCTGAATTTGTGAGTGCGGGGACACCATTACACGTGTGCACTACATATAGGTTAATACCTATATGTATCTTCACAATGGTGACTCCGAATATGGCCATGTAACATGTCCAAGATCATGGAATTGTCCCCCATGCCAAATCTGGTATTGGGGTGCCAAACCCAAGCATCCCCGGGGCTCCAGCATGGAGCCCAGGTACTGCCAAACCAGCTCTCTGGGGTTTTCACTGCAGCTACTGCTGCTGCCAACCCTCAGACAGGGAACCCCAATACCCTGGATACCTAGGTATCATATACTAGGGAATTATAAGGGTGTTCCAGTGTGCCAATTAGAATTTGTGAAAATGGTCACTAGCCTATAGTGACAATTTTAAAGGCAGAGAGAGCATGAGCACTGAGGTTCTGATTAGCAGTTTATAGACCTATGACATTAATCTGCCTCCACTATTAGGACCTTAGGCATGATAATGGGCTTCTTGAATAGACACATGCATGTTTGAATGAGTATTCCTATTTAAATATGTATATTGATCTGTTTTCGAGTGAGAACCATTAAAAAACCTGCTTTGTCTATTATGACCAGGCGTTTGTTTGCTTTTTTGACAGTGGTCCTAGTTCACATTTGGGAGCAGGAATGGGTCAGTTGCTTTTTTCCACATGAAACTATGGTCCTTTCTTTATTTTAGTGACAGGAGACATAAGCGATCTCATAGACATTTTACAAGTCCTCTTTCAATGCTTATCGGGCTGGGCCTCACTCCAATGACGCCTGCTGTGACAGTAGCGAGGCATGTGAGCGATTGGTTCCCTGTTCTTGACCTTTCTCATTTAACCCATAGACCGCTTCACCTTCTCATTTACAGGAACGTGGTCGCTGCATACTGTGAGTAATGTTGACCGTGTGAACACAGTGACTCATTTGCTTTTTGTTGTTAAACCATGATCGTCAGATTCTGACCGGTCAATGTACTTACAACGATTGATGTGTGCTTTGTACGATACCCGGTGGGAGCGTTTGCGTTTTACACTAATCCGGCTCCAATTTTTGTATCAATTTATGTATGACAGCAGCACACTCTCTTGATCAGGTTTGAGCCAGCTAGGAGACTGATTTAGTATTTTTATGATCATCACGTACATTCGACACAACTACGATAGCAGTTTTGTAGTAGATTATCTCTTGAATTTGGCCACCACATGAGCTTACATTTTTTAAGAATGGGGGACACACTTGACTTTCCTGGTGGCAACATATTTACCTCCAAGACTCTAGGTTCCATTTCTGTCATAGTTTGACTCACAAGTAGGTCTTTTTTATACATATATTTGTCCTGGTAGTGGGATTGTATCAACAGTACACTTACGCTTGGAGGTATACCTTTGTCCTGTTTATAACCATAAGTGATATTTACATACTTTTGTATCGATGTGGAAGCGACGTTAGTTCATTGGCACGCACGTTCCTATGGAGCTCCATCCCTGATGGAGGAGGGTAAATGGTTGTTTCTTTGATTTTGCTTCTACACACAGCATGGCAGCATGTCACCAATGTGTGCCACGACACTTTACATGTGCCTAACTTTAGTTATGTGCCAGACTAAAAAGAAATCTGTTTGCCTTTGTTTTCTTTTCCACAGGTCTTCGTCTATCTAGAATGTTAGATGCCTAGTTCCTAGAGTAAGTGAACTCTTTAATTCCTGCCACAAATTCCCCCACATGATTTGGTATTTAGTGTAGCTTAGGAGATTTTTTTGTTTTGGTCCTGATGAAACACCAATAGATCCCTAGGGACTTCTTAGGAGTGAAACATGTTGACCTGTAGTTGTGGTTGAAGGAAAATCTTTTCAACCTCCACTCTTTTGTTTGTTGGTAGAGTGACGGAACATTGCCTCCTTTCCTCTCCTTGATGTCTTTAACCTTGACCAAGATTCCTGACGATTAATAAAATATACAGGTTTTATAGGTTTTTGAAGCAATTTTAATCTTTCTTTCTCTTGCTCCTCTTCTGATGTAGGTTCTAATTGATCCCTAAATTTTTTCAGCCTGGCATGTATTTCAAATCAAGATCTCCAGCAAAGAGCCCCTCTGTGGGGCCTGTCAGACATTGCAGTGCCAGTCTGACGATGAGCAAGCCGTATGATGAAGCATGACATCCAATGGATGTGTGAGGGCTCTTGCTTCTATTTTTAGGAGTGCCTAGTGAATTTCGTCTTCTTCTTTTGGAATAGTGTACCTTTCTGGATTGGTTTCCTTGAGTACACCAGGTACCTTCTTTTCCTTAGTACGTTCCTTTTCAAGATTGATACCACTGGCACCACAATCCAATAAGGCAAGGACTCTTTCTTCTCTTCCATCCGTTAATTGTAGCAACGTGGGCAATAGAAAAAGAGATGATATGTCCATCTCAGAAGAACATATAAAAGGGATCTCTAACCGTCTCGTCCTCTGCCTTCTTACAGAGGTTGGGAATTGGTGGTTCCCGTAGCCTTTGAGGGACGAGTAGGACAAGCATGAATCAAATGTCCTGAATTGCCACAGTATGAGCACAGTCCTTTCTTTCATCTTTGTTCACGTTCTTCTTCAGATAGCAGACCATGGGTCATGTATATTTGCATTGGTTTTTCTCCAGAGACATTGGGGCAGCAGCTTGGGTATCCTCTTGATGGTGAGTCACTGTACGTGAAGTTCCCATATGGGATTGAATACAACCTTTCCGTTTCTCCAAATGCCGTTTCTGAAGGCGGTATTCTATAGCTAACGCTACATCCCTAAGTTCTTTCATGTTGTATATTCGAGCAGAATTCACCACTTCATCCTTTATTTCAACACGTAACCATCTACGAAAAAGGGTAACAAGGGTGCATTCTACCCAAGTGGTCTCTGCCGCCAAATGACGAAACCTGGTTATATATTGCAAGACATCCTGATTACAATGCTGAATGTCACATAAGGACTCTTCTGCTGAAGATTCTAATCCAGGACGCTCGAACATTTGTTTAAAGGCCTCCACAAATTCAATATAATTAGACAACAGGAAATCATTTGCGGTCACCAATGGAGTCACCCATACTAAAGCCGGACCTGACAGGGCACTAATCAAGTAGCCAACCTTGGTCTTCTCCTGAAGAAATTGTGATGGACAAAATGCAAAAAATACTGTCAAGGAATCAAAAAATTATTTAACTTATTGAGATCCCCAGAAAAAAAGTGGTGTAGTAATAGAGACGGAAGGAACATCTATTATCGTAGAGGCTAAGGCTTGTCGTAATGTTGTATTTTCAAAACGTAATTGTTGCAGCTCTTTAGCCTGTTGTTGCACAGAATGTACTAATGATTGAGCTGTCTCCACCATCTCACCGGGAGGAACCTCCATTAAATTTTAGCCACAACAGGTTTTTGGGCATTGCAAATTTGTCACAATTCGCCTTTCCCTTACTGTGTCTGTCGGATATAGGTAGAGTACGGCTTCGGATGTTGTACGTCCTGCTCTGGCCAAAATAAGGACAACACCTTCTGGCAGCCACGGTGCTGCGTGCAACTTGAAAGCCCAAGCAGCCTATGCCCTCCAGAAGGAGCTCCAGAAAATCCAAGGAACATTAGAACTCAGGACTCCAAGAACTGAAACATCAGGAAGCTGCAAGGAAAACCAAGCAGAAAACAACCCACAGCAAAAACAAACAGGAGCGAGGACCACCAAACCAGAGAGTTAAAAGCAAAGAAGAAAGAAACTCGAGCCCCTTTTATACCAGTAAAACAGGAAGTGAACAAAAAGGAAAAATGTCATATTAAGTTGGGAAAGTATCATAGGACAAAATAGGAGAAAGACCATCTTGGAAGGGTACTGGTAAAAGGAAAGAGCAGTGCATGCAGGGATAGACAAGCATTCTGGGACCAAGAAAGCACGCCCCCCATGACCAAAAGGGCAGACAGCCAAAAGCCAAGAAAACAGATGAGTATTATAAATGCATCTTGGGGTCCACCTGCGACGCAAAGGCAGAGCACACTGTGACCGCGACGAGATCCACAGCACGACCCCATCGCCATGCAAGAGTTGGACACTGCTGGTGAATAAACATCATGCAGCAGGCCAGATATGCTGAAAAGCGGACTGTGGGCCTCCCCGCAGGACGAGAATGGGGCACCGCGGGTGGAAAACCAACCTGCGGCGTAACAGTGCCTGCTTTTTGAAGGAACACTTTCCCAGCTGAAATTGGATGTTGCAGCATTTTGCTGCTGTAAACAGGTATGTAGTGAGTTGAATCCCAAGAAATTCCAGATGTATATTAAGCTACTTCATTCTCTCATAGCATATCTCATATGAGTAGTATTTAAGGTGTTAGGCTGCCAAATGACATTACAAACATGTCAAAAATTTCCACGTTCTTGTTGTTTGTGACATGAGTAAGTCCATTTCTGGTTATATTCTACTGCTTATTGATTATGTGCTAAGGATGAGACTGTTGAAATAAACCACTTAGAAATATAAAGTGTGCTTCTGAGAACTTGTATGTGATATTCTAAAGAATAAAACTGGGATTGGATTACACTGTGTCCACAACCCCTTTTTAAAAGTAACCTATAAAGCACAGACACCGCAGCAATAAGTATGTTCAGCAGGGGATGTGTGAAACTACAACCTGGACCTTCTCACTTAAGTGATGGTGCTCCGAACCAAGTTTCAGAATCCGTGGATAGGAAAGTCAAACTTTGTGTAACTAAGACAAACCTTAGGATACACAATACAGTTTGTTCTGCTTCTATCTGTTGTGTTTTTTCACACTCTGCACAAACTATGTGGTTGGAATGCATAGCCCACAGGCACTTCCAGATACCACTCTTAACCATGGAATATTGGCCTCGTTTACCCCTATGGAGGACCTATTTGCACAAGGTGCATGTAACTTGTTGAATGTTTATTTTTTTGGCCACCTTGTAAAGAAAATAATTTTCATGCAACTGATTCTTTTTGAGTTTAGCTGGTTGTGCTGCTGCAGATGTCGATGTCAGCACAATGATGATATAATCCTACAATAATAACGCTGTGAATGGGAGGGTGAATGGTGTGGTTGGTGGCTACAGCCGTGGAACTTTCCCTAAGGTCATGACGGATTCCAATTTTCTGCACACCAATCTGCCTCTGCAAATAACCAATATACTAATGATATACAGGAAATTAATTTGCAATTGTGTCAAAGGGCTGTGTGTTTATTTTTTGAGTAGTGTTCCCTGAGTGGTCAATTATATGGCTGCGTTCAGTTTTTATGGTGTCCCTTTGGTAACATGCTACTCTTGCAGTACCCACCTAGTCAATGATAGAATGTTGTGTCACTCCTGCAAGCCTTTACTTCCTTTTCCAGGTACTGCTGTAATACCGCAAAACCCACATTTTTAAACAAAAATTTTAGTTTGTCACAAAGGGGTCGTTTTGTTTTTAGGTTTTAGCCTACAGGTTTGTTGACAGCTTCAAATAGCTAAGAAATCTTCCATTTTTAATTAAAATGTTTTTGTTTTTAGATGTTGTTGGACCAAAGTACATAGAATAGTACAGTGGTACCAATGACTCACATTTAAACCAAATCTCACCAATTGGTGTGATTGTTTTCATTCAATAGAAGTAGTTACAGAGCATTTCCTGCAATAGGGATTTAAATATCACGTCATACACACTTTTTGCAATCTGGCCTTATTTTTTATGACTGTGTCTTCTTGGAATTATTCAAAACATAGTTAAGACTTTGGTATGAGGAGGAGACCACCATGAACCTTGACACCCCAAGATGTGGAAGAAGAAAGTAGTGGCCTACTACAGGCAGGATTCTGTGTTAAAACCAGCACGGTAGACCAGGTCTTTCGATTGGCCATATTGCATTGGAAATACGTACTTATCGCTGAGCAGCGTTTATACGTAGTATTTATAGATCTGAGATCTGCTTTTGACCTGGTCCCAAGAGCTAAATTATGGGAAGTATTGGGTAGATTGGGAGTTCCAGAGGACTTACTACTCTTGTTAAAACATGAAAACACCTATGCTCAAGTGAGGTGGGGTGAACAAGGCGAACTGACTGAATAGATCCCAATTAGAAGGGGAGTTCGCCAAGGTTGTGTGCTAGCCCCCTTACTATTTACTCTATTTATTAATGAAGTAGTGAAGGCCGTGACGACATGTCAGAACGATACCCCTTCCTTGAATGCACAAAAAATTCCCATTCTCCTCTTCGCAGACGATTCTCTCCTTATTTCAAAGACACCAATGGGGCTGCAAATCCTTGTTGATCGATGTAATCTATTCTGTAGCGATCATGGGTTGGAGGTTAAAATCAACAAAATTAAATTGATTGTGCTATCCAAAGGTCCTAGCAAAAGATGTTCTATCCATATTGATGGAGTTCCCCTGAAGGAAGTTAGCTCCATAGACTACCTGGGAGTCAGGCTAACTAGTAAACTATCATGGGAAGAGCAGATCATAAAGAGCGCAGGGCTGTTACAACATAGAGCTTCATCTATACTGTGCTTCTATCAAAATCCCTTTACAAAAGCTGTATCCCCAGCAATCAAAATCTATATAGCTAAGGCACAAGGAGATGCCCTGTATGGAGCGGAAGTATGGGGTTTTTCCAATTGTAACAAGATCTCAGTGGGAGAATTTTTTTTTGCAAGGGCCTTGATTGCGTGTCCACGCACCACACCCCTGTTCCCATTATTTTCAGACTTGGGGCTCAGTCGAGTAGCAGATTTAGTTATCCTAAGACCCCTCCTTTATTGGATCAGGACATGGACTACCCCTGAATTAGATATATATAAGACTTCACTGCTCGACCTACTAAAATTTCAAAATGTTAACACCCTCCCTTGGATTCGACACATGTCTCACTGGTTTCGTTTGTTGGGTCTGGGTGATTATTGGGAAAATCCCCATAAACTAGAGAGACGTCATAAAATTTTTTTAAAGTTAACTTATTGGTCTTATGTCAGGGATAATTATATAACCTGTAAAACACATGGTTGTTTAACCAACTCTTTTATTGATTTTAAATGGTTTCCAAAGTTTGAACCCTATCTGGACATCATACCGGATTTGCAGGGTAAAAGTTTATACGCAAGGTTTCAGTTTGGCTCTCTGCCCCTGATGTCATTGATCCACAGTTGGGGGCCGATTAGTCTCCCTGACATATGCCCTGCCTGTGGTGGTACTTCTGAAACCATCGAACATTTTGGGGGTCATTTTGACCTCGGCGGTCTTTTTTAAAGACCGCCGAGGGACCGTCATGCAGAAGACCGCCAGTGGTGGTGGTTTGCCGCTCGGCCTATTATGACCGTTGGCAGCTCTCTGTCCTTTTACGGACGGAGAGCCGCCAACAGCCATACTGGTGGGAGGCAAGGAAGTGGAGGTAGCTTCACCTCCATCGCCACGCCAACAGAACACCGCCCAGTGAATCACGTCCTGTTATTCGCCGTGGCGGTGTTCTGTTGGCGATGTGGTGTCGGCGGAGCTGCCCCCATGGCTCCTGTCCCCTCCCGGAGGATCGTCGGACCAGATAAGTCGATCGTCCGTGAGGGGAGGGGGGGTATTGTGTGTTGTGTGTGTGAATGGGGGTGTGGGTGTTTGTATGTAGAGGGGGTGTGTGAGTGCGTGTATGCCTGCGGGGTGTTGTGTGTATGGGAATGAGTGCGTGTATGTCTGTGGGTATGTCTGTATGGATGTGTGCGTGTATGTTTGAATGTGGGTGTTCGTGTATGACTGTGTGTGTGGATGTAGGCATGTATGTCGGCGTGTGTGCTTGTAAGTATGTAGGTGGTGCCTGCGTGCGTGTTGTGTGGGTATGGGTGAAGTGATGTTGGGGGTCGGGGTGGGGAGGGGGGCCCTGCCACCTTTGGGGGGTGGCAGGGATGGTGGGGGGTTAGGGGAGGGAGTCGGGGTGGGGTGTGGGGGAGACCCCTATCAGTGCCAGGAAAGGAATTCCTTGGCACTGATAGTGCTTACCGCCATGGATTTCATGGCGGTTCAAACCGCTGGAAATCCACGGCGGTAAGCCGGGTCCAAATACCGCTGGCGGTATAGTGACGGCCGCCGGGCTGGAGACCCAGGTCTCCAGCCCGAAGGTCGTCTCCGCCCTGGTGGGCGGAACGGAGAACCGGCGGATGACCATGGCGGTAACCGCCATGGTCATAATTGCACAAAGTAAGACCCCCAGCCTGTTGGTGTTCTTACCGCCGGTTCTCCGCCTTCCGCCAGGGTCATAATGACCCACTTTATGTTCTTCTGCCCAGCATATGTGATCCCGCGATCAAAATGGATTCGCAATACTTGTAGGGCTATGGGATTTAAAAATTGCTCTTCGGCTTTACAGATGTTAAAAAGTCATAATTCAGTTGATGTAATTCTTGCAGTAAGCAAGTACTTAGTGGCATCATGGTGCATACGTTGCCATTTCCAAAAAGCAATACAAGGTTCCATATAATTGATCTAGATAAGTTCTTAGAGTTTTATGTGTAAATTTGATCTTACCATCTGTTTTAATTATTTTAAATTAATCCATAGATGTTATAGATGTTGTATTTAAAAGTGATCATTCATTTATTTACTATTTATTGTTTTTGTTGCTTTTATGGTCAATTGATCGAATAAAGGTGATGATGATGAGTAGTGGCCTTTCTGAATCCATAGTCTGCAAGCTCTTCTCATTTACACTTTATGAGAGTAGAGTCTCTGCAAAGAAGGTGACATGTAAAGTGTGCCAGAAAAAGATCTGTGAATGAGCATGGATGAAGTACTCCTGCAGTTCTTTGGTAATGAACAAACACTTAAAAACTTGGCATTTCCAGCAGTTGAATGCTGTAAAAAGAAGAACAGCGGAGGAGTAGGAAGCATCTACCTCTGGCACCTCTCTCCAGCACACAGTGGCTCCTAGTGATACACTTCATTCAGATGTTCTATGGGTCCAACAAAAGGACGATGATCCATAGTTTGCAAGAGCAGGAATCTTTTTTTTGTCTGGCTCCTGGCAAAGTTATCTTTATAGGCAAGCAAAGTGTCACTGCTCAGAAGAACCAGGTGGTAGCTGATCAGGCCACATGTAAAATGTGCTTTGATTCATTTTCTCTTCCCAAGTTTAGACACCCCTTTCTTCTATTATTTCTATTTCAATTTCCAAAAAAGAATAGTTCCAAAAGATTGTTGAAAAAAACTTACAAGGATTTCTTTTTAGAGCCACCTTATCCTGTTTCAAAAATGGGGAAAAATTATGTGGTTCGTCCTGCCTGTCCCTAAGAGTAAAATTTGCAAAAAGGGATTGCAGTATGAGCACTCACATTTTGTAAATTTAGTAATATGTTTTGCCTGGGTCCAGCAGTGTTTCACCACAGGACTTGGCCTATCGTAAGGCACTGCTCCCTATGTTGAAAACAATCACCCATGGAGCAGCCAGCCCTAGCTATGCATGGCCTTCAGCCATATGCAGCAGGAGTTTCCTGCAGGTTATGACCTCAGGCCAGAACCTGCTCCTAGCCTGTCACAGGGCGGGAAACCTCCCTATGTGTGGCCTTAAGCCATTTATGGGTATCACTGTACCACTGAGGTACTATAGTTCCATTGGACTATTGCATCATCAGCAATAAAATTGACTTTTCTTAAAAATAAAAAATTATGGAGAAGGTCCCTATGGTTCTCCGCCCCCATGGGCAAAGGGGTCTGTTTTTGCTCATGCTGACGCCTTACATGCTTTTTATATCTGAGACTCAGGACTTAGGACCAAGGCCCTCATTATGAACTTGGCGGTCGAGACTGCCATGCCGGCGGCGGCAGCGGCAGACATTTCCGCCACCGGCATGGCGATCTCGACCGCCACATAATGAAGACAGTGGGGACCGCCACAGACGGCCTTCCACCACCGCCAGGCTACCGCCGACAGGCAGCCTGACAATGGCGGAATTCTTTATCCGACAGGGCAGCGCTGCAAGCAGAGCTGCCCTCTGGATAAAGAACCCTTGTTCTGCCAGCCAAATCCTAGGGAAGGGGTGCTCCAGGGCCCCCCTGGGGGCCCCTGAACTGCCCATGCACTTGGCATGGGCAGTGCAGGAGCCCCCATGCAGAGCCCCATTGCGCAGGTCACTGCCCGATTTACGAGCAGTGATCTGCGCGACGGGTGCTGCTGCATCCACCACACAGTGGCATTGAAGACGGCTCCATGTGGAGCTGTCGGCAATGTCCCGGCCAAGCAGAACATTTATTATTCGGCCGGTGAGGTCTCAAGGGGGCTGGCGGTCTGTGATAAGACCACCAGCATGAACACAGAGGGGATTCCCGCCATATCCATAATGACCCCTCAAGTCTCCATGGCAGCCGCAACATTGTTTTCTCACTGTTTTTTTAGAGGGACCATTACCATGGCACCAAATTGGCTACTGTGAGAAAAGCTCCCTCAGACAATCAAGTTTGAGGTTTGTTTTTTAATTTTGGTACAACAGGAGCACCATGGGACTACCATAGGACAACCATCCAGATAGTTTTACTTTTTCTGAGGATTAATGCCTTAATGCCTAACGCAAGCCCCTCTCTCAATGCTAATTTTTCTAAATCAGCTGAACAGATATGCACCAATTTACAAAAATCATCCTTTCTGAGTAAAGTTATAACTTTGTGTCAAGTTTGGTAAAAATCCATGTTGGTTTTTCTTCTGTCAAAGAGCAGTTTTCCTTAGGAATTAAAATGGGAAATTGCACTTTTGGGTATGCCTGGGGGACATTTAAATTATGCCAGGAGTAATCAGAGTAATTTCAGTAATTTTGTGCTACTCTTGTGACATAAAATTACCAAAATGTACAGGATTATATCTGCTCTTGTAATTCAGAGTAATTTAGGGTAAAAATGCCTACAGAGCACAGGAACAGAATAGAGATGCTGCTGGGTACTGCTGTTCCTTTTCTATTGTGCTTAGTGCCATTATCTTACCACAAAATGCATCCATGTTTCAATTTTGGAAGCAAGGGTGCATTTTGACCTAAGAAAATAGAGCTAAGAAAATTGAGATAAATAGTGGGTTATAGTCCTCATGTAATTCCACGTAATCCTTTAATTTTTCTGTATCATAATTATGCAAGTTATGCTCATCCCTACTTTTTGGGCCCACATATTTTTCTTGTCACCCGCCTAGCAGATCGATGCAAAACTTCCCAAAAAGGAGAGAAAGTGGATAAACTTTTTTTTTTTTTTTAAAGCTTGTTGCAGATTCATCAAACAGTCCCAATGTTAGTAGAAAACCAAAAATTGCTTTACTATCGGAACTGTGACCCAACTGTAGTTATACAGTGGCAACAACACTGTGGCAGCAAAAATAAATGTAGTCCAATAAAACAAGATATTTAGAACAACTGTACTAATAAATGTATCATCAAATATTTATCACTACAGCGCAAAGTTCAACTTTGAGTTGTTTCTATAAAACTGCACAATTGACTTTAGAAAAACTATATATTCTGCCTCACAAATTGCATTTACCAATTATATTACACACTGAATGAACTCTCCTAATGGTTGTAAGGTTGCTTCAATGTTATTTTAAGTTATTGTACACATATAACCACTTTAATCCTGGTTTTGTTTAAAGACCTTTAGGGGAACAGATATCTATGAAGACATTCCATGGCATAAACCGTACATGGATGTTTGCATAGTATATTATGGTATTTATTACCATTCTTGAGGAAGAGAATGAGATCTCGACCTCCCCATTGAACTATAGTAATAAATAGCATATTGCACTCATAAATCTGCAGATAAGCTAAGGCCCATATTCATCATCATTTCTCACAACACATTGCAACAAGACACCTTGCTATGCTGCACTGCTTGAAATAGGGCAGGAATGTGCCATAAAGATGTGGCACATTCCTGCTCTCTACCTGTGCTGGCAACAAACTGCTTCCTAGCGCCAATGCAGGCAGGATTGTTTTTATGCAGGAAGGAACACCTTCTTCAACAAAAACAATCCTTTGAGACTTTTCCTCTTTCAATGTGTGCTGTATTCTGCAACACATGTAGAAAGTAGAAAAAAACAAGGCAAAATATGTCTATTACACCACCTGAGAAGGCATAGCATTCCGACACACTCACAGGTCTAACAGTATTTGTAAATTTGGAATGCTTCAGAACCAACGGGTGGATGCAGCATGGGAACACCTATGCTCCACTTATGAAACCCCTCCCTGGGACACAGTAACTCAAGGCAGCAACTTATACTCCATTGCACTCCCTTGCAATACTCCAGGTTTACCAAGCCATGCAGGGCCATGCAAGGTGGGCTTGCGTGACTTGGTAAACCTCATTATAGATTGTGGCCCTCATTACAACCCTGGCGGTCGGTGTTAAAGCGGCGGTAATACTGCCAACAGGCCGGCTGTAAAAAAAATGGGATCACGACCACGGAGGAAATCGCCAACATAGACAGCCACTTTAACATTTTGACCGCCATGGCAGTAGCAACAAACACCGTGGAGGTAACCTCCAACAGACAGGCAGAAGAGAATGTACCGCCCACCCAATCACAACCCGCCAATCTGCCAGCTTTTCCGGGGTGGTACCACCGCCATCAAAAGTACGCGGAAACAGGACTTGGAAGGGAAACCACTCACTTCTGGACAAGCAACAAAGAACTAGGATGCAATGGAGCCCAAGCTGCAGGTGTTCGCCATGCTGGTGTACACACGACGTATATCAAAGGCAGCGGCGATGACCACAGTGAGTACTGCACCTAGCACACAGGGGAGGAGGCAGCGGGGGAGGTAAAAGAGAGTGACACACAAACGCAACATGCAACACCCCCACCCCGCCCTCACCCACAACAACATACACACAAAAACATGCATCAACGTTACATTTACACCCTGTAACCCCCTGGAAGAATGCAAGGACAAAAGCAATTGAGTGCAATAGTGATATTTTCAAATATGCAGATATAGTTAACAGTTAGAAAAACAGTATATACAAATATTTACAATATGTACAGAAGGTCGTACACTGTCCTTTGCAAATGTCCATGGCCCACTGGGCCAAAAAATCATGGGCGAAGCCCACACTTGACTCCTGCCTCAAAACGGAGAGAGCACTGCAGGGGCATCAGGATGAAAACACACAGGCACCTCAGGGGGAAGGGGAGGTGGGGCACATTCGCCGGGAGATGGTACTAAGCGACTGCTCCTGGAGGGGGCAACAGGCCCACAGCAATGTCCTGGGGAGTGCAAAGCCACAGTCTCTCAAGTCTCTCAAGTGGGTGGTTTGCCCACTGCTTGGTCCTGGGAAGTGCAAAGCCACAGTCTCTCAAGTCACTCAAGTGGGTGGTTTGCCCACTGCTTGGTCCTGGGGAGTGCAAGGCCACAGTCTCCCAAGTGGGTGGTTTGCCCACTGCTTGGTCCTGGGGAGTGCAGAGCCACGGTCTCTCAAGTCTCTCAAGTGGGTTGGTTGTCCACTGCCTGGTCCTGGGGAGTGCAAGGCCACAGGCTCTCTAGTGAGTGGTTTGCCCACTGCTTGGTCCCGGGGAGTGCAAAGCCACAGTCTCTCAAGTCTCTCAAATGGGGGGGTTGTCCACTGCCTGGTCCTGGGAAGTGCAAGGCCACAGTCTCTCTAGTGGGTGGTTTGTCCACTGCTTGGTCCTGGGGAGTACAAAGCCACGCTCTCTCAAGTCTTCCAAGTGGATGGCTTCTCGACTGGTTCTGGAGGGGGCATTGTACCCAGTCTGCTTCATCCTGCCAAGAATAGTGATAGTGGATGCATTTCTCCACTGGTTCTGGAGGGGACATTGTGCCCAGTCTGCTTCATGCCGCCAAGGATAGAGATAGTGGATGCATTTCTCCACTGGTTCTGGAGGGGGCATTGTGCCCAGTGATGCTGCAATTGGGGTGTGGCAGTTCACATTCCCTCACCTGGGTGCCTGAGGCTTTGGATTTTCAGGGAACAGTTAGCATGATACTCCATGGAGGCAGGGCCAGACTCCATCCTGCGGCGACTAAGGCTGCAAACTGGTGGTAGTGAAGGTGCTGGTGGGGGTGCTTCAAGTGGTGGTGGGATGGTCCAGGCCATCTCCTGCAGCCTCGGACGGCTGCCCACTGAGGATACTGCTGCTGACAGTTGTAGTGGCACCGGCTGGGCATGTGGCGGTACTGATGGCGATGCACGTGTCGGTGCTTGCAGCGGTGTCTGTGGCTGGGATGCTGCCGGTGCTGGCCATGGTGCAGGTGCTGGTAGCGGTGGAGGGAGACACCAGGCCATCTCCTGCAGCCTCGGACGGTTGCCCACTGGGGATGATGCTGGTGACCATTGTTGTGGCATCAGCGGTGCAGGTGGCGGTACAGGGGGCGGTGCAGGTGGCAGGGCAGGTGGCGGTGCAGGTGGCGGTGCCTGCGGCGGTGCTTGCCGCGGTACAGGTTGTGGGGCTGTCGGTACTGATGGTGGCCACCAGTCCCTCACCCGGAGCCTCCGAGGCCTGAAGTGCTTTGCCTTGGGTTTTCTTCCCCTTCCCCACCTTGGCAGATGGTGCTGGGACCTTGGCACCAGCAGCTTGAGTTTTGGAGGGGGCCTTACTGGGTGGGTTGTGCGTCTTGGCCGTGCTGCATGCTGCCCCTTCTTCACCTTGGCTGGTGGCAGAATGGGTTGGTCCTTTGCAGGTGTCGGTGGCACACTGGCTGCCCTAACGGGTGCCACCTTTGATCCTCTGGGACTTGCAGGTACCACAGCGGATGCCGACTTGGTGGCTGAGGTGCTGGCCTGGGATCTTGACACCCTGGCCCGAGGGGAAGGACTGGTGGGGGAGGCATAGGGATGAGGTCAATGTTTGCCAGGAAAAGGTTTTTAGACACACTGGGACAGGAATATGGAGAGGGTTTGGGAGTGGAGGAAGAGGGAGTGGTTGTAGGAAATGTACGTCTGCTGAGTTTGGGTGAAGGTGCATGGGCTGGATGCTGTTGTAAGGTGGATGGCTGTTGGGTGTGTGGATGCTTGCGTTTTTGTACTTTGGGAGGAGGGGTCACAGACACACTTGGAGAGGACACAGGGGATGTGTGCATGCTTGTGGGGGTGGTGACTGCTCGTGAGGGGTGTGTTGTGATGGGCGTGCTGGTGATGGAGGTAGTGGATGAAGATGTAGTGCATGCAGGTGTGAGTGTAGACACTACTGGGAGGGAGGTGGAGGAGGAGGAGGAGCAGGACAAGGTGGATGCAGTGGATGTTGGTGTGTTTGCATAGGCATGGTGCTTGTGTGAGTGCCTGTGAGATGAAGTGTGGTGCTTATGTTTGCCTTATCCACTTTTGTGTGGTGATTTGGGTGCATGCTGGTCTGAAGGTGTGCTTGGAATAGGCTGAGGTAGAGGGGTTTGGGTCTGGGTAGTGGAAGTTGGAGGGGGAGGCTGGACACAGGGACAATGGCTGCCATCAGTGCCGAGGCCAGAGCCTGAAATGCTCTCTGTTGGGCAGCCACGCCAGAGTCAATGCCCTCCAGCTATGCATTTGTTTGTTGCAAATGCTCTGCTAGACCCTGGATGGCATTCAGTATGGTTGACTGCCCAACAGAGAGGGATCTCAGGAGGTCAATAGCCCCCTCACTGAGGGCAGCAGGGTTGACTGGGGCAGGGCCTGAGGTGCCTGGGGCAAAGGAAGTGCCCACCCTCCTGGGTGAGCGGGCACGGGAAATATGCTGAGAGGCTGCTGGGAGGGTGGTGCTGGTAGGGGGGTAGTGGCTGTACCTGTTGTTGGGGTGGGCAGAGAGGTGTCCGCCACCACCAGGGAGCTTCCATCAGAGGAGGAGTCTCTGTCAGTGGTCTCCTCTCCTGTCCCCGTCGTGGAGCTCCCCTCTCCCTCCGTCTCACTGGTGCCTTCACCCTCAGTGGATTTGGCCTCCAGGCCCATGTGGGATGCAGCTTCCTCCGTCGGTGGTGCCTCTGCTCTTCCGCCAGATGATGCTAATGCACACAAGGACAAGGCAACAAAACAAAATGGAGGGGGAGAGACAGAGGATACACTTAGTCAATGCCAGCAACACTACTACCATTGGCGTACACAACACACATTGAGCAGCCCTATGCACTAGGCCATGCCCAACCAGTCATTAAGATAGTCACCAGCCCATGGGGTACAATGCCTAACGCCAGCATCTGCACACCTGAAACCCACAGGACCCTGCACAGTAGTAGATGGCCACTTACACCATTGGGGTGGGAGTGCGCCAGAGCCTGCACACAAGGGACCTACCCTGCCATGATCGCCCTGGCCTAGCGGCACCCACAGCCCACATCCCCCACTCAGCTACCTCCAAAAGCGCACAAAGTCAGCTTTCTGACTCTGTACTCACCCCTTATGGCTGCTGTGATGCACTAAAGTGCCCATCCAAGTCCGGATAGTCCACCGCCAGGATGCAGAACATCAGGGGGGTCATGGTGCGACGGGCACCCCTTCTAAGTTGGGAGGCCAGCCCAGCTGGGCTTCTGCCGTTTTCTTGTTCCAGCGACGCAGGTCCTCCCATCTCTTGCAGCAGTGGGTGCTCCTCCTGTGATAGAACCCCAGGGTCCGCACCTCCTTGGCGATGGCACGCCAAATATCCTTTTTCTGGTGGGCGCTGACCTGGAGGGAAAAGACAGCAGAAAAGGAAATTACTCACCCATCCGGACCGGCATACCCATTGCCCACCTGTTCCCACCCATGCCCTGACACACATACAATGACCACCTCTCATGCAGCACTGAGGCCAGGACGCCTTAGCACCCCCCAACATGTGGCTTACATCCACACCACTCCAAATATGCATTGCCCACACATCATATTTACAGCGTACTCACCTGTTTGTCTGGAGGACCGTAGAGTTATGTGTACTGGGGTAGGACTCCATCCACCAGTTTCTCCGGCTCCTCCGCAGTGAAGGCAGGGGCACTTTCCCCAGACACATGAGCCATTGTCGCTTCCAGACTCAGGTCACAGCAGCACTTGCAGTGTATGTCCTCTCCTGTTGAAGGTCAGGTAGCAAGTGAGTGAATAGTTAGAAAATGGCAGTAACGTCTACGGCGGTGCATAACCTCACCGCCGGCGTACATCTCCTTTGGCTCCTGGAGCCCATAGGACCCAATAATAACCAATGCGAATCTGCACAGCGGTCATCGACCGCCTACCGCGACGGCGCACATCAGCAGTGCACTTTCCTCATTTCCACTTGTCCCTCCTCCACAGGTCAGGCAGCCGCCATTTCAGGGGGGCACAGGACATGACACTTAACTGCGTCACAGCAGACATTGGCACATCAACTGACTCTCGACTTCACATACTGCTTCTGTAAAGTAATTCAGCAACATTAGTGCAATATATGTGGAAATATGTCTGTCTGCTCACCATTCTCTTCCATAGGCTACAACCGATGAGGCAGATTATGAGGTGGTGGCATCCTCCGGTGTACAGACCCCTGGTGGACCTGTCGACAATGGAGGACAGACACATGATCATCACATACAGACTTGATTGTGCCACAATCCAAGAACTGTGCGCCCAATTGGAGCCAGACCTGATGTCAGCTATCAGCCAGCCCACAGGTATCACCTCTAGTGCAGGTCCTGTCAGTGCTCCATTTCCTGGTAAGTGGTTCCTTTCAAATTACAGTGGCCATGGCATCAGGGATGTCTCAGCCAATGTTCTCCAACGTGTTGACCAGAGTGTTGTCTGCCCTGTTGAAACACACGTGCAGCTACATCGTGTTTCCCCAGGTGGATGAATTGGTCATAGTGAAGGCTAACTTTTATGCCCTGGGACATATCCCCAGCAGCATTGGTACCATTGATGGTACACATGTGACATTTGTCCCACCCCGGAGAAATGAACAGGTTCATAGGAATAGAAAAAGCTATCACTTGATGAACGTGCAGATGGTGTGTTTGGCGAACCAGTACATCTCCCACGTGAATGCCAAATACCCTGGCTCTGTGCATGACGCATTTATATTGAGGAATAGCAGCATCCCATATGTGATGGGTCAACTCCAGAGGCACCAGGTGTGGCTAATAGGTGAGCCCAAGGCCCCCACACAGTAGAAGTAGGTGTCTGGGTATGGGGTTGTCCCTAAGGGTTACTGTGTGTCTAACAGTTGTCCCTCGATATTTACAGGTGACTCTGGTTACCCCAACCTCTCATGGCTACTGACCCCAGTGAGAAATGCCAGGACAAGGGCAGAGGAACGTTACAATGAGGCACATGGGCGTACAAGGAGGATAATAGAGAGAACCTTCGGCCTCCTGAAGGCTAGGTCTCAATGCCTCCATCTGACAGGTAGATCCCTGTACTATTAACCCAAGAGGGTATGCCAGATCATCGTGGCATGCTGTATGTTGCACAACCTGGCTTTGAGGTGCCTCTTCTGCAGAAGGATGAGCCTGGAGTAGGTCTAGTGGCAGCGGAGGAGCCTGTGGACAGTGACGAAGAGAGGGCAGAGGAAGAAAATGTGGACAATAGAACAAGCATAATAAAGCAGTACTTCCAGTGACACACAGGTAAGAGACTGTAACTCCATTTAACATTTCAGTAATCTATTGGACATCGTACATGGCAGTCTCTTACCCTATGTCTATGGCCACTGACTGTTCCCTTTGGATTCTCTATTTTCAGATCTGTGCGCCTCATTCTGGCTCCTGCTATATGTACTGCTGGCCACCGAGGGTCATCCTGTAGTATATTTCACTGTACATATGCGTTGCAATGCTTTCAGAATGTTGTACTAATACATTTGAGACTCATTACACTGATTCCAGTATGGTATTTGTTTCAAGGGTGTTTATTTTTGTGCCAATAAGTATAGGGGTATGTGCAAGGGGCAGGGGTGATGGTGGAGGAATGTCTAGTTAGAGTCCAGTCTCTTGGTATTACAGGTGCGTTGTCCAATGGGGCATTGGAAGGGGAGCAATGGCAATTCAAGGTGGACTGGATAACAGAGTGGGACAGAAGGGTGACTATCAGGAGAGTCCTATTTCCTGGCTGGGGTCTTTGCAATGTTCTCTGTCTTCTGCCTGGATCACAGGAACCGTTTGCGGGGTGGTTCTCCTTCTGCAGGGGGTGGGGTGCTGGTGGCCTGTTGGTCCTGTGGCGGGTCCTCCTGTCCTGGCGGAGGTGGAAGGCTGTTCCTCAGTTTGGCTAGTGCCAGGTACCCTTTGTTGTGCCACCGCTTCCCTCATGGTCTTGCCCATGTCAGCCAGCAACCCTGCTTTGCTAAGGATGGTGTAGATTTTTGTTAGGTCCTCCCTGATCCCCAGGTACTGTCCCTCCTGCAGCCACTGGGTCTCCTGCAACTTGGCCAGTACCTGGCCCATGGTCTCCTGGGAATGGTGGTATGCTCCCATGATGTGGAAGAGTGCCTCATGGAGAGTGGGTTCCCTGGGTCTGTCCTCCCCCTGTTGCACAGCAGTCCTCCCAGCTTCCCTGTTGTCCTGCTCCTCTGTCCCCTGAACCGTGTGCCCACTGCCACCGACCCCAGGTCTCTGATCGTTCTGTGTTTGTGGGGTTCCCTGGGGTCCCTGTAGTGGTGAACACACTGCTGATTGACGTGTCCTGGGGACAGTGGCATGGGCCCGCTGGGTGGGTGCTGTGCTGGTGTTTCCTGAGGGGGGAGGCTCTGTGGTGGGTTGGGACTGTGGCATGGTGACCAACTGTCCAGAGGTCCCTGATGGGCCAGGTTTGTCATCCTGATCCAGGCCCGCAGAGCTGCTGTCGTCAGTGTGGGCCTCTTCGGGGGGGACTGGATGTAGCTGGCACCTCCTCTCCGGTGACGTTCAGTAGGGGTCCTGTTCGGATGCAAATGCACTGTTAATGTATCTGCGTGTGCCATCTTGTGCATGGGTGTGTTTCACTCTATGATTGTGATTTCGCTGTCGGCTTGGCCTTGTGTGAGTGGTGATTTTGTGGGCTGGGTGGGTCTCTCTATTGGGCATGCTGGGGTGATGGCTGTCCATGCAGGTCTGTGAGTGATGTCCATGCATTGGTGGTGCATGCAGGGCTTGGCATTGGGATGGGTGGGTTGTGCTAGTGGGGTATATGTGAGTTGGTGGAGTGATGGGGTGAGGGTAGGGGTAGGAGTTTGTGATGGCATGCAGGAAGGGTGGGGGGATGAAGCAGTTAAGATTTGACTTACCAGAATCCAGTCCTCCTGCTACTCCTGCGAGGCCCTCCGGATGTATGATCACCAAGACTTGCTCCTCCCATGTTGTTAGTTGTGGATGAGGAGGTGGGGGTCCACCAACAGTGCTCAGTACAACAATCTGGTGTATTGATACCACGGAACGCACCTTCCCCCGTAGGTCGTTCCACCTCTTCCTGATGTCATCCCTGGTTCTTGGGTGCTGTCCCACGGCATTGACCCTGTCAACGATCCTCCGCCATAGCTCCATCTTCCTTGCAATGGACGTCTGCTGCACCTGTAATCCGAATAGCTGTGGCTCTACCCGGATGATTTTCTCCATCATTATCCTTAGCTCCTCCTCAGAAAACCTGGGGTGTCTTTGGGGTGCCATGGATGTGGTGTGAGTGATATGTGTGAGGATGTGTGGGGTGATGTGTGGGGTGTTGTGGGGTGATGTGTTGTGGTGTTTGCTGTGATGTGCGTGAATGGTTTATGTGTGATGGTGTTCTGTGCCTCTGATTGAGTGGGTGCTCCTGGATTGTCTCTCTCAGTTAGATATATATTTTTTCGTTATAAGGGGTTGTGGGTAATGTGGGTACATGTTTTATAGTGTTATGGGTGTGTGCGTGTGGTGTGTGTATTTGTGTGTCAGGTGTGTGTATTTAGAATTGTCCAATGTGGTGTAGTTTTGTATATATTTGTGTGTATTTTTAGTCCGGCGGTGTGTACTGCCAATGGTTTACCTCGGTTGAAAGACCGCCACTGTGATTTGTGGGTCGTGATTCCGTGGGAGTATTCCTGTTGGCATAATGGTGAGGGTTTTGCTATCGCCAATTTATCACTGACCTTTGGTTTGGGAGACTTCTGTGGGTGTCTGTATTGTGGCGGTATTCTATGTGTGGGTCATAATACCTGTGGCGGATTACCGCCGCGGTCACGGTATGCTGGCGGCTGTCAACACGGTGGTAGGTGGCATTTAGCGCCAGGGTTGTAATGAGGGCCTTTGTTGGCACAAGGGTGATGAAAAACCCTAGATAGATAGATAGATAGATAGATAGATAGATAGATAGATAGATAGATAGATAGATAGATAGATAGATTTGTTATTGGTGGTGGCATTATGAGAGAAAAACTCCTCTGGACTGATCCACGATATGATTAACAACACCTCAATCCAAAGGCTAAAAGGGCAGATCCATTTGCGATCCCTTGCGAATTGCAGTATGAAACTCCTGGTCATTCATATATTCCAATAGCGATTACTTAATTGTGATTCACCAAAAATTAATATCTCCAGTTTCCCCTAACTTATTTTGATAGCCTTGGTGTGTTTAAATTACACTTTTTCAATTTGTCTAAATTGGTTTGGAAATTTTAACATGTTGTGTTCTGTCCATTAAAGTTGTTGGCATTGGTTGTTGTTACAGTATGGCCCTCATTCGGACCTTGGCGGGCGGCGGAGGCCGCCCGCCAAAGTCCCGCCGTCAGGTTACCGTTCCGCGGTCGAAAGACCGCGGCGGTAATTCTGACTTTCCCGCTGGGCTGGCGGGCGGCCGCCTTCAGGCCGCCCGCCAGCCCAGCGGGAAAGAGGCTTCCACGGAGTGGAAGCTGTGCGACGGTTGCAGTTGCACCCGTCGCGTATTTCACTGTCTGCGCAGCAGACAGTGAAATACATTTAGGGGCCCTCTTACGGGGGCCCCTGCAGTGCCCATGCCAGTGGCATGGGCACTGCAGGGGCCCCCAGGGGCCCCGCGACCCCCCCTACCGCCATCCGGTTCCCGGCTGGAGAACCGCCGGGAACTGGATGGCGGTAGGGGGGGTCGGAATCCCCTCGGCGGCGCAGCTAGCTGCGCCGCCTTGGAGGATTCCAATGGGCGGCGGTACACTGGCGGGAGCCTGCCAGTGTTTCCGGTCCGACCGCGGCTTTACCGCCGCGGTCGGAATGCCCATTGGAGCACCGCCGGCCTGTCGGCGGTGCTCCCGCGGTCCTCCAACCCGGCGGTCATGGACCGCCAGGGTTGGAATGACCACCTATGTGTGTTGGTAAAGCTCACTATCACCCACAAGGGTATCCTGGCGCTGAGTGGTGCATTTGCCTGGCCTCCCTATGGTAGGTTGGTTAATTGAAATGCCATGTCTTCGAGCTTCTTGCAGAATTAAAAAAAAACTGGATGAGGCTCTTATGTTAAAAAGGAGATTGGACCAATTTTAAGGAGCATAGTAAAGAAATGCTTGTGATCCTGATCTGGTTCTGTGTATTCATGGGATGTTGGTGATAGGAGTCCTGAGGAATGGAGGTGCCTGAGTGGTTGATGGAAAAAGATGCAACTTTTTAGGTAGGTGGGGCCAAGTTGTGATGTGCCTTGGAAGTATGTGTGAGGGATTTGAATTTAGTGTCTTTCGGTATTGAAAACCAGTATAGTTTTGTGAGGTGTGGTGTAATGTGTATTCTGTGAGGAAGTTTTACGACTGGTTGAACAAAACATGCACTTCTCTGGGGATTGACTGCTGCCTGTGCCATAGCTACCACAGGATGAGCAGAGATTCTCCCAGAACTGTGCTTTTACTTAACCAGAGTGGGTTTTTGAATTAATTGGGTATTCTGCCCCTAAATAAATAACACAATTTTTGATAATAATATACATAGATATGACTAAAAGATTCTACCTTTCGAAGATGGAAAAACAGAAGTAGTGAAAGAAGGTGTAATTGTTTTAATTGTTGAAAATAAGCCTCTAGAAAGCGAAGCCGTTCTCTCAGGGTTTCACTGAAACAACACTGAAATATCCATTGCTCTGAGCTGTGAATGAGATTGTGATGCTGGAAATGATGAATGTATTTGCTGACCTCTGGCTTCAGGATATTATTAAGGATCTGGTTAGGCTGAAAATGTCATGCTAGCAGACAAACTAGACATTCTCTTACATATAGGTGTATTGTTTATTTGGCTACACAATTAGAAAGAGAGGTCTTAATAAAGGATAATACTAATATAAAAAATTGTTGTCTTGAAGGAAGAAATATTACAACTTTGGAGGAGGTGTTAATCCATCCCAAAAGTGACGGTAAAATGACGGATATACCACCAGCCGTATTACGAGTCCATTATATCCTATGGAACTCGTAATACGGCTGGTGGTATATCCGTCACTTTACCGTCACTTTTGGGACGGATTAACACCTCCTCCAAAGTTGTAATCAGGCCCACAGTATTTTTGGGTGGGGAGGATGAAGAAGTCACAATTTCAAGAGATGTGATAGACTAAAACATAATTCATGTTGTAATTGAATTGAGTACTCTTTTTACCATCATCCACCCATTATATACCTAAATCATTTTAGGTACTTCGAAATCACTATAGGTTTCCACTGAATGGGAAAAGAATTTGAAGCTAAATTCAGTTATCAGTATTTTATAACATGGTCATATTTTCTCATTTGAAAACGTTTGGAAATAATGAAAACAAAACATCAGCTTTCTGATAGGTCTGGCTTATGAATGAAAGGGTCTCTGCCATCAATGGTGAATTAAGACACTCAGAAATGTACAGTATATTATTTATTTCTCACATTCCCTCAGAAAATGCATCCATTTCTAGCCTATTGATTTATTCAATAAAACACACATACAAGCTCATCAACATTAAGCAAGATAAATAAAAGAATAACAATAGAAAAAGAAAACATGCTACCACGTACGATTTGTTTGCAAAAAACAAATCTAAAATTAAACATGGCAGTGAAAGGACAACCTGGAATGGTATTGTATATAGTGTAGCATTCTTTTAACATTACTGTATGGTCTCACTGCTTAGAAACAGCACATCTGCCAGCTTGAAACAGCACAACAATAATTAAAGCTGCACAATGCAAACCCAAGTTGTTCGCTCATTAAACATTGCACTGGGCAGCCATCTTCGAATGGTGTTGTGCATAGTGCATCTTAGGTGTGCCAATCCATGATGGCTGATATATTACTTTTAAATGGAAGTCATTTTGGAACAGTAAATTATAGACTATGTACTATTCCAAAATTAGCCCCCTCGGTTGTAAATAGTAGCCATGTAGGAAGCAGCGCATTGTAGAGAAAATAAGCATCAAGTAATCAGTTCAGTGAGGAACTCTCCTGAGCCATATAATAAGCAATATTTTATACCCAGGGATTGTCAGATAGTGTATCCAGTGTTAAACCTCTTTCTTCTATGACAAACTGTGAGTTCCATATAACAAAATACATGTCTGCAGATTTCAACACATTGTAATAACAGCCTATTGGTTTTACAAAATACTTTTCACAACAAATACGTTTGGCCCATGACCCTTTTAATAGCTTTTCATGATAAACTGATCTTCAAAATATTTTGCCAATGAACTAGCCAAGTGTATAGCCTTCAACTTTGGATTGTCACTATTACCACTTTAGGCCTACTGTATTGAGCATAAGCTTTCTCACAAGGCAAACATTCATTCAATTACAAATATGTTTAGAATTACACTTGGCAAATCATAGTCGCTCTTTTAAATAAGAGGGCCTCGTAAGGATCAGCACAGTGAAAATTGTCTATCACCAGGGCTTGCAGAGAATGTAACCAGAATCAAAATCCATGCCCACTCTGATGCTCTGTGAGATTCATTATAATAATTTACTGTCTATAGCCTTTTAAACCTGTAAAATAGTAATACACCTGTTAAGGCCTATTGGATATATTGTATGCCTTTCACAATAAATATGTCAGCCCTAATAAAGACTGTGGCCCTCATTACAACCCTGGCAGTCGTGTTAAAGCGGCAGTAATACTGCCAACAGGCCGGCAGAAAAAAAAATGGAATCACGACCATGGCGGAAACCGCCAACATAGACAGCCACTTTAACACTCAGACCGCCACGACGATAGAAACAAACACCCCGGCGGTAACCGCCAACAGAGACGCGGAAGACAAAGTACCGCCCACTGTATTTCAAGATGCTTATCCGCCACCTTTTCCGGAGCGGAACCAACACGATCAAAAGCACGACGGAAACAGTACACAGAAGGGAAAACACTCACCTCTCGACACCCAACGAGGAACCAGGATGCCATGGAGCCGAGTTACCGGTCCTGCCCATGTTGGTGTATCTTCTCATCTACCAGGAGTACCAACGGAGGCGGTGACCACCACGGTGAGTGCTGCACCTACAACACTGGGAAGGGGGGGGAAAGAGAGTGACACACACACGCAACACGCAATAACCCCACCCCCACCCTCACCCACAACAACATACACATAAATACATGCAGCAATATTACATATTCACCCCCCACCCCCTGGAAGAACGCAAGGACAAAAGGAAATGATTGTAACAATTGTAATCATGAAAAATCAGATAGTCAAAAATCAAAATTCAGTATATACAAATATGTACACCAACTACACAAGTCCGGATAGTGTACCAATCATTGTCCGTGGACCACTGGTCCCAAAATGCATGGGCGAAGCCTACACTAGATACCTGACTGGAAACGGAGAGTACACTGTTGGGGCATCAGACCGAAAATATACAGGCACCTCAGGGTGAGGGGGAGGGGGTACCTCAGCCAGATGAACGCACAATGCCACTGCTGCATGAGGGGGCTCCATGCCCATTGCTGTATCCTGGGGAGTGCAAAGCCACAGTCTCTCAAGTCTCTCCAGTGGGTGGTTTGCCCACTGCTTTATCCTGGGGAGTGCAAAGCCACAGTCTCTAAAGTCTCTCCAGTGTGTGGTTTGCCCACTGCTTTATCCTGGGGAGTGCAAAGCCACAGTCTCTCAAGTCTCTCAAGTGGGTGGGTTGCCCACTGCTTTATCCTGGGGAGTGCAAGGCCACAGTCAGTCTCTCAAGTCTCTCAAGTGGGTGGGGTGCCCACTGCTTTGTCCTGGGTAGTGCAAAGCCACAGTCTCTCAAGTCTCTCCAGTGGGTGGTTTGCCCACTGCTTTATCCTGGGGAGTGCAAAGCCACAGTCTCTCTCGTCTCTCCAGTGGGTGGTTAGCCCTCTGCTTTATCCTGGGGAGTGCAAAGCCACAGTCTCTCCAGTGGGTGGTTTGCCCACTGCTTTATCTTTGGGCGTGCAAAGCCACAGTCTCTCAAGTCTCTCAAGTGGGTGGTTTGCCCACTGCTTTGTCCTGGGGAGTGCAAAGCCACAGTCTCTCAAGTCTCTCCAGTGGGTGGTTTGCCCACTGCTTTATCCTGGGGAGTGCAAAGCCACAGTCTCTCAAGTCTCTCAAGTGGGTGGGTTGCCCACTGCTTTATCCTGGGGAGTGCAAAGCCACAGTCTCTCAAGTCTCTCCAGTGGGTGGTTAGCCCTCTGCTTTATCCTGGGGAGTGCAAAGCCACACTCTCTCCAGTGGGTGGTTTGCCCACTGCTTTATCTTTGGGAGCGCAAAGCCACAGTCTCTCAAGTGGGGGTCATTCTCCACTGTTTCTGGATGGGGCCTGGTGCCAAGAGTGCTTCATCCTGCCAAGGACTGAGGTAGTGGATTTCATCTCCACTGGTTACACACTCTGCCACAGGGTGGATTGAGTCCCTAGGTGTATTATAACAGAGGTTTGTGTGTGAGTTTTTTTGTTTCTTTGTCAACTTTATGATCAGAGTTTTTTGCAAGCCTGGCCACAGGCCTGCGTGATCCCATGAAGCCCGGTCCCGACTTGGGAGGGTAAGCCCATCCTCATTCATTTAGCATGGGTTTGCTATAACCCACATTACCACCTTGTGTTGCACAGTTTGTCACTTTTATTTTGCTTGATTGACGTTAATTTCGCACTCATTGTTACAATGATCTTCTAGTGAATAAGCTATTTATTGTTATTTGTTTTTTATACATCTTCAGGGTGACTAATAGGAACAGCAAGTCCGGGTCAGATTGGACTCGTTTAAGCGACTGGTAACATTTTTACTGTCAGTTTCAGATTGCAGGAGTCTATTTAGTTTTTTTGTTGGAGAAGTTTAAGATGTATTAGGTCCTGAAGAAGCGCCAGAGGATCCTTGTGGACAAAAGAGACGCGAAACATGTCGACCTCATTTTGAGTAATGTCTGGCAATTCCTGACTTCCTATCCTCCTTAAAAAGTTGTTAGTGAGTGGCTGAGCATTATCTCTATCTCACTCCCTTGTTATATTTTTTAATCTTGGCCATCACCCAACATCGGCGAATAAATGAGTACTTAGTGAGAGTTTTTGAGCCAATTTTATTTGTTCTGTTGATCTCTCCTCTTTTTCTTCTGACCCACATTTGGGGTCTGTGGCATCATCGAGAAAAGATCTCCGGCAAAGAGCCCCCCTACGGGGGGTGCCCGTCAGACATTGCAGCGCCGGTCTGACGAGGAGCACCTCCGATGATGAAGAATGACACCCAATAGGGTGTGTGAGGACTCTTGCTCCTATTAATTAGGACTCAGATGACTGACAACTGGGGATGGTAGCCATGTCAGCGGTGGTGCCACTGTTCGAGCACGTCACTGGGTCGGTGGCAGTGCTTGCGGCGGTGTCTGTGGCGGCGGTGCTGGCAGTGGTGCATGGGTCAGCACCTGCTGAGGGATACAGCAGGACGTCTCCTGCAGCCTCGGACGGCTGCCCAGTGGGGAAGAGGCTGGGGACTGTCGCAGAGGCTTCAGACGTGCCGGTGGCTGTGCAGGTGGCGGTGCAAGTGGTGGTGCATGTGGCAGTTGTGGTGGAAGGGCAGCTAGCGCTGTTCGCTGCCGTACAGGTTGGTGTGGTCGTGGACAGAAGGTGTGACACTGGTCCCTCAGTCGGTGCCACCGTGCCCTCTCCTGACCTGCTCTTCTGCTTTTGTCCCTTCCCCATCTTTGTTGGTGCCACAGTTGTCTTGCCACTATCCCCTTTTGTTTTTGCTGAGCCCGTGGTGGCTGGTAGTTTCGGCTTCTCCCTCTGGGATGTGGGCACCTTTTTCACCTTGGCAGGTGGCAGAATGTCCTTGCCCTCGCTACGTGGCACGCTGGCAGCCCTGATGGGTAGCGCACTTGATGACCCCGCAGTTGCTGGCACCACTGTGTCTGGGGATTTGGTGGCCGGGGTGCTGGGCTGGGACCTTGAAAGCCTGGCCGAGGGGAAGGACGGGGGGAGGTGAAGGGAAGAGGTCAAGGGTTGCCAGGAAAAGTTTTTTAGACACACTGGGACGTGGTTATAGGAGGAGTACGTCTGCTGAATTTGGGTGAAGGTGCATGGGCCGGAGGCTGTAGTGAGGTGGATGGCTGTTGGGTGTGTGTGTGCCTGCGTTTGTGTACTTTGGGAGGAGGGTTCACAGACACACTGGGAGAGGACGAAGGGGATGTGTGAATGGTAGTGGGGGTGGTGATTGCACGTGAGTGGTGTGTGGTGATGGGCGTGCTGGTGATGGAGGTAGTGGCTGAGGATATAGTGCATGCAGGTGTGAGTGGAGACGAGACAGGGAGGGAGGAGGATGACGTGGAGGAGGGGGACACAGTGGAGACAGTGGATGCTGCTGTGTCTGCATGGGGATGGTGCTTGTGTGAGTCCCTGTGGGATGTGTGGTGCTTATGTTTGCCATGTCCACTCTTGTGTGATGATGTGTGTGCATGCTGGTCTTATGGTGTGCTTGGGATAGGCTGAAGTACAGGGGATTGGGTCTGGGTGGAGGAAGTTGGAGGGGGGAGGCTGGACGCAGGGACAATGGCTGCCATCAGTGCTGAGGCCAGAGCCCCGAAATGCTCTCTGTTGGGCCACCTACCCAGAATGAATGCCCTCCAGGTCTGCATTTGTTTGTTGCAAATGACTCTCAACACCCTGGATGACATTCGAAATGGTAGATTGCCCAACAGTGAGGGATCTCAGGAGGACAATAGCCTCCTCACTGAGGGCAGCAGGGCTGACTGGGGCAAGGCCTGAGGTGCCTGGGGAGAAGGAGATGCCCACCCTCCTAGGTGAGCAGGCATGGAACACACACTGAGGGGCTGCTGGGAGGGCGGTGCCAGTAGGGGGGGGTGCCGGCTGTAACTGTTGATGCGGTGAGCACAGAGGTGCCTGCCATCACAATGGAACTCCCATCAGAGGAGGAGTCGCTGACACTGGTGTTTGCTCCTGCCCCCACCGTGGAGCTTCCCTCGCCCTCCATCCCACTGGTGGCTTCAGACTATGTTGCTTCACCCTCCAGGGCCAAGTGGGTTGCAGCTCCCTCCTGCTCCGGTGCCAATGATCCTCTGCCTGATAATGGTATTGCACACAAGAACAGGGAGGCCACAAAAAGGGGGGGAAGACAGAAGAAAAACATGTTCAGTGCATGCAACACCACTACCGTTGGCAGACACAACACACAGGGAGCAGCCCTCACCACTACACCATGCACTAACAGTTCCTAGAAAATTCACCTGACCATGGGGTACGAGGCCCAAGCCCAATTGCTGCACACCTGGAAGTCACAGGAGCCTGACTAGGTGTAGATGGTTCTTACCACTAGTGGGGTTGGGGTGCCACAGAGCCTGCCTCAGACCTTGCCTACCAAGTTCGCCCTGGCCTAGGAGAACCCACTGCCCACCTCCCCCACCCAGACACCTCTTAATGTGCGCAGTCAGCTGAATGAGAGTGCACTCATCCCCATGTGGTTGCTGTGATGCCCTCAAGCACCCATCCAACTCAGGATATGCCACCGCCAGGATCCGGGACATCAGGGGGGAAGGTGCGACCCGCACCCCTTCCACGTTGGGAGGCCATCCCCAGCTGGGCCTCCGCCCTGTTCTTGCTCCAGCGGCACAGGTCCTCCCATCTTTTACGCCAGTGGGTGTTCTGTGTGTGGTAGACCCCGAGGGTCCGGACGTCCTTGGCGATGGCACGCCAAATACCCTTCTTCTGGTGGGCGCTGACCTGGAGGAATGGTACAGGGGTAAAGGAAATTACTCACCTGTCTAGACCATCATACTCATTGCCCCCCAGTTCCCACCCTTGCCTTGATGCACATACACTTACCATCCGCACATGCAGGCCTCAGCCCCCCCATGTATCTTCCATCCACACCACTCAAAGCAGGGATTGCCCATGCAGCATGCTCACAGTGTATTCACCTGTTTGTCTGGAGGACCCTACAGTTGCGTGTACTGGGGGAGGACCCCATCCACTAGTTTCCCCAGTTCTTCTGAAATGAAGGCAGGGGCCCTTTCCCCAGACACTGTAGCCATTGTCTCTTCCAGACAGAGGTCACAGCAGCACTTGCAATGTAGGTTCTCTCCTGTTGAAGGTCAGGTATCAAGTGAGTGAACAGACAGAAAATGGCGGTCACGTCCGCGGCAGTGTGTACTGTCACCGCCGGCGTACATCGTCATTGGCTCCTGGGACCCATAGGGCCCAATGTTAACCAATGCAGAATTGCGCCGCGATCTTTGACCGCCCTGCAACGGTGTAAAACGACAGGGCTGTTACCTCATATCCCCTTGTCCCATCTTACAGGTCAGGCAGCCGCCATTTCAGGGGGCCACATGGGATGGATAAAAACTGCGTCACACCTATCTAGGCTGGGAATACAGACAGATACCTGCACATTGCAGCTTAATAACGTTTTTGCAAATAACACATTGTGATACCTCAGTGTTGGATGACTCTCTGCTCGCTGTTCTCCATAGGGCACGTCTTCTGGGGCAGGTGATGAGATGGCGACATCCTCCGGTGTACAGACCCCTGGTGGACCTGTCGACAATGGAAGAGAGACACATCATAATCACATACTTACTTGATCGTGCAACAATCCTGGAACTGTGTGCCCAGTTGGAGCCAGACCTGATGTCAGCTACCATCCAGCCCACAGGGATACCCCCTCTAGTGCAGGTCCTGTCTGTACTCCATTTCCTGGCCAGTGGGTCTTTTCAAACAACAGTGGCAATGGAATCAGGGATGTCCTAGCCAATGTTCTCTAACGTGTTGTCCAGAGTGTTGTCTGCCGTGCTGAAACATGCGCAGCCACATCGTCTTCCCTCAGGTGGAGAATTTGCCCACTGTGAAAGGTGACTTCTATGCCCTGGGACATATCCCCAACATCATTGGTGCCATTGATGGTACACATGTGGCATTTGTCCCCCCCCTCACAGGAATGAACAGGTGTACAGAAACAGGAAGAGCTACCATTCAATGAATGTGCAGATGGTGTGTTTGGCAGACCAGTACATCTCCCATGTCAATGCCAAGTATCCTGGCTCTGTGCATGACGCTTACATTTTTAGAAATAGCAGCATCCCTTACGAGATGGGGCAACTCCTGAGGCACCATGTGTGGCTAGTAGGTGAGGCCAAGGTCCCAATACAGTTGACATAGGTGTCTGGGTATGGTGTTATCCCTAAGGGTTAGTGTGTGTCTAACAGTTGTCCCTCGACATTTGCAGGTGACTCTGGTTACCCCAACCTGTCATGGCTACTGACCCCAGTGAGGAATCCCAGGACAAGGGCAGAGGAACGGTACAATGAGGCACATGGGAGAACTAGGAGGATTATAGAGCGCACCTTCGGCCTGCTGAAGGCCAGATTCAGGTGCCACCATCTGACAGGTGGTTCTCTATTCTACTCACCAAAGAAGGTGTGCCAGATAATAGTGGACTGCTGTATGCTGCACAACCTGGCTTTGCGACGCCAGGTGCCTTTTCTGCAAGAGGATCGGCCAGATGGTGGTCTTGTGGCAGCTGTGTAGCCTGTGGACAGTGAAGATGAGAAGGCAAAAGAAGAGGATATCGACAACTGAAACAACATCATCATGCAATACTTCCAGTGAGACACAGGTCATAAGATGTCACTGCTTCCCACATCTCATACTATTGTTGGAGATAGCATAAGTCTGTCATTTTCACTCAGTGTATGTACACTGACTTGTCACTTTGCCTTTCAATTCCACAGATCTGGGTTCCACTTTGTGCCCTCTGCTATGTTTACTCCTGGCCTACAGCTGTGTTACATTGGTATGTGAACAAGTAAATTGACATTGCTATATTCCATAGATATTGCAATTACACATTTGTGAAAGCACAGACTGACTCCAGATTGTTTTGTGATTGAAGTGTGTTTATTCCTGTGCAAATAATTGGAGGGGGTTGTAAAATGGGCTGGGGGGATGGTGGAAGAATGTCCATGGCAGAGTCCAGTCTATTTGTTTCACACATGCATTGCCAAAGGGGCTTAGGTCTTATTTCCTGGCGGGAGTCTTGGCAATGTCCTCTGTCTTGTTCCTGGATCTCAGGGACTGTTTGCGGGGTGGTCCTCCATCTGCAGGGGGTGGGGTGCTGGTGTCCTGTTGTTCCTGTGGCGGTGCCTCCTGTCCACTAGTGTCGGTGGAGGGCTGTTCATCATCCAGGCTAGTGTCAGGGGCCCAATGGTGTGCCACATTGTCCCTCCTGGTGTTGAGAAGGTCTGCCAGCACCCCTGCAATGGTGACCAGGGTAGTGTTAATGCACTTCAAGTCCTCCCTGATCCCCAGGTAGTGTTCCTCCTGCAGCCGCTGGGTCTCCTGAAACTTGGCCAGTACCGTGCCCATGGTCTCCTGGGAATGGTGGTAAGCTCCCATGATGTTGGAGAGTGCCTCGTGGAGAGTGGGTTCCCTGGGCCTGTCCTTCCCCTGTCGCACAGCAGTCCTCCCAGCTTCCCTGTTATCCTGTGCCTCTGTCCCCTGAACTGTGTGCCCACTGCCCCCAGGTCCCTGATCATCCTGTGTTAGTGGCATTGCCTGTGTTCCCTGTAGTGGTGGACACACTGGTGATTAAAGTGTCTTGGGGACAAAGGGATGGGCCCACTGGGTGGGTGCTGTGCTGGTGTTTCCTGAGGGGGAAGGCTCTGTGGTGGTTTGTGACTGTCAGGGGAACCGACTGTCCCGAGGTCCCTGATGGGCCGGGCTGGTCATCTTGATCCAGGTGTGCACAGCTGCTGTCTTTACTGTGGGTCTCTTTTGTGGGGGGACTGGATATGTCTGGCACCTCCTGTCCGGTGACGTTGGGTATGGGTCCTGTTGGTGTGTAAATGTATAGTTATTGTATCTGTGTGTGCCATCTTGTGCAATGGGTGAGTGATCCTCTACTCCTGTGCTTACATTATTGGCTTGGTCCTTGTGTGATTGGTGATTTTGGGGCATGAGTGAGTCTCTGTACTGGACATGCTTTGGTGATGGGTGTCCATGCATTGGTGTTACATGCAGGGCTTGGTTTTGGGATGTGTGGGTTGTGTTAGTGGGGTATCTGTGGGTTGTTGGGGTGATGGGTGTGAGGGTAAGGGTGGCAGTATGTGATGGCATGTAGGAGGGGCGTGGGGGATAAAGTAGTAAAGATATGTCTTACCAGAGTCCAGTCCTCCTGCTACTCCTGTGAGGCCCTCAGGATGAATAATTGCCAAGACTTGCTCCTCTCATGTTGTTAGTTGTGGGGGAGGAGGTGGGGGTCCACCTCCAGTCCTCTGTACAGAAATCTGTTGTCTGGATACCAAGGAATGCACCTTCCCCCGTAGGTCGTTCCACCTCTTCCTGATGTCATCCCGTGTTCTTGGATGCTGTCCCACTGCGTTAACCCAGTCAACAATTCTGCACCATAGCTCCATCTTCCTTGCAATGGATGTCTGCTGCACCTGTGATCCGAATAGCTGTGGATCTACCCGGACGATTTCCTCCACCATGACCCTGAGCTCCTCCTCAGAGAACCTGGGGTGTCTTTGAGGTGCCTTGATGTGGTGTGGGTGATGTATGTGGTGGTGTCTGTTGTGATGTGTGAGGGAATGTGTTGATGTGTGTTGTTTGAGGTGCGTGGATGTTGTGTAAGTGATGGTGTTGTGTGTCTGTGGATGCTGGTGTTGTTTTAGGTAGTCTCTCTGGCCTTCTTTCAGAATTTTGGTAGTATGGGTTTGTGGGTGATGTGGGTGTGTGGTCTTTGTATTGGATTGGGTGTGTGGGTGTGGTGTGTGTATGTGTATCAGGTGTGTGTATTTCAAATTGTCTAATGTGGTTGTGTTTTGTAAATGTGTGTGTATTTTGAGCGTGGCGGTGTGTACCACCAATGGAATACCGTGGTTGAAAGACCGCTGCATTGATTCGTGGGTCGTGATAGTGTAGACGTATTCCTGTTGGTGTGACGTGTCTGTTTTGGTATTACCAGTTTATCACTGACCTTTGGTGTGGCGGACTTGTGTGGGTGTCTGTTTTGTGGTGGATTCCGAGCTGTGGGTCGTAATACCTGTAGCGGAATTCTGCGTCCGCAGCGGTATGTTGCCGGTCTTCTGCACGGCGGAAATCGGGATTTACCACCAGGGTTGTAATGAGGGCCTGTGTCTTTGCACTTCATAACAAACTCATTAGATGTATGGCATGAAACACAACCTTACCCAATGGAGCAATAAAGCATACAGCCTTTATAATTGGCTTGTCACCCAAAAGGTAAAACAAGCATGTCTTTTCTCTGGAAGCACAAAACATCTGTCCAATCAAAAGGTTGTGGAGAGGAAGATCAACTTGTGAGCAGACCCTGCTTGTTAAAGCTCTTTTTAAATGATTGTTCTTTATTACTTTTCAATTATAAAAATAACAAAGAATCATGGACATTAGATTGACACAGCACTAAAATATTATTCAGACAGTATATTCATGCCAATATATTTCACCTTACTACCCTCCCCTATTCCACAACAGGGCTACACCTCCCTCTAATATGAATATCTCCTCATAGGGTTCTACAAGTGGGCCAGCTGTCCTGACCCCCCTTCTTGTCACTTAAGCAGCCTCCTATGTGGTGAGGATCTATTGCCGCACTGATCAATCTATATCACTTGACTCCCAAGTCCCCCAGAATGTTTCACATTTTTTTCACAACCCCTGCCTTTGTAACTTCTTGCTCTAGGTGTTGGTTGTGTGACATTCCCTCTTCTCAGTTCCTAAGTAATAGGAGTGTTTCACATCCCCATTTCTGGGTAATGTCCATCTTTCACATATGCCCAATAAAGTTGTTCCGGGAGTCATTTCAATTGCGGTCTCAACTGGCCTCTCCAGGGATGCTGTTACTTGTTGCCAGAATTATACTATTACAGGACACTACAGAAATGTGTGTATAAAGGTCCCCTCTGCACTGCATTTTCAGAGACACAATACATTCCCTGCTCTTCCTATTCTGTGAAGTAGCATTCTAGTGTTATAAGTCCTATTCAAAAGCTTATGTTGATGGCACCTTCTGATGAAAAATCCAGTACCTCTTGCCAGCTTCATCGTCTAGTGCCCCAATGTCTTGTTCCCACCTGTCTCTAAGGTGTGCTAGTGCTCCCTGGGTGTTCCACATTAATGTACTGTATATCAGGGATATCAGTTTATGTCAGACTTGTCTGTCCAACAGCCTTCCTTTCAGCATGGAGTCCTCCTATGTCTTCTCTTCAGCATCTATACTGCAGGTAAGTGGGTGATGTAACTGTCTGCACTTGAGCCATTCTGTGGAAGGCATCTGATATTCCTCCTGAAGGTGATCAAAGGAAGTCACTCCATTAACAACCCAAACCTCTGCCAACTTTCCCTAGCAGACACAGAGGCAGCGCAGTCCAATGTTTCAGGTCCTTTTCCATTCTCTGAAGGAATGGAGTGAGGTTGGCCTGGGCAAATGAGGAGGCATCTCTGGTAATCCAAACATCTAAATACTGAAATCTATGGGGCTCCACCTGCAATGGCATCAGCAGTGGGCCATCTCGCCTCCATCCTCTCCTCAGGAAGAAGACTGACTTCTTCCAATTAATCGCAAATCCAGAAAATGCACCAAATATGTGGAATATTTCTCTGACATGAGTCAAGGAGTGCTCAATGTGGGTCAGACAGAGCAGGATATCATCTACATATAATAATGTTCTGTCTTCCCATACTAAGTTATTCACCCAGACCTGGGCATCCAGCCTCATTGTAGTTGCCAGAGGTTCTACTGCCAAAGCAAAGAGCATTGATTGTAGAGAGCAACCCTGCCTCATTCCCCTTCTGATGTTGAATTCCCTGGAAGTGCAGCCATTACCTTTTATCCTAGCATGAGGATCCTGGTACAGTAGTTTGATCCATATGATATACAGAGGCTCGAAACCCATTTATTCTAGCAGCAGGAACAAGAAGGGCCACTCCACCAAGTCAAACATGTTATTGGCGTCTAGGGATACGATAGCCCAGGACATCTCTGCTGCATCAGGTTGCATTCTGTTATTAAGGAGATGTCATATGTTCAATTTGGTTGAGCAGTAGTGCATAAAGCCCATTTGGTCTGCATGGACCAGGTCTGCCACCACAGTGTTGGGTCCATTGACCAGTACTTTTGCCAGGATTTTGAAGTCTACCTTTAAGAATGAGATTGGCTTTTAGGAGTCACACTTATACACAGATTTGACCCTGGAACTTTACCTGCCTGCATCTGAATCAATACCACCACAATTTCAGCCTCCCTGAGCTCTGATTCTAATGTGATCAGTTGTTCTGGGATCAGGGTTTCTACCGGACAGTCCCACACAAAATTCCTGGTCTCCCTCTCTGAAGCCTCTGCCCTGGGTGCATAGAAATCAGGCATATAGGCCGCAAATACTTCTGCAATTTGAGCACTACCCATCACTGTCTCTCCTGAGTACATTTGGAGCTCCTGTACCTGCATGGACTCCCTTTCTCTGATACCCAGCCAAGCTAGCAGCTTACCGGCCTTGTCATTGGCTTCATATTTCCATTTTTGTTTGGCTAGAAAGGATGTCATCCCCTCAGGGCGTGCCACCTCCCGGTTCTCTGTGTTTGCATTGTAGGTTCTGTTATGAGGTGCTGAAGGTTGAGCTGCATGTTCTTTTTCCAATGCCTTAATTTCACATTCTAGTGTCCACAAGCGCTTAATTTGTTCCCTTTTGTCTCTCACTTTTCCTGCTATTAACACACCACTAATCATCACATTATATGCCTGCCAATCAATTCTTGCACTACACAGCACTCATTTCTTGGAAGTAGAGTTTGGTAGCCCACCAATTTATTGGCTATCCTCCAGGTGACCATTCTACATATATCCTCTGGGTTCTTTATCTCTATTGGAGGGCAGGGTGACCTGCAAGGAGCTGTATAGCATTCTGTGGAATCTGACCATGTATGAAAAACATGAAAGGCCAGTGACTTTCGAAGTAAGAGTGCCACCCACCTTGAGCCTGAGGTGTGCTATGCCTAGGACGCCACCCAATATTTACCTCGCCGAAGGCTAACATGGTTGGCATCTATTAGGTGAGTTTCTTGAAGGAGTATCAAGTCCACTCTAAACATATTTACGGCCCTAGTCACCAGGCTTCTCTTCACTTTAATGCCATGGCCATTGACATTCCAAGAGACCAAAGTTAAGGTTTGTGACTGATTCATCTATAGAGCTATGTGTGGTCTCCATTGACCTAGTAGGGGGGTATTTCCTCTACTGTGTATCTGATGTGGTGTCCATGTGCATGAATCAAGTGTAACAGTCCCCAAATCTCCCTCTCCCCACCTTACTGTGCTGTGATCTAGTACTTGACCACCCCCCAATTCACAGTAATTATGTGCCCTTACCCAAGTGAACATGAAAAACAATGTTATGCACTACGCATGCAAGAGTGGGTGGTGCAGGCCCTGTAGCAGTTACAAAATACAAGAGTCACATAGCATCCTTGCCCAACGGCCTCTCCAGTCCTCTGCAGACCCAGAGCAAATTTACCAGTTCCACTGGGCATCTTTTGTGAGCCCCCTCCTACATGCACCCAGTCCCCTGAGTCAGTGTGGTCTGAGGCCATCAGGGTTATCACCTGTTGAGTCTGTCTCTCTCTTTCCCCCCTCCGGTGCTATAGCTCTTCATTCTAGTATATCACTACAGTTCTTGATTTCTTCCACCGCCTTCACTTGCTCTGTTTTCATCTGTGCCTTTGTCAGGGAAGACTTACTGCCTGCATCTCTCTCCTTCCTGGGTTTCCATCATTGTCACTCCTTTTCATTCTCCAGTGGGGTTTCCAAGCCAGACCATAGCCCCTGCTGTTCAATCCATTGCAATGCCTCCTTTGCAGAAGGCAGAAAGTGCACCTTATTTTTGTGGACCACTCTCAGTTTCACTGGAAAAATAATAGTGTATTTAATACCTACTTGGTACACTACATAAATGCCCCCCCTCTGTCTCTGGACCAGTGATGTATATTCTAGGTAGGCATTAACTTCTTGTCCTCTATTACCCAGGGGCCATGTTTGTGGAAAGATTAAGTATATTGTCCCGATCCCTGTAGTTCATTAATTGGGCAATAATTGATTGGTCCCAGAGCAGGACACCTTGCTGGCATCCTGTGTGCTCTTTCAACTGAGAAACAAGCACAAAGGCTATCCTTGCAGCACTGTCTTTTCTAGCCAGTCCTAAATGAAAAGCTCAACTTTCAGGAACTCCTACAAGTCTTGGATTGTGTCTCCTGGATCTCCCTTCTGCATCTTCCAGATGGTCAGTTAGAACAGACACCCCCTTTTCCAGCTGTGTGCATCTCCTTCTATGTAGGCTCCTGGAAAGCCGGGTGTATCGTGTCCAGTTTGATCTCCACCTCATGGACTCTATCTGCTAGTTTCTTGTCATCTGTTCTCAGGAAACCCACTACATTCACCACTGCCACCATTTGCGTCTCTAAGGTATGATTGGTATCTTTAATGGTACCAATATTACTGCAGTATGCATTTCTGGAAGGTCCTCCTGATGGTCTCGGGATGGAGGCCCACCTCCAGCCCCCTCCAGGGGCGTTTCTAGCATCTTGTCTTTCACCAACTTAGGTTTCCCCATGTTTGGTTGGTCAATAGAGTAGCAGTGACCTGAGGGGGGTCCTCACCACACCTTTCCCCTGCCAGTCACCCTCTACACCATGTCTCTCCTTCTAACTGTGCTCTGTTGGCAAAACAGTTGTCTCTCTGAACTCGGGCACATGCAGCATGCAACACGTGAGGTCTCAAAGGGACAACTAGTTATCACTCGTGTCACTTCCTTTTTGTAGGCACAACTCTATATATGTGCCACTGAGTATTAGGATCCATTGCCTGTAAGGTTCCCAAGAAGCACTACAGATATATCACCGCTTCTACTGTCTGGGTAGTGTGAAGCATCTCCTTGCTACACTGCAGATATCCAATTTTGGGCTCAGGTGTCCCAAGGCTCTTTCATGAGCCTCTACACAGGCAAGAGAGTGGGGGTGGAGGCCCTCCTTATCAAAGGGGCAACAACTCCAATGACAAGCTTGGTTAGGCCCAAGGACTCAGACCTTGCCAGTATGCCACTGCTCCCAAAGGGCCCTTTCTGTTCCTGTGCCCATTTTGTGCTCCGCTTTGTATTTGCGCTATAATTGTGCCTGTTTTCTTTTCCGGCTCTCACCGGATCCTCTAAACCCAGCCACTGCATCCCCTGGGGCCCGCCCCCCTTGCACCCCCATTGGACACTCCCTCCCACCTCCCAGCTGCTCCTCCCTCCACCTCCCCTTCTTAATGGCGGCCACTGCGCGGCGCCTAGTGTGACTCCCCTGACCTGGTTTAGGCCAGGAGAACACTTCGACTCCACCAGCCTGCCTCCGAGCCCCTAACCCTGCCATTTTTGCTGCATAAAGGTTCGAGGCCCTCCACCACCCACAGGCATCCGCCTGAGCCTCATCCCTGGTGCCTAGTGGTAGGTGTGTCTAGTATACCATGTATTTCGTTCCATAGCTCGTATTTCGTTTCTTGTACCTGGTTTTTTATTTTTCATACTATTTTTACCCTAAACTGTGCCCATTTTGTGCTCCGCTTTACATTTGCGCTTTAATTGTGCCCATTTTCTTTTCCGGCTCTCGCCGGTTCCTCTAAACCCAGCGGCTGCGTCCCCTGCGGCCCTGCCCCCCTCGCTCCCCCATTGGACACTCCCTCCCGCCTCCCAGCTGTTCCTCCCTCCCACCTCCCCCTCTTAATGGCAGCCGCGCCACTGGCGCGCCAGAGGCAAGCCCATCTGCACCCGTCGCCTGGACCGCGCCCAGCGCCCGTCCCCCTGGTCCACGGTTCTCCGTCCCCCCCAAGCACCACTACTCCTCCACAGAACTCATTGTTCTCAACCTAGGCCAGCACCCCACCTGCGCCTAGGCCAACCCCAAAGACACACACTGACCTTCCACATGCCACTCATGCCATTTCTCCTGCACTCACACCAACACCAGCAACACCAACAAGCACCGCAACAACACCAAAACCCCAATCATCTCAACTGCATCCATTCTGTGACACCATCGCTGATACCATCAGTTCCCACACCCTCACCTCCACAGACTACATACTCCTTGGTGACCTCAACTTTCACCTGGAAAGCACCCACGACTGCAACTCCACAGCCCTGCTGGACAACCTCACGAACCTCAGCCTCAAGCAACTGGTCACTTCACCCACCCACTCAGCGGGACACACGCTAGATGCCATCTTCACCTCCAGCAGCCACATCACCTTCACTCACACCACCATACTCAACTGGATTAACCACAGCTGCGTTCACTTCTCCTTCATGAAACCCACCACCCTCCACCAACAACACACTACACCCTACTGCAAGTGGAACAAGATCTCCAAAGAACACGTGATCTCCAACCTTGCACAAGCTCCACCTCCCATCACCAACGACCCCAACACCGCCGCCCTCAACCTCACACGATGGCTAGAAACTTGCGAAGACTACCTCACTCCTTTGAAAACAAAAAATAGCACCTGCACCATCAAGACCGCACCCTGGTTCACCACAGAACTTCAGTCTTCCAAATGAGAATGCCGAAAAATTGAAAAAGCCTGGTGCCAAGAACCCTCAATGAGCAACTTCTCCACCCTCAAAACAGCCATGCGCAAACACCACCAACTCATCCGGACCACCAAACGGTCCTCCTAGAAAGAACGCATAGACAACAACACACACAACAGCAAGGAACTCTTTGCCATCATCAAAGAACTCACCAAAACCAAATCCTGCACCATCGACCCTCCACACTCCCAAGACCTCTGCAACTCCTTCTCCAACTACTTCCACCGCAAAATCGCAGACATACACAACAGCTTCACATCATCGGCGCCCACCAACACCACCACCGAAACAACCAACACCACAACACCCTGCTGCACCAACCTACTGAACACCTGGACCCCTACCAACAATGAAGAAATCTCCAAAACCATGAACTCCATCCACTCAGGCTCCCCAACAGACTCTTGCCCCCACCACATTTTCAACAAGGCCAGCCAAATCATTGCTCACCAGCTCCGGGACATAATCAACTGTTCCTTCGACACCGCAACCTTCCCAGATATTTGGAAGCACGCCAAAGTCAACGCTCTGCTCAAAAACCCCAAAGCAGACCCTGAAGACCTCACAAACTACCGACCCATTTTTCTTCTACCCTCCCCGTAAAGGTTGTTGAGAAGATAATAAACGTACAACTGTCTTGCTTCCTAGAAGAGAACAACATACTCGACGTCTCCCAGTCAGGATTCCACAAGAACCACAGCACTGAGACCACCCTCATCGCCTGCACAGATGACATCAGGACCAGAGTGGGCAAGGGCAAGACCGTCGCCCTCATCCTCCTAGACCTCTCTGCAGCTTTTGACACTGTATGCCACCAAACCCTCCATGCACGCCTTTTCGACGCCGGATTCACCATAAAGCCCTGGACTGGCTCACCTTGTTCCTCTCCGAAAGAACCCAAAGAGTTCACCTCCCTCCATTCAGGTCTACAGCCACCAAGATCATCTGTGGGGTCCCCCAAGGATCCTCCCTCAGCCCCGCCCTCTTCAACATTTACATGGCTCCCCTCTCCAACATCCTCCGCCCCACGGCATCACCATCATTTCATACACTGACGACACCCAGCTCATCATCTCCCTCACTAGGAACCCAGCCACCACCAAGAATAGTCTGCACGCCGGACTCCTCGACATCGCCAAATGGATGACAGCAAGCCACCTCAAATTGAACTCAGACAAAACAGAGATCATCATTTTCGGCCCCATCAAGACAGCATGGAGCGACTCCTGGTGGCCCACCACCCTCGGACCACCCCCAACACCCACGCATGCAACCGTGGCATCATACTGGACTTGTCTCTCTTCGTGACCCAGCAAATCAACACCCTAGAATCCTCCTGCTTCAACACCCTTCACATGCTACGCAAGGCTTTCAATTGGATCCCTTTAGAAACAAGAAAAACAGTCACTCACACCCTCATAAGCAGCAGACTGGACTACGGCAACACCCTCTACACAGGGACCACAGCCAAGCTTCAAAGAAAACTCTAGCGAATCCAGAACGCAGCCGCACGTCTCATCCTCAACCTCCACACATATCCACCCACCTCAGATCCCTACACTGGCTGCCCATCAACAAAAGGATAATTTTCAAAATCCTTGTCCTTGCCACAAAGCCCTCCACGACACTGGACCGGCCTACCTCAACAAACGAGTCAACTTTCACATACCAACTCAGCAGCTCTGATTCGCCGACCTCGCTACAGTCCCCTGCATCCAATGCACCACCTACAGTGGCAGATCCTTCTTCCACCTCGCCGCCAAGACCTGGAACTCCAGCCCCACTAACCTACGCAAGACCCAGGCCCTCCTAACCTTCAGAAAGCACCTAAAAACATGGCTTTCCGAGCAGTAACCGCCCCCACCACCTTCAGACCCTACCAGGTGAGTAGTGCACTTAAGAAATTATTTGATTGATTGATTGATTGATAGAGCTCCGTTGGGCCTTCACTTGGCCACTCTCACCAGTTATCGCAGGAGGCACTGGAGCTTCCTGATAGATTCTTTGCTGTCTACGTATTTATCCCGCTGCTTTCAGAGGGGCTGCACTCAGCAAGTAGCTCTGGTCGCCATGTTGTGCATGCCCCTCCACCTCCTTCAGTGACCATCTTGGTCTCTCTGAGATGCCAGGTGGCCCTCACTGTACTACTGCTGGAGTTGCCCTTTTGTAGCTGCCAGTCCCAAGGGGCCAGCGTCAGAATAAGTGGCTTTGGGGCTCTTCGGATGGCAGGAGCTGAGCCAAGCATGTCGCCGCCATTTTTCTTTAGGCCACCCCCCCATGTTAAAGCTCTTTTAATTAGTTGATGCAATGAACAATTTGACTGGATGATTCCAGGCAACAAATCCCATAAGATGCCCCTGAGAGAAATAATATATTTAACAAATATTCAAACATGGATTTACATGTCGAAAGGAGTTGAGAATTCCGTTGTTTTCACTGACACTGTGTTATCCAGTATTTAATTTATTAATGGAGCTCCTTGTAGGGTGGCATATCAATTTAAAGAAACCACCTTCATTCAGTGACTTGAAACCCAAGCCTTATATCATGACTAGACTATCTGGTAACGCATGGTTCAAGTTAAACTCCTTGCTGGTCCATGATTCCGCATGCTCACATATGCCCAGCTGTAGATTGTTTCATGCTGCCAGGTGCTTGCTTCAGGCAACCTCTCAGCAACTTCCCCACAAAGGCGTAAAACGATATTGTTATCAATATTTTATCAATTTTTAATGACTATTAGCAATTGGCAATGCATTAACATAATTAATTCCTATAGTAACTTTCGCTACAACAAAGCTTAAGTACTGGGGGCGGCATTATGATCGCACTCTGTAGTCCTAATTTTATTTATTATCAAAGAAAGAAAGGATGTCAGCCCTGCTGGGGCAGGTTTGACACAAATCTCTGCCACAGAAAAATGGAAATGAAATGATAAGAGGCCCCCGCAGAATGTGATGAGGGGCTCCTGAGCCTGAAATATCTCACATATGCATATTGGCCTTGGGTTAAATAGTCTCCTAGAGAGTTGGGAACCCCCTATGTTACGCACCTGGCCACAGACACCGAGGACTGGATTACAGCTAGTCCGGAAAAGGAAAGATATTTATTGTATCTGATATATTCTGAAATTGCAGGAATTGGCCTATTTTGGGTGCAAAACACAGAACCTAACTACTATTACCGCAGTTTATAAGATACAACCTTAATATAGAACAGTGAATGTTGTGAACTGTCATCAAAGAGCTGCATGCAAACTGCATAAAATAGGTTAGGACGATATGTTTTTTTTCCACCTAGTCCTTCATTATCTATTCTTAATGTTGCTAAAACAGGTTTGATTGGATAGATGTACATTCTTATTAGTGAAATCATCCCCAAACGGTGCTTTAAAATAAATGGAAAGTATATGAGAGGAGGGCTGTAGCCGGGTGCTTCGCGGCCCGGCTACTGCTGGCGGCGAACACTGGACAAATGGGTGCCCTGGGGGCACCACGAATGGCAACCCGGAAGGAGAAAGTATCGGGAACCCAGATATCCGGGTTCCCTTGGATTAACCCCTTCCCCGCCAGGGACGTAATGGTTACGTCCATGGCAGCGCCCGTGTGGCGCCATGGACGTAACCATTACGTCCTGGGACTGGCAGTCGGGGGAAGCGCTAGTGCTTCCCCCGAGGGCCGCCCCCCAACACCCCCAGGCCAGGGCTGAAAGGGGAATCCCTTCCCCTTTCACGCCCACCACCCCCGCCCCCCCCCATGACGTCAGCGCGCGATCGCGCGCTGATTTCATGGAAAGGGGGAAAGACGCGCTGGAAGCCATTTGCTTCCAGCGCGTCAAGAGAGAAGCTGAGTATTTCACCTTCGTGCGGGGTGGGGGTGCTCTGAGAGAGGCATCGAGGGAAAGGAAAGGGTTTTCCTTTCCCTCGATGTCTCTTTGAGCATTCCTGCTGCCCGATCGCGATGCGATCGGGCAGCAGGAATGCCCACTAGACACCAGGGATTTCTCTTTTGAGTGCTTACTAGTGTAGGGGAGCGACCCCTTGGGCAAGGGTCGCTCCCCTTTGGGGGCAAATGTATTTTACATCGTTTCTGCCCCCCCTGGGGGCAGATTGGCCCTATTTTTAGGCCGATCTGCCCCCAAGGGGGGCAGAAAGCCACTAGACACCAGGGATTTTATTGTTGATTTGTATTTTTTGTGTTGGGGGCGGCCCCTTGGGCAAGGGTCGCTCCCCTTTGGGGGCAAATGTATTTTACGTCGTTTCTGCCTGGGGGCAGATTGGCCCTATTTTTAGGCCGATCTGCCCCCAAGGGGGGCAGAAAGCCACTAGACACCAGGGATTTTATTGTTGATTTGTATTTTTTGTGTTGGGGGGCGGCCCCTTGGGCAAGGGTCGCTCCCATTTGGGGCAAATGTATTTTACGTCGTTTCTGCCCCCCCTGGGGGCAGATTGGCCCTATTTTTAGGCCGATCTGCCCCCAAGGGGGGCAGAAAGCCACTAGACACCAGGGATTTTATTGTTGATTTGTATTTTTTGTGTTGGGGGGCGGCCCCTTGGGCAAGGGTCGCTCCCCTTTGGGGGCAAATGTATTTTACGTCGTTTCTGCCCCCCCTGGGGGCAGATTGGCCCTATTTTTAGGCCGATCTGCCCCCAAGGGGGGCAGAAAGCCACTAGACACCAGGGATTTTATTTTTGATTTGTATTTTTTGTGTTGGGGGGCGGCCCCTTGGGCAAGGGTCGCTCCCCTTTGTGGGCAAATGTATTTTACGTCGTTCGCCCCCAGGGGCCCTCATGTATTTTTGGGCAGTTCTGCCCCCCTTGGGGGCAGAGAGGCCTATTTTTTTTAGGCCTTTCTGCCCCCAAGGGGGGCAGAATCCCAATAGCGCCAGAAATAGTATGTGTGTATGTGTGCTTTGTGTTGGGGGGTGGCCCCTTGGGCAAGGGTCGCTCCCCCCGGGGGTGCAATGTATTTATTGTCGTTTCTGCCCCCCTTGGGGGCAGATTGGCCCTATTTTTAGGCCGATCTGCCCCCAAGGGGGGCAGAAAGCCACTAGACACCAGGGATTTTATTGTTGGTTTTTATTTTTTGTGTTGGGGGGTGGCCCCTTGGGCAAGGGTCGCCCCCAGGGGCCCACATGTATTTTTGGGCAGTTCTGCCCCCCTTGGGGGCAGAGAGGCCTATTTTTTTTTGGCCTTTCTGCCCCCAAGGGGGGCAGAATCCCAATAGCGCCAGAAAGATATGTTTGTATGTGTGCTTTGTGTTGGGGGGTGGCCCCTTGGGCAAGGGTCGCTCCCCCCGGGGGCGCAATGTATTTATCGTCGTTTCTGCCCCCCTTGGGGGCAGATTGGCCCTATTTTTAGGCCGCTAGACACCAGGGATTTTATTGTTGGTTTTTATTTTTTGTGTTGGGGGGCGGCCCCTTGGGCAAGGGTCGCCCCCAGGGGGCCACATGTATTTTTGGGCAGTTCTGCCCCCCTTGGGGGCAGATATGCCTATTTTTTAGGCCTTTCTGTCCCCAAGGGGGGCAGAATCCCCATAGCGCAAGGGATACTATATGTGTGTGTGTGTGTGTGCTTTGTGTGGGGGTGGGGCCCCTTGGGCAAGGGTCGCCCCCCCCAAAGGGTGCAATGTAATCTGGGCGATTTCTGCCCCCTCCCCTTGGGGGTAGATTGGCCTATTTTTTTTTAGGCCCATCTTCCCCCAAGCAGAGAAGACTAGACACAAGGGAAAATGAAAAAATGGTTAGTGGCGGAGTGTTTGTCAACTGGCGAAGTATTTGCTTTTATGATAATAACAGTTTTTCTCCTTTTTGTTCTAGTTCAAAGCTTTTGCTGACTTTGCTGTGGCTTGTTGCAGTTTTGGCAGTAGTTGTCCTGCGGTTTGCGTAGTTGCATGTTTTAGGTAAGTAAATAAATTTACTACAAGTGAGTATTGTTGCAATGCATGAATGACATGTTTGTAGGTGGTGTACTGAATGCAGGATTGTGTGTGAAATTGTCCTTAGAGTTATGCACAATGATTATTGTGCTGTCTTATGTCTAATTTGCTTTTTTTTTTCTCTTTTTAGTGGGATATCGTTGGTGATTGCTGTGGCTGTGCAGAGTAGTTGCTGGTGAGTCAAGCTTTTTCAGGCAAGTGAGCAGTATAGTTTTTGAGTTTATAATTCTTAGTGATAAACCTATACTTTGTTACTTATCTTACACAGTGCTGGTTGTTGGTGGTGTATTTGTCCAGTTAATTTTTGTAGGAAGGATCATGGCCAGCCGTAGGATGACCGCTCAGCAGGTTGTTAGTGTGCTTTTTGAGTCATCTTCTGACCATGAATATGAGACTGACTCTGCATCTGAGGCAGAGGAGGAAGTGCAGGATTCTGGAAGTGAATTTTCTGTCAGAGATGAATCATCTGATGATGTAGCCACTCTCAGTGCTGATGAAGGGCCTGTTTTAGAGGAGGACAGTGATGTGCCAATGGTGCAGGAGCCAGCAGCTGAAAGGCTTCCCATTGGAAGACCTGACGCATGGGTTGCACCAAACATGGAGCAGCCACAGTTGCCTGCGTTTACTGGTTTTCCAGGGTGTCGAGTTAATACGGAAAACTTTTTGCCCGTCAACTTTTTTGAGTTGTTTATGGATGATATATTTTTGGAAGAGATTGTTGAGCAGACTAATTTGTATGCAGAGCAGTTTTTGAGGGACAACGCTGCCAGACTTAGGCCACACTCTAGAGCTAGCCGGTGGATTCCCACAAATCTGGAAGAGTTGAAAAAGTTCTTGGGTTTAACTTTTTTGATGGGGCTGATAAGGAAGCCGTCGCTGTCTTCATATTGGTCTACTAGTCCCTTGATGGCAACTGCTATATTTCCTGCCATCATGAGTCGTAACCGGTATGAGCTTCTTCTTCGGATGTTGCATTTTGTAGATAATGCTTTAGCCTTGCCACGAGATCATCCTGATTCTGACCGTCTTTATAAGATTAGACCTGTCCTTGATCATTTGGTAGATCGGTTTTCAGAGATCTATGTTCCAGGGAAAGAAATATCTGTAGATGAGTCTTTGGTCCTGTTCAAGGGTCGTTTGGTTTTTAGGCAGTACATTCCTAGCAAGAGGGCACAGTATGGAATTAAATTGTATATGCTGTCAGAAAGTAGTACAGGATATGTTTATAATTTCCGGGTCTACACTGGTAGGGATTCCAATATTGACCCCCCTGGTTGTCCTCCCACTTTTGGAGTTAGTGAGAAAATTGTGTGGGAACTTGGTAGACGACTGTTTAACAAAGGTCACTATTTATATGTAGATAACTTCTACACTGGAGTTCGGTTGTTCAAGGAGTTGTTCAGAGTGGACACTGTTGCTTGTGGCACAATCCGCTCTAATCGGAAAGGCTATCCAAAAGAGCTTGTCTGTAAAAAACTTGAGAAGGGACAGTGCAGTGCCTTGCGGAATGATGAGCTGCTAGCTCTGAAATTTGTAGACAAGAGGGATGTATACATGCTAAGCACCATCCATGATGAGAGTACTTCACCTGTGGCTGTTTGGGGTCAGGTTGCCGAAGTGCGCAAACCTGTGTGCATCTTAGACTATAATAAGCACATGGGTGGTGTTGATAGAGTAGATCAGAGGTTAGAACCTTACACTGCTGCTCGTAAGTCTTATGTGTGGTATAAGAAATTAGCGCTTCACTTGTTCCACTTGGCAACTTTTAATGCTTTTGTTGTGTTTAAGGATAGTTCTCCAGAGTCAAGGATGACATTTGTGAAATTTCAGGAGTCTATCATAGCTAGCCTTGTTGTGCTGGAACAGGCAAGAGTTCCTAGAGAAGCAGTGGTGGAGGATGTGGCTAGATTGAAAGATCGTCACTTTGCTGAGCACATTCCTCCCACGGCCAAAAAAAACTTTCCTGCTAAGAGATGTAGAGTCTGTGCTCGAAGAGGTATCAGGAAGGAGACTAGGATGTACTGCCCTGATTGTCCTTCAAAGCCTGGGCTGTGTGTGGGTGGCTGTTTCAGGAGCTACCACACACAGAAGAATTATTGGGAAATTCCGTGAGCGTAAACTGGTGTTTTATATTTTTATATGTTCGGTTTCACGGTTGGTATTAGTCATGTATTCAGTTAGAGCTTTTGTGTTTGTAGTTTTGTACTAATTTATGATTAGTGGTTTCTTTGTTGTTTAAAAACAAAAAAAAGGGGATGGCATGTGTAGAGTGGCGCTTGGCTGGCGGCGTGGGTGGGGTGGCGCTTGGCTGGCGGTGTGTGTGGGGTGGCGCTTGGCTGGCGGTGTGTGTGGGGTGGCGCTTGGCTGGCGGTGTGTGTGGGGTGGCGCTGGGCTGGCGGTGTGTGTGGGGTGGCGCTTGGCTGGTGGTGTGGGTGGGGTGGCGCTTGGCTGGCAGTGCCGGCCAAACGCCAGTCCACACACTCATCAGCTGGTGTGATTGCTGTATCAGGCATGTGGGTGTATGAAAGTGATGGGCCCTTGACTGGCGCTGTCTGTGGATGCGAGTATTGTAATGTGCTGGGCCCGTGGCTGGCGGCGTGAATGGTCTAGTGCATGTCATGTATGAAAGGTGTGTGAATGGACTGTAAAGCGGTTGGTGCCTTGTCGTGGCTTTACAGCTCACGAGCTGTGAGTCATTGGTTCAATTTTTTGGCCTTTCAGTTATTACCAGTGCATTTCACTTTTGTGAAATCTCTTGTTAATAAAATTTGATCTACTGAACCATCACTCACCCTTGTGCCAAATCCAACCAGTATGTGTGGTACAAATGACAAAACCTGCTCCGCTGTAATCAGGCGTCGCGGCACACTTGAGACACGCTAGGTGCCTCGGGTGGGACCCCGATGATGAAGCATGCCACCAACTTGGTTGGTGGGTGAGGGGTCTTCTTCACATAACCTAAGTGTGTTTCTTTTCTCAATTTTAGTGTTTGGCACATCACAGACGTATGTGCACACATCAAAGTGATATATTCCAAAAATACCTGTGTTTGGGGGGGAGGGCCCACCTATGTTTTTGGTCCTGGGTGCGGCCGTCATGTAGGGAAACCTACAAAACCCAGAAACTTTTTAAAACTAGGCACCCCAAGGAGTCTAGGGAGGTGTGGCTTGTGTGGCTCCCCCAACATTTTCTTACCCAGACTCCTCTGTAAACCTCAAAATTTGCATAAAAAAGCATATTTTCCTGATTTTTCTTAGTAGGATCACCGCTCCAGCACAAAATTCCTACTCCCCAGTTTTCCCCTCAGTCTCCCAAGTAAAATGACACCTCACTTATGTGGGTCCCCAAAGCAGAGTCCGTCTAAAGATGTATAAAAGAATATGCCCTTATAAACTTGCTGTGCTATCCCTTCTATCCCTTCAGGTTTTGGGCCTTATTCTGTTGCAGGCACCTGGCCCACCCACACAAGTGAGGTATCATTTTTATCGGGAGACTTGGAGAAACGCTGGGTGGAAGGAAATTTGTGGCTCCTATCAGATTCCAGAACTTTCTGCCATAGAAATGTGAGGAACATGTGTTTTTTTAGCCAAATTTTGAGGTTTGCAAAGGATTCTGGGTAACAGAACCTGGTCCGAGCCCCGCAAGTCACCCCTCCTTGGATTCCCCTAGATCTCTAGTTTTCAGAAATGCACAGGTTTGGTAGGTTTCCCTAGGTGCCGTCTGAGCTACAGGCCAAAATCCATAGGTAGGCACTGTTTTCTTTCAAAAAATGGGATGTGTCCACGTTGCGCTTTGGGGTGTTTCCTGTCGCGGGCGCTAGACCTACCCACGCAAGTGAGGTATCATTTTTATCGGGAGACTTGGGGGAACGCTGGGTGGAAGGAAATTTGTGGCTCCTCTCAGATTCCAGAACTTTCTGCCACAGAAATGTGAGGAACATGTGTTTTTTTAGCCAAATTTTGAGGTTTGCAAAGGATTCTGGGTAACAGAACCTGGTCCGAGCCCTGCAAGTCACCCCTCCTTGGATTCCCCTAGGTCTCTAGTTTTCAGAAATGCACATGTTTGGTAGGTTTCCCTAGGTGCCGGCTGAGCTAGAGGCCAAAATCTACAGGTAGGCACTTCGCAAAAAACACCTCTGTTTTTTTCCAAAATTTAGGATGTGTCCACGTTGCGCTTTGGGGTGTTTCCTGTCGCCGGCGCTAGGCCTACCCACGCAAGTGAGGTATCATTTTTATCGGGAGACTTGGGGGAACGCTGGGTGGAAGGAAATTTGTTGCTCCTCTCAGATTCCAGAACTTTCTGCCACAGAAATGTGAGGAACATGTGTTTTTTTAGCCAAATTTTGAGGTTTGCAAAGGATTCTGGGTAACAGAACCTGGTCCGAGCCCCGCAATTCACCCCTCCTTGGATTCCCCTAGGTCTCTAGTTTTCAGAAATGCACAGGTTTGGTAGGTTTCCCTAGGTGCCGGCTGAGCTACAGGCCAAAATCTACAGGTAGGCACTTCGCAAAAAACACCTCTGTTTTTTTCCAAAATTTAGGATGTGTCCACATTGCGCTTTGGGGTGTTTCCTGTCGCCGGCGCTAGGCCTACCCACGCAAGTGAGGTATCATTTTTATCGGGAGACTTGGGGGAACGCTGGGTGGAAGGAAATTTTTAGCTCCTCTCAGATTCCAGAACTTTCTGCCACAGAAATGTGAGGAACATGTGTTTTTTTAGCCAAATTTTGAGGTTTGCAAAGGATTCTGGGTAACAGAACCTGGTCCAAGCCCCGCAAGTCACCCCTCCTTGGATTCCCCTAGGTCTCTAGTTGTCAGAAATGCACAGGTTTGGTAGGTTTCCCTAGGTGCCGGCTGAGCTAGAGGCCAAAATCTACAGGTAGGCACTTCGCAAAAAACACCTCTGTTTTTTTCCAAAATTTAGGATGTGTCCACGTTGCGCTTTGGGGTGTTTCCTGTCGCTGGCGCTAGGCCTACCCACGCAAGTGAGGTACCATTTTTATCGGGAGACTTGGGGGAACGCTGGGTGGAAGGAAATTTGTAGCTCCTCTCAGATTCCAGAACTTTCTGCCACAGAAATGTGAGGAACATGTGTTTTTTTAGCCAAATTTTGAGGTTTGCAAAGGATTCTGGGTAACAGAACCTGGTCCGAGCCCCGCAATTCACCCCTCCTTGGATTCCCCTAGGTCTCTAGTTTTCAGAAATGCACAGGTTTGGTAGGTTTCCCTAGGTGCCGGCTGAGCTACAGGCCAAAATCTACAGGTAGGCATATCGCAAAAAACACCTCTGTTTTTTTCCAAAATTTAGGATGTGTCCACGTTGCGCTTTGGGGTGTTTCCTGTCGCCGGCGCTAGGCCTACCCACGCAAGTGAGGTATCATTTTTATCGGGAGACTTGGGGGAACGCTGGGTGGAAGGAAATTTGTTGCTCCTCTCAGATTCCAGAACTTTCTGCCACAGAAATGTGAGGAACATGTGTTTTTTTAGCCAAATTTTGAGGTTTGCAAAGGATTCTGGGTAACAGAACCTGGTCCGAGCCCCGCAAGTCACCCCTCCTTGGATTCCCCTAGGTCTCTAGTTTTCAGAAATGCACAGGTTTGGTAGGTTTCCCTAGGTGCCGGCTGAGCTAGAGGCCAAAATCTACAGGTAGGCACTTCGCAAAAAACACCTCTGTTTTTTTCCAAAATTTAGGATGTGTCCACGTTGCGCTTTGGGGTGTTTCCTGTCGCGGGCGCTAGACCTACCCACGCAAGTGAGGTATGATTTTTATCGGGAGACTTGGGGGAACGCTGGGTGGAAGGAAATTTGTGGCTCCTCTCAGATTCCAGAACTTTCTGCCACAGAAATGTGAGGAACATGTGTTTTTTTAGCCAAATTTTGAGGTTTGCAAAGGATTCTGGGTAACAGAACCTGGTCCAAGCCCCGCAAGTCACCCCTCCTTGGATTCCCCTAGGTCTCTAGTTGTCAGAAATGCACAGGTTTGGTAGGTTTCCCTAGGTGCCGGCTGAGCTAGAGGCCAAAATCTACAGGTAGGCACTTCGCAAAAAACACCTCTGTTTTTTTCCAAAATTTAGGATGTGTCCACGTTGCGCTTTGGGGTGTTTCCTGTCGCTGGCGCTAGGCCTACCCACGCAAGTGAGGTACCATTTTTATCGGGAGACTTGGGGGAACGCTGGGTGGAAGGAAATTTGTAGCTCCTCTCAGATTCCAGAACTTTCTGCCACAGAAATGTGAGGAACATGTGTTTTTTTGGCCAAATTTTGAGGTTTGCAAAGGATTCTGGGTAACAGAACCTGGTCTGAGCCCCGCAAGTCACCCCTCCTTGGATTCCCCTAGGTCTCTAGTTTTCAGAAATGCACAGGTTTGGTAGGTTTCCCTAGGTGCCGGCTGAGCTAGAGGCCAAAATCTACAGGTAGGCACTTCGCAAAAAACACCTCTGTTTTTTTCCAAAATTTAGGATGTGTCCACGTTGCGCTTTGGGGTGTTGCCTGTCGCCGGCGCTAGGCCTACCCACGCAAGTGAGGTATCATTTTTATCGGGAGACTTAAGGGAACGCTGGGTGGAAGGATATTTGTAGCTCCTCTCAGATTCCAGAACTTTCTGCCACAAAAATGTGAGGGACATGTGTTTTTTTAGCCAAATTTTGAGGTTTGCAAAGGATTCTGGGTAACAGAACCTGGTCCGAGCCCCGCAAGTCACCCCTCCTTGGATTCCCCTAGGTCTCTAGTTTTCAGAAATGCACAGGTTTGGTAGGTTTCCCTAGGTGCCGGCTGAGCTAGAGGCCAAAATCTACAGGTAGGCACTTCGCAAAAAACACCTCCGTTTTTTCCCAAAATTTAGGATGTGTCCACGTTGCGCTTTGGGGTGTTTCCTGTCGCTGGCGCTAGGCCTACCCACGCAAGTGAGGTACCATTTTTATCGGGAGACTTGGGGGAACGCTGGGTGGAAGGAAATTTGTAGCTCCTCTCAGATTCCAGAACTTTCTGCCACAGAAATGTGAGGAACATGTGTTTTTTTAGCCAAATTTTGAGGTTTGCAAAGAATTCTGGGTAACAGAACCTGGTCCAAGCCCCGCAAGTCACCCCTCCTTGGATTCCCCTAGGTCTCTAGTTGTCAGAAATGCACAGGTTTGGTAGGTTTCCCTAGGTGCCGGCTGAGCTAGAGGCCAAAATCTACAGGTAGGCACTTCGCAAAAAACACCTCTGTTTTTTTCCAAAATTTAGGATGTGTCCACGTTGCGCTTTGGGGTGTTTCCTGTCGCTGGCGCTAGGCCTACCCACGCAAGTGAGGTACCATTTTTATCGGGAGACTTGGGGGAACGCTGGGTGGAAGGAAATTTGTAGCTCCTCTCAGATTCCAGAACTTTCTGCCACAGAAATGTGAGGAACATGTGTTTTTTTGGCCAAATTTTGAGGTTTGCAAAGGATTCTGGGTAACAGAACCTGGTCTGAGCCCCGCAAGTCACCCCTCCTTGGATTCCCCTAGGTCTCTAGTTTTCAGAAATGCACAGGTTTGGTAGGTTTCCCTAGGTGCCGGCTGAGCTAGAGGCCAAAATCTACAGGTAGGCACTTCGCAAAAAACACCTGTGTTTTTTTCCAAAATTTAGGATGTGTCCACGTTGCGCTTTGGGGTGTTGCCTGTCGCCGGCGCTAGGCCTACCCACGCAAGTGAGGTATCATTTTTATCGGGAGACTTAAGGGAACGCTGGGTGGAAGGAAATTTGTAGCTCCTCTCAGATTCCAGAACTTTCTGCCACAAAAATGTGAGGGACATGTGTTTTTTTTAGCCAAATTTTGAGGTTTGCAAAGGATTCTGGGTAACAGAACCTGGTCCGAGCCCCGCAAGTCACCCCTCCTTGTATTCCCCTAGGTCTCTAGTTTTCAGAAATGCACAGGTTTTGTAGGTTTCCCTAGGTGCCGGCTGAGCTAGAGGCCAAAATCTACAGGTAGGCACTTCGCAAAAAACACCTCTGTTTTTTTCCAAAATTTAGGATGTGTCCACGTTGCGCTTTGGGGTGTTTCCTGTCGCGGGCGCTAGACCTACCCACGCAAGTGAGGTATCATTTTTATCGGGAGACTTGGGGGAACGCTGGGTGGAAGGAAATTTGTGGCTCCTCTCAGATTCCAGAACTTTCTGCCACAGAAATGTGAGGAACATGTGTTTTTTTAGCCAAATTTTGAGGTTTGCAAAGGATTCTGGGTAACAGAACCTGGTCCGAGCCCTGCAAGTCACCCCTCCTTGGATTCCCCTAGGTGTCTAGTTTTCAGAAATGCACAGGTTTGGTAGGTTTCCCTAGGTGCAGGCTGAGCTAGAGGCCAAAATCTACAGGTAGGCACTTCGCAAAAAACACCTCTGTTTTTTTCCAAAATTTAGGATGTGTCCACGTTGCGCTTTGGGGTGTTTCCTGTCGCCGGCGCTAGGCCTACCCACGCAAGTGAGGTATCATTTTTATCGGGAGACTTGGGGGAACGCTGGGTGGAAGGAAATTTGTTGCTCCTCTCAGATTCCAGAACTTTCTGCCACAGAAATGTGAGGAACATGTGTTTTTTTAGCCAAATTTTGAGGTTTGCAAAGGATTCTGGGTAACAGAACCTGGTCCGAGCCCCGCAAGTCACCCCTCCTTGGATTCCCCTAGGTCTCTAGTTTTCAGAAATGCACAGGTTTGGTAGGTTTCCCTAGGAGCCGGCTGAGCTACAGGCCAAAATCTACAGGTAGGCACTTCGCAAAAAACACCTCTGTTTTTTTCCAAAATTTTGGATGTGTCCACGTTGCACTTTGGGGTGTTTCCTGTCGCCGGCGCTAGGCCTACCCACGCAAGTGAGGTATCATTTTTATCGGGAGACTTGGGGGAACGCTGGGTGGAAGGAAATTTTTAGCTCCTCTCAGATTCCAGAACTTTCTGCCACAGAAATTTGAGGAACATGTGTTTTTTTAGCCAAATTTTGAGGTTTGCAAAGGATTCTGGGTAACAGAACCTGGTCCGAGCCCCGCAAGTCACCCCTCCTTGGATTCCCCTAGGTCTCTAGTTTTCAGAAATGCACAGGTTTGGTAGGTTTCCCTAGGTGACGGCTGAGCTAGAGGCCAAAATCTACAGGTAGGCACTTCGCAAAAAACACCTCTGTTTTTTTCCAAAATTTAGGATGTGTCCACGTTGCGCTTTGGGATGTTTCCTGTCGCCGGCGCTAGGCCTACCCATGCAAGTGAGGTATCATTTTTATCGGGAGACTTGGGGGAACGCTGGGTGGAAGGAAATTTGTAGCTCCTCTCAGATTCCAGAACTTTCTGCCACAGAAATGTGAGGAACATGTGTTTTTTTAGCCAAATTTTGAGGTTTGCAAAGGATTCTGGGTAACAGAACCTGGTCCGAGCCCTGCAAGTCACCCCTCCTTGGATTCCCCTAGGTCTCTAGCTTTCAGAAATGCACAGCTTTGGTAGGTTTCCCTAGGTGCCGGCTAAGCTAGAGGCCAAAATCTACAGGTAGGCACTTCGCAAAAAACACCTCTGTTTTTTTCCAAAATTTAGGATGTGTCCACGTTGCGCTTTGGGGTGTTTCCTGTCGCCGGCGCTAGGCCTACCCACGCAAGTGAGGTATCATTTTTATCGGGAGACTTGGGGGAATGCTGGGTGGAAGGTAATTTGTAGCTCCTCTCAGATTCCAGAACTTTCTGCCACAGAAATGTGAGTAACATGTGTTTTTTTAGCCAAATTTTGAGGTTTGCAAAGGATTCTGGGTAACAGAACCTGGTCCGAGCCCCGCAAGTCACCCCTCCTTGGATTCCCCTGGGTCTCAAGTTTTCAGAAATGCACAGGTTTGGTAGGTTTCCCTAGGTGCCGGCTGAGCTACAGGCCAAAATCTACAGGTAGGCACTTCGCAAAAAACACCTCTGTTTTTTCCAAAATTTAGGATGTGTCCACGTTGCGCTTTGGGGTGTTTCCTGTCGCCGGCGCTAGGCCTACCCACGCAAGTGAGGTATCATTTTTATCGGGAGACTTGGGGGAACGCTGGGTGGAAGGAAATTTGTAGCTCCTCTCAGATTCCAGAACTTTCTGCCACAGAAATGTGAGGAACATGTGTTTTTTTAGCCAAATTTTGAGGTTTGCAAAGGATTCTGGGTAACAGAACCTGGTCCAAGCCCCGCAAGTCACCCCTCCTTGGATTCCCCTAGGTCTCTAGTTGTCAGAAATGCACAGGTTTGGTAGGTTTCCCTAGGTGCCGGCAGAGCTAGAGGCCAAAATCTACAGGTAGGCACTTCGCAAAAAACACCTCTGTTTTTTTTCCAAAATTTAGGATGTGTCCACGTTGCGCTTTGGGGTGTTTCCTGTCGCTGGCGCTAGGCCTACCCACGCAAGTGAGGTACCATTTTTATCGGGAGACTTGGGGGAACGCTGGGTGGAAGGAAATTTGTAGCTCCTCTCAGATTCCAGAACTTTCTGCCACAGAAATGTGAGGAACATGTGTTTTTTTAGCCAAATTTTGAGGTTTGCAAAGGATTCTGGGTAACAGAACCTGGTCCGAGCCCTGCAAGTCACCCCTCCTTGGATTCCCCTAGGTCTCTAGTTTTCAGAAATGCACAGGTTTGGTAGGTTTCCCTAGGTGCAGGCTGAGCTAGAGGCCAAAATCTACAGGTAGGCACTTCGCAAAAAACACCTCTGTTTTTTTCCAAAATTTAGGATGTGTCCACGTTGCGCTTTGGGGTGTTTCCTGTCGCCGGCGCTAGGCCTACCCACGCAAGTGAGGTATCATTTTTATCGGGAGACTTGGGGGAACGCTGGGTGGAAGGAAATTTGTTGCTCCTCTCAGATTCCAGAACTTTCTGCCACAGAAATGTGAGGAACATGTGTTTTTTTAGCCAAATTTTGAGGTTTGCAAAGGATTCTGGGTAACAGAACCTGGTCCGAGCCCCGCAAGTCACCCCTCCTTGGATTCCCCTAGGTCTCAAGCTTTCAGAAATGCACAGGTTTGGTAGGTTTCCCTAGGTGACGGCTGAGCTAGAGGCCAAAATCTACAGGTAGGCACTTCGCAAAAAACACCTCTGTTTTTTTCCAAAATTTAGGATGTGTCCACGTTGCGCTTTGGGATGTTTCCTGTCGCCGGCGCTAGGCCTACCCATGCAAGTGAGGTATCATTTTTATCGGGAGACTTGGGGGAACGCTGGGTGGAAGGAAATTTGTAGCTCCTCTCAGATTCCAGAACTTTCTGCCACAGAAATGTGAGGAACATGTGTTTTTTTAGCCAAATTTTGAGGTTTGCAAAGGATTCTGGGTAACAGAACCTGGTCCGAGCCCTGCAAGTCACCCCTCCTTGGATTCCCCTAGGTCTCTAGCTTTCAGAAATGCACAGGTTTGGTAGGTTTCCCTAGGTGACGGCTGAGCTAGAGGCCAAAATCTACAGGTAGGCACTTCGCAAAAAACACCTCTGTTTTTTTCCAAAATTTAGGATGTGTCCACGTTGCGCTTTGGGATGTTTCCTGTCGCCGGCGCTAGGCCTACCCATGCAAGTGAGGTATCATTTTTATCGGGAGACTTGGGGGAACGCTGGGTGGAAGGAAATTTGTAGCTCCTCTCAGATTCCAGAACTTTCTGCCACAGAAATGTGAGGAACATGTGTTTTTTTAGCCAAATTTTGAGGTTTGCAAAGGATTCTGGGTAACAGAACCTGGTCCGAGCCCTGCAAGTCACCCCTCCTTGGATTCCCCTAGGTCTCTAGTTTTCAGAAATGCACAGGTTTGGTAGGTTTCCCTAGGTGCAGGCTGAGCTAGAGGCCAAAATCTACAGGTAGGCACTTCGCAAAAAACACCTCTGTTTTTTTCCAAAATTTAGGATGTGTCCACGTTGCGCTTTGGGGTGTTTCCTGTCGCCGGCGCTAGGCCTACCCACGCAAGTGAGGTATCATTTTTATCGGGAGACTTGGGGGAACGCTGGGTGGAAGGAAATTTGTTGCTCCTCTCAGATTCCAGAACTTTCTGCCACAGAAATGTGAGGAACATGTGTTTTTTTAGCCAAATTTTGAGGTTTGCAAAGGATTCTGGGTAACAGAACCTGGTCCGAGCCCCGCAAGTCACCCCTCCTTGGATTCCCCTAGGTCTCAAGCTTTCAGAAATGCACAGGTTTGGTAGGTTTCCCTAGGTGACGGCTGAGCTAGAGGCCAAAATCTACAGGTAGGCACTTCGCAAAAAACACCTCTGTTTTTTTCCAAAATTTAGGATGTGTCCACGTTGCGCTTTGGGATGTTTCCTGTCGCCGGCGCTAGGCCTACCCATGCAAGTGAGGTATCATTTTTATCGGGAGACTTGGGGGAACGCTGGGTGGAAGGAAATTTGTAGCTCCTCTCAGATTCCAGAACTTTCTGCCACAGAAATGTGAGGAACATGTGTTTTTTTAGCCAAATTTTGAGGTTTGCAAAGGATTCTGGGTAACAGAACCTGGTCCGAGCCCTGCAAGTCACCCCTCCTTGGATTCCCCTAGGTCTCTAGCTTTCAGAAATGCACAGGTTTGGTAGGTTTCCCTAGGTGACGGCTGAGCTAGAGGCCAAAATCTACAGGTAGGCACTTCGCAAAAAACACCTCTGTTTTTTTCCAAAATTTAGGATGTGTCCACGTTGCGCTTTGGGATGTTTCCTGTCGCCGGCGCTAGGCCTACCCATGCAAGTGAGGTATCATTTTTATCGGGAGACTTGGGGGAACGCTGGGTGGAAGGAAATTTGTAGCTCCTCTCAGATTCCAGAACTTTCTGCCACAGAAATGTGAGGAACATGTGTTTTTTTAGCCAAATTTTGAGGTTTGCAAAGGATTCTGGGTAACAGAACCTGGTCCGAGCCCTGCAAGTCACCCCTCCTTGGATTCCCCTAGGTCTCTAGCTTTCAGAAATGCACAGCTTTGGTAGGTTTCCCTAGGTGCCGGCTGAGCTAGAGGCCAAAATCTACAGGTAGGCACTTCGCAAAAAACACCTCTGTTTTTTTCCAAAATTTAGGATGTGTCCACGTTGCGCTTTGGGGTGTTTCCTGTCGCCGGCGCTAGGCCTACCCACGCAAGTGAGGTATCATTTTTATCGGGAGACTTGGGGGAATGCTGGGTGGAAGGTAATTTGTAGCTCCTCTCAGATTCCAGAACTTTCTGCCACAGAAATGTGAGTAACATGTGTTTTTTTAGCCAAATTTTGAGGTTTGCAAAGGATTCTGGGTAACAGAACCTGGTCCGAGCCCCGCAAGTCACCCCTCCTTGGATTCCCCTGGGTCTCAAGTTTTCAGAAATGCACAGGTTTGGTAGGTTTCCCTAGGTGCCGGCTGAGCTACAGGCCAAAATCTACAGGTAGGCACTTCGCAAAAAACACCTCTGTTTTTTCCAAAATTTAGGATGTGTCCACGTTGCGCTTTGGGGTGTTTCCTGTCGCCGGCGCTAGGCCTACCCACGCAAGTGAGGTATCATTTTTATCGGGAGACTTGGGGGAACGCTGGGTGGAAGGAAATTTGTAGCTCCTCTCAGATTCCAGAACTTTCTGCCACAGAAATGTGAGGAACATGTGTTTTTTTAGCCAAATTTTGAGGTTTGCAAAGGATTCTGGGTAACAGAACCTGGTCCAAGCCCCGCAAGTCACCCCTCCTTGGATTCCCCTAGGTCTCTAGTTGTCAGAAATGCACAGGTTTGGTAGGTTTCCCTAGGTGCCGGCTGAGCTAGAGGCCAAAATCTACAGGTAGGCACTTCGCAAAAAACACCTCTGTTTTTTTCCAAAATTTAGGATGTGTCCACGTTGCGCTTTGGGGTGTTTCCTGTCGCTGGCGCTAGGCCTACCCACGCAAGTGAGGTACCATTTTTATCGGGAGACTTGGGGGAACGCTGGGTGGAAGGAAATTTGTAGCTCCTCTCAGATTCCAGAACTTTCTGCCACAGAAATGTGAGGAACATGTGTTTTTTTGGCCAAATTTTGAGGTTTGCAAAGGATTCTGGGTAACAGAACCTGGTCTGAGCCCCGCAAGTCACCCCTCCTTGGATTCCCCTAGGTCTCTAGTTTTCAGAAATGCACAGGTTTGGTAGGTTTCCCTAGGTGCCGGCTGAGCTAGAGGCCAAAATCTACAGGTAGGCACTTCGCAAAAAACACCTCTGTTTTTTTTCCAAAATTTAGGATGTGTCCACGTTGCGCTTTGGGGTGTTTCCTGTCGCTGGCGCTAGGCCTACCCACGCAAGTGAGGTACCATTTTTATCGGGAGACTTGGGGGAACGCTGGGTGGAAGGAAATTTTTAGCTCCTCTCAGATTCCAGAACTTTCTGCCACAGAAATTTGAGGAACATGTGTTTTTTTAGCCAAATTTTGAGGTTTGCAAAGGATTCTGGGTAACAGAACCTGGTCCGAGCCCCGCAAGTCACCCCTCCTTGGATTCCCCTAGGTCTCTAGTTTTCAGAAATGCACAGGTTTGGTAGGTTTCCCTAGGTGACGGCTGAGCTAGAGGCCAAAATCTACAGGTAGGCACTTCGCAAAAAACACCTCTGTTTTTTTCCAAAATTTAGGATGTGTCCACGTTGCGCTTTGGGATGTTTCCTGTCGCCGGCGCTAGGCCTACCCATGCAAGTGAGGTATCATTTTTATCGGGAGACTTGGGGGAACGCTGGGTGGAAGGAAATTTGTAGCTCCTCTCAGATTCCAGAACTTTCTGCCACAGAAATGTGAGGAACATGTGTTTTTTTAGCCAAATTTTGAGGTTTGCAAAGGATTCTGGGTAACAGAACCTGGTCCGAGCCCTGCAAGTCACCCCTCCTTGGATTCCCCTAGGTCTCTAGCTTTCAGAAATGCACAGCTTTGGTAGGTTTCCCTAGGTGCCGGCTGAGCTAGAGGCCAAAATCTACAGGTAGGCACTTCGCAAAAAACACCTCTGTTTTTTTCCAAAATTTAGGATATGTCCACGTTGCGCTTTGGGGTGTTTCCTGTCGCCGGCGCTAGGCCTACCCACGCAAGTGAGGTATCATTTTTATCGGGAGACTTGGGGGAATGCTGGGTGGAAGGTAATTTGTAGCTCCTCTCAGATTCCAGAACTTTCTGCCACAGAAATGTGAGTAACATGTGTTTTTTTAGCCAAATTTTGAGGTTTGCAAAGGATTCTGGGTAACAGAACCTGGTCCGAGCCCCGCAAGTCACCCCTCCTTGGATTCCCCTAGGTCTCAAGTTTTCAGAAATGCACAGGTTTGGTAGGTTTCCCTAGGTGCCGGCTGAGCTACAGGCCAAAATCTACAGGTAGGCACTTCGCAAAAAACACCTCTGTTTTTTCCAAAATTTAGGATGTGTCCACGTTGCGCTTTGGGGTGTTTCCTGTCGCCGGCGCTAGGCCTACCCACGCAAGTGAGGTATCATTTTTATCGGGAGACTTGGGGGAACGCTGGGTGGAAGGAAATTTGTAGCTCCTCTCAGATTCCAGAACTTTCTGCCACAGAAATGTGAGGAACATGTGTTTTTTTAGCCAAATTTTGAGGTTTGCAAAGGATTCTGGGTAACAGAACCTGGTCCAAGCCCCGCAAGTCACCCCTCCTTGGATTCCCCTAGGTCTCTAGTTGTCAGAAATGCACAGGTTTGGTAGGTTTCCCTAGGTGCCGGCTGAGCTAGAGGCCAAAATCTACAGGTAGGCACTTCGCAAAAAACACCTCTGTTTTTTTCCAAAATTTAGGATGTGTCCACGTTGCGCTTTGGGGTGTTTCCTGTCGCTGGCGCTAGGCCTACCCACGCAAGTGAGGTACCATTTTTATCGGGAGACTTGGGGGAACGCTGGGTGGAAGGAAATTTGTAGCTCCTCTCAGATTCCAGAACTTTCTGCCACAGAAATGTGAGGAACATGTGTTTTTTTGGCCAAATTTTGAGGTTTGCAAAGGATTCTGGGTAACAGAACCTGGTCTGAGCCCCGCAAGTCACCCCTCCTTGGATTCCCCTAGGTCTCTAGTTTTCAGAAATGCACAGGTTTGGTAGGTTTCCCTAGGTGCCGGCTGAGCTAGAGGCCAAAATCTACAGGTAGGCACTTCGCAAAAAACACCTCTGTTTTTTTCCAAAATTTAGGATGTGTCCACGTTGCGCTTTGGGGTGTTTCCTGTCGCTGGCGCTAGGCCTACCCACGCAAGTGAGGTACCATTTTTATCGGGAGACTTGGGGGAACGCTGGGTGGAAGGAAATTTTTAGCTCCTCTCAGATTCCAGAACTTTCTGCCACAGAAATTTGAGGAACATGTGTTTTTTTAGCCAAATTTTGAGGTTTGCAAAGGATTCTGGGTAACAGAACCTGGTCCGAGCCCCGCAAGTCACCCCTCCTTGGATTCCCCTAGGTCTCTAGTTTTCAGAAATGCACAGGTTTGGTAGGTTTCCCTAGGTGACGGCTGAGCTAGAGGCCAAAATCTACAGGTAGGCACTTCGCAAAAAACACCTCTGTTTTTTTCCAAAATTTAGGATGTGTCCACGTTGCGCTTTGGGATGTTTCCTGTCGCCGGCGCTAGGCCTACCCATGCAAGTGAGGTATCATTTTTATCGGGAGACTTGGGGGAACGCTGGGTGGAAGGAAATTTGTAGCTCCTCTCAGATTCCAGAACTTTCTGCCACAGAAATGTGAGGAACATGTGTTTTTTTAGCCAAATTTTGAGGTTTGCAAAGGATTCTGGGTAACAGAACCTGGTCCGAGCCCTGCAAGTCACCCCTCCTTGGATTCCCCTAGGTCTCTAGCTTTCAGAAATGCACAGCTTTGGTAGGTTTCCCTAGGTGCCGGCTGAGCTAGAGGCCAAAATCTACAGGTAGGCACTTCGCAAAAAACACCTCTGTTTTTTTCCAAAATTTAGGATATGTCCACGTTGCGCTTTGGGGTGTTTCCTGTCGCCGGCGCTAGGCCTACCCACGCAAGTGAGGTATCATTTTTATCGGGAGACTTGGGGGAATGCTGGGTGGAAGGTAATTTGTAGCTCCTCTCAGATTCCAGAACTTTCTGCCACAGAAATGTGAGTAACATGTGTTTTTTTAGCCAAATTTTGAGGTTTGCAAAGGATTCTGGGTAACAGAACCTGGTCCGAGCCCCGCAAGTCACCCCTCCTTGGATTCCCCTGGGTCTCAAGTTTTCAGAAATGCACAGGTTTGGTAGGTTTCCCTAGGTGCCGGCTGAGCTACAGGCCAAAATCTACAGGTAGGCACTTCGCAAAAAACACCTCTGTTTTTTCCAAAATTTAGGATGTGTCCACGTTGCGCTTTGGGGTGTTTCCTGTCGCCGGCGCTAGGCCTACCCACGCAAGTGAGGTATCATTTTTATCGGGAGACTTGGGGGAACGCTGGGTGGAAGGAAATTTGTAGCTCCTCTCAGATTCCAGAACTTTCTGCCACAGAAATGTGAGGAACATGTGTTTTTTTAGCCAAATTTTGAGGTTTGCAAAGGATTCTGGGTAACAGAACCTGGTCCAAGCCCCGCAAGTCACCCCTCCTTGGATTCCCCTAGGTCTCTAGTTGTCAGAAATGCACAGGTTTGGTAGGTTTCCCTAGGTGCCGGCTGAGCTAGAGGCCAAAATCTACAGGTAGGCACTTCGCAAAAAACACCTCTGTTTTTTTCCAAAATTTAGGATGTGTCCACGTTGCGCTTTGGGGTGTTTCCTGTCGCTGGCGCTAGGCCTACCCACGCAAGTGAGGTACCATTTTTATCGGGAGACTTGGGGGAACGCTGGGTGGAAGGAAATTTGTAGCTCCTCTCAGATTCCAGAACTTTCTGCCACAGAAATGTGAGGAACATGTGTTTTTTTGGCCAAATTTTGAGGTTTGCAAAGGATTCTGGGTAACAGAACCTGGTCTGAGCCCCGCAAGTCACCCCTCCTTGGATTCCCCTAGGTCTCTAGTTTTCAGAAATGCACAGGTTTGGTAGGTTTCCCTAGGTGCCGGCTGAGCTAGAGGCCAAAATCTACAGGTAGGCACTTCGCAAAAAACACCTCTGTTTTTTTCCAAAATTTAGGATGTGTCCACGTTGCGCTTTGGGGTGTTGCCTGTCGCCGGCGCTAGGCCTACCCACGCAAGTGTGGTATCATTTTTATCGGGAGACTTAAGGGAACGCTGGGTGGAAGGAAATTTGTAGCTCCTCTCAGATTCCAGAACTTTCTGCCACAAAAATGTGAGGGACATGTGTTTTTTTAGCCAAATTTTGAGGTTTGCAAAGGATTCTGGGTAACAGAACCTGGTCCGAGCCCCGCAAGTCACCCCTCCTTGGATTCCCCTAGGTCTCTAGTTTTCAGAAATGCACAGGTTTGGTAGGTTTCCCTAGGTGCCGGCTGAGCTAGAGGCCAAAATCTACAGGTAGGCACTTCGCAAAAAACACCTCCGTTTTTTCCCAAAATTTAGGATGTGTCCACGTTGCGCTTTGGGGTGTTTCCTGTCGCTGGCGCTAGGCCTACCCACGCAAGTGAGGTACCATTTTTATCGGGAGACTTGGGGGAACGCTGGGTGGAAGGAAATTTGTAGCTCCTCTCAGATTCCAGAACTTTCTGCCACAGAAATGTGAGGAACATGTGTTTTTTTAGCCAAATTTTGAGGTTTGCAAAGGATTCTGGGTAACAGAACCTGGTCCAAGCCCCGCAAGTCACCCCTCCTTGGATTCCCCTAGGTCTCTAGTTGTCAGAAATGCACAGGTTTGGTAGGTTTCCCTAGGTGCCGGCTGAGCTAGAGGCCAAAATCTACAGGTAGGCACTTCGCAAAAAACACCTCTGTTTTTTTTCCAAAATTTAGGATGTGTCCACGTTGCGCTTTGGGGTGTTTCCTGTCGCTGGCGCTAGGCCTACCCACGCAAGTGAGGTACCATTTTTATCGGGAGACTTGGGGGAACGCTGGGTGGAAGGAAATTTGTAGCTCCTCTCAGATTCCAGAACTTTCTGCCACAGAAATGTGAGGAACATGTGTTTTTTTCAGCCAAATTTTGAGGTTTGCAAAGGATTCTGGGTAACAGAACCTGGTCCAAGCCCCGCAAGTCACCCCTCCTTGGATTCCCCTAGGTCTCTAGTTGTCAGAAATGCACAGGTTTGGTAGGTTTCCCTAGGTGCCGGCTGAGCTAGAGGCCAAAATCTACAGGTAGGCACTTCGCAAAAAACACCTCTGTTTTTTTCCAAAATTTAGGATGTGTCCACGTTGCGCTTTGGGGTGTTTCCTGTCGCTGGCGCTAGGCCTACCCACGCAAGTGAGGTACCATTTTTATCGGGAGACTTGGGGGAACGCTGGGTGGAAGGAAATTTGTAGCTCCTCTCAGATTCCAGAACTTTCTGCCACAGAAATGTGAGGAACATGTGTTTTTTTGGCCAAATTTTGAGGTTTGCAAAGGATTCTGGGTAACAGAACCTGGTCTGAGCCCCGCAAGTCACCCCTCCTTGGATTCCCCTAGGTCTCTAGTTTTCAGAAATGCACAGGTTTGGTAGGTTTCCCTAGGTGCCGGCTGAGCTAGAGGCCAAAATCTACAGGTAGGCACTTCGCAAAAAACACCTCTGTTTTTTTCCAAAATTTAGGATGTGTCCACGTTGCGCTTTGGGGTGTTGCCTGTCGCCGGCGCTAGGCCTACCCACGCAAGTGAGGTATCATTTTTATCGGGAGACTTAAGGGAACGCTGGGTGGAAGGATATTTGTAGCTCCTCTCAGATTCCAGAACTTTCTGCCACAAAAATGTGAGGGACATGTGTTTTTTTAGCCAAATTTTGAGGTTTGCAAAGGATTCTGGGTAACAGAACCTGGTCCGAGCCCCGCAAGTCACCACTCCTTGGATTCCCCTAGGTCTCTAGTTTTCAGAAATGCACAGGTTTGGTAGGTTTCCCTAGGTGCCGGCTGAGCTAGAGGCCAAAATCTACAGGTAGGCACTTCGCAAAAAACACCTCCGTTTTTTCCCAAAATTTAGGATGTGTCCACGTTGCGCTTTGGGGTGTTTCCTGTCGCTGGCGCTAGGCCTACCCACGCAAGTGAGGTACCATTTTTATCGGGAGACTTGGGGGAACGCTGGGTGGAAGGAAATTTGTAGCTCCTCTCAGATTCCAGAACTTTCTGCCACAGAAATGTGAGGAACATGTGTTTTTTTAGCCAAATTTTGAGGTTTGCAAAGAATTCTGGGTAACAGAACCTGGTCCAAGCCCCGCAAGTCACCCCTCCTTGGATTCCCCTAGGTCTCTAGTTGTCAGAAATGCACAGGTTTGGTAGGTTTCCTGTTGGACTTTTGCTTATGCAGGGTCATCCCCAGTCTTTTTCGCCTCCTGCCTCCTATGTTTTTCTGACCTGTTGCTGTTGGCTTTTCAACTCTGAGCACTTTACCACTGCTAACCAGTGCTAAAGTGCATATGCTCTCCTGTTTAAATTGTATGTAAGTGGTTTATCCATGATTGGCATATTTGATTTACTAGTAAGTCCCTAGTAAGGGGCACTAGAGGTGCCAGGGCCTGTAAATCAAATGCTACTAGTGGGCCTGCAGCACTGGTTGTGCCACCCACATAAGTAGCTCTGTAATCATGTCTCAGACCTGCCACTGCAGTGTCTGTATGTGTATTTTTACACTGTAAATTCGACTTGGCAAGTGTACCCACTTGCCAGGCCTAAACCTTCCCTTTTCTTACATGTAAGGCACCCCTAAGATAGGCCCTAGGTAGCCCCAAGGGCAGGGTGCAGTGTATGGATAAGGTAGGACATATAGTAATGTGGTTTATATGTCCTGACAGTGAAATACTGCCAATTTCGTTTTCACTGTTGCAAGGTCTGTCTCTCTCTCATAGGATAATATGGGGGCTACCTTTAAATATGATTAAAGTGTAGATTCCCCTAGAGAGTAGATGGACAGGTGGAGTTTGGGGACCCTGAAAGGAGAGGCTGGCAGCCTAAGGACAAAAATACACGCACCGAGCGCCGTGCGGAGAAAAGATCGATGCGAATCCGATCGCGGCTGAGAAAACGACGCGACGCCGGCTCCGCAGCTGAGAAACGACGCCGCAGGAAACGCGACCGGAGAATCGACGCCCGGAGCAGGAGAAACGACGCGCAGCATCGCTGACGAAGGCTGAGAGATCGCAACCTGCGCCGCGGGACTTTCGGACCGTCGCGTGGCTGGCTGTTTCGACGCGCATCGCCGTGCCGAGTTGTTTTCGACGCATATAACCGTGCAGGGTTATTTTCGACGCGCACAGCCCGTGCGGGGTTATTTTTTACGCAAACCAGGTACATTTACACGCTAGCAGCGCTAGTGTGTTGTTACAACTACCTAAAGACTCTTTTTATTTTAAACCTTTAAAAAATCATAACTTGACTTGTGTATGTTGGATTTTTGTCGTTTTGGTCTTGTTTTGTTTAGATAAATATTTCCTATTTTTCTAGACTGGTGTTGTGTCATTTTGTAGTGTTTTCATTAAGTTACTGTGTGTGTTGGTACAAATACTTTACGCCCAGCACTCTGAGGTTAAGCCTACTGCTCTGCCAAGCTACCAAGGGGGTAAGCAGGGGTTAGCTGAGGGTGATTCTCTTTTATCCTAACTAGAGTGAGGGTCCTTGCTTGAACAGGGGGTAACCTGACTGTCAACCAAAGACCCCATTTCTAACATTTCCCTAGGTGCCGGCTGAGCTAGAGGCCAAAATCTACAGGTAGGCACTTCGCAAAAAACACCTCTGTTTTTTTCCAAAATTTAGGATGTGTCCACGTTGCGCTTTGGGGTGTTTCCTGTCGCTGGCGCTAGGCCTACCCACGCAAGTGAGGTACCATTTTTATCGGGAGACTTGGGGGAACGCTGGGTGGAAGGAAATTTGTAGCTCCTCTCAGATTCCAGAACTTTCTGCCACAGAAATGTGAGGAACATGTGTTTTTTTGGCCAAATTTTGAGGTTTGCAAAGGATTCTGGGTAACAGAACCTGGTCTGAGCCCCGCAAGTCACCCCTCCTTGGATTCCCCTAGGTCTCTAGTTTTCAGAAATGCACAGGTTTGGTAGGTTTCCCTAGGTGCCGGCTGAGCTAGAGGCCAAAATCTACAGGTAGGCACTTCGCAAAAAACACCTCTGTTTTTTTCCAAAATTTAGGATGTGTCCACGTTGCGCTTTGGGGTGTTGCCTGTCGCCGGCGCTAGGCCTACCCACGCAAGTGAGGTATCATTTTTATCGGGAGACTTAAGGGAACGCTGGGTGGAAGGAAATTTGTAGCTCCTCTCAGATTCCAGAACTTTCTGCCACAAAAATGTGAGGGACATGTGTTTTTTTAGCCAAATTTTGAGGTTTGCAAAGGATTCTGGGTAACAGAACCTGGTCCGAGCCCCGCAAGTCACCCCTCCTTGGATTCCCCTAGGTCTCTAGTTTTCAGAAATGCACAGGTTTGTTAGGTTTCCCTAGGTGCCGGCTGAGCTAGAGGCCAAAATCTACAGGTAGGCACTTCGCAAAAAACACCTCCGTTTTTTCCCAAAATTTAGGATGTGTCCACGTTGCGCTTTGGGGTGTTTCCTGTCGCCGGCGCTAGGCCTACCCACACAAGTGAGGTATCATTTTTATCGGGAGACTTGGGGGAACATAGATTAGCAAAACAAGTGCTATTGCCCCTTGTCTTTCTCTACATTTTTTCCTTCCAAATGTAGGAGAGTGTGTAAAAAAGACATCTATTTGAGAAATTCCCTATAATTCACATGCTTGTATGGTCACCCCGGAATTCAGAGATGTGCAAATAACCACTGCTCCTCAGCACCTTATCTTGTGCCCTTTTTGGAAATGCAAAGGTTTTCTTGATAGCAATTTTTTACTCTTTATATTTCAGCAAATGAATTGCTGTATACCCGGTATAGAATGAAAACGCACTGCAGGGTGCAGCTCATTTATTGGCTCTGGGTTCCTCGGGTTCTTGATGAACCTACAAGCCCTATATATCTCCGCAACCAGAGGAGTCTACCAGACGTAACGGTATATTGCTTTCCATAATCTGACATTGCAGGGAAAAGTTACAGAGTAAAACGTAGAGAAAAATTGATGTTTTTTTCACCTCAATATTTTTCTTTTTCAGCTGTTATTTTCTGTAGGAAACCCTTGTAGGATCTACACAAATGACCCCTTGCTGAATTCAGAATTTTGGTCTACTTTTCAGAAATGGTTAGGTTTCTGGGATCCAGCATTGGTTTCATGCCCATTCCTGTCACTGACTGGAAGGAGGCTGAAAGCACAAAAAATTGCAAAAATGGGGTATGCCCCAGTAAAATGCCAAAATTGTGTTGAAAAATTGGGTTTTCTGATTCAAGTCTGCCTGTTCCTGAAAGCTAGGAAGCTGCTGAGTTTAGCACTACAAACCCTTTGTTGATGCCATTTTCAGGGGCAAATCCACAAGCCTTCTTCTGCAGCCACTTTTTCAATTTTTTTAAAAGAAAACGAAATTTTCATTGTATTTTGGCCAATTTCTTGGCCTCCTTCAAGGGAACCCACAAAGTCTGGGTACCTCTAGAATCCCTAGGATGTTGGAAAAAAAGGACGCAAATTTGGCTTGGTTAGCTTATGTGGACAAAAAGTTATGAGGGCCTAAGCGCGAACTGCCCCAAATAGGCAAAAAAAGGCCTGGCACAGGAGGGGGAAAAGGCCTGGCAGCGAAGGGGTTAAAAAAGGGAGCGTCCGACGCGGCCGGCGTCTACAGCAGAGAACACCGAGTCGGGAGAGGAGGATGGACTGAGACAGCATTTCAGCACCCGAGACAGAGAAGAGATGACCCGCAACCAAGGAGGGCTCGACCACAGCGGGCTACAAAACCTAAGGAGACTCGCTGACTGCCACGTCCCTGGAAGGGAGTGGCTCAAGAAGATTTAAGCACTGAGTTCAAAGCCGATAAAACTTCCCCCCTAGCCCACGGCATGCCGTTTGGAGGTGGACGGTGCTACCAACAATTCTCTCCCTCTCACTAAAAGGGTAGAGATACATATATATATATTTTTTTCCTACTTCTTTTTTTTTTCGGGGTACTTGAACTTACCTGGTTGGAATAAGTGTACCTTGAGAAGCTGAGACCACGGAGAGCACGTCACTCTCGAGTATAGCACTTATAAAACTGGTGTTTAACCCTGGGATCCCTCCCACCTCAATGCACTTTCCCCTTTCTAACCCATTCCAGAAGCCCATAGTAAAAGACTTACCTTTCCTTTTTCTCCTTCCCGTTTTCCCGCTGACGAACCCAACGTCCCTGGACCGTCGCCTGGCTGGAGACTATAGAGATCTTCTATCGGGGATGACTCACCTGGGGAGAAGAAGAAAAGGACATTAGATAAAAGGACCATTGGGACTGGGACCCATAAACCAGTATAAAAGAGACACTTACCGAAAAATAAAATTCACATAAAACCCCTGACAATCCGACTGGTCTCCATCTGTCCATACACACTACACCCACACCACTTACAAGGGCTATGGAGAGATGAGGGGCACTTTTTTGCCAGGTGGTAGTGAGGGGACCCGAGGAGGAAGTCATGGGGGCACCAAAAAGTATTGTCGCACCGGGCTCAGGAGCACTAAAAACTACCATAACTATTGCTGCTGTAGAAATGGGGCATAAACTGCAGATACTGATGATTACCACAGAAAAATCCCCATGTCCTGTTTTTTATAAATAATTTTCCTCCTTGTAAAAATTGGCAAGCTTTAGCTGCTGAAAGTTATGCGAAGGATACATAGATTGTGGTTCAGTATGCGTGAGGACATAGGTTACAGCTCATTTTGCAGTTCATTTAAAAATACTTTGGTCCAAAATTTGAGCAGGCCTAGTCTGGATAACAGGTTGCTGATGTCAGATAGCCATTTAATTTTGACTGAGGTGTCATAAGAGACTAAGGCCCTCATTTTGACCCTGGCAGTGGGTGATAAAGTGGTGGTAATACTGCCAACAGGCTGGCGGTAAGTACCGCCGAATTATGACCATGGCGGTGATATCTCCGATAGACACTGAATGTACCACACAAACCACCAGGGCTGAAACAACACTCACCATGGCGGTAGCCGCCTACAGCCAGGGGGAAGTCAAAGTTCCGCCCACTATATTAAGACTCCGCAAAACATCACCTTTTCCGGGGCATTTCGAAAGCCTACAAAAGCCTGGTGGGAACAGAGCATAAAAGTCAAAGGACTCACCATTGGAGACACAGGGAAGAACTGCGCCGCCATAGAACCTGAACTGCAAGTTTTCCCGATGATCTTCTATGCTCCACCTGGAACACCAACGCCAATGAAGACAACAATGGTGAGTACAGCCGCCTAGCACACAAGGGAGGGTGGGAGTGACACACACACACACAGGCAGAACACACACCTTCACACACACAACACACACACAACCAGCTGCACTACAAAAGCAATTTGACCCTGAATATCGGCAGAATAATGCAAGTCAAAGTTCCGCCCAGTATCTTAAGACTCTGCAAAACATCACCTTTTCCGGGGCGGTACCGACGCCAACAAAAGCCTGGCGGGAACAGAGCATAAAAGTCAAAGGACTCACCATTGGAGACACAGGGAAGAACCACGCCGCCATAGAACCTGAACTTCAAGTTTTCCCGATGATCTTCTACGTTATGCTCCACCTGGAACACCAAAGCCAACGAAGGCAACATTGGTGAGTACAGCCACATAGCACACAAGGGAGGGTGGGGGGAAAAAGAGAGTGACACACACACACACAACCCACACCATTCACACACACAACACACACACAACCAGCTGCACTACAAAAGCAATTTGACCCCGAAAATCGGCAGAATAATGCAAGGACAACAGGAATTGACGAAAGTGATTATGTAGACTTGTATAAAAAAGGGACACTTCTGAGTCCAAAGCCCAAAGGGCCCACATGGCCACAGGGCACAGTCCAAGGCCCAACTCAAATCCTGAGCACATCCGAATAGAACACTGCAGGGGCATCAGTTTGCAAATAGGCAGGCACCTCAGGGCAAGGCACCTCAGCCAGATGAGAGAACAAGCCCACTGCACGCTCCTTCCCCTTCCTCACAGCTTGTGCCGGACTCTTCCCTTTCATCCCAGGTTGTGCTGCCTCCTTCCCCTTCAGTGTTGTTGTTCTGGTATCCCTACCACCACAAGTAGGTGGTGCTACCACTGTCCCCATTGACTGTTTGGCTGAGATGCTGGGGTGTGTCCTTGCTACCCTGCCCATGCGTGCAGGACGGGGGGAGGGGTAAGGAAGAGGTCATTCTAGAAAAAACAGGCTTTTTAGGGACGCTGGGGCGGGAGGTTGAGGAGTTGCGGGAGTGGAGGATGAAGGAGTGGTCGTCAGAGGTGTATGTCTGCTGGATTTTGGTGCAGGCGCATGGGCTGTATGTTGTTGTGAGGTGGATGGCTGTTGGGTGTCTGAGTGCTTGCTTTTGTGTCCTTTAGGAGGGGGTGGACCGACACAGTGGGAGAGGACATAGGGGACTCGTGCATGGATGTTGGGAAGTGTCTGCCAGTGAGGTGAGTGTTCTGCTTGGTGTGGTGATGATGCTGGTAGTGGATATTTATGTAGTGCATGCAGGTGTGAGTGTGGATGTAACTGGGTGGGAGGTGGAGGAGGAGCAGGAGGAGGAGACAGTGGAGACAGTGGATGTTGTCGTGTCTGCAACTGAATGGTGTTTGTGTAAGTGCCTGTGGGATGAAGTGAGGTGCTAGCGTTTGCCTGTGCCACTCTTGTGTGCTGTCTTGTGTGCATGCTCGTCTGCGTGTGTGCTTGGGATTGGTTGAGGTTGAGGAAAATGGGACTGGGAAATGGAAGTTGGAGGGGGGAAGGTGGAAACAGGGAAAATGGCTGCCATCAGAGAGGAGGCCAGAGCCTGAATCGATCTTGTTGGGCCACCAATCCACCGTGAATGCCCTCCAGGAATGCATTGCATTGTTGCATCTGAGATGCCAGCCCCTGGATGGTTTTCACAATGGTTGATTGCCCTACAGAGATGGATCTCAGGAGGTCAATAGCCTCCTCACTCATGGCAGCAGGGCTCACTGGGGCAGGGCCTGAGGTGCCTGGGGGAAGGAGATGCACACCCATCAGGGTGAGCGGGCACGGACAACTCACTGAGGGGCTACTGGGAGGGTGGTGCTGATACGGGGGTTGGCAGCTGTACCTATAGCCAGGGTGGTCACAGAGGTGCCACCACCAGGGAGCTGCCATCGCAGGAGGTATCAGAGTCCGTGTTGTCCCCTCCAGTCTTTGCCATGGTGCTCCCCTTGCCCTCTATCCCACTGGTTCCCTTAGCGTCGGTGGATTCTGCCTCCAGGGTCCTGTGGGATGCAGTTCCCTTTGTCGCCGGTGCCTCTGCTCCACCACCAGATGATGCTAATGCACATAAGGACAGGATGACAAAACAAGAAAGGGTGGGAGAGAGACAAAGGATATACTAGGTCAATGACTGCACCAACACCACCATTGGCGTACACAGCATTTTCACACACAGGGAACAGGCCTACGCACTATGCATTGCAATACCACTGTAATGGCTAGTCACCAAGGTATGAGGAGGAGCACACACCACCAACTGCAGCACACCTGGGACACACGCAGCCCTGCCCAGAAGTGAATACTAACAAACTAGGTAAGCAGTATTTTCCTTTCAAACCCTTAGTCTCCAGAGGACCTACGCTTATATGTCTGGCCTGGCCTAGGGGCACCCACTGACACACAACCACCACCCGGATACCACCCCACCAGCCGTAAGTTGTAATGATAGCCTCTGTACTCACCCCTATATTCCCTTCTTTAGATGGGCACTGAACTACAGAGGAAATACAGACAGGAGAACACCATTAACCGAACAGTCCAGCCTGTCACACAAATGGCCCACCATACCCTCTGTATCACCATTATCACACACATAGCCCAGCGCACAACATGTACACCGCCAAGAGGACATCGAAGAGGACATCCAACCACCCCCCTTACACAATGCCTTCACACACAACTCCATGCATTCATGCCACATGCATCGTGCCCACAGTGTACTCACCTATTGGTCTAAGGCCCACACAGCAGTCCGTACTGGGGTAGGACCCCATCCACCTGTCGCTCCAGCTCTCCGAAATGAAGGCTAGGGCCCTTCCCCCAGTCACACGGGCCATGGTAGGTTCCAGACACAGATCAGAGCAGCACATACATTGTAGGTCCTATCCTATAGAAGGTCAGGAAACAAGTGAGGAATGTGAAATAAAACTGCGGCCACGTCCCCATTGGCCACTGTACCCCAGAGGGCCCAATAGAAACCAATGAAGAATTGCACGCCGGTTTACGACCGCCTACCGCCATGGAGCCCAACGTTAGTGGCATTTCCTCACTTCCACCTGTTCACCTGTCCCTCCACACAGGACAGGCAGTCACCATTTCAGGAGGCGGTGAACAGGCCTATCGATAATTGCTGCATCACAGGATAAATAGCCACATAATTTTAAATTACACTGTCCCAAAAAAAGATTGCACGATGTGGACTGCTGTTGTGGTATAGTTGTTCAAATTGTGACAGCCTACTCACTCTTGTGTCCCTTAGATACCTACTGCTGCAGATGAATGGGAGACAGAGACATACCCCCATGTACAGACCCCTGGTGGACTTGGCTTCTCTGGAGGACAGGCACACTATCCTCACCTACAGACTGGACAGGGCCACAATCACAGAGCTGTGTGCCCAGTTGGAACCTGACCTGATCTCAGCTATCTGTCATCTGACTGGGATCCCCCTCTTGTGCAAGTTCTATCAGTGCTCCATTTTCTGGTAACTGGTTCTTTCCAATTGACAGTGGGCTTGACAGCAGGAATGTCACAGCCAGTGTTCTCAATAGTGCTGTCAAGAGTCTTGTCTGCCATGATAAAACACATGTGCAGCTACATGGCTTTCCCCCAGGTGGAGGATTTAGACACTGTGAACGCCTAGTTTTATGCAATGGGACATATCCCCATTATAATTGGGGTGATTTATGGGACACATGTTGCATTGGTCCCCTGCCCCCTGGCAAAATGAACAGGTGTTCAAGAAACGTACAAGTTTCTACTCCATGAATGTCCAGATGATGTGCCTGGCAGACCAGTTCATCTCCCACATTAATGCTAAGTATCCTGGGTCAGTGCATGATGCCTTTGCCCCCTAAGGAATAGCACCATCCCAAACGTGATGTCCCAACTACAGAGGCACAGGGTGTGGCTAATAGGTGAGCCTTGGTTCTCACCCGATATATGTTGCTGTATGCCTTTGCTGTTGACCATATAGGATAGTGTGTGGCTAAATGTTGTTCCTCAATATTTGCAGGTGTCTCTGGTTACCCAATCCTATCATGGCTGCTGACCCCTATGAGGAATGCCAGGCCAAGAGCAGACGAACGTTATAATGAGGCCCATGGGTGAACCAGAAGGATCTTTGAGAGGACCTTTGGCCTTCTGAAGGCCAGGTTCAGGTGCCTCCATCTGACAGGTGGATCCCTGTGCTACTCACCCAAGAAGGACTGCTAGATAGTAGCGGCATGCTGCATGTTGCACAACCTGGCCCTCAGATGCCATGTACCTTTTCTGCAGGAGGAGGAGACTGGAGATGCCCCTGTGGCAGCAGTGGACCCTGAGGACAGTGAGGATGAGGAGGCAGAGGATGAGGATGTGGACAACAGAACATTGGTGATACGTCAGTACTTTCAATGACACACAGGTGAGACAGTGCTACTTCACATTTCTATGTCTATTGGTGTATTCTGTGTGGCATTGGCATGCTGGCATTACCCACTTGTTTCCACTATTTACTGTTACCTATGGATATTCATTTTACAGATTTTGGTGATATGACAACAGTGTCCTGATGTGATCACAACAGCCAGCAACAGGTCATTAATTCTATGCTCATACTATGTACAGTTCATTTGCAATGGTTGTAGCTGTTTCAATGAATACAAATTTTCAATATATTAAATACTAGTGGTCGGGTTTTCTCCAAGGGTGTTTATTGTTGTGCTAAAATATAGACAGGAAAGTGCAATGGAATGGGGTGATGATGGAGGAAAGTCCAGGGTATTGTTCCAGTCTGTTTGTAGCACAGGAGCCGTGTCCATGGGGACATAGGAAGGGGAGCGATGGCAGTTCAAGGTGGACAAGGTGACTGAGTGGGACAGAAGGGGGATAATCAGGAGAGTCTAATTTCCTGATGGTGGTCTTGCCAAGTGTCAATGGCTTCTGTCTGGTTCGCAGGGAACATTTGCGGGGTGGTTCACATTCTGCAGAGGGAGGGGTGCTGGTGGCCTGTGGGTCCTGTGGCGGTCCTGTAACTATCTTCCAGTATATTATAAGAACCTAAAAACCTGGTCCATTCTACTGACACGTTTTCGAAAACCCTCCTGCAAAGAGGATGAGGCCTGATGATCTTCAATACAACCTTCCAGATTCCCCAAAAAGTTAGCACGCAAACACCTTCTAGGCGACATCAATCAAACTGATCGGCCTGTAATTTAAGGAGGAGTCCTGAGATCCCTTCTTATGGATCGTGACTATTTCAGCTGCCTGCCAGCTACAGGTACCGGAGACCCCTTCAGCCCCTTCTGTGACGTGGACGTGATGGTTACGTCCAATGGCACAGTGCTCATGTGCTGAGGACGTAACCATTACGTCCTCGGCACTGAGCTGAGAGGGAGCGCTAGCGCTCCCTCTGTGGGCTTTCCTCCCACTGCCCCAAGGCAGGTATGGAAGGGGAAGCCCTTCCCCTTCCACCCCGAACCCCCAAATCCCCAATGACGTCTGATGACATCAGCACGCACCTCATCAGAGGCCACTCCCCCATCCCCAAAGAATTTCCTTTCTTTTGAAGTCTCTCAGAGCATTTCAAAAGCCGGATCGTGAAGCGATCCGGCTTCTGAAATGCCCACTAGACACCAGGGATGTTTTGTAAAAATGAAACTGGCACAAGGAAAGCGACCTTGGGTATGAGTCACTCCCCGGGGGGGGCAGAAATCACTAGGCGCCATGGATCTTTTTTTTTGGGGGGGGGGGGATTTGTGTTTTTTTTTTGTGTTTTTTTAGAGTTGGGGAGCGACACCATAGGCAAGGGTCACACCCTAGGGGGCTAATTATATTTAGACCATTTCTGCCCCCCTTGGGGGCAGATTGGCTTATTTGTATGAGGCCAGTCTGCCCACAAGAGGGGTAGAAACCACTAGACACCAGGGAGTTTCTTTTTTTTCATGGCAACTTCACGGAAGGGGAGTGACCCCTTAGGCAAGGGTCGCTCCCCGGTGGGGGGGCACATTTATTTTAGGCCATTTCTGCCCCCCCGATGCAAATTGGCCTATTGTTATTAGGCCGATCTGCCCCTGGAGGGGGGGCAGAAACCTCTAGGCACCAGTAATAATATTTTTTGTTTTTGTTTTGTTTTTTAGAGGTGGGGAGTGAACCCTTAGGCAAGGGTCGCTCCCTAGGGGGCAAATTATATTTAGGCCATTTCTGCCCCCCTTGGGGGCATATCGGCCTATTTTTATGAGGCCAGTCCACCACTAGGCACTTGGGATCTTTTTTTGCACCATTTTCACACAAGGGGAGCGACCCCTTAGGCAAGGGTCGCTCCCCGGGGAGGGGGCAAATATATTTTAGGTCATTTCTGCCCCCTGGGGGCAGATCAGCCTAGTGTTATTAGGCTGATCTGCCCCCAGGGGGGGCAGAAAGGTCTAGGCAAAAGGGATAAAACATTTTTTTGTTTTTTAGAGGTGGGGAGCGACCCCTTAGGCAAGGGTCGCTCCCCTGGGGGGCAAATTGTATTTAGATCATTTCTGCCCCCCTTAGGGGCGGATCGGCTGATTTTTGTTAGCCCAATCTGCCCCCAAAGGGGGCAGAGACCACTAGGCACCAGGGATCTTTTTTTGGTGCCAATTTTATGCAAGGGGAGCGAACCCTTAGGCAAGGGTCGCTCCACTGTGGGGCAAATTGTATTTAGACCATTTCTGTACCTGTGGGGGCAGATCAGCTGATTTTTGTTAGGCCAATGTTCCCCCAAGGGGGGAAGAAACCACTAGGCACCAGGGATTTATTTTTTTGCACCAATTTCAAGCAAGGGGATCGACCCCTTAGGCAAGGGTCACTCCCCGGGGAGGGCAAATTTATTTGAGGCCATTTCTGTCCCCCCAGGGGCAGATCGGTCTATTGTAATTAGACTGATCTGCCCCGGGGGCAGAAACATCTAGGAACCAGGGATAATTTTTTTTGTTTTTGTTTTTGTTTTTGTTTTTTAGTGGTGGGGAGCGACCCCTTAGGCAATGGTCACTCCCCTGCGTGGCAAATTGTATTTAGACCATTTCTATTAGGTCGATCTGCCCCGGGGGGGAGAAACCACTTAGGCAACAGGGATTGGTGTGTGTGTGTGATTTCTTTAGGGGGCAGCCCCTTGGTTAACGGTCGCTCCCCATGAGGGCACATTACTGTTGGCCACATCTGCCCCCCTTGGGGGCAGATGGGCTTATTTTTGGAAGGCCCATCTGCCCCCAAGGGGGGACAGAAAGCCCACCAGAGACCAAGGAAGTTTTTTTTCCAAAATAAGAAGGTGGGGGTATGACCATACCCCCACCCAAAATAAATGGGGCCAAAGTTGTTCTGCCCACCAGTGGGCAGATGGGCAATTACCCCTGATCCACACCCCAGGGGACAGAAAGTCTACCAGATTCCAGGGAATTAAAAAAATATATATATATTGGGGTGGCTGCTACCAACCAGTATGGGCCTGGTTATGCCCCCACCGCAACTGAAGAAGGTAACAGTCTTTCAGCTCTCTCCCACACTCTAAAACATCTTATCCCACATCAAGAAAGAAGACATTTGATTATTCTGGGTTTTAGGTTTACATTTGGGCCATGAGAGCTTGGCTAACTCTCAAAATCGTCCCACTTGGAATAGTGAGGGCTGCACTTTGTAGACTTTGGGATGCTGCCATGTAGAAAAATCCACAAGACCTAGACACATCTGAAAACTAAACATCTGGGTGATTCCAGGGTGGTGTGTTTCACATGCACCCCACACCATTTCTGTACCCACAATGCCCTGCAAACCTCCAACTTTGCTTGAAATCACACATGTTTCCCACGTTTTTTTGATGGAACCTTCTGGAATCTGCAGGATTCCACAAAATTCCTACCACCCAGCTTTGTCTCATCTATAAAGATAAAAACTTTTGCTGCATCCTAAAAATATTTTTTTACAAACTGCCCTTTTGGACTCCCTTTGGTTCCCCCTCAATATCGATATGTTTTTGGCTCTTCCCTTTCATAAGCACTTGGCCCACCTACAATAATGAGGTATCATTTTTACTGGGAGACTGAGGAGAACGTTGGGTGGTATGAAATTTGTCCCAATGCGGTGATCCCACAGAGAAATGTTGGAACAATGTGATGTTTTAGCTAAATTTTAGGTTTTCTGAGGATTTTGGGTAAGAAAACATTGGGGGATGCATGCAAGTCACACCTTCCTGGACTCCAAAAATGCAGGTGACCCCCGCAAAAACAGGTAGTTTTGTATTTGATCATTTTGATGTATCCAGATAGTGTTTTGGGGAATTTCGCAGGCAGTAGGCCTACCCACAAAAGTGAGGTACCATTTTTATTGGGAGACTTTGGGGAACGCTGGGTGGAAGGAAATTTCTGGTTCCTCTCAGATTCCAGAACTTTTTGTCACTGAAATGTGAGGAAAACGTGTTTTTTTAGCCAAATTCTGAGGTTTGCAAAGGAATCTGGGTAACAGAACCTGGTCAGAGCCCCACAAGTCACCCCATCTTGGATTCCCCTAGGTGTCTAGTTTTCAAAACTGTGCAGGTTTGCTAGGTTTCCCTAGGTGCCGGCTGAGCTAGAGGCCAAAATCCACAGGTAGGCACTTTGCAAAAAACAGCTCTGTTTTCTTTGTGAAAATGTGATGTGTCCACGTTGGGTTTTGAGGCATTTCCTGTCGCAGGCGCTAGGCCTACCCCCACAAGTGAGGTACCATTTTTATTGGGAGACTTGGGGGAACGCTGGGTGGAAGGAAATGTGTGGCTCCTATCAGATTCCAGAACTTTCTGTCACCGAAATGTGAGGACAAAGTGTTTTTTTAGCCAAATTTTGAGGTTTGCAAAGGATTGTGTGTAACAGAACCTGGTGAAAGCCTCACAAGTCACCCCGTCTTGGATTCCCCTAGGTCTTTAGTTTTCAAAAATGCATAGGTTTGGGAGGTTTCCCTAGATGCCGGCTGAGCTAGAGGCCAAAATCCACAGGTAGGCACTTTGCAAAAAACACCTCTATTTTCTTTGGGAAAATGTGATATGTCCACGTTGTGTTTTGGGGCATTTCCTGTTGCGGGCCCTAGGCCTACCCACACAAGTGAGGTACAATTTTTATCGGGAGACTTGTGGGAACATAGAATAACAAAACAAGAGTTATTGCCCCTTGTCTTTCTCTACATTTTTTCCTTCCAAATGTAAGACAGTGTGTAAAAAAGACATCTATTTGAGAAATGCCCTGTTATTCACATGCTAGTATGGGCACCCCAGAATTCAGAGATGTGCAAATAACCACTGCTCCTCAACACCTTATCTTGTGCTCATTTTGGAAATATAAAGGTTTTCTTGATACCTATTTTGCACTCTTTATATTTCAGCAAATGAATTGTTGTATACCCGATGTAGAATGAAAACCCACTGCAAGGTGCAGCTCATTTATTGGCTCTGGGTACCTAGGGTTCTTGATAAACCTACAAGCGCTATATATCCCCACAACCAGAAGAGTCCAGCAGATGTAATGGTATATTGCTTTCAAAAATCTGACATTGCAGGGAAAAGTCACAGAGTAAAACATAGAGAAAAAATGCTGTTTTTCCACCTCAATTTCAATATTTTTTTTATTTCAGGTGTTATTTTCTGTAGGAAACTCTTGTAGGATCTACACAAATTACCCATTGCTGAATTCAAAAGTTTGTCTACTTTTCAGAAATGTTTAGGTTTCTGGGATCCAGCATTGGTTTCACACCCATTTCTGTCACTGACTGGAGGGAGGCTGAAAGCACAAAAAATCATAAAAATGGGGTATGTCCCAGTAAAATGTCAAAATTGTGTTGAAAAATTGGGTTTTCTGATTCAAGTCTGCCTATTCCTGAAAGCTGGGAAGCTGGTGATTTTAGCACTGCAAACCATTTGTTAATGCCAATTTCAGGGTGGGGGGTTGGGGGGTGGGGGGAGGAACAGAAGCCTTCTTCTGGAGCCATTTTTTTCCCATGTAAAAAAAAAACGAAATGTTCACTGTATTTTGGCTATTTTCATGGTCTCCGTCAGGGGAACCCACAAAGTCTGGGTACCTCTAAAATCCCTAGGATGTTGGAAAAAAAAGGACGCACATTTGGTGTGGGTAGCTTATGTGGACAAAAAGTTATGAGGCTGTAAGTGCGCCCTGCCCCAAATAGCCAAAAAATGGCCTGGCACCTGAGGGGGAAAAGGCCTGGCAGCGAAGGGGTTAAATGGTACGGTATTGCTAAACACAGCAACAGCCCCCTCTACCGAGGTCAGTGCACCCCCTCCAGGTCAACAACCAATGCGGCCTCACCAGCAGCACACCTCTTAAGCCAGCCAGGACAAGACTCGACCCCTCACTAAAGACATCCAACGTGATAACCCACAAACATCAAAAGTCAGGCTCCAGTCAGAGAACTCATTGTCAGGTACGATGAAACCACCCCATGCAAAATAAGATATACTTTTTGAACTGCAACAAGCCTAAGCACATACAACCAAAACAAGACCCACATCGCATCTAGAAACTGTACACATTTTCTTTTAAGGAAGGCTGAGAGGTGTGCCTACCCCTAACACAAGTCACAGGAGGTACCCTCTCCGCTAGGAGAAACCGCTACTGCCCAATCCTAGACACCGACAACAACTATATTTGGCACAGCAGCTTCTCTCCTTCCTCGTCACAAAATAAATATTAGCAAATTGAAATGTTAACATGTGCATCACAACATATAGAATTATCAATCGAAGAAAGTAGACAGGAGCCTGGAAGGTCAGTGTCTAACTTGAAATCACACCCGCTGAAGTTCAGAAGGCCTCTACGATTTGCTGTCTCCTCTGTTAAACAAGAAAGGACGATGTAACATTTTAAGCCAAGTTTAAATGAAGCAATTCCTGGCCCTGTAGAGTCGGTATTTTAATAACTTTCCAGCTCCCCACAGGATGCTGCGTTCATGATTGTTAATTCTCTCTTCCATTGATCTGTTGAATTCCAAAGGCTCGAGAAGCCTTAAAGAAATGCACTGCATAAAAAAACATTTACAAACAGTGTCTAATCCCAGAGTAATTTTGCAGATTCCTAGGAGGAATTAATCAGACATCTCTGTCAGTTTATATTAGCTGTCAAGCAGCAGGCCCATCGCTGAGACTCTCATCCACATAAACTGAGGGGCATGATAGAGGGCGCAGACAGTTGATATTGTTTCAGTGATTTTACTGGTGGTGTTTGCTTTCTTGTCTTAGTACATGTCAACGATTCAATAAACCACAGCAGATCATGGTTTAATTCCATGAATACTTTTCTCAGCATTTTATACTCACGTCAACGGTGACTATGAGACAGCAGAAGTGTGCTATATCTTAGCAGATATATCGTCTTTCAGGCAATGCAGCAAAGCAAGTTGCCTTGAGTTGCACTGCTGTTGCATGAAAGATTAGTAAATATCACCCTTTGGGGCAGATTTATGGAAAGTGGCACTGCACTCAGTGCAGCGCCATTTTTCCTGCGTCACTTAGCTCCCCCCTACTGCCACTATGAGTGGTCCATATTTAAAATACAGCGCACCATGGCGCAGGGTAGGGGGCAATAGCGCCATTCAATGTGAAGCTATTGATGTACTCTGCAGAAGTAGCACAAACATGTTGGCACTACTCCTGCAGAGTACATAAGGGCCCACTCTAAATAATGGAAGCGCCCTTTTAACGGCTGCTCTAATCCCATGCGCCATTTTTTCGCCCCCCCCTAATGGGGAAACGCCCCTTTTGCATACATTATGCCTGGGGCAGGCACAATGTAGCGCAAAGGGTTACAGAGTGGCACAATGCATGCATTGTGCCTCTCTGTAAATACAGCATAGGGATTTTGGCCTCGTTGGCCACATTAACGTAAAAAATAATGACGCTAATGTGGCACAAGGTGGTGCTAGGGTATTATAAATATGCCCCCTGGTGTCTCAGTTGACATGAATCATGGGACTGCTTGATCACATATGTGAGTATTTCAAACCATATGTTTGCATTTCATTTTCACCATGTTACAGTGCATGCAGACAAAAGTGCCATACACACTGTGGTGCATGTTTATGGCACACATGGAAAAGCATGGCGCAGCCGTATAATCATATAGGCCCGTATTTATACTTTTTTTAGCGCCGCATTTGTGACGCTTTTTGACGCAAAACGGCGCAAACCTACAAAATACAATGGCATTTTGCAAGTTTGCGCCGTTTTTGCGTCAAAAAACGACGCAAATGCGGTGCAAAAAAAGTATAAATACGGGCCATAATGTTCTAGAAGATATTTAAAAATGTTTTATTTCCCACCAGTGCTTAATTTGTAAGAGAAAGAGGGCCAGATGTATGAAAGCCTTTTCCTGGGAAGAGGTTTTTCCCCATGTAACAATCCTGTTCTGCGAGTTGATTACTTGATACTGACTTGCAGAATAGGTTTGCGAGCTGCTATTAGGAAGGGGAAGGGAAAGGAGCATGCCAAGGTTATCCCTTCCTCATAGTGAGTGGCAAGGTGATGTAAGATTGTTTTACAACCGTGAATGGTGTTCAAAACAAATGCAGTTACCACCAACTTCAAGTTGGTGGTAACCAATTCGCAAACTGGAAGGGGTCCCGATGGGACCCCTTCTCCTTCGTCAATGGAAGCAAAAATATTTTTTTCAGAGCAGATAATGGCCCCACGGACCACTGCCTATTCTGAGAAAATGAAAAGAAAACGTTTCATTGTTTTGTTTGCAATGCATTCCTATTTTCCTTTTACGTAAAACTGGCTCCATTACAAAAAAACTGCTTTATTTGAAAAGCAGTCACAGACATTGTCATCTTCTGTCTCCAGCAGGCCACCATCCCTATGACTGTGACCATTTCCAATGAGGTTGCAGATTGCGACCTACCTCATGAATATTGGTGGGGTACGACATTTGCAAGCTCACTGGGATTCGCAAACAGTGTTAAACACACTTTTATACATCCAAGTTTGCGATTTCCTAATAGCAAATTGTTAAGATTCGCTATTAGGAAATCGCAATTCCAAACCTACATACATCTGGCCCAGAGTGCTGGTCCCAAAGCCTTTCTCAGAAGCCCACAGCCAGTGCAATGAAACATGGGCATGCTGAATAGCACAGCTGCGTAGCACTGAATGCACCTCAGGTCTCTTTAATCCACTGCCATGGACTCCCTCTGCCTTTTTCTCACTTAGGCAGGTCCATGCTTTCTCCCTTTGTGACGCTTTTCTATCTTTCTCTTCATCCTTCTTTCCGTTTCTGTTTTGTTTCCTTCATTTGCTCTTGGGAAATGTCCGCTCAGGTAAAATAAGTGCTGGTGCTAAAAAATAAGTGGCGGTGGCTCCCACCAGCAACCACTGGTTCAAATTAGGCACTGCTTCCCACTGTCAAAATCTTTGTCATGTTTCTCCTGTTTAATAGCACTTATAACTTGTAGTCCAAGAATGGTTTTCAAATATATTATACGCATTTTAAAAAAGCTAGGAGAGTGTGTGAAACATTGAGGGGCATATTTATACTCCGTTTGCGCCGGAATTGCGTAGTTTTTTTTGACGCAATTTTGACGCAAAACTAACTCCATATTTATACTTTGGCGTTAGACGCGTCTAGCGCCAAAGTCCATGGAGTTTGCATCATTTTTTAGCGTGGACACCTACTTTGCGTTAATGAGATGCAAGGTAGGCGTTCACGTCTAAAAAATCGACTCCGAGGCATGTGCGTCGGATTTATACTCACGGGCAAAATTCACGCCCGGGAGTGGGCGGGTCAAAAAAAATTACGTACGGCTGCTTTTGCGCCGTTTTTTAGCACCTGCAAAAGGCAGGCGTTAAGGGACCTGTGGGCTCTGAAGGAGCCCAGAGGTGCCCTCCCATGCCCCGAGGGACCCCCCCGTCACCCTTGCCCACCCCAGGAGGACACCCAAGGCTGGAGGGACCCATCCCAGGGACATTAAGGTAAGTTCAGGTAAGTGTTTTTTTTTTTTTTTTTTTGTGGCATAGGGGGGCCTGATTTGTGCCCCCCTACATGCCACTATGCCCAATGACCATGCCCAGGGGACAGAAGTCCCCTGGGCATGGCCATTGGGCAAGGGGGCATGACTCCTGTCTTTGCTAAGACAGGAGTCATTTCTATGGGGGTTGGGAGTGAAAAAAAATGGCGCAAATCGGGTTGAGGCAAAAAAATTGCCTCAACCTGACTTGCCCCATTTCTTGACGCCCAAGCCCCATATCCCCCTACGCCGGCGCTGCCTGGTGTACGTCGTTTTTTTCCACGCACACCAGGCAGCGCCGGCGGCTAACGCCGGCTAACGTCATTGATTAAATACGGCGCCCGCATGGCGCTTCAGAATGGGGTTAGCCGGCTCTAATTGTTTTGACGCAAAACTGCGTTAGCGCAGTTTTGCGTCAAAAAGTATAAATATGGCCCTGAATGCTCCTAAACTGTAATTAATGGATGAGTCAGAGCATAGTAGTTTTTTTTTTTTTGTGCATGCAGACATGCAAAACTATTTTAGCTTTCTCTTCTGTCCCACTTGTATCACATACAGCATGGTTAGTAGTACTGAAATATGAATTATAATAATTGGTCACATATGCAAGTCTATTGTTGTGAAGTTAGTGAAGCTGTACGAATTCAAATCTTCTCAATGGTTAATTTATCACAACTTCCTTGCATTCATGCTCTGTATGCTCTCTCATTAGCAAAATGCATTATTTACAATAACGGGCTTAGAGCCTGCCCATTGCTTATCATTTGTTGACTATAGTGTCACTCTCCTTTGTTGCCTCTATATTTGCCAGTGCAGGCCAAGCATCACCTCTGTTTCTGTCTGTGGAGCATAAACAAAGCACAGATTGATCAAATTTAATTACTGCCTGTCCGCTGCTTATGCTGTGATTGTGACACTATTTCTTTTTTCCTCTCCCACCCATCCCTTCCCTATATTGCTGCCCCATCTGGTGTTCCTTTCCTCCTCCCCCACATCTCCCTCATGTTGCTTTTCCCCTCTCCCGTTGTGCCTGCTACCACCCTCCTAGCTTGTGTTGCTTGCACCCCACACCGTCACTTTCTTTTTCCAAACACACTACACAGTAACTTGGGCTGTTCTGAAACATGGCTTAAAAAAAGCACTATGGTGCAGTCAATGCTGCCCGCTTCATAGCACTTTTGTTTCACTTGGCTTCCAGCCATGTTGCACAGCAGCTCATGATGCAGGGAGGCTGCAGGTGAGAGCTTGATGTGTCAATGTCAAGGATCCTGTCAATGGGATTGCAATGCCAAGGTCTGTGCCAAAGTTGCATGGTGCAGCTGAGGCTTTATATTGGTTCCTATGAATGGTGAAGCTGTGATGAGGAGGTTCGTCACTGAGGCTGCTGTCGATGGGAGATGCAAGGAGCAAGCACCGTGCAGTTCTGGTTCCAAAGGCAATGCATCTGTCCCAAGATGCAGGATGCAGCTATGATGCAAGTCTGTTGCATCTGTTCTGACCCACAAGTAGCTGCGATGTGTCAGTTCTGCTCTTTTCCTCAGAAATGATTCATTGGTTCTGCTCCTACTGCAGAGGATGTGTCAGTTCTGCTGGAGCAAACACCATAGGCCCACTTCCAAGGATCAATGACTGGGTGGCAACACTTGACAAGGCAGAATCACAGATGGCAAAGTTCAGGTGCAGAAGCAGGGTGGTTGGAAGTCTATTATGTCACTGAGACTTCAGATCTGGAGGCCAACCAAAATACGACTGTGAGAGCTGGCCTGGTTTGTACTGGGTACCAGAGCTACATACACCTTATACCAGGTCCAGTGATCCACCTTAGAAAACAAAAATAGGCAGTGTCTAGCAGCTTAGGCTGTCTACAGGTAGCTGTAGCAGAGCAGGCAAGGCTGAACTAGGAAACATGCAAAGCTCTTGTAATACTGCTATAGTCACACAGTACTCATACACAAGAAAGACAATACTCAGTGTTACCAAACAAAAAAGTACTTTATTCTAGTGACACGAGGCCAAAAATATCTTAGAGGCTATACTCCCTCTGGAGGGAAGTTTTCTACACAATATGTACACTAGTAACCAAAATCAGGTAAGTAAACAGTCATTGAATAGTGCAAACAGTGAAAAACACAATAGGTTCCAATAGACCTAGGGGCAACACCAACCATATGCTAAAATAGTGGAATGCGAATGTTGAGCCCAGGAAAACAGGAGTAAAGTACAGCAAGTTTCCTCAGGACACACTAGAAGTCGTGGTAAAGGATTGTGCAAAACATAAGCAAGACTGCAAGAAACCAACAATGGATTCCTGGTCCTGAAGACCTGTGGAGAGAGGAGACCAAGTGCAGAAGTCTGTGAAGAGTCCAGGAAGAACAGCAGCCCCTGCTAACCCGGAAAAAGGTGCAAAAGTGGATTCTCCGGTTGGAAGAAGAAGTCAGAAATGCATCAAAGATGACAGCTGTGGGTTCCTGCTTGGTGCAAGAGATGTCTCACATCGAGTCGTTGGATGCAGGCTGGTTTTCATTGTTGGATTACGCCAACAAGCCTTGGCTCACACAAATGTAGCAGTTGGTAAGAAAAGGCACTACCTGGGCAAAGGAGGGACCTGGCTGTCTCAACTTGGACTGAGGTGACAGAGAGGACTCTCAGCACTCTAGAGAGCCCTCAGAAAACCAGGCAGCACCCACGGGAGTCCCAGAACATGGGAACAAAGGGGTCGTTGAATGCAGTCATTGCAGCACTACACAAAAGGATCCCACACCGCCAGAGAACAACTCAGGGAGCTAATCGTCACAGGATGGAGTGCTGGGAACCTGGGCTACATTGTGCATGAAGAATTTCTGGAACAAGTGCACAGAAGCCCAAGGAGCTGCAGAAAATATGGTGCACAGGGGTACAGTTTGGCACGAGGAGGCAAGCCCTTACCTCCCCCAAATTTGGACAGCTGGATCTTTGGACATTCACGATCACTTTGGTCCACCACCTGTGTTCCAGGGATCACGCTCGTCGACAGGAGAGGAGTCCCAGAGTACTGGTTGTCATTGCAGAGAGGTGCCTGCTGAAGCAGGGAACTGACTACATCACTCTACGGGAGATTCCTTCGGTCCTTCTGGTGCAGAATGAAGACAGACAGTCCTCAGAGCATGCACAACCTGGAAATTGTTGCAGTTGCTGGCAGGGGCTGATGTTGCAGGGTCACAATAGCCTTCTTGGATACTTTGTTGTAGTTATAGTGTTCCTGGAGCAGTCTGCATTTGATCTGATGGTCAGAAGCTGAAGCAGAGGATGCAGGGGAGTCCTGGTGGAGTCTTGCAAACCAAATCTGAGGAAACACCCACAGGAGAGACCCTAAATAGCCCTGAGAGGGGGATAGGCTTCCTAACCAGGTATGCACCTATCAGGAGGGGTCTCTGACGTCACCTATTGGCACTGGCTACTCAGATGCTCCCAGAGGGTCCCCACACCTTGGAATCCAAGATGGCTAATGCCATGGACACTCTAGAGGAGCTCTGGGCACCTCCCCTGGGGTGGTGATGGACAGGGGAGTGGTTACTCCCCTTTCCTTTGTCCAGTTTCACTCCAGAACAGGGACTGGGGGGTCACTGAACTGGTGTAGACTGGATTATGCAAGGAAGGCACCATTTGTTCCCTTCAAAGCATTTGCAGAGGGTCTGGGAGGATACCCCTCACATGCCTGTAACACCTATTTCCAATGGGAGAAGGTGTAACACCCCTCTCCTCAAGGAAATGCATTGTTCTGCCTTCCTGGGATTGAGCTGCTCAATCCCCAGGAGGGCAGAAACCTGTTTGTGATGTGGGAGCAGCATGGGGCTGCAGTGGAAACCTCATAGAGCTGGTTTGACAGTACAGGGGGTCCATAGTGGAGCCCCCAAGGTGCATGGAATTGCCCCCCCCAATACCAGAATTGGATTGGGGGTACAATTTCTCAATCTTAGACACCTCACATGGCCATATTTGGAGTTACCATTGTGAAGCTACATATATGTATTTACATATATATGCTGCACGCTTATAATGGTGTCCCCACACTCACGAAGTCTGCAAAATTGGTCCTGGAATATGTGGGAGCACCTCTGCTAGTGCAGGGGTGCCGTCACACACAGGTACTGTGCACCTAGCCTTCAGGGCCTGAAGATTAGACAAGTAGGTGACTTATATGTGACTTGGTGCAGTGAAAATGGCTGTGGAATAGTGCTTGCACTATTTCACTCAGGCTGCAATGGCAGTCCTGAAGAAGTGTTTGTATGAGTTCCTTATGGGTGGCAAAAGAAATGCTGCAGCCCATAAGGATCTCCTGGAACCCCATTGCCCTCGGTACCAGGGTACCAATTTGTAGTGGAATACTTGGTTACCAGTATGTAAGTACAAATTTGGAATCAGAGAAAGCATAAGCACTGGAGTTCTGGTTAGCAGGACTCCAGTGACACAGTCAAGCATACTGACAAAACAGTAAAACATACTGACATGTAGGCCACAAACTATGAGCACTGGGGTTCCGACTAGTAGAATCCCAGTGAGACAGAAAAAACACACGGACAAACACTGACAATCAGGCCAAAAATTGGGGTAACCATGCTAGAAAGAGGCTACTTTCTCACACACACCCCAAAACGAAGGACAATAAGGCTAACATTGTCCAGTTGAGACTTTATTGTCTAAGTGGTGATAAGTGGAGAGTAGATCTGTGAAAGAGTGGTTACTCCCTTTATCATCCACTGTATGGTTACTTCCCTGTGAGGATGTAAACCACCCTGTTTGGGGATTTATACCTAGAAAACAGTGCAAATGTGAATTCTCAGATTCTCTATTTGTAAGGTTTAAAGTGGGGCAGTGGGACTGTTCCACTGATCCTATGCTAAGACAGGGCTGCTGTCCTAAGGATGAGAATGCTAGACAGGGATTCTGTCTCAGCAAGGCCATAGCTGGGCAAAACATTTGTCCAAATGGCTGAACGAGAGGACAGGGTTGCTGTTTCCCTTGGGTTGTAGCAGGACAGGGCTGCTGTCCTATAGGCTCCACACAAGGACAGGGCTGCTGTCCTATGTGTTTAGAGGTAGCGCAGAGCTGCTGCACTAAAGTCTCTCTGGGAGGGCTGGGGGGGTTGTTTCATATTACTAAAACAGTGCAGTTTTGCTTTTCTGGTTTAGTGGTTCCACAGAGAGGGATTTTTACCTCTGGGAGATCAGCTGTGGCAGCTGTGAGCTCCCTTGGTACAGGTTCCACCTCAGGAGAAGTTTCTCCCACCACATAAATGGTAGCCTTAGTGGTTGGGTGAGGAAGGGATACTTTGATACCCTTTTTACCTGTGGGATGAGGAGGATCCTGAGGCCTAGGACTCCTTCTCTTCTTTGCTTTTTCATTTCACTTGAAATAAGAGGAAGCAATTCCTCAGGGGTACCCAACATGGATACATGGGCCCTCAACTCTACCTCAGCCCAACCTGAGGCCTCTAGGTCACTACCTAAGAGACTGTCTACTGGTAAGCTAGGTGATACCACCACTTGCTTTGGGCCAGTAACTCCACCCCAACTAAGTTGCACTACAGCTAAGGGGAGAGACTGAGTGGAGTTATTGACATCAATAACCTGTTACTTCTGTCCAAGAAGGTGTTGTGCAGGTGACACCAGGTTTTCAGTCACCAAAGTGATACTGGCTCCTTTGTCCCTGTGGGCCTGGGCCTCAATATCATTTATTAGAATTGACTGCTTGTACTTGTCATTGTTAAGGGGACAAGCAGCCAAGGTGGCAAGGCCAATGCCACCAGGTGTGACAGAAACTGTCTTGGAAGTTTCTAAACCTACACCAGTTTCTATAATAGACCCAAAAGTAAACCCAACTACAACTTTTGTTTGACTATTGCCAGTAGTCCCAACTCTATTACTACTACTGCTAGGGGACCTAGAGTTTGAAGCAGATGTATTAGTGGTGGTGGGCTCAGGGGATTTACCTGGGCAAGACCTATCCCCTTGCCTATGGACTTTACCGCTGCACACATAGCACCAGTTTTTTTTATTGTGTGTAGAGTGTGAAGAAGATAAACATGATTTATCCCCACCCCTAGAGGAGTGTTGTGGACCTGAAGAAGAATCTTTATGTTTATTTTGATCCCCATGCTTATCCTGAGATTTTTCACCATGTTTCTTCTTTTCTTTGTCACCCCCTGTATGAGCTTTTCTGCTCACCCTTGTTCTGGCCCATTTGTCTGCTTTCTTTCCCAGTTCTTAGGGAGAGGTCAGATCTGAGTCCACAAGATATATGTGTAACAAATCAGACTCACAACTATTCAATATATGCTCTCTCAAAATCAGATTATACAGATCCTGGTACACAGACACTTTACTGCCAAGTAACCAGTCTTCTAAAGCTTTTCCAGAACATTCCACAAAGTCAACCCAATCTTGTGAAGATTCTTCTTGATTTCCTTGAACGTAATTCTGTATTGCTCTGTGGTGAGCACAAAACCATCAATGAGGGGATTTTTTAAAATGTTCGCCCTAACAGTGAGGAGTCTGTCCCTCCTTCTGTCAGAGAAGGAAAACCAAAGTATAGCAGCCCACTGCTTCTGAAGGACCCTTCAGAGGCCCTGCAAGGAAGCATACAGGGCCTCTCTAGTGCAGCAAACCACTTTTGAATATCACCTCCCACCTTGTATGGGGGAACAATTTTTGTACGTTTCTGGAGCTAATGTTGTCCTCCCTGACCTCATAACTTCTGAAACTTTCAATTCTGCTGCCACCATGGGGAACTAACCCCAACCCCTGTATTTCCCTTTCCACAGCTAAGGCCTCGCTATCTAGGGCCAGCTGTTGCTGTTTTAGCCTCAGTCTAGCCTCCTCCAATCTCAGCTGTCTGAGTTCCCTACTTAGGGAGTTATGCTCAGGACTGGATGTGTCAGAACCTTCAGAAACTGAGGTGATGTGGGAATGAGCAGAAGTGGACCTTTCCCTAACTTGTGTAACCCTAGTGACCTGGCCTCTAGATGTGAAGGGTGCCCTACCTGTGTGTGACCCCTTCCCACTACCAGCTACACTAGCAGGTCTGTTAGGGAAAGATCTGTGGAAGGTGTCTCCCCTGCATTTTCAAGAGCCTCTCCTGAATTTACCTGGTTAGAATCCCCCTCCACCTCCTCTTCTGCCTGATGACAAGACTGTTCTTGGTCATCATGGAGAAGGAGGTTCAGAAGGAAATCTTTGTTAGGGTTCTTCCCAATCCCTAGACTTCTTCGTAAGCAAAGTCCCCTTAAACTTTTAAAGTTTAAGTTCTCATAGGTAGTTTTAATAACCCTAGGGGTGGTCTCAGAGGAAGATAGAGTGATAGATAAGTTAGGAAAAAGAGTAAGAGGCAAGCAGAACTATTTCATCTAACTTTTTAGAGAGAAGGAAAAGAAATTTGGAAAATAATTTATTTAGAGTGAAAATGAGACTGCTAGGTATAATTGTATAGAGCTCTATGTATTAGAGTGCACTTTTTGTGGAAAGCACCAGTGACAAAGTGATAAGGCAATTGCTAGTTCTTAACCCACCACTGCACCACCAATGTGAGAAGCTATCCTGGTTTGTAGTTGGTACCAGAGGTACTTACACCTTATACTAGGTCCAGTGATCCACCTTAGTGAAATGTAGGCAGTGTCTAGCAGCTTAGACTGTCTAGAGGTAGCTGTAGTAGAGCAGCCAAGGCTGAACTAGGAGACATGCAAAGCTCTTGCAATACCACTATAGTCATACAGTACTCATACAGAAGAAAGACAATACTCAGTGTTACCAAAAATAAAGGTACTTTATTTTAGTGACACAAGGCCAAAAATATCTTAGAGGCTCTACTCCAACTGGAGATAAGTACTATCCACAATATGTACACTAGTGACCAAAATCAGGTAAGTATATAGTCATAGAATAGTGCAAATAGTGAAAAATACAATAGGTTTGCAATGGGCCTTGGGGCAACACAAACTATATACTAAAATAGTGGAATGCGAATGTTGGTTCCCCCTTAGGCAAGTGTAGTGTGTAGAGGGGTGCTGGGAGTGTAGGAAAACACCACAGATAAGTAAATTACCCCACCCCAGAGCCCAAGAAAACAGGAGTAAAGCACAGCAAGTTTCCTCAGAACACACTAGAAGTTGTGGTAAAGGATTATGCAAAACCCAAGCAAGACTGCAAGAAACCAACAATGGATTCCCGGACCTGAAGGCCTGTGGAGAGAGAAGACCAAGTCCAGAAGTCAATGAAGAGTCCAGGAATAACAGGAACCACTGATAACCTTGATGAAGGTACAAAAGTGGATTCTCTGGTTGGAAAAAGAAGTCAGAAATGCACCCAAAAAAAAAAGCTGTGGGTTCCTGCTTGGTGCAAGAGATGTCCCAATTGGAGTCGTTGGATGCAAACTCGTTTTCGTCATTGGATTTGACCAATAAGCCTTGGCTCATGCAAATGTCATGGTTGGCAGGAAAAGGCGTTACCTGGGCAAAGGAGGGACCTGGGTGTTTCAACTCAGACTGATGAGCCAGAGGGGGCTGTAAGCACTTTAGAGAGCCCTCAGAAGACCAGGCAGCAGCCACAGGAGTCCCAGAGCATGGGGACAAAGGAGTTGTAAAATGCGGTTTTGCAGCACTACACAAAAGGATCCCACGCCGCCGGAGAACAGCTCAGGGAGCTGAGCATTGCAGGATAGAGGGCTGGGGACCCGGGCTATTCTGTACATGAAGGATTTCCGGAAGAACTACACAGAAGCTCAAGAAGCTGCAGAACATGTGGTGCACATGGGTATTGTCTGGCACGGGAAGGCAATCACTTACCTCCACCAAGTTTGGACAGCTGGACCTTTGGACATTCAGGATCACTTTGGTTCACCACCTGTGTTCCAGGGATCACGCTCGTTGACAGGAGAGGCGTCCTAGAGTACCAGTTGTCATTGCAAAGAGGTGCCTGCTGAAGCAGGAAAGTGACTTCGTCACTCCACAGGAGATTCCTTCAGTCCTTCTGGTGCAGAATGGAGACAGACAGTCCTCAGAGCATGCACAACCTGGAAACTGTTGCAGCTGCTGGCAGGAGCTGAAGTTGCAGGATCACAGTAACCTTCTTGGATACTTTGTTGTAGTTACAGTGTTCCTGGAGCAGTCTGCGTTTGATCTGACGGTCAGAAGCTGAAGCAGAGGATGCAGAGGAATCCAGGTGGAGTCTTGCAAACCAAATCTGATGAAACACCCACAGGAGAGACCCTAAATAGCCCTGAGAGGGGGATAGGCTTCCTAACCAGGTATGCACCTATCAGGAGTGGTCTCTGACATCACCTTCTGGCACTGGGCACTCAGATGCTCCCAGAGGGTCCACACACCTTGGAATCCAAGATGGCTAATGCCAGGGACACTATAGAGGAGCTCTGGGCACCACCCCTGGGGTGGTGATGGACAGGGGAGTGGTTACTCTCCTTTCGTTTGTCCAGTTTCCCTCCTGAGCAGGGACTGGGGGGTCACTGAACTGGAGTAGACTGGATTATGCTAGGTGGGCACCGTTTGTGCCCGTCAAAGCATTTCAGCGTGTCTCGGAGGATACCCCTCCCATGTCTGTAACACCTATTTCCAATGGGAGAAGGTGTAACACCACTCTCCTAAAGGAAATGCATTGTTCTGCCTTCCTGGCATTGAGCTGCTCGATCCCCAGTAGGGGAGAAACCTGTCTGTGATGTGGCAGCAGCTGGGGCTGCAGTGGAAACCTCAGAGATCTGGTTTGACAGTACTGGGGGTCCATGGTGGAGCCCCCAGGGTGCATGGAATTGGCCCCCCAATACCAGAATTGGATTGAGGGTACAATTTCTCAATCTTATACACCTCACATGGCCATATTTGGAGTTACCATTGTGAAGCTACATATTTGTATTTACATATATAAAGTGCACACTTATAATGGTGTCCCCGCACTCACGAAGTCTGGGAAATTGGTCTTGGGATACATGGGGGCACCTCTGCTAGTGCAGGGATGCCCTCACACACAGGTACTATGCACCTAGCCTTCAGGGTCTGAAGGTTAGACATATAGGTAACTTATAAGTGACTTGGTGATTTGGTGCAGTGAAAATGGCTGTGAAATAGTGCTTCATAAGAGTTCCTTATGGGTGGCTAAATAAATGCTGCAGCCCATAAGGATCTCCTGGAACCCCAATGCCCTGGGTACCATATACTAGGCATTTATAAGGGGGGTCCAGTATACCAATTTGGAGTGGAATACTGGGTTACTAGGATGTTAGTACAAATTTGGAATCAGAGAGAACATAAGTGCTGGAGTTCTGGTTAGCTGGACTCCAGTGACACAGTCAAGCAAACTGACAAAATATTAAAACATACTTACATGTAGGCCACAAACTATGAGCATTGGGGTCCTGACTATCAGGATCCCAGTAAGACAGAAATAACACACTGACAAACATTGGCAAACAGGCCCAAAATGGAGGTAACCATCATAGAAAGAGGCTACTTTCTCACACCGGCTTCACCATAAGTTGTGATTTTAAACTTTGATTCCAGAGATACCAAACTTGTAAAATCTATTGCTTTACAATTGGAAGTTATGCTTATAAAAAGTTTTAGTGCAACTCCAATGTTGTCCTAGGGGGAAGATAGGTCTTGCAGTAGTGAAAAATGAAAATAGGAGTGTTCCACTATCAGGACATGTGAAACTTAAAAGCACATTTCCAACTTTATAAATGCACTGCAACCTGCCCACACGGCTGCCCAGGGCCTACATTGGGGTGACTTATATGTGTTAAAGAGGAAAATTTATGAAATATTTATGTATCAAGTAACAAAGAAAATGATGAATGTGCAAATTCAAATTTGCACCAAATGGGTGTTTAGCAGTTTTAGAAACAGAGGACTCTGTACATGTGTTTTCCCTGCAACCTCCATGAAAATCTCAACTGTGATTATTTTTCTCAGACATACTCCAATGATTATTTGTGAATCCAAGTTATTTGTGTATATTCCTCAAATGTAGGAAACATTGTATGGAGGCAAATTTCACACTACATTTCCCTTACCTTCCGCTGCCACGTATGATTGAACATTGCCCAGATATCTAAGAGAAATGGCTCAACTGCGCAGACGTGAGAAAACCTTAAACCAATGCACTTTCTTAATTACAGAACTTGATACTTGTGGTCTCATATGAAAATGCCCCATAAACCATGTTTTCACTCTGTTAAGTGATCTTTATATTTGAAGAAACATTAGACAACTTATCAAGAATAGCTGCGGGCCTTTGGTCGTTTATTGCACTGCTAATGCATATTGGAGGAAATGCTGCCAAATCCGTTTTACTGAAACTTGCCAGGATCAGTGGTAAGCTTGAACAATACACTTTAGTAAGTACATATGTAGGCATCTCTAAAAGTAGGTGGTGTACATGGCTCTGCCTTTGATTTGAAATAGGAAATTGCTCAGTACCAAACGCAAGAAACGTTCAAAACAGACAGACAATATATAGAACTATAGATGAGTAACAGTGAAGTGCAGGAATGTGATATCAAATATACAACGAGTCAATGTCATAGTAAGAGGTCCATTTTATTTAACGAGTGAGCATGCTTTGTTCGGGTGTACTTGGTGCAGACCGCAGCTGAGTGTGTCAATAGCTTGCTCCCAATATAGATTTGGTGCATATGCTAAGACCTGGCAGTGCAGTTACATGAATGGACGGTTCGTCTCCTGATACATGCGTGTGTGATGTGCCCACAACCCCTCAGGACCATGTGTGTTGGTGCTTTTATGCAGGTACTACAAAAGAGATTATCTGCCACATCGTCAGTATCATCAACCAGCCTTTGGAGGTGAGTGCAGGAGTTCCTTTTTGAGTAGTCCCTGCTCAGTCCCAGGACATTTCTGGAAATGTTCATGAAGAGTACACAGGAGGACAGCTCCATTACGTGTCACATTTTTAAAACATCCCCAAGGTCTTACTTGCCCATTTATGAGCAATGATATGTGAGATTTGTACAACCATAAGAAATGTTTTTCATGAGACCACACTGGTAATGAAATAAGGTACTTACGCCACAGCATGAGTGCTAGAACTGGACCCATTCAATTGCGATTACAGATGCTGCACACAAAAGATGTGGCTGCTTGTGTAATAACAAGTTCCCAACAAATTCAGAAAGAGGGAAAAGTGACCATTGCTCTCCCAGGGCTTTTGTTAATACAGATCCTGGTTGGATTTTCAGAATTCTGACCATCATGTGAAAAAATACTATGGAGCAGATTTAAAGAAAGTGAGTGCCATTTTCCTTGTGCCCCTTAGCACCCCTCTACCCCCACCATGTGTGCACCTTATCTAAGATATGGCGCACAATAGTGCAGGGTAGGGGGCAATAGTGTCAAACTGTTTGACGCTATTGATATACTGTTCAGAGTTAGCACCAAAATGAACAGTACATAGAAGCCTGTTGTAAACAATGGTGTGCCACCATTTAACGTCTGCCCTGAGCAGGCGGTAAAAGTGCAGAAAAAATGATGTAAAGAAATTGCTTAGATTTCTTCTGCGCCATTGTTTTGGCCCCCCAAATGGGGGAATGCCCCTTTTGCATACATTATGGCTGGCGCAGGCATAATGTAGTGCAAAGGGTTTCAAAGTGGTGCAATGTTTGTATTGCGCCACTCTGTAAATTTGGAGCACTGAGTTTGGCCTCATTGGGCCACCTTAGCGTAAAAACATGATGCTAATGTGGCACAAGAAGGCCCTAGGGGCCCTATTTATCTATGATGAGCCTACCACAATTCTTAACTTCTACATGAACAGCGGCTATCCAAACAAGCAACATCAATGGCTATTTTCTGTACACTGATGCTCTAGATGCTCTGGCATGTGAACTGGTTCACTGTTTTGAAATAGATTGTAATCTTCCATGATAGATTGCAATCTTCCATGATAGTCAGTTGAAGCATTTCATCCCCTTCTAAAGCATCTGAAATACACCTTCTGTGCAGAGAATAAGAGCCTATTTTTCATTGCCTTTTAAATTCTATTCATAAGTAGGTCTGGATGAATTTGTTTTCACACAGGCATTACTTCTCAAAATTTGTAGAATTTTTGCAAGATTTTGCGGGTGCAAAATTTCACATGCTTTCACAACAGGAGACAAGCTTGAACAGAATATCTTTTCTGAGCTAGTAAAAACAATGGCCTGGAGACATTAAATACCCTCATCTAATACTGTCAAGCACTTTTAGCAAAATACTGTGGAAGAAACTAAGGCCCAGATTTACAAGAATCTGGAGCAGCAATACTGATGCGCCAGATTTCTTGTGCCACCTAACAACACCATGGGTATGCCATATTAACAATATGGCTCAGCATGACGCACGTTAGGTAAATAGCGTCAAAAGTTTTGATGCTATTGGCGAGCTTTGCTCCACAAACATCAAAAATGTTGATGCGAGTGGAGCAAAGTGCAAGGCCTATTGATTTCAATGGTTGTGTCTTTTAATGCCTCCTTTGTTAAAAATGATGCCAAAATGGCCCAATTTAATCTTGTAGATTTCATTGCGCCATTTTTGCAGACCTCCTAACGCCGGTACGCCCACTTTACATCCATTATGTCTGGCGCAGGCATAATGTGGTGCAAGGGTTTGCAAAGTGGCACAATGTATGCATTGCGCCACTTGGTGAATAAGGCGCATTGATTTTTGCCTCACTGAGCCATATTAGCGTGAAAGGATGTGGCGCAAGGAGGCGCTAGGGCCTTGTTAATCTGGCCCTCAGCCTGCAAATTTGCCCATCCCTGGATACAAGAAATGGCATTACTCAGAATGATGGGGTTCTAATACAAAATGTTATGGGGGCTAGGAGTCTCTCATATCTCATATATATTTATACATTTAGGGCAGAATGGTGGTCCTGTGAATGTTTGAGGGTCCCCTGAATGGCCCCCATGACTCAGAGGGGCCGCAGGTGCATACTTTACACTCCTGGTGCCATGCAAGCAATGCAGCCAAACAGACTCAAGAAGCAAAGAGCCATAGAGCAGTGATTCCCAACATTTCGACTTCTGTGGACCCCCATGTTATCATTACTGGAACCGGGGGACCCCCACTGAATCATTATTGGAATCCGGGGACCCCCCCACTGAGTCATTATTGAAAGATGAGGACCTTATCTGTTCATATTTTTTGATTTTCTAAGCAGAGGTGGACACCCTGAGAAGGCTTCAAGGACCCCCAGCGATCCCCGGATCACAGATTGGGAACCACTGCACTAGAGACCATGAAGGCTCCTAGAGTTAACAATTTACAAGAAATCGGCAAAATGGACGAGCATTGTAGTCGCTAGTAAACCACATGCTTTTAGGAAGGTAAACGTTTCCAAATCAAATCCTGCGCCTCAAAAGCTAAGATAGCTTTTAAAAAAAGTTCCCATCTCTCCTAACGCCCGCCTTCTGTTTCACGTTCACTTTCTCACTTACCACCTTTGTAAGAGATTACGACAATTTTCCTTTAAAAGTCTAATTCCCTCAGCAAAGCAGAATATCTTGCATTCTCCCCTTGAACAGCACGTCCCTGTCATAACGGCTCATTAGGAAACATCCTGTTTAATAAGGCGTGCCATACTTTCTATTATACCTCCTTTTCTACTTTTCACAGTCATGAAGTTCCCCGGATTCCAGGCATTAGCGAAAATACCTAAAAATAGGAAACCTAATCTATCGCTTACAGATTAATTTTACGATTGACTGTGACAAGTTAATTTCCTCTGGAACATAACTCAGTGGGTAGCCATTTCGAAACCCCAAAAACTTGGCAATAGTTTGCGCTCATTGAATTGATCTGGCAGCAGAATATACACTACAACCACATGCTTCTTCAGGAGGGAATGGGATTTTCCTCTTCTGAAATATATTTGAGAATTACCCAAAGGAAGAGAAAACATGTTTAAGGAACGAAAATAAAATGCATTTCAAATGATGCAGTAATAAAAGAAAGTCGCCAATTTACCATCTATGGAGTCAGATCTGACACAGAACATAACATGCCCTTCGCTTTTTGGTCACAGAATAATATGATGTAATCCAAGAGCCTTTAACCCTACAAACCATGGAAGAGAGTAGAAGGAGTTTGCATGTTGAAAGAGGAATGTGATTGCTGTTAGATGGTTCCGAGATCACTGACTTAGGAAACGAGGTGGAAGCATGCAAAGGTTTCAACAGCCTAACACAGGCAAAGCAACATACTGCTCGATTTGCAAAGAGCTGCTGGCTTGCTTGGAGAGAGGGCTTCTGAAATCATAAATAGTGGCAATTTTGGTGATATAATTGCATGGGCTGGACTGGTTGTAAGGGCGGCGGGTTCTGACATTACAAGTAGTTTTTTAGCGATATATGAAATGTCACTATCAGGAAGCCATGTGCCCTTATATCTACAGAGCGGATGACAGAGCACCTACTAAGGGCCTAGATCACCTTTGTTATCAGGATATGGCTGAGAGCAGTAGCCTGCTAATCTATGTTCCAGGTTGGGACCAGCAGCTTCTCAGCTAGCTTCCCAGCCCCTATTTTCAATGTAAATATTAGGAAGGACAGTGGGTAGTGGGTGGGTACGGAGCACCGAAAATTTCTGGTTGTCTTACACTAATTATAGATTATGAGTTAGTGGGACAATTGCAGGGGTGGGAGGGAGTGATGTATTTTCTTCTGCGGAAAACAACGTATAATGCTGATGAGAAATAAGAAAGGCATGCAAAGTACCAGCTCAATGTATGGATCGTTCATCTTCCATCCAAAGTCACACAGTAATCATTGTTAGAATAGTGCATGTGGCTGCAGCATGCATGCAGTTTCACCTGAGGCATTTTTCGCATGTACTAAATTGAGCACAATTACGCAACTAGAGTAAAAGTCATTACGAAAACAGAAATTATACATGATACGCAGGGTCTTTTACAAGATTATAATTATGTAACTAAGTGTGCACATACTAAATGATTAGAGACCTATTTAGCTGACCACATACGTTTTAAAACTGTCCAAATCCTAGCAAAAGCACTTTCCATCTTGCAATTGTTTGTATTTGCTTATTAAATTCCATTAAAGATGCACAAGGTGATGGGAGGAATTCTTGCAAATAATAAAACTGACGATTGCTCAAGGTAGGATTCCAACCCATCATACTTTTGATCACCATGTCATCTCAGATTAGACTCAGCCATATGCACTCAGCCTTACTCCAGCCTTAATAACAACATCCTAGCCCGAACTGCGAGGACAGGTGGTTGTGTGTTGTATGTTCTGCACGTAACGGCACGACACTGCATGACAAACAAATATCGCGTGCAGAACATACAACACACAACATAAATGTTGTGCGTTGTATGTTCTGCACGTGACGGCACAACACCGCGTGCCAAACAAATATTGCGTGCAGAACATACAACACACAACATATTATCTCCTTTTTTTTTTTTTTGAATAAGATAAACTTCCACGAAGGAGGAAATTACATAACATTGAACCACCAAATATGTTTTTGAATAAGATAAACTTCCACAAAGGAGGAAAATACATTACATTGAACCACCAAATAAATTTGCCCATAAACTGGCAACAATAAGTAACATTCCTGCTATAAGCCATGACATTCCCTAAGTTTGAGCGGTACCCGTTTCTCATGGACAGATCTCCTAAGCGTATGAGGTACCAACAACTTTGTGTTTGATGCCTTCCGTTCCTGATCCATGCCCTCTGACACAGACCTACTACACCTTTTCATTCCACTGCCACTGACGTCATTCACCTTCACAACTTTACCCACATTCCACCATTGACCACCCTCAACCACAATGGCATTACCACACACTCTCCTCACCGTCATCAAGAAGCTGTGAATTCAATGTTGTGGTTTTATCGTACCACTCCACATTCAGTGATGAAAATGTCTCAGTTTGAGCTTTTGAAAGGTAGATGTAGCACGTCAAGACTTTTCCCTTCCCTGGCCCCTACCCCTCCCCCACACCAGGAGGTCACCTAAGGATGGGAGTCCCATCTCAGGTGAGTCCGGGTGAGTATATTGTTTTTCCAAAAACTGCTTGGGCATCCTGACTTGGGGCCCCCTGCACGGCGCTGGCCCTAGTGACCATGCCCAGGAGACATTTGTCCCCTGGGCTTGGCCATTGGGGTGGTGGGCATGGCTCCTGTCTTTACCAAGACAGGAGCCATGTCCATGGGGGTTGTGCACCAGAAAATGGTGCTACACTGCTTTTTTTTTTTTTTTGTAAACATATTTGTTGGACCTGGCTTTTTGACAGGGACATCCCCAAACTTTTTGCCTCCTTCCTCCTATTTTTTCTGACCTGTTGTTGTTGGCTTTTGACCTCTGAGCACTTTACCACTGCTAACCAGTGCTAAAGTGCATATGCTCTCTGTGTAAATTGTACTATTGATTGGTTTATCCATGATTGACTATTTAATTTACCTATAAGTCCCTATTAGAGTGCACTACATGTGCCTAGGGCATGTAGATTAAATGCTACTAGTGGGCCTGCAGCACTGGTTGTGCCACCCACCTCAGTAGCCCCTTAACCTTGTCTCAGGCCTGCCATTGCCAGGCCTGTGTGTGCAGTTTCACTGCCACTTCGACTTGGCATTTAAAAGTACTTGCCAAGCCTAGAACTCCCCTTTTTCTACATATAAGTCATCCCTAATGTGTGCCCTAGGTAACCCCTAGAGCAGGGTGCTGTGTAGGTAAAAGGCAGGACATGTACCTGTGTAGTTATATGTCCTGGTAGTGTAAAACTCCTAAATTCGTTTTGACACTACTGTGAGGCCTGCTCCCTTCATAGGCTAACATTGGGGCTGCCCTCATACACTGTTGAAGTGGCAGCTGCTGATCTGAAAGGAGCAGGAAGGTCATATTTAGTATGGCCAGAATGGTAATATAAAATCCTGCTGACTGGTGAAGTCGGATTTAATATTACTATTCTAGAAATGCCACTTTTAGAAAGTGAGCATTTCTTTGCACTAAAAACTTGTTGTGCCCTTCAATCCACGTCTGGCTAGGTTTAGTTGACAGCTCCTTGTGCATTCACTCAGACACACCCCAAACACAGGGTACTCAGCCTCACTTGCATACATCTGCATTTTGAATGGGTCTTCCTGGGCTGGGAGGGTGGAGGGCCTGCCCTCACACAAAGGACTGCCACACCCCCTACTGGGACTCTGGCAGACAGGATTGAACTGAAAGGGAACTTGGTGCATTTCTTAGAGACTCTTTGAAGTCACCCCCACTTCAAAGGCACAACTTAGTATAAAACAGGGCCTCTGCCCTACCTCATCAGACACTTGCTGGAGAAGAAACCTGAACCAGAAACTACATCCTGCCAAGAAGAACTGCCTGGCTGCTCAAAGGACTCACCTGTCTGCTTTCTCCAAAGGACTGCTGTCTTGCTGTTGCCCTGCTGCCTTGCTGAACTCTTGTCTGGCTGTGAAAGTGCTTTCCAAGGGCTTGGATAGAGCTTGCCTCCTGTTCCTTGAAGTCTCAGGACCAAAAAGACTTCTGCCTTTCACGTGGACGCTCCGTGCGCCGAAAATTTCGACGCACAGCTTGTTTCGCGGCGAGAAAAATGCCGCACACCGACGCTGATCAACGCGACGCCCTCGGGACGATCGACACTTCGACGCACAACCTCGCAGGGACAAAGCCGCCCGACTTCCAAGGAGAAATCGACGCGACGCCTACCGTGAGTGCGAAACTTTGACGCACGGCCTCGCAAGGACAACGCCGCCCGACTTCCAAGGAGAAATCGACGCGACGCCTGCCGTGAGACCAAAATTTCGACGCACGGCCTCGCAAGGACAACGCCGCCCGACTTCCAAGGAGAAATCGACGCGACGCCTACCGTGAGATCGAAACTTCGACGCGCAGCCCCGCAGAACGACGCGCAGCCGGAAAATAAGCAGGAGAATCCACGCACAGACCCGGGACATCTGGTAATCCCCGCGATCCACAAAAAGAGACTGTCTGCGCGCCGGAAAACGACGCCCGACTTCCCCGCGTGGAAAAGAGCGACGCAAGTCTGTGTGTGCTGAGGAGAAATCGACGCACACACTCCTTTTTCCACGCATCTCTTCTCCTGTGGCCCTCTGAGGAGATTTCCCACCAGAAACCAGGTACTCTGTGCTTGAAAGACACTTTATTGCTTTTTAAAAGACTTAAAGACACTTAATATCACTTTTCAGTGATATCTTTACAAATTCGTATTGCAACTTTGATCGTTTTGACCTACAATTATCCAGATAAATATTCTATATTTTTCTAAACACTGTGTGGTGTATTTTTGTGGTGTTATACTATGGTGTTGTATGATTTATTGCACAAATGCTTTACACATTGCCTTCTAAGTTAAGCCTGACTGCTCGTGCCAAGCTACCGGAGGGTGAGCACAGGCTGATTTTGGATTGTGTGTGACTTACCCTGACTAGAGTGAGGGTTCTTGCTTGGACAGAGGGCAACCTATCTGCCAACCAAAAACCCCATTTCTAACATTGGTGATCAGCGGTGAGGATAGGACTTGTGTTTGTGCAGTGACATACAGTAGCTAAGTATTTCACTACCTACCCACAGTTGAAGGTCAACTTGATTTTTTATCTCTTTTTTGACTTTTGGTCTCTGATGTCCTCCTGGATATACTATTGATATTTTGGACTTTGGATTTTGTTTTTTGCTGGTAAGATCCTATCAGAATGGGATCGCTTACCTACTTATTCTTTTTGCCTACTGACCACCTCACTAAGGCTGACCTAAGGAAGCTTTGCAGAGAATGTGGCCTTCCTGTAGCAAAGAGATCTACTAAAGCAGAGATGCTACAGGCCTACATAGTCTGGGAGGAAGACAGATGGGCAGAGAGAGAGGCAGCAAGAAACCAAATGACTAAGTACCCCTCAGAGGAGGAGGAGGACGACTCAGATGAGGAAAGAGACCCAGTGAAAAAAGAATGGCTCATGGCTCAAGCACGGTGGATGGAAGAGCTAGATGAGTTTATTGAAAGGGCTGAGGCAGCAAGTCTCTTAGCCCTGGAAGAAGAAAAGATTGCAGCTCAAGAGCTGAGCTGTAAAGAGCTGAAACTGGAGGCCGGAAGGGCTGAGTCCAGTTCAGATGGTGGCAGCAAAAATCTTGCATCTAGTACTGCTGAAGAAGGGCACAAGCCCAGAGATGTGGTACCCAACTTGAAGAAGAGAGTTGACACACCCCAGGCGGTTCAAGGGTATGAGGTAGTTCCCGTTATGCACAGGGTCCCTGAGAAGGATTGGGGAACTGGCACAGGGAGTCATATTCCTACTGGGGGGAGGGACACTTTACTGACTCTAGCAGAGAGTGACAGAGAAAAGGGTTCCCCCCTGGTGGACGTCCTGGATATAGAGTGTAGAGACATCCCAGAAGAGTTTGGGTTGAGTGTCAGGGACAGACAGATACTGTCTCACCAGTCTCAGGAGGGTGAAGTAGAGTGCTTTTCCAAGGTTGAGTTACTGGGTGGTTGGGTGAAGGGTACTGTGGTTAATACATGTGAAGGGCAGAGTGATGTAATTGCTGGAGAGCATATGTCTGGTCCTTATTTTCCAGAGCTACGCCAACACCAGGTGGAGTGTGAGTTCTCTGACCCCAGGGAACTTACAGTGGAGGCAGACTTTTGGGTGAGTACCAGAGAGTCTGAAGAGGCATTTGGGGGTGCTCCTGAAGGGAGTGGTCTAGGTGGTTCCCGACCAAGTGTGGTGGGAGAGGATTGTAGTGTCCCAGGTAGGTCTCAGAGCCTAACCTGTACCGTAGGGCCACCTTTTGAGGGAAGCCCCGCAGTGTCAGAAGAACTTGGGGGGATGACTGTAGACAGCATCCCAACAGTTCTGGTGTCTGGCAGTACCACTCCTAGTGAGGGGGTGCAGAAGTCCAGACATAGGGTTGAGAGGGGGTGGCAGACCCCAGTGGAGGATCTTGAAAGTCAGGGGTCAGCTCTGAGAGCAGAGCCCCCCAGGAATGACCCAGGTGAGACCGTTTCTGGTTTGGGGGAAACCCAGACTCTGCCGGATGGGCAGAGGTCGGGAGACCTGCGCCAACCAGACTCTTGTGTGGCCCTTGGGGACGGCGTGTCCCTTGTGGGGGGTGAGAGTGCCCCCCAGGAAGTCCTGGCATGCCAGGCAAAGATTCAACCTCAGGGTGGTGACTCTGGGTTGGATAACCGGGTTCAGAGGTTAAACTTTGACCTGGTGGGGGGTAGATGTGCCCCCCAGAAAGTCCTGGAATGCCAGGCAATGGCTCAACCTCAGGGTGGTGACTCTGGGTTGGCTTACCAGGTGAAGAGGTCAAACTCTGACCTGGTGGGGGGTAGGTGTGCCCCCCAGAAAGTCCTGGTATACCAGGCAATGGTTCAACCTCAGGGTGGTGACCCTGGGTTGGAGAACCAGGCTCAGAGGTTAAACTCTGACCTGGTGGGAGGTAGGTGTGCCTCCCTGAAAGTCCTGGCCTGCCAGGCAATGGTTCAACCTCAGGGTGGTGACTCTGGGTTGGATATCCCGGTTCAGAGGTTAACCTCTGACCTGGTGGGGGGTAGGTGTGCCCCCCAGAAAGCCCTGGTGTACCAGGCAGTTGTCCAACCTCAGGATGGTGACCCTAGGTTGGAGAACCAGGTTCAGAGGTTAAACTCTGACCTGGTGGAGGGTCAGTGTGCCCTCCAGGAAGTCCTGGCATGCCAGGCGAGTGTTCAACTTCAGGGTGGTGACTCTGAGTTGAATGGCCCAGTTCAGAGGTTAAACTCTGACCTGGTGGAGGGTCAGGGTGCCCTCCAGAAAGTCCTGGCGTGCCAGGCAATTGTTCAACCTCAGAGTGCTGACTCTGGGTTGGATAACCGGGTTCAGAGGTTAAACTCTGACCTGGTGGGGGGTAGGTGTGCCCCCCAGAAAGTCCTGGCGTGCCAGGCAATTGTTCAACCTCAGGGCGGTGACTCTGGGTTGGATACCCAGGTTCAGAGGTTAAACTCTGACCTGGTGGGGGGTAAGTGTGCCTCCCAAGAAGCCCTGCTGTTCCAGGCAATTGTCCAACCTCAGGGTGTTGATTCTGGGTTGGATGACCAGGTTCAGAGGTTAAACTCTGACCTGGTGGGGGGTAGGTGTGCCCCCCAGAAAGTCCTGGCGTGCCAGGCCATTGCCCAACCTCAGGGTGGTGACCCTGGGTTGGGGAACCAGGCTCAGAGGTTAAACTCTGACCTGGTGGGAGGTAGGTGTGCCTCCCAGAAAGTCCTGGTGCGCCAGGCAATTGTTCAACTTCAGGGCGGTGACTCTGAGTTGAATGGTCAGGTGCAGAGGTTAAACTCTGACCTGGTGGAGGGTCAGGGTGCCCTCCAGGAAGTCCTGGCGTGCCAGGCAATTGTTCAACTTCAGGGTGGTGACTCTGAGTTGAATGGGCAGGTGCAGAGGTTAAACTCTGACCTGGTGGGGGGTAGTTGTGCCTCCCAGGAAGTCCTGGTTTGCCAGGCAGTGATCCAGTCTGAGGGTACAGACCCTGGGCTGGAAGACCAGGTTCAGGGTGTCCCCCCGGACCTGGAGGGAGGGGCTACTGATAACAGTGCCCCTACCATGTTGTCTTCTGAGGAGGCCACTCCTAGTTGGAGGGTGCTGGACCCCAGAAGGGAGGGCAGGGGGAGGGAAGCCTCACCCCGGGCCCTAGTCCAACCTGAAGGTACAGGCCCCAGGTTGGAGGGCCAGTGGCAGGTTAACAGCCCTACACTGGTGGAGGAATGGTACAGGGTGACTTCTGTAAGCACCCTGACCATGTTGGACCCTGGGGGTACCGCTCCAGGAGGGAGGGTACAAAGCCCCAGAGGGGAGGACCAGGTTCAGGCTGTCATCCCTGACCTGGTGGAAGGGAGAGTGGTTAAAGGGTGCCCAGCACCTGGGGCTACCGCCCCCCACTCTCCACAGCCACAGTGGTTGGAGAGCTTTGAGAGGCCTGGGGCCTGGCTCTCATCCCTGGCAGCTGTCAGTAATCACTGTGGCTTGCTGTCCGGGTGGACAGAGTTATCCCTGGGGAGGGGACAAGTGTCACACCCCAGGGGTAGAGTGGGCAACACCACTATGTTGGTCATGGTGGTACTATCCTGCTCCTGGGATACATCTGTGAGCAAAGTAAGGTTAGGTGCTACACAGATGGGATCCGCAGGAAAGGAGAAAGGTTCCCCATGGATGGGCTTAGTGGGCCCTGAGAGTATGGACAGAGGGATCCAATGGGAGTCAGGAAGGCGAAGAACTGGAGCATGCCCCTGCTGTTGTGGGCCTGGGTCCTTGTTCTGTCGCCTCAAACAGGGAAGTACATCAGGATAGTGATTGTTCTCCCCTGGCTTTAGGCTGGTGGGGGGTCATGTTGGACCTGGCTTTTTGACAGGGACATCCCCAAACTTTTTGCCTCCTTCCTCCTATTTTTTCTGACCTGTTGTTGTTGGCTTTTGACCTCTGAGCACTTTACCACTGCTAACCAGTGCTAAAGTGCATATGCTCTCTGTGTAAATTGTACTATTGATTGGTTTATCCATGATTGACTATTTAATTTACCTATAAGTCCCTATTAGAGTGCACTACATGTGCCTAGGGCATGTAGATTAAATGCTACTAGTGGGCCTGCAGCACTGGTTGTGCCACCCACCTCAGTAGCCCCTTAACCTTGTCTCAGGCCTGCCATTGCCAGGCCTGTGTGTGCAGTTTCACTGCCACTTCGACTTGGCATTTAAAAGTACTTGCCAAGCCTAGAACTCCCCTTTTTCTACATATAAGTCATCCCTAATGTGTGCCCTAGGTAACCCCTAGAGCAGGGTGCTGTGTAGGTAAAAGGCAGGACATGTACCTGTGTAGTTATATGTCCTGGTAGTGTAAAACTCCTAAATTCGTTTTGACACTACTGTGAGGCCTGCTCCCTTCATAGGCTAACATTGGGGCTGCCCTCATACACTGTTGAAGTGGCAGCTGCTGATCTGAAAGGAGCAGGAAGGTCATATTTAGTAAGGCCAGAATGGTAATATAAAATCCTGCTGACTGGTGAAGTCGGATTTAATATTACTATTCTAGAAATGCCACTTTTAGAAAGTGAGCATTTCTTTGCACTAAAAACTTGTTGTGCCCTTCAATCCACGTCTGGCTAGGTTTAGTTGACAGCTCCTTGTGCATTCACTCAGACACACCCCAAACACAGGGTACTCAGCCTCACTTGCATACATCTGCATTTTGAATGGGTCTTCCTGGGCTGGGAGGGTGGAGGGCCTGCCCTCACACAAAGGACTGCCACACCCCCTACTGGGACTCTGGCAGACAGGATTGAACTGAAAGGGAACTTGGTGCATTTCTTAGAGACTCTTTGAAGTCACCCCCACTTCAAAGGCACAACTTAGTATAAAACAGGGCCTCTGCCCTACCTCATCAGACACTTGCTGGAGAAGAAACCTGAACCAGAAACTACATCCTGCCAAGAAGAACTGCCTGGCTGCTCAAAGGACTCACCTGTCTGCTTTCTCCAAAGGACTGCTGTCTTGCTGTTGCCCTGCTGCCTTGCTGAACTCTTGTCTGGCTGTGAAAGTGCTCTCCAAGGGCTTGGATAGAGCTTGCCTCCTGTTCCTTGAAGTCTCAGGACCAAAAAGACTTCTGCCTTTCACGTGGACGCTCCGTGCGCCGAAAATTTCGACGCACAGCTTGTTTCGCGGCGAGAAAAACGCCGCACACCGACGCTGATCAATGCGACGCCCTCGGGACGATCGAGACTTCGACGCACAACCTCGCAGGGACAAAGCCGCCCGACTTCCAAGGAGAAATCGACGCGACGCCTACCGTGAGTGCGAAACTTTGACGCACGGCCTCGCAAGGACAACGCCGCCCGACTTCCAAGGAGAAATCGACGCGACGCCTGCCGTGAGACCAAAATTTCGACGCACGGCCTCGCAAGGACAACGCCGCCCGACTTCCAAGGAGAAATCGACGCGACGCCTACCGTGAGATCGAAACTTCGACGCGCAGCCCCGCAGAACGACGCGCAGCCGGAAAATAAGCAGGAGAATCCACGCACAGACCCGGGACATCTGGTAATCCCCGCGATCCACAAAAAGAGACTGTCTGCACGCCGGAAAACGACGCCCGACTTCCCCGCGTGGAAAAGAGCGACGCAAGTCTGTGTGTGCTGAGGAGAAATCGACGCACACACTCCTTTTTCCACGCATCTCTTCTCCTGTGGCCCTCTGAGGAGATTTCCCACCAGAAACCAGGTACTCTGTGCTTGAAAGACACTTTATTGCTTTTTAAAAGACTTAAAGACACTTAATATCACTTTTCAGTGATATCTTTACAAATTCGTATTGCAACTTTGATCGTTTTGACCTACAATTATCCAGATAAATATTCTATATTTTTCTAAACACTGTGTGGTGTATTTTTGTGGTGTTATACTATGGTGTTGTATGATTTATTGCACAAATGCTTTACACATTGCCTTCTAAGTTAAGCCTGACTGCTCGTGCCAAGCTACCGGAGGGTGAGCACAGGCTGATTTTGGATTGTGTGTGACTTACCCTGACTAGAGTGAGGGTTCTTGCTTGGACAGAGGGCAACCTATCTGCCAACCAAAAACCCCATTTCTAACAATATTTTATTAATGAAAAGTAATGATGATAAATACAGACATCAACGAGCAGAATAGACCATGATTTCTCACTATGCATAGTAGTGTTAATAGTAATTATTTAATCCTTTACAGAGCTAAGAACAAAACTGGTGTTAGCATCTTTGTTTATGTATAACATTTTCCATCGACCTCAGTAGGTTCCCTTAGCGTTAGTATCTCCTCAACCAGCATGAGGGTCAGGTTGGCCTAGTACGCTCAACCGTTAAGTTGATTTGCAAGTAATGGCAGAATTGCGATGCGCCTGATAACTGAGACTATGCATATCTGTTGATAGTGTGTAGTGCTCAACCAATATGTAGCTAATCCCCTCCGTCCCCCCTCAGCTTGTGTCCTGTGGTGTCTATTTAGCCTGCCTGGTTGTGCCTGATCCTCCTTGGCCGTGTTGGTCGCGTGGAGTGTCTCGATTGGTTCGCCTGGAGACCAGCTGCATTCATGTTGAGTGCCGTGTGGTTTCACCCCTGTGGGGGCATCAGTCCGCAAGTGTATTAGCCTGTGTGGGGGCGTCCCTGCGTGGGCCCGAGTGCTCCCTCTGCAATGCTACAACAATCTGATCCCAAGCCTCCTTCATCTCAGGGGACCCCAGACCCCTTCTTAATTCTGTGTATAGCGCTGTTCCCTCGCTTTCAGCCCCTTTCCTAAGCTACCTTCGCCAATCCTGCAGCCGCAGGCCCCCTGGGGACTTCCAGTACCTCGTCAGCCCTCTTTTGGCTAAGATAAATGTCAGGTCTTGGAATCTACTAGTGGCCTTATTCCTGGGTGTATGAGAGAACCAATGAAGTATACATCTAGTGGGTGTGTGGGTGATTTCAGTCTCTGTGATGTTGGCCACTTTTGTAACCACTGTGTCCCAGTAAGATTGTAGCCGGGGGCAGGACCAAAGCATGTGGAGGAAATCCGTCGCCCCCATATCGCAGATATGGCATTTCGCATCTCTTATTCCAAAGTGATCTCGTATTCTGAGTGGGGTGAGATAACCTCTGTGGAGTATGTAAACTGTATAAACTGGAACAGAGCGTTTTTGGACACCTTGGGCGTTCTTTCTAGAATGAGTTCCCAGTCTGTATCTGGTATCTGCGTCCCCAGATCATACTCTCACTTCTGCTTCAGTCCTAACAGGGGAATCCCATCTACTTCCTCAATCATCCTGTAGAGCCTAGTGATCACTTTATGTGTGGACCCTGTAGTCAGCAAATAAATACTAAGGCTGTGTTGAGGAGGTTCATTAGATCCCGTTCCCCAGTGTTGCCCAATGGATCAGGCGAGTGCATGGTGTAGTATCTTATCTTTTATTCAGGGCGACCTTCCATTAGACTGACTGTGACGAATGGTCCATAGACTGTAAGTGACCTCCCAGCATTTACGGTCTTTTTCCTACCTTTTGATGTTTTTCTTTGTTATATGAAGGAGAAGTTACAATAATATGGTCCTGATGAAGCGCCGATGGATCTAGCCTTGACCAATTAGGCGCGAAACATGTCGACCCAGCGGTAGGAGTGGAGATTCTTCCCTCCCCCCCTCCTCTTAGGAGTATAGGAGACATTATTTCCTGATTACTCCTTCTAGTTTTTAATCTTGGCCTGACCCCTTTATTATCATTAAATCGAGTTAGCAGGTGTTCATAGCCAATTTTAATATTTTCTCTCCTTTTCTCCTCTGCCAGCATATCCTGCGGCATTGAGCTGATTAGTCGGACTATCTTTCGGCTTAAGAACCACCACCTTTGAGTGGTGGCCCGTCAGATATTGTAGTGCCGGTCTGGCGAGGAGTTAGCCCGATGATGATGCTTAACATCCTATTGTGATGTTTGAGGGTACTCCTACAACCCTTTGAATATCAGCTTCATAGTCTCTTTTCTTCGCCCGTCTTCATTCTTTTTCTTGGAACAGTGTACACATTTATTATAAGTATACGATTAGGGAGAAAGTACACTGGACCAGTCTAATCTCCCAGTCCTCTTAGTTATATGAGTATATTGAGCAGCTGTTTGCTGCAGGACTTTTTGTTCTATCACAGACCATGGATAATTTCCAAGGCCTGAGCTTTGACGACGATGTCGTCTCAGCTATCCTACAGACACCTTCAATTCTTTCCAGTGATGGCTCAGCTCCTTCCGGGAGCCTCAAAGAAGAGTGGGACAAGCTTTCCTCTCTGAAACGGGATTTGATTAAGACAGTCATGCATGGCACCATCATGACTGAATATTTGAGAGCGAATATTGCTCCCAATGGCCTATTGGTATCTAATGTGCCCAGAATCTTCCTACAGGACCTTGCCTTTAGGAAGGACTGGGCACAGATAGCATGGAAATGCACTCGGGACTGGCTAGTGTTGATCATCAACACTTCCAAACGGCTAGCTGAGTCCATAGTTATTCAGATTAATTGTGTAGAGGCATCCATCAAAGCTACAGTGACGATAGCAGCATTTAAAAGTCGTCTTTTGGAGATCAATACGGAACTCAACGAAACCAAAGAGTTCTTAACACAACAAAAAATTTCCAAACTACAAAAAGACATTAATAAATTTGAACGGGAGAAAGTTTTTCCATACATTAAGGAGGACTTCGAGATAGATACCCAATCACGATCTTCAGACGAGTCCTCTACAGTCAATAGGAAAACTCGGACCTATAGTAGTAGCTCTTCCTCTGATGGCTGGAGCACTGATGATAGTACACCTCAACCTTACTATAATTTTCCCCATTATTCTAATAATCAACCTCTCTTCTGGCAACCCCCCTGCCCCTTCTTCCAGCCACGCCCTATCCCACCCTATGGGCCTTTTTTAGGCCGCAGCCCGGGCAGAGGGCGAGGCAGAAGGAGAGGAAGAGGCAGGAGAGTGCATTGGGGTCGAGAGGAACCCTAAATGATAACCAGGAGCCAGAACAAGATAGCTCCTCAGAGGACTTAGTGGTTAATCTTTCCCACAGACGTTTATCCACAAACGAACAGCTAGTTCTGAACAGAGGATTAGGCTTTGTTCCTACTCCCTCCGTAGATTCCTTCCGTCTCCATTGTGAGTTGTCCCAGTTTTTCAGGAAGGTTCGACTTCACTTTTTCTTTAAAGACCGACCAGAACCCCCTGTAATTCATGACACAGGCTTGAAGAAACCTTCAACCTTCATGCCCCCAATGAGTTCTCTTCCATGTGAAGTACTAGCCTTTGAAAAAGCAGTTTTGCAGGATCTTGAACAGATTATTCCCAAACGTCCCTTTGTCAATCTTCCTGCAATTGAACGAGAAGCACTCAAGACCCTGTCTTTAGACTCTACTATAGTCATAAAACCAGCAGACAAAGGCGGAGCTATAGTTATTATGGATTCTATTGACTATAGACAGGAATGTCTCCGCCTTCTGAGTGACAGGACCTACTACACACCATTGAACTATGACCCTACCCACTCCTTACAATTACAGATAAGGAGCATGCTCAATGAGGCTAAAGGCAATTCCTGGATTACCCCGAGAGAAGCGGAATTCCTTGAGAAAACACACCCCCGTGTTCCCTACTTTTACTGCCTACCGAAGATCCACAAAGGCTCTCATCCACCTCCGGGCCGTCCAATAGTCTCTGGCATTGGTTCTGTCTTAGAACCGTTGTCAACTTTTTGTGACTCTTTTCTTCAACCATTAGTCAAAAGTTCAAGCACCTATCTTAAAGACACCAAGGATGTCTTGAACCTCATAGAAACAATCAACTCTACCATCCAAGTCGAGGTACTGATCACATTGGATGTAGAATCTCTATATACCAATATTCCACAGACAGCTACCTTAGAAGTCATTGAATCTGCCCTTCGCCTTCAACCCTGGGCTTCTCCAACTCCGGTAGACTTCGTTATGCACTGTGCAACCTTGGCAATGACACAAAATTACTTTCAATTTGAAGACACCATATACCATCAAATTAGAGGGACCTCGATGGGCAGTACTTTTGCTCCCAGCCTGGCCTGCCTATATATGTATCAATTTGAAAAAAAATTCATTCTACCTGGTACCAATCCTTTTTTCAACAATATCAGATTATGGCGACGCTACATAGATGACATCCTGATCATCTGGCAAGGCACTATTTCCAAGATTGATTTGTTCACCAATTGGATCAACACTTTAGATCCCTTCTTGAAATTCACAGCACACGTTTCAACAACACAAGTACCGTTTCTGGATTTATTGATTCACAACGTGAATGGCAAATTAATAACAGACACCTTTCATAAGACCACTGACAGGAACAGCTTACTTAGATATGACAGCCATCATCCAAAGGCTCTACGCGACAATCTCCCCTTTGGCCAATTTTTGAGATTACGTAGGAATTGTTCTTATGTCCAGTCATTTGAAACCCAGGCTCGTGAGTTGAAAGACAAACTCCTATGTCGACGTTATCCTGCAAGGATTATCAACTCATCTTATAAAAGAGCTAGAAATAACCACAGAGACGCCCTTTTAGAACCATCGATACGAGATGATCAAACACGACTTACCTGTGTATCTACATACACCCCCCTCTCGAATACTGTCAAAAGACTTATTAACAGAAGGTGGCAAATTCTAGTGAGCGGGGGAACACGGTTAGCGAAACCCCTCTTTGCATTTAAGAGATCTTCTAACATTAGGGACCTAATTATTCACACACGACCGCAAAGAAAGGAGATATCTCCAGAACAGTCTACACTATGGAATCTTCCTCCAGTCGCTGGTCACTATCCATGCGGATCTTGCAATGTGTGTACACTAACCAAACGGACAGATAGTCTTCAGTTGAAATATATTGGAGACTGGCGATTGACTAAACACACCAATTGCAACACACGTCATTGTATATATTTGATCACTTGTCCTTGCAACTTACAGTATGTAGGAATGACCACGAGACCAGTAAAGATAAGAATTAATGAACACCGTAGTAACATCAGATGTGCACGAGTAACAACTAAATTGAGTGCACATTTTCTAGAAGCAAGACATGGCCCCAATGATTTGTCGTGGACAGTCTTAGAAGTACCCAGATACAATGCGAATGACCCCAAATATCTGTTCAGGATTGAGCAGCGGTGGGTCTTTCGTCTTAAGACAGCAAGGGAGGGTCTCAATGATGAGATTCCCTGGTGGACCCTATCCCCTTAACCACTGTTGACAACACCATAGAAATAACCAGGATGTTGCAGCTTATAGATAACATACCAGCATAATATACCATCTGATAATGATACAGATATTACTTTCTCATTTCTTAGATGTCTTTATATTAAGTAGAAAACTATTTTTTCCTTTGAACAAAGTTTCCTACAGACTGGGACATATAGATACTAATTTTTGAATATGAACTCCTATTTTAAGTAAGAAACTATCCCGTTAAAAGATGGCCGCTGCCAGACTGATTTTTTACGCGAGTCCTTTGTCAATTTTGATAGCCTCAACATGACGCGACGTACTGAGGGCTTACCGCCCTAATTAACCGCATTTTATTTAAATGCGGACAGGACACGCTAAGCCTGTCTTTCAGGGACGCGACCTGGGGTAGGTGGACGGCACACGAATACGAGAGCCAAGTAAGTGAACGGCAGACACGCCGTAGACGAGGGCGCTACTCGCATCTTGTTTATTAGTCTAAAGCACTTTTAGCGCTCAGAGAGGGCTTCCAACCTTGCTCGTTCTGTGTAACGACTACGCGTTACCAGAGCGTTCTGGTTCCATCACCTTCTCATACATTGCCGGCGTCACCCGGCTTTTTGATATGGATGATGTTTTATCTACTTTTTCATGTGCCTTATATATGACATGTAATTATTAACTCCGACAGAAGCTGTGAAGACTATTTTTATAGAACACTGACATAATAGATACTAGGGTCAAAAAGAACATTACAAGACCCTGCTTCACCAACGTTAAAGACATGAGAACTTCTTTTCCAGACATTGCATTCTCTCATAAAAGAGTGTTCTTAAACTTGTTAACCCTGTGCAGTCATACCTTTTTCCATGCTTAGAAGTTTTAGTTACATTTGATTTCACTGTTTAACTTTGCATTTAGTGAACTCACGGTGCTTACAAGGTTTACGCGTCCCTATGATGCCCTTTCCTCACATGGGATGGTAAGCCTTTATCTCTATTGACTTGTTTGTCTCCACGTCACCCTTCTTTGTGAACTGTTGCCTAACACACTGATACTAGTTTGGACACCAAAGAATGTCTATTGATTGCACGTTACTTTTCATATGTGTTTTATCTTTTATTCAGGGCGACCTTCCATTAGACTGACTGTGACGAATGGTCCATAGACTGTAAGTGACCTCCCAGCATTTACGGTCTTTTTCCTACCTTTTGATGTTTTTCTTTGTTATATGAAGGAGAAGTTACAATAATATGGTCCTGATGAAGCGCCGATGGATCTAGCCTTGACCAATTAGGCGCGAAACATGTCGACCCAGCGGTAGGAGTGGAGATTCTTCCCTCCCCCCCTCCTCTTAGGAGTATAGGAGACATTATTTCCTGATTACTCCTTCTAGTTTTTAATCTTGGCCTGACCCCTTTATTATCATTAAATCGAGTTAGCAGGTGTTCATAGCCAATTTTAATATTTTCTCTCCTTTTCTCCTCTGCCAGCATATCCTGCGGCATTGAGCTGATTAGTCGGACTTTCTTTCGGCTTAAGAACCACCACCTTTGAGTGGTGGCCCGTCAGATATTGCAGTGCCGGTCTGGCGAGGAGTTAGCCCGATGATGATGCTTAACATCCTATTGTGATGTTTGAGGGTACTCTTACAACCCTTGGAATATCAGCTTCATAGTCTCTTTTCTTCGCCCGTCTTCATTCTTTTTTCTTGGAACAGTGTACACATTTATTATAAGTATACGATTAGGGAGAAAGTACACTGGACCAGTCTAATCTCCCAGTCCTCTTAGTTATATGAGTAGTAGGAAATAGCCCCGCAGGAGGTCTTGTTCCTGCCGGAAATCCTCAAAGGGTGGTAGGTTGCACCCTCTGTACAGCTCCCCTATCTGCATGACCCCTGCCTCAGTCCAGGTGAGTAGACCCCTCCTCTCACCCACCCCCGGAATCCAGCGAAGCCAAGATAACGGTACATCAGGAGAATGCGGCATGTTCAGTCTTGCCCTACAGAGGCATCGCCTCCAGCACCTGCGGATAACGGAGGGTTCGATAGTCTTTGTCAGTCCTCTCCCTGTGGCATTAAAAGGATTCTGGCTAGTTCAGCAGTGGGGGGAACCACGAGGCCCTCTACATTTTCTCCAGCATCGCCATCTCCCATCCATCAAGCTAACCATTGCAACTGTGCAGCGAGATAGTAAGCTTCAAAATCGGGCACCGCCAGGCTGCCCCCTTGCGAGGGCCCTTCAGTGTCGCCAATGCCACCCTGCGTCTTCGCCCCCGGGTAAATGCAGTGATCACCGTGTCCAGCTCTCTAAACAAGGCACGAGGCACCCAGAGAGGCAATGCCGCAAAATAGTACAGCAGCCGGGGCAGCGCCACCATCTTGAGGAGGGAGACCCGTCCGGCCTCCGACAGCGGGAGCGATCCCCAAAAACCAAAGCTCGACCTCAGAGCACCCACCGCCCTTCCGATGTTGCCATCTAGAATATCTGGTTGGGAGTAAAATATTCTCACCCTTAAGTACGCAATGCAACGCGGCTCCCATGTCACTCCGCCCAACTCCGCTGGTGGCGCAGCGCCCACCGCCATTGGGAATAAAAATTACTTTTGCCAGTTGACCCGCAATACTGATAACTGTCCGAAGCGTGCCAGTAGAGTCTGCGACCCCTCCCTTTTTCTGGACCAGAATTTCGTATACAGCGCGATCACATGTCGCCGATTGCACCTGATCAGGCCTTAGTACCAGGCAGCCATCCTGGCCTGGGTGGCTAGCGGCTCTATCGCCAGAGTGAACAACAGAGGCGACAACGGACATCCCTGGCTGGTGCCCCTGCCAACTGTGTATTGCGCCGATATGCAAGTGTCCGTTCAATTGCCTTGGGGTCTGCGTAGAGGAGCTTTGTCCATTTAATAAAGTCTTCCCCAAGGCCCCTCTGATCGAGGACCCTGTATAGGTAATCCCATTCCAGGCTGTCAAATGCCTTCTCTGTGTCTATGGCAAGTACCGCAGATCCTGGGTCAGCAGGGATCGCCAATTCCATGAGGGATAACAGGCGGCGTACGTTCTGGGCGGTACCCCTAGTAGGGATGAATCCCGCTTGGTCCGAGTGGACCAGCCTTGTCATGTATTTCAGTAATCTCGTTGCTAGCACCCTACTTAATATTTTGTAGTCCGAGTTAAGCATGGAGAGGGGCCTGTATGCCCCCCCTTTGTCTGGAAGTTTGCCTGGCTTGAGCAATAGGACAATTAAGGCTTCACTCGTCGAGGCCGGGAGACGGCCGGTCACTCATGCCTAATTATACAGCGTTGCCAGCTTGGGGGTAAGTGTCCGTGCATAAGTTGCATAGAACTCAATGGGCAGCCCATCCGTACCCGGGGTCTTTCTGCAAGCCAGGCCCACTATAGCTGACCCGATTTCTGATATCTCAATATCCCCGCCCATGGTTCCACGTTCCTCCTCGGTCAGAGCTCGGGCAGCAGTGCCAACAGGAAATCTTGCAGCTCTGCTACCGACTCATGAGACAAGCTGGTGTAAGGGCAGAGTAATAGTCATGGAAATACGAGTTTATGTTGGCTTGATGATAGAGCTTTGCACCCAGTGGGGTGGTGATCTCCATTATGGGAGTCCCTCTCTTGGCGGGGTTGGCCAACCATACCAGCAGCACCCCCATTTTATCCCTTTCAGAGTGGGCCCTTGCGATGTACTGCTTATAGTCAAAACATCTTAGCGTCTCTGTATGCTCCGCCACTTTTTTCCCTGGCCTCGCGCTCCTACTCTCACCCCTCCGGATGATCCAATGCAAGTTTCTCCAGTGACCTGAGGTCTCTCTCTGCAATAATGATATCCCGCAACAAGGACCCTCTAATCCCAATGGAAGCCGCCATGCAGCGACCGCGCATCACTACTTTGAATGCCTCCCAGAGCGTCTGTGGTGAAGGAGCAGTGGGTTTGTTGTCCTCAAAGTAGTGGGTTATATTGTCCCTGATCTGCTCTCGGAAAGAGGGGTCTGTCAGCGAGTCAGGCTTAAGCCTCCAGGTAGGTATGCAAGCGACAACTCTTGTCCAAGACAAGTGCAGTAATAGCGGGTTATGATTGGAAATGGTTTTCCCTATGTATTCTACTCCCTGCACCTGTGCATGCACCTCTGGTGTGCTCAGGAAAGTGTCAAGCCCCACATAGAGATCATGGGCAGCGGAATAATGAGAATATTCCCTGGATACAGGGTTCAGAGTTCTCCATATGTCTACCAGATGCCACTCTGCCTGCCAATCTGTGAACCTTCTACTGAGCACATTGAATGGGGATTCCCGCAGCGGTGGGTGGGACCTGTCTATGCCTGGGTTAGCCACGCAATTAATGTCCCCCCTATCAACACCGACTGTAGCAACTGAGGTGCAAGTATGGCTGATCATTTGTTGAGAAACGCCCCCCTGTACTATGTTAGGAGCATACACGTTAATCAATGTTAAATCTCGTCCGCCCAGGGAGCCTGTGCCCAATACATAGCATCCTCCAGGATCTGTTAATGTGTTAGTGACCCGGAACAGGACCCCGCCCTCATCCATATCAAGGTGACCCTTGCATATGCCAAGTAAGTAGTGTAAAATAGTTGGCCCCTCCACCTTATTTGAAGTGCTGCGCCCTCAGCTGCCGTCATGTGGGTCTCTTGTAACATTGCTATATGCGCCCCTCGTCTGCGTAAATAGGTGTATACCTGGTAGCGCTTGGTCATGTTATGCATCCGTCTTATATTCCAGGAGATTACCTTATATCCCTGATGGTCACCCATAGCAGAAGCCCTCTAACCATCCGCCCGCACAACTGCCACCCGACCAGGTGACCTAGACCAGTGCTTCTCGTGGACATTGTCTCACCACAGGTAAAGCTGAAAACAATTCCCCCTATAAACAACCAAAACACCCTCAACTCCCCTTCCCCAGGACAGGTGGTGAAACAGTTCTCCATCCAAACTATATCAAACATAAGTCAATTCTGGGTGGGCAGGTAGGTAAGATCTATTGAGCCATCTGAGGGATCAGGCCTGCGGCCCAGGGCTAGTTTAAACGTTTTGCTGCATGTCTTGTGAGTCGCGTGAGCCACTGGTCAGGAGGTAGAATAAAAGTTTGGATAGTCGACACCAATTGCCGGAGCTAGCTATCAGATGATGCAGTCAGAGGTTCCTGGTGTCACTGCAGGTAGCTCCAGGCTTGTCACAGCTGATCCTGCCGACTCCGCCTCTGAGTCTGATCCTTCGGTTCCTCCCGTCGTGCCAGTAGAGCGTGGGCTGCCACCCCCCAGACTGAAGGAGGGTGGCAGCTAGTTTAAACGTTTTGCTGCATGTCTTGTGAGTCGCGTGAGCCACTGGTCAGGAGGTAGAATAAAAGTTTGGATAGTCGACACCAATTGCCGGAGCTAGCTATCAGATGATGCAGTCAGAGGTTCCTGGTGTCACTGCAGGTAGCTCCAGGCTTGTCACAGCTGATCCTGCCGACTCCGCCTCTGAGTCTGATCCTTCGGTTCCTCCCGTCGTGCCAGTAGAGCGTGGGCTGCCACCCCCCAGACTGAAGGAGGCCACTGCGGCTTGGATTCTCCCTGCTTGTTCCTCCTTCTGTGTGGCCGCCACGGCTCTCCGTCTGTGTTCTTTCGCATCTCAGCATCTGTTGAGGGGTCTGGGCTCTTGGGCGGACCCTTCCCCCATTTGGTCCCCCCACTTCTCCAGCCAGTCTTTCGCTTCTTGTGGTGTCCGGAAAAACTGTGCTTCCCTGCCATCCACCACCCTCAGCGTAGCAGGAAACAGCATTGCATAGGGGATGTTCATTTGCTGTAGGTGCTTTCTGATTTCTGAGTACGTTGCCTTTTGCCTCTACACCTCTCTGGAGAAGTCAGGGAAGATACAGATCAGGGAATTTTCATTCTTTATTTCTCCAGCCTTTCTGGCCTGACTCAGTATGTGGTCCCGGTCCCTATTGTGCAGTAGGTGAGCTATCACCAGTCACGGCGCATCTCCTGGAGGAGGGGCCCTGACAGGGACCCTGTGCGCCCTCTCAATGTCGAAAAAGTGTAAAAGGCCCTCTGGTGCGACAGCTTCAGAGATCCTGCGTTCCAAGAACTCAGGCAGGTTGCACTGACCAACTTGTTCAGGGTGGCCTATTATGCGGATATTGTTTCTTCTGGACCTGTTTTCCGCATCTTCGGCTCGGCCTATGAGAATTTCTGTTTGCTTTTCGAGTTTACAGATTCGGACCTCCACTGCTGTCAGCCCCGGACTAAGGGCGCCCAGCATCTGCTCTGTAGCCGTTACTTTCTCTGCAAGGCAACGTAGGTCCTCCCGGAGAAGGCCTAAATCAACCGCCAGTGAGTCGATCTTTGTCTCCAGACTGTCCCTGGTAAATGTGATGGCCTGCATAATATCGCTTAGCGAAGGACTCCCAGGTGGGTTCTCTTCCATGCCAATCCACGGTGTCTCGGTAGGGAAGGACAGAGCGCATGCCCGTTGTGCATCCGTCTCACCCACTGCTTCCTTCCTCTTCCCAGTTTTGCCCATCCTGTGTGGGAGAAGGGGATCTCTATTTGTAAGAGTCTGCGTCGCTGTTTGTCCCTAAGCAGAGCTGCCTGGTGAAGCTGCCCTGCTCACCTCTTTGCGCTGCCTTTGGGTAAAGCAATCTGGGGCGCTCGGCCCGGTCAGATGTCTGTTCCAATTCTAGTCCCTCACAGGGCCGCAGATTAGCATCCAGAGTCCCTCAGCCCACAGGGCCCATCTTTCGGTGACTATGGTGAGAGGGTATGTCTCCAGAGGGCCCCACAATCCTTCAAACCGCAGGTTGCTCCGTCCTCGCACTTCTGCTGTCAGAGTGAGTCCCAGGACCCTCCAGGGTCGCAGTAGGTCGTCACCACCAGCAGGATGGTCCAGTTATGTGCTCTGGGAGCTAAATCAGCCCCTGCCTCGCCTCACTGATCAAACCGTTTCCCAATCCTACTGACCAGTGCCCGGCACTGCCGCCATTTTGGAGACAGGCGGCTCCTGGCTTCTACTGCATCCGTTCTCTTGTAGCACTCCGCTTTGCTCAGGGGGTCGGGGGGAGATGGAGGTCTTTCAGATCAGCGCGGTCGCTATCTTAAGGTCAGGTGGCGCGCTGTAATTACAATCACCGCCCTTCTGATCCCGTTTTTCCACCCCCGGGGTTGGAGACCCCCCGGTCCTCAAGCCCCCGACCTCCAAACCTCTCAAGACAGGATTTGCTGCTGGTGCTTCGGGCAGCACAGTCAAGATGGGTCTTTATCAGAGGTCCCGGGCCGGAGCTCTTCCTTGCGGCTGCTCACTCCATGAGCACCAAGCCATGTCCCATGGTGCTACACTGCTTAGAGGCAATTTTTTTGCCTCTAAACAGTGTAGCACCATAATTTGGGGCACAAGCCCTGGTTCCCCCTATGCCTCTTAGCCTGTTAGCTCCGGCTAGCGCCATTCCATAAATATGCACCCCACCGTCGTCATGAATGGCGCTAGCCAGCTCTATACTTTTTGACGCAAACCTGCGCAAACAAAAAGTAGAAATATGCCCCCAATTTCCCATTTATGCTTTGTTATTCCACGAATTAAGAAGGCTAATTAAATGTGAACGTCTGTCTCTTTGCTTTGTCCAAAACTTTGGAATGAACTTTCCATAGTTAGCCAATCCATTATACATCATGCCTCTTTTAGAAAGCATTGAAGACTCATCTCCTCTGTTAACCCAAACTGATAACTCGCTTTAAATTCATTTCCGGTTTTGTTTCAGCACCAAAAGTCTTTGTTATTAAAAATGGAAAGTCGTTTTCTATGCCCAGTGAAAGTGGGTCCGGGTATCCCGAGCATCCCCAGTTCTAGTGGGAAAAACGGTGGAATCCTCTCTTTGATGTAGACCTTGAATATAATTCCCACCGGTGGTACCCCTCCTTCAAAATTAAATAATGTTAATTTGTGAATTGGCCTTGTTACAGCAAAGGGTTAGTCAGATGGAGCGGCGCTGTTTTTGTACAGTTTCAAAATCATCGATAGGTACGGTTATGATTGTTAAAAAAAACAACAACAAAAAAAAGAAAGTCCGCTAGCAGATTTCCAACAATGACTGTAAAAGCATGTCGGCGTCAGAATGTGCCAAGAGTAAGTTATCGTGTTATTTGGCACTGCCGCAAAGTGATGATATAAACGCAGTGTATGCACTGCAAAGATCATGGCTACAGCTGGTAACATTTTTTTTGTGACTGTGAGAGGGTTTCCTTTTCCTGGACTAACAGACATAAAAATATACCGGGACCCATTACACTGGAGAATAAAAATGATGTATTTATGCTGTATTTACAGATGCCGCTTCTTATACAAGGGTCATATTAGTTGACAGATACATATTGATGGTAGCCAATAATATTTCTGTTCAGTGAATAAATGACTCCTCTGCTGCATCCAGTTTCAACAGAATATTCTCTGTAAGGAGACCACTGGTTCATTAGAAAAAACAATAGAGATATGTAGTCAGAAACTTCAAAGTCTTGCCATTCATAAACAGCAGAGAGAGACAGAGAAAGAGAGAGAAGGAGAGAGAGAGAGACAGACTAAAGAGTTAAATGGAGTGTAAAAGAGTAAAGACGTTTTTTTTATTTTTTATTGAGCAGCTATAACCACCATAATTAGGCAAGACAGAGCATTTAAAAAGAATTGACAATGTCGGGTAAGTGATATCTATAAAAAGATTAAATCATAGAATACGGGGAGCCCAAAAAGAAAAGAAAAAGGCGAATAAATAAAATGGATTAACAGGACAGACTTGTCTTGGCGGTATCAATTTCGTGCTCCATGATTACATTGGAGATGGAGCCGGACAAGGAAGGAAAGGACACCAGAAAGTAACCACTCTGAAGTCCAATGGTACAATATTAGTACGTACGTGAGTGGGAATTGATCCCCATATACCCTTAAACTTTTGTACTGCACCTATACATTGAGCATATGGGCCCAAATTTATACTTTTTGGTGCAAAAATGCGCTAACACAGTTTTGCATCAAAATGTTTACAGCTGGCTTGCATCATTCCAAAGCGCCAGCTGGGCACCAAATTTATGGAATGCCGCAAGCTGGCTTTAAGCTTGGGCTAACATCAGAAAAAATTACATTAGCTGGGTGGGGGTGGCGGTAGGGGTGAAGGGGTTTTCCTTCAAAAAATGACGGGCTGGTTAGAGTAAAAAAAAATGCTGTTAACCTGCCTAGCGTCATTTTATGATGCCCAACCATCCTAAAACATTACTCCTGTCTTAGAAAAGACAGGAGTCAGGCCCACCACCTCAATGGCCAGCACAGGGGACCAGTCTCCCCTGGGTATAGCCGTTGCACCCAGTGCCATGCAGGTTGCCCCATGTTGGGGCCCCAATGGCACTTAGAAGATTTTTAAAAAAATACTTACCAATGCTTACCCTACTCACCTGGGATGGGGTCCCCATCCTCTTGTGCCCCTCTGGTGTGGGTGGGGGTGTTCTAGGGCCTTGGGGTGGGCCCCTGTGGGCCTGTTCCATGGTGTTTGACCATGTAAATGGATCCACAGGTCCCATAATGCCTGGCCTGACCCAGGCGTTAAATAATGGTGCTAATCAGGCTTAGGGCCATTATTTAGGACTGCCTCCCACCCATGCACCATTTTTGCACAGGGGTATAAATATGGTGCTACGGGCTTAGAGTCATTTGTTGGACGGGAACGCCTACATTGCATCCCATTGACGCAAGGTGGGTTCACGCATTCAAAAAATGTTATACCCCTATATTTTGTTGCTAGACGAGTCTAGCATCAAACTATAAATATGGAATTAAATTTGCACCGTTTTTGCATAAAAAATGATGTGCAAATGGTGCAGAGTATAAACATGCCCCGTAGTTTTTCTTTGAAACAAACAGCTTTTATTTTTGCCTACCAAGCCATTTAATACGGTGGTAGAGGCGATTTCCAAGCTTGCAAAGTTAGTGATTTGGCAATCAGCGAGGTTGTAAATAAAACCTGCTTTGCGCAAATTGTTAGCTCAGGATGGCTGGAGATGCCAAACAAGGCTCTGATAGAGTCTGGGACAAGAACAAGCCAAACCTTCAAACAAATCCACTGGAATACTCTCTCCCAGTAGTCTGCAAGCTTAGGATATGTAAAACAAATATGGAGCCAATCACCTTGAATGTTGGTATATTTCGGACAAAGGCCTGAAGTGGCTGGAATGCTTTCTTAATTCACGCAGGGGTGTAATTGAGCATCCAGTTTGAATAAAATGCCATTCTATTGAAATCAGCCCCCCACCCTTATTGCCTTATGTGATAGACTATTGTAATTACTCCACAATTGTGGGTCTACCTTGCAGCCTGCAGTATTTTCGATCTTTGTCAGAAAAAAAGGGGGACTATTCGAGATACTACCTGACAGCTCAAAATCCGATCCTGATTGCCTGTTCCCTTCTGATTTCCATAAAAGGCCTGATCAATTAAGGGAGAAGATGAGTCAGCAATTGGAAGGATTGGGAGCAGAAAATGTAGGATCTGAAGATATGAAAATCTAATGATATCCAGAAGGGGTACTACGTTCCAATGACATTGTACCCAGGTCTTAATTTGGTTGCCTACTATAAAATCTGAGAACATAGTGAAACCCAACCTTTCCCATTGTCTAACATGAGATGGGATCATCTTTAGGCCCATCATCCCTGCGTCCGAAAGCAATACTGCTGGGTGGAAAGTGGGGACCTGATATTTATGTAGAAATTGTGAGATCCTAGCACAGATTATAGTTAGAACTGTATATCTGGTGTGTTGGGGCTGCCATGGAAACTTGGGAAAAAGTGCAAGCTGCATATTGTATTCTGCTAGCATAGTCTTGAGATAATAGTTGAGGTTGGGAAATAAAGCTGCTCTGGTACCCCAATCAGTGCTTAATTTGTAAATAAGAACATGTTGGTGCCTAAAACCCTCCTCTTAAACACAAGGCTGCTGCAATTAAATATGCGGACACGGAATACTGAGGAAGCGTAATCCTGAAGCCATCTCGGGCCTCCTCAATCCATTTGAAGCCACTCCCTGCCTCCTCAGCTCACTCCTGCAGATTTCTGCTTGCTCCCATTGTGATGCTTTTTCATTTTTCTCTTCCTCCGTTTTTCCCATATGTGTCTTTTGCTCGCAGTAAATACTTGAGGCACAAAAATAGGCACTGGCCCTCAAAAATAAGTGCCGGTGCTCCGCACCGGAAACAACAAGCACAAATTAAGCACTGACCCCAATCCATAAGCGCAGCCTCGTAGTATTTCCCAAAATGCGGTAGGGATAACCCTCCATCCTCGTCTGACAAATATAGAATTTTGAGCTAAGCCCGAGGTTTTCTATTAGCCCATATAAACTAATGAAGCATCCTATCAAGATCTTGAAAGAATTTTTGGGGGATTTTAATGATCACACTAGAAAAAAAAAAAAAAAAAAAACCAGGAAGAATTATCATTTTGATCAATGCCACATGTCCAATTATTGACAGCTTGCCATTTTTGCAAAAGTCCTTGTGCTTTCTTAAAAGTAGATAGGTAGTTCAACAAACTAAGATCAAAGACGTTGTGAGATACATAAATAACTAAATACCTAATGGGTTGAAAAAAATTGAACTGGGCCTGCATGTGAAGAGAAAGAGTATTATTGGTGGCATTGAATAACAAAGCTTCAGACTTAGAGCGCTTGATCCTATAACCCCCTAAATATAAAAAGACCTTTATTTCCGCACAAGCCCTATCAATATTTGAGGGCTCGGCTGAAAGATAGAGAATCATATCATAAGCATACAGTTTCATTTTGGGCATATGCATAACGGGGGAACAATAGAATTATCTTGGCGCAGAGCCGCAGCTAAAGGTTCAATAAAAAGTGTAAAGAGCACTGGAGACAGGGTGCATCCCTGACGCGTACCTTTCCGAAATTGTAAAATCCCTGCTATCTGAGCATTGCCCAGGATTTTTGCTTGGTCCTTGGAATAAAAATGTTGATGTACCCAGATAAACTGCTTGGGAAAATTGAACCTATCTAGGATCCTGAACAGTACTTCCAATTGAACAAAATCAAACACTTTCTCAGCATCCAGCATTATAATGGTGGCTGGCTTACTATTGTGGGAGTAAAAATCAATGGCCTGGATTAAGAAGCTGGTATTGGTCACTAAAAGCCTACTCGGCAGAAAGCCACACTGATCTTCACAAATTAATCCTTGTGCCACTGAGGCTGTTATTTGTGCCAGGATCCTAGAAGTTTATAATCAAAATAAAGTAAACTAATTGGATGATAAGTATCCAGTTTCTGAGATGGCCTATCTTTTTTTACAATTGGTCCTTGTAAAAGGGGCTGCAATCTCTGCCCCCTGGAGTATATCATCAAAAAGGCTAGCCAGAAACTCCACTAGCTGTCCTAGAAGAGCTTTATAGACTTCAACCGGGAGGCCATCTTCCCCAAAAGCCTTTCCACTCAATGCAGCCATAATCACCTCTTTAACTTCAAGAAGAGAAATAGGTATTAAAAGTTTCACCCGAGATGCCTCGTCTAGCACAGGTAGGTTAAGTGCATCAAGATACTGATTTATCAATTTGACATTATTTGGGAGAGAGGAGGCATATCTTTTTGAATAATTGGATAAAAAGCCCTTTCAACATCTTCAGAATGGTTAATGTGTATATCATGTTCCTCAGCAAATATGGTCTTGATATTGTCCTTATTAAAGTTTTCTTTAAGATTCTCAACCCACCATTCATCGACCACAAGATATTTATCAAAACTCCAGTGTGGACGAGCACTCATCTCGCCCAGGCAAGCTTACATTAACCTGGGGTTTTGTAAGCTTGGGTTTATGCTGAGTTTTGTTTTTGCATGAAGTGTTCATCTGAATGTCCAAAATGGCACTGAAATTCCCACCAACAATAAAAGGCCGTGAAGTGTAATCCGAACATTATAAAGACCCTGAAGAGGACTAGGATCATCTTCAATCGGACCGTAAAAGCTCACTAAATTAATATGGTGATTTGAGATAAGTGTGCTAATTACTAACCATCATTTCTGATGGTCTCTATGTATCTGATAAACCACCCCAGGAAATTCATGCATCAATAGTATGGCCACCCCTCAAACCGCGGCATAAGCGGATGCATAATACGCAGGTGCGATACATTTGGGAAGTTTGGGCTGGTTGCCTTGACACTTTAAATGTGTCCCCTGTAAAATAAAAATCTAGGATTGTGATGCCCTTAGCCAATTAAGTATAGCAGAAAATGTTATCTGATTGTTGGCCCCATTTATATCACGAGATAACCTTTAGCTTACTCCCAGATCCCGTTCTAGCAGGCTGATCCTTCTTGAGACAAAATTACTACCCTAAGCCAACCAAATTCTCGATGCTTCTTTTTATCATCTGCTCTTTTCCCCTACCCTAGTGAAAGAACTCCCCCACCGGAAGGGGGGATGACTCCTCCCTCACCACAAGGGCCCGACCTGTCATTACCCCGACCCCACCACCTGTAAAGCCCTATCCTCCCCTATGACGCTCCACCCAAACCCAGAAATGAGTGCATTGACATGGCACTTCAAGAGCTTAGGCCTAGGGAAGGCAGCAGATACATATCAAAAAAATAAATATCATCTCGTCACACACTGTCACTACCATTACTTTCTTACTTTCTTAATGATTCCAAAAACTCCTGTGCCTGCTGCACGCCCTGAAAAACATGAGCCTGTCCCTTATGAAACACTTTAAGGACCCTATATGCCCACATGATAGAGGGATCGTCCTTGGCCAGGGCTTTGTCAGGACGGATACATTTGTAGATAAGGTCAGAGATCACTTTAGTCACTGATGATGATGATTCTGCCTCTTCCAGAACCCCTATGAACCTCAAATTTGAGATTTATTTTCCACCTCATCAAGTTTGAACTGTATTTCCACAAGTTCTGACTGAATCTGTGATGTTGCAGAGACATGTCGATTTTTGGTGTCCTCCAAGTCAGAAACCCTCTGTTCTGCTTGAAAGACCCGTGTGGAAAGATGGATTAAATTGGCATTTAACTGGCTCAACTGTTCGTTGGTTTCCTTACATGCCTCCTCCTGAGTTATTTTTATTGCACGTCGCTCCTCCAGAATCTGGCCAAGCATAACCTCGATTGATAACACAACAGTTACATTCACTGAGGCTTTTATTCGATTGGGAATGGCTGGATGGAGATGAGGAGCCTGAATGGAGGTAGTTTTGTAATAGATATCAGGTCAGACAGAGTACCGAATGGGCCACATGGTACTGAGTCAATTATCATGGTGGGGGGCATTTGCCTGCCATATGAGTTCTCTTTAGTCATATTTGACGTTCTCTCCTTTTCTTTCTCTCTCTCTTTTCCTGCCCCCTTGACATTTGTGCTGCCAGCAGAAAACAGGGGATAGGAGGACTTATCCTTGTGCTCTTCCATATTGGAAGGTAGAGTAAGAAGTCAAGTACTGACCGCCTTTGTACCTGGAGGGCTTTCCTGAATATTATTGATTGAGCAGCCCACAGCAGAGATGGTAGGTAAAGAAATAGTCTTGACAATCAGAGATGGCTGCAGCATCACTATTTCTTGACCATTTGTGGGGCTAGATCCGGAAAGAGCCGGGGGAGTAGTTAACAGACCTTGGAGCCCCTCAGAGTCTTGTGAGGATCCATCTACATGGTCATACTTGTTGGAGCGATGCATTTGACTTCTCATGGCTGTGGTCAAAGACTTTTGGGAGTTTTACAGCCTGTGCATGGCTTGGAGACAACTTCTTGTGTCATGTGCTTCATTGTGGGGTCCAAGAAAACTCATGGCGGGTAAAAATATCGAGGGAGACACCAAAAGGAGGCTAGAGAGCAGCAAGCCACATCTATACTACTGCAGACCGTTTCTGCCACACCTCTAAGCTCCTTGTTCAACCCACGGAGCAGCCTAATGCTGCCTTCACAGGTTACCTCGACCCTAGCAGGCACTAGTCTATGGTCGATTTAGAAGAATGAATTAACAATTGCCATCCTCCCTACCATGCTAGGACATAGAAGGACGCTTGGTCCACATAGTCACAGGTCAATAGAAGAGCCTTCCAGCCCCACAATCCCAGCATTGTATTTTTACTTATCTTGAGTGTCCATGATTAGCTGGTGTAGTGGAGTGAGAAGCTCATAGAGCAGCTCATACCATGTCTGGTTAAGTCAGGATGCAAGAAGGAAAATGGCAGCCTGAGGCTCACACCTTTTAACCATGATTCACTCAACCATTTGCTGTGGCACAGCCCCACAGGCCCGATCGGGCCAAAATCCAAAAGGCATGAATCCTCGCTGTCTTTCCTAGAGAATTCAGGCTGGATCTAGCACTAGCACCGAAGGAGAAAAGAGGTTGCAGAGAGAAATAAGAGCAGAAAGAGTGTTAAAAGAAAGGAAGAGGGAAAACAAGAATTAAGTAGAAAGAAGAAAGAAGGGAGTTAAATATAAAGAGAATAACAAAGCGGAGATAAATGCTGCAATGAGGTCTCACTGCAGATAGCTTTACCTCAGTCCTTGGCTCGTTACTGGATTGCATTGTGTCAAATTGAGGACCCTGTTTTTTTCCCAGATGTAGTCATCCACTCGCCTGCTGTGCCCGACCGAGCTGTGGAGCATCTCACCCTCTGCCCGCAGTGGCTGGAGGCTATAAATAAAAGGCCTAAAGATGACTCAAGGTCTTTCTTCGCACCATTATGCCTTTGTGTTGAATCCATTATTTGTCCTGCTTTGACCACCATAGAGACCCACAATACAGGCTTCACCACACTGGTGATGAGAACGCACCCAGTGCCTGCAGCTACTTTGCTCCTTCCCGTCTTCCATGGCCGCTCCTCATGGCCCTGTTCACAAAACAGCCCTTCACACCTGTGTCAGTGCTGTCGCTTCATCTCCCACTTCGGTACACGCAGGCATTGGGACATGCTGATGAACAACACGTGCCCTCTGTCAGCCTCCCTACCTTCTACTGGCGACCCACCCCAGCTCTCCAGAGCATCGGGACAAAAAGCACTGCAGACAATGTGCGCTGTGAAGGGAGACTCTGCCACCACAGTCCCATTATATTGGAGGGACTTCACCTCACACGCAGCCTATCACACCCCAGCATTGGGCTACATTGTGTCCCCTGAAGAGAACCAGCTGCTACATGGCCAGTTTCAGAGGTACAGTGACAGCTACAGCAGCAACTGCACAGGTTCTACAATCCAGGCACCATGACAGATGAAGCCTACACTGAGGATGCCCAGGCACCAACTGTACCTGCAGTTTATCCGCAGCAGAACTCAGTGGCAGCACTTCAAACTGTAGTGAGGTAGCAGACCTGCTACTGCCATACTCTTATAGAAGTCGTGGGTATGCCGGCTAAACAGTAACTTTAGAGCCACCCGTGAGACTGACTAAGGTGTGAAGATATACTTGCTAAATCATTACCTTGGGGAACAGATATATAAACTGTTTGAACACCTCTTCAACACAGGTGTGGATGATGACTATGGGGCTGCGGTGAGTGCACTTAATACCTACTTTGCCTCCTAGCTGAACTCGGACATTGGGTGCTTTAAACAACAAGTGTGCCAATGCAAAAGGGAGTTAATTGACAACTTTCATGCCCACCTTTGAGAACTGGCCAGCACCTGCACTGCTGATGACCAGCCGAAGGACACCCGGGCACAAAAAAATCCAAGGATGCTGGTCTGAGACTGTCTGGGGTCTGATATTGAGATAACCCAATATAGGTCTTGATGATGTCCTCACTGTGGAGCTGTCCCATTAACTGTCAGTGGAGCAGGCCTCAGAAATGTAAGCAGCCCTGGCCCATGGCCACAGCAGTAGCAGGTTGCCTGTGGTGAAAATAGAAACCGTAGATGCAGTGTCCACTAGAAGGAATAGCACCCACCTGAAACTGGCCACATCCGCGCCTGCAGCCTCGTAGTGCAGGAGTTGTGGGTGAGAGGAAAATCCATTGGAAAACTATTTGGCCCAAAATGCGGTCACTTTGCCAAAGTGCACCTGGGAGGGTTGAAGGGCCGTGAGGCACACGGGAGGACAATGACAGATATAGCCATTCAACAGCTCTCACTGACTGACCCAGAAAACTAGAGCCCAGCTCCCCACAGCACATGGCTAGGTGACCCCCAAGAGGTGATACCCTCCAAAGATGAAAACATATTCATTGTCTCATTTGTGGAGTACTTCAAAAAACACCTGATACCATAACCCATGTGCAAAGTTGATGCAGTAGGTACAACCCTCAAGGCACTTATTGAGATGGGGGCACCCACCAATGTGAATTGTTGCCACCAATACTGACAACTTCACACAACTCCAGCTCTCTCACCATTGACAACCAAGATATACACATACAGAGGCTAGAAGCCCCAGCCATTGAAAGGGACCATGGGCAAGATGTATAACCTTTTGTTTTGTGACTCAAAATTTGTGATCCATTTGGAAATCACAGATTGAGAGTCACAAAACAAAATATACAACAGTGTAAAGTACACTGTTTGTAATTCCCAATGGGGTTGAAAATGACCTTCATCGTCATTATTCATGAGGTAGATCGCAATTTGCAACACCCATTGGGAATGGCCACACTCAAAGCGATTCTGGCCTGCTGGGGACAGCAGACCACCATGTCTGTGGCTGCTTTTTAAATAAAGCAGTTTTTTTTTTTAATGTAGACCATTTTCCTTAAAGGAAAACAGGATGCATTTCAAACAAGGAAATGAAAAGCTTTTTTTCATTTTTTTCAGAGTAGGCAGTGGTCCGTGGGACCACTACCTACTCTGAAAGAATATTTGTGCTTCCCTTCACAAAGGGGAAGGGATCCCTTGAGGACTCCTTCCAGTTTGCGAATGGGTTAACATCAATTTGAAATTGGTGATAACTGTGATTGTTTTGCTTTACGGTCACAAAACAATCATACATACCATTCTGATTGGGTATTAGGAAAGGCTGCCCTGAACACGCCCCTTCCTAACAAGTTACCGAATCACAATTTGGGCTTTGTTTATCGCAAAAAAATATTTTTCTAGTTGCAAATGGACCGTGAATCGGCCCATTTGTGACAAGAAAACTGCTTTGGATATGTGACCCTATGATCTTACCCATACGATCCAACAACGAAACTCCAGCAAAGTTTTACCTCATGGGATGGGAAGCTGAAAAGCATATTCGGTGTTGTACAGCTCAGGACCTTGGTCTGGTATCCTTCACCAGGTAGGTTCAAGTTTTTCAAGTCAAGAAACTATTAAGCCCATTTCCCAGCCTCTTCCAGGGGCTCAGGTGCCTCCAATATCCCTTGATAAAGCTCTATATAGACAAGACAGCCAAGACAGTAGTACTGACACAGCAGTGTTTTTCCTTTCACCTCCGGCCACTGAGAAATTGGAGAAGTTAGGTGTTATAGAGAAGCTGTCCAGGCCTTTGCCTTGGGTGTCCCCTATGGTTATTGGAGAAAAACTCAGGCATCCTGAAAAAGTACACCTGTGCACTGACATACACCTCCCAAATAAAGCCATCAAATGGAAGAGACACATCACCCTCCACAATGGACTGCATCATCAAAGACCTCAACAGGGCCCAGTGGTTCTTTAAGCATGACCCAAATGCTGGGTGAAACTAGATGCAGCTGGATTAGAGCAGCAGGTACATCACAACATTCTTCACACACCTAGGTCTGAGGAGTTACAAGTGCCGTAGCTTTGGGATATCATTAGCAGCTGAGGGATTTTTAAAATGCATCAAGGAAGTGCTCTCCGGTCTCCAAGAGGTGATGAAGGTCAGTGATTACATCCTGATGTACTTTGCCACAGCTGAGAAATACCACCACCAGGTAAAGGGCACGCTAAAGTGACTGTGTGACATGGGCTGATGCTCCACTGGAAGAAGTGCTTCTTTTTTAAAAGTATCACATTCTTCAACTATGTCCTCACCAAAGACGTCTCACAGGTCTACCCACAGAAGTCATAAGCGATCAAACAGGGCCCCATGCTGTTCAGTGCTACCAAATTCTGCAGCTTTATGGGGCTGGCCACCTATTGTTGTTGGTGCTAGATGGTCATGGGACCCCAAGCAAGAAGATGTGTTCCAAAATGTCAAGTCGCTTCTCCTCAAAAAAACAATGATTATGGACTTTGACTCCAAGCAGAGGGTGGAGCTAATCATCGATACCAGCGATATACACATATTGTTTACTTATAAATCTCTTGTAAAGTCATATACCAGATAACCAGGACCTGTAAATGAAATGCTACCTGAGGGCATGCAGCACGTATGGTGCCAACCAGTTAAGTTGCACTTTGTAACATGTCCCAGGCTTGCCCTTGCAGCCTGAATGCAGTTTCAAACTGTCATGTCGACTTGGCAAGGAAATCCCCTTGTTAAGCCTTCAATTCCCTAAAGTATGCCCTTGGCAGCCCCTAGAGCAGGGTGCTGTGCAGTGAGAAGGTTGGGTATGTACTTTAGGTTTTACATGTCCTGGTAGTGAAAAATCATCCAAATTCATGTTTCTCTACTGTGATGCCTATCCATCCCATTAGATAACACTGGGGATTCCTTAATACAGTTAATAAGCTGTAATTTCCAATTGGGAGCTGGTAGCTATATCATGTTTGGTATATTTGGAATTGTGGTGACGACCCCTATTTTGTGATAAAGTCAGGTGTTTGATTTTAATGCTAACAATGCCACTTATAGAAAGTTAGCATTTTTCTGCACTTACCCCTTTTTTGCCTATAGCCTGGCATGGGTCACCTGACTGGGTGTAACTAGACAGTCACATAATAGAGGGATTTGGTGTGCTGAATGGGCCATCTGCTGGCAGAATGGTAGGCAGAGCTGAGCACAGCCACACTAGCCTATGGTCTGCCTACACACAAAGGGCTTAATGACCCTGCATTATCATTTCAGCCAGCTCAGAGCTGGTACAGGAAAGACAAGAAATTAATTGCACTTCAAATGCATCTAGCTAGAAGCTTCTCCCACCTTCTCCCACCTTCTCCCACCTTCCAGAACCAGGGTATCTGGGTATAACAGTACTACCCAAGTCACCAAATCTTCAGTACATTTCTGGTCCTGTGGAAACTCTGTCAGAAAGAAAGTGTTGTGCTGCCGGAAGGACTGCCACTCTGCTTGACTGCTTCTCTAGAAGACTGCTGATCTGCCTGGATTGCTGCCCTGGGTGTTCTGCTGTTCTGTTACCTTCTGCCTGGGGACAAGGACTGGATCTTCAGCTGTCCCAAGACACCTAGAGGGGCTCACAAGCGGGGACCACTGGCGGTCTTCAGCATGGCGGTCCCTCGGCGGTCTTGTGAAAAGACCACCGAGGTTGTAAAGACCCCATAAAGGGCCTGATTTAGAGTTTGGCAGATGAGTTACTCCATCACAAATGGGAGAGATATCCCATCCACCGTATTACGATCTCCATAGGCGATAATGGAATTGTATTACAGCTGACGGGATAATAACCACATTAGTGACTGAGTAACCCCTTCTGCCAAACTCTAAATTAGGTCCTAAGTCTGAACATAGAAATCTTCACTGCACCTTTGACCTCAGGCTATTAGGTGATGATGCTTCCTCATCTGACACCTCCTGCTGCTGTGCCACACTGAACTTTACCTTCTAAGAATTTATTTTGTTTCCAGAATTTCTCTAACTTCGAAGGTAAGCGCTGACCTGACCATCTGACACTTCTTTTATCCAAACTGAGCTCCCTCGCAATTGGCCATGATTTTTTACTTTGACACGGTCTCCAGCGACTAGATGTACGCTGTTGGTGCTTTGATCTCTTAGGCACTAGTTTTCACTGAAAATTCCTGAAATGCATAACTCGGGTTCTACTGATTCGATTTTTGACGGTTTGGTGTCAAATAATTTATTAAAATATACTCTATTTTTCTAAATTGGTTTGGGATTTATCTTGTGTTGTGGTGCCACTTTGTTACTGTTTGTATGCTGCATAAATACTTCACACATTGCCTCTAAGTTCAGCCTTACTGTTTTTGTTGTCAAGCTACACAGGGTTAAGCACAGGTTATTTTGGTGATTTTAGTGGTTCACTCTGAAGGGAACTGGGGTTGTTGCTTGAGAAAGATTTTCAATGCCTCAATCAAAAAAATGAATTTCCTACAGGCATCCTCTGACAAGGAGTTAATATACCTGCATTTTCTGGCAGGATAGCTGGCCTTGTGGCTTCTTCGATACAAACAATCATACCAGGACTCCTTCATTACAAAAGCCCTTTAGAGGTTGAAGGCGGCTCCCCTGAGAAAGGGGTTGTCATATGCAGTCTTGGGCTGGTTGGCCAGATTGTCCTTAGTGCAGGTTAGAGATGCAATACTGGCTAGAATACATGGTGGCCTGGGATAAAGGGGTATAATAAGTTTTGTTCCAGATGTGGTTTTCAAGTCCCATGTCAGCTGATACAGTTGTGGGCTTATTGTGGGGATATCACCACTGAAGGTCCATGGTCAGAACAGGAAAGATACATGCAAATCAATTGCTCACAGGGTTCTTTACTGTGCGCACATTCACAAGAGAAAGAGTAGCGTGTTCCATTCTCCTGAAGAAGGACAACCTATCACCAGTGTGATACATCAACTGTCTTAAGGAGAGGAGATCAGAAGTTCTGTTGGATCTCACCAAAGACTTTTGGCACTTCTGTTTGGACAAAAAGATAGGGTAGAATACCTCCTAGGAAAATTGTTATAGCATCTTCCTCTCTGCAAAAGCAGTTTCCTCTGTTTCCCTGCCTGTATCTTAGCAGGAAGGAAAGCAGAGGAAATGCCTGCTTGCAGCAATGGAGAGCTGTTTGACAGCTCTCCCTTGCTGCAAGCAAAGTATTTGCTGTGACTTGGTGCCAAACAGTTATGGTTTAAGGTGGGCATCCCAGGACATAGCAGGAGCCGGCCCTTGGGGGTGGTGGTCCCCAGGGCCATGGTAGACTCCACGAGGTGGGCCCCGCGCCTCCCTCCAACATAATTGCCCCAGGGAAGTGGTGGTGCACCGGACCCTAAAACGGACCTACTTGTGTTTGTATTGTATTGTATTTTGTATTTCGTATTTATAGAGCGCATTCCGGCCGAAGTATCGAAGCGCTAGGAATACAGAGTAAGAAGGCCGAAGATAAAGCAGAAAAAGAGAAAGAAAAATCATATCTACTGTGGAAACAGCCAAGTTTTTAGCTTCTTTCTAAAAGCCAGGAGATCATATTCACTCCCCAGCCTAGGGGGAAGCGTGTTCCAAAGTTTAGCTGCTGCCACTGAAAAAGCCTTATCGCCCAATCTGGTCTTCTTGGTCCGGGGTATATGGACCAGATTTAGGTTTGCAGACCTAAGCAGGTGATTAAGAGTATACCAGTGCAGCCCTAAGGAAAGATAATCTGTCCCACTGGAGTGTAACGCCTTATGTGTCAAGCACATGGTCCTAGAAACAATAAGTTTCTTCACTGGTAACCAGTGCAACTGCTTCAACATAACACTGGCTGAGGAGGACCCAGGAAGATTAAGGCCCATATTTATACTTTTTGACGCAAAACTGCGCTAACGCAGTTTTGCGTCAAATAAATTAGCGCCGGCTAACACCATTCTGAAGCGCCATGCGGGCGCCGTATTTAATCAATGACGTTAGCCGGCGTTAGCCGCCGGCGCTGCCTGGTGTGCGTGGAAAAAAACGATGTACACCAGGCAGCGCCGGTGTAGGGGGATATGGGGCTTGGGCGTCAAGAAATGGGGCAAGTCAGGTTGAGGCAAATTTTTCGCCTCAACCCGATTTGCGCCATTTTTTTTCACTCCCAACCCCCATAGAAATGACTCCTGTCTTAGCAAAGACAGGAGTCATGCCCCCTTGCCCAATGGCCATGCCCAGGGGACTTATGTCCCCTGGGCATGGCCATTGGGCATAGTGGCATGTAGGGGGGCACAAATCAGGCCCCCCTATGCTACAAAAAAAAACAAAAAAACACTTACCTGAACTTACCTTAATGTCCCTGGGATGGGTCCCTCCAGCCTGGGGTGTCCTCCTGGGGTGGGCAAGGGTGACAGGGGGGGTCCCTGGGGGCTTGGGAGGGCACCTCTGGGCTCCTTCAGAGCCCACAGGTCCCTTAACGCCTGCCTTTTGCAGGCGTAAAAAAACAGCGCAAAAGCGGCCGTACGTCATTTTTTTTGACCCGCCCACTCCCGGGCGTGAATTTTGCCCGGGAGTATAAATCCGACGCACATGCCTCGGAGTCGATTTTTTAGACGTGAACGCCTACCTTGCATCTCATTAACGCAAAGTAGGTGTCCACGCAAAAAAATTACGCAAACTCCATGGACTTTGGCGCTAGACGCATCTAACGCCAAAGTATAAATATGGAGTTAGTTTTGCGTCGAAATTGCGTAAAAAAAAACGACGCAAACGGAGTATAAATATGCCCCTAAGTATCAGGTGAGCAGCAGTATTTTGGATTAGTTGAAGCTTGACAACTTATCAATATTAAGTAGTAGTGCATTGCAGTAATCATTTTTTGACCAGAGCAAGCAACATCATGGTTCTAAGTCTTTCCTATAAAAAGAGAAGAATTTTCCTCAACATTTTCAGTATCCGAAAACAAGATTTGGTAATGGAGTTATTATGGGGCTTAACGGATAAAGCTGCATCAAAGATAACCGGCAAATTCTTAGTGGCATCAGTTAGCATGGGTAATTCTCCACACACCGATGGCCACCACCGGGTGCTCCATACATTGTTACTGGAGCCAAATTAAAGGATTTTGGTTTTATCTCCGTTCATCTTGAGCCAATTCCTGCCCATCCATTTATTGATCTCCCCCATGCACTGATGAAAACGGTCAGCAAATTCTTCCCAGTCTCCGTCAATTGGAATAATTAATTGGGTGTCATCTGCATATGATGTTGTTCGGAAGCCAAATGAATGAATCACTTTGGCTAAAGGGGCCATATACAGATTTAAAAAAGTAGGACTAAGAGAAGTACCCTGTGGCACACCGCAGGGTAGATGATAGGCGGGGGCTTTAAAGTCTCTACAAATTACTGTAGTGGATCTATCTTTCAGGAAGGATCTCAAGATGTCAAGAGCAGCACCCCTAATGCCTGCTTGATGCAGGGGGTGTAGAATAATTTGAGGGGAAATTGTATCAAATGCTGCGGATAAATCAAGGAGCACCAGAATAGTACCCACTCCCTTATCAACTAGTTTATGAATCGTGTCTGAAGTTGTGATAAGAGCTGATTCTGTGCTATTGTTTTTCCTAAAACCACGTTGAGAAGAATCTAGGCAACCTGAGTCTTGAAAAAACATAACTAGTTCATTATTAATATGTTTTTGCAGAACCTTGGATAAAAAAGTCAGTAGTGCAATTAGTCTTAAATTCTTAAGATCATTTGACTTGCCATCTGTCTTCTTTTTTAAGGGAATCACCATCGCTTCCTTCCAAGAAGATGGAAACACACCCGATGTCAGGAACTCCTGAAATATGGGAGTGAGGGTGGTTGACACTAGATCCGGGACAAGCTGTGGAACATGAGGCAGACATGGATCATTAGGGGAACCAGTTTTAATAGATATCATAAGCTTAATTATCTTTTGGTACAGAGAGGGTGGAAATTGAATAATGTTGGGCTGTCCTCTCTAGTAGAGAGATCACCGGAATCAAATAGTTCACTGGTGATCAAGGGTGATGGGAACTCTGCCTGAGTATGTTAGATTTTACTTTCAAAATAAGTAGCTACTTTATTACAGAATTCCTGAGAGTTTGCGAAGTCTGCAGGCTTATCAACAGTAGAGAGAGAGCTTACTGCCCTAAAGAGTTCTCTAGGGGTGTTAATCGCTTCCTCAATTCTGCAGGAATAGTATTCTGATTTTGCCATGTTAATAGTGTTTTTACATAGCTTGAGGGTAGTTCTAAGTTTAATCCTTTCCATAGGGGTGGGGTCTAGCCTCCATTTCTGTTCCTGCTGATGATATTTCCTTTGCCAGTTTATGAGATCATTTGTAAACCGCGGACAATTGACTTTTGTCCTCCTTAAGGGTCCAGGTGGTTTACAAGGAGCTAACTGATCCATGGCTATCTTTGATACCCTGATTGAATTTGTCTACCTACTTCACTATTTTTCAGTAGCCCCGGTGAGGTGGTGGTCCTGGGGCTCTTTTGGGCTGCATGATCCCCCTGCACTGTGTATAATTACTGCCCCGGGTCAGTGGTGGTCCCCGGGGCTGCGTGGGGACCAAGTGCCCCTCCCATGAGCTTTCTATTGTACCCCCCCGAGGTGGTGGTCCCCAGGGCTACTGGGGGGTCTGTGTGCACCCCGCACTTTCTGTAATTAGTGTCCCAGGGAGCTGGGGTCCATGGGGCTGCGGAGGGCCATCAGCCCCCCCTACAGTGATAATATCAATGCCCCCAGGGTTCTTTTTTTTACTTTTCAGTGGATCCGCAGTGACACCCACCAGAATTTTTTTTTTAAACGTTTTTTTTGCTCTGGGTGGGGGGGGAGGAGCTTTGTGACCCCAGCACCAGTGCTAATGAGTCATTCCTTGTTGAAATTTTGGCAGCCAAACAGATCTCATTTTGAGATTGTGAGGGTTCGCTGAGCCTTTACCCTATATAAACAAACTTGGATTTACTTTAATTTCTCTAAAACTACTGAACAGATGTACACCAAATCACAAAAAGGTCACTTTCTGGAGCAGGTCCTTCATACCTTTCTGCCAAATTTGGTGTAATTCAGTCCAGTGGTTTCTGCACTATCAACTATCGCTGTTCAAAATCCCTCTGGAAAAATGAATGGAGGAAAAGTGTTTTGGGACCGCGCTTGACGGATCACCCCAAAGCTTTCCAGACAGATGCTGAAGTGAATGTCGTATTTTCTTGGAAAAATGTGTTAAGATTCATTAAACGGGGCCAAAGTTATTAGCAAAAAAAAAAATGTTTTTTTTTTTTACAGAAACCAGATCCTAACTATAACTACCTAGTGGCGACCACTAGGTATATATTACCTAGTTATAGTTAGGTCCTCTTTTCCATTCAAAGATCATTTTTTGTTTGCTAATACCTTGGGCTCTGACGAATCTTTGCAAATGTTTCATCCACCTCAGCTCCTTTCCTTTCTGGAAAGTTTTGGGGTGATCAGTCAAGCAGGGACCAAGAAAAAACATAATACCCCATGCATTTTCCATTTACTTATTTAGGTAGGGCTACGGCAAAAACTGATGAATGGATTTACACCTCATCCTGCAGGAAGCTAGACTTTTTGTCCACAGAATGTGGTTTTTGTGATTTGTTGTAAGTCCCTTCAGTAGTTTTTGTGAAACTAAGAGTGAAATATAGATGTATATTTTGGCTGCAGTGCTTGCAAGACTCTCTATGAGCAGAAATTGAAAAAATAGAGTGTTCTGATCAGCCCAGGAAGCTTTACATCTAATGAGGTCATCTCACTCCTGAGTAAGCCTCCCACGCGAGTGAGTGCACTTATTGGCTGCCAGCAACTTGAGAAAAATGTAGGGGTGAGCGGAGCTTGCGGAGTTCCACCACAATTCTGCAAAGTGGTTAAAAAACTCTGCGAGCCCCGAGGAATCCTGTCACTGAGTGTAATTGCTTGACATGCCCTTTCACACTATATTTTTCATGTTCAGGAGAGCGTTTTCTCGGGTTGAAAATATAGCGTAAATGGCACCACGCGTTTCGCATCGGTGCAACCATTTTTTTCTCTGTATGTCTGTGCATAGAGCTGGGCCTACCTTTAATCAACCCAAAATCTTTGCAATCTCATTGTTTCTAACTTATCCACCCCTCATTCTCCTTTTTTTCATCAGTGTGTTTTGTGTTTGTGTATTTAGTTTTCTGTAATTTTTTTGTTGGTTTTTTTTGTGATTTTTTGAATACTTTGGGGCATATTTATACTCCGTTTGCGCCGGAATTGCATCGTTTTTTTTTACGCAATTCCGACGCAAAACTAACTCCATATTTATACTTTGGCGTTAGACGCGTCTAGCGCCAAAGTCCATGGAGTTTGCGTCATTTTTTAGCGTGGACACCTACTTTGCGTTAATGAGATGCAAGGTAGGCGTTCACGTCTAAAAAATCGACTCCGAGGCATGTGCGTCGGATTTATACTCCCGGGCAAAATTCACGCCCGGGAGTGGGCGGGTCAAAAAAAATGACGTACGGCCGCTTTTGCGCCGTTTTTTAGCGCCTGCAAAAGGCAGGCGTTAAGGGACCTGTGGGCTCTGAAGGAGCCCAGAGGTGCCCTCCCATGCCCCCAGGGACCCCCCCTGTCACCCTTGCCCACCCCAGGAGGACACCCAAGGCTGGAGGGACCCATCCCAGGGACATTAAGGTAAGTTCAGGTAAGTGTTTTTTTTTTTTTTTTTTGGCATAGGGGGGCCTGATTTGTGCCCCCCTACATGCCACTATGCCCAATGGCCATGCCCAGGGGACATAAGTCCCCTGGGCATGGCCATTGGGCAAGGGGGCATGACTCCTGTCTTTGCTAAGACAGGAGTCATTTCTATGGGGGTTGGGAGTGAAAAAAAATGGCGCAAATCGGGTTGAGGCGAAAAATTTGCCTCAACCTGACTTGCCCCATTTCTTGACGGCCAAGCCCCATATCCCCCTACGCCGGCGCTGCCTGGTGTACGTCGTTTTTTTCCACGCACACCAGGCAGCGCCGGCGGCTAACGCCGGCTAACGTCATTGATTAAATACGGCGCCCGCATGGCGCTTCAGAATGGCGTTAGCTTGCGCTAATTTTTTTGACGCAAAACTGCATTAGCGCAGTTTTGCGTCAAAAAGTATAAATATGGGCCTTTGTTTTTGCTTTTACCCTCACGTCTTCATATTTTACTTCTTTTGATTTTTTTCTTTCTTCCTCCCTTCTATTTCTTCCCCTTTTTTCCCACCCAATGCCATGGTACAGCAGGGCAGTGGAGGGAGTGGGGCCGCTGGTGCGGCTGATAGACAGTTACTTTACGGACATTGGCACTGCAAAGGGTAGCAGCTCCTTTCTATTTTTAGCGAGGCAGAGGTCGCAGCACTTGTGTTGTTTGTGCAGCGCCACCTCCCCTCCATGCTGGCAACAGGCCTCGGAGCATTTATGCCCTTTAGAAGCATCACTGCTGTTGGGGAGGTGCACCGGTTGGTGCTTCAGCATACTGGGGTCCAGTGCACCCAGTAGCAGTTGACACACCATTGGGTGGAAATACTGGATCATGAGCAGGACATTCTTAACCTACTGGGCATTGATGTGTCGGGCCTCGGTGAGTAAATACTTCTGCATTTGTTGTGTGTGTTTCACAATCCTTTTTTTCTAATAACAGAGCTGCTGACTCTTAGAGGCAATTTAAGTTTATGTTACGATGAACATTATGTGATCCAGTATTAACTAGCCAGATGCTCAAACAGTGGTTCCTAATTGTATTTGTTGGTGCGTGTTTGGGCTGATTACGTAAGAAGCCATGCAGACTGAGACTCCTCTTGTCACCAAGAATAATATAGTGGTAGTAATAGGAAGTAATATCAGTTGTGAGAAAACTGGGCTGATTGCAGAAGCCCCGTAATGTTTTACCCCCATTTTTCACTTTTTGCTGGTATTTTTCTGACTCTTGGCTGTGGCCAGGGTACTGCTTGCTAGTCCCAGGGCCAGTTCTGTGTGTAAAGTGCATATGCAAATTAAGGTAATTATAATTGGCAGTTTCAACCTACCTACCTCGTATTTGGTAGGGCATGTAGGTTTAGGGGCCCCAGCGTAGGTAGTGCATCCTTAGGTGCACTGCTGCGGTGCCCTGTGTCATTTTAAAGACAGGCCTGCCTTGCTGGCTGCTTTTAAACTAAATTTACATGCAAATTCGACTTTGGAATTACAAGTACTTCTAAAGTCTTAAACTACCGTATTTACACATATATGTCACCTCTAAGGTGTGCCCTAAGTGCTGTTAGGGTTGGGTGCCATGTAACTATAAGCAGGGACCTTATAGAAATTGTTTTATAAGCCCAGGTGAGGAAAAATATCCAAATAAGTTTTTCCCTCACTGTAGTGAATGGGATCCATAGGCTAAAATGGGGAGACTTTATTTTAATTGATATAGGCCCAGTAGGAGCCAGATATTTCAAGTTTGGTATCACATTATTTGTTATAATACATTCCACAACTTGCAATTGTTGGATTTAATATAACTAGTTCAGAAAAAGAGTTTTAAAACTCTACCTGAAAGTTGCCAACCTCAGCTCTGTAGTGCCCTTCTTTGATTGCCCAGCCTCTGGCAGCCTGGCCAGGCTGCCTTGATGAGGTGTGAAGTGGCCTGGGCTGAACACAAAGGAAGTGCCTGGGGACGAGATCTGCTTCAGATGATGGTAAAACAGGATAGGGAGGGCAGCCAAACTGGTCTTCGATGAAGGGAAGGACATTTGGTGCAGCTTAGGACCTCCCCAATTTCCTGCAACCCCAGGCAATTAAGTGGTCTATAGATTACATTAGGAGAGGGCAGGAGAGGGGTGTGTTAAGGATTTTTAGCCACAGCAATGGGAGGGGCTCAGCCAGACCTGACCTCCAAAATTCAATTTCAGGCATGTTGGATTTTCAAAGAATGTTGCTCCCAGGGACTAATTTTTGCCACACTTCCTAGGAAGTGATCGTCCAAGGGTTAGTGGCCTCCTTGTGATTGGACAGTCAGCCCCTCTGTTTTTCACCCCAGGAACAAAGATAAATGTGGCAGAGCTGCACCCATACCTCTGATCCCTACAAGGAAGAAAGTCAGAAGAAGAAGGACTGTCCTGCTGGACCCCTGACCTTCACCTGGATACTGACTCTGAAGCACTGCACCAGCTGCACACTTGGGCTTCACCACTAAAATGACTTTGCCTGGCTTCAACTAGTTCAAGAAGGGACTCCCTGCTTGCTACAGGTGGAAAGTAGTCAACTAGAGTCTCCTGCATCAAATTCTGAAGAAACTGACCAGCTGACCACTGTTCAGTGGTCAGTTTGGAGTTTGAGCCAGGTGCATTCTGGGATTTGGAGTCCTAGCCCTCAAGATGCAAATCAGAGCTTCTGGAACCTTGGGGAAAGCTGTGGCCTCCTAAAGGACCTTCAAAGATCTTCTGGAAGAAGAACCAGAAGTTTTGAGAAGATTGGAGAACTTTTGGTAAAAATGCTCCATAAAGGGACGACCAGTCATCGAGAGTCAAGCTGGCTTACATTGACCACAACCCAGCCTGACTTGCAGGTTCATCCTGCTGAAAAGCACTGGAGCCCCAGACTCTCAGGATTTCACTAGGGCTCCTGGAAAGACAATCCGATGATGTTGACTCAAAATTGGCTTGCTGTGGTGGGTCGTCCGACGTAGGTGAGAAAAAGCTCCAAAAAAGAGACAAAGTCTGAAGGTAAAAAGTTGGCCGGGACTTCCAGCTCAGGGCATCCGAGGAGGGCTCCAGGGACGTCGGATCAATATTCACGTTTGGCCCAGATGAAGATTTTCTTCCTAAAAAGCTGTCTAAGTCTGAAAATAGAATTTTTCACAAACGTCTCCGGCGATGCGTATCCGAAGAGGGTTCCAATGGTTCTAAGCGTATTTAAATTCTTGTTATCCCTACATTCTTCTATGTTTAATGTTTCTGTACTGGACTTCTTCCTGTTTGTACAAGTATGTAGCTTTCTTCTGCTTTGTGACTAAGCTTAGCTTTCCCTTCTCCCCTTATCTATCTTGTGGTCTATTACTGTAATACTAATAGGAAAGACTTTTAAGACAGGTACTCTACTGATAAGATTGAATCACCAAATCAGCTTCTCTATGCATGTTTGTGAACGTTTTCTTTTCCTTGCTTATGCCCATTGCATTTGCCAGCCAAGACCTTACCATAAGTCCTCTTGGACCGACCAAAATATTTCACCTTTTCATTGCTCTTCTGTGTCTTAGCTCTGCCCTTCCATTACGAAATGTTTGTGGTTCATTTGACTACCTGGCTTTTCTAACAAAGTTAACAGACAAAATTCCTAAAGTGAATGGTAGAAGATTGAATTGTAGTGATCTATTGCGATTGTATTTTGTTGAGGTAGTCCTTAAAAAATAATAAGTGGGGGCATATCTGGCATCCAAAATGTGCAGAACCAGTGCAACTGACACAGTAGCAGTCAGAGGGGGAGAACCGGCGGTAGTAGCGATGCACATTGGTAGGTCAAATTGCTCTTGCTTATTGACAATTACTAGTAGACTCAGTGCGGGGTGTTGCTTGTGAACCCCATATATAGTGAGGGTTAAGTTCTTAATTACCTTTTCTATCTGCAACTAAGCAAACAAAAGCTCATAAAGAGCAGACACTGAAAAATGATGGGTTGATGGAAAGCGAACAAAGATTGGATGACTTAAAGAAAGAATGAGTGAAATGGTGTATGAGTGAAAGGATGCATGGGTGGGTGAAAGGATGGATGAAAGGGGTGAAAAGATGCCTCAGTGAGTAAAGGGTTGATGGGTAAAAGGATCCTCGGGTGGGGAGGAGTGGGTGGTAATGAAAAATGCATGGGTAAATGGATAGATAGGTGAAAGTATGGTTGAAAAGGTGGGTACTAGATAGGTGAGTGTATGGATAGACAGGTGGATAAATGGATGGCTGGATTGAAATGGTGACAGACTGGATGAGAAAGAGTACAAAGCCTAAATGGTGGGTATCAAAGAGTAAATAGAGGAATGAAAAGATGAATGGATGGTTACTTGATCAATAACTAAGGGAGCTCTTCTGACGAGGGAGGTGTCTGTTCATCTACTTTGCTTGGTTGGCATGGTTATCAAAGCTTTGTTTCAAAGTGGGGGTATTTTAATTTTCTGCCTACTTCCTTAACTTACTGTAGTTGCAAGCAAGGCAGATATGTATCCTTCCACCCATCATCATACCTCCCTCTCCATTAGTCACCCATGCTACTATGATGTACCTGCAATATGGTTTAGTTTGGCAGCATAATAGTGTTTTCTGTGCAGTGGACATTAGCTTCAGTTAATGAGCATTTACAAAATTGTCAATGCATTGCAAACTTAACAAGGTGTGTTTCCCTTCCCTCCCAATGCCAACTCTGTCAACTCTTAGTACTTCAGTCCTTTATTCTTTCCAAAGTTCTGTCTTAGCCATCCAAAAAATGAAAACTCCCTTTTGGCATGGGCCAAATTTATGTGCAAGTGATTAATATTTCATGGGTTCTAGAACAAATTCATGCCAGGTTAAATTTTACCCTTTTGACATTTGTCAACAAAAGTGAGGCATGTGTGGTTAACACAATCAAATTCCAATGCCCCTAGGGACAATTATCTGCTACTGTGCCACTCTACTTTAAAAAATAAAGTTTGCACAGACCACTGTGTATACTTTGCCACTTTCCTTTTTCTTTCTTGCTGTAGGTACTCTTGGTGGACATTTTTCTACTCACCAGGAAATAGCAGCTCAGCTGCAGTGGCAGAAGCCGGAGGCCATTAGTACCGATATCAGCAGCTGGAGGCTCTTCAGGAGGAGGAAGACGAGCTCCAGGTAGCTGCCAACATACCCACCTGTCCGATCTCCTCCAACCAGCTGCCAGCACCTCTAGCATCCCAGTAACACCATCAGCGTCTACGCCAGCTGGCATCAGCCAATCCGCGTCCCACCATTGCTGCCTCCTCACGCTTGGACTGCAAATTACAGCACTGTGTCCTGTAACACTTCGCGCACCTGGACAACTGTGAAGCACACATAGAGGCAATCCTCGATGATCTCCGGAACCTCGTGGAGAATATCCTCTTTTGACCCTTTTTTTTTTTTTTTTTTTTTGGTCAGAGGGACACTTGTTCTGGGTGGAGAGGGTATAGAAGAGAGTTGGGGCCAGGTTTTTTGCACTTTGGTATTTTTCTTTGGACTTTCTTTGTTGAATTTTTTGGGGTTTTGGTTGGGGGTGGGACAATTTGTTTGGGGAGAGGGGAGGACCTGTTATAAGTAGAAAGGGTGGGTTTTCTATTTATAAAAATTAAAAGGGGATAATGTATTTTAATTCATTTATGCTTCAAATCTTTATTTAGGTGTTTTAGTTTGCACTGCTGTTTTCTTAGTGTAGCTTGTTTTTTAAATCTGTTAAAAAAGTGAATGTTAGTTACTTATACCCTTGTTCCACTGCCCTCTGTAACAATATTGACCACCAGGGGGTGATTGCAATTGCCTCAGTAGAGGTTAATTACTAACTAAATGATTTTACTTCAATCCATAGTTCTTCTCCCACCTGAATAGATGAAGTAGGGCTGCTACTTTGGCCTCCTTTTGGTAGGGACTTCCCAAGAGGGCATTGTATCTTAAGGTGGTGATAGTAGTAGTAGCAGGCTGGCATGCTATGAGGGAAGACACACAAAGCCACTCCCACCTATGTGAACTCCTCCAACTGTAGGATTACCCAAAGGGTTATCCATCACTGTCAACTAGATTTAAAAATTACAGAGAGTTAGTGTGTTCTATTATATCATAACTTTAGAAAAGACTGAAACCAGACTTCTACAATAACAGTATGTGACACACAACAAAGAAGACCTGATATGATAAAACCAGCAATACCAACTTCTTCTGAGCAATGGGGAGCTAGCATTTAATGAAAACTTAGAAAATGAAATCCTTGAGTCAGAAGAAGAGGGCTCAAAGTCAGGAGTTGCTGGACAAGGTTAAGCATTTATGCAACACACAACACAAGGCTTGAGTTGGTGTCTCTTTCACCACATACTCCCCAGCAAGTGTATGATCTATTCATGGTGTAAAATTCAGTCACATCTAAAAAGAAATCACACATCCCAGGGGAAGATGGCAAGGGATCGATGAATAAATGGGTAATGGGATTTGGGAAAAGGTGTGACAAAGACAAACACTACACAAAAGAAACAATGACAGTATTCATCAGGGTGCTGAGCAGCACACCACTATCAATTTGTTGTGAAAGAAAATGCACGAATGAGTATGACACAGTTCAGTTAAATGTACTGCAACAGTCCTTCTGCCTCAGAGAGACCCAAGATAGTATATCTCTAAATGTTCTTCTTTCTAGGTTTGAAAAATACAAATTATGGAGGATTTAAGTTAACCCACCCAGTTCTAAAAATTATGATGCTAAAAGGAAAATGTTACTCTATTGCCAAATTGGGCGATGCATCTCCATTCTTCTTGGAATGTCCGCCACTCTTGAGTGCCTGGCTGAACCTGTCCAGTAGGTAAGCTGGAGTGTTGCACTTATACCAAGTTTTGTTTGTGCAGTAGAGGACTAGGAGAAGGCCTGTGTATTGAAAGACAACATCTTATTACAGAGTAAAGGAAAAGAACAGAGGAAGTAAAAAAAGCTTTGTGTGGAGTCAGGAGTCTACCAAGAAGTCTCAGAGGCTGAACCTGTCCAGTAGGTAAGCTGGAGTGTTGCACTTATACCAAGTTTTGTTCCTGCAGGAGAGGACTAGGAGAAGGCCTGTGTAATGAAAGACACCAACTTAAGGTAAAGTAAAGTAAAACAACAGAGGAAGTAAAGTGAGCTTCGTGAATAGTCAGGAGTGTACCAAGAAGACTCAGAGGCAGAGCAAGAACATAAACAGGAGTTTCACTTTTGAGCCAGAAACACAGCAAACACACACAGAGCAGCAGTTTCCAAATTAACAAAAGTCTCTCCAGTCCACAGAGCTGAGTGAGTGCTAGGCCTCTGAGTCTTCACCACCATTATGGTTCCCCTTTGAAGTTGATAACATTCTCCTTCTAGCTGTTGAAGTAGTACTGCCCTGAGTCCTTCCTTCCTCCTCCTCCTGATTCTGAGTAACTCCGCCACAGTCCCAAACCGAGCAGGGTAGACCTGTGTAGTACACTGCTGCTAAAGAACAAACAGAGAATCAGAACTGGAGTATTGTGTGTGGATTTGTTTTTGGTAACTTACGTGGCTTGTCTGGTCTCTGAAGAACCTGAAAAAGGGAGTGGACCCTGCAGGTAAATTTCACTAAGTTTGAAAGGCCAATCACTTTAAAAAAAGTGATCACCCGTCAGCCCCCAAACATTACAAATCATCAAAATCAAGTTTACAAATGTGTTGAACTCACTCTCTCACTGTCTGCCACCACATACATCAACAATCATCACTCAAAATCACTCAAAATATCATCAGTCATTGGTGCAATAGTTAGAAGTTACCTCTTCCAATCCAAGCACAGTGGTACATACAAAATGTTATCTTCTCTTTAATGCTAGCAAATACAGTAGAATTTGGCATTGGCACTGGCAGTCTTTTAATCAATGATCTTCTTGTGCCGTCCTACTAGGTGATGCAAAAAAGGGTAGGCGTTGACATGTGAGAGATGCAGGCATCGTCTCCACCATTCTGAAGGGAATGTCGAGGCTTCATCACATCACACGGGTCCAACTCCAATCCAGCCATATATGTGACTAAAAAATGGTGGGGCAGCATAAATCTGTCAGAAACATAATGCTCCACTAGCTATTTTTTTCAAAGAAAGAAGTTCAACGAGAAATAGTAAAAAAGTTCTATGGTGGCAATGGCATAATCAGTCTGGGGAGCAGAGATTGTCCTCAAACTCCGGCGGGTCACCCATCGGTTGGTCAGCAAACACACTTGATTCTGGCCAATCAGCCTCCTCCTGTGTTCTTTCAGGAATGGTGTAATCAGGTGGTATGAAATGTTGGTTCATTTTGATCATGGTCAATCTCTAAACATTTTGTGGCAAGAGACTGGTCCTTTTCATTGTAACAACTGGGCCTGCTGCACTGAACACAAACTCAGCAGACACAGCTACACTAAAAGCCATATACATTATTGCCTGCCTGCTGAGTTTTGACCATTGGTGCATTTTCCATACCACAAAACCAATGGGTTTTGATCCATAGACACCTCTTTTGGGTCATCCATATACTCCTCGAAGATCTTCTGAATGGTCATTGGTGCTGCCACTTTCTCAACATCTATTGCCTTTGCATCTGCAGTGGACTTAAAGCCTGCCACTTGAAACCAAGCCAAAGCAGAGGTTGGGTCGGATCTTTCTGTTGCTGTTGTTGCTGGTGTTCTTGTTGCTGGTGTCGGCTGCTGTGATGAGACAAAACTGCCCTCTCTGAAAGTTGAAGGTGGCACCCAAGAACTTTGGAGTGGGACTCTAAGTTCCAGCTGTTATTCTTTCTGGTGTCTGGCTTGCTCAACAATCCACCTCTTGTATTTTGAAAAAGGAATGAAAATGAAAATAAATTGTTTGTAGTGTGGATCAAGTAGGGAGGCACAGATGTACTCTTTGGACAAGATAATGTTGTTTTACAACCTTGGATTACAAGTCAAGTGACAGCTTAAGCACTTCTGTGTTTTCATTCACATCTCCAAGTGTGAACCTCTTGGACAAATTCTTTAGCTGGTCCTGTAGCAGATGCAACAACAGGATAGCTTGGCCCATCGTACTGTCCCTCTTGCTAACTTCCTGTGTGAAAACCTCAGGAGGGAGCAGCATATGTGTCAAGCATTTGTCTAGCCACTATTTGTCTGCATCCATGGTCATAGCTTTCCCAATTGTATCCTCTCCTCTTTGAATGACATAGTCATTGATCTGTCTGTACTGCTCAAACAGATGTTGCAGGAAATAATAGGTTAGTTCCAACATGTTGTTACCTCCTGTATCAGGGCTTTAACTACTACTCTGTTTGCACACTGACAAATCTGCAGCTGCTTCTGAACTTTATAGGAATGGCTGAAATGAGTGCAAAGTCACCTACAGATGGTCAGTATGTTGCTGACTTTTTTTAGAAAATCTGGCAAAACCAGGTTTTTGCAGTGCTCCATACACAGGACACTGAAATAACCACCATCTGCCATGACCTTGAATATGTTGCTGCTATTGTCAATGATAGCAAATCCATTGTGGAGACCTCTGGGTTGCAGCCATTATGATCCTTGCTGTTAAATTCATCTAAGATGTTTGCAGCTGTATCTGATTTTGCAATGTTACACATGGCCACTGTTGCATGCCGCCAAATGCTCTTAAAAAACGTTCTTGAGGGCTAAGACTTGTAGATAGCTTTTGTTTTACCCCCACAAAAAAGGTCCAATGTGCAGTGATGCACATGTAATCAGTCACCTGATCACTGGTATACATGTCTAACATCAGGTGTATAGTGTGGACTACACTTTTTAGCAAAGCTTGTCCAACCAATTGCAGCACATCGTGATGCAGTGATGGAAAAAAAAACTATGGCAAAATAGGTCTGACTTGGAACCTTCCATTTCAGGCAGTTAGCTGCCACAAATTCTTAAAATCCCACTCCTTCCACAAAAGAAAAAGGGAGGAGGTTCAGCGCTAACATTTTTATCAGCTTCTCATTGTACATATGTGTTGTTGGATGGTTGCTGTCATAAGGCCCCTCCTGCCTAAACATCCCCATAGTAGTAGTATGGATTTTCTTTTTTTTCTGTGACTACTGACACAGGTGACTTTTGAAAAGTAGGTGGTGGTAGACCCAATGTGTGTTGTGGGACAGTCACTGTATGCTGAGTTGTCTCCATCTGACTCTGAGCCTTTCTGTGCCATTGTGAAGTTGATGAGGCAGGTGATTCTGTCACACTGCTGAGGACAGGGATGCTTTGCATGAGGATGTCACCCTCCTCTTCCTCATCATCACCTCCCATCATTATTGGACTGATGTTTCCCAGCTCTCCTCACTTTCACCACCATGACCACTTTCAGAGCATATGGCCACGTTCTCCTCGTATTTGGTAAGTATAAAAAAGTCCCAAACAGGGGAGGAGTACTCTCTTAGTGGGCCACTGCCAATGCTTGAAAAAGAACTGCAGGTAGGTTGGTGTGTTGACAATTGTCTCTCTGCAGGGCATACTTCTGCTGAGGTAGGGCTGGGTGCAGGTCTCAGCTGGGGCCTTACAAATATGGGAGCTGACAACACTATTCATGCCACATACCTTGGAGAAGGTTGCATAGTAACGTCGGACTCCTCTGCCAGCTGCCACAATGACTGGTTCGTCATGTTCATACTCTTCATCATTCTCTTTGATAATTCTAAGGATTTCAGGAACTTTTTCTTTTCTCTTGATTTCCTAGCATTTCCCAGACTCTGCCCGGGTCCACTCCATGTCCCTATCATCATCATCATAAGTGGTGCTTGGAGAAGATGGTGGAGTAGTACCCTTCCTTTTCCTTGTTGGATATCTGGGAGCCAATTATTGTAAAAGTAGAGGCTCTTGCTCGGCAGAAAGCTCACCCACTTGTTCTGCTCCAACTTCAGAATGATCTACTATTAATGACTGTGGCTCCTGTCAACTTTGTTCCGTTTCCTAAAGCAATTGGGTACTACTTTGCTAAAGGGACAAATCTAAATCAGCAGTACTGTTCATCGGCATCACCCTAATTGCAGTGGCTGCCTCACTGTCAGACATGGTCTTGGGATTAGGTTGGGGTGGTGCTTTTGGTGCAGGAGTGCTCCCTCCCTCCTTTCCTCCCTGAAAGCCAGTTTGGTAGGCACATCTCTTTTAAAAAGGGTTGCAGTTGGCATGCCACTGGTGGAAAGCAGCTCTACTCACAGACCACTTTCTTGGGAGCAACTTTTTTGGGGCCATCTTAAAGCTCTCAGTTGGTAGTGGCACTAAGCTGCACAAGTGGAAGGGATTGGAGGACTGAAATCACTGTTCAGGCCTTCTCTCTGGCAGTACTGAGGGTGAAGTCTCTTCTTCTCTTGTGCACCTCAAAAGCAACCAAGCAAGAAAAACATGTAGTTAGTGAAACATAGAATTGTTACAGGTTAAAATAGTACGGACAAATGCAATATTAGTGTGGTTGGTTACCTGTGTAATAAATAAAATTTGTTCAAACATTACAAGATCACACCATATCACCAATATTCATTACAAATCAGGCATCACAACATACAGTTATGGCTCTTTGCTTTATCTCCATCTATTTTAAAGAGACATCTGTGGTAGTCAGAGAGATGCATGGGTAAATGGAATAATCCTTAAAAAACCTATGGTGGTAAGGTGGTCCAGGGGAAATGGAATAATCTTTTAAAAAATGAATGATGTTGCTGACGTGTCTCCAAAGCACCTCAGCCAGGGTGTCCAGGAGGAAATAGAATTATACCTAAAGAAACTGAAGCTGTAGCACAGCTGTGCACCAATGGTGGATGGATGGATGAATGGATGAAGACAAAAGGTATAAAAAGATAAAATAATTAAATGTAAAAAATATAAAAGTAGTATAAATTAAAAATAGTAAAAAATGTAAAAGAAAGAGTAAAAAAATAAAATAAAAACAAAGAAATTAAAAATATAAAAAATGAAAAAAATGGAAAAAAACTTTAAAATAAAATTAAAATAAACGATTTAATTAAAAGAAAGATCAATAACTTCTGATGTTTTATGACAAGAAGAAAGTAACTTATTGTGAGGCAAGAAGGAGCAAAATAAAACATACAGAAAAAATGTAATAAATTAAGCACCGTTCATTAAAATCATATTTTTAGTATACAAAATCTACAATGTTCCCAGAGCACATTATTCAACTGGTATTACATCCATCCATGCAAGCCTATGGCAAAGGCAGACTGGCTGTATACACAAAATGGCCACCAGCCACATGGGCAAACAACAGCAGCGAGCAAGGAGGCATGGAAAACAAAGAACACATGCAAGTCTATGGCAAAAACACACTGGCTGTATGCACAAAATGGATTAAAAAAATGGCCGCCAGCCACATGGTCAAACAATAGCAATGATCAAGGAGGCATGGGGAACAAAGAACACATTTAGACCTATGGCAAAAGCACACTGGCTGGATGCACAAAATGGCTGCCAGCCACATGGTCAAACAACAGTAGCAAGCAAGAAGGTACTGGGAACAAAGAACATATTGAGGCCTATGGACATGGCCCATGGCCACATGGCATGAAAAAGAGGGATAAATGGTGGCCGATGACAAACACACAAGCACAGGTCAGAAAAAGCAGGCATGGTGATAACACTGAAGAAAACACTAACATTAATTCATCAATTAAAAAAACAGAAAATTAACTGAGCTATGCAAATTTTTGTAGAAAAAAATGAAATGCAAACAGTAGCCAACATTTTTAATTTAATCTAATGCCATCACTGCTCTAAAGGAAGTTTTACAACCATACAAGACAGACACATTTATTTCATGCACTGCTGACTAGTACTGTCCTACTGGCAAGATAGTCTACTGTAAGTCTAGATCACATAGTAAAATAAATGAATATTGCAAATGTAACAAACTTGGAGAAAAGGTACTGAGTTGTGCAACAATTTTTCTTTACAAAACATAAAAAAACAATAAAATGCAAACAGAAACTAGCTGCCTGAGAATATGGTGACGCTCATTTTCAGGAATTAAAAACCTATCTTGTGCAAGCAAATGGAAAAAAATTAACTCTGATTAGCACCGGATTGAGGAATTCAGGAACTAGTCACTGCTCTGTACAGAGTGAAGTGCCCGAATTCCAAAATCTCGGGAGAGGAGCAGAGTTTTTCATTCAGTACTAAAGTTCTGTGAAGAAAAGGTGTATGGGCAGGGTAGGGATACCTGACCCCCTAAGCCCATGGGAGGGACCAGGAGGGACTTCCCTGGAGCCAAAAAAGAAAACAAATGATAAAAAAATGCTGCAATGATCCATGAGACTCTCACAGGATTGAAAAAAAAATTGGCAGCTTGGCTGCACTTAATTATAATATGCCTGTGATATCCTACATCTGAGGCTGTGTTTAGAAAGGGTATGGGGGCTGTATTGTACCCATCCTGAGCCATTAGAGGTTTGGGGAACCTATCCCTGGGGTTGGTCTTATTATTTATGAAGGGGGGCAGTGCAGCCTCCTTTTTGTGCCTCTAGTAGCCACAGGGAGCCCACCCCAAGGCTGACATTTATTTTGATGGAGGGGGGCCATGCCCCCCCTCCCTGAGCTGCAAGGGGTCCTGGGGTTCTGACCCATGGGTTACAATGATTTGCATGCAGAGGGTACAGTCCATCCCCCTTCCCAAGCCTAAGAAGGCCCTGGGGAGCCCACCCCTGGGGCCAGTTCCTTCAAGGGTGGGGGTCTGCATGGGCCCCCTCCCTGAGTCATTAATGGCCCTGGGGACACCTTCACCCAGGGCCAGCTCACAAGCTATGTCTTGGGGTTGCTGATCCCCCTGTAAATACCGGTTTCTCTGCCAGCACAGGCAAGGAAATCTGTTTTTACTCTCACTTGGTGGAAGTATTTTTATATATCCCACCAAGTAGGAGCAAACACCTAGCTGGGAGTGGATTTAAGTTTTGTTTCCCGGCCCTCAGTGATGAGGGCCGGGAAACAAATCTAAAAATTGTACACTCATTGAGAGCCTTGATAGAGCAGCATTATAAGCAAGTTATGATTAGGACATCACCTTTGTTTTGACAGATGGAATTAAAAATGTTATCGTAATCTTAAATATCAGCTTCCATTTCATATAGCTGTTAACATTGAACGACAATACTAATGATGTAGTATTGTTAATCAGTTTGAGTATTTAGTATAAATTAATTGTACTCTAAGGTATTTTTACTTATTAGTATAAATATAGTGAGCTCATAATCATTGTATTTGGTGCGCTTTTTATGATTTGTATGTCTACTATGCGAGCCATGGATTGTGATTCTAACAGTAAGTTGTGAATTTCAGAGGGTTGATCGCAAGGTCTGCCCTTTGTGGAGCCCGGTGGCCAGCCTGAGATGAGCAGACATCTACTGCTGCAGCCAAAGTCCACCTTCTTCCATCCACAGCAGGACTAGAGGGCCTGCACTCTGTTAGCCTAGAGGAACCAAACCCCGCTGTGCATGGCCTATGTTGTGTGCTGAACAGGTGGCAATATCATCACTTTAATTATGGTTAGTCTTGAGTAGCTATTGAATGTGCACATATTCTTTTCTTAAAAACTTTGGTGCCATTTGACAATGCTACACAAACTTATGCAATAAAAAAGTTCATTCAATTTGGGTTTTGTATGGCAATTTCACTCTGACCTGTGAAATGGGGACCTAAAACAAAAGGCAACAAATTCTATTTTAAATCCAATATGATTGGACGAGGGAGCTTATTTTCCTGTCATCTATTTCAGGTCAATGAATCTAATGCTAAGTCAGCAGACTGTCTGCAACTTAAGAAGAATGTTTCAACATGCCATTACAGAACAGGAGGACATGGTCCCAGAATCCCCCCAAAAATTAAAAAGAACAATTAGACAGCATTGATAGCTATTGCATATTGCATCAGTAAAGAAAAAAACAAAAGTTATACACTTTATAAATTACTGTATGCCAACAAAGAAGCAACAAAACCTATACAAATACAAAATACCTATTAGAGAGCCTCCCCAAAGGAATTTAAAAACTTAAAAAACTAAACCCTCCACAGCCTCCTGGGGTGCATTGCTTCGGGAGGCTGACAGAGAGCAATCAGGGTTGACTGCTCACAGTGGGTTAATTACCAGGCCTTGACATGGACCAGATGCTGCATTCAATCTCAACTGCATATGGACTATGGCCATACTCAATGGGGATTGGATGCTTGAGGCAAGTTGTGAAAGGGCATGGCTAAAGTCAGAGGTAGCACCAGAGGGAGAGGAGAGACTTCCCTTCAGCAGATTGAGCAGTGTCATCCCTGGTTCTGGCCTCAAATTTGCAGTCAGTTAGTATCAAGGATATATTAACCTGGAAATCTGGATCTAACTGGAGTGATATTAATATTCTCACCTCCCTGAACAAACTGAAGACTCTAAAATGTATTTGTATTACAGTTAGTTTTGGACAGGCGGAAACGATAATTGAGAAAAAGAGACATTTGATATCTTCACCTCACCTTTTCATTCTGCTGGTCTCGTGACGTTGAAGAGGCATGGATGCATGCAAGCTGCAAGTGTCATTATCCTATACCTTATTCATTTGCCCCTACTTATCTGGCCTAAGAATCAATTTACTAACAGCTTGTTTTTTTTAACACTTGGGGTATTGGCAATTAAGGAGGTGATCATGGCATGCTTTATGGACCAAAACATGCAGCTGATTTGCAGAGTAGTTGACTTTATTTGTGAGGCTCTTGGAGATTTGGAAAAGGCAATAGTAAGAACTCATAACGGAGACTGTAGATAAGGAAACTCAGTGGAGTACTACCCCAAATATATAATTATTCTTAGCCATGCATGTGTAACTTGATTTGCTAAAAGATTTTTTTATGTATTTTTTAACGCTTGAAACCATAGTAGTAGATTTTCAGTGACCTTGAATGATATTTTTATAGGTGATGCTGTTTCTGCTATGAACTGAATCCATCCATCATTCTTAAAGGTATCTTTTCGACAGACATACGTTTTAATGTAAGAGCATGCTTTATGTAGATTTATTTATACTTCATTGATTTTTTGAAGAAATAGGTAGCCGGTTGTTGGACTTGGCCTTCTATGACCCTCCCCCAAACATTTTGCCTTCCTCCCCCTATTCTTCACTGCATTATTTTTTTCTGGTCTTAGGACTCTGTGCACTTTAGCACTGCTACACAGTGCTAAAGTGCTTGTGCTCGCCCTTCTTAATGTGGTATCAGTGGCTTATACCCAATTGGTATATTAAAGTTACTTACGTCCCGAGTAAAGTGGCACTGCCCAGGGCCTAAAACTTAAATGCTACTAGTGGGACATCAGCACTGATTGTCCCATCCACTCAAGCAGCCCTTTAAACATGTCTCTGGCCTGCCATTGCCGCCATGAGTGTGTGCAATTTCAAAATGCAATTTTGACCTGGCAAAATAAAGCTTTTGCCAGGCAAACATCTTCGTTGACAGAGGGCAGGGTGCAATGCATTTTAAAAGTTAGACATGTACTTTTAGGGGAGGGTGATATATTTGGCTCTGCCAGCGGCATTGGCAGAATTTTGGTGACTCCACCTTATGCTTGTAATGCAGAGTTCAGGCTAAATTCCATCAACTGCCAGATGGGAGAGTATTTTCTTGTGTGCAGACCCAAAACAGTAAGTTGACGGGTGAGATTTGGCATCCCCTAGCACGGTTTCTGGTCGCTAGTTGTGTACCCAGTGAGATTTCTCCAACGTGGGTGGGTGCAGGCAGTCATGACCATTCACAGTCAGAAAGCTGCCCCTCCAGTAGAAAATCTACTTGAGTGGCAGCAAAATCATCTTGAGAAGCTGGGCCCTTCAGTGCTGTTCTCACTGACTTTTCCGCATGGATCAAGCTCCCAGTGCTAAATCACAATGCAAGCAGGGCGGTGTGCCTATTTCCTCCCTTTATTGGAATTCCTTAGAATCTCACTTAGGGCCTAATTTATACCTTTTTAGCACTGCATTTGCATCATTATTTTGATGCAAAAGAGGTGCAAACTTACAAAATTCAATTATATTTCAAGTATAATCAGGCCCTCAGTTTTTTTGTAAGTCCACGGAATACCATGGACAAGAGCAGGGCTAAAGTATAAGCTATTTACAGCTCAATAAAACAAGAGCACAAAAGTGGAAGTGCCAATACACTAGTTTTTTCTTCTTGAGGCACTGCCAGGGGTATTCTGTATTAGTAATTTTTAAGTCCTCCCTGATGGCCAATTCATATTAGCTAGGGCTCTCCACATGCTTTGGTATGCCGATGAGTTTTGAACGCACACTGCTATAGGGTCCTCCTCAGGACACAGAATACCTGGATGTCAATGAAATCCTGGTAACCATGTGGTCTTCGATTGAAAACAGACTTTCTCTTGCTGAAATTACTCAGCTTTGCTATACTGTCAAACAACCATTCAAAAAAGAAACTCTGTGCTGCAACCTAGAAACCAGCGCCACTGACTTTTCAATATCACGGCTCGCAGGGTTCGTTACTCGGTGTCAATTTCTCTTCGTCACTGCCAAGAAATCAACGTTGAGTAGGAATGAACCTTGAGAAAGTTGGCATTTTCTTGCCTTAGCCACTTAGGGCCTGAATATGACCTTGGCAGATGAGATACTCCATCACAAATGTGTCGATATCCCGCCTGCCATGTTACAAGTTCCATTATATCCTATGGAACATATAACATGTCGGACAGGATAACCGTCATGTTTATATTGGAGTATACCATTCTCTAAGGTCGTAATCAGGCTCTTAGTGCCTGTAGCCTGTCTCTGGTTACATGACTGTCTGTAGCTGACTGTGTATTCCTCCTAGACAGCCATACACAAAAGGGAATTAGGTATGCTGGAATGGGCCATCACTGGCAGGATGGGAGTGAGGTGCTGGGCACAGCACCACTTACAACTGAAAGGGCTGTGTCCTGCCTCCAGATAAAGGGCTGTGTCGTTATTCTGCAGCCAGGGCAGGAGTAGCAGAAAGCATGAGGACTACAAAAGAAAACCTCAAGAATCTGCGTTTCTCACTTAAAGGGTACAACTCAGTATAAATACAGGGCCTTAGACACAACCAATTCACTACATTTCTGGATCTGTGGATACTCTGCCAAGCAGAAGGACTGCTGTGCTGCTATAAGGACTGCCCATCTGCTATACTGCTGTCCTAAAGGAACTGCTGCCCTGCTGTGCTAACCTGATGCCTGCTCTTGCCTGGGGAAGAAGAACTGTACCTTCAACTTCATCTTGACCCTAGGATCCCAGCGTGACTCCAAGAGCTAGTTGGCTGGCTTCTTGATCTGAGTGTCAGGAACATAAAAGGCTCCCTAACTAGCTGTTGGATCCATCTGCAGCAAGTTTCTGACCCCCAACTGGGGCCTCTCAGGTCTTGTACCCTTGGAATGGCTCACATACACTTAAATCAAGCCTTAGGGCTCTTCATGACCGGGAAAGAGCAGGTTCGCACTGAGATCATGCCTTTGGCACTGAAATTCAGTGCAAGCCTCCACCAGCTTGTCTCTTTGCACAGCAGCACTGACAGCCGGTGGGGGACAGACAACGCAAAGCTCCTGCCCACCCGTCTGCGACACCCAGCCTTCTAGCCACACCACACCGACAACTGCCTGCAACTTTCTCCTTGCGACCCTATCCAATGTGAAGTGGCCTGTTGGCACAAAACTCGAGGAGGTAAATCTTCAGCTGGATTAATGTGAGACTGTTGCCAAACTGAGCTCATTGTGGTTGGTCTAAACTTTTGACTTTGACCATGTCCAGCGTGACGAGGTATCCCAAGTTGGCGCTTTGTGCTTTTTAGCACAAGATTCACTTAATTCTTTATGTCATCATAGTTGTGTTTTATTTAATACATTTTCCTCTATTTTCCTAACTTGGTGTGGGATCATTTTGCGTGGTGCTTTCACTGTTTTACTGTTTTGAGGTTTTTCACAAACATAAGCATGACTGTCGAGCACAGATTCATTGAGGATTTGCTTATGCCTTACCCTAACAAGGACTGTGGTTGTTGCTTGATCATGGATCACACCCCAGTCAACCAGTAAGCTAATTTCATACATTGGTCATCGATGGTGAGGATGGGTAATGTTTGTGCAGTGCCATACAGTGATTTGGTGGACACTATCATCCCATATTTGACACTATCACAGGTTTTATAAATTATTTTTCTTTCATTTGGTCATTTTTCAAAATTTGATTTCTGCCTCACCTTCATACACTCTTTTGTTGTTGCACCTGTGATATCTTGCCAGAATCGAACTGGATCTCACCTGCCTGTCACTTCACAGTATAAGGAGAGGTGGCTGACTGTGGGGAAGGGGTCAACTAAGTTGGACTTCAGACAGCCCTGTAAGCTCAATAAATGCCTGTGTTTACATAAGCAAGAGAAAACCTGCCATGCGGCATTGTGAGCAGTGCTGACCATGGCGTTTGCATCTTTCTGCAATCTATTAGGGGAAGGAAAACCTTCTCTGCAGCAGAATTTTGGACATCTGACTTGTGCTGATGCATTGATTACTTTCATTGGCCATTGGGTACTTACCACATGCATCCTCAAATTGAACAGCTATTACTGTGTAGGTGCAGCTTTTTGCAGCTGTTGTACATTGACTCCAAACCACAACCTAAAGCGTTCTGAAGCAGGCATGATGGCAGGGACCACATCACTCACATCCACCACAAGTGTAACTCCCCTCTGATCCAAGGAAACATGCCTATCACCACACATTTGCAGCAGTACCCAAGAAATTCCTGACTGGTAGTGACTCATCCTCAGCCGGTGGCAATATGAAATCAGCAAAAAGAACCCAAAAAGATGGGTGAATCCGTGCCCCTACACCTAGTCTGCTATGCCACCTAATCCCATCCTATCAAGAGTCAAACAGCCTGCCTTGTAACCAGATTTTTCTAAGGTAAGAAACTCTGCTGACTCTTTCCTTGGTCACAACAGTCAGTGCCTCAAGGCACTTGATAACAACACAATTGGAAGCATGCCACACCCCAAACGAGATGCTAGTCGTCTTGCTTGTGCCTAAGGGGCAAGCAAGCCTCCCGCACATGTTCCATTTAATCAATCCCTAAAAACACAAATACCGAGGTTTAAGACTGATATAATACAGAGCAGCAAGCCCTATGCTACTGAGCTTCCCAAATGTTCCATCCTTTCTCCATCACCTCTTCTTGAATGAATGGTGATGTTGCGGTTCTCACCCCTATAAACAAAAGCCACCACTGCCTCCTCCTGTTTGCAACTCATTATCGCTGGCATGCAACTGTCAGTTTGCTGAGCACATCGTTAGGGATTGTTCTCAAGGGCTTCTGTAATGGACACGTAACTGCAATTATTTTGGAGAGATCTGTGAGACAACTGCAGCAATTGGGATCAATAGACCGCTGTTCACACCAGGACAGTGCGAGCAGATTGCTGTGCAGCAAGCAAACCATGGTGAAGAGGGGATAGCAGGGGTGGCCACCTCTATCAATTTGCTTCATTGGGAGTTGAGTGCGGACGCTGATATGAGGAAGAGCAACGCTGATGCCAATATCCCAAATACTACTAGTATGGGAAAAAGGTAAAATATCTTCTCTTTATGGTGCCACTGAACAGTACCATTAAGTCCACATTTAAAATATTGTATTGAATACATAAATAAAAAGGTGGTTGGCCTTTAATTAAATATACATTCCTAGTAATAGCATCTCCTCAGATATCTATTTGCAGACGCAAATACTGTGCAGATACTGTGAACTCATATGTGGAAAATGTTCATATATTTACTCTAAAGAGGAGGCAATTTATTTCTCACTATTCCAAGGAGAGGATCTCAGAAGACGTGTTTTACTCCTGTGTGGCTTGTTTACTATAAGCCATAAAAATATTGCTTCCATCACTCTGTTTGTTCTAAAAAAGGAGTACGCATAAGAATGCATTTTTATGGCAAAGAACGAGAAAGGAGGAGCGTTGGAAAAGTGTGGCTGGCTCATGTGTCCCTTACTCACTTGAAATTAATAGCAATGATATTACAATCACCACAAATCTTTTTCTTTTCACTTCTTTTCACTGTTTTTTACTGCATTTCTAATGTGAAGGCCTGTACGTTTTTTATGAAGAGAACGTTCATTCCAAATTCAATTGTGGGCAGAATACTTTATCAAAAAGCACAATTCTCTTCTGCTAGTAATGAGCACGGAATCAGCATTGATTCTCGAATGGTTAATGAAGGCTGTATTTATGGAGTGCGTGATTTGGCATTCGCAATAGGAGCAAAAAGCTTAAAGTTATACTTTAGACTTTAATTGTGTTGTAAAATGGCTTTAAGGCCGCAGGAAGTCATTACTGTTGTTTAATCTCTAGAAAATATCCATGTTTTTCCTGTGTCACAGAACAGAAGGTTATTCAACAAAATTGAATAAAACACAATAATTTTATTTTGTGAGCCAATATCCTTTCTGTTTTAAAGAAATATCAATTTGGCAGTGTAAGCTATACCAGTCTGACATTTTAATATGGCCTGGCTTGGCGTTACCTAAGCAACAAACCAGAGTTACTTCATTTTTAAAGATCTGTAATGAATGTCTACTCTGTAGGAATTTTCATTTCTACATATTTTTCTTTCTGTTTTCATACCACCCTTTGCAGAAATGCATTCCACGGGGCCCGTTCTTTCTTTTTCACGAACAGAAGTAGATGAGTTGAAATGCTAATGTTAGTGCAGGAATTAGCTGGTATTGGTTACAAAGCATCGCGCCCAACACATCATGCATGTGAAAATTAAGTATAAAACATACCTCAGATTATTTTTCTTGGAACGTTAAACAGTAAGGATTGTCCCACCATACAAGAAAAATGGAAGTCCACCAATGTATTTCTATCATATTTAATCAAAATAATAAAATAATAAAATGGAATAAAAAGATTCAAGTTTGAGCATAATTTTATATGGAGACAAATAGATTATAAAATGTATGTCACGTTCTCCCACCAACTTTGGGCACGGATAAGTGAGACACAGCAGCATATGATAGAAAAGTGAGTTAAATAATTCAAGAATATTTCAAGCTTATAATCAGATGAGTTGCTGATGGATTTTACTTTCTCCTGTTGATTCTTGCAAAGCAATAATAAAGCAACATCCAATTGTAATTCTGAATTGTGCAAACGGACTCTCTTTTTTGTATTATTTCTAAAGGATGAAAGGTATTATTAATGGGAGCCATCCTATTTTCAAGATGTTTTGCCCAGACATTACGGGCATTTGGAAAGTAATTGATGCCAAGTTTATGGTACCTTAACCTACGTCTGGCTGATATTTAAAGATCATCTCACCGCATAGCTAGACAAAGCCCAAATCTGATGCTATAGAAGCTTGTTCCAGCTTCCTGACACCACCCCTTGGTCCCAAATAAGTCAGCAATCCGGACTATTCAAACAATCAACAATACTGAAAGCTTGGTTTCTGGGCTAATTTGCGAATCTGAAGGTGGTCCCCTAAAGATCCCCCATAGAACTAATAGGGTTTAGCATCCAGGACAACAAGGGCCGTATTTATACCTTTTGGCGCACAACTGCGCCAACGCAGTTGTGCATCAAAAAATGTAACGCCGGCTAACGCCATTCTAAGCACCATGCGGGCGCCTTATTTATGGAATGACGTTAGCCGGCGAAGCTGCCTGGTGTGCGTCAAAAAAAATGACTTACACCAGGCAGGGCCGGTGTAGGGGAAAATGGAGCTTGGGCGTCAAAAAATGGGGCAAGTCAGGCTGAGGCAAAATTTTCGCCTCAACCCGATTTGCGCCATTTTTTTTTACTCCCAACCCCCATTTAAATGACTCCTGTCTTAGCAAAGACAGGAGTCATGCCCCCTTGCCCAATGGCCATGCCCAGGGGACTTAGGTCCCCTGGGCATGGTCATTGGGCATAGTGGCATGTAGGGGGGCACAAATCAGGCCCCCCTATGCCACAAAAAAATAAAAAATAAAATACTTACCTGAACTTACCTTAAGTTCCCTGGGATGGGTCCCTCCATCCTTGGGCGTCCTCCTGGGGTGGGCAAGGGTGGCAGGGGGTGTCCCTGGGGGCATGGGAGGGCACCTCTGGGCTCCTTCCGAGCCCACAGGTCCCTTAACGCCTGCCCTGACCAGGCGTAAAAAAATGACGCTAAAGCGGCTGGATGTCATTTTTTTTGACCCGCCCACTCCCGGGCGTCATTTTTGCCCGGGAGTGTAAATACGGCGCACATGCCTCAGAGTCATTTTTTAGACGGAAACGCCTTCCTTGCATATCATTAACGCAAGGAAGGTGTCCACGCTAAAAAATGACGCAAACTCCAAGATCTTTGGCGCTAGACGGGTCTAACGCCAAAGTATAAATATGGAGTTAGTTTTGCGTCAGATTTGCGTAAAAAAAAACGGCGCAAATCCGGCGCAAACAGATTATAAATATGCCCCCAAGTTTCAAAGGGAGCCCTACGCCAGGGACTCAATTGGACTTCTGGAGGTACAGAGTATCCTCGAACAAAGCCTGCCTCTAAAACTAATTTCCAAAATCGTCATTAAAAATGTAAAAATAAATTCAGGTGAAGAAGACAGGCACGAGCTAGCACAAAAGGCCCGTGCAGAACTGTGTGTAACTTTTCATCATGACCAGGGAACCTACCCAGCTACACGAAACCTGTTTTTTAAAAAGAAACTGAGTTGTGGGCTAGTACACCTAAAAACCTCCAAATATGAGCACTTAAAGGGCTCTTCTTCTTTTAACTGCCCCCTGGAGCAGTGCATGCATTACCCCCACATTATGCCTGCGCCCAGCATAATGTATGCAATGGGGCCCCCTCATAGGGGGCTGAAAAATATTTATTTCCATCATTTGTTTTGGTATTTGTAACGCCTGCTCAGAGCAGGAGTTAAAAGGGGGCACACTATTATTTTCAATGGTCCCTTATGAACTGTTCAGAGTTGGTGCCAACATTTTGGCCCTACCCCTGAACAGTACATCAATAGCATCAGCAATTCGAATGCTGTGGCCCCCTACCCTGCTCCATGGTGCACCATATTTTAAAAACGGCACACACATGTTGGTGGAGGGGGGTGCAAAGGCACCACACAAAAAGTGGCGCTTCACTGGGTGCAGCGCCTCTTTTGTTAAATCTGGCCCCACGTTTTTAGTATCAAAGGCTTATAAAAAATTACTCCCATCGCTAACCTAACCTCTCTTTCTAGGCAGTGACACCAGTAAATCCTGGAAGTATTTTACAGAATATTGCACTTTACTCTCTTGGCTTGAATGTTGTCCTGTGATTGAGCTGCTAGAACACTGCTTTACTTTTCTGAAAGTTAATTCTATATATTGTGATTTTACTACTGATTAGGAAAGCTGTAAGGAATAAGCATTTTGATGACATTGAATTGTCAACTGTACAGTTCTTTTTTCTCTTTAATCAGTTATATAGTTCTTTCATTGTTCATTAAATTGTTTTAGATTTAAATATCTAGAAACATTAATAAATTGACTTACTTTCTAACTTACTTACATAATTTCAGGTGGCGCCCAGTGATCCCTTTTTCTGTGTCACCAGGCTCGTATATTAACAAAAAAATCATAAAAATATACACACACAGGTAGACATACACGTGCACACACACACACACACACACAGAAACACACACTGATGCTCAGATTGTAACTTGGTAAATATCCTCATTATTGAGTGTATGGAACAGCTCTGACTTACACGTGTCAAAGCCTCAAGGGGGTCTATATGCTCCCTTCCCTAAATTATATAATAAATAGTACAAGACTCCCTGTCCACTGCATATATAGTTGTGTTGCTGTTGGAGGAACTTAAGCAAATACAGCCCCTTCCCAGACCGGTTTTGGCCCGGGGACCCCATCCTCCAGGGCCCAGGCTTTTAGTGGAAGAGGAGGGGGCTATGCAGCCCCCTTCTCAAACTGATTTTGGCCCTTGGTCCCAATCTCCAGGGTGCAGCCAATTAGTGGAAGGGAAGGGGGGCCACAAAGATCTCCTCCTTGGGCCAATTTTTACCCAGGGATTCTCATCACCGATGGATAAGCCACATGTTGCACCCAGGGTACCCAATGTGCATGGTTGGGAACTGCAGGGGTAGCCTAAATGCCCCTGCAGTCCATGCCTGTTCCCCGCCTCCAGCTGGAGTTGGCATTGCTCCCGCACACAGGGAATAGTAAAAAATGCTGCTCCCTTTGTGGGGGAGCATGTTTTTCATCTCTTTTAGTGCCCACGTGACAGCAGGCAGGAAAACAGATGACAAGTCTGCTCCCAGCGGATGGGAGCTGTTTTCCTGCACCTACTCACTGGGAGCAGACTTACTGTTTGCTCCCACTTGGCAGAAGCAATTAATGGCTCCTGGCGTTGGGCCATGCAGCCCTCTCTTTTGTTTCTGCAGGGCCTGCCCCAGAGAGGTGGTGGTCCCAAGGTTGAAAACTATCTGGGAAGGGGAGCCATGTGGCCACTCTCCCCCTTGAAAACTCAGCCTATCCCTGGGAAGGTGGTAGTCCCTGGGGCTCAAAATTGCCCGAAAGGGGGGATGCACAGCCCCCTCCTCATTTTACTAGCCTGACCCATGGGAGGTGGTGGACCACGGGGCCATATTGGGCCCAGAATGAGGGGTCTAGGTGGCCCCCTTCCCCTCAGTAAGACTGCCTAGCCCCTGTGAGGTGGACATCCCTAGGACCATAAATGGCCTTGGGAGGGGGCTCTCATGGCCCCGTCTCTACATGAATAAAAATTGCCCTGCCCCAAAGAGATGGTGGTCCCAGAGCCGAAATAGGCCAAGGGGAGTTTAGGGATAGCTTAACAGTGAAAGGGTTATGTATGTCTGCCAAAGTCAGAATGGTGTTCATTAAAAATAAAAACTACATTGTGGCGAGAATAAGAACAAACCTGAATAGGGATTAAACAACATCCGCAGCTTATTTTATCAGTGCTGCTAAACGCAGCAAAACACTGTCAAAGTAGAAAAATAGGGCAGAGGTGTGGTCACAAGAAATAAAACGAGGCTTAAATAGATATGTGGTTTCCCTGAAAAACTGAGTAACTTTTGAAATAATGGAAAGGACTTGTTCGGACAATTAAAGGGGGAATCACTAACAAAATAAGTAATTATATACTGAGATGGACTGAAGCAGAGAACCTTTTGTCAAGCCAGGACACAACAAGCATCTGAAAAGATAAAAAAAATTTAGAAGTCTTTTGAATCACTTAAAATAAATGAAGACATACATAATTCACTAAATGAAATTGAGAGAAGAATAGAAACACATGAAAAGGAGGTACTGGCAAAAAATGAGAAAAAATGTAATTGTGATATATCTGATTGTGTAGCAGGTCGAATCTATACATTTACAAGAAGTTTGATTCATTATATAACAGACAAACAATGGAGAAAGTAAAATAAAAAGGATTATGTCCCATCAACTGCTGACAGCTCTGGTGTGAGTTCGGGGGACAAAGCACCAGCCCCGGGATATCCAAGACTAGACTTCCCAGGAGAAATGAGACTTTATCAGATGCAGACATGGAGGATAGGCAAAGGAGAAGTCAACAAAATGGGAGTAAAATGAAGTGAACCAGAAAATCAAAAGGAAAGGAGAAAGCTCAAAAGAGAAAGCAACAAGAAGATCTGAATGCAATGAAAGATAATATGGTTATGACTCTTTCCCCAAAACGATTGGAGAAAAAAAAACATATGACTCTATTAAATAAAGGCTTGACCTTCTCTCTATCAACATCAATGGATTTAGCATCAGCAAGAATTGATTTGTATAAATTCTCAAGAAAGGTGAAGCTTAAAAAGTTCCTTGCTATAAAAAAGAAGAGGAGAAAATGCTGAAACAGCAACAGGTCTTATCTATGACAACTGTAGATCTAGCTTATCATAGGATATTAATGGAATTGGCAACAGAACCAGAGGGACTGGAAGAATCCCCAGTGACTGGTGAATTAACAGATTTAGAGTATTGTGCATGTATGGGGATTACCACAGGTGCAAATATCAGCAGTAAGTATAAGATGAGCTCGAAATTTTGGCCCCAGTTACCTCTAGGAAACAAAGTGGATGTATTTCAAGAGGTCTTGAATGAGCATATCTATAAAATATCACAAACGCCATATAGAAGTAAGGAAAGAAGTCATCAATATTCCAATATGACAAAAGTGGATTTGGAAGCATTGAAGGATGTACAAGATGACAGCTTGATTATTAAAGCCACTGGGGGTAATATTGTCATAATGGATCAGAATAAATACATTAAAGAGGCGAAAAGACAGATGAAGGACAAGGAGAATTATGAAAAATTAGACCATGACCCAACTGATGAGCACATAGGAATTGATCATCAACAATGTAATGTTTGGCATGAGAGGGGTCTTCTACATGATGATGAAGATAAATACCTGAGGAATGATGAGCCATGGAGACCAACAATTTATTTCTTGCCCAGGACATAAAGATTATTAAATCCACGTGAAGACCCATAGTGAGTTCGATTGGCTCACTGTTGGAGCAAACTTCAATGTTCAGTGATATATATTTTGTTTCCATATGTACCCAATTTACCCTCATATATTACGGACTCCAGGGACTCTTTAAATAAATCAATGGAATCCCATGACAGCAAGGTTATTTGATGATGACCATTGATGTGATTGCTTTACATACGTCCATTGAACAAAAAGATGGGATGAAAGCCTGCATGTATTTTTTAAGGTCCAGAACTGTTAGCTTGAACACACAGAAATGCTCATAGAGGCGCTTGAATTTTGGCTTACACATACAATTTCTTTTTTGACAATTATTTTTATCTTCAAAATAAATTATTGCCACGTTTTTCGCCCCACATTTGCAAACTTAAGGATGGGATGGTGGGAGGCAGAGACACTCTGGAGGGAAGAGAATACTGCTAGCCTGGAGCATGTGATTTTATGGGTTCTTTTCATTGATGATTTATTTTTAATTTGGAATGGGAGTAAAGAAGAGCTCACTGCATTCATCAGATTATTGAATGATAACCGCCTAAGATTGAAATCTACCCATGAAATTCACATCTACAGAAATAACTTTGCTCAGATGATCATGAATTTGCCAAAGAAGCAGAGGACATGTTTCAACACTTTATGAGGAGAGGATATCCTATATCAGTGCTGGAAGATGTGTAAAAAGCGCTGGGGAGTGAAAAAGAACAGAGTTGTTAGTCCCCAAAATTAAGCACACCAAAAAGAAATAAGAGAAGACAGAAATCAGGTATATTATGGACTTTAATATTTCCAGTTATAAAATCAAGAGACTAATCAAGCAGAACTGGAGACTTACAAAGATGGATGTGGACTTAAATAAAATCTTGCCAGAACACCACTCAAAAATATATGAAAAGTCAATGGTGATCTTCTAATGAGTAGTTTCATTAGGAACCAGGATAAGAAAGGCCAAAAAATTGGCTGATAGAAAATCAGAAAGGTTTTTGAAGTCGCTATAAGTATAAAGCTTGTGGCCAGAGGTAAAACGGAACATCTTTCATGTTGCACAATTGAAAAAGTGAGCAGATCAGAGAAAGCATGACGTGAGATTACATTTGTGGCTCATATCTTGGAGTACATGTGTGGAAAATAATAGATAGTGAGTACATTAATAAATTAAAACAACTTATTTCACAGTATCTGAGAGCGATCACCAATAGGAATTTTGCCTATGCCATGGTCAGACATATTTGGGAATGTCATGAGGAAAATATGTCTGAGCTGCCTTAGTATGGAAAACAGAAAATTTGGAAATCACCCAGAGAAGGTAATCAGGAGTTAGCATTAAGGAAAGCGGAGTCAAATGGATCACCAGGATAGGCACAGTGGTGGCTTGGGTTCTGAATGCAGATGCTGATCTCCATGTGCATTTAATCTGAAGATATGTGAGTTTTGTTGTGGATTGTTGAAGTGGTATTGTCATATAATGAATGTTGGGATCAGGGTTGTGCACTAGCTGAGTGCAGATCGTTTAGGTGGATGAATGTATAGAGCCCAAGTACTGAATTTTTTAGATGTAGTTGCACTTACCTGCACATTGCACTTTATTACAGCTTGCACTTAATGGCGTATTGTATGTTAGTGTAGCATGCAACACAAGTTGATCAAGACTTGAATAGAATATGGACTTCAATAGTAGCTATTCCATCTCAGGGAAGTATAATAGACTATAACACTGGGGACTCGTCAATGAACAGGGGGCTTTCAGTATAATATGATGAACTAAGATTTGGTGTCTTACATGTGCTAGTGATTTTCTTATGACATTTTCTTGTGAAATTGTTCAAGTGGTACTGTGGTATAATGTATTCCTAGACCAGGTGCGTTCAAAAGCTTAGGCTAGACTAATCAAGTAGATAAAAGCACACAGTCCTGGGCTTAAGCATGTCTTGCACTAATGTACTTGTTGACTGTAATTGCACTTATTTGCACATTGCATATGATTATGATTTGCACATAAGGCATATTACACTTTAGTCAGTTCTTCTTAATGTGTTGTACAGGGCAGATCAATAGAACATAATCCCTGGAGGTCCCCAATAAATAGGGGGTGTTCCAGTATAATATGATAGAAGAAGATTTGTTGTTCTTTATCTTGCAAGTAACTTTTTTGTGATTGCCCAAGTGGTACTGTTGTATAATGAATTTATGTATTAAATGTGTGAAGAAGCTCAGGGCAGATTAATCAAGTGGATAATGTATGAATGCGTGGGCTGAAGTATATCTTACACTATTGCACTTTGTGGTTCTGGTTGCACTTATCTGCATTGTGTACATTATTGCGATTTGCACATGATTGCATACTACACCTTAATGTTCCAGATAGCGCTTTTCTATGATTTTCATTTTGTCGTATATAGTATTTTGAGAGTTTTCAATAAGGGATTCTTTTTTACTTCTTTTGCCTCCTTCTTCCTTTCCCTCCTCTCCCCTTTTTTTTCCCCCTTATTAAGAAGAATGGGATATGATATACGGTACATAGCTGGCATTAAAAATAAATTTCAAGGATTTTGAGTGTGTTTCCTCAGAAAAGGATACTCCTCTGATTAGCCTCAAAATGGACCAAATGTATACATGCTCACTAATAATGAACGCAGTTTTGGTTGGTTCAATGGGAATGAGATAAGCATGTACTTTATAGATAAAAGGTACCAGGCCCCTCAGTAATACTTTATTGACATGCTTATATGCCCAAGTAGTGCAAACGTCTTGTACAGTCAGTTGTTGTGTTTTGAAAGGTGTTAAAAAATGTTGACGGCTGTTTAATGGAAATAGAGAAAGAATGTAGCGCTCACTAATTGTGACTAAACATGATGGGCTAACCCTAAGGGAAATCAATATGACAAGTAGTAGGTATTGGACCCTGATGTATTCATTATCAATGCCTCATTGAGATATGAAAACTTACAGCTTCACAATTGGCACATGCACTTTGTGAACTATGACTAACAAAGCGGGCTTACACAATTTAAATAAAGTGAAGAGGAGTAGATATGATGAGTTACACGACTGCATATTCACTTTTGAACTTAATAATAGGGAAATTAGCATTTTAAATAAATCAGCAAATTCATGAAAATTATATAGTAGGAAGATAAGGGAATTACATGTTAAAGAATGAGAGGAAGGTTGTAGGAGAGGGAAAATGACTATAAAATAATACCTCATGTAACATCCAATTGTTTATATTCTGTGCAATTCTTTCTAATATGGAGGGTTTGGTAAGCAAATGTATTGCATGGTGCTACCTGTTGTTTCTTGCATGTCACTTACTGGTGTTAGGAGTAGGGGATTGTTCTCCTTTTAAAACGCTCTGTATTGACAGCAACTTTATGGCCAGTTGAAGGCTCCGGCCAACACCTCATGTTGTTCCTGCACTGGAGATTGCTATGAAATAAAATATAATTGGTTTGGAGTCTGGTTGTGCTGCCTGTTCCTTTTAAACCAGACCTGGGCTCTTGAAGTTTAAACAGTGAGGATTGGAGAAGTCATTGGAAATATATATTTACATATATATATTTGTTTACATCCATTTACATCCGTCCCACCTACGCCATTCACAGCATTGTGGACACCATCTTCAGTTTGCCAAAATAGTTTACTTATTTTTATATTTATATTTATATATTTATATTTTCTTGTCCGAGCTTTTCATAAAGTGCAGGCAGTGCAAAGGGAAAGGGGAGTAGGGGTAGACGCGTTTTGGCTTCATACTGGAATGGACCATAGAGTCCTACATTCCTGATAGTCTCATTTGAAAGGTGTACACATGGTGTAGTCCCTCCACTATATCCATTGATAGACTAGAACGTATACTTTGCTTCCCACTTTATCATGATTCCAGCGCCATGTTTGTTGTAATTTCTGTAAACAACAATCAAAGCAAATATATTGCTTTTAAACATGTCATTTCAAATTCTTACAACCTTTTATACTAATTTTTTTGTTTCAAGTATCTCCTGACAAAAATTACATCATAAAAATGGGCATCCAACATTAATCATAAAACTTTCTTTCTAGGATGTCTTTTTATGACCAGACTCATGACAACCAAAGATCATGTCTATTATCATTGTCCTTTTTAAAATGCGAAAAAGTGCATGGTGCATTCTACATATTCACAATTAAAGAATGAGATAAATATTCAAAAATCATCCATATGTGTGTTCGTAAAGTGCAACTATTTCCATTACTTTAAAAATATGTTGAAAGTGCAAATATTCTCTGATTTCAATAAATCATAATTTCCAGAATATCTTCATGATTAAATATATAAGTGCACCATAACAGTCACAGAAATGATTTAATAATTAAAACATTCTGAAATTCATTATGTGCAAAGCTCGCAAATGCAGTTTAAAGATTTCTCAAATTATCTGATTCAATAGAATCATTGATCATTTTTAAAATAAAAATTCTCGTTCTTAGGGTGTATTTACAATTCAATACATAATTGATTATTTTTCCAAAGAAATTTCAATATGGGCCAGTTTCATCAAGAAAGGTGCAAAATCAGTAATCTTTACCAAAAATTGCATTACTGTAGGGCATGAAAAAGAGAAAGATGGTTTTCTTTGTCCATTTCAAAATCCCTTACTATTGTGCTACCCGTTTCTGTATAAATACTGCACACATTTGCATAGATTATAAACTATCAGCACCTTATACCACAAAGTTCTTATTTTCAATCTTATGCGTCTCAAAAATGCACATGGAATTCGGCATCAAAATTATGTCTATGTGGAATCTCCGTTCCCAACTGTATTCTTAAGCATGATTACATTCATCTTAGGGTCAATTGTCTATCTCCTCCACGTTCCTCAACTTTAATGTATTTTATTCTGAAACACCTTAATCCTCTGACATCACCATCAAGTTTTTCTTGGAAATGCTTAGAAAGTGGGTAGGAAAAGTTTTTATTCTTTATAGCATATAAGTGTTGTACAATTCTCAATTTCAATTTGTTTTTTTGTGCTCTCCACATACTGTTTTTTGCAAGGGCATTCCAAGACATAGATTACACATTTGGATTCACAAGTAATATGTTCTAAAATGTGTTCATTTCTTCCATCATACAGTTTATATGTAGATATGTTGACCCCATATTCACATGCTTTACATTTCTCACATCACCAAAATCCAGGAGTATTTAACTAACGTGTGGATGCCATTTTTTTGTTGAAAGAATGTGTAAGAAGGTTCCCTAAGGATGCTATTTTTATGTAGATAATGTTAGGATGCTCTGTTAGTGCATTTCTTAAAGTCTCATCTTGCCGGAGTACCCCCCAGTTCAATTCAAGATCTTCCTAATTTGCTTATGTTGATTATTCTAATCTGTAATCAAGCAAATCACATCATTGATTTCTTTGTTGTCCCACGTGTCACTAGGAGTTCCTCCCTTGTTTTATTTTTTAAAAGTCTCATACCATCATTTAATAGCTTCTAGCAAGGAACTGTTTTTTTTATATCTTGTAGTTGCTCTGCTATATCATTTATTTCGGAGCAGTTTCTTTTAGCCCTTAACATTTCACATATGGGATGCTCCACTTGAGCTCTTTCGGATGACCACTGTTTGCATGGAGTAGACTATTGCAAGAGGTTGTTTTCTGATGAATCTTTGAAAGGGACTGATCTCCTTTACAAAAATATCCAGGAATATTATCTTTACTGCACTTACACAAAAAGTGAAATTTAAGTTGAGGTTATTGAGATTGAGAGATGAAATAAATTCCTCCAATTCCTTCATTTCTCCATCCCATATCAAAACAATACCATCAATGAACCTCGTCTAAAAAAATAAAATGTGACAATGTTTCTTGATCTTCTCTCCTAATAGTTTCTGCTTCCCATCAATAGGTTCACATATGGTGGAGAAAATGAAGTCCCCATAGCTGTGCCTTGTTTTTCTAAATAATATTCACCTTTGAAGATAAAAACACTATGCGTCAAACAAAAAAGCAACTTTGCTCTAAGTATGTCAGAATGTTCTAGATAACTGATCAATCTTGCCCTTAAGAACTTTTTCACAGCCATTATGCCATCTTTATGTCAGATGGAGGTATATAAGGATGTAACATCAAAGGTGGCCATAATATAGTTCTCTTGCCAGGGGATTCATGTATCTTGGCTAAGAAATCCGTTGGGTCATGTAAATTAGAGGGTAGTGCAGTAACATAGCTCATTAGAAACGATTAAATAAATCTAGAGATGTTTTCAAGCAGGGTTCCAATAGAACTCACAATGTGTCTGCCCGGTGGCTCCTTTAAGCTTTTGTACACCTTATGGAGAAAATAAATGGTTGGGATGATCGGATGCTCACTCCTGGGACTAACTGTGCTCTTCTTCATCGAGGAGACCTGCATTCTTGTAGTTTTTGGTGTTATTCCAAAGTTATCATTTTGGTGGGATTTGTTCTCAATTTTTCATAATGCATAATACTATTCAGTTGCCTCATTACTTCTTTCATATATGCAGAGGTATCTTGTACCATGATATTCCTATCTTTGTCAGAGGTTTTGATTATGATTGTTCTGTTCTTTCTCAATTCTTTTAAAGCCTTCCATTCACTTGGGTTAAGTTACTCTGTTTTAGTTTCATTGGTCTATGTTGTGTTACATTATTCAATTCCTCTTTCACTAACTCTTGGAACAGATCAATTTTGTTCCCCAGTGGTAGCTGTGGACAAAAACGTTGATGGAGGTTTTACTCCACTTTCTCCTCCTTTCCATGTTATTAAGTCCAATTCTCTGCATAGTTGTTTATCGGATATTTCTAATATTCTCATATCCTTCAAAGTCTCCTCAGACTCCCTATATATATATATATATATATATATATATATATATATATATATATATATATAAATAGAGAGAGAGAGAGAGAGAGAGAGAGAGAGAGAACATATATGTATGTATATATAGGATAATACAATTACATATATATAAATATATATAAATGCATCTATACACACACACACACACACACACACAATATATATATATATATATATATATATATATATATATATATATAGAGAGAGAGAGAGAGCGAGAGCGGGAGATATGATAGTCTCTTCATACTTTATGGTATTTTTACAGCCATTAATCCCCTTTTGTTTCAGAAGTGGAAATTTATGCACACATCTCATGATTCATATGACAGGTGTTTTATCATCTGTTAGCTATATGGCACTCTCCACTCTGTTCTTCGTGTATTCATGATAGCACTTAATAATGATGTGCCCACACATTTCCAATTTTATATGTATCTTGAGTTATTATCTTCTTTAATATGGGGCTTGAATACAATCATATATTTTGATGAACCTACAATTTATTATAGGAACTGAGTATTAACAGGGAATTAATGAGAAAGAATTGTAGTACAGACATGTGAATGATGATGTACAGAGTATTTGTCTTATGTTAATTTCATGATTTCTTGATTATGACTTGATCATACGCTAAAATATATATTATTGAAGTTTCTGCATGAGAAATTGCTATGAATAACTTTGAATTAATTGTGAATCATTCCTATGGGATCTAGGATTGCTGTATTGCATTGCTCACAGAATCTATGAATTATAATAAATATACATAGCAGTTAATTTATATAGGATTTCTTCAGGTTTGGCTATTATGATTTTTTGATTATGACTCAATGATGAGAGGGACCAAAAAAAGAAAAAAAAATGCAAAACATGCGTTAATCCTGTAAGGCTCTTGTGGGCTAAATAAAATGGCATCTTGACCACATTTATTTACTATGAGTCCTGGTGAGCCTACCCTGGGGTTATGTTTATAAAGGGAAGCGGGCTTCATGGCCCCACTCCCTGGGTCATTAGAAACCCCGAGGAGTCAACCCCAGGACCAACATTAATTTATATGAGGAGGGGGTGCACCGCTCTCCAAGCATCTAAAGGGGGTGGGGAAGTGGGGAGCCCACCCCAGGCTGAACATATATAAAATGGGGACAAGGTTTTCAGCCTCCCTCCCTGAGCCTGAAAAGGCCTAAGGGAGCCCACCCCGGGGGCCGATTCCTTTAAGGGAGGGAGATCGTGCAGCCCTTTAATTTAAGAAAATGGCCCTGGGGGATGGGTCCCCATGGCCAGGACCTATAGCCAATCCCCTTGGCCATACAAAGCATGGGTGTGGTTATTTGGGCTGTGTTGTCCTCAGGGCCTGGGCGTTGTGTACAGCGGTCAGTTGCATTTCGGTCTGGTAATTAAGGTTTGATTTACGTTAAAAAACCCTAAACATTCACTGAAAAATACAAAGGTTAAAGTAAGATTGAGGTAGGTGAATATGTTAGTGACAACTTTAACATTTTGAACTAAAAAAACACAGAAATTCACAGGTTTAAGTTAGCAGTACTAACCACAACTTGTGCCCTTGCCATGCACACCTTATGACCTCACATTTGAAATCACTCATGACATCTTCTATGACATCATTTCCGACATTGCTAATGACATCTCATATGACGTCACTGATAATATAATTGGTGACATTATCCAAGCTTTGTTTTCCCACATATTGCTATAGAAATTGCTATGGCTTCACACAAGCATGATTTACATTAGTGATCAACAACAGATATATGGGAAACCCTGATGGCATAGGGTGTACAATCTGTATACAACTGTTCAGGAAAAGCTATGATGGTGAATGTCAATTCTAAAACAAATAACCTACTATGGACAGTTTTAAACTGTATCAAAACCATGACACACCCCAAACCTACATAAGGAAATGAAGCTGATATCAGTAGAGAACTGAGGGCCAGATGTAGGAACCAAAACATTAGCGAGTTGGAAATAGCGACTCCTTTCGAATCGCTATTTCCAACTCGCAAAACGAGATGCAAGGAAAAATAGCTATACCAAATTGCGATTCGGTGCGGTGTCGCACCGCAATTTGCGACCTCGCAATTTGCGAAGTCGCTATTTGCGACCTCGCAATTTGCGAGGTTGCAAATTGCACAAGGGTGTGGTCCGGAGTCGCAAATTACGACTGACTCGCAAATTGCACGCAGGTGCAAATTAACTGTTGAAAAACCCACTTCCTGGTTCTGAGTGATGACATCAGAACCAGGAAGTAACCCCATATAACAGGGAGGAGCCTACCCAGCCCAAACTGCGGAGTCACACCCAGGTGAGAGGAGCTACAGCAATAATGGCATCTCAGGACAAGGAGACACCCAGTGCTGGCAGGAAAAGAAAACTAAAGTTTTCAGAGAAGGAGTTGGAGGTGCTCACAGAGGAGTGCTGCCTGCACCATGATGAGTTGTTTGGAAAGGCAGCAATGAGTGTCCGTGATTGGCAAAATAATAAAATATGGCAGGACATCCTCACCAAAATCAATGCAATCAGAGTCAGCCACCACACACTAGATGAGGTCCACAAAAGGTGATATGACCTTCGCTCCAGGACCAAGGTAAAGGTGGCTGAACATATGAGGGAGATGCATGGCACTGGAGAAGGCCCATCTACAGTCCCACCCCCTACAGCCACCAAAACCATGGTGTTGACCACTCTGGTGCCGGAGGCAGTACTTGGCATCAGAGACCTTGACAGTTCAGCACCAGGAACATCCAAAAGTAAGTACCAAAATTAACGTATTTACACCACTCTATGCACCATGCACACAACCACAGTGCACATAAACATGCACCTCCAGATTAGCTCCATTCCCAGTTTTGCAACCTACAGAACAGTGCATTATGGGCAATGTAGTACAGTAGTCCAAATATAGAGACATTTTTATTCTGAGGCATCAAACATATGTGAGGCACTGACAGTGTTTCCCCTGTGTCCCACAGGTCTCCCACAAGGACCCACCAACAGTGCAGGGAGAGGAACAAGGCATACACACACAAGAGGAGGCTGCCACAGAACCAGCAGGGGAGTGCATGACAACACCACCCGTCCAACCTGCACCAGAGGACATGGATGATCCTGATCTTGGTTTAGAGGCAGCCAATGTGACACTGGGCCCAATGATGAGGGAGAGCCGACCACATAGGTCAGCTGGCTCTGTGCGTAGACGGCAACGCCCAATGCAGTCAGCACTAGGGGAGGATGTCACCGAAGAACAATTGTTGGGACTGGAGGCATCCTTACTGCGGAGTCGCCGGCTGCAAAACAGACACATGCGGTTGATGAATCGTAACCTGACCAGACTGCAGAACACACTCTCGCAGGGTATTGCTGATGTGGACAACCAGTTCACTACTATGAACGCAAACATGGCAAACCTAACCTCTTCCATAGACAACTTGGTCAGGGAAATGGTGGCAGACAGGGCACATGCAAGGCGCAGGGAGCGCAACACTGCTGCCCGTTTGGACAGACTAAGGGGGTCATTCTGACCCTGGCGGTAAAATCCGCCAGGGCCAACGACCGCGGGAGCACCGCCAACAGGCTGGCGGTGCTCCCTTGGGCATTCTGACCGCGGCGGGACAGCCGCAGTCAGAAACGGAAAACCGGCGGTGTACCGCTGGTTCTCCGCTGCCCTGGGGAATCCTCCATGGCGGCGCAGCTTGCTGCGCCGCCATGGGGATTCCGACCGCCATCCTGTTCCTGGCGGTTTTGGCCGCCAGGCAGAGGATGGCGGTATGGGGTGTCGTGGGGCCCCTGCAGTGCCCATGCCAATGGCATGGGCACTGCAGGGGCCCCCGTAACAGGGCCCCACCAAGATTTTCAGTGTCTGCCATGCAGACACTGAAAATCGCGACGGGTGCTGCTGCACCGGTTGCACCCCTTCCACTCCGCCGGCTCCATTCGGAGCCGGCATCCTCATGGAAGGGTTTTTCCCGCTGGGCTGGCGGGCGGCCTTCTGGCGGTCGCCCGCCAGCCCAGCGGGAAACCCAGAATAACCGCGGCAGTCTTTTGACCGCGCAGCGGTATTCTGCCGGCGGGACTTTGGCGGGCGGCCTCCGCCGCCCGCCAAAGTCAGAATGACCCCCTAAGTGTGTCAATAGGGCGCCTGGCTACCACAACAACCTGCCTGTCAAGGCGCACAGTGAGTCTGCAAGTTGAACTTGGTCATTTTGCAGGTGATGTGGCAAGAGGACTTGGCCGCATCAGCCATGCAGTGGACCTGCTAGGGACCAGACAGGCAGCAAGGGGCATTGGCCATACCCCGCAGGATAGTGAGGAGATCTCCAGTGTCAACAGTGTGTCTGCCACTGATGCACGAATCCTGTGGAGTAGCAGTACCCGCCAGGGATCAGGGGACCAACCAGGAGTGAGCCATGGTGGCCGTAGTCGCAGAAGGCTGAGTGCTACCAATATGTGGTGTGACAGAGGCACATGAACTTAATGTGTCAGACTATACATTTTGCCTTCATTATGCAGTTTAGTTGACTATAGTTTCCCCATTATATTCCTGAAATAAAAGGGATAATTTCTTGAACTACACAACTGGGCTATGTGTGTCTTACATTAGTGAGTGTTATCACGGTTGCCACGTACCTGCCACATAGTTGATTGCAATGTGGTTCTGTCTCTGTCTGCCCTCCATTGCGATGCACCCTTCCCCAGGCTGTTGATGAGGTAGCTCTTGCTCCTCATCCTCCGAATCTGTGTCGTCAGGGGTGAGATATAGCCCACGTCTGGTGGCAATGTTGTGTAGGATGGCACAAGTAGCAACGATCTTGCATTCTGTTTCAGGGGCATACTAGAGTGCTCCTCCACTTTTATGCAGGCATCGGAATCGTGACTTCAACAGGCTGAACATCCTCTCTATGAAAGATCTGGTCCGCCGATGTCCAATGTTGTATCGCCTCTCATTCTGATTGCCAGGTGTTAGGTATGGGGTGAGTATCTATGGTCTCAGGGCATATGCACTGTCACCAGTTTGACAAAAGAGGCAAACTTAGCAGGGCATCACAGGGTTACGCAGTAACATGCATTTAAGGCATCAGAGTGTACTCAACAGTACCTAATAAATATCCTTCGCCAAACTCCCCACGTTCTAAGCGTTGGTGTATCCCACTGTGCCTGAATATGTATGCATCATGTGTCCTCCCTGGATAGTTAGCCACAATGTCAGTAGTGACATTATGGGCGTCACATACCACCTGGATGTTTAGTGAGTGGGTACATTTCCTATTGCGCAACACATATTCCAGATTTGCAGGTGGTCATATTGGTATATGTGTCCCGTCCACACACTCTATTACATGGGGTAAGTTGGCAATTCTGTAGAAGTCCAACTTGGTGCTGTTAATTCTGCCTCATTCCTGGGAAGGTATATATATCTGGACATGTGTGCGAGAATGGCATCTAGGAAACGTCTGAAGAATCATGAGAGGGCACTTTGTTGTACCCCACCTGCCACTGCAATCACCCTTTGATAGCTACCCAAGGGCAAGAGGTGCAGTGAGCATAGCACTTGTACATGTGTGGGAATGGCACAGCCACGCATTGTCTGGCGTTCTAGCTGAGGTTTCAGCAGTTCAATGATCTCTAGGATAACTGCGCTGCTCAGTCTGTATTTGTCATAAATCTAATTCTCAGTTTGTTGAAATGGTGTTTGCCTGGTTCGGAATGTCCTCTCCTGTCTCTGCCTCCTCCTCCTCTGTTGGGCAGCCTGGACTCTCCTCCTCCGTGCAATCAAGTATAGTGCAGCCATTTTGAGTAACCCAGATGCCTTCTGGGTCTCCTTTTATACTTTAGTTCTGGTTACCACCTGTTCGGAATCAGTGCTAATCTGGGTGTGCAAAACGGGCTTTTTGCGACTAGTCCCAATCTGCGACTGGCTTGTGCATTCGTTTTGCGACTCGCAATTTGCGACTTTGTAATTGCGAGTCACAAAATCAGGTCACAATTTTTGTGAGTCGGTAATGGGTCGCATCACTATTTGGTACCCCGAAATGGGATTTGGACATCAAATTTTGCTTTTTTGTGAGGTCGCAAATAGCGCTGCAACCCATTTGCGACTCGCAAAGGTTTCCTACATCTGGCCCTGAGTACTGTAAACAATGTTGATTCTATTGAGCGAGTTCAGTCTATACCACACTGTTTGAAACAGTAAAACTCTCATGGGAAATACACCACACAGTATTCAAACAAATCTACCGTGCAGTGTACATTCTATGTGTTGTCAAGAAGGCATTACTTGCTTAACAACAAGATCTGAAGGTGCTAAAGAGCATACTAACTGCACCCACCGTATTTTGGTAAAAACTTTACAGATATTTCTCCTGAAGCAAAATAAGCACATGTACAAAGCTTAATACTTGGTGGACACAGTTTTCTATGATAAGTATAAATTATCAATCTGACACAATTCTCTCTAATAACTCAAGGCTACTTACAATAGTTAGGCCAATATTTATACTTAGTTTGTGCCTAATTAGCGTAATTATTTTTAATGCTAATTCAGCGAAAACCTAACTACATATTTATACTTTGCCGCAAGACATGTCTAGCGCCAAAGTTATGGAGTTTATGCCATTTTCTGGAGGGGAAAACCTGTCTTGCGTCAATGAGATGCAAGGTAGGTGTTCCCATCCAGAAAAGGACAATATGGCCTTTGCACCAATTTATCCCCCGTGATCTGGGCCTTAAATAAAGGCGCAAAGCTTGCTTAGCACCATTATTTAACGCCTGAGTCTGGGCAGGTATAAGGGGACCTGTAGGCAGATTTCCGTGGTCGGAGACCATGTAAATTGCCCACAGGTGCCCTTCTCTGGCCCCAGGGACACCCCCACCCACACCAGGAGGTCACCTAAGGCTGGGGCACTCATCCCAGGTAAGTTTGGGTGAGTATTTCAATTTTTTTTCCAAACACCGTTCGGGGGCCCTGACTTGGGGCCCCCTGCACGGCACTGGCCCCAATGGCCATGCATGGGCATGGCTCCTGTCTTTATGAAGACAGGAGCCATGTCCATGGGGGTTGTGCGCTAGAAATGGCGCTACACTGCTTAGAGGCAATCTTTTTGCCTTTAAACAGTGTAGCGCCATAATTTGCTGCACAAGCCCCGGTCCCCTCTACGCCTCCCCGGCCCTGTTAGCGTCCTTTGCAAGGACGCTAACAGGGCCTTAGCGCCAGCTAGCGCCATTACATGAATATGGCACCTGGCTGGCATCATGGAATGACGCTAGCGGGCGCTATACTTTTTTACGCAAACCTACACTAACGCAGGTTCGCATCAAAAAGTATAAGTCTGCCCCTTACTATCTACTGTGTAGAATCTTTCTCTTGTTGGAAACTTTTTCTGCAGAAACAAAAAGCTGTCACTCGCACACAGAGTTACTCTTTAGTTCAAACATTTATGATCAGTACAATACCTCTGCATAGCTACAGTGTAGTAGGAGCACACACGTTTTATAAACACCTACACCCATTTGCTACACCTAATCCTTACAAATTTATGTAGGAAAATATATGGTAGTTCCTCTCCACTATGGAAACTGTAAAACAATCATCAATGACATCATTTGAGATGTCATCAGTGATGTCATAATTGATGTTGTAGAACATGTCACTATTGATGTCATATGTGGGGTCATAAGCCGTGGATGGCGGGAGCCCACACTGTAGTTAGGGCTACTAACTGTAACTAGTGAATTCATGTGTTTTTTAGTTCAAAACCTTAATGTTGTCACCAATATATTCACCTAACTATATATATAAAATGTAAAAAGAAAAGTTTAAGATTAGTTAGAGTTAGGAAAATGTAATTTATGATTTCTATACAAAACCAAATTAAAGTACATAAACCTTACATATTCTAAGGTTATAGTTACAACTTATAGTTGTAATATTTGTTGTAATATGTGCTCCACCCAAATCATACCATATAACTTGTGCACCTCTGCACAGTGTTGTGAACTCGCTAGCCAGATTAAATTAACTATGATTTTGCCCTCTACCATGCACACTCTTCTCATAAATTATGTAATTTTGGATGATATGAGTGTTGTTATGAATGCTATGATGTAACATGCTATAAGTGATGTAATATGAAAGGGTATAAGCAGTGTATGGGGAAGGCACCACACTCCTAAAGATACTACTAGTAAATTAATTTTTGAATAGGAAACAAAAGGGTAAGTTTACTTTTGTGAGTCAGGCTCTGAGTGTGCATAGGAAGGACTTAACTATAGAACATAATTGTTTCCTATACCACATATTTTTAAATTGCACTAACAAGCAAAAAAAGCTAAACAGAAAGGACACCCTGAAATACATGTAAGAATAGATTCATATTTAGATGAATTAACAAGTGCCTGGACTATCCGAAATGGTTATAAAGCTCTTCAACCCCAGCCTTATCTGGAGGCTGGATGGTCCAAGCAGCTAAAGGAGACCTTTACCGGGTACCACTTTGGCCTTCTCCCCGCGCTTGCCCACACTGTGCCTTGGCTCCAGAAATCAGGACCACTTACATGCAGATTGTGCTTTTCAGACACCGAGGCATCCAATTGTGTAGACAGACCATTATTGCATGTTTTCACCCTATGGATATCATTCTGAACTGTCATTTTACACAATTTTTAAACCGAGTTACACAAAAATTGAAGGAATGCATACTTTGTTAATCCCTCCTCTGATCCTAAATGCACCACCCCCACTTGTTTTAATGTTTTTTATGAAATTCACGGTGGAAGTTATTAATGATATATTATTATTTTAATGCATGCTACGGTTTTTATTAACTATGCATAATAAATTTACAATTAGAATTAGCAAACAATGATAAAAAGGAAAGGGGTGTAGCTGGATAAAATAGTAAATGATGTTCGGCAAAAGCAGTTAACATGTAGCCCTCCATTTTGTAAAATTAACAGAACACTCTCCGATTTAATTTAGCTTAATTTCAAACAAGGTCAAAAAGATGGTGGGAGAAGGGAATGGCACAAGGTATTATGACATACAGAGAGAAAAGCGGTCATGGGCATTTTTCATCCGTTTTTAAATCATGTAATTCAAACTAATTACTTTTCAAACTAAACAATATGAATGTAGGTTTAGTACACTCAATTCTTCCCTACTTGAAAGAGGCCCTTCATCTTCAGACTTACCATTGTTTCGTTGTTAATGTTTTTGGCACTGACTGTAATACAGTTGATGTGCTTTAGAGTTTATAGAGCAAGGGCTCTCTGTGGAAACAACCTTTGCAAACAAGTGTTCAGTTTTCTTTACAATTGTCTTCGACCTCAAACAGGAACGTCTGAATACTCAATTCAATTAATGAAATGCATTGAAATGATGCACTTTCAGACAAGGCCATCCACTGGGTTTTTGCTTAAGGTGACTGAATTTGAAGTGATTCACAATTGCAAACATATTAGCTGGGGGTGTATAATGTATAGTGTATATTCTTCTTTTTATTTATCACATATATGACTTACATGCTGAATAACAGCTTATTTGAGTGCGTGGAAAAAACACAGGGTAACAGCAAGCATTTTTCCAATTTTTCCATTTTTCCCTCTGGTCCATACATAGAACGGAGGCCCATATTTATACTTTTTGAAGCAAAACTGCAAACACACAATTTTGCATCAAAACGTATAGCGCCTAGTACAGACATGAGATTGAACCAATTTTTGCATTTTAAAGAGCTTACTACTTCTTCTCTGGTTAAGTGGGTTTCCTGCAGGATTAGTATTAGTGCTGTTGAGTCTCTCAGATATTGTAGAACCTTAAAACTTTAACATTCCAAGAGAAGATCTGAAAGGATCTGCACCAGGGGTCCAAGCACTTGCTAGTATCACCTGCCAGTGCTAATTATGTGTGGAATTAGTTGAGGTGAAATAAGATCCTTTTTTGGGGGTTTTCCCTCATGCTCCCCACCCGGTGCACCCCTAACCCTGCTCCCCACTCCCCACTCCCCCCTCCCCATCCTCGAATATTGGACAGGTGTTAGCCCAAATTTTGAGCAGTCAAGGTTCCTGGACGGAACTCAACCTTTTAAAGTATTTGGGTACCATCCCCCGACTTGATAACTGCCAACAGCTCATCTACTGCATTGCCATCTCTATCATTGTACATTTTGTTGTTGTACATAACTCGAAGGGATGCAGGAAACTTAAGTTTTGCGGAAGTGCCTAACTTCTTAAATTCCTCCCACTGCCTCCCTAGCTCCCACTGTTTGTTGCTCTTAATCCTAGACAGGTCTGACTTAATCTCAAAAGAAAAGTCCTGAACATTAATAGTTTTCAACCTTAATGCTTTGGAAAGATTTTTTTCTTTCAATCCATATGTTAGGAAGTTAATCAAAATCTTCAGAGGCTTGCTGTTGTTAGATTTTCTCTTAAAGGGGTCTCTATGAATCCTTTGAATATCTCTTATAATCTCTTCTTCACTCTCCTCTAACAAGAGTGCAGACTTAATGAGTGAGACCACAAACTCTTTAAGATTTTCTCCTTCTGCTCCTTCCAGAACATGTAACACTCTCAAGTTATTCCTCCTCGAGCTGTTCTTCAATTGTTCCAGTTTACTCTGTAAGTCCTGTTCGGATTCCTTCAATGCCTGAATTTCCTCCTTGTGTGTTCTTAGTTCATCCTTCATGGCTCCAGCAGTTTCTTTAAGAGCCTGAGTTCTTATTGACAGGAGATCAAACTTCTTCTCCAATGCCTCACTGGCTTCTCTTATTTCTCCCTGATTTCTTTCAGATATCGAGAAACCTTTTGTGATGTCTTTAGAAAGAAAGAGAATCATGGAATTCACTGAGGGGTCACAATCAGTGCCAGCTTGAAAGCCCATCGTGTAGCATTCTGTAGACCGTCCGGAGGCAAATTCCTCTGTTGGGCTCAGATCTGTACCTCCGAAGGGGGAAACCGCTTCTCTGAGAGGCTGTGTGGGGGGAGCCCCCTCACTAACCGGTATCGACTCGTTACCGACCCTTTAACTTAGCTGTTGTACCTGGGTAATCCCTACTGGCTCGAGATCACATCCACCATTTGCTCTGTCCCCCTCCATAACTAGCGGCCCAGGGCACTACTTTCCTGTTAAGCCCCAGCTTCCTAGGTGAGGAATCCACTATACCTGGCCTAATTTTAAAGTAAGATCTCAGTGAGGGAGTACTTTTAGTTTTAGCTTTAATAATTGGGCTCCCTCTCTGATTTCTGGATGCATTTCCCACTAAACTTGCAGTGCTGCCCTCACATATGGACCCGAAGTTTTGGATATGGCCCTCAATATGCCTTTAGGAAACAGGTTTACTAGGATCCAAAAACCCTTCCAATCCATAATACAAGGTGTTACTTACTCGCCTACCTCGATCTTGTTCTTCTTTCCTAGTGACCTGAGCCAGGGCCCCCCTTTGTGGTACCTTACAGACTTTCTGGCCTCCTCCAGTGCTTCAGCCACCATCCTGACCACCTTCGCACTCCCTACCGTCTTCCTTGGCAATCCGACAGGGTTTGTACCGACCCTGCCTGTGCTTTTGCTGACTCTGCCTCCTTGGAGGGAAGCCTGCGCTGCAGCTCGACGCGACCGACGTAGCTCCAGGGCCACTCTGGACCAACACATGTGTCCTAAGAGAGGCCATTCAGCTCGTCTGGGCTGCCTGGAGACACTCTCGGCCCCCAGCACTCCTGTACAATGCGCTGGCACATCAAATTGATCTAGATCTGCTGAGGGCATGTTGCACCATCCCCGCCCAGGAACCGCAGTGAGTACTCAGCAAACTGCCTCTTCACTGCAGCCCGCCATGTTCTCCCCCTCCCTGACCATAATCTTAATACCAGGGGAGGGGCCATTCTAATTAAACACCAGGTTAAGTCAGGAATACTGGAGGTAAAGTCAGATTCAGTAGGTAGATGGACTGTAGTTAAGGTACAGATCAATAGTAGAAGAATTACGCTGGTTGGGTTTTATGGCCTGAACTGCGATGATATAGTACCTCCTTCAAAGCTGCTCTCTCAGTTAACTGACTTCCCGGACCCTATTAAAATGGCAGGGGATTTTAATGTTGTTTTTGACAACAAGCTAGATAGGTCTGAGTATTGCAGATCTTTAGGGACCCCAGAATCCCAGTGTTATTTGTGGGGGATAATGAAAGAATGTGGGTTATGTGACTTATGGCCACAGAGAATTGGAGCAATAAGGTGTTTTCCTTTTAACAATAAAAAGTACAATCATGCATCCCGCATAGACAATTTCCTTGTCGATTTGAGGTTGTGTGATTTAGTTGATGAAATAACTTACCTACCAGCCCACTTATCTGATCATGGGGCTGTAACATTAGATCTGAGGCTGGCATGGGGGAAGGGTGGTAGGAGATGGACACTGGATTGCACATTATTACAAGATAGCGATGTCATTGCCCATTTACGAATAGAGACTGAAGAGTTCTTCAAGATTATCTTGGAATCGGCTCCGGCAGCAGTGGTATGGGACACCTTTAAAGTGGTTAGAAGAGGGAAAATCCTGAGCTTAGCTAGTTACAAAAATAAGCAGTATAGGACCGCAATCACCTATTTAGAACAGGAAATATTTAAGTATAAGAATCAATTAACTTTGAATGCAGAGGGGGGGCATCTGAGGCTCTGAAGAATAAGTTGAGAGGGTTGAGGCTTCAGCTTGTAAAGGTGTTATATGCTAGAGTTGTAAAAAGAGAAGAGGTGAATAAGCCCATTTCGAATATGGAGAAAATGCAGGAACGTTGTTAGCTTGGAAGGTGCAAGCGGGACCAGGAGAGGAACCTTATTAAAGAAATTTAGTTAAATCAGTCTGGGGAGAGGTAATAAAGTAGTAAGGTTATGGAGGGCGCTTTTCAAGAGTTTTTCCTCACAACCTTATACAGAAGAGGCAGTGGTGAGGGAGAAGGAGATAGAAAATTGGTTGGGAGAAGATATACTCCTCTGTATTACACAAGAGGAGCAGAACCTCTTAAACAGGCCAATTTCTTCAGGGGAAATTAGGAATGCCTTGAAAGGTAGTTAGAGGGGGAAGGCAGCTGGACCAGACAGTATCCTGACAGATCTTTATAAAGATTTGTGAGAGGCAATAATTCCAGCTCTGGTAGAATTGTATACTGGGATTTTTTAAAAAGGAGCTCCTATTCCGACTTCATGGAACAAGGCCACGATTACTGTGATTTTGAAGCCTGGTAAGAACCTGGTAAAATGTGAATCGTATTGTCTATTTCTTTGTTGAACTGTGACTATAAAATATTAGCTAAAATACTAGAAGACAGATTAAGTAGAGTGGTGGGCCATTTGATACATCCCGACCAGAAAGGTTTTATTAAGGAAACATTTTTACACAAATTGATTTACAATCTGGTAGGGGCAATAGATATGGCTACATCGTTTGAAGTACCTCTAGTGGTAATAACTCTAGATGTAACAAAAGCCTTTGACAGAGTGAACTGGAAGTACTTACGTCAGATCCTGAGCTTGTACAGTTTGGGAGAAAAATTTTGTAGAGCCGTAGGACTGATTTATAATACCCCCTCTGCAAGAGTTTTAGTGAGCGGAAACCTCCCAGAGCCTTTTAAGATAACCAGAGGTACTAGGCAGGGCTGCCCTCTGTCTCCTTTATTGTTTGAACTTTATATAGAACTGTTTGCTAGGAAAATAAGGGAGAACTCTTTTATAGTACCTTTTGCTTGTCACGGTTGGAAGAAAAAGGAAGCCTTATATGCCAATGATCTCTTAGTATATACGGCTGATTTATCATCAGCTCACCCCACACTGCTGACCCTGGCGGATGATTTTGGTAGAGTGTCTGGCTATATCGTGAACGCTGTGAAGACAGACATCATGGGATGGAACCAGAAGAAGGAAGAAGTACAAGTGAGGAGTGAAATGAGATACTTAGGGATAATGTTCACACAGAAAATGGAGCATCTTGCAACAAAGAACTTAAAGATTTTGTCAGACGAGTGTTGTAAGCTACTGCAGAGATGGATGTACCTTCCTCTGACAATTGTGGGTAGAGTCAATTTGGTCAAGATGATGATTTTGCCTAAAGTGAACTTTCTGTATAGTTCCATCCCATTTTCAATGCATAAGTGTTACTTAGGGAAAATCCAGCAAGCTATAATTTCCTTCATATGGGCATCTAAAGGGCTTAGGATTTCTTGGAAAAAATTGAGAAGAAGGAGAGAGAAGGGGGGGTTTGCACTCCCGGACTTAAAATATTATGCCTGGGCATTCCAATTTAAATCCACAAAAATAATTTTTACTTCTCCGAACTCCTCTGCAATTGGTGATATGTTTAAAGCTATGGTTGCTTCCGTCAAAGGGGCTACAAAGGGATTTCTCTACAAATTTGGTGACCCAAAACTTTTCAAAAAGGTAAAATTAAAGACTTTACATGACCTCGCAACAAGTTGGTACCAGTTAAGATCAGCAGTGGGAGTTAGGTACTATAACCAAAATGCCCCCATTTGGGATTCACTAGGCACTCCTGAGTGCCTGAATGATGTCTTAGCATTGCCAATTAGGAAGGCTGACATAGTGGTTTGGGGAGACCTTAGGGAAGACACTCTCGGCCCCCAGCACTCCTGTACAATGCGCTGGTACATCAAATTGATCTAGATCTGCTGAGGGCATGTTGCACCATCCCCGCCCAGGAACCGCAGTGAGTACTCAGCAAACTGCCTCTTCACTGCAGCCCGCCATGTTCTCCCCCTCCCTGACCATAATCTTAATACCAGGGGAGGGGCCATTCTAATTAAACACCAGGTTAAGTCAGGAATACTGGAGGTAAAGTCAGATTCAGTAGGTAGATGGACTGTAGTTAAGGTACAGATCAATAGTAGAAGAATTACGCTGGTTGGGTTTTATGGCCTGAACTGCGATGATATAGTACCTCCTTCAAAGCTGCTCTCTCAGTTAACTGACTTCCCGGACCCCTTAGGGAAGGAGCCCTAATATCCCAGGAAGAGCTTGAGGATAAGACGGGAGAGGCCTTTTCCAATCTGAAATATATCCAATTAAAAGGTTGGATATTGAAGGCCTGAACAACTTCTGGAGCGGCAATCTTTCTAGAAGACAGTGTACTTCCTGAATCCTCCACTCCTAAGAAGGTTTTGGACTGGTGCTGGGAAATTCTAGAGGGACTGAATGGCGAATTTGCATTAGCTGGAGCTCTTTGGGGAAATGTCATGCCTCAAGATCGGGTGCAGGTATGGTGGAAGTCATCTATGCATACCTTATTTAGGATAGTAAAGCCTGCACCATTACAGAAGAACCACCTCTTCTCCATTCATAGAGCTTAAATGTCACCAGAAGGACTCTCCAAAATAAGAAAAAGCGGTGAGGTAACTGCGACCTACAGGGCGCTTCTGACATTCATATGTTTCTGGAATGTCCAGTGGTTGTCTCCTTTTGGGTAGAAGTGTGTAGATGTCAGTATTCTGAGGCGAGAAATTACGGTACGCCTCCCCTGGTTATATTCAGGCAATTACAGGAAGTTGAATTGTGGGGAAGAAATGGTAGCAAAGGTGATAGGAATCAGATTTTTTCCTCTATTCTATTGACCAGAAGAGTAATATGTCGAAAGTGGATGGCGAAATTCCCCCCTCACATCTGGATTGGCTTCATGCCCTTTTTTTACATCAAAGATGGATTTTGTGGCGGGTTGCTCAAACAAGAATAAGGGAAAAATGTGGGATCCTTTAGTAAAATGGAAGGGAGACCAAGGGAGTTGGTAAAGCTCAGAGGGGGGTTCATGATTTGGTGCAGGTAGTCCAATGATAATACACCCTCTACCCCGCTCTCCAGCTGTGTTGGTTTCGGTGTTTACTTACCTTGGGAAGGCTGAGTAAGAGAGAAGGTGCCTCCATGGCATTGGTCATCTCCATATTTGAGAGGTGCGCCAATGTGGAATATTGGAGCTGACTTGGAGTCTGAGGTGAATGAGGAAAAAAAAAAAAAGTGTAGCGCCGGCTTGCGTCATTCCAGAGCGCCAGCCAGGCACCAAATTTATGGGATGCCGCAAGCTGGCTCAAAGGGTGGGCTAGTGTACAAAAAAAATGACATTAGCTGGGTGGGAGTGGCTGCATAGGAGAAGGGGGTTTTGCACCAAAAAATGACGTTAGGCTGGTTAGAGGCAAAAAAAAAGAATTCGCTAACCAGCCTAGCGTCATTTTCTGACGCAAAACCAGTCACACCACATGACTCCTGTCTTAGAAAAGACAGGAGTCATGCCCACCACACCAAGGGTCAGCATAGGGGACCCTTGTCCCCTGGGCATGGCCATTGCACCCTGTGCCATGCAGGGGGCCCCAAGTTGGGCCCCTGATGGCAATTTAATTTAAAAAATGAAATACTTACCTATACTTACCCTACTTACCTGGGATGGGGTCCCCCATCCTGCGGTGCCCCTCTGATGTGAGTGGGGGTGTTCCTGGGGCTTGAAGAGGGCACCTGTCGACCTATTCCATGGTGTTTAACCATGGAAATGGGTCCACAGGTCCCCTAACGCCTGGTCTGACCCAGGCATTAACTAATGGGGCAAAGCAAGTTTTTGCACCGTTATTTAGCCCCTCCACTCACCCGTGCATCATTTTAGCACAGGGGATAAATATGGGGCTATGGGGTTAGCACCATTTTTTAGATGGGAACGCCTACTTTGCATCTCATTGATGCAAGGTAGGTTCACACATCTAAAAATTGGTGCAAACGCCAATATTTTGACATTAGATGTGTCTAGCTTCAAAATATAAATATGGAGTTAGTTTTGCATTGAATTTGCATTAAAAAAATGACGCAACTTCAGCACGAATGAAGTATAAATATGCCCCTGACTCTATCAATCATCACATCTTTACAAAGTATTCAGATTTCTGGCTTGAGACACATCTTTTGAGAGAGTTTTGTAACTGCGAGAATTGTACTTTAAGGAAATATCTGATGATCCTTGGGATTCAATTGGCTAATGGGTAGTTTCATTTGGAAGGAAAACTAAAGACTTCTCGGGATATAATACAGAAAGTGGGGTTGTGCAGGGTCTGCACAGTGAAGCATAGAATTGCTTTGAAGCAGCCACTCCACATTTCACTTGAATGTACTGGTCCCAGGACAGCACGACTTTGCGGCTGTCATGGTGCAGGGCATTCTCTGTAACAGGGTGCACTTTCCCAGTTTGCGCATGGCGCACCTTTTTAAAGGTGCACCGTGGTGCAAACAGGAAAAGTGCACACTATGTGTAATGGGGCCTCTGGGCAGCAAGTGGAGATGCAGGGAGTTTTCAGTTTTTGAACATTAGTTCTAATCTCATTTGAACAACTAACTATAACTTTCTGTTTTATTAATGATTTTGTTTTAATGTAAGCTAAGATCTTATTACCATACCTAACCATAATGTCACTTTACTTTTTCCTGTTTTTTCAGTGAATTCCTGTATCTTTATATTATATGTTAAGTATGCTTCCAGCTCCCTTAGGCAATCTATACCTATTCTCCATGGAGTGGCAAACCAGCACTACATATGGCCAGGCCCTGTACCCAATCCCCGAAAGGGGTTAACTGCTGCTGTGCATGGCCTGCGCCCAAACCTCTATAGGTAGCCAACACCCTTGCTGAAAACAGTATTCGACCTTGATTCTGCAAGTTTTACATATTTGTTATGGTATAGATAAACCAATTATCTGGTGTTGTTATTTTAATGTATTAGCAGGCAACCTAATCTTAAAATGTGGGTCTGATAGAAGACTGATAGAAAACCAAGCAACCATATTGCTGCAGGTAAAATGAGTTAAATTCCTGGTCTGTGCTAATCTGATCGTACTTTTTCTCTAGAGGACAGGGATCCCTGCTGCGTGTTGAACTTTTTTCTTTTTGGAAAACCTCCACCGTGCGTGCTGCTCATGGCCAGTCCCCATTAGTCTTGGGAGTGATCATTGATCAGCAGCTCTCTCGAGTGCCACAAACAACAAACATAACAAAGAGTGGTTTATTTCATTGCTGAATATTGACAACGTGTTCCAGCATGAGCTGTACTAGATCAGTGCAACAGTAGTTGGTCCTGTACTGCCTCATTTAGATTGTGCCAGCGGAGCTTACCTTGGATCACCCTATCACTTGCATCATTCCTTGCAGAGACTGCGAAACGAGAAAACACATCTCTTAGTGAGCTGGTGTCACAAGGACCATGCCTTGCAAGTGCTGCAGGTCTTGCTTTTTCTTTCAGTGGTTCTACACGTCAACTTGAACAAGGTTTTTATCACACATAAATCTTGCTGTAGAAGAGCCTGTCATTTACACTTCACAAAACTCGTTAAGCTCCAAACAGGTCTCTTTGATCCTCCATGCAAAATACGAATACAAATGAGAGTTTTGGTGGTTAACTCATTTAGAGTTGCTAACATTGGTATACTAAGAAAGTACTTGATACTGATTAAGTGTGACTTTTTTGAATAAATGATTACCTAAATGGTGGTACTTAAACAAAAAAAAATGCATTTTTTAAAATATGGAATTTAGCACAAGTGCACAACTTTGCACCTCTGATATTATATGACTCCTGACACTAAGGCCCTGATTTATACTTTTTGGGGCAAAACTGCACTAACGCAGTTTTGCACCAAAAAGTTTACCACCGGCTTGCACCATTTCTGTGCACCAGCCGGGCACCATATTTAAGGAATGGTGCAAGCTGGTGCAAAGGGTTGGCTAGTGTAAAAAAAAATTGACGTTAGTCGGGTGGGACTGGCGGTATGGAAGAAGGGGTTTTTGCACCAAAAAATGACGTTAGACAGGTTGGAGTAAAAAACAAAGGCCCATATTTATACTTTTTGACGCTAAACTGCGCTAACGCAGTTTAGCGTCAAAAAAATTAGCGCCGTCTAACGCCATTCTGAAGCGCCATGCGGGCGCCGTATTTATGGAATGGCGTTAGCCGGCGCAAGCGGACCGGCGCTGCCTGGTGTGCGTGGAAAAAAACCACGTACACCAGACAGCGCCGGCGTAGGGGGAAAATGGCGTATGGGCGTCTTAAAATGGGGCAAGTCAGGTTACGTCGAAAAAATCGTCGTAACCCGACTTGCGCCTTTTTTTTTCGACGCCCATCCCCCATCAACATGACTCCTATCATTGTAAAGATAGGAGTCATGCCCCCTTGCCCAATGGCCATGCCCAGGGGACTTATGTCCCCTGGGCATGGTCATTGGGCATAGTGGCATGTAGGGGGGCACAAATAAGGCCCCCCTATGCCACCCAAAAAAAAGGAAAAAAATATAAAAAATAATACTTACCTGAACTTACCTGAATGTCCCTGGGGTGGGTCCCTCCATCCTTGGGTGTCCTCCTGGGGTGGGCAGGGGTGGCAGGGGGGGTCCCTGGGGGCAGGGGAGGGCACCTGTGGGCTCATTTTGAGCCCACTTGTCCCTTAACGCCATCCCTGACCCAGGCGTTAAAAAGCGGCGCAAATGCGCCGTTTTTTGCCACGCCCACTCCCGGGCGTCTCTTTTGCCCGGGAGTATAAATACCACGTAAAGGCCTGGGAGTCATTTTTTAAGACGGGAACGCCTCCCTTGCATATCATTAACGCAAGGAAGGGGTTCACGCTAAAAAATGACGCACACTCCGGGCACTTTGGCGCCCGAAGCGTCTAACGCCATAGTATAAATATGGCGTTAGTTGGCGTTGATTTTGCGTCGAATTTGCGTCGAAAAAAACGACGCAAATTCGGCGCAAACGGAGTATAAATACGGGCCAAAATGACTCTAACCTGCCTAGAGTCCTTTTCTGACGCAAAACCATCCATACCACATGGCTCCTGTCTTTGTAAAGACAGGAGTCATGCCCACCACCCCAATAACCAGTGCAGAGGACCAGGGTCCCGTGGGAATGGCCATTGCACCCTGTACCATGTATGGGGGCCCATTTCAGGGCCCCATATGGCACTTTAAAAAATACAAAATAAAATACTTACCTGTACTTACTTGTACTTACCTGGGAGGGGTCCCCCATCCTCTGCTGTCCCTTTGGTGTGGGTGGGGGTGTCCCTGGGGCCCAGTGGAGGGCACCAGTGGGCTCCATGGAAATAGGCCCACAAGTCCCCTAACGCCTGCTCTGACCCGGGCGTTAAAAAGTGGGGCAAAGCAAGCTTTGCACCATTTTTTGTCCCCTCCTCCCTCCCATGCACTATTTTTGCACAGAAGTATAAATATGGCATTAAGGCCATAGAGTCATTTTTTGCAAGGGAACGCCTACCTTGCATCTCATTAAGGCAAGGTAGGTTTCCACATCTAAAAAATGACTTTAACTCCATAAATTTGTTACTAGACGGGTCTAGCACCAAAGTATATATATGGAGTTAGTTTTGCACTGAATTAGAATAAACAAAACTGACGCTAACTAGGTGCAAACAGAGTAGAAATATGCCCCTAAAGCCCATATTTATACGTTTTTAGCGCTGCATTTGAGTTATTTTTGACGCAAAAGTGGTGCAAACTTAAAAAATATAATAGTATTTCGTAAGTTTGAGCCGCTTATGCGTCAAAAAATGACACAAATGCGGCGATAAAAAAGTATAAATATGGGCCTAAATGATGCAACACAGTGCATGGTAGTTATTATTCAGTGCAAATTCTCAGCAAAAAAATTATCTGCGCTGCTTTGAAACAAGGGGGCATTACTGTGTTTGATCAGTGCAAATACCCTTAGGTTTTGACGAAAGCCAAATCTACTAGAATACCAAGACCTGACTATGCATCGAAAGCTTAGGCACATATTTAAAAGCCCCTAGTGCAATCTTCTGACACATAGGCAGCCTTTTTGTTTATGCTAATGTTTCGTTAGATGGTAAAAATCCCTGCACCATATTTACAAAGTGCCGCAATGCATCCATTGCACCACTTTGAAACCCTTTGCGCTACATTATACCTGCACCAGGCATAATGTATGCAAGGGGGCTTTCCCCCATTAGGGGCGCCAAAACAAATGGTGCAAAGAAATCGAATAGATTTCATTGAGTCATGTTTTCTGCATTTTTAATGCCTGCTCAGAGCAGGAGGTTAAAGAGGGCACATCATCGTTTACAATGGGCCCCCTATGTACTCTGCAGGAGTGGCACCAAAATGTTGGTGCTACTCCTGCACAGTACATCAATAGCATCATAGAAAATTATTCTATTGCCCCCTACCCTGCACCATGGTGCACTGTATTTTAAATACGGTGCACACATGGTGGTGGTGGGGGGGCGATAAAGGGTGCAAGAAAAGTGGTGCTGCACTGTGTGCAGCACCACTTTTCTTAAATATGCCCCTAAATACCTACTTGAAGCAGATATAAACAAGTGGAAATGTGTTCATTTCTCACAAAAGACTCACGTGGGCTGCAGTGCACAGCACACATCCGAAACATTGGATCTTCCTCCAAGGATTGCAATGTTTACTTAAAGAATACCATTCCATTCCAGCCTATGCTCAGTAGTGCAATGTCAGCTCTGAACCATGGCACGATACTGTGCATCATTCAAGGCACCCTTGCTGAATGCCAGCATATGGCATGAGAGGAGCAGCAGGCCAATCAGTAAAAATGGTTTTGCACTGTATTCCTCCTCGTGCTATGAAGAGGATCACATTTGGCTGCTGTTCTACATTGCGAGAACAAAATAAATATGAGCCTTGTTTTATAAGCAGAGGATTACGGAGGTGACCGTCACAACAAACTCAAAGAAAATGTTGGTTTACAAAGTACATATAAAAGAACAGCGGAAAGCTAGCAGCATTACTACCACTCTCCCCATGGCTAGGCTGACTATTCTTCCCCTCTGTCATCTGCCATGTGAACAGTACTCTAATTGGCTTGTTTCAGAGCAGGGCTCGCTGCCATCGGCCACCCAGACCCCAGTTACCCGAATTCAGGTCGAAGTATGCTGCAGCAGAGGGCTCGTTTGAACATGTGTGGCTGGGTTGTCTTGCATTAGCAGTTTTTATGCTGAATACATTTAATGGACAGCTCATATGTTGATGGTAGTCATTGGCTTACACCTATGACAAGTAAATAAATAAATACTCTGTCTAGGTCCTTTAAGAGCAATACAATCCACATACATATTGTGTCATAAAGATGTCGAAATAGCCTGTTTAACTTTGATGCATCTGTTGCATCTCAAGGACATTGTCAAGGCTTGTTCAAAAGCACTCCAAAGAAGATTCAAAGGCAGCATCCAGATGCAAAATATTTAAAGAAAATATCCAGGAAAGGGGACATTTGTGATGTCTCAAAATGAATTTACTGTCTTTAATCAAACTGTTTAAACTCATATAAACAATGAAGCTGGCAACAGCATTCGCATCAAAAAGTAAAATGAAGGCGTTATGTCTCTCAGCTTGGACTTGTGTTTGAAAAATGGATTACAAATGTTTGAACATTGTTAGTACTGACATACCATTATTTGCACGCTGCTGAATAGCTGGAAAACGCGCTTTAGCTTTGGCCAGGTTTGAACTTTATAAAACATGGAGTGGATTTGACAACATTTGAATTACACCCTTGCACATTTTGCCTAGATGCAGAGACGACATAAACAACGCCTCACGTCATTCTTTCACAGGTTTGGAGTCTAAACAAAATATTCACGAATCTCAATGCAGTTGTCATAAACTTGTTTAGAGGACCACGAGACAAGAAGGAGCTACTAGGCCTGCCAGTGGTGGTTGAGGCTTTTTACTCCAAATGTCCTGGGGCCCGACTTAAAATGGCCTCTGAGCGAATGGGCAAAGTCGCCCCTTTAGCACTTGACTCTCAGCACTAGAGCTGCTTGGGCAGCATGAGGCTTGTTGCGGGGAAGTAGGTTTAGGGTGAACACAGGTTAAAGATTTAAAATACATCCAGCTACCCCAATAAATGATTGGCCAGTCAGATACTTGGGCCCATATTTGTACTCTTTTAGCGCCTCATTTGCATCATGTTTTGGCTCAAAAGCAGCGCAAACTTACAAAATACAATTGTATTTTGTATGTTTTCACCACTTTTGCGTGAAAAAATGACACTAATGTGGCGCAAAAAAAAGTATAAATCAGGGCTTTGGTTTTATATAAAGGTAGTATTTATATGGGATCAAAAAGTAAAATTGGATGCATCACAAATAATATACACAGTCTTCTTAAGGCAGGTACACTGCGTTACCTGGGTCAGCTCTGGAGTTCCACCTCTTCCTCTAAGAATAGTGGTTATTCTCCATTCATGTGAAGCTAGGCCACACTAGTGAGTTCCAGCCTTAGAGGTTCCACAATGGCTTTTTAGAAATTCAAACTGTCCCTACACTCTAGCATTTCAGTCAGAGCAAGTTCCCCCTTTGGCCTTGTGGCATAGTATTCATTCTTACCATCTTTGTAGAAGTTGTGGTTCAGAGAGTCTGGATGCCTGTTGGTGAGCAGAAGGCTCGATGCTGATGTTGAGGTGGAAGACTCCCACAGTGCTCCTCAGTTAAGTCCCTCGGAGTCCAGTGACATATCTCATGTGCACTGGCTCCAGGTGGTTCAATCAATGCTCTTCTTTCACAGGTTGCACCAAGCGACTTATTCACAACTGCACTTTGCTCTAAGGGCAACGTCTCTCTCCCCTTACCACAGCCCCCTCCATGCATATGGTGGTTGTGCATAGTGACACACCAGGGGACTACCCCTTCATTTTACCACATTACTCAGGATGATGTCAAGCTTCTCTGCACAGTGGTGCACCTGGGTGATGGCCCTCATTCTTCACTATGGCCCCCCACTGGGATACAGAAGTTACATATAGTGCATTCAAAGTGGCATTCTTCTTCAGGCTACTACAATGTACAGGATGAAAGCCCTATCTTCCTCACAGTGCTGCAAAATGGTGAAAGCTTTTAAGAATCGCCACTGCCCCTACCTGGCATAGTGGAATCCTGAACAAAGCACTTAAGGCAGAGTTCCTCTTCAGATCACAATATTGCACTGTGCAACAATCCTATCTTCCCCATAGCACTGCACCAGGGCAGTGTTCCTTAAGATTCCCTATGGCCCCAACCTGAAATATTCGGTCATGAGCAATGCATATGGGCAGACAGCCCCAGCTGTGCTCATGTCCCTACAGACCAGAATCTTCCACTCATCTCCCAGGATCCACTCGGCAGTATCCCCTGTGGACTTTGCTCCCTCCAGTCAGTCTCCCCCTGGTGCTCCAAGGTATAGGGCAAGTGGTCTTGATTTTCCTACATGGTGTTCTCATCCAGCAGGGATACTGCCAGTCCCCAGTCCTGGTCACAACAGGCAGAAGTTGTGCTGACAATTGTGGGAGCCTCATGCTCCCCTTTAATAATCTCTTTCTATACATAAATGTAATATATTGTCTGAGTCTTTAAAGTTCATGTTATAGAGGTTCCAAAGTTTGAAGTGCCCACTCCTCTATCTTATCCTTCCTCCAGAGAGCAGTCTCCCATAGCAAAACCATCTCCAAACTTGATATCCACAAAACACGAGCCATGGGAGGGATTAGAGCATCACACCTGGTTGTCAATCTCACTGATATATTTTTATCAAAAGTTTACAAAGGACCCCTGAACTACCTTTCATGATTCCCTTAACAGCCATCTCCTTCAGCAGGTATCTAGGCCCCTTTGACCACAGACCTATCTGCAGAATCAAAGAACCCTTTTGAAGTGTAGTGGCTCTTCATCTCGTCAGTGTTTATGTCCAACTCAGTCCTCCGGAATGCAGCAATACACACATCTGTCTAGGGCTCCTGCCCCTCCACATGCATCTCCAACAGGCCTTGGGTCTCCCAAAATAGAACCTAGAGGCGTATATATATTGTGACCTTCAAAAGTACTCAAACATCCCTACGCACACATGCAACACATGTGCTCAGGTTCCTTTATTGCGCAACTTCACCGGCACACGTACATCGTAGCACGCTGAAGCAAATGTTCTGAATTCCAGGTACTGCACCACTTCATGGACATACATTCCAGGGCACACACTCAATTACACACTGACTCCATGTTTTGCACCACTGACAGGCACATATACCTCTGTTCGGACACACGCAAACATGTGCCCACTTCTATGTATTGTACCACTCACAGGTACACATGCATCCCAGTGAATGCACACAAACACTGGCAAACTGTATGGCACAACATCTCTCTTAATGTAGGCCAAAGGTGAGTTAAGCAAACAGCAGTGGAGCATCATACAATTGGGCCAAAACATCCCACTCCTGTGACACAAGTAAAAAGGCCTGTTCACTCTACTGATCATTATTGCTTAAAACACAGTGGGGCATATTTATACTCCGTTTGCGCCGGAATTGCGTCGTTTTTTTTAACGCAATTTCGGCGCAAAACTAACTCCATATTTATACTTTGGCGTTAGACGCGTCTAGCGCCAAAGTCCATGGAGTTAGTGTCATTTTTTTGCGTGGACACCTACTTTGCGTTAATTATATGCAAGGTAGGCGTTCCCGTCTAAAAAATCGACTCCGAGGCATGTGCGTCGGATTTATACTCCCGGGCAAAATTCACACCCGGGAGTGGGTGGGTCATAAAAATGACGTACGCCACTTTTGCGCCGTTTTTTAGCGCCTGCAAAAGGCAGGCGTTAAGGGACCTGTGGGCTCTGAAGGAGCCCAGAGGTGCCCTCCCATGCCCCCAGGGACACCCCCTGTCACCCTTGCCCACCCCAGGAGGACACCCAAGGCAGGAGGGACCCATCCCAGGGACATTAAGGTAAGTTCAGGTAAGTGTTTTAAAAAAAAAAAAATTGTGGCATAGGGGGGCCTGATTTGTGCCCCCCTACATGCCACTATGCCCAATGACCATGCCCAGGGGACATAAGTCCCCTGGGCATGGCCATTGGGCAAGGGGGCATGACTCCTGTCTTTGCTAAGACAGGAGTCATTTCTATGGGGGTTGGGAGTGAGAAAAAAATGGCGCAAATCGGGTTGAGGCGAAAAAATTGCCTCAACCTGACTTGCCCCATTTCTTGACGCCCAAGCCCCATATCCCCCTACGCCGGCGCTGCCTGGTGTACGTCGTTTTTTTTAACGCACACCAGACGGCGACGGCGGCTAACGCCGGCTAACGTCATTCAATAAATACGGCGCCCGCATGGCGCTTCAGAATGGCGTTAGCCGGCGCTAATTTTTTTGACGCAAAACTGCGTTAGCGCAGTTTTGCGTCAAAAAGTATAAATATGGCCCAGTATGCTTCTACGTAACTCCTGGAGAAAGCAGTAGCTTTCCACCATGCAGCTGAGGCACTCAAGGTAGGCGTACATGTCCATTAGCATGTCAGGTACTTTACTGTCCGAACATCAGTAAAGAAAGTATTGCATCAAATTTGGTTTGAAAAGACAATGAAACTAACTTTGGCTGCAAGAGCCCATTGTAAGCCTTCTTGATAGTTTAATAATAATAGCAATAAATCCACATACCAAAGTAATATTTTAATACTGCTGGAAATAGCATACGGCTGTTGAAACCAGTTCAGGAGCCACAGGTCACGCAGGGGTTATTGGGCCCAAATTGAGGGAACTGAGCATACATTTATCTCTGATGTTCTACAGGTGGCTTACTATGCGATCTAAAAACTGACCACCAAGTTAACCCATTTAGCACTTTTCTCTCAAGGTAGAAAGGAGAGCAGTAAAACAAAAACAAAACGTATTCAGGGACAAGATGTTGGGCTAGGGACTCAGTAACTCACAAAATAACTCGATTGCCCAACGTTTTCTCATGAAACAATAAAAACTTTATTCTACAAAGCCACGAAAATAAATCTGCCATGATATGAGGAACAGCCTAACATATTCGAAAAATAGAAAGGTAATGCTTCATCATGTTTCAAGTGGTTCAGCTCCAGTCTGTGGCATTGGCCCTTGGGTCAGTTGTGCCTTTGCCTCCGTCAGTGAGACTAAGTAATAGATCACTATCTGCAAATCAAACGTTTTAAGCCACTATGGGCTTCAGCCGGACTATTTACCATGGACTTAATTTGAAGAGGACTAGGAATCTCTGTCTTAGAGAAAACTAAAACACTGTCAGACTCTTCTGCACTCTACACCTATCAGGTAATTTCTCCGGGTGATCAGAAAGGTAGGACATGGGTTGAGACTATGCACTTCAGTGCAAACCTCTGTAGCCTATCCTTTCACAGTCTAGAGTCTGGCTCTGCGTATTTGGTAGGTCACCTTCGTCTTCCATTTTTGCACATCATTCTAACAGAAGATCCGACAGAAGATCCAAAATGGATTCCACTGGGTCTAAAATCAACCATGCCACTCATACCCCTTACAAATTTTGGGCCATATTTATACTTTTTGACGCAAAACTGCGCTAACGCAGTTTTGCGCCAAAAAAATTAGCGCCGGCTAACGCCATTCTGAAGCGCCATGCGGGCGCCGTATTTATTGAATGACGTTAGCCGGCGTTAGCCGCCGGCGCTGTCTGGTGTGCGTTGAAAAAAACGACGTACACCAGGCAGCGCCGGCGTGGGGGGAAAATGGCGTATGGGCGTCCACAAATGGTGCAAGTCAGGCTGAGGCAAAAAAATCGCCCCAACCCGATTTGCGCCATATTTTTACGACGCCCATCCCCCATTGAAATGACTCCTGTCTTAGCAAAGACAGGAGTCATGCCCCCTTGCCCAATGGCCATGCCCAGGGGACTTCTGTCCCCTGGGCATGGTCATTGGGCATAGTGGCATGTAGGGGGGCACAAATCAGGCCCCCCTATGCCACAAAAAAATATAAAAAAAAATACTTACCTGGACTTACCTTAAGTTCCCTGGGGTGGGTCCCTCCATCCTTGGGTGTCCTCCTGGGGTGGGCAAGGGTGGCAGGGGGTGTCCCTGGGGGCAGGGGAGGGCACCTCTGGGCTCATTTTGAGCCCACAGGTCCCTTAACGCCTGCCCTGACCCAGGCGCTAAAATCCGGCGCTAAAGCGGGTTTTTTAGACCCGCCCACTCCCGGGTGTCATTTTTGCCCGGGAGTATAAATACGACGCATATGCATCGGAGTCATTTTTTAAGACGGGAACGCCTACCTTGCATATCATTAACGCAAGGAAGGTGTTCACGCAAAAAAATGACGCTAACTCCATGAACTTTGGTGCTAGACGCGTCTAACGCCAAAGTATAAATATGGAGTTAGTTTTGCGTCGAATTTGCGTCGAAAAAAACGACGCAAATTCGGCGCAAACGGAGTATAAATATGCCCCTTTGTTTTGCAGAGGTTATATAAATAACACTGAGAAGCATTTTGTAAAGGGCAAGTTTGGAGAGCATGTCATTTGCACGCCTGTTGCTTTGTGACTTGTAACGTTTGTCATTTACTTTTTTTGTGCGGCAGCAGAAGCAGGTGTATAGTAGATGAATAGGAATAAAATAGTGGCACTGTTAAATGTTACTGTGAGCTGGAAATGTGCAAGTCCTTGTCTGCACTAAAGCAGAAGGAGGATCTTGCTCCAGTACAGGTTCTCAAAGGTAAGATAATCTATGAGGGTGGGTGTTGTGCTCAAGAAAGTGGAATTCAAATACATGCTGTTCTGTGCCCACAGGTCCTGGTGCTCCTCCTTTTGCATAAGTCCAATAAGAGGCAACATGAAGTGCTCCATAGACCCACCACATCTGGTCCCATGTTGCTGGGTGACAGTAGGGAGCAGATATTAAGTTTACCTAGCGGCCAAGAGGCACCAAAAGTGGAATACAGGGAAGACATGGGACCCTCAGGAGAAGAGGGGTCAGGTTTCTGGCTATCATTGGTGCAGCAGGTGCCATGGCATCAGGATCCAGGCATGGCATAGGCTCACCAGCCCCTCATAATGGGTTTCCAATTGGAAGATTTTGACTTTGGCCCCCTTCAGGGAGACGTTATAGACTACAAATGCTGTGCATAGCTAGCTATTTAACCATCCAACTTTAAACACCTAGGTTCACATATGTCTCTGTATACACTGTGATGATGGTAGCTAAACTTGACACCATGGTGGGAAGGAAAACAAAGAGAATTAGTAAACTGGAATAAATTGTCCATAAAGTTTCCCTTTATAAAATAATTGTCTTGCTAAAAATCTGTTTATTATATAACTATCCATACAAACTCCCAATGCTTTTTGGATCAACTTTGATTCAATGTGATTCACTTTCTGTAGGGAATAAACAGCCTAAGATAGCATTCAACAACTGTGCCTTGTCATTTTACTAAGGAGAATAGCAGATATGCACCTCTATTACAAGTCAAGTCTACCCAGCTCATTTTTAGAAATGACTGGCTGTTTGGTGATAGGGAGGATCCAAAATTTCGAGCTGAGAAAGATAGGCTTGAGGAAATTGGTATAAAAAGCTTTCTTTTTGGAACCTCAATCCCGGAAACTCACTGCTTACAATCTAAAACTGCTATTGATTGCTGAAAGAAATCACGTTGCTTGGTGCACTGGAAGGGAAGATTCACACAAGAACCTCCATTAATGCAGAGTAGCTATTTGCAACACTTAATTACTCACAAATGACAACCAGGAATTCCACCTCCACAAATTCCTTAAGGAGGACTTGGATCACTGTATTGTCCACTAGATAAGATCCTGGGTGTAGCGTAATATGAGCGCACCTCAGTTCTAGCAAGTATTGGTTAAGTCAAGACTGCTGTAGGACCTAATACAGATACCATCAGTGATCATTTTGTATTTGACTTTGATCTGGATGACACTTACTCAGAGAAGGCCTGATGAAGTCAGCATCGAAACACGTGTTGGCTAGAATAAATGGAAAAAATAAAAACTTATAAATATCTTCGAAGGCTGATAGCTTGTTTTCTTAGATGAAAGGAAGAGAAGGCTGCATGGGGGACCATTCTTGAAATATTTACAATGCTTTGGGAGACTGGAGGGTGTTGGGTACAGGGACTACATCAGGATACCTCGATCCCGTAATGTATTGGAATGAAAAGACATGAAGGGGCAGATTTTAGAAAAGTGGTGCTGCACCTAGCGCTGCACCACTTTTCTTGCGCCCCTATAATGTCAACATCTGTTCACTGTGTTAAATATACTGCGCACCATGGAGGTAGTCAGGGATACTAGCATCATAATTTTTTATGCTAGTCCGGTGCTTCGCAGGATTAGCATAAAAAATGTTGATGCTAATCCTGCAAAGCACCCAGAGGCCCATTGAAAAGAATGGGAGCCTCCCTTGAACGTCTGCTCTTAGCAGACGTTAAAATTGCCAATAAAAATGACACAAAGAAACCTCTTATATTTCTTTGCGCGATTGTTTGGGCCTCCCTAGATCCTGAACACCCCCTCATATACATTATGGCCCTCATTATGACTCTGCCGTCCGCCAAACTCAAACCACTGAGAGACCACCTGTGTGGTCCAAATACCACCGACCCTATTAGGATTTCTCTGCAGGGGCGGCCGGCTTAAACAAAGTTTCTGCCTGCTGGCCCTACGGTGAACAGGGCCTTAACATTGCAGCTGGCTCGTAACTGAGCCGGCGGCAATATGGCGGTGCGGCGGGTGCAGCAGCACCTGCCGCACATTCCACTGCCCGTAATTTTGTCAGTGGAATTCGTGACAGGGCTTGCATGGTGGCCCCTGCACTGCCCATGCCAAATGTATGGGCAGTTCAGCTGCTCTCATGGGGTCCCAGACACCCCCATTCCGCCAGCCTTTCAATGGCAGTAGAAACGCCATGAAAAGGCTGGCGGTATGGGTACTCATAATCCGGAGAACAGCGCTGCTTGCAATGCTGCCCTGGTGGATTACAAACACCGGGACCACCAGACTGCTAGCTGACAGCAACCTGTTGGTGTTGGCGGTCCGACTGTGGTGGCTCCACCACGGTCATAATGTAGTGGTAGGACAGCCACAACCGCACCGGTCCATCTGCCACCGTGAGTGTGGTGGTCTTACTTAAGACCACCAGACTCATATCGAGGACATACGTCTGGTGCAGGCATAATGTGGCCCAAGGGGTTATTAAGTGGCACAATGCAAGCATTGCACCACATTGTAAATATGGCCTAGCATTTTTGGGCTTCCAACACCACATTAGCGTCAATAAAATGATGCTAATGTGGTGATGGAATGGCGCTAGGCCCTCTTAAATCTGGGCCGAAGTCCTTTACTGCTCTACAAAAGAAATGCAGTATATATGAAACACAATTCTTTAAGTATCTTACCTGAGGCATGTGTTGCAAATGTGCTGCAGCAAGTTACTGAACTCCCAAAATATAAACTCCTAGCAGTGCAAGAGATTATCGATCGTATTGACATAACTGTAATCTCACAAATATGACATTCACTTATCTCTAATCCTCTCTCTGATGTTTTCAGAGCAAAATGGGATGAAGAAGTAGGTCTCATGGATGACACCGAATAGTGGCATGAAATACTAGCTCCTCATTAATTGGCAATTTTTGTTAAGCTGTGGTTGACACAAATTACATTTTCCACAGAGTATACATCACATCCCAACAACTAGAGAGAATGGCTGTGTTCCAGTACAAGAAGCCTGTGGATACCGGCATTTTCCTTCATAAGGTATATTTCTGTATCAAGATTGCGAAAATCTGACACAAGATAACTCATACATTGTCTAATTTCCTGGAAAAAGGCTATTGTCCTGGAGCCTAAAACAATGCTATTAGTGAGACTGAGGAAATCAGAAGGAGAGCGATAATCTATGTGGCTATGGGTTCACTCCTAGCCAAAAGAGACATCACCAGACAGTGGAAATCAGTGGAGGTCCCTAAGTTTGACATGTGGCTTAAACGTAGAGACAGAAGTGCCAAGCTGAAGGAGCGCCAAGGGGATATCAATTTGAGGGCTGCCCCAACAAACAATGCAAGAGTACGGGGGCATTGCTGGGATCATTTTCAACTAGCCACTAAATAAGAAGCTTGCTTTACTGGAGTACTAATTTTGGCATTACTATGTAATGTTATTTCAACTTACCTTCAGGTAATCACACAAAAGTCTTACTACTTGATATTTAACTGTTTACATGTCAGAGCAAGCCCACTGTACAAGCAGGAATCACCACTTCTATTCAGGGTGAGCTAGAGACACACTTAGGGATAACCTGTGCTCAGCCTCTGGTAGCTTGCCAGATACCAGGCAGGCTTATCTAAAGAGGTAATGTATAAAGTATTTGTGCAACACACAAACACAATTAAAACATCACAAATTACCTTACAAATGTTTGAAAGAACAGAGAATAATTATCTCAATAAATTGAGACCAAAATAAAAAAAAACTACAATCAGTAGAAGTTGAGATGTGAATTTTTAAAGAATAAACTAAAAATGATGCTTAGAAGTCACTAGTAGTCAAAAGGAAACTTGAGGTCATAAGGGACCAGTGGAAATCAAAGTTCAGGCCGACTGCAATAGAGGGTAGCTTGCCTACAGAACCCACGCAGGGTCTGCAGCGTCGAGGAGCAAATGCAAAGGTGATGCACTGGTTCCGATCCGCGTAGTCGGGTTGAAGCATCATCATTGAGGCTCTCAGTCAGGTCATGCATCATTGTCGATCTCCATTGAGATGAACACAATGCGTCGTTGTTGAGCTGTGCAGTTAGGTACTGCATCAGCGTCAAACGCCTTTGAGATGAAGCGATGTGTCATTGTCAAGCTGCTCATGCTGTGGATCAGCTGTTGTCGAACAGGCTCTACGTCAGTTTTGAAGGGGCAATGTGTCAGTTCCGACCGGGAAGTGGTGACGATGCATCAGTGTTTGTAAAAATCAGCTGCTAAACCCATTTCTGAGGGACAGGACTGAAGTGGGGCACTTCATGCAAGGGTAAGACTCACAGATGGCAGAGTCAAACAGCACCAGGAGAGTTGTAGGCAGTCGTTTATGTCCTTGAGACTGCAGGAGATCAGGTGGGAAGCCAGCTAGCACTTGGAATCACTTTGAGTTCAAGGGAGAGCGGCGAGTCCTTTGTCAAAGATCAGCAGGCAGCAGAGCAACTTAACAAGACAGGGAGCAGTCCTTCTTGGAAAATGGTCCAGCAGTGTGGCACTCCTTGTAGCACAGCAGTCCTCACTCTGGGCAGAGTTCTTCCAAGGTCCAGTTGTGTATTGATACTGTAGGATGAGAGCCCTGATTCTTTTACCCAAAAGAGCCGTTAAAGTGGGAGTGACTTCAAAGCAGGGTCTTTCAAGCACAGAGATACTGTCTTCCTATCCCTGGCTCCAGTCAACCAGTAGGGGCTAATCAACCCTGTGTGGGGACGAGCACTTCCCTACTGAAGTGAAAGTATCAGCTCTCTTCCACCCTTCCTGCCCAGGAAGGCCCATCACAATGCAGATGAATGCAGATGAGGGCTCAGACACCCCTAACCTTCCTGTGTTTGTGGCTGTCTAGAGGGAATGCCAAAGTGTAGCTGTCACCTACCACAGATGTGTGTTTGAGACAGACTGCAAGTCACACAGAGCAGTAACAGCAGAAAAATTCCAACTTTCTAAAAGAGGTATTTCAAAAATAGAAATGTTAAATCTGTCTTTACAATTAAAGAAGATTTATAATTACTATTACAGTGATGTGAAACATAATGAAGTTACTCCTTTCTGATCAGGAACTACAGCTTAAAAGTGTATTAAGCAATTCACAGTGCTAGCCTATGAGGGGAGTAGGCCTCCCATTAGTGAAAAATGACTTTGAGGGTTTTTCACTACCATGACATGTAAAACCTAAAAGTACATGTCCTGCCTTTTACTTATTTCACCCGCCCTATGGGCTACCTAGGGCTGACCTTATGGGAGAAGTATATGTAATAAAAAGGGAGTTTAGGGCTTGGCAAGAGGTTTCAAATGCCAATTCTATGTGTGGCTATGAAACTGCACACACAGGTTTGACTGGTTACTTGTGAGGGTAGCACAATCAGTGCTCTAGGCCCACTGGTAGCATTTCACTTACAGGCCCTGGGTATATGGTATACCACTTTGCAAGGGACTTTCAAGTAAAATAAATATGCCAGTTGTGGACACACCAATGTTAACATGTTTATGGAGACCTACATACACTTTAGTACTGATCAGCAGTGGTAAGGTGCACAGAGTCCTAAGGCCAACAAAAAAATACAGCAAAAATGTGAGTCAAACAGGCAGTTTAGGGAAAGACCACCCTGTGGCTGACAAGTCTAACATGTGTGATTTATTAGTAAATGGAAAACAATAAAACATCTTAATAAAAATGCTGGCTTTCTTTTACAACATGAGAGGTGGAAGTTGGGCTCATTTGCTTTACTTACAAGAGGGTCATGACAGCCTTCCTACAAAACAGGCAGAGGTAACAAGGGTAAGGATATTACAAAGGCACATTCATTACATCAAAATACTGTGCCTCCCCTCAAGTTAACTAATTTATGTTTTAAATGATGTCATGTATATATAAAACTGGCAAACTGATACCCAAAGGGCTGGCTAAATTCACATCCACATTCATTTGTTGACTTTTCAGAGAGCATCCTAGAACAAAAGCTCTTGCTCAGGATGCCTGACCATTGTTTCTCCAATATAATTTTACTAACCATTTGTTTAATTTGATAGTGTCCATCCCTTTCTTTGCAAGAAGAATTCAAATATACTGCCAAGATGATCCTGCTCTTGATTGTGGGGATATAATGTGTGAAAGTAGCACACTTTCTAATTGGTTCTGGCATCACCCTGGTCCCATCAGAAGTAAAAAGGAACCGATCAACTTAAACACGTCAGGTGTAATTGTCTATCCTTTGTAATAAACTCTGAATCATCAGGTTAGTAGGTATATCTGGCTAGAGACTAGACTTCCTGTTGCTTGCCCTTGAAGTCTAAAACTAAGGGCTTGAATTATAGTTTGGCAGATGGGTTACACTGTCACAAAACGGACAGATATCCTGTCCCCCGTCTTATGATCATATTATATTCCATGGGAATTGCGATACAATGGATGGGATATCCGTCACATTTGTGATGGAGTAATCCATCTGCCAAACTCTAAATCAGTCCCTAGGTCTATGATACTAGAAAAACCCAGCTGCTATGCCCTTCACAGAAGGTCCACCGATTTTCACAGATTATGCCATTTTTAACAGAGACCTGCCACATGGAATTCAGACTTGAGGCCTGATTTAGAGTTTGGTGGATGGGGTTACTCCATCATAAATGTGATGGATATTTTGTCCACCATATTATGATTTCCATAGAATATAATGGAATCAAAATATGGTGGACAGGATAACCATCATGTTTGTGACCAAGTAACCTCATCCATCAAACTCTAAATCAGGCCCTTATACCTGTACCAATAGGAAAAATCCAGCCAGAAATGAGAGGCCAAATCCCCTCTAAACATGAACAGGAGCAACCCAAATGGCTGTCATACTGTTTGAAGCTTGTCAGTAGAGTGCAACTTGAAGCCAATGCCATGTCATGGCCTACCATTGTGCTTAGGGTGTCAACTGCAATGAACAACACATTGATGGAAACACTTTCTGAATTCATCTCAACCATTGATAATCATTTGGGTCACTTAGACAGAGACCTGCCACAGGCATATCAGCCTTGGTCCTGCTCCAAAACTGTCTAACCAGGATACTCTTGCCGCCTTTGATGGGTGCCAACAAAACCACTGGGTTTCCTGACTACACTGAATCCTCAACAGAGACCAGCTGAAATACTTATTATAAGGTCTGGGAAAACCGCTGGGTTGTCAGTTACGAAGTATCAATCTACTGTGTCGGTATTATGATTTATTATTGCATGAGTTTGCAGCTGATTGTAGTTGAATATAAACAGAATGAGAGAACTGTCATGAAAATATTTGATCAGATAAAAGTGAAACTGGAATGATGTCTGAGCATTTGTGTGGAGTTGCCATCTTCTTTTTATTCATTCAGTTTAAAATTTTGTTTTATTCACCAGTTTTTCATTCAATTTCTTAGACCACCTTTTGGAATATTCTTAAGCAAATCCAGGTTGGCATGATGGTGGATGTGAGACACCACACATATTTTTCCAATGGACGTAAATACCTCTCTAAAGTTGTGAACTTGGTGCTCATTCTCACGTTTCCTTGCAGAATTAAGATTTATAATTTCTGGTGTTCTGTCCACTAATCATCTTCTAAGATGTAAAATGTGTTATGATTATCTTAAATTTTCCTGCCTTTCACTGCTGCTCTTCTCTTCTCATGAGGCTTCAAGATCAATCTCTATCACCTCTAGTTTCTCATTCTAACACATACATTTGCATTTTTTCACTGACTGTCTCACTTTACATTTGATTTCCTTGTGCTGGTTTTCTTTCCTGTTGCATCTTAGGTTTTGATTTCTATGTGATGTCTACAAATATATTTATTTCCTGTCTCCAGTGTAGTAATCCTCTTTGATCTGGTTTTATGGCCAGTCTCAAACTTTGTGTTGCATTTATAAATTTTCTTTTATTAATTCCTGCTCCACCCTTCCTCTGCTTTAGGTTTTTTTGCACCTGTGATGTCAAATTCTGAGGCCCTTACTTTTGATCATTTTCTAAAAGAAATATCTACTTTTGATTGCCTTTTCTGGGATATATCTGTCTTCAATATTTTTATTGGTGGCATGCACTTAGGAGCATATTTTCAAGGAGCTTGCACTGCTTTTGTGTCATTATTTGTGATGCTCCAGAAGCGCAGTCAGTACTTCAGATTTACAAGATGACACATCTGTAGCAATGCATCCCTTTTTGTAGGCCTGCGTCTAAATATACCTGCATGTGAACTGGCTGCACAACACAATTCTTAATATATGCAAGGTAGGCATTCCATCATGAATCCTAGCATAAATCCGACAAAGTGAGATTTGCGAGTTTAGGAAAAAGTGACACATTGTCAGCAGGTGGCGCACAGAGCCTGCAGTGCATCAAAATTTTAGCGCATTGACAACCACGCATAAGAAATTACACATTGGCACCCAAAGCACTTTGGCAAGCTCAACCACCCCATGGCGGTGCTAATACGTCAACTAGAAGTAGCGAGGTGACCACAAGCACACCCACCACCACATAAGCAGCACAGGATAAGGGAGCGTGTGTAATGCCAGAGGACTACCCTCATTGATCTCAGGGAAGAAGCGGAGTGAGTCCACGATATGGCTTCTGAACCAGATTGCACCAAGGCTGCAGGTAACATCTTAGATGTCCACAAACGTTCATCCACACACCAATCTGATGGTGGTCCTCCACATGCTGGCATCTGAATCAGCCAGAGTGGCAAGAATCTCCCAGCTCTCTTTTTCAGCCTTCCTACCCTCTGTCCTCCCTGCCATCATCAGCCTGACACTCCAGTACCTCACTGTCCCCAAGACATAGCAAATAAAACTGGACACAAAGCAAGGATTTTATGCCATAGCTGGCATTCCACATGTATTGGGAACTATGGATTACACACATGTGCACTTGGTGGCTCCTGCTGCAACATCACACCTGTACTACAACAGGGAGCACACATACTCTATCAACATACAGGAAATTGTGGACCATCTGGGGATGTTCATCAATGTGCTGGCCAAGTACCCTGGGAGTGCTCATGATGCCTACATCTTCAGGCACTCCACCATCAATGAGCACTTCCAGAATGGGTGATAGATGAATGGCCTACTGGTTGGTAAGTACATCTGAAGTACCTGACTGACCTAATAACTGTAAATAATGTATAACTAAATAGCCACCTCTGCGTTTGGTGATTGAGGCAGTGCATATGTAGGAGGGGTGTGCCTCATAATTGCACTATACATCATGGCATATGTGCAATGTAACCCTGAAAGTCATACATCTCAAGGCATGCTAAGCTACTGTGTGTGCCTTTTAATAGTTGAAAGCTATCCAGAACAATGCAACGCTAGGCAAAATGCAGTGTTGCACCACTGTGTGCAGGAAAGACTTCTATGGCTGTTGTTTGTGGGTCCTTGTGTAGCTCCCATGGTTCATGAGGCATGGGATGTATCCCACAACTAGTAGACAGTGAAATGTCTTAAATCAATTGCCCTCCCCAGGTGTACCACGAAACAATTACTTAAGTCAGCCAACACACTTTTGTCACCTATGAGTGGTTCCTTCCATAGCACGCAGACATAGACTATCAGGAATCCAAGGGTTCATGCTGTGCAGGACGGTGGTCTATCATGGACAATGTAAATACACACAATCAGCATGTTGCAATTGTGTCTGTCTCTGTGCTACACAGCCTAGTGCACGCCAGTGCAATTTAAAAAGTATGACTGTGCTGTATGGCATAAAATATATCCAAAACTGCCCTTTTCTCTGTGATACAGTGAAGTGCTGATAATTTATCACATTTCTAAATATCTGGGCCCTTGTGTCCTGTCCACATAGTGACCCCAACGCACTGCAATAGGTAGACAATGATGTTACACACTGACATGCACTCACTAATCTATGGATGGCAGTAACTACTGAACATCAGTGACTACTAATGTCACATTTCAATCTGTGTAAATGAATGGGACCACATCATTTGCACACGGCAACAAATTAAAGTTGTAGACTAGAAAAGCCAATATGAGTTCCAATCCAACACAATACAAGTATGAGTTAAGTGTCTCCTCATTGGCATACCTACTATCCGTATTAGTCAAGACTCATCATTTTCAGGCTAGTGTGAAAAAGCATTTTGTAAATAAGTAAGTGTGTTACACATGCCAGTATACTTGTATGTGTATTAAAGTGTCAGGAATAATAGTTTGAAAGGCCTTTTGTGCCATCCAATATCACTGTAGGCCCCAGAAAAGCATACATGTCTATACAGCTTCATAAATTGACATCAACAGTACAAAAACAACATATCTCTCAGTCATACTGACAGTCCATGTACAGACACACACTCAGGTATACAGCCATCACGACAGATGCAAACAATGTGTTGGTACACCTGTTCTGTGGGTAATGTGAGCAAAGGAAAACCATATGCATTCAGCAATGAGCAACTCACAATCATAAAAACAATGTTGACAAATATGACATTTAAAAATCATCAACATAGATTGTAATGCAACCTGGACAAGGCACTACAGTGTACTCAGGATACCAATCCCAACATTCCTGTGGCACAGTATTGATGATAGAGCCATTGCAAATAGGCAAACAAACCACATCAATTTACAATACAACACATATGTATGCAGATCAATGTACTGTGTACAGGTCTTTCGTAGATAGATATCAATTACCACATCAGTGTATCCTACATAGAGATGTCCCACATTGCATCCCAAAGTATCAATACCAATGTACCATGACACATTGGCTGATGAAAAGCAGCAGATAAAGGCTGACATTAAATCGCACAACTATACAGGGAAAATGTTTAGAAAGCATCACATGTACTCACCAGATTTAAATTTCTACAGGAAGTGAACAATTCAACGGCTTTGCCATTGTCATGTAATGCAGCAACAACATCAGTGGTTCCTCAGGGACACATGTATGTGTGAGAGAGATACAGGTTGGTACCGGCACAGCCTACCTAGGGATGACCAAAAACTCCAATTTAAGAACAGCATACTGTCACCTGGAATGACAATGGACATTCAAAACACCTTTCACATCAAGCTAGTGCCCAAATGTGATTGTTAGAGTGTGGCTGTGTCAAAAGTAGCAGGTATGCACATCTTTTGATGCAAAAATATAGCCAAAATGTGTCCAATAGTGGTAGAAATGTGTAAGAGTCCTACGATACACTAAACAGACATACTTGAATTTGGGTCGATCAGTCACCATGATCACTGACTGATTTTATATTTTTTGTCTTTTTAGCTGACTAAGGCTATGTTTTTCAGCCTTGGGTCAGGATCCCATCTGCACACCCCCAGAATGAGGCATAGCACATAAACAGACAGGCACTGGAGAAGACCAGGGGTTTTGTTGAGCAGACTTTTAGGGTCCTGAAGTCTCACTTTTGGTGCTTGGACATGGCCGGGGAGAGATTGCTATACTCCCCCCTATAGTCTGCAAAATGATCCTAGTGTATTGTATACTGCACAACATCTGTGTGAGGACAAATGTCGCATAGGACCGGGGCCATTAGAACCAGGAAGCACAGGATGAGAATGAGGATGAAGACGAGGACAGAGGGGAAAATGCTGCAACAAATACAGGTTCCCAGCGAATAAACCTCATTGTACAGATGATTTTCTCAAAAATGTGATGTAGTTGTTGATTGCCATATTCCTTTTTGATTGAATGTATCATCAAAAATGTGAAAAAATGTATGAACACTTTGGGCCTGATTCAGACCCTGGCGGCCGGTGACCGCCAGGGTCACCGGCCACGGGAGCACCGCCGACAGACCGGCGGTGCTCCAAAGGGCATTCTGACCGCGGCGGTTCTGCCGCGGCCAGAAAGGGTAAACCGGCGGTCTCCCGCCGGTTTACCGCTGCCCTTGGAATCCCCCATGGCGGCGCAGCTTGCTGCGCCGCCATGGGGGATTCTGACACCCCCTACCGCCATCCTGTTCCTGGCGGTTCGGCCGCCAGGAACAGGATGGCGGTAGGGGGTGCCGCGGGGCCCCTGGGGGCCCCTGCCGTGCCCATGCCAATGGCATGGGCACGGCAGGGGCCCCCGTAAGAGGGCCCAACTGTGTATTTCAGTGTCTGCCTAGCAGACACTGAAATACGCGACGGGTGCAAACTGCACCCGTCGCACATGCCCACTCCGCCGGCTCCATTCGGAGCCGGCTTCCTCGTGGGGAGGGGTTTCCCGCTGGGCTGGCGGGCGGCCTTCTGGCGGTCGCCCGCCAGCCCAGCGGGAAAGCCAGAATGGCCTCCGCAGTCTTTCGACCGCGGAGCGGCCATATGGCGGTTCCCACCAGGCTGGCGGCGACCGCCGCCCGCCGGGGTCAAAATGACCCCCTTTGTGTGCTCAATTTGATTCCACAGTCACTGTTAACATCAAAACAATCACATTGCACCTAATAGAATTTGACCCATCACAAAGATATGTAGCTAGGTGTTATACCCACCCCAGGACAAAATCATGTAGACCAAAATATATCTGCATATCGACTGCATGTACCAAATGCATGTGCTTCGAGAAGACATACAGCAAACAAAGGTAGCAATGTGGAACAATGTGCCCATGTTGTGAGTATGTGTGCTACTACAGCGTACTGACCGTCAGATATCCTGCCACAATTCAAAAGGAATGTAGATGTAAAAAGTGTCCAATGACTGAGTATGTGTGTTGTATGTCTTGACATTTGTTCCTGCTTGACACTTGTGGAGACCAGTATAGTGACCTTATTGTCCTATGACTATGAATAGAGGCCCATATGATGTGCATGGGCACACATTGGAACCCAAATAGTCTCCATCAATGGTTGCAAGCACATAGCAAAATCAGTGTGGTATCTTACATAACATATATAAATGTTGTCTTGAGCTTTGCCGCTGCTGGATTGACTACTGTTAGACCTGGCATCCTAGGCGAGGTTCCCCTGTCGTTTTTGCCTCTGCATTACATGTTTTGACTGAGTGCTGGACATTGTTTTTGCTGCTTTTGGTACTCTTGGCACATTACCATTGCTGACCAGTGCTAAAGTGCAAGTGCTTTCTGCGTAAATTGTATTGGTGATGTGTTTATCCATGATTGGAATATTTGATTTACTAGTAAGTCCCTAGTAAGATGCATTAGAGGTGGTCAGGGTCTGTAAATTAAATGCTACTAGTGGGCCTGCAGCACTCATTGTTCCACCCATATGAGTAGCCCTGTAAACATGGCTCAGACCTGCCACTGTAATGTCTGTATGTGCAGTTTTAAACTGCCAATTGGACCTGGCAAATGTACCCACTTGCCAGGCCCAAATCTTCCCTTTTTATACATGTATGGCACCCCTAAGTTAGGCCCTAGGTAGCCCCATGGGCACAGTGCAGTGTATGCTAAAGGTAGGACATGGGCTGGTGTGTTTTTACATGTCTTAACCCCTTTGCTGCTGGGCCTTCCCCCAGTGCTGGGCCCTTTTTTGGCTACTTGGGGTAGTTTGTGCTTAGATCTCCATAAGATTTTGTGCACATAAGCCATGCACACCAAATTTGCATCCTTTTTTTCCAACATTCTGGGGATTTTAAAGGTACCCAGAGTTTGTGGGTTCCCCTGGAGGAGACCAAGAAATTAGCCAAAATACAGCTAAATTTTTATTTTATTTTTTAAAGGGAGAAAAGCGCTGCAGAAGAAAGCATCTGTTTTTTCCCTGCAAATGGCATCAACAAAGGGTTTACGGTGCTAAAATTACCATCTTCCCAGTTTTCATGAACAGGCAGACTTGAATCAGAAAATCACATTTTTCAACACAATTTTGGCATTTTATTGTGACATACCCCATTTCTACTATTTTTTGTGCTTTCAGCCTCCTTCCAGTTAGTGCCAGAAATGAGTGTGAAACCAAGGGTCAATCCCGGACAGCTAAACATTTCTGAAAAGTAGACAAAACTCTAAATTCAGCAGGGGGTCATTTGTGCGCATCCTTCAAGTTGAAATAAAAAAATATTGAAATTGAGTTGAAAAAAACAGGCCTTTCTGATTATGTTTTCTTACGTAACTTTTTCCAACTATGATAGATTTTTTAGGGCAATATACCGTTATGTTTGCTGGACCTTCCTGGCTGCGAGGATACATAGGTCCTGTAGGTTCATCAAGAACCCAAGCTACTCAAAGCCAATAAATGAGCTGCACCTTGCAATGGGTTTTCATTGCATACCGGGAATACAGCAATTCATTTGGTAAAATTTAAGAGAGAAAAGTAAGTATCAAGATAACCTATGTATTTCCGAAATGGGAACAAGATACAGAGTTTAGAAACAGTGGTTATTTGCACATCTCTTAATTCGGGGATCCTCATACTAGCATGTGAATTACAGGGCATTTCTCCAAATTACTTATTTCTTACACACTGCCTTACATATGGAAGGCAAAAATGTACAGAAAGACAGTTGGCAATAACACTTGTTCTTCTATTCTGTGTTCTCCTAAGTCGTCTGATAAAAATGGTACCTCACTTGTGAGGATAGGCCTAGTGCCCTTGACAGGTAATGCCCCAAAACACAACATGGACACATCACATTTTTTCATTGAAAAATGATGTGTTTTTTGCAAAGTGCCTAGCTGAGGATTTTGTGCTGTAGCTCAGCCGGCACCTAGGGAAACCTACCAAACCTATACATTTGTGGAAAGTAGACACGAGGGAAGTCCAGAATGGGGTGACTTCTGGTGCTTTCACCAGCTTCTGTCATCCAGAATCCTTTGCAAACCTCACAATTGGACTAATAAATAAGTTTTCCTCACATTTCAGAATTGCAAAGTTCAGGAATCTGAGGGGAGCCACAAACTTCCTTCCACCCAACCTTCCCTCAAGTCTCCCAATAAAAATGGTACCTCACTTGTGTGGGTAGGCCTAGTGCCCGCGACAGGAAGTGCCCCAAAACACAATGTGAATACATCACATTTTTTTAATGAAAACGGATGTGTTTTTTGCAAAGTGCCTAGCTGTGGATTGTGGCCTCTAGCTCAGCCGGCATCCAGGGAAACCTACCAAACCTATACATCTATGGTATACATTTATGGAAAGTAGACACCTAGGGGAATCCAGAATGGGGAGACTTGTGGGGCTCTCACTAGGTTCTGTTACCCAGAATCTTTTGGAAATCTAAACATTTGGCTAAAAAACACATTTGCTGCACATTGTGGCGGTGGAAAGTTCTGGAATCTGATGGAGCCACAAACTTCCTTCACCAAGCAATCCCACAAGTTTACCAATAAAAATTGTACCTCACTTGTGTGGGTAGGCCTAGTGCCCACGACAGGAAATGCCCCAAAACACAACGTGGACACATCACATTTTTCTAATGAAAACAGACACGTTTTTTGCAAAGTGCCTAGCTGTGGATTTTGGCCTCTAGCTCAGCCGGCGTCCAGGGAAACCTACCAAACCTATACATTTATGGAATGTGGACACCGAGGGGAATCCAGAAAGGTGTGACTCTCATCAGGTTCTGTTATCCAGAATCTTTTGCAAACCTCAAAATTTGCCTAAACAACACATTTGCTGCACATTTCGGTGATGGAAAGTTCTGGAATATGAGAGGAGTCACAAACTTCTGTCTACCTAGCAATCCCCTTAGTCTCCCAATAAAAATGGTAGCTCACTTGTGTGGGTAGGCCTAGTCCTCGTGACAAGAAAGGATCACTCAACGGTCAATGTTAGTCCTTTAATGAGATAAACTGTTGACTCTGGGTTGATCCATTCCTGATGCAGGCACTAGCTACAAGCACTCAAGTGGGGTAGTGTTTTTATCAGGACAGGTGGGAAATCACTGGAAGGAGGAATTTTGTGGATCCCAGCATATTTCTGTAGCTCGTGTGACAGAAATGCAGGACAAAATAGAGTTTTTATTCAACATTTCACCTTTGTAGGGTATTCTGACTAAGAAAACTTTGGATAATCCACACAAGCCACACCTCCATGGACTCCCCTGAGTGTGTCTAGTTTCCAGACATTTCTGGGTTTGGTAGGTTTCCCCTTATGCCCACTGAGCCCAGGACCAAAAACGAATGTGCCTGCCTTACAAAACCAGGTTGTTTTGTGATAGATAATTTTGATGTCTCCGTGATAAAAATTGGGTGGTGGAATTTGGGGCTGGACTAAATTGGGGAGCTCCCTATAGAGCACTCTCTCTGTGCTTGACGCCGCATGCACCTGCACTCTGAGTTGGGTTAGCCCGCTATTGTCCCGCTGCATTGACTGTGCTTGCAAAGGGACAGCACAACTGTACTATTCAACTCGCTCAGAATCACTGGAATAGGAATTGTCAGATGGGACTCCTCCGACTGAAAAATCACCCTCAGAATCTGCTCCATTGTCCTATCCTTCAGATGCTATCTCAGTATCTGATGTCTCAGCCTCTGATCCTATGTCAGAGCTGTCCTCCATAACTCGAGTTAGGGCTTGAGCAGCAGTCATCCAATGAGACCCCATCTCTGCTACTGGCTAAACTGTCCCTCTAAAACACTAGCCTATGAAGACAGTCACAAAATTGCTGGTGTGTGTGTGTGTGTGTGTGTGTGTGTGATGTGTGCAACAGTAAAGGTCAGTCACCTTACCTTTACTTCTTCCCTCAATCAGCACGTTCTCTCAAGACACTAAAACAAACAAAAAAAGTCATACAATTACTTCAACTTGTGACATACCCATCGTCAGTGTTTAGCACCTGTGGCGCCCAGTCCGACAATCATTATTGGTGCTCCCACTCCCATGACCTCCTCTTTGGATTCCCTCACTACCACCCATCAAAAGTGCCCTTCATCTCTCCATAGCCCCCCTCCCACTTACATTTCATTTATATTATAACGCAGGTAATGGGTGGCTTTACTAATCCACTCAGCTATTCACATAAAATACAGATTTGATCTTTGCAGCAGGCATATAAACATTGTGCGTTACTTTATGGCATCAAAACTGCCACTAGACAAAAGTCTGATCCTTCTCTAGCAGAAACACAACCACAAGAGTTAGCTTAACTTTTTTATTGCTGCCTTACAGCTACAGTTGAAACGCTTTGGTTGGAGTATGTGCAATGCTTTTAGTAGGACCGCACTGCAAGACAACTGGTGGTAAATCTATATATATCCCATCGGATCAGAAAGCAGAAAGCGGCCTTATCTGCTGATTTCTGCTTCGGTGGGGAAAACAAACCTTGACCTCAGCTTGCCTCACAGCATGCTGATGTCACAGAGGGGAGGTGGGGGCGCGGGAGAAGACACCGAAGCTCTTCCATGTCTCCCAAAGGATTTTTACATAAATGTTTTTTTTTGTAAAACACCCTGGCATCAGGCACTGATCGTGACCCACACCAGGGAGGGAGGGAGGGTGTGTGTGCGTCGGCCAGTGACCGACGCCCGCACTGAAGAAGTTAACAGTGAAATACTGCCAAAATTTGTCTTTCAGTGTTGCAAGATCTATCGCTCTCATAGGTTAACATGGAAACTACCTTTAAATAACCTTTAAGTGCAGTTTCCATTTGGGAGCAGATGGAAATGTGGAGTTTGGTGTCTTCGAACACACAATTTGAATATACAGCTTTTGGTAAAATTGTTTTTTAGATTGTCAGTTTGAAAATGCCACTTTTAGAAAGTGGCCATTTTCTCGCTTAAACCATTCTGTGACTCTGCCTACTTGTGTATTCCCTGTCTGGGTCCGAATGACAGTTGGCCTGTTTGTGACTCTCCACTAGACAGTGGAAAAAAAGGGAGCTGGGATGTAGCCTGCATATCTTGATGGGTCATCTGGGCTGCAGTGGATGGAGGAGCTGACACTTGCACCTGAATAGGCAATGCCTGCCCTCACACAATGCAGTCTCCAACCCCCTGGTGTGTGTCTGGGGCAAGGCCTTGGCAAGGCAGGACCTTGTAAACAACAGAGACTTTGCTTTGCAGTTTGCCTACCTCAAAGGCAGAAAGGGGTATAAGTAGTGGACCCAAAACCCAGGTTTTTAGATTACTTCTGGACTCAAGAGGAACCTCTGCCGAGGAGAGGAGCTGAAGAGCTTGAGGAGGAGTACTGCTCCTTTGCCTGTGACTGTGCTTTGCTGGGTTGGTCTGCAGCTGCTTCTTCTGCCTAAAAGAGGACAAAGACTGGACTTTGTGGCATACTCCTGCTTTTAAAGTGTGTCCAAGGGCTTGGACTGAGCTTGCCTCCTGTTTTGAAGTCTCAGGGCCATCAAAGACTTCCTCTGCCAGCACCTGGTCTCTCTGCTGAGACTCCTATCCTGCCAAGTGGTACCCTATCCTGTCCCTGCACCCTTGAAAGGTGAAGCTGGTGGAACCAAGGTGGAAATCCATGCTGGAAAATTCTGACATACCACCTGCTGCAGCTGTGAAATCGACGCCCCATGCAATGCAGTTCCTCATCACCGTTTGGCTGGATTTTGCATGCATCTTCACTGGGCATCACTATCAAATACCCAGCTCCGAGGTACCCGTCTGGAAATCAACGCATCACTCTCTTGCAGGAGAGATAAACAAAACATCGCCTAACCGATCGGAGAAGAAACAACGCATGGCCTCACTTGCTAGTAAGGAATTGACGCATCGCTGACTTTTAAAATGCACGCTCGCCCGTGCGGCTTCATTTTTGACACACACCAGGTACTTTGTGTGCTACAACGCTTCTATTGTTTTCTATGGAGTAAGACTCTTTTTAATTTGAAAATTCATATCTTTACTTGTGTATGTTAGATTTTTGTCATTTTGGTCTTGTTTGATTTAATTAAATATTGGCTATTGTTCTAAACTGGTATGGTGTCCATTCTGTAGCGTTTTCAATGTCTTAATGTGTGTATGGTACACATACTTTACACATTGCCTTTGAGATAAGCCATACTGCTTGTACCAAGCTACCAAGGGGTGAGCAGGGGTTATCTTAAGTGTGTACCTCCATTGCCCTGACTAGAGTGAGGTCCCTGAATAAACAGAGCGCAGACTGACTGCCAACCAGAGACTCCATTTCTAACAACTGCCTAGGCCCAATACAGGCATACTTGCCCCATTAGGAAAGGATGCAACTGTTACATGCAGGAATGGATGTGACTGTGTTGGTCTGTCTTACTCTTAAACAAGCAATGCTGTGACTCCTAAGCTCCATCTATGAGTGCTGACAAAAACAGGACATGCAGAAAATCGAAAAACAAAACATGTGTTAAGGTGTAATTACATGTAATATCATTCCTACCAAGTCAGCATGCACTGATGCATTCCAGGTTTGAGTGGGGTAGTCTGTCAGTAATTGCACATATGACCATTTGGTGTGAATGACTACTCACATTCTAAAACCAAGTAACTCCTGTCTGTTGCCGAATAATGTGATGAATGGAAATGGTAAGACTATTTCTACTCGGAAGTCATCACATTTGTTTGGCCTACTCAAGCTGGCCTCGTGATGATCAAACCATAGGCTAACATTTATGGGAAATATTTTTTCACAAGTGTATTGTGCATGTGCAGCATAGATTGTGCCAGATACCAACCCAAGGCAGCAGATATGTTTGTACTATAACATTACATGGTGGTCCTGGGTGATTTTAGTCTGGTAAATGATGTCTCGCACACAGGTGTCATATCGGCCTAGCCACATACCTTTCACATCTATAGAGTCAATTTGTGAGCTGGATGCCATATACACTGTAGACTGGCTGAACCAGCCAGTCTATGTCATTCCCTGAGTGTGCATTGGGTCTGTTAAACATCCTATCGCAGGAATGCCAACAGATAGTATGATTTTTAGGTTTAAGCATAATCTTGTAAAAAAATGTGTATTTCATTGCATAGAACAGCAATATCTGTGAAATAAAAAAGGGCTACTATGGAACTACCTTTGCTCAGCCAAGGATAATACAAACTGTAATACATATAAATAATTTAAAGGTCTCCACAATTCCCAATATGTATGTGTATTTTACAGAAATATTTTGTCAGCCCTAATGTCCCCACAATGAATGCAATGAACCATACATGTGCACACTGTTAACATACACATGCAACACATACCAAGTCTTCAAGGGTATCAGGTAAGTAAAGATGAGAAAGAAAAGTTAGCCCTGGGAGTGTTTACCTGCATTGCACAATTTACCACACTGCACCAAACACAATATATTGTTTGCATCAATCAAAACACATGCATTGGCCATTTGCATGATTCATTGCACCAGGAGCATCAGATGGAAGCCACACATCAACGCCAATGTGTGAAAATCAATGCATTGTGCATTGGCATGTGTTGTGAGTTAATCACGCACTGGTAATTTCTCTATCAATGCTTTGGAGAAAAAAAGCATTTGTAGAAAACATGTAGTATCTACCCAGGAAATGGCTCAATGTCTGAGCCATGCTGCAAACCAGGAAGTGTGAAGTTACTTTTACTTTCACTTACAGTCTTTATGTCTGTGCTGGCTGGCGCAGGTGTATGGTGTGTGCTCTGTTTATTGATTGCATGATTTGGTCTTGTCAGTGTCTGTGCTGTCTCTGTTGTGTTTACATATTATTATTTGTGTATTGAAATTGTCTTTGTTATTATTTTGTTTACTGTATTGTTGGGTGTAGGTCTATTAGGAGGTTTGTAATTTTAGGAGAATGGGGAAGGGTTAGTTTTAGTTTGTTCCAGTTGAGGGTGCGAAGTTTAGCTAGGGGAATGTCAGGGAAGGGCAGAGCAAAGAATGTGCCTGAGGAGGAGTTTGGGGGCCTGCTTTGGCTACTAGTCCATTTCACCCCAGCTTGATATTGCCAGTGGGTAGGGTGAGTCAATTTTATCCTACCAGAGGGTGGAAGGAGTGGTGGCAGAAGGTCCAGTTCCACATGAGCTGTGTTTTTGGCGTCAACCCCACACTGTCCACCAAATCAAGCACAGAAGGGCAGATGTGGTGAGCCGGGAGGCTGCTCTGATTGATCATCTTTTATTGGAAGTTGGTGCCCCATTTGTAAGTACATATATTCCATCAGCTTGTAGCTGTTTGTCTTTAGCAAAAATATGGTACTGATTTTCGACTGGAAGGCTCAGATATTTTCAGGGGTAGTATGCCATAATACAGGCTAACTCAGTGAAATGCAAAAACCATGCCCCAGGGGCCTGTTCACAGTGGCTTAACAATAGCCCCAAGAGACAAAACAGTGCAGGGGAGGCGAAGACGTGCTGTGGTCCCACCCCGTACTATACAGGAAGCATTGTCCCCTGGCCTGCAAGCTCATTACTGGTTTAAGACTGTGGGGGCCATCGGCCATGTATGTTGTAGGCGAGCAAACTCACATTTCATCATGCCCCAGACTGGACAGGGTGTTTGGTTCACCCAAATTGATTTCACATACATGTACCGGAAACATAGGAAACATGCTCACAATTCACAAATGAGCCTGTACAGGGCATGACTGGTTAATGTGTATGTATCCTGCACTTGAAACATGCAAGGAGCTACGTAGAGAAGAAAATAAAAGTATGTTTACTTTCTGTTGTGTGTAGTATTGTTTAATTATACTGAAAAGTCCCCAGCAAATTAACATCTTGCAGAGTGTGGTCTGTCAAATTTGACTGTTCACAGAGCCATCAAACACATGCACCCTCGCACAATTTAACAAGAAAGGATGGTTTTGCACATTGTATGCACTCTGTGCACCAGAGATGTGATTTCTTTGATATTATCTTTAAACACTGCAACATGGCATACATTTGTTCTTAATTGAGCCATGGCAACTTTGCCATATGCTACATGTCCAACGTACAGACAATACCAGACATTTGTGACGTAAAATTACTTTGCTTTATTTGTCCACAGTGTGCCTGTTCAATATTCACAGATCAATATATCATGTGTTTGTCTTCTGGGTGGATCTGCACCATACACAACTGCTGAGGTTGAGATCTTTTCGGATCCAGATGCTACCAGTGAGTGTCACCTGAATGTTTTCTCTGATCTGTAAAGATTGCATGTGATCTCTGATAATGTTAGTGTTGAGATGTGTAAGTAGTATCATAATTCACCTGTAAAGACTGTAAAATTGCAAATGAAGTAATACATAGTGGCAAGTGCAACAGGAAGGCCAATGTGTGTGAGTATTGCCAATGTATGCAGGCCCACATGATTCATGGCTTACAATCTGCGGTGGGAATGTTTGGCCAGCTACAGTGTGGATGCTTATGGCACATATACTATCATCATCCCCAATACCAAGAGATGGTCATAATTTGAATGGTCTTGCACCCATATCATTGACAGAAAGTAACAAATAGTTCCCAAAAATATGTGAAAGAAAAGTTGCATGAGATAGACTGAGATTTTCAATACACAGTATGTTTGCAAAATGTCCAAAATTTTGCACTACACAGGTGGCATTGTGGTGTAACACATATGCCAGACAACATTATCAATAGTCAATATTACAAGTTCATGGGAAACTATACACAGTGAACATCTTTTCAAATTTAATAGTCCTACTATTGTGTGTTCACATCATTCTATGCCCATACATGCAGAATATATTTCTTATCGCTACCACAATTGATATAGAGTGAAAGATTAAAGGCATGATCAAATATTCACGCCATTTAAAAACCAAAGGGGCATATTTATACTTTATACTGTTTGTGCCGGTTTTGCATCATTTTTTTTATGCAAATCCAGGGCAAACTTAACTCCATGTTTATATTTTGGCGCTAGACATGTCTAGCGCCAAAATATTGGAGTTAAAATCATTTTTTGCAAGGTAGGCGTTCCCGGGCAAAAAATGACTCAAAGGTCCTAGCGCCTTATTTATCCTCCCGTTCAAAAATCACGCACAGGAGGAGGAGGGCCTTAAATAATGGCATTAGGGAACATGTGGTCCTTTTTCCATGGTCAGAGACCATGGACACAGCCCACAGGTGTACTTCCCTGCCCCCAGGGACAACCCTACCCACCCGCACCCACACCTGGAGGACACCTACAGATGGGGGGACCCAGCCCAGGTAAGTCCAGGTAAGTATTTTTTTTTTTTCAGAGTGCCATAGAGTGGCCTAGCTTCGGCCCCCCCTACATGGCACTGTGCCCAATGGCCATGCCCAGGGGACGTAAGTTCCCTGGGCATGGCCATTGGGCTGGGGGGCATGACTCCTGTCTTTACTAGCACAGGAGTCATGTCCATGGGGGTTGTGCGTCAAACAAATTATGCTAGTCAGGCTAGACTCATTTGTTTGACTCTAACCTGACTAGCGCCATTCTTTCATGCACAACCTCCAGTTTCCCCTATGCCCCCACCACCCAGTTAGCGTCAATAATTTTGACGTTAACTGGGCCTTACCACTGGCTAGTGTCATAGCTTAAATATGACGCCCGGCTGACGTCCAGGAATGGCGCTAGCTGGTGGTATACTTTTTGATGCAAACCTGTGCTAACGCAGGTTTGCGTCAAAAAGTATAAACCAGGGCCAAAATGTTTTACGATGCATATATGTATCAGTAGCTAGGCATCGGGCCAAATTTAGGAATCAGATACACTTGTGTGACCATGTGAGGAGGCTAGGCATCACAAAAACAACATTCCTTCCTAGGATAAATGCTGCATATGTATTTTTGAGGGGCAAAGCTACAATGTATATTTTATTAGAGCAATCTCAGTGGCCAAATGGCACATCCCCATGTGGTACTGTGAGTCTGTAAGTACATTGTTCATAGTAATCATTTACTATGGTTCACCATTTGGGCCACATTTATCATGATGTATGGCAACTGTAATCCAGCCTCATGTGTGTCTGAGCATCCCTCAGAGTACTGCTTATCATTGACATTTGCAGTGAGATGACAGAGGAGCATTTTCCAAAATGCCATGGTGGTAATAAGGATGTAGGATAGGTGTGTATAGCCCCCAGCTGAGTCGCAAGCTCACTGGTGTCACATTGGCAGGGCTGTTGTTGTTGTCTCTGCCTCATGACACCAGCGATGTCAGCCAGGGACAGTTCCAATCTCTCGAGTGAAGTGTAGATGCCTCTAATTGCATAAGAGGTGTCCTTATTGGCACCAGGCACCTACGGACTCCCTCTAGGGTGGGAAAAATGGTCTCCATCCATACCCACACCTCATCCAAAATCTTCTGCTGGACTCCTACTGCTTGCCATTGAAATACAAGCTGTTGGTTCTCCGAGTCCAGAGCTGGACTGGGACTTGCAGATGTAGATGGGGTAGGTTCAGTTGTAAGTGGTTCCTCTGGAGATGTGATGACACTGTCAGCCCCTCCCATGCCCAGAAAAGGTGAGACAATGTACTCCAGGACTTGCTACAACATGTTTGCATCCATGGGAGGCAGGATCTCATTGGCAGCAGGCTGGTCATCCTGAGCGGGCAGCTGGTCAGGAGGATTTGTTTCTCCCTCTACAACAAAATAGATATATGTCAATGTTGATCAATGCTAGGTGTTGACAAAAGTAATCTGGCTGACATACAGAATTTATCCTCATTCACCTTTATCCCAACATTGATGTGTAATACCTTGTGACTTGTATGTACTGAGGGGAAGTGGGACTGTAGTCGCTTTTCAGATGGCAGATTCTGTGCATTTTTCAGATGCCACTGTGTGATAAGGGTGTTTGTTTGTCTCATACCACACATTGAAACACAGGTACACAGCTTGGTGGCCTGCCCTGCCAGTATGGATAACTAAGTATGGTAAGGTACACATTGAACTTGGAGATTGGCACTTCTTTCATGATGGCTATCCTTAATGTTTTTTCATGTATTTACAGCACTACTGTGCATATAGCACCAACATTGCCCCAAGTCACCACTGTACCAAGCACTTCCTGTTTCCACTACTCAAACTGACGTGTGTTTTTAATGTGTTCAATTTGATCCTGCTGTCAGCCTTACACATCCAGCAACATAGCAGTCTGCCATGTTGTGCTGTCTTGCATGCACATTGTGCATTCATGTGGCCAAAGTTCAATTTGGTCATGCATTCACACAACTCTACACAGTTAGCAAGCTTGCTACACTGCAGAAATGTGTAAGTGCATGTACTTACCCTGGTTGTGCTATCTGTGAAAACGGTGGCCAGTGTGTGCTAACTCTGATGCGATATGCACAGTAAATCAGGTAAATTGCTAGTACTGACACTCACCCCATTTCATCATTGCCAGAAGTGGTTATCTGCTGAGTATCACACATTGTTAGACTCACTTGAACGTGTTCATGACTCCTCTGGAAATCCTCATTTAGCCTCAGTGACTCCTCTTACTGTCACTCACAGATGAATATCTGATCATACGTTGAATCACATGTTACGACAAAGCCTACAATTACATTCACCACTTATAATTACCTAACATTACTGTCTGGATTTGTGAGCAATGTATCAGGCTGTACCCACACATGCTAGTAGTTTTGATAATGAATCACATGTACCTACCCTGGTTTGCCACACAACTTTATCCATACTTCTCAACCTCAAACCATCCCAGAATCCTGCCCATAGCTATGGCAGCCTAGCTCATCCTGTCACTTATGAATTCCCAGTGTGTCATCCTCCAGCTTTGAGGTATGTAGTCTGGTATGGAATTTCTTGATTCATCTCCCACCTAACATTTGCAACATCTCACCCATGGTCCACATAACATGTAGGATGTAGTACACCTATGCCCTGTCATCCCTTCCCAGCTGCAACAGATGTGTGAAACTATCAAGCACAGGTTATATAGTTCTAGTTACTTTGCAGTGCACACACCACTTCTCACCTCCTTTCTACAGAATGTTCTCCCATTCAAACACAGTGCGAGTTCAATGTGCTCAACCATACCTGCATTGAACAGCACTACCAGGGGCCCTCCAGTCTCACACACAATCCATTGCTTGATGAAACACAAATCTCCCTATTTTATGCATCACCCCCTTGAGATCTTCTACATAGCAGGAGTTAGGGTGTTGTCTACCATGGTAGGCTACACCTGTGTGCTTACACCTCACAGATCAATGCAGCCATGTGTAATGAAGTTTCATGCTAGAGACTAACAGGCATATTTACAAGCCCCATGTGCAGCAGGTGTAAGACACTCCAGCTGTACAAATGGCAAACCCATATCTATGAGGACACGAAAAAGCTATTTGTGTGGCTTTGTTTGACATAAATATGGAGTAAGGCAAGACAGGGAAAATGACTGTGTTACCCTACCCTGCACCAGGGTGGCATTCCAAGGGGGTTGTGGTGGGCTTTCCAACGCAAGCCCAATGAGTATTGACTCATTCCCAGTTTTACTTTAAACCTGGAAATGTGTCAAAACCACACGCCTCCTACAGGGCAGGGGTAACAAGGAAAAATAACTTTATTTCTCCTCATTTTTCCCTCTTTCCACGGGTGCTGCATCAGGCACAGATAAAAAGAGGAAAATATCTCCTTGGATTGCTTTTGTGCAGGACGTTGTCGCTTAATGCACAAAGAAAGTACTGTATGCAACGCAGGCACCCTTGCACCATGGTTGCTGCATTGATGCTAGGCACCCGTAAAGACACCGGCACTGGGGGAAGGAACAGGAATGCATAGTATTTTCTAAATATGGTGCATTTCTGCCCTTCCCCTGTGGTGCAGAGCAGCACAGCATGGTCACTAGCTGTTCTGCTCTGCATCACTAATGTTGTATTTGTGCCACTCTGTACGTAGCTCTTCATATGGTCCTATCTGGTGATACTTCACATGCCAAACACCTGACTCCCCTCTCAGGTGAGGATTTGTTCCTCTGACCACCCCATTCCATTTGATTGCTTTGCGTTCCAGATTTTGGTCCATGGTCCCAAGAGGAACCCACTAGCCTCATGGTGCACGAGGACATGCATTATCCAAGTAAGGGTTGTCAGGATATCAGCGTACCATGTTGTGGTGATCCAGTCCAGATCTTTCGTTTATTACTGTAGTCCTGGACACTGATGTTATACATTGCCCAACAACTCCCAATATCCAACAGTAAAGCTGGACTGGTGCAGCACATCACCATGAACTGAACACACATGACAGATGTGTACTGGGCTATGCAACATGTGAGGGGGTATTTTAGGTTACATTTCTATGATGTATGACTGGACATATGGCCATTTCCATCCCTTTTGCTTACACTCAGTGCAGTGAAGTGCAGAAACATAGCATGCTATATTGCAGAGCATGACATATTTGGTGACATTGTCCCTTCTTGTCACTTACCCTGTAAGACTTGTTGGTCTTCATAGGCGACATGGTAAAGTCCTTCCACTCCTACCACCAACTTGGCTGGGATGACTGATGCCACATGTCCCTCCAAGGACACCAGCTCCTCCTGGACCTCAGGTCCTCCTCCTCCGGCCTGCATGCCTGCCTTCAGATTGCTGGCCAATTTGTCCTTGGTGCTGCTCTTGTAATCATAAAATAAAATGATGGACGGAGTGTTGAATCTTTTCAAACACTTACCATCAGTCACAGATTTGGGTTTAATCCATCATATTTTGCTTGCCACGTCACCAAGTTCAGATCCAGCTATATGCAAATCAGTCTTGACCCTGCTCCCTATGGGAGCAGTCCAGCCCGAACTACCACCCAGGTCCTCCATGGACAGAAATCAAGCATCCAGGGACCGGTTTCAGAGTATCACCCTTCACCAGCCAGGCTAGCTTCAATCCAGTGGCGCAGCAAGCAAGGGACCCATGCCTGGGCATACCTTTAGCCACTTAGGGAGCACAAGGCAATATAACAAAATAAAATGATGGACAAAGTGCTAAAACTTTTCAAACACCCACCCCCAGTCACAGATCTGGGTTTAATCGGTCATTATTTTGCTTGCCACATCACCCCAGTTTGGATCCAGCTATATGCAAATCAGTCTTAACCCTGCACCGTATTGGGAGCAGTCCAGCCCAAACCAACAGGCCAGGCCCTCCCTGGACAGAATTCAAACTTCCTGGGACCAGTTTTAGAGTATCAACCTTCATCAGTCAGGCTAGCTTAAATCCAGTGGCGCAGCTAACAAGCTACCCACGTCTGGGCATACTCTAGCCACTTAGGGGCATATTTATACTTATTTTGCACTGAATTTGCGTCATTTTTCTTACGCAAATTCAGTGAAAAACTAAATCCATAATTATAGTTTGGCGATCGACCTGTCTAGCGCCAAATTTATGGTGTTAAAGTCATTTTTTGGACGTGGAAACCTACTTTGCGTCAATGATATGCAAAGTAGGCGTTCCCGTGCAAAAAATTACTCTATGCCCTTGGGGCCATATTTATCCCACGTGCTAAAATCACGCACGGGGGGAAGAGGAGTCAAATAATGGTGCAAAGCTTGCTTTGCACCATTATTTAATGCCTGGGTCAGGGCAGGCATTAGGGGACCTGTGGGCCTATTTCCATAGTGGAACACCATGGACTAAGCCCACATGTGTCCCCTCCAGACCCAAGGGACAACCACACCAAAGGGACAGCGGAGGATGGGGGACCCCATCTCAGGTAAGTATAGGTAAGTACAGGTAAGTATTTTTTTATTTATTTTTTAAGTGCCATTCGTGTCCCTGAAATGGGCCCCCCTACATAGTACTGGGTGCAATGGCCATGCCCAGGGGACCCTGGTCCCCTCTGCTGGCCATTGGGGTGGTGGGCATGACTCCTGTCTTTTCTAAGACAGGAGTCATGTGGTAAGGATGGTTTTGCATTAGAAAATTATGCTAGGCTGGTTAGAGTCATTTTTATTTACTCTAACCTGCCTAACGTCATTTTTTGGTGCAAAACCCCCTTCTTCCATGATGCTAACCCCACCCAGATGCCGTCATTTTTTTTACGCTAGCCTACCCTTTGCACCGGCTTGCACCATTCCAAAAAATATGGTGCCAGGCTGGTGCTCAGAAATGGTGCATGCCAGTGGTAAACCTTTTGGTGCAAAACTGCATTGGTGCAGTTTTGCACCAAACAGTATAAATTAGGGCCACAGGGACATAGTTATGCTTGTTTTGGGCCACATTTGTGTCATTTTGTTAATGCAAATGCAGTGCAAAACTAACTCCATATTTATACTTTGGCACTAGACCCGTCTAGCACCAAATTTATGGAGTTAAAGTCATTTTTTGGACGTGGAAACCTACTTTGCTTCAATGAGATGCAAAGTGGGCGTTCCCGTGCAAAAAATGACTCTACGGCCTTAGCAACATATTTATTTCCCTGTGCTAAAATCACACACGGGGGAGGAGGGGTCAAATAATGGTGCAAAGCCCGGGTAAGGGCAGGCATTAGGGGACCAGTGTGCCTATTGCCATGGTGGAACACCATGGAATAAGCCCACAGGTGCTTGCCACAGGGAAACTCCCACCCACACCAGAGCGACAGGGGAGGATGGGAGACCCAAGTATAGGTAAGTACATGTAAATATATATATTTTTTAAGTGCCATTGGGGGCCCTGAAATGGGTTCCCCTACAAGGCACTGGGTGCAATGGCCATGCCCAGAGGACCCTGGTACTATGTTCTGCCCATTGGGGTAGTGGGCATGACTGCTGCCTTTTCTAGGACAGGAGTCATGTGGTATGGATGGTTTTGTGTCAGAAAATAGTTAAAGTCCTTTTTTTTTACTCTAACCTGCCTAACATCATTTTTTGGTGCAAAACCCCCTTCTTCCACACCGCCAGCCCCACCTGGCTGATGTCTTTACACTAGCCTACACTTTGCACCATTCCATGAATATGGTGCCCAGCTGGTGCTCAGAAATGGTGCAAGCCGGTGCTAAACTTTTTGGTGCAAAACTGCGTTGGTGCAGTTTTGCACCAAACAGTATAAATCAAGGTCTTAGGGCACACAAAGCAATATCACAAAATAAAATGATGGACGGAGTATTGAAACTTTTCAAACACTCAAATCCATCATTATTTTGCTTGCCATGTCACCTCAGATCAGATCCAGCTATATGCAAATCAGTCTTGACCCTGCTCCCTATGGGAGCAGTCCAGCCCAAACTGCCAAACCAGTTCTTCGCTGGACAGGATTCAAGCATCCTGGAACTGGTTTCATAGTGTCACCCTTCATCAGCCAGGCTAGCTTGAATCCAGTGGCAGCAAGCAAGGGACCTACGTCTGGGCATACCCTAGCCACTTAGGCCGCAGTAGGCAATATTACAAAATAAAATGATGGACAGAGTGTTGAAACTATTCATACACCCTCCCCCAGTCACAGATCTGGGTTTAATTTATTGTTATTTTGCTTGCCACATCACCCACTTCGGACCCAGCTATATGCAAATCAGACTTGCCCTGCTCCCTGTGGAAGCAGTCCTGCCCGAGCTGCCAAGCCAGGTCCTCCCTGGACATGATTCAAGCATCCTGGGACTGGTTTCAGACTATCACTCTTCATCTGCCAGACTAGCTTGAATCCAGATTCGCAGCAAGATAGGGACCCTAGCCTCTTAGGGAGCACAAGGCAATTTCATAAAATAAAATAAAATAGTAATGTTCATTTTGAGCTTGTAATCATGCCAGTGCTTCTTGAAGTCTGTCACCATCCTTTTAACTTGCCCTCCACTGTTGATTTTATCCACTATTAACTTCCATATGGCCTCTTTCTTCTCTAATGACACTTTTGAGGTGACAAAGAGTTGATGTTCATGCTTTGTCACTTCGTTATGAGAGTTTGATTCTCGTCCTCACTAAAATCACTCTTCCTCGTCCCATGGGGTTTTGCCTGGGCATCCAGGTTGGGGCAGGGGTTGGTGGGTTTGTTGCCCTGAGAAGCTGCTGTTTGATGTCTGATTCATCTTTTCTATGTATGGGAAAAACACTTTTTTGTAAATGTGTCACTGTTTGAAGGATTTCTAATGCATTATGCACCCAAAAGTGACGCAAGGCTGGCTCGTCTTGCTCTAAGTGCCACAAATCAGCCATGAATCTCTTTTGCAGCACATGCAACCGTTTTCCATATGACATCACTCCCACTGATGCGTCATTTTTGTTGACTCACCATGGGACCTCATGCCATGGTGCACTGTCTCATAAATATGATTTATCCATGGCATGTGAAAATGCCATAGCGAAGCACAAGTTTTTCTGACGCATGCTGTTTGCAGCGATGCATCAGTTCTTGAAAATATGGCCATAGCTTTTAGGGTCGAGTGCGCAAAGCACTCTGTCCCTGGTGTAATCTCTCCATGGGCTTTTAACCGTGTCCATCCGTTTGGTTGGTTCGCGGGCTTGCCTTTTAAAATACGCTTGATCTCATTAGTGAAAGGCATGCACACGTCATGCATTTTCCAGTGTTTAGCCCTCCTCGAGCGCACCAGTCAACTACTGAAAACATGAGAGGCTTGATGTTTTCCGTATGGTTTCTAGACTGCTTTTCTTTTTATTTCATAGGTAGCAGTAATCGAGTGCTTTGCACGACATTGACCATGTTACATGGATAATTGCACTTTTATCGGTTACGGATAATTGTACTTTTGCCGATTATATAGAAAATTGCACTTTTGCCTATATTTTTCACTGCAAGCGAACTTCTGTTTCCTTATGTGTGTCTGCTTCGCGCTCATGGTGGCCATCGGCTTGCTTATGTGAAACTCTTTTACCTTTCAGTTTATGTGGCAAGAAAAGTCCAGTTAGGAGTTTAAAACGCGAATAGCTCTAACTTGAGCAAAAGCAAGACCTGTTGCATTGCAAATGCTTGTTTTTAGTGTGTACCATTTTTGAAGGCACAGCACGCTGAGAAAGCACTACATGAGCTCATTAAACAAATAAACACATAAGGTCCGTGTTACTGAAACCCAGTGTGGTAACACAGCTAGAATAATCTCCTCCTCTCACCTTAGCTAAAGGGATCGTATCTGCTCTCAAAAATAGTGGAGGTAGAATGCCCACTTGCACTCACCCTTCACTTGTATCATCTTTAAATGCTTGGCTGCCAATGTGTGCTTTATTTTAAATTCTAAGCGTCATTGAATCCAGAAAAGTTGTTTTATAACGCTGGTAAAGGCAGTGCTTAATTTGAGCTTGTTGTTTCCGGTGTTGAGCACCGACACTTATTTTTTAGAGCCGGAGCTCAGTCTTCTGCCTAAAGCATTTGCTGCGAGCAAAAGACACATATGAGAAAGACGGAGGAAGGGAAAAACGAAAAAGCGTCGCAATGGGAGAAAATAGAAAGCTGCTAGAGTGAGCTCAAAGGTCAGCGAGTGGCTTTATATGGGTTGAAGAGGCCGGAGTTGGTTTTAGGATTAGGCCGCCTCAGTATTCCGTTTCCCCACATTTAATTGCAGCAGCCGTGTGTTTAAGAGGAAGGCTTTGGGCAGCTGCACGTTTTTATTTACAAATTAAGCACGGGTGAAGGTGACATTTAGAAATACATATTTACCTTAAAAAGAGTAAATACTCCCAATTTATTGGCTACAAATGTCTCTGCCCTGGTTGTATATTCATTGCAAACAAAATACAGCAGGAACATTGAAACAGTTTACCTGTAATCAATTTTATGTGGTAGTAAAATGTTAATTACATAGAGAAAATGGGATGGAATGCAGCAATGCAAATTTGCTCGTCGTCGTTAAAGAATACACATAAACTAACAGTTTGTAATATGGAGTACTACATGCTGGCAGAAGCTTTATTTTAAACAAAGCAGGGCTTGCACTTTAAAAAATATGATTTTTATTTTGTAAAGGGAAGTTGATTATATGTTATTTATAGTCTGGCAGGCGACTGTTAAATTGAATTCTGGTACAATGGAAGGAGGAAAATAAACTTTGCTGTTTTCATTTAACGGGGGCTACCACTGTTTGCTCTCTGGATTAACATTTATGTTAATGCCAAACGCTTTTGTCTTCTGTGAGTGAGTTCTGAGCTCAGCTCAGGATAATAAGGCATCATTCTTTTTACATTTTTATTCTGTTTAGATTTATGATTACACCTACCCGCAGTAGGCAATAGAGGAGAAAGGTGCAAGTAGGCCTGTTTTGGAAACAATTTTGACAAGGTGACTGAAGCTGTTCGGGAAAGGAAAAGCTAATGATGTAACACGTTTGACTGCATCATTCAGAAAGTTAAAATTGAAAATGTGACGCATATTATGGAACTGAAAGAGAAATATGAGGGACATTCAATGACAACAAGCTGTCATCGAAGTTTTTGCAACTACTCTACTAGCATAAATTGGAATTCAATGCTGCATAATCGTGGCTTTGAACGAAAGAAAATCTATCCACGTTCAGCTTTAATGATTCAAAATGTTTTCCTCCAACAATTAGTGACGTCTTCTAGTCAAGTGAAGGATCAACATTTTATTAACATTGCGCTCAATCTCTAAAACATTCATGTAAAAAATAACAAGTAGAATATTGCAGCCAGTAGAACCCACATATATGCGCAGACGTGTTGCCAAAAATCTACTTTATTGTAAATGTGTCTCTTCGAACTCAGTGATTGTTCTGTGATTTTGGAAGAACCTTTTTCTAAGAAACGCCTTAGGGAGTACCAATGTACATTATGAATTTATAATGTAAGCATCTCACTCGGGTTCACTTTAGGAGTTTAGATATCAGACAATAAAAATGTTAAATCTGTGAAACGTATCCCAGGTCTGAGTGTCCATTTTTAAAAAACTACACTTTTAAAACATTAAAATATCAACATAAACTAACCTAATTAGTGATACAAAACACGTTCATGATAAAGATGTAGTTAGCTAATCCATCTTGTTCTGATTATAGAGGTTTGATGTTATGCACGGTTATCCTGCAGTGTATGCATGTGACCTCGGAGGATATCCTGGCACCTGGAGAAAGGGGTGTTGCTCTTGAGGGGCCTATTGAAAGAGTCCCAATTTTACAAGGGGAGGTTGTTCCAGGCTTCTAGAACAAGATATGAAAACGTGCTGCTGTCATCTCTGGATCTTTGGATGTGAGGGGCATGGGCATGCAGTAGGCTAGTGGAGCAAAGATGTCTGACAGATGTGTCAAAGCTAATGGAGCCCAGGTAGGCTTGTCCTTGGTGCACAATGCTTTGTATGTGTTTGTTAATGGCCAGTCAATGGAGGTCTTTGAGATGGGAGGATATGTGGTGTGAGATGGAAGCTTGTACGTGAGCCTGACCACTTCATTCTGGTTATCTGGAGTCTCTTATGGCCATATGTACAAAGACATTTTCCCATTGACACAGAATGGGAAAAACCCTTTGATACATCTGGCCCTTAGTGATTTGTACAGAGATTCCTATGTAAAGTGCAACACTGTTTGCAGCTTGCTGGTAATAAGGACTTGAGTGATGGTTTGATGGGTGTTGTGTAGAAGTCATCTGAAAATTTCCTGAGAATTTTATGGGTGCGAAAGCAGGAGGAGGTCATCAGGTTGACCTGGTTAGACATCGAGACTTGGTTATTGAACATGAGCCCTAGGTATCAGGCTTGGCTAGAAAAAATGGTTGTGGCTAATATTTCTGAATGCCACCAGGCAGAAGACTAGAGTGAGCTGTCTTTCTTGAAGACTACCACCTCCATGTTTTCCAAGTTGAGTTTAAGATAATTAACCCTAATCCAGTGGCAACATCTGACTTTGACTCTGTGAATTTAGTTGGGATGCTGGCAGTATCTTCGAAAGAGAGAGGATGACCTGGGTGTTGTTAACATATGAAATGATGTTGTGCCTTCAGCCATGGATGATGCTGGCAAGTGGGGCCATGTAGACCCTGAATAATGTGGGGCTGAGAAATAAACCTGGGGGTCTCCACAGATCATGTTGGAGGTGGAAGTATAGGGGGCGAAGCTGATGGCCTGCATGCAGCCTCTGAGGAAGGAGCTGATCCACTGAGTAGACTTCTGCTAAATCCGGGGCCATGGAGGCTTTAGATGAGCATTGTGTGGGAGATGGTGTCAGAGGCTGTGGAGAGGCTGAGAAGGTCAAGAGACATGGTGTCACTTTTGCCCATGATGAGACAAATGTTGTTGGTGGCACTGATGAGGACAGTCCCAATTCAGATTGGGATTTTTTCACAAAGTGATTGTAATTGAGGTAGTTGGCTAGTCATTTCTTGAAGAGTTTTTTCAGAACTTTCGCTGGGTAGAGTAGGATGGAGATTTGTCAGTAACTCTGGATCTGCTGAAAGTGTTTTCAGTAGTGGCAGTGTAGTATCACATTTCCAGGTGTCTGGGAAGCTGCTGTCGTGAGTTAATCATTCAGAATTGATGTGAGCATGGTGCAGATAGGCTTGAGTCCTTTAGTGAAGAGTAAATGCTGATAAGGGTTTTAGAGTGATCCCTAGTGGATACAGCACTACATCAAATGGTGATGGCAGATTCCAGGGTATGATGGTGGCACAGCAGGTCATGGCAGTTTTTGATGTGTTGTTCTTGCTGTGTTGGAGAGCTGCAAGAGAGGAGGGTTCTGGAAGGGGTGCAAAGTTGAAGTATGTTGTGCTGAATATGTGCGGAAGTAGCGAGCAAGGCTGGAATAGAGTTCCTGTGAGTGGTGATAGTCCCGGAGCTGGCAAAAGGAAAAGTGAATTTCTTCAATAAGCAGAAGATTTCTTTGGAGTTGTTGATACTGTTTCAATCCACTTGGTCAGGGCTGAGCACTTGTTAGATTTGAGTTGCTGGTGGTAGTGCCGGCAATCTGAGTTGTAGGCTTGGCTGCCGTTGTCGTCATGGATGTGTCTCCATCAAAACTCAAAGTGTTTTCAATGATGTTTTGTGAGTCATAGGTGTTAGACTTTTCATCCTTGGCGTGGTCTCCATTAACGTTTTGCCTCTGTTTCCCAGGTTGTTGATGTGTGCTGGACTCTGATTTTGCTGTTTTTGTTATTCTGGGCACTTTACCGCTGCTAACCAGTGCTAAAGGGCAAGTACTCCTTTACAAAATGTGTATGTAATTGTCTTTCCATGATTGGCCTATTTGATTTATTAGTAAGTCCCTAGTACAGTGCACTAGAGGTGCCCAGGGCCTATAAATCAAATGCTACTAATGGGCCTGCAGCACTGATTGTGCCATCCACATAAGTAGCTCTGTAATCATGTCTCAGACCTGCCATTGCAGTGTCTGTGTGTGCAGTTTTAACTGTAAATCTGACTTGGCAAGTGTACCCACTTGCCAGGCCTAAACCTTCCCTTGTCTTACATGTCAGACACCCCTAAGGTAGGCCCTAAGTAGCCCCATGGGCAAGGTGCAGTGTATGGTTAAGGTAGGAGATATAGTAAGGTGTTTACATGTCCTGACAATGAAATATTGCTACATTCGTTTTTCACAGTTGCAAGGCCTGTCCTTCTCATAGGTTAAAAGGGGGGCTACATTTAAATATGATTAAAGTGTAGATTCCCCTTTGGGAGCGAATGGACATGTGAAGTTTGGGGTCTCGAGCTCACAATTTAAAAATACATCTTTTAGTGAAGTTGATTTTAAGACTGTGTGTTTGAAAATGCCACTTTTAGAAAGTGAGCATTTCCTTGCTTATACCATTTCTGTGACTCTGCCTGTTTGTGGATTCCCTGTCTGGGTTAGTTTGACAGTTGGGCTGGTTGCACCTCACACTAGACAGTGAAACAAAGGGAGCTGGGGTGCAGCCTGCATATCCTGATGAGCCATCTGTGCTAGGAGGGAGGGGAGGAGTGATCACTCACACCTGAAAGAGCTGTGCCTGCCCTCACACAGTGCAGTCTCCAACCCCCGGTGAGTGTCTGGGGCCTGGCCTGGGCAAGGCAGGATTTCACATTCAAGAGAAACTTTGCTTTGAAGTGGGCCTACTTCAAAGGAGAAATTGGGCATAAGAAGGGCACCCAAAACCACAGACTTTAGAACACTTCTGGAACCCAAGAGGAACCTCTGCCTGGAGATGAGCTGAGGAAGAACAGCTGCCCTGCCTGTGACTGTGCTTTGCAGAGCTATCCTGCAGTTACTCCTTCTGCCAGAGTAAAAGGGCAAAGACTGGACTTTGTGTGCCTTCCATCTTGCGAAGATCCCCAAGGGCTTGGTTTAGAGCTTGCCTCCTGTTGTTTGAAGCCTCAGGGACAGCAGGGCAAAATTCACACTCAAAAGGTTCAATTACTTAAACAAATAAAAAAAATTACATAACAGTGTTTCCTTAAAGATGTCACATGGATCATGATCTAGAAACAGCTATGAGTGACTGGCGTTATGCAAACCTAAAACAAAGCAATCACATGTACACATATGCTACAATAACAAAATGCAAAGACAGTAAATCAAAGGGCAGCTGAAGGAGCAAATGTCACTACACGTATACTATAACCTTCTAATATACTTAAACAATTGCCAATCCAAAAGGAGATTACCATACAGTTCCGGCACCAATGCTATCCCTGACTGTTTCTCATCAAACCACCAATCAAACACATATAGGCAGAATTATAAGTAAGGCAGCCACAGGCACATCAATGTTTCCACATGTTGGTGTTAATTTTTTGCGCAGTGCTCCCTATCCTGCGGAAGAGGAGATACATAGACAGAGGGTGTAAAAATACTGACCACACTCCACTTCCTGGTAACCAGATCCTTCCAAAGAATCAGTGCTCTCCTGGATGGCATGTCAATGGCAAGCCAATCCCTGTGTCTTTGTCAGGTAGTGACATGCATCACCATTCAAGTGCAGCAGTTCATCATACCGCGGTCGCTACAGGGCATGCAGTAGGTGTCACACCAGTTTAAGGTGACTGCCTAGTTTCCCCATGACGTAAATTGGTTCTGGAAGTTCCCACACAACACTCATCCTCATAAAGAATTGGCTTTAGATGAAAGACCTAGGCAGTACAAGATAACATGGTTGAGGCATAGCACCTATTACAGACTTCCTGTTTCTTCCAGCGTACTAGTCCACAGCCTTTTCCAGAAAACATTGGTTCAAGGTAATCTCATAGGGCCAGATGTAGGTAAGTCCGAGATTGCGACTTGCAAATTGCGAGTCTGAGCGACTCGCAATTTGCAATTCGCAATTCGCAAACCCAGATGCAGGATGGTGTCCCTGACACGATCTCCGAATCGCAAGGGGGTCGCAAAGCCCCACCTCATTAATATTAATGAGGTGGGTCGCAATTTGCGACCCCCTTGCGATTCGCAGAACTCACAGGGATGGTGGCCTGCTGGAGACAGCAGACCACCATGTCTGTGAATGCTTTTTAATAAAGCAGTTTTTTTTTTGTTTGTATTGCAGCCCGTTTTCCTTAAAGGAAAACGAGTTGCAATACACATATAAAAATGTTTTCAGAGCCATTCACAAAGGGGAAGGGGTCCAATGGGGACCCCTTCCCTTTTTCGAATGGGTTAGCACCCATTTAAAATGGGTGCTAAGTGCGAATTGCTTTGCGACCGCGTTCACAAAGCAATTCTACATTGCGATGCGCATCGCAAATAGGAAGGGGAATACCCCTTCCTATTTGTGAGTCACAATCCAATTTTGCGAGTCGGTAACCAGGTTACCGACTCGCAAAATGGGAATAAGCATCGCGATGTACGTTTTGCATGCCGCAAACAGCAAAATTCGCTGTTTGCACCATGCAAAACGCTTGTTACATCTAGCCCATAGATACCCCTAATTCTAGCTGCAGTTGTACAAGTGGAGTGCCTTTGTCCAAATTCAGAAATTGTCTGAAAATGTGATATTCATTCAGAGCAACTTTTTAGTACTGAGATCTCCACATTTCAGGACCTTAAACATCTGAGGATATGGACTTGGTGTCATATAGGTTTAGGGCTAGTACTACAGAATGAGCTCCAAATGTTTAATTAAAGCATGCTTATACAATTGTGCTTGTATTATGCAGAAGTACAGACTTTTCATCTTGCTCTTTCTAACTCAATCTTTGTGACTTACCTAATTAAATAAAAGAATGATTTTCCTTTTGCACCCTCAGACAATTTACTGAAATAAATGTTCTAATAGGCATTAATAAACCAGCCATGATTATTTTATTATTTCCACCATCTACAGAATGACGTTTACAGAAGCAAAATTGTGAAAATCAAGCAGTAGTTTATGCACTGATAATTCAGTATGAGTTTCAAGAGAGGTGGCTTCTGTGAATAGCCAGATTGATTTTCCCCCACTTATCTTTGTATAAACCAAACTCTTGATGTAGGAGGCTGGCCTGGTTTGTAGTGGGTACCTTAGATACTTACACCTTATTCAGGTTGTTATCCAATATTAGAATATAGAAGAACATGCAAGAAGCAGAAGGGACTGCAAGACACCAACGATGGATTCCTGGACCTGAAGACCTATGGAAGAAGGGGACCAAGTCCAAGAAGCACTGGAGAGTCCAGGAAGAACAGGAACCCGTGCTAACCCAGATGAAGGTGCAAAAGAAGAACCACCGATGAAAAGGTAAAGTCAGTTTTGCACCAAAAAAGAGAGATGCGGGTTCCTGGTTGGTGCAGAAGATGTCCCACGCTGGAGGGATGAATGCAGGCTGGTTTGCTTCGCTGGATTCTGCCAATAAGCCTTGGCACACACAAAGCTCACAGTTAGCAGAAAATGCCGCTACCTAGGAGGGGGAGACAGAAGGGGCCCTTAGCCACTCAGAGAGCCCTCAGAAGACCAGGCAGCGCACACAGGATTCCCACAGCACGTGGACAAAGGAGGTGCAAATGGAGGCCTATGCAGCACAACACAAAGGATTCTACCACCTCGGGAGAACCACTCAGGAAGCTGTGTGTCGCAGGATGGAGTGCTGGGGGCCTAAGCTGTGCGGTGCATGAAGAGCTTCTTGGAAGGTCATACACAAGCCTTGGCAACTGCAAGTCATATGGTGTCACTTTAGTCCACCACCTGTGTTGCTGGATTCACGCCTGTCATCTGGAGCGGGGACCCAAGCCACCGGTCGTCGCTGCAGAGAGGTGCCTGCTGAAGTAGGGAAGTGACTCTCTCACTCCACTGGAGATTCCTTTGGTTCTTCTGGTGCAGGCTGAAGACAGATGGTCCTTGGAGGATGCATGACCTGGAAACTGTTGCAGTTGCTAGGAGGAGCTGAAGTTACAATGTTGCAGAAGTCGTCTTTGCTTCTTTGTTGCAGTTTTGTAGAGATCCTGGAGCAGTCAGCGGTTCATCCTTTAATAGAAGATGAAGTAAAGGATTCAGAGGATTCATGCTGAAGTGATGCAATTCAAATCTGAAAAAACACCCAAAGGAGAGACCCTAAATAGCCCTGCGAGGGGGGTTGGTCACCTAACCAGATAAACACCTATCAGGAGGGGTCTCTGATGTCACCTGCTAGCACTGGCCAATCAGATGCTCCCAGAATGCCCCACCAACTTCAAATCCAAGATGGCAAAACCCAGGGACACTCTCGAGGAGCTCTGGGCACCACCCCTCAGATGGTGATGGACAGGGGAGTGATATCTCCCCTTTCCTTTGTCCAGTTTTGCACCAGAGCAGGGACTGGGGGTCCCTGGACCAGTGTAGACTGGATTATGCAAGAAGAGCACCATCTGTGCCCTTCAAAGCATTTCCAGAGGCTCTGGAAGGATACCCCTCCCATGCCTGTGACACCTATTTCCAAAGGGAGAGGGTGTAACATCCCTCTCCTAAAGGAAATGTATTGTTCTGCCTTCCTGGGATTGAGCTGCTCAAGCCACAGGATGGCAGACGACTGTCTGTGAGGTGGCTGCAGCTGGGGCTGCAGTGAAAACCTCAGAAGGCTGGCATGGCAGTACTGGGGGTCCACTGTGTGGTCCCCAGAGTGCATGGGATTGTGCAACCAATACTGGAATCAGTATTGGGGTACAATTCCCCATTGTTAGACACCTTACTTGACCATATTCAGAGTTACCATTGTGTAGCTGTGCATGGGTATCGACCTATGTACAGTGCACACTTAAAATGGTGTCCCGCAGTCTGGGAAAATGGGCCTGGATGACATTGGGGCAGCTCTGCTAGTGCAGGGGTGCCCTCACACACAGGTACTTTACACGCAGCCTTCAGGGTTGGAAGACCTGATATATAGATGACTAATAAGTGACCTGGTGCAGTGAAAATGGCTGTGAAATAGTGCATTCTCTATTTCACATGGGCTGCAATGGCAGTCCTGTAGAAGCCTTTGTATGGGCTCCTTGTGGGTGGCAAAAGAAATGCTGCAGCCCAAAAGGATCCCTTGGAACCCCAATGCCCTGGGTAACTAGGTACCATACACTAGGGACGTATAAGAGGGGTCCAGTATGCCAATTTGGAGTGAAATACTGGGTTACCAGTTTGTGAGTACAAATTTGGAGCCAAAGAGAGCATAAGCACTGGAGTTCTGGTTAGCAGGACCCAAATGGCACATTTAAGCATTCTGACAAAAACAGTGAAATAGACTGACAAGTAGGCCACAAATCATGAGCACTGGGGTTCTGGTTAGCAGGATCCCAGTGACACAGTTAAAACACACTGTCATACACTGACAAACAGGCCAAAAAAGGGGGTAACCATGCTAGAAAGAGGCTACTTTCGAACACTGGGTCATCAAGAATCTCTATAAATGATTTATAAAAATGCTAAGCAGAGTGGATACCAGCAGATATCTATTATACATATTCCAGCAGCGATGCTGACTGTTCTGCTCAGTTCACCATGTCTGACAAAACATATCCTTGCAAATGATTGGATATGGAGATCAGCAGTGGCCTGTCCATATGGGCGAAGGGGCCAATCCCCCTCACCTTTTTCAAAAGAGGAAGAGTGTATGTCAAGCTGAACAAAGGTCAGCCTGACAGACACTCTTCTTGTTCAGGTCAGACAGCCATGAGTTAGACCTGCGATAAATGCACAGCTCCTGGCTGCCTGCGATGAACTTTGCCAGGCTGAGGTTTTCACAGCCCTATGGGCATGATGTCCTCAGCCTGGCAAAAGTGACTTTAAGCTCTCCCCTCGTAATCAGGAGGAGAGTCACCAATTGCCTCTGACTTCGGCCCTGAAGTGCCCAGGGCCGTGTCATTCAGTGACACCCTGTCAGAAAGTGGGGTGGGGTCAGCAACTCTCACTCAACCCATCCCACTCTGTGACGAAATAGGGACTGCTGCCTTTCCGCATTGGTTGACCTACGGTCAGCCAATGGGGAAGGCAGCAGTCCCAACCCTCCTTGTACATCTGAATATTTCCTCTCTCAGTGCATCAGTACAGGTACGTTTTCTGTTTTTGAATGTCTGATGTGTATGTGTGTGTATAAATGTATGAATTTGAGTGAGTGTTGTGAATGGGTGTGTGGGTGCACGTTGGTAAATGCATGGGTGCATGGGTGTGAGTGAATGTATATGTATATGTGTGTGGCCCGCCCACCCCTCTTCCTGCCAAAATTGCAGTCCACCACTGATGGAGATCCTGGCAACTCCTAATTAACCAAGGGGGGCATTATTAAATTACACAGATTGCAACAAGATCTCTAATGAACAGTTTGAATGTGCTTTTCAAATCAATAAAAGTAATATAAACCCTGATACTTTTCCAATTTAGAATATTAAAGGCAAAACAAGTACAGTTGTAAGCACTGGTCCACTGTACAGACACAGGTGAGGAGCCAACCCTTTGAGTTGCTCATTATAACCCTATTCTTATTCCATTTTGTAATCCTTTTAAGGATCAGCTTCACAACTATTTCCCTTCCTGTACCTAAAACTGAAGTGGGTCTATTGTTTGCAGACTTAGGCCCTCATTATGTCAATGGCGGTAATGACCGCCTACCAACGCGGCAACTGCCGCCAAAACACTGTCGCCGTGGCTGCCATATTATGATCGTAGCCGGAATTCCGCCAGAAGGCTGGTGGAATTCCGGCTGCGGTCATGGTGGGGGACGGCAGTAACGTGGTGCTGCTGCCAGCAGCAGCCCCATGCCAGTAGACCACCGCAGACCATATCATGACCCATAATACAGCCTGGTGGTATTCTGCTGGCGGACAGTGCCACGTCCTGTCTCCTGCCGGAGGACCGCCCGTAAGGTAAGTCGGGTGCTCCAACAGGGGAGAGGGTTGGGGGGTGTTGTGTGTGTGTGGTGGGGTGTGGATGTATGTTTCTGTGCGCGTGCATGTGGGTGTGTGGCATGTGGAATGCATGTGTACATGAATGGGTGTGAGTGTGCATGTATGTTGTTTTGTGTGAATGCATGTGTGCTTGTATGTATGTCAGTGGGTGTGGATGTGTGTGTGAATGGAAGTATGCATGCATGGGTGAATGTGGGTATGAGTGTGTAGATGCGTGTGTATGTTGGTGCGTGAATCGCATGTATGTTGTGGGGGGTCTGGAGTGGGAGAGGGAGGGTGGGGGAGGACTCTGGGGGAGGGGGAACGGGCGGGGGAGACCTCTTTCAGTGACAGGGAAGGAATTCCCTGGCACTGATAGTGCCTACCGCCATGGTTTCCGTGGTGGTCAGGAAGCCACGAAAACCATGGCAGTAGGAGGGGTCATAATTCCGCGGGTGGGAGAGTGACAGCCGCCTGGCTGGAGATAAATGTCTCCAGCCCAGAGGCTGTTACCATCCTGGCGGACGGAGTGGTACATTGGTGGTTTGGCTTGTACCAAACCGCCAATGTCATATTTTGGGGAGAAGTACCGCCAGCCTGTTGGCAGTACTTTTCTCCAAAATACCGCTGTCCGCCAGGATCATGATGAGGGCCTTAGTTATTTCACCTTCGGCAATTCTTTACAATTATAGTAGTCCTGTAATTATACTTTGCCATGTTTGGGATTTATTAGGTCATAAAAGACTTTACCTTAGCCAGTCATTTACTTGCTTTTTGTTGAAGAAGAGGCGTTTTGATCCCAGGACAAATACTGGCGGGGTGGATGCCTCACCAAAGAGGATGAATCTATTATCTATAAAATCATTCATCACCCTCCCTTTTTATTCTCCTAACACAATTTGGAGAAATTATGCACCCACAGGTCAAGACTAGTATTATTTCAAAGAGAGAGTTCTCTCCTCCCACAAATAGACCCATCCATTTTCCAGAGTTCCTCACTGTTTATTTTGTTTACTGCCAAACATTTACCACAGTTTTTGGTTATGCTTAACATATTTTACTTTAAATACCTTTTTCTAAGAGGCTTTTGCTACCATTATTGCATCCTTGAACTTAATTTTGGCTTTGTATACCTTCATCATTTTTCTTAGTTCTAATCACTCTTGTTCAAACTAAAAATCTTTCTTGATGCCGCCCTGTTTTACAAGTATGCAAGACCTCACTTAGGGATGGATGCTCATAACAATGGTGTTCCAGGAATTATATAGGTCAGTAGGATACATTTAGGAGAATAATATGATTTCCAATGCTGGAAGGAAGCCAGGAAAATCGTTCAAGTGGTTTACCATTTTAAAACGATCCCATAACACTGCACATGCCTTCTATTTTACTGCTATGCCTTCACTTGAGTAATCAATCAGTCATTCTCATAACCTCATATTTAGATCTAAAGATGCAAGTTGTGATCTCTTCCTACCTCTGTAACTCACATTTGATTTACTAATGACCAGGTTTCAGCAGTTATTAGAACGTAGTCAATAATGCAAACCCTAGCTCTATTATCAGAAGTTAATATAAACGTTGAACTCATGTTCTGCTCCTGATTTACAGGTGCAACTAAAATTTCCCTTAATGATTAATTACCTAAGAGCTATTGTCAGATTTGGTTTTATTATGACATCAATTTATGGCATTTAGGTCGTATTTCATCATTGGACCGTGAAAGATTACATAACCTTCAATAGAAGGTTCCTATAGAAGGAAAACATAACAACTTATAAATTCCCTCGCTTCATTTTCAAGTGTGCTAGAAGGTTAAAGAAGTTCAACGCCCCCCATTAGCTCAGAGACTCTACTGTGACGTATGTTACTGGATCGCACAAGAGGATCTGAGGATAGGGCAAAAGGGAAAAAGAGACAAAACTCTCTCATAGTTTAGTTCAAACCTATGACTCAATCTCTCTACTCCTGTCACTTAAGTTTGTCCACATATTTAGATGCCGATTTAATCTGGGTGAAAATTGTGTTGTGCTCCCTAATGACTGCCAGGCAAGCAAAATAATTGATGCCAGGGCTCCACACTAACGCAGTTCTTTTCTCAGGTCCAGTGTTTCTTTTTCCTAGTGAAAAATCATGGCAAGATTAAGATCAGAGAATAGAAGATTATTGTGCCAAAGGTAAAATTTTATTCAACACTTTCAATATAACCTCTGTGCCACTGTTAGCGCTTCAGACCTTAATAAGTAAACTTACAAGGGGATGCCTATAGGTCGATTAACCTTTTGACTCGTATTAAGAAGTTCTTGCCATAGCTCAAGTACATAAATCAATAATCAATACATGGTAATCAGCAATCATTAGTAATCAATCAGATCAATAATCAATGGTGTCAGTAAATGTCACGCACCATGACCTTCCAGCCATGAATAACCACACCTTTATTAAAAGTTTAGTAAGTTTATTCATGTAGGGTAATCTCAAAATCAAATGAAATACATATAAAAACAATACTGGTTGTCCAAAGCGGCAGAAGAAACACAATCTAATCAAAGCTTGAACCACAACACATTTTAGAGCGACAGTGCAAATCAATAATAGAGTTAGTTGTGACAAAGTTATAACGTACATGAAATTCAGCAAGATAACTCATCAATCATTAGTCCCTGTAATTGTCAATCAATTTATGAGTGACCTTAACTAACATCAGATTAGCATCAGCATGTTGCGCTTCATGCAAAACAATTTAGAACACAAATTTATAAAAACATCTAGCTATGAATCTATCAAAACAGCGCAGTTGGTACCTAGAAAGAAAAGGCATAAAATGCATGATAGTCACGTATCATCATATCTACCCATTCTCAGAAGGGGTCAGCAAAGCAGAATCAGTCTTCGCCCCCAGGTCGTCAGTTGATCAGCAAAGCATCAGGCTCTCAGTCAGCGAGTATAAGCCCAATGTCGATATGAATCTCAAATCTCTCCTAAAGTATTTCTAATCTTTCAAAATACAGGTCTCAAATCTGAATAACTCTCCTCTGTGGCGTTGTTATATCAAAGTCACCTAAACTATCCCCTAATTCCCTATCGGTCAGTTAATCATACATTTATACTTTATCCAATAATATACACTAAATCTATATATTATAATATTTCATGCTTCACATGAAGCTGATTGGTTCACTTTACGATGTCCTCATCATCCAGCTCGTCAGGTAACAATATTGTTGCATCTTCAGCTCCAGTCAATGTCTTCATTGTTCTCATCTTGGGAAAGTACAACTCACACACATTACTCATAAGTTGTTACAATAGCGTGAACATCATCTCCTTTCAGTCGGTTATCACGAAAACTTCTGTTAAGCACTTTTAACAAGACAATGAGCATTTCAGTTGAATTCACTCTGTCAGCAATATGCTAAGAAACACAGCTTCTGCATGAGGCCTGGCAAGACTAGGCCAAGACACTCGCAAAGTTAAGGTCATCAATTAATAAAGCTAGAGCACACTTCATAACCCTTAATATGACATATTACTACATTAGTCTAGTACATTTCCAATATTTCATAAGTATTAATCATCAATTAGTACATTTTGTGAACACTGGTGGCCGTTCTTTGAGGTCACATTTTCAAACGTGTGCATTATTTTTCTACGTTATTCATTTTCTACATAAACTCATTATTCAAAATATATAAACACTCATTAATACATTTCTAAATAAAACACCTGCGCTAGCAATCCCTCCTCTGATGACTAAATGTGTCATCACACTAACTTCCGCCCACAAACTTTTACAATTCAATTTCTTCCAAATTTTGTCTGTTAAATGTTTCCCTTTTCTTTTCTTTCCTCCTCTGATTATTCTTAGACCTTTTCAATGCAATTCTTTTACATAATTTGCATAATCCCCATATCCCAATTAGACAAACCATGATAATTAATATTCCCTGTAATATTTTTAATAGCATCCCATTCCAAATGTTGCTGAGCCAATTTCCCACTGAAGCAAACCCTTTGCCAACCTTTTACCAAACACATGGTTCTTTCAATTCCTTTAAATCAGCACTTGCATTAGTCAGATTAGTAAGTAAGTCTCTTATCTCTTTACTATTATCAGGTATAGATGAACAACAATGCCTAGAGTTAATCATTCTACAGGCTCCACCATCCTTCGCTAAAAGGATGTCTACAAGTTTTTAATTTTAATCAAACTCAGGATGACTCCCACTGAAGGAATCACCACACCAAATATATCTCCCACTATCGCAAAAGAGGACTCCCTCCTCTCTCTCTTATGATGTAATTCAGTCACATTTGGAAACGTTTTCAAATCCTCCACCTGGTAAATCTTTGGGAAAACTATCCCCAAATAACATGTCCCATACAATCCTCTTGGAAGACGGCAATAAGCATTATGGGCCAGATGCATGATCACGGCCCTTTGCGATTCGGAAATAGCGATTTTTAAGAAATCGCCATTTCAGACTCGCAAAGTGCCATGTATCACATTTGCAATTCAGTAATAGCGATTTCTTAAAAATCGCAAATGCTATTACCGAATCGCAAATTGCAATACTGGCCCCATTCACAGCTATGGGCCTGTTGGCCCATATCTGCGAATTTTTTGCATTTCCAACATTGCGATTTTTGTACCAGAAAGCACAATTTTGGAAATGCAAAACCTCAGGGTGCTGGGGGGCTAAGGCATGTGTGCTTTACATGTAATTAGCGATTCCTAAATGCCAAAATTGCATTTAGGAATTGCTTCATGCATGTGCTAAGAAATCGCAAATAAGGAATCCTTATTTGCGATTTCTAATTTAGAGAGTCGCAATTTGCGACTCTCTAAACAGCGTCGCAATTTTAAGGAATCGCTATATTAGCGATTGCTTAAAATTGCGTTCAGAATGTATTTCATACATTCTGAACTTGCATTTTGCATTCGCAAACGGGCATTCGCACCGTTTGCGAATGCAAAATGCTTTCATACATCTGGCCCTAAGTCCACAAATATAGTATATCCCTGGAATCGCAGGGTCCTGCCCATTCAACATAAATGTCCATTGACTCTGAAACAAGAACACATTCCTGCATTCACTCGTATCCACAAATAAGGTGTCAGTGTGCGATTTAGGCCTATATATACAAAGCTTCCCTATGTGTAGTGCATCTAAAGGTGATTTCCCTTGCGTTTTAATTGCACTATAAACATAATCATTCTTGTAAGTCCTTTTCTCTAAGCCTTTTTCTAATTTCTCCTTTAATGCCTTTCTTCTGTCATCAGTGTGATCTAAGAAGCTCTTCTCTAAAGGTGCAAGCATGCATGTCAAATTATTCTTATGCACATATGCTGTAAAAAACGTCAACGTAGGTTCAAAGAATCCTCTACCTAATACAATATCTAATACTATATCATTATCCTTAGCTATTTTACAAATATCTAATTATAGGAACAAACGAAAATACAACATCAGGATTTGAGTAAAAGTACTGAATATACTCCTGGTTATAAAACCTTGTTAGTAACAGACTACAACTTATCCCATATGTCAGCGGCAAACTATGATAGGTGACTCCTTCCTCAACTGATGAAGGAATCTGCGTACACACAAAACAATTCTTCGCATCCATTGTTTGAACATACTCACACAACAAGCAATAGAAAATGTTAGAAGAAAGTTCTCCCTGTGCATTAGTATAATCATGCAAATATTTCTCATTTAACTTAAACTTCTCTAATTCCTTCAGTTGGCACCTTTCGTACCCACAATCAACACCACAAACAATATCCCACACATAATTGCCAAACCAATGCTCATGTATTTACAGCACCTAGCATCTCTAATCTGTTTATCAAAGTCAGCCATGATCTGTAAAGAATCAGAAAACAGAAGGAAGAAGGAATTTAGAAACACTTGCAGCTAAAATAAAAAATAGACAAATCTTCTTTCAGCAGTTCAGTTTTACTTCCAGGCACCCTTCTTACTTGTCAAAATCAGTTAGCAGCTTTGTCAAAATCAGGTTTCAAAAGTCAAATCAGTTTATCAAGGTCTTTTCTGGTTACTTTCAACAGTCTCTTTCTCAAAACATTTCTAGATTGTTTCAACAGTTCTGTTTATTACCCTTCTTCATGTTACCTCAAAATTTTGACCTGGAACGTCTCTATCAAAACAAAAAGACATAAACTCTTGCTGCCATTCATCTGAAGTTGCATACACCCATTCAGGACCTGCGTATCTTCGACTTGCTACTCTCTTTCTCTTCAACTTTCAATCACCATTCAGCTCTCCTTCACTTAGATCTTTTTTTCTCGTAGTATATACTTCTTCTTCGATTGTTGGCTGGACAACCACCACCTTCCTTTTCTCCACTTATGATTTCATCCACTTATCTCCTTTCAGTGAACCTTCTGTCAGTATTCTTTTCAAAATTAAACTTGAACCCTTTTCTTGCTCTGTGGTGTTTTCTGTTGACGGACCTGCAACTGATTCGGGAGGAGTCAGATCACTTTAACTTTGAACCGCCTCAACTCCTTCCCCTTCTGGGTCTGGTAATTGTTCTGTTTTTCTTTCAAAATCATCTGCTTCTGGGAAAGCCCTCCTCTGATTATGCTCTCCTGCTGTTTCAGTTGAGATAGGTACTCCGATACTCTCCTGGAGATCTCTACCCTCATCTCTAACAGGAATGACTGAACCGTCTTCAACGAGCTCTGATCCGATCTCAGTTCCTCTTTGTTCTTCTTCCAGCCCTGAGACTTGTCTCACTGTTGTTGATAGTCTCAACAACTCTTCATGATCCAGTGGACATGCCACTTTCTTCATGTGACTTGTGTGAATCCAGTTTGGGATCCCAGCACACTTCACAGCTGTTGTAGTCGTTAGGATCATTTGATATGGTCCCTTCCAGCGAGGCTCCAAACACATCTTTCTCACATGCTTTCGGATGACAACCCAGTCTCCAGCTCTCAAGTTGTGCCCTGGGTCATGGATCGGTGGCAGTGTGGTGGCCTCCACCTGCTGAGAAAAAGAGAGAACTACATCAGCCAGACCCTTGCAGTAATCCAACACCATATCATCTGTAACATTGACAAGTGCATTTGCTGCCCCCGCTGGTAATCTCATTGCTCTGCCCATGAGGATCTCATGAGGCGACAATCCTGTCTTCTTGTCAGGTGTGTTTCTCATTGACATCAACACTAAAGGCAATGCATTGGGCCACTTCAAATTCGCTGCACACATTTTTGCAATTCTTCACTTCAAAGTACCATTCCCTCTGCTCCACTAGTCCCGATGCTTCAGGGCGGTAACTACAATGCAATTTCTGCTCAATGTTCAATGCTGCACACATTTAATTACTTTGTTATTGAAGTGACTTTCCCTATCTGATTCTAAAGAGATTGGAAACATGAAACGCAGTATCAGTTCCCTGAGCAGCAGTTTCGCTACTGTGAGGTTATCATTTCTTTGCGTAGGGTATGCTTCAATCCAGTGACTAGAGATGCAAACAATCACCAACACATATCTCAAGCCTCCACACACAGGCATCTCAATAAAATCCAATTGCATTCTGCTGAATGGACCTCCTGCTCTTCCAAAGTGGCTCAAATTAATGACTGTCCCTTTCCTCGCATTAAACTGCTGACAAATGACACAACAATGGCAAACTGGTTCAGCAACTTGTCTAAACTTGGGTTTGAACCAATCAATTTTGAACAGACTAACCATGGCATCCCTCCCAATATGTGCCTGACCATGATAGTACCTTGCCATTTGAGACAACACGCTATTTGGCAAAACTAATTGACCCTCCTCAGAAACCCACAATTCATCTTGTCTTTGAACACATTTCAATTTGCTCCATTAACGTTTTTCCTCTTTGTCAACATTATTCTGCAAATATTTTAATTCTTCCAAAGAGTCAATTACTTTCAATGCATAACTCGTACATGCTGTGTCTTCTTCAGGTAACAGTTTCCACTTGTCTTTGAATGATATACAGTTCAATGGGCAAAACCTTAGCGACTTGATCTGCATATCCATTTCCCAATGACACATAGTCCTGCGATTTCAGATGTGCACTGCATTTCACCACGGCAATCTTTTCAGGCAAATGTATTGCATATAACAACTCCTTAATTTTCTCACCATTTCTCACTGGTAAACCAGAAGAGGTCAGGAAACCTTCCTGTGACCACAATTGACCAAAATCATGAACTATTCAGAATCCATATTGGCTATCCATATAGATAGTAACTCTCAACTGAACAGAAACATGGCACGCTCTAGAAAGAGCAACCAGTTCCACTACCTGGGCAGAATACATTCCTCGAAGCCAGGAAGCTTCCAAGGTACCTGTAATCGTGCACACAGCATATCCTGCTCTCAGTGTCCCTGTATTGTCTCTCAGACAAGATCCATCAACAAAAATAATTTGGTAATTTTCTTCCAATCGGGTATCTCTAATGTCAGGTGTCGGTTTTGTGCACAACTCAGTTACTTCGAGACAATCATGTTCAACATCTTCCTGTTTTTCAATTTCAACATTTTCACTTGGAAGTAAGGTTGCTGGGTTCAGCACTGTACATATTTTCAGTGTCAGGTTTGGTGATCCCAAAATACTTCTTTCCTATCTAGTCAGCCTTGCACCAGTCAAGTTTTGGGTTTTTGTCCTTGTCAGTAAAATCTCAATCGAGTGAGGGACCATTACAGACAGGGATTACCCCATCACCACGCCTTCACACTGTGAAAGACTCTGACCAACTGTGGCAACTGCACGCAAACAACCTGGTAAGGATGCTGCAACTGGGACCAAAGTAGCTGAAAAATATGCTACTGGGCGATGAGCACCTCCATGGTCTTGTGACAGACAATGAACATGCCTCACGCTTGTGACAAAACAGTGTGAAAGGCTTTCTGTAGTCAGGCATACCCAACGCTGGTGCTCTGCACAAACTCTCTCTCAACTCAGGGAACGCTCTCATTTCATCCTGGTCTAACACTATGGGATCTGTGACTTCCTTATGAGTCAGCTTTTGCAATGGTATTGAAATGACTGAAACATGTGGGATTCATTGGCAACAATAACCCACCATCCCCAGGAACATCCTGACATCTCTTTGTGTGGTTGGGAGACTTATCTGCAGTATCGTTGTAATACTTTCCCTGGATATCTTTCCCGACCCTTTCTCAATCTGGTGACCCAAAAATTTCACTACTTTCTAACAGTACTGCAATTCCAGTGGTGAGACTTTATGGCCATTCTTTGCCAAATGATTCAACAGGGCAATCAAGTCATACTTACAGTCATCATTTGTTTGGGACGCAAATCATAGGTCATCAATGTACTGCACCAAAGTCGATTGGAGAGGCAATTCTAATGACTCCAAATTCTTTTTCAAGATCTGGTTGAACAAGGAAGGTGACCCTTGAGGTATTCTACACCAGCAATACACTCGGTCCCGTGATTTGAAACAAAAGAGAAATTGGCTATCCTCATGAAGAGGCACAGAAAAGAACGCTTGTGACAAATCAATGACGGTAAACCACTCTGCATCACATGGTATCTGGAATAGTATCACAGCTGGTTTGGGCACAACGGGACAACACTTGACCACAATCTCATTTATTTCTCTCAAATCCTGAAGAATCTAAACCTTCCCACAGGGCTTCTTCAAACTCATTATCGGTGAAACACTTCTTTCAGAACCCCCTGCTTCTCAAAATCTGCAATTATCTGTGCCACCTTCATCAGGACATCTTGTGGCATGTTGTACTGTGGAAAATGAGGGAAAACTGCATTCAGCTTTATGGTAACCTTAACAGGCACCACCCCTTTAATCAGACCTATCTCCTTTCCAGTCAAATCACACACATTCTCTTGCACTATTCCCTGCAAATCAGGATGGAGCTCCTTCACTGTGAACATCGAGAAAAACTCAATCAATGGGTATTCCTCATTTGTATTTTCACACTCTACTTCTGGGGCTTGATCTTCCTCATCATCACTATTTGTCTGAATCTCAATTCCATCATTTGAGCAGGTAACCAAACAATTTGGGGGTCATTACAACCTCGGCGGTCTTTTAACAAGACCGCAGAGGGACCGCCATGCGGAAGACCGCCAGTAGTGGCGGTTTGCCGCTCGGTGTATTATGACTGTTGGCTGCTCTCCGTCCTCTTTACGACGGAGAGCCACCAACAGCCATAGTGGCGGGCGACGGGGAAGTGGAGGTTGCTACACCTCCACCGCCACCCCAAAAGAACACCGCCCAGCGAATCACATCCTGTGATTTGGCGTGGCGGTGTTCTGTTGGCGGTGTGGTGTCGGCGGAGCAGCCCCCATGGCTCCCGTCCCCTCCCGGAGGATCAACGGACAAGGTAAGTCGATCGTCCGTTAGGGGAGGGGGTGGGGGGGTGTTGTGTGTTGTGTGGGTGCATGGGGGTGTGCGTCTGTGTATGTAGAGGGGGGTGTGAGTGCGTGTATGCTTGCGGGTGTGTTGCGTGTGTTGGGAATGAGTGTGTGTATGTCTGTATGTATTTCTGTATGGATGTGTGCGTGTATGTCTGTATATGGGTGTGCGTGTCTGACTGAGTGTGTGGATGCAGACATGTATGTTGGCGTGTGTGTGCGTGTATGTGTGTTGGTGGTGCCTGCGTGCGTGTCGTGTATGTGTGAGTTATGTGATGTTGGGGGTCGGGGTGGGGAGGGGGGCCCTGCCACCTTTGGGGGGTGGCAAGGGTGGTGGGGGGTGTAGGGGAGGGAGTTGGGGTGGGGGTGGGGGAGACCCCTATCAGTGCCAGGGAAGGAATTCCCTGGCACTGATAGGGCTTACCACCATGGATTTCATGGCGGTTCCTACCGCTGGAAATCCACGGCGGTAAGCCGGGTCGAAATACCGGCGGCGTTATCGTGACGGCTGCCGGGCTGGAGACCCAGGTCTCCAGCCCAGCGGTCGTCTCTGCCCTGGCGGGCGGAACGGTGAAGTAGCGGATGACCATGGCATTTTCTTAGTTTATTTTAGGAACCACAGGTTCAAGATTTACAAACAATACTTTAAATGAAAGGTATTTCACTCAGGTATCTTAGGAACTTTGAATCAACACAATAGCATGTACAGTTTTGGCAAAAATGGCAATAAGCTATTTTAAAATTGGACACAGTGCAAAATTCAACAGTTCCTGGGGGAGGTAAGTATTTGTTAGTTGTGCAGGTACATAAAGCACTTACAGGGTTCAAAGTTGGGTCCAAAGTAGTGCACAGTTGGGGGTTCAGGGCAACACCAAAGTTACCACACCAGCAGCTCAGGGCCGGTCAGGTGCAGAGGCCAAAGTGGTGCCAAAACGCATATGCTTCAATGGAGAAGGGGGTGCCCCTGTTCCAGTCTGCCAGCAGGTAAGTACCCGCGACTTCGGAGGGCAGACCAGGGGGGTTTTGTAGGGCACCGGGGGGGACACAAGTCAGCATAAAGAGTTTACCCTCAGCGGCACAGGGGAGGCCGGGTGCAGAGTGCAAACAGGTGTCAGGTTTGCAATAGGTTTCAATGGGAGACTCAGGGGTCTCTTCAGCGATGCAGGCAGGCAAGGGGGGGCTCCTCTGGGTAGCCACTACCTGGCCAAGGGAGAGGGCCACCTGGGGATCACTCCTGCACTGGAGGTCGGATCCTTCAGGTCCTGAGGGCTGCGGGTGCAGTGTGTTTCCCAGGCGTCGGGCTCTTTGAAGCAGGCAGTCGCGGTCAGGGGGATCCTCGGGATTCCCTCTGCAGGCGTCGCTGAGGGGGGTCAGGGTGGTCAACTCTGGCTACTCACAGGGTCGCAGTCACTGGGGAGTCCTCCCTGTAGTGTTGGTTCTCCGCAGGTCGAGCCCGGGGCGTCGGGTGCAGAGTGGAAAGTCTCACTCTTCCTGCAGAAAACGTGTGGTCTTTAAAAGTTGCTTCTTTGTTGCAAAGTTGCAGTCTTTGTTGAACAGGGCCGCTGTCCTCTGGAGTTCTTGGTCCTTTTAGATGCAGGGTAGTCCTCTGAGGCTTCAGAGGTCGCTGGACCCTGGGGGACGTGTTGCTGTTGCAGTTTTTCTTGAAGTGGGGAGACAGGCCGGTAGGGCTGGGGCCAAAGTAGTTGGTGTCTCCGTCTTCTCTGCAGGGCTTCAGGTCAGCAGTCCTTCTTCGTCTTCAGGTTGCAGTAATCTATCTTCCTTGGTTCTGGGCGCCCCTAAATACTCAATTTAGGGGTGTGTTTAGGTCTGGGAGGTTAGTAGCCAATGTCTACTAGCCCTGAGGGTGGCTACACCCTCTTTGTGCCTCCTCCCGGTGGGGAGGGGGGTCACATCCCTAATCCTATTGGGGGAATCCTCCATCTGCAAGATGGAGGATTTCTATAAGTCAGAGTCACCTCAGCTCAGGACACCTTAGGGGTTGTCCTGACTGGCCAGTGACTCCTCCTTGTTTTTCTCATTATCTCCTCCGGCCTTGCCGCCAAAAGTGGGGCCGTGGCCGGAGGAGGCGGGCATCTCCACTAGCTGGGATGCCCTGTGGCACTGTAACAAAGGGGGTGAGCCTTTGATGCTCACCGCCAGGTGTTACAGTTCCTGCAGGGGGAGGTGACAAGCACCTCTACCCAGTACAGGCTTTGTTCCTGGCCACAGAGTGACAAAGGCACTCTCCCCATGTGGCCAGCAACATGTCTGGTGTGTGGCAGGCTGGTAAAACTAGTCAGCCCACACTGGAAGTCGGGTATGTTTTCAGGGGGCATCTCTAAGATGCCCTCTGGGTGTATTTCACAATAAAATGTACACTGTCATCAGTGTGCATTTATTGTGGTGAGAAGTTTGATACCAAACTTCCCAGTTTTCAGTGTAGCCATTATGGTGCTGTGGAGTTCGTGTTTGACAGACTCCCAGACCATATACTCTTATGGCTACCCTGCACTTACAATGTCTAAGGTTTTGCTTAGACACTGTAGGGGCATAGTTCTCATGCACCTATGCCCTCACCTATGGTATAGTGCACCCTGCCTTAGGGCTGTAAGGCCTGCTAGAGGGGTGACTTATCTATGTCATAGGCAGTGTGAGGTTGGCATGGCACCCTGAGGGGAGTGCCATGTCGACTTAGTCTTTTTCTCCCCACCAGCACACACAAGCTGGTAAGCAGTGTGTCTGTGCTGAGTGAGGGGTCCCCAGGGTGGCCTAAGACATGCTGCAGCCTGAGAGACCTTCCCTGGCATCAGGGACCTTGGTACCAGGGGTACCAGTTACAAGGGAATTACTTGGATGCCACGGTGTGCCAATTGTGGAGACAAAGGTACAGGTTAGGGAAAGAACACTGGTACTGAGGCCTGGTTAGCAGGCCTCAGCACACTTTCAAATCATAACTTGGCATCAGCAAAGGGAAAAAGTCAGGGGGTTACCATGCCAAGGAGGCATTTCCTTACAATATGTAATCAGGTTTGTCAGATTTTGGTTTGCTACTCCCTCAACCGGAACAGTTCTTCCTGAAAGGGGCAAATTCAAAACCTCTGCACTTCTCACTTCAGAGCATGTAGCTCCTGTATCCACCAAGAATGAGACTCTGTGACCCACAACATTTCCCCTCACATAGTGTCCTCTCTAATCTATTTCTAAAGAAGTCGCCAGCACACATGGCTCTTCATCTGAACTACCACTCGTCCATTCATCCTTTATTCCATCCTCATTGAGGGGCATATTATACTCCGTATGCGCCGAATGTGCGTCAAACATTTTGACGCACATTTGGCGCAAACCTTGCCCCATATTTAAACTTTGACGCCCGATCCTGTGGACGTCAAAATCCTGCTGTGTGCGTCATTTTCTGGATGCGGGAAACCGCATTGGGTTAATGATATGCAAGGTAGGCGTTCCCGTCCAAAAAATGACACAAACACCCGTGCGTCATATTTATGCTACTGCGCAAAAATCCCGCACGGCCGGGAGGCGGAGTTGGAAAATGATGCACAGCCTGATTTGCGTAAAAAATTAACGCCTGGGTCAGGGCAGGCGTTAAAATGGGGCAAACACACCTGTATTGAATCCAAACATACAGAAGCAACAGCAGAGCAGCAAAAGGAAGACATGGAGGTGCTTCTCATCGAGCGTGCACGCAGACGCAGAGCACAGCAACAACAACAGCGGCTTCCACAACACCAGCAGGGACCCCAAAGGCACTGCAGAAGGCAGGAGAGGATATTCCTCACCAAGACAACCCTTCATGGCCTCAGGGAACATGACATTATCCAGAGGTAAAGGTTGAACTGGCAAGCCATTCAGCAGCTGCTGCGCAACATTGAGCCACAGTTTGCACCCAGCTTGCAGACACCCTGCACCATCCCACCAGAAACCAAGCTGCTAGCTGTACTACCCATGTTGGCAAGTGGCTCCTTTCAAACCACTGGCGCCCTGGTTGCTGGGATCTCACAGCCATCATTCTCCACCTTCCTGCCCAAGGTACTGGATGCCATCATCACACTCACACCCCGCCATATCTGCTTCCCAAACACACAGCAGAAGCAGCAGGAGACAAAACAGGGGTTTTACATCATTAATGGATTTCCACACATCCTTGGTGCCATTGACTGCACACATGTATCCCTTGTGCCACCTGCTGCACCTGAACATCTATACCGCAACAGAAGCACACACACTCTATCAATGTGCAGGCCATTGTGGATCACCAGGGATTGATCACCAACATTGTGGCAAAGTATCCTGGGAGCATACATGATTCATTCATTTTCCATCACTGTACCATCAATCAACACTTCCAGGATGGACGATATGGCAATGGACTACTTGTTGGTAAGTACAGAAACCTACTCATATACACACTGCACAGCAACCCTCTAGGACAAACAACACATACACCACGGCAGCGATATGTGAACAGGAACACACTGAGGTTGTTACAACGCTAGGCATGTTTGATAGGTCTGCAGTAAACCTGTCACACATGTGAAATTAGTGTACAGTCAAATGTTAAGACGTCAATGATCACAACGTATGGAGAGGTTTGCCTAATTGTCACCTTGCAAAATGCAAGCATCTCACTGATGTTTAAATTAATCCATTGCATATGTCTAAAGGTATGGGATGTCTAGGGTACATAGATGCTAACGTGTTACCACCACAATCATCTCATCCCCAGTGAAGACATAGGGACACCTCTGTCACAAGTCACAATGCTAGGGAGTACACACTGTACTGCAACTCCCAAACCATACTGCCGACAACCGGTCAGCAGGCAAACACTTGTTCAGCCAAGGAAACAACCTAATTCTGATGGTACATCCTAGAAGCCTATGGATTAACACAATAACACAAAAGAGTCACAGACAACACAAGACAACTACTGCCATGCAAGGTGATATTAATGGGACAAGCTACATCAACTTGATCTCAATCATTTTCTCTTTCAGCTGATCAGGGGTATGGGATCCAGCCACGGATTATGATACCATTTGGCAACCCAAGCACTGCAGCAGAGCATGCCTACAATGAGGCACATAGGAGGACATGCACCATAGTCGAGAGGACCTTTGGCATCCTGCAGACGAGATTCAGGTGCCTCAACATCACTGGTGGCAGCCTCCTATACTCACCAGAAATGGTCTGCAAGAACATTTTAACATGTACCATCCTGCACAACATTTGTGTACGAAGGAACATTCCCCTATTAGAACCAGAGCCACAAATGCCTGAAGAGCAGGAAGAGGAGGATGCTGGCCTGCAACATGAGGAGGACCAACCAAACACAGCTGCAGGATTGCGTAGGCGCCAACATATTGTCAACAATTTATTTTGAATCAACTCACCATCACCACTGTATCAACATATGCAAATAAACACCTTGAATAATCACCATATCATGGTCTGGTTAATCATTTTTGCTCACCTTTATCTCTATCAGAATAAGACTGTAGCTTCGTGGAGCATTGCTGATATACCGATCAGGACACAGAAATTTCCAAAGCAATTGTTATGCGTATATAATTCAACAGTCACTGTACTGTTATGCACGCACACTGTAAATTACATATATCCTGTACATTTCACCTTCTAGGGGCAATAGCAGAGGACCTCACCTATTTCACACATACATGCTGGCAACATGATTCTTTGCAGCATCTGGTACACACCGAAGACACCATCAGTCAATGATGGACCAAAATGCATCATACATGAGGCAGGGGATGTGCAATTGTAACAGTAACATTAATGTATGGCCACACCCTTGACAGCAGTAACTGTTATATCACCTATCTTTGCAAGGACCATGTGTGACTAGAATTCCATATAAGCAGGACATAGAGAGCACAAGTGCCACCCCTATGACAAGCATTGCGCACATGACATTCCATGTACATGTCAGCCCATGTCCTAAGTCCCGACACACCCATGTTCCTGGTCTCACCCCACCCATCTTAAGAGGTCCCTGGAATGGTAATATGTGTACCCAGATATTCCCTCCTCGACACACACATAGACTAACAATATTAATCCAGTGTGCTTCACCCTATAGTACGGTATGCCATAGTCATTGTACATCTGTCTGCATGGACGTCAGGTTAAATAATGCACTGGCTTGTAGTCTCTAAGCCCTGTGATCACCTGTAGTTTGCTTCCCATGTGAAAGGTACTGTTGGCCATTTGAACTCAAATATCACCTACACGACTTGTGCGAAACTGATGCAGCACACACCTGTGAGCACCTCCATGGAGACCAGCCAATTGAACATGCACTTCCCTTGCAGATGCTTGGAACAGCATAGAAGCTGCCATTTTTTCGATTACACTGTTATGCATTGCTAGAAAAATAAGCTGTGTAACACAGCCCTTGGGTTTATGTGTCACCTTCCAAAACACAGGACAAACACAGTTTTCCATGTCAACTGCCTTGTTCTTCCTCCGACCAGTCTTAGGCAGGCCACTGAGTATGTACCTTGTGAAATAGCTGGATCCTGATTGACCCTGCATCCTGTCAGCCTGACTGGCACCTGTCTGTGCGTTACCCTAAAGGTTCCTTGTGGCTACATATGTATCATACTTGCTTTCCCAACCCTCACATTCCTCCGGGGGTATTTTGTCAGGTGGTTCTTCAATGCATACTCAAGTAAGTCATTTAGCATAATCTGATTATTTTTCGTACCATAATTGGGAACTTGTCTCCAAATACCCAAATCATGGCCTATCCCTTGTCTGGGTCTCATGTATGCATGAGTGACAAAGTGTGGCAGTGTACCATGGCCGCATGGAGGGACTGGGTATGGTGACTCCAGCATAACTAGCAACCTCTGATAATGTGCATGAAAAGTCCACAGATGTTAGGACCATGACAGATCATACGCTGATTCACATTGCTCACAACATATTGATGAGATGTGCGTGGTGAATAGCTGCAAGATTAATCAACACAGAGGCTATGATGTTCCCAGATGCAGTGGGAACTTTACAGGCCAACCTGTGTACAAATGTTGTAATGACACCTACTGGTACAAGACTCCTGAGATATGATCTCACTCAGCACACCAAGGTTGCCTTGTTGACAGTCTCATAACACGTCTGCAGTGACAGGGTGGGACCATCCCCATGTGGGTTCTTACATCCTCATTGGCTTTACTTCCATTGATCTCTGAAGTATACTCAGTAGATACAGGAATAGCTGTCAATGACTCATGACTAGACCTGGACGTAACTGTGACAACATAGACCCCTAAAAATATACAGGATCAACATTGGCCCACACACATGAACCAGACACCTTTGTGCAATTGATTACTGGAAATATGTGGCCACGTGCTGCTTGGTCTGCTGGTTCGCCTCTGCCACAGGAGAGTTGAGTCTCTGACATGTGACCATAACTGTGGCATGATATTACAATTGTGGTTCACCTTTGGCTTTCTGTGTCAATAACACGGTACCCACTTAGTCTTTACATATGCCTGACTCCTGGTGGGTTCACCAACAAGTGCCTAGGAAGCAGTATCCAAAATTCCAGGACATGTGATGGCCATGTTTTGGACCATTGACATGAACAACCGCCTGCTATCTATCCGATGCATGCTTTGTCATTTGTGGTGTTTACGTTACCCAAAAACTAGAAAGTGCGCACAGCAGATGTTGCTACATGTATGACTAACACATGTCCTCTCTAATTTCCACACAGACTTGTATTTGAGCGTTGGACACATTGACTCCACATTCATACAAGCATATTTGCAATGATGCATCTTGTGATGCTCACACAGTGGGTCAACAACAATATTAGTAGCCAATGCACACACATTGAGCCATAGGCATTGAGGTATTGTACTTATGTGCGTCACCTTGCTATCCTCTCCTGATGCCAAACATGCCCAATTTGTGCAATACAGATATGTAGGCCACACGTTTGGCCATCTAGTGCATCAATCAAGAGTGAAAATCCTGTACATGAAGTAGCGGATCATGGTCCGCAGTAGAATGATGTGTCACATGTGCCCATACACCGTCATGACCAAAGTGGGTGCAAACAGCCTATCTCAGTATTGTCACAACTGTAATATAACATTAAAATGGTAAAATGACCCATACCCAGTAAATGCCTGAAAGTTTGCCACATACGCATCAAAAAATGACGCACAAATGTAAAAAAATACGCTTATGGCCGAAAAACGATGCATAATGCCCTGAAATAACCATTGCCCCTGAGCTGTATCTTCCACACTGTACCTCAGAAAATTGGTTAAGTGTAAAACTATTTCAAAACATATGGATGGAGGCTCAAATCTACTCCTGTGTGTCGAACAAAATGGCGCGCAGACTGTATGGGTCAAAATATTTTGACGCATGACGATAAAAACACCGCCATTTTAGGCACGAAGTGATGTAATAGGATATCCTGTTTACAGAATATGTACAGTGGGTGTACTTTCACTTTCACTTTGCAGTCTGTGATATTTCCTGACTGTGTGGCTGTGTCTCAATTTGTCTCTGTATATTTAGTGAATTTGTCTCCTGTGTGGTCTTTTTATTGTCTTTTTGTGAATAAGAACTTGTTGTAGTATCCTGTCTGAGTGTTTTTTGTGCTCATTTTTGTTGTAAAGTATTGTCTTTTTTTTGTTGGGAGTCTGTTGTGGGTAGTGTTAGTTTGGGTATAGTTGGGCTATGTTAGTTGTTTATTTGAAGTTTTTCCTGTTCTACTTTCCCCCTATTCTCCTTTGCTCCCCTTTATCCCCTATTTCTCTTTTGCTACAAAGATGTTGGGTAGGCCTCGTCCTGGCAAGATGGGAGAGGAGGAGCTGGGTAGATTTATATGGCTGGTGTGCCATTTCCTACCCCTAATGATTGAGGCAGGTGGGCCGGTGATACAGGGGTATCACACTGAGGCACAGAGGCTCAGGTGGGCAAAGGTGTTGCATCATCTGCAACGGATTTATAGGACACCAAGAAACGACCACCAGCTGAAGCACCGCTGGGCTGACCTTATCTCCAGGGAGCAAGATCTCCTGGACCACCTGGGGATTGTGATTGGTGGCCCTGTTGGTGAGTACAAATCACATTAATGTGTACGTTTAAATGCTCTGTAGTGACATCAGCTGATTTTTACAATATCTGCCGGCAATGTTGTTGAGTGTGTTGAATGCTACTGAAACATACAGGGTCATATATCTACTTTGTTAAGGACCACAGTTGCTGTTAGCAAGCAAGGGCTCCGCAAACGTACTGAATAAATTTGCATTATGTAAGTTAGTGCCGCCTTTGTGTCAAACAGCAACACAAATCAGGAGCCAATTATGTATAGATATAGAACACAGTTGCCTGTGTGGTATAGAAATTCCCAAATCATTACCATCATTTGTTGACGCAACAGCTAGACTGACTTTCGAAACACTACATGAGGCTGAAAATGAGTGCAGGCTTCACATCAATTGATGATAGCAATGGGGCCCAAACATATGTCTCATGTGTGTCTGGTGAGTGTGTGAGGAAACGGATCAAGGAAATTCAAAAAATCTTAGGGATTATTGTGCCCCTCCTTCTTTTCGGATACATGTCTGATCTGGATTTGAACACATAGGGAACAAGTTCTAGCTGCGCTCAGCTAACATCTCAGAATGGTATTTGGAGTTTGTTGTGCCAAATTTCGATTAGGGATGGCTGGCCAAAGGGATGCACATGGGTTCATATCTCTATGGTTGGTGCAACTCATCATAGCTGTGCCACATCAAATGAAGAAACTGTAACAACATGAGGGCTGACAACTGTCCCTGCCCCTCTGTACATTGTACCTTTGTGTCATAAATTTGTCATGGTCAGAATGGCTGGTTGACTGGTAATGCAGTCCTCACAGAAAGTGGCTTTGGATGTCTCTCATGGATACACATGATGAGACGAATACACTCCATGATTATGTCTGCTCACTAATTAAGGAGCATGTTTGCCACCACATGATAGTTAGGGCCACTGCATGTGTGCAGATATGTGTGTATCACTCACTGGAGACCCATGGTATGTACATGTTAGCCGTGCTATATAGGATGCAGTATCATCATGTCTGAGAGGCTTTACTTTCTGATGTAATCTTACACATAGTATTTCTCTTTGGAATTGTTGTACAGTGCACAGACATTGAGCACATTTCTCCCTTCCATGCCTTACAGGTGAACCGGCACCCTACACTCTTGGCGAGGTGACTCGATTTGAGGACCCAGACAACTCCAGTAAGTGTTGATGTGTGTGTTATGTGTTGTGTTTGCTAGTGATGTGTTACGGACTCCTGTGTGTTGGACACATAGCAAGGTGTGATGCGCTGGCCAATCATTTGTTTGGCTCCATGAGTTGAATATAATTTTATCACCATCTTTGAGTTGGCCAATCCTTTTCCTATTGTCTTATTTAGGTATTCTAGGTCAGTCCTGTAGGCACCGCAATGTGAATAGGGATGAGTCATGTGGATAAAACTTGAATCAGAAAGAGTCCCACTGGACCAAAGTAGTGATTTAGTCAGCCAGTCAGACCCAAATTCTCCCAGAATGGGTCTGTCAAATGCTTACCTACAGATTTCTGCTTCCCAATTCACTAATGTACTTATTAAACTGTAGGTTAAACTTCCTAGCAGCATGTAGCTCCACATGTAGTGCTACGAGTATGTGGCACTTGAGTGCAATGGCCTAGGTGTGCATGCAACTCATGGCCAGGGATGTTCTTGCATCTCTGTGTTTGTTGTAAGTCATGGCTTACTGGTAGTAAATGATGTGGGCAAAGGTCTGCATTTCCAAACATGAGTGGCGATGGGATTGGTCAAGGGTTTGCTGTCTCCTATTTAGAGATCCTCCTTACCTGTGGTGTGTGTGCTGAGCCAAACACATGTCCAGTTTTCCTAAGCTTCCTGGGTGTCCTTGTTGTTTGAAATTATTAGTTGTTAGTCCACCCCCGCCCTCAAACACAGGCATAGGTTTGTGAATAGTGTACCTAGGACTGATGATACAAGTTTGGTACAAAAACATGTAAATCAGTGAATCTTTTGTCTGAACCTAGTATACACACTCATGTTTTGCACATGAGTACTATACTGCCTGTCTATTTACAACTTGCAGATCATGTGGCCCTAGATTTCCTTCCCGTACAATGACATTTGTAGCCCTGGCAGTGGTGGAGGATGTCCAGCATGATTGTTAGCTGACAACTGGCAGAACATAGATGCCAAAATCATGGCTGTTGTTACCCATCGTGTAGGGTTTGGATGTGCTATGTGTGATAGGACCTTTGTAGGCTTGCTGGATGATATGAGCTACAATAGATGTATTGTCTGATTTACTTATTGTGCCATTTCACACAATGCAATACCTAATGTTAGATTTTCTATTTTTCTTAACAGCTGCAAATATGACACCCATCCAGGTCAGGGAGTTTCAACCGTGGGCAATGAGGTACCAACACATACTTCAAGTCGAGATTGGGTACCGAAAAATGGCACGCAGATATCGCCATCAACGAGCCTCCGGAGAGCATTTCCACAATGCGGACCTTCTTTGCTCACCACAACCACCACCAGCACCACCGACACTACCACCCAGGTGGCACCACCAGCAGCTGGGACCATTGCAGGAACATCCAGAGCAACTGCTCCAGGCCCAAGCACAGCACCACCTGCAGGGCAGCCCACAGCCATGGACACAACACGGCCCCATACTTCCTCGGCTGGCACCCAGAGCACCCCAGCTGCAGCCATTGACCCTGCTGCTTTTGGACAAATGCAGCGAAAATTGGACTGTGTCCTCAGGAAGATGAGCCGACTGCGGCAGGAGGTGCAACAGGTCAACCGGTGGGTGCCTTCGATCAAGAGGACCCTCCGGAGGGCCAACCTGTAGATGAATAGATAGACATGATTCCCTCCCCTCCCTCAACTTTCCTGGTTCTCATACTTTGTGGGTTTAGGGGGCTTAGGTTATTATAAGATGTTAGTTTAGTTAGTGTTAGTGGGTGGGGGGTCCTGAATATTACTACTGGGTGGCAAGGCAATGTGGGGTTCTTGTGTGTTTACAAAAAAAAAATATATATATATATATATATATATATATTTGTTTAGTATAGGATAGTATGTGTTTAGGTTAGTAGCTGTAGTCCTCCATGTGCCCCGTCTCTTAAGGGGGGTGGGGGGGTTGATGTTTAGAACGTTTCGTTAAATGGAATAAGTAAGTTTAGCTTAGGTTAGTTAGGGACAGTTGTGGGTAATGAGCACTTAGAGTAGATTAGGGTAGGTAAGGCTTTTCCCCAAGTTTTCACTTCTGTTTTCACTGTTTAATAAATATGTAGGTAACCCTTTACAGTATGTGTCACATGCTTGTAGATCAGGGCCTTGGCATGAGTGTACACTGTTTCTTTTGTATTACATTTTGTGTCCTATGCTGCTAAAAAATCACAACTGAGCTGTAACAGTGGCAGCTACCCCAAAGCTACTTAGAAAAAATTCTGCCATTCATTGCAACCACCAATCACAGTTACTCTGGATCCCAAAGTGTATTATTTTCATAATGTATGTTTTCAATGTAACATACAGTGCTTCCAGATTTAGTATTGGGTTATGTCTGACTGCAGTCTCATGTTGAAGGAAACCCTTATAACGTGAGTGGTAGTAAGCTCTCTTGTAGTATAGTGTATATAACTCACATAGATCATTTGTTACACTGTTCAGCATGACTACTTATTTGGATGTAAACTCATACACCTCCATTCATGGAGTTTGGTGAGTGTTCGCTTATATTTGTGGGCAATGTTACATATGTTAGTTTTACATTGTAGCAACATTTTGAAGGCACTATTTTGTGTTTAGATATTCCCTTGAGGAAGCGTTAATCTGTCCAACACAGCATTATGATGTATAGTTTCTGTTTTCCTCAGAAATTACCACAAGGAAGGGCAGAGTATGGTAGAATCCAGGCCACTGTGCATAGTTATCAGCCCACATTATTTCAGGACAGTTGTATTGACAATCTATGATATTTGACACAATGCAAAATTCAGTGATCTACTGCACAGGTGATGTGTCACAATACACAGAAACAAAGTGGTTGTGTAAGTGCTATTTATTGAAAAGTGTAGTAGTGCTATATGTACATTGTCCATGATTGTGAGTCCTTTATAGTGACATTTTCCATTGTGATCCTACACAAGTGCTAAAGGACATGTCATTGGACATGCTGGGGTGAAGAGTCAGAAAGTGCAGAGGGACAGGACTTGCCAATAAGTTAGTGATAGACAATCACTGGGCAGGCTGGCAAGATAGACAGTGGTTTGCAGAACAGTGCTTGAGTACACTTGTTGCAAGACTGGCATGTTACAAAGCGCAAGACCTTGGTAATAGGTGGCCATGTGGCAGGGACTAGTGCTTCCGGGTACTTTCTGATGTGTGTGTTGCCTCCTCTGCCCTTGGTGGTGGTGGTTGTGAAGGGACAACACACACCTCAGTATGTTTAGACGTGGAGTCAGATATCCCGGTAGCTGCCACCTGTGGGGGTCTTAAGGGCACTACTGCTGCAAGGAGGATCTGCTGGTTCTTAAGAATAGCAGCCACATCACGATGGTAGGCAGCCAGGTCAGCCCTGAGGGGTTCAATGTTGCATTCGTGCATGCGTTGACAGTATTGCTGTTGTAGGTGTTGGGTCAACTGTATTACAGCTGTGCTGATTTCCTTCAGCCTTTTTTCTACTTCCTGCAAGATAGTTGTTCGCCCTTGCATAGCTGCTGCCCGTTCTTCAGTTGACATCATGCACGAACGCACCCCCTCTAGGCTGGCTGCCATAGTTTGCATCCGCACCCACACCTCCTTGGCCAGCTCCCGCTGTACTCTGACTACAGTTCTCTCAAAGCTGGTGCAAGTGCCGTCAGAGTCCTCAGCTGTATTGGAGCTGGCAGGTCTTACAATTGGGGTGGTGGGTGGATCCTCTGCGATGGCTGCTGTATCTGTGCTCCTCCTTGTGACTGAAGATGGGGTCTGGAGGGTTCCAAGGACCTCTTGGAGGGTCTGGTGGCTGATGTTTGTCAGCTCGTCATCCATGTCATCAGGGTAGTCCTGGACAGGCATATCCGCAGGAGATCCATCGTCCTCTGCAATGAAATACGGTAGAATTAGTGTGTCTGTGCTGTGGCATTTGTGATGTGAAATGCCTGCCTTGTGATGCTTTTCACATTGTGATCTTGGTTCCTGTTCATTGATCCAGTCTTTCAGATGGGCATTCTCCCAGGCCTATGCCCCACCTGCATGTCACATGTATTGTGGTCAGTTTGTGGATCATCTCCTCTAGGTGTTGGTTCTGGCCAAATAGTGAATTGCCACATTCTTGTCCTACTCAACCCTCCCCCTAGTTCCATTCTCATGGTGAGGCCTTTCACTGGCTGTGGGTGCTCTGATGGCACTAGCAGCACACTTAACAATCTGGACCTGCCCCAGTCTCTGATCTTTCACATTCACCTATATGTTGTTGAAATGTAGCAAATACTATGCATAGCATTGTTATGGAACGATATGGATGTCAGCATTGGTAATGTATACAGCTGATGTTGGGGAAAGCGTGGTACATTGGATTGCCCTGATAGTCGCAGCAGTGTCCTATTTCCTCCTCTGACTGTGCAGGTGTATTTCAGTGACCAGTTACATGTGTCCTCCCCCTCAATGCTGTTGTCTGAGCAGTATGACATTTGGGATGTTGCATTGTGACCCAGGCACAGGATGGACCCTGACAGATGCAGCATGGGTGTGATGTTAGTGCTGTGTACCTCCTAATGTTGATGACATTGGCTGATGTTTGCTGCAACTATGGGCATTCACATTTGACAGGACTGGAACATTTGTCTTGTTTCAGGTCATTGTTAACGTCGTCATCCTAAACCCTCTAATTTGGGTGTGTATGATCCATGGGGACGTTACTGCCATTGGCTACTTGACCAGCACACACAGCAGAGGTGGTAGTGGCAACTGTTGTCAATGTTACATTCCAGTTGTCGGTATGGCTAGAGGTTGTGAATTGGGCCCTATTTAATGTAGGGAGTATAGTGGCTGGTGTGTGATGGGATGTCAGTTTGACGTTGTGCCCTTCCCTCCTGGCATGGCTTCACCTTTGCAACATCATTGGCATGGCAGCATACCCCCATGGAAAGGTTGTTGGTGTTGTGTAATGGTGTGCCCCAGGTTTCTTCTGAATGGGCCATGCCCCTGTGCCATGGCCCTTTGCCCATGCCACTCCATGTATATAATGACTTATATGCATTGTGTAGTAGGTGTTCCCCCCGGTTGCAGTTAAAATGAGTGCATTTTAATTCCCCATGCGACTTACCCTGCATGTGTTTTGTCTCCTGGTAGTCTGCGCTGTCATGTCCTTGAATCCCTGTGACGATCTCCTCAGGGATGACCGCTGCCACCATCTCCTCCATGTGGTCCAGGGGCTCCTGTGGTGCTGGACTTCCACCTCCAGTCTGCAGTGCAGCCTTCCTGTTCCTGGCCATCTTTTCCTTGGTCCTGCTCTTGCAGTCATGCCAGGTTTTCTTGCACTCACTGACTGTTCTGCGTACTTCTGCCACACTGTTAATCTTGTCAACAATTTGTTGCCATATTGCCTCTCTCCTACTGATTGGCAGCTTTGAGATGACAAACAGTTGGTGCTGGTGTTCCATCACCTCTTTCACCAGTATTCCCTGCTCCTCTGCACTGAAGCAACACTTTCTTTTCTTCTTCTCCCTGTCCTGGGTCTTGTGTGGGTCCTCCTGGCTGGTTCCTGGTCTGTTGACATCTTCCTGGGGTCTGTACAGACATCTGGGATCCATTTTGGCTCTCCTCTGCTGAAATGACTGTGTTTGCGGCGAGTTTTGATGCTATTGCATCAAAAAACGCAGCATATCCGGTTTGCGGTGTCATAAAACGGCTTACAGTCATTTCCGCCGCATTAACGTTGTCTTCCTTTACGACTTGATGCTGTGGTGTGCGTCAAATAAAATGACTCACACCTGTGGTTTGCGCCTCCGTGTATAAATGTAAAGTGTTTAAACTATAAATTTGATGCCCATATGGCACACAGAAATGGTGTTAGCCGGCGGTAATACTTTTGACGCAAAACTGCGTCTGCGCAGTTTTGCATCAAATAAGTATAAATATGGGCCTGAATGTCACAAAACAGCACCATTATTCCTGAACCTGCTAATCGAGCTTGTCATAAGTAAATGACATGACTTTGCTGTTTGTGGTGATGATCTTGGGTTTCAGGAATCACATTTCTTAAAAGGAAGACCACGAGTTCCCAAGCCAGATCAGTTGCTTCTTCCAACACTAGCCATCCTAAAGTCCTCACTTTCTTTGACCATTGCTGGTGTTCATTCTCAGTTTAGTGGATCGCTGATGACAAGGCACACTCTTGGAAGCATCACTGGTGTGTTGCTACAGCATTCCCTCTAGGGAGGTATGTTTCCCTTTTTCTATAGAAACCCTTGTTTTGATTTAACTCGGCTTAGATTCCGAAGCAATCATTTGCTTCTGACTGCATTTAATTTGTCATGTATTTTCTCAGTTGATGCCATTACTCTACAATCTTTTGTCGTGAGGTTGAATGTATCTTCCTGAGGGCCTGTAGTAGGGCGCCTATCATTTACTGTGGCTTGCAACTTTACTTTATGCTCAAGGAGCAGAGTGCACCCATTATGCTTTGATTGAAAACCCAGAGGCAGGTTGAACCCAGTTTATTTAGCTTACTCATGTTTGTGGCTTGCAGCAAGTCCAGGGAATACAAAGATGCAAGATATTTGGGGGAGAGAGGTGAGGTCAGAGTTTCTCATTCAATTATTCAGAGTGCTTTCTCCCAATAGGGTCTGGGAAGCCCCATAATCAAGCCTGGAATGGTTCTGTGGTGGTCGATGAATGTTCCTATTGAACTGAGCCTGAAATCAAACCTACTTTAACATACGTCCACCTTGACCACCATCTCCAGTTCAGCTATATATTGATTCATGCCAATTCCCTGTTCCTCCTTGCTATATCGCCTTCACCCTCTCGGAGCGATAGGCCGCTAATGAACCTCAGGGCCAGACCCAATGTCATCATCTTAACAGGGTCGTAGCTTCGGGGGGGGCGTTTGAATGTATTTTGTGATAAATAATTGTGAACAGGTACTATCAGTGGGATATGGTGTGGTATCTGTGGGATTTCCTTAGGGATATTCACACGTACTCAAAAACGCACACACACTCTCTCCCTCTATCTGTTTGGAAAGACTTCCAAAATGATGCTTATTTCACAAAATACTATGCTTTCTCTCACTTAGGGGCATATTTACAAGAAATGATGCCTCGCTGCGTTGCGTCAGTGATGCGTCCAAATAATATGTGCTTCTGTATGAAAGAATCCTACACCATGGATGTGTCATATTTACAATATGGCACACCATGTTGTAAGGATCCTAGGTGTGTCACAAAAATGACATATCCCTGTGCACTCTGTTGTAGGGAAAATCTGGTGCCTCTGCTGCAAAAGTGATGCAGGGTTGATTTGCGGCATATAAAGTGACACTAATTGGTCCCGCATCACTTTTGAGTGTGGAATGCATAAAAAAAAGTACAAAAATGATGCTTTGTTAAAAAAAAAAGGCTCACTTCACAGAAAGCAGCCATGGAGCAGGGAGAAGGCAGCACAAGCAAGGAAAACAACTTAATCTCCAGCCAGGATGTCCAGACAGACTACCAGGGAAAGAGGAAGAGGAAGTGCAACTTCAGTGAGGAGGAGAATGACATCTTGATCACTGAGGTGACAGAGCACCAACATCAGCTCTTTGTCACCTTACAAAAACCCAAGGGAAGAAAGAGGACATTTGGCAGTCCACAGTGGAGAGGGTCAATAGTGTGGGAGAGCAAAGGGGACCGTCACCGACAGCAAGAAGTGCTGGCATGATTATAAGCACTGGTCAAAGGAAAAACTGGCCAACAACCTGAAGGCAGCGAAGGACCCCGACGGAGGGAGACCAACACCCCAGGAGGAGCTCAATGCCTTGTAGGAGCGGGTGGCAGCTGCCATAACAGGATAAATATTAACAAGGGGAAATGTGGGCAAAAAGGTCAGATTGTGCAGTGCAGGTAGTTAAGTCCCAGTGCTCCATTGCACTGTTAGCAGGGCAAAGGGCAGGAATCTTGATCATATCTCGGTAAATGGCACAGATATGTCAGTCACACTGCCTAGTTACATCTTGCACAGCTTAGTCAGGTTCCATCACATTTATCCATTACATGCGTGAAGTGATGCACCAGTCCAGGTCCACCTTTGTATACTGGCATTTGTAGTGGAATGCACAATGTGAGTCACCAGAATTACAAGTCCCACAATACAAAGTAAAAAATATGTGGGCCCAATCACAAGGTAAGTGTTGCAGGGCAGCACTGTAAGGGGAGGAATGCAGCATACCTACAAGATAACATGCATTCCTGTCCTCTCCCCCAGCAATGGCACACACTGGGCTGCCTAACGCTGACACAAGCACCCTTGAACCATGTTGCAAGAATACCTTTGTCACAGGCAAGATTGTCCCTGTGCAGGAAGTGACACCTTCCTGCACAAAAACAGTCATGTCATGCTGTGCCCTCTTCCTATGTGTGCTTCGGAATCTAGCACACATAGAAAGAGGAGAAAAAAATGAGAAAAAATATATATCATTCCTTCTTACGGCTTCCCAGGGGATATGTAAGAATTTGTTGCAATTCAAAGATCCTTGTAAATCAGGAAATGCAACAAACCCATGGGTTTTGCATTTGAAAACCTACCACAGTGCCCATGGCATGCCCCCCTGGTGCAGAGTAAGGCAATACAGTGACTTGCGTTGTCTTGCCTCACTCCATATCTGCAAGGCCAGGAAAAGCCAAGCAAAGTGGCTTTGTGTGGCCTTGTAGATATGGGCCTGCAGCCTGCTTACAAAAAGTGATGTGCCAGCAGCGGAAGCAGTATGAAAATATGCCCCATGGACTGGAACAGCACATCATGCACGGACACCTGCACCCTAAACAACCTGACGACAACAATGCAGGCCACTTTGCACCATGAGGCCACTGTTTCCTACAGGGGCCATAAACACAAATATACACTGTAAATGAAACCATGGACATGTGCTTGTCAGAGAAGAAACAGCTCAACTGAGAGGGTATCAGGTGTGGGGTATGTGAAGTATTAACACATGGGAACATGACAAGAGCCAGCTGTCCTGGTGTGAGTTGTGAGACCACACAGGTGTCAGTTGCCATGGTAGGGAACACCAGAACCCATGGCAAGCACTAAATCTGACCGGGTCAGGGTTAATTCAAGTGATGCACATCAGAGGACCATGTGTTGTCTTGGTGGGCCCATCGTTGTGCAGTGCATTGTAAGTGCTGGCTGAGTAGGTTGAACTGCCACTGTGTCTGTATGCAGAGACATTGAATAGCAAGAATGTGAGAATGGATATATGTGCTGCAAGGAAGCCGTAAACATAAACTGCTTTGTCTGACAGTCTCAGAGAAGAGCCCAGTGGGGTACAATATCCTATATGTGATATGGTCCTCATTGAAATACCATGTAGCAGGAGGGAGTCTGAAAGGAAATTGTCTAACCATGCCACATTTGTCTAAGTAGGAGGACGTGAAATAGGGATCGGTCAAGGGACATGAAAACTAGTCTCCACCACAAAGGGCTGGAGTCAGTGATGGCTGGAGACTGAGGTGGATGTGTCCAGTCATGTTGCAGACCTAGGTAGATACATGTAACCAATTCCAGTAGTACTAGTACTATGTGGGGTACAGCTTGACCCATAATCCTCGATAACAGTCAGGCATGTCAGTGCACTGGATATGGTCACACATATTGGGGGTATTGTAAGAGAGTCAATGTATGGTCAGGGTTACATCAGTGTGTGGCAATAAGTTGAGTCACTGGCACAATATGAGGGGTTGCATAGGAGTATGTGCATGTACCAGTGAGCGGACCTGAGTCAAAGGATGTGTCATACTATGCAGATACCCAACTCATTGCAATTGTCAACTGGGGTGAGTGTCAGTGATAGCAACCTACCAAGTATGACAGAGCCCACATCCTCAGATTTTTTACAGTGTCCACTGTCCACAATGATGAAAAGTGTATTCAATCAAATCAAATGAAGAGGCAGAAATAGGAAATGCAAGGTAAGTGCATGCTCTCACAAATTCCTGCAGTGTAGCAAGGTTGTTTGGTGTGTAGAGTTGTGCAGGATAAGTGTTACAAAATCAACGCTTGACTACATGAATGCGCATAGTGCATGTAAGTTAGCACAGCAAGGCAGAGTGCCATAGTGTACAGTGTGAAACCCAGATGGCATGATCATGACCAATTCATGACCAAACCCACATCACCTGCACAGGAGCAGTCAGCTGAACACTGGCCACAGGGAATGCAGGTACCCTGGGGATTATGTGCAATCTGAACAGTAGTGGTGTCAATATGTTAAAACACAATCAATATAGGCATCTTGAAAAATACTGCAAATCACATTGGCAGATGTTTGACCTGACCTCTCACCATATGTCCAAGAATTGTAGGCCTAGTGATCTGTGTAACTGTGTTGTAATATGTGCCATGAGACAAAAAGTCTGCCTAGTCACACAATGGTTGTATTAAGAATGCAGAGACACTGCCATCTGAAAGGCAACTACGGTGCAGGATGGACTCACTATCTCTGTGTAACAGACATCCTATGCATCAATGTTGTATTTAAAGCCAAATATTAGCAAGTCAGATTGTCAATCATATTAATCATGTCAACATCTAACATAGGACACCATTAACATTTCTCTCACGTTTTGCAGAGGATGTACCTTCACCTCCTGAGTAGCTGCCTGTCTGGGATGCCAATCTGGCAGAGGATGACAGCCTGCCAACCATTGACCAAGATACCCTCTGGCGAATTCTGGCCTCTTTTGACACACCATCTCCAGTTGCGGGAAGGGCTGACAGCATTGAAGGGGTTTCCAGAGGATCCACCCATCACACAATAAGCACCACCTGCCAGCCCACCCCCAGCGCTGGACTCCAAGCACTCCCAAGTAGAGTTCCAATGTTGTGCAGTAGGATTCCAGTGGGAGATGCTAGATTGCGTGTAGGTGGAGATGGAGACCATGGTGGGCACATTAAAGGCAGTCCATAGGTACCTCAGTCCCAATAAGAACTGCTCGGCTGCTATTCAAAGGACCTGCCCTCCGCTCTGTAGACTCAAACAGTCCCTGGCTGACATCACTGGTGTCATGAGGCAGCGGCGCGAACAAGTGTCTTGCCAAAGTGGTACGAGCAAGGTTGCCAAACAGGTGGGGGTGATCCACAATATCCTGGAATCCATGGAGTGGAATCCATGGAGTGGAAGCAAGAGACATACATCATCGCAATGGGTGCCTACAACCATGACCTTTGGCTGTGCTGGCAACCCAGCTGGCTACCTCACTTGTTGGCACAGAAATGCTGCTGCAGACTGGGTATTCACATCTTCAGTCTCTGAAATGTGTTTACCTCAATCGCCTCTGGCACCTATAACATCCCCCTAATGGGAAGCACCACATGCACCAGAGGAGGAAGAGGTGGACTTCACATCTTTCCAACATGAAACTGTCTGACAGCATTTCACTGTGCCAAATTGCCAGTTTCTCCTTTGTCCAGTGCTGATGACCATGCCAGTGTACTTCCCATTTGGTAATGTCCTCAATTTGCTTTCTCATCTGTTGAGCTCACCCATTCGTGGGCTGTCAATGGGGCTTATCTTCCCTATTGGCAATTTGTTAATTTTCTTCCTCACTGAAACAATTCTCTCCTCTACATGACCCATACAGTGTATCCCCCATGGACTCTAAATGACTCATAACAACTTTTGGGTTGTTGCTGTAAGAACTGTGCCTATGATCCTACACATTTTGCACCTGTAAATAAAAGCATTGAGTTCAACCTGTGTGTTGTATGTCTGTTCTGCTTCTGGACTAAGTAGAACATAGTGAATTTTGTGAGACAAAGAAACCAATTACTCCCCAAAGGGACATGTGTGTAATGGAGCCATAGACAAAGATACAAAGGCTAAGAGAAATACATTTGGTGGACCCTATGCGTATGTAGACTAGCAAGTAATTACTCAAGGTCACAAGCATGAAGTGCAGCAAGTAGCATGCAGTCAATGTTAATGGTGAATGAAGTCACAGCATTGGTGGGAATCACATCCATGGATACTAGCCAGCAAGCAATACAGCTATGTAAAGCAAATAATACAAGGGTGAGTGAGTAAGGGGCTGGCATCAGTGTTCTGACCCTGAATCTTCTTGATTAGTGGCAATAGTTTGGCATCACCATCCGCCCAATGCATGTTGCATGACTTACGCACACAGAGCAACAACATGTGAATACAGGTTTTAGCCTGACTATTCATTCACATCTAGAGTGCCACTTACAGTGCTCAACTATGTTGTAGATCCCTCATTTATTTCCATGCCAATCTTGACAGACTCCTCTCCATAGGTCTTTCACCTGTCACACATCTAGAGACTCTGCTAGCACAGCCTATCGTCTGTATTTAACCAACCTAAACTGATATAACTCCTACACAGTAAATCATGAAGTAGATTTATATGTGTAAAAGATTATTGTTTAATTTAAATATGAAACTTATCCTACCTAAAACTACCTAAACTACACAAACTGACTTATCTAACCTAAACTACACCTAAACTGAACTAGGTTGCCTAAACTACACCACCATATCCTAAAAACAATCTAAAACTACATTATCTTAATTTATCTTATTCCACACATATAACACGACATTTAAAACTTCAACCTCCCGCCCGTTAATACACATTTCATACAAAACCTACATACACTACTCTTATACACAAACTAACTGAACATACTCAGTTAACAAAGATACATTTTTTGTCTTCTAGTTTTTTTCTATATTTTTTGTTAAAACACATATCATAAACATCCACCCCTCTGTTGGACCTAGCCTTTTTGCAGAGTTATCCCCCAAATGTTTGCCTTCCTCCTCCTGTTTTTCTTACTCTCTTTTTGTTCGCTTTATACATATGGGCACTTTACTACTGCTGATCAGTGCTAAATTGCATGTGCTCTCACCTTCAAACTTGGCACGATTGGCGTACACATGTTTGGCACATTTAATTTACCTGTAAGTCCCTTGTACAGTGCTATCCCATATACCTAGGGCTTGTAAATTAAATGCTATTAGTAGTCCTGAAGTGCAGCTTGGGCCACCCACAGAAGCAGCCTTTCAAGCCTGTCATAGGTCTGCCACTGCAAGCCCTGCATGCGCAGATTCCTGCCGCATTGACTTGGCATTTAAAGTTACTTGCCAAGCCTGGAATGCCCCTTTTACTACAATAGGTCACCCCCCACCCCTAAGGTAGGCCCTAAGTAGCCCTATGGGCAGGGTTCTGTGTAGGTAAAAGGTAGGACATGTGCCTTCATTGTATGGCATGTCCTAGTAGTAACAAACAGCCTATTCGGTTTCTCACTGCTGTGAGGCCTACTTCTCTCATAGGCTAGCACTGGGAATTCCAATAAAGGTACTTAAGTGGTAATTTCTGATCAGTGAGTAGTGTGGGCATGTTTTGGTATGCTTGGAATGGCAGATAGAAATCCTCTTTAATGGTGTAGGTGCACTTTTTATTGTCACTATAGAAATTCCACTTTTAAAAAGTGAGCATTTCACTGTGTCAATGACGCTTGTGCTTTGCATCCTGACTCCAATCCACATCTAGGGGAGAGTGACAGCTGGGATTTGTGCATACTTTCCAGACAGTCATCACAGAGAGGGGGTGGAGGTATACCAGGATTATATCTGCATACTAAATGGTCTTCCTGGACTGGAAAAGGGAGAGGCGGGATGCATTATATTTGTATAGACTGTGTCCTGTACTCACATAAAGAGCTTGTTTATCCCCTACTGATGTCTAGGGTCAGGGCTGGGGTTGAAAGGAGGTGTAGGGCACTTCCACCGTTCTTTTGAAGGTTCCCCTACAGCAAAGACATTTTGAGTACAAGTATAGGGGCTGTGACCACATGTTTTCAGACACTGTGTGGGACTTGTAACAAGATGCTGCTGGATCTACGTGCTGCACCAAAGGACTGCTGTGCTGACAGAAATGATCCCCACTTGAATTATTCTGCTCTGTTGTGCTGACCTGCTTGCCTGCTACAGACCGTGAACCGGCCCCCCCGGCTTCTGTGGGGGGTGAGAAGGATTCCAGTTGCAGCCCGAAGTGGATGTGGGACCTGGAGTCCGACCTCATCAGTCACTTGCAGAAGGTGCATAGAGAAGTGTTTCAGTGGTGCCCCTCTGGGAGTGTGGTGCCGTGTGAGCACCCTCATCAGCCAGGAGCCTCTTGTGGGGAGGTACATGTGGAGCACATTCCCTTGGCAGGAAATGCCATCTGGTTCCAAGCGTGCAGATGTGTGCTCACTTTTGGTGGAATTTGGTGCACGATTCCTGTGCTCCATGCTACGGTTGCACCAAAGGAAATCCAGGCTGGGAGAGACACTGTGTTCCCTAAGGTGAGACCTCCCCTAGGCTGCCTCGACAGAGGTTTGCTCCATATTGTGGCCGATCCTAACCCCAAGGAAGGACACAAGAGTGAGGGAGTGGCCAGCTCTACCTTCATGGTTGTGTGTCCCGCAGCTCTGAGTCACCAGGTGAACCTGTATGTGCCACGGCTGCCGTCCTGGTCTAGAGGGTCCCAAGGCCTCTTTTTTGGCCCATGGTTTTTGCACTGCTTCTTTGGTCCCAGGGGGACGGAATCCACTTGCACTTTGGTGCTCATCACTGGAGTACCATTTTATTGGTAGGAGGCAGGCAGGGGGATTCCTCTGGCCTACATTGCCTACCCACCATTGTTCCTATAGGATTTCATCATTTTATTGCCTAACCTATAAGAGTAGCGCACATGCGGTGGAGCAATTCATTACTGATACTTGCGGGTGACGTTTGGGGTATATGGTGATGCTTTGCTAACACTGTTGGGTTCTACAGATAATTGCTGCATTTTGTGCCCTTATATAAAGATTTATGTCTTTTTGATTCTTGCCCTGATAGGATAATGAGTACTTTTTCAGGGAATGAAGAGTATGCACAGTGTGGTGTTTTTGATGACAAGTGAAACATAAATCTTTCTTTTATTGCACTCACTGTGATGCTGTGATGATTGTCTGGTTGGCAAAGTATATATTGGCTCATGCCATTTTTGGTCTATGTGTTTATGCAAAATAGTTTATTTTCATTTAATACTGTGTGAACTCTCTTTTATGGGGTATTTATTGTTTCACTGGAATGTGTGCAAATGCTTTACAGCTTTCCTCGGGAATAAGCCTGACTGCTCTTGCCATGCTACCAAGGGCCGGGGGACGCAGGACTATACCCTCCAGTGATCTTTGCGGCAGGAAGCTGCTGTCAACGTCGCTGCTTCACTTGCGGCCAGAGGCGCATAACATTGGACTTGGCCCCCCGCCACATGGGAGGCGCGCGGGCGCGCCCGTGCAAAGAGCAGGGCAAGAGTAGGCTGGTCTGCGCCCGTCCGCAGATGGATGAGGCTGGGCTGGGCCTAATCTCTACCCCCACCTGTTTCACCTAGCTGATAGATTAGGGTCTGATATGATCTTAATAGCAGATAATTTATATTAGTTCTTACTTTTAATTGTTTGGCCTGATGGGGAAAACGTAAAATAGTTCATGGGAAGGGAGGATCTTGTCAGGAGGCCTCTGGACCAAATTGATAACTAGCTATCTTACCTCCGTGATGGGTGCAATTGAATTGGTGATAGGGAGGGTAGAAGCTAGCTTGGGAACAACCCTAGAGAAGACAGAAAAGGCGAGATGGAAGAAAGTGCTCCCCCTGTAAAATCCCCAGTGATTAGGCTAAGGAACCCATGTGTTATATTAGACCAGGATCTCCTAATTGAGCCAATAACCCGTACACTTTCTGAGAGTCCCCCGCAGAAAAAGAGCAGATACTTGGCCCCTCCTCATGCTACAAATTCCCCTTCAGATTCAACTTTGTCCTGTGCAAAACCCACTTTATCTGAGAAGGACCTAGTAAGAACAGAGAGTGGAAAGGAGAAGCTACAAATAAAGCCATGTAAGAAGACTAATGGGAAGCAGTTTGGAAATAAGAATCATCTTACTATCTCAAATGATTATCTTAATCAGTTTGATAAACATTTCAGTGACATAAGACAGCTATGTTCCTTGGTTCTGAATAAAGTGGTAGCCCTGGAGGAGAAAGTTAACTCTCTATTGGTGGTAAGGAATATGCCCGCCAATCCACCAATATCGGGGGTTAAACCCCAGTCTAATCCCATTGAATCCCATTGAATCCGTATACTCATCAGCTTCAGCCATCTCACTAGAGCAAAGAGGAAGGACAAATCATGTGCAGAATCCTGCTTTAAAGACTCTGAGCCCTGTATTTGCAGAATCTTTTTCAAATATGCCATATCAGCGGGACAGACAAGCAGGAGTATTGTAAGGGTATGGCACAGGCCTTGCATTCTGTGCCTTTAAGAGCTCAAACCCCCTACAGGAGGATTCCGCTGTCATGGGCCCCATAAATTCTAATCTTGGAGAACTTTCCCACATTAGGCAAACCACATTCTGAGTCCCATACATCATTGTTAAATAAAGTTTTACACTGGGTTGGAAAGCTCTCGGGGTGGAGGGCAGATCTTTCTAGGGAAATTCTAACTGTAAGGAGGGTTCCTTGGGTTGGTACTTTGGCTAAGTCCTCACAAGGGGATTGTATAATCATAAACTTTAGGAACCCATGGTTAGTAAATGATCTGTATTATTATTTTTTAACTCCAACGAAAGCTCTAGGATCAATCAGAGTTCAACGTTTAACAGAGTATTTTAGCACCTCTTCCCAGACCCATCCACTTAGTATAACTGACCCAGGTAAACAGAATCCTTGTCACTCCCCTGTGTCTAAGTCTCTTGATACCCCTCTGTTGACATCTAATAGTTTTGAGCCTCTGAATTCCTTGGAGCATTTGGACTGACCATTAGCAAATGAATGTCTCTTAGGAGAAAATTGGAAGATAAATACACCATACTTGCCCAATTTGTAGTCTAATGGAGTGACTAACACCTCTGATGTGATAACCCTAGGGATTATCTCCTGGAATGTGGCTGGACTAAAATCTAAAATGGAGAATCCAGACTGGCTTAAAATAGTGACCCAAAACCTTTATATCTGTTGTCAAGAGACATGGCTTACAGAGCCTCTTTATGTTAATAGTTATACCACCTATAGCGTTCCTGCAACCAAGTCCCCTGTGGGCATGGCTAAGGGAGGCCTGGCCACTTTTGTATCAGTAATGGTAAAGGTGGTGGAAGTGTGTGTTTTGGACGCATCTCCATACTATTTGGCCCTATTTCTGAAACTAAATGAGCCATTTGATGTGTTGCTGATTAATTACTGATTAATTACAGTAATGTTTATGATTTGTCAGACACCAGTGTGGTTGACAATCTTGAGGCTATGATACATAGGGCAATGAATATAAGCAAGAAGGACCTCAGAAAATTATGGACTGGGGATTTTAATGCCCATCTTTGTGAATCAGAATTTTTGGACTGTTGTGGGCTTCTTGATGAATATGATTGTCCTATGCAGCATTTTAAACATTCGCCCTATGGAAATGCGCTCAAACGGGTGATGGCGGCCAACTCTTTGCAGTTCCCAAAAACCTGTGGAAGAGGGGGTTCCCACGTTTATTATGGGTGATGTCCATACCATAATTGATTTTATTCTCTATTCTAGAGAACTTACCCCCTTTGTTGGGAAGTTTAGGGTGACGTTAACTTGTTTTAGTGATCATAACCCCCTAACTCTAGAAACAAGATTGGGTTTGGATGAGGATTTAAAAGTAGCGGAGCGACAGCCAGCCATGAAGCTCTCTGCCCAGAAAGGTCTAACCATTAGTTGGGGGATAATTGGAAGTCACAGTTTTTTTTAGAGATCTAATTCTGAACAAAAGGGTAGAGATCATGACTGCTTTGGGGGAAGATATGTCTCCCCACAAAAATGTCAAGGCTTTTTCTTCCTTAACAAGTTATATGGCTGATAAATTGCAACGTCCTAGTACCAGCAAAGAGAGAGGACTTCATTGGTTTAATCATGTATGTACCTCTTCCCTTAAAGATGTAAAGAAAATAACTTATCTCTTTCCTAAAAATCGATCTGCTATTAAAGTGGCAAGAAGGTCATATAAGGATGCGCTTGCTGCTAAGAAGACCGAACTGAGGAAGACCGCCTGGGATGAGCTGATTGAAGCAAGTAAGAAAAAAGATACAAAGGCTTTTTGTCAGGTGGCTAATTACCTTTTTTTAAATGATAAGGATAAAACGATAATGGACACTGTGATCCCAGCAAAGGCCTGGGTGGACCATTTCTCAAAAATATTTATTATAGCGAATGATACCTCCCAAGATGACATGAACAGTTTTATGGCAATCAGTAATGCCTCGATAGGTGCAGCTTTTTGTAATACAATAGATGTAGCTGATGTAATACAGGCCAACCAAGATTGCCCCTCTTATAAAGCACCTGGCCCAGATAAAATCCCTGCCTTCCTATATAAAGCGCTCCCAGACTTTTGGGGACCATTGCTTACCAACGTTTTGAGATCAGTTATGATAGGTCCTCTAGTAGACACTTGGAGAGAGGCAGTTAATGTGCCCATTTTTAGGAAGGGGGACAGAGCAGATCCACTATGTTATCACCCAATCTTCCTCTTAGACAGCTCAGTTAAGATATTAGGCAGAGTGATCTTAAACAGACTGGAGAACTGGGCAATGGAGATTAACTGTTTGTCAAGGGTGCAGTATGGGTTTCGCCCCGGGCTGGGCACAGTTGAACAAACCCTTAATTTGACCTTGATAGTTCAAAAATATACAAAGGCAAAAAAGGGCTGTGTGCATTTAGCCTATATGGACCTGTCCTTTGCTTTTGACACAGTTGATAGAGTGAAACTGTGGACTGTTATGCTAAATATCGGGGTGGACAAAGATATAATTGTCTTACTCAGTAGACTTCATGCTTGCACCTCGGCACGAGGCCGTTTTTCCCAGGATGGTGACTTAACAGACAAATTTCCTTCACTAAAAGGGGTTAGACGGGGCTGTGTGCTGGCCCCTTTTCTTTTCCTTCTCTATATAAATGGGTTGGAAAAGTTTTTATGTGCAATAGGGAAGGATTTGCCACTCATCAATAATGCTCCAATCCTAGTTTTCTTTTATGCGGATGATGCCGTACTGATCTCAAGGACAGCAAATGGCCTTCAAATTTTATTAAATGCTTTTAATACATTTATGGGTAACCTCGGTCTTAAAATCAATAGAACTAAATCATTTGTGAAGAAACTAGCAAAAACTAATAAATTCATCTTGGAAGGGGTAAAAATACTTAAGGTCCCAAATTTTACCTACTTGGGGGTTTCCATTGATGTACATTTTAACTCGATATTTTCAGTGAATATACGCGTAACACAATTTAAAAGAGCTATAGATGCTCTTTTTAGATTTTCTAAAAAACTGGGGCATAAACCGGTCAAAGAGATGCTGACTGTTTTTATAAGTAAATGCCTTTCTATTGCGACATTTGGAACAGGATTTTGGGGCCACGCTGATTGTTCAAGTGTCCAGGTAGTTGAAAACAAGTTTTTAAGGAGGCTATTAGCAGTCCCACAATCGACTTCAGTGAAGTTTTGTCATGAAGAAGTGGGTCTGAGGGACATATCTGATTACATAAAGCTTCAGCTCGTATTGTTATGGCTAAAAATCTGGTCAAATCCAGAAGACCACTAGTGTAGAATTGTAATCCAGGACTGTCTTTCACTATCACGATCAATGGACATACCCTGGCTCAGATATGTTCATTCTATTTTTCTCCATCTCGGGGAAGGGGAGTTTTTCCTCACCCCGGATCTTTTGGTGAGATGGGACATCAAAAGGATCAAGGAGATATACTGGCATTTAATTCACATTTCAAATTTAAATATAGCTACAGTTGGAAATCAGGAAAGGATGCCGCTACAGAAACCCCACCCTATGCTATATTTGACTACTATTAGTTCCGAGCAGCAAAGGGTTTTACTTACCAGGTTACGTTTGAACATATTACATAATTTAGTAGCATTCCCTACTAGTGGTACCTGGTTTAAGGAACTCCTGCCATGTGGTTGTGATGGAAAAACACCTCAAAGCACGTTGCACTTTGTTCTCTTTTGCACTTTGTATGCTGCTCCAAGAAAAAGGTTTTTACGCCCTATTGTTTTAGCCAAGGGCATTAGGTTTAGCCATCTTGCTTTCTCTCATCTATATAATCTGGTAGATGAAGAGATAATACAGGCTGTGTTAAGTTATATATATGCTGCTTTTGGTATCCAAAAGTTTTACTAATATTGCTATTTTTTATATATGTGAGAAATTTGTATGTATGTATTTATTTGATGTCTTTTATGGTTGTATATGAACCGAATAAAGTATTTGATGATGATGAACTGGAGGACCATTCCATGGCTCATCGCATGCAGTTCAAGCAATAGAATGTGTCCCTCTACAAAGCCTACTGTCTGTCCTTACATGTCAGTTATTAATTTCATCTTGCTTCACACCACCACTCAACAAATCCATGTGATGGGTGTGTGCATGCATGCATGTTATACATCTCCTATGCACAAGTATCTTGTGATATAACTAGCAAGTGTTAGCCAAAGGGTAATCCTGGGTGGTATTTTTTTGCAAGGTGTTATGGATAACACCCCCAGAAGGTGGATTGTGTAATGAACTGTCAGAGGCCAACTCTGTGCAGACATCCCTTTGGTCAAACACCTTGGCATTTCTGGTAAGAAGACAGCACAAAGGTATGACTATGTATACAACATGGATAATGGGGCATTAGACTGCATAAGTGAGGCCTTTAACTACATCACCATGTGTGAAATGCTGACATTTGGGCCAGCTAACACTATCAATTCTGTCTTCACTGAGTTGTGAATCCTCACATCCTGCCTGGTCTTGCCATAGAAAATGTACATGGAATGAAATGTGGACGACTACAGTAGCAATGTGCGTCTGACATGCATTTGGAAGACCAACCATCCCAAGCCATGTTCAGCTATAAATCCACTCCCATATACTTTAACAGACTATGGCATTTTGGTCATGGCATATGCAACTTTGACATATTTCATTTATGATGTACCATGTCTGGAACAAAGTATTCCACTGGAATGGGGCTGCCCATTGAACATGTCATTATAAACATTAACCAACATCACACACAATCCTTGCACAACACAGTACAATTCAGGTGACACTCACTGCTAGCATCCGGATCCACCTCAACCGTTGTATAGGGGTCTGATCCATCTACATAACATGGTAAATTGCACTAAGAATGTAGAACACATACACGGTGGACATAAGAAACACAGTACATTGAATTAGCAATTGCCTATGTAAGGCTTCATGTTCAACATTCTGGTATACAGCACAGTTGACATGGCTTAATGTCGCACATAGATAAGGCAGGTTGAAGCTTAAACAGATATGATGTGCCTAATCTGGAGTCTGGTGCACAGATTGTGGACCAACTACAAATACTTCACTACTTACAAAATGGCACAACGGTGCCTGCCTTTCATGGGTCTGTGACCCTAATGATTTCACATGCCATACTCCACATTAGCCTCATGTTTTTCTGATGCTCCGGTGGCACAGCCCTCTCAATCATATCTATGAGACGATGCAAAGCTACCTTGTGTGGCTGCCATGGCCTCACTGATATAGAGTAAGGCAAGGCATCACAAAGCACAAGAAGGCATTTCATGTGGGTTGTGGTGGCTTTTCATAAGCAACACCCATGCGTTTTAAAACATTCCCAGATTCACAAGAATCAGTAAACATGGGAAGGTGTCATAACTGCGTGCCTCCCCATTGTGTTTTTCCACTTTGCAAGTGTGCTGCATTCTGAAGCTCACATAGAAAGAGGAAAACACCTCCATTTAATGTTTTGTGCAGGAAAGTTTCCCTTCCTGCACAAAACAACTGTCCACAATGCAGACAACCCTGCACCATGATGCAAGGGTGCTTGCAATGGCAAAAGGCACCAATTTGTGTGCCTGTGCAGGCAGAGAGGGCATGAATGGCCTGTATGTCATTAACATGGTGCATTGCTGCCCTTACCTTTTGATGCAGGGCAGCACAGCAAGAAGTCTTCCTGAACTGCCCTTTTCAAAAAATTAGGAAATGAGACCCACAGACTTTGGCACACACATTTGTGAGTCAGTAATGATCTTGAATGCCTGATGACAACACTACCTGCTCAGTGCTGGTAGGGCAACAAGCACCTCTGGGACTGACATGCACTACATGGTCTGTGAGGGCTAATGCCAGCCCGGCATTAAAATGCCTTTGTGGCATGCTTCTTCTTATCAACATGGTTAGGAAGAGACATGGCCTTCCAACTATAAAGCATATGTGACCCTCAGAGTAATAGAGGAAAATCACATATTAGCAAAGGAGACTCAGCTATAAACTTTCAGCTTATGTCTACTAACCATCAGCTCCCCCCCAAGTTCAACTCCAAAATGATCAAGGAGGTCAGCCTCCCTGATGACTACATCTGCCCAGCGATGCTTGAGCTGATGCATCGTACAATCCACCTTAAAAATCCTTTGCATTTTCGGACCTACTTCTCCCACTACATCTTCTAGTCCTGAGTTGGGTAGCCCTGTATTACCCGAACCCAACTGGCAATCATGCTCAGAAGGTAGTGGGGTATCAGCCACAGGAACTACGTGAACTCCTGCTCGGAAATGTTGGGCCCTCTGCCCCTCCCAGACATATCCCTCCTTGCAAACAAAATCCACAAATAACAATAAACTACCTAAGATCCCCAGCTAAGCTTAACAGTACAGAACCCTGAAAAGACAGACATCTGACAATACACTGGACCAAACAATACAAATAACAATTACAATATATAAAACAGACTTTCGAGACACAACAGTTACAGCACAGGTACCAGCAAGACGAATAAACACCTCAACAGTCTCCAACAACCACAAGACACAACTTCCAGCTAGCATAGACAAAAAGACTGTAAGGGAAAGTGTAAGTAACTTTACACTTTCTGGTTTTTCAGCATGACAGAGCCATTGCATCATTTCTTGGGCAAATGCATCACATTTTCACCAAGTGCCTATTTTTTTAACCCATCAGTGGAAAAATAGGCAATGTGTGATTGTCACACAACGCATGACAATACACAATGTTGTATTTTTGGTGCATCGGTGTGGATGTGTGACATCCGGCTGATACAACGGGCATTACGCCAATGTGTCTTTTAAAAATGACACAATAGGCCAAATGTGTGTTTTACAGTGCGATATATTGTGCAGTGCATGTAAAAAGTTCCAGGGATCAGTGAATTGACCATGGATGAATAAGGTGACATGTTTAATGTATTTAAATGTGTTGCATGGATATGCTGACAGTGTACATATATGTGACTTCTTGCCTAAGTAGGGCCTATTACGCACAGGGCACACTTTCTCTGTTTGTGTCACAATGCACCTTACAAGAGGTGAACCTAGCCCGTACTGGGTGCACCCTATTACCTTGAATGTGCTTCCCTCAGGGCTGCCACAAACTTGCCCTGCCCTGGTGGCAGTGCATTCAAGTGTAAAATGGAGTGGCTTTTGTGTAGTCGTTCTGTGTTTCACTGTGCAGGCGGCAACCCATCTGCACTTTTATGTGGGATTACAAATCCCCTTGCAGGCTGGTGCAGTGAGTGAATGCACCAACTTGAAGGAGGATGTTTGATAGGCAGCAGGACCCCCTTCGCTCCCTCCAGACCTTTTAAGTGTCACACTGTCATTGTGCCTCCTGATATCTTCTTTGCCTCTGCCCTCGTGTCTATAATACAGTGCAGATGCAGAGGCAAAGGCCAAGCCCCCCTGAAAATGAGGGAACACCCTCTGGTGCATATTAGTGCATGCAGAGTAGCAATTTCAATTTGCCTGGCATGGTAAGAGGCCTATTAACAAATCTTTGACGCAACACAGGGCAGCAAGTCAAGTTGATGTGCTGCACTGTGTGAAAGGCAGAGAGCAGAACTGCTGCATATGCACTACAGGCAGCCTAGTGCCGACAAAGGCACCCTGGCACCACGGTGCCTACGTTGCAAGAAGAATAGTGTTTTGCTCAGTAAAGAATACCTTCCTGCGTGATAGCAATCTCACAAGGCATTTTCCAATTCCTATGTGTGCTGAAAAATGCAGCACATGTAGCCAGGGGAAATAACAAGGACCTAAAAATAATTCTCCCCCTCGTAACACCATCCTCCGTGAGGCATGGCAATATCACGCAATCACAGGTGTTCAAACCTTCATAAATCTGGGATTTTATGAAATCCATGGGTGGATGCACAGGAACGCCAATGTTCTCCCCATGAAATGCCTTCCAGAATGACATGTAATGCAATGCATCACAAGCGGCTGACCTGCATCACCTTCTTTTTCTTTCCCACATCAGGCAGTGCAAATTGTCCCATGCCGGACTTTTTAATTCTCTACTAGCATTTTGTACCATGGATGCACAACGACAGTGGTGCAAATGTGACAAAAATGATATATTATATAGTCCATGAGGGATACTTATTCTCCTTGGGTTTTCTGTTTTCATGTGTGCTGCATTCTGCATTCTGCAGCACACATAGAAGAAGCAATGACACTCCATTGATGGTTTATGTGCAGGAAGGTGCAAGGAGAACTATGATGTAACTTGACAACTGATTAGGTGGAGGCATAAGTCTTTTATATGGCACCTGGTTTACATCCATACATTTACACGAGTCATCCTGAATATCCAAGGGTGTTGCCTTGCAAATGCCCCACAAGACCCCTGCAACGCAACCATGGCACAGAGAAAACAAAGACAGCATATTGAGGTGCCTTGATTTAATCTATTGCTATGAGGCCATGATGAGCCACACAGGGTGACTTAGGGCCATATGTACAAACACATTTTCCCATAGACACAGAATGGGCAAAACTGCTTGCTACATCTGGCCCTTAGTGTGGACTCTTAGATGTGGTTGAGAGGCTTGTGTCACCTGAAGTCCAACAGCAGTGCAACACCAACAGCACCAGCCTGTGGTACTTAGGCCCATATCTGTATACATTGCTATCCTAGAATGTCTTTCATTACCAACTTCTCTTTGGGTTTTCTATTTCCATGTGTGCTGCATTCTGCTTGGGTGGAGTCATAAGATTTTTGTATGGCACCTGGTTTACATCCATAAGTTTACATGAGCCAACCCAAATATCCAAGGGTGCTGTCTTGCAAAAGCCCCAACAAGACGGCTGCAACGCACCCATGGCACAGAGTAAACCAAAGCAGCCTATTGAGTTGCCTTAATTTAATCCATAGCTATGAGACCATTACATGTCACACAGGGTGACTTAATGGGGCCTCTTGAATGTGGTTGAGAGGCTTGTGCCACCTGAAGTCCAACAGTAGTGCGACCCCAATGGCACCAGCCTGTGGTACATAGGCCCATATCTGTATACATTGCTATCCTAGGATGTCTTGCATTACCAGCTTCTCCTTGGGTTTTCTGTTTCCATGTGTGCTACATTCTGCGGCACACATAGAAAAATCAATACCACTCCATGGATGTTTTTTGTGCAGGAAGGTGCAGGGAGAACTATGATGCAACTTGACATCTGATTGGGTGGAGTCATAAGATTTTTCTATGTTACCTGGTTTACATCCATAAGATTACATGAGTCATCCTGAATATCAAGGTGTGTTGCCTTTCAAAAGCCCCCACAAGACCCCTGCAACGGACCCATAGCACAGAGTAAACCAAGGCAGCCTATTGAGGTGCTTTGATTTAATCCATAACTATGAGGCCATGATGAGCTACACAGGGTGACTTAGAGCAGCCTCTTGGATGTGGTTGAGAAGCTTGTGCCACCTGAAGCCCAAACGTAGTGTAACACCAGCGGCACCACCCTGTGGTACATAGGCACATATCTGTATAACTTGCTATCCTAGAATGTCTTGCATTACTCATTCGTAGAGTGAAATACATAGGCTGGTTCAGCCAGTCTACAGTGTATGTGGCATCCAGGGGACAGATTGTCTAGACGTGTGATGGATGTGGCTAGGCATATATGACACATGTTGTTTTGTGCAAACCAACAGTTACCATTGAGTGATAAGCAACAACCACCATATCATGTTGTGGTACACATACATCTGCTGTATAGGCTTGGGTCTGGAAGGATATGTGTGGCACATGCACAGTGCCAATGCACATTAGTGTTTACCTCAATTTTTTGCCTATGTTTTGGTGAACACAAGGCCATCTTGGGTGGCAAAACTGAGTCTGGTTAATACAATAATGTATATGTTTGCTATTGGCATGCATCACATTATGTTGCTACATTGAGGGGATACTTGAACTCAGGATGTGGGTATACATTCCCAGAAGATGGTCATCTGGGCATTTAGTGACACAATCTGCCACTATGACCTGGAATCCATTGATGCATGACACCTTTGCAGGACTCACCTTGCATTTAGTCATTGCTTCTGAGCAAATGTTTTATATTCTAACTCTTTGGGTTGTAGTTGTACAATCACACATCAATGTAGCTGTAGGAGTGAACCCATTGTTAGTATCTGAGTGCAACACACCAACGTGGCAAGATATATACCGGCTTGTTCCAGTTGCATCTTTGCCTAGTGGGGCATGTGTGGCAGCATTGGTACTAGGTAGCTAGTCTTGCACTGGCACAGTTGTGAATTCCACATTCATATGTGTGATGTGAGATGTCATGATGGATTTAATATGTTCCTGCAGACAATGATGTAGCATACGTAGACAATATCCCCATCCACATACTTTGTGTCTCAGGTAACAGTCACCAGACTACAAGTTAACTCTACTATCCTCCACAAGTATAAGGCTGTACAAATGGCTAGCTGTACAACACACACACACACATGCAGTCATTGCACACTATTTACATTGGCACACCATTTGGATTGTGGCGGAATGTCTAACGATCAGTGCACTGCCAAAGCATACATCATCATGACCTCTCCAAATTGTGGCAAACTGCTATCTTTGTTTGGTATCTGTCTTCATAATGGACATGCATTTAGCACAGGTTGATGGCATGCACACACTTTTGGAATTAAAAGATACTGCCCAGTGGTGTGTGTTACACAATACTACACACCTTTGTTGTGTGCAAATTACTATCATGTGTGATGTGAATGTTTTGATGTTTACAGTGACTATGTAGTAAGATTGCTTACACAATGTAGTGTTCATAATGTTTTGTACATTTTGTTCATGTAGTACATATATTTGTGATCCCTTGATGTGGTTCACACAGATGCAAAAAAGATTCTGCACAATTTGGTCTCCCTGCTGTGTCCCAGCAGTTGTAGGTCTATTTTGGTGTTGGCCCTCATCTTCCTCATTATTATCCTCCAGGCATCCATGGTCCTCATTTCCTTCATCCTGTGGGACATTGTTCTGCACACATATGTTATGCAAAATGCAGCACAGAAGTATGATCTTGCATACTATAGCGGGGAGCAGAGCAATCTTTCACTGGACATGGCAGCAAAACTGTGATCTAAGGACTCCAAAACTCTGCTCCACTATGGACAGGTTCCTGTAAGTTCATGGTTGTAGCTCCGCTAGGCATCCGTCTGAAGATGTACACATGGGGTCATGACCCATGGCTGCAGACCATATCCTTGTTCAGCTGAAAAGACAGGAAAGGAACAATCAGTCAATGGTCATACAGGTTGATGTGCCCACATTCATGTACATTCTATTATATTTCTTGAATGACTCATACACTTTTCAACGAGTGTGGGACGTGCTCTAACATTGTTTAGCATACATGCACTTTCATTTTTGGTATGACTGACACTGTACTACAAATACAAGTATACTGGCCTGTGTGATACACTTACTATTTCCAATACTTGTGAGTGTCAATGCCATGAACGTGGTGAATCTTTGCTAGTATGGAGAGTCAGTTAGCCATTGAGGAGACATCTCTCTCACACTCCTCCATTGTGTTAGTTTGAAACTACTATTGGCATTTCTGAACTAAAAAATTTCATTTATGTTTAGCCCGTGCAGATTATGTTGTCTCATTCCATCACACATATTTGAATGTGACATCAGTAGTCCCTGTTGCTCATTAGCTACTTGGTAGATTAGTAAGGGCATGTCAATGTGGAACATGATAGCCTACACATGACAGTGCACTGTGTCCAACATGTTGACAGTGCACAAGGGGAGAGATATGTGGGAGTCTTATGCTGTATATTGCAACTGGTAAACTTTCAAATCTGTACTGTCTCACTGATTGAGGACAGTGTAGAACATATGTTTCAATATCATGCAGTGTCCTAGGTTTGCAGCCTGTACTGGCAGACAATGGGCAGAATAGCACCAAGGCAGGCACATTATCTAAATGGTGAATCTGTGGTTGCCTGTCGTATGGGATATGTTTTGTGCATGAGGGTCTACCTTGCTGCTGAGTCTGAACCCATGGAGGACTGATAGAGTAGGGGTGTGTGGCACATAATGGACCACACATAGGATGACAGGTGTGTATACAATGACTAATGTAATTTTCCATGGTACACATGACCTGGGGAGGGAAAAAATATGAAACCTTCTCAGTTTCACAAGTATTGAATGCATGTCATGCCTCATGACCATGGGAGCTGCCTTTTGACACACAGACAGCAGAAATGGAGATCCTTTCTTCAATTCAATATTGTAACACAGCGTTTTATATAGTGTTACATTGCTGAGGATCTTTCCACCATATCGAGACACACACAGGACCTCATTTATGAGATGTTCCCAATGGACAGCACAAAAAATCACTTATCTGCGCTGCCCTGCATCAAAAGGAAAGAACAGGAATTTGCCATATTCAGAAGAAATGGCACACGTGTGTTCCTTCTGCATGTGCAAGATCACAAATTCGGGAATACAGGTACCCTTGCACCATGGTGCAGCTGTGTGCATTGTGGGTTCAATTGTTTTGATGCAGTGAGGGACACCTTCCTACACAAAAACAATCAATGGAGACTCTTTCCCCTTTCTATGTGTGGGCCGAGCACACATAGAAAGAAGGAAAGAATGAGGAGAAATAACGTTATTGCTCCTAATTACGCCTCCCCTGGATAGGTGGGCATTTTTGGCAAATTTCCAGGTTTAGTAATTCTTGTAAATCTGGGAATGTGTCAAAACCAATTGGTGTTGAGTAAGAAAACCCACTGCAGGGCCAGGGAACACATCCTTGACATAGAGTGAGCCAATGTAGCTCCTTACACTGCCTTACCTTAATCCATATCTATGAGGCCATGCAAGGGCATGCAGGATGATTTGCATTGCGTCATGGACATGATTCAGAGACATGCTTCACAAGAACGTCATGGAACTTGACCCTCCAACAGCGCAAACCTTTTGTATATGAGGCCAAGAGTGGCTTATCAGGTCTCAACATGTGTGACGTGGCAGGGTTGTATTGCACATGTGCCATGTGGTATGGTGCAAGTTTGAGGCCCACACCTGTTATATCAGCACTGTCTCATTCACCCAACACAAATATGGCTTTTTTATCCAACATTTTTTACTATCATGAGGTTGGTCATGTACTTACTAACCAGTAGGCCATTCCCATATCTCCTATTCTGAGAGCACTAGTTTATGATGGAATGTCTGAAGATGTATGCATCCTGAGCACTTCCAGGGTACTTTGCCAGGACATTGCTGAACATCCCCAGATGATCCACTATTCCCTGCATGTTGATGGAATATGTGTGCCTCCTATTGAGGTACAGGTGGGATGTTGCAGCAGGAGGCACCAGTTGCACATGAGTGCAGTCCAATGCCCCCAAAACATGTGGAAATCAAGCAATGGCGTAGAGGCCCTGCTTATTTTCAAGTTGTTTCTGCTATGTGTTGGAGAACATGAGGTACTGGGGTGTGAGGCTTATGATGTCATCAAAGATGGAAGGGAGGAATGCTGAAAGAGATGGCTGAGATATTCCTACCAATCTGGCTGTGGTGGATTGGAATTACCCAGAAGCCAGCATGTGGATACTGTCATCAGCTTGGCCTGCAGAAGAACGTTAGTGCACCTCTGGGATGATGTCTGCAGCCTTGGTGCAATCTGGTGCAGGAGCTGGACAATGGATACCCTTCGAAGCCTGTAATAGGTGATGACCTGCTCCTCCATGAGGTCAGTAAGGGAAGTCCTCTGCCAGTATGTTTGCTCTCTTCTTCTGTGCTACCTCCATGGTGATGGTGGTGGTTGTCTTTCTTCTATTCCGAGCTGCAGTATGAGTAGCTCCATGGCGTAGTTGAGGTTGCCAAAGTGTTTTGGGTATGTTCTGCTTATGTACCAGTTTCAATGCACCATCTTTATGCCTGGGTTGTCGATGTGCAGGAAGTTTGACACATCTTGGACTCTGGGCATCATTTGCCAATGATGCGTCACTTTCCAATAAACCTGTAGATATGAGTGCATCAGTTCTGCATTGGGTATGAAGGAGGAATGCCTACCTTGCATATGATTAACATCACCTGATGCAGGCAATTTTACTGAAGATAAAAAAAAATGATGTAGGACAAGGAAAAGTGACATATTATTCCTAATGTATCCCTTTGTAAAAATTATGCACTGAATGCCCCACAGCTGTGTAAAAAAAAATGACGCAATGGTGGTGCAAACTATGTGTAAATATGTCCCTTAGTACCCTTACCAATCTGCATCCCTCTCCATTTATGCCATTTAGGCGGAGGGCCAGAGGGCAGGGTGCAAATTTTAAAAGAGCAATATATCTTAATCAGTTCCCCAGCAGCACTGTGACCTAAATCAAGCAAGCAACCATTGAAACAGGCTTCAAAAAATTGTGAAAAGTAAACATTTTTGAGATTCTCTAAAACTTAGGCCCAGATTTCAGAAAGGTGGCGCTTCATGTAGTGGAGCACCACTTTTCTTGCCCCCCCCACCTTCATGCCCCTACTGCCACCATGTGGGCACCATATTTAAGATACGGCTCACCATGGAGGTATTTGGAACAATAGCGTCAAAATTTCTGGTGCTATTGTGGAGCTTTCCTCCACTAGCATCAAAAATGTTGGCACTAGTGGAGCAAAGTACAAGGAGGCCCTTCGATTTCAATGGGCGCGCCCTAAACAGGCATTAAAAATGATGCCAAAAATGGCGCAGTGATGTCTTGTAAATTTTGTTGTGCGATTTTTGCGCCAGAACGCCCCTTTGTATACATTATTCATGTTGCATGCATAATGTGGCGCAAAGGGTCACAAAGTGGCGCAATGCATGCATTACACCATTTTGTCAATATACTTTGGTGATTTTGCAAGCCTAATGCCATGTTAGCGTAAAATAATTACGCTAATGTGGCGCTAGGCCTTCTTAAATTTGGTCCTTAATTTGTCTGATGTAACATCTGAAATTGATATTCCACTTAACAACGTGCCTTCATTTTAACCATAACAAAACTTTTACCTCTCACCTAGCGAAAATAATTCTACCCATATATTTTGGTTGATGTCACATCTAACGATGACACTTTGGGCTTCATTTACTACAAACTGTTTGTTTGCACCGCCCTGCACCCCTAATGACAGCATTGTAGTGCTGTATTTACAATACAGCGCACCATGGGGCTCATTAGCACAGCTGCATCAGAATTTCTGACACAGTTGTGATGCTTTGGTGGACTAGCATCTAAAATTGTGACGCTAGTCCAGCAAAGCGTGGGGAGGCCCATAGAACAAAGCACAGCATCACTTTAATGCCTGCCCTAAGCAGGCATTAAAAAATGACACTAGAAGGATGCAGTGAAATCTTGTAGATTTCACTGCGCCATTCCTACAGGCCTTCTTGCAGGGGAACGCCTACCTTGTATACAATATATCTAGCACAGGCATAATGTGGCGCAAGCGTTTACAAACTGTCATAATGGTACCATTGCGTCAGTTTGTAAATATGGTGCAGGCTGGGGGACTGTTCTGCGCCACTGCATCATCACAAAAAATGACGCTAGGGCGGCGCGGGGGACTTGTAAATTAGCCCCTTCGTTTACCATCTACCCTGCACTTATGCCATACTCACAAATAAACCCAAATTTAAGATCAAATAAAAGTTTAATTGTAAATTGTGAGGGAGAATGTTGGCTCTCGCAGGGTATGACATTAGCATCGCTTAAAAGAAGCAAGGCATGTAGATGCTGTAACAGCTTGGCCGCTAATGGGCCCTGTTATGATCTTCATTACGTCATCCTTAACTTTTCACACTAGTAAGATGTGAATGCAAATCAATCTACCACACATCTATGACATCACACTTGAAGTGATTCATTCGGCATGAAAAAAAGAAATTCTATAATAATTTGAGCATAAAATGAAACGATATTGTCAACTAACGGATGTCACTGTTGAATCCACTGCCGATAAATTAAGCTCACTGCCATCTACACAAAAGACAGTTATGGATGATTTGAAGTTGTATTGAGTTAATCCAAGCACAGAACTGGACTAATACTAAAAAGGTAGACAAGTTGATGAATCGACTGTCAATGCAATTATAATTATGGCTGAAATGAATGCAGGTTTTATTCAGAAACATGACTTAATTCGACTTGATTGTGAGAACGTATGTAACTATTTTAATTAATATTCATAATGTGTATCGTGAGGGATTCACTGGGCTCGTCAAACTTAAGCTGCAGAGTCAACTGCCGGTATCTCTAGACTCTTTAGCCCATTTTAACAAAGTTTGTTGTATTTTGCACCTGGTGCCATACTTCAAGCGGCAGAAGTGTTGGCCTCCTGGCCTCTAACTTTTTGGAAGTTTCTTCTGAGTCTCCAGCATTCTAAACTTTTTAGTAGATTTTATCAGGAGATTGTTGCAGATTACTCTCCCTCTGTTAAGGGAGAGCTCAGGGACTACCCTACAGATGCTGCAGGTCGTCAGCTGGATATTTAGTGCTCTCTTACAGTTCAAGCCCCCAGCTCATGTCACATGTGCTTCACTCCTGTTAGAGCTCATCAGCGAAGAGTAGTTTTGACCAACCAAAGAAGCATATTTTTGACCATACAAACGCAAGTATAAATCTGAACAATGTCCTTTTAGAGCTAGAGTGCTGCATTAATTATGCAAAAAAAGAGAAGGTAGAAATCATGGATAGTTTACAAGTTTTAGGTTGAGAGCCAATCCTTTATCTGAAGCACTCTAGAACACCAATGACACTTTAAATCTTCTCACGTCCAATGTCTGATGTTCTAGCGGAGTTTTTATTGGATTAGTGTAGTATCATCCACTCTAAAAAAGCAACAAAGCCTTTTGCCTTTTTTGTGGAAGTTCTTATTAGGCACAGGGTGTTGTGTAGCCATTTTAGTTATAGCTCCATGCATGTTATTTTAGCACACTAGGCCGCTGTGCACTTTAACCTAGATATATTTTATTCGGCTTTGCTTTATTATTATTACAATAACCATTTTTACTGTATTGTTTTATTTTTATCTATCTAACTGTTTTTTCCCAGGCCAGCACTCTATTCTCAAACAAGACATTGTTGATCACTCTGTGCTTTATTCAAGGCTGCAGCCTGGTACATTGCCGGTGAACGCGATAGAGGTTTAGTCTCCAACATTCGTAGAAAATACACATCTTTACGTAGGGACATTTTCTCAGAACATCAACTGTGTTATTATATAAACACTTCCTTGTCCCTTACAACTTAGAGGGAGATTCAAGCCAGGGAACCACAACTGTATGCTGATTGCTGAATGCTTCGCTTCAGATGCTAACGCAGACCACAGGCCTTTGCTCAGGTATCGGGGTTGATGTTTTCCCAGGGGACCTGAAAGGCAGAATTAGAGCTTAACATGCCATGCTCAATTACCACCAAGTTAGGAAATAGTCCATCAATCACAGTGACAATATGATAGCATTGTTTTTATGCTTCACTCTTCTTGTCACAATTTTAATACTGTCATGTTGTGTCGTCCTGGTTATTGCAGCCCACACTTTGCTATCTAAGATGCAGTCATTTTATTAAACTTATTATTGAAACATATACTGCCTCTGTTTGTCATTTATATATGAGACTGAATAGTAGATAAGAGAACCGGATGTGACCTGAGTGACCAGGACTTCCCTGAGAAGCCTAGATGTCATGCGCTCGGCTGCCCACTCATCACTATCCTTTGGTAGAGATGAGGCACTGCTAGTTAGCTGGAGCAAAACCCGGATTGGAGCGACAGGTGTCACCTGCAGTGGGTTGGACTTAGTCTCCCACACCGTGGGCGACTCTGCCGCTCAAAATCCAGTAGTCTCATTAGAATAATGAGAGCCTACGCGACATGGCGCAGCCAACGTTTGGTCAGGCTCTAATTTTCGGTCCTCCGGAGTATCTCTGTCTCATTATTTATAATGATGCCCCAATACCGTATGCGGAGACGTCCGTGGTACTGAGGATTTCCACCCCAGCTGCGTAGGCTATCCTATTTTCAGCTGGAGGTTGTAAAAGCTTGAACTTTAAAAGGAAAGCCCTATGTGGTGTGCCTTCTCTGAACTTACAGTGTCACTACAATGGCGAATCCACAGCAGGTACAAATAGCGGTTAATATGAGACAACCTCTAACTGCACTTTTATCAGCGAATGGCCTAACGGCTCAGGGGGGTCAAGTCACATTTGTGGTGGATGCCCATGCAGCTTATAGAACAGAACTTTTTTATTCTTGGGTCACATTTCCAGCAGTTGATGGGAATACAAATACATTTCATCATTATACACTTGCAAATGCACCTGGACAATACAGAGCATATCCATATTTGGAAATACCTTAATAATTGGCTTGATGGCACCCTACCCCACACAATTTTACCAGTAACGTTAGGTCCTCTAAGTAACAATGGTCCTACCTGGCCTTTATTGGCCACATATACACCACATCTTGCAGTTGCAAATTTAGCAGTGGCTGAGGTTGGTCGCTTATATACTGAACTAACAGTGATATACAGATGATTGGTACAATTAGTAATGCAAACATTAAATACAAACCCAGCACGAGCTGCCCCGGCACATCCACATGCAGTAGCACCAGGTATAAATCCTGCGACTGTACATTTGATTATGGGTAAAGTACCCCCCAAACGAGAGGAAACTCTGTTTTGGTTAGCACAAAAGATTAATGCACTGGAGGTAGTATTTCCCCATATGAGACCTCAGGATAAACCTAGAATATTAATGATGTGCTTGCCTTTTGGGATGGTCCCTACAGTACATAACTGTAATACCTGGGGCACAGTATTTGCTGCACTCTATACAACCGCACACTGTACACCGACACTTGCCAATCTACTGGAGGTCTTGAAACAAATTCAAGATGAGTATGGGGCTGCCCTGGCCCTGGATTTGGTGATGCAATTGATGGGCAATTTTGCCACAGTATCCTCAATTATTTTAAGTAATGTTAAAGGGGAAGCGGTAGCGCTTGCAGTGCACATGCAGCTTTGTGACGTTCCTCAACAGGATCAGGAATGAGAGCGTCCCAAAATTATCGCGGAGACCTATTCTAGTATCGGTAGAGATAGTTTAGGGGCTAGACCATATAAACCACAATTTCAGGGCAAATCGAGTAAAGATTCCCCCAAGCCAGCACCTGAGGGTAATAAGAAATGCTGGGATAAAAAGCAACAAACTCCTAAAAAAGAGAGGGGAGAATCTCCTTGTATGGAGACCCCGCAGAATAGATATAATCTAAGAAATGGAGAGAATATAAAAATGCCTGATAGATATCAATATACTGATACACGCCAATCTCGTTACTTTCAAGACTCATCAGAAAAATGAAATGAGAGAGGTGGGCGATCAGAGCGAAGGACAGAGTCCGTGAAAACGAGACAGGAATCACAATGCTCTTCGGAGGTTTCTGTTAGGAAGGAAGAGAAACCCGCCCAACAAAAACCACAAATCAAAAAGAAAAAAGTGTTAACAGTCACTGTCCGACATGCAACTCTGGAAGAGGGTCCTCTTGAAGAACAAGAAATGGGCTCTAGCATTGCTAGACAGCACGGCAGAGGTCACAATAGTTCGCTGGAATCTTTTAGAGCATCCGGATGTGAAGGCAACTGATGACTTTATTCAAGTAGAAACTGTGGACATGCGTGTCTCCACGCCTGATAGGGTGTATAAAGTAACGCTACAGTTAGAAGGAGACGTTGAACGCATTATAGACACAATCTTTTGGATTTGCGTGGTAAACATATATGGGGGCATATTTATACTCCGTTTGCGCCAAATTTGCGTCGTTTTTTTCGACGCAAATTCGGCGCAAAACTAACGCCATATTTATACTTTGGCGTTAGACGCGTCTAGGGCCAAAGTATGATGAATGAGCGTAATTTTTTTGCGTGAACGCCTTCCTTGCGTTAATGAGATGCAAGGTAGGCGTTCCCGTCTAAAAAAATGACTGCGACGCAAATGCGTCGTATTTATACTCCCGGGCAAAAATCACGCCCGGGAGTGGGCGGGGCAAAAAACCCCGCATTTGCGCCTCTTTTTAACGCCTGGGTCAGGGCAGGCGTTAAGGGACTTGTGGGCTCAAAATTAGCCCACAGCTGCCCTCCCATGCCCCCAGGGACCCCCCCTGCCACCCTTGCCCACCCCAGGAGGACACCCAAGGATGGAGGGACTCATCCCAGGGACATTCAGGTAAGTTCAGGTAAGTATAATTTTTTATTTTTTCTAAAAAAAATTTTGGCATAGGGGGGCCTGATTTGTGCCCCCCTACATGCCACAATGCCCAATGACCATGCCCAGGGGACAGAAGTCCCCTGGGCATGGCCATTGGGCAAGGGGGCATGACTCCTGTCTTTACTAAGACAGGAGTCATGTAAATGGCGTCTGGGCGTCGTAAAAAATGGCGCAAATCGGGTGGAGGCGATTTGTTTGCCTCAACTTGACTTGCCCCATTTTAAGACGCCCTAACACCATTTTTCCCTACGCCGGCGCTGCCTGGTGTACGTGGTTTTTTTCCACGCACACCAGGCAGCGCCGGTCTGCTAGCGCCGGCTAACGCCATTCAATAAATACGGCGCCCGCATGGCGCTTCAGAATGGCGTTAGCCGGCGCAAAACTTTTTGACGCTAAACTGCGTTAGCGCAGTTTAGCGTCAAAAAGTATAAATACGGGCCATGATGTTTTGTTGGCCAAACAAGATTGGCCACCTGAATTTGTTTGTATCTGCCCTGATGGAGAAGATGTCATTATGCCTTCCTTCTTGCCCTTGTTCCTGAGGAACTCGCCGAATCCTATTCCATTGAATGGGCTTTCGCACAAGTACCTGCATTATTGTGAAATCACGTGGGATGGGATAAAGAACCCCCCTACCATGTAATTCCAATTAAAAGTGAACCGCAACTGCAGTATCCTATAAAAAATGAACCGGTGAGAGAAATACTCACGCAATTAGAGTACCAGGGCGTAATTGAACCCTGTGTCTCCCCCAAAGAATAATCCATTATTCCCAGTAGCTAAACCAGACCATTCATATAAAATAGTCTTAGACTACAGACATTTAAACAGTCATACACACACTTATGCTATATAAAATTCACATCGCACCGCACTAATGAACAATATAGTGCGTAAAAAATACAAAACAACACTGGACATTTCCAATGTTTTTTTCTGCCAGAATATAGTGCCTGAAAGTAGAGTCTTAACAAGTTTCAGTGCGCTAGGCTCCCAGAAAAAATTCTGTTGTTTACCTCAGCAGTATTAGAACAGTCCAGTACTGTTCGCAGCTTGTGTGACAGCAATTTTGCACGAGATTGACCCTGAAGCATTGTCCTATGTAGATGATATCTATCTCATGGATGATGAACTACTACAACATTGAAGACAGGTAGCCCGCATTGTTGTAGTTTTTGCTGAATTTGGCTACAAAGTCAATAAAAAAAAACATAAATTGCCTTCCTCAGCGTCCTGTTTTTGGGATATGAGCTGTCAAATGAAGGAAAGAGCCTAGCGCTACAATTTTTGGAAAAATGCACACAGTTACAACCACCAAATACGATTAAAAAGTTCCAATCTCTATTGAGTTTCCCAAATTCTGGCAGAACTTACATTCCAGATTATGCTACACGCATAAAACCCTTATATGAATTGGTACGTCCCAATTTCTCAAACAAATTCTGGACACTTGAACATACACATATTCTTTGAGATTTGCAAACAGACATCAAAACACATTTGGTCATCAGAGTAATAGCTGGTGCCATCAGTTTCACCTATGTGACATTCAGCGAAGGTGAGACGGTCCAGATTGCATCCAAATCACATTTATATTCAGCGGCAGAATAACGCTTTGCTCCCACTCAGAAAATGTTCACTGCTGTGCAGATGGCTGTCATTAAAGAAAGACCTCTTGCCCATGGAAAACACATTATTGTCTGATCCCAGCCCTAGAGGCTGTTACAAAAGCCAGTGTTCCAAACGCAAAATCATTTCTTCCACGTTGGATAGAATGGGCCACGTCTTTGACAGCCACCGATATAGATTACATTTTTTACCTGTTGGAAAATGGGTTATTGGTAGGGCAGGTAGGTACCTACACCTATCAACAAGCCACTAACCTCCACATAGGTACAGTTAGGTCTCAGTAAATTAATCCCAGCTCAACCCTTGGTAGCTTGGCAACGAGCGTCAAGGCTTAATTTAGGAGACAAAGGGGGTCATTCTGACCCTGGCGGCCGGTGACCGCCAGGGTCACCGACCACGGGAGCACCGCCAACAGGCTGGCGGTGCTCCCGAGGGCATTCTGACCGCGGCGGTTTAGCCGCGGCCAGAAAGGGTAAACTACCCGTATGAATCCTCCATGGCTGCGGAGCGCGCTCCGCAGCCATGGGGATTCTGACACCCCCTACCGCCATCCTGTTCCTGGCGGGTCTCCCGCCAGGAACAGGATGGCGGTAGGGGGTGCCGCGGGGCCCCTGGGGGCCCCTGCAGTGCCCATGCCCATGGCATGGGCACTACAGGGGCCCCCGTAAGAGGGCCCCGCAAAGTATTTCAGTGTCTGCTAAGCAGACACTGAAATACGCGACGTGTGCAACTGCACCCGTCGCACCCCTGCAACTACGCCGGCTCAATTCTGAGCCGGCGTCCTCGTTGCAGGGGCATTTCCTCTGGGCCGGCGGGCGCTCTTTTGGAGAGCGCCCGCCGGCCCAGAGGAAATGTCTGAATGGCCGCTGCGGTCTTTTGACCGCGGTGCGGTCATTCAGCGGCGGTACCTTGGCGGACGGCCTCCGCCGTCCGCCAAGGTCAAAATGACCCCCAAAGTGTAAAGCATTCAAATATCACAAAACAGTAATTAAATAAAACACAGGAAACAGTTTAAAAATCCAAAACCAATTTATAAAAATAGTTTATATTTTTATCTTTAAAATGACACAAAAACGATTAAAATCGGTTCAGGGGAACCGGAGATATGAATTTTTAAAGAATTATTACTTTTCTAGCGCTTAGAAACAAAAAGCGCCAATCGGGTCATCTGGTTGCACCTCGACCGGGGCAAAGTCAAACTTTCAGGCCGACCGCGATGGAGCCCTGCTCGGCTACAGGTCGCGGGAGGCCTCGGTTAAAAAGTTACCTTCTGACTTAGTCTTTATTTTGAAGTTTTTCTTCACCGGGACGAACCTGCCAGTTGAATCCGACCTCCTGGAGCCCTTGTCCGGATACGCGATGTGGGTTTCCTCGGTGGAGACTTTTACCTTCGGACTTAGTCGTTTTTTCGAGATGAAAATCCTTCGACCGGGGTAAACCTGGATCTTGATCCGACGTCCATGGAGCCCTTCTCGGATACGATGGCAGGGAGGTCCCGGTCAACTTTTTACGTTCGGACTTAGTCTCTTTTTTCGATGTTTTTCTTTACCGGGACGAACCACGAAGTCAGGCCGGGTCGCGGTTGAGGCAAGCCGGCTAGAATTTCCGCGGCGGGTGGGTCCCTCTCTGGAGCTTTTTTCCAAAAATTCTCAAATCTTTTCCAAACTTCTGGGGCTTCACCCAGATGTTCTTTTAAGGTTCTTTTGGGGTCCACAGCTCACCCCAAGGGTCCAGAAGTTCTGTGATGGTCCTTGGGGGGTGTGGACTTCAACTCCCAGAATGCACCTGGCGCAAACTCCTTTTTGGCCACTGGACAGTGGTCAGCTGGTCGCTTTCTTCAGGAGTTGGTGCAGGGGACTCTGGTTTAGCAATTTTTCACCTGCAGCAAACAGGGAGTCCCTCCTTGAACCAGTTGAAGCCAGGCAAAATCCTTCTTGTGGTGAAGCCCAAGTGTGCAGCTGGTGCAGTCCTTCTGAGTGCAGGTTCCAGGTGCAGGCCAGGGGTCCAGCAGGGCAGTCCTTCTTCTTCTTTAGTTCCTTTCTTGTTGAATTCTGGAGGGGATCTGAGGCGTGGGTGCAGGTCTGCCAGTTTTATCCTTGCTCCTGGGTGAAATGCAGGGGGGCCCTGGTTCTCCAATCAGGGACAGGGTCGTCCCCCTGTGATGACCACTTCCTGGGAAGTGTGGCAAAAATCCATCCCAGAAGGCAACAGTCTCCAAAAATCCAACATGGATGAATCTGATTTTTGGAGGTTACGTCTGGCTGAGCCCACCCACTGGTGTAGCTAAAAATCATAAACACACCCCTCTCCTGCCCTCTCCTAATTTAATCAAGGGGGCACCTAATTGTCTGGGGTTGCAGGATGTGGGGGTGTTGCTGGGTGCTCCAAATGTCCTTCTCTGCCTTTGAAGACCAGTTTGGCAGCCCTCCCCCTTCCTGCCTCACCATCTGCTGAGGGGAGATTCTCTCCCCCAAGCACATTCCTTTGTGTGAAGCCTGGCCACTTCACACCTCATCAAGGCAGCCTGGCAGAAGCTGCTGCAGGCTGGCCAATCAGAGCACAGCAGCAAAAACAATGCAGAGCTGAAATTGGCAACTTTTTAGGTAAAGTCTAAACTTTTTACCTGGACAAGTTATATTAAATCCAACAACTGGAAGTTGTGGGATTTATTACAACAATCAATTTGATACCAAATTCTTGGTATGTAACATTTAAGGAGACTTTAAAATTTAAAATAAAGTCTGCCCATTCTAGCCTATGAAGGCCATTTACTTCAATGAGGGAAAAACGAATTTGGCTGTTTTTACCTCACCAGGGCTTATAAATCTATTTTTATAAAGTCCCTGCTTATAGTTACATGGCACCCAGCCCTAGGGGCACATAGGGCACACCTTAGGGGTGACTTATATGTAAAAATAAGGTAGTTTAAGACTTTGGAAGTACCTTTAATTCCAAAGTCAAATTTGCATATAACATTAATTTAAAAGCAGCCAGCAAGGCAGGCCTGCCTTTAAAATGACACTGGGCACCTCAGCAGTGCACCTAGGTGTGCACCACCTATGCTGTGGTCCCTAAACCTACATGCCCTACCATATACTAGGGACTTATAGGTAGGTTGACTTAGCCAATTATAATTAGCCTAATTTGCATATCCATTTTACACAGAGCACAGGCCCTGGGACTGGTTAGCAGTACCCAGGGCACCATCAGAGTCAGGAAAACACCAGCATAAAGTGGAAAATGGGGGCAAAAAGTTAGGGGGCCTCTGCAATCAGCCCTGTTTTCCCACACAACCCCCCTCCCCAGCCCACACGCCCAGGAGACTCAGCCCAACCCTGGGAGAGTCTTCCTGGCTTGTTAGGCGAGGAAGACAGTGAAGAAAACTGGCTGTCCCTTTGCAGGGCCTACTCTGCCTTACATCCTCCTGTCAGGGTCACTCCCTCTGGGTAGTGAAGCCATCCCAACAGTAAAAGGACCCAATTCAAACTGAAACTTCCCTCTAGGGGGGGTCTTCCTCCTCTCTCTCTGCCAACTTGGGTAGTGAGGTGCCCACCTCCCCTACTCCAAACTTTGCTAGGGCAACACCTAGCTTACCCAAAGAGGTCACCCAACACTTGAGCAACCCCACCATGACCAATAGGGTCAGGGGGCCTACTTTGCTATTGGCCCTGGGGTCTGCCTCCCAGGCCAAGTACAGTGCTGCCAGGAAGGCTAGCACCCAGCAGAGGCTACTGACAGCTGTCAGTACCCAGAACCACACCCTAAGCTCTCCACTGACAGGTGGCTGAGCTGCTTTAGGGGCAATTGTGAGGTCCTGGCACCCCTCTTGCTGTCTAGAGTGGGGGGCTACCACTTCCTGTGGCAGACACCCTCCTTCCACTCTCCCTTCTGTCAGTGCAGGGGCAACACCTTGCATCTGGACAGCTGCCTGACTACTCAGGACTTCCTTGGGGTCAGGTGAGGCCTCACCAGTGCCAACTCTGGGCTCCCCCCCTACTGGGGCAGAAGGCCCTTGGCTCCCTGGAACTCTCTTTAAGAGTGGCCTACCCTTCCTTTTCTTCTTTCCTTTTCTTGGGGACCCCTGTCTCCTAACTGTAGGGACTGACTCCCCAGGACTTTGGGTTGGGGGGGCGCCCTGGGCGACCACCCCATCTGTGACCAGACTCACCTCTGGGAGGTCATTGCCCAGGATACAATCTAGGGGAAGGTCAGCACTGACTACCACCCTAATCCAGTCAAGGATACCCTCCCTCTCTAGGGGCACTATGGCTACAGGTTTGGAGGTGACCTCCCCTGTGGCTATCCTGACTTTCTTTGTCTTTCCTGGGACATACATGTCTGGGGTCACTAACCGGTCACTCACTATAGTGTGACTGGCACAGGTGTCTCTCAGACCAGTGGTAGAGATCCCATTCACTTGAATGTGGTGGAAGTGCCTACTCCCACCCTCAGGGATCACCAGCTTACCATCTGGTCCTGTCTCCCAGCACAATCCTAGGAGGACTTCATCATCTGAGGAATCCTCCTCTATGGCTACACTGGACAGCCCAGTGCTAACCACCTTCTTTGGACAGGCTGCATCTCCTCTGAAGTGACCTGTCTGCTGACAGTCAAAGCAAGCCCTATTGTCCAAGAGCTTTTTTAACCCTGGGTCTAACTGTCTCTGCTGGTCAGAGTGGGATTTACTCTCCTCCTTCTTAGGGTTCTGGGGTACAGAGGGAGTCTCTGTGGTGGGCTTACCACCTCCCTCCTTAGGTTTTTGGGGACCTGTCCCCCCCTTCTTGGAGTCTCCCCCCTGGGACTTGACAACCACCCTGGTTCTCAACCACTCATCAGCTGCCTCCCCTAGCTCTCTAGGTTTGGTCTGCTTAGAGTCCACTAGATGCTGGCGTAACCTTTCTTGGATACAATTGGTCAAGATGTGCTCTCTCATGATCAGATTGTATAACCCCTCATAAGTATCTACCTTGTTACCAATAATCCAGCCCTCTAGTGCCTTTAGTGAAATGTCCACAAAGTCAACCCAAGACTGGGTACTGACCTTCTGGGTGTCCCTGAACTTCATTCTATATTGCTCTGGGGTCAGACCAAACTTCTTGGCTAAGCACCTCTTCATACTAGGGTATGAATCTGCCTCCTCCCCCCTTAAGGTCAGAAGCCTATCCCTCCCTGAGTTGGGGACCAACTCCCACAAAAGGGAACCCCAGTATTGAGGCCTAACCCTTCTCATTTGGAGTGCCCTCTCAAAGGCCCCCAGCCACTTATCTATGTCATCCCCCTCTACATAAGCAGGAACTACCCCCTTGGGTAATCTGGGGCAAACTCCCCCACCCATGGACACCTCAGCTTCTTTATCGCTGCTTCCATCTCTTTTCTCTTTGTATGCCCACTTTTTCTTTTCTAGGGCCAGCTTCTCTGCTTCCAAAGCTATGTATGCTAGCTGGGCCTCCAGCTCTCTTTCTCTGATGGATGGGTTCTCTCCTCCTGAAAGGACCCCCTTCCCACCACTAGCTTTGGATCTGCCCCTAGTGACTGTGTTTACTGAGGACCGTTCTTCCTCATCCTCACTTGGGCTCAGATGATTTCCCTCCCCTGAGTGGTTAGAGCTTGCATCCTCCCTTCTTTCTCCCTCCTCTGGAGCTTCTTCTGACTCTACCTCTTGGGCCTCAGCCCATGCTGTCAGGGATGTGATCAGGATTTGCTTCCTGAGATCAGTGGTTGCAGGCAACCCTCTTTCAATACACAACCCCCTAAGCTGGACTACTGTCAGTGTGGGTAGGCTAGCCAGATCAAGTTCCATGGTTCCCTAGTTTTGTGTCAACAAAAACTTTTTGCAAAAATTGGAAACAAGAATTTAGAAAAATTACAAAAATTCAATAATTGAAATTAATCCAAATTAAAAATTAAAAACAATTTTTGCACTAGGACAATTTAAAGGATTTTTAATTTGTTTTACCTAAAACTGTAACGTGATATTGAACACAAGTACAGGATCCCGTCGCTGCTTCCAATTATGTTGGAAAATGGGTTATTGGTAGGGCAGGTAGGTACCTACACCTAGCAACAAGCCACTAACCTCCACATAGGTACAGTTAGGTCTCAGTAAATTAATCCCAGCTCAACCCTTGGTAGCTTGGCAACGAGCGTCAACGCTTAACTTAGGAGACAAAGTGTAAAGCATTCAAATATCACAAAACAGTAATTAAATAAAACACAGGAAACTGTTTAAAAATCCAAAACCAATTTATAAAAATAGTTTATATTTTTATCTTTAAAATGACACAAAAACGATTAAAATCGGTTCAGGGGAACCGGAGATATGAATTTTTAAAGAATTATTACTTTTCTAGCGCTTAGAAACAAAAAGCGCCAATCGGGTCATCTGGTTGCACCTCGACCGGGGCAAAGTCAAACTTTCAGGCCGACCGCGATGGAGCCCTGCTCGGCTACAGGTCGCGGGAGGCCTCGGTTAAAAAGTTACCTTCTGACTTAGTCTTTATTTTGAAGTTTTTCTTCACCGGGACGAACCTGCCAGTTGAATCCGACCTCCTGGAGCCCTTGTCCGGATACGCGATGTGGGTTTCCTCGGTGGAGACTTTTACCTTCGGACTTAGTCGTTTTTTCGAGATGAAAATCCTTTGACCGGGGTAAACCTGGATCTTGATCCGACGTCCATGGAGCCCTTCTCGGATACGATGGCTGGGAGGTCCCGGTCAACTTTTTACGTTCGGACTTAGTCTCTTTTTTGGATGTTTTTCTTTACCGGGACGAACCACGAAGTCAGGCCGGGTCGCGGTTGAGGCAAGCCGGCTAGAATTTCCGCGGCGGGTCGGTCCCTCTCTGGAGCTTTTTTCCAAAAATTCTCAAATCTTTTCCAAACTTCTGGGGCTTCACCCAGATGTTCTTTTAAGGTTCTTTTGGGGTCCACAGCTCACCCCAAGGGTCCAGAAGTTCTGTGATGGTCCTTGGGGGGTGCGGACTTCAACTCCCAGAATGCACCTGGCGCAAACTCCTTTTTGGCCACTGGACAGTGGTCAGCTGGTCGCTTTCTTCAGGAGTTGGTGCAGGGGACTCTGGTTTAGCAATTTTTCACCTGTAGCAAACAGGGAGTCCCTCTTTGAACCAGTTGAAGCCAGGCAAAATCCTTCTTGATGTGAAGCCCAAGTGTGCAGCTGGTGCAGTCCTTCTGAGTGCAGGTTCCAGGTGCAGGCCAGGGGTCCAGCAGGGCAGTCCTTCTTCTTCTTTAGTTCCTTTCTTGTTGAATTCTGGAGGGGATCTGAGGCGTGGGTGCAGGTCTGCCAGTTTTATCCTTGCTCCTGTGTGAAAAGCAGGGGGGCCCTGTTTCTCCAATCAGGGACAGGGTCGTCCCCCTGTGATGACCACTTCCTGGGAAGTGTGGCAAAAATCCATCCCAGAAGGCAACAGTCTCCAAAAATCCAACATGGATGAATCTGATTTTTGGAGGTTACATCTGGCTGAGCCCACCCACTGGTGTAGCTAAAAATCATAAACACACCCCTCTCCTGCCCTCTCCTAATCTAATCAAGGGGGCACCTAATTGTCTGGGGTTGCAGGATGTGGGGGTGTTGCTGGGTGCTCCAAATGTCCTTCTCTGCCTTTGAAGACCAGTTTGGCAGCCCTCCCCCTTCCTGCCTCACCATCTGCTGAGGGGAGATTCTCTCCCCCAAGCACATTCCTTTGTGTGAAGCCTGGCCACTTCACACCTCATCAAGGCAGCCTGGCAGAAGCTGCTGCAGGCTGGCCAATCAGAGCACAGCAGCAAAAACAATGCAGAGCTGAAATTGGCAACTTTTTAGGTAAAGTCTAAACTTTTTACCTGGACAAGTTATATTAAATCCAACAACTGGAAGTTGTGGGATTTATTACAACAATCAATTTGATACCAAATTCTTGGTATGTAACATTTAAGGAGACTTTAAAATTTAAAATAAAGTCTGCCCATTCTAGCCTATGAAGGCCATTTACTTCAATGAGGGAAAAACAAATTTGGCTGTTTTTACCTCACCAGGGCTTATAAATCTATTTTTATAAAGTCCCTGCTTATAGTTACATGGCACCCAGCCCTAGGGGCACATAGGGCGCACCTTAGGGGTGACTTATATGTAAAAATAAGGTAGTTTAAGACTTTGGAAGTACCTTTAATTCCAAAGTCGAATTTGCATATAACTTTAATTTAAAAGCAGCCAGCAAGGCAGGCCTGCCTTTAAAATGACACTGGGCACCTCAGCAGTGCACCTAGGTGTGCACCACCTATGCTGTGGTCCCTAAACCTACATGCCCTACCATATACTAGGGACTTATAGGTAGGTTGACTTAGCCAATTATAATTAGCCTAATTTGCATATCCATTTTACACAGAGCACAGGCCCTGGGACTGGTTAGCAGTACCCAGGACACCATCAGAGTCAGGAAAACACCAGCATAAAGTGGAAAATGGGGGCAAAAAGTTAGGGGGCCTCTGCAATCAGCCCTGTTTTCCCACATTACCCAAAATTAAAAACTCAAGAATTTTTACAGTATGAAATAGAATACCCAGTTCCATCAAATACAGTGCCCATTGAACAATATCATAGAGTCATGTACACCAATGGCTTAGCACAACCTGCAATTGGCACAAAACACCAATATTCTGCTGCTTTCGCAGTCGTAAGTGGCTACACGGAGGGCGATAGATTTTGTGCTCTACATACCATTACGCAAACCCTATGGATTTGCGCAGCACAGTTGGCAGAACTAAAGGCTCTGCTGATGGCATTGCAACACACAGATCCTGCACAGCCTGTGCTGATTGTCTGCGATTCATATTATTGTGTTCAGCCCTTTAATGATTACCTGCATTATTGGCGCCAGAATGGGTTCAGAGATTCCAAAGGCAATACCATCAAACACAGACTTCTGTGGTGGAAAGTAGCAGATCTAAAAGAAACTCTACCAAATGTCCAAGTAGTACATACACTTGGACACCATCGCATTGGGATACACGTTGCTGGAAACACATTGGCTGATGAAGCTGTAAAGTCAGCAGTGGCTGTAACTCGTTGAGTTCAAAACCGGACACAGACATATGGGCTGCCGTGACAGCTACGGCTGATGGTATGCCCTATCCTAAAGGATTTCCTAACAAGTATCACTACCGAATGGGAGGTATGCTGAACGCTGAGGTTAAGATACCAGGCGTAGGTGTAGGTGTACAAGACATTCCAAATAGAGATATAAGATCACAATTGATTAATGCAGCGCGTCATGGGGTGGCATCTGCCCACGCTGGTGTGGCGGCTACAATTTCGATCTTGCAAGCCCGTTATTGGTGGCCAGGTCTTTACAAAGAAAACAAGCAGTATGTCCTTTGTTGTAACATCTGTCAACAAATTAAAGTTTCCACTGCCAAATGCCCACCGCAGACACCCCTCTTGTTTTCAAACAAACCATTACAATGTGTGTACTTGGACCACTGTGGTCCCCTAACACCGGACAGTGCATACAAGTATATTTTAGTCGCTGTTGATTCATGCTCCAGATTTTTATGGGTGTGGCTACAACGCTCGGCTGACACTCGAACTGTTATTAAAGATTTGAGTTTGGTACAGATGCAGTTGCGGCTTTCCATTCGGACCAGGGCCCTGCTTTTTCCTTAAGGGCATTCAGGGATGCCATGGCTTCATTGGGGGTCCAACTCCAGTACTCGTCTCCATTTCATCCAGAGGGAAATAGTGTTGTGGAGTGATTAAACCATGATTTAAAGCAATCCTTAACAGCCAGAGTCTTAGGTGCGGGTCGTAGTTGGCTTAACCACCTATATGGAGTCCAGAGAGCACTAAATAATCTGCCTAGAAGGTCCCTGGGGGGTTGTAATTCATATGAGGGCCTGTTCAGAACTCAAATGCATGTTCCAGATATTGATGGTCCTGGCGTGGAGGCAGCAGAAACACCCTTTGACATAAATGAACGTGTCACTGTCTTTCAGGAATTGCAACAGTTACATGATAATAATTCTTCCACCAGTGCCACCTCCACAGGAATCAAGGATGTGCCTCTAACATCTACCGCCGGATTCCCAAAGTTGGGGATCTTGTATGTGAGACAGTCGCTGTGAAAAAGGAATATGGCCCTTCTTATCGAGCACCAGTCCCAGTATTAGGGATACACAGTACCAGAACTGTAATTCTACCACTGTTGGCAGGTGCCAAAGAAAATTGTTTTGTCTCCATCGATAATGTCAAACTACACCATGTGGCTGATCCTGCACATCTGACCAAGAGGAACATCTAGTAGTTCCCAAATCCCTCTCACTACTGGCGAAGAAGTTCCTCTACAAGTCGTTTATACCAACACCGACACCTCTACGAGCTTGGGGAGGGTGGAAGATGATCTTGCATTAGTTCCACTAACATCAAATAATTTAGAAATATTTGACCACGTTGACTCAACTACAACACAGACGGATGGTGCTATCTATAGTGTGCCACCACAAGAAACACCAACTCCACCACTGACAACGAAGAGACTTGTCATTTGTGAACATTTCCGCAGTACCAATTCCTGATTGGATTGTTTGGGACAAAGTAATGTTTGATATATATGGTCCCACGGAAGTCATTCAAATACCGTATGTGTTCAAATTATCAATGAATGATACAGTAATACCAGGCATTGTTTCTGATGATTGGGATGTGAAAACAGTTGATTCTATGATGACTGAATTGCAATATTATACTGTCTTTGAAAACGAAGATGTTGATCAATTTAAAGAAAATTATGGTGATATGTTTTTCTATAATTATTATGGACACCATTTCATACATAGAGTGAGAAGCCCCAAAACTGTTTAATTATACACAATGGGAACATTGTCCAACTCCACCACAGGGGAGTTCCAAAACATACTCTGAAAAGTTTGCATAATTTTCTGGGCACAATGTGAAAAAAGCTGAGTCATATTATTTTAAGGTACCACCTACTAAAGATATACATATGTTAATGACCAATACGAAATTTATATATTCAGAATCATTTGTTTCCCGGGTCTCTATTGAAGGCTATGAATATTGGCTGAAATTGATCGATCTGAAAAGTATATGGGGAAAAAAAATTGGCAAATTAGGGGAAAGGAAGCTTTGTTTAGAGCATGCCTTATTCCTGTACAGATGATATATTTGAATGAAACAGTACAACAAACAAGTTGTTTAGGCTTAGCTAAAATTAAGGAAATAAACATGCCCAGTATATAATGAAATTTTGAAGCTTTCCCAACAGGAAGCAGCTGCCCGGTTAAGGCAAATAGATCAGGAAAATCTTAAAAAGGCATTAGTTTTTGTGGATAATGGGATTAACACCTTGTCTGACCTGATATATACACTAAATAATATTGTCTCTTCTGCTATAGATATTATACAAACCGATATGTCTACATTACATCATGGGCAGAGTCAGCTAAGGTCACTTATGCAGTTGTGTTGGACGCTTCAAACATTAAGGGCGGGTTGGTTCCCTGGCAGCATGTCAGTGCGAGGGAGGTTTTTTCCTTTAATTTAACGCAACAACAACAACTAATGGCTAAGAAGGAAGTGACTTATGTCATGCTTAACATCGAGAAATTAGAAAAGTTGCCTTTTACTGTGGCCGAAATACCATCTGCTGAGTGGTTAATACGTGGGGTCATTAATCTGCCTATTTCAACACTTCAATTCACCTCCTGTTTAAAACACATTCCGGTAGGCAGATATGAGAAGCTGGGAGATAGTTACATACATGAGATGTGGGAGCTTCCCTTCTCGTACAAATGCTTCAATGGCATGAAAGAAGTCTTTCTTAGCCTTAGTGAATGCAAGACTTCAGTCAGCCATTTGATGGTTTGTAAACAGCTGTCCTTGCATGGGGCGTGTAACGCCTCTGCTACGAACTTGGCTTGTTATCTGAAGGGAGTTCCAGTCCCCTTGATTAGACCTACGTTCCGGATGCTTTCAAATGGCAGCTACGTCCTCCTCAGTGGTGAAGACTGTTGTGGCATGTGGGCCGGAATAGTTTACGTTGTTTCGGTCTCTAAAGTCGTTACATGCTGCTGGAACTTACTTTTTCCATCCACTAAATCTAAGGAGGTAGCTGGTATTTGGCCTCACATTGCTACTTCAAACGTGCATTTTGACAAGTTGAGCAGCTTTACTGTTTCAAAAGCATGTGGCCCTTACATCTGCGAGCAAGACCTACGCACTTCAGGTGGCAAGGCCGTCGGCTGAAATACAGTCCCTATTAAATACAAACTTTCTGAGACACTTTGGTGAGCTCTTAGGACTAATGTTTAATGCGTACACTACAACTGGAATCACACATTTTTTCAAAGCTGTTGGTTCTGGTTTCATTCACACCTTCTCCTCCGTATTCGGTTTATTACCATCAGCAATCCACTCAATTTTCTCTAGCATTTTCGGGGGATTTCCCAAAACTTTGGCTTTATTAGCTGTCATTCTGCTGTTGCTGTTTTTCATGCGCAATGGCTGCCCTGCTGCAACGAGGAGAAATGATGGCGCTCCCATCAGCACAGCTGTGTTGTGAACGTATGATGCATTATTTTGGAGCAACACTCCTGGAGCAATTGGCGTGTGACTGGTCTTTGTCCTTCAGACCAGTCTTACATTGTGTGCAGCCCGTGCCTCTGGTGCTCTTTTGAATATGCATTGGAAATCTGCCTTTCGCAGCAGCGCTTGCCTACAGTGGACGCTGATCTATTGATGTTCTCGCTGAGGGTTCATTACCGGACATGCGCATTGAGGTTGCGTTTGCTACGCAAAGCTACCTATGAGTTGCCCTTCCTGGAGGAAGAAGTTTACGACTCATCACCGGGCATGCCACAGGATGCTGCCTTGGCTGACACTGAGGCTACGGAACACATCTGCTCCTTGATCCTTCTTGGCGAGGACTTCCCGATTTTAACATCGCCCGAAGTTTAAGATCTCCTATTATCTATGACTCATAACTAGATTGGAACTTTTCAAATTAACTTGCCATTTGAATTTGGTTTCATGCCACATGCTCATGTTTTAAATTGTCATGTAGGATGCTTATGTGTCCCTTCGACATCTCCAAATTGACTTTGTCTTTTATATTTATCTTAGGATGAGCTTTCTAGCAATCAAATTTTGGCTTTGGCTTTGAACCACTTTCAACCGACAAGGGGAGGGTGATGTGTAGCCATTTTAGTTATAGCTCCATGCACGCTATTTTAACACACTAGGCCGCTGTGCACTTTAACCTAGATGCATTTTATTCAGCTTTGCTTTATTATTATTACAATAACCATTTTTTCGGTCTTATTTTATTTTCATCTATCTAACTGTTTTTGCCTAGGACAGCACTCTGTTCTCAAACACGACATTCTTGATCACTCTGTGCTTTATTAAAGGCTGCAGCCTGGTACATTGCTGGTGAACGTGGTAGAAGTTAGTCTCCAACATTCGTAGAAAATACACATCTTTACGTAGGGACATTTTCTCTGAACATCACCTGTGTTATTATATAAACACTTTCTTGTCCCTTACACGTTAGAGGGAGATTCCAGCCAGGGAACCACGACTGTATGCTGATTGCTGAATGCTTCGCTAGCTACAGATGATAACGCAGACCACAGGCCTTTGCTCAGGTATGGGGGATGATGTCTTCCCAGGGGAACCTGAAAGGCAGAATTAGAGCTTAACATGCTGTGCTCAATTGACACCTAGTTAGGAAATAGTCCATCGATCATAGTGACAATATGATAGCATTGTTTTTATGCTTCACTCTTCTCGTCACAATTTTAATACTGTCATGTTGTGTCGTCCTGGTTATTGCAGCTCACGCTTTGCTAACTTAGATGCAGTTGTTTTATTAAACTTATTATTGAAACATATACTGCCTCTGTTTGTCATTTATATATGAGAACCAAATGCGACCAGAGTGACCACGACTCCCCAGAGTATGTCATGCGCTCAACTGCCCAATCATCACTATCCTTTGGTAGAGATGAGGCACTGCTAGTTAGCCGGAGCAAAACCCGGACTGGAGCAACAGGTGTCATCCGCAGTGGGTTGGACTTAGTCTCCCACACCGTGGGCGATTCTGCAGCTCAAAATCCTGTAGTCTCATTAGAATAATGAGAGCCTACGCGACAAGGGTTAGCTAATGCTATCCATGCTGATCTTCAAAAAGACTTTTATTATTCATGGTGCAACATTATAGCTTTGGATTAGTACAATACCATCCAAGGCAACCTGGAATGAACTAAAGCAGCTCCTGGCATATGTATTTCATTTAGAGTTCAGCAGTAATTTCTAACTTTGTTCAGAAACAAGGGAGCCATGCTTACCTTGATGAAACATAAGCATTGAATAGTTGAAGTTGATACTGTTAAAGATCAGTATGTTGTACCTTAATATTCTCTTTCCTCTGGCAAACATAAGCTACTGCATGTTCATGGACGTGCTGCAAGAACTGAAGAAGTAGCTTCCATATCCACTTTTTATTTCCCTCTCATTTGTCCTCTGCACTGAGGCAAATAGTAGGTTTTCATAAAAAAGGAAGAGAAAATCTCTTGGACCAACTATGCCTTTTCCACTTTAGGATCGAAGTATCTAGATGTGACAGAGCATGTGCACTGCATTAATTAAGACTTGACACTGATTTACGTCTCCATCAACTATCACTTGGAATATAAGTGTTGGAAAATGGGTTATTGGTAGGGCAGGTAGGTACCTACACCTAGCAACAAGCCACTAACCTCCACATAGGTACAGTTAGGTCTCAGTAAATTAATCCCAGCTCTACCCTTGGTAGCTTGGCATCGAGCGTCAAGGCTTAACTTAGGAGACAAAGTGTAAAGCATTCAAATATCACAAAACAGTAATTAAATAAAACACAGGAAACAGTTTTAAAATCCAAAACCAATTTATAAAAATAGCTTATATTTTTATCTTTAAAATGACACAAAAACGATTAAAATCGGTTCAGGGGAACCGGAGATATGAATTTTTAAAGTATTATTATTTTCTAGCGCTTCGAAACAAAAAGCGCCAATCGGGTCATCTGGTTGCACCAGGACCGGGGCAAAGTCAAACTTTCAGGCCGACCGCGATGGAGCCCTGCTCGGCTACAAGTCGCGGGAGGCCTCGGTTAAAAAGTTACCTTCTGACTTAGTCTTTATTTTGAAGTTTTTCTTCACCGGGACGAACCTGCCAGTTGAATCCGACCTCCTGGAGCCCTTGTCCGGATACGCGATGTGGGTTTCCTCGTTGGAGACTTTTACCTTCGGACTTAGTCGTTTTTTCGAGATGAAAATCCTTCGACCGGGGTAAACCTGGATCTTGATCCGACGTCCATGGAGCCCTTCTCGGATACGATTGCTGGGAGGTCCCGGTCAACTTTTTACGTTCGGACTTAGTCTCTTTTTTGGATGTTTTTCTTTACCGGGACGAACCACGAAGTCAGGCCGGGTCGCGGTTGAGGCAAGCCGGCTAGAATTTCCGCGGCGGGTCGGTCCCTCTCTGGAGCTTTTTCCCAAAAATTCTCAAATCTTTTCCAAACTTCTGGGGCTTCACCCAGATGTTCTTTTAAGGTTCTTTTGGGGTCCACAGCACACCCCGAGGGTCCAGAAGTTCTGTGATGGTCCTTGGGGGGTGCGGACTTCAACTCCCAGAATGCACCTGGCGCAAACTCCTTTTTGGCCACTGGACAGTGGTCAGCTGGTCGCTTTCTTCAGGAGTTGGTGCAGGGGACTCTGGTTTAGCAATTTTTCACCTGTAGCAAACAGGGAGTCCCTCCTTGAACCAGTTGAAGCCAGGCAAAGTCCTTCTTGTGGTGAAGCCCAAGTGTGCAGCTGGTGCAGTCCTTCTGAGTGCAGGTTCCAGGTGCAGGCCAGGGGTCCAGCAGGGCAGTCCTTCTTCTTCTTAAGTTCCTTTCTTGTTGAATTCTGGAGGGGATCTGAGGCGTGGGTGCAGGTTTGCCAGTTTTATCCTTGCTCCTGGGTGAAAAGCAGGGGGGCCCTGGTTCTCCAATCAGGGACAGGGTCGTCCCCCTGTGATGACCACTTCCTGGGAAGTGTGGCAAAAATCCATCCCAGAAGGCAACAGTCTCTAAAAATCCAACATGGATGAATCTGATTTTTGGAGGTTACATCTGGCTGAGCCCACCCACTGGTGTGGCTAAAAACCATAAACACCCCCCTCTCCTGCCCTATCCTAATCTAATCAAGGGGGCACCTAATTGTCTGGGGTTGCAGGATGTGGGGGTGTTGCTGGGTGCTGCAAATGTCCTTCTCTGCCTTTGAAGACCAGTTTGGCAGCCCTCCCCCTTCCTGCCTCACCATCTGCTGAGGGGAGATTCTCTCCCCCAAGCACATTCCTTTGTGTGAAGTCTGGCCACTTCACACCTCATCAAGGCAGCCTGGCAGAAGCTGCTGCAGGCTGGCCAATCAGAGCACAGCAGCAAAAACAATGCAGAGCTGAAATTGGCAACTTTTTAGGTAAAGTCTAAACTTTTTACCTGAACTAGTTATATTAAATCCAACAACTGGAAGTTGTAGGATTTATTACAACAATTAATTTGATACCAAATTCTTGGTATGCAACATTTAAGGAGACTTTAAAATTTAAAATAAAGTCTGCCCATTCTAGCCTATGAAGGCCATTTACTTCAATGAGGGGAAAACGAATTTGGCTGTTTTTACCTCACCAGGGCTTATAAATCTATTTTTATAAAGTCCCTGCTTATAGTTACATGGCACCCAGCCCTAGGGGCACATAGGGCACACCTTAGGGGTGACTTATATGTAAAAATAAGGTAGTTTAAGACTTTGGAAGTACCTTTAATTCCAAAGTCGAATTTGCATATAACTTTAATTTAAAAGCAGCCAGCAAAGCAGGCCTGCCTTTAAAATGACACTGGGCACCTCAGCAGTGCACCTAGGTGTGCACCACCTATGCTGTGGTCTCTAAACCTACATGCCCTACCATATACTAGGGACTTATAGGTAGGTTAACTTAGCCAATTATAATTAGCCTAATTTGCATATCCATTTTACACAGAGCACAGGCCCTGGGACTGGTTAGCAGTACCCAGGGCACCATCAAAGTCAGGAAAACACCAGCAAAAAGAGGAAAATGGGGGCAAAAAGTTATGGGGCCTCTGCAATCAGCCCTGTTTTCTCACACAACCCCCCCCCAGCCCACACGCCCAGGAGACTCAGCCCAACCCTGGGAGAGTTTTCCTGGCTTGTTAGGCGAGGAAGACAGTGAAGAAAACTGGCTGTCCCTTTGCAGGGCCTACTCTGCCTTATCTCCTCCTGTCAGGGTCACTCCCTATGGGTAGGGAAGCCATCCCAACAGTAAAAGGACCCAACACAAACTGAAACTTTCCTCTAGGGGGGTCTTCCTCCTTTCTCTCTGCCAACTTGGGTAGTGAGGTTCCCACCTCCCCTACTCCAAACTTTGCTAGGGCAACACCTAGCTTACCCAAAGAGGTCACCCAACACTTGAGCAACCCCACCATGACCAATAGGGTCAGAAGGCCTACTTTGCTATTGGCCCTGGGGTCTGCCTCCCAGGCCAAGTACATTGCTGCCAGGAAGGCTAGCACCCAGCAGAGGCTACTGACAGCTGTCAGTACCCAGAACCACACCCTAAGCTCTCCACTGACAGGTGGCTGAGCTGCTTTAGGGGCATCTTTGGGGTCCTGGCACCCCTCTTGCTGTCTAGAGTGGGGGGCTACCACCTCCTGTGGCAGACACCCTCCTTCCACTCTCCCTTCTGTCAGTGCAGGGGCAACACCTTGCATCTGGACAGCTGCCTGACTACTCAGGACTTCCTTGGGGTCAGGTGAGGCCTCACCAGTGCCAACTCTGGGCTCCCCCCTTAATGGGGCAGAAGGCCCTTGGCTCCCTGGAACTCTCTTTAAGAGTGGCCTACCCTTCCTTTTCTTCTTTCCTTTTCTTGGGGACCCCTGTCTCCTAACTGTAGGGACTGACTCCCCAGGACTTTGGGTTGGGGGGGCACACTGGGCGACTACCCCATCTGTGACCAGACTCACCTCTGGGAGGTCATTGCCCAGGATACAATCTAGGGGAAGGTCAGCACTGACTACCACCCTAATCCAGTCAAGGATACCCTCCCTCTCTAGCGGCACTATGGCTACAGGTTTGGAGGTGACCTCCCCTGTGGCTATCCTGACTTTCTTTGTCTTTCCTGGGACATACATCTCTGGGGTCACTAACCGGTCACTCACTATAGTGTGACTGGCACAGGTGTCTCTCAGGCCAGTGGTAGGGATCCCATTCACTTGAATGTGGTGGAAGTATCTACTCCCACCCTCAGGGATCACCAGCTTACCATCTGGTCCTGTCTCCCAGCACAATCCTAGGAGGACTTCATCCTCTGAGGAATCCTCCTCTATGGCTACACTGGACAGCCCAGTGCTAACCACCTTCTTTGGACAGGCTGCATCTCCTCTGAAGTGACCTGTCTGCTGACAGTCAAAGCAAGCCCTACTGTCCAAGAGCTTTTTTTAACCCTGGGTCTCCCTGTCTCTGCTTGTCAGAGTGGGAGTGGGATTTACTCTCCTCCTTCTTAGGGTTCTGGGGTACAGAGGGAGTCTCTGTGGTGGGCTTACCACCTCCCTCCTTAGGTTTTTGGGGACCTGTCCCCCCCTTCTTGGAGTCTCCCCCCTGGGACTTGACAACCACCCTGGTTCTCAACCACTCATCAGCTGCCTCCCCTAGCTCTCTAGGGTTGGTCTGCTTAGAGTCCACTAGATGCTGGCGTAACCTTTCTTGGATACAATTGGTCAAGATGTGCTCTCTCATGATCAGATTGTATAACCCCTCATAAGTATCTACTTTGTTACCAATAATCCAGCCCTCTAGTGCCTTTAGTGAAATGTCCACAAGGTCAACCCAAGACTGGGTACTGACCTTCTGGGTGTCCCTGAACTTCATTCTATATTGCTCTGGGGTCAGACCAAACTTCTTGGCTAAGCACCTCTTCATACTAGGGTATGAATCTGCCTCCTCCCCCCTTAAGGTCAGAAGCCTATCCCTCCCTGAGTTGGGGACCAACTCCCACAAAAGGGAACCCCAGTATTGAGGCCTAACCCTTCTCATTTGGAGTGCCCTCTCAAAGGCCCCCAGCCACTTATCTATGTCATCCCCCTCTACATAAGCAGGAACTACCCCCTTGGGTAATCTGGGGCAAACTCCCCCACCCATGGACACCTCAGCTTCTTTATCGCTGCTTCCATCTCTTTTCTCTTTGTATGCCCACTTTTTCTTTTCTAGGGCCAGCTTCTCTGCTTCCAAAGCTATGTATGCTAGCTGGGCCTCCAGCTCTCTTTCTATGATGGATGGGTTCCCTCCTCCTGAAAGGACCCCCTTCCCACCACTAGCTTTGGATCTGCCCCTAGTGACTGTATTTACTGAGGACCGTTCTTCCTCGTCCTCACTTAGGGTCAGATGCCTTCCCTCCCCTGAGTGGTTAGAGCTTGCATCCTCCCTTCTTTCTCCCTCCTCTGGAGCTTCTTCTGACTCTACCTCTTGGGCCTCAGCCCATGCTGTCAGGGATGTGATCAGGATTTGCTTCCTGAGATCAGTGGTTGCAGGCAACCCTCTTTCAATACACAACCCCCTAAGCTGGACTACTGTCAGTGTGGGTAGGCTAGCCAGATCAAGCTCCATGGTTCCCTAGTTTTGTGCCAACAAAAACTTTTTGCAAAAATTGGAAACAAGAATTTAGAAAAATTACAAAAATTCAATAATTGAAATTAATCCAAATTAAAAATTAAAAAAATTTTTTGCACTAGGACAATTTAAAGGATTTTTAATTTGTTTTAACTAAAACTGTAACGTGATATTGAACACAAGTACAGGATCCCGTCGCTGCCACCAATTATGTTGGAAAATGGGTTATTGGTAGGGCAGGTAGGTACCTACACCTAGCAACAAGCCACTAACCTCCACATAGGTACAGTTAGGTCTCAGTAAATTAATCCCAGCTCTACCCTTGGTAGCTTGGCATCGAGCGTCAAGGCTTAACTTAGGAGACAAAGTGTAAAGCATTCAAATATCACAAAACAGTAATTAAATAAAACACAGGAAACAGTTTAAAAATCCAAAACCAATTTATAAAAATAGCTTATATTTTTATCTTTAAAATGACACAAAAACGATTAAAATCGGTTCAGGGGAACCGGAGATATGAATTTTTTAAGTATTATTATTTTCTAGCGCTTAGAAACAAAAAGCGCCAATCGGGTCATCTGGTTGCACCAGGACCGGGGCAAAGTCAAACTTTCAGGCCGACCGCGATGGAGCCCTGCTCGGCTACAAGTCGCGGGAGGCCTCGGTTAAAAAGTTACCTTCTGACTTAGTCTTTATTTTGAAGTTTTTCTTCACCGGGACGAACCTGCCAGTTGAATCCGACCTCCTGGAGCCCTTGTCCGGATACGCGATGTGGGTTTCCTCGTTGGAGACTTTTACCTTCGGACTTAGTCGTTTTTTCGAGATGAAAATCCTTCGACCGGGGTAAACCTGGATCTTGATCCGACGTCCATGGAGCCCTTCTCGGATACGATGGCTGGGAGGTCCTGGTCAACTTTTTACGTTCGGACTTAGTCTCTTTTTTGGATGTTTTTCTTTACCGGGACGAACCACGAAGTCAGGCCGGGTCGCGGTTGAGGCAAGCCGGCTAGAATTTCCGCGGCGGGTCGGTCCCTCTCTGGAGCTTTTTCCCAAAAATTCTCAAATCTTTTCCAAACTTCTGGGGCTTCACCCAGATGTTCTTTTAAGGTTCTTGTGGGGTCCACAGCTCACCCCAAGGGTCCAGAAGTTCTGTGATGGTCCTTGGGGGGTGTGGACTTCAACTCCCAGAATGCACCTGGCGCAAACTCCTTTTTGGCCACTGGACAGTGGTCAGCTGGTCGCTTTCTTCAGGAGTTGGTGCAGGGGACTCTGGTTTAGCAATTTTTCACCTGTAGCAAACAGGGAGTCCCTCCTTGAACCAGTTGAAGCCAGGCAAAGTCCTTCTTGTGGTGAAGCCCAAGTGTGCAGCTGGTGCAGTCCTTCTGAGTGCAGGTTCCAGGTTCAGGCCAGGGGTCCAGCAGGGCAGTCCTTCTTCTTCTTAAGTTCCTTTCTTGTTGAATTCTGGAGGGGATCTGAGGCGTGGGTGCAGGTTTGCCAGTTTTATCCTTGCTCCTGGGTGAAAAGCAGGGGGGCCCTGGTTCTCCAATCAGGGACAGGGTCGTCCCCCTGTGATGACCACTTCCTGGGAAGTGTGGCAAAAATCCATCCCAGAAGGCAACAGTCTCTAAAAATCCAACATGGATGAATCTGATTTTTGGAGGTTACATCTGGCTGAGCCCACCCACTGGTGTGGCTAAAAATCATAAACACACCCCTCTCCTGCCCTCTCCTAATCTAATCAAGGGGGCACCTAATTGTCTGGGGTTGCAGGATGTGGGGGTGTTGCTGGGTGCTGCAAATGTCCTTCTCTGCCTTTGAAGACCAGTTTGGCAGCCCTCCCCCTTCCTGCCTCACCATCTGCTGAGGGGAGATTCTCTCCCCCAAGCACATTCCTTTGTGTGAAGTCTGGCCACTTCACACCTCATCAAGGCAGCCTGGCAGAAGCTGCTGCAGGCTGGCCAATCAGAGCACAGCAGCAAAAACAATGCAGAGCTGAAATTGGCAACTTTTTAGGTAAAGTCTAAACTTTTTACCTGAACTAGTTATATTAAATCCAACAACTGGAAGTTGTAGGATTTATTACAACAATTAATTTGATACCAAATTCTTGGTATGCAACATTTAAGGAGACTTTAAAATTTAAAATAAAGTCTGCCCATTCTAGCCTATGAAGGCCATTTACTTCAATGAGGGGAAAACAAATTTGGCTGTTTTTACCTCACCAGGGCTTATAAATCTATTTTTATAAAGTCCCTGCTTATAGTTACATGGCACCCAGCCCTAGGGGCACATAGGGCACACCTTAGGGGTGACTTATATGTAAAAATAAGGTAGTTTAAGACTTTGGAAGTACCTTTAATTCCAAAGTCGAATTTGCATATAACTTTAATTTAAAAGCAGCCAGCAAAGCAGGCCTGCCTTTAAAATGACACTGGGCACCTCACCAGTGCACCTAGGTGTGCACCACCTATGCTGTGGTCCCTAAACCTACATGCCCTACCATATACTAGGGACTTATAGGTAGGTTAACTTAGCCAATTATAATTAGCCTAATTTGCATATCCATTTTACACAGAGCACAGGCCCTGGGACTGGTTAGCAGTACCCAGGGCACCATCAAAGTCAGGAAAACACCAGCAAAAAGAGGAAAATGGGGGCAAAAAGTTATGGGGCCTCTGCAGTCAGCCCTGTTTTCTCACAATAAGTATGCAATCTTCCGGTCCACATTGAACTTTAGCATTCTGAGGATCATCTTGCTGCAGAAATATTAAACATTGTGGATATCAGGCTCCTGCATGCTTTGCGTCAAATACTTTGGTGTAACTGGAAGGCAGTGCAGTGAATTTGATCATTTGTAAGTAGATACAAAAACTTCATCTGCACTTCTGTCCAAAAAACTTGGCCCATTGTTTGCTCAAACACTAGGAAAATCTTGGCACATATTTATACTTTTTAGCACTGATTTGCGTTATTTTCTGATGCAAAAACGGTGCAAACTTCCAAAATATAATTGTATTTTGTTAGTTTGCGCCGCTTTTACATAAAAAAATGACGCAAATGTGGCACTAAGAAAGTACAAATATGGGCCCTTATCTGCAGAAATTTAGCCCAGTTTCCAAAAGCAGACCTTTGTGACGATGATTCCAATATTTTACGACTATCTAGAGATCCCTTATGATAGGGAAAGTCACAATCTCGTTGAAAAATAGGCTTATATGCTCCTCCAAAGGAAAGCTGGCCTTGATATTTATGTGGTCACTAAGACTCCTTCAACATTTAATATTATATAGTTGAAGACTTGTTCCCAGCTGAAGAGTTGTTTGGAAGAAGATCTTTAACATGTGTGGTACCCACCTCCTATTTTAACCAGCATTAAGAATGCTTATATTTTGAGTTCACAATTTAGAGAGTAGGAACGACAATACATTAAGGCCCATATTTATCCATTTTTAGCGCCGCATTTGTGACGCTTTTGGACGCAAAAGCAGCGCAAACGTACAAAATACAATTGTATTTGGGCGTTTGCGCCACTTTTACGTCCAAAAAAGACGCAAATACAGCGCTAAAAAAGTATAAATATGGGCCTAAATGTGATAGCACCATTTATAATGAACACAGGCCCATACTTATACTTTTTGAGGCAAACCAGCGCCGGTGCTGGTTTGCGTCATAAATGTTACTGCCGGCTAACGCCATTCCTATGCGCAATGCAGGCGCCTTATTTAAGGAATTAAGTTAGCCGGCGCTGCGGACTAGTCAGTGTAAAAAATAATATCTCAAACCAGGCAGCGCCGGCGTAGGGGAAAATGGGGGTTGTGTGTCAAAAAATGGTGCAAGTCAGGTTTGAGGCAAAAATCATGCCTCAAACCGGACTTGCGCCATTTTTTGACGCACAACCCCCATTGAAATGACTCCTGTCTTAGCAAAGACAGGAGTCATGCCCCGTTGCCAACTGGCCATGCCCAGGGGACTTCTGTCCCCTGGGCATCGACATTGGGCATAGTGGCATATAAGGGGGCCCAAATTAGGTCCCCCTATGCCACTAAAATACTTACCTCAACTTACCTGTACTTACCTGGGATGGGTCCCCCCATCCATGGGTGTCCTCCAGGGGTGGGCGAGGGTGGCAGGGATTGTCCCTGGGGGCAGGGAAGGGCACCTCTGGACTCCTTCCATGGTCAGAGACCATGGAAGTGAGCCTGCAGATCCCTTAACACCTGCCCTGACCCAGGCGTTAAAAAACATCAGGCTGTGCGCTCTTTTTTAAGGCCCGCCCTCTCCTGTGCGTCAAAATGATGCAGGAGTATAAATAAGGCGCACAAGCCTTAAAGTCATTTTTTGGGCATGAACTCCTACCTTGCATGTCATTAATGCAAGGCAGTTTCCTGCATCCAAAAAATGACTCACACAAAATAATTTTGACGTCTGCGGGCTCGGGCGTCAAAGTTTAAATATGGGGCAAGGTTTGCGCTGAATGTGCGTCAAAAGTTTTGACGCACATTCGGCACAAACAGGGTATAAATATGCCCCACAATGTGTTGTTCTACAAGATCGTCACCTAATTATATTTCAGAGCTTGGATAAGCACACCATGTTTGTTCAAAACTAGAACACATCTGGAGTTCAGAGCTTAAGATTGAAAAAACATACATATACAGCAGCGCTATGAAACTATAAAAACACTGATCAGTTCACATGTATTTTATTATGAGGAAAGTACTAACTTGGTTGTAAATCCTCCAGTGAATTATTTTATTTTGTGCACTAATTCACAAATCCACATTTGGCCTCATTTTAGCATCTTTATACAATGCCTCAATCTCCTCAGTGACAATCTCTCACCTATTAAAGGAAGTCATTCTCAAAACAAAAACCAACGTAATCCTGAGGAAATACTGTCTGATTTCTCAACTTTAAGTACTAATAGAAATCTTGTAATAGCATACAAATGGACAAATTATTTCGTTTTGACAAAAAAGCAGCACAGGCTCCAGCACTATCACCATTCAAGTTATTGTACAGCACAGTGATAGTGCCTGGATCCATTCTGGTTGACACTCGTTGGATGCTTAGCTAGGGTGGCAGAGCAGCATTTGAATTATGTGATCGTTATGCAGCCTTCGCCATAATCATACATTATGTTGTTAGGGTATTCCAGGTTTAGCTCTGGACTGGCCAGGATAGCAGGATGTCCCTCAGGCCTCTTCCTCAAGTTCCAACCTGTTAATACTTATATGGCTCATTTCGCTGGCGTAATAATATCCTTTAGGGTGATTACAGATAACACGGAGAAGGTTATTGGATTCCATGACACCCCATACAGCACCAAACTGAAATTCAGATCTTTTTGTTCAAGAGGTTGTTTCTTGGATCAAAAATAATGTATTAAAACTTAATACTGATAAATCTGAAATCCTCATTTCTGGAGATCCGCATGACAGTGGGTTAGCTGAATGGTGGCTTTCAAAATTAAGGGCCCGATTTAGAACTTGGTGGAGGAGAATACATGATGGATATCCCATCTGCTGTATTGCGATCCCATAATATCCTATGGAGGTCATAATACAGTGGATGGGATATCTACGATTGTGACAGAGTATTCCATCTGACAAGATATAAATCAGGCCCTAAGACTTCATATTTTCTTGGTTTCTTCTATGAAGATTTAAATGGCCAATTCGACAACACATTATCTCTGATGCCTCTCATTAACAGAATCACATTTTTTTTATTTCTTCTACTTAAAGCTGCTTTAGAATAGGCTTTCCTCCTTCAAATGAATTGCTATAGCATGTTTTGCAGGCCACTATTCCAGGACATTTGGATTACTGCAATCGTCTCTATTGGTGCTCATCCAAGTGTCAACAATGTAAATTGCAACTACTGCAGAACCTGCCTGCCTGAACTATTCTAGGGTTACACCGACATACCTGAATGCCTTCAATTCTGGCTATTCATCAGCAGCCCCCTGTTAATTACTATGTTGTGTTTAAAAGTTTCAAAATCATCCATTGGACTTTCTATTAACAAGGGCCTTCCTGTATACAAAACAAAAACAAAGTGAAATCATAAATCCCAAAGTGATCATAGATGCTTACCATTCTGAGATACTGTAGAATTAACTTTGGAGGTGGAGCAGTCATGCTCATAGCAAGCAGGGAGCAGGGAGGATGCTAGGTGTATGCCCGGAGATCTCCCAGTGGCAAGGCTTGATCCGGTATACCTTTAAAGCTAAAATTCCCAACACTCTGATACCTGGCACCTGGTACTGTGGCTGTGGATGGGGCTGGTATGCTCATCCGACTCCCCAGAAATCCCAAGCTGCGGAGGTCATGCCCCTGATGCCGTTGTGTTATCCAGGAACTGCTCGAGGATTAGCCACCTCACGGCAAGTGGTTGAGGGGTGCAGGCAGCTTCAGTGTGGCTTGAGGCCTCACACCAGGGACTGCTCCTGAATAAAGGGTCGATCATTTATTAAATTACTGCTATGCCGTAAAAGGGAGCAAGGATGGGGGGGGGCATTCATTATTTTTGTGTGCTTCAAAACCATGGAACTTGCTTCCCATACATCTAAGTTCAAATCAAATAATCTTGCCTTTATCAAAACACTATAGAGCTGGGTTTTCAGCATTTAATCAGCAATATTAACAAAAGCAGAGCTTAATCCGGGACAACTTTTGTGTAACCACTGTAGTTTATAAAACTATAACCAAACTATGACATTTGGTTGGAGCACACAATCAGGTTTTATTATCATGTAATGGAATATATTATTACCCAGCCTATATCATTTATGATTCAGTTGTACTTTGCATGACTGAACTGAGAGTGTTATATTACTACTAATACCATTCTATTATTTTATTTGGTGCACCTAAAGCTCACTTGGAATCGTCCAGGGATTTGAGAATAATAAGCCAATGGATGACTTTGTTTCCAGAGTCAGCCAAGGAATTCAATATTTATCTATGGCCTGACGAAGGTGGTGGTTTTCTTTGAAGGTGTGGTGAATTATCTATGTGACTTTTCTGTCACCAGATGTGGCAGGTAAATTTTGAAAATGATGGGGCATAAAAGCACTATCAGTTCAGAGTGAGAGATCAGAGGGAGTAAGATATTATATTATATTATATTACATTGCAATGTATTCTATTTAACATTAAATTCACATGAAATATTAACAACATTTTTATCACAAAACTATTACTGAAAAATATCAAGGACACAAATATTGACTTTAAATACCTTGCATGTGACATCCAAAATGTTGACAACAAAGACACAGAAGAGCACACTATCATCAGAATGTAAGTAATTATGTTGAGTTTCATCTATGTTAGACTACATTAACTTTAAAGCATATATTACTTCACAAATAATACTACAATTTACTTATAAAATACAAGTATTTTACAACTGTGTAATTTACAAACATACACTAAAATATATACTTTAAAATAAACACAAATGATATTCAGCATAATAGTTAACAATGTATAAATAAATAAAAAATTAATAAAAAATTGAGTGATAAAGAATAAATACAAGCACTGTATGTAAAAATATTTACAAACAATAGAAAATAAAATCGAAATAAAAAATAAAATGAGACAAAATGTTGTTACAAAATGTAATAATACAACAAATTACATCAAACGAACTATTAAAATGAAAATTAAAAAAATATTAAAACAATAAAAAAAAAAAACATTTAGAGGGTTCAGATTCACTACTTCTGCTCCAACTTGACTAACAGTGGTGTATGTATTTGACGTTCTAGGGGTCAGATGTCAGATTTAGTCTTCCACTCAGACGTAAGCAAAAGTAAGGACTGTGTTAGTTTTGGAGTGTTCGGATTTACTATTTCCACTACAATCTGAGTAGCAGTAAGGAAAATCTTTGACTTTGTAGGGGTTGGATTTCTTATTCCCACTACAAAGTAAGCAAAAGTGTGCAAAGAGTTGGACTGGGACAGATTTACTAATCCCATTCCAACATGTGCTAAATAAGTGAAGGAGCGGAACTTTGGAGGGACCAGCTATATTATTGCCAGTAAAAAAACAAAAAAATATGGAGAGTGTTGAATTCTGGAGAACACAGAATTACTATTCAACTACAAACCTAGCAACAGCAGAGAAATTATCGGACTTTGAAGGGGTAAGATTTATTATTGTCACTCCAATCTCAGCAACAGTAAGGAAAGTGATGGACTTTGTAGGAGTCAGATTTACTATTCCTGCTCAACACTAGACAAAAGTAGGGCATGGGTCGGACTTTGGGGAGGCAGAGTTAATATTTCTACTCCATTCTCAGCAACATTAGGTAAAGTGTTGTACTTCAAAGGGGTGAAATTTAATAATTCCATATTGTTGGGCTTTGGAGGGCCCAGATTTACTATTTCTACTCCATTCTAAACAAGAGTGTTTAACTTGGAGGCGGGGGGTCATATTAACTCCAGGTTGTTGAAATATAGACAACAAATTAGAATATATTTACAATACTAAAAAGATTAATTAAATATAAAACAAATACAAAACAATTTAATAAATACAAATTTTATATCACAATTAAAATTAAAACTCTTTAAAAAAATCAAACACTTTCATTTAAAACACTTTCAACCTTACTATCCCAAGAAACAAATACCAGCAAACAAATAAACATAATAAAATATATATATATATATATATATATATATATATATATATATATATATATATATATATATATATTTGTTAACATTAGATTAAAATGTAACTAAAACCATTAGTACCCCGGACCGCGCTCCCTGTTCAGCGACTCCATCACCGGCTTCATCTCCCCGCACGCCCTCGCCTGGCCGGACTACATCCTCCTCGGCGACCTCAACTTCCATCTGGAACAGAACAACGACCCCAACACCACCGCCCTGCTCGACAACCTCGCCAACCTCGGTCTCAAGCAACTGGTGAAGACCCCCACCCACATCACCGGACACACGCTCGACCCCATCTTCTCCGCCAGCAACCACGTATCCTTCAGCCACTCCTCCGCTCTACACTGGACCGACCACAGATGTGTCCACTTCACCTTCCGATGCGAAACTCGCCACCTCCGCACACAACCCATCCCATGTCGACAGTGGAACAAAATCCCCGAGGAACAGCTTCTCTCCACTCTCATCGACAACCAACCCACCTTCTCCTCCGACCCCAACGACGCAGCCCTCAGCCTCACGAACTGGATCACCAACTGCGCAGACAACCTCGCTCCCCTCAGACGCCTCCCAAGATAGACCAACACCAAAAAACCTCTCTGGTTCACTGACACCCTTAAGGAATCAAAGAAAACCTGCCGCACTCTCGAGAAAGCCTGGCGTAAGGACCACACCGCAGATAACATGACTGCCCTCAAGAACGCTACCCGCGAACACCACCACCTGATCCGCTCCGCCAAAAGGAATTTCTTCACAGACAGACTGGACAAAAACAGCCACAACAGCAGAGAACTCTTCAACTTCGTAAAAGAGCTCTCCAACCGCAATGCCAACGCCATCACACCCTCACAAGACCTTTGCAACTCGCTCGCCACATTCTTCCATCGTAAGATCACCGACCTACACGACAGCTTCGGACACCAGACCCAGCCGACCACCACAGAACCCACAACCCCAGCCATCACCCTCAACGCCTGGACCCACATCAACACAGAAGAGACCAAAACCACCATGAACTCCATCCACTCCGGTGCCCCCTCGGACCCCTGCCCACACTTTATCTTCAACAAAGCCGACGACATCATCGCCCCGCACCTCCAGGCCATCATCAACATCTCCTTCTCATCTGCTACCTTCCCTGAGAGCTAGAAACACGCTGAAGTCAACGCCCTACTGAAGAAACCTACGGCTGACCCAAGCGACCTGAAGAACTTCCGCCCCATGTCGCTCCTCCCCTTCCCTGCCAAAGTCATAGAGAAGACCGTCAACAAGCAGCTTACCAACTTCCTTGAAGACAACAACCTTCTCGACCCCTCTCAGTCCGGATTCCGAGCCAACCACAGCACAGAAACCGCCCTCATCTCAGTCACAGACGACATCAGAACCCTGACGGACAACGGAGAAACAGTCGCCCTCATCCTCCTCGACCTCTCGGCTGCCTTCGACACCATCTGCCACCGCACCCTAATAACCCGCCTACGCTCCACCGGGATCCAAGGACAGGCCCTAGACTGGATCACCTCCTTCCTTTCCAACCGCTCCCAAAGAGTCTACCTCCCACCTTTCCGCTCAAACCCCACCGAGATCATCTGCGGCGTCCCACAAGGCTCATCGCTCAGCCCGACTCTCTTCAATGTCTACATGAGCCCCATCGCCGACATCGTACGCAAACACAGCATCATCATCACCTCCTATGCCGACGACACCCAGCTGATACTTTCCCTCACCAAGGACCCCACCAGCGCCAAGACAAACCTGCAAGACGGAATGAAAGACGTTGCAGACTGGATGAAACTAAGCCGTCTGAAACTGAACTCAGACAAAACGGAAGTCCTCATCCTCGGAAACACCCCGACCTCCTGGGACGACTCCTGGTGGCCCACGGCCCTTGGCACCGCACCGACCCCCTCAGACCACGCACGCAACCTCGGTTTCATCCTGGACCCACTTCTCACCATGACCAAACAAGTCAACGCCATATCATCCTCCTGCTTCCTCACCCTCCGCATGCTCCGGAAGACCTTCCGTTGGATCCCCGCCGACACCAGAAAGACCGTGACCCACGCCCTCGTCACGAGCTGTCTGGATTACGGCAACACCCTATGCGCAGGAACCACCACTAAACTCCAGAAACGTCTGCAATGAATTCAAAACGCCTCCACCCGCCTCATCCTCAACATACCCCGCAACAGCCACATCTCCGCACACCTGAGACACCTGCACTGGCTTCCCGTCAGCAAAAGGATCACCTTCCGACTCCTCACCCACGCACACAAAGCCCTCCACAACAAGGGACCAGAATACCTCAACTGCCGCCTCAGCTTCTACGCTCCCACCCGTCTTCTCCGCTCCACCAGCCTCGCTCTCGCCGCTGTCCCTCGCATCCGCCACTCCATGGCGGGTCGGAGGTCCTTCTCCTACCTGGCGGCCAAGACTTGGAACACCCTCCCCACCATCCTCAGGACCACCCAGGACCACTCCGCATTCCGGAGACTACTCAAGACCTGGCTTTTTGAGCAGCAGTAATCCCCTTCCCCCTAGCGCCTTGAGACCCGCACGGGTGAGTAGCGCGCTTTATAAATGTTTATGATTTGATTTGATTTGATTAAAATCAATGTAATAAATAAAAAAAGTAATTAACCTAACACAATTAATAAATATATTGTTCAATTAAATACCAATTATTTGAATCGAATCAAAAGATAATTATAAATTCAAAATAATAATTCACATATTAAAACACTTCCCAACCTATTCTCTACACACCCAGCAACCCCCACCATCCCCGATGAAGCATTATACTATGGCCCATATTTTACTTATTTAGCACCACATTTGCTCTGCTTTTTGACGCAAAAGTGGCGCAGACAATTGTATTTTTTAAGTTTGCGCCGCTTTTGCATCAAAAAATGACACAAATGTAGCGCTAAAAAGTATAAATATGGGCCTATATTTTTAAGGTTTACTCGGTTTGTAAATGTATTATCTTAGTTAAATGTGATAGACATCCTGAATACCCACCTGTCTTCCATTCTGGAGGTTCCTAGAAAGACAGTGGGTGGGGACGTCAACTGCCAATTCAAACCCCCTAGCACTGATAGTTAGTCTCCCCTAGCCGAAGAGGATGCTGCTTGGCTTATACCTGAGCCACGAATTTCACCGATCAGGAAATGGTTCACTGAAGCACTACAAATTACTGCCCTCACCCTAAATCATGGATTGCGTGCATGTTATGATAGATCCAATTCTGACAGGTTTGGACCACATACATATAACAGAGTAAATCATACTTGCCTAATTGATTATGTAATGATTGATGTTAGACTCGACCAATATGATAGTGGTTTCATGCGCGGATGGGGATCACAAAGCCCTGGCATGAACATTGAACCTAAGCATTAAGCTATACATCAATGCTACAGAGGAGGTCTTCGACAGAAGGCTGGTAGTCACTACTAACAGGTGTGGAGTCAAATGGAGTAGGGTGAAACTTAACCAGGAGTTCATCAGCGAGATTTATATTCTGGTTGCTGACTCTTTAGAGGAACTATAAACAATGGACCCTTCAGTGGGTGCCGGGGAGACCCTGGAGTCAGTTGCATTAATTAGCAACAACTTCTTTTTAAATCTCAGGGACAGTTTCTTCTACAAAAAAGTTGGACGACGCAGTGGGGGGAGGTGTCAACATTCCTGGTATAACATCATGTGCAGGACTTGGTAAGGGCAGTGAAGGAGCGAGACAGACCTTTGACCCAAGCCACTAGATACCGCTATAAAAAAGCTCTTTTAGAAGCTAGAAAAGAAGGGGAAAGAGACAAATGGGAGGTCCTTCTAAAGGCTACTTGATCCAGGGATCTTCGCTCTTTCTGTAATCTGGTTGCAAACGGAAACAGAGATGGTGTATGCTCCCTAAAGAGTAAGATTCCTGCTGAAGTTTGGGGTTGCACAATGTTCTAGCCTTTATACCCAGAGTGGGGCCTCAATAAGCCCCCTAGCTGATCTAGTAGAGTTCAGGGCCACTAGAATGCCCTGATGTATTATCAGGAGAGAAAACTAAAGCTCAGTGGCTGGTCTTCTCCCGATCACAGAACAACTATTTGACACTGACCCATATAGGATCACTGCCCAGGAACTGCTAACAGCTAGACAGGATTGTCCCAAAAAAGGTCCCTGGTCTTGACAAGATTCCTGGTGACCTGTTCTTAAACAAGCCAGGCGTATGGAGTGCTTACTTTTCAATGGCATTTACTGCCATTCTGAAAGGGACCCCTATCTCATTTACTGGGGCAGGGTCTGAAGTCATCCCTATCTATAAAAAAAGGCTCAAGGGAGTCTCCTCCTAATCATAGATCAATCAGGCTTATTGACTGTTCCCAATAGCTATTTAGTAAGCTAATACTGGGCAGATAACAGGATTGGATGATCTCCTATGATGTTCTAACTTCCTTGCAGGCAGGGTTTGGGGAGTCTGTTAGCACCATAGACCAGGTGTTTTGCCTTCAAATGCTGTATTGGAAGGTCATTGCCCTGGGTAAAGGCTGTCTCTATGTTGTTTTGTAGACCTCCGCTCGGCCATTGATCTAGTCCTCAGAGAGACCTTGTGGAAGGTCCTGGCTGCAATGGGGGTTCTGGGCTATTTATTAGGCATTTTAGTGAGGCTGAACACCAAAACTACACGAGTGGGATGTGGCAGTGCAGGGGAACTGACCGAATCCTTACCAGTTAAAAGAGAGGTTAGGCAGGGGTGTGTCCTTGTTCCTATGCTACTCTAATTATATATTAATCCTGCTTGACCACCTTCAATAATGTGACAATGATGCATCTAAGCTGGTTAATCAGAGGGGTCCTGCGCTCATGTTTGCGGATGATACATCACTCCTTTCCAAAACCTCAATGGGATTAAGAGACTACTGACTTCCTTCAAGAGATTCTGCCTCTTAGATTAGCAAGGACTCCCCTAGAGTGTGTATGTAGTTTTGAATACCTGAGTATAACATTAACGGAGCATTTGGGTTGGCACACTCATATCCTACAGTGTAGGCAGAAGCTACAACAAGTAGCGGAAATTATTATCAAGATGCTATTGAGATCTCAGTTCCGCACCATTTAGCTGGCCCTACAAATTTACAATACACAGGCTCTTGGGACTGTTAGTTACGGAGCAGAACTGCAAGTGTACCTCGTTGAGAAGATGCTTTTAGGACTGAAAAATGGCTTCATGTGACAGTTAATAAGTCCTTCCCAGACAAAGTAGGGTTGCACCCCCTACTTTACAGGAGGAGAATCTGGCTTACTCCAGAGCACTCTCCCTACGGTAAGGGTCTAGAGGAAATTTTGTCTGTAGCCGGTTCAAATGATATTCCATGGATAAGGTATATCAAGGCCACCCTAGCTAAAATAGGGCTCAAGAGTCTGTGGAGCTCCCCTGGCGATGCAAAGGCAATAACTAAGCAAATGTTTAAACTTGCATTTTGGCACACCAAAGACTCTGCATTATTTACCGGGATGATCATTGGACCATTGACTGTTGCTTTTCTACTTGTTAAAGAATCATACAGGTGGGAGGTATTTTTGGATGAGATAGAACCGCCTCTAGCTATGCGACTCTATCTGCAGTTTCAGTATGGCACTCCGCCATTAGACCCATACATTGCAAAATGGACAAGGCTAAGGGAGCCAATGACGCTATGTGTCCAATGTGTGATGACCATAACGAGACAATTGTAAACTTTTTTTTTGCACAGCTTTTATGAATTACTGGAGAAAATGGTTGCTTCCACTGTTCCGGATCCTGGGAGTTAGTGAATACAAAGCCGCCGCTAGAATGCAGAGATATGATGAAAGTTGCATGACCGCTTTCTCTGTGAGGAGATTTTTACTGGAGACTAAGGCACGCGGTGCAGGCTGGCCTTGTGGATCTGGGTGCACGTGTAGCTTTGCAAAGTCTGGGCTCCTGCACCTCGTTGAATAATAGAAATAATGAATGTGAACTCAACAGAGTTTCTTTGATTGCCACACTGTGATGATGAAGCTTTTGATGTCTGTTATTGTCTTTTTATTGGGCCTCATTATTGTGAGGAACTGCATCGATGTACCGTTTATGCATGCGTCACTTTATTATGTTGTGGGTTAATTGTATATCTGTGTTCTTTTTTATGTAAGCTTTTTTTTAATTGTCTGGGTGTTTGTAATGTAGTTAAGCACTGAGAATTAGGGCCCCAATTATGAGCTTAATGCAGCAACTGGTTTATAAAGAATGTTTATATTTCTTGATTTTATTGTTTTATATATGATCATACCGTGCGGTTACGGCTGTGTGCTGAAATAAAGCGTATACTGACTGCACTATTATGCATCAAACTAAATAAAAATGATAACATATACATATTTATTTGAAAAACAAAATAATTGCAATTTTCCAACTGCTCTGCTACATTGCCATAAGTTGTACTGCTAAGGAAAAAAAACGTACCATCTTTTTCTAAAATATGTAATACATGCCTTCATTTCTACCTCCCACGTCCTTTTGTTTTTCCATTCCCTTGAGGCTCATTATCAGTTGGGTAGCATTACAAAGAATGTGCTCAAAATGGTTTCATAAGAACATTTAAAGTTTTATAGCTCTCACTAGTTCAAGGTTTACAAAAAGAGAGAGATGGCAGACGTTAGACAGCTCTTTCAGGTTCAGGTACCTGCATTACTGCTGGTTAAAGTGAACCTATTATTTTTGATGGCATCCATTTTCCTTACTTCGTAACTATCTTACAGGTTCGGACAACAGAATTGTATATATTGAGAACAGATTGCTGATTAAAAGCTAGAAGTATCTATAGTGAAACATCTACAAAATGGTTATATATTGAACACATTAGCAGCAAGACAGTACTCTTTAATGCATTGATGCAATAGCATATTCAATCAATGTTCTCAAATCATCTTATCATTTTCTGAAAAATCACTACTTATTCTAAAAGAATCATCTTTTCATATAACTCTGCAGATGCAATCCTTCATTTAAGAAGTAAACGTGAGTTTTGCAAGGGCGAGGGGCTGGAAATGGGGGCCATTTACCACAAATTCGGAGAACAAAAGGAAGTATTAGGAATAGACAAAGGGATGGGCAAGTAAATACCAACAAAATGCAATGAAAGGGTGTCAGTGATAATTCATGAACCCCTTCGCTGCCAGGCCTTTTCCCTCCCCCTCAGGTGCCAGGCCTTTTTTTTTTGGCTATTTGGGCCATTTGCGCTTAGACCGACATTACCTTTTGTCCACATAAGCTACCCAAGCCACATTTTTGTCCTTTTTTCCAACATCCTAGGGATTCTAGGGGTACCCAGAGTTTGTGGGTTCCCCTGAAGGAGGCCAAGAAATTAGCCAAAATACACCAAAAAATTCGTTTTTTTCAAACAAAATGGGAAAAAAGGGCTGCAGAAGAAGGCTTGTAGTTATTTTCCTTGAAAATGACATCAACAAAGGGTTTGCGGTGCTAAAATCGCCAGCTTCCCAGCTTTCAGGAACAGACAGACTTGAGTCAGAAAACCACATTTGTCAACACAATTTTGGCATTTTTACTGGGACATACCCTATTTTTAATATTTTTTGTGCTTTTAGTCTCCTTCCAGTTAGTGACAGAAATGGGTAGGAAACCAAAGCAAAATATTTCTGAAAATAGACAAAATTCTGAATTCAGCAAGGGGTCATTTGTGTAGATCCTACAAGGTCTCTCCTACAGAAAATAACAGCTAAATTAAAAAAATATTGAAAGTGAGGAGAAAAAAACATTTCTCTCCACGTTTTACTCTGTAACTTTTTCCTGTGATGTCAGATTTTTGAAAGCATATACCGTTACGTCTGCTGGACTCTTCTGGTTGTGGGGATATATAGGGCTTGTAGGTTCATGAAGAACCCTAGGTACCCAGAGCCAATAAATGAGCTGCACCTTGCAATGGGTTTTCATTCTTTGCTGGGTATACAGCAATTCATGTGGTGAAATATAAAGAGTGAAAAATAGATATCAAGAAAACCTTTGTATTTCCAAAATGGGCACAAGATGAGGTGTTGAGAAGCCATGGTTATTTGCACATCTCTGAATTCTGGGGTCCCCATATTAGCACGTGAATTCCAGGGCATTTCTCAAATAGACGTCTTTTTTACATACTGTCTTACATTTCAAAGGAAAAAATGTAGACAAAGACAAGGAGCAATAACACTTGTTCTGCTATTCTGTGTTCCCCAAAGTCTCCTGATAAAAATGGTACCTCACTTGCGTGGGTAGGCCTAACAACCTCGACAGGAAATGCAACATGGATGCATCATATTTTTACATGGAAAACTGACGTGTTTTTTGGAAAGTGCCTAGCTGTGGATTTTGATCTCTTGCTCAGCCAGCACCTAGGAAAACTTACCAAACCTGTGTATTTTTTTAAACTTGACACTGAGGGGAATCCAGGAAGGGGTGACATTTGGGGCTCTCACCAGGTTCTAATACCAAGCATCCTTTTCAAACCTCAAAATCTGGCCCAAAAAACACTTTTCTTCACATTTCGGTGACAGAAAGTTCTGGAATCTGAGAGAAGCCACAAATTTCTTTCCCCCCAGCATTCTTGAAAGTCTCCCGTTAAAAATGGGACCTCACTTGTGTGGGTAGGCCTAGCGCCCGTGACAGGAAATGCCCCAAAACACAACATGGATACATCACATTTTCGCAAAGAAAACAGAGCTGTTTTTTGTAAAGTGCCTAGCTGTGGATTTTGGCCTCTAGCACAGCCGGCACCTAGGGAAATCTTCCAAACCTGTGCATTTTTTTAAACTAGACACATAGGGGAATCCAAGATGGGGTGACTTTTGGAGCTCTCACTAAGTTCTGTTACCCAGAATCCTTTGCAAACCTCAAAATTTGGCCAAAAATACACTTTTTCCTCACATTTCAGTGACCAAAAGTTCAGGAATCTGAGAGGAACCACAAATTTCCTTCCACCAAGTGTTTCCCGAAGTCTCCCGATAAAAGTGGTACCTTACTTGTGTGGGTAAGCCTAGCGCCCGTGACACGAAATGCCCCAAAACACAACGTGGACACATCACCTTTTCACAAAGAAAATAGAGCCGTTATTGCAAAGTGCCTAGCTGTGGATTTGGGCTTCTAGCTCAGCCGGCAGCTAGGGAAACCTACCAAACCTGTGCATTTTTTAAAACTAAACACCTTGAGGAATCCAAGATGGGGTGACTTGTGGGGCTCTCACCAGGTTCTGTTACCCAGAATTCTTTGCAAACCCTCAAAATGTGGCCCAAAAAACACTTTTTCCTCATATTTCGGTGACAGAAAGTTCTAGAATCTGAGTGGAGCGACAAATTTCCTGCCACCCAACGTTCCCCCAAGTCTCCCAATAAAAATGGTACCTCACTTGTGTGAGTAGGCCTAGTGCCCGTGACAGGAAATGCCCCAAAACTCTATCTGGACAAATCAAAATTATCAAATACAAAACTACCTGTTTTTGCAGGGTGGGCACCTGTGTTTTTGGTCCTGGGCTCAGCAGCCATACAGGGAAACCTACCAAACCCAGACATTTCTAAAAACTAGACACCTGAGGGAGTCCAGGGAGGTGTGACTTGCGTGGATCCCCGAGTGTTTTCTTACCCACAATCATCAGAAAATCACAAATTTAGCCAAAAAAATCATACTTTCCGACATTTCTGAGTGGGATCACCACACCAGGACATATTACCTACCACCCAACGTCCCCCTCAGTCTCTCGGTAAAAATGATACCTCACTTGTGTAGCTGGGCCAAGTGCCTGTGACAGGGAAGAGCCAAAAACATGTTAAAATTGAGGAGGAACCAAAGCGGGACCAAAAGGGCAGTTTCAAAAAATAAATTTTTAGGCTGACAAGTGGGGCAGAATTTTTATCAGTATAGATGAGACAATGCTGGGTGGTAGGAATTTAGTGGATTCCTGCCGATTCCTAAAGGTTCCATCACAAAAATGTGGAAATATGTGATTTCCAGCAATGTTGGAGGTTTGCAGGGCATTGTGGGTAAGAAAATGGTGTGGGGTGCATGTGAAGCACACCACCCTGGACTCACGCAGATGTTTAGTTTTCAGATGTGTCTAAGTCTTGTGGATTTTTCTACGTGGCAGCATCCCAAAGTCCAAAAAGTGCAGCCCTCACCTTTCCAAGTGGGACGATTTTGAGAGTTAGTCAAGCTCTCATGGCCCAAATGTGAAACCAAAACCCCAAATAATCAAATGTCCTCTTGCTTGATGTGGGATAATATGTTTTAGTGTGTGGGGGAGAGCTGAAAGACTGTTACCCCCTTCAGTTGGGGTTGGGGTGGGGGTATAACCAAGCCCATACTGGTTGGTAGCCACCACACAATTATTATTATTTTTTTTTAAATTCCCTGGCATCTAGTAGACTTTCTGCCTCCCCGGGGTGTGGATCGGGGGTAATTGCCCCATCTGCCTGGGGTGGGCAGGACAGCTTTTGCCCCATTTATCTGGGATGGGGGTTTGGCCACACCCCCACTCTCTTATTTTGAAAAAGAAATCTTCCCCGGTCTCTGGTAGGCTTTCTGCAAATGGATCTTCCAAAAATAGGCCGATCTGCCCAAAAGTAATGTGCCCCCATGGGGAGTGGCCCTTGCCCCATACAGAACACACACATACACACACACACCAATCCCTGGTGCCTAAGTGGTTCCTGTCCCCCGGGAGCAGATCGGCCTAATAGAAATAGGACGCCTGTCCCAAAGGGCGGCAGAAATGGCCTAAAGACAATGTGTCCCCCAGGGGAGTGACCCTTGCCAAGGGGTCGCTCCCCACATATAAAAAAATAAAATAAACAACAACAAAAAATCCTGGTGTCTAGGGATTTCTGCCCCCCTGGGAGCAGATTGGTCTAATTACAATAGGCGGATCTGACCCCAAGGGGAGCAGAAATGGCCTAAAACAAATTTGCCCCCACCGGGGAGCGACCCTTGCCTAAGGGGTCACTCCCCTCATGTGAAACTGACAACAAGAAATCCATTGTGTCTAGTGGTTTCTGCCCTCCTTGGGGGCAGATTGGCCTAATATAAATAGTCCAATGGCCTAGAGTTCATTTTGCCCCCAAGGGAGTGACCCTTGCCTAAGGAGTCGCTCCCCACATGTAAAAAGGAAAACACACAAAAAAAAGATCCCTGGTGTCTAGGGGTTTCTGCCCCGATGCCCCCACAGGGGGACAGATCGGCCTAATTATAATAGGCCGATCTGCCCCCGGGGGGGTAGACAACGCCTAAAAACATATTTTGCCCCCCTGGAGAGCGGCCCTTGCCAAAGGGGCCGCTCCAATTATTCAATAATTAAAAAAACAAAAACATTTCCTGGTGTCTAGTGGCATTTCTGCTGCCCGCTCGCATCGCGATCAGGCAGCAGAAATGCTGAGAGAGACATGAAAGGAGAAGAAAGGCCTTTCCTCTCCTTTTATGCCTCTGTTGCCCCCTCCACGTGATCGGAGGAGAAATGCTTTTGCATTTCTCCTCCGATCTGTGATGGAAGCTGAGGGGTAAGCCTCTGATGAGGTCAGTGCGCGATCACGCTCTGACATCATCAGATGCCACAGGGGGGTCGGGGGTGGAAGGGTGCTTGGCCCTCAGGGGGAGCGCTCCCCCCGAGGGCCCATAGGAAGATGAGCTGGTCTCGTCCTCTGCACCGGGCAACCGTTGCCGAGGGCAAGACGAGCTCGTCCTGGGCACCTAAGGGGTTAAAATACATCCACATCTACTCTAGTGGCAGTTGAACCCAAATAGGTTTCAGACAAGCCGTGGAGTAATTCCTTCAAATTAATTCAGTAAAATGTATTCCTTTTGGTAACCATTACCTTGAACACCCATAAACATTAAAGTAAAGCCACAATGATCAAGTTGAGATTATTACAATAAGGAAATAGAATATGAGGCAGATTCAGACATAAGTTTACAAACCTGTACTACATAAACACTGATTTATTGAAGAGGGTGACAAGCAAGTGAATAATGGCAAAGTGATCATGTGACGTTAAGGTGCAAATAGGCATCAGACTACTGTTCAAAAGAGTGAATGAAAAAAAGCGGTTGGCTTTTGCTATCATAGTATATTCGAAAATAACTTTTTGCATATTCAAATGTCTAGCTTGGTGGTGTTTGTCAAAGATACGCACATTCCAAAGCAATAGAGATTTCAACATTTCAGTCTGAATGTCAAACTGCGTGGGCTTTTCGTCAGGACCATTGATGCTAAAAACTTTGACATGGCACTCTAAAAATACAGTAGAATGACAAAATGTTCATATACTTTTAATAAATAAAAACACAGCTCTTTGCACACAGAAAATAGTCTGTTACCCAGGTTCCTAGGAATACTGGGTAGTCCCTTAACATATTGGGTAAAAGCCATAGCGTGTCACACACCTCACATGGCCTCTCCCAGGAACTACAAAGGAGTTTGATATAAATCACTGATGGCAGGTAAAATCACTAACAGCACAAGGTCCAACACTTAAATAAGAAATGTAAATAGATAAAAGAAGAACAATGATAAGATAACTGTTAGAAATGGGGTCTCTAGTTGACAGTCGGTTGAGATAACCCCTGTTCAACCCCTTGGTAGCTTGGTACGAGCAGTTAGGCTTATCTCAGAAGCAATGTGTAAAGCATTTGCACATAACACACAGTGAAAACACTACAAAAGTACACCACACCAGTTTTAGAAAACTAGCCAGTATTTATAAAACAAGACCAAAATGAGAAAAATCCAAAATACAGTAATAAAGATATAAATTCTGCAAGAATTAACTTAAAAATATAATTCCTTGAAGTTGATAGCTCCACTTGGGGCTATCACGGCATCGTGATCAACAAAACCAAGGGGCATATTTATACTCTGTCTGCGCCGAATTTGCGTCAAAAAGTTTGACGCAGATTCGGCGCAAACCTCACACCATATTTATATTTGACTCCTGAGCCCGCGAACGCCAACATTCCGCCGTGTGCGTCATTTACTGGCGTTAATGACAGAAACACCCGTGCACCATATTTATCCTGCTGCTCAAAAATGCTGCACGGCTGGGAGGCGGAGGTGGAAAATTTCACACAGCCCGAATTGTGTAAAAAAATAACGCCTGGGTCACGGCAGGCATTAAAATGGGGCAAACGCACCACTACTTAAGGAAAACACACAAAAGCAACACCAGAGCTCAAAAAGGAAGACATGGAGGTGCTATTCAACCAGCATGCACGAAGATGCAGAGCACAGGACCAACAACAGCAGCTTCCAACACACCAGCAGGGACCCCAAAGGCAACGCAGTTGGCAGGAGGGGATATTCCGGACCAGGATAACCCTTCTGGGCCTCAGGGAACATGACATCATCCAGAGGTACAGACTAAACTGGCAAGCTATTCAGCAGCTGCTGGGCCACATTGAGCCACAGTTGGCACCCAGCTTGCAGACACCCCACATCATTCCACCAGAGACCAAGCTGCTAGCTGTCCTCCACATGTTGGCAAGTGGCTCATTTCAAACCCCGGGTGCCCTGGTTGCCGGGATCTCACAGCCCTCATTCTCTGCCTTCCTACCCAAGGTATTGGATGCCATCATCTCCCTCACACCCCGCCACATCAGCTTCCCCAACACACAACTGAAGCAGCAGGAGACCAAACACTGCTTCTACCAAATCAATGGCTTCCCACACGTGCTTGGTGCCATTGACTGCACACATGTACGGATTGTGTCACCTGCTGCAACCGAGCATCTATACCGCAACAGAAAGCACACACACTCCATCAATGTGCAGGCCATTGTGGATCACCGTATCCTGGGAGTGTACATGATTCATTCATCTTCCACCACTGCACCATCAATCAATACTTCCAGGATAGACAATATGGAAATGGCCTACTTGTTGGTAAGTACAGAAACCCAGTTATATACACACAGCACACCAGCCCTGTAGGACACACAACACATACACAACTACGTTGACACGTGGCCAGGAAGACACTGAGGTTGTGACACTGCTAGTCATGTTTGATATCCTGACCCAATGGGATACACACCTATGGACAAATGACAGATGCAAATAACAACAGATGCCACTCCACAGACACAAGGGACCAACTTAAAACCACACAGTGACATGGCCTTAACTGCCAGTACAACTTGGAAGATGAATATCACATCAATAACACTCAATCACACACCCTTCTAAACAATATGTACTGTGTAAGGGGTATGCAGTGTGTTTCGCAGCAGTTCTAACACCATGACACACATAGCATGATGATGATAACTCTAATGAATGGGACATGGAATCATTGAGGCTATACCAACATCTCACATCACTCCTGGTCTGACATTGCCCACTACCAATAAGTAAGTGGACTGTGCTAAGAACACAAGTGCACATTGTTACACATACGGATTGAGACAAATACACATATGCCCAACAGATGTACAGGCATACTGTATAGACCTTCTGACACTTAAACCTTCACCCCCACAACCAAGTTAGCCAGCTTACCTGGACCAGGTTCGGTAGTGTAGGTACACGTTTGAACATGACCCAACTCAGTGAGAGCTGATAAATAGGTTTGCATAGAACTTGTCACACATGGGATATTTGTGCATTGTCAATTGTCAACACATCAGTGCTGCCAACTTATGGAGATGTGTTGTACATTGTCACTTAGTTAAATCAAAGGGCCTCACTGATGTTTAACAAATTTTATTGCATATGTTAAATTGGATGGGATGTCCAGGACATATAGATGCAACAGTGTTACCACCACTGTGGAAATGATTCTGTGTATGGAAGTATCATGTCACACTCAGTTAAGACACATGGACACCTCTTTCACATGACATAATGCATGGGAGTACACAATGTACTGCAAGTCTACAAGAATACCGCTGACATCCGGTCAATCAGCCAAACACCAGTTCAGATTATGAAACATCCCAATGCTGATGGTACATCTTAGGAGCCCATGATTCCACACAATAACACAAACACAGATGAGTCACAGACAACACAAGATAACAACTGCCATGCAAAGTGATAATCATGGTGCAAGCTCCATCAAAATGTTTCTCTCATTTTCTTCTTCAGCTGATCAGGGTTATGGGATACAGCCATGGATCATGACCCCATTTGCAAACCCAAGCACTGCAGCAGAGTGTGCCTATAATGAGGCACATCAGAGGGCACACACCATAGTAGAGAGCACCTTTGGCATCCTGAAGTCAAGATTCAGGTGCCTCGACATCACCGGAGGCAGCCTCCTATACTCACCTGAAATGGTCTGCAAGATCATTTTGACCTGTGCCAACCTGCACAACATTTGTGTTAGGAGGAACATTCCCCTCTATGAGCCAGACCAACAAATGCCTGAAGAGGAGTAAGGGGAGGATGTTGTCCATCAACATGAGGGGGACCATCCAAACACTGCAGCAGGATTGCGTCGGAGACAACACATTGTACAAAACTTCTTTTAACTCTAGTCACCATCACCACTGTTTTACCATATGTCATTAAGCACCTCACTTCATCACTAAATAATGGTCTGGGTAATTATTTATGCATCACATGATATCTAGGAATCATAATCAGAGTTTAGCCTCATGGAGCATTGCAGATATACAGATTAGGATACTGAAAAGGCCACATCACATTTGATGGGTATGATTGTACACCCAACTTCACACACAGTGTAAATGACATATTTCCTGTCCATTTCACATTTGAAGGACAATATCAGAGTAGCACTGCTATGGCACACAGCCATGTTGGCAGCATGGTTCATTGCAGTATATGGCACAGAACGAAGACACCATCAATCATAAGGTAAAATACTGCTTCATACATGAGGCAGTGGATGTGCTATTGTATTGGTAACAGGAATGTATGACCAGACCCTTGACAGCAGTAAGTGTGACATCAGCTATCTCTGCAAGGAGTATGTGTGACAAGAAGTCCATGTAAGCTGCAAATGGATAGCACGAGTGCCCCAGGTATGACAAACATTGCTCACAAGACATGCCCTGCGCATGCCATCCCAGGTTATAAGTCCTGCCACAGGCATGTTTTCCGTCTCTCCCCACCCTTCTCTAGGGGGCCCTGTAAATGGACTATTTGTACCCTGATAATCCTTTATCTACTCACACCCAGACTCACATTCTGACTCCAGTGTGCTTCCCTCTTTAGTATGGCATGCCATAGTCCTAGTTCATCTGTCTGCATGGACTTCAGGTCTGGTAATGTACTGCCTGGTAGTCTGTAGGACCTGTAATCACCTGTCAATTGCTTCCCATGTGAAAGGTCCAGTTGGCCCTTTGAACTTGATTCACATCTATAGGACTTGTGAGAGACTGAAGCTGCACACACCTGTGAGCACTTCCATGCAGACCAGCCATTTGAACCTGCACTGCCCTTGCTGCTGCCTGGAACGGCTTAGAAGCTGCCATTTTATGTATATCCTTGTTGTGCATTGCTGTATACATCACTTGTGTAACACAGACTTTGGGTTATTGTGTAACGTTGCAGCCCACAGCACAAATACAGTTTTTATTTTCCACAGTGTTGTTCGAGCTTTTCCCAGTCAGAGTCTGCACACTGTGTATTTGCCCTGTTCATGTTAGTTCCTGACAGAGCCTCCATCCTGTTAGCCTGATTGGTTCCTGTCTCTGTGTTACCATAAAGGTTTCCATTGGCTACATTTGTCTCATAGTTGCTTTCCATGCCCTCACTTTCCTCCTGGGGTATTGTGTCTGGTAGGTCTACGATGAATCCTCAAATAAACTGTATAGTCTAATCAGTTGACTTATTGTATCATGGTCTGGGACATGTATTCAAATAGCCAAATCCAGGCTAATGACGGTCCACACACAGATTCACATTGGCTGCAACCCAATGATAGTGCTTGCATGGTGACTAGCTGTGAGAATAATCAGCACAGAGGCACTGATGTTCCCGGTTGCAGTGGGAATTTTAGAGGCCACCCTGTGTACAAATGTTGTGATGAAACCTGCCGGTTTTAATTTACTGATCCATCAACTTTGTGAGCGCACCAAGGTTGCCCTGTTGTCAGTCTCATAAAACTGCTGCAGTGCCATAGCTGGACTATCCCCATGTGTGTTGAAAATTCCTCTTTGGCTTTCGGTCAATTCTGCTTTGAAGGATACTCTGTTAATGCAGGGAATGGCTTCCCAGACTCATGACTAGACCTGCACGTAACTGTGACAACATGGAGGCCAATAATGACACAGGGTACACATGACCACACACTTGAAGTGGACACCTTTGTGCAATTAACCACTGGAAATGTGTGAACACATGCAGCTTGGTCTGCTGGTCCTCCACTGCCACAAGAGAAACAGCGGTCATTAATATGACTCAAACTGTGGAGTGACATTACATGATTGGATTGGTTTTGGGACTCTGTGTCACAAACACTGTACCCACATAGCATTTTCAAATGCCTGACTCATGGGTAGTATACAAACAAGTGACCAGGAAGTGGTATCCAACATTCCAGTACATGTGATGGCTTACTCTTGTAACATTGCCATTATCAATCGTCCTCTATCTATCTTCTGCATAGTTTGTCATGGGAGATGTTTTGTCCCAAAAGTCAGGGAAGTTCACACAGCATTGGTTGCTACGTCTATGACAAACACATATCCTGACTCATTTCCACACTGAATAACATCTGATGGTTATCCACATTTACTACACATGCATACAGGCACATTAATGAAAGCACGTCTTGTGACAGAGGCCCAACTAAAATTAAAATAGCCAATTCACAGACATTGACACACAGGCAATGAGTTAATGTATTAAGTTGCGTAGCCTTGCTATCCTCTATTGACACACAACCTGCTCAAACTGGGTAATACTGATTTGTATTCCAAAAGATTGGGTATCTATTGCGTCAGGGAAGAGTGCTCATCTGGTACAACAAATGAAGTATCAAGGTCCTCAGTAGTGTGATCTTCCACATGTGCCCAAACACTAGAATACACAATGCAGGTGCAAACAGCCTATCCCTGTACAGTAACAGCTGTCATTTACTTTAAAAATGTGAGAAATGACACAAACCCAGTAAAAGACATAGGGGGTCATTACAACCCTGGCGGATGGCGGAGAACCGGCGGTAGGACCGCCAACAGGCTGCCGGTCTTACCTTGGTGTATTATGACCATGGCGGTTACCGCCATGGTCATCTGCCGGTTCTCCGTCCCGCCCGCCAGGGCGGAGACGACCGCCGGGCTGGAGACCTGGGTCTCCTGCCCGGCGGCCGTCAGTATACTGCCGGCGGTATTTGGACCCGGCTTACCGCCGTGGATTTCCAGCGGTTTGAACCGCCATGAAATCCATGGCGGTAAGCACTATCAGTGCCAGGGAATTCCTTCCCTGATACTGATAGGGGTCTCCCCCACACTCCACCCCCACCCCGACTCCCTCCCCTACCCCCACCACCCCTGCCACCCCCCAAAGGTGGCAGGGCCCCCCCCCCACCCGACCCCCAACATAACATTACTCACACACACCCGACACGCATGCAGGCACCACCAACACACACAAGCACACACCCCGACATACATGCCTACATCCACACACACAGTCAGACACGCACACACCACATTCAAGCATACACGCACACATCCATACAGACATACCCACAGACATACACGCACTCATTCCCATACACACAATACCCCCGCAAGCATACACGCACTCACACACCCCCTCTACATACACACATGCACACCCCCATGCACGCACACAACACCCAACACCCCCCCACCCCCTCCCCTAACGGACGATCGACTTACCTGGTCCGTCTATCCTCCGGGAGGGGACGGGATCCATGGGGGCTGCTCCGCCGACGCCACACCATCAACAGAACACCGCCACGCCGAATCACAGGACGTTATTTGGTGTGCGGTGTTCTGTTGGCGTGGCGGTGGAGGTGGAGCAACCTCCACTTCCCCGCCGCCCGCAAGTATGGCTGTTGGCGGCTCTCCGTCGGAATAACGACGGAGAGCAGCCAACAGTCATAATACGCTGAGCGGCAAACCGCCTGCACAGGCGGTCTTCCGCACGGCGGTCCCTCGGCCGTCTTGCAAAAAGACCGCCGAGGTCGTAATGACCCCCATAAACTTTGACGCAAACACGTCAAAAAAGATGCATATGCGTCAAAAATCACTACACATACGTAGAAAAATGACGCTCACAGCCATGATACATCCATTGGCCCCGAGCGGTAATTCCTACACTGTAGCCCATGAAATCGGTTACCAATGCTAAATGTTTTGAACTATGGATGCGGGGTAATTTTTAAGCATTTCCGTAAAAAAACAATTACACACAGACTGTAAGCGTCATAAAAGTTTGACGCTTAATAATAAAAAAAGCACCACATTTGAGGCAAGAAGTGATTTAATAGGATATCCTGTTTACAGAATTGGTACAGTGGGTGTACTTTTACTTTCACTTTGCAGTCTATGATTTTTCTAGACTGTGTGGCTGTGCTTAGAGTTTTGTCTGTCCCAATTGTGTTTTGTCTCCTGTGTGCCTACGATTTGTCATCCGTTTTATTTGTAATTGTCTCAGTTGTTCATTGTAAGTGTTTATTTGTCATATTTGGTGTCTAATTTTGCCTTTGTACTTTTGGGAGACTGTTGTGGGTATTGTTAGTTTGGGGATAGTTGGGCTTTTTGAGGGTTACTTTTCTTTCATTTTCCTTCCTCCCTTTCCTTTATTTTCCTCTGTACCCTTTATTTTTCCTATTATTTTTGTCATTTTGTGTAGGCCACGTCTGGGGAGAATGGGTGAGGAGGAGCTGGGGGCATTCATTTGGCTGGTGTGCCACTTCCTCCCCTTGATGATTGCAGCAGGTGGCAGGATGATACAGGGGTATCACACAGAGACGAGGAGGCTCTGGTGGTCCAAGGTGTTGCACCATCTGCGTCGCATCTTCAACACACTGCGCAACGACCAAAAACTGAAGCACTGATGGGCTGACTTTGTTGCCACAGAACAAGACCTGCTGGACCTCGTGGGTATTGTGATATGTGGCCCTGTGGGTGAGTACAATTCAGACTAATGTGCACATTTAAATGATCTGTAGTGACAGTAGCAGATTTGTTGATATCCTGCAGGCAATGTTTTTGGACATGTGGAATGCAAGTTAAACATACAGTGGCCCTGAGTTATACAATAATTGCTACACATTACCGTCATTTGTTGACGCAACAGATACACTAACTTACAAAACACAACTTGATCTTGTAAATTAGTGCTGCCTTCACGTCAACAGATGATGGTAATGCGGCTGAAACATATGTGTTATCCATGGTCTGTGAGTGTACCAGGAAAGAGATGATTTTCACAAGCTAAAGCAAAGAATTAATGTGTTCCCCAATTATTTTGAATACATGTCTGAACTGTATACTGGCCCATATGTACCAATTTCTTTCTAACCTCTGGTAATATCTTAGGCTGATAGTTTGACTTGGTTGTGCCGCAATTAAATTAGGAATGGATGCCAAAGTAAATCACACAGGTTCATATCTGAATGTTTGGTGCTACTTTACATAGCTGTAGCGTAAATCATAAAGCAAATGAAACAAATTGAGGGATAACATCTATCCATGGCCCTCTGTTCATTGTACCTGTGTGTTTTAAATTGGTCTTGGGTACAATAGCTGGAACAGAGCTGATGCATTTCCCATCTGTGTTACTCTATAGCCATGCACTTCTCATAAGTTAGTGGGTCATCATGGGATACCTGACGTTGGGGAATGCATGGTCACAATGTATTACTTGCATGATGTTGTGCAAGGGGCCCCTGACCAATTCCATGATACACATAAAGTCCCCCAATACTTTGCTGGTTCACGTTTGGTACAGCCCTGCTGATCTAGTGCAGCATATGTACAATAGCTAACTTCCCAGTATGGAGGCTATCAAAGACATGGGTGTATGCTAAGATCAAAAGACCAGCATTCCTGTGACTGCTGCCATTCCGAAGGTACATACAAATTGAAACCTACATCATCATGATTAACACAGTAGGACATTTGCTAAACCATGTTTCAATAATTGGACAGTGTCAGTTTGCTGTATATCCGCTGATCTCCCAACTTGACAAATGTAAGATGATGAATGTAGCTAACTGATTTCCAAAACTCAATATGGGTATACAGGGCAATGAGTGACACATTTCAGGTGCAATGACTACACTTGTGCCCATGCATTCTGTCAAGGATGACCACAATATACACTGTCAGCATATATTTCTTTGTTGTATTACATTTTGAAAAATGGCCAATCCATGTGTTGCGTCATATTGTAACCAAGTAACGCACAGGGTCCCTGCCATTATGGTGTCATAGGGGGCATATGTGGCTCAGGGTACACTGTAAATGTAGCATATGTAACGTACACACAACACGCCCTACATGTAAGGGACCATAGAAAGCATAATAAATCATGAGCTTCACTCAACCCACATGAGCATCACACAGTAACTGATTGTCCCTTGATGCACAAGCCATAATACCTGAGTGACTGGTATTGCAGTGCTCCAGGAATGTGGCTTTGCATGTCTCTCATTACAACAAAGGACCAAAGGAGTACACTTCATAAATTAGTCTGCAAACAATTGAGGGACCATGTTTGTCACCACATGATAGTTAGGGCCACTGCATGTGTGCAGATGTGTGTGTATCACTCACTGGAGTGACAGGGTCTATAGATGTTTGCAGTGCTATGTATATTGGAGTATCATCATGCCTGAGGGGCTGGACTATCAGATGTAATGTCACACACAGTAATTTTATTTGAAAGTGTTGTACAGTGCACAGACATTGAGCAGATTTCGCCCTTCCATGCTTTACAGGTGAACCTGCCCCTTGCACAATTGGTGAAGTGGCTCGATTTGTGGACTGAGACATATCCAGTAAGTGTTGATATTTATGTTCTGGGTTGTGTTTGCAGCTGTTGTGTGATTCACTCCGGTGTGTTGGACACATAGCAAGGTATGATGTGCAGGCACATGATCTGATATGTAAAATGACTGGCGTTTCACTTTTTTTTCCATATTTGAGTTGGACAATCAGTAGCATAGAGTCATATTTTGGGATTGTAGTGCAGCCCTGTAGGCATGGCCATGTGAATAGGGCGACATTTGTTGTTACATTTCTTGTAAAGAAAATTTTACAGAGGGCCATTTTCAGGATTTAGTCAGCAAGTCATTCCCCGAATCTCACAGAATAGGGATGCCAAAGTATTAACCACAGACTTGAGCCTCCATGTTCACTAATGAACATGTTCCACTGTATGTTTGACTTCCTAGCAGCATCTAGCTCCACATGTTGTGCTACATGTATGTGTCACTTGAGTACAATGTCATAGGTGTGCATACAGCTCATGCCCAGATGGGTGCTTGCATCTATCTGCTTGTTGTAGGACAGGTATTGGTGGTATCAAATGATGTTGACAATTGTCTGCAATTTCAAACATAAATGTGGATTGGATTGCCCACGGTTTGTGTCTATCCTAGTTGGACACCCTCCTTACCTGTGGTGGACTGACTAAACCCATGTACAGCTGTCCAAAGCATTCTGGGTGTCCTTGATGTTTGAAAGTATTGTCCATCACCCCCTGAGGCACAGGTTTAGGGTTATGAAATATGTGTACCTAGCTGTGATGACCCAAGTGCAGTATACAGACATGTAAATCTGTAAATCATTTGTCCCAACCTAGGATACCCACTCTTGATTAGCAACTGCAGACCATACTGGCAATTCCATTCACAAATCACACATTTTGTGGCCCTTGATTGTCATCCAGAAGACGGTCATTAGTTGGCCTGTCACATGTGGAGGACTTGCAGCATTTGTTATGTGACTAATGGCAGAACAATGATGCTTAGATCATTTAAGTTGGTACACATCTTTTAGAGCATTGCTGTGCTGTTTGATAGGACATGTGTAGGCTGCGTTGGCATATACTTCCTCAGGGAGAATCTGTGATCTGTATGGTGATATGGCCTGTTTCAGCTACAATAGATGTATTGTCTGATTCTCATCAGTAGCTGTATCACACAATGATGTACCTAATGTTAGGCTTTATCTTTTTTAACAGCAGCCAATGTGGGTGTCAACCAGATCCATGAATTTCAGTGGAGGCGTCCACATTCTGGATGTGGAGTCTGGGTTCCGCCACATGGCAGGACTTTATCGCCATGAAAGAGCCTCAGGGGTGTGGAGGGCATTTGTTCAAGGGAGCCCTTCTGTGTCCACAACAGCCGCCACCACCAGCACCACCACTACGACCCAGGTAGCAGCAAGGATGACAGCCACCACTGCAGGTCTATCAACTTCCTCAGCTCCTTGACCACTGACAGCAGAACCTGCACCTCCCCCTCCAAGCATGACACCACCAACTGGACAACCCTCCACAACTGGCACTCAGACCACCCCTGCTGCAGTCATGGATACTGGTGATTTTTGTGCTATGCAATGTGATATGCAATGTATGTTGCGCAGATTGGACAGGCTGCAGCAGGAGGTTTTGCAGATAAATAAGAGAGTGCGTGCCATTAAGAAGACCCTGCGGAGGGCGCACTTGTGAATTTGATACCCTCACCCATGATTCCCTCCCTCCTCTTTCCTGGTTCTTTTAATTATTGGGTTTAGGGGGCTTAGTGTTAGGTTAGAATAGGCTGTTATTTTAGTTAGTAGTAGTGGGTTGGGGGTAGAGGGTAAGATATTTTTACATGTTTTGTTATGTGGGTGGGCGGGTGGGTAAGATGTTGGGATTTTTGTGTGTTAAATAAAAAAAATAAAAAATATGTTTAAATATATTTGGTTAATATAACATAGTATGTGTTTAGGTTAGTATATGTTGTCCTTCATGTGTTCCGTCATATAAGGGGGATGGGGGTTGAGGTTTTGAGTGTTTAGTTAAATGTGATAAGTAAGTTTAGCTTTGGGTAGTTAGGGCCAGTTGTAGGCAATGTGCAGTTAGGATAGGTTAGGTTAGTTAAGGTGTTTCTCCCCTAGTTTTAGCATCCTATTTTTACATGTTAATAAATACGTAGGTACTCCTTTACACTATGTGTCAAATGCTTGGGGATCAGGGCCTTGGCATTGGTAAACACTGTAAATTTAGTATTTGTGTTCCATCCTGTATCCAAATCCCAATTGAGCTGTCACATTAGCAGCGACACTAAACCTACTTCGCTATGAATCTGCCATCCATTGCACCCACCACTCAAGGTTACTATGGTTCCCAATGTGTTAAGTTTGGATGTATGTTTTCAATCTGACATACTTTGAGACCAGATTTGGTATTGAGGACACTGTGTTACGTGTGCCTGCAGCCTGATGTTCATGTGAACCCTGATAAGGTGAGTGATGGTACAATCTCATGTAGTATAGTATACATAACTCACACCTATCATTTGTTACATTGTACAGCCAGGTTACTTATTTGTACGTACACTCATACACATCCATTCCTGCTGCATGGTGTGTGTGATGAAAAATTTTAGTCAAATGTCACATACGTAAAGATTGTCTGGAAGGAAAATTTGAAGACAATGATTTTCTACTTAGACATCCCTTGAAGCAGACTTTTTCTGTCCAACACAGCATTATACTGTAATGTTTCTATTTACTTTCGATTTAACCCTCAGGAAGGGCAGATGATGGTACAATCCAGACCCCAGTGCATAGTTATCAGCCCACAATCTTTTGGGGCAGTTGTATAGACATTCTATGAGCATTGACACGAGGCAAACATCACTAATCTCCCTCACAGTTCATGTGTCACATTGCACAAAGACAAAGTGGTTGTGTAAGTGCTATTTATTTTAAATTGCTGTAGTGCTATATTTACAGAGTCCAGGATTGTGAGTCCATTAGTATGACACCTTCCATTGTGATCCGACACAAGTGCAAAAGGACATGTTATTAAACACAACACTTTTGAAGGCGTTATAATAGTTATGGGTTTTTGTTCAGTATGTGTGATCGAAAAATCTTGCCTGGACAGTGCGTCGGCCTTACGATTATCTACTCCTGGTCTAAAAGTCACTATGAAATCAAATTCTGCAAAGAATAGCATCCATCTCATTTGCCTGGGAGTTAGTAGTGTGGCAGAGCTCAAAAGTGTTAGGCCCATATTTATACTTTTTGACGCAAAACTGCGCTAACGCAGTTTTGCGCCCAAAAAATTAGCGCTGGCTAACGCCATTCTGAAGCACCATGCGGGCGCCGTATTTATTGAATGGCGTTAGCCGGCGTTAGCCGACCGGCGCTGCCTGGTGTGCGTGAAAAAAAACCACGTACACCAGGCAGCGCCGGCGTAGGGAAAAATGGCGTTTGGGTGTCCAAAAATGGGGCAAGTCAGGCTGAGGCAAAAAAATCGTCTTAACCCGATTTGCGCCATTTTTTTTGGGCGCCCAGACGCCATTAACATGACTCCTGTCTTAGCAAAGACAGGAGTCATGCCCCCTTGCCCAATGGCCATGCCCAGGGGACTTCTGTCCCCTGGGCATGGTCATTGGGCATAGTGGCATGTAGGGGGGCACAAATCAGGCCCCCCTATGCCAAAAAAAAAATTAAAAAAAATACTTACCACAACTTACCTTTTCTTCCCTGGGATGGGTCCCTCCATCCTTGGGTGTCCTCCTGGGGTGGGCAAGGGTGGCAGGGGGTGTCCCTGGGGGCGTGGGAGGGCACCTCTGGGCTCATTCTGAGCCCACAGGTCCCTTAACGCCTGCCCTGACCCAGGCGCTAAAATCCGGCGCAAATGCGGGTTTTTTAGTCCCGCCCACTCCCGGGAGTATAAATACGACGCATATGCATCGCAGTAATTTTTTAAGACGGGAACGCCTACCTTGCATATCATTAACGCAAGGAAGGTGTTCACGCAAAAAAATTACGCTAACTCCATGAACTTTGGCGCTAGACGCGTCTAACGCCAAAGTATAAATATGGAGTTAGTTTTGCGTCGAATTTGCGTCGAAAAAAACGACGCAAATTCGGCGCAAACGGAGTATAAATATGCCCCTTAGTTTCTATGGTCAGAGTACACAGTTATGGTGTGTTTTGCTACGAATAGATAATGTCTCCATTCTTTGAAAGCATTGCGAATTGCTAGTAATTCGTTTTCTGCTATGGTGTAATTTTGTTCTGCTTCAATCAGTTTTCTTGACACATATGCTATGGGGTGCAATTGTCCAGTTTCTCGGTGACGTTGGGATAGGATGGCCCCAACAGCGACATGGGATGCATCGCTTCCACAATGAATGGTTCCTCCACATTGGTATGAGATAGAATGGGAGCTGAGGTAAAGGCCTTTTTTAAGTCTTGAAATGCTTCCTCTGTCTCTTGGGACTAGTTGAAGATTGCCTTTTTCCTTAGAAATTTGGTAATTGGTGCCACCTTTTGGGAGAAGTGATGGATACAGTGCTTATAAAAATTCGCAAAACCCAAAAAACATTGGATGTCACATACTGATTTTGGTGTGGGCCATTCGGATACTGCTTGAATTTTTCTTTCAGTCATTTGCATGCCATCAGGTAATAAAATGACTCCCAAAAATTCTACTTCTTTGGTATGGAATTCTCATTTACTTCATTTGCAAAACAAATTATGGTTTTGTAGAGTTTGTAATACCTTTTTTACATGTTCTTCATGTATTTCTTCAGAGTTTGAATAGATCAATATATCGTCAATATAAACGATGACAAAAGTATCTAGGTATTCTCTCAGAAAAGCGTTTAGGAAATATTGGAAAGCTGCTGGAGCGTTACATAGACCAAACGGCATCACTAGATACACAAAGAGACCATAACATCTTCTTTGCAAATCATTTGTATATATGAGGTTTGTTTAGTAACGGGGCCTCCTGCCAATTCACTACCATCAACTGCATAAACAACTTCAGGAACCTTTTTCTTGACACTGGGTATGTGTAAATCTTGTGCAGTTTGTTGGTCCACAAAATTTCCTTTTGCCCCTGAATCAATTAGAACTTGTATATTATGTCTTTTTCCCTGTACAGTCAGTTGTACTAAAATTCGAAAATGTTTGACATAGCGATTTCTGCAAGAACACACTAAAGGGAATGTCAATTTGCCCAAGAGGTCCCCTTCGTTTTTTCTTGGGCACTTTAGTTTTCCTGTGAATTTTCCAAAGCAATCGCTATCTTTTTCTTTGTCACAAATGTTGGATCAATTTTACCTTTGGGTTTCTTTTGACATTCCTTTACGAAATGACCCTTTTTTCCACAATACAGACACTGTCCATTTCTTTGTCGCATGTCTTTCTCCTCTTTGGTCAATGATGGGCAAACAGTTCCAATATCCATTGGTTCTATACCAGGACCTGAAGGCAACTGAAGGTGTCTGGACCTTTTCATTCGCCAGTTGGTTTTTTCCCATTTTTTCCTTACTCCTTTTCTCTCTGAGAGTCCATGATCTATCAGCAGGGTTAGATTAATTAAATCAGTACAAGTTTCCGGTTGCGGTTCAACTTGGGCCAACACGTCTTTCAGTTTGTCTTTTAGCCCTTGATAAAATACTGCTGACCTTTTTTCCTCTGGCCAAGCAGTTTCCGTTACTAACAGGTTGAAGTGTGACAAATACGTTATCAAGTCTTTGTTTCCTTGATGTAGTTCTAATAACTCTTTGTCTCAGACATAGTTATTGCACGTCTGTCAAATACCTTTACAAATTCTTCTACAAAACAACACCAATTATACAAAAGGGGACTGTCTAATCCGACTAATGGCACTGCCCAAGTAGCTGCATCACCATTCAGATATGATATAAGGAATGCAATTCAAGATTGTGCGTCCGGCAAGGCACTGGTACGACACGTAAAATGTAATTCCACCTGAGTGAGAAAAACCTGAACCTTATTGGGGTCCCCAGAAAATCTTTCTGGTGCAGCAAGAGGAATCTGTGTCGGCACGTTCACAGCTATGTTAGTAGATGTGGAAAGCGTAGGACGAGACTCAGATTCAGAACCATCCACCTTATTCTGTAACTGGGTTACTTTGTTAACTAAATCAGCTGTAACATTTTTTGAGTCCATCAAATCCCTTTGCATTTAAGAGACTACTTGCATAAGGGTGCCTAAGGTGGCCATTTTGCGCAGCTCACGTACAGACCAAGAGGAAAGTATAAACTTGTGGGCTCACTATTCTGTCACAATGCCCTTTCCTCAGGATCTGCACGCTGCTGGACAAAAGGCCCACCTCCCGGCGTCAACAACTCAGAAAGCTATTATAGCACAGAGTTATGATGAAGCCAGGCGGGGGGAAAGGAATTAGGGTAGGGAACTGCAGGGAGAGAGATCTGAAAAGAAACGGTTAGAACAAATATGCATACATTCATTCATAACATTATAACTCACCAATAGACTCTTGAATAAAGGCGTCTCCGTGATATCAGATTGAGACCCTTTGTGAATTGGGCGTAGCCCCTTCTTTGAATCATGGAACAAGAACAAACTGCAACCTCTGAACCTAGAGATGGCAAGAGCTTTGGACTATGGTCATACTCTGAATATCAATCATGTAACAATTATGCATTCATAAGATAAGCGTTTGATCTCAGCCTAGAAATTCTCAAAGACTTAAATATGTATCTCACATATTATACTTCCCAAAAAACAATGAAACAATAATTTGCTTATCTATGAAACGTTTTCACATTTACTACCTAGGCCTGAAAGTTTACTCATTGAACTTGGAGCGTTTTTCTTTGTTGGGCAGAAGCGCCTTGCTTGTTGTTTATGAAGCGTTTTGATAATCATACATGAGGCGCTTTGTTCATTATGCCAGAGAGTGCTTTTATTTGGTTTGTCTGAAGCGCTAAGCTCGTTATGCCAAGGGGTGCTTTACTAATGTGGCCTGAAGCGTTTTGATACTCGTGCCCAGATCGCTTTACTCATGTAGCCTGAAACGCTTTGATTGTCATGCCAAGGGCGCTTTACTCTTGTGCCTTGAAGCGCTTTGCTCGTTGTGCTAAGGGGGCGCTTTTCCTCATGTGGGCGAAAGCGTTTTGATCCTCGTGCCAAGACCACTTTACTCATGTGGCCTGAAATGCTTTGATTGTCATTCCAAGGGTGCTTTACTCATGTGGACTGAAACGCTTTGATTGTCGTGCCATGGGCACTTTACTCATGTGGACTGAAACACTTTGATTGTTGTGCCAAGGGTGATTTAATCATGTGGACTGAAATGCTTTTGATTATCGTGCCAAGGGTGCCTTATGCGTGTGGCCTGATGCACTTTTGATTATCCTGCTAAGGGCGCCTTACGCATGTGGCCTGGAGCGCTTTCCTCGTTATGCTAAGGGGCTCTTTACTCCTGTGATCCGAAGCTCTTTGATCAATCGCACTAAGGCCGCTTTACTCTTAGAACTGGAAATGCTTTGCTCCTTGTGCTAAGGGGCGCTTTACTCTTGAAAGTCTGCGTCCCTCCCTTCCACTCCACAGCCACCAAAATCATCTGCGGAGTCCCTCAAGGGTCCTCCCTCAGCCCTACCCTTTTCAACATTTACATGACCCCGCTCGCCAACATCCTCCGACCACACAGAATCACCATCATATCCTACGCAGACGACACACAGCTCATCATCTCCCTCACCTGTAACCCTACCACCCCCAAAACCAACCTCCACGCTGCACTCCTTGACACCGCCACATGGATGACAGCAAACCACCTTAAGCTCAACTCCAACAAAACTGAAATCATAATTTTTGGCCCCAACAAAACCATATGGGACGACTCCTGGTGGCCCACTGCGCCAGGCCCCCCACCACCAACCCCCGCAAACCATGCACGCAACTTCAGCATCATCCTGGACCCCCCCTCTCCATGACCCAGCAAGTTAACGCCGTCACCTCCTCCTGTTTCAACACACTCCGCATGCTGCGAAAAACCTTCAAATGGATACCCATAGAGACCAGAAAGACCGTCATCCACACACTCATCAGCAGCAGGCTACACTACGGGAACGCCCTCTATGCCGGCACCACACTCAAACTCAAACGCAAACTCCAGAGAATCCACAACGCAGCCGTCCACCTCATCCTGGACCTCCCACGACAGGAACACATCTTGTCACACCTCAGATCCCTTCACTGGCTTCCTATCGACAAGAGGATCACCTACAAAATCCTCATCCACGCACACAAATCCCTCCACAACACCGGACCAACCTACTTCAACGAAAGACTGAACTTCCACACTCCCACTCGCCACCTCCGCTCCGCCGAACTCGCACTCGCCACAGTCCCCCGCATCCAATGCATTCTCCTACCTCGCCCCAAGGCCTGGAACTCCCTCCCCACCAATCTCTGCAAGACCCAGGACCTCCTGCTCTTCAGAAAACAGCGCGCTCTATACATTTTTTGATTGATTGATTGGAAGTAACAACTCCCTTCAAGATTGGGCTTTTCAAGACCTTACCGCTGCGACTACGACCTACTTGTATCTGAATTCACCATGGAAATAAGGATACTCCGACTTGCTGTCAATCTACCATGCAGGAAATCTGCTCTTCTTCAGAGGAACCCCCACGAGGTCTGACTGCATCGAAGTCTTCAAAATAGTGAGCAAGGTGCTTGGGAGTGGCTGGGCTTTATAGGCCTGCCACACCCCAAGATGGCCGCTGCCTCTAAAAACCTGGGAATTGCAGTCCCTTCATAGAATAGCACTGATAAATGCATCTTGTCCACCAATGTCCTGACCCTGCAGCTACATGAGCTTTACCACAGGGCAGGCGACGCTGATGACCACTTTTAGAACAGGAAGGGATGACAAGTGGTGCGCATGAAGAGCCGCAAATATGCGCAGCGGAGTTTCGGGCGGGACCTGGACCACGCACAGCCTTATTCCTGACAATGTCACATGTAGTGTGGCCAGTTTGGGGAATTGTCTGCGTCACACCCTCTAGGTGTAGGTTCAGCCCAAATTTTATGTTGCCACCTTCTTGTTCTACTCAGCCCTCATTTTACTTCCATTCTCATGTTGTGGCTTTGCACTGGGTGTGGGTGTTCTGATGACACTTGCACCACACTTAACAATGTTGAACTGCCCCAGTCTCTGATCCAGCTATATGTTGCTGAGACCTAGCATATACTATGTATAGCACTGGCATGGCACGATATGGGTGTCAGCATTGGTAGTGTGTAATGTTGATGTTGGGGAATGTGTGCTACATTGAATTGCACTGATGGTCCTAGCAGTGTTCCATTTCCTCCTCTGACTGTGCAGGTGTATTTCACTAGCCGGTAACATATGCCCTCCCCCTCAATGCTGTTGGTTGAGCAGTATAACAGTTGGGATGTTGCATGGTGTCATTACAGCTATTGTGACCCAGGCACAGGGTGGACCTTGACATATGCAGCATGGGTATGACATTACTGCTGTGTACCTCGTAATGTTTATGACAATGACTGATGTTTGTAGTGACTATGGACATTCACATTTGACAGGTTTAGCACATTTTTATTGATTACAGGGGATTGATAACATTGTCATCCTGAACCCTCTAAATTGGGTGTGTTGTCCATGGGCACATTACTGCCATTAGCTACTGGCAACTGTTGTCAATGTTAAATTCCACTTGTGGATATGGCCTGAAACTGTTAATTGAGCCCTAGTTCATGTAGTGACAATACCAGCTGTCGTGTGACAGCAGGCCAGTTTTACGTTGTACCCTACCCTCCTGGACTGGCTTTACCTTTCCGTCATCCTTGGCATGGCAGCAGACCCCAGTGCAAAGGTTGTTGGTGTAGTGTAATACTGTGCCCCAGGTTTGCCCTGCACAGCCCATGCCCCCGTGCCGGTCCCCGTTTGCCCTTTCCACCACCTGATTATCATGGCTTACATACATTGTGTAGTAGGTATGTCCCCCCCGCTTACAGTTAACAATTAGGGATTTGAGTTCCCCATGCCACTTACCCTGCATCTGTGTTGTCTCCTGGTAGTCTGCGCTGTTCTGTCCCTGTGACGATCTCCTCAGGGATGACAGCTGCCACCATCTCCTCCATGTGGTCCAGGGCTTCTTGCGGTGGTGGACTCCCACCTCCAGTGTGCAGTGCTGCCTTCCTGTTCCTTGCTATCTTTTCCTTGGTCCTGCGCTTGCAGCCATGCTTGCGTTTCTTGCACTCAATGACTGTTCTCCGTACTTCTGCCACACTGTTTATCTTGTCAACAATTTGTTACCAAATTGCCTCTCTCCTACTAATTGGCAATTTAGAGGTGACAAAAAGTTAGTGCTGGTTTTCCGTCACCTCTTTCACCAGTATTTCCTGCTCCTCTGAACTGTACTGACACTTCCTTTTCTTCTTCTCCCCCTCCGGGGTCTTGTGTGGGTCCTCCTGGCTGGTTACTGGCCGGTCATCTTCCTGGGTTCTCTCAAAGCTTCTGGGATCCATTTTACCTCTCCTTTGCATATTTTGCTGTGTTTGCAGCACTTTTTGACACAATTGCGTCAAAAAATGGTGCCTATCCAGTTTGCGATGTCGTAAACTGGATCAAAGTCATTTTTGCCTCATTAACGTTGATTTTCTTTACACGCTATGCATTGGTTTGAGTAAAAAAAAATGATTCACACCAGTGGTTTGTGCCGCCGTGAGTCAAAGTATAATTTGACGCCCAAGCGGCACTAAGAAATGGTGTTAGCCGACGTTAACATTTTTGATGCAAAACTGCATCGGCGCAGTTTTGCGTCAAAAAGTATAAATATGGCCCCAAGAGTTCTGGCCGGCTGCGGCATCGCAGATCAGCTATTGTGTCTGGAAGACCCTCAATTTGTACTTTGGAATTGCAGGGTGTTCTGATCCTCACAATGAGATCTTCAGAGTGGTGTCGCTGGCGTCACGGTGTCAGTTCTGGGGGTCAGTGCGGGGCTCGTTGGGACCTTGAAGTCATACCCGCTGCAGATCGAACTCCGGGCTGATGAAGTCAGGATCGCTTGCGTGGATGACGTTGGGGCTGCAGTGCGAAGCGGGATGATGCGACGTATGGTGTCCACAGGTCACAGTGCAGGCCGCGGCTCGGTGACTGCTTCCAGTGGCGTCGGTGAGACTAGGGCTGCGGTGTGAAGTGGGGCAGTACGACGTGCTTTGTCACCAGGTCACTGTGCAGGCAGCAGCGTAGTTGTTGCTAAAGTGCTGTTGTCGGTGGCCCCATGTCGACGGTGCGGCATGGGTCAGGCTGCGTGCGGCATCCACCGGTCGCTGTTGACAGCACTGGAGTTGATGATGCTGGCGTTGGTGGACAGGGCCTGCGGTGCAGGACGAGACGATGCTTTGTGATCCTCACAAACAGTGTCCACAGGCCATGGTGCAGGCAGCGGTGCCAGTGTCAGCAGGAGCTGTGTCGTTGGGGATGCCCAGGCTGCGGTGTGAGCAAGGTGATGCTGAAGTGCAGTGAGACCAGGGTGTGGTGTGAAGCAGGGCAGTGTGTCTCCGTGCGGCGTCAGCAGGTCATGGTGCAGGCCAGCGGCATTATTGGCAGCGTCACAATGTTTTTTCTCTGTGAACAGCACAAAACACACAGGCCCATATTTATACTTTTTGACGCAAAACTGCGCTAACGCAGTTTTGCGCCAAAAAAATTAGCGCCGGCTAACGCCATTCTGAAGTGCCATGCGGGCGCCGTATTTATTGAATGGCATTAGCCGGCGTTAGCCGACCGGCGCTCCCTGAAGTGCGTGAAAAAAAAACACGTACACCAGGCAGCACCGGCGTAGGGAAAAATGGCGTTTGGGCGTCCACAAATGGGGCAAGTAAGGCTGAGGCAAAAAAATCTTCTTAACCCGATTTGCGCCATTTTTTTTCGACGCCCATCCACCATTGAAATGACTCCTGTCTTAGCAAAGACAGGAGTCATGCCCCCTTGCCCAATGGCCATGCCCAGGGGACTTCTGTCCCCTGGGCATGGTCATTGGGCATAGTGGCATGTAGGGGGGCACAAATCAGGCCCCCCTATGCCACAAAAAAAATTAAAAAAAATACTTACCTGGACTTACCTTAATGTCCCTGGGGTGGGTCCCGCCAGCCTTGGGTGTCCTCCTGGGGTGGGCAAGGGTGGCAGGGGGTGTCCCTGGGGGCAGGGGAGGGCACCTCTGGGCTCATTCTGAGCCCACAGGTCCCTTAATGCCTGCCCTGACCCAGGCGCTAAAATCCGGCGCAAATGCAGGTTTTTTTAGACCCGCCCACTCCCGGGCGTCATTTTTGCCCGGGAGTATAAATACGACGCAATAGCATCGCAGTCATTTTTTAAGACGGGAACGCCTATCTTGCATATCATTAACGCAAGGAAGGTGTTCACGCAAAAAAATGACGCTAATTCCATGGACTTTGGCGCTAGACGCATCTAACGCCAAAGTATAAATATGGAGTTAGTTTTGCGTCGAATTTGCGTCGAAAAAAACAACGCAAATTCGGCGCAAATGGAGTATAAATATGCCCCACAGTTCCCAGTGTTGTAGGCAGATGAAACTGAAGTCTTTGATGTCCCTAAGACTTCCGAACAGGAGGCAAGCTCTACTCCAAGTCATGGAAGAACTTTCTCAAGCAGGATACACAGCAAAGTTCACCCTTTGCTCTCTTTTCAGGCAGAAGCAGCAACTGCAGCCCAACCCAGCAAAGCAACACAGCAAAGGGGCAGTACTCCTCCTCCTGCTCTTCATCTCTTCTCCTTGGCAGAGGTTCCGCTTGATCCAGAAAGATTCTAAAGGTCTGGGGTATTGGGTCCACTACTTATACCCCTCTCTGCCTTTGAAGTAGGAACATTTCAATGGAAAGTCTCTGTTGTTGACAAGATCCTGCCTTGCCCATGCCTGGCCCCAGCCACACTCCAGGATGGCAGAGAGAGACTTCACTGTGTGAGGACAAGCTCAGGCCTTTCAGGTATAAGTGACCACTCCTCCCTCCACGCTAGACCAGATGTCTCATCAGAATATGCAGGCTGCACACGAGCTCCCTTTGTGTCACTGTCTAGAGGGAATTCACAACAGCCCAATTGTCAGTCTGACCCAGACGTTGAATACACAAGCAGGCAGAGGCACAGGATGGTTTAAGCAAAAAAATGCCCACTTTCTAAAAGTGGCATTTTCAAACAGACAATTTTAAATCCAACTTTACCAAAAGGTGTATCTTTAAATATTGAGTTCAGAGACCCCCAAACTCCTCCTTATTTCTATCTGCTCTTAAAGGGAAACTGCACTTTAAGGATATTTAAAGGCAGCCCCCCTGTTGAGTGAGACAGGCCTTGCAAGAGTGAAAAACAAATTTGGCTGTATTTCATTGTTAGGACATGTAAAACACATCAGTTCACGTCCCGCCTTTAACATACACTGCATCCTGCCATGGGGCTACCTAGGACCTACCTTAGGGGTGCTTTACATTTATAAAAAGGGAAGGTTAGGGCCTGGCAAGTGGGTACACTTGCCAGATCTAATTGGCAGTTTACAACTGCACCCACAGACACTGCAGTAGCAGGTCTGAGACATGTTTACAGGGCTACCCAGGTGGCTGGCACATTCAGTGCTGCAGGTCCACTAGTAGTATTTGATATACAGGGCATGGGCACCCCTGGTGCACTTTACTAGGGACTTACTAGTAAATCAAATATGCCAATCATGGATAAATTAATCACCAATACATTGAATATAGGTGGCACTTGCACTTTAGCACTTATGAGCAATGGTAAAGTGCACAGTGACAATAAACCAGCAAAAATAGTTCCACTATACCATAAAAACAGGCGATCAAAAGGCAAAAAGACAGGGGAGACACGCCAAAAAGCTGCCAGGTCTAACAATCACTTTTACACTTCGGGCACTCTTTTTTTTAAACTGCCCTCTCAGTAGGGTCATCCCAAACCTTTTGCCTTTCTTCCCCTACTTTTTCTGAATTTGGTTTTGTTGACTTTAGGACTCTGTGCACTTTACCCCTGCTAACAGTGTTAAAGTACTTGTGCTCTTTCCTTAACATGTGGCAACAGTGGCTTATCCACAATTGGCATTTTTAATTTACCTTTAAGTCCCTAGTAAACTGAAATACATGTGGCCAGGGTGTATCAATTAAATGCTACTAATGGGTCTGCAACACTGATTGTGCTATCCACTTAAGTAGCCCTTCAAACATGTCTCAGGCCTGCCATTGCAGAACCTATATGTGCAGTTTTACACTGCCATGTTGACCTGGCAAAATAAACCTTTTGCCAGGCCCAAACATTCCCTTTCAAACATGTAAGACAACCCTAAGGTGGCCCTGCCATCCCAGAGGGCAGGGTGCAATAAATGTAAAAGGTAGGACATGTACTTTTAAGTTTTAAATGTTCTGGAAGTGAAATCCTGCTAAATTCATTTTTCAAAACTGCAAAGCCTATCTCTCCCATAGTATAAAATTCAGATTAACTTGTTAAATGTATAAGTGTAGCTTCTAATTATGGTAAAGTCAGATTTGAATTTACCATTCTGAAAGTACCACTTTTAGGGCCAGATGTAGCAAAGATTTTTATCCTTTCTGTGTCTATGGGAAAAAGTGTTTGTACATGTGGCCCTTAGAAACTTGGAATTTTCTTACTTTCGCCATTTGGTGCCGCTTGCATGTCTCTGATCTCTTGTCTGGGGTGGCTGACAGCTGGACATTGTGGATTCCCTCTAGAATGCCACACACAGTGGAAGCATAGGTGTGAATTGATGGGCTTCAATGGCCCATCAAATTGGATTTTTGTGGGGGTGGAAGTGAGCACTGGCTCACTTGAATAGGCTGTGTACTATCCCCATACAAAAGGCTGCATACCCCTCCTATAGTGAGTCAGGAGCTAGAGCAGGAAGGACAGGAACTATGTGTACTTCAAGAGCATCTCTTTAAAGTCTCCCCCTCTTCAAAGGCACAACTGGGTAAAAGTACTAGACCTCAGACACCACCAGCCCAGCACACCTCTTGACCTGTGGATACTCTGCCATGAAGAAGAACCGCTGTGCTGCTGAAGGATTGCCACTCTGCTGGACTGCTGCACTGGAGAAGCTACTTACTTTCTAACTTGACCTTGAGTTGACCTGCTGCCCTCTTTGCCTGGGTGAAAGGACTAGAACTATATCACTTGAACCCAGAACCAGAGCAACTACATGGGCCTACTGGCTTGCCTCCTGATTGAAGTCTCAGGGACATAAAAGATTTCCAACTCACCTGCTACAGCACCTGGACTCTGGCATCTGTGAGTCTAGGCCTGTCAAGTGGCCAATCCAGTCCTAAGCCCTTGGAAGAGGGTATAAAGTTCTGCTTTAACCAGAATCAATGCAAAAAAGCCGTTGTTCAGCTCGGAACTGACACATCTACATTGCATCATCGACTGCACGGAACATCACCTCGATTTTCAGACATTGTCCTACTTTTTGTGACTCGGTGCCAACACACCACCTCCATTCTAAAGATAGATGATGGCTTTTCGCCTCCTCTGCTCCTTGCGTTTTCTTCTACAGCGACACAAACATGGTACTTTTCAGTACGCCAGATCTGGTCCCTGTGTCCAACCTGCACTCCTGACTTTTCACATTTGATCCAGTCCAGAGCAACTACTTAACCCCCATTGGCGCTTTATGCCTTTAAGCACTACATTTTAGTTTATTCTTAAAAATGTATGTATCGGGTTCTACTTATTAGAATTTTTGCCATTTTGGTCTTGTTCATTAAATTAATCTCTATATTGTAACCAGGTGTGGTATCCTGCTGCGTGGTGTTTTCACTGTTTTACTGTTTGAAGTGTTGCACAAATACTTTACACATTGCCTCTTAAATTAAGCCTGATCAGTGCCAAGCTTCCAGGGGCTGAGCACAAGTCAATTTAGGGTGTGTGGTGACTTACCCTGACTAAGATTGCAGTTCCAGCTCAGATAGGGTGCATACCTCTGCCAACCAGACACCCAGCCACATATTTATACTCAGTTTGCGCTCAATTAGCGTCTTTTTTTTACGCTAATTCAGCACTAACCTAATTCCATAGTTATACTTTGGTGCTAGACATGTCTAGCGCCAAAGTTATGGAGTTAACATCATTTTCTGGAGGTGAACACCTACCTTGCGTCAATGAGCTCCCAGGGCACGGAGCAGAGAGTCTTCTAGGGGCCTGTCACAGATGGAGCTGGATGTAGACATCATTAAGAGATACAGCAGGGATAAGCTGAAGAGGTTGTGCAGGGAGAGGGGGATCAAAATCCCCAAGGGTTATCAAATGTTTGAGTATCTGATAGCACTTAAACCCTCGGAGGAGGTCTGCATAATGCATAGTATACCACAGAAAGAGGAGGACTACTTCGCCACCTGGGAGAACACAAAGTCCTGGTTATACCTGATCTCAGACTCAGAGTCTCAAGAGGGCAATGGCCCTGAGAAGTAGGTGGAGGAGGAAAATAACTTGGCAAAGGCTCCAGAAGAGATGGGGACCCACTAAGATGGAGCCTTCTGCTGGCATTGTGCCAATCTGTATATATGGCGCAGGGATTTCGGCCTCGTTGGTCAACATTAATGTACAAAATAATGAAGTTAATGTGGCACAAGGTGGCGCTAGGGTACTATAAATATGTCCCTTAGAGTAGGGCTTAGGTGTAGGAATTAGGAAAGCAAAAGTAATAGGTGAACTTGAGTTGAGTCGATCGATACTAGTCTGTCTGACCTAGTGTTTCCTTCTGCCTGTCAAGATAACTTTCGGGAGATTAACTGTACCACTAATCTTTTTTTTATCTTTATTATTTCTTACCTCAGCACCCTAGGGGAAAAAGAGGGCAACATCTTATGAGGTTCCAGGTGGATTTAAAGGTGCCAGCTCCACCACCAGTGCAGATGCTGGTGGATATGCTGGCCCCTGTAAATCTTCCTGTTATATTAATATTATTATTTACCTAATTTTACCTCTTCTCATTTCAAATAATTTTTATTTTATTTTTACTGTGCCTGTCTACCTTTTTTACTTATTTTTTTTCTCGCTAAGCTTTGTTAAGTTCTTATTAACCCTGCATTTATATATTTTTTATGTTTCTATACCTGACTTCCTGTACTAGCTTCCTTCTGCTTTGTTACTAAGATTAGCCTTCCCTGCTACCCTTATAAATCTTGTGGAGTGGTACTTTAATGCTAAGTGGACAGATTTGTAGGGCAGGTACTCTACTGACAAGATTGCATGCCAAAGTCAGCTTTTCTACACGTTTGTGAAGGTTTTCTTTTCTTTTCTCATTCCCACTACATTTCCCAACCACCACCTTACCACAGGTTCTCCTGGTTTGACAAACGTATTCCACCCCTTTATTTTGCTTCAGTGCCTTAGCTCTGCCCCTCCATTATGAATTATTTGCAATGTATTTGTCTACCTGGCTTTTCTAACAACCAACAAATTCCTAAAGTGAATAATAGGATAAGATAGAAGTGTAGTGATCTATTGAAGTTGTATTTTGCTGGTATCTAAAATTTGTAAAAAAAATTCCAACTGCACTGACCACTGGTGCAGGAAACAGTGGCAGCACCACTGCACTGGATGCAGCAGCGGTCGGAGGGTGAGATGGGCCTTGGTGAGTCATATGACTCTTTCTCATTGACAATTACTAGTGTAGTCACTGCAAGGGCGTTGCTTATGAAGCCCCTGGGTTAGCAGCTACAGTGGGGTTGAGTTCTTAATGGCCTCTTCTCGCTGCACATCAGCAGACAAAAGCTCATGATGAGCAGATGCTACAAATGATGGCTTGATGGAAAAGCCAACAAAGGATGGACAGTTGAAAGAAAGAATGGGTGAAATGGTATATGAGTGAAACAATGTGCATGTGAAAATAAAGTATGGGAGGTGAGTGATAGGAGATGCATGGGGTGAGTGAAAGGATGGGGGAAAGGGTGAAAGAATACCTCAGTGTGTGAAGGGTAAAAGGTTGCTAGGTGCAGAATGTGTGGATGGTAATAAATTATTGTAACAAATGATGTGTGAGTAAATGGATGGATAGGTTAAAGCAGGGTGTTTGGAAGGGTTGATACTTGATAGGTGAGTCTATGGATTGATGGCTGGATATATGGATGGCTGGATTGGAATGGTGAAAGACTGGACGAGAGAGTGTAAAGCTTAAATGATGGATATCAAAGAGTGAATAGAATAGATGAAAAAAGATGAATGTATAATTGCTTGGATCAAGAAATAAGGGAGCTCTTCTGGAGAGGGACATGTCTGTTGACCTACTTCACTTGGTTTGCATGGTTATCAAAGCTTTAATTCAAAGTGTGGATATTTTAATTTCTGTCTTCTCCCTTAATCCAATGTAGTTGAAAAGAGGCAGATATGCATCCTCAAACGTATCATCATACTTCTCACTCCGTTAGTTACTCATGGTACTACGATGTAACTGCAGCATGGTTCAATTCTGCAGTACAATAGTGTTGTACAATGTGCATCTACTTCAGTTAATTAACCATTTGCAAAGTTGTCAAACCATTGCAAATTTAAAAGGTGTGTTTCCCTTTCCTCCCAGTGCCCACTCTGTCACCTCGTAGTACTCCATTCCTTTATTCTTTCCAAATTTCTATCCCAGAAACCCCCCAAAAATGTAAAAATCCCTCTTGTCATGTGCCACATTTTTGTTTTAAAGGATTAGAATTTCATGGCTTCCATAACTGATTTGTGCAGTTCAAATTTTACCCTTTTAATATTCAACCACAGTGAGTTATGTGTGGGTAAAAAAGTGTCCCTAGGATGTCCTAATCAGCCACATCCTATTCCAATGGCCCTAGAGGACCAGCAATTTACTGCTAATGTGTCACTCTACTTTAAAAAAAATCTTTGCGCAGAGCACTATTTCTAATTTGTCATTTTCCTTTTCCATTCCTGCTATAGCTACTCCTGGAAGACATCCAAGTAGTCAGGAAATAGCAGCCTTGCTGTGATGGCAGAGGTGGGAGAGCATCCGCAATGAATATTGGCAGCTAGTGACGCTTCAAGAGGAGGATGACAAGGTTCAGGCAGCAGCCAACATGGCTGCGGGTCCTAGCACTTCCAACCAGCCACTAGCACCTCCAGCCTCCCGGCAGCTCAATCAATGCCGCTGCTAGCTGGCATCAGCTCATCCCGGTTCCACCACTGCCGCCCCCCTCACGTTTGTACTGCATCCTGCCTCACTTTGTGTGCCTGGAGTGCCGGGTATCACAGATCAAGGCAACCCTGGACAATCTTCAGACCTGCTTGGAGAATGCCCTCTTCTTGCTCTTTGTTTCTGTTTTGGTGGGAGGGATGCTTGTTGTGGGTGGAGAGGGTGGGAAAGGGAGTTGAGAGCAGATTTCTTTTGTGCTTTGGACTTTCGTTGTGGACTTTTGTTTCATTGTTGTGGATTTTCATTGGAGTTTTGGGGACGGGGCCATTTGTTTTGATAGAGGGGTGGGCATCTTGTGGGTGGAAAGGTTTTCTATTTGTAAAAAATAGAAAATTTTACTTCATTTATGCCTCAAATCTTTATTTTGATGTATTAGTTTGCACTGTTGCCTTTTAGTGTAGCTTGTTTTTTTTTTTTAATCTGCTAAAAAAATGTATGTCATTTACTTATATCCTTGCTCTACTGCTCTCTGTAACTATATTGACCACTAGGGGATGGTTGCATATGCGTATTTTGCCTACAAAAACCTAGATACACACAAACAACATCTTCTTCAGTAGAAGTTAATTACTAACTAAACAGTTCACTTCAATCCATAGTTCTTCTCTTACCTGAATAGATGGAATGAGGGTGTTACCTCATTCTTCTTACTACAGGGTTTTCCCAAGATGGCATCTTATCTTAACATAAGGGGGTAGTAGTCATAGCAGGCTAGAGTGCTAACAATGAAGACACAAGGTACCACTCCCACCTATGCCAAATCAAACTGCAGGATTAATCAAATGGTTATCCATCACTGTCAACTAGATTGAAAGAAAACAGAGAGTTAGTGGGTTATATGTGGTAAAGTTATGATATATTGTATCATAACTTTACAAAGACTGAGACCAGACTACCACATTGACAGTATTTGACACACAACAAAGATGACATGATATGATAATTAAAAAAGCAATAAAATCTTCTTCTGAGCAATGGGAGGTGGTATTTAATGAAACCTAAACTTAGGAAATGAAATCCTTCAGACAGTTCTAAAAATTCTGATTGTTAAAAAAGGAAAATTATAATGTATTGCCAAATTGGGCAGTGTATCTCCATTCTTCTCAGAATGTCCATCACTCCAGGGTGCCTGGGTGAACCTGTCCAGTATGTAAGATAGAGTGTTGAGCTTTCACCAGGTTTTGTTCGTGCAAAAGACAACGAATGGAAGGCCTGCGTATTGAGAAACAATAACTGTACTATATAGTAAAGGAGAAGGATAAAAGGAAGCAAGGTAAGCTTCATGAGGAGTCAGGAGTGTACCAAGAGGACTCAGAGGCATAGCAATTACATGAAGAGGAATTTCATATTTGAGTAAACAATGCAGCAAATACACACTCTGCATCATTTTCCAAATCAGTGCACCTCTCTTCAGTCGAAAGAGCTGAGTGAGTACTAGGCCTCAGAGTCTTTGCCATCATCATGGTTTCTCTTTGACTCCTTCCATCCTCCTCCTGACCGAGTACTCAGTCTCAGTCCCAAAGAGAACGAGGTAGACCTTTGTAGTTCACTGCTGTTGCAGAACAAATAGAGAAACAGAATTGAAGTATTTTGTGTAGATATGTGTTTGACAACTAAAGTGACTGCTCTGGACTGTGAGGAACCAGGAAAATGTGGACTCCGTGGGTACCTTTCTTTAAGTTTAAAAGAACAATCACATTCAGGAAAAATTATCACCCATCAGCCCCCAAACAATGCATATCATCCAAATCAAGTTTACAAATTTGGTAAATTCACTGTTAGCAACCACATACTTCATCAATCATCACTCACAATCACTCAATATATCACCATTCTTTGGTGCAATTGTTAGTAGTTACCTCTTACAATCTAAGCATGGTGGTAAAGACAAAATATAATCTCCTCTTTGATGGTAGGAACACATTTGAATTTAGCATTGGCACTTGCAGCCTTTTAATCAATGATCTTCTAGGGCAGCCCTTCTGGGTGATGTAAATAAAAAAGAATAGGCAATGGCATGTGAAGGAGGCAGGCAGTGTGTCCAATGTCCTGAAGGGAATGTGGGGGCTTCTTCACTGAATACAGGTTCAGCTCCAATCTGGCCATATATGTGACTAAAATATGGTGTGGCAGCATAAATCTAACACAAACATAATGTTCCATTAGCTATTCTTTTTTGCAAAGAAATAAAGAAGTTCAATGAGAAGTAATTAAAAAGATCTATGGTGGCACTGGCATACTTTGCCCGGGAAGTATAGTTTTACCACAAACCAGGTGGTTCACCCAGAAGTTGGTCAGTAAACACACTTAATTATGACCAATTATCCTCTTTCTCCTCCTGTGGAACAGTGTAGTCAGGTGGTATAAAGTGCTGATTCATTTTGATCATGGTTAATCTCTCCACAGTTTGAGGTGAGAGACTGGTCCTTCTCATGTAACAACTGCACCAGCTACACTGAACACACTTTTAGCAGACACACTGGCTACAGGACAAGCCAGATACTTTATTGCCAGCCTGCTAAGCTCTGCATCTTTCCATACCAATACACCAATGAGTTTTGATTCAAATAGACCTCTTTTAGGTTGTCTAGATACTCCTATCTAGATGCCATTAGTGCTGTCACTTGCTCATCCTCTTTAGCCTTCACCTCTGCATTGCACTTAAGACCTGCCACTTGAAACCAAGCCAATGCAGTGGTTGGGTCAGATTCTTCTGATGCTGTTGTTGCCGGTATTTTTGTTGCTGGTGTTGGCTGCAGTGAGACAAGACTATCCTCTCTGGAAGATGAAGGTGGCACTCCAGAACTGTGGAGTAGGTCTCCTTTCTTCTTCAAGCTCTCAGGGTAGCTCAACAATCCACCTCTAGTATTTTGAAACATCCTCTTCAGAAAAAGGAATGAAAGTGGGAAGAATTTCTGTAGTGTGGGTCAAGTAGGGTGGCACAGATGTACTTGTTTGATGAGGTAATATCATTTTGCAGCCTTGCATTACAAGTCAAGTGATAGCTTAGGCTCTCAACCAAGGTATGCGTATCTGAGTTTTCGTTCACATCACTGAGTGTGAACCTTTCAGACATCTTCTTTAGCTGCCCGGTAGCAGATGCAATAAAGGGATAGCTTGGTCCATCAAATGGTCCTCCTTGCTAACTTCTCACATGAAAACCTCAAAAGCGAGTGGAAACTCTGACTAGGCTCTATTTGTCTGCATCCATGGTCATAGTTTTCCGAATTGCATCCCCTCCTATTAGAATGACACAGTCATTGATCTGTCTTTACTGCTCACACATACGTTGCAACATAGAGTTGAAGAAAATGTGTAAACAATAGTCATACATGCTTAGACATTTCATAGTCACAAATATATCACATAGAACAATGGTAAATATATAACTTAAAGTACAAAATCATATTACTGTAAAAGATAGTCATATGTCTATAAGTACTGCAAGCACCTCTATAAATTACATCATTAAAATTCATGCGAAAAAAACTCATGTAAATATACACATTGCAGACACTTTATGAATCAAATTATAAAGACAAAAACATGAAAGATGCACAGATATAGAACATTTTAAATAAGTACATTTTTTATCAATTATAAATAAACACACTATTCATCTTACATCTTCTGCTATTCTGCACACTTTTAAAGACCCATCATATCAAGTTGCATTTCTGAAATACACATTAAACATACAATACAACTCTATAATATGTCTGGCTCAACAAGATCTCACAGCAAGAGGAAGAGGGAAAATCCCAGTATTTGAGTTCTATATATGTGCTCTCAGAAGTAATGTTTGTCAGGTGTGCATTATTTTTCTCAGGGGATGCCTGGTTCCTTATATGTTGAAATTCTTATTTCTGAATAGTGAAGACAGAAATCTCCACCTACTCAATATAGAACTACATTGGGTGGATATACACACAAAATTCACTCAGTAAGTTATTGTTAGTCATTTTTCAAACATATTTTAAATTCTGCATCTTCCCATCGTTCATTCATTAGGTGGAAATTTCGGCCTGAATTCGCTGGACTGCAATTAGAGATATTTATGCCTAGGCATAGGTGTAAATATATGTGTGAAGAAGTGTCTACCCTTTTTGTGTATTGTCTCACAGTGCTTTTGTGCCAAAATACCTACTGATAGTTCATCTATTAACTCATTTTATGCCAAAGCGTTACCTCTCTGTCGGATGTGTAATTCCAGAAATTAAACTACTTTTCCTCTAATATCTGAAACACATTATTATGCCTACAATTGCCATTCCTGTTTATCAAGTGACCATTTGTAGTAAATTAACTGTTTTATGCCAACGATCAGCTTATCTTTTCATGAAAAAACAATCTTTTGTTGACAATTTAGTATTTAGACATTCCATCTTCATACATTACCACTGTATTTTATAAGCGTATACTACCTGCTAAAAATTGATTTACTGGTTGAGGGGGGTAAATCCCTTATCATGCTGCAACCACAATTTGTGTCAGAGTGAAGTCACCAGCAACTCCAAAATAATCTGTGCTTAACCCGGTGGTAGCTTGGTACAAAGCAGTCAGGCTTAACTTGGAGGCAATGTGTAAAGTATTTGTGCAGCATTTCAAACAGTAATAAAGTGAAAACAAAGCACAAGAAAAAATCCACTGTAATTTAGAAATCTATTGCAATAAATTATTTGACATCCAAACAACAAAAATCCAATCAGTAGGTCTGGAGACATGCAACTTTAAAAGTTTTAAGTGAAAATAGTTCCCAGAATCATAAAGCTCCATGGGGCTTATTTACAAGCCCCTTATGCTACCCTAACGCAGCCTGAGGCCCATATTTATACTTTTTTTGCAATTGTATTTTGTAAGTTTGTGCCATTTTTGTGTCAAAAAGTGGCGCAAATGCGGCGCTAAAAAAGTATAAATATAGGGCTTAGTGTCATTTTTATGAAACTAAGGTGGCGGTAAGGTGGCAATCCCTCACGCCATATATACAAAGTGGCACAACGCATGCATTGCTCCACTGTGAAACCCTTGCGCCACATTATGTCTCAACCAGGCATGATCTATGCAAGGGGAGAGTTTCCACGCTGGGAGGTCCGAAAAAATGGCGCAGTGCAACTCACAAGATTTCACTGCAAAATGTTTTCCTTATTTTTTAACGCCTGCTCAGGGCAGGTGCTAAAGTTACACACCCAAAATAACATATGGGCCTCCATGTGCTTTGCTACACTATTGCCAACATTTTTGCTACTAGTGCAGCAAAGCGCCACAAGAGCATCATAACTTTTGAAGCCTTTGTGGTAATAACCATCATGTGTACCATATTTTAAATATGGCACAACCATAGTGTCATTAAAGGGGGCAAGTGGGACGCAAGAAAAGTGGCATGATGCATGCATTGCGTCACTTTGCAACCCCTTGCACCAGAGTACGCCTGTTCCAGGCATAATGTATGGAAGGGTGGCGTTCCCATGCAGGAAGTCCCAAAAAATGGTGCAGTGAAATTTACAAGATATCACTGCACCATTTTTTTCTATTATTTTTAGTGCCTGGTCAGGGCAGGTGTTAAAGTGATGCACCCATAATAATCTATTGGCCACACTGTGCTTTGCTGCACTAGCATCAATATGTTTGGTGCCAGTGCAGAAAAGCACCACAACAGCATCAAAAATGTTGACACTGTTGTGGTAATGACCACCATGGCGCACCGTTTGAAAACGGTGCAACAATGGAGTCATTAGGGCGGTAAAAGGGATGCAAGTAAGTGGCGCATCAGGACTTTCTTGTAAATGTGCCCCCTAACTGTGGTCATCGGGTCACACCAGGCTGGGAACAAGGTCACAAGTTCATGCTGACTAGGATGCAGTGCTGGTGGGATACAGGGACCAAGTTAGGCCTGCTGAACAAGCCTACCTTAAATATTTGGTTGGGAGTATTGCAAGAATCCATGTTGAGGATGTTTTGGGCATCAGTGGTTCTGAGGAGCTGTGAGGCTTCAAGGTGAGATCCTGCATCTTCTTTGAGGATGCCATTGATGAAGAGCTTGCAGTGCGAAGTCCTGCATCGAAGATGCGTTGCCCACTGACTGGTTCTGAAGAAGTTGGGGGGCTTGTGATGTGGAGTACTGCATTGTAGTCATGGCAGCCATCATCGAGGGCCTTGTAATGCAAAGGCCTGAGTTGAGGATCTATCACTCAGAGGTGGTTCTGAGAAGACTATAGGCTGTGATGCAAAGTCCTGTTTGTATCACAGCTGTGAATGCATCACTTAGCTGTGGTTCTGAATCGGAGCTGTGAGGAGATATGTCAGGTTGCATCAGTTCTGCCCATAGGATCACAGCTGGGTGGGCAGAGTACCTTCAGGTCCGCTTCTGAGGGTCAAGGACTGGTGTGGAACCACTTGTGGGACAAAACTCAGCAGACTATGTCCAGGAGCTGATTTCAAGTTGTTGGAGCCTGTTCTTTCCCTGGGGCTCTGATCAGGAGGCCAGCCAATTAGATTGTCACTCTGGTGGTCCCTGGATCAAGATGCAGGTCCAGTCCTTTCACTCAGGCAGCAGGACAACAGAGTAGCAGTCCTGCTTGCAGAGCAGTGCAGCAGTCCTTCCACTGGTTCAGAGGTGTAATGGAGGGTTGGGTCAAAGGGTCAAATATTGATACCTGGTACCCACTTTAAAGTAGGATATGGTTCTGGAGGTTTCCATCTCTAGAGCTGTTTGGAATTTCCTACCTCCCTGACTAGGCTCCAGCTTGTCTGTGGTCACAGTACACTAGTGTCAAGCCCTTACTGAGTGTGCTCAGGCAGAGCCTTTGTGATGTGCAAGTGTGGTGGGGACAGCTCCTCCACCTCATCAGTTCAGAAATGGCCCATCATGTCACCAACTATGCGCCTTTGTCTTACTGTCTATCCACATTCCAGCCTTTAGACAATACTGATGTACATCCAACACAAAATGAGGGTAAAGTCTGGGCTGTTCCCTCCCTGATCACCGTCCCAGTCTATAGATGGACACAAACTGCAACACTCCAATTTAAGGCTCTAACCATCAAGGGTGGCCTTAGGGTTGCCAATGGTCATACAAAATCTTATCTTAAAGGGTCCCATTTGTTCAACAAACCACTTAACATGAGCAGAATTGATTATATTCTAATCGATCTCAGGTTGTGGTAACTTGTTATTGACGTGTGTTCTCAAGAGAACCGAAAACAACCAGAATCCTTTCTCCTTCTCCATGCAGGCACTTTACTTGATGGGTCCTCCAGTACCAGGTCCATCTCTTTCTACTAGGGATGTTAGGTTGACCTCTGACAAGCGTCACTTAAAGTGGAGCCAAATGGCAGCACACCCCAACATTCTGTCAACTTTAACTGCAGATCTTAAAGCTGTCATGGCAGGGCTCGTGACTGGCCAGAACCTCGCTCCAAATCAACAAATTTCCACTCATCTAGCCTTCTTCAAACATATATCAGGGTATTTCATAGTCCCTGTTGCACAAAAAAACTGAAGGATCCTAAAAGTTTTGCCCTGGTACAATACAGATTGTCATAAATCCCAGCACTGTCTAGCCAGAGCCAATAAATCCACAGACACGTCCAGTTCTCCCTCGGCCAGGAAAGCCTACAAAATGGCTATTTCTTGCACTAAAAAAAGATTGTATGAGCAGAGATGGTCCGCTCTTGATGATGCTTGTGCGAGCAGAGATCTCACCTTATTTGGCAGCTAGTCTCCTGTAACAGGAATATTCCCACCCTGGAACCCCACAGTAATCTTGCCTCATCTCTTTGAACTGATTATTTTAGCAACTTAAATTCAAATACCTCTCTTAATACTCCTAATGCTTTCATTGTGACCATGCCTTGTCTGTCCTTTTCTGTTCCCCTGTTTGATATCTCCAATGGGATCCAATCACTATTCACTGTTACAAGGGGAAGGGCTGCAGGGCCACATGAGGTGCCAGCTGAATTTCTCATATCTGATATGGAGGTTTGGCCCACTATATCTTAACTGTTGCCAATGTTATTGCTGCGGGGCACCCTTTCCTGAGTCTTGGAAAGGTGCCACCATAACACCTATACACAAGAAAGGAGATAGGTCCATTCCAAGCAACTATATATCTATAAGTCCAATAGACTGTATCCAGAAAGTTTTTGCTTGTGTGTTGGCCAAACTTCAGCATTGGATGGCCAAGGCGGATATCCTTTGACCCTTTCAGGTGGGTTTTCAGTCAATTGTTTGAACCATCAACCAAGCTTTTCACTTTCTTTTGATTTACTGGCAGACCATCATCATCGGCAAGGGTAACCTTTATGTTGCCTTTGTCGATTTGAAATCCGTGTATGATTTGGTCCTACGTTCCACTCCTTGACAGGCTCTTATAGACATTAAAATGCCTTTGACTATACTGTCATTGGTAATCTGCAATTACGAGGGCAATTTTGCATGTATTAGATGGGGGAAACAGGACAATTTGTCCGAAAAGATCCCAGTCCTCATAGGTGTAGGACAGTACTGAATATTTGCCTCTACACTTTTTTATCTTTTTATTATTGATATTGTTTCATTTTTATCTCAGACTGAAGCAGACCCACCATTACTGGCCCACACCAAAACCCAAATACTCCTCTGCGCTAATGACACACTTTTGATCTCCAAGATGCCAAGCAGACTAAAGAAACTCCTGGTTCATTTTGAGGAGATCTGTCTCACTAGGGGAGTGGAGATCAACACAACTTAAAAAAAGCTAATAACTTTTAATGCCCACAAATCTTTTAGAAATAGCATTGTATTTTTGGGGGCACCTCGTGTTTGGGCATTACCTTCAGTGGGTGCATGTCTTGGAAACCATGTCATCAAAGCTGCCTTGAAACTAGCAAGTCATGGGGGTAATTCTTAGAGAATACACGGCCTCCTACACTAGACCTATTCTGCCTGCACTCCACCTTTTCAAGACTAGGGCTCTGGGATCAGCTTTATATGGGACAGAGTTGTGGGACTTTTGTAACACTGAAACAGTTATCAGTACTGAAGCCAAACGCTTACACAATCTTGCATCTCAACCCCCTAGTATTTCTATGACACTGCTGTTTCTGGACGTGGGTATAAGAAGCCTTTCTGGCAAGGTCAGGCTGCATCACTTGTTCTACTAGAGATGGTAAAAGACATAATACAATTTGATCATTATTCCACTGCCCTTTGAGATGCAGCAGAACAATTTAACAAAGTACCATGGCTCCTCAATGAGGGACGTAGCTCCAGGGGGTTGGCTGGGGTGTTGCACCTCCTTAAAAAGTGTAGTCTGTAATAAATAGTTGGGTACAAGTGCTTTCAGACAGGTAATATGGAGTGTCTGTTGGATTTCTACTGGGATTTATACAAGCCCACATTGACAAAAACACACACACTTTCTCAGATATGTTTTGAAGGCCTTAAAAATGTTGATTAGTTTGTAAAATATTGTGTTTTAAGTACCCTTAACAATCCACACTTCTCTCCCTTTTATCGGCCTTTAAGCCCCCCAACCCATGTCCTGCTTCTCATGTAATGTGCTTTATATTAACAAGATGTCCCAGGACACTTGAAGCTCACATCTCCCTAGTCATACTGACCAAGCTATGCCCCTGTCCTCAATACTAAAGAGTCACTTTACACCCTTGGGCTACCTGATCTTTGGGACCATGCCACCACTATTTATTTCCTAGCAAAATGTTCACAGAAGATGCTATACTGGTCAGTCAGAGGTCAATGACCTTAAAGAGGCTGACTCCCTCATGCTGGTTGGAGAATTCCTTGATTTTAAGCCTCTGAGAAGGTATGAGTTATAGTGGGATCAGGTGCCTGTCATGACCAACAGGAAGGTATAATTTCAATTCAGAGTGGGCACCCTCCCGTTGAGCGCTTTCACCCAGAGGTGGACTGTCAGGGCTACTGACAAGTGCCCTGTATGTACTTCCTCTGTGGAGAGTGTCACATATGTTTCCTTTGCTTGCCCAGCCTATGCTCAACCATGTACAATATGGCTCACTCCCACTTGCAGTCGTTTATCCCAGCATAGCCATTTGGCCACCCTTTGTATTCTGAGATCAGACTGCAGCTTACCCCTTATCATATCAGTTGGCAAATTTCTGGGGGCTATGTGGACACTTCACAGAAAGGCACTTCCTCATCCTACTTTTATGTAGTTTATCACATTTTATCCTTGCGTCTTTTTTTATTGTGATGAATAATGTTCATTAATACTTTTAGCACTCTACTTTGTACATTCAAGTTGACATTTTAACTTGCATTGTAACATTTTGGTGTCTGCTTAAAAGAACCATGATTGCCCCAGGTTAGTTTGTATTGTATCATGCTGTTTTATTCATTTATACAACTTGTACTGTTCTACTTGTATTTTTATGGCCCTGGAGGCCGAAATAAAATTATTTGAAATTAAAGGACTTCAGGCATCAACTGGCTGGGATGAGAAAATGCCAACTTTCTAAAAATTGCATTTTCAGAATTGTGATTTATTAAACTCTGACTTTAGCATTAAAGAGAGATTTAAATTACAAATCTTTTAACACCAAACCCAGCATTCCTATCTGGTCCTAATTGAAAGTTGTCACTTACTAAATGTAGTACATTAACCCAATGGTATCCTATGAGAGAGGTGGGCCTTGCAGTGGTGAAAACACATTTGAGAGTTTTCACTACCAGAAACATGCAAAAGAGGAATGCATATGTCCAATGTTTTAAGTACACTGCACCCTGCCCTATAAGCTGTTTAGGGCCTGCCTTAGGGGTGACACATATATTGAAAAGGAAGTTTTAGGCCTGGCAAAATAATCCAACTGCACGTACAGTCTTCAATGGCAGGCCTGAGGCAGGTTTAAAAGGCTACTTAAGTGGTTGGCACAATCAGTGTGGCTGGCCCTCTAGTAGCATTTCAATTACAAGCCCTGGGTGCATGTAATACCACTTTACCAGGGAATTATAAGTAAACTAAATCTGCCAATTGGATGTAAGGCAATGTTATGTTTAAAGGAGAGAGCACATGCACTTTAGCACTGGTTAGCAATGGTAGCCTGCACATAGTCCTAAGGCAACACAACCAAAATCAGCAAAAATGGAGCAGAAGGGCATAAGGTCTGAGGGGGAAGACCACCCTAAGGCTGACAAGTTTAACACTCCCTTAGTCTTAAAGTTCTAGATTTTTGCTTTTTAGGAGATGCATTAATTCCCTTTTCAAAATATTACGCTGTTTCTTTTTTCGTGGCTAAACTTGTGCACTTACATTCCCATGCGTGGTCTGCTCTATGTTATAAACAGTGACACAATTTCCAAATACACTAGTTTTGCTTCACAAAACAATTATATCCCTATGTCAACAATTTTAATGATCACATTTTTATTGTAGACATTTTATTTGATGTGTACCTCTTACTCAGTGTTATGACTGAAACTATCAATTTGGATTCTAAGAGTTATTTGGAACTGGGTCATGGAAACTGGGATAGGTCATTTATCTATTGCTTCACTCCATTCTATCCAGCCAGGATAGTGAACTTCTGAACACTTTGTAAAACAAAAGGTGATGCCTATGTCAAAGCATTTGCAGTATGGCATATTGATCTACAAAATGTAGAATGAGAAATTGACAAACACCATATTGTGGAATTACTAGATTTACTATTCATAACTCCTATGCATAACTCCACATCTACATACCTTGAAAATATATATATCTGCAATGTATGTAACTCTATATCAAAATACATAGATGATATATGCACCACGCAATAGTCATCAAGCTGTAGCAGAATTTATTCTGTTTTTTTTTCCCAACATCAACAATAAGCAGTTTTTCATTTTTGCCAATGCTGTATTGGCAAAACTAAAAAGCAGGCTAACACATTTCAAAATGCATAACACATTGTTTTTCCAGTGCTTGTTTTAGGTAGCGTTAACAAGTTTTGCTGGCTAGTAGATTGGCAGCAAAAAACGGTACATAGTAGGAAGATCATACCTGTGAATCCTGTTTGTCGGACTGGAAGGGTTCCTTGTCGTTATCATGATAGGTGGGGCATTGAAACAAAAAGTGTCCTTGTTATTTGATATTAATAGGGGCGTATCTTCCATTGCTGCTGCAGGTGTAGTGGCACTGGGGACTGGTGGCATGAGTGGTCCACTGCACCCTGAATATTATTATATTCTATAATTCAGGCAGCACCCAGGGTGCCCATTTCCTTCCATGCACTACAGCCTATGAAACACTCTCTGCGCCTTTGGGTATTATAAGCTATGCGTTTGACCGCGTGCACACATTTGATACTTTTTTATGCACTGAGCCATTTGCCACATCCCTGACCCCTATAGCTGTTTCTATAGTTTATGTAATTTTCTGGAGTTTCAGACCTAGCATGGGGGTCTGACAAACGCGCTCATTAGCCCGAGATCGAGCTCTGTGCATTCTAAGGAATGAGCCTGTCAGCCCAACAAGCACGGGCTATGCGTAGGAAATGGCGACCGCAATAATAAAAAAAAATCTAAGTGCAATCCTGCAACAAGGAATAAAGCGTCTTATGACACATTCTTGGCAGCATGAAGCACAATTTATATCCAGTCGCGATTAGGCCATGTGGCCAGCGTCATTTTAGGAGAGTGTGTGTAAAAGTTTCTTTGCTTTTGAAGAAACCGCACAGTTATTTATGAGAAAAGGCAGTGTTAGTTTTAGCGCTAAAAAAGCTCAAATAAGGACTGCACAACTCTTTAACGTTAATACTAATATCAAATTAATGTTTGGGGATTGAAGGTGATTAAATACCTAAAACTCAGATGAAAGCAGACAGAGGAACCACCAGAAACCCACTTTTAGAAAAACAATGATTTTCAAAGATTTAGCAGACATCATAAATCATTACATGCACTTAAGGGTCTGTTTAAAAAATAATACAGCTTCCATGAACTTCAGCCGGATACATTTGTGTTTATATGAAAAATAAATAATTCTAGAATTCAGATCACCAGCCACTTGTGGCAAGGGATTTAAGTAACAGTAATGTGTGTTCCACCAAAAGCAACACATATTCACAACTAGGAAATCCCGTTTTGGCTTTTAAATAACTAATTGCTGAGTCATATAGATTAATGCACAATATTGTCGATCACACAGTTTACAAAAGGCTAGATTCGAAAAATCAGTTGTCTGAATATGTGTGCACCACAGTCTAAACAGTGTTATAGAAAGCAGAAGCTTGGATTCATTTAAGTCCCACATGATTGCATGACAAATGATGACCCTTTGATACAGAGATGCTGTCTATCGCTAGTGTGGATCATTTGTAAGGTCTGCATTTTGAACGAGAGCAGAAAGTCTGTAGAATGGGATTCGAGCGTATACCACACTGCAAATTAATTTAAGAATATTCCAGTTCTTTTAACCTCAACCTTGATGTGACAGACGCAGTTACTAATGACATAAACAATAGTGTAGATGACCTTAATTATTAATATTTATCACATTAGCATAATTACTTCTGGAGACAACTATGAATACGTTATTGGTTTGACTATGCGTTGTTATTTATTGACGTATTGCTTTAGCAGTTGTTAATTCTTGGCATACATATTGTGGGGTCATAAGCATTACATTTGTTGTGCAAGTCAGAGTTTTTGTGAAGTTAACCTATTACCTGTGAATTCCAGCGGTTATTCATTTTTAATTTGCAACCAAAACTGTATTTTAAGATTGTTTTTTAATCCATTTAAGAGTTTTTTTCAAACAGAAATTAAGGTCTTACAACCGGTTCTAAAACTATTTTTTTCAGTGAATTTCTTTTTTTGTGCGATATACTTCATCCAACCTTCGACTTGTAATATGCTGGCAAACCGCAGATGACCAATTTCCACTGTTGTTGCCCTTTGGCTATGAATCACATAAGTAGGCTAAAGGGCCTGGCGTGTGGCCGGCTCTGTGTCAATGGGAAAACATTGGCCACAGCACACAGAGAGTAATGTCCAACAGTAAGGCAGAAAAAGATATTCCTGGTGTGGTTCCGAGAGTTGAGGGAAGTATAAAGTTGAAACGAGTCTCAAATCCTGTTTGCAGATGGTGTCTTTATTCGTAGGTGCTTAGAAAGCATTGAGTCATCGTGGAGATACAGCCAACACGTGTTTCGTCACACAAGTGACTTTATCAAGGCTGAGTAAATGGTAAAGAACTGTAATAGGTATGGCTGCGCCAGGCAGCTGCAGGTGCGTATGTAAAAGGCTTGCATGAAATCGAAGATATGAGAAGGCCCTGATAAGCCTATAAAATGACCGAGTAGTAGCGTAGTGGTGAGCTGTCCGGTAAACGCGAGATCGAGTGAAGGTGTCAATGTTAAAGTCTTTCATCTTTTCACTCTCATTTTCAGGTTCCGTTCTATGTAATATATAATGGTTTTGCATTCCATGTAATAAACCTAGAACATTTTAAATGAGTATTAGTTTCCTGCTCTGCTTTGTGCAGCAAATATACAAGAACATCCTGTGGTGTTTCTGCATCGTTTATAACAGAAGTTATTTCTAGATTCCCAAGTACTGCTTATCAATGTTCAACTTGAGATATTGTCTTGTTCAAATTGCCAAAGCAATCAAATTGTATCTGTTCCCAGCCTGGTTCTCGTCACAAAACTTGTATGTGACCCTTCTTCCATTCAGCTTGTTCCCTTGTGGCTGATGAGAGAAGAAACTTTAGTCTGCTTCTCCACTTCCACGGCACCTAAGTTTGTTAAAAGTTAGCAGACTTAAAATTAAGGGGACGATTTAGATCCTATAGGATGGCCTTCATCAATTGGCAGAAGTCATCACCTCTGCCACCCCTGACAGACTGCCACCTGTCAAATTAAGAGATCACAATGGACCATGCAGTGATCTCTGTGTCTTCAGAGCAGCTGACAACAGGCTGCTCCTATGAAAGCACAAAATGTTGCCCTGCTTTTGAGAACTACATGTCACAACAAACATTTGTTTTTCAGAAACAGCTCCCAGTCCTGGTGCTTGTTTTTGAGAAAGAAGAAATAACCGACCTGACACTCAGTGAGTTTTCTCCCAGGGTATTGGAGTGTCATTATTTTCCTGGTGGTCACAGACAGAAGGACAGGACATCAGAAAATCCACTCTAAATACAGCAGAAGGTAAATTTGTAAATTGGATTGCCGGGTTATATACGAAACTGGTTGCCGGTTGATTGGGATGTGAACCTTGGTCAAGCAGCAACCGCAATCCTTATCAGGGTGAGGCACAAGGCAACCCTAAATTAGCCTGTACTCAACTGTCTGGTAGCCTTCTGTCCCTGAGGCTCACATCATGAAGCCAGCCAACTAGGCCTTAGGGTCAATCTGGGGACCTGGGTTCAACAGATGCAGTTCTAATCATTCTAACCCAGGCAAGAGGGCAGTAGTCAGCAACTCAGCACAGCAGGCTAACAGGCCTTTAGAGCAGCAGTCCAGCAGAGTGGTAGTCCTTTCAGCAGCACAGCAGTCCTTCTTCCTGGCAGAGTATCCACATGTTCAGATATGTACTGAAGTACGTGTGTCTGAGGTGTGATATTTATTTCAGAGGAATGCCCCATCCCCCAAGGTATCAGGCATCCCATTCTCCTCTGCCTTAGCCCCAGCTTGTCTAGGGTCACAGTGCACTAGTGTTAAACCCTTAGCGACAGTGTTCAGGCATAGCATTTGTGATGTGCAAGTGTGGTAGAAGACAGATCCTGCCCCTTGATAACACAGAGTTGCACATCCTGCCAACACTTAGCTTCTCTTTGTCCCACTGTCAATACACAAAAACTAGCCACACCTAGTCATGTGACTTAGGACCAAGCTGTAGGCACCAAATAGTTACTGCATGTATTGCACTCTGCTCTCTGGGACATTCAGGGCCTACTAGGGATGATCTACATGTAATAAAAGAGAAGATATGTGCCTGGAAAATGATTCATTTTGATAGGTCGAAATGACAATGTAAAACCGCACACACAGGCTGCGACAACAGGCTTCAGACATGTTAAAAGTGCTACGTAGGTGGTTGGCACAATCTGTGCTGCTGGCCAAGTAATAGCAATTAATTCACAGGCTCTGGACACTGGTAGTGCCACTTTACTAGGAACTTATAAGTAAATTAAACATGCCAATTCCATGTAAGCCAATTCTACCATGTTTTAAGGAGGGAGCACAGGTGCTTTAGCACTGGTTAGCAGTGGTAAAGTGCACATAGGCCTAAGGCCAACAAAAACAAATTCAACAAGAATAAGAGAAGTGTAGGCAAAAAGTTTGTGGAAGACCCTGAGGAAAGAGTCAAGTCCAACACACTTATTCTGATTGTCTCTACTTCTTAGGGTTGTCAGCACATTTTTTAATGGTGAAACCTACAGGGTCATGCAGTTGGAAAACTGATGGTCCTCTTCACATATATTTAAATAGGCAAAGAGGTTTAGAGGACAGGATACTCCATCACCTTTGTGTCAGGCAGTGGGACTTCACTAATTTGGTTCCATCTCTCAGATCCGTACAACAACCCCATCACATTTTAGTCTGTCTCTTGGATGAAGGACAAAGCATAAGGTCTTTTTGTCATATGAAAAATTGCTTTGCACAGAAATATTATAGTGGATGTGAATGGGCCAATTTCACAAAAGAGTCCAGCTTCTCAGGTGAAACTAGGACTAGAAGTGATGCACTCCTATTTTGCCTCACTTTACAAATGCAGGGATTTTTAACATTTGGATGACAAATATTTTTGCATATTCACATTCTGTGATGAATGTGGCTCAAATGAGAGAGTAATAGACCCTGTAAACTGGAAAGGAGAAAATGTGCTTTGCAACGCTTTCATAGGCGAAAGATACAGATGTTTAATACATATTGTTGTACCTATGAGGCATCTGAAATAATGCTATGCCCAAACTCATCATTTTGGTCAGGATACAAATGAGTCAGTTTTCTAAAAGAGGGTGATGTCCTTTTTGAGATGGGTGGGTTAAAATCAGGTTAGCAGCACCGTTTTGGTGAGCCTTGAAATAATACATACACAGGCCAATATTTACAAGAATTAGGCAATACTAAATGAACATTTGCAGCTTTTCATTGTGTGTAGAAATACTGTACAGCAATATTTAGTATGCATCATGTGCCGATTTATGTCATTGGGCAAACTCATACTTAAAATGCTGTGTCTGCATGATGGAAAACATGATTTACCATTGCACTATGGCACAAAGGTAAGTAAGAGGTAGCTTGCATGAATTTTGTAATTGAGGCACATCTTCCAGTGGAAATTTCTGCACCAAGACAATTGACCAAGTATATATTGCCTAATGTGTGTAATTTTGTAGATACCACACATATCTTATGTAGTAAAAGATGTGACTTTACTTTTGCCAATTGTTTCCTCCTCTTCTAAGTTGGTGGTAGGTTTCCTGCTGAAGCCAGACCAGGCCACGCTACGTGATTGTGGTTGTTTCACTTTGTATGGAATCATAAAGTTCTTGTGCAACACCCGGCCTTTACATCCTCTGTGCATGAATTATCAGGGTTTTAGTGCAAAGGCATTTATCGCGTGAACGTTTTGTGCAAAAATCCTTTTGCACATAAACGCTGATTGATGCTGCCTTTTGTAACTCTTTGACTCTCATAGTGTTGATTATAATTGCATGAGCCTCTGTGTCAATCCATAGAGTATCTCGACATTAGAATTTAGAGGTAATTTGTCATTTTTTAAAGAAAGTTTAAACCATGATTTGTGCATCCAAATTGTGTCATCGCGGTTCATAAACCACGGGGAAAATTTAAGAGCCCCTAGCGCCATTTTAATGACACATTAGCGTCATTTGTTTACTCTAATGTGGTGAGAGAAGGCCCAAAACGCCGTACCATATTTACAAAGTGGCGCAATGCATGCAATGGGCCACTTTGTGCATTGTGCCACTTTGTAACCCTTTGTGCTCCATTATGCCTTTGCATATGGAGTTAGGGGGGGTCCGCAAAAAATGAAAGAAATGTAAGAGACTTCTTTGCATAATATTTCTCGCCACTTTTAACACCTGCCCTGAGAAGGCGTTAAAAGGTGGCTTCTGTTGGTTACAATGGGCCTTTGGATGCTTTGCAGGATTAGTGTCAAATCCTACAAAGTGCCAGACTAGCATCAAAAATTCTGACGCTAGTCCCCTAACTACCTCTATGGCGTGCAATATTTTAAATATGGTGCACATATGATGGCGTCAGAGGGGGCATAAAGGGGTGCAAGAAAAGTGGTACTGCACTCTGTGCAGCGTCACTTTTCTTGTATATGCCCCCAAGCTTTTTAATTACAGTTGTAGCCCAAAGAAACAAATTAGAGAAAAGCTGTTTTAGCACATTTTTCTGGGGAAAGTGGAAAGTAAACACTTGTACTTTGTCTCCATGTTATTGTGTAGAACGTTTTTCCCGACTCAGTGAAAAAATCTTTTGAAAAGTCATGCTTTTTCTCTAGTTACATGTCAGTCAATTTCCAGAATGAGAGTAAAAATCATTTTAAGATGTGGGGGAGAAAAGCAGTATGACACAACCAATTTATATAAATGTTTAAGTATTATTTTTTCTGGGGAGGTGTGAAAATAATTAGCAAGATCCTTTGAGATGGGAAAGATCAACGTAAGAATTAAAGTCATCATAATTTAAAGGGGTACATTTGAAACTTGCTCAAGATTTTCTATAAGGATTTCTTTACAAATGACCGAAATATTTTAACACAACTAAATGTTGTGCTAATGCTGTTTTCTAAATTTGAATCATAGATCTGATAAAAGGATAAGTTTTACCTCACATCATTACATCACATTCCAGTTGGACCTGAAAGTTCTCACAGTTGTAATTTTGCTCAACTTTACAGTAGGGAGACTGACAGTCAGACATGCAACTGAAATTCTGTATTAGATACTCTGTTGCACTGCATGCAATATATCACTTCCTTGAATGATCCCTATTATTGAGGAGTAAGCATTTTGGCACCAAAATGTTGCCATTTTTGTGGAGTCATGAAATCGCTTTGCAAGAGTTTTGAGATGGGAAGGAGCAACGCAATAATTACAGCCAATATAATGTAAAGGGGTACAATTGTAATTTGCTCAATATTTTCTTTAAGGATTTCTTTACAGAAGACTGAAATCTTTCAAACTCAACTAAATGTTGTGCTAATGATAGGTTTTCTCATTTTGAATCATAGTTCTGATAAAAAGGTAGGATGAATGATGTTTTACATTACATTCCACTTGGAACTGAAAGTATTCACAGTTTTAATTTGTTCAACTTTACGGTACGGAGTCTGACATTCAGACATACAACTGAAATTCTGTTTTGCATAATCTGCTGCACTGCATGCAACATGTCAGTTCCTTGAACGATCCCTATAACGGAGGATAAAAGCAGTTTGGCACCAAAATGCTGCATTATAAGGTGGAAGCACAATGACTGGTATTTCTCAACTACTTGGAACATTAGTAGCTCAGGAGAGGAGATTGGAAGTTGGGAGCAGAAATAATCTGTTACAGAATTTTAGGGAATAACTTCCAGGAATCATTTTTGCAGTCATTCCTCCATATCTTTGATGTTTCACCTTGAGATCTAAGCTACTTTCAGCAACCAAAATCTCTGCCAATCTGCAGTTACCTCAGTTTTTGTGATTTGTAATTGGAAAAAATTAGGATTTCTGTGGCACTCCTAAGGAGCCTTCAGTCCATTTAAGACAGGAAGACACACACTTTCAATTTATATCTGTTGAAATCATATTTTTCAAACATGCTTCTAAATTTTTTGCTGGTATTCCTGATACATCCTCTTGGTTTTTGATATGAAAATGACAAGCCAAAAACAATCCAGGACCTCAATGCCTTGGCGTTCTGATACGGTAGGACAAAATTGACCAGCCATCTACTATTATATCTTTTTCAACCAATTACGCGGTGCAAACAATAAACTTAATATTCTCCTCTTCTTTTATTGTTAACAGATGTCCTCATTTCTCAGTTCAACGAACATCTTTACCACACCAGAAAATGATGAAAACGTGACTGCTGTGAAACATATCTGCAAAATACCCAGACATCTCTGACGTGGATGTAAACACCAATTGAGCTATCTTTCTTTCATTTAATAGAAGCCCTCTTTAAAATTTCATCCTTGGTAATAAAAAAAGATGACTGTTTATGTTATCACCCATATATTCTGAAACGAATCTGCTTTGCATTCATATGAAGGCATGAAAAATATAAATATTGGCAGATTTTCAATGTGTGTTTCTTCTCTTGCAGACGTGTGATTTTGAAAACAGTGATAATGTGAGAGAACCGGTGTGTATTGAATTACTTCATATAATATCAATGTGTGCAGGATCCAACATATGAAATGTTTCTAGATGAGCTTGTTACCTCTGTGTCAGATAGAAATGGAAGGAAAGGTTAAGTGCATTTCCTGCACTGTACAATATCTGGAGTCAGAGCAGAGAACTCCACACATGAAAGGATAGGCCTGTCCTATGTCTTTATGAGCTGAGTTCTCTTCCCCTACTGTGGAGTCTATGAAGGTATAAAAGTACCATTCAAATGCAGGTCTGTGAATACTGAAAAAGTATAAAGTTGTCTAAAATGTGTTAATTTACCTTTGTGAATCAGGCCTTCAGTGTCTTTTTCCTTATTTGAATTAGGCACTACAAGTGATAAACTATAGTACAATGGAAAAGGTCCTAAATGACTAATTTTAGGGAAAAAACTGGGGGAATATTTATCATGGCTTTGCATCCCACATGCCCTATGCGCAATGGTGAGGCAAAACAATCTGGAGTAACGCATGGCAGCGCAAAATGCTGCCTTGCGTTACTCTGCCCCAGGGAGGCATTCCATGGGTGGAGCATAGGTGGTCCCAATCATCCACCCCTGGATTTTGGCACACTCCCAGATTTACCAACACTGGTAAACTTAGGGGTGTAGGCAAAATGCTATGCCTTCCCAGGGAAGGCACAAAGTTGTTAGCTCTCCCTAAGGATGCATTTGAGAATTGTTGTTGTGCAGGAATGTGCCCCTTCCTGTATAAAACTAATCCTGCCTGAGATGCAGGCACCATTGCACCATGGTGCAAGTGTGCCTGCATTGGCGCTAGGCAGCGAAAAATAAGCCAGAGCAAGGAAAGGATTGTATAATGGTAAATACGGCACATTCCTGCCCTTTGACACAGCACAGCACAGCAGCAAGGTAACTCGCTGCACTGCACTGTGGTGCACTGTGCTGCACTGTGCTGCGTGAAATAATGATAAGTTTGCCCAGGATTTATAAATAATTATTGGTATCAAAAAAATCCAACCTGTACAACTAAGTTAATAAACACTGAAAACACAAACATAAATTAAAAAATGTGTATGAAAATAGGCCTACTCTGTGAACACAGGGGCACATTCTTCCAAAACATGACATTAGCATGATAATGTATGTCTAATCACTCACTCTGGCTTGAATTTTGTGGTCGAGATATATACTAAAATTGATCCAATAAGCCTTTGTGTCTTTGTATTCATATTGTGAGTGCCATCCTGTTTATGAGAAAACATTTTAGTTCTCATTAATTTGATGAAATGTAACTGACCAATATCATGGTGAGAGTCCTGACAAATGTTGCTGAATATTTTGACCCTGAATGCTCAGATCCAGGTGTAAATTCGCTTTGACTGCTAATGCACCATCATGCTATCCACAAAAGTTACATTACAAATACATTGTCAAATAAAAGCAATAATTGATTGAATGGTGAATACATAAATCTGTAATTTTTTAACAGATTGCTTATCCATATTCGATTTGAAAATGAAATTGCCTTTATATCATGCTTACTACCACTGACAGTGCATGGAAGCACTTCACAGCGAGTAGCACATCACCCTGGAGCTCACAGTTAGTGGCCAGTCCACTGGTTATTGGAGTTAGTAATGCATGCTAAAGAAAATTGTAGAAACTGGATTACTGGTTCAGGAAGAGTGAAATCGTTCTCAAACAGCAACTACAAATCCTGTCAGGGTGAAGTCACAAGCAGCCCCAAATTATTCTGTGCTTAACTCTCTGTTAGCTTGGCACAGAAGCTGTCAGGCTTAGCCTAGAGGCAATGTGAGAAGTATTTATGTAGTACTTCAAACAGTAATAAAGTGAAACACAACACAAGAAAAATCCCACACCAATTTAGAAAAATAAAGTAATATCTAGTGAATAATTCAAGACCACAATGACAAAAATTCAATCAGTAGAGCAGGAGATCCGCAATTCTGAAGGTTTTGTGATAATCATGTGCTAAGAAACAAGAAGCCTTAACCACAATTATCTGGTTGCTGTAGACCGGGTCTCAGTCGCAAGTTCAGGCTGACTGCAATGGAGCCCAGGCCTGATACAGGACTGAGTTTAGTCTGCTGAAAAAGTAACTTGTGGGCATGGACGTCAAGATGTAAAATCCTTGCGTCGTGAGGGCTGGCATCAAATGGCTCTCGATCATTATGCAGCGACAGGTCGATGAGCTATTGATGAAGAGATGTGATGTAAGGTCCTACCTTGGCATCAAGGAAACCGCTGGGATGTTTGAAGACTTGCGATGAGGTGCATCAGCATCAAAGACAAGGTGTGTCATGCTGGATAGGGGTCAGTGGCGGGATGAGCTGGGCTGTGTGGAGATGCTGAGAGATGTGTCAACATTGAAAAATACTGCTATTTCCCTGTGGCTCCGGGGACCTGCCACATGACTCTTGGAGATTTACTGAAGTTCTGGGGCCACACAGGCAGGCTAGATTCAGCAGGGTGGGTGACAGTAACAGAAGAGTCTTGGTGCTGGTACTGGTGCAGCAACAGCAGACCTTAAACAGAAAAGCAATCCTGTGTCACCACAGCAGTCCTTGGTCGGCAGGCAGGTCAGCAGGGGAGACTTCACAGCTGGGCAGTCCTTCTTCCTAGCAGAGTCTACAGGTCCTGAAATGTTGAGTATGGGGAGTCCCATATTTATACCTGGTGCTAGCTTTGAAATAGGAGAATGTTCTTGATGTTTCCAACCCCAGTGGTGTCTGGAATTTTCTGTCTTCCTGCCCTGCCTCCATCCTGTTTGATGGCACAAAGACTAGTGTCAAACCTTTGTGAGTGCGTTCAGGAAGAGCCTTTGTGATGTTCAAGTGTAGTATTAACAGCTCCACAGCCCTATTAGGCCATAGATGCCAACACCCCCTTTGTCTCACTGTCTAGGAGCAATACACATAAACCAACCGCCAACTACACATAGTCATGGGACCCAGAATAAATACTGCAGGCACCTAATAGGACAAGAAAATGCCAACCAAAGTAGCTTTTTAAAAACGTGACAAATGCTCACCTCACTGCAAAACGGATGTCCTTGCTAAGGCCCCTTTACCAGTGGCTGTAAAGAAATGCGGCATGTACCAGTCATTCAATACCATAAAATATTGTTAGAGTTTCTGCAAATCACTTTACACCATACTTACACTACAAACATAATAAAACATGTTATGTTATGTATAACACCCAGAAACTTAAAATAGAGCATTGTTGCAATCAAAATTCAGTGCATGTTTATGTGACCAAACAAATACCTGTTTCAAAGGTGCTGTCCCCTGCTTCCACCTGAAGAGCACCCCCACAGAACAGACACCATGTCTGGCAGAATGGATGTGCCTGAGGTCGCCTTGACCTTCCAGTATTAACCTTGTCTTGTAGTGGAACTCATTTGGCCCTAAACACTATTCAGATGTCACACATTTGACATTTCTTTAATTAAGGGTTGACCATGTCAAAAGTAGAAGTAATAATGGAATATATGCTAGCACCAGAATGATGTCTAAAGTCAAAAGCTGCTAGTATTTCAACATCATTTTTTAACTACATATATGTAGTGGAACACACCTGGCCATTAACACTTTTTAGGTGCCACACTTTTGATTATTTGTTCTTTAGGGATTGACCATGTCAAAAGTGTTGACAGTTCTTTCCTAAGCTCTCTCTCTTCCTGGACGTCATTATAGAATATATGTTAGCACCGGAATAATGTCTAAATTCAAAAGATGCTAATATTCAGATAGCATTTTCTAGATACATATATGTTCTAAAACTGAGATAAATAAAGTGGTACTTTTTCAAGATGTTTAAAAGGTTCTTTATGTCAGGTGGCTTGGGGAGCAACTATGTCAACTTTTCTTTTGTTTCATACACGGAGTTGTATGTATTTCCTGATTTAAATCAGGCCTCTAGGAAATGTTCTATTATGCTTATGTAGTTTAAGTCATTTTAACAACTCTGCTTTCTATAAAGTATCCCACTACCTAATACCACACTTTTTTTCTACAGAAGGCTAGTGCAAATACTAAGGACCTGATTTATATTTTTTGGTGCAAAACTGCACTAACGCAGTTTTGTACCAAAAAGTTTAGCACCGGCTTGCACCATTTCTGTGCACCAGCTGGGCACCATATTTATGGAATGGTGCAAGCCGGTGCAAAGGGTAGGCTAGCGTTAAAAAAAATTACATTAATCAGGTGGGGCTGGCGGTATGGAAGAAGAGGGTTTTGCCCAAAAATTACTTTAAGCAGGTTAGAGCAACAAAAAGAAATGACTAAACCTACCATGCCACATGACTCCTGCCTTAGAAAAGGCAAGAGTCATGCTCATCACCCCAATGGCCAGCACAGGGGACCAGGGTCCCCTGGGCATGGCCATGGCACCCTGTGTCATGTATGTGGGCCCATTTCAGGGCCCTGTATGGCACTTTAATAAATAAAATAAAATACTTACTTGTACTGACCTGTGCTTAGCTGGGATGGGGTCCCTCATCCTCCGCTGTCCCTTTTGTGTGGGTAGGGATGTCCCTGGGGCCTGGGGAGGGCACCTGTGGGCTTGTTCCATGCTGTTCCACCATGGAAACAGACACACAGGTCCCCTAACGCTTGCCCTGACTAAGGCGTTAAACAATGGGGCAAGGCTTTGCATCATTTTTTGACTCCTCCTCCCTCCCATGCACCATTTTTGCACAGGAGTATAAATATAGCATTAAGGCCATAGAGTCATTTTTTGCACAGGAACAACTAATTTGCATCTCATTAAGGCAGGGTAGGTTTCCACGTCGAAAATATGACTTTAATTCCGTAAATTTGGCGCTAGAAGGGTCTAGCGCCAAATTATAAATATGGAGTTAGTTTTCCACCGAATTAGAGTAAAAATAATTACTCTAATTTGGTGCAAACAGAGAATAAATATGCCCCTTAATGTCTTGCAGAAGAGATGTTCGAACAGAAAATGACGATCAACAGATATTTCTCCTTCAATCTAGCCCCAGAGCTTGTATCTGAAGTGATATTTGAATGCACAGTAAGCTACTGTATTCGATTTTCACTCAAGATATACAAAATGCATTGTGCATAATTTATAAATATTTTTGTCTTAATTTTACAGACATTTCACGTAATTTTATTAAACGATTCTGACTTTCACATCCCTACTTTGGACCCGCTAAGGAGATGCTTGAGTCCCTTTTTGATATCATTGCCAGGCTACACTTTGGGTTAGTTCCAAACAACTTCCTGTAGGAAAGCTGGAAACATGTGACTGCAAAATTGATTTTACTTACTTGAATTTGTGATCAAAGGTACAATGTGCAACACTTCGATTCCTAAAAATACGTTGATTACACCACTAGTGATGAGGAAATATAATTTGCGCCTAAGGATTTTCAATTAATGAAAGTACGAAAGAACGAAAGAAGAATTTATAATAAATAAAAAGAGCCAAGAACACACACTCTTAATAATGTTGTATCAGTGGGATCATACTTATGACCATTTTAATCATCCAGTAAGGAGGGTGGAGAAAGCTGGAACAAACATGGCTTATATCTAATTGTTGATAATAAATTAGATCACTTTTAAACATACAGGTGATGAGCTCATAAATGCGTACACAAAATATAGGTTTTTGGCTCATTGTTCGCTGCATAGGGTGCAGACCAGGCATCAATACTTCATTGCACAATGAAGATGTCATTAAAAAAAAACTGGGATATTTTACAATTTCATTTTTTGAAGTATTGTTCAATATTGTACTGCTATTGTTAACGCTGAGTTTTTAATGAAAATATTAATGATTATTCATGTACTCTGTGTTGAAATCACGTAGAAAATGCAATATTATAGAGAAAAATAATGCACACATTTGAAGGGGTGACTGAGTGGCCATCAATGTTCACAAAGTGTACTTATTAATGGCTTAATAATATGAAACGTGGGGCTTATGTTTGATTGATGTAGTAATATGTCATAGTAAGGGTTATGCATTATGTATTAGCTCTATTAATTGTGGGTCTTAACTTAGGGGAGGTGTTGGCCTAGTTGCCTGGCCTCATGTCAAGCTTCATTTCTTAGGCATTTAATAAAATGTCTGCTTAGAGAATAAAATTGTGATTTTCCACTGTACTGTCCATGTGCTTGTAGCTAAAAATCCTTCTCATGAGAAACTGTCTGCTAGAAGATGCTGTACTAGCTAATGCAACAATGTTTTATGTAATGTGTGTAAGACTGACTTTCTCAGGAGAATACAGTGGAGACTCGGCCTGGAGTATATGCTGCAACAATATTGTTACCAGATGAGCCGAATGACGGGAGAGGGACAAGAGGAGCCAATCATCGACATGCAAACCCTGTACTAGTAGAAATGTAGATTTGAAGTTTTAGTTTTATTCGTCAAAATGTCAACATGCGATTCCTGGACCAATTAGGATGTGACAAGTAGTTTTAGGAAATCCAGCTTAGCCAGACTACACTGAGCATTTGCCCATTTTCTATCCTGCTGTAAGCCCATTTCGCTCATTTTTCCGTCTTGAGAATAAGAGGCACATTTATACTCCGCCTGCACTGAACGTGCGTCAAACATTTTGACGCACAATCGGCACCAACCTTGCCCCATATTTAAACTTTGATGCCCGAGCCCACGGACGCCAAAATCCCACCATGTGAGTCATTTTCTGGAAGCGGGAAACCGCCTTGCGTTAATCATATGCAAGGTAGGCATTCCCGTCCAAAAAAAGATGGAACCGGACGTACGTCGTATTTATGCTTCCGGGCAAAAATCCTGCACGGCCCGGAGGCGGAGTCGGAAAATAACACACAGCCTGATTTGCATAAAAAATCAACGCCTGGGTCAGGGCAGGCATTAAAATGGGGCAAACACACCTGTATTTAATCAGAACAAACAGAAGCAACAGCAGAGCAGCAAAAGGGAGACATGGAGGTGCTTCTCATCCAGCGGGCACGCAGACACAGAGCCCAGCAACAACAACAGCAGCTACCACAACAACAGCAGCGACCCCAAAGGCAGCGCGGATGGCAGGAGAGGATATTCTGCACCAGGACAACCCTTCATGGCCTCAGGGAACATTACATGATCCAGAGGTACAGGTTGAATTGGCAGGCCATTCAGCAGCTGCTGCGCAACATAGAGCCACAATTGGCACCCACCTTGCTGACACCCCACACCATCCCAAAAGAAACCAAGCTCCTAGCTGTACTTCACATGTTGGCAAGTGGCTCCTTTCAAAGCACTGGCACCCTGGTTGACGGAATATCACAGCCATCATTCTCTGCCTTCTTGCCCAAAGTACTAGATGCCATCATTGGACTCACACCCCGCCACATCTGCTTCCCAAACACACAGCAGAAGCAGCAGGAGACAAAACAGGGGTTTTACCTCATTAATGGATTCCCACACATCCTTGGTGCCATTGACTGCACACATGTACGCCTTGTGCCACCTGTTGCAACTGAACACCTCTACCGCAACAGGAAGCACACACACTCCATTAATGTGCAGGCCATTGTCGATCACCAAGGATTGATCACCAACATCGTGGCAAAGTATCCTGGGAGTGTCCATGACTCATTCATCTTCCTTCACTCTACCATCAATCAACACTTCCAGAATGGACGATATGGCAATTGACCACTTGTTGGTAAGTACAGAAACCTACTTATATACACACTGCACAGCAACCCTCTAGGACACACAACACATACACCACGACAGCAACATCTAGACAGGAACACACTGAGGTTGTCACATTGCTAGCCATGTTTGATAGGTCTGCAGTGAACCTGTCACACATCTGAAATTAGTGTACGGTCTAATGTTAAGACGTCAATGTTCACAAGGTATGGAGAGGTTTGGCTAATTGTCACCTTGCAAAATGTAAGCGTCTCACTGATGTTTAGATTAATCCATTGCATATGTCTAAAGGTATGGGATGTCCAGGGTACATATAAGCTAACGTGTTACCACCACTGTCAATTTGAATCTGTGTATGGAACTATCATCTCACCCCCAGTGAAGACACAGGGACACCTGTATCACAAGTCAGAATGCTAGGGAGTGCACACTGCAATGCAAATCCCAAAACATACTGCGGACAACCGGTCAGCAGCCAAACACTCGTTCAGCCAAGGAAACAACCCAAAGCAGATGGTACATCCTAGAAGCCTATGAAGCAACACAATAACACAAAAGAGTCACAGACAACACAAGACAACTACTGCCATGCAAGGTGACATTAATGGGGCAAGCTACATCAACATTATCCCAATCATTTTCTTTTTCAGCTGATCAGGGGTATGGGATCCAGCCATGGATTATGACACCATTTGGCAACCCAAGCACTTCAGCAGAGCGTGCCTGCAATGAGGCACATTGCAGGACACGGACCATAGTGGAGAGGACCTTCGGCATCCTCAAGTCAAGATTCAGGTGCCTCGACATCACTAGTGCTAGCCTCCTATATTCACCAGATATGGTCTGTAAGATCATTTTAACATGTGCCATCCTGCACAACATTTGCATATGAAGGAACATTTCCCTATTAGAACCAGAGCCACAAAAGCCTGAAGAGGAGGAAGAGAGGATGCTGGCCTGCAACATGCGGGAGAACAACAAAACACAGCTGCTGGATTGCGTAGGCGCCAACATATTGTGAACAATTTCTTTTAAAACAACTCACCATCACCACTGTAGCAACATATGTAAATAAACACCGATAATAATCACAATATCATTGTCTGGGTAATCATTTTTGCTCACCTTTATCTCTAACTATCAGAATAACAGTGTAGCCTCATGGAGCATTGCTGATATATACGATCAGGACACAGAACATTCCAAAGCTATAGTGATGCGTATTACACAACAGTCACATACATACACACTGTAAATGACATATATCCTGTACATTTCACCTTTGAAGGGCAATAGCAGAGGACCACACCTATTTCACACATACATGTTGGCAACATGATTCATCGCAGCATATGGCACACAACTAAGACACTACCAGTCTATAAGGGAAAAAAATGCCTCATACATGAAGCAGTGGATGTGCTATAGCATTGGTAACAGGAATGTATGACCAGACCCTTGACAGCAGTAAGTCGTACAGCACCTATCTTTGCAAGGACTATCTGTAACTAGAGTTCCATATAAGCAGAACATAGACAACACAAGTGCCACAACTATGACAAGCATTGCGCACATGAGATTCCATGTACAAGTCAGCTCATTTCCTAACTCCTGACACACCCATGCTCCTGGTCTCACCCCACATGTCTGAAGAGGTACCTGGAATGGTAATATATGTACCCAGATATTCCCTCCTCTCCACACACAGACTAACAATAGTAATCCAGTGTGCTTCACCCTTTCCTATGGTATGCCATTGTCATAGTACATCTGACTGCATGGACGTCAGGTCAATTAATACACTGGCTTGTAGTTTCTAAGCCCTGTTATCACCTGTAGATTGCTTTCAATGTGAAAGGTACTGTTGGCCATTTGAACTCAAATCTCACCTGCAGGACTTGTGATAAACTGATGCAGCACACACCTGTGAGCACCTCCATGCAGACCACCCATTTGAACATGCACTGCCCTTGCAGATGCTTGGAACAGCATAGAAGTTGCCATTTTGTCGAATACACTGTTATGCATTGCTAGAAAATAAGCCGTGTAACACAGCCCTTGGGTTTATGTGTCACCTTCCAAAACACAGGACAAACACAGTTTCCCATGTCAACTGTCTTGCACTTTCTCCGACCAGTGTAAGTCAGACCACTGAGTATGTACCTTGTGAAATTGCTGGATCCTGATTGACCCTGCATCCTGTCAGCCTGACTGGCACCTGTCTGTGCATTACTCTAAAGGTTCCTTGTGGCTACATCTGTACCACACCTGCTGTCCCAAACCTTACATTCCTCAGGGGGTATTTTGTCAGGTGCTTCCTCAATGCATACCCAAATACATTGTATAGCATCATCTGTTTTTAATTGTACCATAATTGTAAAATTGTCATTGAATACCAAAATCATGGCCTATCCCTTGTCTGGGTCTCATGTATGAATGAATGACAAAGTGAGACAGTGTACAAGGGCTGTATGCAGGGATTGGGTATGGTGCCTCCAGCAGAACCAGCAACCTCTGATAATGTGCATGAAAATTCCACACGTTAGGACCCTGACAGTTCACACGCTGAATCAGATTGCTCACAATATATTGATGGCCTGTGCATCCTGAATAGCTGCAAGATTAATCAACACAGAGGCTATGATGTACCCAGATGCAGTTGGAACTTTACTAGCCAACCTGTGTACAAATGTTGTAATGACACCTGCCGGAACATGACTCCTGAGATATGATCTCACTCAGCACACCAAGGTTGCCCTGTTGACAGTCTCACAACATGTCTGCAGTGACAGGGTGGGACCATCCCCATGTAGGTTCTCATGTCCTCATTGGCTTTACTTCCATTGATCTCCGAAGGATACTCAGTAGATACAGGAATAGCCGCCACTGACTCATGATGAGACCTGGACGTAACTGTGACAACATAGACCCCTAAAAATATACAGGATCAACATTGCACCACACACATGAACCAGACACCTCTGTGCAATTGATCACTGGAAATATGTGGCCATGTGCTGCCTCGTCTGCTGGTCCACCACTGCCACAGGAGAGTCATATGACCACAACTGTGGGATGAAATTACAGTTGTGGTCACCTTTGGCTTTCCGTGTCAATATCATGGTAACCACTTAGTCTGCACAAGTGCCTGACTCACGGTGGGTTCACCAACAAGTGCCTAGAAAGCAGTTTCCAAATTTCCAGGACATGTTATGGGCAACTTTTGGACCATTGACAAGAACAAGCGTCTGCCATCTATCCGATGCATGCTTTGTCATTTGTGGTGTCTACGTTACCCAAAATCTTGGAAGTGCACACAACAGATGTTGCTACATGTATGACTAACACATGTCCCCTATCATTTCCACAGTGACTTGCATCTAAGGTTTGGACACATTGACTTCACATTCATACAAGCATATTTTCAATAATGCATCTTGTGATGCGCACACACTTGGTCAACAACTACATTAGTAGCCAATGCACACACAGTGAGTCATAGGCATTGAGGTATTGTACTTATGTGCGTCACCTTGCTATCCTCTCCTGACGCCAAACATGCCCAATTTGTGCAATACATATATTTAGGCCACACATAGGGCCATCTAGTGTGTCAGCCAAGAGTGAAAATCATGTTAAGGAAGTAGTGGATCATGGTCCGCAGCAGTATGATGTCTCACATGTGCCCATACACCGTCAAGACCAAAGTGGGTGTAATCAGCCTATCTCAGTTGTGTCACAAATGTAACATTACATGAAAATGGTAAAATGACCCAAACTCAGTAAATGCCCTGAAATTTTGACGCACATGCGTAAAAAAATGACGCTTATGCCTGAAAAACTATGCATTATGCCCTGAAAATTGGTTAAGTGTTAGACTATTTCCAAATATATGGATGCGGCCTTATTTTTACTCGTGTGCGTTGAATAAAAAGAAAGCCCAGACTGTATGCGTCAATTTATTTTTACGCATACCGATAAAAACTGCTGCCATTTTATGCAGGAAGTGATGTAATAGGATATCCTGTTTACAGATTATGTACAGTGGGTGTACTTACACTTTCACTTTGCAGTCTGTGATTCTTTTAGACTGTGTGGCTGTGTTCAGAGTTTTGTTCAGTCAAATTGTGCTTTTGTCTCCTGTGTGGTCCATTACTTGTCATTTTGTGAATAAAATATTGTTGTTGTATCCTGTCTGAGTGTTTATTGTGTACTATTGTCTAGTATTGTATTGTATTTGTTGTTTTTGGGAGTCTGTTGTGGGTAGTGATAGTTTGGGGATAGTTGGGCTCTTTTAGTTGTTTAATTTACATTTTTCTTATTCTACTTTCCCCCTATTCTCCTTTGTTCTCCTTTATCCCCTATTACCCTTTTTTGTGCTAAGATGTTGGGTAGGCCACGTCTTGGCAAGATGGGTGAGGAGGAGCTTGGGAGTTTTATATGGCTGGTGTGCCATTTCCTCCCCCTTATGATTGAGGCAGGTGGGCGGGTGATACAGGGGTATCACACCGAGGCACGGAGGCTCCGTTGGAGAAAGGTTTTGCAACACTTGCAACGTGTCTATCGAAGCCCGAGGAATGACCACCAGCTGAAGCACCGCTGGGCTGACCTCATCTCCAGGGAGCAAGATCTGCTGAACCACCTGGGAATTGTGATTAGTGACCCTGTTGGTGAGTAAAAATCATGTAAATGTGCACGATTAAATGCTCTTTAGTGACATCAGATGATTTGTACAATATCTCCCGGCAATGTTGTTGAGTGTGTGGAATGCTTTGGAAACATATAGGGGCATATTTATACTCCGTTTGCGCCGAATTTGCGTCATTTTTTTTGACGCAAATTCGACGCCAAACTAACTCCATATTTATACTTTGGCGTTAGACGCGTCTAGCGCCAAAGTTCATGGAGTTTGCGTCATTTTTTTGCGTGAACACCTTCCTTGCGTTAATGATATGCAAGGTAGGCGTTCCCGTCTTAAGAAATGACTCCGATGCATATGCGTCGTATTTATACTCCTGGGCAAAAATGACGCCCGGGAGTGGGCGGGTCTAAAAAACCCGCATTAGCGCCGGATTTTAGCGCCTGGGTCAGGGCAGGCGTTAAGGGACCTGTGGGCTCAGAATGAGCCCAGAGGTGCCCTCCCCTGCCCCCAGGGACACCCCCTGCCACCCTTGCCCACCCCAGGAGGACACCCAAGGATGGAGGGACCCACCCCAGGGACATTAAGGTAAGTCCAGGTAAGTAATTTTTTTTTTTTTTTTTGTGGCATAGGGGGGCCTGATTTGTTCCCACCTACATGCCACTATGCCCAATGACCATGCCCAGGGGACAGAAGTCCCCTGGGCATGGCCATTGGGCAAGGGGGCATGACTCCTGTCTTTGCTAAGACAGGAGTCATTTCAATGGGGGATGGGTGTCGTAAAAAAATGGCGCAAATCGGGTTGTGGCGATTTTTTTGCCTCAGCCTGACTTGCACCATTTGTGGACGCCCATACGCCATTTTCCCCCTACGCCGGCGCTGCCTGGTGTACGTCGTTTTTTTTAACGCACACCAGACAGCGCCGGCGGCTAACGCCGGCTAACGTCATTGAATAAATACGGCGCCCACATGGTGCGTCAGAATGGCGTTAGCCGGCGCAAAATTTTTGGGCACAAAACTGCGTTAGCGCAGTTTTGCGTCAAAAAGTATAAATATGGCCCATAGTGTCATTGATGGACTATGTTAAGGACCACAATTGCTAGCTGTCAGGAAGCAAGTGCTCTGCAAACTTACTGAATACTTCTACTTAATGTAAGTTGGTGCCGCCTTTGTGTCAAACAGCAATACAAATCAGGAGCCAATTATGTATATGTAGGTCACATTTGCCTGTGAGGTATAGATTTTCAAAATCATTACCAACATTTGTTGACGCAGCAGCTAGACTGACTTTCAAAACACTACATGATGCTGAAAATGAGTGCAGGCTTCACGTCAATTGATGAAAGCAATGTGGCCCAAACATGCGTGTCTCATGTGTGTCTGGTGAGTGTCTAAGGCAAGCGATCACGAAGGTTCTATAAATCTTAGGGATTATTGTGGTCCTTTCGTCATTTCGGATACTTGTCAGATCTGGATTTAGAGACATAGGGAAAACGTGCAAGGTGCCTTCAGCTAACATCTTAGACTGGTATTTGGTGTTTGTTGTTCAACCTTTCGTTTAGGGATGGCTGGCCAAAGGTACGCACATGGGTTCATATCTCTATGGTTGGTGCAATTCATCATAGCTGGGCCACATGAAATTAAGAAACGGTAACAACATGAGGGCTTACAACTGTCCCTGCCCCTCTGTACATTGTACCTGTGTGTCATAAATTTGTCATGGCCACAATGTCTGGTTGAATGGTAATGCACTCCTCACGGAAAGTGGCTTTGGGTGTTTTTCTTGGATACTCACGATGAGACGAATACACTCCATTATTATGTTTGCTCACTAATGAAGGAGCATGTTTGCCACCACATGATAGGGTCACTGCATGTGTGCAGATATGTGTGTAAATTTCACAGCGGACCCATGGTATGTACATGTTAGCCGTGCTATATCAGATGCAGTATCATAATTTCTGAGTGGCTTTACTTACTTATGTAATCTTACTCATAGTATTAGTCTTTGGATTTGTTGGACAGTGCACAGAATTTGAGCACATTTCTCCCTTTCATGCCTTACAGGTGGACCCGCACTCTACACTGTGGGCGAGGTGGCATCATTCGAGGACCCCGACAACTCCAGTAAGTGTTGATATGCCAATGCTTATCCTATTGTCTTATTTAGGGATTCTAGGTCAGTCCTGTAGGCCCTGCAGTGTGAATGGGGATGAGCCATGTGGATAATACTTGTATCAGCAAGAGTCGCACTGGACCTAGTCTGTGATTTAGGCAGCCTGTCAGACCCACATTCTCCCAGAATGGGGCTGAAAAATGCTTACCCACAGACTTCCGCTTCCCTATTCACTAATGTACTTATTAAACTGTAGGTTGAACTTCCTAGCAGCATGTAGCTCTACATGTAGTGCTACGAGTATGTGGCACTTGAGTGCAATGGCCCAGGTGTGCATGCAAATCATGGCCAGGGGTGTTCTTGCATCTCTGTGTTAGTTGTAAGTCATGGCTTACTGGAACTATATGATGTGGACAAAGGTCTGCATTACCAGACATGTGTGGCGCTGGGATTGGTCTAGGATTTGCTGTCTCCTATTTGTAGATACACCTTACCTGTGGTGTGTGTGTAGAGCCAAACACATGTCCAGCTTTCATAAGCTTGCTGGGTGACCATGTTGTTTGAAATTGTTAGTTGTTTCTACACCCCCCCACCCTCAAACACTGGCATGGGTTTGTGAATAGTGTACCTAGGACTGATGATACAAGTTTGGTACACAGACATGTAAGTCAGTGAATCCTTTGTCTGAACCTAGTATACACACTCATGTTAAGCACATGAGTACTATACTAGCAAGTCCATTTACAACTTGCAGATCATGTGGCCCTAGATTTCCATCCTGTACAATGATATTTGCAGCCCTGGCATTGGTGGAGGATGTGCTGCATGATTGTTAGCTGACAACTGGCAGAACTATGATGCCAAAACATGCCAGTTGTTACCCATCTTGTAGGGTTTGGATGTGCTATGTGTTAAACGACCTCTGTAGGCTAGCCTGCCATGTACTTCCTCAGGGACATTCAATGATCTGTATGATGATATGAGCTGTTACAAGTACAGTAGATGTATTGTATGGTTTACTTCTTGTGCCATTTCACACAATGCAGTTCCTATTGTAATTTGTTTCATTTGTCTTCACAGTAGCAAATATGACACCCATCCATTTGCGGGAATTCCAAAGGTTGGCAATGCGGTACCAGCATATACTGCAGGTAGAGTCGGGGTACTGAAGAATGGCCCGCAGATACAGAGACGAACGGGCCTCCGGAGCCTGGAGGGAATTCCCACAGGGTGGCCCTTCTTTGTCCACCACAGCCACCACCAGCACCACCACCACTACCACCTAGGTGGCACCACCAACAGCTGTGACCTTTGTGGCAACAACATCAGCAAGTGCTCCAGGCCCTAGCACAGGACCACCTGCAGGGCATCCCACAGACATTGACCCTACACGGCCCCACACTTCCTCAGCTGGCACACAGACCACCCCAGCTGCAGCTATTGACCCTGCTGCTTTTGTGGACATGCAGCGTAAAATGGACTGTGTCCTGAGAAAAATAAGTCGCCTGCGGCAGGATGTTCGCGATATTAACCGGCGGGTGCGGTCCATTAAGCGGACCATCCGGAGTGCCAACCTATAGACATTTTGATGGACATGATTCCCTCCCCTCCATCCTCTTTCCTTATTCTTATACTTTGTGGGTTTAGGGGGCTTAGTGTTAGGTTAGTATAGGCTGTTAGTTTAGTTAGTGTTAGTGGGTGAGGGGTCCTGATTATTTCTACTGTTTCTTTTTGCGTGTGTTGACAATGTTGGGGTTCTTGTGTGTTTAAAAAAAAAATATATAAAAATAAAAAAATAAAAAAATATATATATTTGTACAGTATAGGATAGTATGTGCTTAGGTTAGTATCTGTTGTCCTCCATGTGTCCCGTCTCATAAGGGGGGGTGGGGGGTTGATGTTTAGAATGTTTTGTTACATGTGATAAGTACATTTAGCTTAGGTTAGTTAGGGACAGATGTGGGTAAAGAGTAGTTAGGGTAGATTAGGGTAGGTAAGGCTTTTCCCCGAGCTTTCTCTTCTGTTTTTACAGTTCAATAAATATGTAGTAAACCCTTTACAGTATGTGTGAAATGCTTGTAGATCAGGGCCTTGGCATGAGTGTACATGATTTCTTTTGTATTACAATTTGTGTCCTATGCTACAAACAAATCCAAAATTAGCTGTAACATTGGCAGCTACCCCAAAGCTACCTTGCAAAGATTAGACCATTCATTGCAACCACCAATCACAGTTACTATGGATCCCAACGTGTTTTTTTCAATAAGTATGTTTTCAATGTCACATACATGGCTTCCAGATTTGGTATTGGGGACACTGTGTTATGTCTGACTGCAGTGTGATATTCAAGGAAACCCTTATAAGCTGAGTGGCAGTAAGCACTCTTGTAGTATTGTGTTCATGACTCTCATTGATCATTTGTGACACTGTTCAGCATGATTACTTATTTGGATGTAAACTCAGACACCTTCATTTATGAAGTTTGTTGACTGTTTGCTTAGATTTGTGGACAATGTTATATGTGTTAGTTTTGCATGGAGGCAACATTTTGCAGGCACTATTTAATGGCTTAGATATCCCTTGAGGAAGCATTATTCTGTCCAACACAGCATTATGGTGTATGGTTTCTCTTTTCATCAGATATTACCATCAGGAAGGGCAGAGTATGGTAGAATCCAGGCCACTGTGCATAGTTATCAGCCTGCATTATATCAGGACAGTTGTATTGACAAGCAATCATATTTGACAGGAAGCAAAATTCAGTGATCTACTGCATGGTTAATGAGTCACATTACACAGAGACAAAGTGGTTGTGGAAGTGTTATTTATTGAAAAGTGCTGTAGTGCTATATGTACATTGTCCATGATTGTGAGTCCATTTTAGTGACATCTTCCATTGTGATCCTACACAAGTGCTAAAGAAAAATGCATTTGATCTGCTGGGGTGATGTGTCAGACAGTGCAGAGGGACAGGATTTGCCAATGAGTAAGTGAGAGACAATCACAAGGCAGGCTGGCAAGATATACAGTGGTTTGCAGAACAGTCATTGAGTACAGTTGTTGCAAGACTGGCATGTTACAAAGCACTGGACCTTGGTAATAGGTGGCCATGTGGCAGGAACTAGTGCTTTTGGGTACTTTTACGTGTGAAGGTGATCTCTTCCATGTCTTTCTCTGTCCTTGGTGGTGGTGGTTGTGAAGGGGCAACACACACCTCAGTGTTTGAAGATGTGGAGTCATACATCCCGGACACTGCTACCTGTGAAGGTCTTAAGGGCAGTACTGCTGCAAGGAGGATCTGCTGGTTCTTAAGAATATCAGCCACATCACAATGGTAGGCAGCCAGGTAGGCCCTGAGGGGGTCATGATTGCATTTGTGCATGCAGTGGAAGGTTTGGGGTGCAAGGTGTTGTGGCAACTCCCTAACTGCAGTGGTGAATTTGTTTACAGTTTGTTGTAGTCCTTGCAGGATGGATGTTAGCACTTGCATGGCTGCTGCCTGATCTGCAGATGACATCATGCACGAACACACCCCCTCTAGGCTGGCTGTCATAGTTTTCATCCCCACCTGCATCTCCTTGGCCAGCTCCCGCTGTACTCCGACAACAGTTCTCTCAAAGCTGGTGCCTGTGTCATCTGAGTCCTCAGCTGTATTGGAGCTGGCAGGTCTTACAATTGCGGTTGTGGATGTGTCCTCTGTGATGGCTGCTTGTTCTGTGCTCCCCCTTGTGACTGAAGGTGGGGTTTGGAGGGTTCCAAGGACATCTTGGAGGGTCTGGTGGCTGATGTTTGTCAGCTCGTCATCCATGTCATCAGGGTAGACCTAGACAGGCATATCCGCAGGAGATCCATCGTCCTCTGCAATGAAATAGGGCACAATTAGTGTATCTGTGTTGTGACATTGGTGATGTGACATGCCTGCCTTGTGATGTTTTCACATTGTGATCTTGTTTCCTGTTCATTGCTCCAGTCTTTCAGATGGGCATTCTCCCAGGCCTATGACCCACCTGCATGTCACACGTATTGTGGTAAGTTTTTTGACTTGTCGACATCATCTCCTCTAGGTGTTGGTTTAGGCCAAATAGTGATTTGTCACCTTCTTGTCCTACTCAACCCTCCCCCTACTTCCATTCTCATGGTGAGGCCTTTAACTGGCTGTGGGTGCTCTGATGCCACTAGCAGCACACTAAACAATCTGGACCTGCCCCAGTCTCTGATCTTTCACATCCACTTATATGTAGTTGACATGTAGCGTATCCTATGCATAGCATTGTTATGGCATGATATGGATGTTAGCATTGGTGATGTGTACAGCTGATGTTGGGAAATGTGTGGGCATTGGATTGCCCTAATAGTTATAGCAGCGTCCTATTTCCTCCTCTGACTGTGCAGGGGTATTTCAGTGACCAGTTACATGTGTCCTCCCCCTCAATACTGTTGTCTGAGCAGTATGACATTTGGGATGTTGCATTGTGACCCAGGCACAGGATGGACCATGGCATATGCTGCATGGGTGTGACCTTAGTGCTGTGTAGCTCCTTATGTTGACGACATTGGGTGATGTCTGCGGCAACTATGGGCATTCACAATTGACAGGACTGGAACATTTGTCTTGTTTCAGGGGATTGTTAAAGTTGTCATCCTCAACCCACTAATTTAGGTGTGTATGATCCATGGGGAAGTTACTGCCACTGGCTACTTGAGCTGCACACACAGCGGAGGAGGTAGTGGCAACTGTTGTCACTGTTACATTCTAGTTGTCGGTATGGCTAGAGGTTGTTAATTGGGCCCTAGTTAATGTAAGGGGTATAGTGGCTGACGTGTGACAGGATGTCAGTTTGACGTTGTGCCCTTCCCTCCTGGCGTGGCTTTACCTTTGCTACATCGTTGACATGACAGCATACCCCCGTGGAACTGTTGTTGGTGTTGTGTTATGGTGTGCCTCAGCTTCTCTCTGTACAGGCCATGCCCCCATGCCGTACCCCTTTACCCATGCCACTCCATGTATATGATGACTTCCATGCATTTTGTAGTCGGTATACCCCCTTCCCCCGATTTTAGTTGACATTAGTGCATTTTAATTCCCCATGTGACTCACCCTGCATGTATGTTGTCTCCTGGTAGTCTGCGGTGTCTTGTCTTTGAATCCCTGTGACGATCTCCTCAGGGTTGACGGCTGCGACCATCTCCTCCATGTGGTCCAGGGGCTCCTGGTGTGCTGGACTCCCACCTCCAGTCTGCAGTGCTGCCTTCCTGTTCCTGGCCATCTTTTCCTTGGTCCTGCGCTTGCAGTCATGCCAGCGTTTCTTGCACTCGATGACTGTTCTGCGTACTTCTGCCACACTGCTATTCTTGTCAACAAATTGTTGCCATATTGCCTCTCTCCTACTGATTGGCAACTTTGAGGTGACAAACAGTTGGTGCTGGTGTTCCGTCACCTCCTTCACCGGGATTTCCTGCTCCTCTGCACTGAAGCAACACTTTATTTTCTTCTTCTCCCTGTCCTGGTTCTTGTGTGGGTTCTCCTGGCTGGTTCCTGGTCTGTTGTCATCTTCCTGGGGTCTGTACAGGCATCTGGACTCCATTTTGTCTCTCCTCTGCTGAAATGGCTGTGTTTGCGGGGAATGTTGACGCTATTGCGTCAAATAGTGATTTGCCACCTTCTTGTCCTACTCAACCCTCCCCCTACTTCCATTCTCATGGTGAGGCCTTTCACTGGCTGTGGGTGCTCTGATGGCACTAACAGCACACTTAACAATCTGGACCTGCCCCAGTCTCTGATCTTTCACATCCACTTATATGTAGTTGAAATGTAGCGTATCCTATGCATAGCATTGTTATGGCATGATATGGATGTTAGCATTGGTGATGTGTACAGCTGATGTTGGGAAATGTGTGGACATTGGATTGCCCTGATAGTCATAGCAGTGTCCTATTTCCTCCTCTGACTGTGCAGGGGTATTTCAGTGACCAGTTACATGTGTCATCCCCCTCAATGCTGTTGTCTGAGCAGTATGACATTTGGGATGTTGCATTGTGACCCAGGCACAGGATGGACCATGGCATATGCTGCATGGATGTGACCTTAGTGCTGTGTAGCTCCTAATGTTGATGACATTGGCTGATGTCTGCGGCAACTATGGGCATTCACAATTGACAGAACTGGAACATTTGTCTTTTTTCAGGGGATTGTTAAAGTTGTCATCCTCAACCCACTAATTTAGGTGTGTATGATCCATGGGGACGTTACTGCCATTGGCTACTTGAGCTGCACACACAGCGGAGGTGGTAGTGGCAACTGTTGTCACTGTTACATTCTAGTTGTCGGTATGGCTAGAGGTTGTTAATTGGGCCCTAGTTAATGTAAGGGGTATAGTGGCTGACGTGTGACAAAATGTCAGTTTGACGTTGTGCCCTTCCCTCCTGGCGTGGCTTTACCTTTGCTACATCGTTGACATGACAGCATACCCCCGTGGAACTGTTGTTGGTGTTGTGTTATGGTGTGCCTCAGCTTCTCTCTGTACAGGCCATGCCCCCATGCCGTACCCCTTTACCCATGCCACTCCATGTATATGATGACTTCAATGCATTTTGTAGTCAGTATACCCCCCCCGGTTGTAGTTGACATTAGTGCATTTTAATTCCCCATGCGACTCTCCCTGCATGTATGTTGTCTCCTGGTAGTCTGCGCTGTCTTGTCTTTGAATCCCTGTGACGATCTCCTCAGGGATGACGGCTGCAACCATCTCCTCCATGTGGTCCAGGGGCTCCTGGTGTGCTTGACTCCCACCTCCAGTCTGCAGTGCTGCCTTCCTGTTCCTGGCCATCTTTTCCATGGTCCTGCGCTTGCAGTCATACCAGCGTTTCTTGCACTCAATGACTGTTCTGCGCACTTCTGCCACACTGTTATTCTTGTCAACAATTTGTTGCCATATTGCCTCTCTCCTACTGATTGGCAACTTTGAGGTGACAAACAGTTGGTGCTGGTGTTCCGCCACCTCTTTCACCGGGATTTCCTGCTCCTCTGCACTGAAGCGACACTTTCTTTTCTTCTTCTCCCTGTCCTGGTTCTTCTGTGGGTCCTCCTCGCTGGTTCCTGGTCTGTTGTCATCTTCCTGGGGTCTGTACAGGCATCTGGACTCCATTTTGTCTCTCCTCTGCTGAAATGGCTGTGTTTGCAGGGAATGTTGACGCTATTGCATAAAAAAACACCACATATCCAGTTTGCGGTGTCGTAAATCGACCCACAGTCATTTCTGCTGTGCTAACGTCGTTTTTCTTTACGACGTGATGCTGGTGTGCGTAAAAAAAAATGACTTACACCTGTGGTTTGCCCGCCCTGCTTCAAAGTATAAATTTGACTCCCGCACGGCGCACCAAAATGCCGTTAGCCTGCGGTAATATTTTTGACGCAAAACTGCGCCAGCACAGTTTTTCGGCAAAAAGTATAAATATGGGCTTAATTGTGCTTAACTTTACTGCTTAAAGAGACTTTGGGGGTCATTCTGACCCCGGCGGTCAGAGACCGCCGGGGCCAGGGTCGGCGGGAGCACCGCCGACAGACCGGCGGTGCCCCGCAGGGCATTCTGACCGCGGCGGTCCGGCCGCGGTCAACTGCGGGAAACCGGCGGTCTCCCGCCGGTTTCCCGCTGCCCTGCAGAATCCTCCATGGCGGCGGAGCGCGCTCCGCTGCCATGGGGATTCTGACACCCCCTACCGCCATCCTGTTCCTGGCGGGTCTCCCGCCAGGAACAGGATGGCGGTAGGGGGTGCCGCGGGGCCCCTGGGGGCCCCTGCAGTGCCCATGCCCATGCCCATGGCATGGGCACTGCAGGGGCCCCCGTAAGAGGGCCCCACAAAGTATTTCAGTGTCTGCTATGCAGACACTGAAATACGCGACGGGTGCCACTGCACCCGTCGCACCTTCCCACTACGCCGGCTCAATTCTGAGCCGGCGTCCTCGTGGGAAGGTTGATTTGCCCTGGGCTGGCGGGCGGCCTTTTGGCGGCCGCCCGCCAGCCCAGGGCAAATCCCAAAATACCCTCAGCGGTCTTTCGACCGCGGAGCGGTATTTAGGTGGGGGAACTTTGGCGGGCGGCCTCTGCCGCCCGCCGAAGTTAGAATGACCCCCTTTGCCTTTTCTGAACTTTGTTGCTGAATCCTGATGCCTTGCTGATCAGACTGACGTCCTGATGTCTTGATGACGAAGACTGTTACAGCTTGCTGATGCAAATTGAGGATAGGTGATTTTCCACTGTACTGTCCATGTGGTTGTAGCTAAAAATCCTTTTCATTAGAAACTGCTTGCTAGAAGATGCTATACTAGCTAAAGAAACAATGTTTTATGTAATGTGTGTAAGACTGACTTTCTCAGAAGAATACAATGGAGACTCTGACTGGAGTATAAGCTGCAACAATATTGTTACCTGACAAGCCAAATGACCAGTACTAGTAGAAATGTAGATTTGAAGTTTCAGTTTTATTGGACAAAATGTGAACATGCGATTCCTGGACTAATTAGGATGTGGGAAGTAGTTTTAGGAAATCCAACTTAACCAGGCAGCACTGAAGGAAGACAGTGCATTTGCCCATTTTCTATCCTGCCGTAAGACCATTTCGCACATTTTTCCGTCTTGACAATAGAAGTGCTACACTTTACTGCTTAAAGAGACTTTGCCTTTTCTGAACTTTGATGCTGAATCCTGATGCCTTGCTGACCAGACTGATGTCCTGATGATGAAGACTGTCATAGCTTGCTGATCCAAATTGAGGATAGGTATATTGACTATGATATTGTTTGCTATGTCTATTTGCTTTTGTTTCTAGTTACCAGCCACTATTTTGATAGAGCCATAGTTAGATGGTTTTCCAAATTTGTGTTGACTAAATTATTTTGCATTAAGCCCAACATGCTAATTCTAATCTGATGTTAGTTAGTGAGCTCACTGATGAAGGTCACTATATGAAATAACAGCTGATGTCTTACTTTGCTGAAACTAAATGTATGTAATTTCATTTGCACAGTTATTCTTGCTATTTAATTGCACTGTAACTTTAGAATGTGTAGTAGCTCAAGCTTTGATTAGATTGTGGTTCTTTCACCGCATCGGACAGCCAGTGTTGTTTCTGTATGTTTATCAATTGATTCTGAGATTATTTTACGTGACATTAGCATTGTCAATTTAGGAAAATAAATAGTCTAACTTTTACATAAAGGTGTGGTTATTCATGACCGCGAGGCCAAGGCGTGTGAAAATTACTGACTCTTACTGATTATTAATGTTATTGATTGTTGTTGATTATTGATCTGCATGTTTGGGATATATGGTGGGAAAACCTCGAAGCGAGTAAAAAGGTTAATCGACTTATTCGTGTCCCCCTTGTAAGTTTACTTATTAAGGTCTGAAGCGCTAACAGATGTGGCAGCAGAGACTGATGGTTTGTCTCCTTAAGAGCCCATCATAGACGCAACAGTCCAGAAAGAGAGGTAGCAGAGTATTTGGTCACAGAGATTGTAAGCGAAAAATAACAGGTATTATCAGAGATGGTTATAGGATATGGATTAGTCTTCCAGAAAGAGCAAAATAATTCACAGATCTGGCACAATTGGTGAAATTTGGATTTATTGTTCAATGATACAAGTTGGAGAAAAAATGTGTCCTTAAGTACTTAAAATGACTTTGCCAGAATCTTGAAGCTCTCAAATGGTTGGTTGAGGATGTTCATGGCATTCTAGTGATGGTGTGAGTGGATTACGTTTTGTGCTTGCACAGCTTATGCAAATCACAGGTGAACTGTGACATTTGTGAGAGTTTAGGGAGTTTGCATATTCCAAATGAAGTTGTAGAAGGAGTGTGCTTACTTCGGCACTTTGTGCTGAAAAATTGTCCACGTGGTTGTTGGTATATGTACTCTGCATGGTCTAAGACTACGGAGTATATTGAAAAGTGTATGAGACACTTGGTTTGTGTTGTTATTTTTTGATCCAGTGTGGTCAACAAGACAGAGTGTGAGTCAAAGTGAGTGAAATAGTTTTTTGACTTGAATCTGGCTATTCCTATGTGCACCAGGACAGACCCACTGATCAATTGAGAGTGAAATTAGCAGGTCAAATTTTGCTTGGGAATCACGAAAACTGAAAAAGAAGGAGTAGATGTTAGAGCGAAAGCCGTCAGTCGAAAATCTGTAAAGTTTCTGAAGCGATTGTGTTATCTTACCTGTAGTAAACAGACAAATTGGTTTTGATTTTGTTTAGTGCTCACAAATATTTTGCATTAGTTTTGTGTGAATCTGAGTTTGGGAGGACAAGCCATAAGAGTTTGTCAGCCACAGTACATGTGAGTGTGACATCATTGCATCCACGTTGGGATAGGTTGGTTAGTGAGAAGGGTCGCGCACGGATGGGCAGCCATCCATGAAGCACAATTCGTTTAGAAGGTGGGTGAAGAGAATTTTGGGATTAAACGTCCCTTCCTGATTTGATTTTGAATAAAACAAAGGTCAAAAAGATGACATTTTTCAAAGCTTTAAAGAGTGCTTTAATAGGAAATACGTACATTACAACGAGTATAGGGGATATTGTACCGCCAGAAGGTACACCTGCTTACATTGCAATTGAAGAAAAGGGTGTTGTGCCATGTCTTTAGTTAAAGCAGTGGTGCAAAGTGACAGAAAAAGATGGGAGCTTAGCATTTCTGGCAAACCAAACATTTAATCACAGGACCCTACAGCATTTGAGGAGAGTGCTGTATGACTTGAAGCCCCCTGCGAGACCAGCATAGTTTGAGGCATTAGAGATCTGGGAGGTAGTAACCAGACAGCACCAGCAACAGAAATTTGAGAGGAGAATGAGAAAGGCAGAAAAGTCACTAGCAGAGGCTAGATGGGATCATGACCAGAGGTTTTGGAGAACCAAGACCTTACAGGGGATTAAGTTGTTTCCCGCGATTACACAGATCAATGAGAGAGAATGTAGGAAAGCTACCAGAAAAACAAATACAAGCTCTTCAGAGAGTAGGGAGGGGAGACCAAAGAAGGCTAGGAGATCAGTGACATTGGAGGAAGAATCAGAGGAGGGTTAGTTTATTTTACAGTTATTGAGAAATCGTCCAACACCATATGCAGGACATGATAGTGGCATGAACACCAGTGCAGATCCTTCAGCTATGACCCAGGTTAATGCAACAATGAGTCCAATGCAGGTTAATCCTAGTCCAACACAGAACCCAATGCAGAGCAGTCTTAACATACCTACTACTCCAGTAATACAAAATCAGGTGCCACAGCCAAGTGTTCAGAGAATTTACCCTGATGTACCCATTGTAGAAACTACCACAAACTTACTAGTGCCTACAGAACAGGGTTTCCCAAAACCGACACTGGTTCAGACAGAGCCAACTCCACTTTTACTGCTTCAAGTGGAGCCACAGGTAATGCCAAAGTACACTCTAATGACAGGGACCCAGACAGATATGTGCTTTTGTTTGCGCAAGGGAAACTCAGCACAGATGGAAAGGGAGTCCAGAGTCAGAGTTCAATGAAGGGTGGACTTAATGAGAATATCCGAGTAGTCTCTCCTGTTGGACAGACCTTAGATGGAATGAGATCATTGCTAGACCTTAGTCCATTCGGAGTTCCTACGGATACTGTGACAGGGTTGAATGTTAGTCAGAGTCTGAAATTATTGATACCACAACCCCAAATACAGTTGTGCAACAAGTGCCACGTGCCTAGGCTAATAACATTTGATTGCAAGGTTTGACAGCTCAGCAGTTGACTGAATGGTTAGACCAGCTGAATACCCCACAGAGTGCTCCTAAGGGAGCGGAGTACTTGAACTATACGAGATTAGGAATGGAAGCGGCAAGCTCATTGAAGGGACTAAGGGAGTGAACAGATTAGACTCCTACACAGAAGCAGAGTTGAGATATCTGTGCCCGAAGATTACAAGGGAATTGTGCAATGTGCATCAAAAGCTATCAGACGTGGCAGAGAAATACGGAATAGAAATAGAGAAAACAAAGCATTTGGAAAGGAGTTACAGGTTAGATTTTGACACAAAAGACTTTGAACACCTGGGATCTGCCGTAGGAAAGCATACCTTAGGGAGTTACTCCAAAGTGTCCAGACATGGGAGCAATAGACAAGTGGGAAGGCAGATGGGCAAAGAAAAGAGCTAAAAGTAAAAGAGATTCCACGGAGCTGACTTCAAATGTTCAGCAAAGTAAGGATCCAGTGAAAATCCAGGAGAGAATTTTGTTCATGTCCCTTGGAGCAGAAGTTTCATTCTGTCCTTTACAAATGATTATACCGGGTTGAGAGGGAAGCCAGTAGAATGGTACCAGCAGACAGACAGGTTTGCGAAACTTGCAAAATGCCTGTGGGAGGACTTGAACACTCTATTAGAGATAGAAGTCCCAGATGATCTGTGGATAGGGTGTAAGACGAGTATAGATTGGCTGACAAAATAACCAGAGAGAGTTCAGGTTACGGGTGCACAATCTCCTGAAGTAAAGAAATATTATTACAAGGTGATTGAATTTTTTAAAACGAGAATTTTGCCCAAAACCATTGACTGCGAGAGAATAGACAGGACAGCTCAGGAAGCAAAAGAATCAATACATGCGTATTATGAGAGATTGCTGCAGGCATTCAATCATTACAGTGGTATAGAAACAATTGAGCCAAAAGCCATGCTTCATTTTGTGTTCAGATTTGTGGAAGGATAGAGACCTGAAATTAGCCAGATGATTAAGAGTCACTTAATTTGCTGGCAAGCAAATCCCATTGATGAGGTGTTTCAGTATGCAAAGTACTGTAGTGATGAGATTGAATTGAAGCAGAGAAAGCTGAAGGAAAAAGCGATGTTGATGTAGATTAAAGCAGCACAAACAGGGATGCAGGGAAATTTTCTACAGCAACAGCAGGGAAGTGTGATATTTCAGAATCAGATGAGAGGTAGAGGTCGCGGAAGCAATGGAAACCGAAGTCAAGATTTGAATACCCTAGTGGTTCAGAATGATGTGCAGAGAGTGTTGCCTCGTCACTCGTCCGGAGTGGTTGGACATTGGAAACAGGAGTGTCTGATGAAGGTGTAGGAAGGTCCCTATGTGAAGAGAAAAGTCATGGGTCACAGAGTTTCATTCTTGGTTGACACAGGAGCTACACACTCTACAGTAAGAAGTGCAGAAGTTCAAATTTGCCCCTTTCAGGAAAAACAGTCCAGACTGTAGGAGTAGCGAATGAGTATATATTTTTTTTTTTTTTGGTTTTTAACAAAAATTGTGAACACACAATACAAAACAGGTCACATCCTGTACCCCCGAACAAGCTTCCGTATAGCGCCATACACATTTAGCACGGACACGTTTGAAATGACCGGTATCATCTACCATAACTTGTCACCCCGCAATAGGTCGTTCACGGCCCCTGCGCTGACCTTGCGTTCCAGGAGGCCTCCCCCACACAGACTTCTACTTGTTCGGGCAACCTCTCTCTTCATATACGAGTTCCTCTCGCTGCGCACACCAGTCCACTCCACGGCGCCACTTGGCCAACGTCAGCGCCACCTTCGCTTTCCAATCTGCCACATGTCTCTTTTGGCCACCAGACATGCCACACCTAGGAAGATTCGATCAGCTCTTTTAGACCCTACTCCCGCCAAGACCCCCAATAAGAGCGTCAATGGGGTCGCGACCACCTCCTCCCGCAAGACCCCGGAAATCTCCGTCACCACCGTTTCCCAGTAAGAGGCGATGATCGGACAGGACCACACCATGTGATAGAAATCGGCATCCGGGCAAGAACATTGGGGACAATTAGCATGGGGTCTGAGACCCGCCCTATGTAATATAATAGGTGTGAGGTAGGCTATGTGCAAATAGTATGTCTGTAACACCCAAAAGCGGGTGGCCATGGCCAGGGCCCTAGGGGCCATCAATGCCTCCCTTCAGTCCTCGTCCATTGGGCCCAGCCACTCCTCTCATCTCCGATGGAGCTTGTCCAGAGGTTGAGCGGTGTTAATAACTAGGGAGCGGTAAATCCGCGACACCCCCTCCAGACCCAGGCCCCCCATCAGCACCTTCGCCTCCATGGGACTGAATTCAGGAAGTATACGTGTATCGCTTGTCAGAGTTGCAGGTTTCTATTCAACTGAGTCTTATTAAGTGAAAAGTGTTGTTGAAGCTCTTCAAAGGAGCGCATGTGCGACCCCTCCCAAACATCACCAAGTAAGAAGATTCCTATGAGGTCCCATCTTTGAAATCCCTCCAAGGCTGAAACCTCTGCCAACCATCCCGTGCCAGAATGGAGTCTGCTGGGTAAGATGGCCCCCCCACCCTGACTTCTTCTGGGCCTCACGTCAGCCCATTAAGACCACCCTTGTCACAACCGTGCACGGGGGACAGGGTGGCCATAGAGCGCCTCAAGCACCACAGGGTAACCCATCGTCTGGAGTTCCAGTTGATATGCCGGGTCTGACCAGCCCCCTTCCATCCAGTCATTTATCACCAGCAGGTGCATTGCAAGATAATAATAATAGATGTTAGACATCCCCAGCCCACCCTCATAAACACCCCTCTGGCAAATGCCAAGAGCTAACCTGGGTCGGGTACCACACCACAATAACTGACGCGCTACTGCTTCCATGTCTCTGAACCATTTCCGAGGTATTGGGTAGGGGAAGTTCTGCAGGAGAGGGGAGGATCATCATTTTATAGAGTGCTATTCTGCCTAGCAGGTTAAGGGGCAGGGTCTGCCAGCACTGAAGATTCTCCTTGACTCGTCGGGTGAGCGGGGAGACGTTAAGCGCCCAGGCCAATTCTGTCAGCAAGGCCACCTGGACACCCAGATATTTGAAACTGTTGCGCCTGATAGGGATGTCCTGCTGCCAGTCCACACAATCTCTGGAAGAGTGCAGAGGCACCAGCAGGGACTTGCTAGGATTGAGAGTCAAACTGGAGGCCTCGGAGCCACTCTGTCCTCCCGCCCCACAGGCCAAGTCCATCTCTCTATCAGGGGATCTTCTCTGAGTATCTTCGCCAAGGGCTCTATCGCCAGCGTGAAGAGAAGCGGGGACCAGGGACACCGCTGGAACGTGCCCCGATGTATGGGGAACGGGTTTGAGGTCACTCCGTTCACCTGCACTTGCGCAGTCGGATTAGAATAGAGAAGTTTCACAAGGCCGCGAAACCTGGTCCCAAGCCTGTTACTCAATAATACCTGGTCCAGGTAGGTCCAGTCCACAGTATCGAAGGCTTGATCGAAGTCCATTAGTAGGAGCGCTAATGGAGAGGCCAGGGTGCCACGATGAGCCAATGCTACATGTAGGTGCCTAATGCAGTGCCTCGTTCTTCTTGTAGGCATGAATCCGCCTTGGTCTGGGTGAATCAGTGAGGGAAGCACCCCTTTCAATCTGGTTGCAAAGATTGTGGACAGTGCCTTGATCTCGGTATTGAGGAGGGATATGGGGCGGTAGGCGGAGCAATACCGTAATGGGGGCGAGTCTTGGGAATCACTACTATGGTGGCTTGATCGATGCCCGAGGGAAGCTGCCTGTCACCTTGGCCTCCTCATACATAGCGAGCAAGTGGGGGCCTAGGATATCACCACATTTACTATAGAGTTCTGCCTGGAAACCGTCCAGTCCCGGCATTTTACCCGGTGATAGCTTCGCAATCGCATCCCCAACCTCCTCGAGGCTAATGGCCTCATCCAGCCTACACCTGCCCGTCGGTGAAAGCTGAGGGAGGACAACATCCCCCAATAGGAGGGCCTCCTTTTGTGACTGTGGCCGGGGTCGTTCTGCATAAAGTCACGCGTAGGAGGTGGCGAAGCTCTTCACAATTTCACCAGGCGTTTTAGAAAGAGCTCCCAATTCGTCAATTATCTCAGGGATAACTCTATCTGCCAGCGGCCGGGTCGCCAGCCAGTGTAGGAGCTTCCCATTTTTATCCCCACAACTGTACACCCGAGCTGCTGAGGCCCATCAGATGTGCTTTGCTGTCTCTTCCCTTATCAAGGTAAGTTGTCTCGATGTGGAGGCTGACGCCGAAACAGCGAGCTGACGCTCAAGTCGTAGCGCCCTGGCCTCAAGGTCTGAGACCTTAAGGTTATGTGCTCGCTCTCCTATGCGTAGGAGGTGCCTAGCTTGCCCCCTGAGGGTGGCCTTGCAAGGTGCCCATATCATACCTGGTGATTGCACCGACCCGAAATTGTGCTCAAAGTTCTGGGTAAGGTGGTCTTTCACCGCTTGGGTATATTCTCTATCTTGGAGAAGCCAGCCGTTCAGACACCACAGTGAGCACCAGGTGGGGTCTGTACCTCCCAAACTGATTTGTAGCGGTGCATGGTCTGAAACGCTGTGCGCCAATATCTCTGCCTCCGTGACACTGGCAACATCTAGTGCCTGCATGAAAATGAAATCAATCCTAGCATGCGTATGGTGAGCCGCTGAAGTATGAGTGTACCGCCGGTCTCTGGGGTGTCACACCCGCCACACCTCGTACAGGCCAAGGCTCTGGGCCCAACTACTCAGCCCCGACGCCCTATAAGATTTGTGGACAGAGGGCCAAATATATCCAACGGGGGATCCAGAACAGAGTTAAAGTCTCCGCCCATGGATTCAGCCTCGGCGGGAGCCCTGAAACCACGTTGCGAAGAGCTTGCAAAAAGCAATCAAACACACTAGGAGGGACGTAGGTGCTTATAATATTAATTGGTTGCCCTCGGAGCGTGCCGGACACCACAACATAGCGCCCGCGTGGATCTGACTGGTTAGCAGTTATCACTATGGGCAGGGAACGGTGCAGGAGAACCGCCACCCCCCTGGACCCTCTAGAGAACCCTGCATGGTAGACTTTGTCGTATCCCCCTGTGCAAGCATGGGACATTTAGTGCCAAGCAGATGGGTATCCTGGAGCAGAACCACGGATGGGTCATACCTACGAAGAGCATGAAATACCGCGGATCTCTTGATCTTGTCCAAGAGCCCATTTACATTCCATAAAAGGACCTGCATCAACGAGGGCTGCGCGTGGGGTGCACCAGAGAGGTTATGTGTTGCATGTCCACCAGTGGGTCCAGGAGTGACCACCCGAAGAAAAGAGAAAAGGTAAGGTAACACCAGTTGAACCATACTGAAACATCACAACATAATATCCTAATTAACTACCCGCCCCCTAACCGCCCCCACCCCATACTTCTACCCCTGAAGCATCTGTCATCCAAAGACCCAACCAGAAACTGAGGACCGAATGGTCTGTCGTTGGTGTGGAGTGGTGGACCCCTCCATTCAGCCAGATTGTCTGCAATCTAGCCCCCACCCATCCGGACCAGCTTCTACCATGGAAGATGCACCCTAAGTGAGTTTGCCGGTCGGAGTCTATGCTTCCGCCCATCAGTTGAGCGCAGGAGTGTGGCTGAGATGATCTTCCTCCTCCACTTGTGCAGACCCCTAGACTCCAGGGGCGCCCACTGGGTTTTCTCCAGTCAGGCGACTGGGTCCCGGCCCCGAATCACTGCCCGCGGGGCAGTCCGGACCACTTCCCCTCCTGCGGCGGGATCTGGTGCATCTATGTCCCCCTTGCATGCCTGTCAGGGCAGCAGGGCCGTGACCCGAAGAGTCTGCCGCAGTCTGGGGGGGACCCCTCCAAGCCAAAAGACCCTCCTCGGTCAACGAGTCCCAAGCCACCTTAGGGGACACAAAGAAGAAGGAATTCCCATCCATAAGGACCTTCAGACGAGCAGGGAAGAGGAGCGTATATGTGAGCTGCATCGGCCTGAGTTTTTGCTTAACACTTTCGTATGAGTGGCGCTGGACCTGAACATCACAGGTGTAGTCCGGGAACACCAGAATCCTGTGGTTTTCCCATCGGAGGTCTGGGCAGAGTCTGGCCTCTCTAAGGATGATATCACGGTCCTTAAAGTTCACGAAGCGGGCGATCATTGGTCTCCTCGGTCCACCAGGGGGGCGGGGCGCAAGAGCCCTATGCGCCCATTCTATTGCGAACCAGGGGGAGAGACGCTGCTTGGGCATCCAGGATCTAATCCAGCTCTCCAAGAACTCAAGCGCCTGGTTCGCACCCGCCCCCCTCCTGAAAACCGAGGAAGCGCAGATTGTTTCGTCTGAAGTGGTTCTCCGCATCTTCCGCACGGCGGTGCAACTCACCTGTGCGGGTCAACAGCTGGGCCACTTTGGTCTTGAGTTCAGCAAGCTCATCTTCCGTTTGGGAAACACGGCCTTCTACCTCCGTGATTCGACCTACTGCAGTCCGGAGGTCTTGCCGCAACAAACCCACATCCTCACGCACCTTGCCAATCTTATTTTCCACTGCGAGCTGCGAGGACTGGATGGCCTGGAGGATCGCACTCACTCCGTCCGGTGCAGACACCCCAGGTGCCAGGTCTCCCACAGCATGGGGGTGGTGCTTGCGTAGTGAACTGGTCAATCCTCTGCTGTGTCGTTGGGGGCTGTCTGATAGCTCTGTCCTTCCCCATAGTGTCTCACTGAGCCAGGCCGGCACCCCAACACTTCAATGTTATGATCTCCTCTCAGGGCGGCCTCAACCGCTGCCACCCAGTATCACAAAGGCAGCAGATTCCAGAAAAAAGCAGTCCTCTCGGTGGCCTCCCTATTTGCAATCCCAGCGCTCTGGGCCCCCATCCACCCGGGCAGCTGCGAGACCTGTTTCCTTGCATGCCGGGTCCTCCATCCACCAGCCACACACTCGGGCCGCCAATGGTACATCAGAGCACTGGGGGACAGTCAGGCAGGCCACCGTCGTCTCAACACCTCTGTTCAGTGACCAGGCCCCGGCCCCGTCCCATCAACCGGGGCGGCCCAGGACCAGCCACCGCTTCTTCTCGCTCCTCTGTCACACGGGCTTGTCCCCCTAGAGGTACCTCCGCCCCGGAAGCCGGCCACCAAGCCTCGCGGAGACCAGCCATCTGTTGTTATGCCACCACTGACCAGGCCCCAGATCCCTGCTCCTCCGCTTTCACCCACCTGATTCGTGGGTCCTCTGCGTTCGGCCGCCCCAGCACTGGGCTCCGCCGCAGGGGACCGCCACCTTGCCGCTCCACTCCAAAACCGAAGGCGGCCGACCCGCTGCCTCTGCACCGCTGCTCACCAGGCCATGGGGCCAGCCCCACTCCTGTCAGGGGGCCCGGCCAGCCAGGATCACCACTTGCCTCGGCTCCGGCCTTGGTACAGTACATTGAAGACCTACTAATTGCGTCCAAAACAAGGAACAGGTGCAAGTATGAAACAATTGCATTACTGAACCATTTGGGAAAGAATGGTCATAAAGTGTCTCCACCTAAATTGCAGTACTGTCAGAAAGAAGTGCAATACATGGGTCACCAGACTGAGAAGGGATCAAGGAAAATATCCAGAGAAAGGGTCACGACCAAATTGCAGATGAATCCCCCAACCACCCAGGGAGACGTCAGGGTGTTCTTAGGGATGATAGGCTACTTCCGCCATTGGATAAAAAAAATTCTAGCTTACGCGTCTAGAATTTTCAATTCTATTAAGGACACCGAGGCAAGGATTATGCTTTCTCTTTCTTTTATTGTCTCAACACAGCAGCCAATCAAGTAACAGTAAAACAAAACACATCAAAACCCACGATGCTTTACAATAAATCACATGTACCAATCACCACTCAAGACCCCTGTCCATCTAAACCATGACCCCTTGAGTCACTTGCTCTCTCTTTGCCAAAGTCAGATAAACATCAAGCATCTGAAACAAAACTTCTTACAAATGAACTACTCCAACGATCACCAGATCCGAAATTCTGGAAAAACATAAGCCGAGCTCAACAGGAGCCACATCCAAGAATGAAGTCAACAGCGTTGTCTTCTCTGTTAGCTGAGCAAAGGCAGAAACTTCACGGAGTCTTCTGATCAGACCCTAAAAAAGCAAAAAATAACAGAAGGTAATATCTCCTGAAATAGATGTACCAATATCAACATTTCTGTGAGCAAATCTATGTAAATGCAAGGGAAGGCAAAATCCATAAACATGTATGACAATAAAATACCAAAGATTTTTCACAATTCAAATTCTGATAAGAGTCGTAAATATATATATATAAATATGGGAGGGATATTCCTCGCCTCTGTGTTCTTAATAGAATTGAAAGTTATTGACGTGTAAGCTAGAATTTTTTTCATTCTATGTCAGGACCGGAGGCTCCAATTATGCTCGTTTAAAGCTGTCCAAATACCACAGTAGCGACATCAACAACAGGTTTGTGATAGAACTTAAGAAAAGTAGACTCAGAAGACCGATCTGCTGACCTCATAATGTCCTCTAAATGATAACCTAATGCATATGTCTTGGAAGCCATGGCTCCCCTTGCTGAATGTGCCCCAAATTGTTTGGTATCTGTACCAGCCTCGTTCATTAACCACTTCATCCATCTAGACAATGTGTCAGATGAAACCATCTTAAATGGTTTCTGTAATGAAATTAATAATTGACCACTAGAATCTTGTCTGAATTCATCAGTGACCACTTTATAACCTTTCAAGCATTGACCTAAACACAATTGAGGATTATCAGGAAACATTGTATAAGTTACAGACCTGCAATTAGTCTTAGGCCTTCTTGTGATGGTAAAAGTAACACCTTCAGGAGAATAAACTCTCCCTGCCAGATCCAAAGCTCTGACATCTGATACTCTTTTACAGGAAATCAGATGGAGTAACATAGTCAATTTTGCTGAAATCTGTTTTCAAGAAAGATACCTATTAGAAAGCCAAGCGTCTAAAAATGGTAATACAACATTCACATCCCATAAAGCAGAATATCGGGCCAGAGGATGATTTGACATGTGGATAATTTTCATAATTTTATATACTAGAGGATGTTCCCCTACAGGTTTACCTTCAATAAGTTCAAGCCCAGCAGAGATGGCGAATCGGAATTTATTAATCGTTCTTTATGCCAATCCTAAACCTGCGAGTTCAGCTAAGAATTAACAATCAACTCAACGTCCGACCCCATGGGATCGAAACCACTCCCACCACACCAACTACTCCATCTGCGCCAGGCTGAGGTGTACCTCTTATGAGTGCCTACCGCCCAAGCCTGCTTGCTGCAAAAGGCCTGGGGAATTCCATCTTGACCTGAAACCATCTAAACCATCAATACCAGTATCTCTGATGAGACCATTGGATGTTGAAGCCCCTCCAGGCTCATCAGAAGATTCTGACGAGGTGGAGTGAGAAGCGGAGGAGCGCAAGTTAAATGTAGAGCTACTAAGAACCACGGTTGGGCTCTCCAGAACAGGGTCACCAGGATAATCTCCACTTTCTGTCACCTTATGTGGGACAGAACCCTGGAAATCATCAGGAATGGTGGAAAGACATACCCCCAAAACTGCGTCCAATCCTAAAGAAAGGCATCTATCGCCAGAGCCAGAGGGTCTGGACGCCAGCTGAAAAATGTTGTTACCTGAGAGCTGAGGCAAGAAGCAAAAAGATCCACGTCGCAAGGACCCCACTCTCTGATTATCTGGAGGAAAATCATTGGATCCAGTTTCCAGTCACTGGAATCCCTCAGAAATCTGGAGTTCCAGTCTGCTATAGTGTTCTGGGAACCTGGGAGATAATCTGCTAGGATAACTAGACAACGACTGAGGCAGTAATGCTAGAACTCCTTGGCAATTTCTGCCAGAATCCTGGACTTCGCTCCCCCCAGTTTGTTGACATACTGTACTGCTGATATATTGTCCATCTTCAATAATATGCAACAGTCCGTCTTTTGAGGGGAGAGACTCAGAACAAAAGAACTGCAACAAGCTCCCCAGCCCCAAAGGCTGGCATCCGATTTGATCACCACATCTGGGTAAGGACCAAAAATGGCCTTGCAGTTCCAAGCTTCCATATGCTGGAGCCACCAATAAATCTCCGACCTCACTTTGTCGGATAGCGGAATCAGCACCGAATAATTCAGACCCTTCTGCAAGTGTTGAATTTTGAGTCTTTGCAGAGCACGATAGTGAAGGGGAGCCAGAAAAATGGCCTAAATAGATGAAGCTAGAAGACCCACTAACCTGGCAATTGTCCTCAATGACACAGTCGGCCTGACTAATGCAGACCTCAATTCCCTCTTGATGGTGCATATTTTCTGAGAGGGAAGAATAAGCTGAGTGCAGACTGAGTCTATCCTGAAACCGAGGAGTCTATCACCTGAGACGGACTCAGTAGTGACTTCTACACATTGATAAGGAAGCCCAGTTCCTGTAAGAGATGAATGGTCCAATCTAAATGAGTCAGGAGAGTCTTTACACCCTGAGCCATCAATAATATGTTGTCCAACTATATAATCAATCACACCCCTTTGGCTCAAAGAGATGCTGACGACAGACGGAAAGGTAGCGCATTGAACTCCAGGCAGCGACCCCTCCACAGGAATTGTAAATATCTCCTGTGTGGATGAAAAATGGGAATTGAGAGATAGGCGTCCTTTAGGTCTAGGCGGACCATCCAGTCGCCATCTAATAGAATATCTCTAAAAGTGTGAATTCCTTCCATTTTGAAATGTCTCTACAATAATTGAAATTTTTTAGTGTTAACACAAGGCGATGACACCCGCCTTTCGTGTCTGCTACGAAAATGGGGCTGATAAGGCAGTATGGGTGATGGGAAGAAAAACGTACTGCTCCTTTGTCGATCAGGGCTTGAACCTCTAAGTCTATAAAGGACTGATCTGCAAGGGATAAACACATTTGAAGAGGGGGCTTCAATTGCTTCGGAGTACAGAGAAACTCCAACCGGAACCCCAAGACCATCTGAAGAACCCAAGGATCCCCAGAAATCTGTTTCCAATTCTCCAGAAACAATCCCACTCTGCCTCCCAGAAGTACCTGAGAATGTGGTATAATGCTGACCAGAGTAACCAGTGTCTTGAATTGCTCCCTGTTGTCCCCATCAGGGCCCTCTGGGGAATCTGGAGCATCCTCCTCTGGAGCGGGTGGGATAGAAAGTGGAGTATGCAGACTGATCTCCATACCGACCTCCTCTCCCTCTGGGGTAGTAGTTCTGAGGACTTGTGAAAGGATATTTCTGGAGTGTCTGTAACCTTGCCCTCGAGATCCAGTCTAGGGCGAAACTCTTGCGAATGTTGGACTGAACATACTTTGCCACTTCCGGGGGAGAACCCAATTGGATGCCCTGGGGTGTACAATCTCTATGGGATCGAAATCTAGGACCTTAAGAGGGGAAGCTTGCTTTTTAGGTTTTTTGCTGGGTCCCGGAATCTCAGAGTCATCAGAATCCTCAGAAGAGGAATTTTTGTTTGACGAAGATGGGGAAAATACTTAGGCTCTCATTACAACATTGGCGGTAAATCCCGCTGACCGGCATGCAGAAGACCGCCAACACACGGCCGCGGAATTCCGCCACAGCTATTACGACCCACAGCTCGGAATCTGCCAAAATCTAGACACCCACACAAGTCCGCCACACCAAAGGTCAGTGATAAACTGGCGATACCAAAACCCTCCACCGTCACACCAACAGGAATATGGCCACACTATCACAACCCACAAATCCAAGCGGCAGTCTTTCAACCACGGTATTCCATTGGCGGTACACACTGCCATGCTCAAAATACACACACATTTACAAAACACAACCACATTGGACAATTCCAAATACACACACCTGATACACATAAACACACCACTTCCACACACCCAATTCAACATAAAGCACACACCCACATTACCCACAAACCCTTACAATGAAATTTTTTGAAGAAGCAGAGAGACAGAAAAGCAAAGACCACACCAACATACAGAGGCACACAACACCATAACTCATACACATCCACGCACAAAACACCACACACCCCTAAACATCACCCCACACATCACAACACACACCACCTCACTCATCACCCACACCACCCCATGGCACCGCAAGGACACCCCAGGTTTCATCGGGGTAGAGCCACAGCTATTCAGGTCACAGGTGCAGCACACCTCCATAGCTAGGAAGATGGAGCTATGGTGCAGAATCGTGGACAGGGTCAACACAGTGGCACAGCACCGAAGAACACGGGATGACATCAGGAAGAGGTGGAATGACCTACGGGGAAAGGTGCGTTCCGTGGTCTCAAGACACAACATTGTGGTTCAGAGGACTGGCGGAGGACCCCCACCTCCTCCCCCACAACTAACAACATGGGAGGAGCAGGTCTTGGCTATACTGCATCCTGAGGGCCTCGCTGGAGTAGCTGGAGGAATGGACTCTGGCAAGTCAAATCTTTAACTACCATATACCCCACCCTACCAGCATGCTATCACATACTCCCACCCTCATCCTTACCCCCATCACTCCAATTCCTCACATATGTCCCACTATCACAAACCACACATCCCAACACCAAGCCCTGCATGCAACAACAGAGCATGGACACCCATTACCAATGCATGTCCACTACACATACCCACACAGATCCCCAAACAAAATATCACACAAGGTCCTACACAAGAATGTAAGCACTGGGGTACAGGGTCACCCACCCATTGCACACCATGGCAAACACAGATGCAATAATCATGAATTTACACCCCTGAAGGACCCCTACCCAACATCATCAGACAGAAGGTTCCAGACATGTCCACCCCCACCACAGAAGAGGCCCCCAGTGATGACAGCAGCTCTGTCCAACTGGATCTAGATGACCAGCCCGGCCCATCTGGGACCTCGGGAAAGTCGGCTCCCCTGACACAGTCACAGGCCACCACACAGCCTCCCCCCTCAGGAAACACCAGCACAGCACCCACCCAGCGGGCCCAAACCTCTGTCCACAGGACACGTCAAGCAGCAGTGTGTCCACCACTACAGGGAACCCAGGCAAACCCAACACCCCAAGAACAGCAGGGACCTGGGGGCAGTGGCAGTGGGCACAAGGTTCAGGGGACAAAGGCCCAGGAAAACCGGGGAACTGGGAGGTATGCTGTGCGACAGGGGAAGGACAGGCCCAGGGAACCCACTCTCCATGAGGCCCTCTCTAACATCATGGGAGCGTACCATCATTCCCAGGAGACGATGGCAACAGTACTGGCCAAGTTTCAGGAGACCCAGGGGCTGCAGGAGGAACAGTATTTGGGCTTCAGGGAGGAACTCAAGTCTATCAACACCACCCTGGGCACCATTGTAGGGGTGCTGAAGGACCTTGTGAACACCAGGAGGGACACTCTGGAACAACAAGGGGCCCTTCACACTAGCCTGGATGATGAACTGCCCACCACCTCCCCAGGTGCTACTGTACAGAAGGCACAGCCACATGACCACGACACCAGAACCCCACCCCATGCAGATGGAGAACCACCCCGCAAGCGGTCCCTGAGATCCAGGACAAAGACAGAGAACAATGCCAAGACTCCCACCAAGAAATGAGACCACCCTGAATGTCATCCTTCTGTCCCACTTTGTCACCCTGTCCATCCTTAAACTGCCCTAGCTCCACTTCCTATGCCTCTTTGGACAATGCACCTGTGAGGCAAATAGACTGGACTCTGCCATGAACATTCCTCCACCATCACCCCTGCCCATTTTACAACCCCCTCCACTATTTTGCACTTAAATAAACACCCTTGAATCACAAAACAAGCTGGAGTCAGTTTGTAATTTCACAATTGTGTATTTGCAATAACTGAGGAAAAACCCAATGTCCATTCTAATGTCTACATACCTATGTCACACAGCTCTAGACTATGAGGTAACATAGCAGAGTTTACACAGTGGGACTCACATCTGTGAAACTGAAAGGCAAAGTGACAAATCAGGGTCCATACACTGGGTGAAAGTGACAGATGATAGGTCTAACAATTTGATCAGATGTAGGAGGCAGTGTTGTCTTCTTACCTGTGTCTCACTGGAAGTATTGCTGGATCACGGTGTTTCTGTTGTCTATGTCCTCTTCTTCTGCCTCCTCTTCTTCACTGTCCACAGGCTCCACAGCTGCCACAAGACCTCCTTCTGGACCATCCTCCTGCAGAAAAGGCATCTGTCGTCGCAAAGCCAAGTTGTGCAGCATACAGCAGGCCACGATGATCTGGCACACCTTCTTTGGTGAGGAGTATAGGGAACCATGTGTCATATGGAGGCACCTGAACCTGGCCTTCAGGATGCCGAAGGTTCTTTCAATAATCCTCCTAGTTCGCCCATGTGCCTCATTGTATCTTTCCTCTGCCCTTGTCCTGGGATTTCTCACTGGGGTCAGTAGCCTTGACAGGTTGGGGTACCCAGAGTCACCAGCAAATGTCGAGGGACAACTGTTAGACACACACTAACTCTTAGGGACAACCCCGGACCCACACAACTATTCACACAGTATAGGGTCCTTGTCCTCACCTAATAGCCACACACGGTGCCTCTGGAGTTGCCCCATCGCATAAGGGATGCTGCTATTCCGCAGAATGTAAGCGTCATGTACTGAGCCAGGAAACTTGGCGTTCACATGGGAGATGTACTGGTCAGCCAAACACACCATCTGCACATTCATAGAATGGTAGCTCTTCCGGTTTCTGTACACCTGTTCACTCCTGCAGGGGGTACCAAGGCCACATGTGTACCATCAATGGCACCTATGATATTGGGGCTATGTCTCAGGACATAGAAGTCACCTTTCACTGTAGACAAATCCTCCACCTGAGGGAACACGATGTAGCTGCGTATGTGTTTCAGCAGGGCAGACAACACTCTGGACAACACGTTGGAGAACATAGGCTGGGACATCCCTGATGCAATGGCCACTGTTGTTTGAAAAGACCCACTTGCCAGGAAATGGAGTACTGACAGGACCTGCACTAGAGGGGGATTCCTGTAGGATGGAGGATAGCTGACATCAGGTCTGGCTCCAAATGGGCACACAGTTCCTGGATTGTGGCACGATCTAGTCTGTAGGTGACTATTACAGGTCGCTCTTCCATTGTCGACAGGTCCACCAGTGGTCTGAACACCGGAGGATGCCGCCATCACCTCACCTGCCCCAGCGGACGTGCCCTATGGATGAGAACAGCGAGCACAGAGTCAGCCAACACTGAGGTAGGAAAAAAACAATAGTATTGCACACATTTGTCAATACGCTATGTGCCTGTCTCTGTGTATATGCAAGGCCTACATATGTGTGACGCATTAAAAAATAATGCCATGTGGCCACCTGAAATAGCGGCTGCCTGACCTGTAATGTGGGACAAGGGGATATGAGGTAACTGCGCTGGCATTTTACACTGTCACGGTAGGCGGTCGAAGACCGCGGCACAATCCTGCATTGGTTAACATTGGGCCCTATGGGTCCCAGGAGCCAATGACTTTGTACACCAGCGGTGACAGTACGCACCGCCGTGGAAGTGACCACTATTTTCTCTCTGTTCACTCACTTGATACCTGATCTTCGACAGGAGAGGACCTACACTGCAAGTGCTGCTGTTTCCTCAGTCTGGAAGCGACGATGGCTCATGTGTCTGGGGAAAGGGCCCCTGTCTTCACATCGGAGGAGTTGGATAAACTAGTGGATGCGGTCTTCCCCCAGTACACACTACTCTACGGTCCTCCAGACAAACAGGTGAGTACACTGTGAGCATGCTGTATGGGCAATGCCTGTTTGGAGTGGTGTGGATGGAAGATACGGGGGGAGGAGATGAGGCCTGCATGATTGGACGGTGAGTGTATGTGCGTCAGGGCAAGGGTGGGAACGTGGGACAATGACTGTGACGGTCCTGACGGTAAAAGTGTTACATTTTCCCCTGTACTATTCATCTAGGTCAGCGCCCACCAGAAGAAGGATATTTCGCGTGCCATCGCCAAGGACGTCCGGACCCTGGGGGTCCACCACAGACGGAGCACCCACTGCCATAAAAGATGGGAGGACCTTCGCCGCTGGAGCAAGAAGACAGCGGAGGCCCAACTGGGGATGGCCTCCCAACGTGGGAGGGGTGCCCATCGCACCACGACCCCCCTGATGTTCCGGATCCTGGCGGTGGCATATCCGGAGTTGGATGGGCGCTTAAGGGCATCACAGCAGCCACAAGGGGGTGAGTACACTCACATTCAGATGACTCTGCACGCATTGGAGGTGTCTGGGTGGGGGAGGGCTGCTGTGTCTGTAGTGTCTGCTGACGGTAGCGGTATTGTATGCACTGAACATGTCTTTCTTCTTTCTTCCCCCGCCCTTTTTGTGGTCTCCCTGTTCTTGTGTGCATTAACATCATCAGGCGGAGGAGCTGTGCCTCCGGAGCAGGAGGGAGCTGCATCCCACATGGCCCTGGAGGGCCAGATAACGGAGTCTGAATTCATCAGTGGGACGGAGGGCGAGGGAAGCTCCACGGCAGGGACAGGAGCTGAGACCAGCGACACCGACTTTTCATCTGATGGGAGCTCCCTTGCGGTGGTGGGCCCGTCTGTGCCCACAACATCTACAAGTACAGCCACCACACCCCCTACCAGCACCACCCTCCCAGCAGCCCCTCAGTGTCCTGTGGCCGCTCACCCAGGAGGGTGGGCATCTCCTTCGCCCCAGGTACCTCAGGCCCTGTCCCAGTCAGCCCTGCTGCCCTCAGTAAGGAGGCTATTGACCTCCTGAGATCCCTCACTGTTGGGCAGTTTACCATTCTGAATGCCATCCAAGGTGTGGAGAGGCTGTTGCAACAGACAAATGCATACCTGGAGGGCATTCATTCTGGTCAGGCAGCCCAACAGCAAGCATTTCAGGCTCTGGCCTCTGCAGTGATGGCAGCCATTGTCCCTGTGTCCAGCCTCCCCCCTCCAACTTCCTCCACCCAGACCGATCCCCAGTACCTCAGCCCATCCCAAGCACACCATCAGTCCAGCATGCACACACCTCAACACACAAGGGTGACTCTGGCAAACATAAGCACCACACATCCCACAAGCACTCACACAAGCATCATACCCATGCACACATACCAACATCCACTGCCTCCACTGTGTCCCCCTCCTCCACGTCTCCCTCCTCCCTCCCTGTCACGTCTCAACTCACACCTGCATGCACTACATCTTCAGCCACTACCTCCATAACAACACGCCCATCACCACACACTGCTCACGTGCACTCACCTCCCCCAACTGCCATTTACACATCCCCAGTGTCCTCTCCCAGTGTGTCTGTGAGCCCTCCTCCCAAACTACACAAACGCAGTCACACACCCACCTTACAGCCAACAACCTCACTCCAGCCTCCAGCCCAAGCACCTTCACCCAAAGTCAGCAAACAAACACCTCCTACAACCACTACCTCTTCCTCCACTCCCGAAACCCCTCCATCTTAAATGTTGACCTCTTCCCCACACCTCCCCCCCATCCGTCCCCTAGGGCCCACCTTTCCAGGTCCCAACCCAGCACCTCAGCCACCACATCACAGGGCACAGTGGTGCCAGCAATACCCGGTTTTTGGAGTGCGCGAAGCAACAGGGTAGCCAGTGTCCCAAGGAGCGAGGCCATGGACATTCCCCCACCTCCAAAACAGAAGAAGTTGTCCACATCCTGGAAGGAGATGGCCACAAAACCTGCCACCATGGGCTCAGCCAAGACAAGTGTGGGGAGTGGCAAGACAGCTGCGCTAGCATCCAAGGTGGGGAAGGGTCTGAAGCAGAAAGGCAAGTCAACATCGCTGCCAACCTGCACGGCGGACAAGATCGCCACTGGCACCGCCACCAAGGACACCACCACCAGCAGCCCAGGTACAGAGCCTTTCAGCAGCACCGCAGTCAGTGAGCCCACCAGCAGCACCGCTGCTACTGACACCGTGGCCAGCACCGCCATTACTGACACTGCTGCCAGCACCACGGTCAGTGAGCCAGCCACCAGCACCGCCATTACAGTCACTGCCGCCTGCACCGCGGTCAGTGAGCCAGCCACCAGCACATCAGTCAGTGAGCCAGCCACCAGCATGGCATTCAGTGAGCCAGCCACCAGCAGAACCACCACAATGACCGCCGCAAGCACCGCTGCCACAATGACCACCGCAAGCACCGCTGCTAATGACCCCGCTGCCAGCCCCGCCAGCGACCCCACGACAACCTGAGCCAGCGGCACCACCGCAGACATGGCTGCCATCCCCAGTGGTCATCCGTACGTGGCTGGTGGTCAGTTCCAGGGGCCCGGGCAGCTTCCATGTTTCCCAACCATCAGTGTAGTATCACATCTACTACCTCAGTCCTTTGCAGGATGAAGCACTCTGGGCAGAAAGCCCCCTCCAGAACCAGTGGAGAAAGGCATCCACTACCTTAGTCCTTGGCAGGATGAAGCACTCTGGGCACAAAGCCCCCTCCAGAACCAGTCGAGACTGTTATCCACTTGAGAGACTGTGGCTTTGCACTCCCCAGGGTAAAGCAGTGGGCAACCCACCCACTGGAGAGACTTGAGAGACTGTGGCTTTGCACTCCCCAGGATAAAGCAGTGGGCAACCCACCCACTGGAGCGACTTGAGAGACTGTGGCTTTGCACTCCCCAGGATACATCAATGGGCATGGAGCCCCCTTGTGGAGCTGGCGTCATGCACTCATCTGGCTGAGGTGACACCCCTTCCCTTCCCCCTGAGGTGCCTGTTTTATTTCGATCTGATGCTCCTGCAGTGTTCTCTCCATTTCAATTGGGTATCTTGTGTGGGCCTCGCCCATGCATTTTGGGCCCAGTGGTCCACGGACTATATAGGTGCAGTAACTGGACTTGAATTCTTGGTGTACATATTTGTTTATAGTGCATATACATTTTTGACTAATGGATGTTTATTGATTACAATGGTTACAAGCATTTCCTTTTGTCCTTGCGTTCTTCCAGGAGGGGCTGGGGGGTCTAAATGTAATGTTTCAGCATGTCTTGGTGTATGTGTTGTTGTAGGTGAGGGTGGAGGTTGGGGTGTTGCGTGTGTGTGTCACTCTCTTTTCTCTCCCCCCTACCTCCTCCCCTGTGTCGTAGGTGCTTTACTCACCGTGGTTGTCGCTGCCATCAGTCGTGCTCCTGGTAGAGGAGCAGGTAGACAATCGCAGGGAGTATTTGGAGTTCAGGCTCCATGGCGTCCTGGTTCCTCGTGGGGTGTGTAGAGGTGAGTGTTTTCCCTTCCAAGTCCTGTTTCTGCCGTGTTTTTGGAAAAGGTGGCGGATTGGCCTGTCATAATAGTGTAGGCGGTACATTGTCTTCTGCCTGTCTGTTGACGGTGACCGCCATGCTGTTTGTTTGTACCGCTGTGGCGGTCGGAGTGTTAAAGTGGCTGGCTATGTTGGCGGTTTCCGCCATGGTCATAATTCAATTTTTTTTACCGCCGGCCTGTTGACGGTTTTACTGCTGCTTTACCACCGACCGCCAGGGTTGTAATGAGGGCCTTAGTCTTTTTTGGCACTATAGTTATGTTCACTAGCACGCTTACGTCAAATATTCTCAAAAGTGTCACCATGGACGCACCCAGACACAGAATCCAATCCCTTATCGAAGTTCTTAGATTTAGACACCTCCTTCTGAGTCTGGGGCTCCTGCAGCCAACCCTGGGTGCGGGCGTAATCAAGTAAGGAAAAGGTCCTAAAGCTCTGACAAGGGCATTGTTGACAGAGTGTTGAACCCTGCACTCAAGGGCTTCCACCAGGTTCAACTGTTTTCCAGTTTCCTCAGGGTAATAACCGGATTCATGCTCATCCCATTGAGCCATTCTCATATATATATATATATATATATATATATATATATATATATACACACACACATATAAATATATATATATATGTATATATACGTGTATATATATATTTATATGTATGTATATATATATATATATATATATATATATATATATATATATACATATGCTCAAATAAATCCAAAAGATAGACAGCAGATAATAATATAGGGGGAGGGCAAAAACCCCTAACAGGCTTAAAGCCCAATAAAATGTGGAGTGAGTAGCCTGTGGAAAAATCCAAGCAGTTTAGGCAAAGCCTCTTATTTTATTACAGCCCACATTCTGAAGGTAACAGGGCGTATAGGGAGCACAAGGAAGGGTCAGAGGGGGGCCTCCACATGCAAACATCCCAGAGACACAAGCTGATTTCCCAGAGGAAAACTCTGCAACAATTTGGCTCGTAAAACTGTAACGAAATGCAACAAGGAGAAGGGACTAGAAATAGAAATAGGACTAGACGTTAGTCGTGTAGTCCGCTCCCGCTCCATAAAAGGGATAACTCAGCAAAAAGACGATTGGAACAAAAACAGAATGCGAAAGTGTTGAAATCATAACAAGTAAGCGAGCAGAATTGTTTCACGCCATAGATACAATAAATACAAATATGATACACAAACTACAGTACACAAGCATATAAGCAGTGTACTTATCTGATGCGGAGCAGAAAAGAAAGAGGAAGTGATTCAAGGGGTCATGGTTTCTATGGACAGGGGCCTTGAGTGGTGATTGGTATGTGTAATTTATTGTAAAGCATCATGGGTTTTGATTTTTTTTGTTTTACTGTTATTTGATTTACAAGTGTGTTGAGACAGTAAAAGAAAGAGAAAGCATAAACGGAGTCTCTGGTCCTGACATAGAATTCCCAATTTTTCAGCCATTTCCAGGCCCTTACAGAAGCTGAGCCACAATGAGGTCATCGATCCCATAGTGTTAGATAAGGCTTTCATGAATGGGTTTTCTGAATTGAGAGAGAGCCTATGCAAAGCTCCAGCTTTGTGTGTGCCTGATTACACTAAGTCTTTCACATTGTTTTGTCATTTGCGTGATGCGTGTTCTTTGTCTGCCTTCACAAAGGTCCATTGAGGTTTTAACCGCCCACTAGCATATTTTTCAGCTGCTTTGGACCCAGTTGCAGCAGCCTTACCAGACTGTTTGCGTGCAGTTACAAAGATTGGACAGAGCCTCACACAGTGTGAAGGCATTGTGATGGGACACCTCTGAACTATCATGGTCCCACACTCTATTGAAATCCTACTTACAAAAATGAAGACCCAATACCTAACAAGTGCCAGATTGACCCATTATAAGATGAGTACTCTAGGGTCTACCAAATGTGTCATTGAAAAGATGTATAGTGCTGAATCCGGCAACCTTGCCACCAAATGAAAATGTTGAAATTGAAAAGTTGGAAGACATTGAGCATGATTGTCTTGAAGTAACTGATCTGTGCACAAAACCAAGAACTGACATTAGAGACACCCAATTGGAAGAGAACGACCAAATTATCTTTGTCGATGGTTCTTGTCTAAGAGACAATACAGGAACACTGAGAGCAGGATATGCCGTGAGCACAATTACTGGTATCCAGGAAGCATCTTGGCTTCAAGGAGTATATTCTGCACAAGTAGTGGAACTGGTAGCCCTTACTAGAGAATGCCATGTTTCTGCCCAGCTAAAAGTTATCATCTATACAGATAGCCAGTATAGATTTGGAATAGTCCATGACTTTGGCCAGTTGTGGTCACAGAGAGGTTTCATGACCTCGTCTGGTTCACCAGTGAGAAATGGTGGGAGAATTAAAGAAGTGTTGCAAGCCATCCAAATGCCTGAAAAGATTGCCGTGGTGAAATGCAGTGCACATCTGAAATCGCAAGATTTTGTGTCAATGGGAAATGGATATGCAGATCAAGTTGCAAGATTTTGCGCATTGAACCGTATGTCATTTAAAGATAAGTGGGAATTATACCTGAAGAAGATGAAACATGCCCAATTTTTTCATTGAAAGTAATAGATGAAGAATGAAAAACATTGCAAAATAATGTTGACAGGGAGGAAAAACGTTCATGGATCAAAATGAAATGTGTACAGTGACAAGATAAATTGTGGGTTTCAGAAGAAGGTCAATCAATTTTGCCAAATAGTTTGTTGTTTCAAATGGCTAGGTATTATCATTGAGCACTTGTTGGAAGGGATGCCATGATTCATTTGTTCAAGCATAATTGGTTCAATCGAAGGTTTAGACAAGTTGCTGATACACTTTGCCACTGTTGCGTCATTTGTCAGCAAATTAATGCAGGGAAGCGGACAGTGGTTACTTTGAGGCACATTGGAAGAGCAGGAGGTCCATTCAGCAGAATACAGATGGATTTTATTGAGATGCCTGTGTGGAGGTTTGAGATATGTGTTGGTGATTGTCTACATCTTTAGTCACTGGATTGAAGCATACCCTTCACTGAGAAATGACAGCCTCACTGTAGCAAAACTGCTGGTTAGGGAACTGATACCACGTTTTGGGTTTCTGATCTCCTTAGAATCAGAAAGGGCAAGTCACTTCAACAATGAAGTAATTCAATTACTGTGTGAAGCTTTGCACATTGAGCAGAAGTTGCATTGTAGTTACCGCCCAGATGCATCGGGACTAGTTTAACAAAAAAATTGTACTTTGAATTCAAGAGTTGCAAAGATGTGTGCATCCACGAATCTGAAATGGCCTGATGCACTACTGTTAGTTCTGATGACAAAAAGAAACACACCCAACAGGAAGACAGGATTGTCATGCAACAAAATCCTCATGGCCCGAACAATGAGGTTTCCAGCGGTGCCTGCAAATCCACTTGTAAGCATTACAGATGATATAGTGTACTACTGCAAAGGTCTGGCTGATGTGGTTAGCTCTTTCTCTCAGAAGGTGGAAGCCACCACACTGCCACCGATCCATGACCCGGGACACAACCTGAGAGCCGGTGATTGGGTTGTGATCCGGACCACTTGAGGAAAATGTGTTTGAAGCCTCACTGGAAAGGTCCGTTCCAGGTAGTTCTGGTTACTACCATAGCTGTGAAATGTACAGAAGTTCCAAACTGGATCCACACCAGCCATACAAAGAAAGTGGCATGTCCTTTACAAGATGAAGAAGAGTTGTTGAGAGTACTAACAACAACCAAACAAGCCTCAGAGCCAGAAAGAGAAGAAAAAGGACCCGAAACCGGATCTGAGACCATTGAGGATGGTTCAGTCACTCCTGTGAGAGATGAAGGAGAAGACCTCCGGGAGGGTGACGGTGAGCCTATCTTAACTAAGGCAGCAGGAGTGCCTAGTCAGAGGAGGGCTTTGCCAGAAGTAGATGATTTTGAGTGACAAACAGAGCAGTTGCCAGACCCCAAGGGGGAAGGAGTTGAGGGGGATCAAGTCAATGTGATCTGACTCCTCCTGAACCACTTCCAGGTCCGTCAAGAGACAATACTGCAGAGCAAGAAGAAGTTTCAAGTTCAACACTGAAAAGAGAATTGACCGAAGGTCCACTGAAATGAGATAATAGACCGGAATCACAAGCAAAGAGAATGGAAGTAGTTGTTGAGACAATAATCGAGGAAGAAGTAGATACAACAAGGAGAGAAGAACTAAGTGATGGAGAACGAAAGTTGAATAGAAAGAGAATAGCAAGTTGAAGGTACGCAGGTCCTGAATTGGCATTTGCAACTGCAGTTGAATGGCAGAAAGAGTTTCGTCTTTTTGTTTTGACAGAGGCATTACAGGTCAATATTTTGGCACTTGAAGGAAGCTTATGAACTGAACTGTTGAAATAATTTGAGAAAAAGTGCAAAGAGAAAGAGAATGTTGAAAAGTAACTTGAAGAGACTTTGATAACCCTGATTGTGACAAGATAACCTGATTTGACAGGCTCACCAAGTTTGAGAAAAAGGATCCTGGAAGTGAGCCTGAAAGCTGTAAATAATTGCTGAAAGTAAAGTTTTGATTTTGTTTTTGATGTGGCTGCATTTTTCTAAAAATGTTCTCTTCTACTTTCTGATTCTTTACAGATCATGGGTAACATTAGTCAGCAGTGTAGGAAGAACAGGTGCCTTTAAATACATGAGTATTTGTTTGGCAATTGTGTGTGGGATATTGTTTGTGATATTGATTGTGGGTATGACTGTTCATGACGAAAGGGAAGCCAACCATACTTCAGCTTTAGAGACTACTACCACATTAACAGCAATAGAGAAGTTTAGGTTAGATGAGAAGTATAGTAATGCACTAGGGGAACTTTCTTCTAATGTCTTCTATCGCTTATTGAGTGAGTATGTTGAGACGATGGATGCAACAAATTGTTTTGTGTGTACACAAAGTCCTTCATCAGTCGAAGAGGGAGTTACGTATCATAGTTTGCATCTTACTTTTGGGATACGTTGTAGTCTGTTGCTAACAAGATTCTATAACCAGGAGTACATCCAGTACTTTTGCTCCAACCAGACACTGGGCCTCATTATGATCCTGGCGGGCGGCGGAGGCCGCCCGCCAGGATGCTGCCGTCCAAAATACCGCGCCGCGGTCAAAAGACCGCAGCGGGTATTACAAGTTTTCCCCTGGGCTGGCGGGCGGTTGCTGAAAAACCGCCCGCCAGCCCAGGGGAAAACGACCTTCCCACGAGGATGCCGGCTCGTAATCGAGCCGGCGGAGTGGGAAGGTGCGACGGGTGCAGTGGCACCCGTCGCGTATTTCAGTGTCTGCAAGGCAGACACTGAAATATTTTGCGGGGCCCTCTTACGGGGGCCCCTGCCGTGCCCATGCCATTGGCATGGGCACGGCAGGGGCCCCCAGGGGCCCCCAGGGGCCCCCAGGGGCCCCGCGACCCCCCCCTACCGCCATCCTGTTCATGGCGGCTTTCCCGCCATGAACAGGATGGCGGTAGGGGGGGTCAGAATCCTCATGGCTGCAGAGCGTGCTCCGCAGCCATGGAGGATTCAAACGAGCAGCCGAAAGTCAGCGGAAGACCGCTGACTTTCCGCTTCTGACCGCGGCTGAACCGCCGCGGTCAGAATGCTCGTTGGAGCACCGCCAGCCTGTTGGCGGTGCTCCCGTGGTCGGTGGCCCTGACGGCCACCGGCCGCCAGGGTAAGAATGACCCTCACTGTGTTTTAGTTTGTCCCCATAATTAGATACCTGAGTAGAGTAGCTAAGGAAAATTACATAGTATTAGTTAGTGGTTTCTTTGGCCCTACATTAACTTTTGGCACAGCTTACGCACACAAAAATAACCTGACATGCTTGCTTACACCTTTAGAAAATAGCTTCTTAGATCACAAAGGCGACAGGAGAAAGGCATTGAAGGAGAAGTTAGAAAAGGGTTTTAGAGAAAAGGACTTACAAGAATGATTATGCTTATAGTGCAATAAGAACACATGGGAAATTAGCTTTAGATGCACAACACGTAGGGAAGCTTTGTGTATTTAGGCCTAAATCTTGTGCTGACACTTTATTTGTCGGAATGGGTGAATGTAGACATGTGTTATTGTTTCAGGGTAAATTGACATTTAGGTTGAATGGACAAGATCCAGTGATTCCTGGTACATATTACATCTGTGGACTTAATGCTTATTACCGTTTTCCAAGAGGATGGTGTGGTACATGTTACTTGGGATAGTTTTCCCAAAGATATTTCAACTAGACGACTTAAAGACATTTCTGAAGATGACTGAGTTACATCACATTAAAGAAAAGAGAGAGTATCCTTCTACTAAAGTGGGAGATATATTTGGAGCAATGATCACCTTCAGTGGGAGTTGTTCTGTATTCAATAAAGATGTGAAAGTTGTCTACTGTTGTGGATAAAATGCTGACACATTTTTCCGGAGCCATGATCCCGGTAGATTCTGAATTAGCTGTTGAGACAGCTTTGGCTCTTCAGAACCGCCTTGTCTTATACATTCTTTTAGCAAAGGATGGCGGAGGTTGTAAAATACTTAATTCTAGGCATGGCGGTTCATTTAATCCTGATAACAGTAAATAAATTAGAAGCTTACTTACTAATCTGACTAATAAGAGAGCTGATTTGAAATAATTGAAGGAAACAGGTGTTTGGGAGAAAGTTGGCAAAGGATTTGTTTCAGTAGGAAATTGGCTCAGCAACATGGGGAAAGGGATATTATTGAAAATAATACAAGGGATATTAATTACTGTGATTTCAATAATTGGAGCATGGGGAATATGCAGATTGTGTGAAAGGATCAAATTGAAGAAGAATAAAAATAATCAGAGGAGGGAAGAAAAGAAAAGGGCAAATTTGTTTAGGGAAAATTTGAAAACGGAACGAAAATATGAGGGGATAGAGATGGCAGAATTTTAGCTGAAGCAAAAATCTGTGTGAGAAGATTTAGGCCCTCATTCTGACCCTGGCGGTTTGAAACCGCCAGGGCAGAGGGCCGCGGAAGCACCGCCAACAGGCTGGCGGTGCTTCATGGGCAATTCTGACCGCGGCGGTAAAGCCACGGTCAGAAAAGGGCAACCGGCGGTTTCCTGCTGGTTTCCCGCCGGTTTACCCCTGGCCCAGGGAATCCTCCATGGCGGCGCTGCTTGCAGCGCCGCCATGGGGATTCTGACCCCCTTCCCGCCAGCCTGTTCCCTGGTGGGAACGGGTGTTGTGGGGCCCCTGGGGGCCCCTGCACTGCCCATGCCACTGGCATGGGCAGTGCAGGGGCCCCCTAACAGGGCCCCATAATGATTTTCAGTGTCTGCTTTGCAGACACTGAAAATCGCGACGGGTGCAACTGCACCCGTCGCACCCCTGCAAATCCGCCGGCTCCATTCGGAGCCGGCTTCCTCTTTGCAGGGGCTTTCCCGCTGGGCCGGCGGGCGATCTTCTTGAGATCGCCCGCCGGCCCAGCGGGAAAGTTAGAATCACTGTGGCGGTCATTTGACCGCGGTGCGGTGTTTGGGCGGTTTCTGCCCGGCGGGCGGCGCCCGCCGCCCGCCGGGGTCGGAATGACCCCCTTAGTGTGATGACACATTTAGTCATCAGAGGAGGGATTGTTAATACAGAGTTTTTAATGAACTTATTAATGATTATTCATGTATTTTGAGTGTTGAATTTGCGTAGAAAATTTAATAATATAGAGAAAAATAACGCACGCATTTGAAGGTGCAACTAACTGAGTGGCCACCAATGTTCGTGAAGTGTACTTATTAATGGCTTATTATTAAGAAATGCTGTGCTTATGTTTGATTAATGTAGTAATACGTCACATTAAGGGTTATGCATTATGTATTGGCTCTATTAATTGTGGGCCTTAACATAGCGGAGGTCTTGGCCTAGTTGCCCGGCCTGATGTCAAGCTTCATTTCTTAGGCGTTTAATAAAATGTCTGCTTAGAGAATAAAATTGTGATTTTCCACTACTGTTCATGTGCTTGTAGCTTAAAATCCTTCTCATGAGAAACTGTCTGCTAGAAGATGCTGTACTAGCTAATGCAACAATGTTTTATGTAATGTGTGTAAGACTGACTTTCTCAGGAGAATACAATAGAGACTCTACCTGGAGTATATGCTGCAACAATATTCTTACCAGATGAGCCGAATGACAGGAGCGGGACAAGAGGAGCCAATCATCAACATGTAAACCCTGTACTAGTAGAAATGTAGATTTGAAGTTTTAGTTTAGTTCGTCAAAATGTCAACATGCAATTCCTGGACCAATTAGGATGTGAGAAGTAGTTTTAGGAAATCCAGCTTAGCCAGACTACACTGAGCATTTGCCTATTTTCTATCCCGCCGTAAGCCCATTTAGCTCATTTTTACGCCTTGAGAATAAATGTGCTTAACTTTACTGCTTAAAGAGACTTTGGGGGTCATTCTGACCTTGGCGGTAAAAGGGCCATACCGCCGGTCAGAACTCCGCCATACTACCGCCGCGGCAAACCGCCACGGTCATTCTGACCACCAACTGTGAATCCGCCAAAAAGCCGACATCCAAGGAAGGCCGCCTCATCAGCGGGCCGCGGAAAACTGGAGATGACCAAACCTCCACCGCCACGCCAACACAAACACACCCATGCCATTCTGACCCACCAATCCACGCGGCGGTCTTTCAACCGCGGTATTCCATTGGCGGTACACACCGCCGCGCTCAAAATACACACACAGCTCCAAAACACTGCCACATTGGGCAATTTGAAATACACACACCTGACACACATACCAACAACACTCCCACACATCCATACAACTATAAAACACACACCCACATCACCCACAAACCCCTACGACCGAAGATCAGAGACGAAGGAGAGAGAGACACATCACAGAATAGAGAGCTACATCACACAGAGGCACACTACACCATCACACACACCACATAGAAGCACAAAGCACCACACACCAACACACTCATCACCATATATACCACCCCACACCTCATCCACACCACCCCATGGCACCCCAAAGGCACCCACGCTTTTCGGACCAAGAACTCCGGGTCATGGTGGAGGAAATCATAAGAGTTGAACCGCAGCTCTTCGGCTCACAGGTGCAGCACACCACTATAGCCAGGAAGGCGGAGCTATGGCAGCGGATCGTGGACAGGGTCAACGCGGTGGGACAGCATCCCAGAAATCGAGACGACATCCGCAAACTCTGGAACGACTTAAGGGGAAAGGTGCGCTCGATGGTCTCGCGACACAACATCGCAGTGCAGAAGACTGGCGGGGGACCCCCACCCACTCCACCCGAATTCACAGCATGGGAGCAAGAGGTACTAAACATCCTGCATCCTGATGGCCTCGCTGGAGTACACGGAGGAATGGACTCTGGTAAGTACAATCTCAACTACTTCACCCCCCCCCCAGCATGCTAACCCCCACCACCACCCTCACCCCCAACCCCCCATCACACATCCTCCCTGAGAATGTCTCTCCAGCACAACCCACCCAACACCAACCCCTGCATGCCCCCACAAACCATGGACACCCATCACCCAAGCATGACCACTGCACATCCCCCCCCACAACACCTCCCCCAAGGGAATGGCAGCACTGGGGGACAAGGGCACGCAATAGCACACACAGAAAAAATAACCATACTCTCTTACCCCATGCAGGACCCGAACGCCAACACACCGGCCAGGAGGGTCCAGAAATGTCCACCCCCCCCCCCCGGAAGAGGCCCCCAGTGATGACAGCAGCTCTGTCGACCTGGAACCTGATGACCAGCCCAGACCATCGGGGACCTCTGGACAGTCGGTTCCCCACACACAGGCCACAGCAGACCCAACCCCCTCTGGGAACAACAGCACAGCTCCCACCCAGCGGGCCCATGCCTCTGTCTCTAGGACAGGTCAATCAGCGGTGTGTCTGCCACTACAGGGCACCCAGGCTAACCCACCACCCCAACAACAACAGGGACCTGGGGGCAGTGGTAGTGGGCACACCGTCCAGGGGACAGAGGCCGGGGGAAGCAGGGCAACTCGGAGGGCTGCTGTGCGACGGGGGGGAGGAGAGGCCCAGGGAACCCACTCTCCAAGAGGCCCTCACCACCATCATGGCAGCCTACCACCACTCCCAAGAGACGATGGCGACGGTACTGGCCAGGTTCCAGGAGATCCAGGAACAGCAGGAGGAACGCTACATGGGGTTCACCAATCAACTCACCAACATCTCTACCGCTATGGGGAGCATAGTCCAGGCCCTCAACCGGATAGAAGACACGTTGCGGGACCGTGTGGCACCACACAGGGCCCCTGTCACTAGCCAGGAACAGCCTACCACCTCCGCCGGCGCTAGTGGACAGGAGGCCCCACCACAACGACGGGCCACCAGAACCCCACCTCCTGCTGAAGAACAACCACCCCGCAAGAGGAGCCTGAGATCAAAAAAATCGACAGAGTAGGATGTCAAGACCCCCGCCAGCATGAGACACCCCCTGAAGTCATCCCACTGTCCCACATTGCCACCCTGTCCAACCTTGAACTGCCCCTGCTCCTTCCTTCCACAGGCATATGGACAATGCACCTGTGAGACTGAGAACTGGACTCTGCCATGGCCATTACTCCACCCCCACCCATCACTGTGTTTATATCATGTACCATTATCTAGCACAAAAAATAAATCACTCAATGCACTGAAATCAAACAGGAGTCAGGCTGTATTATTTACAAATGTATAACACATTACTGATCAATTATGTTCTGTTAACTTTGTGCTGAACACATACCGAGATCAATAAGCATTAGTCCATGGGCTAACCAAGCAGTAGTCACGGAGTGGGTCATACAGCACTGAAAAGGGAAGGGAAAATCAAACATCAGTTTAAAAGAACTGGGGGGTCATAGACAAAGTTGAGAAGCAGGAGGCTTGCAGGAAAAGTAAAATGGCGTGGTTGATTCTTACCTGTGTGCTTCTGAAAATACTGTTGGATAACTCTGTCCCTGTTGTCTGTGTCGTCCTCTGAGTCTTCCTCCTCTTCACTCTCCGCAGGCTCCACAGCTGCTTCAACACCACCATCTGGACCATCCTCCTGCAGGAAAGGCACCTGACGTCGCAATGCCAGATTGTGAAGCATACAGCAGGCCACGATGATCTGGCACACCTTCTTTGGTGAGTACATCAGGGATCCCCCTGTCATATGCAGGCACCTAAATCTGGCCTTCAGGAGCCCAAAGGTCCTTTCTATGATCCTCCTAGTTCGCCCATGGGCCTCATTGTACCGTTCCTCAGCCCTGGTCCGGGGATTCCTCACTGGGGTCAATAGCCAAGGCAGGTTGGGGTAACCAGAGTCACCTATTAGCCACACACGTTGTCTCTGTAGCTGTTCCATCACATAAGGGATGCTGCTATTACGCATCACATACGCGTCATGCACTGACCCAGGGAACATGGCATTCACATGGGAGATGTACTGGTCAGCCAAACAGACCACCTGGACGTTTTTAGAATGGTAACTTTTCCTGTTTCTGTACACCTGCTCATCGTCTTTTGGGGGGACTAAGGCTACATGGGTCCTATCAATGGCACCAATGATGTTGGGAATATGTCCAAGGGCATAAAAATCACCCTTCACAGTGGCCAAATCAACCTCCTCAGGGAATATAATGTAACTCCGCATGTGTTTCGTCAGGGCAGACAACACTCTAGACAAAACTTTGGAAAACATAGGCTGAGACATTCCAGATGACATGGCCACTGTTGTCTGGAATGAGCCACTTGCAAGAAAATGGAGGACTGACAGAACCTGCACCAGAGGGGGAATTCCTGTGGGTTGGCGGATGGGGGACATCAGGGCTGGCTCCAGCTGGGCACACAGTTCATGGATAGTGGCACGGTCAAGTCGGTGTCGTAGTATGATGTGGCGTTCTTCCATTGTCGACAGGTCCACCAGCGGTCGGTACACGCGAGGATTCATCCTTCTCCTCGCAAGTCCCAGCGGACGGTGCCTAGGAATGACAACATGGAGCACAGAGTCAAGCCAATCACTGGTACGTTCACCACAGCTTGCATAGCACACTGTTATCTATGTTTTGAAAGGCGTGTATGTGTGGCAATGCAAGGCCTAGGCCTGTGTGTCGCAGTAGAAATTATGCCATGTGGGCCCTTGAAATGGCGGCTGCCTGACCTGTGAAGTGGGACAATGGGATGTGAGGTCAATGCGCAGGCGGAGCACACCGTGGCGGTAGGCGGTCGAAGACCGCTACACGGAGCCGCATTGGTTAACATTGAATGCTATGGGTTTCAGGAGCCAATGACGATGTGCGCCAGCGGTAGCGGTACGCACCGCCGCGGTACGCACCGCCGCGGGCGTGACCGCCATTTCATATCTGCCTAATCACTCGAGACCTGATCATCCACAGGAGAGGACCTATACTGCAAGTGCTGCTGTGACCTCGGTCTGGAAGTGACAATGGCTGCTGCGACTGGGGAAAGGGCCCCTGCCTTCACGTCTGAAGAGTTGGAGAAGCTCGTGGATGGGGTCCTCCCCCAGTATGCGTTACTCTACGGTCCTCCAGACCAACAGGTAAGTACACCGGGTGCACATGGAATGGGCCATGCCTGTGTGGAGTGGAGTGGATGTAAGTTGGTGGGGTGGGGAGCGAATGAGGAGTGCAACGCACGACAGATGAGAGCATGTGCCATATGGCAAGGTTGGGGAGGGGGGGCCAATCACATCTAACATGCAGTAAGTTGATGAATGTTTCCTTCCCACCCTGTACATGTCACATAGGTCAGCGCCCATCAGAAAGTCGAGATTTGGCGTGCCATCGCCAAGGAAGTCCGGGCCCTGGGGGTCCACGTCAGACGGGGCACCCACTGCCGCAAGAGGTGGGAAGACATCCGCCGCGGAACCAGGAAGCCCGCTGAGTCACTGCTGGGGATGGCCTCCCAACCTAGGAGGGGTGCCAGTCGTACCCTGACCCCCCTGATGTCCGGGATCCTGGCGGTGGCCTACCCTGATTTGGATGGGCGCTTGAGAGCATCACAGCAGACACAAGGGGGTGAGTATCAGCACATTCTGCTATCTTTTTGCGCAGTGGAGTCGTCTGGGTGAGGGAGGAGGGTTGTGGGTGACATTAGGCCAGGGCGCTTTCTGTAGTGTAGTCCTCTCCCTTAGGCATGGCCCTGTGCTCCCGGCCCCCACCTCTGTAGGGTGACAAGTACAGCTATTGATGGTCCAGCCTCACACATCTGCGCGTTTGTCCTCTCTTGACCTGTTGTCTTAGTCAGAAGTACTGAGTAGTGTACCCCGAATGCGCGGCTTAGTGCATGAGGCTCCTGTGTCTGTCCTCTCCGCCAACGGTGTTGACATTGCATGCACTCAACCTGCTCTTCTTTTTTCTCCCCCCCCCCCTTCTTCTTCATCTTCTTGTGCATGTGTGCATTAGCATCATCAGGCGGAGGAGATTTGGCATCGGAGCACGAGGGAGCTGCAAGTCACAAGGCCCCGGTGGGCCCAGGAACAGACACCGAGGGCACCAGTGATCCGGAGGGCGAGGGGAGCACCACAACGGGGACCGGTGGTGAGAGCAGCGACACAGACACGTCCTCGGATGGGTGCTCCCTAGCGGTGGCGGAAACATCCGGGACCCCCGCCTCTACAGGTACAGCCGCCACCCAGCGCACCAGCCCCGCCCTCCCTGCAGCCCCTCAGCCTACGCTCCGTGCCCGCTCGCCCAGGAAGGCGGGCGTCTCCTTCGCCCCAGGCACCTCAGCCCCTGCCCCTGTCACCCCTGCTGCCCTCAGTGCGGAGCTCATTGACCTTGTGAGGACGCTCATTGTTGGGCAGACTACCCTTTTGAATGCCATCCAGGGGGTAGAAAGGGAGGTGCATCGGAGCAATGCCTACCTGGAGGGCAGTCATTCGGGTCAGGCTGCCCATCAACGATCGTTCACTGCTCTGGCCTCAGCACTGACGGCAGCCATTGTCCCTGTTTCCAGCCTCCCTCTTCTGACTGCCTCCAGCCTGTCTCTGTCTCCTGTTCCTCAGCATATCCCATCCACACCATCTGACCAGCCTGCACACACCTCAACACCCAAGGGCAGCTCATCCAGACACAAGCACCACAGATCCCACAAACACTCACCCAAGCAACACCCAGATGCAGACATTCCAACAGTCACTGCCACCCCTGTGTCCCCCTCCTCCTCGTCTCCCTCCTCCCTCCCTGTGACGTCTACACTCACACCTGCATGCACACCAACATCAGCCAGTGCTTCCATCACCACCACACCCTCCTGTACAGTCCGCACGTGTGCAGTCACCACCCCCACTGCCATTTACACGTCCCCTGTGTCCTCTCCCACTGTGTCTGTCACCCCCTCTTCCAAGACACACAAACGCAGGCAGCCACCCACCCAACAGCCATCCACCTCACGACAGCCTACAGCACCAGCACCTTCACCCAATGACAGCACACCTGACTCTCCTACAACCACATCCTCTTCCTCCACTCCCATCACCACTTCTCCTACCCTTTACCTTGGCCCTAAAAAAGTTTTCCTGGCTAATCTTGACCTCTTTCCCTCCGATGACCTACCCCCTCCATCTGCAAAGAGTCCCAAGAGCACCACAGCCACCACCAGCCCAGCTTCGGGTGTCACTGTTGTGCATGGGTTCTGGAGTCCACCCTTTGCCAGCAGTGACACCTCCATCAGCAGCAAGGACACATCCAGCCCCCCCCCCGGCAAGAGGACCAGGAAACACAAGGGCCGCCGTGCGAGGACTGACACGGCTGCCCCCAAGGAGCAAACTTCGCCCACTTCACCAGCCACATCATCTAGGGGAGGCAAGGGCCCGAGAGCCCCATCTAAGGAGCGTAAGGGCAGCAGGGCGGAGAAGTCAGGCAGCAGGAGCGCGGAGCAGGTGGGCCCCACATGCCACATCCCAGCTGGAAAGGAGGACACCAAAGGGCCCAGGACTCCGTCCCCGAAGGGTCCAGAAGCATCACGGTCGGAGGGCGACTGAGCAGGGAGTCCAGGCAAGGTCTGGCTCCCTTGACCTACTGGATGTGCACCGCTGAACAGGGCCCGCCGTGGAGAAGAGCACCGCTGAACAGGGCCCGCCGTGAAGATAGGCACCGCTGAACAGGGCCCCGCCGTGCAGAAGAGCACCGCTGAACAGGGCCCGCCGTGGAGAAGAGCACCGCTGAACAGGGCCCACCGTGAAGATAGGCACCGCTGAACAGGGCCCCGCCGTGCAGAAGAGCACCGCTGAACAGGGCCCACCGTGAAGATAGGCATCGCTGAACAGGGTCCCGCCGTGCAGAAGAGCACCGCTGAGCAGGGCCCGCCGTGAAGATAGGCACTGCTGAACAGGGCCCCGCCGTGAAGATAGGCACCGCTGAACAGGGCCCCGCCGTGCAGAAGAGCACCGCTGAACAGGGCCTGCCGTGGAGAAGAGCACCGCTGAACAGGGCCCGCCGTGAAGATAGGCACCGCTGAACAGGGCCCGCCGCAGAGAAGAGCACCGCTGAACAGGGCCCCGCCGTGCAGAAGAGCACCGCTCCGCTGGGCCCCGCCGTCTCAAGCACCGCTCCGCTGGGCCCTTCCTCTCAAGCACCGCTCCGCTGGGCCCCGCCGTCTCAAGCACCGCTCTGCTGGGCCCTTCCTCTCAAGCACCGCTCCGCTGGGCCCTTCCTGTCAAGCACCGCTCCGCTGGGCCCCGCCGTCTCAAGCACCGCTCCGCTGGGCCCTTCCTCTCAAGCACCGCTCCGCTGGGCCCCGCCGTCTCAAGCACCGCTCCGCTGGGCCCCGCCGTCTCAAACACCGCTCCGCTGGGCCCCGCCGTCACAAGCACCGCTCCGCTGGGCCCCGCCGTCTCAAGCACCGCTCCGCTGGGCCCTTCCTGTCAAGCACCGCTCCGCTGGGCCCCGCCGTCTCAAGCACCGCTCCCCTGGGCCCTTCCTCTCAAGCACCGCTCCGCTGGGCCCCGCCGTCTCAAGCACCGCTCCGCTGGGCCCCGCCGTCTCAAGCACCGCTCCGCTGGGCCCTTCCTCTCAAGCACCGCTCCGCTGGGCCCCGCCGTCTCAAGCACCGCTCCGCTGGGCCCTTCCTGTCAAGCATCGCTCCGCTGGGCCCCGCCGTCTCAAGCACCGCTCCGCTGGGCCCCGCGGTCTCAAGCACCGCTCCGCTGGGCCCTTCCTCTCAAGCACCGCTCCGCTGGGCCCCGCCGTCTCAAGCACCGCTCCGCTGGGCCCCGCCGTCTCAAGCACCGCTCCGCTGGGCCCTTCCTCTCAAGCACCGCTCCGCTGGGCCCCGCCGTCTCAAGCACCGCTCCGCTGGGCCCTTCCTCTCAAGCACCGCTCCGCTGGGCCCCGCCGTCTCAAGCACCGCTCCGCTGGGTCCTTCCTCTCAAGCACCGCTCCGCTGGGCCCCGCCGTCTCAAGCACCGCTCCGCTGGGCCCTTCCTGTCAAGCACCGCTCCGCTGGGCCCCGCCGTCTCAAGCACCGCTCCGCTGGGCCCCGCCGTCTCAAGCACCGCTCCGCTGGGCCCTTCCTGTCAAGCACCGCTCCGCTGGGCCCCGCCGTCTCAAGCACCGCTCCGCTGGGCCCCTCCGTCTCAAGCACCGCTCCTCTGGGCCCCGCCGTCTCAAGCACTGCTCCGCTGGGCCCTTCCTCTCAAGCACCGCTCCGCTGGGCCCCGCCGTCTCAAGCACCGCTCCGCTGGGCCCTTCCTCTGAAGCACTGCTCCGCTGGGCCCCGCCGTCTCAAGCACCGCTCCGCTGGGCCCTTCCTCTCAAGCACCGCTCCGCTGGGCCCTTCCTGTCAAGCACCACTCCGCTGGGCCCCGCCGTCTCAAGCACCGCTCCGCTGGGTCCTTCCTCTCAAGCACCGCTCCGCTGGGCCCCGCCGTCTCAAGCACCGCTCCGCTGGGCCCTTCCTGTCAAGCACCGCTCCGCTGGGCCCCGCCGTCTCAAGCACCGCTCCGCAGGGCCCTTCCTGTCAAGCACTGTTTATGGTTCACTGTGCCCACCATGCCTCCTCCTTGAGCAGTGGACACTGTCATCCACCAGATGGACTGTGGCTTTGCACTCCCCAGGATGGTGAAGTGGGCAACCCACCCACTGTAGAGACTTGAGAGACTGTGGCTTTGGACTCCCCAGGATGGTGAAGTGGGCAACCCACCCACTGTGGAGACTTGAGAGACTGTGGCTTTGCACTCCCCAGGATGGTGAAGTGGGCAACCCACCCACTGTAGAGACTTGAGAGACTGTGGCTTTGCACTCCCCAGGATGGTGAAGTGGGCAACCCACCCACTGTAGAGACTTGAGAGACTGTGGCTTTGCACTCCCCAGGATCCATCAATGGGCATGGTGGCCCCTTCGTGGATCTGGCGTCGTGGACTCATGTGGCTGTGGTGCCTCCCCCTTCCCTTCCCCCTGAGGTGCCTGTAATTTTTTCATCAGATGCCCCTGCAGTGTTCTCTCCAAAGGACTCAGGTCTCCTGTGTGGGCTTTGCCCTTGTGTCGCTACACTGTAGCCCACGGACTGTTCCATTTAACTTTCATGTACAGGACTAATTGCCTCGGTTCTCCATGGCAGTGTATATAGTATCATTTTGTTATGGATATTTTGCGTAGTTGACCGCTCCATATCAGAGTCTATTTTTTATATAAATTTTTCGTCCCAATTTATTTCTGTCTTTGCATTCTTAAGGGGGGTTTGGGTGGTGTCACTGTGCATTGTTGCTCTGCATTAGTGTGTACATAGTTTGGGGGGGGGTCGCATATGTGTGTGCCGTAAGCTTCCCTCCTCCCCCCTCCCGTGTGTCGTAGGTGCAGTACTCACCGTTGTCGTCTGAGCCGGAGTTCGTACTCGTGGTAGATGAGAAGGTAGATGTGAGCAGGTAGGATGTTTAATTCGGGTTCCATGCTGTCCTCCTTCCTCGTGGAGTGTGTTTTGGTGCGCGTTTTCCCGTTCGTAGTCTGTTTCCGCCGTGTTTTTATCGGCGGGGCTCCCGCCCCGGAAAAGGTGACAGATTGGTGAGTTGTGATAGTGTGGGCGGTACATTGTCTGCCGCCTGCCTGTTGGCGGTGACCGCCACGCTGTTTGTCTGCACCGCCGCGGCGGTCGGAGTGTTAATGTGGCGGGCTGTGTTGGCGGTTCCCGCCAGGGTCAGAATTCCATTTTTTCGACCGCCGGCCTGTTGGCGGGTTGGCTGCCGCTTTATCACCGACCGCCAGGGTTAGAATCACCCCCTTTGCCTTTTCTGAACTTTGTTGCTGAATCCTGATGCCTTGCTGATCAGACTGATGTCCTGATGTCCTGATGACGACGACTGTTACAGCTTGCTGATCCAAATTCAGGATAGGTATATTGACTACGTTATTCTTTGCTATGTCTATTTGCTTTTGTTTCTAGGTACAAGCTGCTATTTTAATAGAGCCATAGTTAGATCTTTTTACAAATTTGTGTTAAATAAATTGTTTTGCATTAAGCCCAACATGCTAATTCTAATCTAATGTTAGTTAGGGAGCTCACTGATGAAGGTCACTATATGAAATAACAGCAGATGTCTTTCTTTGCTGAAAATAAATGTATGTAATATCGTTTGCACAGTTGTTCTTGGTATGAATTTGCACTGTAACTTTAAAATGTGTAGTAGCTCAAACTTTGACTAGATTGAGGTTCTTTCACTGCTTTGGACAGCCAGTGTTGTTTCTGCATGTTTATCAATGGATTTTGAGATTATTTTACATGACATTAGCATTGTTAATTTAGGGTAATAAATATTATAACTGTTACACAAAGGAGTGGTTATTCATGACTGCGAGGTCATGGTGTGTGACAATTACTGACTCTCACTGATTACTTATGTTATTGATTGTTATTGATTATTGATCTGCACGTACGGAATATATGGTGGAAAACCTCAAAGCGTTTCAAAAGGTTCATCGACCTAGTCGTATCTCCCTTGTAAGTTTACTTATTAAGGTCTGAAGCGCTAACACTGTTCTCAAATGCACTGACATAAATCCCAAAATAAAAAGCAAGGAAATGTTGCCCTGAATGACTGCAGTCTGATAATACTAAATATATGAGGGTTTATTTAAAAAATGTGTTCTACACTGTTAATGATATAATATTAGCAAAGATCATGAACTTGTTGCAGACTTACAGTTTACGGTGCACTGTTCATTTTATAGCATATATGACCCTCAGGACTATACAGTGAGTTTCAAAATCATTTACATTTTATTTCTATTTGATGTTAGTAATTGATTTCTGCAAGTCACAGCTACATTGCCCTGACTGGCTGACCAGTTGAATACTCAGAATATTTCATTTGTCAAATCTTTAGCAATTGTTTTCCAAATGATGACGCTTCCCTCCAATCTCCTTTGTGCCGGTACGTATCTCTGCCAAAGTTTGACCCCCCAGCATTGTTCCACTTGGTGTGTTGTGCATGGGAGTACCAGATATATATTGGTGTCTAATAGGATGAGTGTGCCCACAGCTGATAGCCTGGGTGCAGTGCATTGTTGGAAACTTGGGAAGCAACTTCAAGAGTAGGGTTTACCTGTCCCTTTTTCTTAGGTATTACCTCCGCACTGCATGGACACATACTGCAGCCATATATTTTTAATTATCTATCTAAGATAAGGTTTCAATCTCTGGGTGCCAAAATGACTTTGATCACAGTAGCTGGCTGGTACAACAAACTGAGCATTACGTTTGGTAGATTTCCTATATATTTTTGATGAAACATGGTCGTTTCCTTTAATATTCCTCAGGTAGGAATCAATGCCATTCTCATTTTGACCCATATTTGTGTTTTCTATTGATTTTCTCAGTATGAAGTTTTTAGAGTTTGAGAAAATGTCCCTTTTTGTGGGCACCCCTATTTTCTGTTGAATTCTATTACTGGTTATTTGGCTCTGGACACTGGGGCACTGTTGGCCAGTGCCCAGTGTATGTGTTTTTATCCCTACGCATGTATAAGCTGGCTAACCCATTACTGACTTATTTAAGTTTCTTATAAGATCATAGTATATGATGCAGAAAATACACCTATGGTGTAGAAAGTTAAATGTCACTGTGCCCTGCGGCATTATTGTGCCTTCCACTACTGCAATAGGAAAAACATTGCTTCAGGCCCATAACTGTACCCTGACTACTGAAGCGGAAACTTACAGCCCAACCTATCAAAATAAACCATTTGACAGAAGGAACCATTCCTTTTGCATATTAATATGCCATCCGTGTGCAGAAATTGTAGCCGACAGGGTAAGGGGCATGGTATTTAAAAATGAAACATATAGAAATGTGTTTCCATGTCCCTGCAGTGACTACTCCCTCAAACACTATTTTCACTGTGGGAGGCTCAAGCTGTCCCATCAGAACTAGAGTACACATTAAAATGTTTCTTCTTTATTTTAAGTTTGGAGTGAGATAGAAAAATAATCCACCCACTCTATTTAATATTTATTTAAAGCCTAATTCAATTGTAAAGTCCAAGTCCCACTGCGTGTTCTGTAAAAGATCTCCAAAATTCCAGAGTGCCAGCAGGACCAACCTGCTTTGGTTATCCGACCTTCTGTTCCATGACAAAGGCAATAGTTTCAGGGAAGATTTTTTCTTTTCAAAGGAGACAAAGTCCTATTGTGTACTCAGATTTAAAATAAAGGTCAAAGTTTTAATTCAGAAAAGTGACAAAGTCCATTTCTGAAGTGTAACTTAGAAACTTTTTCAATGTATTGACTTCCAGAATTTCACTGGGACCAATCTACTTGATGTATGTGACGAGGCTATTTGGGGGCCAGGAATTGCACCTTGGCCCTGTCAAGTGTGGCTATTGACTTATGTACGGCGCTTAATTTTTCTTGGTGCTTTTTCCTTTTGAATTATTAGAAAATAATTTCTCTGTTCGCCTAAGGGATTTTTGTTGGTTTTGTGTCATTCTACTTATTAACACAAGATTTATATTGTGTTGTGTCTTTGACTGTGTTTTTACTACTTTGATACTTCCTAATGTTTTAATACATGTTCTCTAAGATAAGTCTGTCTCCTCTGTGCCATAGGTACCAGGGTTTGAGCTCAGGTTACACTGTACCTTACAATTAATGACTTTCTTTCTTGTGGTGGACTAACATTACCCAAATTAATAGTTCACTTTCTTCAAAGTGGGGTTTCTGTGGGTTTGGTGAGGGATCTACACACTAGATAACATGGCATGTTTTTAATTGTGGAGATTTCATTGGAGATGTCTGTATTATTTGGGTGCATGATCGTCGGGCCCCCAGGGGAATCTACCAACCCTTGACATCTCTAAACACTGGAGGCATAGGGTAAACCATTGAGATATTCCTTACATGAATCCCAACACATTTTATTAAACGGAATTCCATCCAAATTTGAAATTATGGGTAAAATTCCTCAAATTCCTTCGCATTCTATCACAGAACACTACAGAACTTCAGGCAAATGGCAAAAGTCCCATCATCCAATGTTTTCACAATTCTTATGAGCAAATTGATATCCCATATGTGTGGGAGGGGCTATAACACAGGTCTGGAAAACAAAATTGTAACTTTCTGTGAGTTACGATAGGCCCACCCACACATGTGCAGTACTGTTTTCATTGGTAGAAATATGGGAACACTGGATGATGGGAGTTTTGCTGTTCCACACAATCAATCAATCAATCAATCAATCAGGGATGTGTAAGGCACACTACTCACCCATTCTATCACATGAGTGTGAGGAAATGTTTTTCAAACCAATGCTTAACCTGTGCAGGGGCTTTTGTGTATAAAATGGTGGTAGCATTCTCATAAGCTAGCCCCACCAGAACTTCTCTAGATGTTTAGTGCTTATAATTAGCTGGTATTGATAGTTTTCTCTGGTTCTGAATGACTCCAGAACCAGACATGGGTTTCTGTGCCCTACAGAGGAGTCAGGCACTGTTTTAATTTTTCCTAAGGCTAAGAAAAAACCCTAACAGCTTCTTGGCTCCTCGCTGAGGTGTAGATGTGTGTGTGTCTTCACATCTGCGAGGAGCCAGGTGCTGCTTGGATTTTTTCAAAAGCCAATAAAGAATCCAAACTGAGTTGGGAAAACCCTTTGTGATGCAAATGTGTGTGTCAGCACCCCAAAGAGGAGTCAAACGCTGTTTGTATTTTTTCAAGGTTACGAAAAAAGTAAGAGCATCCATATTGTTACAAATATTTATTATTTAGGTGGACAAACTAAGAACAACCAGGTCCAATTGAGTACTCGTGAAGGCTTGTTAAGCAACATACCACAGCTGAAATGCATCAGCCATAACATTGATGATGCTATACAAAGAAAACAAAAAAGTTGCCTGGCATAATTGTATTCATACAATCAGCTAAAGTGATTGAAATTAGATAAATGGTCTGAAACGGGTCTCACAATCAATTTGTTGATCGAAAAAAACAAAGAAACGTTTTTTCACTTGATCATCATGTTAATCCAACAAAGCTATGTCAAGGATGAGTAGTATAAAATACATCACATAATCACATAGGCCCTCATTACAACCCTGGTGGTCGGTGTTAAAGCGGCAGTAATACCGCCAACAGGCCAGCGGAAAAAAAAATTGAATCACGACCATGGCAGAAACCGCCAACACAGACAGCAACTTTAACACTCCAACCGCCACGGATGTAGAAATAAACACCGCAGCGGTAACTGCCAACAGCCAGGCGGAAGACAACGTACCACCCACTGTATTACAAGGCACCAATCCACCAGCTTTTCCGGGGCGGTACCAAGGCCATCAAAAGCACGGCGGAAACAGTACACAGAAGGGAAACCACTCACCTTTCGACACCCAACGAGGAACCAGGACGCCATGGAGCCCGAGTTGCAGGTGTTACCAATGTTGGTTTACCTCCTCTTCTACCAGGAGCATCAAAGAACGCGGCAACGACCACGGCGAGTACTGCACCTAGCACACAGGGGGGGAGGAAAAAGAGAGTAACACATACACGCAACACACAACACCACAACCCCCACCCTCACCCACAACACCAGACACACAAATACATGCATCAACATTACATTTACACCCCGTCACCCCCTGGAAGAACGCAAGGACCAAATGAAATGATTGTAACAAGTGTAATCATCAAAAATCCAGATAGGGAAACAGGTCTATAAAAGATCAAAATATACAAATATGTACAGCAAATACACAAGTCTGGATAGTGTTCCATTCATTGTCCGTGGACCAGTGGTCCCAAAATGCATGGGCGAAGCCCACACATGATACCTGCGTCTAAACGGAGAGAACACTGCAGGGGCATCAGGTCGAAAATAAACAGGCACCTCAGGGGGAAGGGGAGGTGGGGCACCTCAGCCGGATGAAGGGACGACACCACTGCTCCACGAGGGGGCTCCATGCCCAGTGATTGGTCCTGGGGAGTGCAAACCCGCAGTCTCACAAGTCTCTCAAGTGGGTGGTTTGCCCACTGATTGGTCCTGAGGAGTGCAAAGCCACAGTCTCACAAGTCTCTCAAGTGGGTGGTTTGCCCACTGATTGGTCCTGGGGCGTGCAAAGACACAGTCTCACAAGTCTCTCAAGTGGGTGGTTTGCCCACTGATTGGTCTTGGGGAGTGCAAAGCCACAGTGTCTCTAGTGGATGCTTTTCTCCACTGGTTCTGGAGGGGGATTTGTGCCCAGAGTGCTTCATCCTGCCAAGGATAGGGTGAGTGGATGCCTTTCTCCACTGGTTCTGTAGGGGGCTTTGTGCCCAGAGTGCTTCATCCTGCCAAGGACTGGGGTAGTTGATGCTTTTCTCCACTGGTTCTGGAGGGGGCATGGTGCCCAGTGTGCTTCATCCTGCCAAGGACTGGGGTAGTGGATGCTTTTCTCCACTGGTTCTGGAGGGGGCATGGTGCCCAGAGTCCTTCATCTTGCCAAGGACTGGGGTAGTTGATGCTTTTCTCCACTGGTTCTGGAGGGTGCTTTGTGCCCAGAGTGCTTCATCCTGCCAAGGACTGGGTTAGTGGATGCTTTTCTCCACTGGTTCTGGAGGGGGCATGGTGCCCAAAATGCTGCACATGGTGTGTGCAGTTCCCATTCCCTCACCTGGGTGTGTATGCCACAAGATTTTCTGGGAACAGGTAGCATGATACTCCATGGAGGCAGAGACACACTCCACCCTGCAGCAACTGTGCCTGCCAACTGCTGGTACTGACAGTGCTGGTTGTGGTGCCTCATGTAGTCTGTGCAGGGTCCAGGACATCTCCTGCAGCCTTGGATGGCTGCCCAATGGGATGCTGTTCATGTCGGCTGTGGTGGCACTGTCTGTGCAAATCGCGGGGCAGGTGGCGGTAGTAGCGGCGGTGTCTGTGGCGGAGAAGCTGCCGGTGGTGCATGTGTCAGCACCTGTGGAGGAAGACAGCAGGACGTCTCCTGCAGCCTCGGACGGCTGCCCACTGGGGATGATGCTGGGGACAGTTGCAGAGGCAGCAGACGTGCAGGTGGCAGTGCAGGTGGCAGTGCAGGTGGTGGTGGTTGCGGCAGTGGCCACCGCCGTACAGGTTGCTGTTCTGTTTGGCAGAAGGGGTGACACCAGTCCCTCACCCGGAGGCTCTTTGCCCTGAGCTGACTTCCCTTTAGCCTTGTGTCCCTTCCCCACCTTGGAAGTTGCTGCTGGGACCTTGGCACTGTCCTCTTTTGTCTTGGAGGAGGCCTTGCTGGGTGGTTGATGTGGCTTTTCCCTACGGCATGTGGCCCCCTTCTTCACCTTGGCAGGTGGCAGAGTAAGGTGATCCTTGGCCTCACTAGGTGGCACACTTGCAGCCCTGATGGGTGCCGCCCGCGATGTTACTGGACTTGCAGGGACCACAGTGCTCGAGGATTTGGTGGCTGAGGTGCTGGGCTGGTATCTGGAAATCCTGGCCCTAGGGGAAGGATGGGGGGGAAGTGTAGGGAAGAGGTCCATGTTAGTTTTTTAGACAAACTGGGATGGGAAAATGGAGGGGGTTTGGGAGTGGAGGAAGAGGTAGTGGTTGTAGGAGGTGTACGTCTGCTGAGTTTGGGTGAGGGTGCATGGGATGGAGGCTGTTGTGAGGTGGATGGCTGTTGAGCGGATGTGTGCCTGCGTTTGTGTAGTTTGGGAGGAGGGCTCACAGACACACTGGGAGAGGACACAGGGGACATGTGAATGATAGTGGGGTGGTGACTGCACGTGAGAGTGTGTGGTGATGGGCGTGCTGGTGATGGAGGTAGTGGCTGAGGATGTAGTGCATGCAGGTGTGAGTGGAGACGAGACTGGGAGGGAGGAGGGGGACGTGGTGGAACGGGACACAGTGGAGGCAGTGGATGTTGGTATTTCTGCATGGGGATGGTGCTTGTGTGAGTGCCTGTGGGATGTGTGGTGCTTATGTTTGCCATGTCCACTCTTGTGTGTTGATGAGTGTGCATGCTGGTCTGATGGTGTGCTTGGGATAGGCTGAGGTAGAGGGGATTGGGTCTGGGTAGTGGAAGTTGGAGGGGGGAGGCTGGACACAGGGACAATGGCTGCCATCAGTGCTGAGGCCAGAGCCTGAAGTACTCTCTGTTTGGCAGCCACGCCAGAATGAATGCCGTCCAGGTATGCACTTGTCTGCTGCAAATGCCTCTCGACACCCTGGATGGCATTCAAAATGGTTGAGTGCCCAACAGTGAGGGATCTCAGGAGGTCAAGAGCCTCCTCACTGAGGGCAGAAGGGCTGGCTGGGGCAGGGCCTGAGGTGTCTGGGGCGAAAGAGATGCCCCCCCTCATGTGTGAGCGTGCACGGGAAACCCCTGAGGGGCTGCTGGGAGGGCGGTGCTGGTAGGGGGGGTGGCGGCTGTACCCGTTGATGCGGTGGGCACAGAGGTGCCAGCCACCGCAAGGGAGCTCCCATCAGAGGAGGAGTAGCTGTCGCTGGTGTCTCCTCCTGTCCCCGTTGTGGAGCTCCCCTCATCCTCCGTCCCACTGGTGCCTTCAGGCTCTGTACATTCACCCTCCAGGGCCATGTGGGTTGCAGCTCACTCCTGCCCAGGTGCCAATGCTCCTCCGCCAGATGATGCTAATGCACCCAAGGACAGGGTGACAAAACAAAAAGGGGAGGAAAGACAGAAGAGACACATGGTCAATGCCTGCAACACCACTACCGTTGGCGGACAAAATACCCCGGGAGCAGCCCTATGCACTAGCCCATGAACTAACAGTTCAGGGGAAAAGCACATGCCCATGGGGGACTGTGCCTAGACCCATTTGATGCACACCTGGAACCCACAGGAGCCTGACTAGGTGCAGAGGGCCACTACCACTTTTGGATTTGGAGTGCCACTAAGCCTGCCAAACAATGGATCTACCCTGGCACGTTTGCCCTGGCCTAGGGGAACCCACAGCTCACTTCCCCACCCAGAAACCTCATAAAGCGCGCAGAGTCAGCTGAATAAGACTGTACTCACCCCCTTGTGGCTGCTGTGATGCCCTCAAGCACCCATCTAACTCAGGATATGCCAGCACCAGGATCTGGTAAATCAGGGGGGTCATGGTGCGATGGCACCCCTTCCACATTGGGAGGCCATCCCCAGCTGGGCCTCCCCCGTCTTCTTGCTCCAGCGGCGCAGGTCCTCCCATCTTTTGCGGCAGTGCGTGCTCCGTCTATGGTAGAGCCTCAGGGTCTGCACTTCCTTGGCAATGGCCCGCCAAATACCCTTCTTCTGGTGGGTGCTGTCCTAGAGGAAAAGTGAAGTAAGAATGGATGTTACTCCCTCGTCCGGTTCTTCTTACTCATTGGCCACAAACCTCCCACCCTGGCCCAGAAAAACATACACTGACCATCTTCACATACTGGCCTCTGCCCCCCCCTGTATCTTCCATCCACGCCACTCCATACATTCATGTCCCATGCATCATGCTCACAGTGTACTCACCTGTTTGTCTGGAGGACTGTAGGGTAGCGTGTACTGGGGGAGGACCCCAGCCACCAGCTTGTCCAACTCCTCTGCGGTGAAGGCAGGGGCCCTTTCCCCAGACACTGTAGCCTTTGTCACTTCCAGACTCAAGTCACAGCAGCACTTGCAGTGTAGGTCCTCTCTTGTTGAAGGTCAGGTATCAAGTGAGTGAACAGATGGAAAATGGCGGTCATGTCCGCAGCGGTGTGTGCCGTCATCGCCGACATACATCGTCAATGGCTCCTGGAATCCATAGGGCCCAATGATAACCAATGCTGATTTGCGCTGCAGTCCTCGACCGCCTACCGCGACGCAGCACAACGCTAGCGCAGTTACCTCATTTCCCCTTGTCCCTCCTTACAGGTCAGGCAGCTGCCATTTCAGGGGGGCACATGGCAGGGCAATTAACTGTGTCACAGCACTTTTGACCAGTAATACGGACAGACAGTGCCACACACCGATTACATCACGATTGTTCTAAACACCCTTGTGAAACCTATGTGGTGTATGACCCTCTGCTCACCCTTCTCCTCCATAGGGCACTTTCACTGGGGCAGGTGATGAGATGGCGTCATCCTCTGGTATACAGACCCCTGGTGGACCTGTCGACATTGGAAGACAGACACATCATTATCACCCACAGACTTGATCGTGCCACAATCCATGAACTGTGTGCCCAGTTGGAGCCAGACCTGATGTCAGCTATCTGCCATCCCACATGAATCCCCCCTCTCTAATGCAGGTCCTGTCAGTACTCTATTTCCTGGCCAGTGGGTCCTTTCAAACAACAGTGGTCATGGCATCAGGGATGTCACAGCCAAAGTTCTCTAACGTGTTGTCCAGAGTGTTGTCTGCCCTGCTGAAACACATGCACAGCTACATCGCTTTCCCTAAGGTGGAGGATTTCCCACAGCGAAAGGTTACTTCTGTGCCCTGGGACATATCCTCAACATCATTGATGCCATTGATGGTACACATGTGGCATTTGTCCCCCCGCAGGAATAAGCAGGTGTACAGAAACCACAAAAGCTACCATTCTATGAATGTGCAGATGGTGTGTTTGGCAGACCAGTACATCTCCCATGTGAATGCCAAGTATCCTGGCTCAGTGCATGACGTTTACATTTTGAGGAATAGCAGCATCCCTTATGTGATGGGCCAACTCTAGAGGCATTGTGTGTGGCTAATTGGTGAGCCCAAGGTCCCAACACAGTTGACATAGGTGTCTGGGTATGGGTGAGTCCCAAAGGGTTGGAGTATGTCTAACAGTTGTCCCTCGATATTTGCAGGTCACTCTGGTCACCCTAACCTGTCATGGCTACTGACCCCAGTGAGGAATCCCAGGACAAGGGCAGAGGAACCCTACAATGAGGCACATGGGCGAACTAGGAAGATAATTGAGCGGACCTTCGGCCTCCTGAAGGCCAGATTCCGGTGCCTCCATCTGACAGGTGGCTCCCTATACTGCTCACCGAATAAAGTGTGCTAGATCATCGTGGCATGCTGTATGTTGCACAACCTGGCTTTGCAATGCCAGGTGCCTTTTCTTCAGGAGGATGGGCTTGATGTTGGTCTTGTGGCAGTTGTGGAGCCTGTGGACAGTGAAGAAGAGAAGGCAGAAGAAGAAGATATAGACAACTGAAACAACATCATCATGCAATACTTCCAGTGAGACACAGATAAGATACTGGCACTGCTCCTCTCATATCATACTACTGTTGGACATTGCATGAATCTGCCTTTTTACTTCTGTGAATGGACCTTGACATGTAACTTTGGCTTTCCATTTCACAGATCTGGGTCCCATTTTCTGCCTTCTGCTATGTTTACTGCTGCCCAACAACTGTCAAACATTGGTATGTGAACATTCACATTGACATTGCTATTTTTCTGAGAGGTTGCAATTACACATTTGTGAAAGTACAGACTGCCTCCAGATTTATTTGTGATTCAAGGGTGTTTATTTCTGTGCTAATAAGTGGAGGTGGCTGTGCAATGGGCTGGGTTGATGGTGGAGGAATGTCCATGGTAGAGTCCAGTTGCTTGGTATCACAGGTGCATTGTCCAAGGGGGCATAGGAAGTGGAGTAATGGCAGTTCAAAGTTGTCAGGGTGACATAGTGGGACAAAAGGGTGACAATCAGGAGAGTCTTATTTCCTGGCGGGGGACTTGGGAATGTTCTCTGTCTTGTTCCTGGATCTCAGGGACCGTTTGCATGCTGGTTCTCCTTCTGCAGGGGGTGGGGTGCTGGTGGCCTGTTGGTCCTGAGGCAGGACCTCCTGTCCACTAGCGCCGGCGGAGGTGGAAGGCTGTTCATCGTTCAGGCTAGTGTCAAGGACCCATTTGTGTGCCACTGTGTGTCTCATGGTGTTGGTCATGTCTGCCAGCACCCCTGCAATGGTGACCAGGGTGGTGTTGATGGACTTCAAGTCCCCCCTGATCCCCAGGTATTGTTCCTCCGGCAGCCGCTGGGTCTCCTGAAACTTGGCCATTACCGTGCCTTGGTCTCCTGGGAATGATGGAATGCTCCCATGATGTTGGAGAGTGCCTCCTGGAGAGTGGGTTCCCTGGGCCTGTCCTCCCCTGTCGCACAGCAGTCCTCCCAGTTTCCCAGTTATCCTGTGCCTCTGTCCCCTGAACCGTGTGCCCACTGCCACTGACCCCAGGTCCCTGATAGTCTTGGGTTGGTGGGTGTGCCTGGGGTCCCTGGAGTGGTGGACACACTGCTGATTGATGTATCTTGGGGACAGAGGGATGGGCCCGCTGGGTGGGTGCTGTTTCCTGAGGGGGGAGGTCCAGTGATGGTTTGTGACTGTGGCAGGGGAACCGACTGTCCAGAGGTCCCTGATGGGCCGGGCTGGTCATCTTGATCCAGGTGTGCAGAGCTGCTGTCATCACTTTGGGCCTCTTCTGTGGGGGGACGGAATATATCTTGCACCTCCTGTCCGGTGACGTTGGGTATGGGTTCTGTTGGGGTGTAAATGCATAGTTATTGTATCTGTGTATGCCATCTTGTGCAATGGGTGAGTTACCCTCTACTCCTGTGCTTGCATTATTGTGTTTGCCCTTGGGTGATTAGTCATTTTGGGGCCTGGGTGGTGATCTGTACTGGACATGCTTTGGTGATGGGGGTCCATGCATTTGTGTTTTGCATGCAGGGCTTGGCATTGGGATGGGTGAGTTGTGATGGTGGGGCATATGTGAGGTGGTGGAGTGATGGGGGTGAGAGTAGGGGTATGAGTTTGTGATGGCATGCAGGATAGTGTGGGGGATGTAGTAGTAAAGATTTGACTTATCAGAGTCCAGTCCTCCTGCTACTCCTGCGAGGCCCTCAGGATGCATGATTGCCAAGACTTGCTCCTCCCATGTTGTTAGTTGTGGGGAAGGAGGTAGGGGTGCCGACAGGCAGTCCTCTGTACTGCTACCTGGTGTCTGGATACCACGGAACGCACCTTCCCCCATAGGTCATTTCACCTCTTCCTGATGTCATCACGTGTTCTTGGGTGCTGTCCCACTACGACAATTCTCCACCACAGAGCTCCATCTTCCTAGCAATGGCTGTCTGCTGCACCTGTGATCCGAAAAGCTGTGGCTCTGCCTGGATGATTTCCTCCACCATGACCCTGCGCTCCTCCTCAGAAAACCTGGGGTGTCTTTGAGGTGCCATAATGTGGTGTGGGTGATGTGTGAGGTGATGTTTGTTGTGCTGTGTGATGTGTTGTGTTGGGGTGTGTTCTTTGAGGTGCGTGGATGTTGTATGCGTGATGGTGTTGTGTGCCTGTGGATGCTGGTGTTGTGTTTGCTATTCTCTCTCTCTCTCTGCGTCTTCAAATAAATACGTTGTAAGGGGTTGTGGGTAATGTGGGTGTGTGTTTTATAGTGGTGTGAGTGTGTGGGTGTGGTATGTGTATGTGTATCAGGTGTGTGTATTTTGAATTGTCCAATGTGGCTGTGTTTTGTAAGTGTGTGTGTATTTTGAGTGTGGTGGTGTGTACCGCCAATGGATTACCGCGGTTGAAAGACTGCTGCATTGATTTGTGGGTTGTGATAGTGTGGGAGTATTCCCGTTGGCGTGACGGTGTAGGTTTTGATATCGCCAGTTTATTACTGACGTTTGGTGTGGCGGACTTGTGTGGGAGTCTGTATTGTGGCGGACTACGAGATGTGGGTTGTAATACCTGTAGCGGATTTCCACCGCGGCCATGGTATCTTGACGGCCGTCAGCACGCCGGTAAGCGGGATGTTTTGCTTATTGGGAAGCACAAAAGTAGGTTTTAAATAGTTTTCTTTTAAATTGAATTGCCTGGACAATCTTTGTTGGTATTTCACTGGATTTGATCTATTGCCTATTTAAGCAGAGTTTTTTGTTGCTGGCATTCTGCCAACTTTTGCTTCCTGATTGTGTTTGTCACACAGTGCAAGAGTTTCTGGAGGCTTGGATAAATGTTTTCAGAGCCTAGACCAAGCGTCCCTCCTAGAAATGGCTGACTTAAAATACTATCTGCAAGATACTGGGGGGCATATTTATGGGGATGTTACGCAGTGCAGCACAGCAAGTTATCTTGCTGAGCTGTGTGACATTCTCATAAATATGCCCCATGGTCTCTTGTGGTAAAGGATCCAGGGGCATATCTATGACTTGATTTGCATAGCGTATGCACCTATCAACATGGTACATGCATGATGCAAACTGTAAGTGAGATTTATGAAGTCATGCAAGGCCACTTTGCCTTGTGCTGAGTGGCTCCATAAATTTAGAGTAAGGCAACACAGCATAAGGCACTGCTTTTTCTTAATATGCCCTGGGAAGGTGTTCCGTGGGTGTTGCGTGGGTGTTTTTGATGCATTCCCAGATGTACTAGAACTGGTAGAACTGGTAATGCACCAAAAAGCTACACCTTCTCAGGGGAGATATGAGTTTGATTTTCTGAAATTGTATGTTTAGCATTAGGTTGTCTATAATCCAATGATAAATGTTGAGCTATTTTCTGAATTATTCTAGTGAAGGCATTGTCAATAATGAAGTTAAAGGTGATTCATAGTAGAACAAACTTTCCAAAATTAAACAATCCATTCTTTACTAGCAAATATAAACAAGATTTGACAAAGCCATTATGTCTGCTCTATAATTATAGAAGGCAGTGGAATTGTATTTAGTCACTGACAATCCAATTTGCAGTCGCTGCTGTCAATCGTATGGAAAGAGGAAGAGTCTTTGGTGGTGTACTGATGAATATTGAGAACGTTGGACGACAGACAGGCTGAAGTGAGACAGACAGTATCAGAGGGGATGTTGAGAGAATCTTGGTGCAAATAAAGGGCTGAGAGGAGGAAGGCAAAGAATTGATGTCTGAGAAAAGGGGAGAGTGATGACACCTGGGATTGGGAAATTGGGGGCAGGCTGGACAAAAATCGAGTAGACCTGGGGACAAAATGGTGGAGTAAGAACTGGGACTGCAGGAGAAAAGGGTGAGTCCTGTAGGTTTGGGAGCAAGACAAATAGGAACAGGAAAGAAAAGGGTACAGATGCTGGGGTCACAGAGAGAGAGAGAAAGAGAGAGAGATGAGATTTAAGGCGTGAGAGGAGAGTGTCAGAGACACAGGAGTTTGAGGAAGTGTTAGAGATCCAGGGGCAGATTTACTATATTATTGTGCATCATGGAGTAGCAGCCAAAGTTGCAGTGCTGTGTTGCTCTAGCAGGAGATAGCAGGGCAGCGCTATGTTTACAGAGGTATGGCCTACTGCTGCCCTATTCCCCTGTGTTGGAGCTCTTCCAGACTGCCTAGAGTCATGCACACAACTTTGCACTCTAGTGCAAAGGAGTGTGCGTGATGTCTAGCATTGGTTTTATACTGTAAGGATGCACTACCAGTACAAATTCAAAGCTAAGATATACTTTAAAACTTTTCCAACATTGGACATGTGTTGTACAGTACAGAATGAATACAATGTTGGAAAAGAATGAATACAATGTTGGAAAAGATACGAGAAATAAAAATATTTCTCCTTTTTATCAAATGCCTTGAAGAGCATGGAAGTGCCCTCCCACTATAGGAGGAGAAAAATAACGCACCCAGCAGCAGCTCTACACAGGGCTGGGTACTTGTGTGTTATGTGTCATGACTGTTATGTTTTTTAAGTCCTGGGGTTCAAGTGTGCATGTGTTGGGCTATCTCTTGCTGACTCTTGAGGCACAAGCCAGCAATATGACGTCGGATTTTGGGCAAGGCTCCTAGTAAACGAGGGGAAGAATGGCCTGACGGCATTTCATAGGATGGCCAAGGGCAGTGTTAGAATATCAACAGCATCAAAATGAAAAGAGGAAAGAAGGGTAAGTACAGCTAAAACCTGAATCGGTGGCAACCAAGTTGAGTTAGTGTGAGTCCGTGCTCCAACCATCTTACAATTTAGATGCTTGAAGTATGGGTAGGTGCCCAGTAGCTACTTTCTGGAATCTTCAACTCAAGGAGTATAATGCACATGTGACATGCTAAGCTGAAAAGAGATGTCCTTTGTTTTGCCTGTGCTGGATTTTGGGGCCTAAAAGTGAGGACTGTTAAACAGAAAACTTTAAATAGAGAAACTACAGAAGTCACTCTGCTCTTCGTTCTCGCTCTCTACCACTGTTAAACAGAATTTCTGAGACTGCAGATAGGCCCAGAATCACACGTATCCCAGTGACTCTTCCCAGGCTCATCTCGAACAGGACATTAGTGCTGGTTCAGAGTCAGTCAGATGTTAAAACCACCTCCAGAAGATTACTCCAAATTCCAGGCTCATTGTTGGTTCAGTCAGTGATATTCAAGCACACCTCTGACGAGTACTGAGAGTCGAAAGATGAAGTCACATGACAAGATGACGTCTTTATGATCTGAAGAGTGCAGGGGTTGCTCCTGTGGGAGAGGGGCTGACATGTAACTGACTCTTCCCCAGTGCTACCAGCTTCAGACCTGCACTGTGCTCCTAGGTAATCTACTGATTTTATTTCCTTTGGAAGCACAAAACTTCCTGTTCTGTCTGTTGCTCATCACTCGTGAATAACATGCACATTTACAGAGTATGACTCTAGCTACGGCAATGGAGTGTTGGACAAGAGAGGATCTCTGTTTTCACTCTATGTCACTGCCATAGCCTATGTCTGCCTTCCCTGTCTGTATGTGAGTGTGTGTGTTTTATATACATGTGCCTACGTTGTTGTTTTTCTGGGTGTACATACATTATTGTGTTTGTGTGGGTCTTCCCTTAATGATGTTTCTGTACTTTGTCTGAAAGACACCTGTATGCGTATTCCTGTATCTAAGTCTGGTTTGTGTATGTGTTTGGGCACGCCAGTGTGTCTGTGTGCGTGTTATGTGTATATGGTGTTGTTACTTCATGTCCCTGTTGTCTTCCTGTCTCTGCGATTGTGTGGGCGTGTCTGTATTTGACAGTTTGACTTGCTTGTGTCTCCTCTGTATGTGCTTGCATGTGTGTCTGTGTACAAAGTTATTTTTAGCAGTGCTTGGCCATCCTTTCACTCTGTATACTGTGTTTTATTTTTATGTGTGCTTGTGTGTGTTTATATTTGTGAATCATGCTTCTGTAAATTCTGAGTGTGCTGTGTTTAGCATTGTACAGCTGGCGGCCTCATCCTTTGTGTGTGAATATGTGGTTTTGTCTTTATGAGTGTGTGTGTGCTTGTGTGTGTTTATATGTGTGTAATGGATGACCCATTAGTGAAAGATTTTGGAGAATTCTTGGAAGCATGATATCAGGCGTCATAACCGCCCATCACTGATGTGCTATTCCCATTCAAATGCCCTATACTTAATCCAGTAATGGAGGTCAAGCTTGCTCAATGGTCTCTTCCATGACCTATTCGAGGAAGAAATTTACACCCCAGCAGTTTGAAAATTCTCAAGCCGCCACTGTTGAAGAGGCACTATTTTTTTGGAGCAAAGCGTACCATAGTTAGTAGATGAGGCTTTGTGTCAAAAACAATGATTGGTAATGTAGAATCACCCATGAGCCACCCCTGGGACATCCCTTGATGCAATGTGATGCAAAGCAGCGCTATTCATGGTTTGTGTTACTTTTTAGTCAGCTTTCCAGTACATTGCAAAGTAAATAGTTTATCATACTTAGCCTTGAATTGTGTACTCTTTTGCGAGTTTGCTCTGGTGCAAAGTGCTGCCCCTTGGTATCAAGGGAGACAGGCAATAGAACGGCACTGGATGAACAGGGAAGTGTGCTAGTGGCATAAGAGGGCAGAGGAACACCTAAGGAAAACAGATAGAAAAAGAATGAGGGATTGGGAAAAAGAGAAAGGGATGCAAAGCTCTTGAGGGCTTGGATAGACAGGCCAAATGAAGAGAGAGAGACGCATGAAGAAGAGGGAGAGTAGATAGGCATCACGGACTTAAACCACAGAAGAACGTACCACTAGAGGAAGGTTGGCCTACGTGTAAAAACAGTCTATCCTCAGCTTCTGGAATTTCTTTTTGGATTATAAAACCGAATGATTCACATCGCACACCTTATTCCAAACAGATTAAAATGAAATGCTTTTTCTCCATAATGTCTGTAATATAATCATTTCTGGCAGTGACTGGACTTGTGATAGCATCTACTTGGCGTTTCAGAGTCAAGGGAGTAAGCCTTGGAGATATTGCACTTGCTTATTGATCAAAATCCTGATTATTATTTACTAATTAAACCTGTAAAATAAGGGGGAGGGGCCTGATCGTTGTATTCATTGCTTTGGTATGTGAACGCTTTTTGAACTGTGCTTCAAGAAGCAAAGCATGACTTGCTATGGAGAGAAATTAAATGCTCTGCTGAGATGTCAGCATTCAGTAGTAGTCTGCCATTGGCCAGAGAATAAACATTGTGGAATAAGAAATGTTTACTAACAGTGATTTAGAAATTATTTTGCTAGTTATAACTGTAGAACAAGAAATGGGAGGGGTCTCATTTTCTATTTAGTAGTATGCTCTGCACTTTTGCTTCCAGAAGCAGAACATAATGCTCCAAAGGAGTGAAGGCCTCCATACATTTGACAGCATAACTAACGTAACACTACTGAGCCACCCCTTGTTTCTTTTGGGTAACCGATGATTAGGGAGAATTTTTCCCTTGTCAACTTCGTGGGGGAGAATTGTTTCATATCTATTAGTAGCTCCAAGCTTGTGTGTGCTGCAAATATGGAAACAACCCCAGGCGCCTACATTGAATCTATGGCGAGAAAAGGTGTAGAACCTGTACACAATGGAAAAGCTTACTGCTACCCTGAGGGACAGGATGGCCAGATTTGACACAACATGGTGTCCTTTCCTCACTTATACACGGCGACAAAATAGAACAGGGGGAATTCACCTTAACACATCCAGAACACTGAGATATTCAGACATCTGGGTCCTCCCTCCTTCAGATTCGTAGACTGACTTGTCATGATGCCTATGTTTCCCAGACACATCTATGTGACATATTCTCCTCGATATGTTGTATAAAATGTGTTTAATAAATATGGGCTAACAGGGGTGGGGGGACTCATGGAAGAAGTGGATGGTTCGGTATAAATGAATGTCATGGACTTTGATATTATTGTCAGTTGATGTAGGTCGGGGAGCAGGAGCGGCTCCTCTGGTACGGCTATGGAGCTTTTCCTCCCCCTCTCCCCCCCACCACCAGCAGCAACTGCAAACTTTTAAAAATAAAACAACAATAAACACTGTTTATTATCATTTTATTTTTAAAGGGGAGGGGCCCTGCGGGGATGACAGCCATGGAGGGGAGTGCATACAGCACTCCCCTCAGTGTGCATGTATGTTTGGACGCCCGTCTCGGGCTGGCCAAACACACATGTGCACATGACTCTCTCCAGCCGGGTACTGTGCTGCCGGGTGGAGACAACAGGCAGCGAGTTCCACTCATAACACTGTTCTGAGCAGCATCAAGATTGGCCACAGGGCAGGCTGCGAGCCTGTGCCTGAAGTGCATTGGAGAGCGGCGGCGAGACGGTGCGCTCAAGGTAAGTTTTGTTTTGTGAAATGTATTTTTTTTTTTTCACCCGCCACTTTGCCCAGTCACCAGCCATGACAGTGGGAGGCTGTCTCCTCATGTCTTCTTGTTTGCTCCCCTACTACTGCTGCTGCTGAAATGTGTGTCACGATTTTTCTTTTCTCTCAACCAAAATGATAAATAAATTTGTTTAAAAAAAGATAGAAGAACTCACATTGCCAGTTCAGCGCCGAGCAACGTGAAACAGTTCCTCTGCAGAGATTTGAACTTATAATAAGAAGGCAAGCATTCCCAGAGCAAGGCCTAATCTAGTTCTTCAAAGTGAAGAGACATGCGGATCCTGCTAGGGGACAAAGGAGAGAATATAAGAGATTTAAACAGACCAGGTGTTAGATGCTGGCTGGCCTCCGATCGAAAAACACATGGAGACAACCAAAATTACATGAAAAACTCACCAAGAGATCTATCTCTATTGAGCTGCTGATATCAGTATATCGGCAGCTGAAAGGATTGCCCAAGAAAATGCATTGGCCAAAACAACTGAAAGGAAGCATTAGCTTAAGGGTCCCGGGATGTGGATATGCATACGTAAAACGCCCTCACACAGTGTGCAGAGATAAAGGCTGAAGTGTACTGACCCACTGCTGCCAACTGTATGCTGTGGTGGGCCGAGGCAAAATGTAAATGACAGCGGAACAGATCAATAAATCAGAGCGAAAGCCCCTCAGTGAATGTATACCCTCTTAGGTTTTTATTTATAAACCTTTCTGAAAACAAAACTCTAGGGACACAGAACAAGCTATTTCAAAGTCACATCCGAAAAGAAGTATTAATACGGTGAAGAAATTACATATAATTCCTACTGCCATAGAGCAAAATAACCCAGAATACTTTGCTGTGACAAGCTGTGACAAACCTGGCAGGCTTTAGGGCTTCTTTGTAAGGCTGGGTGAGAACTCCCCCAAATGGCCACTTTCTGTAATGACCTGGTTAAAATAATATAAAAGGAGTGTCTTCAGGACAAGGACCGGGAAGCAAATAGAAATAGAGGATATTTGGTAATAATTAATATTAATAATGCGATGATTTCATATCCGAAAGACCCGCGAAATTACACCCCCCACTTCTGTTCTCTTCTTGCCTCATTTTTTGTTGTTATTGTTATAAAATAACAGACACTGCCTCGAATAAAGGAGGTTATTGTTTGAGGACCACTTGAAGTGGCTTGAATAATGTTCTGTCTGCACTGGATAATAGATGGGCTTTACCTGGCGAAATCAGCAGACTTTCCACTAGGCAATTTCCAACCAGTGTTTGCTGTTTCAGCCTCACAGGTTCAAAGAGCCTCTGATAAGAGGGATTTATGGTAGCCTACTCACCACATCAACAGCTGAAGAAAAAAAAAGCCTATGCCAGTTATGCAACGAATTTTGTGCGCAAGGAAATAACCCTTTAAGGCTACAAAACTCGGGGGTTTTCAAACTGCTGTCTGCACCTGACTGGGAATAACAACCTTGAAGCAAATTGTCCACAGTGATGTTTTTTGCCTTCCATACTCAACTTTTGCCAGGTCAAGTCTGGCACAAATAGTTGTGGGAAAGAGAAAATCTGCTGCTTACTCATTTCAGAGTCTGGAATAATGTCCTATAATCGTGTTAATTCTCATTTCAATGTACATTAATCAGCATGGGCTGCAAATTGTACAAGCTCTAAATAGCAACCCCCCAAAAAAATTGCCCTTTGGATGTCATCCTATTTGTGCAGCAGTTAGGGTCATGGCCCATTTGCCGCAGAATCAGAATTGTAACTCATGTGCAGATTGAACATACATCAGAGATTTTGCCCACATGATTCTCACCAGATTCAACAAGTTTGTGAAAAGTGAGTGGGGAAATAGTACACAACCTGTTTTTTGTGCACCTTGGAACGAGGAATAACGAGAGCCATCTTCCCATTATCTCTGTTCCGAGGTAAATAAATCAAAATGGATGGCAAAATGTGTTCCCGTAAAAAGCAAACCGTAGGCTACGGGTATCTACTGGTGTCCAATTTCCGCTAAGAAATCATTCTGGAAGAAGAATCAGGGCCATATTTTTCATTGTTTTACGCAACGCAGTGCAGCAAGACACCAAGAACTGCACTGCTTGAAAGGGAGAGGGCAGGAGTGCGTCATTGGCTGCCTAGCGCCAAGTCAGGCACCCTTACACTATGGTATAAGGGTGTCTGCGTTGCAGGCAGGGTTATTTTGTGCAGGAACGGACACCTTCCTGCACAAAAACAATCCTTTGAGGATTTTTCCTCTTTTAACATGTGCTGCAGAGTGCAGCACATGTAGAAAGAGGAAAAAACAAGGAGAAATAGAGATATTTCTCCTAATTATGATCCCACTGGGAAGATGTAGCATTTTGACACATTTCCAGGTCTACCATTCAGGGTATATAATCAAATGCACTAAATTCCATGGGTGGATGTGTAAGAACAACCACTCTTCACCCATGAAATGCATCCCTGGGGCAGAGTAATACAAGGCAGTGACTTGCACTGCCTTGAGTTACTCCAATTTTACCAAGCACTCCTGGGCTAAGCAAGGTGGCCTTGTTTGGCTTTGTAAATCTCATATAGGTTTTGCATCACCCTTGCATTACCTTGCTTGGTGCAAGGAGTGGCACAAAACTGAGATAAATATGCCCCTTCATTTCTAAGCGTTTATACCTGAGATTGAGCAGTACTTCAGTTTTTTAGCAAGTTACTGTTTTTCCCTGAAACTGTGTCAGCCACATCCCCTTTCTTTCCAATCAAGCACAAATAAACAATATGGCACTGCCGTTCCCTCAAAACGCCATACAAGTTTGCACATTCTACCATTCAAAGAATCAGTAGTAATCTACCATGCAGATGTTACGATTTGATTCGTTTGAAGGGTTGGGTCAGAACTCTCCCAGCTGGCCCCTTTCTGTCATGCCCTGGTTCAGGTTGATAAAAAGGGAGTGAGTGCTGGACAAGGGCCTGAGAGGACAATAATATCATATGTTATTTCGTAAAAAATACATAGTAATCGAAGTGTGAATTTGATGCATATTGGCTGATATTTATACTTTTTTAGCACCGCATTTATGTAATTTTTTTATGCAAAAGCGGTGCAAGCCTACAAAATACGATGGTATTTTGCACTTTTGTGACGCTTTTGTGTCAAAAAGCGGCGCAAATACGGCACTAAAAAAGTATAAATACAGGCCATAAAGTTAGTTCAAATATAGCGCCAGTTACGTTCCTGCCTTCCTGTCTATATTTTTTGTATTTCGGGCAACTTTGTTGAGCCCTTCAATCTCTTCTTTTTGATTTTTTTTCTCACCTTTCTATCTTCTCCTTCTTTTAGACTTTTACACTGGACTCGTTTTTTTTAATTTACCCTTTTTCACCCTGTTGCTCTTTTCTCTCCCTTTTCTTTTATCACCTCTTTTTTGTCTTTCTTTTTTAATGGTTCTTCTTTTTCTTTCAAATACTATATCCAATGGCTTGCTAACTTCTGTCCTTTTCAATAATGTCCCCTCATCTCTGTTTATAATTTCATTCACTCCTTTCCCTTTTGCTATCTTTAAATGTCTTTGTCTTTCCATCTACTTCATGCTTCTATCGTCTCTTCAACCCATCTAACACACCCCTTCCCAGTTTCTTTGCTTATAGTCTCTTCAATTTCTGTGCGTAGTTTGTTTACTCTGATTTCCCATCCACTTTTGCCTTTCTTCCTTCTTTCACAATAGAGGTTTCCTCTCTTTACTTCCTGTTTTACATTACTTTTGCTTCTTCTTCATCATTCCAATCCATTTTCACTACTTGCCTGCCTTCTATACTCATATCTCCTTTTATCTTCTGTTTAACCCATCATACAACCTCTATTTTCTGTCCTTTCCATATGCAACATCTGTCGCCTTACTCTCTGCAGTAAGTCCCTTTGCCATCAAAGAGCACTGTGTTTAAACACATTGGTATACTTTTCATCTCTTTGTGTTAGGAAGTCTAGAACTGGATGGTGAAATCTTTCCTTACTTGGTCCCAAAATGTGGAATATCCTCCCTTTAAGGATCATAATCATTACAGTACATTTGGCTTTTAGAAAAACGCTCAAAATACATTTTCTGTTCATCGATCCTGGTCTCACTGTGTCTCTCTTTATTTTAGGTGAAGTTGTCTCTTATGGTGCCACGATGCCTGATTTGTGAACTGTATATTCAACAAGTACAATTTTATTCACTCATCGATTAATTTTCCTGTTGTCTTTTCCCTCTATTTTTCCTTATTCATACTCCTCTCCTGTTCTTCCACTTGCTACATCTAGTCTTCCTCGCAATTTTTCCTTTTTACCCACTAGCCTTTTTCCTCCGTCTGCCTAACTATCCATCATTTGAAAGCTCCATTTATCTAGCCACCATTGCTTATTTTCTCTTTCCCATAATAAAGAACCCTCCAACATTTTCATAATTTCCCACCCAAAAGCCCACCCACAGAACACTCCTCATCCAACACTACTAACCGCCCTGTAAAGCATTGCTCCCAACATCACTGAGCACCATCAGGGATCAATCCACAGACTCACAAAACCAAAAATATTTGCTCCCAGACTAGAAAAACACATTTCAGATCCTAAACTACTTTCTGACTATGACCCCATGATGATCTACCCCAGATTAAAAAAATAATTCCATATAGTGAAGGAACCTATCACACTGACAAGAAAAAATTATTTGTACTCACAAGTCATTAGTTGTCTGTCATAGTGGACCGTAACATTCTATTTTAGAGCCTCTCAAATTTGTTGCATGAAAAATAGAAATCCTAGAAAGCAAGATACCTTAATATGAAGAAAATGCACCTCCTTGAAGGTATTTTTCTACAGAATATGGGCCTCATTACGACCCTGGCCAATGATGCAGTCTGAGAGCCATATTATGACTGTGGCGGTAGTGCTCCAATCGGACCTCCAGCACTGCCAGATTATGGCTTCACATGTGGCTGGCAGTGGTCCTAATCTGCCAGGGCAGTGCTGCAAGTAGCGCTGCCCTGGGGATTACGACCACCTACTCCGCCAGAGATTTAATGACGGCAACACCGCCATGAAAAAGCTGGTGGAGACGAGGTCCAGGGGGCCCCAGTGGAGCCCCTGCACTGTCCATGCACTTGGCATGCGCAGTGCTGGGGCCCCCCTGGCCAGCCTCCGTGAACATTGCGACAGGTGCTGATGCACCCTGTGCAAAACAGCATTATGAGCCAGAGACAATGCTATAGGTCGTTTCCTCATGGGCCAGGAGGTAGAAACTGGGTTTCCGCCCTCTGACCCTGCAGGAAACTTGTAATGGGCCTGGCAGGGAGGCTGGCACACTGACAGTAACCTATCCATCGGGACTTCAGTGGACTGGCTTTTCCGTCCACCGAAGTCATAATAAGCCCCTATGTATTTCATTTTAATGCAAAGCATATCACACACACAGGCATAGCAGACAGAGCCAGCAGTCCAATAGCAATGTGTGCTAGGTGCACCTGTGCAGAATTAACAAAAGACATTGAGGCACAGAAGCCAGTAATGAAACTGACAAGGTAGATCTATGGCAGAAGCTTAGGCGACCAGAACCCGGTCTCTCATGACCAAAACCACTAGTCCACTATCTCCACTACCAGGTGCAGCATCAACGCAGCCATAATTAGACACAATTATTGGGGCTGCCCGGACAACCCACATGATGATGGACTACTCTTACTATAAGCAGAGAACAGTAATGCAGAAATCGGAATGTTTTTGTTTGATTTATGAATTAATATTATGAGGAACTGTCATATGCTCCCCAAGAAAATGTATGGTTCAAATTAGTAACATTTATTGGTCAGTGTTCTGAAATGTTCCTGCCCACTTACAAACCAGCTACAATGTTGTTGATCAGGGGGCTAGACATGACACTCATCGATTAGTGCCTAAAATCTACATGGGCCTTGATAAAAACTCACAAATAGGTTTCAAACACTACAATTCCAGATGGCCATAAACGAGCACACAAACTCTTATCTGAAACCACTCCATCTCTCTCAACAGAGATCAGGATGCTGTTTGAATTTTTACCTATTCTATGAAAGCTCTTCAGAAACGAAATCACAATCTACCTAGAGATTTTACTCCATGTAAAGCACCCACGAGAACATTCAGCTCTTGCAAAACCTTGACATTCTGCCAATTTAAAGAAGATCAAATCAAAGTGAGAGATACCTGGTAGGGCAGACACCTCTTCGTTGGACTACAATTTTACCATTCTTCAGATCACAATTAAACCAACCGTATTTCAGAGAAGCTCTGAAAACCATGTGGCTCATTTCAGCCCCGAGTGTGCTGATCTCTGTGCTCAATTCACCAAAAAAACGCTACACACCGTATGAAGGTGCAGATCTGTGAATTTTGGCTATTCACAAAAAAAATTCTGAAGTGCACTTTAAAAGGTCATTTTAAGGAAAATATTTGTGAACTATTTAATCCTTGCTTGAAGCATATTTGCCGACCTACTAGTCGGTATTGAACAGTTACACATGTCAAACTGCAACTGTTTTGTGCAGTACTATTTTTATGTCAATGGGGAAAATATGTATACCAGCTTGTGAATGTTTTCTTCACATCCTAGAATGGGATGTACTCCTGCAATTTGTGTGAATAATTGGCTGGCCATTCCCGCGATGCGATGGGGTCAAGAAGTAGTTTAAAAATACCCAGACACCCTGCCCAATTTGTTGGTATTTCCAAACTTACCAATGACACCGTCCCATTAACACACACTCCCACTCCATAAGTGCGATTTGCTGATGTGTAATATTACCCCACAGTAAAGCTATATAATGCATGTGTAAAATGATATACAAGTACTAGTTATCCTTTTGTGACTATAGTGAACTCATAAATTCAGCCATTGGCATCTGCAAATTAGATGTTATAAGCACAAGCATGTTCGTGAGTCAGGCCCTAATTGGAGACACCTTAATATCAAATAAACGTTACCCTCCTTTCAGCTAATCTGTTAAATTTCCAACCGAACTGAACCTAACCTTAAACCGTCAATGAACATGCCATTCAAAACATGAACTAAAGTACCTTGCCCATCTCTTTCTGTTAACCCAATTATGTTTGTAGAAAAACAATGTTGTGCAATTAACTAATGTAAACACTAGGGGCATCTCAGTCCAGAGAGGCAGAAACAGTCATGACAAGCTGTCAGTTTCTGCTCATAAACAGCCAACTATTTATTAACTATGAATTTCAAAGTTAATGCAGAATGTTTTGTAAACCAAGGCATGGTGCATCTATGGGCCATCTGGTGGAGATGTTCAAAAGACACTGCCTTTGCACTGTCCTTTTGTCTACAAACGTTTTTTGCGAGACCATGGTCACAAAATAATCTCACCAGAAAATTAGATTTTGCTGGGTGTCCGCACTCAAAAACTTTGTTGATTCTTTTTACGTAATTAAGCCATCCTCCTCCTTGTCATCATTTCTCTTTTTTTTTTTTAAATAGCCTTCAGATCACCAAGCAGAAGGCTATCTCAAGTGAAGAGGAGATGGAACCATCCACAAGCCTAGTGCAGCGGTCCAGAGAAACAGGTTGTGACACTCAGATCACTTTGGCACAATGGTATAATCATAAAACTGATCGATTTAATGGAACCAATGTACATTCCCATGTCAGAAATCCAGCCCTGGTCATGTCCTCCCTTCCCGGGGCACCTTAGAGATATAGGCCCTCATTCTGACCCTGGCGGATACAATCCGCCAGGGCCAACGGGCGCGGGAGCACCGCCGACAGGCCGGCGGTGCCCCTAAGGGCATTCTGACCGCGGCGCTAACGCCGCGGTCAGACAGGGAAAACTGGCGGTCTCCCACCAGTTTCCCGCTGCCCTGGGGAATCCTCCATGGCGGCGCAGCATGCTGCGCCGCCATGGGGATTCCGACCCCCTTCCCGGCGGCCTGGCTCTGGCGGTTCTTACCGCCAGAACCTGGCCGGCGGGAACGGGCGTCTTGGGGCCCCTGGGAGCCCCTGCAGTGCCCATGCCCATGGCATGGGCACTGCAGGGGCCCCCTAACAGGGCCCAACTAGGCTTTTCAGTGTCTGCGATGCAGACACTGAAAAGCGCGACGGGTGCTGCTGCACCCGTCGCACGCCTTCCACTCCGCCGGCTCGATTCCGAGCCGGCTTCCTTGTGGAAGGCGCTTTCCCGCTGGGCCGGCGGGCGATCTGAATCAGATCGCCCGCCGGCCCAGCGGGAAAGTCAGAATACCCCTCGCGGTCTATTGACCGCGGGGCGGTATTCAGGCGGCTTCCGACGGGCGGGCGGCAACCGCCGCCCGCCTAGGTCGGAATGACCACCATAGTTTACAAATGTGTTAGCCTTCCACCATGCCACAGGGGAAGGAGGTGTAGGATTTAGTAAATTTTTGCAGATCTTCCTCCTAGCAAGGAGGAACAGATAAAACACTGCTGAGATCTGTCGGGGAGATTATATGATGCAGTGTCGACACTAACAGAACAAGAGTGGATCTTATAATGATTGCATCTTTCAAAATATCAGCCATCATTTTACTCACAGTCTCCCAAAAGCTGGATAGAGAGACGCAAGTGAAAAACATACACTCATCATTCGCTTCGGGGCAACCGCATCTTCTGCAGCCAGGAAACTGATTTTTGGTAAACCTTGCAATCTTTTGGGGAGTCTAAAATTTCCTGTTGAAGGTAACAAAATGATTTCACTTTTGATTGGCATGCATAAAAGTATGATACAATAATTTTAGGGATACTTTCCATAAATACTGTAAGTCTGACTATAGCACCATCCATTCCCAGATCGAATTTGGAAACTTTAAAGTTTCCTCCTCAGCACCCATTAATTTCGGGTAGCAGATGAAGTCCTCTTCTTTAAAGGGTTAACTCGACCTCCCGGTGCCTCCGCTTTCCTGCTTTCTGCTTGCACAACAGGAGACCAATTGCACATATTTAAATGTAGATAGACAATCATTAGACCTCACTATAAGTGCCTCCCAGTATAGTAGGTCCTGGACTGTTAGAATTTGCCCCATGTTGTTATATCGGTGTCCCGCAATGGGCAACTCAGACTTTCCAAAAGACACACCAGACTTTCCAAAAGACATAGGAGTCCTAGATTGTCGAGTAGTGTGAATAATATTCACTACTCAGGGTCTTCCTAATTCTATACTAAAGACTAAGGCCCATATTTATACGCAATTTTGCGTAAAAAATATTACCGCTGGCTAGCGCCATTAAGGTGCGCCGTGAGGGCGTCATATTTATACTTTGACGCACGGCGGCGCAAACCACAGGTGGGAGTCAATATTTTTGACGCACACCACAGCGTCAAGTCGTAAAGCAAAATGACGTTAATGCGGCGGTAATGACTGTGGGTCGATTTACGACACCGCAAACCGGATATGCGCAGTTTTTTTTGACACAATAGCATAAAAAAAAACAGCGAACACTGCCATTTCAACAGAGGAGAGCCAAAATGGATCCCAGATGCCACTTCAGACCCCAGGAAGATGACAGCAGACCAGGAACCAGCCAGGATGACCCACACAAGAACCAAGACACTTTTAAGAAGAAAAGCAAGTGTAGCTTTAATGCAGAGGAGCAGGAAATTCTGGTTAAAGAGGTGACGGAACACCAGCACCAACTGTTTGTCTCCTCAAAGTTGCCAATCAGTAGGAGAGAGGCTATATGGCAACAAATTGTCAGCAAGATTAACAGTGTGGCTGAAGAACGCAGAACAGTCATCGAGTGCAAGAAACGCTGGCATGACTGCAAGCGCAGGACCAAGGAAAAGATGGCCAGGAACAGGAAGGCAGCACTGCAGACTGGAGGGTGGAGTCCAGCACACCAGGAGGCCCTGGACTACATGGAGGAGATGGTCGCAGCCATCATCCATGAGGAGATCGTCACAGGGGTTCAAGGACAGGACAGCCAGACTACCAGGAGACAATGCACATGCAGGGTAAGTCGCATGGGGAATTAAAATGCACTAATGTCAACTGTGAGCGGGGGGGATACCAAACACTAAATGCATGGAAGTCATCTAATACATGGAGTGGCATGGGTAAAGGGGCACGGCAGGGGGGCATGGCCCGTTCTGAGAAGACCTGGGGCACACCATTACACAACACCAACAACAGTCCCATGGGGACATGCTGTCATGCCAACGATGGAGCAAAGGGAAAGCCACGCCAGGAGGGAAGGCCACAACATCAAACTGACATCCTGGCACACGTCAGCCACCATACCCTCTACATTAACTAGGGCCCTATTAACAACCTCTAGCCATACCAACAACTGGAATGTAACTGTGACAACAGCTGCCACTACCACCTCTGCTCTGTGTGCAGCTCAATTAGCCAATGGCAGTAACCTCCCTATGGATCATACACACCTAAATTAGGGGGTGAGGATGACAACTGCAACAGTCCCCAGAAACAAGACAAAGGCCCCAGTACTCTAAAATGGCAATGCCCATAGTTGTCGCAAACATCAGCCAATGTAAACAACAATAGGAGCTACACAGCACTAAGGACACACCCATGCTGCATATGTCAGGGTCCATCCTGTGCCTGGGTAACAATGCAACATCCCAAATGTCATACTGCTCAGACAACAGCATTGAGGGGGGGACACATGTAACTGGTCACTGAAATACACCTGCACAGTCAGAGGAGGAAATAGGACACTGATACATTATCAGGGCAATCCAATGTAACACACATTCCCCAACAGCAGCAGGATACATTACCAATGTCAACATCCATATTGGATCATAACATTGCCATGCATAGGATATGCCACATGTCAATTACATTTAATGGGGCAGGTACAGACTGTTAAGTGTGCTGCCAGGGCCATCAGTACACCCACAGCCAGTGAAAGGTCTCACCATGAGAATCGATGTACACAGAGGGTTGAGTAGGAAAAGAAGGTGGCAATTCTCTATTTGGCATAAACCAACACCTAGAGGCGATGAGGCTGACAAGTCTGATAACTCAATAACATACATGTGACACACAGGTGGGGCATAGGCCTGGAAGAATGCCCATCTGAAGGACTGGAGAAATTAACACAAAACAAGATCACAAAGTGAATTCATCAAAAGGCAGGCATGTCACATCAAAATTGCCACAACACAGACACACTCATTGTACCCTGTTTCATTGCAGAGGAAGATGGATCTCCTGCTGATATGCCTGTCACAGATTTCCCTGATGACATGGATCACGAGCCGATAAACATTCCCCAGGAGACTATCCAAATGGTCCTTGACACCCTCCAGACCCCACCTTCAGTCACAAGGAGGAGCACAGAACAAGCAGCCATCGCAGAGGATCCACCCACCACCCCAATTGTAAGACCTGCCAGCTCCAATACAGCTGAGGACTCAGACCACACCGGCACCAGCTTTGAGAGAACTGTAGTTGGAGTACAGCGGGAGCTGGCCAAGGAGGTGCGGGTGGGGATGCAAACTATGGCAGCCAGCCTTGAGGGGATGCGTTTGTGCATGATGTCATCTGCAGATCAGGCAGCAGCTATGCAAGCCCTAACATCCATACTGCAAGGACTACAAGAAACTGTCAAGGAATTCACCACTGCAGTAAGGGAGTTGCCACAACACCTCGCACCCCAAACCTTCCACTGCATGCACAAATGTAATCATGCCTCCCTCAGGGCCGACCTGGCTGCCACCATCGTGATGTGGCTGCTATTCTCAAGAACCAGCAGGCCCTCCTTGCTGCAGTACTGCCCTTAAGACCGTCACAGAGAGCAGCGACCGGGGTGTCTGACTCCACGTCTTCTAACACTTAGGTGTGTGTTGCCCCTTCACAACCAACAACAAGGACAAAGCAGGCAACACACACATCAGAAGAAGAAGACATGGAAGCACTAGTCCCTGCCACATGGCCCACATTTACCAAGGTCCTGCGCATTGTAACTTGCCAGTCTTGCAACAACTTTAATCGAGCACTGTTCTGCAACCCACTGTATATCTTGTCACCCAGCCCAGTGATTGTCTCTCTCCTACTCATTGCCAAATCCTGTCCCTCTGCGCTGTCTGAAACATCAATCCCAGCATGTCAAAAGCATTTCCGTAACCCCTTGTGTTGGATCCCAATTTAAGATGTCACTATAATGGACTCACAATCATGGACAATGTACAGATAGCACTACAGCACGTTTCAATAAATAGCACTTACACAACAAATCTGTCTCTGGGTGATGTGACATATCAACTGTGAAGTAGATAACTGAAATGTGCCTACTGACAAATTACGTAGCTTGTCAATACAGCCGTCCTGATAATATGTAGTCAGAGAATTCTGCACAGTGCCCATGATTGCATCATACTCTGCCCATCCTGAGGGACAAATCTGATGAAGTGAGAAACCATACACCACCATGCTGTGTTGGACAGAAGAATGCTTCCTCAGGGGATAACTAAGTAATCAAATAGTGGCCTCAAAATGTTGTATACATGCAAAAATAACACAATAAACATGCCACACTAATCTAAGTAAACACTAAAAAAACTGCATAGATGAAGGTGTCTGAGTTAACATACAAATAGGTAATAATGCCGAACTGTGTCACAAATGATGTATGAGGGTCATGAAGACAAGAATACAAGATTGCCAATGGGAACTCATCCTGTAAGGGTGTGCATGATCATCACACTGCAGTCAGACTTAAAACTGTTTCCCCAATACCAAGTCTGGAAGCACTGTTTGTGACTTTGAAATGAAAACACACTTATCAACAGAAACACATTGGGATCCATATTAACTGTGATTGGTGGTTGCAACGAAGGGTCGACACTTTGCAAGGTAGCTCTGGGCTAGCTGCCAATCGTACAGCTCAGTTGGGATTTGTTTGTAGCATAGGACACAGATGTTATAGTACAAAATTGATGTACACTGAATCCAAACCCACGATCAAGTACCATTCAACACATACAATTAAGGGTTAACCAAATATTTATTAAATGCTAATCACAGATGAGGAAACTCAGGGAAAAATCTTACCTACTCTAATCTACCCTGACTACTCATTACCCACAACTGTCCCTAACTATTTTTTTTTAAACACACAAGAACCCCAACATAGCCCCCCACCCACCCACCCACACATGTAATAAGTAAAAATAGAAACAAGCAGGACCCCCCACCCCCACCCACTAACACTAACTAAACTAACAGCCTATACTAACCTAACACTAAGGGGGTCACTCCGACAGTGAAAATCTTTATGGGGCCCTGTTAAGGGGCCCCTGCACTGCCCATGCCAGTAGCATGGGCAGTGCAGGGGCCCCCAGGGGCCCCACGACACCCGTTCCCGGTGAAAACCGCCAGAAACAGGCTGGCGGGAAGGGGGTCGGAATCGCAGCGCCGCCATGGAGGATTCCCTGGGCCAGGGGAAAACCGGCAGGAAACCGCCGGTTCCCCTTTTCTGACCGCGGCTTTACCGCCGCGGTCAGAATGGCCCTGGAAGCACCGCCAGCCTGTTGGCGGTGCTTCCGTGGTCCCCGGCCCTGGTGGTCATGGACCGCCAGGGTCGGAATGACCCCCTAAGACTCCTAAGCCCACAAACTATAAGAACAAGGAAAGAGGAGGGAGGGGAGGGAATCATGTCCATTGCAAAAAGTCTAGAGGTTGGCCCTCCGGAGGGTCCTCTTACTGGACTTAACACGCCGGTTAATGTGCCACACACCCCGGCTCAGGTGGCTCAACTTGCGCAGCACTGTGTCCATCTTACGATCCATTCGGTCGAAGGCTGCAGGGTCAACAGATGGAGCAGTGGCAGTCTATGTACCGGTGGAGGAGGTCTGTGTGGGTGTGGTGCCAACCCTAGTGGGCTGTCCTGCACCGGTGGCAATGCTGGGGCCTGGAAGTCCAGCAGATGTCGGACCAACAGTGGCTGCTGTGGGTGGGGCCACCTGGCTCGGATTGGTGGTTGTGCTGGTGGTGGCTGTGGTAGGCAAAGTAGGCCCACCCTGTGGGAAGGCTCTCCATGCCCCGGAGGCCCGTTCATGACGATATCGCTGGGCCATCCTCCGGAACCCCGACTCCACCAGCAGGATGTGCTGATATCGCATGGCCCGGCTCTGAAATTCACGGACCTGGTCTGGAGTCATGTTAGCAGCTGTGAAGACAAATGCAGATATTCTACATTAGTAACTGTATTGTGTGAAATGGCACAGCAAGTTTATCAGACATTACATCTACTGTACTTGTAACAGCTCATATCACAATACAGATCACTGAATGTCCCTGAGGAAGTACATGGCAGGCCAGACTACAAAGGTCACATCACACATAGCACATCCATAACCTACTAGATGGGTAACAACTGGCTTTGACTTGCAATCTGAGTTCTGCCAGTTATCAGCTAAGAATCATGCTGCATATCCTCCGCCAAGACCTGGGCTACAAATGACAGAGTACGGAAAGCAAAACTAAAGCCACATGGTCTTCAAGTTGTAACTGGACTTGCCAGCATAGTACCAAGTGCCAAACCTGAGTGTGTATACTAGGTTGCAACCAAACGGTCACTTATTCACATGTATGTGTAACATACTGGTAGCATCAGTACTAGGTACCCCATTCACAAACCCATACCCGTGTTTGAAGGGGGGGGGTGGATAAACAACTATAATTTGCCAACATGTACACCGAGGAGTGTATAGAAAACTCCACACATGTTTGTCTCTACAGACACACCAGAGGTAAGGTCTATCTACAATTAGGAGTCAGCAAACCCTGGAGCACTCATAGGGTCAGACATGTCATGAAATGCAGAACTTGGTACACAACATATCCTTCCAGTGAGGCCTGACTTACATCAGACACAGAGTTGCTAGAACACCCATGATCATGAATTGCATGCACACCTAGGCCATTGCACTCAAGTTCCACATAGTTGTAGCACTACATGTAGAAGTACATGCTGCTAGGAGGTTCTACTTACTGTCTCAAAATTCCGCATATAAATAGGGAAGCAGATGTCTATTGGAAAGCAATTTGCTGTACCAATCTTAAAAAATGTGGGTCTGACAGACTGACTAAATCGGGGCTGACTTCCAGTGCGACTCTTGGTGATACAAATGTCATCCACATGACTAACCCCTGTACTCACAGTGGGGCCTACAGGATTGGCCTACAATCCCTACATGATACCATTGGATACGCATTGGCCAACTCAAAACATGTGAGAAACTGTATTCCCACTCATGGAACAAGAGAAAAGCTTTCCCATTGCTTCACACCTTGCTATGCGCCTACTCACATGAGTCCATAACCAGCAAACACAACACATAACAGACATATCAACACTTACTGGAGTGGTCGGGTCCGCAAATGTCGCCACCTCTCCCACAGTGTAGGGTGCCGGTCAACCTGTAAGGTATGGAAGGAAGAAATGTGCTCAAAATCTGTGCACAGCGCAACAATTTCATAAACATATACAATGTGTAGGCTGAATAAGGAAATGGCAGCCATTCAGACATGATGGTACTGCATCTGATACATCACTGCCAACTTGTACATAGCATGGGTCTCCTGTGACAGATACATACATATCTGCACACATACATTGGCCATAACTATCATGTGCTTGCTAATATGCCCCGTAATTGTTGAGCAGTAAAAAATATGGAGTGTAATCGTCTCATCATATGCATCCAAGAGAGACATCCAAAGCCTGGTTACTTGAGGACTGCATTACCAGTCAAACATGCCTTGTGGCCATGACACATTTATTACACATAGGTCCAATGTACAGAGGGAGGGGCAGGGACTTTTGTAAGCCATCCTGTTGTTACAGTTTATTCAATTGATGTGGCCCAGCTATGGTGATTTGCACCAACCATGGAGATGTGAAGCCATGTGCATACACTTGGACTGCCATCCATATTTGGATTGTGGCACAACTAACTCCAACAAACGTTCTAAGATGTTAGCTGAGGGCACCTTACACCTTTTCACGAAGTTTTCAAATCCAGAACTGACATGTATCCAAAAAGATCAAGGAACACAATAATCCCAAACATTCATAGTACTTCCGTGAACGTTTTCCTTCCACAATCACCAGACTCACATGAGACATATGTCTGAGCCACTTTGCTATTATCAATTGACGTGAAGGCAGCACTCATTTTCTGCATCATGTAGTGATTCTAAAGTCAGTCTAGCAATTGCGTCAACAAAGTTTGCCTTAATGTTGGTACATCTGTACTTCTCTGTCAATAGTACCCTATATAGACATGATTGGCTCCTATTTTGTTAGCTTTTCTGACAAAAAGGCCGCACCAATTTCCTTCATGGAAAAGTAACCTGTAAGTTTGCTGAGGACGTGCTACCTGACAGCTAGCAATTGTGATCCTTGCCATAGTGCATCAATGATCCCTTTATATTTCCCCAGCATTACACACAGTCAGCAAGTTAGCTGGAAGACATTGTACTAATCCCCTTCTGTCACTACAGAGCATTTATTTGTGCACATTAACATGATTCGTACACACCAACAGTGCCACCAATCATGATTCGCAGGTGGTCCAAGAGATCCTGCTCCCTGGTGATGATGTCAGCCCACCGGTGCTTCAGCTGGTGGTCACTGCTCTGACTGGCATTCACACGCTGCAGGTGATGCAGCACCTTTCCCCACCGGATTCTGTGTGCCTCTGTTGGATACCCCTGTATCACCCTGCCCCCTGCCTGGATCATGAGCGGCAAGAAATGCGTCACAAGCCAGATGAACCCCCCCAACTCCTCTTCCCCCATCCTGCCAAGATGTGGCCTACCAGACATACTTGGAAGTGAACTGGAATAGGGGTAAAAGAAATAGAAAGGGGAAAAGGGGGAAAGTAGGGGTACAAAGACAGAAAAAAAGTAAACCTAAACACTAAAAGAGCCCAACTATCCCCAAACTAACACTACCCACAACAGACTCCCACAAACAACAAAAACACAAGATAAATGGACAAATGTAGACAAAACACAGTAGTACAGTATACAGCAACAATATATTTCACAAATTGACAATACAGATAGCACACAGGACAAAAACAGCACAAAATCTCAGGACAACACTCTCTATACAGCCACACAGTCTAGAAGGATCATAGACTGCAAAGTGAAAGTGAAAGTACAACCACTGTACATGATCTGTAAACAGGATATCCTATTACATCACTTCCTATATGAAAAGCCCCGCCTTTTTCGCGTTATGCGTCATTTGTTGTTTACCAATACTGTATTTGCGTCATTTTTTTTTGACGCACAGAAGTGAAAATTAACCCGCATCCACATAATAGTACATGGACTGTACAAATATCTGGATGCGGGCTAAATTTCACTCCTGTGCGTCAAAACAAATGACGCAAATACAGTTTTGGTAGTCAAAAACTGACGCATAACGCTAGGGACGTCAAAATTATAGTGCATTAACTGGTTCTGGTCATTTTTACTTGTTTTTTGGTTATGTTACATTTGGGACGCATCAGAGATCGGCTGATTGAAGACAGTATGGTGTTGATGGTGTATGTTCACATGTGTGACATCATACTGCAGCGGAACATGATCCACTACTCCCGTCACAGTATTTTTACGGTTGGCTGACGCAATAGATGGTCATAAGTGTGGCCTACATATATGTGTTGCACAAATTGGGCATGTTTGGCATAAGGAGAGGATAGCAATGTGACGCACATATGTACAATACCTAAATGCCTTTGCCTCAAGTTGTGTGCTTTGGCAACTAATGTATTTGTTGACCCTGTGTGTGTGTATCACATGAACCATATTTGTACATATGCTTGTATGAATGTGACGTCCATGTGTCCAATCCTTAGATGCAAGTCATATTGGAAATGAGCGAGGGCATGTGTTAGTCATACATGTAACAACACCCATAAAGTGTACTTCCAAGTTTTAGGGTCACGTAGACACCACATGTGACATAGCATGCACCAGATGGATGGCAGACGCTCGTTCATGTTAATGGTCCACATTTTCTACATCCTATGTCCTACAGTATAGGCACTACTTGGTGAATCCCACAGTGAGTCATACACATGCATTGAGGAAGTGGGTACCATGTTGTTTGCACAGATAGACAAGGGTGAATCTCAAATGTATGATGACACCACAGTTGAGGCCATAGAAGTGAGCCCCAACTATCAAGTGGCTGTGGTGGACCAGCATACAAGACAGCACGTGTCCACTTATTTCCAGTGATCAATTGCACATAGGTGTCTTGTTCATGTGTGTGGTCCAATGATGATCCTGTATATTTTTTGGGGTGTAATTTGTCACAGTTCGGTCCAGGACTATTCCTGTATCTACTGAGTATCCTTGGTTGATCAATGTGAGTAAAGTGGATGTGGACATGTGAACCAACATGTGGATGGTCCCACCCTGTCACTAAAGACATGTAATGAGACAGTCAACAGGGCAACCTTGGTGTGCTGAGTGAGATAATGTCTCAGGTGTCATGTTCCGGCAGGTGTCATTACAACATTTGTACACAGGTTGGCCTCTGCACTTCTCACTGCATCTGGGAACATCATAGCCTCTGTGCTGATTATTCTCGCAGCTATTCACCACACATGGCCCATCACTATGTTGTGCACACTGTGATTCTGTGTGTGAACTGTCATGGTTCTGTCATTTGGGTATTATTCATGGACATTATCAGAGGTTGCTGGTTGTGCTGAAAGCCCCGTACCTAATGCCTGCCTACGGCCCTGGGACACTGTCACACTTTGTCATTCATGCATAAATGCAACCCAGACAATGGATGGGCCATGAATTTTACTTTTCCAAGAGGATATAACTCAAATGGTACAGTTAAAAGACAGATGATGCTATACAATGTATTTGTGAATGCATGGAAGAAGCCCATGCCCAATACCCCCTGATGAATGAGAGGTTTGCAAACGCAAGTGTGATACATATGTAGACACAGGGATACTTTAGTGTGACGCACAGACAGTTGCCAGTCAGGCTGACAGAATGCAAGGTGATTCAGGATCCAGCTACTTGACAAGTTACATAATCAGAGGTCTGACTGAGACTGTTTGGAGGACAAACTAGACAGATGATATTTAAAACTGTGTATGTCCTGTGTTTTTTGAAGGTGACAAATGAACCCAGTGGCTGTGTTACATGGCTTAATTAGTATCAATGCTTAACGGTGTAATTGACATATTGGCAACTCCTATGCTGTTCCAGGCATCAGCAGGGGCAGTGCTTTTTGAAATGGGTGGTGTGCATGGAGGTGATCACAGGTGTGGGCTGCATCTGTTTCTCACCAGTCCTCTAGGTGAGACTTGCATTCTAAGGGCCAACAGACATTTTCACACGGGAAGCAATCTACAGGTGCTAACAGGGCTTTGAAACTAAAAGACAGTGTATAAATTGACCTGACGTCCTTGCAGTCAGATGTTCTATGACAATGGCATACCATAGGAAAGGGTGTAGCACACTGGTTTGCTAATGTTGGTCTGTGTGTGTAGAGGAGGGAATATGAGGGTACACATCTTAGTATTCCAGGGACCTCTTCCGACAGGTGGGTTGTGACCAGGTGCATGGTTTGTCAGGAGTTAGGAAATGGGCTGACATGTACATGGAATGTCATGTGTGCAATGCTGCTCATATGTGTGGCACTTGTGCTGTCTCTGTTCTGCTTCTATGGGACTCTGGTCACAGAGATTCCTTGCAAATATTGGAGGCAGTTGGACTTACTGTTGTCAAGGGTCTGGTCAGGCATTCCTGTTACTGATGCCAAAGCACATTGACTGCCTCATGAATGAGGCTTGTTTTCCCCTTATTGAGTGATGGTGTCTTAGTTGTGTGCCATATGCTGCGTTGGACCTTGATTTCAACATGTATGTGTGAAATAGTTGTGGTTCTCTGCTATTGGCCTTCAGAGGAGAAATGTACATGATATATGTCATTAAGAGTGTGTGTGTATGTGACCATTGTATGTTAGGCATCACATTAGCTCTGGGATTTTCTGTGTCCTACTCAGTATCTCAGCAATGCTCCATGAGGCAACACTCTTATTCTTATAAGTAGAGATGAAGGTGCGCAAAAAGGAATAGCCAGACCATGATATGGTGATTAGAATAGGTGTTTATTTAAATTAGTTAACTAAAGTGGTGAAGGTGATCATATTCAAAAGAAATTGTTGACGATCTGTTGCCGCCTGCGTATACCAGAAGCCGTGTTCTGTAGTTCCCCCTCCTGTTGCAGGCCAGCATCCTCCTCTTCAGGCATGCGCGGCTCTGGTTCCAGGAGGGGAATGTTTCTTTTGATACAAATGTTGTTCAATATTACACATGTGAGGATGATCCTACAGACCATCTCCGGGGAATATAGGAGGCTACCACCAGTGATGTCGAGGCACCGGAACCTTGACTTGAGGATGCCGAAGGTCCTCTCGACAATGCTGCATGTCCTCCTATGGGCGTTGTTGTAGGCACGCTTTGCAGCAGTAATTGGGTTGCCAAATGGTGTCATAATCCATGGCTGGATGCCATACCCCTGATCAGCTGCAAGAGAAAATGATTGGGATCATGTTGATGTAGCTGGCACTATTGAAATGACCTTTCATGGCAGTAGTTGTCTTGTGTTGTCTGTGACTCTTTTGTTTAATAATGTGGCATCCTATGCTTGTGGGATGTACCATCTGCATTGAGTTGTTTCCTTGACAGAATGAGTGTTTGTCTGCTATCCGTTTGTCAGCAGTATCTTTTGGGATTTGCAGTACAGTGTGCCCTCCCTAGCATTGTGACTTGTGATACAGGTTTCCGTGTGTCTTCTCTGGGGGTGAGATGATAGTTCCATGCACAGTTAAAATTGACAGTGTTGTTAACACGTTCATATCAATGTACCCTGGACATCCCATATCTTTAGACTTAGGCAATGGATTAATGTAAAGGTCATTGGGACACTTACATTTTGCAAGGTGACATTTGGGCAACCCACTCCACACATTGTGATCTTTGACGTCTTAACATTAGGCTGTACAGTAATTTCCAATGTGTGACAGGTTCAATGGTAACCTAAGAAACATGGCTAGCGATGTCACGACCTGAGTGTGTTCCTGTTCACATGTTGCTGTTGTGGTGTGTGTGTTGTGTGTCCTAGAGGGTTGCTGTGCAGTGTGTATATAAGTAGGTTTTTGTACTTACCAACAAGTAGTCCATTACCATACCGTCCATCCTGGAAGTGTTCATTGATGGTGCAGTGACGGAAGATGTATGAGTCATGGACACTCCCAGGACATTTAGCCACGATGTTGGTGATCAATCCCTGGTGATCGACTATGTCCTGCACGTTGTTGGAATGTGTGTGCTTCCTGTTGCGATAGAGGTGTTCAGTTGCAGCAGGTGGCACAAGGCATACATGTGTGCAGTCAATTGCACCAAGGACGTGTGGGAAGCCACTGATGAGGTAGAACCCCTGTTTTGTTTCCTGCTGCTTCTGCAGTGTGTTAGGGAAGCAGATGTGGTGGGGTGTCAGTCCAATGATGGCATCCAGTACTTTGGGCAAAAAGGCGGAGAATGATGGTTGTGATATTTCACCAACCAGGGCACCAGTTGTTTGGAAATAGCCACTTGCCAACATATGAAGTACGGCAAGCAGCTTTGTTTCTGTTGGGATGGTGCGGGGTGTCACCAAAGTGGGGGCCAACTGCTGTTCAATGTTGCGCAGCAGCTGCTGAATGGCCTGCCAGTTCAACCAGTACCTCTGGATGATGTTGTGTTCCCTGAGGCCCTGAAGGGTTGTTCTGGGGCGGAATATCCTCTCCTGCCTTCTGTGCTGACTTTGGGGTCCCTGCTGGTGTTGTGGTAGCTGCTGTTGTTGCTGCTGGGCTCTGCGTCTGCATGCACGCTGGATTAGGATCACCTCCATGGCTCCCTGTTGCTGCTCTGCTGTTTTTTCTGTGTGTGTTCTGATTAAATACAGGTGTGTTTGCCCCATTTTAAAGCCTGCCCTGACCCAGGTGTTATTTTTTGACGCAAATCGGGCTATGCGTAATTTTCTGCCTCCGCCTCCCGGCCGTGCGTCATTTTTGCCCGAAAGCATAAATACAACGCAACGGCCGTTTAAGCCATTTTTTGGACGGGAACGCCTACCTTGCATATAATTAATGCAAGGCGGGTTGACGCATCCAAAAAATGACGCACACAGCGTCCGCAGGCTTGGGCGTCAAAGTTTAAATACGGGGCAACGTTTGCGTTGATTGTACATCAAAATGTTTGACGCACAATCGGCGCAGACGGAGTATAAATATGCCTCATTGTGAGGTTGGTGGGCTAACCGTTGGCCTGCCAGCCCATTGGAGAGGAGACCACAGCGGAACTGGCAGTCTTTCCCCCAGGGGTCCCCACCGTGAGAAGGCTGGCAGAAACTGGACTGGTGATCAGTGCAGTGGCGCTGAGCTCAGCGCCACTGTGGCTGACCACGACTCCAAACGCCACAAACCCATTCGGGAACCTTGTTCCTGATGGTGTCAGCGGTCCACTGGTGGGCCAACCAGCGGGGTCATGATGTGGTGGTCCAACCGCCACTGCAAGGCTGGCAGTCCCTAGAACACCATCCTTGTAATGAGGTCCTTAGTGCAGCCTCTAAGACCTTTAGAAGGAATTTCTTTTTAAATGTTTGGAGGACCCAACCCTTATTAAAAACAATGATTCCTAGGTTCTTGGTAATTGCTGTCAGCATCCTATCCTAGGTTGAAAAATGCAGAGTCCCTAGCAGCACACTGCAGTTCTTATAATGAAAGGCATCACATTACATCCTCAAATTAGGCAAATCAAGGCTTTCTTTTTCCAATCTACACTTAATTGTTTTCAGGAAAGATCTACTTCCCCAAATACCCAAATAATGGTTGCTATCTTCCCTTAGATTTCTGTGATGAGTGTTTTGGGGAAAGTAAGTGGAATACAATTAAGGTGGCAGATCACTTTTGGGATTTTGTACATTTTAATTAAATTTACCCATCCATATATTGTTAGTGGGGGATTCATCCACTTAGTGAGTAAAAGGTCAATGTCTCTAGCCACCTTCTCAGTATTATGTGTCAGAATTACCCCCAGGGAATCAGCAAATAGAAATATCCAAATATTTGATCTCTGACTTTGCAACCTTGTCAAAGTCTATTATATCCCAACACATATTCCCTGTTTTAGATGTATTAATACAATAGACAGAAAAATACAAGAATCATATGCTAGCTCCTCTACTCCAGGGATGGTCGTAGCAGGGTCCACCCTATAAATTATGAGGAATATGTGACAGAACAACTAGTTCCTAAACAACTATAGCCTAAACCACTACTGCTAAACAACTAAAATGTCTCTACAACTAAGTACTGAACAACTACTGTCTAAACAACAATTGTGCCTGAATAACAATTGCCTGAACAACTAATATATATATATATATATATATATATATATATATATATATATATATATATATACTCCAAACAACTAATAAACCATAAAAACCAAAAAGAAAACCTTACCTTAAAATTAGTTGTTCAGGCAATTGTTATTCGGGCACAATTTTTGTTTAGACAGTAGTTGTTCAGTACTTAGTTGTAGAGACTTTTTAGTTGTTTAGCAGTAGTGGTTCAGGCAAGTAGTGGTTTAGATCTAGTTGTTCAGGATGTTTCCCATTATGGGATCTTCGGCATACAAAGGTATCTTAGGGGAGGAAACTGGCACCCTTGCCTGATACCTCTAGAGATGCTAAGCTTCTTAGTCAAAGACCCATTGAATAAAATTAGATGAAGATCAGGCTAAAAAGATATTCCTAGCAAACTCTATTGAAAGACTTGGCTTGGGTCCCAATCAGTGAAAGCAAGATCAATTGTGCCAATAAGCTGTTGTGTAAGCTTATGAATCTGCCATTTCCAGACTAAACCTTTCTGGTGAGGGTGGATTAATTGTGGTGCTAGATTGGCCAGTCTATTAGCAAGAATGCTGGTAAATACCTTATAGTCTGCATTTCAAAATGTGATTGGTCGATATAAATCAGCCCTATTGGGATCCTTATACATAACTACAATGGTCCGAACAGAAAATAATTCTATTTTAAAGCCAGATAAATCAGCTATTATGTGAATTACATCAAATTCATGCAACAGAAAACAGCATTAATTATCTCAAAAATGTCCATAGACCGATTGGTATATAAATATGAAATGTAATTATTATATCATCATACAATCTTATGAATCACAGTTTAAAATATAGTTGCCACATGACAAAAGATGGCAAAAAGGATAAAGAACGTGTATGAGAAACGTGCTCATGAATAAAGAAAAGAGAAGGAAAAAATGAAGAAATCAATCTTAAATGCTATACAACAATGATGTACACAGGAGCTTGTCAGTTGACCATTCTACAATAAACAGAATATGTGCCACATTCCCTAAGGGTAAAGTGTCCTCATCACAATTGCCCTTTGGTGGTCTATGTAAACCTATCCAGGCTCAATGTGATCGTCAACGTTTCAACCCGGTGAAAGGAATAGGGCCAATTCTATGTTTTGTTAATAAGTGCTGATAAGAGCTGCTACCTCTGTAATTCATTTGTCCTTAAGTGAAAATATCAATATATTGGAAAGACTTGAGAAAACATTAGTGTAGACCAGATTACATGGTCACAAAACATTTACAATCCAACACTATCCCATTGGGTCTCCAAGTGAAAAATGAACCAGCAACTTTTGTGGACAATCCTAAATTTAAGGAACATTTCAGTTTTGTAGCGAATATTTGCTCTAGACACTGGTTGGTACTGGGAGTAGAGACAGCATTGGAGGAAGTACCAAAGTTGATGAAAGAGACTGCAGATCCCAGGAAGGAGGACTTGGAAGATAAGGTGTTAGATAATGCCAAAGAGGCTCTCGAACGTCTAGAGAGAACAATTGGAGACTTTGATACGAATACACAAGCTTACAAGTTGGATAAACTGGCTAACGATATTAGGTTTTATGATAAAAAACTAACCTATCCTTCTATGGGTGACTTATATGTAGAACAAGGGGAGTTTCAGGCTTGGCAAGTACTTTTAAATGCCAAGTCTAAGTGGCAGTGAAACTGCACACACAGGCCTTGCAATGGCAGACGTGAGACATGGTTAAGGGGCTACTTATGTGGGTGGCACAATCAGTGCTGCAGGCCCACTAGTAGCATTTAATTTACAGGCCCTGGGCACATGTAGTGCACTTTACAAGGGCTTACAAGTAAATTAAATATGCCAATTGGGTATGATCCAATGTGACCATGTTTTAAGGGAGAGAGAATATGAACTTTAGCACTGGTTAGCAGTGGTAAATTGTGCAGCGTCCTAAAACCAGCAAAAACAGTGTAAAAAAGTGGAGGGAGGCAGGCAAAACGTTTGGGGTGACCACCCTAAGTATGTCTGGTCTAACAGACTCCACCAACTCCATCCTGCGCCTTTCCTTAAGGCAATTGTGACCCGCTTGGATTATTCAGCTTGGTCAGAGATGGAGTACTGCGCTATCCATTTTTGTTTTAAAAGAAGGTCCCTACTCTCTGTCATCATCAGATAAGTCTCTTGCAGGATCATGACATGAGCCTTACTTTTTTTCAAATTAAAAGCCTTATCTCCCTACTTATCCCCATTTAGTCCAGAGACTTGAACAAGCAATACCTATTAGAACAAAACTTTCTGCAAGTAATACTGTCATTGCTATAAAAAGGAAGTGGTGACCACAAGGACTACGGAAATTTGTTTTTAATTTTCCCTCAATGTTCCCTACCGGTGCCCAATCAATGACCCTGTCCCTGGAAAACTCTCAGAAAATGCCAATAACTGGCATTATTGAATGTCATATGGACACTGGACAGGAGGAGATACTGCAGTATTAAAACCACACCTCCACCCCACCTACCCCCCACAATGCACCCACCCTTTCCCCTACAGAATTGACATGTCAGAAACCATCTCAGGAATGGGCATCTTGAGGGACTCAATCAAGGCATCGATGTCTCCCAACTATGATAGTTGTGCATTTGATTGTTCCGCATTATAAGAAAGTGTCACTGAGAAACAATTTTAACTGAGCTATGGCACCCAATGTGTGAAGTTCAGCCATTTTCCTGCCACAATCCCACTGACTTTGTTCTGTGGTCTGACCTTATAGTAAAGGTGAATCCCTTACTGGTAAATAAACCATTCTTAAGTGCAATGCCTAGAGTAAGCGTTTTCACTGAATAAGACAAAATGTTTACCAGAATTTTCCTAGGGTTTTGATGATTAGGATTCCTCCTGAAACGTTCTATATGTGCTCGTTCAATCTTTGATTCACATCAGGATGGTCTTTAAGGATCATATCTTTGAGGAGCACGATAATGAAGCTGTTCATGTGCCCTTTTTCCTCTGCGTCATGGACATTGAGGATTTGGAGATTATATCTCCTAAAATGATTCTTGATCTCTTCTGGATCCTCTCTCAAAACTTGATTTTGCTTTGCAACATGGTAATATCTGTTGCATTCTTTTGTAGTTCATGATTAGCCATTGTGAGTGCCTCTTCCAATACTCAATTACGTTTGACCATCTCATCCAGCTTTTTACTCAGGGCCTGGCAGAAAATGTGGATACCCGTCTGATGAGCCTCAGAGACCTCAAATCAATTGTTTTATCACTGATTTAAGGCCCAACAAAATTAAGGTAAACAACCCATCAGGCTATCCAGGCCCCACCTTGGTCTCATCCACCCTATCACTGACTGGTAAGGAGGCCATCCCCTCCTCTTGTTTTTGAACATGGGCAAGGCTCGCCACTCCCCTTTCCCCTCGCAGAGAGTGCAAGAGCATTAAATCTATTGCTGATATTATCTGTGAGCCATACTGACCCGCTGCAGGATTGGTGTGTCTAATGACTGACGCAATTTGTATTTCCATATTATTGACAACTGGTAAACTTTGAAGAATCCCAGCACCTTGATCATGCTCCCCAGATGTCTAAACAGGAGGACCCTCCCCCTCTGCTCTCTGCGAAAAAAAACAGGTCAAACCATAACCTTGAAAAAGGAGTTCACTGACTGGATGATGTTAAGATGGGCAGTAGCCTTTTTCCCTGCTCCTACCCACAGCTCCTGACAAATGTTTAAGCTGACCAGGGGACCTCCCCTCACCCAATCTTTCGACTTGAAGTTAAATGCCCAAGCACACTTTCCAAGAGAGATGCCCTTTATAAAGTGGTTTTGGAGTTTCTTGAGAGTGGAGGTTCTCCTCCCTTTGACCCCCAAAGACTAACCACTGAATCTAGGGCTCCTTCCCACTTTCCCCAGACTATGAAAGCCTGGTCTATTTTGTTGGGGGAGATGCGGGGTCTCAGACCGCCACAACTCCCATCCTGGGTCCGCTATTCCAAACTTGTGCTGTCGCTGCTGCGTGGGATAAAATCAAGAGCTTTCCTTCCATGAAGAAGCCCTCACATGACATCTTCCCAGCTAGATCAACAAAGGCCGAGAAGAGCACTCCAGAAATGGATAATAGTTGACGAGCATTCAGAAACTTTCCTCCTCAGTGGACATTTTGAGAATCTTTTAAAACACCGAGGGACAGATTTAAGAGCTCCTTGCACCTCATTAGCATAATTGTTTATGCTAATGTGGCCCAACGGGGCCGAAATCGCAGCATCAAATTTACAAAGTGGTGCAATGCATGCATTGCGCCACTTTGTAGCTCTTTGCACTACATTTTGCCTCCCAAGCCATAATGTATGCAAAGAGGGCATTCCCCTTTCTGGGAGTGGGAAAATGATGCAAAGAAATCTAAGAGATTTCCTTTTGTCATTTTGTTTGGCACTTTTTACACCTGCTCAGAGCAGGCATTTAAATGAGGCACACCTTTGTTTACAATGGGCCTCAATAGATTTTGCAGGATTAGCGCCAACATTTATTATGTTAAACCTGAAAAGCACCAAATTAGCGTCAACATTTTTTATGCTAGGTCCCTAACTACTGCCATGGTGTGCGGTATATTAAATACAGCGCACACATAGTGGCATTAGGGGGAAACGAAGGGATGCTAGAAAAGAGGTACTGCACTAGGTGCAATGCCATTTTTCATATATCTGCCCCCAGTTACCCAAGGCAGCTGGCAAAGAAAGCAACAAGAGGGTGTAAGGTTAGCCGGGGCGGGGCGAGGGCCCTCGTTGAACCACAAAATTCACATCTGCCTCCAACGGGTATTCACGAACGACTAGTGTGCCGCTGCCTTGTTTCCCCCCTCCTGTTTGTTCTTGTCTGCATTTACTTATATTAAAATGTTCATGGTGCTCAAGAATACATTTTATGAAGTATGAGTGGGCAAACTATCACAACTTCACCCATTCTGCATAATGTGCATCATAAATATCACAAGAGAAAGACTGAAATTCGGACGACAGTTTTAATTAAATGAATTGGAGATTCTAGCTATATTCATCAGAGGTTGAAATCATTTCGTAATGTTCAGGCTGTTCTTGTCCCTGTTTTGATAGGATAGTGTCCGGTATAACATATCAGCAGAATACATCTAGTGCTAAAATGGAGCAAATATTTTGAACATGTTTAATATAGTACTCCGTCCTGCGATATGTTGGTGGCTGCGGTCAGATCTGCCACTCATACTCACTCAAACCCATCTGTAATGGCTTTCAGTAAAAGTATGAGGATTTCTCGTGGTGGCATGTCAGTGATGTACATGAGATTTTACTCAAAATGTTATAAAAGACTGAGAAGTGGTTGACCTGGCATAGATCTAATGAAAGCAAGTTTAGGTTTTTTACCAACTTTTTTGCAGCAAGAATAACAATTGACGCAATTCGATTTTTTGTCTTCTAATAAAATCCTTTTTTGGATAACCGAGCAGATGCTGCCAAATGGAATTAGTTTGAGCTTGGAAAGCAGTGTGCATTCAGCTATACCAAATATGCATAATGCTTCAAATGTATTACATGCAATTTAATGATCTGTTTTTAACGTGTGTGGATTACTCTTGTCCCCCTCTTCTTTCTTCCTTAAGATTCTTTCCAGCACATACCAAATGTCTCCTTGTCTTTCCCATCTGTGAAAATAACAAGGCCTTGTGATTGACTCTCCATCAGCAGACAGCACGCAGAAAGCTGGGGTTAAGCACCTGCCATTATCACTTGCCTGAACCTGCAGCCCTCCTGCAATCTGTTTTTGATTCCCAATTTTAAGCTGATGGCTTTCTGCACCAGGAGTGGATGAGAAAAGCAGTTCCCTCGTTGCACGCAGGCAGATAATAAAGAAACTGTGTCCTCATATTAAACCACAGATTCCAATGCTGACAATAAAGCGGAAATAAAGTGGGCTATTTCGAAATCTAAAGTAGTTTCAAGTCTGTACCAAAGGGGAGTTAATGGTAATAAATGGGTCAGAGTGGGCGGATGTGGAAAATTATTCCATAAGAAGTTCCACTGTAAAAGTTATTAAATACCAGGTCTTAGATACTCCTCAACTTCCCAACTTTCTCTGGTTTTATATATATATTCATGTGTAGGTTTTCAATTTACTTGTACAAAACAATAGAAATTCCCCCATTATAGTTATAGTTCTTTCTAGAAAATATAACTTGCATCATCACCATGCACAGCTGTCTCATCAATAATTTTATTGCAAATTTTGCAGTTATATTATGATAGATGGGATAGAAGACATCATCAATGATGTAATATGTGGAGTATTTAGCTGTGTGTGGCAAAGGCACGAGTTATAGTTACTTGAAAGAACTATAACGGCTGAACTTCTTTGGTTTTGTATGAGTGAATTCAGAACCTAAGTATAACGTCCCTGTAACCTTTGTTTTTTCAGTGAAGTTCTATGTTTTGTTAACGTATAGTAATTTTCATTACTATACTTAAATCCAACCACTGCTGCGCATGGTCAAAGTTAGCGACAGGGCCTGGCTTGCTGCCAGGCCCTGAGGCCAACCCCCTAAAGGCACCCAACCTTGCACCGTGCACGTCCTCAGCCAGTGTGCTGTAGGGGTTGCCCGCAAGGGCCGGCCTGCGGCCAGTCCCTGGAGCCAACCCCCCCAGCCACCCAAACCCATGCTGTGCATTTCTCTTTGGGTGTGAGAATAGGTGGGAAAGGGTGTTTCTGGGGGTGAGAGTGGATGTCAGAGTGTGTGTATGGGAGTGAGAGTGCGTACATCATTGTTTTACTGGGTGAATCACTATGTGTGTTACCTTTCGGTATGAGCCTTAAAGATTTGAAGTTAAAAAAAGAAAAGAGGGAAACAAGTCCAGCTTGACGAATACCCTCAACACTCAGTTGAAGATCTGTGATCTTCACACTGAATTCTTGCCTTTTTTTCTTTTCTTTTTGTTTTTAGCCCTTTGTGGGCTAAATGGGGCCATGAGGATATCCTCAAGGGCTCCCTCATGGTCCCTACATATTTATTTATTTTGTTTATACAAAATGACCTTTACAGACTATCTGTCACTGCAGGGAAAGCCTTAAAGCTTCACTTGTGGTGCTATTCCTTCAGCAAGCAGGAAGTTGCTTTAAGAGCATGTCTCTGCTTGCTGAAGCAAACCTTTCATCTCTGTCCCTGCGTAAGTGGAGGGAACAGAGATAAAAGCACCGCTCTTTGACAGAGAGACCTGCTTTACAGGTCTGGCTGTCAAACAGTGGAGTGTTTGCTGTGGCTTAGCTCCAGCTTCAAAGCTGCAGCCAAACCACAACAAACAGCTATGTCCCAGGGGTGGGTACCTGGGAACATAGAAGGAGCCTGTCCTGGGATGGCGGTTCCCAGGGCCATCTGTGCCTCCATGAGAAGGGCTGCATGGCCCCCCTCCAACATTAAGATAGCCCCGGGGAGGTGGTGGTTGCCAAGATGCAGGGGGCCATGGGCCCCTATGTATATTTTAATCAAAGTCCCAGGAAGGTGGTGGTCCCCGGGGTGGTCGGGCCATGGGCCCGTGTATATTTTAATCAAAACACCTGGGAGGTGGTGGTCCCCAGGGAGCGGGGGGTCTGTGGGCCCCCCGCATTTATTAGATTGAAGGCCGAGTACCAAGATGGCTGCCAACACTTTCCAGGTTGAAGAGTTGGCAGTCAATCATAGCTTTGCATTTCCCTGCACGAGCTCTTCTTTGTTTGCAACTACTTTGTGGCCAGAGATATACAAATTTGAACTTCCCTAAATTACTCAAAAGCTACTGAACAGATTTACACCAAAGAAGTGAAAGCATAATCTGCGTACTGAAAGCTAGCTGTCTGCCAAACTTGGTGAAATTCTGTCCAGTAGTTCAGGCTGTAGACGTGTCTAAATATCCTATGGAAATTGACATGGGAAATGCAATGATTTTTGACCCCCCTTTTTCTCAACCACTACTTGACGGATCACCCTGAAATATTGAGTGCTCAACAAGAATCATTGTAACATGTCTTTTTGAAAAGTTTGTGAAGATTCATCAGATGGTGCCATAGATATTGGCAAATCAATAAATGCTTTTTCTATGGAAACATGGTCCTAACTAAAACATATAAATATATGAGACTTCAACAGCAATCCAGCTGCATAACTGAAATTAATTTATTCCTGCTCCGGTGCAATAACCAAAACCAACCCAACACTTTTCTGCATGGTTAGCTTGGTCACCAGTTAATAATACAACTCTGAATAATAAAACTGTGAAGCACTCTAGAAATAAACACCCTGTGAAAACAAATAATGAGTGGGGGCTTGCAATGAGCAAACATGTGCAAATGCAATGGCCATCTTAAGCTGTCTCATAGACTCAGCATCGTATTGTAATTAATGCTGCAACACAGAGAAAAGACAGGCTAACACCTGCATGAAGTCAGAATGGAACATGTATCCATACAAAACATTCAAAATCATGTTGCCATGCAAAATAAGTTCAAGAATCATAGTAGTTAATTGATCCCATAAATTTCCCCCAAATTAAGAATAACGTAAACTCAGCACATAAAGTGAAATAATATCCCCAAATGTATAGTACTAGTTCATGGTGAGGGCAGCTGCTGCCAGAGGTCAAACTGAATCTTGTGTAGTCCACTCCCACCACCCAATAGAGATGGTTGGCATAACTGGGAGCAAAACAGGTGCCCATCACGGTTCCTTGAGCCTGTCTGAACAATTTTTATCAAACCAAAAGAAGTTGTTCACTAAGCCATATTGTATCATGGTAAAAATCATTTCTGTGTGGTGAAGAAATGATGAGGAACATGTCCTAAGGAAAAGCCTGCATGCTGTGATTCCATCTTCATGTTTGATACCAGTGTATAAGCTATTGATGTTTGATGAGATTAACAAGTATTCATCTTCCTGTGGATTTCATAGATCCACCTGAGGAAGTCCTTACTGTCTTGAATGTATGAAGGGAGGGAAGTCACAAATGATCTGAGATAGAAGTCAGTGTATCTAGAAGTGTTTTCAAGGAGAAATCTCCTCAAAGACACTATGGTGGTCATTACGACCCTGGCGGATTACTTCCGCCAGGGCCGCGGGACGCGGTGGCACCGCCGACAGGCCGGCGGTGCCCCGCGGGGCATTCTGACCGCGGCGGCTTAGCCGCGGTCAGAGAAGGGAAACCGGCGGTCTCCCGCCGGTTTCCCGCTGCCCCCAAGGAATCCTCCAAGCCGGCGCAGCTTGCTGCGCCGGCTTGGGGATTCCGACTCCCCCTCCCGCCATCCAGTTCCTGGCGGTTCTCCCACCGGGAACCGGATGGCGGGAGGGGGACGCGGGGCCCCAAAATGTATTTCACTGTCTGCCTTGCAGACAGTGAAATACGCGACGGGTGCAACAGCATCCGTCGCACCTTCCCACTCCGCCGGCTCTATTACGAGCCGGCATCCTCGTGGGAAGGGAGTTTTTCCCTGGGCTGGCGGGCGGTCTTTTGGAGACCGCCCGCCAGCCCAGGGAAAAACTCATAATACCCTCCGCGGTCTTCTGACCGCGGAGCGGTATTATGGAGGGCGGAATTCTGGCGGGCGGCCTCCGCCGCCCGCCGGAATCGTAATCAGGCCCTATATGTCTGCCTGAGGGATTAACTGTATTGTTATGAATTTTGGGTAATAAGTACAGGATCAATATTTTGGGGAAATTGGTCAGGAGAAAAAGATATTCCTCCCACTTTATGAGGCCACGATCACTCCAATCATTCCACAACTCATAGTATTTAACATTTGACTTCTCAACATCACCATGTGAAACCTGGGTATAACAATCATTAACAGCATATAACAGCATTACTCAGTTCATTACCACCCTCCCTGAGATATGCCAGCATCAAGAGTGTGGTCTTCCCTCATGGTTCTAATCACCATCCTTTCCTCTTTGGTAATTGCAATTTTTCATAGTTCTTGAAGTTCCGAATCAGCAGGGCTTCAAATGCGTTGATGGCACAATGGTCAGGTCAGATTGAAGACTGACTTCTGTTTGAAACCACTACACTCATTCAGGCCTATGTCAGTCCCCATGTTGTTCCAATTAAAATGGTCTTCTCTGCCATTGGGCTTGTCTGAATCCAGTTCAACCAGGGTCTGCAGTAGATCAATGTCCCCAGTGTTCAAATGATGGACTGAGGAGTAGCTATGACTAATAGAAGGAGGACTGTTCTCCATAGCAAACCACTTATGTAATTTGAGCTTCCTAGTAAAGTGAACAAGATCAACCTTGCTCTGGGCATAATCAAAATCACTAACAAGGCAGAAGGAAAGATCTAGTTTTAAGACTTTGACCCCAGTTGGAGTCAATGTACGAGTGGATAAATTGACCACCTTGTTGGAAATATGCTTCATTGACCCATCTTCTGACCCCTCATAATCATTCCCATGTGGGTTGTCACTGTTTCGCCTATGGTCTCCTTGTCTGGTCTTTTTGTTCTGTTTCCTCTGCCCCATCCTTCTCTTCCTTGTTCTTTTCCCCCGTCCAGGCTCGGTTCTGGTCACCGAAAACATAAACAGACCATTTCTCCAAGTACAAACAAAAGTCCAGACAGTCCTCTGTTGCTAGAAGTGAATATTTACTGCAAACACTTCTACCAATGTGTTTCAGCCATAACCTTGGTCACGGTTTGCAAACATATATGAAACTTCATTACTAATAGTGATTTTAAACAGTGACAATGGACTAAAAAAACAAGTGCACTCTTCCTAACTGAACAGTTACCTTGGAAAGAAGTGTGTGTTATGTTACATGAGTTGAGGGGGAATAAAGTTTATATCTGAGTTCACCAGTCTAGTGATGTGTGTGTTGAAAGTGAAAAATGTTTTCCCTTCCTCTATGTTTCTCTTAGCCAAGTTGTTTCGCATGCTAAGGAATGGAATCTTGAAAAAGCACAGGTGGGATCTTGGTAATATGCTCTAGCTTGAATTGCTATAGCTCTTTGAGGTGGGAGGGTTGAGCTTACCCTGGATCAAATTATTTTATGTTCTTTCAGTGTTTTTTTCTCTTTTTTGGTGCATTCTATTAAAAGTATTATTATATATGCAACAGATTATATTATTGATTTTAGGGGTTATATTCTATGGTGTTATACAAAGTATTAGATTTACTCATGGTACACCTTATCTTGGTGATAAAGGCCTTCTTTTTCTAATCTGGCATTGCTGCTTGGAATGTGACCACCACATGGGTACTTGTCCTTACTGAGTCATTAATATTTTCTATGTGGTCCCCCCTAGTTTAATTCTGATTCTGAAAGTAGTATGGACGAATGTGTTGTTTTGACATCATATACAAAATAAGGAATCAGGCATTCTATATATCTGATCACAATGACATGGTTTGTTGTGAATAAATGTGTTTATGCCTTATCTTCATGTCAATGTTACAGGAACAGTGAAAATTACTTACCGTGGGAGGATTTTGTTCTTAGTAATGTTACTTTCAGTATATACAGTGTATCCTATTGAAATGCATCCAAAACCTACATGTATTACTTGTGTTTTATTTTCTGTGTCAACCCTGAAGAAGAGACTGTCTCAAAACATGTGTTGTCTGTTTTCTGCTGTTTTTGAGTGACTACAAGTGTGAAACAATAAAAGAAGGAAGTTCGGAACAACGCATTTGTGATGGACTTCATTCTCAGACTACTTTGTAATTCAAATGTGAACTGTTTACAGATGGTGGTTGGGTACTAGTGTTGTGAGAATTAGGGCCGGGCAATTGCCTGATACCCTAATTGTTTGAAAAGTCATTGACACTTCAGCATACAGCGTATGACAAATATGACAGAGTACCCTGTCTACCAAATCTTTTGTTCACCCATCTCTTTGAGAATTGGGTGGCATATTAATATTTCATCAATACCCATATAAACTCCACTGACACAATAATTATAAAATGCATACTTTTCCACCTTAAACACTTCACTACTCTGCTCTGTTTCATTCTTACTTTCAAAACAGATGTTGTAGGAAGGAAGAGTAACTTTTCCTATCTCACCTACTCTATTCATTACACACACACAAATAAGTTAAAGCCCTAGAACTGATGGACACATTATTTTCTGTAGATTTTTGGCCTACTCTCAAACTTCATTTTTCACTTTTTAATGAGTTGTTATTGTACTATTCCACATCAGGGTAATGTTACACTTTCTAAATCTTCAGATGTCCAACTTGATTAACACAGTCATTTTCAGTGCACAAATTTAGTGCTAAGTGAGGCTTTTGTGTAATTTCCAAAGGAAAATATCATCCCTTTTGGTAGGTCTAGATTCAGCCTACTTTCTGAATACTTTCTCAGCTGTGTTTCCCAGGAGTTCTGCATGAGTTCAGCTTCAATTCCTTTCTCAGGATATAAGAGAATAAAGTAAAGGTGTTTCTAGATTCAATATGCTGGATTTTCTTCTGTTTCCTACAGCTATTGTCATGGAAGCTGGAAGCCACAGGAAGTTAAACTCCTAAAGCTGTATATACATTCAATATTTTTCAGTAGTTTTCAGGGTTTCTTTCAGACTTCAATTTGTGTTTCCACGAGCAAGTAACAGACTATTGTACATACATTTCTTAGAATTAAACTACTGTGTTGACTTCGTGTCTACTTCTTCAGATGTAATGCATGTACACCTTAATTAGGGTGAGTGGAGCAGTAACGCACAAAGTATCTGCATCTTGTCCTCTGTTCACTCCACTTTCTAAATCTCCATCTAACTACTTCAGTAGCCCTAGTAGCAGCTCACTTTTATCACTATTTCTCAAGGTTGTTTTCAAAGAGCTTGCCTGACCTGAAGATGGCTGCTTTCTGGGGGAGCTCTTTTGGCCGCACTCAATTTCCTTCACAATCCTGTGCCATAAACACTACATGAACAGTCTTCACTGCCATCCTGCCATCTACTTTCCTCTGTGCCCCCGATGCCCCAGAAATGTTCCAACAGAATGAAGCCTGGGCCTTGTGGCTGTCCGCTGCTGCCTGCGGCATGGCTGGATCTGGGTGTGGGCTTCCGGGCCTACTGCGGAGTTTGCCTGCTCGAGGGGGCCTCGCCTGTGACTCTCTGGAGCTCCTGTTGCCTGGAGGGGGGCTTTGCTTTGCCGCTGTGTTGCTTTTTTGAGTAGGCTGGGCTGCTGCTGGCAAGGCTGCCATGGCCCGCTGAGGCAGTCTGCAGCTGGGGCCAAGTCTCCCACTGCCAGGGATGTCAAAGGTCACCTCCAGGACTACGTGACGTGCATTGAATGTGGGAACAGCCCTTGCCCTGTGCCCCTTCTTATCTGCCCAGAAGAAGAGGAGACTGATCAGCTGGGCTCTGGGTGACATTTGCCCTTAATGCTGCAGTGCCAGATGGTGAGCGGCCAACCAGTGGTTGGCAACATGGGCCACAATCTTGCGGTAGTGAAGCAGGCCTCTTTGGAACATATGCAAGGCTTACCATCACGGCATACTTAATGCAGAGATGAGGAGCACGGAGCTAGAGCTGTTGGACATGACACTCCTGCACAGCACTATAGTTGGATGCCCTGCTGCCATTAGCCCTGGACTGGGGTCCCCCTCTGGTTCTGTGGATGTCCTGTGGCCCTAATTCCCACCTGGACTGGAGAAATCACTACTAGCACATGGCCTGCAGCTGTTAGGATCATTATAATTTCTCAGTTAATTTTGAACTTTTCAAACACATTATGGGCCTAGCTCTGTCTGCTGTGCCCCCTGCATGCCTCCCATTGCAGGAGCCTCAACACAGGGTGCCAGTAGCACTGCCTGCTGCCCCTTTGATTTTCCATGCGTGGAGCTTATATGGATTATCCTTGACTACTGCTCTGGATTTGAAGCCATTGGTTGCAATGGGCAAGGCTGATAAAATGCAACCAAAACTGTAGTTTGAGTTGCAGAAAACTCTCTGGCCACATGATGAAGGTGCAGCGGCACCTGAAGTGGGACCTGATACCTCTGCACCGGAGATGGGAGGTGAGCTTACTCCCAGCAAAATAATCTTCGTTATTGTAGACCTGGCAGAATGCACCAACGTTGTGAATATGGAAACATTTGTGAAATGACTACGTATTGAGTTGATGGGGAGTGAGACATTTTCTGAACTTTTTTTGTAGTGGAATGCATCTACCGTTCTCTTGCACCATGGCCTCTTGCTTGGGTCAGACTAGGCCCGATCATTGCAAGACTGCTCAACTACCGCAACCAGTACGAGGCGCTCTGTGGATCTCAGGAATTGCAGACAGTTTGCTATGAGGGCACTGACCTTTCCATTTTCCCAGATTTTGTGCCACATGTTCCAGAGGCATGGAGACAGTTTATTTCTGTAAAACATAAGCTGCAAGAACAGAAACTTGACTATGCTATGTTTTATGCAGCTTGCCTAGATTTTCAGCAACCCTGGTGATTCATGTTAGGGGCAAAGGAGAGGTTCTCCAGAGAGAAAAACTGCTGCACCATATGTTGGGGGGGGCATAGAGTGGGGGTGGGGAGTGTATTAGTATTGTTATTCAGTTTCTGCTGCACAGGTAAGTGCTGATAGTGTTGCATGGCTTGCAATGGGATTGGTGTCTACACATAGCATGGTGTGGATGTGGCTGACAGAGTTGGGGATGCTGAAACTGATGTTGGGTACCCATTACTACTGTATCTTCTCACATGGAATGCCAGGGGGTTGAATGACAGCAGAAAAAATCATAGAGTGGCATTGTATCTACAGAGCCATAATATTGATGTTGCTTTTTTACAGGAAACACACTTGGCCCCTGATAGTGAGCTGCTTATATAAAGATGCATGAGAAGTACTTGCTATGCAGTGGGCTTTACTGCACATATGCACAGTTTTAGTTTGGGCCTGGCATGATTCTGGAGACAAGATACAGGAAGTCTGTGTGGATCAAAGGGGCTGCTTTGTAGTGGCGTAGTCCTAAAAAGATCAGTTTTGCTGCATTGTCGGCGGGGGTATATGGCCCCAACTATGACAACCTGCAGTTTTATTACAGATTATGTTCCAGGTTCACAGAATGGGTCTCGTCCCAATATTTAGATCACTCCCGGGGCCCATCCTGGTGCCCTTCATCCCCAGTCCGCATATAGCTGGAACAGCAGAACACTATGAACTGTTGGATGTGTGCAGCCCATACCCATTACATCACTGTCCACGACATATACACACACATTGATTATTGGCTTATGGCATGCATGCTGGTGTCTTGGGTCCGACACTATGAACACCTACTGCAAACATACTCTGACCATATCCCAGTGCTGTTTGTTCTGTAGTTAGAAGGTTTGTGGCCCTCTGTGTTCTACCGTCTGTTTCCGCAGAACTCTCTGCTGGAAGTTGTGTTTTGCGAGGAACTTGCTCAGGCAATTGATGAATATTTCTGGACAAATTTGGTGTCCGTTGAGAAGTTTGCCACTGTCTGAGAGTCCTTTAAGGTCTTTTTCTGAGGAGTCACAATTTCGAAGCATGCCGGCATGCTCCGCTTGATTTGGGTCCACCTGGCACAGCTGGAAACAGAACTAGCCGACATGGCGCATTCTGATAAAGAAATGGCATATCAAAATCTGCTGGTCGATATCAGAGCCAGACTAGTTGAATACAATGATCTAGTTCAAAGTCAGGTCACACACTTGTGCAAGTATGTGATGGTGCAGACTTATGGTAAGGGCGAACGGCTGAGTGCTGCTCTGTCAGCCTTTGTTCGACCTAGCCATGGGGATAGCGTGGTGCTAACTATTAAGGATGAAGAGGGCACACCTCTTCATGCGGCTGAGAAGATGGCAAATGCGTTCTGGGCAATACTATTCTAACCTGTACCTTGTGGATTGTTCATGATGAACAGACCACGACCAACTACCTGTCCCATATCACCATGAAGTGGCTGATGGCAGCACATAAGGAGCATCTCAAGGCACTGCTCTGTCCTTAAGAAATTGTAGCAGTGTTGAAAAATGTTCTTGGCGGAAAGGCAATGGGCACAGATGGGCTAGTGATGACCTTATCACCCTTTTCGAGGAGATGGTGAAGGATGGAATCATGCCCCCAACAATGTACGAGGCATTACTAGTCAACTTGCTCCAACTAGGGAAGCCGACTGACCACTGTGTGTCCTATCTGCCACTGTTGCTATTAAATACAGGCTTTATACCTGTTCAATCTCTGAATCCTCTGTGGTGCAGTCAAGTGTATCAACCCTGATGTGCATGCCGCAATGATCTTTTAAGATGCTGAGAAAGCATTCGACTCAGATGAGTGGGGCTTTATACTCTCTGTGCTGCACTTCGTGGGGGTGGATGTTGTCTTTCTGTAACTGGTCCAAGTCCTCTACACTGAATCAATGGCACATGTTTGAGTTAATGGTATAGTATCAGACCCTATATGTATTATGAGTGCCATGTGCCATGGTTGTACCCTACCTCTGCAATTGTACAGGCTCATTGCAGAAACTCTGGCCTGTGCCCTGCATGAATATCATGCCAAGTAGGGTGTATGCTTCCCCCTTTACAATCTGATAGTGTCTGTCTATGGGGACAATACATTCCTGTATGTCTGAATCCCAAAACACAATCTCTCTCCAGTTCTCAGAAAGGTCGTCCTCTTCAGCAGATGTTCTGGGTTGAGAATCAATTTTAATAAATCTCTTATATTCCTCCTAACTGTGGCCACAATGCAAATCTAGTGGGAGTATCCACTACGCTGGACAACAGACACAGTGGGATATTTGGGCATGCAGGTCCACACAGACCGAGAAGTAGCAATGTTGTAGAACTATGGGAAGGCGGTGCAGCACCTAAGAGCAGCAATAGATCATTGGATCCACTTCCCCCTCTCCCTCTGTGGTTGTGAAGCCATCGTAAACATGGGGGTGTTGACCCTTTTTTGTTCTTATTAGTGAGCATCCCTTTGCTGCTGCCCAGCATGAATTTCTGGACCTTGATGCCATAAATTTGAACCTTGCGTGGGCTGGTATGCAGCTATGTGTGCATTGGCATATACACACACTCCTCTATGCAATGCATAGGCCACCTAACCTTGAAGTTTATTATGGAGCTGCACAATGTATGTTTTCCCACTTTTGGCTTCATGGCCCAGCTGATCTCCCGCACCTCTGTCTGGAGCAGGATGCTTCTCTTCCCTTGTCTTTGCCCCAATTCTGATTAGCAAGTCTATGCATTGCTCTTGCACTGTGGACCCTACTGGTACCACACAATGACTTTTGAATAAATTGTTAGATTTGCATGTTGGGCCTCTGCTCTTATCCCCTCAATTTCCACTGGAATAGTGCATGTGGTTTCTACTGGGGCATGAGAGGGCTGCAGTGAGTGCTCTTCGGGGGCTTGGGCTACGGTTCATGAGTGACTTCTTCATAGATGGAGTCCTTCGCAATTAGACCCAGGTGAGTGAATGGTGTGAAGCGTCAACTATTCTAGTGCAGTTTCATTTCTATCAGGCATACTATGCCAGGCAGGCCTTACTGGGTTAGTCGGTGGCAGAACCCTTGGAGTTACTCACTCTGATTAATTTTCTAGACATGGCCTTGCCGCAGCGTGTGACCACCAAATCATACACATTTTTTAAAAAGGCCTGGTGCCCTGGTGTCACCAAGTTTCGCCTGAATTGGCAAGTGGACTTAGATATAATCAGCAGTGACAAACAATGGGCTTACTGCTTCTCTGTAGTCTGAACCATTTTGTTGAATGGCTGTCATTCACTGCTACATTTTCAAGTAAATTAACAGGGTAAATTGCACCCTGACTCACTTATTTCTCCATGGCCTGCATGAAGATTCGAGCTGTCCATGTCGTGGTGAGGACAGTGCTAGATTTGCACACGTGGAATGGTAGTGCCCTGGAGTACAGAGCTTTTGGCTTGAGGTATTCCAGTAGCTACTGCAGATCATTGGTGAGTCCATGGCATATGAATCTCTTTTAGCAATACTAGGCTATGATAGGGATGTTCCAAAGACCTGCAGGAAGCTGGTTGCTTTAAGGCTACTGTTGTTGTGCCATAGAATAGCAATGCACTGGATGAAGGGTGCTCTCCCCACATTGGAAGAGTGGCATACTGACATGACAGACTGTAACAGCCAATCAGATGTCTACCATGATCTCATGCCGCTACACAGCCATCTGAGTGATATTTGAGGTCCATAGCAGGCGTATCTAGTGTGTATTAGGAATGACAAAACTATAGATGTGGAAGTTAGTGGGGTTGTGCCTTAGATGCTCTGCAGTGTCATTGATTATATACTTGTTGGGCGGGTATTGCTGTCTGTTTCATATTGGTACGCTGGCAGGAGACAGGGCAACAACTCCTACTCAAGCTCCAGTGCACTGATGCGAGAAAGGAAGTTGTTCACTGGACCATCTGCGGTGGTTACTGGGGTAGATTCCATACCAGTAGTGTGGAAAGCCCGTTTTATTACTGCATGAACTTCATTGTATTGACTAAATCACCTTGATTATGACTGCATTCACTGTGAGTTTGTAAAGTCTACCCACATGCTCTCTGTATCTCACCAGTTATTACTGTGACAGCATATGCTGTCTAGTTGTAATGCAAAAAAAATATAAGGACTATAAAAAAGATTTATAGAACATACACTTTCACACACTCTACCCTGTGCTGATCTCCACTAGTTAATTATGATTTTTCAGCAATCTATGCTTGGAAGCAGGTGAAAGTGACTTCATTTTTAGGATGAATCTCTTACTTAGGCCCTGATCTATACTTTTTGGTGCAAAACTGCACCAACGCAGTTTTGCACCAAAAAGTTAAGCACCAGCCTGCACCATTTCTGAGCACCAGCTGGGCACCATATTTATGGCATGGTGCAAGCAAGTGCAAAGGGTAGGCTAGCGTAAAAACAAATGATGTTAAGCAGGTAGGTCTGGCGGGATGGAAGAAGGGGGTTGTTCACCAAAAAATGACGTGAGGCAGGTTAGAGTAAAAAAAATGACTCTAACCAGCCTAGCGTCATTTTATGGCGCAAAACCATCCATACCACATGACCCTGTCTTAGAAAAGATAGGAGTCATGCCCACCACCCCAATGGCAAGCACATGGGCCCTGGGCATTGCCATTGCACCCAGTGCCATGAAGGGGGCCCACTTTAGGGCCCCCAATGGCACTTAAAAATACTTACCTATACTTACCTGGGATGGGGTCCCCCATCCTCCGCTGTCCCTCTGGTGTTGTTGGAGGTGTCCCTGGGGCCTGAGGAGAGCACCTGTGGGCTCATCCCATGGTGTTCCACCATGAAAATAGGGCCACAGGTCCCCTAGTGCCTGCCCTGATCCAGGCTTTAAATAATGGGGCAAAGCAAGCTTTGCACCATTATTTGTCCCCTCCTTCCCCCATGCGTGATTTTAGCACGGGGGATAAATATGGTGCTAAGGCCATAGAGTCATTTTTTGGATGGGAATGCCTATTTTGCATCTCATTGACACAAAGTAGGTTTCCACGTCCCAAAAATGACTTTAACTCCATTAATTTAGCCCTAGACGTTTCTAGTGCCAAGTATAAATATGGAGTTAGTTTTGCACCAAATTTACATTAAAAAAATGACGTAAATTTGGCACAAAACAAATATAAATATGTCCCTTAGTATTGCAATCATCATACAAACCACAAGAGCATAAGGCTCTACAACTGTTTACACAGAAAATAATTTTGAAAAGTTTTCGGGCACGTTTTCAGAATTATTTTCTCTTGTTTTTACAAGTTACTAATGGACTATTCTTCATACTTTTGCCTGACTTAAACCACTGTTTCTACTTCTTCAGATGTAGCTCAGTAGGGCAGGAAAGAGGGGACTGGAGAGCATACACAAATTGGACGGCAAAAAAATGAGTCAGGGGCAACAAGCTGCCTGGTGAGGGAGTGTCAGAACAACAGACCATGGAGGGCAGGAGATGCGGGTGGGGGCACAAAAATGAAGCATGGAGGGCATGAGGAGGTGGACAAGGGTAGGAGCAGCAAGCTGACCAGGGGGGACAGGTGGCAGGGGCAGTGACAACGCAAGCTTACCAGAGAGGTACGGTGGGATGTGGCAGGGGCATGCAGACAGAGAAGACAGGGCAAGGGGTGGGAAAGTGTCAATGGCAGCACCATGGAGGGCAGTTGAGAGGGAGCAGTGGCACACACATGGAATATACAGTGCAGGGGGAAGGTGGGCAGGGACAGGAGCACCAAGCTGACTATGGAAAGTAGACCAGTATGGGTAGGGGTGGCAACCTGGCCACAGAGGGGCAAGAGCAAGCAGATGCAGAAAGGAGAGGTTGGAAGAAGTGGACAGAGGGAGGGGCAGCAAGCTGACCAGACAGGGCAAGGGTAGTGGCAGCACAAGCTGACCACAGAGGGCAAGAGGGAGGGCAGAGACAACATGCTGACCAGGGAGGGTAGGCCCCATGGGCAGTGTATCACGATGAACAACAGAAGGCAAGAGGGAAGGGGTAGTGGCATGCACACCAAGAATGTAGGGCACGGCAGAGGGAGACAGGAGCAGTATTGTCACCAAGGCGGACAGGCTGGAGGGGCAGTAGCAGCAATCTGACCATTAAAGGCAGGCAGGAAGGGGCATGGGCATGCTCAAATGGAACAGAAGGCTTTAAAAGGGGGACAGGGGCAGGCACAACAAGCTGAGCAGAGAGGGCATGCAGCAAGGACAGTGGAAGCACAGCAGACCACAGCAGACCATGGAGGGAAGGAGGGAAGAGGCAGAAGCATGGTCACAGAGAACAGAGGGCAGTAGACGGGAGGCAAGCCCAGCTGTACCCACCCATAGGTTATATGCAACCTCCAGCCATTTTCTACACACATTCCCAGATGCATGTGGCTAACATGCCACAGGCAGTCAACCACATCACTGTGCATGGGCTTTGGCTATGTACAGCAGGTGAATGCCCACAGTGACTTTCCTCTTCACAAGTGCTACTGCCAACCTTCCACAGGTGGTCATTCAGCCAACCTCCTACTTCACATACCTATAGACAACGTGCTGTCACAGGTAGCTAGCCCCCAGGTGCCTATGGCCAATATACCTTTGCATACAGATTTTGGCCGTGCAGAGTGGACCTTTGGCCACACAGCACGGACTCTGTACAGACACTGCTCCATAGTCCCACAGGCACCCAATCTCCACTGAATCCACCCACAGCTCTTGACCAGCAGGTGGACTGACTGCTGGGCCTTCTTCTCTTCATCAGCCAAAACCAACATTTTCTCCCCAAGGGTAAGAGTAGCTAGTTGCAAACTCACAGCACTCTCCTCCTGCTTGAGGTTAAGGACCAGGATATGCAGGTGATGTCACTCGCTGAGAGGCACACACCTCTGGCACTGAGGCTTTCTCAATGCCCTCCTCATTTCACTTTTCACCCTCATCCTCATTTTACTCTGAGGTGCATTGTAGCTGAAGTCCCAGGCTCTGAAGAAAATGTGATAATTCTCCTTCTTGGACTGCTTGTTCATCTTCAGTCTCTTTTTTGCTTGTACATGCTCCTGACCTCTACCATTCCAATGCTGTCCATGTTAGCCAGATCCACCTTAATGGTCCCTAAAGATTAAGGGGAAAATATTGAGGGCAAGAATGAAATTAGAAAAAAATAAAAATGACCCAAATAACAATCAAAAGCCAATTAAAAATCTGAAAAGATAACTTGCTGTAAATATATAAAGGGACTTTTAATTACAACTTAAATAACTGTATGGTACTGCAAGTTTTGGATTGTACTGCTGAACACCAATTTAGGAAAATGGATTATTGCCTGGGTGGATGCCGAGCACCTCAAGTAATACTCATAACCCTTGTAAGGGTGAATCTTCAAAGTCCCTAAATTAATCTGAGATGAATTCCCTGGTAGCTGTGACATGGAGGAGACAGGCTTAACTTAGGACAATGTGTAAAGTATTTTTGCAACACTGAAACAGTTATAAACTAAAAATGCAGACCCATAAAAATCTGGAACCGGATTAGAAAAATCAAGAAAAACATTTTAAACAAGATGACACTAAAATGATAACAATCCAATCAGGGGAAATATAATTTTTAAAATGTAAGTAGTTCCAAAAATCATAAAGCAACAAAGATAGTGAATGGTCATGTTAAGCTGGGACCTGGGTGCAATTTGAGGCAGATTGTGATCGAGCACAGATCATATACACCAGGCTCATCCTACCCAAATATTTTACCTTCTGTCTGTTAGTTGCCAATCTACCACCAAAATATACTTCTAAGCCCCGCAGGACCACAGGGGAGGAATTTAAACGCTCACAGGGCATTAGGAAGAAGCCAACAATAGGGTCCAGTTGCCAATAATCATCTGGTGACTTCCAGGAAAAAGCCTTGTGTAGCATGTAATCTGCCAGTAGCTACAAAGGAGGTGAGCCTACTGATCTTTGGACTCTTTTTCTTTATCCTGGGTACACAATGTAGCAGGTCCAGACCTACATGGCTCCTCTCAGGTCACAGACAGAAGGTCCTGTCCTTTTATAATCTTCTGCAGGCCCAGAAAGTGTTCTGACGAGGGTGCCTGGAGGTGCCATATTTACACCTGTACCAGCTAAGGGGGTGAGGTGACTACCCCTAGCAAATAGAATAAAAGTCCTAGGGCCACCTAATACATTTTAGGCATTCTCAAGATGACAAAAGTCTATGACTATGCTCAACTTTGAGTTTTGGGCCTGGGTGTATGTGTGGGAAGTGTGCAATTGCAATCCTAGTTCCCACCCATATCTAACACTAAAACCCATCTTTGAGCAGGAACTGTATCCACAATAAACCCTGAGCGAAGAATCTGGTAGGTCTTCCAGGAACCAGAAAGTGGATACACAAAACATGTCTTTGGATCCTGCTCTCTCCTTTTCCTGTGAGTCCCCAGTGTTGTACAGTTAACCCAGAGACAGATGTCTGGCAGGACTTCAGCAACCAGAAAGTGGTTATACAAGAATTGTCTTGACCTCCTGTGGTCTCCCTTTCAAATGTGCCCCAAGTGTTATACATGAATCTAGCTGACTTGTCAAGCAGGATCTAACATTTTAAGTGTTTTAAAAAGGCCATCCACCTCCCCCACTCTTCTGTGGAGTTTAGAGGAGTCATCCAAACCCATTAATGTCAGACGCTTTGCTCCTGTTAGGCATTCACACTTTTTTCACACAGATTTGAGGATCATCCCTGGCTGGGTAGAGCTTGAGAGCCAATGCAAATCACCCTCCAAGAATTTCGGACAGGAAAAAGATAACTTTCTAGAAATTACTTTTCCTTAACCTCTTAAATTCATAAGATGTCTAATGGCCCTTACACAATCACCCTCCCTGGTGTGCCTGAAGGCCGTTGCCCATCATCAGGGAGGGATTTAAAGGCATGGCACACTGATGTAATTGTACTAAAAGTAAAAACTAGGCAATCATCTCATTGTACTTTCACTGAATTCAGTGCTTGGGGGCTTTCTCAGCCCCCGAGCACTGACTCTAAAGGCAGAGGAACCGTTGACAAGGGGAGAATCCTCCCTTTCTTCTCTGCCCAGTCCAGTAAATCTCTGCTTGGGGACCACCTCTGGAAGGCAATATCCAAGCAGTGATCCCCCCACTAGCCACCAGGGATAGGGAAGCAGTCCCTTTGGTGATGGCTTTTGCTACCTCAGGGCAAAGTTTGGCAAATTCAGTCTGTCTGCCTAACCCAACCCCCCCTCCAGGGAGGAGATGGGGGGAAAGCAGTATTTTTCCCCCTCCCCCCGTGGGGCCGATGGTGGCAGTTAATCTCAATCTGCCCTGTGGGGGGAGAAAGCCCACTAGATGCCAAATAATTAAAAAAAAAGGGTTGGGGGCTTCCCACTACCATGGGCATGGCTATGCCTCAATGCCAATTGAAGGGAGCCATAGGGGCATATTTATACTCCGTTTGCACTGGATTTGCGTCGTTTTTTTTAACGCAAATTCGACGCAAAACTAACTCCATATTTATACTCTGGCGTTAGACGCGTCTAGCGCCAAAGTCCATGGAGTTTGTGTCACTTTTTAGCGTGGACACCTACTTTGCGTTAATGATATGCAAGGTAGGCGTTCCCGTCTAAAAAATTGACTCCGAGGCATGTGTGCCGTATTTACACTCCCGGGCAAAAATCACGCCCGGGAGTGGGCGGGTCAAAAAAAATGACATCCAGCCGCTTTTGCGTTGTTTTTTCGCGTCTGGTCAGGACAGGCGTTAAGGGACCAGTGGGCTCGGAAGGAGCCCAGAGGTGCCCACCCATGCCCCCAGGGACCCCCCCTGTCACCCTTGCCCACCCCAGGAGGACGCCTAAGGATGGAGGGACCCATCCCAGGGAACATAAGGTAAGTTCAGGTAAGTATTTTTTTTTTTTTTGTGGCATAGGGGGGCCTGATTTGTGCCCCCCTACATGCCACTATGCCCAATGACCATGCCCAGAAGTCCCCTGGGCATGGCCATTGTGCAAGGGGGCATGACTCCTGTCTTTGCTAAGACAGGAGTCATTTCAATGGGGGTTGGGAGTTTAAAAAAATGGCGCAAATCGGGTTGAGGCGAACATTTTGCCTCAGCCTGACTTGCCCCATTTTTTTGGCGCCCAAGCTCCATATTCCCCTATGCCGGCGCTGCCTAGTGTACGTCATTTTTTTTCACGCACACCAGGCAGCTCCGCCGGCTAACGTCATTGAATAAATACGGCGCCCGCATGGCGCTTCAGAATGGCGTTAGCCGGCGTTAGCTTTTTTGACACACAACTGCGTTGGCGCAGTTGTGCGTCGAAAAGTATAAATATGGCCCATAGTCTTTATGCTTTCCCTATAGACTAAAGCATATAATCTCAATGACATCAACAGGGCATTTAACTCTTTTGGGTGTTGATTTTACATGTGGGCCAGGAGAGCTTGGCTAATTCCCAATTTCTTCCCACTTGCATGGTGCACCTTTTGGGCTGCCACCCAGAAAAACAGACCCAGACACTTCTGAAAACTAGACATCTCGGGGAGTCCACAGCAGTGTGCTTCACATGTACCCTACACCATTTTCTTACCCACAATGCCCTGGAAACCTCAAATGATGACTACGATCACTCCTGGAGGGGTGGTACTATTGTACCCTTATATAAAAAAAGTCCTAAGGTCCCTCCCAACAGTTACAGACAAAGTTCCCTGCTTGATGAGACAGGAACATTATTTGCTAATAGTTACTTTCTCAATTTGAAGATTGGGCATTTTGCAATAACCTTTTTTAAGCTCAGCAGTCAGGTTTTCGAAAGATTTGTGATAATATTACTGCTGTTGAAACACTGATAGAAAAGTGTCTCAAGCATAGAGGCATGTCTATGCTTTCTACTTTTATTAATTCTTCAACAGCATTTAACAGAATAGACCGCAGAATGCTGTGGAGAAAATTGTCTGCATTAGGGACTCCGACTCACCTTTTGTCAGTAATCCTTGCATTGAGTTCCTCTAGTTGGACTCGGGTTTGAGAATCAAGGTTTTTCGAGGAGAATGGCAATTTAAATGGTTTAAAGCATGGGGGCCTGCTTGCACCAATTCTCTTTTTCCTTTATGCACATTACTTGCTTAGAAGAGTGTGTTCAGTAAAGGAAGACCAACCCAAACTTGGCCTAATGAGAGTCAGCAGTTTCCTTTACATGGCTGATGTTATCTTTTTGGATCTAACCCCAGTAGGTCTTCAAAGACGTCTTTGTGCACTGGAATAAATATGGTAAAGAGCACTTCTTAAAGATAAATATTGCTAAGAGTAAAGATTTTCAGAACTAAGAGGGTTAGATCAAGAAAAAAGTTCAACTGGACGCTGGGAAATTCTGGAATGGAAATAGTGCAGTTTTATTCATACCTCAAAATATTTTTTTTGAGGAACTGTGCTCAAATGTTGATCATATAAATCACTGCAAAAGTAAAGTGTTGTCTCAAGTCTCTGCTATGCAAAGGTTGTACAAATGTTGTGGGCAGAGGCATTTTTCACATGTCTTCTCTGTGTTTGAGGTAAAAATCCCACTCACTTTGAGTTATGCTGGCTAAGTGATGGATGTCTGGCGCTCAACCTTTTTGGAGAAAAACATAGGGGCACATTTGGTGCCTAATTTGCAATTTGAACTCCATGGTTTCTACTCTGGCTCTTCGGCTCGAATTTGGGTTACATTCTACTTTTGTTCTAACACTGGCATTGGCCCTGAGGTGGATGAATAGTATATTGAGTGGTGAAGTAGGCTTTATTCTGGCTGCACTAACATTTTAAATCTTACAAATAATGAAAGAAAAAAATATTTTTTATTCTACCTATAGGTAAGCCTTGGAAATGTTTGAAATTGTTCCAAAACTTTTGATAAAAAAATCTGATAAAAAAGTTACTTTTTACAGTGAGAAAAGACAGGAATATCTCACTCTGTAGTCAGAATGTAAGGGACTATACAATAATGGACTGTAGCATTTACAAACAATCCCAACCTTATCTTCTATGGAATTTCTGCATGGTGTGTGCAGAATTATTATGTTATTATGGTTAAACCTATTACAGTTAGGTGATATTACAGGAGCATTGGAAGGAATCCCAAAAGATGAGCGATAGTGTGAGATTTGTCTTTCCCATGTGTAATGCTATATTCATTTGACCACCGACTCCATCTTGACAATTGACTCAATGTTTTTATTTACCTTCAGGTGCCACCACAGCAGTGGTGTGGGGTTTTTCCATACTGGGCTTCTTTTCCACACAGGACATGTTTTTGCTTTTCTCACCAGAACAGGCTCATGCCATGTTGGAACATATTATGAGGGATGCCGACATGATAAGAAAGTCTCAGGCTGGGAATGTTTTCATCAGGGTAACTACAGCTCTGTCTTTGGAATGTGCATTGCGGCCGGGCCATTTACTTTGCATGTTTTAGACACAGAACAAGTACACTCAGAGTTTGAATTCCATAACAGAAGGGAAGGGGGTTACGAGAATCTTCCTGAGTTAGTCACAATACTTTATTCGATTGTTTATCAACAACCATAAAAGCACATAAAAAAAGAATACTTGTATCACAAATAATCCAGCTAACATCAATTCATAATAAAACACACATAGAGCACAATCTCATAAATTTTTGTTAAGCAAATAGAAGCTAAAACTCATGTCACAAAATCCAATGTAGAAGCTAAGATCAATTGTCGATAAAAGAAGAACATAAAAAACATCTCAAATATTTTGTTAAGGAAGAAAACCTCATGGCATCACAAGAGTCATTCGTAAAAACATCTCCAAATTTATCTAAAAGCCCTTTCTTGCCTTCAAAACTGCACATAAATAGACTGCAAGGGCATTACAGATTTTGATTGATGGCACAGTTAGCAGGTACAAAAAAGCCCGGCGGCACTGATGTGTTGTGAGGTTTTTAAAAGTGGTACCACAGGTTCCTCTCTCTGTTCAGTATAAAATGTGTGGAACAGAACTGTATGCATTGTGCCTTGTGTCGAAACCGAATCACAAGGACAGTTCTCCAATACTGGGCTCCAGTCATTGGTTACGGGAAAACCGACTAGTCGATGGAATGTCTCTAGTGTTAAGCGAGTGAGAACAAAACGATGCCTCGGATTCAAGACGTACTGTAAATATGGTTCCATACCATCCGTTAGCTGCAGCAGGTAATTCCTCATCACGCTAGATTTCTTCGCTTCTGTGGCCCACCTCAAGTTGGCCAAGTGGGTGAGACATTCCTTTTCAAGATCTTTCCTAGATAGTATTTCCATTTTTCCTGGGGTAAAATAATAATCCGGATGTCCCAGGTCCGCAAAAAAGTTCTTTGTGCTCCAGCCACGGAATTTGCTATGAATAGCTTAATGATTGAGAATCTGCTATAATCGCCCTGTTCAAACTCGCAAATTCTGAAGTCTAAACATTATTCCAAATTAATGCTGGTTGTATTCTTATTAAATCTATGATATATGTGACCCCCATATCTGAATGACACGCAAATGTTAAGGTAGATTTTGGGGCACTTAGGATGGACTTTAAAAAGTCATTTTCTACAATCTGTAAAGCATTACATTTTTTGTATCCCCACAAGCCTGCCCCGTGCATTGCAACAGAAGCACATTTCGCTCTATAGATTGTCATCATATCTTTTGGAGTGATCCAACCTACTCTTTTGTAAAACATTTTTTTATAGCCATAATGGTTTTTGTAAAATGTAGTTTCCTGGAGCTAATTGCTTGAGACCAAGTGCCTTTGTTGTCAAAGAGGATTCCTAAGTATGGAAATGTTTGCATGACATCTATTTTCCCACCCTTTATTGTAACAGGGCATTTTGTTACAATCTTTATGCCACATTTCATCATATATGTTTTAGAACGATTGACTCTGAGGCCTAGTTCTTCCATATAATTAGCAAAAGTTGCCAGAAGGTGCTGCAAAGCTACTGGGGTTCGTGCCATAAGAACGGCATCAACGGCGTACATGAGAACTGGAATTGGTCGATGGCCGATTTGTGGTAAGTCTCTACATTCTGTAGTTAGTACAGACTCAAGTTTATTTCTATATAGTGAAAACAGAAAGGGCACTAAAACGCAGCCTTGTTGCCCCCTGGTTTATAGGGAAAGAAGTGGTGCATTCCCCTTGTGCCCCAATTCGTACCTTTGCTCTGCTTCCGGAGTATAACTCCCTGATAAAGTGCACTATTGTTTCATCTACCCCCATTTTCAACAGAATAGACCATAATTTGCTATGGATTACACAGTCAAACACCGAGGTCAGGTCTACAAAGGCAAGAAATAAGTTACCTTTCTTGGCCTTCTTGTATTTGCCAATCAGGATATTTAGGTTCAAAGCCTGTTCCACTGTTCCTATCCCTGACCGAAAACCATATTGCAAGTCCGTTAAGATGTTGTTGACTTCCACCCAGTACTGTAGTCTGTTCAGGATGATACGCCCTGCAATCTTTGCAAGAGTATCAAGAAGTGAAATTGGTCTATGGCATGCAGGGTTTTGTCGATCACCTTTTTAAAATATTGGAACTATAATGAACTCCGCCCAGGTTGGAATGAAACCTGTGGCGCAACATGCTCTCAGGACCTGTGTCAATAGAGGACCCCACGGACCAAAATTAGACTTCTATAAATCAACTGGGACTCCATCTGGGCCTGGAGCTTTCCCACTCTTGCTGGCATTTATGGCATCAGTGACCTCATTTAGACTAAATGGTGGAACAATGGTCAGTAAGTCACCTTTGTGGTCTTCTATATCTAAGGTTGCCTGTTTTGAGCAATATATTTCAGAGAAAGGGCCAATCCATTCCTCTTCCGTGATGGCTATTTCAATGCTAGATGGTGGTCTTTCTCCCAGCAACGGAGAATTTACAACCTTCCAGAATGTAGTGTTATTATTTTGGAGACTTGCTTCATACGGAGTATTCCAAGCCTCTTCTTTTAGGAATTTTTTCATATTTTTTACGGCCTTCTTGTGCTCCTGTCTAAATATAGAGATCTCATTCTTACTTATGCTTTGTTTATGTAAGGTGTTTTTAATTTTTTTGTAGGCCTGTGTGCATTCAGTATCAAACCACCCTTTTTTATCCGGGGGCCTGAGATTTCCACATTTACAGTAAGTGACTTTTTAATTCCCCTTGTGATTACATTCAAAGCTCTAATGCATTCCTGTGAGCTTATGTTATCAGTGAGACAGATCTTAATCTCTTTAGCGTAATCACTAAACAGCTGTTTCATAAACCCTATTGGTTCATTCTGAGGCCACCATAAGAAAAATCAATTTCTTGCACCCAGTTCTATGTTGGTAATATTATCCATAGTCCCTGTATGTTTCTTTTAATCTAAAGGCAGTGCAAGGTGTATGCTATGGGGGTAGTGATCGCTGAGTGCAATATCGTAAATTTGATACTCAGATACGCAGTAGGCGAAATTATTAGATGTTAGAATGAAGTCTATTGTTGTGTTTGCGCGTCTACCATTAAAGATGGGTTTAATCTGTGATTTACTATCATGTAGTCCATTTGAAAGTAATAAGTCAAATTTAAACATTGTGCCATTCAGTATGTTGCCATATGGGTTATGGCTAAAGTGAAGTTGATCACTATTTCCCCTTGCGTATAGGCAACAAGCTTTCTCGGCTAATTGTGGACATAAATGTGTATTAAAATCGCCTCCCCATTCAATCAGAGTCTCTTTCTGCGTGGAATTACATGCAAGTTCCAAATCATCCTGTAGTTGTCTGATTATATGTAGAATTTTGTGTGGAGAAGCGTTGGTATAAATTTAACAATAACCAGCTGCAGTGTATTTTTGAGTTCACATAATATTAGCTGGTAAAAAACATTTGGGGTTAGACTAATCACCTTTATCAAGTCAAGATTATTAGAAATGTAGGTACACAGCCCCCCCTTCGGCCTGCCATGCACGGAAGGAATAGCGGGAGTATGAAGTGTCCGATATCCGTTTACGTGTATAAGATCTATACACCAGGTCTCTTGAAGGCACACACTAGGGAATGATCCAATAAAGCCTTGCCAGTCGTCATTTTCAATTTTACTGCGAAGGCCTGCCACATTCCAAAACAGAAGTTTTACACCTGATGTAACTGTCCCTGAACCATGGACTTCTAGAACAGCATGCCCTTCCTTCTTAGTCTCTGTGGATAATTGAATAGTCCCTACCTCCATGCAAGGGGTGAATATTTGGAGAGTCAAATGGGCAGGGTCTCCTCCTTCTAGCACTCCAACTATGGAGTTATGATGTTCTATTTTTGTTCCCGTAGGTAAATCCCCGCCACTCCACATTTGGCCATTTTTATTGTTTGATGGATCAGACAAAGATTTCATAATAATAGATCTTCTCCTATCACCAACTTGATCAGCCGACAGTCAGTCAACTTCCTCCAAAGGCGAGAGGACTTGGAATCTATTGTTGATAGGGACAATGTAGTTACTCTCAGTTCTACTCTGTGAAGGTAAGTTCTGTTTTTTCAACTGGTCCTGTCTCCTATTGCCTTGGTAAAAATAATCTAATGGAAGTAGTCAAATGCCATGGTTAGATACCTGTCGAGGGCTTATACCTCTCAGGATATCTTCTACCAATTTTGGAGTTTTAAACAAGAGTACCACACAGTCTCCCATTAATATTTTCTGGCTTCTACCCACCCATTTGACTCTCCTAACCATTTTTATATCTTCGAATAATATACCGGTCATACCAGGTTTCAGGCGGGAGTCTATCCAATTTAAGGATTTGATTCTTAGTGCCGTCTATGTTTCCCGGTTCTCACTAGGGGCCATATGTACGAACACATTTTCCCATAGACATAGAATGGGCAAAACTGCTTGCTACATCTGGCCCTAGATATGGTAGGGACATTTGCAAGAACCACTACATCAGGGGTCACTGCGGGAGGTAAATGTAATGTATCACTTGGTAATAGTGTTATAACCGGGGGGGGGGGAAGGTGTATTATAAATCTCCAAACCCTTTGTATTTGTGTGTACCGTCGTGGCCTGATGTGCACTACTAGTACTGCCTACACATGTGCAAGGTTCTGTGTGGGGCGGTTTAGCTAAAGATATAGTTGACGGAAATTGTCGCACTGTAGCCGAGCGTAAATTTAAGTCGGTTGCACCACTGGTTTGAGGAGTTATAGGGATTGAATCAGGTGTCCGTGTCTTCACTAAATAAAGAATGGACACCACATTACTCTACACTTGAATTAAGCGATTTAGCAATATATCAAAAGATGTTTTGACTACATGTTCCTAAGCTCTAATAGTATCTGAAATGTTTGCTTGTGCCTTTAGTGTAATTCCAGTTGTCTTCTGATGGGGTTTCGTAATAGCAGTTTTTATTTGAAGCTGTCCAAAAAATTGGGTATCCATCTAATCCTTATTGCAAATTTCGGCTATCTGGGAGCTTAAGACACCTTTGAGGTGCTCTGGGTTTCCTTACACGTTTGGGTGGTGGTGAGGAGTCATCAACCTCTACTATAGACTCTACTATAGACCCATTTGTATATTGAATACACCCATTTGGGCCCTTATCCTGATCTCTACTTTCTATTGCCTTTAGCTGGTGTAGGGGGTCTAGTTCTATAGATGAGGAATTTTTGTGCAAGGCTAGGTCCTCCAAGGGGCTCCTTTGTGTTAATATCCTTTCCTCAACATTTGTAATCTGTTTATCGATAGCCCCCATTGCTCCTGAGATATATTTTTGTATTGATGTGTGATCTTTATGGAGAGATGTAGCTTTTGCACTTAATTGCTTCCTCTTACCCATCGCTGGCTTTCAGTCCTACACTCAAGAGCTCAGTTGAAGAACACTTCTTACTGATTAAGGCACCTGTTCCTACACAATACACATACACAATACAGAAACCTCAATTTATACAAAGTAAACTTAGTATATACAACTGAAAAACATATTGAATTGTAAAAATACTAAAGATGTAAAAGTTGAAAACTTGAGTTCAAAAGTCAGAAGCAACCGGGCAGCAAAGTCACTCTAATGCAACAAAATGCCTGTCCAAACAGCCATGTGGAACAGTTGCACCAGCCAAGGCTCCTACCAAAGTTGGCGGAAACATCCTAGGTCCCACACTCGCCTTCCCTGTGAGCCAAAATTTAGGGAGGTGGACCCAGCCCACGGTCTCCTCGTCGTTGCCGGGGCTTGGTACCCCCGTGATTTGCAGCTCGTATCACTTCCCCATGTTGCGGGAAAACAGGCAGTGCTTTAAGTGTGTTGAAAAAGGCCTGAGTTGTGGTCAGGGCGAGGCAGATGAACAGAAAGTTATTCGTGCACAGCCCATACACAGACGAAAGATACAACATGGACCGTAATACCCTCTGGGGGCAACCATGGCCTCTCTAGAGGATTATACTCAACAGGAAATCAATTATATCATAGACAGATTCAGGCAGAGATCTGGGGAAGCAAGCTTACATGGATGGTGCGATTACTTGACACAGGAGCATCTGGAGCGATGCTGGTTGTAGGAGACACCCAGAAGTTCTGTATACCTAGCACTGATCCTACTTTACAAGAGCAGTTTAGGGGATATCAGAGTACCAACACATCACCCTACTGCAGTTAGAAGTCATAGGTGTAATCATAAGTATCCTACTGACTGGCCACAAAATGATAAGCCCTGGTATACATTAAGAGACACAATGCAGAGTTAAGGAAGAGGGTATAGAAACTGCCATTTTTCTGAGTGATGCTCACCATCTGTTGGATGGACTGCTAACTGTGTCAGAGCGAAACAAAATAATTCCCTTCACTCCCCCAGCCTACAAACATGTGATAATGACCCTATTAATCAATCAGACAGGCAATGCTTTAAAGGATGTACTGTAGGCTGTCCATGAGTTGGGAGAACAGGGACAATGGATGAAACCTGAGAGAGCCTTGAAGTCTGAGGGATGTACAGATAATAACAGGAGTATCTAGGAGAGATATGTTTATGGATTACTGACGAATGGTGTCAGCAAAGAACAGATAGATGGGATAGATACCAAGAGTCTGTGGGAGATGTATGGTAAGTGAGAGCTGAACAGAAAGGAGTGGAGCAGAAAGGTGAATAAGCAGGATAACAAACATGTGAATCAGGGAAAGTAATAGATGCAGGAGGGAGGCAAAGAGAGGGAGAAAAACGCTTCTCCAAGGGGGAAATAGGAGGAAGATTTGAGTACTGACAGTCTTGAATTGGGCAAAAGTCAACAGGTTTAAATCTGATTAGGAAATAGGCCAAACTCTGGTATGGGGATCGGCTTGTAAAGATAAAAGATCCCATGTTGTTTTAGAAATTCAGTGGAAAAATAAAAATGTTCAAAATGTTCAGGCTTTGGTGGGACACCTGGGAGAAAAGGCCACTAACAGGTTGGCAGAGATTAGAGGGATGCATTTTCTATTAGATTTGATTAAGACCGTCATAATGCAGTGTCCTATTTGTCAACACACGCAACAGGGATCTGTTCTGCAGACTGTCAGAGGTCAGTTAGGGAGAGGAAAGTCACCAGGGCAGATACGGCAAATTGATTACATTGGACCACTACCGAATAATTGTGGGTGTCAATACACCTGCATGGTGGTGGATACTTAATCTGGATATGTGATTGCCTGGCCATGCAAAAGTGCTACTCAGTTTAATAATATAAAAAACACTGGACTTCTTAAGGGTGCATTATTAAAGTGACACTGTAGCTCCAGAGTGACAATGGGCCACATTTTAAAGGTAAGTTGGTGCAGGACTATTGTTCACAACACAATAAAGAGTGGATTTAACATGTTCTATATTACCCACAAGCTGCATGATTGACTGAGAGAATGAACAGCTTGCTAAAAGGCCAGTTGCGAAAACTTGACAAGGGAACTTTGAGAAAGTGAAGAGATCATTTAAATGAGGCTCTCCAAATTTTAAATAATAGACCTTTCACAACTGCAGAGACTCCTTTATTGCAAATGTTGACCCCCGGCTTTACCGATACAACTGCATACAGCGCCAATACCATTATGTATTGGTAGATAAAGACACGAGCCGAACATACCGAACAAAGCTGGAATCTGCAGGTCTTGATTTGCATGCTTTGAACCTGTACAGATTGAAACCAAGGGAAATGGCCCTTATAGAAACAGGTGTTGGAATACAAATTTCCCCAGAGCATTTTGGATTGATTGCTCCTCGATCTGCGCTGGTACTTAAGGGTATTGTTAGCGCATCAGTCCTTATTTGTTCTTTAATGATAATACATAAGGGGACGCTCATAGGCCGATGAACCTTTTGACTACGCTTGGAGTGATTCTACCATAACACTTTAAATCAGTACAAATACAACATCAGAATCCAATAAACATCAGCCAATTGTTTCTCTGGACTCAATAATTTTCACACACAATGACCTATCAAGTCATGAATAACCACACATTTTTAGTAAAAGTTAAAGAGTTTATTTCCCTATATTAACAATGCAAGTATCATGCAAATTAGTCTCAAAACCAAATGGCATGCATACACAAACAACACCGGTTGACCAAATCTTCTAAAGAATCTCAATTTAGCTAGTGCATTTGCTATCTAACATTCTAGAATCAGAGTACAGATCAATAACAAGAAAAGCTGCACATTAGAAATGACATATATCAGTTCAGCAAATGAAAAATAAAAATACATTAGCATTTTATGTGTCACTACGTGTCACCCTATCTAACCTTCTGATTAGATTAGCATGTTTGAGATTCATGCAAAAACTATTTCAGTCAAAGTTAATTTGGAAAAACATCTAGCTGTGGCTCATACAAAGCAGGGGTCAGTACCTACAAACAAAGAACAACATTAGAACAAGACAATAGACAATAGCATTGTTATGCCTCTCCTCAATATGGACGGGAAGCTGTGAATGTCTTCATCAGTTGGCCATCAGTCTGGTCTTCTTCAGCAAAGGGTAATGAAGAGGGAAACTGTTCAAACACAGCGGCCTCTAAGCAATCTCTGAACCATTTGAGAAGCAGTGTCTAAGGAATCAGCATTCAGCATCAAGATCTAAGCAATACACCAAAGTTGTTTATTTATGCATAGAAAAAAACACATATAACTATGCACTACATTATAGCAGATTACATTTAAGGGAAATTACAGTCAGCCGACCAACCAATGGCAGTACCAGCTTGAGACCCCAACCCGCCTCCACACATTGTGCTCTGACCTAGTAAGCATAGAGAAACAAAACATTTATGGTACTAGACTAGGTCGAACCAACCACTGCATACTCAGTAGGTACATTGATTAGCGGTGCCAACCACTACAAATTCAGTGCAGTACATTTCAATACATTAAGTATCAAACAAACAGAACACTGTGATTATAGCGAGCACTGACAGAACAGAATATAGTGCAACAAATGCTCATACGACATCGAAGGCATCACGCACACGGGACCAAGGGGAGGGATGCTGGGGGGGCCAACTGGATAACAGTCCATATACAAGTCAGGGACGAAGATGAGGAGAAGGTCCACTCATGACGATCCCAACATCAAAAGCCAACCCTGGAGACACACCGACCTTAAAACCCCAAAACTCACAGCTATGCCTCTATAACCCCAAGACTCATTCCTTGAATGCCCACAGCTCTCAGATCTTGAGGGGGATATTCTATGCAAGTGATGAGGTGTCAGGTATGCTCTAGGCAACTAATAGAAGTGCGTCAACTTAAATTGAGCATTGCTAGTCGCATCCCGCACCAGTGAGCAGGCTCTATTCCATTCCCCATCTGTGAGCGCCACTTCCAGGTCAGCTTCCCAACAGCCCCTCCTCTTCTGTGTCCCAGTTAGCCTGTCACCCTTGAGAGCTTTATAAGTTTGGGACAGGGGACCGCAGTCATCTGCAGGGCCAAGAAGAGTCACCAGGAGGAGGGATTCAGCTGGCTCCTCCGGAAAGGTCCCCCAGATCCCTCTGGCCATCCGTGAAATGTTTGCATAATGTAGGGAACACCCCAGACCTACTCCAAACAGGGACTCTGCTTCTTCCCTTGTAATAAACGTGCCACTGTGGTATAAGTCACCCGCATTATTACAACCCCCTGCATGCCACTTCGCAAAATCCATCACCTCAGCGGACTTGCAAAGGGTCAGATCCACCATAGTGGAAGCAGGCGTGCATAAGGGGCCCTGCGTGGAAGCCGCACAACCGCACTCTCCCAAGCACTCGATACCTGTACTACTAAATAGGGGGCACCATGCGGAACCCTAGAGCCCCCCATTAGTATGTGCGGGAGACGCTCCACACAGACAGAGCCAGTTAACAAATTCTTTTCCCAACTGGAAGTGTCCTCACACCTCCAGACTGCATACTGTAGTAACCCCACTAGGTAATATAGGTAGAGGTCTGGCAGTCCCAGACCCCCACTAGCCAGGTCCAACTTCAGGAGTTCCATGCGGACTCTACATCTTTTGCCCACCCAGACTAGAGATAATAGCAATCAATACAGCTGCCGGAATAATGAAAGAGGAAGCTCACAGAGTGAATTCTGCATAACATACAGGCACCGGGGGGAGAACGATCATTTTACTAAGTGCGATTCTACCCATAACCGATAATGGGAGAGAGGTCCAGAATTGAACAGAGGCACGGAGACCCTCCAGTCCTCTTCCCATGTTTAAAGTAAATTACAGTTGTGGGGAGTGCGTCACTTGAATGCCTAAATATGAAAAGGACTCAGTCTACCAGGACAGCTCCAAACAGGGTAACTCCGGCACCGCCAACATCGACAGACCTGCAATCGGGAATAATACCGTTTTGTGCCTATTAATTCGGAGGCCTGACACCAGCCCAAAAATGTCCATCATACCCAACAAGAGGGGGACCACTCGCTCCGGGTCTGTAACATACACCAGGGCATCATCTGCATACAGTGATATTATATGCGTTCTTCATACCTACACCACATAGTGCGGCATAAATATTCCGTAGGTGCTCTCGCAGGTGCAAATTCACCTGCAGCTGTCCTAAAATCTTTTCTCCAGAAGGACCGCTGAAGCATCCTGCAAGATTACGTTGCGGTCTCTATAGTTAAGGACCTTGGCTATGATCGTTCGTGGAGGGGCTCCCGGCAGCGGTGGCGATGCTAAGGCCCTGTGTCACGCTCCACCACAAACACAGCCAACAAGGGGGTGCCAGGCAATGATTTACAGATCCAGTCCTCTAGGAAGGCCTCAACATTCGCCCCCTCTACTCCTTCGGGGAAGCCCACTATACGGAGGTTGCAGAGTCTCGCCCTACCCTCCGCATCCTTGGCACACGCTTCCAGTTTGCGCGTTTTAGCTTCGGGGACGACCACCGAGGCCTTCAGTGTGTCCACATCAGACTGCATGCATGCCACTTGTTTCTCAGTGGGCACTGATCGTTCTGCCACTAGCCTCAAATCGACTCTGAGCAGCTTGACATCTACTGCTATGGCCGCAATCTGAGTTTGCGTTGCCCGGCTAGATGACCCAATAGAAGCCAGGATTTGCGCCCCAGTGGGCTCTGCTCCCTTCTCCAAGGGGCCAAGGTATCTTTTTGCAGACTCGCTCCTGAACTCTGCGCTGTGTATTGATCCATCCGTGTTTGCTGCGTTCCCTTATTCGCTCTGTCTTTGCCCATGGTGCGCACTTGATGAGGTGCCTGCTATAAGCGAATACTCCCAATGCCATGCACCACACTACCAGGCGCAGTGCAACTGGTCAAACTCCTTGCCCTCACCACGCATCACCGCCTGGTCTACAACTGCCTCACCCTCACCGGTCCCCTTCAGGGCGAACACTGGCACAGGCAGTAGCAGCGCAGGCGTCTTTCTCTGCTCAATGTGGCCATCTGACAACCAGCCAGTCCCGCACTCCAGGGGCCTGGCGACACAGGGCCACCCAATCAAAACACTGCCATAGGAGAGGTACACCCCCAGAACTAGTTCAGCAACAGTCCCCAGCTGCCATCTTGCGTTCAGTGCAGCTCTGTCCATCTCTGGCAGCCCAAGCGCCCTCCTCAGCTGGCCAACGAACAACACCTTGCCGCATCCAATTCACCGTGATGGGCCTCCAGGCCTGTGGGAGGGCCCACCTCCAGCTTCATGCAGGGGGAGGGGAGGTGCCGGGGGCGATGCAGCGCCAAAGCACAACTGAGTCCATTCCTTGAAGGACTCCCCGAGACTGTCTCTCCCCCTAGGTTGCGTCTCACCACTCCTTCAATCGGTCAACTTTGACTGATTTTCAGAACTTGCCTGCATTCGCGGCTTCCATCTTGGGGTCTGGCGCTCTTCACACGCGCTCCCCCGCTTCGCCATCGCAGCACCTACCACTGGTTTTTGGTGCTCCTCTTGTCCTCCCCTCTGCTCTAGGGGTCTTCAGGACCTGTCTGCCGGGTCCCGTGTGCCCAGGGCGGCAGGATCGTGGAGGACTCCTCTAGTGCTGCCGGTCGGCCATCTTGCCAACCACGCCACCAGCAATACACCAAAGTTAGGAACAAAGTCCTCAGGAACTGTTCACCTCATCAGATAGAAAGAAGGAGTGCAAATGGGAATGAATGAATGAACATCTCTCTTCCGTGCAGTCGGGCTACGTTAAAATTGCCTTAAGAACATCCAACATTATGACTGGTCAAAGGATCGTATGTTTACAGTTAGTCAAATAGAAATAAAAGTTCAAAACTAAGATATAACTAAACTGTCTTTCACATGTCAATGATTGGTTCCTCTTCTCCTGTTCCCATCGTTAGGCTCAACAAGCAACATTTTTTAATCCATCTGTACTCCAGTCAGTGCATCCATTGTTAGCTCCTGGGAACATCGATGTCCCACGTATTACAAAATAAAAACATTTCTACTTCAAGATTTTCTAGCAAGCAGTTCACATGAGCAAGTTGAAGACAACTGCTAATGTTTGGTCAACTCAGTGAAAACAATACATGAATTGATTTTTTCTAGACATACATTCCCACAATTATATTAAATAGTGCAGCTTAATGTGAGGCTGTGCAAAACTAGGCACAAACCTCACTAACTTAAGGCCTACAATTAATAAGCAAATACATAACATCAAACCATTAATATAACATTGTATTATAATTTCTCTATGCCTACATTTTTTAATAATACTCAATATACGTTTACTAAAGGCATTACGTATTTTATGATAGCCACTCAAGTGGGCACTTTTCCAAGTGGCACATTACTTTCTATGTTAAGCAAATTCTATGCAAATTAATAACTTGTAATATATAAAATCATTAGTAATAATTTCAGCATTCATTGTACTCAGGTCTTTGGGGTGAGTAATTGATGCAGACTACCAAGGAGAGATCAAGGTAATTTTCTTGAACAGTGGAGAAGATGATTTGATAATACAATCTGGAGACAGCATGGCTCAGGTTTTCATCATTCCAGTGTATGGAGGAATGGTTAAAAAGGGGACTATCCCAGAACTTCTTACAGTGCGTGGGGAGGGAAATTTTGGCTCAAATGACAAAACTCCTGGTAGAATCCCCAAATCGTTCTCCTGAACCAGCAGAAATCAAAGCAAAGGTCAAAGACAATGTTCTGTTATTCATGAAAACAGGACACAAGAAATAGGAATATGTACCTGCTGATAAATGTTATTTGCCAGAATGATCATACTTTTCTCTTTCACAGATCATACTATGAGGTGTCTTTGTGATGACTGCACTGAGTGGTCCGTGTTTGGTCGTGTCTGAGTGGGGTCAGGAGGGACCGAAAGCCCCCAGTTCCTAAGTGACTGACCAACAGCGCTGATCAATACCCTCTGTTGCACCGTCCAGACAATGTCTGGACCTATCTAGCACAAAATGTGCTCAACAGATCGTATTTTACATGACAAATATGAAAAGCACCGTGGATGTCATTTCTACTTACTTAGCTGCCTTGCTGGCTCCTGTCAGCATTTTGCTACAAATATTTAATTATTTAATGCCACCAAGAAGGAGGGAGCGGTAGAAGAACGTGATGTCTTGACTCATTTTACATTGTGTGAGTACTGCCGGTTTTGCCAAGAAACAACTGAAGACAAATGGGACATCCTCACACAAGTGATCACTTACAATGCGATGTTTGCTACAATCTAACATGTGACACTTACAAAATCAGAAAGAGCACTCAAACGTGCCTTGAAATAACAATGGGGTCTCCTCAAGAGATCCCGTGGGAACAACGAGTACTATGTCAATGAAGAGACGATAACTTGTGTAAAAATATAAATAATAGCATGTCTTGCAAGTATATATTGTCTACTGCTAGTCACATCAAGCAGGTCAAATTACCTGGTGGATGGTTATTGTCTTGTGGAAATATTGCATATACTTACATTCCTGCAAATATAACTGGAGGACCATGTGTTTTTACGTGGCTAGGACTCATGATGTTTCCATTTCACTCCATATTACATACCTGAAATACAAGGGAAACAGTTCAATTAAGCGAAGACTGTGACTCTGAAGATCAACTATTATCTAGATCAGGATATGTAAGCTTAGGTCTTTCTATGGTAGGAGTTCCAGGATTAGCTGTTTATAATATTAGAGTTATTAACAAACTAGCATGTTTGATGGTTAAACATATAAACAGTACATCTATTGCTTTAGCAGAGCTACTACTAGATATACAAGGCACTAGAAAAGCTGCTTTGCAAAACAGGGCTGCTATTGACTACTTACTGTTGAAGCATGACCATGGTTGCTCAGAATTTGAAGGATTGTAGGGCCAGATTTAAAGAAAAGTGGTGCAGCATGGTGAAGTGTGGTGCTGCGCCAAAATTGCCAGTGCTGCGACCCTTTAGAAATGCAGGGATGTGCAGTATTTAAGGGAATACAGCTTTGGTGATAAATTTGCGCTGCCAGCGCCAACACGGCCATCCTTGCACCATTGTGCAAGAATGTCTGTGTTGAGGGGTGTGATTGTTTATGTGCAGAAAACTGTCCCTTCCTGCACATAAATAATCACTAATGGTGCTTTGGCACCTCTGTGTGTGCCAAAGCGTCATTTTCAAATGATTGTTTATGTGCAGGAAGGGGCACCTTCCCGCACATAAACAATAATTTCTGGCATTTAGCTTTTTCTATGCATGTGGCAGAATGCAGCACGCATAGAAAAAGCAAAAAACGAGAATGAATAAAAGTATTCCTCCTTGTTGTGCCCTGCTAATGCCACCTCTGGGGGTGGCTTTAGATTTGGCGCTGTCTCAGGTTTACAAGATTTCAAAAATCTGAGGCAGGCGTCAAAATGCAATGGGTGTTGCTGTGACACACCCACAGCAACACCCATTTTATGCCCCTTCCAAGCACAGGGCTGTGTGAGAATGAGTTGTATATAAAAGGTGGGGTTAAGCCACAAAAGTGGCTTAACGCCACCTTGTAAGTACGGCACTCTGCTTACCGCCAGAGGATCGTCAATAGAATTGATGCTCCTATGGTGCTAGAGGCCTATAAATATGGACTGTGTTGTTTTAACTTGTCAGATCATTCTAACTCTACCAAGTCTCACATTGAAGCCTTTCACAAATTGGTGAAGGGAGTGAAGCAAGATGTAGACAATGGGTGGTGGTACTGGTTATTTAGCTGGGTGCATGATTTTGGTCAACTTCATTCTATTTGAGGTGGAATACTTGTAGTAATTTGTATTATAATAATGCTATGCTCTATATAATACATACCTAACCTAGTTACTATGTTGAGATCAAAAAGGGTTACTATTAGACCAGTATGACAGTCACTGGTCAAAGGGTGGAGTGCAATGCTATGTGTATTTGACCACGGACTCCATCTTGACTATTGACTCAATTTTGTGCTTAGCTTCAGGTGTGTCACAGAGGCAGTGTGGGGTTTTTCCACACCAAGCTTGTTTTCCACAAAGTACGTTTTTTTGCTATTCTCATCAGGACAGGGTCATACCATGTTGGAACATATTATGGGGGATGAGGACATGATAAGAAAGTCACAGGCTGGGAATGTTTTTATCAGGGTAAGGAACAGCTCTGTCTCTGGAATGCACATTGGGTCGAGCCAGTTCCTTTGTGTGTTTTCAACACAATCCAAGTACAGCCACCATTTTAATTCCATAACAGAAGGGAGGGGGTTACTAAAATCTTCTTCATGAGTTAGTTTAAGGTATAAAAGACAGGGAAACTTGGCACAAAGGTAGGAACTCACCTGTGGTGTGAATGCACTGCCCAGGTAATCCGCATTTGGGGAAGGTCTGCCATCCAGCACTACTACACCTGATCTGATAAAAACTCTGCCCCACTTGTGTGGCTGGACCTAGTGTGCTTAACAAGAATAGACTAAACAAGGCCAATAGGTGTCCCCAAGCAGGGGTCCCATTGTCCTTGGTTTGATCCATTCCTGTTGGTGCACTAACCCGGCCACACAAGTGGGGCAGTGTTCTTATTAGTATATGTAGGGAAATGCTTGGTGGCAGAAACTTTGTGGCTTCCTGTAGATTCCTGAAGTTTCCATCACAGAAATGTAAGGAAAATGTGTGATTTCTGGCAAATTGTGAGGTGTGCAGGGCATTGTAGGTATTAAAACATAATAGGATCCATGCAAACCACACCATCATGCATTCCTCTAGGTGTCTAGTTTTAAAAAATATATAGGTTAGCTATGATTCAATAGGTGGCGGCTGACCTAGGGTCCAAAAAATAGAGCTATCATACTGGGAAAAGAGGGTCAGTTTTTGAGGGAAAAAGGTGCTGCATCCATGTTGCATTTTGGGCCATTTACTGCTACAGGCACTAGGCCTACCCAAACAAGTGACATCCTGTTTTATCGGGAGACTTGGAGGAATACCAGAAGGAAGGAAATTTGATTCCAGAGCATTTTACAGCACACATAGAAGAGGAAAATGCCATTAATAATTGTTTATGTGCAGAGAGGTGTCCCTTCCTTCACTAAAACAATGATCCACCGTGGTGCAAGGGTGCCTGCATTGGCACCAGGCAGCAGTTTGTGCTCCACGGCAGAGGAAATTACAGGGATGCATTGTATTTCTGTGAAAGTGATGCATCCCTGCACTTTCAAAATAATGCATTGTGGCTCAGCAAGCTGGCTGGCAGCACCACACTGCATTATTTCCATGTAAATGAAGTTCTGAGACTTTTCCATCATGTCTTTGGCAAATCTGTGCTTGTTTTTACCCATTGGGTCTGTGTTAGCATGTTTGTGTCAAAAACAAATGATGTGGGAAGTGTGCCGTGAAAGGTGTTAGACTTTTCATCCTTGGCGTGGTCTCCCTTAACTTTTTGCCTCTGTTTCCCAGGTTGTTGATGTGTGCTGGACTCTGTTTTTGCTATTTTTGTTACTCTGGGCACTTTACCACTGCTAACCAGTGCTAAAGTGCAAGTGCTCCTATACAAAATGTGCATGTAATTGGTTCATCCATGACTGGCATATTTAATTTACTAGTAAGTCCATAGTAAAGTACACTTGAGGTGCCCAGGGCCTGTAAATCAAATGCTACTAGTGGGCCTGCAGCACTGGTTGTGCCACCCACATTAGTAACTCTGTAATCATGTCTCAAACCTGCCACTACAGTGTCTTTGTGTGCAGTTTTAAACTGTAAATTCGACTTGCCAAGTGTACCCACTTGCCAGGCCCAAACCTTCCCTTTTCCTACATAGAAGACACCCCTAAGATAGGCCCTAGCTAGCCACAAGGGCAGGGTGCAATGTATGGTTAAGGTAGGACATATATAATGTGTTTTATATGTCCTGACAGTGAAATACTGCTAAATTTGTTTTTCACTGTTGCAAGGCTTGTCCCGCTCTTAGGTTAACATGGGGGTTACCTTTAAATATGATAAAAGTGTAGATTCCCTTGGGGAGCAGATAAACATGTGGAGTTTGGGGTCTCTGAGCTCACAATTTAAAAATACGTCTTTTAGTAAAGTTGATTTTAAGATTATGTGTGTACATTTTCTTGCTTAAACCATTTCTGTGACTCTGCCTGTTTGTGGATTCCCTGTCTAAGTCAGTTTGACAGTTGGGCTATTTTCACCTCTCTCTAGGCAGAGACACAAAGGGAGCTGGGGTGTAGCCTACATATCCTGATGAGTCATCAGTGTTAGGAGGGAGGAGAGGAGTGGTCACTCACACCTGAAAGGGTTGTGTCTGCCCTCACACAGTGCAGTCTCCAGCCCTGTGGAGTGTGTCTGGGGCCTAGCCTGGGCAAGGCAGGATTTCTCAAACTAGAGAGACTTTTCTTTGAAGTAAGCCTACTTCAAAGGGCAAAATGGGTATAAGAAGGGCATCCAAGACCACAGACTTTAGAACACTTCTGGAAACCAAGAGGAACCTCTGCCTGGAGAAGAGCTGAAGAGCTGGGGAAGAAGAGCTGCCCTGCCTGTGACTGTGCTTTGTGGAGCTATCCTGCAGTTGCTGCTTCTGCCTGTGCACGAGGACAAAGACTGGACTTTGTGTTGCCTTCCTTCTTGTGAAGAACTCTCCAAGGGCTTGAATTAGAGCTTGCCTCCTGTTGTTTGAAGTCTCAGGGACAGCAAAGACTTCTCTCTCCCAGCACCTGGAGCCTTGGCTGAGACACCTACTCTGCCAAGTGGTGCCCATCCAGTTCATGGGACCCTGAAAGGAGAAGCTGGTAGAACAAGAGTGAGAAAATCCACGCACCAACCGCCGTGCGGGGAAAAGATCAATGCAACTCCGATCTGTGGCAGAAAAATCGATGCACCGCCGGCTTCGTGTCTGAAAATCGACACTTGCCTGCAGCGTGACTGAAAGATCGATGCACGCGGCTGGAGAAATGACGCGCAGCATCACTGATGGAGGCTGGTGAGATCGCAACCTGTGTTGTGTGGTTTTCAGATCGTTGTGCAGCAGGATTTCTGATGCAAACATCGCTGGGTGTGTAAAAACGATGCAAGTCGTGCCCAGACCCAAGAGTGTGGTTCGAATCGACGCATCGCTCACCTGCAGAGAGAAGAAACAACGCACACCGACTCGACTGAAGGAGAAACGACGCACGGTCTCGCTCGTGAGTGATATTGACGCATCGCAAGCCCTTATTGCCGCACACTCGTCCGTGCAGGGTTATTTTTGACTCACCCAGGTACATTTCCATGCTAACAGCATTAGAATTGTGTTTAAAATTACATGAAGACTCTTTTTGGTTTGATAACTTGACTTGTGTATTGTGGATTTTTGTCGTTTTGGTCTTGTTTTGTTTAGATAAATATTCTCTATTTTTCTAAACCTGTGTTGTGTCATTTTGTAGTATTTTCATTAAGTTACTGTGTGTTGGTACAAATACTTTACACCTAGCACTCTGAAGTTAAGCCTGCTGGTCATGCCACGCTACCAAGGGGGTTCGTGGGGGTTCGCTGAAGGTGATTCTCTTTTACCCTAACTACAGTGAGGGTCCTTGGATGGACAGGGGGTAACCTGACTTCCAACCAAAGACCCCATTTCTAACAAAAAGTATTTGTTGAAGCATGCAAAACTTTTAAAGCCTAGGGAAATATTTACAAACTACAGATTTCTACAACTTGTTGTCTAGGAGGGGAGTGTAAGTTCCCTTTCTAGCCCCTCCATGATAATGCAGTGATTTACTGTCTGAATTTAATACTTAAGTCACTTTAAGTTTGCTGTAAACAAGCTTTGTTTATGTTAAATGTAGACTTTCATGATGGATCACTCAGTCGGCAGTTGTAAACTGTGGCCCATATTTACCAGTGGTCTGCGCCACCGATGTGTCACTTTTTTCGACACATCAGCGGCACAGGCAGCTGACCTATACCTAGAAGGCCATGCAAAGCCAGGGGTGGCTTAGAAGTGATGCAACAGGGAGAAATATCTTTATTTCTCCCCATTTTCTTCTCTTTCTATGTATGCTGCATTTTGCAGTACATAGAAAGAGGAAAAGTCCTCTTAGGATTGTTTTTGTGCAAGAAGGTTCCCCTTCCTGTACAAAAACAATCACCTCCATGACACAGGCACCCTTGCACCAAGGTGCAAGTTTGCCTGCATTGGTGCATGGAAGCAATTTGTGTGCCAGTGCAGGGGAAGTGTCAAAACAAAAGGGCAGTGCAGCAAGAAGGCTTGCGATGCTGCCCTGTGTTAAAACATTGTAAATATGCCCCTGTGTTTTTGTATTCTTTGTATGTTTGAGCTCTAAACATATCTTGTTATCCTGGTGGCATTGCCATTCTTCACTGTAGTTTTTATGAACAGTGTGTCAGAAGTTATCAATGACTTCTGAGGTTAGCTGTGTTTAATGCCTGTACAGTACAATTATACACAAAAATTATGGTCATAAACTGTTACTGTTGTCAGCCTGTAAACAGTCTAGATGCCACATACTATCAATCACTATCCTGACATGCCTCAAAAGGTATTTGTGATATTATTCCACTGCATTACATAGTGACATGTGGAACCAAGATGAACTTGTTCTTTTCACTTTTTTGTGCAATTAACGTTATTTTTGTGATGTGCACATAGAGGTTCAGAGGTTTCTTTTTCAAGTCACTTTTTCAGACAGCTATCAAGACACAACATTTTAATAAAGTGATCTGGGGCTGGCTCCAACCTAGAGAACCCACAACATGGGCAAAATGCAGTGTGAGATCTCCGCAACGCACCAGGTTGCAAACACCACAACCAGTACTACTCTGCAGCCAGCAATACCTATCCTCCTTTAGCTCATCTTTTAATCTCACCAATCACCTGCATGAACTCACATAAACCTACCCTTCTAAAGAGTTCAGCTAAGTTCTACTAATTTAATCCACCACCAAAACTCTGAAGTAAATACATAGAAAGGTATCCTTGAGAGCACAAGACTAATCCCAATAAACAAAAATAACCATTGGATTATCCATTAACCTTGGGTTCCTGGGAGCACCATTCTACTCGGCGTAAAGTGCTTCGGTGCCATTTATGGGATAGTAAGTTCAATATAAATAGAATTTTACCTACAAAACAATAAATGTAAGTGTCTCGCTGGCTGCAGGAGCCATCATTGTATGCACCAGAAGTTACTATAAAGTCAAACCACTATGTAAATAATGTTCAATTGTTTTCTATGTCTTCTCTCGACAGTTGCTTTTTCACATGTACTTTGTTTTACCTATTATTCCTCTTCATGTTATCTCATTCTTGACTGTATTTTATGTTTATACTCACAGGGGCATATTTATACTCTGTTTGCGCCGGAATTGCGTTGTTTTTTTTGACGCAATTTCGACGCAAAACTAACTCCATATTTATACTTTGGCGTTAGACGCGTCTAGCGCCAAAGTCCATGGAGTTTGCGTCATTTTTTAGCGTGGACACCTACTTTGCGTTAATGAGATGCAAGGTAGGCGTTCACGTCTAAAAAATCGACTCCGAGGCATGCGCGTCGGATTTATACTCCCGGGCAAAATTCACGCCCCGGAGTGGGCGGGTCCAAAAAAATGACGTACGGCTGCTTTTGCGCCGTTTTTTAGCGCCTGCAAAAGGCAGGCGTTAAGGGACCTGTGGGCTCTGAAGGAGCCCAGAGGTGCCCTCCCATGCCCCCAGGGACACCCCCTGTCACCCTTGCCCACCCCAGGAGGACACCCAAGGCTGGAGGGACCCATCCCAGGGACATTAAGGTAAGTTCAGGTAAGTGACCGTTGGCAGCTCTCCTTCCTTTTACGGACGGAGAGCTGCCAACAGCCATACTAGCGGGGAAGTGGAGGTTGCTCCACCTCCACCGCCACGGCAACAGAACACAGCTCAGCGAATCACGTTCTGTGATTTGCCGTGGCGGTGTTCTGTTAATGGTGTGGTGTCGGCGGAGCAGCCCCCATGGCTCCCGTCCCCTCCCGGAGGATCGTCGGACCAGGTAAGTCGATCGTCCGTGAGGGGAGGGGGGTGGGGGGGTGTAGTGTGTTGTGTGCGTGCATGGGGGTGTGCATGTAGAGGGGGTGTGTGAGTGCGTGTATGCTTGCGGGGGTGTTGTGTGTTTGGGAATGAGTGCGCGTATGTCTGTAGGTATGGATGTGTGTGTGTATGTTTGAATGTGGGTGTGCATGTCTGACTGTGTGTGTGGATGTTGGCATGTATGTCGGTGTGTGTGCGTGTATGTGTGTTGGTGGTGCCTGCATACGTGTCGTGTGTGTATGAATGATATTATGTTGGTGGTTGGGGTGGGGAGGGGGGTCCTGCCACCTTTGGGGGGGTGGCAGGGGTGGTGGAGGGGTAGGGGAGGGAGTCGGGGTGGGGGTGGGGGTGGGGGAGACCCCTATCAGTGTCAGGGAAGGAATTCCCTGGCACTAATAGTGATCACGCCATGGATTTCATGGCGGTTTCAAACTGCATGAAATCCATGGCGGTCAGCAGGGTCCAAATACCGCCGGCGGTATAGTGACGGCTGCCGGGCTGGAGACCCAGGTCTCCAGCCCAGCGGTCGTCTCCGCCCTGGCGGGCGGAACGGAGAAGCGGCGGATGACCATGGCGGTAACCCCCATGGTCATAATACAAAAAAAAGACCGCCAGCCTGTTGTCGGTCTTACCGCCGCTTCTCCGCCTTCCACCAGGGTCATAATGACCCCCAAAGTCTTGTGACTTCAGGTGTGCACCGCATTTCACCACAGCAATTTCATGAGATAACTGAATCGCATGCAACAACTCCTTAATTCTTTCACCATTTTTCACTGGCAAACCAGAAGAGGTCAAATAACCCCTCTGTGACCATAGTTGGCCAAAATCACTAACAATTCCAAATCCATATCGACTATCAGTATAGATAGTGACTCTCACCTGAGCAGAGACATGGCAAGCTCTAGTTAGAGCTACCAACTCAGCTACTTGAGTGGAATACACTCCTTGAAGCCAGGACGCTTCCAGGATACCAGAAATCGTGCATACAGAATATCCGGCTCTCAGCACTCCTACTGAGTCTCTCAAGCATGAGCCATCAACAAAGATAATTTGGTCATTTTCCTCCAATTGGGTATCCTTAATATCAGGTATTGGTTTGGTGCACACTTCTGTTACCTCAAAACAATCTTGTTCTACATCTTCCATATTTTCAACCTCTATATTTTCACTTGGAAGCAAAGTTGCCGGGTTCAACACTGTACATCTCTTCAATGTTACATTTGGTGACCCCAATATAATCGTTTCATATTTGGTCAATCTTGCATTTGTCATGTGCTGCATTTTCGTCCGTGTCAAGAGGATCTCAACTGAGTGAGCGACCATGACTGTTAAGGGATGTCCTATCACTATGCCTTCACACTGTGTGAGGCTTTGTCCAACTGCTGCTACTGCATGCAAACAACCCGGTAAGGCTGCTGCAACTGGGTCCAAAGTAGCTGAAAAATATGCTACTGGTCGGTTTATACCTCCATGGACCTGTGTCAAGACAGACAAAGAACATGCATCACGTTCATGACAAAACAGAACAAAAGACTTTGTGTAATCAGGCATACCTAAAACTGGAGCCCTACACATGCTCTTCCTTAACTCAGTAAACGCTTTCATTTCCTTCTCTCCCAAAACTATAGCATCCTGATTCTTCTTTGCCGTCAGCCTCTGCAAGGGCTTGGAAATAACTGAGAAATCCTGGATCCACTGGTGACAGTAACCCACCATTCCTAGGAACATCCTAACGTCTCTCTGTGTTGTTGGGGGATTTATTTGTAACACTGCTGTTATTCTTTCTCTGGATAACTTCCTTGACCCTTTCTCAATTTGATGACCCAAATACCTTACCTCTTTCTGACAATATTGAAATTTCTTTGGGGACACCCTGTGTCCATTTTTTCCCAAGTGATTTAGTAAGGCAATCGAATCGTACTTGCACTCGTCCCCTGTTTTGGATGCGATCAACAAATCATCAATGTACTGCATTAGAGTCGATTGGGAAGGCAGCTCCAATTACTCCAAATTCTTCTTCAGTATCTGATTGAATATGGAAGGTGATTCCGAAAACCCTTGAGGAATTCGACACCAACAGTAGACCTTGTCCAAAAATTTAAAACTGAAGAGAAGTTGGCTGTCTTCGTGAAGAGGCACGGAAAAGAACGCTTGGGACAGATCAATTACTGGGAACCATTCTGCATCGCATGGAATCTGAAACATAATCACAGCCGGATTTGGCACCATTGGGCAACATTTCACCACTATGTCATTGATCTTCCTCAAATCTTGGACAATCCGAGCCTTCCCACAAGGCTTTCTCAGTCCCATTATTGGTGAATTACACGGACTGCTCAACACCTCTTTCAAGACTCCCTGTTTCACAAAATCTGCAGTGATCTGCACAACCTTTATTAGGACATCTTGCGCCATATGATACTGCGGTATCTGGAGGAACGCAGCGTTTGGCCTCACACTCCACTCCTTTTATTAGCCCTACTTCTTTCCCCGTGAAATCCCACACCTTTTCTTGAACTGTTCCCTGTAAGTCTTCCGGGAGATCAGCCACTGTGAACATCGGAAAAAAGTTAATCAGAGGATATTCCTCATCTGCGGTCTCAGTCTCAGGCTCTGAACCATGTTTCTCCCCTTCATCGTCACTGTTTGTCTGGACCTCAATTCCCTCATTGAAACAGGTGATTGAACGCCTCGTCTTGCATAATAAGTTTCTTCCCAATAAGGATATGGGACTTGAATTGCAAATCACAAATCTGTGCAATCCTTGGAAAGTGTCAAGCTCAACCTGAACCGGATCTGTGATAGGGTTAGTCAGGAGTTGGTTTGCTACTCCCACTACTTTATCTCTCCGTCCCAAAAGGGGCAGTTTCGGAACCTCTGTGCTTCTGACTGTGGAGCGTGTAGCTCCTGTGTCAACCAAGAATGAAACCTTGTGACCCATAACCTTTCCCAGAACATAGGGTCCTCTCTGATCTACCTCTAAGGATGCTGCAAGCCTGCACTCTTCTCCGTCTGAACTCTCATCCGACCATTCATTGTTTATTCCATTCTCACTGCGCAATGGGTACTGTTGCACTGTGTGATTATGACTCATTCTTTGACCTGTGACCTGTTGAGGAAGCATCACCTGTTGCTGTTCCATTGGGGCTAAAGGCACTTGCATTTGCTGTCTAGGTACCATGGGGACCTGCTGTTGCACTTGTTGTAACTGCAGTGGCTGTATATGTGGCATCTGCACCTGCTGCATGGATTGAAAACCTTGCATTTGATTCACGTTATTCTGAAAATTTGGATGGATTTCAACCTCTCAATCTTGGTCCTCTCACATTTTGGAATGAACTGACATCATTGCTTTGTTGGATAACACCATCCTGCACCATCATTGGGCACTCCCGCTTCCAGTGTCCAACGACCCCGCAAGCATGACAAGGTAACAGCTTCTTCATACGTTGTGCATCGTTTTGAACTACTACAGTGTTCAAATCTGGACTGCGGTTCACAAAACCTCCTCGACCTCTACCTCTCACTTGCGCCTGAAACACACCATTCCCCTATGGCTGCTGCACCATCTGCTGTAGAAAACCTCCCTGCATCCCTGTCTGTGCTGCCTTAATTTACATCACCATCGCTTTCTCCTTCAACTTTCTCTGCTTCAACTCATTTTCATCGCTACAGTACTTTGCATACTGCAACACCTCGTCAATCGGCTTTGCTTGCCAGCAAATCAAATGATTCTTAATCATCTGGCCAATCTCAGGTCTCAACCCTTCCACAAATCTGAACACAAGGTGATTCATGTCCTTCGCCTCAATAACCTCTGTGCCGCTGTAATGTTTAAACGCCTTCAACAACCGACCATAATAAGCATGTATCGACTCCTTGACTTCCTGAGCCGTTCAATCAATCCATTGCCAATCTATATTCTTCGGCAAAACTCTTGTTCTCAGAAACTCAATCACCTTATAAAAATACTTCATCACATCAGGAGAAGGCACCCCTGTGTTTTTGTTCCTTGCCGGTTCCTCAGTCGGCCAATCTATGCTCCTTTTGCACTCAATCCACAAATCGGCTGGAACTATGATCTCAAAAAGAGTATTCAGGTCTTCCCAAAGACACTTTGCAAGCTTCACAAACCTGTCTGTCTGCTGATACCACTCTATTGGTTTCTCCCTCAGCCTGGGGAAATCATTCATAAATAACAGAATATCACCTCTAGTCCATGGTACATGGACAAGAACCCCTCCGGCAGTCTCTCTCATTGGTAACATCTTTACCGTGCTTGTATCCGGTAATGTTTTAGCTGACTGCTCTATGCAATCACTCTTCCTCTTGTCTCTTTTCTTCGCCCATCTGCCTTCCAACTTCTCTAAGGCTCTCCAAACTTGTGCACTTTGCAGAATCTCCTTGAGGTGTGCTTTCATTCCAGTAGACCTCATGTGTTCAAATTCCTTTGGCTCAAAATCTTGTAACTTCTCTTCAAATGTTTATTGTTCTCTAAATCTACACCATACTTGTCTGCCAAATTTGCCAATCTCTGGTGCACCCTGCTCACTTCTCTAGTTATCTTTGGGCACAAGTATCTCAATTCTGCTTCCGTGTATGACTCTAGCCTGTTCACACCCATGCTCCCTTCAACAAGTTCATTGGGTTCCATACCCAACCTCACATGGTTCAGGTACTCTTCTCCTTCCGCTCTTACTACGGCTACAGGAGCTGTCTGTGGAGTATTGAGCTTATCTAACCACTCAGTCAGCTGTTGTGCTGTTAAACCTTGCAATGAGATATTCCAAGCCTGCACTAAAGGTGTCTGTGGTACATTCGCACTCGAGATCTGCAGTGTCAGCAGTCTCGAACCTGACTGTCTCATGGCCTCTTGAGGAGCCCCAATTGGACTGAAATCTAACAGGGATCTAGAGCCTTCAAATGTCGGTTCCACTGGAGTCGTCCCTTGGGAGCTTCCTACGAATCCTCCTCTTGTCATATTTTGTCATTACCCCTTGATTGCATACACTAGCCTTCGCCTGGGCATATAATGCTACTGGTGGACCAACCGTAATAGGTAAAGATATGGCCTCTGGTGTCTGTCTGTTTCCCAAAACCTGTGGAAGACTAACTCCCATATTCTGGCTCATCACTGGTGTCATGTCTGACATCGGTCCTGTGACCGAAGTATATCTCGGAATCATTTGCGGCTGCACCCGGGACAGTAAAGGTGGAGTTGGCTCAGTCTGAATCAACTTTGGTCTCCCTCTGTCGGTACCATCAGATTAGTGGTAGTCTCTAAAATGGGTACATCAGGGTAAATTCTATGAACCTGTGGCGGTTGCAACTGAGGTTGCATAACCTGGGTGGTGGGCACGCCAAAACTACCCTGCATCGGGACTTGTGTCAAGACAGGACTAAACTGTGTCGGATTTATTGTCACCGTCTCTTGTGTCAAACCTGTAGGACAGGTACTGGTACTCGGTCTATTTTCGTCTATTGCATTTGGCGGTGGTCGATCATTCAGTAACTGATTAAGGAACTCATCATCATCTGAGTCATCTGCCTCTCTCCAGGGCTTTCTAACCTCTTTGTCTTTGGAAGGACTTTTGTCAGTCGTACGAGTAGCTTTCCTCCCTTTGACTTCACCCTCTTGGGCTATCGCTGGAAACAGCATAACTCCATCTATTGTCTCACTCCTCCAAACTCTCTGTGCACTATCCCACCTAGCCTCCACTAGTGTCTTTTCAGCTTTCCTCATTCTCCTCTCAAATTTCTATTGCTGTTGCCGTATTGTCATTAGTTCCCAAATTGCTAATGCCTCAAACTGTGCTGGTCTCAGAGGTGGCTTCAGATCATTTAGTACCCTTTCTAAAACCCTCAAATTTAACGTTCCGTTTTCAGGAAATGCTAAGCACCCCTCTTTCTCCGTGGGTTTGCACCATTGCTTTAGCCAAAGACATGGCACGACACCCTTTTCCTCCATTACAATATAAGCCGGTGTACCCTCTGGCGGTGTAACCTCCCCTACACTCACGTAATATGTACATCTCCCCTCAAAGCGCTCTTTAGAGCCTTGAAAAATGTCATCCTTACGCCTTTTATTTTATTCACAATCAAATCAGGAAGTGACTTTAATTCCCAGCATTCTCTACGCCTACCTCCTCAACCAATTGCCTCTCATGGACGGCTGCCAATCCGTGCGCAACCCTTCTCACTAACCAACCTATCCCAGCGCGGCTCCAATGACGTTACACTCACACACACTGCGGCTGACAAAGTCTAGCGGCTTGTCTTCTCACTCTCGATTCACGCAAAACGAATGCAATATATTGCCAGCACCAACCAAAATAAACTCAGATTTGCCGGTTTACTACAGGAAGGGGTAACACAATCGCTTCAGATCTTTACAGAGATTTTGCTTAGACACGGCTGCTACTCTCTCCTTCTCAGATCCCGCACTCGCAAGCAAAATTTGACCCCCAAATTCTACTCTCGACTTGTCAATGGATTATTGTTCTAGTGCACTTTAGAACTCACCAAATCTCCATCAAAGTTTTCATTCACTCACTTTGACTCAAACTCGACTCGTCGACTTCACTATCGACCTATTAAACCGCACAAATTACAACATAAACAAAGTGTCTCATACACTTATCAATATACTCCGGAGTCTTAGACCACGCAGGGTCCGTCCATCATCAACATCTACGTGGACAATTTTTTAGCACAAAGCGCCACACTCACCTGAAGTTTGCCGACTTCCCTACTCTCATACTGCGGAGTATACCCACTCCTACTAAAATATCATCATCTGGCCTAAATTCCTCACAAACATCACAATTCACCTGCGGTCTGCATAAGCTGTGCAAGTGCAAAACCTACTTCATTCACACTGTCACTAGAACGCCGATAACATACTCAAACTCCCTTCAGCAAGCTCCGAGATTTCGGGAAAGTCATTTGGGACTTAGGGACACATCATCCCACCAAATAGCATAATTTGAGAAAGACAAAGTCCACGAAAACCCAATTTATTTGGTACCCCTTGCCTACCACCAAACCATCAACTCTATCAAACCACAATCCTTCGTACTGGGGCCCCAAAGGGCCAAACCATCCTCTGCTACCAAAACTGTTAGCGCGTTAGAGCCTTAATAAGTAAACTTACAAGGAGACGCGTCTAGGTCGACAAACCTTTGGACCGCGTTTGGGGACTTCCCAGTATGAAATATTTTCTTGGCATCACTCATCAATAAATCAATGTAGGATCAATAATGACAATCACTAATCAATAAACATTTAATAAGAATAAAAAAAATGAACACACCACGTCCTTTCAGTCATGAACAACCACGCCAGTTTGGTTAAGTGTTAGGAATATTTATTTCCCTATTAGTTACAATCTAACATCATGTCTATTAATCTCAATAACAATAAACCACGTCAGCCTGATGACTAGGAAGGGCACTTCGTCATGGCAACTTCAGCTCAGTCACAATACATCTAAATACGGAGGTCAGAATACCGTCTACTTGACGGAGTACTCATGTCCGCTGCAGCCAAGGATATCATCAAGATCTAAATAAGGCCCTTGTTTAGTCAATATTATTAAGCTTACTACTTTTCTCTGCATGTCCCACCATTTAATGCTGCTAGCTGAAACATACTAGACCTACCGATCATTTCTTGTGCATTTTACAAAGTTTTGTCTTTTCTACAAGTTTCTTGTTACCAGATGACATTACTGTTGTGTCTTGTGAGTAGGTATGATGGAACCTTTTTGGATCTTGAAAGACTCCATAGAATGATGATGTAAGTTTTAGAACTTTGTGAAGTGAATTCAGGTTTGGAATTTTGAGTATGTGGTTACACACTGAAGAATAAAGACATACATAGCTCCATGTGTGGCATAATCATTGGTGGGTACCCAGGCTGAAGGGGGTGCTACAACTGGTGATGGGAAAGGGGATAAGTAACCCAATGATCAACACTGCTCTGCCAGAGGGTTTGCTGTGGTCCGAGCAAACTGCATGTGCCTGCCACGTGCGTCTTTGTCGAAGTGCTGAATCGACAGTTGGCGTATGTGCAACTCCAGCTGTTGTGAAGGCATTTGAAGATAAAGAAAGCTTCATTGATAAGTCTACAGATCATTGGTCAAGAAACCACGATCAAGGCAATACAGAAAGGTACTGCTTCTACACATTATGAAGTTACACAGTGCATGGCATGATAACACTAAGGCGGACAAAACAGATACAGAAAAGAGACCTAGCTGACAGAGTGATTGATAATGAAGCACATAGCAGTTACCCTTACCAGAGCCTCAAAAAGAAGACCTTTATGACCTCAGCGGCAAGCAAGGAGACCCAAGAAGAAGCACAGGGGATGTGCTTATGGAGCTGTTTAATACTTAAAGTGGCACACCACCAAAGCTGCTGGGTGGTGGCTCAGCACAACTACACAAGTCTCCAGAGAGTGAAGGGTTCCAATGGAGACAAAGAAAGAGACCACAGCTCCACAGACTGTTAAAGACAATTCAGAGGCCAGCATGTCACAAGGGCTCAGAGATGGTGTGCATAAACCAATTTACCAAGACCACCAGGTGGAGCCAGATAGAGCTCCAGTCACAGTGTTAGCTAATCCTGTAAACAGTTATAATGCTGCTACTTTCCTGAAACCTCCACCACCCTTCAATTACAGCCAAAAAGCACAATATTGGTGATAGATGGACTGTTTGGATAGAGACATTTGATGATTTTATTAATGTGGTAGAAGAAACAGTTAACAACACGATTATCAAACACCTCGAGAATCTTGCTGGTGATGGTGTAAAAGAAGTCATGAAGAAAATGCTGTGTTCTGATGAAGTTACATGCTGTCAAACTGAAGCAGCTGTGAATCTCAAGTTCAACCTGGTGCCAACTGTAGATAAAGAAAGGTACATGTCCAGTCAAGAATGACAAAGTGTTGGTGCAACCATAGATGAATTTATTGAGAGACTGGATATGCTCATAAAACACTTCAGATTCAATGAGTTTAATGCCAAAAAAGCAATATGTCTTAGAGTTATTGATGAATGCTTGTCAGAATCATTCGGATAATGAATGCTGAGAGAAACTCTTACTCTGGTGTAAGATCTCTTGGCTACCAGAGCTAAAGAGCATGCTGATCAATAAGTTGCAGACATGGAGGCCGGAGGTGCCCAAAGTGAGTTAGTCATGAACATGAAAATTAAGCAGAGAAACAAATGTGAAGGACACATGGTGATGTCTCCATGAAACAAGGTTTGTTTCAGTAGTGGGTTGCTGTTTCCACACAAAGGTAAAGGTCCCATCATTGGACAGCTCTAGAAAACATCCTAAGTCCCGTAATTCCTGCACTCCTTTATTCTTTTACTGCTTGCTTACTAAGGATATTTTAAAGCAGTTCAATGTTTAACTTAACACTCCATGTATTAATGCTCCTACTTATTCAGCACTGCAGTGAGCCCTTTACAGGAGAGAGTGTTTCTCCAGAAGTCAACAAGTCATTCCCCTTAACAGTAATATATGCAACCAATGACCAATAAGCACCAGGTTCCTTTTACCAAGTACTGAGGATCCACAAAGGACACTACTGTAGGCGAGGAGGCATTCCAGGAAGGATGAGCCTACACATGATGCAGCATCTGGGACTACTACTAATGTCCTGGACACAATGACTCTTTTTCTAAGTTCTGAGGGGTGAAGAGAAACATATTAAGCCATTCAACTTGCAATTGCAGTGTAACCCATTTGATCACACATTGAATCTTAGGTGTAAAATGAAAGTTCAAAATGTTTATCACAAATTCAAAGCAAAACTTATGTAAAAAAAAAGCTTCACACACATGCTATACAAGCACAAGATGACCAAAGATGAATTAAAGTGTTGAATGAAATTGAAACTCACCAGCATAAGACAGACTAAGACTTCAGTTGCAATAACACAGAAAATAAGGACCAATACTTTGTGCTCTGAGTTGAGACTTTGATTCTCCTGCCTAACCACTGAAACTGTAAGTGTCTATCTACACTAGTAAGCTACCGCAAACTCTAAAATGACCTAACCTAAAATATTAGAAATGAAACAAAGTGTCAGCACCACAGAAACCTCAGTAGAAGTTCCTGCAAGAGAGATGTGAGTATCACAAAGCCACATCAGCCAAGCAAGGTTGAACAGAGGTCTGAGGTCTGTACCCCTCTAAGCGTCGAAGGGTCCGCTCTGGTCAAAGGGCAAAAAGAGTCCGATCTCTAACTAGCTAAAACACTCATACCTTCAAACTTCAGATAGTTGATGTCACTACCAGTAACTTTCCATAGACCGTGCACAGTCGTGAAGGGTATCTTTTAATTAGGCTTTCATCTCGTAGTTCAGCCATCAGGACAACCTTGGACCTTTTCTCGTCCTCAGGAATTCGGAGGGGAGTTCTCCTTCACAACTCCTCATAACACTCCCGTTCTTGACTACCTGTCTTCTCATACCCCCTTATCAACAATGTGAGTGCTGAAATTAATATTGATAATTTTACATGTATTCCTACATTTGATTTAATATATAAGATGGATCAACATTGAAAATAAAAACATGTGACACATAATGTACCTACTTGAATGGCCACCATTTCACGTAAATCCCTGTGTGTATGGTCTTTTCACAAACTAATGTACTAATATTATATTAAGCATCAAATTGTTTTCAAAATGCATTGCTTGGTTATATCAATGGTTAAAATAATGTGAGTTTTATTCTTACTAACTGCAGAGCCACAAGCAAGCAAGGCTTTTGTGAATGTTATTTGTCTGCCAAAATCTAGAAGTTGTAACTTATGAAATCATTCCATATCTGTTGTAGAACAGAGTTTATTGTTTGAGTTGCATATCTGTCTAGAAGTTTGCACTAATAAAATGTATTTCTTTTGAAGAGCTGACATGTTTTTTGAAGGTTTCTGCAGTCTCTGTAACCACTGTCTTGCAGAGTATTTGAGATGTGCCCAACAAAAGGGCCTACTGATCGCAGACAGAATGAAGAGTGGAATGATACACTTAGTATAGTTTGGAGTTGCGCAAATAGAAGAAGACCCAATCATCACACTGCCAATATTGTGCTGTGTCTTTCCTAATACTTTGAGATATCTAGGGGCATATTTATACTCTGTTTGCGCCAGATTTGCGTCGTTTTTTTTACGCAATTCCGACGCAAAACTAACTCCATATTTATACTCTGGCGTTAGACCCGTCTAGCGCCAAAGATCTTGGAGTTTGCGTCATTTTTTTGCGTGGACACCTTCCTTGCGTTATTGATATGCAAGGTAGGCGTTCCCGTCTAAAAAATGACTCCGAGGCATGTGCACCGTATTTACACTCCCGGGCAAAAATGACGCCCGGGAGTGGGCGGGTCAAAAAACATGACGTCCAGCCGATTTAGCGTCATTTTTTAACGCCTGGTCAGGGCAGGCGTTAAGGGACCTGTGGGCTCGGAAGGAGCCCAGAGGTGCCCTCCCATGCCCCCAGGGACACCCCCTGCCACCCTTGCCCACCCCAGGAGGACGCACAAGGATGGAGGGACCCATCCCAGGGAACTTAAGGTAAGTTCAGGTAAGTATTTTTTATTTTTTATTTTTTTGTGGCATAGGGGGGCCTGATTTGTGCCCCCCTACATGCCACTATGCCCAATGACCATGCCCAGGGGACATAAGTCCCCTGGGCATGGCCATTGGGCAAGGGGGCATGACTCCTGTCTTTGCTAAGACAGGAGTCATTTCAATGGGGGTTGGGAGTAAAAAAAAATTGCGCTAATCGGGTTGAGGCGAAAATTTTGCTTCAGCCTGACTTGCCCCATTTTTTGACGCCCAAGCTCCATTTTCCCCTACGCCGGCGCTGCCTGGTGTAAGTCATTTTTTTTTTACGCACACCAGGCAGCTCCGCCGGCTAACGTCATTTCATAAATATGGCGCCCGCATGGCGCTTTGGAATGGCGTTAGCCGGCGTAAATATTTTTGACGCACAACTGCGTTGGCGCAGTTGTGCGCCAAAAAGTATAAATACGGCCCCTAATGTTTTTGTAATTGGATGTCCTTTCTTCGCCTGATGTTTCCGACCAATAGAAAATGTATGATAGTTTAACTTAACGGTTAGGTGCTGAGAGGTGTTAGCCTTTCTTCTTCCTGCGACCATTGACCTGAGAAAGTTTTCTCTTGTTGATTTGTCACTTTGACACTTCATGCCTTGCCAGTTAGTCTACTGACATTCTGGTACTTTATTCATTTTCGAGTTTACCGTGCCTGTTCAATGCTGAACTAATGCTCTGATGGTTTAGTAATCTTATTGTCCAAATTCTAAATCATTCCCCTTTCCCTGCTCCTCTCCTGATGGTGATGCAGCTGACCCCCTGAAGAAGCTGAAGATGTTTTCAAGATTCCTTAGGGATAGGTAATATGAATGATCTGTGCATTGTTGTTTTTGTCTTTTGTTATCCAGGTACCAACTGCTGCTTTTGATAGAGCCATAGCTAGATTGTTTTCTAAATTGATGTTAATAAAACTTTTGCATGAAGCCCAACATGCTGATGCTAATCTGAGTTAGTGAGGTGTTTCCTCTATAACTGTGAACTGACATCCTTCTGGTGTTGAACAAATGTATGTTATTTCTCTTGCTTAAATATTGCTGCTATTAATGAGTGTTTTCGCTGTTGAAATTATTGTTTTTATTGCTTTGTTTAAACTGAGATTCTTTAGGCGATTTGGCCAGCCTGTGTTGTTCCTTTATTTGTACCATTTGGTTTTGAGATTAGTTTATGTGACCTTATCATTGTTAATATAGGGAAATAAATATTTTCATTGATACTAAAGGTGTGGTTATTTGTGACCAAATGGTTCATGGTTTGTCCTTTACTGACTATCTAATTATTTGAATTGCTTGATTGATGTTTTATGTGTTACTTAGGGTATGTTCAACTTAAACGAGTCAAAAGGTTCTTCGGCCTTGGGAACGCATCTGCTTACAAGTAAATATAACTAAACAGGTCAGCGCTCACAGTTTTTGGTAGCAGAGTTTGATGGTTATGCCTCTTTAAGAGTATCCTACTTAGTTGATTTTGATTAAAGATTTTTGGATTTCAATGATGCAAAAAAGAGAGAAGATGTGTCCCTAAACACCCAAGGTGACTTTCCCTGGTCCTTGGAGTTTGCCTCTGTTGTGATGGGAGTGTTCTCAGCATTCTATTGAGAGAGAGAATGAAGTAGATTATGCGCTTGCACAGCTTTTGCAAATCGCAGATGAATTGAGTTGTTTGTGAGAGTTCAGGGAGTTTGCATACTCCAAATGATGATGTAAAAGGAGTGTGCATACTCCAAATTGTGAGAGTAGGGAAGTTGGCAAACTTCACATTTTTGTGGATTTTTGTTCCCAAAAATTGTCCATGTGATTGTTGGTATATGGGCCCTGCGAGGTCTAAGACTCCAGAGTATATTGAAAAGTGTAGGAGACACTTGGGGGCATATTTATACTTTTTGATGCAAAACATCACTATTGCACTTTTGAATTAAAAAGTTTAGCACCGACTTGCACCATTCCTGAGCGCCAACCAGGTGCCATGTTTATAGAATGGCGCAAGCTGGCACTAAGCTTGGGCTAACGTAAAAAAAAATGACACTAGCTGGGTGGGGGTAGCGGTACAGGTAAAGGGGGTTTTGCCTCATAAAATTATGCTAGGCTGGTTAGAGGCAGAAAAAATGCCTCTAACCAGCCTAGTGTCATTTTCTGACACAAAACCATCCATACCACATGACTCCTGTCTTATAAATGACAGGAGTCATGTCCACCACGCCAATGGCAGCAAAGAGAACCAGGGTCCCCTGGGCATGGCCTTGCACCCATTGCCATGTAGGGGAGCCCCCAATGGCACTTACATTTTTTTTAAAACAAAATCCTTACCTATACTTACCCTACATACCTTTGATGGGGTCCCCCATCCTCTGGTGTCCCTCTGGTGTGGATGAGGGTGTTCCTGGGGCTTGGGGTGTGACAGGTCTCCTAACGCCTGGTCTGACCCAGGCATTAGATAATGGTGCAAAGCAAGCTTTGCACCATTATTCAGCCCCTTCTCCCTCCTGTGAGTCAGTTTAGCACAGAGGGATAAATATGGAGCTATCGGGTTAGCACTATTTTTTATATGGGAACGCCTACCTTGCATCTTATTGACGCATGGTAGGTGCACGCTTCCAGAAAATAGTGCTAACTCCAATATTTGGATGCTAGACGTGTCTAGCATCAAAATATAAATATGGAGTCAGGCTTGCCCCGAATTTGTGTAAAACAAAATGACGCAAATTCAGCGCAATTGAAGTAGAAATATGGGACTTGGTTTTTGGGGTCGACAAGTCAGAGTGTGAGTCAAAGTGAGTGAGAGAATTTTCAACTGAGATTTGGCGAGTCCCATGTGCAACAGAGAACACCCATTGATCAGATTGAGAGTAAAATTTGCGAGTTGAATTTTGCTTGCAAATCTGGGGAACTGAGAAAGAAAGAATAGCTGCTAGAGTGAAAGTCATCAGTGAAAAATCCATAAGGTTCCTGAAGCAATTTTGATTCATTACCTATAGTGAATGGACAGATTTGTTTTATTGGTTTTGTTGAAGTGCTTTCAATAACTTTGCCTTAGTGTAGTGTGAATCTGAGTTCAGGAGGACAAGCCACAAGAATTTGTCAGCCGCTGTGTGTAAGTGTGACGACATTTGAATAATGCTGGGATAGGTTGGTTAGTGAGAAGAGTTGCGCACAGATTGGTGGACAATCGTGAAGTGTAATTGGTTGAGAAGTCATTTCCTGGTTATAAATTTTGACGTAAAATTGTGAGCATGACGTTTTTCAAAGCTCAAAAAAGTGCACTTAGGGAAGATGGATAAATTCCAGCTAGGAAGTTTGTCCGCCAGAAGGTACTCCAACATATATCGTAATTGAGGAGAAAGGTACCGGAGCATGCCTTTGGTTAAAACATTGGTGTAAAATTACAGAAAAAGAAGGGAGCCTAGTGTTTCCTGAAAACAGAACCTTTAATTTGAGAATTTTTGAGAATTTGAGACAAGTAATGTATGGTTTAAAAGCTCCACCAAGACCAGCTCAGTTTGAAGCATTAGCAATTTGGTAGCTAGTAGTCAGACAACAGCAAGCATTGAGGTTTGAAAGAAGAATGAAAAGAGCAGAGAAAACACTAGTTGAAGCTAGGTCGGATAAAGAAGGCTTCTATGAAATTAAAAAAGAGTTCCTCCTTACCCAAAGAAAAATATGAAGAGCAGAAATCAAAAGAGGCTAAGAAGTCTCGAACGTCTGATGAAGAGTCAGACAATTATGAGTTTATTTTACAGTTATTGAGAAATCGTCCACCACCATATGTGGCACAGGAGAATGGTTCAAGTATCAGTGTGAACTCCTCTGCACTGACACTGGTTAACATGGCACAAAGTTCTATACAGAGTAATCTTAACACTGAGAGTTCCGCACAAGTTAATCCTAATATGACACAGAATTCAGTACATACTAGTCCTCATTTATTGCTGGTACAATGAATAGTAGTTTTAACCTGTCTACTATGTCTGTAGTACAAAATCAGATGCCACAACTGAATATTCCTAAGATTTATCCAGATGTGCCTGTTGAAGATGCAGTAACAAACCTAATAATGCCAACAGGATACGTTTACCAGAAACCAACATTGGTTCAGTCAGAGCCAAGAAGTGCTCGACCAAGTCCAGATACTGTGGTGGTCATTCTGACCCTGGCGGTCTTTGACCGCCAGGGCGGAGGACCGCGGGAGCACCGCCGACAGGCCGGCGGTGCTCCAATGGGGATTCCGACCGCGGCGGTAAAGCCGCGGTCGGACCGGCACCTGTACCGCCGCCCCATTGAATCCTCCACGGCGGCGCAGCTTGCTGCACCGCCGCGGGGATTCCGACCCCCCCTACCGCCATCCAGATCCCGGCGGTCGGACCGCTGGGATCCGGATTGCGGTAGGGGGGGTCGCGGGGCCCCTGGGGGCCCCTGCAGTGCCCATGCCACTGGCATGGGCATTGCAGGGGCCCCCGTAAGAGGGCCCCTACATGTATTTCACTGTCTGCTGCGCAGACAGTGAAATACGCGACGGGTGCAACTGCACCCGTCGCACAGCTTCCACTCCGCCGGCTCGATTCCGAGCCGGCTTCATCGTGGAAGCCTCTTTCCCGCTGGGCTGGCGGGCGGTCTGAAGGCGACCGCCCGCCAGCCCAGCGGGAAAGTCAGAATGACCGCCGCGGTCTTTTGACCGCGGAACGGTAATCTGACGGCGGGACTTTGGCGGGCGGCCTCCGCCGCCCGCCAAGGTCAGAATGAGGGCCTGTGTCTGTTCCTGTCACTATTCGTCCAGTGATACCATTGTTTTCTCAGGAAAATGATGGTACAATGGTCAGGGAATCCTGAGTCAGTGTTGAGTGGGAAAAGTACTCAATGAAAAAGCCAGAATAGTCTCTCTGGTGGGACAGACTGTTGATGGAATGAGGTCATTGTTAGACTTGAGTCCTTTCAGAGATCCTCAGAAAAGTGAAATAGGGTCCCACATTGGTCCCAACTTGAAGTTAATGACTCCATGACTTCTGAACTTGACTGTACAATAGTTATCAGGCACTTAGGGGGTCATTCTGACCTCGGCGGTAAATGGCGTCTACCGCCGGTCAGAAGACCGCCATAACACCGCCGCGGCCGCGGCCGCGGGAAACCGCCACGGTCATTCTGACCCGCAACAGGCAAACCGCCAAAAACCCGACATCCACAAAAGTCCGCCACACCAACGGCCAGCGAAAAAGTGGCGGTGACCAAACCTCCACCGTAACGCCAACAGAAATACGCCCATTCCATTCAGACCCACGAATCCACGCGGCTGTCTTTCAACCGCGGTATTCCATTGGCGGTACACACCGCCGCAGTCAAAATACACACACAGCTCCAAAACACTGCCACATTGGTCATTTTGAAACACACACACCTGATACACATACAAACACCACTCCCACACACCCAACACAATATAAAACACACACCCACATCACCCACAAACCCCTACGTCCACCATTAATTGACTAAGGCCAGAGAGAGACACCACAATCTAGTACAGAGCATTCACAGGCACATAACACCATCACTCACACAACATCCACGCACAAAACACCACACACCACCACACTCACCACACTCATCACCACAAACGCCACCCCACACCTCATCCACACCACCCCATGGCACCCCAAAGACACCCCAGGTTTTCAGACGCTGAACTCAGGGTCATGGTGGAGGAAATATTTTGGGTAGAGCCCCAGCTCTTCGGGACACAGGTGCAGCACACCACCATTGCCAGGAAGATGGAGCTATGGCAAAGAATAGTGGACAGGGTCAACGCTGTGGGTCAGCATCCACGAAATCGGGACGACATCAGGAAGCGGTAGAACGACCTACGGGGGAAGGTGCGTTCCATGGTATTCAGACACAACATCGCGGTGCAGAAGACTGGCGGCGGACCCCCACCTCAACCCCCAGAATTTACAACGTGGGAGGAACAGGTCTTGGCGATCCTGCATCCTGAGGGCCTCGCAGGAGTAGGCGGAGGAATGGACTCTGGTAAGGCTAATCTCAACTACTTCATCCCCCCCACCCACCGGCATTCCAAATCATACCCCCACCCTCCCCCCCAAGCCCATCACACATCCTCCTTGCTAATGTCTCACCATCACAACCCACCCATCCCAACACCAAGACCTGCATGCGACCACAAACCATGGACACCCATCACCTAAGCATGCCCACTGCACATACCCCCCCCCCAAACCACCGTCACAACAGCCCCCACAAGGGAATGCCAGCACTGGGGTACACGGGCACCCACCCATTGCACGCTATGGCACACACAGAAGCAATAACCATACTCTTATACCCCTGCAGGACCCGAACGCCACGACACCGCCCAGGAGGGTCCAGAAATGTCCATTCCACCCCCCGGAAGAGGCCAACAGTGATGACAGCAGCTCTGTCCCCTGGACCCAGATGACCAGCCCGGCCCATCGGGGACCTCGGGACAGTCGGTTCCCCTCACACAGCCACAGGCCCCAGCAGACCTACCCCCCTCTGGGAACACCAGCACAGCACCCACCCAGCGGGCCCATGCCTCTGTCTCCAGGACACGTCAAGCAGCAGTGTGTCCACCACTACAGGGCACCCAGGTTGACCCACCACCCCAACAACAACAGGGACCTGGGGGCAGTGGTAGTGGGCACACGGTCCAGGGGACAGAGGCCCAGGGAAACAGGGGAACTGGGAGGGCTGCTGTGCGACAGGGGGGGGGACAGGCCCAGGGAACCCACTCTCCACAAGGACCTCTCCTCCATCATGGGAGCATACCACGGCTCCCAGGAGACGATGGCGACGGTCCTGGCCAAGTTCCAGGAGATCCAGGTACTGCAGGAGGAACAGTTTATGGGGTTCATGGAAGAACTCAGAAATATCAGTTCCGCAATGGGCACCATCGTTGTGGCTCTCAATCAGATTGTCACCACATTGCGGGACCATGTGGCACCACAAAGGGCCCCTTTCACTAGCATGGACCAAGAACAGGCTACCACCTCCGCCGGCGCTAGTGGACAGGAGGCCCCGACACAAGAACAACAGGCCACCAGAACCCCACCCCCTGCAGAAGGAGAACCACCCCGCAAGCGGGCCTGAGATCTAGGAAGAAGACATTCCTCCACCATCACCCATCACCGAATTGCAACCATTTCCCAAAATTTAACACTTTAATAAACACACTTATTGCACAAAAATTATCTGGAGTCTGCCTGTATTTTTTAACAAATGTATTACACAGAACCGTGCCTAAATGTCCAGTTACATTGTGATGACAACATACCACTGTCACACAGCTGTAGTCCATGGGGAAACAAAGCAGAGGTCACGGAGTGGGGCCCACATCTCTGAAATTGGAAGGGAAAGTCACAACTCAGTCAACATACACTGGGGGGAAAATCAGACAGTAGAGAGCCAGGAGACTTTAAGTAAAAGTAAAATGCCGGTGTTGATTCTTACCTGTATGTCATTGAAAATACTGCTGTATTACTGTGTCCCTGTTGTCTGTGTCGTCCTCTTCATCTTCCTCCTCTTCACTCTCCGCAGGCTCCACAGCTGCCACAACACCACCATCTGGACCATCCTCCTGCAGGAAAGGCACCTGGCGTCGCAAAGCCAGGTTGTGAAGCATACAGCAGGCCACGATGATATGGCACACCTTCTTTGGTGAGTACATTAGGGATCCACCTGTCATATGGAGGCACCTAAACCTGGCCTTCAGGAGGCCGAAGGTCTGCTCGATCACCCTCCTAGTCCGCCCATGGGCCTCATTGTAGCATTCCTCTGCCCTTGTCCTGGGATTCCTCACTGGGATCAGTAGCCAGGACAGGTTGGGGTAACCAGAGTCACCAATTAGCCACACACGGTGTCTCTGAAGTAGTTCCATCACGTAAGGGATGCTGCTATTTCGCATGATGTACGCGTCATGCACTGACCCAGGGAATTTGGCATTTACATGGGAGATGTACTGGTCAGCCAAACAGACCACCTGGACATTCATGGAATGATAACTTTTTCTGTTCCTGTACACCTGTTCACTCGTGCTGGGGGGGACCAAAGCAATATGTGTCCCATCAATTGCACCAATGATGTTGGGAATATGTCCAAGCGCCCTTCACTGTAGCCAAATCGCCCACCTCAGGGAAAACAATGTAGCTCCGCATGTATTTCAGCAGGGCAGACAACACTCTGGACAACACCTTGGAAAACATAGGCTGAGACATCCCTGATGAAATGGCCACTGTTGTTTGAAATGACCCACTTGCCAAAAAATGGAGTACTGACAGCACCTGCACTAGAGGGGGGATCCCTGTGGGTTGGCGGATGGGTGACATCAGGTCTGGCTCCAGCTGGGCACACAGTTCCTGTATAGTGGCTCGGTCAAGCCTGTATGTCAGTATGACATGTCTTTCTTCCATTGTCGACAGGTCCACCAGCGGTCTGTACACGGGAAGATTCCTCCATCTCCTCGCAAGTCCCAGCGGACGGTGCCTAGGAAGGACAACATGGAGCACAGAGTCAATCAACCCACAGGGACGTTCCCACAGCTTGCACAGTACACGATTCTCAATGCATTGATTGGCTTGTATGAGTGTTGATGCAAGGCCTAGGTATGTGTGACACAGTAGAAATTAAGATATGGGGGCCCTTGAAATGGCGGCTGCCTGACCTGTGAAGTGCGACAGTGGGATGTGAGGTCAATGCGCTGGCGTGGCACACCGTGGCGGTAGGCGGTCGAAGACCGCGGTGCAAAGCCGCATTGGTTAACATTGAACCCTATGGGTTTCAGAAGCCAACGAGGATGTGCGCCGGCGGTTCGCGGTACGCACCGCCGCGGTACGCACCGCCGCAGGCGTGACCGCCATTTTCTATCTGCTTAATCACTCGATACCTGATCATCCACAGGAGAGGACCTATACTGCAAGTGCTGCTGTGACCTCGGTCTGGAAGAGACAATGGCTGCTGCGACTGGGGAAAGGGCCCCTGCCTTCACTTCTGAAGAATTGGAGAAACTCGTGGATGGGGTCCTCCCCCAGTATGCGCTACTCTACGGTCCTCCAGACCAACAGGTAAGTACATTGGGACCATGCTTTGTGGCCAATGCCTGGGTTGAGTGGGGTGAATGAAAGATGGTGGGGAGGCGAGCGAATGAGGCATGCATCAAACGAAAGATGAGAGCATGTGCCACATGGCAAGGGTGGGGATGGGGGGCCACTCACATCGAGCATGCAGAAAGTGATGTTTGTTTTTTTGTCTCCCCCTGCACATGTCACATAGGTCAGCGCCCATCAGAAAATCGACATTTGGCGTGCCATCGCCAAGGACGTCCGGACCCTGGGGGTCCACAACAGACGGGGCACCCACTGCCGGAAGAGGTGGGAGGACATCCGCCGCGGGAGCAGGAAGACCGCAGAGGCTCTGCTGGGGATGGCCTCCCAACGTAGGAGGGGTGCCAGTCGTACTTTGACCCCCCTGATGTCCCGGATCCTGGCGGTGGCCTACCCCGATTTGGATGGCCGCGTGAGGACATCACAGCAGACACAAGGGGGTGAGTACAAGCACATTCTGCTGATTTTGCGCACATTGGCGGTGTCTGGGTGGGGGAGGAGGGCTGTGGGTATCCCTAGGCCAGGGCGTTTTCTGTAGGCTAGGCCCCTCCGTTAGGCATGGCCCTGTACCCCTGCCCCCCACCTCTGTAGGTTGCCTAGTACAGCTTATCATGGCCCTGTGTCACCTATGTGTGGAGTTGTCGTCCATAGGCTTGTAGGTCATGTCCCACGGATTGAGTAATGTACCCCAAGTGCGCGGCGTAGTGCAGGGGGCTTCTGTGTCCGTCCTCTCCGCCAATGGTGTCGCCAATGCATGCACTCAACATGTCTTTGTTTCTCCACCCCCCCCTTTTTTTGTGGTCTTCCTGTTCATGTGTGCATTAGCATCATCAGGCGGAGGAGAAGTGGCATCGGAGCACGAAGGAGCTGCATCTCACATGGCCATGGAGGGCCATGCAACTGACTCTGATTTCACCAGTGAGACGGAGGGCGAGGGGAGCTCCACAGCGGGGACACGTGGTGACACCAGCGACACAGACACGTCCTCGGAAGGGAGCTCCCTTGTGGTGGCGGCAACATCCGTGCCCACCGCAACAACAGGTACAGCCGCCACCCTGCGCGCCAGCTCCGCCCTCCCAGCAGCCCCTCAGCCTTCGCCCTGTGCCCGCTCACCCAGGAAGGTGGGCATCTCCTTCGCCCCAGGCACCTCAGGCCCTGCTCCAGTTACCCCTGCTGCCCTCAGTGAGGAGGTCATTGACCTCCTGAGGACCATCATTGTTGGGCAGTCTACCCTTTTGGATGCCATCCAGGGTGTAGAAAGGAAGGTGCACCGGAGCAATGCATACCTGGAGGGCATTCATTCGGGTGAGGCTGCCCATCAGCGATCGTTCAACGCTCTGGCCTCAGCACTGACGGCAGCCATTGTCCCTGTCTCCTGCCTCCCTCCTCCAACTTCCTCAAACCAGTCCCACTCCCCTGTACCTCTGCCTATCCCAGACACACCATCAGACCAGCCTGCACACACCTCAACACCCAAGCGAAGCTCATCCAGACATAAGCACCACACATCACACAAGCATTCACACAAGCAACATCCACATGCAGACATGCCAACAGCCACTGCCTCCTCTGTGTCCCCCTCCTCCTCGTCTCCCTCCTCCCTCCCTGTGACGTCTCCACTCACACTTGCATGCACAACATCTTCAGCCACTACGTCCATCACCAGCACACCCATCAGAACACTCCGCACACGTGCAGTCACCACCCCCACTACCATTTACACGTCCCCTGTGTCCTCTCCCAGTGTGTCTGTCACCCCCTATTCCAAACCAACCAAACGCAGGCAGCCACCCACCCAACAGCCATCCACCTCACGACAGCCTCCAGCACAAGCACCTGCACCCAAAGACACCAGACTTCACTCTCCTACAACCACATCCTCTTCCTCCACTCCCATACCCACTACAACTACCCGTCCCTGTCTTACTAAATTGCTTTTCCTTTCCAACCTTGACCTCTTTCCATCAACTGACCCACCCCCTCCATCTCATAAGGCTCCAATCAGCACCTCAGCCACCACAAAACCTGGACCTACAAAGACAATAGTCCAAGGATTTTGGAGTCCACCAACTTCAAGCCCAGCTACTTCGACTAGGAGTAAAGAGACGGCCAGCCCCCCCCTTGCAAAAAAAGCCAAGAAAGGCAGTGCCCGGCGCGAGAGGCCTAAGACAGCAGGCTAAAAAAGCACTACCCTGGCACCGTCAGGGAGTGGGGTGCCACCTGGCACACCGGCAAAGGGAGGAAAGGGCCACAGACGAGCAGGGAAGGGTGTCAAGGGCAGCACGCCCGACAAATCCGGCAGCAGGCGAGCTGCCCAGGAGGGCCCCACCAGCCCCATCCCAGCTGCCGAGGAGGGCCCCACCAGCCCCATCCCAGCTGCCCAGGAGGGCCCCGCCAGCCCCATCCCAGCTGCCCAGGAGGGCCCCGCCAGCCCCATCCCAGCTGACCAGGAGGGCCCCGCCAGCCCCATCCCAGCTGCCCAGGAGGGCCCCGCCAGCCCCAGCCCAGCTGCCCAGGAGGGCCCCACCAGCCACAGCCCAGCTGCCCAGGAGGGCCCCCCCAGGAGGGCCCCGCCAGCCACAGCCCAGCTGCCCAGGAGGGCCCCGCCAGCCCCAGCCCAGCTGGTCAGGAGGGCCCCGCCAGCCCCAGCCCAGCTGCCCAGGAGGGCCCCGCCAGCCCCATCCCAGCTGCCCAGGAGGGCCCCGCCAGCCACAGCCCAGCTGCCCAGGAGGGCCCCGCCAGCCACAGCCCAGCTGGGCAATGAAGGAGCGCCAGCCACAGCCCAGCTGGGCAATGAAGGAGCGCCAACTCAAGCAACGCTGAACATGGCAAGGACTGCCAAGGCAAGCACCACTGAACAGGGCACCGCCATCTCAAGAACCGCTGAACAGGGCACCGCCATCTCAAGAACCGCTGAACAGGGCGCCGCCATCTCAAGAACCGCTGAACAGGGCGCCGCCATCTCAAGAACCGCTGAACAGGGCCCTTCAAGTCAAGAACCGCAGAACAGGGCCCTTCAAGTCAAGAACCGCAGAACAGGGCCCTTCAAGTCAAGAACCGCTGAACAGGGCCCTTCAAGTCAAGAACCGCTGAACAGGGCACCGCCATCTCAAGAACCGCTGAACAGGGCACCGCCATCTCAAGAACCGCTGAACAGGGCCCTTCAAGTCAAGCACCGCTGAACAGGGCCCTTCAAGTCAAGAACTGCAGAACAGGGACCTTCAAGTCAAGAACCGCTGAACAGGGCCCTTCAAGTCAAGAACGGCTGAACAGGGCACCGCCATCTCAAGAACCGATGAACAGGGCACCGCCATCTCAAGAACCGCTGAACAGGGCCCTTCAAGTCAAGCACCGCTGAACTGGGCCCTTCAAGTCAAGAACCGCTGAACAGGGCCCTTCATCTCAAGCACCGCTCCGCTGGGCCCTTCAACTCGAGCACCGCTCCGCTGGGCACCGCCGTCTCTGTACCGCTCTGCTGGGCCCTTCATCTCAAGCACCGCTCCGCTGGGCCCTTCAACTCGAGAACCGCTCCGCTGGGCACCGCCGTCTCTGCACCGCTCCGCTGGGCCCTTCATCTCAAGCACTGCTCCGCTGGGCCCTTCATCTCGAGCACCGCTCCGCTGGGCCCTTCATCTCGAGCACCGTTCCGCTGGGCCCTTCAGCTCAAGCACCGCTCCGCTGGGCCCTTCATCTCGAGCACCGCTCCGCTGGGCCCTTCATCTCATGCACCGCTCCGCTGGGCCCTTCATCTCGAGCACCGCTCCGCTGGGCCCTTCATCTCAAGCACCGCTCCGCTGGGCCCTTCATCTCGAGCACCGTTCCGCTGGGCCCTTCATCTCAAGCACCGCTCTGCTGGGCCCTTCATCTCAAGCACCGCTCCGCTGGGCCCTTCAACTCGGGCACCGCTCCGCTGGGCACCGCCGTCTCTGCACCGCTCCGCTGGGCCCTTCAACTCAAGCACCGCTCCGCTGGGCCCTTCATCTCAAGCACCGCTCTGCTGGGCCCTTCATCTCAAGCACCGCTCCGCTGGGCCCTTCATCTCAAGCACCGCTCCGCTGGGCCCTTCATCTCATGCACCGCTCCGCTGGGCCCTTCATCTCAAGCACCGCTCCGCTGGGCCCTTCATCTCATGCACCGCTCCGCTGGGCCCTTCATCTCAAGCACCGCTCCGCTGTGCCCTTCAACTCGAGCACCGCTCCGCTGGGCACCGCCGTCTCTGCACCGCTCCGCTGGGCCCTTCATCTCAAGCACCGCTCCGCTGGGCCCTTCAACCCGAGCACCACTCCGCTGGGCACCGCCGTCTCAAGCACAGCTGGCCCATTGGCAGAAGGGGCAGGCCCGCATCTGTCGGGCAGGGCTGCACGAAGCACTCTGGGCACCATGCCTCCTCCAGAACCAGTGGAGTCTGTAATCCACTTGTGAGACTGTGGCTTTGCACTCCCCAGGATGGCACAGTGGGCAATCCACCCACTGTTATCGACTTGAGAGACTGTGGCTTTGCACTCCCCAGGATGGCACATTGGGCAATCCACCCACTGTAGAGACTTGTGAGACTGTGGCTTTGCACTCCCCAGGATGTGACAGTGGGCAACCCACCCACTGTAGAGACTTGTGAGACTGTGGCTTTGCACTCCCCAGGATGGCACAGTGGGCAATCCACCCACTGTAGAGACTTGTGAGACTGTGGCTTTGCACTCCCCAGGATTTAACAGTGGCCATGGAGGCCCCTCGTGGATCTGGCATTGGGACTCATCTGGCTGAGGTGCCCCCCCTTCCCTTCCCCCCGAGGTACCTGTAGTTTTGCTATCTGATGCCCCTGCAGTGTTCTCTCCATTGGAGCTGGGTATCCTGTGTGGGCTTTGCCCATGTGTTTAGGCCCATTGGCCCACGAACAATGGCTGATACCCAATTTGGACTGGACAATTTACATATGTATATATAGTTATAGATGTTTGATATATTTTTTTACTTAGCCGTACAATATACTTCAAATTTCATGATCATTTTTTTTTGTCTTTGCATTCTTCCGGGGGGTTTGGGGGAGTCACTCTGAGTTGTTGCTCTGCATTGATGTGTATGTAGTTGTGGGTGAGGGTGAGGGTGGGTGTGTCGCGTATGTGTGTCCCCGTAATTTTTTGCCTCCCCTGTGTCGTAGGTGCAGCACTCACCGTTGTCTTCTGCGCCGGCGTTCGTGCTCCTGGTTGAGGAGCAGGAAGACAATAGCTGATAGGATGTGTAGTTCGGGTTCCATGCTGTCCAGATTCCTCGTGGAGTGTGTAGAGGTGAGCGTTTTCCGTTCGTAATGTCTGTTTCTGCCGTGTTTTTATCGGCGGGGCTACCGCCCCGGAAAAGGTATCGGATTGGTGGGTTGTGATAGGGTGGGCGGTACATTGTCTCCCGCCTGTCTGTTGGCGGTGACCGCTGCGCTGTTTGTTTGTCCCGCCGTGGCGGTCGGAGTGCTAAAGTGGCGGTCTCTGTTGGCGGTTTCCGCCAGGGTCAGAATTCAATTTTTTTTACCGCCTGCCTGTTGGCGGGTTGGCCGCCGCTTTAACACCGACCGCCAGGGTTGGAATGACCCCCTTAGCCTAATAGCATTTCACTATGAGGTTTGACAGCCCAGCAATTAACAGATTGGTTAGATAAGATGAACAGCCCACAGTGTGCTTCTAAGCAGGAAGAATATTTGAACTATAATAGGCTTTCAATGGAAGCAGGTGAACTCGTTGAGGGGACTCTAGCTGCAAATCGCCTTGAGTCCTATACAAAAGCAGAATTGAGATACTTGTGTCCGAAGATTACAAAAGAAGTGAGGTACATCGAAGCTTAGCAGATTTAGCAGAGAAATATGACATAGACATTGAGAAAACGAAATACCTGAAGAGGAGTTACAGGTTAGAATTCAATGCAAAAGATTTTGAGCACCTGTGAACTGCAGGAATGAAAACCCTTTTATGGAGTTACTTCAAAGCATTCAGACATGGAGAACATTAGACAAATGGGAGGGCAGATAGGTAAAGAAACAGGAAACAGGGACGAAGGATTCTAATGTTTCCCCTGCAAACATGCAGCTGGTTGGGGATCCAGTGAAAATTCTACCAATAAGGGAGATTCCAGGAGGAATTTTGCACATGTGGCCTGGAGAAGAAGTGATATTTTGTCATTCACAAATGATTATCCCAGTCTGAGGGAGAAATCTGTAGAATGGTATCAGCAGACAGATAGGTTTATGAAACTTGCAAAATGCCTGTGGGAGGATTTGAACACTCTTTTAGAGATAGTAGTCCCAGAAGATTTATGTATTGAAGGCAAAAGGAGCATAGATTGGCCAACAAAGGAGCCACAGAGAGAACCAGCAACAGGTGCACCATCTCCTGAAGTAATGAAATAATAATATAAGGGGATTCCATTTTTGAAAATGAGAATTTCACCCAAGAACATAGACTAGCGGCATATAGATAGGACAGCTCAGGAATCAAAAGAGTCAATTCATGCATATTATGAGAGATTGTTGCAGGCATTAAAGCATTACAGCGGTACTGAAACAACTGAGCTGAAAGACATGATTCATTTTGTGTTCAGATTTGTAGGATGACTCTGACCAGAAATTAGTCAAATTATTAAAAGACATTTGATTTGCTGGCAAGCAAGGCTGATTGATGAAGTATTACAGTATGCTAAATACTGTAGTGATGAGATTAAGATGAAACAAAGAAAGTTGAAAGAGAAGGCGATGATGATGCAGATTAGGGCAGGGAAGTTTTCCATTTCAGCAACAGAACCGAGGCAGAGGTAGAGGATGTGGTGGAAGGGGAAGTGCAAATCATGGTTCTGATTTGAATACAGTGTTAGCGCAAGGTGAAGCACACAGATGAAAAGGATGTTACCATGTCACGCTTGCGGAGGCCTGGGACATTGGGAACGGGAATGTTCGATGGTAAATCAGGGAGATGTTGTTCAGCAAGCAAAGGATGTCAATCCTTTACAGAATGTGCGAGGGCCAAGAATGAGAGGTCCAAATCAAAATTTTCAGAATACTGTAAATCTGATGCAAGGTTTCCAGCCCATGCAACCCGTACAGCAGGTACAAGTACCTCAGATACAGCAAGTACCTCAACAACAAATTCAAATACCTTAAGCCCGTATGGGCCAGCAGCAGGGGATGCTTTCTCAGATAGTCACAGGTCAAAGATTGAACCAGAGTAATAATACAGTACACCAATACCCTCTACACAGTGAGAATGGAATAAACGATGATTGGGTGAATGAGAGTTTGAATGAAGAAGAATGTGTGTTAGCTGCTTCATTAGAAGTAGAACAGAAAGATTCCTATGTTAAAGGAAAGATGAATGGTCACAAAGTTTCATTTTTGGTCAACACTGGAGCCACACAATCTACAGTGAGAACCACAGAAGTTCCAGACCTGTGCTTATCAGGGAAGACAATTCAGATTGTAGGAGTTGCAAAACAATATTTGACGAATCCGATTACAGAACCAGTTAGAGTTAAGAATGATAATTTTAAAGGATTGCACAAATTCGTAGTCTGTGACTCAAGTCCTTCTTTCCTTACTGGGAAGAGATTTATTATGCAAAGCAAAATGCCAGATTTCTTGTTTAAATGATGATATAGAGATACAGACAAACAGTGGTGATCAAGATGACCCAATACTGAATGTTGACAATGATACAGTAAATGAGGAATTTCCTTTAATCAGTTTCTTTCCAGTTTTTGAGGTAAAAGATCTTCCTCCTGATTTACCAAAAAGTGTTATGACCAAGGTTTGGGATCTTTCCAGGAAAGACATTGGGTTGATAAAAGGAGCTGAGCCAGTTACAGTAGCACTTAATCCCAATGCAGTTTTTCCTGAGACTCCGCAATACCCCATGGCAGATATCTCTTTTTTTCAAATTTTTGAACAAGGTCTACTGTCAGTGTACAATTCCATAAGGGTTCCAGATCTTGAAAAATAATTTGGAATCATTAGTGATGCCGTACCAGTCAACATTGGTGCAGTATATTGACGATCTACTGATCACTTCCAAAACAAGAAAAGGATGTGAGTACGACACAATTGCATCGTTGAAATTCTTGGGAGACAATGGTCATAAAGTGTCCCTGGCTAAATTGCAGTATTGTCAGAAAGAAGTGAAATATTTGGGTCACTTAATTGAAAAGGGAATTAGGAAAATCTCAAGAGAGAGAGTTTCAACCATATTGCAGATGCCAGCTCCAACTACCCATGAAGAGATGAGGATGTTTTTAGGAGCAGTGGGTTACTGTCGTCAATGGATTCCGAATTTTTCATTCATTTCAAAGCCTTTGCAGAGACTGAGTCACAAGGATGTTTCCAATCCTTTGGTGCTAGATCAGGACTGTATGAAAGCATTTACTGATTTGAATGAGTGTTTGTGCCAAGCTCCAGCTTTGGGTATGCCTGACTAGGCTGACTAGAGGTGCGCGGTCTAGTTGTTTCACCTTAAGCCGGCTGAGGCTGTCACACGTCAGTATTTAATGACTGACGGGCGCCGACCGCACAAAGGACGCGCGCAGCGGGCGCGCCGCTGGCACGCCAAAGGACCGCCAAATGCAAGCCCGTCTGCGCCCGTCCGCGCCCTGGAGCACCCAGAGCCCAGAGATGCTGCCCTTCTCCCCCCATCAGGTTAGTCTATTCCTCCTCACAATTGCTGGCACTTAGAACCACTGACCCCTGCCCTTCCCTCTATAGCAATATAAGCCCCCTCTCCCTCCTCCCATGCCCACATTGTCTGTGGACTGTTCCGCCATCGACGTCCTCTGACGCCCCCCTCCCTCACTTTGGCAGAATGATTTTGCTCAATTGCCGCTCCCTCCCAGCCCATTCCCTAAACATCTATACTCTCCTGGAAGAACTCCTGCCCGATGTATTGTTCCTTACCAAAACTTGGCTGGATGATGATTCTACAGTAGACATTTGCAATTCTCTGCCCTCTACATACTCTATGTTACATCTAGATAGACCTGTCACCAGAGGTGGTGGAATAGCTATCATTCATAAAACTACTATTAAATGCACCACTTTACCTTTGGACATTTCTGATTGCGAGAGCCTGATGTTTTCACTATATCTGTCCTCCACCTTTACTTTTTCAGGAATCCTGCTTCACCGACCCCCCGGACCTGTTTCAAGCTTTCTGGACACCCTACCGGAGATTGCAGCCAGCCATATTTGCAAATTCTCTAATCTAACTATTCTAGGAGATTTTAACATTCACCTTGACAACTTGGACTGCCCCTCGGCCAAACTATTAGTAACCTCCCTTTCAGCACTTCAATTAACTCAGCACGCAATTGGCCCTACGCATCTGAAAGGCCATACGCTACATCTTATTTTTAGTAATATTGATAATATGTTGGCTGCTCCCCCTTTGCCACTAATATGGACTCATCACTCCCTTCTATCCTTTACCTTCCCTTATGATGTCACTCAGGGACAGCCCCTCAGCTCTACAACATCTGGGAATATTTGGTCAACATTGGACCCAGAGGAATGGTGCTGTGCCCTCCGGGCCCTTGATAAAACCAATTACTCTCCTGTCCCAGAATCGGCAGACTCATTTGATAAATGGATTTTATCCTCCTTGGATGCCATTTTGCCCGTCAAACCTAGAGTAAAAATATCATCTCATAAACCCAAACCCTGGTTTTCTCCTCACCTTCTTGAACTTAGGAAGAACTGTAAAAAATTAGAGAGTCTATGGCGGAAAAACTACAGTCTCTCTAACAGAGATATCTACAGACATTCTATCAGAATATATCATCACAATATTAAAATCGCTCAGTCCACCTACTATGGTGGGAAAATAGAAAGTTCCTTATGTCCCCAGAAAGAAATCTTTCAAATTTTTAAAGAACTTGCTCCACCTCCCATATCTGCCCCCATGACCGAAGCCTCTGTTACCCATAGTAATCTACTGGCATCATATTTTCAAGATAAAATCACCAGTATATACTCCGGGTTCCCCGCTCCAATGAATATGCCCCCTATTTGTCAGGTCATAGACTCCTTCCTTGAAGGAGTCTCATTAACCACTTTCTCCCCTCTCACTGATGTGATGACTGACAACCTTCTGTCCAAAATTAAATCTGGTTCTCCCTTGGACCCTGCCCCTCCTTCTGTTCTCCTACGGGTATCAGATACCATTGTTCCTCCGCTTACAAAAATCCTGAATTATTCTCTCTCCTCTGGCTCCCCTCCTCAGTCTTTTAAACATGCTGTCATTAAGCCTCTTTTGAAGAAACCTAAACTTGATCCCACCTTACCAGAAAATTATAGACCTATTGCCCTCTCCCTATCTCTGCCAAGATTCTGGAGAAGCATGTTAATTCTGAACTAACTAGCTATCTTGAGAACCATGAGCTCCTTCATCCCACCCAAATGGGCTTTAGAGCTTTGCATAGCACCGAGTCAGCTCTTCTTACTGTAACAGAGTCGGCTCGTCAGCTCTTAGATCAAGGGAATCATGTAGCTATTATCTTGCTTGACCTGAGTGCAGCCTTCGACACAGTCGATCACGATCTCCTCTGCTGCAGACTTTCAGAAATAGGGGTAGGAGGCTCTTCCCTGTCCTGGCTTTCCTCCTTCCTCAAAGGTAGATCCTTTCAAGTCTTGGACCGTACTTTTTTCTCTGATATTCTCCCTTTGACCTGTGGAGTCCCCCAGGGCTCCTCTCTTGGACCCACTCTTTTCAATATTTATCTGTCACCATTAGCCAAAGTGATTGCCCCTCATAACCTCTTACTGGTCTCCTAAGCAGAAGACACGCAGTTGGTGGTGTCCCTCTCCAGCTCTGGAGATTCGTCTGTGGATAACCTCTCCCATTGTATGAGGGACATCACTAACTGGATGATCGAATCCAAACTCAAATTTAACGATGGGAAGTTGGAAGTTTTGGTCCTAGGTAGTAGTTCCCCTGCCTTCCCTCTCTCATCTTTTTCAGACACTTTCAGCAATCTTCCCCCTCCCAAACCACTAGTTAAGAGTCTGGGTGTGTGGCTTGACCCTCGGCTTACCATGGATCCCCAAGCCAATAAAGTCTCCTCTACTTGCTTCGGTCTGCTACGTATGTTTAGGAAGATTCTCACCCTTCTCCCTCCCACCGCTAGAAGAATTCTTATTCAAGCTTTAATCCTCTCTCGGCTTGACTATGGAAACTCCTTGTTCCTTAGTTCCCCGCTCCACGTAATAAAGAAGTTGCAGAGAGTGCAAAATGCAGCTGCCAGGCTTCTTACTCATCTACCAAAACATCCTTCAGCCAAATCAGCTATCTCTACTCTTCACTGGCTCCCTATCAAAGAGCGGATTCATTTTAAATCACTCTGTATTGTTCACAGGGCCCTACATGGTGGGGGTCCAATCCTTTTAAGAAAACAAATCTTCCTGCATACTCCATCTAGGAATCTACGATCTTCTTCTCTTAGGTATGTCCACATCTCTCGGTTTAAGAGAGCTTGGGGCAACAACTCCTTCTCCAGTAAGGCCGCCCATCTTTGGAATGCCCTTCCCTCGGACCTCCGCTATGAATCCTCGGAGCGACTCTTCAGGAAAAAGCTTAAAACTATTATTTTCCGTAATTAACTCTTGTTCCCCTATCTGTATGTGATCTCTGTTGCTGTTAGCGCTGGGATGCCCTTGGGTAACTATGCGCTCTATAAATTCTAAAAACTAAACTAAACTACACAAAACTCCTTCTATTGTGTTGTCATGAACATCATGTACCTCATTTATCTTGACACAGACTCATGGCGGTGTGACTTGCCCAGTGGTGTATTTTTCAGCCACTTAGCAGCAGCCTTACCAGGTTGTTTGCGATCCTTTGCAGCAGTTGAGCAGAGCCTCGCTCAGAGTAAGAGTATTGTGATGGGTCATCCCCTTACCATCGTGGTTCCCCATTCTAGTGAAGTCTTGCTCATTAGGTCCAAAACTCAATATTTGACTAATGCAAGACTTACTCACTATGGGACCGCAATTCTGGGATCTCCTTATGTGACAATTAAGAGATGTACAGTGCTTAATCCAGCAACTTTGCTTCCAAATGAAATTGATAACATTGATAAAATGAATGACATTGAGCATGACTGTCTAGAAATTACTGACTTGTGCACAAAACCAAGAGCCAATATTAGAGATACTTGTTTGGAAGAAAATGACCAAATTGTTTTTTTTGATGGTTCCTACTTGAGAGATAATATGGGTGCATTGAGAGCAGGTTACACAGTATGTACCATCTCTTGTATACTGGAGCCTTCAAGGCTTCAAGGTGTGTTTTCTGCACAAGTGGAAAAATTGGTGGCTCTTACTAGAACATGCCATATTTCAACCCATTTGAGAGTTACTCTTTATACAGATAGCCAGTATGGATTTAGCATTGTGCACAATTTTGGTCAATTGTGGGCACATAGAGGGTTCCTGACCCCATCTAGCTCACTGGTAAAAAATTGAGAAAGAATACACGAACTGCTACAAGCAATTAAGTTGCCTGAGAAAGTTTCTGTGGTAAAATGCAGTGCATATCAGAGATCACACGTGTTATTGGGAAATGAATATGTGGATCAAGTTGCAAGGTTTTGCACCTTGAACGACATATCATTCAAGGATAAGTGTGAATAGATACCTGAGAATGAAGAAATGTATGCAAATTATACAATACACATTATTGACACATTAGAAGAGTTAAAGACTTTACAGGATAATGTCCCAAAAGAAGAACATAGAGACTGACAAAAATTGAAATGCATGCCAAGAGATGATGATGTTTGGGTATGTGGCGAAGGGAAAGTGGTTCAGCCTAACTGCCTGATGTCTCAAATGGCTAGATACTCTCATAGCCAGACTCATGTGGGAAGGGATGCCATGGTGAGGACATTTAAACAATATTGGTTCAATCCAAAATTTAGACAGGTTGCCAAAGCAATTTGCCACAGGTGTGTCATCTGCCAGCAGATGAATGTGGGAAAAGGAACAGTGGTCAATATGGGCCATATTGGCATGTCTGGAGGACTATTTAGCAGCATGCAAACTGATTTCCTTGAAATGCCTGCGTGTGCTGGTCTGAAATACGTGTTGGTGATTGTGTGCATTTGTAGTCACTGGATTGAGGCTTATCCTACCAGAAGAAATTATAGTCTCACAGTAGCAAAGTTACTACTAAGAGACTTAATTCCACGTTTTGGTTTTCCGGTCTCTTTAGAATCAGATAGGAGAAGCCACTTCAACAATGAAGTGATCAAATTGAATGTTCAGCCTTAAACATTGAGCAGAAACTTCATTGTACTTACCGCCCTGAAGCCTCACGACTTGTAGAACAGATGAATGGTACCTTGAAATCAAGAATGGCAAAAATGTGTGCATCCACAAATCTGAAATGGCCAGATGCATTACCGCTAGTTTTTATGTCAGTGACAAATACCCCTGACAAGAAAACAGGATTTTCACCACATGAAATCCTCTTGGGAAGAGCCATGAGATTGCCAGCTGTTCCTGTATATGCTCTTGTGCACATTACAGATGATATGGTATTGGACTACTGCAAAGGTCTGGCTGATGTGGTTTGCTCTTTTTCTCATCAGATGGTGGCTACCACATTGCAACTATCTCAAGACCAAGAACACAACTTGAGAGCAGGTGATTGGGTTGTGATCCGAAAGCACGTGAGAAAGTCGTGTTTGGAACCTCAGTGGAAAGGACCTTACCAGGTAGTACTAATCACTACCACAGCTGTGAAGTATTCTGGACTTCCGAACTGGATCCATGCCAGCCACACTCAGAAAGTACCAAATCCTACGGAACAAGAAGGAGAGTTGTTGAGAATACTAACAATGTCCAGACAAACTTCAGGCTTGGAGAAAAGAGGAAACGAACTGGAAAAAGGTGCTTGAGTATTCTTCAATTGATTTGTCTACTCCTGCGAGAAACGAGGTGGAGAAAATACAGGAGGATGAAAATGAACCAACTTCAAATGGAAGAATAGGAAAGCCTGTTCAGAGGAGGGCTTTCTCAAAAGCAGATGATTTTCAAAGACTGAAAGAAGAAATGACTGACCCCAGCGGGAAAGGAGTTGAGGCAGATCAAAGCCAAAGAGATTTGATTCCTCCTGAACCAGTTGCGGGTACGTCAAAAGAAGGTAACTCGTGTCCTTTACTGAAAAGAGCACTGACAGAAAAATCATTGAAAGATGACAAGTGGCCAGAAACAAGTCAAAAACAAAGAAGATAAACTTAGTACCACCAATTCAGGAAGAAGTTGATACCACCAAAAAAGAAGATCTGAGTGATGGTGAATTAGGTGAAGAATGGAAGTTGAAAAGAAAGAGAATTGTAAATCGAAGATACTCAGGTCCTGATTGGGCATATGTAACTATCAACAAATGGCAAGAAGAATTTTTGAGTTTTTGTTTTGATCGAGACATTTCAGGTCAATATTTTGGCACTTGAAGAAAGTCAATGAACTGAACTTTTAAAAAACTACAAACTGAAAAAGTGCAAAGAAAGAGACTGTTGAAAATGTTACTGGAAAAGACTTTTGATAACCCAATTTTGACAAGCTGCTAAACTGATTTTTGACAACCTTACTGATGTTTGACAAAGAAGAGCCCTGAAAGTGTGAATGAAGCTGTAAATAGAAGAAAACAAAAACACAGAAATAAGAAGGGATAGAAAATTGAAGATTTTGATTGAAGATTAATTTTTTGTTTTAGTTTTTTTGAAGTTTTTGATTTTTGCTGCATAGCTTGAATTTTTTTTCTTTTGCTTTTACTTTCTGATTCTATACAGACCATGAGTAACATTAACCAGCAGAGTAGAAAGAATAGGCTCAGTAAAAATATAGGTACTGGTTTAGCGTTTTTGTGTGTGATAAAATCCCTGATATTGATTGTGGGTGTGTCTGTTTTTGAAAAGGGTGAGGCCAACCATACTTTAGTTATAGAAACAACTACAACACTTTCAGAATTAGATAGATTTAGGTTAGATGAAAAATATCTGCATGTAGACGACACACAGGAAGAACTTTCTTCTAATGTTTTCTATTGCTTATTGCGTGAGTATGTGATGGATGCGAGAGAGTGTTGAGTTTATACACACATTCCAGCCTCTGTTGAGGAGTCAGTAACGTATCATTGTTTGCCCTTAATTTATGGCATAAGTTGTAGTCTTTTCCTAACAAGATTCTATAACCAGGAGTATATCCAATATTTCTACTCCAACTATGATATGGTGTTCTCTTTTGTTCCTATAAGTAAGTACCTGAGTGGGGAAGCTAAGGAAAGTAACATTGAGCCTACATTAACGTTTGGGACAGCATACACGCACCGTAATAATTTGGCATGCTTACTCACACCAGTAGAAAACAGTTTTCTAGATCACACAGATGATAGAAGAAGAACATTAAAAGCAAAAATGGATAAGGGAATAATTTTGAGAAAACCTGGGAATGACTATGCATTTACTGACATTACTAAGCAAGGGAGATTATCTGTAGATGCACTACATGTATGTAAGCTTTGTACATATAGGCCGCGGTCCTATGTGGATAGAATATTTGTGGGAATGAGTGAATGCAGACATGTGTTTTTGTTTTAGAATAAATGGGCATTTATGTTGAATGTTCAAGATCCAGCAGTGCCTGGTATCTATTACATCTGTGGGACAAATGCATATTATCGTCTTCCTAGAGGATGGTATGGCACATGTTATTTGGGGATAGTTTTCCCGAAAATGACCCAAATTGAGGATTTGAATACATTTCCTAAATTGACTAAATTACAACACAAGAGACAAAAGCGAGAATCAGTTTCTGGCATTGTTGGAGACATGTTTGGAGCAATAATTCCTTCAGTGGGAGTTGTTCTGAATTCTATTAATCTCAACAGTTGTCTACTGTTGTGGATAACATGCTGGCTGCTTTTTCAGGAGCCATTACCCTCCTATACACTGAGGGGCATATTTATACTCTGTGCCGGATTTGCATAATTTTCTTTTACGCAAATCCAGCGCAAACTTAACTTCATATTTATATTTTGACGCTCGACATATCTAGTGCCAAAATATTGGAGTTAAGTTATTTTTTGCCTGCGGAAAACTACCTTGTGTCAATGAGATGCAAGGTAGGCATTCCTGGGCAAAAAATGACTAAAAGACCCTAGCCCTTTATTTATCCTCCTGTGCAAAAATTATGCACAGTAGTAGGAGGGCCTTAAATAATGGCAGTAAGCCTGCTTAGCACCGTTATTTAACGCCTGGGTCAGGGCAGGTGTTAGGGGACCTGTGGGCCTTTTTCTATGGTCAGAGACCATGGAAACAGCCCACAGGTGCCCTTTCCTGCCCCCAGGGACACACTCACCCACCCGCACCAACACCTGGAGGACACCTAAGGATGGGGGGACCCATCCCAGCTAAGTCCAGCCATTGGGCTGGGGGGGCATGACTTCTGTCTTTACTTAGACAGGAGTCATGTCCATGGGGGTTGTGCGTGGAAATAATGAAGCTAATCAGGTTAGAGTAAATTTTTGACCTGACTAGTGCCATTCTTTCACAAAGAACCTCCAGTTTCCCCTATGCCTCCGCCACCCACTTAGCATCAATAATTTTGACGCTAACTGGGCATTACGGGCAGCTAGCATCATACCTTAAATATGATGCCCGGCTTGCGTCCAGGAATGGTGCTAGCCGGCGGTATACTTTTTGACCCGAACCTGCTCCAACGCAGGTTTGTGTCAAAAAGTATAAATCAGGGCCTGAATTGGATGTGGTAATAGCTATGACTCTTCAGAACCACCTTGCGTTAGACATTCTATTAGCAAAAGAGGGCGGAGTTTGTAAATTGCTTAGTCCGCAACATTGTTGTTCATTTATACGGGACAATAGTAAAGCAATTAGAAGCTTTATTAACAATATACCCAGAGATAAAACTGATTTAAAAAAACTAACAGAACTCACTGTTTGGGAAAAATCTGGCAAAGGATTAGTTTCTGTGGAGAATTGCCTTGGCAACCTGGGGAAAGGAGTCTTAACAAAAGTAATAGAAGGGATTTTGATTGTTGTGATTTGTCTTATTGGAATATGAGGAATAAGTAAATTGTATAATGTGATTAAAAATAATAGGTTGAAAAAGAATCAGAGGAGGGTGGAAATTAGAATGGAAAAATTATTCAGGGAAAATTCAAGGGGAAAATAAAATGTGCAAGAGACAAACGTTTAGCGAAAACTGTGCAATGAAATAAATACATTTATTTGAGATGTAAGTGTGATGACATATATAGTCATCAGAGGAGGAACTGTGAGCGCTGAAATTAATGTTAATAATTTTTAAATGTATTTCTGCATTTGATTTAATATATAAGATGTATTGACATTGAAAATAATAAGGTGTGACACATAATGTGCCTACTTGAGTGGACACCATTTCATGTAAAACCCTGTTATTATGCTCTTTTCACAAACTAATGTACTAATATTATATTAAGCATCAAAATTGTTTTCAAAATGCATTGCTTGGTTATATTAATGGTTAAAATAATGTGAGTTTTATTCTTACTAACTGCAGAGCCACAAGCAAACGAGGCTTCTGCAAAAGTTATTTGTCTGCCAAAGTTCTAAAAGTTGTAACTTATGAAATCATTCCATGTCCATTGAATAACAGAGTTTATTGTTTGAGTTGCATATCTGTTTAGAAGTTTGCACTAATAAAATGTATTTCTTTTGAGGAACTGATGTTTTTTTTTTAAGGTTTCTGCAATCTCTGGTACCACTGTCTCGCAGAACATTTGAGATGTGCCGAACAGAAGGTCAGACTGATCGCAGAGTGAAAGAAGAGCAGAATTATACATTTAGTATGGTTTGGAGTTATGCAAATGGGAGAAGACCCAAACATCACACTGTCAATATTGTGTGGTATCTTTCCTAAGGCTTTGCCGATATCTAATGTTTTTCTAATTGGGTGATCATTCTTCTCCTGTTTCTGACCAATAGAAAATGTGTGATAGTTTAACTTAACGGTTAGGTGCTGAGAGTTGTTAGCCATTCTTCTTCCTGAGACTATTGACCTGAGATGTTTTCTCTTGTTGATTTTTCACTTTGACACTTCATGCCTTGCTGGTTAGTCTACTGACGTTCTGGTACTTTCTAATTTTTTGAGTTTACCTTGCCTGTTCAATGCTGGACTAAAGCTCTGGTGGTTTAGTAATATTATTGTCCAAATTCTAAACCATTCCCCTTTCCCTGCTTCTGTCCTGATGCTACTGACCCCCTGATAAAGCTGATGCTGTTTTGCTGATTCCTCAGGTATAGATAATATGAATGATCTGTGCATTGTTGTTTTTATCTTTTGTGTTGCAGGTACCAATTGCTGCTTTTGATAGAGCCCTAGCTAGATTGTTTTGTAAATTCATGTTAATAAAACCTTTGCACGTAACCCAACATACTGATGCTAATCTGAGTGAGTGAGGTGTTTCCTCTATACATGTGAAAATACATCCTTCTGGTGTTGAACAAATGTATCTTATTTCTCTTGCTCAAATATTGCTGCTATTAATGAGTGTTTTCACTGTTGAAATTATCATTCTTCTTACTTTGTTTCAATTGAGATTATTTAGGCAATTTGGCGTGCCTGTGTTGTTCATTTATTTGTACCATTTGGTTTTGAGATTAGTTTATGTGACCTTAGCATTGTTAATATAGAGAAATAAATATTTTAGTTGAAACCAAAGGTGTGATTATTCATGGCCAAATGGGTCATGGTGTGTTCTTTACTGTGCCTGTAATGATTTGAATTACTTGATTGATGTTTATGTGTTACGTAGGGTATGTAGGGTATGATCAACTTAAACAAGTCAAAAGGTTTATCAGCCTTGAGAACTCATCTACTTATAAGTTACTATATCTAAACAGATAGGCCTGTGCTCGCTCACAACAACTAGCTATATGGTTATAATTAAAAAATGACTTCTGCTGATTAACTTGCAAATAAAGATGTACATAGCAAAAGGCAAACCTTGATGTTAACGATTAAGCATTTCACTTAAACAAAATAAATGAGGAATAACTATGAAAATATTGATTAACTGGAAAATCATAATATTCATACCTGGGATAATACTGCATACATGTTATTTGCATATGATCATTCTATGTTTCTACTAATAAATGCATTTCAGTTCATTACTTTCAATTTCTTCGTTTACATGAATACATTATAAACACACATTATATATGCTGTCCAGTGCATTTCATTTCTCTTTCTGGAATGCATTACTGCACAGCCAAGCTATGCTCTCTCGCTCATCTTTGGCCCTGAGCGATCATGGGTGGGCCCAGACCAGAGGCAGGAGAGATCTGAATACTACTTTCTCTCTAGTCCATATGAACAATACTCGCCTATTTAATGTACAATTTTACAATTCCCTCAATCGGTCGCCTAGGTCGAGGTTTAACTTTACTCAAGCCCAAGCAAACAAAGAAAGGGTTGCCAGTTAAAGTGTTGGCCCGCCGCATTTTCCTGCTTTCCCAGGGTGGCAGACCACTCCGTTGTCTGGCTTTTCTCTTACTTTACTGCTCCTGAGCTGCACACCACAAAAAGTGCCTGAAAACCAACTGACTGTATTTTTCATGGCTTTCAGATTTCACCACTGAGACCCTGCGTGCTAAACTTCCTTTGCAATTATTCATGACTAATGTGTTTTGTTTTCGACTTTCACATCATCTCATGAAGCCTGACTAAATACAGCACAGGCCGGATATAGTCGTAGAAGAAAAGAAAAACAGAGCATGCAAGTGCACATTCATGTTTCCAGAATATTTATAAAGTTGCCTTACCAGGAGTGACTTCGAAGATCTGCGATTTTAGAGGTACATCAAAAATAGATAAACAATATCTAGTATACAAAGTAATAAAAGGAAAGGCACAAGCGTATCACGGAAAAACATTAAGGGGCATATTTATACTCTGTTTGCGCCGGATTTGCGTCGTTTTTTTTTACGCAAATCCGACGCAAAGCTAACTCCATATTTATACTTTGGCGTTAGACCCGTCTAGCGCCAAAGATCTTGGAGTTTGCGTCATTTTTTAGCGTGGACACCTTCCTTGTGTTAATGATATGCAAGGTAGGCGTTCCCTTCTAAAAAATGACTCTATGGCATGTGCGCCTTATTTAAACTCCCGTGCAAAAATGACGCACGGGAGTGGGCGGGCCTGAAAAAATGACGTCCAGCCGTTTTTGCGTCATTTTTTAACGCCTGGTCAGGGCAGGCGTTAAGGGACCTGTGGGCTCGGAAGAAGCCCAGAGGTGCCCTCCCATGCCCCCAGGGAAACCCCCTGCCACCCTTGCCCACCCCAGGAGGACGCCCAAGGATGGAGGGACCCATCCCAGGGAACTTAAGGTAAGTTCAGGTAAGTATTTTTTTTTTTTTTTTTTGTGGCATAGGGGGCCTGATTTGTGCCCCCCTACATGCCACTATGCCCAATGACCATGCCCAGGGGACATAAGTCCCCTGGGCATGGCCATTGGGCAAGGGGGCATGACTCCTGTCTGTGCTAAGACAGGAGTCATTTCAATGGGGGTTGGGAGTAAAAAAAAAATGGCGCAAATCGGGTTGAGGCCAATATTTTGCCTCAGACCTGACTTGCCCCATTTTTTGACGCCCAAGCTCCATTTTCCCCTACGCCGGCGCTGCCTGGTGTGGGTCATTTTTTTTGACGCACACCAGTCAGCTGCGCCGGCTAACGTCATTCCATAAATAAGGCGCCTGCATGGCGCTTTGGAATGGCATTAGCCGGCGTTAAAATTTTTGACCCACAACTGCGTTGGCGCAGTTGTGCGTCAAATAGTATAAATATGGCCCTAAATACGTGAACATAATATTTTGTCTCAAAATAATGAAAGCATTTGACATACAATAAAACGTGTACATTTAACTATTATAGATCATATCTAATACAGGAAACGCCCCATTCCATGTGTGACACTTTCCCCATTCTTGGTTTGTAGACAGCACTACTTCGCATGCTGAAATTGTAGTCCACACTTGCATTGTTACAAGTGTACATGCAAGTTGTAAAAGTAAATAAGCTACTATCACAAAGGCTAGCACTGGCTGCACCTGTCAGATATGACAAGGACCATTTGTCAGCTATGAATAGACCGAAGATACAAGTTTGAGAGAATAATATTTATTTGTACAATAAAGTCAGGTTGAGATACACCTGAGTTGGAATCATGCTGTGACAATTCCATCATAGCACCATAGTTAAAGAACTGGGGAGTTGGTAAAAATTGAACAGTGATTAGGTTACAACACACTTGAACAGGTCCATGGATTACAATCAGTGCCGATTTATCACATCACTTTACAGTATCCCCTAACTGGTTACCGTAAAAAAAAAAAAAAACTGCCAGTGAACAAAACATGCATATTAATCCTGCATTAAAGTAATGCATGTTCTTTCTCATTTTTTTACCATAAACCTAAATCCAGCTGCAATGCCTTGAAGTAACTAGGACCATATGTATCAAAAATGGATTTTCTAAGTACAAAATAGTGAATTTTACCCGATACTATTTGTAATCGCAATTTTCTATGTATCATTGGAATCTGTAAAGATTTAGCGATTCCCTAAAATTCGCAATTACAATTTGCGATTACCAAATAGCCATTACCTAAATAGGTAATTGCAGTTAGGGAACTGAAAAATCATGAATTTCACATTGTGGAACTGCTTTATGACCTTGCAATCAGGAAGTGAGTAAATCCATGCCGTTTCCAGGGTCCAGAGCCAGAGGAGGGGGCATACTGTTGCAACAGAGGACTTTGGTGATGGTTTGGAGTACTTTTATGCGCACATAACTTATTATGGCCTCTGATGACAGTGGTAAGGAGGCTGGAGGACGCAAAAGAAAATTACAATTCAGGCCGATATTTATACTTATGTTTAGCGCTGACTAGCGCCATTTTTTAACAACATCTGGGCATCGTATTTATACCATGATGCACAATGGCACTAAAAGCAGTTTAGTCAAAAATGTTGACGTTAACCTTTGCGCCTTGTCGTAAGGCAAAATGACGTTAACATTGCACAAATTACTCTAACCTGTTTTACGGCATGTAAATATATTGCAAAAAGGATGTGCACCATTTTAAACCACATTAGCATCAACTTCCGACGCTAATGCAGAAAACATTGCAAAGGAGAGGCAAAATGGGCCCACCAAGCCAGGAGAGTCACCAGGGTGACCCCATTCAACCAAGAACCAGCCAGGAGGCCATACACAAGTCCAGGGGAGGGAGAAAAAAAGTGCAAATGTCGTTTTAATGTGGAGGAGCATGACATCCTTCTGAGAGAGGTGACGGAGCACCAGCAACAACTATTGTCACCTCCAAATTGCCAATTGGCAGGAGAGAGGCACTATGGCAGCAGATAGCTGACACGATTAACAGTGTGGCATAGGTGAGGAGAACCATAACTGAGTGCAAGAAACACTGGCATGATGGTAAGTGAAGGACAAAGGAGAAAATGGCAAGGAACAGGAAGGCAGCACTGCAAACTGGAGGTGGAAGTCCAACACCACAAGAGGACCTGGACAAGATGGAGGAGATGGATGCAGTGTTCATCCCAGAGGAACTGGTCACTGAAGTCGCAGGACAGGACAGTACAGACTACCAGAAACCACCACAAATGCAGGGTAAGTTGCATGAGGAGAAGTGTGGCACAATGGTTAGAGCGGCAGACCCTGATGCAGAGGTCTGGCCCGGGACCAGGTTTCAATTCCCTCCTCGGCAGGTCTTGGGCTCAATTCCCTTGGACCAGATCATTCTCGCCTTGGTGCCTAATCTAATTAATGGGTCCCACTCTGTAACTCTGGGCAATAGCTTGCTTAATCTCCACAACAGCCCTGACAGCGCTTGGATGCCTGGCTTCACCCTGGGGGTGCCCAGGAGTGGGTGCCTTACAGGGAAAAGCCAGGAGGGGTTCCACAGCGGTATGCGTACAGTGCCTTGAGACCCTAACGGGTGAGTAGTGCGCTATACAAGTGCGAAGTTTACAGTTTACAGGGAAATTAATGCAAAATTGTCAAGTGCAAGAAGGGGGAGGCATGTAGGACACACTCATTGCATGTGTAGAGGGTGTGAGTGCAGAGGGACACATTGCACATTAATCAATTTGCACCATCCAAACGTAAGCAACACATGTACATATGCCTTGGTTGTGCTATGTACCACAACACTTACACAACCTGGACATATGTTAATCCACAGGGCTACATACCTACATGTTCATATGCAGCACATAGGATGGAAGGCATGTCTAATTACTGTGCCTTTGGTTGTATTATCAGAACATCCCTTGCATGTAGTCAAACAAACCCTACAAACGCGACCAAGACATCAGAGACTAGGAAGTCAGTCACTACCATTCCTGGGGTTAGGTCATGGTGGTGTCCCTTGCAGAAACACCTTTCAACTGCCTTGTCCCATTGCCAAAACATGTGTGCTGTACCTTACAGCACACAATTAAATGCAACCTTTCCCAATATTACCCATACATGTTCCAGACGCACCACCACCCCACACATAAACAACACATCCTCATAAGGCAGCCACTACTACATCATGCAGTAAGGATGCCTCTCTGGGTGCAGGGAAAAGTAATCTGGGCAGCCGCTTGTGGGGAGTGCAGGCTGGTCCTGTCTCACAGAAAGCATGCCACTACCCAGTGTAACTAAACTGGTGTAGTGTGGAGTCACACATTTTGATGTTGATCAGCTGTGCCACAAGCGAAAATATGTACTACAGACTGCAATCACAACACATACAGGCTTAGCCCACAACTACTCTGACACAACCATGTGAGACACATAGGAATGACCACAAAAACACAACACATGCTGTATGTCTGTGAACATAATGGTGACCGATTTCACTTTGATTGGAGGGGAATGGTGCATGGACAAGTCTGGTGTTGGTAAGACTGCTAGTGCATTGTACCCTTTGTGGTTGGCAGTATGAGTTACACGCTGGGATGGCGGGTGGAAATCTGTCTGCTCATTTCAGCTCTGTGGGGGCAGTTACCACTACATTGTTGATAGATCAAATAGAGTCAGCGCCAATCTTGGGGTGCATTGGGAGTGACAGGACACGCTGCTCATAGCCCTGCAAATCTGGTAGTGGAAAGCACAAAGGGCCTGGTCATGGGGCCCCCTGCACTGCCCATGCCAGGTGCATGGCTTGTACAGGGGCACCCAGGGGCACACCACACCACGTCACCACCAACCTTTGCGTAGGGGTTTCACCACCATGCTGGAGGGTAGCGCTGATCATAATACTGCTCTGGTGTCACAAGACAGGTGGCATTGCCAGTCTGTAAGCTGTCGGAAACCTGCCAGTGCCGGGCCATTGGCCCATGGGGCATTCCCCATGGACAACATGTGCCACTACCACCTGTGCTGTTGGGGGTGGTCATATTGACAATGACGGTCTGGTGGTGATAGGACTGCCGGACTGCTAACGACGGTCCATGTACGCACCACCATAATTACCTGTAAAATCACCATCAAACTAGCTTGAGGCCCTGACCTAAGTTCAACTTTAGTCAACTGGCTATATCTATTAATTTTTTGCCATCAGGCACTGTCATGTAGAAAATGATACACATCAACAAATGATACCCATGCTGGCCATCCCTGGGTCCACCCCTGTGCCTGTGTCAAATTAGCTGCACTGCCACAATGCTGCATTTCTTGCACCATAGTGCAAGGATGGCTGCATTGAGGGGGAGATCATAGTTGTGTAGGAAGGAGCACCTTCCAGCACAAACAGAAACTGAAATGGCAATCTGCTAGGTCCATGTGTGCTGTGCAATGTAGCATAAACACACATACATCAACATGAGGACCAATCAAAGGAAACAACAACATAGTTCCTTGTTAATGCCGTCCCTGGGGTGGTGTAAGGTTTTAGTACTGCCCTGGTGTATGTGAAACATGTAAAACTGGAACAGGGGCATATTGCAATGTGTCTTGCGGTGACTTGACCACTGCAACACCCATTTGAAGGTGCTGGCTTGCAAATGGATGCATAGGAATGGTCCACAATAACAAGATGGTGTCAAGCCACCAAAAGGATATACATCACACCTAGTAAATATGACACAGCCAATTGCGCTACCTGAGCTTCCCCTCATGTGACACTCATGTGGGGCAAAGGCTGATAAACTGCACCCATGATGTACAGGAACAGTGTTTGGGCTACAAGTTGTCACTGAGCCTCCAAAAGCAAGTTAGTGATGTGACATTTCAACTGCCATAGCATTGAAAGATTGAGTTTACACCATCTCATTGCAGAGGATGATTGCTCTCCTGCTGATCTGCCTGTCCTGGAGTTCCCAGATGACCTGTATGACCAGCTGACAACCACCAGCCAAGAGACCCTCCAATATGTCCTGGTATCCATCCAGACACCACCTCCAGTTGCAAGGAGGACTAATAATGTAACAACCATCCCAGATGCCCCACCCAACACCCCAATAGTACAACCTGCCAGCACCAACACAGTTGAGGAGTCCGAGGACCCAGGGACAAGCTTTGAGAGGACAGTGGTAGGAGTCCAGTGGGAGCTGGCCAAGTAGGTGCGGGTGGGGATGGAGACTGTGGCAGCCAGCCTAGAGGTAATGTGCACGTGCCTCGTGACGGCCACTGAACATACAGCTGCCAAACATGACACACTCCTGCTGCATGGAGTCCAGTAGTGTCTAAGGGACATACCTGCTGCCATGAGGGAGAGACCACAACAGCTGCTCTCCCAAACTGGCAACAGAGTGATTGAGAACAAGCTGGACTCCATGCAGCAGGAACTGGCCTCCCTCAGGGCAGACATGGCTGCCTACCACTGGGATGTTGCTGCTATCCAGCAGGTCCTCCTTGCGGCAGTGATGCCATATGTTATTCCACAAATGGCAGCTGCCGGGAATTGGGATTCCACATCAGTGTGGGTGGCTCCGTCTACCTTTCCAACACCTTCATCAAGAGCAGAGGAGACACCACACGCAACGGAGGATGAAGATGTGGAACAGATCAGCTTTACTCATAAGAGTTCCTGGTAGCACCAGCCCATGCCACATGGGCAGTGTTCCTCTTTGTCCTGTCCTTGAGATCATGCCAATGTTAGCACAGTTAGATATGTGCACACTTCACCCACACACTGTTGACCTGTCTGCTATGGACTGTCATTGTCTCTCACCAATTGGCAATTATTGTTCCTCTGCACTGAACAACACTTGTCCCTCAACCCTGGACTTGTGTCGTGTCACAAATGTATGGATTTCACAAATGGGGTCAATGACCTGAAAATTGTAAATATCTCACTACAACAATTCCACTTATAAATAAACACCTTCTGCACAATCAACATGTCTATGTGTATTGTGATCCATCGACTACCCTAAATGATTGTGATGTGTGTATCCCTGTCATTGGTCACAGAATATCAGTACACGAGTGCAGGACTTTTGGGGGCACAAAGCTACACACAAGGTCCCTAACATGACAAATATGTATGCTGGTCTCATCACCTACAAGCAATTCACTGAGTATGTCACAAATGAAGAACACATGTATGCTTCCCTCACTACATATGGCAGGAATGGCTGTAAAGCAAGTCTAGGGCAATATCGCCAGCTGGGAGTACCAGTAGAATACATTGGTGTGAAACGGAGGTACCTAACCTCATTAGTGATTGCCACTGTTCAGTTTTGCAGGATCGAGTTCCAATTTAGGCTGTTGTCAGATGTGCCACAGTTCCCAACATTCCTACACAGGACCCCAACACTGACAGCTGAAGTACCAGATCTACCTGTCCAATACAAAGTAAACATAGTCACCTTTAGTGGTGGGTACACTGGATGACAGATGCATGGACTAGTAGATATGATGTTTCTGCCAATGTGACAGCTCAGTTGTCAATAGGTGATGCACATGTCAAGAGAGGTATTCGAAGGCAGGACGGAAACCCTAGGTCTACCCCCAATATGCCCTGTGCACTCATGAAAAGACCCTGAGACACAAGCATATAACACAAAATGTATGGGATAATGCAAAAATGTTTATTAAAATTTCAAGTAACCTAAAAAATAATTAAAACCTACCCTAACCTAAACTAACCTATTCTATCTATACTTATCCAATTACTAAAGCTATCTAACCGATGCTAAACTTAACTTACACATTGAACACCAAACTCTAAACATTGGCCACCCACCCCCCTTAAGTTACAATACACATGCAGGACAACAAATACTAATGCTACACATATACTAACTAATCCCAAACAAATATATATTTTTTGTACATGTTTTAAATAATTTGTTTCTTCATTATTTTATTAATAAAACACACAGATACCCCAAAATGTCCCCCCCACCCAACCACCCACAAATTAACACATAAGAAGAAAAAAAACACTCCCAACTAAACTTATCCTAACTAATCTATAAACCTATACTAACCTAACACTAACCCTCTAAAACCCACAATAAAATATATAAGAACATCGTAAGAGGACACTGAACTGGGGGGGTGGCAGATCAGATTGCAGTCACAGTTTTGCCTTTTTTAGTTTCTTCTTGATGTATTTCAACATCTTCTTATTTCTGGCAACCTCTTCCTCCAATCTTTCTAAATATTTGAGAATGAGGGACACATCCCTCTGCAGATTCTGCAGCAACTGTGCAGCAATGTCAGCAGTTGGTGTGGGCTGTTGCGCTGCTGTGGTGACTGTTGCATCCAATGTCGTTGGGGTGGCGCTAGCTGTGCCCCCCTGCACTGCTGATGAGCCTGGAGCTTGCTGAGCCTTTTTAGGCAGTGTGGGGGCCCCATCTGGGAATGCCAACCATTCCCCTGTAGCCTTCTCTGCACGGAAGCGGCGACCCATACATCTGTAATCAGACTCCACTGCCAGGATGTGACGGTACCTTACTGCCCTCTTCTGAAAACTCATGCCTCTCCTCATTGGTCATGTCGGCAGGTGAAATATGGAGACAAGCAAACTTGTCAGCATTGTTTGGAGTCTGTACAGATTACTAGCTTACACTGCTACATCTTATTACACATGCACTCCAACTCACATTCCAGAAAAGACAAAGACCTTGATAAATGTATTGTCAATGCTGCCTTTGCATCATATTTTTGACGCTAAAGCGACACAAAACTTTGAAATGAAATAAAATCTGTAACTGTGCACCACTCTAGCTTACAAAAATGATGCAAAGGCAGCGCTAACTTTACATTGATCAGGCCCAAACGTCCTCACCATCAATGTATATTTCCAACCATACATCACCGGTAACTTGGACATGTCATTGGGAGGATGGGATGCTGCTGGTAACCATAAGGGGTCAGAGCTGACGGGTACACATGCAAGCCTGATCAACATGACTGTCACCTACACTGTGTACATCAGATCTCCCCACAAATTTGGTATTCCTCTCCCTCTGAGCCTAAGGGGGGATAGCCATGCTATCCATCATTAAAGTTGGAAAAATGACTCTCACCTGACTAGCGTCATTTTTTGATGTACAACCCCCATGGACATGACTCCTGTCTTAGTAAAGACAGGAGTCATGCCTCCTGCCCAATGGCCATGCCAAGGGGACTCATGTCCCCTGGGCATGGCCATTGGCCACAGTGCCATGTAGGGGGGCCCAAGTTAGGCCCCCCCATGACACTTTAAAAAAAGAAAAAACTTACATGGACTTATCTAGGATGGGCTCCCCCATCCTTATGTGTCCTCCAGGTGTGGGTGGGGTGTCCCTAGGTTCAGGGAGGGGCACCTCTGGGCTGTTTCTATGGTCTCTGACCATGGAAAATGGCCCACAGGTCCCCTAACGCCCTCCCTGACCCAGTTGTTAAATAATTGCGTTAAGCAGGCTTAGCGCCATTATTTGAGGCTCTCCTCCTCCCGTGCGTAATTTTTGCCCGGAAGGATAAATAAAGCGCAAAGGCCTTTGAATCATTTTTTGCCCGGGAAGGCATACCTTGCATCTCATTGATCCCAGGTAGTTTTCTGCTTAAAAATGACGTTAACTACAATATTTTGACGCTAGATGAATCTAGCGTCAAAATATAAATATAGAGTAAAGTTTGCGCCAGCTTTGCCTAAAAAATTGATGCAAATCTGGTGCAAACAAAGTATAAATATGCCTCATGTAGTGCAAAAGACAGATTGCCATGCTGGGGGACAATTGCCAGCCCAGTCCTCCACCTTCATGACAATATAAGGATGCACCAAATTAGGATCATTATGGTGCACCTCTGTGTTTTGAAAATGACGGAGTGCGCCACTGCAAATTTTCTCACAGCGTTGCACTCTGCCATTCTTTGTTACATATGGCCCTACATGTGGCTTGTCACCACCTTGTATACACGATGCTGGCCATTACACACGACAAACCTCACAAGACGTGACCCTCTGGTGGTGCTTGAGGCTCTTTAAAATGGGCCATGATATCACCATACAGCCTACTATGATATCTGATCATTGGACAGTTTATCTTATCTGGCATTGTATTCAACACTCATGACTCACTCACACCAAACCCTGGATTTCTTTACAGGACACACATTATCACACTCACTGGATACATCTGAGTCTTCAAAACGCGCCACTTCACCAATCGTGTAGGGGGCTGGTCTACATGTTAGACATGAATGGTAAACCATGCTTAATGTCAAATCATAGTCACTGCGAGTGGACAACAAATTTCAGTGTGAACTAGTTAAGAGGAGTGAGCTAGTCATCCTAGTGGAAATCAGTGCAACAGACACACCACTACGATCACACAATGACACAGACACTCAGGTGAGTAAGAGCTACACATCTGAACACTAGCACTCGGCCAGAGACTGCTGTGGTGCTACAACCTGCAACATTTATATGTGGCATTGTAATGCAGCTGTCTGTGGGCACGGCACCTCCATTGCCAAATTGTACTGTTTGATCATGTATTTTCCATCTGTGGGCCATGCTATGGTTGTAGCAGTGGAAGGACCATTGTCACACCCATGGCTTTCTGCCTGCAATAGATGTAGGAACCAACTATGTCATCATCATAGCTCACAGACAAACTACTACCCTGGGATTGTGTAGGTATTGGAAGGTGTTGGGGATTTGCATTACACACCCTGCAATGATTAGAGTTAAATGTGTGTGCCATCACAAGGCAGACACACTTAAGGAATTGCTATGTCTGTGGACTCATGTGCAGTTGCTTTCTCTACCTGCACATTGACTGCATTGTGACATATGTATTGCAAATAGTGGTTGGCCTGCCATTGTTGCCATTGTACACTATTGTCAATTAAGAGAGGGAGAAGTACATGGCCATAGACATAGCGTTCAACACAGACACACTTTCTCTGTGATCAGAGGATGCATCTGGAGATCCAGGTTAGTGAGTGATGTGGCAGAGATGGAGCTGATGCAGTGCAGCCTCATACTGTTAGTGAGGAGTTGTAGGCCAGTGGAACAGACTGTGCACATGTGTATGGTATGGGGCGGTAGAGGTTGTCTGTGAAGGAACTTGAACTGGAAAATGGAACTGCCAGTATTCGCTTCCCAATTCATGTTCAATCTCCCTTACACCCTTACACGGTCTTGCCTAATGACACAAAGGGACCAATAGGACAAACGTGGGGTAGCACCTGGGACTTGAGTAATGAAAAGTGAGTACCAACGCTAAATTACAAATCATGTGTTTGAGGTTAATTTTGTGCTGCTAATGCGTCACACCATCATGCATGGGCGGTGCTTGCCTCTCATGAATCCAACCCCTAGTGCTGCCCCACGTGATGTGCCTCTTAGCACACCCCTGACAACACCATGTTTGGGCCGTCTATACAAAACCGTACAATATGCTATGATGGGGAGTTGTGTAGTAAACACATGACACTACCCTGGTGCTATGCAAGACTTACAACTCAAGTACTTAAGCTTGTCCTGCAAGGCACCCAGAGGCGATTTGTAATAGAAATGTAGCTCCATTGAAAGTCTGCAATGATCATGGGTTGATTATTTCATGACTGATGTGGCAAAGTTGTCTCATGGAATTAAGTGCACCATATTCATTGCCCCCTAAGGTGGGTAAATCCCCTTTGCAAACATAATGGCTGGGGCAGGGGTCATGTGCGTGAAATGTTGACAAAGTTGCGCTATGCATGCATTGCGCCACTTTGTTGGCACAATCCTGGGAAAAATGGTAGGATGGCAGTGTCTTGGCATCTCACACATGACACTATGCCAGTGCACCGGTGACACTATGGGCTCTAAAATACGTGCCTTCCTGATGGTTGTGCAAGACTCATCTGAAATCTGACCTGCATTGGTATCATTGTTGGACATGTGAACTCCAGGCCTGAACTGACGCAGATACTCTTCATACCAGTTGCATACATCCTGTTCACAAGCATTGCGTGCAGCACTCCAACATATCTGCCACTGTCATTCAAAACAAAAACAGTGAACGGTCAACAGCAGGCCAATAGGAGACTTACCAATAGTTCCACCGATCACAAACCCCAGGTGAACTAGCAGATCCTGCTCCCTGGCCACCTGATCTGCCCAGCGATGCTTCAGCTGGTGGTCATTCTAGCCTGTTTGGTAAATACGCCTCAGGTGGTGGCGCACCTTGTCCCACCGCAGCCGCCTGGCCTCTGTTGATAGCCGAGGATCACCCCGTCACCCATTTCCAGCATTATTGGCAGGTAGCGTGCAACCAGACAAATAAACCAACCAAGCTCATCTGCATCTGAGCATCCTCCCCTTGCCAGACATGTCGACTGATGTTCAGATTTGACCCCAATTAGTTATTATACAAAATAAAAGAAAACTTAACCTCACTAACTTAGTCCAACCATCTCAACTAACTAACAACCCAGAACAGACACCCTGCAGTACAAATACAAAAATGGACAAAAACTACTCAAAACCACAACTTCTAGGACAAAATGCACAAATATTCAACAGGACATGACACAATGGACACCACAAACTTCCAATCACAAGCAACAATCAACCATCAGCTCCAAAACTCAAACACACACAGTCACAAAGGCACAGACTGTAAAGAGAAAGTGAATCTACAACCACTGTGCCATGCTTGTAGACAGGATTTCCTATTACATCACTTCCTTGGTGTGTGCGTCCCGTTCAATTATGCGTGTTTTATGTGATGCATTTGGCATATGCCTGGTTTATTTTAGACGCATAAAGCATGAACGTCGTTTACATTGACGCATGACTGTTATGTGTCAATTTCACAGAAGACTGCATTAAGAGGAGTGTGAATGTAGAATTCACGCTAAAGTCCCATGTGTCATCTACTTACCATTTGCAGATGTTTTTGACACGTTTGCGTAATATTTTTTGCCTAATCTCCTGATTGTGTGGTTTTTAGGTTGAGCGTAGCATTTGATGTGTTGCATACTTTTAAGTATACTTATAATATGGGTTCCAGTGAATTCCAGCGATTTCATTTGTTGGTTTCAGTGTCCTTTAAAAATCCTTGCTTGCTAGTGGTTAGTTCTGCTTCTTTGTCCTGCCTTTTTCTCTTTGGGAGCAGCACCAATTACAGTGTAATTACGCTATGTCCTGTTTATCTCTTCTGTAGGGGACTTTTTGTTTAGTATTTGCCTGTTGGTCTCACACTGTGGGTGCGTGTTCAGTCCCTCTTCCCCACCAGCCCCTTCTTCAAACATAAAACCAACTTCACAGGGAGGCTTTTCCAGTCCCCCTCGTTTATTTTAGCTCCTACTTTTGGCTGGAACGGAGAGCTTTAGGGGCATATTTATACTCCGTTTGCGCCGAATTAGCGTCGTTTTTTTCGACGCAAATTCGGCGCAAAACTAACGCCATATTTATACTTTGGCGCTAGACGCGTCTAGTGCCAAAGTATGAGTAAAGAGCGTCATTTTTTAGCGTGAACGCCTTCCTTGCGTTAATGAGATGCAAGGTAGGCGTTCCCGTCCAAAAAAATGACTGCGACGCAAATGCGTCGTATTTATACTCCCGGGCAAAAATCACGCCCGGGAGTTGGCGGGGCAGAAAACCCCGCATTTGCGCCACTTTTTAACGCCTGGGTCAGGGCAGGCGTTAAGGGACCTGTGGGCTCAAAATGAGCCCACAGCTGCCCTCCCATGCCCCCAGGGACCCCCCCTGCCACCCTTGCCCACCCCAGGAGGACACCCAAGGATGGAGGGACCCACCCCAGGGACATTCAGGTAAGTTCAGGTAAGTATAAATATATTTTTTTTAAATATTTTTTTGTGGCATAGGGGGGCCTGATTTGTGCCCCCCTACATGCCTCAATGCCCAATGACCATGCCCAGGGGACATAAGTCCCCTGGGCATGGCCATTGGGCAAGGGGGCATGACTCCTGTCTTTACTAAGACAGGAGTCATGTAAATGGCGTCTGGGCGTCGTTAAAAATGGCGCAAGTCGGGTGGAGGCGAATTTTTGCGTCAACCTGACTTGCACCATTTTTAAGACGCCCTAGCGCCATTTTTCCCTACGCCGGCGCTGCCTGGTGTACGTGTTTTTTTTCCACGCACACCAGGCAGCGCCGGTCTGCTTGCGCCGGCTAACGCCATTCAATAAATACGGCGCCCGCATGGCGCTTCAGAATGGCGTTAGCCGGCGCAACATTTTTTGACGCTAAACTGCGTTAGCGCAGTTTAGCGTCAAAAAGTATAAATACGGGCCTTAATTTCCTCATGGCCTCTGATATAGCCATAAAAGACCAGCTGCTGTGCTACGATAGGAGCTGCTTCAAGGGTGTGCCCTTCTGATTAGTGACTGAAAGCACGATGTTTGTGTGAGTATGATGCCACAAGGCTGCATTTAAATACAGCGAAAATGCAACTTACAAATTATTCCCACACACTAAATATACTGTGAAAAAATGAGAAACAGGCAGAAGACGTTAGAAAACACTGCAAGGGCAGCTCTTGGCCCCACAAGGCTGTAACTGGCATTGCCTCTTTGAGGGGTCCCTTGAAACCGCCCTTGCTCTCTATGTGTTGTTCTTCCTGTCCTCCTTTACGCCGTCAAATGCTTTGCATTGACCCTGTTACATGGATAATAACCAAGAGGCCTATGTTTGCTACTTGTTTCTGTTAAGCGGCTCACAAAAATAAATGAGCAAACAAATGAGGAAGGCGTGTCAGTGTGTGTAGAACTTGACCTGTGCCTTTGGTCCAGGCCCGTGGTCGAGAGCTCCTTGAAGACAGCAAGTGTTGTTAAGGAGATTGTCATGGGTTCTCCCGGATTCATGAAGTTGAAACATCTGAAGTGCCACGGCCATTTAGCTGTTTTGTCACGCTGTCTGGGTGAAGTAAAAGGTTCTGTATGAAACCAAAAACTAAGCGCGTGACATGAGCTGGCCAAATACCTCTTGTTTTTTGTTGAACTATTTGATGTACTTCACTTTATATTATGACCGTTGCATTTTTGACATTCTTAATTTGGTGCCTGCAGCAAGAATGAGAAAAAATATTTTTTATTGTCTCCTTTCTGTAGAACTTCATGCAGAACACGTTGGTTATTTTCACTATCCTTATGACAGCTGTTAGTTTTATAGAGACGGGCCCTGAAGACATCCTACCATTCTCTTATCTGTGCTTGTCTGATTGTTGACACGCGTCCCGGCTTTTTTCTCCCTGAATACTTCATCTTCAGTCTTGTACACACAACTTCTCTTCCCTCTCTCTTGACACCCCTCAACTCATGCTCACCGCCCTATTTTCTCTCATCAACCATATGCTGGTATATCATTCCAGATGCATGAATTATATCACTCAATGAGAACCATATAGGCCTAAAGAACCTTATATAACTGTGGAAACCGGTTTGTTTATGTGTGGGAGTATTGGTATCTTGAATCATTTGTGCCCTATTTGATTATATTCAACAAAGGTCTGCCATAATTGCCTGGAATGCTGGACATCCTTCAGTACTACATTGCATCCAATCAATGAAATCCTTCAGGATTGTTTGCTTCAAACGCACACAGCTATGGAGAATGTGTCTGTTTAAATACACTATTTACGCTCTTTGGCATTATTTTTCAATTGGTTGAATTTGAGTGTGAAAATGATCAATATGAATATGCCACTATAAGGTGCAGAGTCAGACAACATCCAGACATATTTAACTTTAGCTTCATATTTAAAGTCTCTTTCACTCCTGTGCAGTCTGTACCTGCGTTTTACGAAAATACTGCCACTTTATTCTTTAGAACGGAGCTGGGATAGTTTTGAAATTGGCACTTGTATAGTACGTTGATACAGCTAATGTGGCCTAGACACTGGTTTTCATACATCAATGTAGTAGAGTTGACTTCAAAAATGACGATTTAGTCTTTTTTTTTTCAGGGAAGAATTTTGTCTATGCTTTGGAATGGTTTGATGAATGTAAATTCCATTTTATGTAGCCTGAAAAAACAGAAGGCACCTTGCAGTGTACATGTAATTGACAAGAAAAGTATACGGTGTTTGGCTACTCTTTACCTGTACTCATACATGCGTTTCTCAATGTTTAGTTGAAGTACACCCAAACGCACTTGACGCGGACATGGGAATTTGTATGTACATGTCGTTCTTTCCTTCTCTTCCAAATGTCAACTTTAGCTTATTTGTTTCTCATCTAAAATTAATTTGCTGCCATGCTTGTTATGCAAGGAAGGCACAGAAGGAAGAAACTGGAGGAGGTAATGGAGGCTGCAAAAAAGGTACAATAAAAGCATTTACAAGTCCGGTGTTTTTTATTTTTTTAGGTCTAGCACGCAAGCCAGCAACTCTCATGGTGGGGTGGGAAAGTGGTAATCTATTGGAATTAGCATGGCAAATTTAAATTAGTGTGCTAAGTGGCAAAATGTTCATGGTTTGCTGCAGATAGAGGAAGAAGTTAAATGGAAGTGCTTTAGTTATATGCAGGGGTACTGGAATTATGTGTCAGGAAAAGACGCAATAATGGGGCAGGGTTGACCAATTTATGTGGCACAAAAAGTACGGTTAAGAGTTTACAACTCTAATAGCTCGAGTAAATGCGAGACCTATTGCATTGTCCTTGGATATACCCTGATTCACAATACAAATGACACGAGCTGTGCTGCAATGTGGCATATGGGGTATGGCCATGTGATGTGTGATGTTGTCATACAGAGCATACTATTTAAAGCTGCATACACAAGTCTGGCATTGTTTAAATTTGGAGTTTCTGGAGACCTGTGTGAAGACAGCATTTTTGTCTGACATGCGTACATCTTTTGTACATAGTGTGTATGACACACTCTGCCTACATTCCATCTAGAATATGGTTTGATCACAAATCTTTGATTTAACTCATTGCATTTACCAATGGTTGTTGTTTTTTTATTGTGGACCTGCATCCCTAGCTGGATATGTTCCAATACATACTAATGGGCATTCTACAGATGTGCCTGTTCAATGAGTGAGGTCATGTTTACCCTGTGTCAAGGTTGTGCCCAATAGCAGTGGCAGGACAGATTACCATGGATAGACTGTGCAGGCTCAACTTCTTCCACTGGGTAATATACCTGGGCAAATCATGATGACCATAGTTACCGATGAAGCCACCCCACCTTGTCACACATGTTCCATGCATCCACTGCAACTCTCACACTGAGTTGTGACAGTGTTCAGTTCCAACATGACTTAATTTCAATTTTTTGACATTCCCTACCTCATGTGTGGGCCCCTTGCATACATCTTATTAGGATATGAGGTAGTTTGGTGTGATGGGCTATTGATTAGCAAGTTGGCAATGTGAATGTACGCAATATGTAGTGGTCCATGGATTGTGTCCTTCAGTTGTCACATACCGGTGATAAGGCTGTAAGTGATGTGTGTGATGGTGGTAGTCCAATTTAAAACAACACATATGATGTCGCTACATTACTTGTCACTTTAGTAATTGTTACATGCTCCCTTAGGTTAGAGTCACATTCCTATGGTATATGTAGTGGAGACTGAATAGACCAAAGCAGGATTGGTTGTAAATGTGAACTGCTTTTTTACAAATTTAATATTGTGATTTCAGTGGTTCTTATGTATAAAAGTTGTCAACATTATGTTGTCTCCCAGCGTACCCCATCAGCTGTGTTGTGCTGTTCCCCGCCATATCGTCAGCACCATCCTCCTCATCCTCCACAGGCAGGTCAGCAACCTGGTCATACAATGGCACGTTCATTCGCACACATGTGTTGTGCAGGATTGCACATGTTAAGATTATTTTACACACAGAGGGACATATTTATACTTGTTTTACACTGAATTCGCGTAATGTTTTTACGCAAATTCGGTGCAAAACTAACTCCATATATATAGTTTGACACTAGGCCCGTCTAGTGCCAAATTTATAGAGTTAAAGTCATTTTTTGGGCATGGATACCTACTTTGCGTCAATGAGATGCAAAGTAGGTGTTCTCGTGCAAAAAATGACACTATGGCCTTAGCGCCATATTTATCCCCCGTGCTAAAATGACGCACAGGGGAGGAGGGGTCAAATAATGGTGCAAACCTTGCTTTGCACCATTGTTTAACGCCTGGGTCAGGGCAGGCCTTAGGGGACCTGTGGGCCTATTTCCATAGTTTAACACCCTGGAATAAGTCCACAGGTGCCCTCCCCAGGCCCCATGGACACCCACACCAGAGGGACAGTGGAGGATGGGGGATCCCATCCCAAGTAAGTATAGGTAAGTACAGGTAAGTATTTTTTTCAATGTGCCATTGGGGGCCCTGAAGTGGGTCCCCTACATGGTACTGGGTGCAATGGCCATGCCCAGGGGACCCTGGTCCCCTGTGCTGGCCATTGGGGTGGTGGGCAAGACTCCTGTCCTTTCTAAGACAGGGTCATGTGGCATGGATGGTTTCAGAAAATGACACTATGCTGGTTAGACACATTTTTTTTACTCTAACCTGCCAAACGTCATTTTTTGGTGCAAAACCCTCTTCTTTCATACCGCCAGCACCACCCAGCTAACGCAAAAAAAAAATTACGCTAGCCTACCGTTTGCACCGGCTTCTACCATTCGATAAATATGGTGCCCAGCTGGTGCTCATAAATGGTGTAAGCCGGTGCTAAACTTTTTGGTGCAAAACTGCATTGGTGCAGTTTTTCACCAAAAAGTATAAATCAGGGCCAATGTGTGGGGCTTAAAGGAGGTTGCCTCCTGTCAGGTCCAGGCACCTGAATCTTGATTTGAGGATGCCAAATGTCCTTTCCACCACATTGCGTGTCTGATGGTGTCCCTCAATGTAGGCACACTCTGCTGCTGTGTTTGGGTTTGCAAACGGGGTCATCACCCACGGCTGTATGTCGTAACCCTGATCCACTGCAAAGGTAAAAGATGTAAGTTGTTGTTAATGCTTGCAACAGGTTTAGTATGTAGCATGGCAGTTGTTAGTTGGAGTTGGTTGTGATTCAGATGTTTTTGTGGTATGGTGTGAGTTCCTGGCCTTGTGCTAAATTTTACTATCACTGTGTTGTTGGACATAACAGCCTTGGGTACTGGCTCAAGGACCTGGGACATATAATTTGGATTCCTAACTGATGCTCAGCATACATGTACCATGTGTTGTGCAGTGCATCTTTGTAGCACTGTATCACTAGAGGGGACACAACACATCCTTGCAACCCAGTGAGGTCAGATGTAGTGACAACATGGTAGCCCTACAAAGCCTGGACATACCAGCCATTTTGACATGTGTCAGTAAAGATAAATAGCAACACTTAGTCCCATTTTAATGACTAAGTGACAGTGCATACCACAGCTCCAATATTGGTAGTGCTGTGCTGCATAATTTTCACTGTGCAGGAATGTACCATGTGTAATATGTTACAAGGCAACCCTTTGTTGTCCCCTGCGGCGGCGCAAAATATGCAGCCGTGCACCAACACTGTCAACCTTGCGTCAGGGTTGGCTGCCCTGTGGAGGAGGATAAATCTGTGCAGGAAGAAACACCTTCCTATACAGATACTATTTTCATGGGCAATTAGCTCTTTCTGTGTGTGCAGCAGTATGCAGCATGCATAGGTGGCCCATTCATATGAGGTCAAATCACATTCTATTTCCCTATTGCAACCTGCAAATACCACCCCTGGGGTGGTGTTTGATGTTGGCACTGCCTCAGGTTTTAGGTGACACCTACATCTGAGAAAGCATCATCATGCTATGTATTTTGTAGTGACACACATTGCACGCCACTTCCACACAAAGTGCTGCATGGGAGGGGGCCAAGATGTGGGTCCCGTGCTTGCTATACCACCAGATTCAAGCTAGCCTGGCTGATGAAGGGTGATACCCTGAAACCAGTCCCAGGATGCATGTTTCTGGTCCAGGGAAGACCTGGCCTTGCAGTTTGGGCTCAACTGTTCCCCTGAGGAGGAACAGGGTCTAGAATTAATTGCATATGGCTGGTTCCATACTGGAATGGCATGGCAAGCAAAACAAATTATGGATTAAACCCAGATCTCTGACTGGTGGTGAATGTTTGATTTGCTCTGCATTCTGTCTATCATCTGTTTTTTTTGCATTTGTCGACCCAAGTGGGAAGGGTATGCCCAGGCGTAGGTTCCGTGCTTGCTATGCCACCAGATTCAAGCTAGCCTGGCTGATGAAGAGTGATACCATGAAACCAGTCACAGGATGCCTGTTTCTAGTTCAGGGAAGACCTGGCCTGGCAGTTGGGGCTGGACTGTTCCCATGGGGAACAGGGTCAAGACTGATTTGCATATGGTTGGGCCCAAACTGGAATGGCATGGCAAGCAAAAAAAATGATGGATTAAACCCAGATATGTGACTGGAGGTGAATGATTGATTTGCTCTGCATTCCCTCCATCATCTGTTGTTTTTGCAGTTCTCACTAATCTGGCACATGGTATGTGATGGCCAATAATTTTGTATTCCTATGCGTATGACTCAATGCATCAGGCAGGTGTATATGTACACTACAGGTAAATCAGGTATGTGTTAATGAGATTTAGTTTGTATCGGCACCAGTTGTCTGGCATTTAATGTATGTTCTGGCCGAGACGTGCACGGCATGATTTCCGGGGTCTGTGCCTATGTGTGACTTTCGTTACATGACCATGGTGTATGCCATTGACATTGCTGTGCTATTCTTTGCTTGGTGATGTGTAGGAAAGTACCATCTTCCTTGGCATGTTACCCACATTTTTACCTGTATGGCAGTATGTTTTTGCCTCTCTCACTGGGATCCTGCTGGTCAGGACCCCAGTGCTCATAGTTTATGGCCTAATGTGTGTGTCTGTATAGTGATTAATTGTGTCACTGAGGCTCTGCTAACCAGAACCTCAGTGCTTATGCTCTCTCTGTTTTTAAATTTGTCACTCTAGGCTAGTGACTTCAATTACCAATTTCAATTGGCACACTGGACCCCCGCTTATAAGTCCCTAGTATATGGTACCTAGTTATCCAGGGCATTGGGTTTCCAGGAGATCCATTTGGGCTTCAGAATTTATTTTGCCACCAAAGGGAGCTCAGGCAAACCCTTGCACAGGCCTGCCAATGCAGCCTGAGTGAAATAACGCACAAGTTATTTCACAGCCATCTTCACTGCACTTAAGTAACTTATAAGTCACCTATATGTCTAACCTTCACTTGCTGAAGGTTAGGTGCAAAGTTACTAAGTGTGAGGGCACCTTTGCACTGCCCTACATTTTCAAGGCCATTTTCCAGGACTTTGTGAGTACGGGGACACCATTACACATGTGCACTACCTATAGGTCAATACCTATAAGTAGCTTCACAATGGTAACTCCGAATATGGCCATGTAACATGTCTAAGATCATGGAATTGTCCCCCATTCCAAATCTGGCAGTGGGCAGCCAATTCCATGCATCCTGGGGGCTCCACCATGGACCCCCAGTACTGTCAAACCAGCTCTGAGGCTTGCACTGTGGCTACAGCTGCTGCCACCTCACAGACAGGGGCAGCCCAGTCCCAGGAAGGCAGAACAAAGAGTTCTCTCTGAGAGCAGGGTGTTACACCCTCTCCTTTTGGAAATAGGTGTTACAGGCTGGGAGAGGTAGCCTCCCCCAGCCTCTGCAAATGCTTTGAAGAGCACAGATGGTGCCCTCCTAGCATAAGCCAGTCTACACCGGTTCAGGGACCCCTTGTCCCCTGCTCTGGTGTGAAACTGGACAAAGGAAAGGGGGAGTGACCACTCCCCTATCCATCACCACCCCAGGGTCGGTGCCCAGAGCTCCTCCAGTGTGTCCCAGACTTCAGCCATCTTGCTATGCAAGGTGTGGGGGCACCCTAGAGGACTCTGAGTGGCAAGTGCCAGCAGGTGATGTCAGAGACCCCTCCTGATAGGTCCATACCAGATAAGGTAACCAATCCCGCTCTCAGGGCTATTTAAGGTCGCTCCTGTGGGTTCTCTTGAGATTCTGCTTGCAAGTTTCCTTCAGGAGTCTTCTGCAACAACTTCAGCTTCCTCTGACATTGGATCAAGCACACCCTGCTCCAAGAAACACTGTAACTGCAACAAATTATCTTCAAGAGATCCTTTTCTTCAGCAACCTCAGCTCCAAGTAAGCAACTGCAACAGTTTCCATGGTGTGCATGCTCTGAGGACTCCCTGTCTTCATCCTGCACCAGAAGGATTGAAGAAATCTCCTGTGGGGTGACGTAGTCACTCCCCTGCTCCAAGAGGCACCTTCCAAGACGACGATCAGTACCCTCTCACAGTGATAAGCCTGCTCCTAAGGACACAGAGGTTGGACATCATCGATATAGACTGTCCTGAGGTCCTGCTGACGCAATTTGGAGGAGGTAAGACCTTGCCTTCCCAGAGAGTGATGGTACCCCTGTGTATTGCGTCTTCTTCACCTCCTGAGGCCTCTGTGCACTATTTGCAAAATTCCTTCATGCACAGCCTGACACAGCTCCCACGCACTCCATCCTGCTATGCTCAACTTGCTGAGTTGTTCTCTGGTGGCGTGGGACCTTCCTTTGTTGTGCTGCATCAACCGTGATTTGCACCTCCTTTGTCTCCATGTCCTGGGACCTCCGGGGGTGCTGGATGGTATCCTGAAGGCTGTCTAAAGTGCTGAGACCCCCCTTTTCTTCCTCATACAGAGTTGAGACCCCCAGGTCCCCCCGGGTCCATCCAGCGCCATTTTGACACAAAAAGTACTTTTGTCGTAGCCAAGGCTTGTTAGCGATTTCCAACACTAAATCACATATGCACTGATCTTCACATCGTGGGACATCCTTTGCATCATGCAGGAACCCACTGGCATCTTCCTAGGGTACATTTCTGCAGTCTTCAACTAAATGTGGAGTCTTCTTTTGCACCCTCTTCTGGGTTGGCAGGGGCTCCTGTCCTTCCTGGAACTTCTTTTGACTTCTGAACTTGGTCCCCTTCCTTTGCAAGTCTTCAGGTCCAGGAATCCAGCAGTTGTTCTTTGCAGACTTGGTTGGTTGCTCCAAAATCCCAATCACGATGTGTAGTGTATCCTAAGGAAACTTGCAGTACTTTACTCCTGCTTTTCTGGGCTCTGGGGTGCGGTAACTTACTTACCTTTACTGTATTCTTACTCTCCCAGAGATTCTGCACACATTACACTTGTCAAGGGGGGAATTTGTGATTTGCATTCCACTTTCTTAGTATATGGTTTGTGTTGCCCCTAGACCCATTTTCTCCCATTGCATTCTATAGCATTTCCTGTTGTTTGCATTGTTCTATGACTATTTACTTGTCTAATTTAGTGTCTAGTGGATATATTGGGTATAAAACTTACTTCCAGAAGGAGTATTGTCTCTAAGATAATTTTGGTACTGTGTCACCCAAATAAATACCTTTATTTTTGGTAACACTGAGTATTGTCTTTACTTGTGTATAAGTACTGTGTAAATATAAGTGGTATTGCATGAGCTTTACATGTCTCCTAGTTCAGCCTAAGCTGCTCTCTATAGCTACCTCTATCAGCCTAAGCTGCTATAACACTACTACATTTCACTAATAAGGGATAACTGGACCTGGTATAAGGTGTAAGTACCCAAGGTACCCACTACAAACCAGGCCAGCCTCCTACATAATGTGTGTGTGAAGTGTGTTTAGTAGCCAACCTGTGGGCACTTTTAATGGTTTGTGGACATCTTCTGTTAGCAAAGGGTACATATGTCCACCTGTCCTTCACATGGTGTGCCTGCCAAGTTGTGTGTGTGTTACGTACATGTGGATGTATGGGTTTATGTTGTGCACTGATTGTATTGTACTGCTGCATGGTGCACCTGTATTGTTACCTGCACATCTGTGTTACCTTGGCCATGTGTTTTTGGAGTGGTGTATGTCTTGTGTGTCCTACAGGGTTGGTGTGTTGGGTGTATATTGCTAGGTTTGTTGACTTACCCACAAGTCGGCCATTACCATATTGGCCATCCTGGAAGTGTTTGTTGATCCTACTGTGCCTGAATATGTAGGCGTCATCGACGTTTCCAGGATACTTGGATAAAATGTTCATAAATAGTCCACGGTGGTCCACTATGGCCTGCACATTTATGTAATATGTATATTTCCAATTCCTGTGTTCTGTTGCTAAAGATTTGACAAGTCGGACAAGGGTGCAGTCCATTGCACCCAGCACATGCGGAAAGCCAGCAAATTGGTAAAAGCCCTGTTTTATTTCCTGCTGCATTTGCTGGGTGTTGGGGAAGCAGATGTGGCGGGGTGTCATGGAGATGATTGCGTCTAATAGCTTCGGCAGGAAGACCGAGAAAGACTGCTGTGACACACCAGCAACCAGTGCACCCGTTGTCTGGAATGAACCACATGCCAGCATTTTCAGGACAGCTAGCAGCTTTGTGACAGGTTGTGTGTTATGTGGTGTCTGCAGGCTGGCTGTGATCTGTGGCTCAGTGTGTGGTGCAGCAGGCATAGCAAGGCTTGCCGGTTGAGACGGTTTGTCCTAATGAGGTCTTGTTCCCTGAGGCCAAAGAGGGTTGTCCTGTTACAGACTATCCTTTCCTGTTTCTGCGTTGCCTTTGTGGGTGCCATAGTGGTGGTTGTGGTTGCTGCGGTAGTGGTGGTGGTTACTGTTGTGGTTGTTGTCCTCTGCATCATCTCCAGAGCTCGAGCAGTAACACTTCCATCTTGTAGTATGGGTTGCCAATGTTGCTTCTGTGCGTTTTCCTTAAGTAGTGGTGTGCAGGCCTCATTTTAAGGCCTGGTGTGACCCAGGTGTTAAAATTTGGTGCAAATCAGGATTAACGTCATTTTTTGGGTCCGCCTCCCACCCGTGCAGCATTTTTGGACGGGTGGATACATAGGGAGCTAGGGGCTTAGAGTCATTTTTTGGATGGGAACGCCTACCTTGGATCTCATTGACGCAAGGTGGTTTCACACATCCCAAAAAATTACTTTAACTCCTAAATTTTGACACTGACGTGTCTAGGGTCAAAATATAATAATGGAGTTAAGTTTGCACTGAATTAGCGTCAAATAAAATGATGTTAATTCAGTGCAGACTGAGTATAAATAGGGGCCTTAGTGAACATGAACTAGAGATGCTCACAGAGGAGGTGGTGAAGAGCCATGAGGACCTTCTTCAAAAGAGCTCACTGCAGGTACCAGAGAGCAAAAAAAGGAAAATATAGATGGGCATCCAGGCCAAGATCAGCACGATGGGTGTGATGCAGATTTCCGTTGAGGGAATTTATAAGCGCTGGTATGACTTATGGACACAGTCCAAGGAGAAGGTAGCAAGCCTTCCATCCACAAGCCACCATCCACCCCATTGGAGGAAATGATAGAGGAAACTTTGCAGCAAGAAGCTATTGTTGTGGTCACAGACATTGACAGCTCAGTCACACCCAGTGCCGCAAAGGTAATATGTACAAATTGCAACATTTAAAAGTTATTGCTTACAAGATTACCAAATAGGTAGTCAGTGTTAATTTCTTTGAAAAAACGTTCCATTGCACATTTAATTTGCAACCCAACAATGTGTTATGGGAGAAGTATTTAATAATACAATAGTGAACATAAGGCAAATATTGCAGCACTGTGTAGCCCTATTCAAATTGACATAGCAAATGACAAGTAGAAAGACCATGTCTGGGAAGAATCTTTATTCAAACTAGTAATGTAAACTGAGACACACAAGTATTTCCTATAACTACACAATGACCCTCATTACGAGTTTGGCAGAGACAGGCCAGCTATGGCAGCTGTGGCGATCCGACCGCCAACAGCCTGGTGATGCAGACCGGCCTATTACGACCTCAGTGGTGAACAGGCTAGTACACACTCAGTTTACCGCCTGTACTGCCAGTGGAGGCCACCCACCGCCAACAGAGGATGCCATCTACAGGTCAGCAGAAAGGACCGTACTGCCCACTGTATTACGGCTCAGCACACTGTCACGTTTTTCCCGGGCGGGTCGACCTTCACTCAAAGTGTGGCGAAAAGGAACAGTATATAAGGTAACACTCACTGTAGGGACACAGAGGAGGCTGCCAATGACAAGGAGTGTGAACTTGCGATCTTTCCAATGCTAAAACTTGCAATCCACCTCCAGGACATGCAGCGCCAATGAAGACAACAACGGCAAGTACCCTGCCTACCAACCAAGGTAGTGAAGGGGACAAAGACACACCAACACGCCACACACACCCGGCACCGAATGGCACCCCCATGAAAACACCCCTACCCATACACACACACACACACACACACATACACACACACGCTCACACTCACAATACACTCATGCATAACCAGAACACACACCATGCCCTACAGACATCACTGAACACCACACGTAAACAAGCCACAACACTCATACCCAGCCACACACAAACTGATGACAAAACCATGGCCGACTCAGATACCAGGCAGAAAACGGCATACCAGACACACATATGTACAAAACCACAAGCTCCATCCACACATACACTGGTACCATACCATGATGCCATTGTCCATACCATTCACTCTATCCACACCATGCACATCCACTGAACACACATCACAATCAATTATCCACATACATACCATCCATACCAACTTTCAAACCCATCACCACACAAACATCATTGTCCCACAAATACAGACAGGGGCAAAGGTGTGAGCAAAAGTGATGTTGCCACACAAGCACAGTCACATGCACAGATGGGGACAATGATCCACATACCTGTGTACACGAGTGAGCCATAGTCAAACGCAAGACAACTTGATCAAAGTGCACCAACTGTGAAGGTTGGCCATATATATTAATGTGAACATCAAAAGGGTAAACAGGAACTATGTACAAAGATGCCCATTGGGCAGTTCATTGGTCCATGACAATGACCATGAGGCAAAACAGTGCCAACAAGGCCCCGACTCGACTCCTGACATGACCATAGTCTCCACAGGGCAGGGGCATCAATGGGGAAGGCATCCCAGGGGGTGGGGGGGTTGGTGGTGGGGACTCAGGTAAGGAAGGGGAAAGGGGGTGGTCTTAGCCTTAGCCTTGAAAGGAGGGGGAGTGGGTTTAGACCGGTGGGTGGGAGCAGGATCAGGACTCTTCACAGTTTTCTTCTTGGAGGGGGAAGGGACATGGGAACCGGAAGGAAGGTCCAGGGAGGAATGTGAAGTGGAGGGACTGGGTATTGGGGAGGCCATGGGAACGTGTAGGGACAAGATGGGGCGGGCCAGGAGGTTCAAATAGGAGCATGTGAAGGGGCTGTGGAAACAGACGCTGGAGTGGAGGTAGAGTGCGTGGTTGTAAGACTTGTAGGTGTGCTGGATGTGGATGCAGGTGGGTGTTCAGTCTGCTTATGTGTGGTGGATGACTGTTGGGTGCTTGAGTGGGTGCATTTATGCGTTCTGGGAGAGGGAAGGGTGGGAGAGGACAAACAGGTCATGTGAGTGGCTGTTGTGGTGGTGTCTGCAGGTCTGGTGTGTGTGCTGCAGGTGTCTGTTATCTCCTTCTGTGCTACGGACGTAACGGTTACGTCCTGCGGCACAGTGCTCCTGTGCCGAGGACGTAACCATTAGGTCCTCGGCATGGAGGCTCCCTCCGTGGGGTTCCCCCCACCCCCCAAGGCGGGGATGGAAGGGGAAGACCTTCCCCTTCCACCCCCAACCCCCTGTAATGAAGTCAGCGCGCGATCGCGCGCTGACCTCATTACCCCGTGCCGGTCGCACTGAAAGCCATTTGCTTCCAGTGCGATTCACGGAGAAACAGGTGAGTTTCTCCTCCGGCGGGTGGGAGGTTTGGGCCAAAGAGGCATGGGGGGAAAGGAAAAGCTTTTCCTTTCCCCGGTGTTTCTTTGAGCATTCCTGCTGCCTGATCGCATTGCGATCGGGCAGCAGGAATGCCCGCTAGACGCCAGGGATTTTTTTTTGTATATTTCTAAAATTTGGAATCGGGGAGCAGCCCCTTGGGCAAGGGTCGCTCCCTTTTGGGGGCATCTTGTATTGTGGCCATTTCTGCCCCCCTTGGGGGCAGATTGGCCAATTATTTTTAGGCTGATCTACCCCCAAGGGGGGCAGAATCCACTAGACACCAGGGATTATTTTTTTTTAACTATTTTTAAATGCTTGTATTTAGGTGCGGCCCCTTGGGCAAGCGTCGCTCCCTTTTGGGGGCATCTTTATTGTGGCCATTTCGGCCTATCCACTAGACACTAGGGTTTTTTTTTTTTTGTTACTATTTTGTAAATGCTTGTATTTGGGAGCGGCTCCTTGGGCAAAGGTCGCTCCCTTTTGGGGGCATCTTTATTGTGACCATTTTTGCCCCCCTTGGGGGCGGATCAGCCTATTATTTTTAGGCCGATTTGGGGGCAGAATCCACTAGACACCAGGGATTTTTTTTTTTTTTACTATTTTGTAAATGCTTGTATTTGGGAGCGGCTCCTTGGGCAAGGGTCGCTCCCTTTTGGAGGCATGTTTATTGTGGCCATTTCTGCCACCCTTGGGGGCAGATCGACTTATTATTTTTAGGCTGATCTGCCCCCAAGGCGGGCAAAAGCCACTTAGACACCAGGGATAGTGTGTGTGTGTGTTAGTGGAGGTGGGGCAACCCCTTGGGCAAGGGTCGCCCCCCTTTGGGGGCACGTGTACCAAGGCCATTTCTGCCCCCCTTGGGGACAGATCGGCCTATTATTTTAAGACTCAAACCACTAGAACACCAGGGATTTTTTTTTATATGTTTATTTATGTGGGGGTGGCGTCCCCTTGGGCAAGGGGCACCCCCCCAAGGGGGGCATTGAACTGTTGGCCATTTTTGTCCCCCTTGGGGGCAGATGGGCCTATTTCTTTTAGGCCCATATGCCCCCAAGGGGGGCAGAAGCCACGTAGGCACCAGGGATAGTGTGTGTGTGTGGTTTGTTTTTTGTTTGGGGGTGGGCCCTTGGGGCAGATAGGCCTATTTTTTAGTAGGCCCATCTGCCCCTATGGCAGAATCCACTTAGGCACCAATTTCTAAATGCTTGATGGTGGGATGTTTGTCAACTGACAAAGTATTTGCATTTGTGATATTTTTTTTCCTCCTTTTTGTTCTAGTTCAAAGCTTTTGCTTTCTTTACTGTGGCTCCTTGCGGTTTTGGCGGTGGTTGACCTGCGGTTTGCATAGTTGCATGTTTTAGGTAAGTAAAAACAATTCACTCCAAAGGAGTATTGTTGCCATGCATGAATGACATGTTTGTAGGTGGTGTACTAAATGCAGGTTTGTGTGAAATTGTCCTTAGATTTGTGCACAATGATATTTGTGTTGTCTTATTTCTAATTTGCTTTTCTTTCTTTCTTTTTAGTGGGATATCATTGGTGATTGCTGTGTCTGTGCAGAGTAGTTGCTGGTGATTCAAGCTTTTTTAGGCAAGTGAGCGGTATAGTTTTTGAGTTTATAACTCCTACTAATAAAGCTACACTTTATTACTTATCTTACACAGTGCTGGTTGTTGGTGGTGCATTTGTCCAGTTAATTTTTGTAGGAAAGATCATGGCTAGCCGCAGGATGACCGCTTAGCAGGTGGTTGGCATGCTTTTTGAGTCATTGTCTGATCATGATTATGAGACGGACCCTGCATCTGAGGCAGAGGAGGAAGTGAGGGATTCTGGCAGTGAAGTTTCTGCCAGAGAGGAATCTTCTGATGAGGAAGCCACACTCAGTGCAGATGAAGGGCCTGTTTCGGAGGAGGACACTGATGTGCCATTAGATTAGATACATTAAATTGTATATGCTGTCTGAAAGTAGTACAGGATATGTGTATAATTTCCCTGTCTACACTGGTAGGGATTCCAGTATTGACCCCCCTGGTTGTCCTCCCACTTTTGGAGTTACTGAGAAAATTGTGTGGGAACTTGGTAGACGACTGTTCAACAAAGGTCACCATTTGTATGTAGATAACTTTTACACTGGAGTGCAGTTGTTCAAGGAATTCTTTAGAGTGGACACTGTTGCTTGTGGCACAATTTGTTGTAACCGGAAAGGCTATCCAAGGGAGCTTGTCTGTAAAAAAACTTGAGAATGGACAGTGCAGTGCTTTGCGGAATGATGAGCTGCTAGCTTTGAAGTTTTCAGACAGGAGGGATGTCTACATGCTAAGTACCATCCATGATGAGAGTACTTCCCCTGTGACTGTTTTGGGCCAGGTTGCTGAAGTGCGCAAACCTGTGTGTATTTTAGATTATAATAAGCACATGGGAGGTGTAGATACAGTTGATTAGAGGTTGGAACCTTATACTGCTATTCGTAAGTCTTACGTTTGGTATAAGAAGTTAGCAATTCACCTCTTCCACTTAGCAACTTTTAATGCTTTTATTGTGTTTAAGGATAGGTCTCCAGAGTCAAAAATGACATTTGTGAAATTTCAGGAGTCAGTGATAGAGAGACTTATTGTGGTGGAACAGGCCGGAGTTCCTAGAGAAGCAGTGGTGGAGGATGTGGCTAGATTGAAAGATCGCCACTTTGCTGAGCACATTCCTCCCACACCCAAAAAAGACTTTCCAGCTAAGAAATGTAGAGTGTGTTTTCGAAAAGGTATCCGGAGGGAGACTCAAATGTACTGCCCAGATTGTCCTTCAAAGCCTGGGCTGTGTGTGGGTGGTTGTTTTAAGAATTACCACACCCAGAAGGATCACTGGGAACAACCATGAGTGTAAACTCATGTTTGTTTTGTATTTTCATGTGTTCAGTTTCATGGTTAGCATTTCTGTCATGTACTTAGTTAGAGCTTTTGTGTTTGTAGTTTTGTAATGATTTCTAATTAGTTAGGGGTTTCTTTGTTTAAAAAACAAAAAGGGATGCCATTGTGTGTGGAGTGGGGCTTGGCTGAGGGTGTACATAGTGTACATATTGACTTGCTGTTGGCAACTGCAACACACTGCCAGCCAAACACCAGTCCACACACTGCCATCAGCTGGTGTGATTGTTGTATCAGGCATTTGGGCGCATGTAAGTGATGGGCCCTTGAGTGGCGCCGTCTGTCGATGTGAGTGTTGTAATGTGCTGGGCCCGTGGCTGGCGGTGTGAATGGTCTTGTGTGTGTCATGTATGAAAGGTGTGTGAATGGACTGTAAAGCGGTTGGTGCCTTGTCGCGGCTTTACAGCTCACGAGCTGTGAGTCATTGGTTCAGTTTTTTGCCTTTCAGTTATTAACAGTGCATTTCATTTTTGTGAAATCTCTTGTTAATAACATTTGATCCACTGAACCATCAATGACCCTCTTGCCAAATCCAACCAGTATGTGTGGTAAAAATGACAAAACCTGCTCCGCTGTAATCAGGCGTCGCAGCACACCTGTGACACGCTAGGTGCCTCGGGTGGGACCCCGATGATGAAGCATGCCACCAACTTGGTTGGTGGGTGAGGGGTCTTTTTCACATAATCTAAGTGTGTTTCTTTTCACAATTTTAGTGTTTGGCACATCACAGACGTATGTGGACACATCAAAATGATACATTACAAAACTACCTGTGTTTGGAGGGGGAGGGGGCACCTATGTTTTTGGTCCTGGGTGCGACCTTCTTCTAGGGAAACCTACCAAACCCAGACATTATTTTAAAATAGACACCCCAAGGAGTCCAGGGAGGTGTGGCTTGCGTGGATCCCCCAACATTTTCTTACCTAGGCTCCTCTGAAAACCTCAAAATTTGCTTAAAAAAGCATATTTTCCTGACTTTCGTTTGTACGATCACCGCTCCAGCAGAAAATTCCTACTCCCGAGCATTCCCCTCAGTCTCCCAAGTAAAATGACACTTCACTTGTGTGGGTCCCCAAGCAGAGTCAGCCTAAAGATGTATAAAAGAAGAATATGTCCTTATCAACTCGCTGTGCTATCCCCTCTATCTCTACAAGTTTTGTGCCTTATTCTGTTGCAGGCACCTGGCCCACCCACACAAGTGAGGTATCATTTTTACCGGGAGACATGGGGGAACGCTGGGTGGAAGGAAATTTGTGGCTCCTCTCAGATTCCAGAACTTTCTGTCACCAAAATGTGAGGAAAACGTGTTTTTTTGCCAAATTTTGAGGTTTGCAAAGGATTCTGGGTAACAGAACCTGGTCAGAACCCCACAAGTCACCCCATCTTGGATTCCCCTAGGTCTCTAGTTTTTCAAAAATGCACAGGTTTGGTAGGTTTCCCTAGGCGCCTGCTGAGCTAGAGGCCAAAATCTACAGGTAGGCACTTTGCAAAAAACACCTCTGTTTTCTGTGAAAAAATGGATGCGTCCACGTTGTGTTTTGGGGCATTTCCTGTCGCGGGCGCTAGGCCTACCCACACAAGTGAGGTATAATTTTTATCGGGAGACTTGGGGGAACGCTGGGTGGAAGGAAATTTGTGGCTCCTCTCATATTCCAGAACTTTCTGTCACCGAAATGTAAGAAAAATGTGTTTTTTTAGCTAAATTTTGAGGTTTGCAAAGGATTCTGGGTAACGGAACCTGGTCAGAGCCCCACATATCACCCCATCTTGGATTCCCCTATGTCTATAGTTTAAAAAAATGCACATCTCTGGTTGGTTTCCCTAGGTGCCACCTGAGCTAGAGGCCGAAATCTACAGGTAGGCCCTCTGCAAAAAACACCTCTCTTTTCTGTGAAAAAATGGATGCGTCCACGTTGCGTTTTGGGGCATTTCCTGTCGCGGGTGCTATACCTACCCACACAAGTGAGGTATCATTTTTATCGGGAGACTTGGGGGAACGCTGGGTGGAAGGAAATTTGTGGCTCCTCTCAGATTCCAGAACTTTCTGTCACCAAAATGTGAGGAAAACGTGTTTTTTTGCCAAATTTTGAGGTTTGCAAAGGATTCTGGGTAACAGAACCTGGTCAGAACCCCACAAGTCACCCCATCTTGGATTCCCCTAGGTCTCTAGTTTTTCAAAAATGCACAGGTTTGGTAGGTTTCCCTAGGTGCCTGCTGAGCTAGAGGCCAAAATCTACAGGTAGGCACTTTGCAAAAAACACCTCTGTTTTCTGTGAAAAAATGGATGCGTCCATGTTGTGTTTTGGGGCATTTCCTGTCGCGGGCGCTAGGCCTACCCACACAAGTGAGGTATCATTTTTATCGGGAGACTTGGGGAAACGCTGGGTGGAAGAAATTTGTGGCTCCTCTCATACTCAAGAACTTTCTGTCACCGAAATGTGAGAAAAATGTGTTTTTTTAGCAAAATTTTGAGGTTTGCAAAGGATTCTGGGTAACGGAACCTGGTCAGAGCCCCACAAGTCACCCCATCTTGGATTCCCCTATGTCTTTAGTTTAAAAAAATGCACAGGTTTGGTAGGTTTCCCTAGGTGCCAGCTGAGCTAGAGGCCAAAATCTACAGGTGGCACTTTGCAAAAAACACCTCTGTTTTCTGTCAAAAAATGAGATGTGTCCACGTTGTGCTTTGGGGCATTTCCTGTCGCGGGTGCTAGGCCTAGCCATACAAGTGAGGTATCATTTTTATCGGGAGACTTGGGGGAACACTGGGTGGAAGGCAATTTGTGGCTCCTCTCAAATTCCAGAACTTTCTGTCACCAAAATTTGAGGAAAATGTGTTTTTTTAGCCAAATTTTGAGGTTTGCAAAGGATTCTGGGTAACAGAACCTGGTCAGAGCCCCACAAGTCACCCCATCTTGGATTCCCCTAGGTCTCTAGTTTTAGAAAATGCACAGGTTTGGTAGGTTTCCCTAGGTGCCGGCTGAGCTAGAGGCCAAAATCTACAGGTAGGCACTTGGCAAAAAACACCTCTGCTTTCTGTGAAAAAATGGTATGTGTCCACGTTGTGTTTTGGGGCATTTTCTGTCGCGGGCGCAAGGCCTACCCACACAAGTGAGGTATCATTTTTATCGGGAGGCTTGGGGGAACGCTGGGTGGAAGGAAATTTGTGGCTCCTTTCAGATTCCATAACTTTCTGTCACCGAAATGGAAGAAAAATTTGTTTTTTTAGCCAAATGTTTAGGTTTGCAAAGGATTCTGGGTAACAGAACCTGGTCAGAGCCCCACAAGTCACCCCATCATGGATTCCCCTAGATCTCTAGTTTTCAAAAATGCACAGGTTTGGTAGGTTTCCCTAGGTGCCGGCTGAGCTAGAGGCCAAAATCTACAGGTAGGTACTTTGCAAAAAACACCTCTGTTTTCTGTGAAAAAATGGGATGTGTGCACATTGAGTTTTGGGGCATTTCCTGTCGCGGGCGCTAGGCCTACCCACACAAGTGAGGTACCATTTTTATCAGGAGACTTGGGGGAACATAGAATAGTAAAACAAGTGTTATTGCCCCTTGTCTTTCTCTACATTTTTTCCCTCCAAATATAAGAGAGTATGTAAAAAAGACGTCTATTTGAGAAATGCCCTGTAATTCACATGCTAGTATGGGCACCCCGGAATTCAGAGATGTGCAAATAACCACTGCTCCTCAACACCTTGTCTTGTGCCGATTTTGGAAATACAAAGGTTTTCTTGATTGCTATTTTTTACTCTTTATATTTCAGCAAATGAATTGCTGCATACCCGGTATAGAATGAAAACCCACTGCAGGGTGCAGCTCATTTATTTGCTCTGTGTACCTAGGGTTCTTGATGAACCTACAAGTCCTATATATCCCCGCAACCAGAAGAGTCCAGCAGACGTAACGGTATATTGCTTTCAAAAATATGACATTGCAGGAAAAAGTTACAGAGTAAAACGTAGAGGATAATTGCAGTTTTTTTCACCTCAATTTCAATATATTTTTTTTCAGTTATTATTTTCTATAGGAAAGCCTTGTAGGATCTACACAAATTACCCCTTGCTAAATTTTGAATTTTGTCTACTTTTCAGAAATGTTTCGGTTTCCGGGATCCACCATTGGTTTCATGCCCATTTCTGTCACTGACTGGAAGGAGGCTGAAAGCACAAAAAATCGTAAAAATGGGGTATGTCCCAGTAAAATGCCAAAATTGGGTTGAAAATTTGAGTTTTCTGATTCAAGTCTGTTCCTGAAAGCTGGGAAGCTGGTGATTGTAGCACCGCAAACCATTTGTTGATGCCCTTTTCAGGGGAAAAAACACAAGCCTTCTTCTGCAGCCCCTTTTTCCAATTTTTTTAAAAAAAACAACATTTTCACTGTATTTTGGCTAATTTCCTGTCCTCCTTCTGGGGAACCCACAAAGTCTGGGTACCGCTAGAATCCCTAGGATGTTGGAAAAAAAGGACGCAAATTTGGCGTGGGTAGCTCATGTGAACAAAATGTTATGAGGGTCTAAGCGCGAACTGCCCCAAATAGCCAAAAAAAGGCTTGGCACAGGAGGGGCAAAAGGCCCGGCAGCAAAGGGGTTAAAGTTGCTGTGGTGAGTGTGGGTGTGGTGTCAGGGGTTCACGTCTGGATGACTGCTGTTGTGGTGGTTGTGTCAATGTGGGCAAGATCTGGAAGTGAGGATGCAGTGCTTGCGGGTGTGAGTGGTGAGGTCACTGTAAGGGAGGATGAGGTGGGGGAGACAGTGAAGGACATAGCAGTTGTGTTTGCATCTGTCTGGCATGTGCATGGCTGTGGTGTGACTTGTTGTGCCTGTGTGTGTCTTTGTGTGCCTTCTGTGTTTCTCTGTGTGCATGCTGTTTGGCTTGTGTGCTTGGGATGGGTGAGGGGAGAGGGGTGCTGGGTGGGCACTGGTGGATGGAGGGGGGACAGAGGTACTAGGGACACTTGATGTTGTCAAAGAGGTAGTCAGACCCCGAAACAATCTCTGGAGGCCAGACAAGGCACTGTGAATGCTTTCCAGGTAGGCATTGATTTGCTGCATTTGTGATGTGAGCCCCTGGATGGCATTCACTGTGGTTGTCTGTCACACAGAGATGGTTCGCATGGAGGTCAATAGCCTCCTCATTGAGAGCAGCAGGACTGACTGGGGCAGGGGCTGAGGTGCCTGTGGCGAAGGAGACGCCCACCCTCCTGGGTGAGCAGGCATGGGCAATTTGGTGGGGAGCTACTGGAAGGGCAATGATGGTGGGGGGGGTGGCGGACGAAGATGTCATTGGCGTTGAACCAGAGGGGTCCGCCACCACCAGGGAGCTGCCATAGGAGGAGGAATCTGAGTCTGGTGTCGCAGTTGTAGTGGGCTCCCCCATGGTGCTCCACTTGCCCTCCAACTCACTGGTTCCCTCAATGTCAGTGGACTGTGCCTCCTCTGTCCCTTTGGCTGCAGCTTCCTCATTTACCAGTGCCTCCATTCCTTCACCTCATGAGGCTGATACATACATGGACACAAGAAAACAGAGAGGGAGGGGGAGACAAAGAAAGGGATGCAGGCTGTGAGCAACTCAACTATGATGCAGGAAGGCACACATGCAGTACACTTAGGTCACAGACCTCACCTTACCATAGTTTTTGCATGCCAGGAATTTTCCACTGATAGGGATTACACCTGCCTTTTTGGAGTACACTACACTGACAGTGGTGCCCTACAGATTCACTGTACATGTCCTGCGACTACAACTGAGGTATCCAGTTCATGCTTAGATGTTTTGATTACCACTACGTCGCTTTGCAAGACAACAGGAACACCACCTGACTGACTGTTCTACCTAATTTCCACCTTACCTGGGTACACATGCCAGCTACCCAACAAAGTAATGTAACCCGGTCAAGAAGTTAAACACCTGCATAACCTGACACCTATCAGTCACTGTAACAGCATCCTTTTTCCACATTGCCTACTATCCCCCAGTACAGTTGGCATGCAGGCCAGTGTGAGAACTCATCCCCTTGTAGCTGCTGTGATGCCTTCAAGTACCCATCCAACACTGAGTTGGCCCCTGCCTGTATGTGGGCCATTGGGGGTGGCAGTGTCCAACGTGCACCCCTCCTTTGGTGAGAGGCTGTCCCCAGCTGGGCCTCCGAGGTCTTCTGGGCCCAGCGTCTCAGGTCCTCCCACCGTTTCCTGCAGTGGGTGCTCCGCTGGCTATAGACTCCCAGGGTCTGCACGGCCTTGGCGATGGCTCACCATTCCGTCTTCTTCTGATGGGCACTGACCTGGAAGGGAAACATATAGGAATACACATTAATGTAGACTTACCACACACACACTGACATAGGGTATTCCACCATACATTCCATCATCTTCCTACAGGTTCACATCGATGGCCTACTCCATTACTCATATACACTTCATAATCCAACATTTACACACACACCACCCAAGCAATCACACTCACTGCTAGGACATTGTTAATCCACTCATCTGCTCCTCTGGCCACCCAAACAACTTTGCATAAAGGGGTAGGACCCTGTCCACAAGCCTGGTAAGCTCCTCCTGGGTGAAGGCTGGGGCCCTTTCCCCTGTTGCACATGCTATCTTTGTGACCAGATGCAGGACACAGTAGCACATTCAGTGGAGTAGTGGTTGTGTTGAGTGCAGGAGTCAAGTGACAATGGGAAATCAAAATGGTGGTGAAGACCACAGCGGTTTGCACCGTCACCGCCGACAGCGATCATGTTTGGGCCCTGTTCCCCATCGACAACAATGTTAACCAATGAGGAATTGCATGAGGTACAGACTGCCTAACGCCATGAAGACTTCCGCCACTGGAGTCTTGTCATTTCCATCTGTCCTCTGCATATAGGACAGGCGACTACCATGTGCAGTGTAACATGTATTATAGTGCAATCTCTACGCTCTGTCCATGTTGTCATATCTTCTTGTACATGTGAGGTACATCAGTCATACACAGCTCTACATACCATATGTGATGTGTGGCATAGATTAGCTACATTTGTAGGTTGCATAGCACAGTGATCACTCATTGATTGTGACAATGTTAGCTGTATATGACCCTTCCATGATTTGAAGGTTACATTTGTGCAGTTGTGAGTCCGTAACATCATCCGTAATGTGTTGGTCTAGTTGTTGTGTTGCCATTTTAGTTATAGTTCCATGCACGTTATTTTAGCACACTAGGCCTGCTGCTGTGCACTTTAACCTAAATATATTTTATTCAGCTTTGTTTATTAATTTAACAATAGCCATGTTTGAGGTCCTGTTTTATTTCTCACTATCTAGTTGTTCTTTGCTTAGGCCAGCACTGTGTTCTTAAACAAGCACTCTGTGCTTCTCTGAAGGCTTCACTGAGATAGGATTCCAGCCAGATGACCACGACTGTATGGTGATTGCTTCGCTGCAGCTACTTATGCAGACTTCAGACCTTTGCTCAGGTATGGGGGATGATGCCTTCCCAGGGGAACCTGAAGGGCAGAACTAGATCTTCACATGCTGTGCTCTAATATAGCCTAGGTGGGAATTTGTCTGTTGACACTAGTGACAATATGGTAGTGTTATTTCTATGCTTTACTCTCCTTGTCACAATTTTAATCTTGTCAAGCTTTATCGTCCTGGTTATTGCAGTACATGCTTTATTATCTAAGATGCAGTTGCTTCATTAAAACCTTATTGAAACATGTACTGCCTCTGCTTGTCCTTGTATATGTGAGACTAATGAAACTGAGAGAAATGGATGAGATCTGAGTGACCACGATTTCCCTGAAGATTCAATTGTGTCATGCGCTCGGCTGCCCAATCATCCCTGTTCTAGGGTGAAGATGAGGCAATGCTAGTTAGCTGGAACAAAACCCGGATTGGGGTGACAGGTGTCACCTTTAGTGGGTCAGACTCAGTCTCCCACACCGCAGGCGATTCTGCCGCTCAAATCCAGTAGTCTCATTAGAATAATGAGGGCCTATGCGACATGGCGCCGCCAACGTTTGTTCAGGCCCTAATTTTCGGGTCCTCCTGAGTAACTTTCTTTTACTACATTCAAAGACATCTCTGTAGTACATACGGAGACATCCGTGGTATTGAGAATTTTCCTCCTCAGATTAGTAGGGAGTACCTAACTAATGCTGTAGGTTGTTCAGGCTTGAACTCTAAAAGGATAATCCCCCTTTGGTGTGCTTATCTCTGAACCAATTTACCATTCATTATGGCAAATCCACAACAGGGAGCAATTTCAGTCAATATGAGACCACCACTACTGCACATTTACTGGCACATGGCCTAACGGACCGGGGGTCCAGTCACATTTGTTGATGCTCACCCAGCCCATAGAACAGAACTTTTTTATTCTTGGGTCACATTTCTAGCAGTTGATGGGAACACAAATAAATTTCATCACTATACAGCTGTAAGTGTACCTGCACAATACAGAGCATATGCATATTTAGAAATACTGTTTACTGATACTCTTATAAAGAACATAATAATTGGATTGATGGCGCCCTAGCCCATACAATTTTCATGTTAGGTTAGGTCCTCTTAGTAATGATGGCCCTACCTGGCCTTTATTAGCCACTTATATACCTCACCCTGCTGGAGCGAACCTAACAGTAGCTGAGGTCCATCGCTTATATGCTGATCTGACGGCAATATGAAGGCGATTAGTGCAGTTTGTAATGTAAACATTAAACACAAACCCAGCATGTGCTGCTCCGGAGCAACTACATGCAGTATTGCCAGGCATTAACCCTGCGACTGCACATTCGATCATGGGCAAAGTACCCGCCAAACAAGAAGAAATTCCGCTTTGGTTATCTAAAAAAATAAACGTGCTGGAAGCAGTATTTCCCCTTATCGGACCTCAGGATAAACATAGAATACTAACTACGTGCTTCCCATTTGGGATGGTTCCCACAGTAGATAATTGTGAGACATGGGACACAGTATTTGCCATACTCTATACTACCGCACACGGTATACCGACATCTGCCAACTTACCAGAAGTGTGGAAACAAATTCAAGATGAATATGGGGCTGCCCCAGCCCTGGACGTGGGATGCAATTAATGGACAATTTTGCCACAGTATCCTCAATTATAGTAAGTATCCTAAAGGGAAGCAGTCACACTGGTGGTGCGCATGCAGCTCCCGGACGTTCCTCCACAGGATCAAGAACGTGAGCTGCCAAAGATTATTGTTGCATTGGTCGAGATAGTCTGGGGGCCAGACCAACAAAACTGCAATTTCAAGGTAAATCTAATAAAGATTCCACCAAGGAAGCTCCTGAGGGAAGGAAGAAATGCTGGGATAAAAAACAACAAACACCCAAAATAGAAAGGGGAGAACCTCTGCATACGGAAACCCCACTGAATAGATGCAATCTCAGAAATAGAGATAATATAAAAGCGCTTGACAGATATCAATATACTGATACACGTCAATCTTGTTCCTTTCAGGACTCATCAGAAAAATGCAGTGAGAGAGGTGGGGAGTCAAAGCGAAGAACTGAGTACATGAAACTGAGACAGGAATCACAACGCTCAACAGAAGTTTCTGTTAAAAAAGAAGAGAAACTTCCCCAACAAAAACCACAATTCAAAAAGAAAAAGGTGGCAGCAGTTGCAGTTCGACATGAAACTCAAGAAGAGGACTCTCTTGAAGAACAGGAAGTGGGCACTAGTGCTATTAGACAAGGCGGCAGAGGTCACAATAGTTTGCCGGAATCTTCTAGAGCATCTGGAGGTGAAAGCAACTGGTGACTTTTTAAAAGTAGAAACTGCGGACATGCGTGTCTCCACGCCTGATAGGGTGTACAAAGTAGCATTACCGTTAGAAGGAGACATTGAGCGCATAATAGACACAGGGGGTGATTCTGACCCCGGCGGTCACGGACCGCCGGGGCCAGGGTCGACGGGAGCACCGCCAACAGGCTGGCGGTGCCCCGCAGGGCATTCTGACCGCGGCGGTTTGGCCGCGGTCAGATGCGGAAAACCGGCGGTCCCCCGCCGGTTTTCCGCTGCCCTTAAGAATCCTCCATGGCGGCGCAGCTCGCTGCGCCGCCATGGGGATTCTGACAGCCCATACCGCCATCCTGTTCCTGGCGGTTCTCCCGCCAGGAACAGGATGGCGGTATGGGTTGTCGTGGGGCCCCTGGGGGCCCCACTTTGTATTTCAGTGTCTGCATTGCAGACACTGAAATACGCGACGGGTGCCACTGCACCCGTCGCACCTTCCCACTCCGCCGGCTCAATTCTGAGCCGGCGTCCTCGTGGGAAGGGTCTTTTGCACTGGGCTGGCGGGCGGCCTTTTGGCGGTCGCCCGCCAGCCCAGTGCAAAAGCCAAAATACCCTCAGCGGTCTTTCGACCGCGGAGCGGTATTTTGGAGGGGGGAAGTCTGGCGGGCGGCCTCCGCCGCCCGCCAGACTCAGAGTGACCCCCACAATCTTTTGGGACCGTGTCATAAACATATATGATATTTTGCTGGCAGAAAAGGATTGGCCACCTGAACTTGTCCGTACTTGCTCATACGGGGAAGATGTTATTAAACCTTCTTTCTCGCCCCTTGTTCCAGAGGAGCTGGCAGAATCCTACGCCATCAAATGGGCATTGGAGCAGGCACCAGCGTTATATCACAACCACGTAGGATGGGCTAAAGATTCCCCCCACCATGTAATCCCTATTAAAAATCAACCCCAACCGCAACCCCAGTATCTAATAAAACATGATGCTAAAGCACCAGTGAGGGAAATCCTCACACAACTGGAGTACCTGGGCGTAATCGAACCCTGTGTCTCACCAATTAATAATCCCTTATTTCCAGTAGCTAAACCGGACCATTCGTATGGAATAGTCCTAGACTACAGACATTTAAACAGTCATACACGCACATATGCTATACAAAACTCACATAGCACAGCACTCATGAACAACATAGTGCGCAAAAATTATAAAACAACACTGGACATTTCCAATGGTTTCTTCTGCCAAAATATAGTGCCTGAGAGTAGAGACTTAACAAGTTTCAGCACACTAGGCTCCCAGAAAAATTCTGTTGTTTACCCCAGGGGTACAAGAACAGTCCAGGATTGTTCACAGCTTGTGACTTCAATATTGCACGACATTGACCCTGAAGCTTTGTCATATATAGATGATATCTATCTCACGGATGATGAATTGCTGCAACATTTAAGACGGGTAGCCCGCTTTGTTGGGGGATTTTCCGAATTTGGATACAAATTCAATTTAAAAAAAACAAAAATAGCCTTCATTAGCGTACTATTTCTGGGATATGAGCTATCAAGTGAAGGAAAGAGCCTAGCGCCACAATTCTTGGAAAAATGCACACAGTTACAACCTCCGAATACAATTAAAAAACTCCAATCCTTATTAAGTTTCCTAAATTTTGGCAGAACCTTTATTCCTGATTATACATCACTCATAAAACCTTTATACGACTTAATACGTCTTGACTTTTCAAGTAAATTTTCAACAGTCGAACACAGATGCATTCTCAGGGCTTTGCAAACAGAAATGCTTTCAGCACAACACCTACACACAATGGACAACAAAACACATTTGATCACCAGAATAATTGCTGGTGCCATTGTTTTCACCTATGTAACTTTCAATGAGGGGGAGACAGTCTCGATTGCATGCAAATCACATTTGTATTCAGCAGCAGAACAACGCTTTGCTCCCACTAAGTAAATTCTCACTGCTGTTCAGATGGCCATTATTAAAGAAAGACCTCTAGCCCAAGGCAAATGCATTATTGTTGTCTCTCCAATTCCAGCGCTTGAGGCTGTTACCAAAGCCAGCATTCCTACCACTAAAGCATTACATCCATGTTAGATTCAATGGGCAATGTCTTTGGCAGCCACTGATGTAGACTACATTTTTTACCCAAAATAACAAACTCAAAAAGTTTTGCAATATGAACTAGAATACCCAGTTCCAGCAAATACACTACCTATTGATCAGTATCAAAGAGTCATGTACACCAATAGCTCAGCACAGCCTGCAATTGGCACAAAACTTCAATACTCCGCTGCTTGTGCAGTCGTAAGTGGCTACATGGAGGATAATAAATTTTGTCCCCAGCATACGTTCACGCAAACCCTAGGGGATTGCACAGCACATTTAGCAGAGCTAAAGGCTCTGGTGATGGCACTGGAACAAACGGATCCTGCACAGTTAACAGTAATTATTTGTGATTCATACTACTGTGTCCAGTCCTTCAATGAATACCTGTATCACTGGCGCCAAAATGGATTGCGAGATTCTAAAGGCAACACCATCAAACACAGACTTCTGTGGGGGAAAGTAGTAGATCTGAAGGAAACGCTACCAAACGTCCATGTGGTACATACACTTGGACACCAGCGCTTGAAAATACACTGGCTGATGAAGCCGCTAAATCAGCAGCAGCTACGGCTACTGTTGCTGCAGTAAGCCACTCAGGAGTGATAACGAACAATTACATATGGGCTGCTGTGAAAGCTGCGGCTGAAGGCACGCCCTATCCAAAAGCATTTCCTGCTAAATGTTCCTACCAAATGAGGGGCTGCCTAGACGCTGAAGTAAAAATACTAGGCGTGGGGGTTCGAGTAATTCCCAACAAAGACATAAGATCAGAGGTAATTAAAGCAGCACATGAGGGGGTAGCATCATGCTGGTGTGGCGGTTACAATATCATTGTTGCAAGCACGTTATTGGTGGCCAGATCTATATAAACAGGCCAACCAGTATGTCTTTTGTTGTGACATCTGCCAACAAATTAAAGGTTCCACCGCCAAACGCCCACTGTAGACACCCATCCTAATTTCCAACAAACCCCCACTTCAAAGACACATTTGGGTATTTAAACAGGGCCTCTGCCCCTACCAACTCAGACACGAGGGTGGGCACAGGATAGTTTGGATTGTGTGTGACTTACCCTGACTAGAGTGAGGGTCCTTGCTTGGACAGGGGGTAACCTGACTGCCGACCAAAGGCCCCATTTCCTGCAAACTTTCAACCTATGCAATTTCTGGTACTGTTTCAACATTTTACATTGACAAAGTTGTTCATCACATGCATGTATTATGATAAAGCACAAATACATTGGGTGTGAATGTACAGTGTTTATTAAGTGAATCAAAATAAGGGATGGGAGTGGACAGATGGTGGACGAAATAGTCACTTTGGTGTTCACAGCTGTTGGTAGCACAGGTTCAGAATCCATGAGGCCATTGGAAAATGGAGCACTGACAGTAGAAAGTCAACAAGGTGTGTCAGTGGCACACAAGGGAGACAGTTCAGGAAAGGATCACTTCCTGGTGGTTGGTTTGGTCTTGGCTACAGTCTCTGAGTGATGTCTGGCTTGCCGGCCACATTTGCAAGGGGGTTCATGGGCTACTGATGAAGGTGTGCTGGTGTCTTGTGAGTCCCCTGGCAGGGCCACCAGTCCACTACCAGCAGCATACGTAGAGGGCTGGGGTGTCTCGTGGCTTGTGAAAGGAGCCTACTTGCGCGTGGAGAAGGCGTGCTGCAGGACTACAGTCATGTCCTGCAGCACCCCTTTGACGGAGGCCATGGTGGCATTGTGGGCCTGCCATTGCTCCATGACCTCCTGATGGTGTTCACTCTGAAGCCTCTGAATCTCCTGCAACCTGCAAAGTGGGCAGGATCTGGCCCATCCTGTCCTGGGAGTGGTGGTATGGTGCCAAGACTTTGGAAATGGCCTCCTGGCCAGTCGCATCCCTGGTTTGCCTCCCCCCTTGTCCCACAGATGCCCTCCCACTGGCCCGAGCCCCCTGTGCCTGTGACCCAATCACAGTGTGCCCACTCCCACTTGCACCAGGACCTTCATTGTCTTGCCTGGTGACGGGTGGTAACTCCGGTCTCTGTACAGGTGGGCACACAGTGGCTGACCTGGGGACACTGGTTTGGGGGCATTGAACCACAGCTGTTGGTGGCTGAGTGGTGGGGGACTGTCTGGTGGGCTGGGTGGGGCTTCTGGAGGGTGAATGACCAGAGGTTCCCAATGGACAGGGTAGTCATCCAGATCCAGACATTCCACTGGACTGTCACCACTGGGGCCTTCTTCTACTGGGGGACTCACACTTCCTGGCACCTCCTGGTGGCTGCCATGAGCAATAGTACCTGTGGAGTAGAAATACAATTTTATTGTGTAGCCTGCATAGTGTTTGACTGTGTGTCAGTAGGGTGGCAGTAGTATTCAACAGCTTCAGGGGATAGGGCATTGACAGTCAATTAGTTGTCGATGGTGGACATTGCACATGTGTATTGCTTTCACACATTAGCAGTGGCATGTGTTTCCTTCTGTGTCTGTCCTCTGTCCTGTGATTGCCATGTCCCTGTCAGCATCTGCCACTTGTTTCTTGTGCTTACATCCCCATACATCTGCATGCAGGACTCCCATTGGGATGAATGCAGTGCATAGATATTAGTGGGATGGGTGATGCATTGTGGGACTTGTAGTGTTTCAAGTGTTACATGCAGGGACTGGTGGTTGTGTGCACATTGTTTGGGTAGGTGTTAGTGGGGTGGATGGGCATGCAGGGGATGGGTGTAGGTGGTTGATGGGGTGGCATTGATGTGGGATAGGGTGTTTTGGGATTGGTACAGGTGGTGGGGGTAACATGCATTTTAGGTGCAGGTGGTGGGAGGGGTGTGTCATTGACTTACCAGAGTCCAGTCCTCCAGTGACTTCAGTTTGGCCCCCCATATGCAGGATAGCCAAGACCTTCTCCTCCCACTCGGTCAACTTGGGGGGAGGTGGTGGGGAACCACCGCCAGTCCTCTGGATGGCAAGCTGGTGTTGTGATGCCATGGTCTGCACCTTCCCCCGCGGGTCGTTCCACCTCTTCCTGATATCATACCTTGTGTGTGGATGGCTTCCTACTGCATTCACCTTGTTGACGATCCTCTGCCATAGCTCCATCTTTCTGGCGAAGGATGTCTGCTGGACCTGGGAACCGAACAGCTGTGGCTCCACCCTGATTATTTCGTTCACTATGGTCTGCAACTCCCTGTCAGTGTAACAGGGGTTATTAGGGGGTGCAATAGTGGGTTTTGTGGGGAGATGTGTGCTGTGATGTGGCGGTGTTGTTTGGGGTAGTGGAGTGTGTGAGTGAGCTGGTGACAGGTGTGGTGATATTTGAAGGTGCAGTTGTGGGATGTATGTTTGTGTGTTTATGAGTTGTATGTGGCATGTAGGGTGTGCTAAAGTGTGTCTTGAGTTTGTGGTGTCTCTTTCAAGTTGGCTGAGAGTTGTGTGGCAGCAGGTAGGCATAGCTAGGGAATGTGGGTTTTATACTGGAGTGTGTGGGTGTGTGAAATGTATGTATGCGTCTCAGGTGTGGGGTTTTCAAACTGACCAATGTGGGGTGTTGTTGTTGGTGGGCCCATTTAGTGGCCATGGCAGTCTGTACCGCCAATGGCGTAGCACCGTTGCACAACCGCTGTGCTGATTTGTGAATCGTAATTGAGAGGGCGGTTTATTTTTGCCATGGCGTATTTAGTGCAGTCTGTTTCCCGTTGTCGTTCGTCCTGGCGGGGTCGGATACCTTGCTCTTTTCTGGTGGTTTTTGCCTTTGGGTTCGTAATACGGCAGTAAGTTTCCCGTGTCCACGGTGGTCTTATGCCGTCAGACTGCACAGCGGTTGTCGGTAATTACCTCAAAACTCCTAATGAGGGCCTAAGTCTTTTTAATGTGACAGAAGTACCTGCACCACATGCTGCAGGAACTAAAAGTGCAGAAACTGAGGGGACTCTGCCACTCTCAGAGTATGAGAATATTGTGCCCCCATCACCCACAACATCTGTGCCAACCAGACACAAGACAACAGTAGCTCCACTCCCTGATTTTGAAGTAGAGGCAGATGAAATTCCAACAGGCATGCCTACACCACCATTTGAGGATAGACCCTCCCACAGACATCAGTCACTTGTCCAGCATCAACACAATACTCTCAGGCGTAAAGTGGCTGTAAGATGGCCATCAGAGGATGATGACGGCTCAGCTGTATCCAGAGGTCTTGAGGCATCAATGTTGAAGGTTCAGCGCCTACAATATAAGCACATGAAGTCAATGCACACACAGTTGATATCACTCAATAACAATGAGTGATATCATAGATGGTATCAGGCAGCTGAATACAACAGCGGAGGAAGGGCAAAAAGCCACAGTTGGCAATTTAAAGGAAATGACAAATGCCTTCAAAGAACTTTGCACAGTAATGCAGCAGGAGCATGCCACACACCATAGGCATCATCACTAGCTAATGGGCAAACTGGATGGGTTTACCAAATCTGTCCATTTCCTGGCAAATGCAATTACATTGCTGTTGCTTCGCGGTGTGACCATGCAAGTGGGATGGCACATTGTAGTGGAGACGTTGCAAGAGGTTTGGTACAAGTCACAAATGCAATAGAGAACATGCAGACTGCTAAGATTTCAGGAAACACTGATTTAGGTGTAGGGGATAGTGAGGAGCTCTCAAGCCTTAGTAATGTCACTAAAACTGTGATGGACACTGGACATCTCAGTTCAAGAGATAGTGCCCATTCAGAGGCCTCACCACGAGATAGTACATATGTATCTATGTATGTTGTTTGTGGACATAACTTTACAGATCTTTTGTCTGTGGGCACACATTTGGGGGCATATTTATACTCCGTTTGCGCCGGAATTGTGTTGTTTTTTTTTACGCAATTTCGACGCAAAACTAACTCCATATTTATACTTTGGCGTTAGACGCGTCTAGCGCCAAAGTCCATGGAGTTAGCGTCATTTTTTTGCGTGGACACCTACTTTGCGTTAATTATATGCGAGGTAGGCGTTCCCGTCTAAAAAATCGACTCCGAGGCATGTGCGTCGGATTTATACTCCCGGGCAAAATTCACGCCCGGGAGTGGGCGGGTCAAAAAAAATGACGTACGGACGCTTTTGCGCCGTTTTTTAACGCCTGAAAAAGGCAGGCGTTAAGGGACCTGTGGGCTCTGAAGGAGCCCAGAGGTGCCCTCCCATGCCCCCAGGAACACCCCCTGTCACCCTTGCCCACCCCAGGAGGACAACCAAGGATGGAGGGACCCATCCCAGGGACATTAAGGTAAGCTCAGGTAAGTGTTTTTTTTTGTTTTTGTGGCAAAGGGGGGCCTGATTTGTGCCCCCCTACATGCCACTATGCCCAATGACCATGCCCAGGGGACAGAAGTCCCCTGGGCATGGCCATTGGGCAAGGGGGCATGACTCCTGTCTTTGCTAAGACAGGAGTCATTTCTATGGGGGTTGGGAGTGAAAAAAAATGGCGCAAATCGGGTTGAGGCGAAAAAATTGCCTAAACCTGACTTGCCCCATTTCTTGACACCCAAGCCCCATATCCCCCTACGCCGGCGCTGCCTGGTGTACGTCGTTTTTTTTAACGCACACCAGACGGCGACGGCGGCTAACGCCGGCTAACGTCATTCAATAAATACGGCGCCCGCATGGCGCTTCAGAATGACGTTAGCCGGCACTAATTTTTTTTACGCAAAACTGCGTTAGCGCAGTTTTGCGTCAAAAAGTATAAATATGGGCCTTGATTTTGCACAAATTGTGCAGTGTGGCAAAACATTATTTTTAGTAATAGCATATTTAACCTGAATTTAAGGTAATAAATATGTAAAACAGCAGCAAGATCATGCAATGCATTGTCTCATCATGACTTACTTTTAAAAAAACTGAGCATTACTTCAGTGTGTTTTTTTTTCCGTCTTCTGCTCTTGATCATCATCTGAATCAGGCAGATCCAGGGGTATGCTTCTTGTTGTAGCGATGCTGTGACACATGGCACATGTAGCAATAATTTTACAGCTTTTTTCTTGACTGTACATTAGTGCACTGCCACTCTTGTGCAGACATCTGAAGTGATTCTTGAGTAGGCCAAAGGTCATCTCTATCACATTACATGTGCTTTTATGTGCTGCATTTTAATGGTCCTTGCTTGGAGTGGATAGATTGTGGGGTGAAGATGAATGGGTGCACAGCATATGCACTGTCTCCTACAAAGATAAGAACAAATAATGAATCACTGTTATGAGATACTGCCTATGTTCTATATAGTACATAGTGTAAAAGAGAATTAACTGGTAGATATCCCTTTACAAATTCACCACCAATTAGTGGTGTGTAGATTTCACCATGGTGAAAAATAAAGGAATTGTGTATGCTACCAGGGAATCTGGCCACTACATCAGTTATGATATTTGAGGCATTGCATATCACATGTATATTTAATGAATGGCTACATGTTCTATTTCTGAAGTTATACTCATTTACAGAGGGAGGAACATATTGCAACATGTGCCCCATCAGTGCAGCTAATGATGTGTGGAAAGTGTGCTACCTGGTAAAATTTCAATTTAGTGAGCTGCAAGTCCTGTGTTGTGTTAGGGAACCTGATGTATTGACTGATTTTCAGGAGCGTTGTGTCCAGAGATCCATAATAAAAAGCTCAATGGTGCACTTTGGGACACCTTCTGCTGTACCTATTCCCTCCAGTAGCTTCCTGCAGGTAAGAGGTGCAGGGAACATAACACCTGCACATGGATGGGAATAGCATTGGTCTTGCAAGTGTGATGCTGCAGTTGTACGTGCAGTTCAGCTATTAAGTCTAATATCATTGGAGAAGTGTTTTGGTACTTCTCATAGATTTCCTCCTCAGTCTGTTTAAACAATGTGATGCGCATTTTGAAAGTGCACTCTTGTCTCCTCCTCCTCCACTGTAGACCTGCCAGAATCCTCATCCTCCCCGCCATGACGTAGAGAGCAGCCATTGTGAAAAATGCTGTTGTACTCTTGGCCTGTTTTTATACGTTGCACCTGATTGCCACCTGCTCTGGGTTGGTGGTAAAATGCAAATGCAAAAATATCATTTTGTGGCAATTCGCAAATTGCGAATGCTTCATACATAGATTTTTTGATTATCCAATTGCGAAACCCGATATGGCAATTTTAGGGAATTGTAAATTTTGCTATTCCCTTGAATTGGGCTGAGAATGCCTTTCATACATATGGAAAGGCTATTTTACATTTGCAAATGGTCAAATTTACCTATTTGCACTGCTTGCGAATACAAAATAATTTCATACATATGCCCCTAAATTACCACTGAATGCATCAACCAGCCATAAAGAAGGTATGCAGTGTCCACCTGTTGCAGTGGAAATGTGATCACATGACAAAGTAATGTGAACGGGAGAATATATTCCTCACCAGTTACCAGAGTACTGCACCACTATTAGCTGTTCTCCCCTTCAATTGCCTCATAACCCCAGTCACTTCAGATGCTAAAACCAAACCCATCTATGAAATACCTTTCCGGGCCAATGCTATTCCTTTTACTTTGTTACTTTTATGATTTGTTTTTAACAAAAAGTGTCATATTATTTTATTAAACCCAAATGCAGCTACCAGTCTTATATTCAGCACTTTAACCCAAAGGTTTCATGTGAGGCACTTTGAGGTATCTGTCTGTTACCACAGCACCATCATTTATATTTGCTGCTGGGCCTGATTTCTGCACAAAATGTTTGTGTCATCTGCATTTCTGTGGTTCTCTATGGTTCAGAGATTTTATATATTTTGTAATATATATATATATATATATACTTCACATTTGCCAGCTTCCACTGCTTCTTCCACTCTAGTGGGGCCGGTGCGACGAGCGGCAGCCGGCCACCGCTCAATAGAATGAAAAAGGGATTCCAGGTACCACCATCACCTGTACCTAAAAAACGCACTCCACAGTATTGTTACAATGTGATAAAGAAATTTAATGGCAACGCGTTTCGATCACCCAGACATCTTCCTCACAGGCTCACAGGATTTTTTATTACTATTACAGAAATGCCACTTCTAGAAAGTGAGCATTTCTCTGTGCTTATGACTCTGGTGTTTTGCAGCTTGACTCCAATATACCTCTGGGCAGAGTGACATTTGGGCTTTGCTCATACTTCTCACACAGCCTGTACACAGGAAGGGTGGAGGTGTCCCAGAGGTGCATCTGCATTTTGAAAAGTCATCCTGGGCTCAGATAAGGAAGAGGTGGGGAACACATGCATCTGTAATGGCTGTGCCCTGCCCTCACACATAAGGGTCGCTTACCCAAACTGATTTCTGGAGCCTGTACTGGAGGAGAGATGGGACACTCTCAGAACCAGCTGTAGCTGGTTGAAACCCCTTCTGCTCTTGATTGGAAATGCTTTGCAGAACTGAGTATATGTACAGGGGATTTTCCCCCACAATTCGTAACACTCTGGGATCAAGAACATACTTGTAACTGGACACAGAATGCTGGAAGGACTCACCAGGAACCACCTTGGTCTAATGCTGCTGCGCTGATCTGTGACCTGCTGGGTCACTAGGAGGAACTGCCAACTGCCTGCATCCCCCTTGTGCTGACCTGCTGCTGTGCCCTGCCACCCTGTGTGCCCCCTCTGTCACCAGAGGCTGGGTGCTGTGGCCCTACCCTCTGCAACCTTAGGCTCCCCAGAGCCATGAGCGCATAGAGTAGGGCTCTACTTGCTGTCCCAGCCATACTGTAAGAGTGCTCTGTTCCTCTTTGGATTCTACACTTTGAAAATGCACCTGGTGATTTAATTGTAGCGCTTTAAGAAGTGCTTTGTGAGCCCTGCTGCTGGAATCACCGCCGCGACCCGGGCTCATCAAATTATCCCCATTGCCTGGAAAGGTGCGTCGCTGAGGAAAGGGATTCACCGCAGCGACCCAGCTTTGACCCCCGGGGCACTACTGAAATCCAAACTTGAGCAAGCGTGCTCCTACTGTGCCCCCAGGGCAAAGCACGCTCCGAGGAGTGCCCTTGGGGCACAAGCAGGCACCTAATTTGGTGCCTGCTCACTGCTGCGGTTCGGGCGGGCCTTTCCAGTGTCTGGAGAAGTAAGGCGGGGAAGGAAGCCTCATCGGAGGCTCCCCGCCCCACCGGGCCCCTCAGTTGTCCTGGAGACGGGCAGGGGGGAAGGAAGCCTCATTGAAGTTGCAGTGTATCTTTGGAGTCTGCGGGCCGGGCGGAAGCCTTACCAGATGCCCCCCGCAATGCATGGTCCCACATTGGCCCCATATTGTTGTCCTGGCTTTGGCTCCCCTTCTGGAGAGCCAGTTGCAGCCCTGGGGGGGCCGCAGAGATCGCGGGCCCCAGGAGGGGCCTGATATAAAAGCAGGAGGGGGTATATGTCGCCCCCCTCCACCCTAACAGCATGAGGTACCCGTGGAGCGCAAGGAGCGCCGGGGGCCCCTTATGCTTCATGGCACTGGAAGAGCCTTTTCATCAGATAAACAGGTACTCTTTTTCTGGACATGGGATTTCCAAATGTTCCTAGTATGGACATTGTTGAGTAATATGTTTTCCTGTCTCTTCTGATGATGTGCCATATACTGACATTGCGTGGTGACAGTATGGTCCACCGTGTGGTATCACTGTGTAGCCTTATTGACCAAAAATTGAGGCAAAGTAGTGGGAGAGCGGCAGATGGATTCAGTTGTTAATTGCCTCCATAAGGTGCTGGACTGCTTTCCCAAAATTCTCATGCATCACCAATTCTATGTCCGTGTGCAACTGTACAATGGCTCTGTTGTCCACTGCGTGGGATACTCCAGCAGTACTGGGGTCGTGGTCACACCTAAGAGGAAAATTAGGTACTTGTCCCAGTTAATTTGTAACCCAGGGTGCCCACCGAAGAGGATGACCTCTCTGAAGACAGGAAAGAGATTGTGCTCCAGGTCACTGACATATAAAAGCACATCATCCGCATAGGCTGACACTATCAAAATATATTGCTGTTAAATGTATACCCGATGCTCATGGTTTTCACGTAGAGCACAAGCCAAGGGCACCGCCATGTGCACCTACAATAGAGGAGACAAAAGACAATGCTGACGCATGCCTCTCATGAAGGATATGGGGTTAGATACTATATCATTAACATGGACACAGGGGTCACTCATTGTACAAGACCTGTACCAGCATCAGGAAGACATTTCCCGCCCCCACGTGACGCACACCGAGAGCAGGAATGCGCCCCTTACTCAAAGGTCCTGGGGGGCTCAGGGCCTCTCAGCATCTCTGTGCACCAAGCAGCTGTCCACAGTTGAGCTCCCAGACAGTCACCCACCTCAAGGTCCCATGGATGGCGGGGATGCATGTCCAGGTCTAGGCCTGTTCTCTGGGCTGCTTGGCATTCCTGCCTCACATTGTAGCCTCCAGTAAGCCTGCCAGTCAGAGATGATGGCCCATTCCTTGCTGAAGCCCTCTTCCACGGATCCAGGAAGCCATGCCATTCGGTTCCAGGACAGCACGCAGCTACAGGTGTTAGGGGATGTGAAGTTCCCCTCCTGAATGCCAAAGGTAGCTGAAATGTGCTGGACTAGCTCCGCACCAATTCACAGGCCTCACAGAGGGCCCTGAGGGCCATGCTGTGTCTCAGCCACGAGGTTGATGGTGAGGAGTAGTCACAGGGTCCCAGTGCTGGTGCGGTGCACAAAATTTCAGCAGGGTTAATTACACCAGATACACAGCAGATAGGGTAGCTGTGGTGGCAGTCTTGATTTGCAGTTTGGGCAGAGGATTATTAAGGATAGAAAGTGCGGCTGAAGGAGCTCACCTAAAAGGCAGCCATCTTCAGAATAGCCAAGCTCTGACCCTCGCGACACATGGCACTTGGCAGCTATGGCTGTTAAGAGGTGCGCGGCCTTGCAGTGACATCTAGCCGACGTTACTATCCAAAAAAGCATACATTTTTATATAACACCAATGGCACAGACAACTAGTCCAAATATTCATCCAGACCAGGCATAGTTTGGTAAGCTCCTCTGTCTGCGTTATATTATGAGAACAAGGAATTTGCACGACAGGTACACCCGAAGAAAGAGAAGTGGACACAGCCCGAAGAGGGTTCATATTCTAAAGGGCTTGATTTATGAAAAGTTTGCACCGCCTTAACTTAATTTTTTGTCGTAAAAGAGACGCAAATTTACAAAATACAATTATATTTTGAAAATTTGCGCCGGTTTTACGACATTTTTGGACGACGCAAACTTTTCATAAATCAGGCCCTAAGGCCCATATTTATACATTTTTAGCGCCGCATTTGCGTCAAAAAATGACGCAAATGCGGCGCTAAAAAAGCATAAATATGGGCCTAAATGTTTCAGTCAATGGAGGCCGGTAAAGACAGACATTATTTTTAGGTCTTCCATTTACTTCCCTGCATCAGTTTCATAAAAGTGACTCAACCAGGCTGGGAAAGTGCTAATTTTAAAAGGATTGTCCAATATTAACTGGAATCCCAGGACACTAAGCACAGATAAGCAGAGGTCTGTTCTGATTGCTCCTTGGCTGAACGGTACCAATGTAGACATAAGAGAGGGAGATCGCGCTTCATGTTGCAGTTCTTCCGTTTCCAGGCGCTATAATAAACAAGTCATTGGCGAATGAAAAAGGGGGCCTAGTTCTAGCGTTTAGAATACTTTTCTCCCACTTGGGCCAGCCTCAAAACATTGCTGGACAGTGGTTGCCCCACCAAATATTTAGAGTATCAGCTGTCATTGTGCTCTGGTGAAATGAGTATTACAGTAGAAAATAGCGTCTGTCACTCAATCGGTAATCCCTCCCGAATATTTGAAAGAAGGTGAAAAACGAAGTAAATAGCTTATTGTGATGAAACTGCACTTTCTATAAAAAAAACAACAAGTATCCTTGCCCTCAGAATTAGCATTTCAACCACTAATATCAAAGGATTGAAGGATAGCTTTCATTTATAAAAAAAAAGTTGATTTATAATCATTACCATCATTAATTCAGTACAGCATTAGCTACATCATTTATCTCCATGAGAGCATCATGGAAAGATTGCTAGCACCTTATAATGCTAATTTAAAAAAGTCAAATTAAATGAAATAGTTGTATTAAAAATAAGTCCGCAGTTTCTCAGTGTTGAAGTCAGTGGACTTTTCTCACGTAAAATGTTTTCAGCCAAACAAGAAATTCAGAATGTGTGGACTGGAAAGTGCACCACTGCAGTACATCTCAGTGTATCTGGAGGCGGATTTGTTGAATGCTGCAGATGCAGTATTGTAACCATCCAAACACCGCAGCTAACTCATAAAGTAAGAGAAGAAGTAATTTAAGTAAACAAATATCCCCCCGGCCTACTCAGGGGCATATTTATACTCTGTTTGCGCTGGAATTGTCGTTTTTTTTTACGCAAATCCGACGCAAAGCTAACTCCATATTTATACTTTGGCGCTAGACCCGTCTAGCGCCAAAGATCTTGGAGTTTGCGTCATTTTTTAGCGAGGATACCTACCTTGCGTTAATGATATGCAAGGTAGGCGTTCCCATCTAAAAAATGACTCCAAGGCATGTGCGCCTTATTTAAACTCCCGTGCAAAAATGACGCACGGGAGTGGGCGGGTCAAAAAAAATGACATCCAGCCGCTTTTGCGTCATTTTTTAACGCCTGGTCAGGGCAGGCGTTAAGGGACCTGTGGGCTCGGAAGAAGCCCAGAGGTGCCCTCCCATGCCCCCAGGGACACCCCCTGCCACCCTTGCCCACCGCAGGAGGACGCCCAAGGATGGAGGGACCCATCCCAGGGAACTTAAGGTAAGTTCAGGTAAGTATTTTGGGCCATATTTATACTTTTTGACGCAAAACTGCACTAACGCAGTTTTGCACCAAAAAAATTAGCGCCGGCTAACGCCATTCTGAAGCGCCATGCGGGCGCCGTATTTATTGAATGGCGTTAGCCGGCGTTAGCCGACCGGCGCTGCCAGGTGTGCGTGAAAAAAAACGACGTACACCAGGCAGCGCCGGCGTAGGGAAAAATGGCGTTTGGGCGTCCCAAAATGGGGCAAGTCAGGCTGAGGCAAAAAAATCGTCTTAACCCGATTTGCGCCATTTTTTTTGGGCGCCCAGTCGCCATTAACATGACTCCTGTCTTAGCAAAGACAGGAGTCATGCCCCCTTGCCCAATGGCCATGCCCAGGGGACTTATGTCCCCTGGGCATGGTCATTGGGCATAGTGGCATGTAGGGGGGCACAAATCAGGCCCCCCTATGCCACAAAAAAAATTAAAAAAAATACTTACCACAACTTACCTTTTCTTCCCTGGGATGGGTCCCTCCAACCTTGGGTGTCCTCCTGGGGTGGGCAAGGGTGGCAGGGGGTGTCCCTGGGGGCAGGGGAGGGCACCTCTGGGCTCATTCTGAGCCTAGGTCCCTTAACGCCTGCCCTGACCCAGGCGTTAAAAAGAGGCGCAAATGCGAGGTTTTTTGCCCCGCCCACTCCCGGGCATCATTTTTGCCCGGGAGTATAAATACCACGCACATGCCTGGGAGTCATTTTTTAAGATGGGAACGCCTACCTTGCATCTCATTAACGCAAGGAAGGTGTTCACGCCAAAAAATGACGCTGACTCCATGAACTTTGGCGCTAGACGCGTCTAACGCCAAAGTATAAATATGGAGTTAGTTTTGCGTCGAATTTGCGTCGAAAAAAACGACGCAAATTCGGCACAAACGGAGTATAAATATGCCCCTTTATTTTAAATTTTTTTGTGGCATAGGGGGGCCTCATTTGTGCCCCTCTACATGCCATTATGCCCAATGACCATGCCCAGGGGACATAAGTCCCCTGGCCATGGCCATTGGGCAAGGGGGCATGACTCCTGTCTGTGCTAAGACAGGAGTCATTTCAATGGGGGTTGGGAGTCAAAAAAAATGGCGCAAATCGGGTTGAGGACAATATTTTGCCTCAGCCCTGACTTGCCCCATTTTTTGACGCCCAAGCTCCATTTTCCCCTACGCCGGCGCTGCCTGGTGTGGGTCATTTTTTTTGACGCACACCAGTCAGCTGCGCCGGCTAACGTCATTCCATAAATAAGGCACCCGCATGGCGCTTTGGAATGGCGTTAGCCGGCGTTAAAATTTTTGACGCACAACTGCGTTGGCGCAGTTGTGCGTCAAAAAGTATAAATATGGCCCTCAATCTTTTCGAAGCCATCAGTCAAAGTAGAAGTACATTTCCAAGAAGAAATCGCCTTATTTTGCAGCAGCTTGCTCACTGAGCTGAATAATGGAATTCATTTTTTTATAATTTTTACCCGAAGAGCAGGAGCACCATGTTGTAGAAAAACTAAGGGGCATATTTATACTCTGTTTGCGCCGGATTTGCGTCGTTTTTTTTTACGCAAATCCGACGCAAAACTAACTCCATATTTATACTTTGGCGTTAGACGCGTCTAGCGCCAAAGATCTTGGAGTTTGCGTCATTTTTTAGCGTGGACACCTACCTTGCGTTAATGATATGCAAGGTAGGCGTTCCCTTCTAAAAAATGACTCCAAGGCATGTGCGCCTTATTTAAACTCCAGTGCAAAAATGACGCACGGGAGTGGGCGGGTCAGAAAAAATGACGTCCAGCCGCTTTTAAATAATTTTTTAACGCCTGGTCAGGGCAGGCGTTAAGGGACCTGTGGGCTCGGAAGGAGCCCAGAGGTGCCCTCCCATGCCCCCAGGGACACCCCCTGCCACCCTTGCCCACCCCAGGAGGACGCCCAAGGATGGAGGGACCCATCCCAGGGAACTTAAGGTAAGTTCAGGTAAGTATTTTTATTTTTATTTTTTGTGGCATAGGGGGGCCTGATTTGTGCCCCCCTACATGCCACTATGCCCAATGACCATGCCCAGGGGACATAAGTCCCCTGGGCATGGCCATTGGGCAAGGGGGCATGACTCCTGTCTGTGCTAAGACAGGAGTCATTTCAATGGGGGTTGGGAGTCCAAAAAAATGGCGCAAATCGGGTTGAGGCCAATATTTTGCCTCAGACCTGACTTGCCCCATTTTTTGACGCCCAAGCTGAATTTTCCCCTACGCCGGCGCAGCCTGGTGTGGGTCATTTTTTTTTACGCACACCAGTCAGCTGCGCCGGCTAACGTCATTCAATAAATAAGGCGCCCGCATGGTGCTTTGGAATGGCGTTAGCCGGCGTTACATTTTTTGACGCACAACTGCATTGGCGCAGTTGTGCGTCAAAATGTATAAATATGGCCCTAACAATGGAGAGTTCTGGAGGCAAATGCTTAAACTAACACTAGAGTATAGGTCATGATTAATTCCAGATTACTAAATGCTTACCTGTCCGGTTTATCCATAGAAGACCTAAGTCATTCTATTATAACATTTTGCGCACCTACAGGCTGTATAACGCATAGTTGTTGCTATTGTACATGTATTAGCATTGATGGCAAGAGAATTAACGGAACATACTTCTGCATTTACTCCACCATAACCCTTTGTCTACAATCCATTGTTTACTATTGGTATGATGCTTTCATGCCCTAGTGCAAACCATGGGTACTTATTGTCATCCTCTTTATATTTCTGCATGTTTCCTTCACAAACCTCAAGGAACCATACGAATGTAAGAAAAAATGTCAGAGAAACTCAGAAAAGTCCATAGTAATATATACAATGTTTCTATTGTAACTTACCCCACTGTTCAAAATGTTCCCAATTCAACTACTGAAAAAATATTAATGGAATACTTAGGAGGATTCTTTAATAATGTTCAAGGTTTTATAGTTTTCACATCTTATGTGTATTCACAGAACACTGATTGATTACAGAAGACTCATCCTCTGGCAAAGGAGATAGATGTTTTTCTCCTGCCTATGTAATACTGTAATTGGCACAAGCATGAATGAAAGTGCACTCATTCATTTAGAACTCTTGATGCTTCCAATGGATAAACAAAGCCATCTAAAAATTAAACAATAACAATTCAAACCTTGTGGTAGCTTCTGTCAGTGCCTTCTACATTATCACCTTCATCTGACGAGTCCTTGCACCACAAATGCTTTTAAGTTAGTTCAAATGTTTCTCCAACGATGTTTTACATTTAAACTTCTGATACATCGGCCCCATTCCTGAAAGGCAGAATTGTTGATCAGGCTTTAATAACTTTATGTTCCTTCATCACTGCTCCACAATGCTTTTGGTGTATTGGAGAAACCCTCACCTCTGCTTCCTGATTCCTAGCTACTGACTGTGCCTGCCCCAGAATTCTGCAATAATTGTTCAATTTTTCTTATTGTGGCTAGCTCAATTCTAACTTTGAGGATTGGTGGAGATCATTAGCTCAGCTACATTTGAGAGGTTATAATATTAGCTCCAATGTAGTAAGTTCACCTTTTCTTCATGGTCATCCTGATTTTCTCCTTTTTGTGGACCTTATTCTTGCTGGGGTATGGGCTCTGTGCACTTTGTCACTGCTGTACAGTAGCAAAAAGACTGTGCCACCACTCTAAAACATATGCTGTACATTGTATCTCCCTTTTTGGCCTATTTGCTGCCCTATATATAAACTGTAAATAGTACCTAAAGTGCATCTATGGCATGGAAAGTTAAATATCATGTGTGGCGTATATTTTTATAGCATGCCTGTATGCAACACAAATCTATTTTTGGCCAGGAGCACCACTGTACTCTTTCTAGGTGGCATTTAAAATATATTGCAGTGACACTGGCTGGGAACACTCCCATTGCAAAGTAGGAAAAGACTTTCGTATATTCATAAGCGCAGCCTTAAATGTGGCTTGTAAACCCTTGGGGTAATGGAATAAATTAAAATAGGGTACCCTGTGTCGAGATGGGGCAACTCACCTGAAAAGCAGGATGTCTGCAGGGGCAATGGTATGCCCCGACCTCCTGGAACACCTCTTGGCACTTCCTGGTGGACATAGAAATCCCGGCAGGTGTCCTAAAAGGAAAGGGGGATTGGAAGAGAAAGAGACAAAACACTGCCACGTCTTGCCGGTCCAGCCAGGCACCCTGTATCTTCGGGGGGCAGGTCATTGTTGACAGAGTGATAGTAGAGTTAGTGCACTCAACTTCCTTGAAACTGAATCTCTCTTTCTGATATGGGCACGGGAGCAGTAGAAGAACACTGGGATGCTCAGCACTTTTCTTGGATAATAATAACTGTTGGCACAATTGTAGTGTGGTTAGTTTTACGTATTCATTGCGCTTTAGCTTCAGGCTTTAGGCCTTTGTGCATTTTGCCCTGAATATATTTTATTCATTTGCTAATAGTTTAGAGCCTCTGTGCACTTTGCTCTACATGTTTTTTAGTAGGCTTCGTACTGTTATTTTTCAAATAGCCAGTTCTACGGTGTTGTTTTTTATTCATATCACACTGTTTTGCCTACTTCAGCACTGGAGTTCTCCATAACATGTTTACTCTGTGCTTCAGTCAAGGATACAGTCTGGTACATTGCCGATAGACTGTGTAAGAGTTTAGACTGGGCATTCCTGCGTAGGGACATTTTGTGATCACGCTGACATGTTAGTTATAAAATTACTTCCTTGTCCCAGTACACGCAAGAGGGAGATTCCGACCAGGGAACCACAACTTGACGCTGACTGCCTCGTTGCAGATGCTGAACCAAGATCACAGGCCTTTGCTCAGGTATGAGTGTATCCGTCTCCCTAGTGATACAGAAAGGCAAGCTGAAAGCTTAACATGCTGTGCTCTAAATAGAACAAGCAGAGGGAGAGTAGAAACGTTTAGGAATTATGATAGCTTTATTTCTATGTTTTACTCTCCTGGTTACTATATCCATCCTACTATTTTGTATTGTTCTGGTTATTGCGGCTCACGCCTTAATATCTAAAATACAGTCGTTTTATTAAAACATTATATAAAACTTATACTGTCTTTGTCATTTGTATATGAGACCATATTGTGAATGAGAGAGTTGGTTTGGATCTGAGTGACCACGACTTCCCTGAGAAGTTCCAAAGATGTCATGCGCTCGGCTGCCCAATCATTTCTTCCCCGTGGGAGAAATGAGGCACTGCTAGTTAGCCGGAGCAACAACCGGATTTAGGGTGACAGAGTTCCTTACACGTGGGTCAGACTCAGTCCCCCACACCGTTATCGATCCTGCTGCCTAGAAATCCAGTAGTCTCATTTAGGATAATGAGAGCCCACGCGACATGGCGCCCCCAACATTTGGTCTGGCTCTAATGATTAGGTCCGACTGACTCTCTTGGTCTCATATATATTTTGACTCCTTGGTTCTGTATACGGAGACGTCCGTGGGGCTGAGGGTTTCCGCCGCCACGGCATAGGTGCTTCCTATTGCTTAGTGGTTGGTTGTTCAAGCTTGAACTTTGAAAGGAAAAAACCCCGATATTGGTGTGCCTTCTCTGGCCTGCAGCCGTTTTTTATGAAATGGCGAATCCTAATGTAGTGAACATCGCAGTTAATATGCGACATCCGCTCACGGGACATCTATTGACACATGGACTGACAGTCCAGGGGGGTCCAGTCACTTTTGTAGTGGACGCCCATGCAGCCTATAGAACGGAACTTTTTTATTCTTGGGTCGCTTTTCCAGCAGTGGATGGGGGTACAAATACTTTTCACGAATACACAGTTGCGAATGCCCCTGGACAATACAGGGCTTACGCTTATTTAGAAATACCTCTATCTTATCAAGAACACCATAATTGGCTTGATGGCGCCCTCCCACACACAATAGCACAAGTAAGGTTAGGTCCACTGAGTAATGATGGTCCTACCTGGCCTTTATTGGCCACATATACACCACATCCTGCGGTTGCTCAATTGGCAGTGGTTGAAGTTCGTCGTTTATATACAGAATTAACGGATACATATAGACGATTAGTTTAGTTTGTGATGCAGACATTAAATACGAATGCAGCGCGTGCTGCTCCAGCGCACCCACAGGCGGTGGTTCCGGGTCTTAATCCGGCCACTGTGCACTCAGTTATGGGTAAAGCACCGGCCAAACGAGAGGAGACTCCGTTTTGGCTGGCGCAAAAAATTAATACGCTGGAAGCAGTATTTCCCCATACGGGACCTCAGGATAAACATAGAATTTTGACGATGTGTTTGCCGTACGGGATGGTTCCTCCGGTGGATTTTTGTAATACCTGGGGCACGGTGTTTGCCGCGCTCTACACTACGGCACACGGTACACCGACATTAGCTAATTTACCGGACGTACTTAAGCAGATACAGGAAGAATATGGGGCTGCCCCTGCCTTGGATTTGGGCATGCAGTTGCTGGGCAATTTTGCCACAGTTTCTTCTATTATTTTGAGTAATCTCAAAGGAGAGGCAGTAGCACTAGCAGTGCGTATGCGTCTTCGGGATGTTCCGCTGCTTCACCAGGAGCGGGAGCTTCCGAGAATAATAGCGGAAACATATTCTAGTATTGGTCATGATAGCCTAGGGGCTAGACCACAAAAACCCCAGTTGCAGGGTAAAAATAATAAAGATAATGCTAAACAGCAACAACCTGAGGGTTCGAAAAAGCGCTGGGAAAAGAAACAGCAAACACCTAAGAAGGATGATGGGCAGTCTCCGCAGCCGGAGACCCCTCAGAATAAGTATAATCTCAGGAATAGGGATACTTTGAAGACGCCTGATAGATATCAATATACTGATACACGCCAATCTCGTTCCTTTCAGGACTCCTCGGAAAAGAGAAGTGAGAGAGGTGGGCGGTCAGAGCGGAGGACGGAGTACGTGAAACCGAGACAGGATTCACAACGCTCAGCGGAGGTTTCTATTAAACAAGAAGAGAAACCGCTGCAACAGAAACAGCAATTCAAAAAGAAGAAAGTGGCAGCTGTCTCAGTTAGACATGCCGCTCAAGAAGAGAATTCTCTTGACGAACAAGACATGGGCGTTGGCACTGTTAGACAGCGCGGCAGAGGTCACAATAGTTCGCCGGAGTCTTCTAGAGCATCTGGAGGTGAAAGCAACTGATGACTTCATACAAGTCGAGACGGCGGATATGCGAGTCTCTGATCCTGATAGAGTATATGAAGTAACTCTGCGATTGGAAGGGGACATTGACCGTGTTATAAACGCCATTTTTTGGGACCATGTGGTAAAATCATATGATGTTCTGTTGGCCGAACAAGATTGGCCACCTGACTTTGTTCGCGACTGTCCAGTAGGGGAGGAGGTTATTACACCTTCCTTCTCGCCACTTGTTCCGAGAGAACTCGCGGAGTCCTATAGTAAATCATGGGCTCTAGCACAGGCTCCCGCCTTGTATAGAAATAACGTGGGGTGGGACAGACAATCACCTTATCATGTAATACCGATAAAGGGCGAACCTCAGCCACAACCGCAATATCCTATCAAATTTGAGGCTAGGGCATCGGTTAGGAAAATTCTTACTGAATTGGAGTATCAGGGTGTTATAGTGTCTCGCCGATGAATAATCCCTTGTTTCCGGTTGCTAAACCGGACCATTCATATAGGATAGTGGTGGATTACCGACATTTGAATAGTCATACACGCACATATGCAATACAGAATTCACATAGCGCAGCGCTTATGAATAATATAGTGCGTAGAAAATACAAAACAACATTGGATATCTCGAATGGATTTTTCTGCCAGAATATAGCGCCCGAGAGTCGGGACTATACCTGTTTCAGTGCGTTTGGCTCTCAGAAAATTTTTTGTCGTTTGCCTCAGGGGTATAAGAATAGCCCAGGACTGTTTTCGGCTCGTGTAACTGAAATGCTGCATGAGTTCGACCCTGAAGCATTATCATATGTTGATGACATATATCTGACAGATGATGAGATTCTGCAACATCTAAGGCGTGTATCGCGCATTGTTGTGGGATTTGCTGATATTGGCTATAAGTTCAATTTTAAGAAATCAAAGATTGCTTTCCTCAGCGTCATTTTCCTGGGATATGGGTTGTCGAGTGAGGGCAAGAGCTTAGCGCCACATTTTTTGGAGAAATGTGCTTTATTGCAGCCTCCTAATACGGTTCGGAAGCTCCAGTCATTGTTGGGGTTTCTGAATTTTGGCAGAACTTACATTCCTGAATATGCAACGCGTATAAAACCGTTATACGAGTTGACTCGCCCGAATTTTTCGAGTAAACTTTGGACGATTGAACATACACACATACTGCGAGAATTACAGAGCGATCTTTTAGCAGTTAAACACTTACACACTCGGGACAATAAGACACATTTAGTGATCAGGGTAATACCTGGGGCTGTTGGGTTTACTTATGTCACCTTTAATGAAGGGGAGACTGTCCCGATTGCATACAAATCTCACTTGTATTCGGCTGCAGAGCAACGTTTTGCACAAATTGAGAAAATTCTCACTGCAGTACAGATGGCTGTTATTAAAGAAAGACCGCTGGCCCAGGGTCAACGCATAGTTGTCGTTTCCCCGGTTCCGGCCTTAGAGGCTGTTACCAAAGCGAGTGTTCCTAATTCGAAAGCTTTACACCCGCGATGGATACAGTGGGCTACGTCTTTGACAGCCACTGATGTAGATTATGTATTTGACCCTAAACTGCAGACTCAAGAATTTCTTCAATACGAAATAGAATACCCTGTTCCTGCTGGTACATTGCCTATTGACGAATATGAAGTGGTCATGTATACTGATGGCTCTGCGCAACCGGCGGTTGGGACTAAACAACAATATTCTGCTGCATGTGCGGTGGTGAGCGGCACTATGGAGGGGGAAGTGTTCTGCCCCCGACATACTTATACTAAAACCTTGGGAGATTGCACGGCACAGCTGGCTGAGCTCAAAGCTCTATTGTTAGCGTTGGAGCATGCGGATCCGGTACTTTTAACCTTGCTGGTCTGTGACTCCTACTACTGTGTGCAGTCTTTCAACGAATATTTACACTATTGGAAGATGAATGGGTTCAGAGATTCTAAAGGCAACACCATTAAGCATGAAATGTTGTGGGGTAAGGTTGCGGATCTGAAGGATATGCTTCCTAGAGTCCATGTTGTGCATACACTTGGACACCAGCGCGTTGGAATACACGTTGCTGGGAATACTTTGGCTGATGAAGCCGCGAAGTCGGCAGTGGCTGTTGCCACTGTGGCCGCAGTGACTCGTTCGAGTTCAAAACCAGACACAGAAATTTCAGCTGCCATACAAGCTACTGCTGATGGCACGCCCTTTCCTAAAGGATTTCCTTCAAAATATAGTTGCCACAATTTCACTTTTACAGGCTCGTTACTGGTGGCCTGGTCTCTATAAGGAGACGAAACAGTATGTCCTTTGTTGTGACATTTGTCAACAAATTAAGACATAGTCGGCTAGACGCCCGCAGCAGACGCCCCTTCTGATTTCAAACAAACCATTACAGTGTGTGTACTTGGATCATTGTGGTCCGCTGACACCAGATAGTGCATACAAATATATATTGGTTGCTGTAGATTCGTGCTCCAGGTTTGTATGGGTATGGCCACAACGCTCGGCTGACGCTCGCACTGTTATTAAAGATTTGCGCATCTTTGTCGATATATTTGCAGTTGCAGCTTTTCATTCGGACCAGGGCCCTGCTTTTGCCTCTAAGGCATTCAGGGACACCATGGCTTAGTTGGGGGTCCAACTCCAATTCTCGTCTCCATTTCATCCCGAGGGAAATTCTGTCGTGGAGCGTTTAAATCGTGATTTAAAGCAGTCCTTAACGGCCAGAGTTATAGGTACGGGTCGTGGTTGGCTAGCCCACCTATATGGAGTACAGAGAGCACTTAATAACTTGCCTAGAAGGTCACTGGGGGGTCGTACTTCATATGAGTGCCTGTTCGGAACACGAATGTATGTTCCTGATCTAGATGGTCCTGGTGTGGAGGCGGCAGATACGCCCTTTGACATAAATGATCGTGTCACTGTTTTGCAGGATTTACAACAATTCCGTGAAGATAACTCTTCTGCCAATGCTGCCTCCTCAGGAATTAAGGATGAGCCAGTAACACCTACTGGTTGGATACCCAAGATTGGGGATCTGGTGCGTGAAAAGGTCGCAGTTAAAAAAGAATTTGGTCCTTCTTATCGAGAACCTGTCCCTGTGTTAGGGGTAAGCGGCACGAGAACAGTGATTTTACCGCCGCTGCGAGGGGCCAAAGGAAATCGCTTTGTTTCCATTGATAATGTCAAGTTACAACATGTGGCCGATTCTGCACAGCAAACCAAGAGGGACACCCAGTAGTTCCGGAATCCCTCTCACTACTGGGGATGAGGTCCCGCTGCAGGTGATTTTCACCGACACTGTTTCCTCTCCGAGCTTGGGGAGGGTGGATGATGATCTTGCGATCGTTCCACCGACGGCGATTAATATGGAATCTTGTGATCAAATTGCTGTACGTTCAACTGATGTTTCTGAACATGTGGTTTATAGCATGCCACGGCGGGAGCCTCCGTCTGCTTCTTCGTTCAGAGTTGCACCTTTTGCTAGAACTGCTTCTGGCTGCTTCAACGACGCTGATAATGATGGGTCCGGCTCCTCGTCTTCGATGTCTTCTGTCCACGGTCCACGACGGCTGCTGGGATGGCTTAAACAAACATATTTTGTTTTTCCTTGGAACTATTTTTGGCTATTTTTGGCCGTGATGACTATATTATTATGGTTAGGATTTGTGGTTACTTTTTTTCTGATAATACATGGTCATTTTCTTCCTGATCGATCTGACATTGAGCACGTGGAGACTGTGTTGAAACCACATTTATCGTCTCATATGGTTCGAAGAGACTTGTCCACAGTGAACATTTCTGCTATACCAGTTCCGGATGGAATTGTGTGGGATAAAGTAATGTTTGATATATATGGTCCCACTGAATTGATTCAAATACCGTATGTCCTCAAATTATCTATGAATGATATTGTTATACCAGGCATTGTTTCTGATGATTGGGATGTGAAGACAGTAGATTCTATGCTAACGGATTTGCAATATTATACTGTCTATGACGATGAAGATGCTTACCAGTTTAGAGATAATCATGGTGACATGTTTTGTTACAACTATTATGGACACCACTTTATTCATAAAGCTCGTAGCCCTAAGTCCATGTTTAATTATGTGCAATGGGAACATTGCTCGACTCCTCCACAAGGGAGTTCAAAAACGTATTATGACAAATTTGCATATTTTACTGGGCATGATCCGCGTAATGCTAGGTCCTACTATTTTAAAGTTACACCGTATTCTAATAAGCAAATGTTATTGACCGATACTAAATTACTGTATTCTAATTTGTTTGTATCTAAACTGTCGGTCGAGGGATATGAATACTGGTTCAAAACTGTTGACTTGAAAAGTGTTTGGGGTACGAAAAATTGGCAAATGCGAGGCAGGGACACGTTATTTAGAGCATGTATTATCCCTGTGCAGATGATTTTCCTCAATGACACGGTACAACAGACTAGCTGTTTGGGCTTAGCGACGATTAAAGAATTAACTTTGCCTAGTATACCTGTCCCTTCTAAATTGAAAAATTGGCAGCACTATGTGAATGCTACTTTCAGTGACTTTACACATTGGGTCCAGAATGGTACACTTAACACTTCATCGTTACATCCAGGCGGGTGGTTATTATGGCCTATAGACACTAATATGTGTCATCAACGTTTTGTCACCTCTTCAGGGGGGTTCAGGACTAGTAGGGCAGACCCTCGTTACGTTTCACCGGAGCATGCTGATATTATAACTACATACAGTGTGGGGAAGCTTTGTCAACAATGGTTGAAGTCCTCCACGCTGGATGCCGTTAAGTCACATCTCACGTTACTGTCTAATAATACTGATTTACCAGATTTTTTGTCAGGTCCCAGAGTACCACGGAAGAAAAGGTTCTTATACGAGGTTTATAATGAGATTTGGAAGCTTTCACAACAAGAGGCTGCAGCCCGGTTAAGGCAGATTGATCAAGCAAATCTGATGCAGACTTTGGGGGTTATTCTAACTTTGGAGGAGGTGTTAATCCGTCCCAAAAGTGACGGAAAAGTGACGGATTTACCACCAGCCGTATTACGAGTCCATTATATCCTATGGAACTCGTAATACGGCTGGTGGTATATCCGTCACTTTACCGTCACTTTTGGGACGGATTAACACTCCTCCAAAGTTAGAATAACCCCCTTTGTCTGTTGTTGATAATGGCATGCATACCCTTTCTGAACGTGTTTACACGATTGACAGCATTGTGTCCTCTGCTATAGACATTATTAAATCGGACATGTCTTCTTTGTATCATGGGCAGAGTCAGACACGATCCATCATGCAGCTGGGTTGGACTCTTCAGACCTTGAACGCGGGTCACGTTCCATGGCAGCACGTTCGTGCCAAGGAGATCTTTATCTCTTTTAATTTGACTCGTCAACAACAACTGATGGCTAAAAAGGAAGCGACATATGTTATGTTAAATATTGAAAAATTGGAGAAACTGCCTTTCACAGTGGCTGAGATTCCGTCAGCTGAATGGTTGATCCATGGGGTTATTAATTTGCCTATCTCTACTTTGCAATTTACTTCGTGTTTGAAGCACATTCCAGTGGGTAGATATGAACTATTGGGTGACAGTTACATACACGAGGTGTGGGACCTTCCCTTTCAGTACAGATGTGTTAATGGTTTGAAGGAGGTTTTTCTTAGTGGCAGCGAATGCGAAGCTTCTGTCAGCCATTCAATGGTTTGTAAACAGCTGTCCTTGCACGGGGCGTGTAATGCTTCGATTGCTAACTTAGCTTGTTATCTGAAGGGAGTTCCAGTCCCGGTTATTAAAAACACTTTCCAGGTGCTTTCTAACAGCAGTTACATTGTTCTTAACAGCGACCGCTGCTGTGGCATGCGTGCCGGAATAGTTTACATCGTCGTTGTCAACAAGGCCGTTACGTGCTGTGGGAATGTGTTGTTTCCCCCCACTCAAATTAGGGAGGTAGCGGACATCTGGCCTCATATTGCTACTTCCAAGGTTGATTTCGACAAGTTGAGTCGGCTAAAAGCTTTATTGTTTCAAAAGCATGTGGCCCTTACATCTGCTAGAGAGACCTACGCACTTCAGGTGGCAAGGTCATCGGCGGAGATACAGTCCCTTTTGAATACTAACTTTCCGACTCACTTCGGTGAACTTGTGGGACGTATATTTAATGCATCCAGCACTGCTGGTATTGCACATTTTTTCAAAGTCGTTGGTGTTGGTTTTGCTAATACCTTCTCTTCCATATTCGGTTTGATACCTTCGGCTATACATTCTATTTTCGGAAGCATTTTTGGGGGTTTCCCGATTACTTTGGCTTTATTAGCTGGAGTCTTGCTGTTATTGCTATTTTTTCGCAATGGCTGTCCCGTCACGACGAGATCCTGTACTGCTGCTCCCATCAGCGCAGCTGTGTCGTGAACGCATGATGCGGCATTTTGGAGCAACACTCCTGGGACATTTGGAGTGCGACTGGTCTCTGTCATTCAGACCGGTTTTGGATTGTGTGCAACCCGTGTTTCGGTGCCTTTGGTGCTCGTTTGAACATGCACTGGCTCTCTGTCTCTCATTGCAGCGCCCTCCAATGGTCGATGCTGATCTGTTGATGTTCCCGATGAGGGCTCATTCCCAGACTTGTGCACTACGGATGCGCTTGCTTCGTGAGGCAGTTTATGAGATTCCCTTCCTGGAGGAAGATGGTAGTGTCTCTTTCATAGGCCCTGCACGGGGTGCCGCCCTGAATGGTTTTGGGGCTTTGGATCACACCTGCTCCATGGTACTTTGTGGCGTGGATCTTCCGATATTGACATATATCGAAGTGGAGGAACTCCTACGTTCTATTGCTTCTGTCTGATGATTGGATTTTACAAAATTGACACTACATTAAATTTGGTTATGCTCACGTTACCTAAATTTATGACTTTGTTGTCTTCTCACCTTGTCGAAATACTTGTTTTAGATATTGTTTATATTTAGGGCATCCTTTTATGTTATTGGAACCACTTGCTACCGACAAGGGGAGGGTGTAGTGTGGTTAGTTTTACGTATTCATTGCGCTTTAGCTTCAGGCTTTAGGCCTTTGTGCATTTTGCCCTGAATATATTTTATTCATTTGCTAATAGCTTAGAGCCTCTGTGCACTTTGCTCTACATGTTTTTTAGTAGGCTTCGTACTGTTATTTTTCAAATAGCCAGTTCTACGGTGTTGTTTTTTATTTATATCACACTGTTTTGCCTACTTCAGCACTGGAGTTCTCCATAACATGTTTACTCTGTGCTTCAGTCAAGGATACAGTCTGGTACATTGCCGATAGACGTGGTAAGAGTTTAGACTGGGCATTCCTGCGTAGGGACATTTTGTGATCACGCTGATATGTTAGTTATAAAATTACTTCCTTGTCCCAGTACACGCAAGAGGGAGATTCCGACCAGGGAACCACAACTTGACGCTGACTGCCTCGTTGCAGATGCTGAACCAAGATCACAGGCCTTTGCTCAGGTATGAGTGTATCCGTCTCCCTAGTGATACAGAAAGGCAAGCTGAAAGCTTAACATGCTGTGCTCTAAATAGAACAAGCAGAGGGAGAGTAGAAACGGTTAGGAATTATGATAGCTTTATTTCTATGTTTTACTCTCCTGGTTACTATATCCATCCTACTATTTTGTATTGTTCTGGTTATTGCGGCTCACGCCTTAATATCTAAAATACAGTCGTTTTATTAAAACATTATATAAAACTTATACTGTCTTTGTCATTTGTATATGAGACCATGGGGGTTATTCTAACTTTGGAGGAGGTGTTAATCCGTCCCAAAAGTGACGGAAAAGTGACGGATTTACCACCAGCCGTATTACGAGTCCATTATATCCTATGGAACTCGTAATACGGCTGGTGGTATATCCGTCACTTTACCGTCACTTTTGGGACAGATTAACACTCCTCCAAAGTTAGAATAACCCCCCATATTGTGAATGAGAGAGTTGGTTTGGATCTGAGTGACCACGACTTCCCTGAGAAGTTCCAAAGATGTCATGCGCTCGGCTGCCCAATCATTTCTTCCCCGTGGGAGAAATGAGGCACTGCTAGTTAGCCGGAGCAACAACCGGATTTAGGGTGACAGAGTTCCTTACACGTGGGTCAGACTCAGTCCCCCACACCGTTATCGATCCTGCTGCCTAGAAATCCAGTAGTCTCATTTAGGATAATGAGAGCCCACGCGACACAATTACTAACACTGCATTACCAAAACCCAAACTGAGTACCATAACAATAAGTGCTGCGACACTAGGGCTGGCTTCACAGAGATTCACTGCTGCACACTACAATTAGAACTGTGGTTGCACTTATCATGCACAAGAAAGACAAACAAGGGCATTAATTATATCACGTATAACTTTCCTGCATGCATAGGGTTAAACTGAAAGGAACAAAAACAATCCAAGATATACAAATGTCCACTCTGGATTAAAAAAGTTAGGGTGGCACAGTTTGGTTTGGTTTGGTTTGGTTTCACTGTGTGTGTGTGAAAAACCCTTCAAAAGCAAATTTCTCAAACCAGAAACACAGGCATGAATGACGCAATTTGAATCCAAGAGTTATGCTATTAGAGAAAGAAAAGTCACGTAAATGCTCTTTTAAAATTGCACTGTCACTTTTTGTAGTACTGAAGCTCAAGCAGATTTCCTGAAGCACATTTAGGCAAGTAACTACAATAATAATGTGGAATGTTCAGAAATGCATTTGTATCTTCAAGATAAGAACTCTGCCAAAATACGAGGTCTGAAATACACCAGCTGTTCTAGGAAAGCGCAGCGCTCAAATAACAAAATCCCTGGAGAATACTAGTCACTTAGATACAGTCTTTTCTGGAGGAATGCCTGGTGTCAGTTGGTACAGGAACGAAGAAAAGAATTGCCTCAAAAGTCCTCAATTCGAGGATGACAGCAGGGGCCGGACTGCCAATGTAGCACAATGGGGAAGTCAGATTTTGATAACTTAAGCAAAAAGTAACTTTGTAAAAATGTATTGTAGGCTACCTGAGCCAGACCCAGCTTCAAATCAGTTTTGCGACTCATCATACTTCTAGAACTGAACTGAAATACACATGATTTCCTGGGAGAGTTAACAGTCCTGACTCAAAGAACAACTGCCTGCCCTGAGCCTAGGAAAGGCAAATGGGTGTTAACTGCTGACTACTTAGTAGGTATTGGTTATGGGGGAGCAGACCAGACTGGTTGACAGAACAAAGGGCAGCTTTAGAACTCCCTTTTTTCACCTGGTAATGATGAAAAGGGTGTAAGAAAATAGGTTACTGGTGAAAGTCTTCTCAAGCAGCAACCACAATTTTTCTCACAATGACATCACAAGCAAACAATTAATTTGCCTGTGGTCAACCATCAAGTGCTCAGGTAGCTTGGCACAGAGCAGCCTGACTTAACCTACAGGAAATGTGTAAAGTATTTGTGCAACACTTCAAACACTAACACAGTGAAAAGACACCCCAGAAGAAACCTTCAGCAGATTCAGAAAAACACATGCCATTTAGCAATGAAACAAGACCAAAAAAATAAAAATTCAATCAGTAGAACCAGAGGTATTTCAAGATTTTAGTAAAAAACTTCTCTACAAAAGTGTGAACAGCTAACTGCAAATATATGGACTTGCCGGACTGGGACAAAGTCACAAGTTCAGGTCAAATGCGATAGAGTGCGAGTTGGCTACAGAGGCCCAGTTAGGCATGCTGAACAGAGTGCCTTAAATCTTGGTTTACAGAGCATTGTGAGGATCCGCATGGAAGATTGGGTGTGCAGCTGAAGCTATGCTTCGGTCCTGAGGAGCTGAGGGGATGCAATGTGAGGTCCTGCGTAGTCATCGAAAATCCCGTCAACAAGGGTTTGGGTTGTGAAGTCCGGCATTTATGATGTGTTGAGCAGTCAGGGTGATGCATCGTCTTTAAAGAGATGCATGGCTGTGGTGCGGAGTTCAGCATCATCATCAAGGCTGCTGTTGATCAGAAGTGAGAGTGCCTGCGCCAAGGATCCCTCACCCAGTGGTGACTCCAATGTGATGAAAGGCCGTGATGTGATGCGTCAGTTCTACTCGGGGTTATGCCATGCAGCAGAAGAGATACACTGGGTCTGCTGGATCCACAGAGGCTGACAGAGTACATTAAGCCCACTCCCAGGAATGCAGTACTTGGTTGGCATCACTTGGCAGGGTAGACTCACAGATGGTAGAGTCAGGTGCAGGTGCAAGGTTTTTGGTAGCCTGTTGTGTCCCCGAGGCTTCAGATCAGGAGGACAACAAACTAGCCCTTGGAGTCCTTCTGGGTTCAAGAGATGCAGGTCCACTCCTTCTCACCTAGGAAGGAGACCAGCAAGTCAGCACAGCAAGGCAGCAGTCCAGCAAGGCAGTAGTCCAGCAGGGCAGCAGTCCAGCAGAGTGGTGGTCCTTCAGCAGCACAGCAGTCCTTTGTCCTGGCAGAGTATCCATAGGTACAGAAATGTACTAAAGAGTTGGTGCCTGAGGTCCATTATTTATACTAAGGTGCTCCTTTGATGTGCAGGAGAAACATCTAGAAGCGTCTCTTTGAAGTCCCCATGCATCCTGCCTTCACTGGCCTTACTCCAGGCTAATTACAGGGGGTTTGCAGTCCTTGATGTAGAGGCAGGCCGCAGCCTATTCAAGTGTGAGTAGGGATGAGCCAAGTTCGACCCTCCCATCCTGCCAGCGAAGGTTTATTCAGGCACACTCAGACACACTTAAGATTTCTATTGTATTAAGCTGTCTAGGAGGAATACACAAAGCACAACTATCAGCTCCACCCAGTCATGTGACCCTGGAAAGGCTGCAGGCACTAAATGGCCATGGCAAGAAAATGTCAGTTTTGTCAAACTGACATTTTCAAAATTATTATTTAAAATCTGACTTCTTGATAAGTTAAGATTAATAAAATAAGAAAATAAATTTGAGATTTATTAGACATTACAGCCTTAGGGTGGTCATCCCCCAACTATCTGCCTGCCTCCCTCCCTCCATTTTTATGACCTTGTTTTTGCTGGTTTTAAGACTCTGCACACTTTACTACTACTGTCCAGTGCTAAAGTGCATATGCTTTCTCCCTTAAACATAGTATCATTGATTCATACCCAAATGACACATTTAGTTTACCTTTAAGTCCTAGTAAAGTGCACTACATGTGTCCAGGGCCCGTAAGTTAATTGCTACTAGTGGGCCTGCAGCACTGATTGTGCCACCCACATATGTAACCCCTTAACCATGCCTCAGGCCTTTCATTGCAAGGCCTGTGTGTGCAGTTTCACTGCCACTTTGACTTGGCATTTAAAACAGCTTGCCAAGACTTAAACTTTCTTTTTTCTTCATATAAGTCACCCCTAAGGTAGGCCCTTGGCAACCCATAGGGCAGGGTGCTAAGTAAGTAAAACGCGGGACATTTACTTATGTAGTGTACATATCTTGGTAGTAAAAAACACATACATTTGTTTTCCACTACTGTGAGGCCTGCTCCTCTCATAGACTAACATTAGAACTGCCCTCGTATACTTTTAAGTGGTAGATTGTGATCTGGAAGGAGTAGTCTGTAATATTTAGTATTGCCAGAATGGTAATAGAAAATACTGCTTACTGATGAAATTGGATTTAATATTACTATTTAAGAAATGACTTTTATAAAGGGGGTATTTCTCTGCACTTCCTGCCATCTGTGCCATACAACCTGGCTCCAATCCACGTTTGGTCGGCGCTGGTTGACAGCTCCCCTTGTGCATTCCACCCAGACAACCATAAACACAGGAGTCTCAGTCACATCTGCATTCATCTGCATACTGAATGGGTCTTCCTTGGCAATAAGGGTGGAGGGGCTCCCTCTTACATTTCAAAGGCCGGTGGCTGGCCCTCACACAAAGGACCGATAACCCCCCACAGGGATCCTGACAGATAGGACTGAGCTGAAAGTGGAACTTGTGCACTTCAAAACCACTCTTTGAAGTTTCCCCCACTTCATAGGCACTTTCGGGTTTATAAACTGGGTTTCCGACCCCAACAAATCAGACACTTATGGATCTACACCTGAACTCTGTCAGAAGAGCTGCCTGGCTGCCCAAAGTACTCATCTGGACTGCTTTGCCGGCACGGACTGCTACCCTGCTTGCTGCTCTGCTGCCTGCTGGTCTCTGGCTGTGCTGGAAGGACTCTACTTTGTCCAAAGTGCTCTCCAATGGCTTGAATTGAGCTTGCCTCCTGTTCTGAATGTCTCAGGGACAGCAAAGATTTAATCTACTAGCCTTTAGCTAGTTTTTTGAGTTCAGCAATGCCAGGAACGAATTCAGCGACTCCAGCACCAACGCCGCAGCCTGCTCCCACTCCATGGACATCGCTGCATGCAACAACCTCACCTGCAATGCAAGTCAGACATTGCTGACATCATGCAGTATCATTGTGATATGGTGAAGACGTCACATCACATCATGACCGACTGGATCCATCGACCCCGCCAGGTCACAAGGAACCGACGCAACTCCACCGACACCGCACCAGTGCCCTCTGGAACTAGATGGAACTGACACCTCGCCTCCCTTGCCTTGCAGTATGGAAGCAATGCTTCATCTCCCCGGATGCCGTAAGGGACTGATGCATCACCGACCCCAGCAACGCCTCACCTCCACGACTCCGTGCAACATCTTTGTTTCCTCGTTTTCAAAGGTACTCTACCTGAGGGTCCCTGTGACTCTGTGACTGGTGCCTGTGGTGTAGGACTAGTGAGAATGACTCCGTCATTGATGCTGTGATAGCCCCATTTGGAGCCATTGTGTTTCTGAGCGCTTTAGTGGGAATTTAGGGCCAGATGTAGGTAGCCTTTTGCACCTCGCAAACGGCGAAAAACGCTGTTTGCGAGGCGCAAAAGGCCTCATGCAATGCAGAATCACATTTTGCAAGTCGGTACCGACTCGCAAAATGTGATTCCGACTCGCAAATATGAAGGGGTGTTCCCTTCCTATTTGCGACCGCATCGCGATGTAGACTTGCTTTGTGACCACGAAATCGGTCGCAAACCAACTCGCAGTTACCATCCACTTCAAGTGGATGGTAACTAATTCGCAAAAGGGAAGGGGGTCCCCATGGGACCCCTTCCCCTTTGTGAATGCCCCAAAAATTATTTTTTCAGACCACTGCCTACTCTGAAAAAAACAAAACTAATGGTTTTGGTATTTTTTCTGTTTGCAGCTCGTTTTCCTTTAAGGAAAACGGGCTGCAAAAATACAAAAAAAAACTGCTTTATTAAGAAAGCAGTCACGGACATGGTGGTCTGCTGTCCCCAGCAGGCCACCATCCCCGTGAGTGCCTAGACTCGCAATAGGGTCGCAAACTGCGACCCACCTCATTCATATTCATGAGGTGGGTCTTTGTGACCCCATAGCAAGTCGCAGAAGGTGTCTGAGACACCTTTCTGCATTTCCTTTTGCGAGTTGCAAATTGCGAGTCACTGGGACTCGCAATTTGCAACTCGCAAAAGGAAACCTACCTACATCTGGCCCTTAATCTTTAAAAATTCATAACTTTGCTTGTGAACATTGGATTTTCATTGTTTTGACCTTATTTTATTCAGATACATATTATCTATTTTTCTAAACCTGTGTGGTTTTTGTGGTGTTTTTCCTGTGTTACTGTATGAGTTATTGCACACTTACTTCATACATTGCCTTCTAAGTTAAGCCTGCCTGCTCTGGGCCAAGCTACCATACAGTGCGAACAGGATAATCTGGGTTGTGTGGTAACTTACCCTGACTAGGACTGTGGTCCCTACTTGGACAAGGGTGTATACCCCTGCCAACAAGAGATCCAATTTCTAACAAGATTTAAGAGTTTTTAACTACCAGGACATATAAAACTTAAAATGACATGTCCTGCTTTTTAAATAACTTGCACCATGCCCTTAAGTCTGTTTAGGGTCTACCCTTTGGTGACTAATATGTATTTAAAAGGAAACTTTGGGCCTGCAAAGGGTTTACTTTGCCAAGCCAAAATGGCAGTTCAAAACTGCACACATAGGCAAAAATGGCAGACCTAAGAAATGTTTGAAGGGCCACTTAATTGGGTGGCACAATCAGTTTTACAGGCCCACAAGTAGCATTAACTTTACAGACCGGGTCACAGGTAGTGCCACTTTACTAAGGACTTCCAAAAAAACTACATATGCTAATTGGGGATAAGCTAAGGTTAAGTGTTAAGGAGTGATGTCATGCACTTCAGCAGTGGTCAGCAGTCGTAAACTATGCAGAGTTTTAAGGCGAGCAAAATAAAGATCAGCAAAAATGGAGGAAGGAAGGCAGAATGTTTGGTGAAGGCCATCGTAAGGCTGGTAGTTCTAACAGAGTGTTTCCCCTACTTATTCCCACAACCCTCCTAGACAATCAGATTCTGATCACAAAATGGGGCAGTTCTGCCACCAGTCACACCTCAGAGGAGCTAGAATACACATCTTTGACTAGAAAAGTTAGGAACTTTTGCTCAGAAGACAATGGCTTGCATATAGGCTCAGGAAAAGTCAAGGGGGAGTAATTATGACCACTTAGCAGTAATGAGCTGTCACAAACCCCTCATGTGCTCTCTGTTCAGTGGGTTTTGTGCACAGGGCTCATGTCACTTTTTCCCGGTTGCAAATCTTGGTCTCCTGCAAACCATTGTTTACGTTCCACTTGAACCTTGTGCACCATTGCTTACCCTGGTCACATGCCTGTAAGAGTATCATGTGTTTCCCAATTATTAGCTGCATCTGCCTTTATGTGTTGAATGTAATCATAAGGCACATTTTCCACTTGCCATGGTTATTGGCACCAACTGGCATGACCTATTGACTCTTGGTTCCGGCAGTTGTTAAATTGATTTCCAACCATCATTTGCAACTGCACCTGCGAGGGATCACATCTGTTATACTAACACTTGTTTTCACCCAGGTTTCAGTTGGAACTTTCACTCTCTTCCCTGGGAAGAGCACAGATTTCCCATCAGCCTTCCCATCAAGTATAAAAAACCCTACCAAACCCAGAGTCGGTGCTTGGGCTTGTTCCAGTCCTGTGCAAGCACCTTACCTGCACTCACCTTCTGAGTCACCCTGAACCTCCAGTACTATAGACTTCCTGTGACCTCCTGTGATCCTGACTCTGTCAATGTCTCAAGTGTTTTCATGGCTTGAGCTACGATTCAACCTCCTATTGTAGCTTCTTGCACCTCAACCTTTATCCTTTCTTCAGATTCCTGTGGAAGAACCTATTTTTAGGATAAATACAGTTTCTCAGGTTAGTGCACACTAATCCATAGTTCAGATTTGAGTATTGTCCATGGCCAAGCTCCTTTGAGGAGATTCAACCCAGTCTTGGAATATGGACTGAATGTGCACCTACGTTTTGATAGTCCTAGAGCTCCTAACACTTTACCTCATGGGTTCTCCAAACTTTATTTGACTCAGATGTAGTGGTTTTAATGTTTATACTCTGGAAGAAAGAATTTGAGTGCATAATTGTGATTCTCAAACTTTTTAACTGAACTTTGTTATGTTTCTCCTTTTGAATTTATATCTGCTCTCAGGCCTAATTTACAACGAAGCCTGTGAGTGTTATTTTTGTAAATAACTGTTTAAAACATATGCAAAAGACTGTTAGTAAACTACTCGTCTTGTTGTTTCTAGTGCACTGCACCTGCATCCACACACTAAGGTCTAAAGAGTCCATATCCTCCTATGCAGTGTTGCAAGGCTGCAGAGCATATCCTTTGATGCAAGTCCATTGGTTTCTTGTTTTAACCCAAAACCCCTTCCCTCAGAGGCAATGGATGATTTAAAGTTTTCATTTGATGCCCCAGGCGGGATCAGAGGTCTAGCATTGTCTTAGAGGTCACAACCAGGTGACATGAGCAACACGGAAGTGGACAGGAACAGTTAGCATCATCTCTTGTAAGGTGGAGGTCCAGGGAGGGATTCTCCTGTTCATCAGCCGGACCCTCCCAGACGGTCAAGCTCCATCCAGAGTATGCAAAGCCAGTTTTGAGCCTGTCAAATAGGGGAGTGCCAAGAAGCTAAAGACAGACCATGTTGGTGGCAGCTGGGTCCTGTCAGGATGAAACGGGATCCTGAGTACTTTTCCAGTAAGGCAGAGAAAATGTGCTGCAAAAGGACATGGAGGACTATAGCAAAATAATTATACTTGAGAGCAACTGGCAAACTCTCTGGTTGGTCATGGAAAACAGCAGCTGACACTGAACCACATCTTAAACGGAACAAACAATTATCAGCACATAACCGCTCACAGGGCCATATTTATACTTTTTGACGCACAACTGCGCCAACGCAGTTGTGCGTCAAAAAAGTTAACGCCGGCTAACGCCATTCCAAAGCGCCATGCGGGCGCCTTATTTATGGAATGACGTTAGCCGGCGCAGCTGACTGGTGTGCGTCAAAAAAAATGACCCACACCAGGCAGCGCTGGCGTAGGGGAAAATGGAGCTTGGGCGTCAAAAAATGGGGCAAGTCAGGGCTGAGGCAAAATATTGGCCTCAACCCGATTTGCGCCATTTTTTTTAACTCCCAACCCCCATTGAAATGACTCCTGTTTTAGCACAGACAGGAGTCATGCCCCCTGGCCAATGGCCATGCCCAGGGGACTTATGTCCCCTGGGCATGGTCATTGGGCATAGTGGCATGTAGGGGGGCACAAATCAGGCCCCCCTATGCCACAAAAAAATAAAAAATAAATTACTTACCTGAACTTACCTTAAGTTCCCTGGGATGGGTCCCTCCATCCTTGGGCGTCCTCCTCGGGTGGGCAAGGGTGGCAGGGGGTGTCCCTGGGGCCATGGGAGGGCACCTCTGGGCTCCTTCCGAGCCGACAGGTCCCTTAACGCCTGCCCTGACCAGGAGTTAAAAAATGACGCTAAAGCGGCTGGACGTCATTTTTTTTGACCCGCCCACTCCTGTGCGTTATTTTTGCACGGGAGTTTAAATAAGGCGCACATGCCTTGGAGTCATTTTTTAGACGGGAACGCCTACCTTGCACATCATTAACGCAAGGTAGGTGTCCACGCTAAAAAATGACGCAAACTCCAAGATCTTTGGCGCTAGACGGGTCTAACGCCAAAGTATAAATATGGAGTTAGATTTGCGTCGGATTTGCGTAAAAAAAAACAACGCAATTCCGGCGCAAAGAGAGTATAAATATGCCCCACTGTGTTTTAGTTGGAGGCAGTAATAAGATATTAGCTTTAATAGTTTCTAGCTCTAAGTAGTTTATTACAGGTATAGACATAAAACAATCTGCATTTCTTTAAAAGAAAAATACATTTAACTAAAAGATAATTATAAAAACCCTTGACTTTAGTGGATAACATTTAATCAATTCAGGGGAAAATATGATGATAGCTGGACTCAATATTACGTTTCTGTTCTCGGGAACCAGTCTAAATGTATTTATAGTTATTAACCTAGCTCCAAAGGTAATAAGTAATAAAGTGCAAATGTCATAACCTAATGCCAGCCATCATAGGCATTATAACGTTTGGTCATATATTGACAAGTGTTCCAAGAAGCAATTGGCAGAGAATTTGTCTGCAAAGGACTAGGCTGGGCTGCAGCGAAGTTCCAAGATACTTACAATTAATTTTTGTTTTTTTCTATTATGGTCCATTTCTAAAGAGGCCCGCTAAACCAGTTTCATCTTGTGATGCCAGTGATCACTATTTAAACAGGTATGCTTGCTTCTCAAAATATTACTGAAATGCAGCCCTGTGGGCTTCATGATATAAAGGCACAGGACAACTGAGGGGCATATTTATACTCCGTTTGCGCCGGAATTGCGTCGTTTTTTTTACGCAATTTCGGCGCAAAACTAACTCCATATTTATACTTTGGCGCTAGACACGTCTAGCGCCAAAGTCCATGGAGTTAGCGTCATTTTTTAGCGTGGACACCTACTTTGCGTTAATTATATGCAAGGTAGGCGTTCCCGTCTAAAAAATCGACTCCGAGGCATGTGCGTCGGATTTATACTCCCGGGCAAAATTCACGCCCGGGAGTGGGCGGGTCAAAAAAAATGACGTACGGACGCTTTTGCGCCGTTTTTTAGCGCCTGCAAAAGGCAGGCGTTAAGGGACCTGTGGGCTCTGAAGGAGCCCAGAGGTGCCCTCCCATGCCCCCAGGGACACCCCCTGTCACCCTTGCCCACCCCAGGAGGACACCCAAGGCTGGAGGGACCCATCCCAGGGACATTAAGGTAAGTTCAGGTAAGTGTTTTTTAATATTTTTTTTGTGGCATAGGGGGGCCTGATTTGTGCCCCCCTACATGCCACTATGCTCAATGACCATGCCCAGGGGACAGAAGTCCCCTGGGCATGGCCATTGGGCAAGGGGGCATGACTCCTGTCTTTGCTAAGACAGGAGTCATTTCTATGGGGGTTGGGAGTGAAAAAAAATGGCGCAAATCGGGTTGAGGCGAAAAAATTGCCTCAACCTGACTTGCCCCATTTCTTGACACCCAAGCCCCATATCCCCCTACGCCGGCGCTGCCTGGTGTACGTCGTTTTTTTTAACGCACACCAGACGGCGACGGCGGCTAACGCCGGCTAACGTAATTCAATAAATACGGCGCCCGCATGGCGCTTCCGAATGGTGTTAGCCGGCGCTAATTTTTTTGACGCAAAACTGCGTTAGCCCAGTTTTGCGTCAAAAAGTATAAATATGGGCCTGAAAGTCCTCGAGGCTGGGTTATCCAGCCACTGAAAGATGTACTGAAGGAAGAGAAACAATCCCATCATTAGTTGCAAATCTTCTCTTGGTGTGTTTTTTATAATTTGAAATAAAGTCCTAAGCTTCGCTGCTGACATTGGTAGGTGTCGAGCTGTTAACTTTAGACATCCAGAAGCAGTGATTGGCAGTTCAAAGCTTAAATGAGCCTCTTGCTTCTATTAAAATAAGAGGTCCTCCAGCATATTATATTTACGCAGCATCTATCGATCTCAGGCAGTGCAAGTGCTTTGTTGGTACCTAGTTTTTCATATAGCCTTACAGCCAGCTTCCGATAACTGTGGCGTTGTTAAAGGCCCTGAGCTGGCCTTGGGCTATAACGAGGGAGAGGACCCTTAATAACAGGTATAGCCTAAGCCAGGAGTGCTATGAGGCTATTAGAATATTCCGCCCACTGGGAGATAAAATGTTCTAAATAAAAAGGGAGAAACAGAAAGACAAACATTGGAATTTTGCAGCAGAAGGCTTATACCAGCCATAATAAGGCCCGAGCCTCTCAATTGTCTGTACTGGAGCTCCTACAATTCCAATATTCTAGTACTATTTGCTCTGATTATTACTGTTTATACTTTAACAGACCATTTTGAGTAGTAGACGTTTCTCGAGAAGTGGCTCGCCTGTTTTGTAAGTATCTCAACGAGAACGTTTGAATTACATTAATGAGATTATTGAAATATAATCAAGGCAGTTACCAAAATTGGCTAAAACAAAATGTTTGCTAAGCAGTCCAGGAGAGATGTGATTATCAATAATGAAACAGCATTTCATACCCTTTGCAGTAACTAACGCTCCATGTAGCTTTCTAATCTCTACTCTCATTTTCTCGAATTAGTGCAAACCAGTTAAATCTTTAATAAAACATTTCAACGTTATCTTGTTATATTAATGAGATCTGCCTAACTTGTATTATACTTTTCGCTGGCATGAATTGTGCCATTACGTTTTGCACATAATGAAGCTAAGGAGGGAACATCTGGATTTTTTGAGTGTTTAATTATCACATCGACCAAAGTTCATTTGCACAAGTCACTTGCACAGATACGATGCAGTTTAGGCAGTTCTAATTATGTTGGGCCCCGTAATGCATTGATGATTTTTGTGAAATTAATTGATTCTCTGCCATCTCTTCTCTGTCTTGATGTTCTGCTTTCTCACTTTAGCTCCCTGAACACGTCTTTAAATGATTCTCTATCTCCCTTAGGAATTTGCCTCGCTAAAAAAAAATCAAATCATTGAATGATAATTAGTCTATTAAGGTTGTCAATGCAATTTAATTTAATTTTTGGGAGGAAAAAAATATTTCTAGATCTCCCAAAAGTTTCAAATGATTTGGAAGTGATATCAAGAAAAAACAAATATCTACTAAAAGAGTCCTCGAGAAAGTACCTTGATGTCCCATAAAGAATACTTTCAATGTTTTCTTAAGATGCTAGTCAGCAAATATAGGGGCATTTTTACATGGAACTGACGCAGCGCGGCACTGCCCCAAAACTGGCAGCGCTGTGCTGTGTCAGTTCTGAAATGCAGGGATGTGCCATATTTACAAAAATACGGCACACCCCTGTATTTCCCCTAGCCTACTGCATTGGTGTCTACGTTGAAGGGAATGATTGTTTATGTGCACGAAGGTCCCCCTTCCTACACATAAACAATCTACAATGGTGATTTGGTACTTCTATGTGTGCTGCAGAATGCAGCACATATAGAAGTAGCAAATCAGCATTATTGAATGATTGTTTATGTGCAGGAAGGGAGATCTTCATGCACATAAACAATCATTAAATGCCTTTTTCTCTTTCTGTGTGTGCTGCAGGATGCAGCTCACATAAAAAAAGCAGAAAACAAGGAGAAATCAAAGTATTTCTCCTCATTGCGCCATGCTAACGCCACCCTTGGGGCGGCGTTAGTTTTTTGCGCTGCCTCAGATTTAAGATTCCTTGTAAATCTGGGCCAGCGTCAAAAGAAATGGATGTTGCGGTGAATCTCCCACAGCAACATCCATTGCATGCCCCTCTGCAACAGAAACAGCATCGGAGAGGCCCATATTTAGAAGGCAGCGTTAAGCCATAAAAAGTGGCTTAGCGCCGCCTTTTAAATATGGAGCAATGCACAGTACTACTGGAGCATTGCTAAAAGTGATGCTCCAGTGGCGCTAGGTGCATGTAAATATGCCCATAGTTTGAAATGCATAACACAGAGGCTAGGTACACTGACCTATTACATCAGCGTTTAAAGCTCATTTAAGGGTTATAGATTTTCTTTGACCCTGCAAAAAATGGCAATCATTACTCTCCAAAAGGCAGTTTCAAATGCTTGCAAATATATTTCAGTAAACCGGAGTATATATGTGCAAGATTTAAACATAGAGCAAAACAGTATAGTATACAAAGCCTCTATACCACAGGTGTGACCATCATCCAGTCCGTGTTTTTCAGTCATAAACGTGAGGCATCATTGGACTTTTAGTGTACATTTTCCTATCTATGTGTTAGTCTTGCATGTCCCAGTATATTCTGCTATTGACTGAAAAACTATGAATGGTATATGGCCTGATGATAGCTATTTACCATTAGGGCTGCCATCTCTTGAACCTGCAGTTGTGTCACCTGACTTGTAGTCATTGTTTATGGCACTTCACAATGTTTTACAATGAGGTTAGCAAGTGTGCATAGAGCTTTGCAGGTGTGGATGAGGAGTTTTAATTGTGAACTTTTGTGTATTGGGGCCAGTGGAGTTTCTTGAGGATGGTTTGATGTTGATGCAGGTTAGTTAGGAAGTTGAGGACTAGTCTGGCATCTGCTTACTGGATGGCTAGGTGTCTGTTCTGGAGTTGTTTGGTGAATCCTGCCCATAATGTGTTGTTGTAGTCTAATCTGCTGGTGATGAGGGCTTGGATGACTGTTTTCCTGGTGCTGATTGGTAGTCACTTGAAGATTTTCTACAGCATCCTGAGTGTAGAAACAGATTGTGGTGATGCAATGACAAGGCCAGTCATCTCTAGCTTGTTGGCCAGAATGATTTCAAGGTTTCTTGCTTGAGGACGGGGAGTGGGTGAGGGTCCTAGGTCTGTAGGCCACCAAATATAGTCCCACAACAAAGTCTTCTTTTTGAAAATCACTACTTCATTCTTGTCAAGGCTGAGTTTGAGGCAGCTGGGCTTCATACAAGTGGCCACTTTGATCATTTAGGTTAAGGACTTGATTCTTGTTCTGAGAGTCTGGTCTGCGAGGGAAGTATCAGTTCTGTGTCTTCTGCATATGTGAGTATGTTGGTGCAAAATGTTTAGATGGCATTGTCCATGCGGTCATGTAGATGTTGAAGAGTGTCCTGCTGACTGAAGATCCCTGAGGTACTCTGTGGATATATTTCCTGACTTCCAACATGTATGGGGCATGTGGACTCTCTGGGTTCTTCTGGTTAGAAAGGAGCAAATCCAGTTGAGGGCAGGACCATGGATGCCAGTCTTGTGCAGTCTTCTGACCAGAGTGGAGTGGGAGACTGTGTTGAATGCCTCTAAGTGGTCAAGCAGAATGAGGGCTGTGGTTTATGCTCAGTCTAGGACCATCTTGATGTTGTCTGTTGCTGAGATGAGTGCAGTCTCAGAGCTGTGGCCAGACCATATGCTTGACTGCATAGCATTTAGGAGCTGGTGTTCGGCGAGGTGTCTGTCGGACACCTATTGATGTCTTTCCCATGAGCTTGACTGGCAATGGTAGATGGGATATTAAACAGTAGTTTGCGAGCTGGGTTGGAACTGCATTGGGTTTCTTCAGTAGTGAATTGAGAGGCATCCAAGAAGGTGGCTATGACGATGGAGGTGTTGAAGATACAGTTGAGTGCTTCGTCGATCAGGAAGATCCTTTGAAGGCCTAATGGGGACAAGAGTCCACTGGGGCCCCAGGGTGTATGATCCTCATCATAGTTGCAATCTCCTATGTGAGGCCGGCTTTCCATTTGGTCAGGGACCTTTCTGTGTTCTTTAACTGCATGCTGGAGGTAGGGCTGCTGAGGTTCCACTAAGGATTGAATTTGTTGTAGATGACTGTGATTTAGTTGCAGAAGAAGTCTGATAAGTTGGTGCACAGGTCTTGAGTGAGGAGTGATGCTGTTGGCGGTGGCAGTGGGTGTGGTGATGCCCTTAATGATTCTGGAGATCTCTTTGCTGCTGTTAGAACTCTATTCTATATGCTCAGGTAGGGCCTTATTCTCGGTATCTCCAATTTGTTCGTGGTAGCGTCTCAGAGGGGATATGTGAGTGTTCTTGTAACGTTTCTTCCTCTTTGGCTACCCATCTTTATTCCAGTGGAATGCATTGCAGTATCGTTTGATTGTTGGCCTGCTTTTATGTTCTTGTTGGTTGGTTTTGTTTGCGAGGGGCCAGGGAATCAGCACAATCTGAGATCCAGTTGTTGAAGCAGTTGAAGTCTTTGGTTAGGTCTCTGGTGTGTTTCAGTTGCTTCACATGGAAGGTGTGGATTTAGTCTTTTTCCATTATGATATTCCAGCAATGATGGACCTGTTCTGTTGTGTTGGCTCTTTTGTTGTGGGGGATGTTAATTTTAAAGCAGGCAATAGCATACCTGGTCCAGGTGATTGGTATTGAACCATCAACCTTGATGTCATTGAACAATATAAAGGGAATCAGGACTGCTGTTCCCAATTGCACCCTTAATTAATATTTTATGATTTGGATTGACTGGTGTCTTATATCATTGAAGAGCTGGAGCAGGGATATTTTACCACCCTAAACAAATGTCCATGTTGCTTATCATGGGAACTTCAAAGGCATAGGCTTATTTTGGCTGAAACTGTTGCAGCATTTGTTAACATCTCTAAAGTAAACAACTAATCATAACACAGTAACATACATCAAGCAACATAACAATGGAATTAGAACATGACACAATAAAATTAGTTTGTACAGAATGTGATACAAAAATAAGAGTGTAAAACAACAGCATCCGATTAAAGTAACTGCTTAACTGTGACAGTCGGCCAAGGGCTAATGGCTGCACTACTTCCTGAGTGCATCTGTTGCCTATTGACTGGCACTGGGGAGAGTAACCACAATCCCTGCAACCTCAAAATGTGCCCGATGTCACACATGTTTCTTACAATTCTATGATGGAAACTTCTGAAATCCAGGGGAATTCGAAACATTCCTAACACCAAGTGTTAGCAATTGCATCTTTAGTTGGAAGAGGTATGCACCCTGCCAAAGTAAGGACCACAATCCTAGTCAGGGTAGGTCACCACACAATCTAAATTATCCTGTGCTCACCCTCCTGTAGCTTGGCACAAGCAGGCAGGCTTAACTTAGAAGGCAATGTGTAATGCACTTGTGCAATAATTCATACAGTAACACAGTGAAAACACCACAAAAAGTACTCCATACCGGTTAAGAAAAATAGATAATATTTATCTGAATAAAACAAGACCAAAAAGACAAAGGTCCAATATACGCAGGTCATGCTATCACTTTTTAGAGGTTTAAAGAAGACTTCATCCATATGAATCAATGGATGTAACTCTTTAGCATAAGGTACCTGGGATGTGTCAAAAACACAGACAATGAGGGCCACAGGGAAGGTGAGGCACTGGAAAGCAAAGTGATGTGTCAATTCCTTCCTGCACAGTGGAGGTGTTGCATGGATTTTTCCATCACAGAAAAGAGGATGAGTTGATATCTCGCCATGCAGTCTTCCTTACTGCTGTGTGGAGTTGATGACAAATTGACATGCTGGGACAATGAATGGAAAATTCAGACATGCTGGGCTGATGGAACCGCAATGAAATAGGTGCTGCATTGATTCCGTAGGCACTGCATCAATTTCTCAGCCACGAGACATGCACTGCATCGATTCTGCACGCGTTGCATTGATTTTTCAGCTTCGAGACAGGTGTTTTGTTGGAGGCATGCTGACAAGCCCTTGTAGATCACTTGTGATGAGAAGGAACATTTCTTCCAGCACAGTCAGGGAGCAGCAGTAGCAGGCCAACAAACAGAAGAGCAGTCCTTTCAGGAAAGCTGTCCAGTTCAGTCCTTTGGGTAGCACTACAGTCCTTCTGACAGAGTCCGGTTGTAGGTCCAGAAGTCTCTGTTTTTAGGGGGTCACAGACCCAGTATAGATACCCAAATGTACCTTTGAAGTGGAGGAGACTTCAAATAGTGGTTTTGAATGGCACACAGTCTTAAACAGTGTTGTAGCCCATGAGACATAAACAGGTGGTAGACGGCACCCTAACTTACATAAGACTCCAAAAGACCCTTAGGTATATATTTGAGCTCTGGCATGATGAAGATGTACATATATATGATTACTTCATTAGAGAGAAGTATTCATACTTGGTTGAAGTTCCCCAGCCTGATTCAAAAAGGTAAACTTACACTTTTGATCTCAGTTTAGATCAAAAGTGTAAGTTTACGACTTTTAGGTATTCACAAAGGTAAGTTACAAGTAGTATCTTTATGTCCGCACTAGGGTGGATCATCTGCGCTCAGGGTGGATGATCCGTACTTGGGGAGAATCATCCGTACTCTGGCCAGTTCATCCAGACCACAACCAGAATCAGTGTAATTGCATTCACCTGCACATTATCAATCCCAGATCCAAAAAACATTTAAAAGCAGCAAACAAGCAAGCCTCTGGTTTACCAAGAACCATACTGTGCCTGCCCGTGCTGCATATCACTAAGCCATGCTGCCCACGAGGAGGAAAAAAACTACACAGAGGAGGAGACCACCGTTGTCCTTACATTTCTTGTGAGGAAGTACAAGAGACTGCATGGTCTCCAACCCTACAGAAGCAGTTCCTCACAGAAGGCAGGTTTATGGCAGCAGTTGGCCCCAGCAGTCACTGCATTGATGGAGGACATCCAGACCATGAATGACATCAAGAAGAAGTGGCAGAATGAGCATGGTAGGGTGAAGGTGAAGAACAGCAGGATAGAAGTGGCCAGAGCTCTCCCAGGTCTACAAAGTGGAGTCCACCTCTGACTCACCCCACTTGAGAGGGATGTTGTCTCCACCATAGAACACCGGCTGCTCCATGGGCTGCCTGTGACTGATGGCCACAATGTGGTGCCAGGTAATGTGCAATGATACTTACAATGACACCAAATGACTAATGTTTGTGATACTCATAAAATGTGACCATGAATGTTGGCCCAAGTAAGTGCAATCTGCATGGTGACTTAGATTCTCATGTGCCTCAGCTAGTCCATTACACTACAAGTACCAGAATCCTTTGTGATGGCTATTGAAATTTACAAAATCTCAATCCCAAGCAGAGAGCCATCACTGCTGCTTCATCTACTTCACACTGGTATATGACAATAGCAAAATGTCCCTCATTCAGTTACTACTGATGTTGGCATGCAGATGCAAATGTATTGTCATGTCACAGGTTACACCTAATCAAATTTCTTGGTCATGTCTGATGACATTTTTGTTCTGTAACCACATAGAGCCAGAGAACAGTCACACACTAGAGCACAGGTCCCTGCACCATCAGGGAAGCAGTGTCATGAAGCACAACAACCCATATCATCAGCACAAACTCATACATAAATATGGCTAGTGGAGGGTATTCTCTCATACACTGTTACCAGTCAATTAATAGTGTACATGGAATGCATGAGTGGCAAATCTATGAAGTGAACTCTGTGTGCCTGTGTATCACGTGTCAACTAGTATGTTAACTGAACATACACATATCATTGTAGTCCCGGTGATGTAGTTCAGAAAGGAACAGCCTGCAGTGACTACTGCAACATGTATGGGTGTAACATCTGTCAGGCACCATACACTGGGTGGATGTCAGACACCTTTAAGGATACATGAAAATGGCTTCACAAAATTCTTATGCTCCTAAACTGTGGTGCAAATGTCAGCAGTATGTTGTGTCTGTCTAATATCACTGTTGTCACTCATCCCCATATGCTCATTTATGGCTCATAACAGTGTACCACACACAAACCTCACATATTGGCTAATGATAGGACAACCAAATACATATGTTCATAGTACCTACCAAAGGGTTCATGTGGGCCCTCACATGGGTTGATTTTGCATGGGTCAGTGCTGCAAGTCTATATGTGAAAAGTCGTAATGCCTCACCTTATGGGGTGTAAAGTGTTTGAGCCTCTCCCCGGTATATATGGCTCTGTCATTCTGGGGAACTGTCACAAGTGTTCCCGTTCTTCATAGAATGTCTTTGAAGTGGAGAGTGAGGCAACACAGTGATTGGTCCACCCTTGACACACTCCAAGCAGGACAGTTCAAACCATGCAAAATGGCCTGCTGTAGCCTCATAGACATGATTTACTGGTGTGTGTCGCTGGATTTGTACAAAGAGTGATCCTCCAGTGCCTTGATGGGCTCATTAAGTTGTCCCCAAGTCAATCATGTAGAGGTAGAGTCACAACCTGTTCCTAATTCCATGACATGGATACTTGCTGTCAAAATGCTTGGGAACAATAGCTAAGGAAATATTATTGGTGAGGGGTGTACTGATACCAGCAGGCTTGCATTTTGGGAGTGTGTTAGTGTCTGGCAAGTTGGGTGTAGAGGAGGGGAAGCATAGTCATCTAGTGGTTGAACAGCACAATGTGAAAACAGTAAGGGTGGTGATCAACTCAGCCTTTCCACTTGACCAACATCTGGGCTCCTATAACACTGTTAAATTCACTTTGCCAACAATACCACAAATGAGTGAACCTCTGAATAGAGGACCACAGGATGTCAGCTGTACAGGACCGTATTCAGTGTCAGGTAAAACAGACCATGCAGTTGTACATGTGCATTTGAATCACAAGCCAAAGGGAAAGTGTACAGCAGAAATGGCTGCCCTCACAGTCCAATATTAGCAATGTTGTCCTGTTGTAGTGGGGGCTTGAATAAATGTCACCCATACCTTAGTTGTTAATTGTGTATATCAACCATGTACTTGTCAATGTACTGAGAAAATCTAATGTGCAAACATTAACCAGCTCTGCATGTTTCTGGAAGACTCCTTTAAAATTAGCATAAACCTCATCATATGTAGGAGGCATGATGCTAATGAAGATATAGGTGTGTCCAAAGGAAGCCAGTGCAGGACACCCTAGTTATTTCCATCCTATAGCTCTCAGTAACCTACAAATACATGTTTGCCTGTAAGTGTGAAACCTGGTTGATCTGGGGCTGTGTAACTTGAAGATCACTGGTCCATCTCATGTTGAATCATCACCATCATCCTTTGCAATCAGTAATGAATACGTATGTTACGTTATAGCTGCTGCCATGACAACTTCAGTGATAAGGTTGACAACTTCCAGTGGTTTAGCAGACATCCTGGATGCATCAGTCAAACCCACTTACATATGTCTGTCAAGTAAGTGTGCCAGGTGGTGTGGTAACTTATTGATACCCTAACTTTGAACAAGAACCAATTCCTTGTGGAAGTAGATAGGTAGATATTGCAATTTTAACATCTCTCCTGTAGTTGGTGTGTAGAACGTACCCTAAAAGAATAGTGATGTTTATGTCAAGTACATAATCACATATAATACATGGAGAATAGTAACCCTAGTGTCACTTCTTTAGAAAGCTGCTGAATCACGCAAAGGTTCTTCTGCTATACACTCAAGGAGCCCGGTCCAGCAGATGACATCTAGGGGGAATCTCAGTACCACACAGACCTGTTGTTGGAACTGCTGAGTTGGCCTATGCATTTCACATCTGCATTGAACATCGCAATGTCACAGTTTGATCTAGCATGTGTAGGGGCACACAAACTAGGTCACATGTGGAACATCCGTTGAATTGAAGATATTTTAACCAATACTTGTGTTGCACCACATCATGTTGTAAGGCAAATACTTAGCCTGTTGCAACCTCTGTCTCACAGGTGGTGAGGACAAAGATTTGAGTCAGGATGACGGAACAATTACCAGTGACGGGCGCCGGGCAATCTGACTAGAGATCCCACTCTTCTTCCAAGTTGCCTTGTCAGCTGCCAGAACACCACAGAAGGGGGTGGAGGAAGTATAGGAGGAGGGAGATCAGGTGCTGATTTCAAGTAATGTGAAGTCCATTCCCCTGACTACTCTATCTCGCCCATGCAGCTCACAAACAAAGTCCACATCTGCTGAGTTTGGCATGTGTTTCTTCTGTGTTTGGCATGATGCCTCCTCCTACACCCCAAAAGATTGTCCATTCCTCACAAACCCCAACCCACAGCTTACATCTTCACAGCCCTCACATCTAGGTCTGACATGTTGGTTTCCCCTATACACTGTGTCTCCCATGTTATCTCTCTAACATCCGAGGGACATGTCAGCCTTGGTGAGGAGCAGGTAGTCCCTAGGCACAAATCTACTCCTCACAACCTCCCACTTCACACCCCCCCCCCCTTCTTGTGGACCATCCCAGGCAGAGAGGGCTGGCAGATACACGTGTCGGGGAAAGGGAGGAAGATTCTTTCCAGCAGCAGTCAGATGTGAGGCAGGATATTTGTGACACAGAGGCTACATTGTCTGACATGTCTGCTTCACTGCAGGACATGCGCCAACTCCTACACTTGGTACACAGAATGACCCAGGTGTTGGAGACAATGGATAGATCCTGGCAAGAAATGGGGGAGAGGCTGTATGACATCATGGCCATAAAGAGGGAAAAGACTGCAAGACACCATGCATTGGCTATGAATATGATGGAGGGGATAGTCAAAAAGGTACCAAATCTTCACAGTCAATGAATAGAGGGGAGCAAACACATCTACTTCTACCGGCACCAACCCACTTCCAACCCCTGGTTAGACAAGCTGCACAGGGCCTCCAACAATCCATGATGGAAATACTCCCCTTCCATACACCCTCCAATGTACTGTCACATCATCTCCCTGTACAGGCTCTAAAACTCCCTGTACAGGCAAACCCCTACACTGTATAGGCTCAGACACCCCCTGACCCGACAGACCCTCACACTTTACAGGCTCTGAGAGCCCCTGTCAAGGCAGATCCCCACACTGGAATGGCTCAGACACACCATGTCCAGGCAGACTCCAACACTGGACAGGTTGAGACACCCCCTGTTCAGTCGGAACACCACACCATATAGGGGGTGATTCAGACCTTGGCGGACGGCGGAGGCCGTCCGCCAAGGTTCCGCCGCCGAATGACCGCACCGCGGTCAAAAGACCGCGGCGGCCATTCAGACATTTCCGCTGGGCCGGCGGGTGCTCTCCAAAAGAGCGCCCGCCGGCCCAGCAGAAATGCCCCTGCAACGAGGACGCCGGCTCAGAATTGAGCCGGCGTAGTTGCAGGGGTGCGACGGGTGCAGTTGCACCCGTCGCGTATTTAGCGGTAAACCGGCGGGAGACCGCCGGTTTACCCTTTCTGACCGCGGCTGAACCGCCGCGGTCAGAATGCCCTCGGGAGCACCGCCAGCCTGTTGGCGGTGCTCCCGTGGTCGGTGACCCTGGCGGTCACCGGCCGCCAGGGTCAGAATGACCCCCATAGTCTCAGAAACCCCTTCTCCAGGGAGTCCCCTACACTGTACAGGCTCAGACGCCCTCTGTCCAGGCAGACCCTCACACTATACAGGCTCAGACACCCCTGCCCAGGCAGACCCCCAACCTGGATAGGCTCAGATAACCTCTGTCCAAGCAGACCCTCACACTGTACAGGCTCAGGCACCCCCTGTCTAGGCAGGCTCCCACACTGGACAGGCACCACACCCACCTGCAACTAAGTACTCCAGGAAATGCACAACATCACAAAGATCTTCACCACCAAAAGTGAGAAGACGCACTCGAGATCCCCCATCAGCACTGTAACATCACTATGTAAATAAATAAAATATTTCACATTTTAACTAGTTTGGACATTAGTTGATGATGTTCAAATGCTTAATGTGGCTGTAGGCTATGTATGTGTCAACAATGTGGGGAAACCATGTTTAGCACTAGAGACATCTGTGTACAGTTGTGTCATGTGGAAGGCATAGCTAACCAGCTCCAGACATAGAATGTCATACTTTGGTTCCAGCACAGACAGTGAACTATAAAACACACTTTGTTTTGTTTTTCTTTTTTTTTATATGTGGAACATTGTAATGTTAACAAAAAACATCCACTGGGAAGGGAGAAACAAAATCAAATATTTCTCTTCATGGAGTAGGGACAGGGGACAGGGAGGGGGTTGGGTAAAATAAATAAAACACATCAGGAAACATCAAGGAAAAACAGTCTACTTACAGGAGGGAAAAAAAAGTCCAGTCCAAGTCGAATGTTCAGTCAATTGTCATTCTTGTCATCCTCCATCTCAATGACAAAAAGATCTTCTGCTGTTGTGACCTCTTGCTGGTTGGCTGTAGGAGGACCTGACAACCCACAGGACTGAGACACACAGAGGTACGAGAGATAGAGGGAGAAACAGAGTGGGAGGATCATTGATCAAATCCAGGGATCGGGTCAACTCCTCTTTCCATGCTGTTCATCTATCAACAGCTGTAGGAACTGAGAGACGTTGACCAGCTCCCCCTCAGATGCCACCATCGCTTCTTGGGATGCAGCCAGAGGGTTCATAAAACAGGGAGGGGTCTGGGTAGAACAAGAGGGAAGTGGGTTGTCAGGGACAACTGAGCTCCCCGTGGGACTAAGGAGACTGGTGGCTGGGGTGGCAGCTAGGGGCCCTATTGCACTGGGGGCCTCATGTTGTAGGGAGGGGTCAGAGGCAGGCCCGCTCTGGGGACAACTCTGGCTGGTCAAGATCTCGAATGTCTGGGGAGATGTGACATCCTCCCCCTGGCCAGAGGTGTCCAAATCAAGGCTCCCCCTTCAGTTTCAACAGCATCCACCCGGTCATTGTCCTTAGAGTCCATTCGGGTGGCGGCACTTCCCCTGCCTGGAGATGGTACAGGTCCTTCCTACTCCTCTTCTTCTTCAACTAATGTAATCCCCAGGTAGCTCTCCTCGGTTCATAGCCCTCTCCCTGGTCTTCTTGATGAGCCGGTTACACTGAAATGGAAGTGAGAACATTATGTAGTCGGTGTCCAAATCATGGAAGTGTACATGAATACAAGAAGCAAATGCTGGCCTTGTTCTCCTTTGATCTCACTGACCAATTTCAAGTGACTTAGATTCCCGGTAGAATGTTTACTATCACTGAGATGTCCAAACATAACTTACACATTGACATCTATCACATACTGTAGTGACAAAGCCTAACCTTAAGCAGGATCTAAAAATATTGGCCAGATTCATAAGGACCACAAAAGCTGTATGTGTGAATGCTTGTACAGATGTTCAAATTACCCTAAGTAATTTGGGCCAATGTTTCCTGTCCTCACTACCTAGTCATCTTCACATGTCAGTCTACAAGTGGAGATGGAACACACTCTGGATGGAGCTGTCCACTCCAAAGCCATGTGTCTATGATCACCCTGTCAAGTGAAGTGCAGACTTGATAGTCTAATACTATTTCATATCATCTGCTGTGTAGCATGGTCTGGTTCCACATAAATTGAATGGGTGTACAAGTAAAAACCTGCCTTTGCTTCCGACCATTGCTAATCTGTGAGTACATGCAATGGAGGATGCCTGAAGTTATCTGCCAGTCTACATGGCATGTGCCACATCTGGCAGTTCAAGACTTACTGTTGGTGCTGCACACCAGTTGGCATTGTGCTAAGTTGGCTCAGCTAGCTAGCTGTTAAATGAGACATATACGAGCTAGTGTTGTAAAGACTTGTGCATTAGTTCAACAATGGAAATCGTGGAACCATTTTGTGTGAGACACGTATTTCAAAGTCAGCCATTACTCCAAGATCCATGAAATAATATTTTACACAGATGAAACACACAACAAAGGCATGCATGTCACAGCATTCAACAAAAGACATGTAACCACTTTACCTCACACTGGACAGTGTCCGGACCATCCTTTTGACACTGCACCCAGCAGTGATAAGGCCCTTGTTTCACCAGACATGGTGTAGGCATTACATTGCATTTCTTTACATAAATGCATGACCGATGGATATTTCCCCTGTAGTGTTCAGGACACTACAGTTCACAGGATGCACGTTGGTCAGTGCATCCTGTGATCCCATGGGGCATTGGCCTTTAGACTGCTGCAGTAACTGCAGGAATGATGTGAAAAGAAACAAGAGAGGCACAGAAAAAGAATGCATGACACAGCATCCAACACAATAAATGGGACCACTTGACCTTGACAGTGTCTGGACTATTCTTTTGGCATTGCACCTAGCAGTGATAAGACCCTTGCTTCACCAGTCATGGTGTAGAAATTGCATTTCTTCACATAAATGCATGCGTGATGGCTATTATCCCGGTAGTGCCCAACACACTACAAGTCCCAGAATGAACTCTGGTCAGTGCTTCCAATGTGACCCCATGCCCAGATTCTGTACATGGTAACATGTGATACATGTTTTTTTTGTTTTATGCCCTCATAAAGAAAATCCCACTACACCATTCGAGGGTCATCAACCTACATCAAGCATGGTGAACCAGTTTAACCAGGTAAAACCCAAGCAGATGCAGCACTTCACCTCTCCCGGGCATTCCCAATGCTCCCTGTGAGCGAGGAGGAAGGGGTCGGGGTGGGGAGAGGAGGCTGGAATAATCATTGGACTATATACAGAGAATAGTTCCATTTTGCCGAGCATTTTCCCAAATGGCCCAACATTCATCCTTATTACCCATTGGACCACTACGTTCCGAACAAGAAAAGTAATATACTGAAGACAGCCAGTCCAAGGGGGTCATTCCGACCCCGGCAGGCGGTGGGTGCCGCCGGCCGGGCGGAAACCGCCCAAACACCGCCCCGCGGTCAAAGGACCGCGGGGAGCATTCCAACTTTCCCGCTGGGCCGGCGGGCGATCTTCAAAAGATCGCCCGCTGGCCCAGCGGGAAAGCCCCAGCAAAGATGAAGCCGGCTCCGAATGGAGCCGGCGGATTTGCTGGGGTGCGACGGGTGCAGTTGCACCCGTCACGATTTTCAGTGTCTGCCAAGCAGACACTGAAAATCTTAATGGGGCCCTGTTAGGGGGCCCCTGCAGTGCCCATGCCAGTGGCATGGGCACTGCTGGGGCCCCCAGGGGCCCCATGACACCCGTTCCCGCCAGCCTCGGTGTAAACCGCCAGGAACAGGCTGGCGGGAAGGGGGTGGGAATCCCGATGGCGGCGCTGCATGCAGCGCCGCCATGGAGGATTCCCTGGGGCAGGGGAAAACCGGCGGGAAACCGCCGGTTTCCCTTTTCTGACTGCGGCTTTAACGCCGCGGTCAGAATTGCCCCGGAAGCACCGCCAGCCTGTTGGCGGTGCTTCCTCTGCCCTCTGCCCTGGCGGTTAGAAACCGCCAGGGTCAGAATGAGGGCCCAAAACATTTGGGGGTATAGGGCTGACCTATTTTAGACATATTTGTCTCCTGGCCAAAAGCATCAACAAGAACAATATACACTTATGCGGCCTAGATAACTTCTGATCCCATGTGGAACCGGGGGAAACACCAAAGAATACTAAGGGGAGGTCACCTCCACTTCAGTGCTTATAAATCGCTTAAAAAAACCATTAATCCCGGACCAAAAAATACCTAGATTTGGACAACTCCAAAACATATGTATATCGCTTGCATTAAGCTCCCCACATCGTGGACACTTTTTTTCTGACTTCCCCACAGTGGATAACTTCTGGGGAGACCAATAAAACCTATGCATCGTAAACAGTTGTTTTTTTTTTCAAAGCGGCTGATCTAGTTACCGACCACAGCATGGAGCTTGACAATTCCCAAATATGCACTATATCCAAATCTGACAAGACCTCTCCCCATTTCTTCTTGAAAAACAAAACCGCTGAATTCTTTATGTACCAATATCAAAGATAATTTCTCTTCACAAAAATTGTACACTCCCCCTTTCTCCTGAAGGGTTGCCCCCCAGCTTGCTAATTGTAAATATTTAAACCTTGAAAGCTTATGATCTGTTAGTTCCTCAAATCTTGAACAGGGCACCAACTAAGCATCCTTCAAACTTTGTCCCCACTTCGTCACTCCCTTTAACACCAAGGCCAATCTATCTAAAAGAAACTCAGGAGTGCCAGGGGAATCCCAGACCGGAGCCCTCAGACTATAATAGTAAATATGGAGTGCTTGGCGTACCAACTACCATATTCTGGCAGCATCCTTAAGAAGCTTCAATCGGATCTTTTTGCAAAATTTTGGGTGACCAAACTTATATAAGAAAAAACTACCAGCTGCTAAAAACTCTTGAGTCACTCCGCCCCAAAAGAACGTATATTCAGACGTATCCCGTAGAAAAATCCTAAAATTTTTAAAGTGAAAGGCTAAATAGTATTTGTAGAATTCTGGAGCTGCAATCCCCACTTCCCCTTGGGCCTACATAGTTTTTGCCAAGCAATCCTAACACCTTTTGATGACCAAACAAACAAGGTTAAATCGGCTTGCATCTTCTGAAACCAACTCTTCTTGAATTCCAGGGGGATCGTATTAAACAGGAATGTAAATTTAGGAAGAATGACCATCTTAAGAATATTTAATCTACCTATAAAAGACAGAGGGAGCCCGGCCCAAGTCTTAAGTAAGTTACGAGTCTCCTTACAAAGCTTATCAAAATTAACCCTAGCCAATTCATTAAGGATGGGAATAACCTGAATTCCCAGATATCTAATCTGTTGCTTAACCAGTGGGCTATCAAAAGTAGTATTCCAACACATAAATTCCATTTTTTCTGGGTTAACGGAGTAACCCGAAACTTCTCCATACTCCTTTAAACGTAGTAAAATTCTAGAGAAAACATGTGTCAAGTCCCCAGTGTACATCATAAGATCATCAGCATATAAAGCAATCTTCTTCTCCCAGCCCATACATTTAAAAGGAGGGATCACTCTATCCGCCCTAATTCTAGCTGCTAAAGGTTCGATATATAAATTAAAAAGAAGAGGGGATAGCGGACAACCTTGCCGCGTCCCTCTCTGAATGCTAAATCTAGAAGATAACTTATCATTAATCAAAATGCAAGCAGATGGATCTTTATAAATGACCTGAATTGCCTCGTTAAATTTCGGGCCCAACTCAAAGGCCTCCATTATACATTGTAAAAAACGCCAATTTACCTGATCAAAAGCTTGGGCTGCGTCAAATGTGAGGACCGATAGAGGAACTTTTTCAGAGGTCGCCAGATCCACTGCACCCAACAAGTCATGAGTTAACTCATGCAAATATTGACCTCTAACAAACCCTTTCTGAATCAAATTCCAAATCACACTCTGAAGCCTATTGGACAAAATGTGAGTGTAAAGCTTATAATCTGAGTTCAACAGAGATATTGGCCTGTATGAACTACAGAGTGCCGGATCTTTCCCTGGTTTCAAAAGGAGGCTAATAACTGCCTCACCCCAAAACTTGGGCATATCAACCCCTTCCTGTAAAAGAAGATTAAACAGTTCTGTCAAAAAAGTTACCAACTCCTCGCAAAGGTTACCATATAATTAATTGGGCAGACCATCTGGACCCGGAGCCTTCCCCTTCTTTAAATTCTGAATTGCTGCTCTCACCTCCCCAGAATCTATTTCCCTAGAGAGTTGGTTCTGATTAAATGCTGTTAACTGAGGAAGATGAAGTGCTTTGAAATACTCCTTCACAGACGTTTCAGAAGAATGCTGACCTTCTGTGTACAAGCTCCAGTGCTTAATTTGTAAATAAAAAGGTGCCGGTGCCCAAAGCCCTCATCTTACTCACGCGGCTGCTGCAATGAAAATGTGCTATCACGGAATACTGAGGCAGCGTAATCGTGAAGCCACATCGTGCCTCTTCAATCCATGTAAAGCCACTCCCTCCCCCTTCAGCTCACCCCTGCAGCTTCCTACTTTCTCTCATTGTGATGCTTTTTTGTTTTTCTCCTCCTCCATCTTTCCCAAATGTGTATTTTGCTCGCAGCAAATGCTTGAGGCAGAAGCCTAAGCACCGGCCCTCAAAAATAAGTGCTGGTGCTCAGCATCGGAAACAACAAGCACAAATTAAGCACTGACAAGCTCTGAAAAAAACCCACAAAAGCCTCCTCTATCTCAGGATTGGATGTGAATACAGCTCCCGTAACCTCTGATTTGACAAGCGAAATTATGTTCTTAGAACGGTCTGATCTGGTTTTCCAGGCTAAATGTTTCCCACAGCCTTCCCCATATTCATAGTGGGCAAACCTGCTGCATTCCCATGTCCTTCTCACTTCCCCTCTAAAAATAAGCCCAACTCAGATTTTGCAGATTCTAACTGAGCGTTGAAAACCCCCTTCTGTTTCTCCTCCACCCTTATAGAAGCCTCCTGCAAGGAAGCCACCTTAAGCATTAAGTTATTTCAATTGATCTTTCTCCACCCTGTATCTATAAGTGGCCAACCCCACAAGCCTACCTCTAATAAAGGCTTTATATGCGTCCCACAATGTTTGCAATGTGGTGGATCCATAATTCAGTTAAAAAAAATCATTAGTCTCTTTCCTCAACCCATCCATAAATAACTCGTCCAAAAACACAGTACGGTTAACTGTCCACCTGGGAGTAGACACTTGGCTACAATGGGAGACTTGCATTATTACTGCTGAGTGATCAGAAAGATATGCCCGGGCGTGACAAACCGACATTACGATGTCCCTTAACTGATGTTGAATTAAGAAGAAATTGAATGATGACCATACTTCTTGTTATTAAATGTGTACCTGGGGCCCACCCCACCCTTCTGGTGCCAAATATCTATTAAACCAAGATCCAACATTCCTTGTTTTATCCTTGACCGAGTTTTGGGTGAATTAACCGTTGGTCTTGGTGTAGATTTATCTAAAGTAGGATTCAATAAAACATTGAAATTTCCACCAATTATAATCAGGTATTTAGTGACCAATAAACGGGTAAAGAGATCTTGAAAGGGTAAATTGTCATCGACATTAGGACCATAATACCCAGCGATCGTAAACCATGTACCGTGCAAGGCGGCCTCCACAATCAGCCACCTACCCCTAGGATCCTTCTTAACATTAACAACCTTCACTCCTACTGATTTCTTTAACAAAATTGCCACCCCCTTAATCGCGCAAGATTGATTAGTACATGCACAATAACCCACCTAATTCAGATGTTTAAGATATACATTCCATTCGGTCTCTAACAAATGAGTTTCTTGTAAAATAATTACTTCCTCCTCTACCCTTTTAAAAAATTCAAAAATTCTCCTCCTCCTCCCAGGGACCCATAGGCCATTAACATTCCATGATAAAAACTTCAACGTAGCCCCTTCAAGTTAACCATTGTCGATTAGAGAAGAGTTTTCGCAGGAGAACCATGAACTCAACAAAAAGTTGAAGCCCCTCATAAGAATACATACCATACTGCTGAGGACATTTTCAAACATTGCATAATTTCCCATCTCCCCTGCCATTCCACCACCCACCACCCACCTCCCATTCCATGTGAAAAAAAAAGCACCTGACCTATATCCCCAACACACCCAATACCTCCTCCACCCAAGGGAACCCTCCGTCGTCGTTCAAAGGGAGACTGTTACCACCCATGTGAGCTAGAGCCGGCCAGCTCATCTCAAGGAAAATACATCAACATTAAGTTTTCATTTTCTCAATTAATGCCTGGACTTCCGCGGGTTCCCTAATATTGTACATGGTATTGTTTCAACTTTCAACCTTATCTGGTCCATTGCGGGGAAAAATTTATTGAACAGGGTTAATACAAAGGCCTTAATATCATCCCCTTCCAGCCCTTCAGGTACATTCAATAACCTAATGTTATTCCTCTGTAAGTTATTCTCCAAAGACTCTAGCTTCTCCTGAACCATCTTGCCATCGCATGTCAACTGAGTAATATCCTGGGAATTGGACCGTACTCGGGCTTCCTGGTCTGAAACCGCCATCTACAATTTACTTATCCTCTCAGTCAACGCATTGAGTTTGGTTTCCAATACCGCACAGGACTCTCTGATTTTCCCTTGGTTATATTCAGATACCTCAAATTTACCTCTGATCTCCTCAGATAAGGAAATCAAGAGGTTCTGTACCGCAGAATCATGAGTAGGTAGACCAGACTCTAAGGTCTTTATGTGCAAAGAACCTTGCGCCCCACCACACACAACAGATTGAACATGCGCTGACTCTTTCTCGTCAGTCTGCTTCCGATACCCAAGGGAAGAGGCTGAGGGGGTCTGGGAGCGGGGAGAGTTCTCCAAGGATTGTGGGGCTGCATCTCTACGCAGCGTGGAGTATTCCTCAAAAAGGGTGCAAGGGGAGAAACCAACTTGTCCCTCTCAGAAAGTAAGCCTTGTGTGCACAAAGCCTTACTGATTTTACTAAGCTTATTACTGTGCCTCTTTCTAGGCTCCAAATCAGACAAAAGGGGTGCGGGCAAACTCCCTTTATTAGATTTTACAATCCCCTTCACTTGCACTCTCTTATTACCGGACCCCCCCCTTTACTGGAAGCTAGCGAGCAGTTAATTACACTTTTTTGAAGGGCCTCCTCACCCTTCCCAATGCTGAAAATACCTTTTTGACTTTGCACCAATGGGGGGCCCCCAGAAGATGCCCGTACTCTTAATTTCACTTGCGTCATAAAAACAGAGCCTCCCACTGAAATGGCAGAAAAATACTTGCTGTGATCCTTGGGTTCCTCCCCTGACTGCGATGCTTATGCGGGCACCATGTTCCCGGAAGCTCCCGACATGTGATACATGTTGATACAGCTCTGCCACGACTCACGCCATGCTACCAGTCACAGTTTGCAGGGAATGCACTTAACAGATCTCTGCTGCCCCAAATCCTCCAGCTGAGCATGGAGAGTTGCCCAGAGTGTACTTAGGACCCTCCTGTACAGTGGTGTGTGGTGGGGCCGGTGCACATGGGGCTGGGAGGACTGTCCCAACAGTTCTTGGGCCCATCATTTCAGGTCCTCCCAGTGCTTGTGGCATGTCCTGGCCTGCTGGTGGTATAGGCCCACTGCACTGCAGCACTGCACACTGTGCTCCCAGATCTGGTGCATGCTGCATTGCTCAGCTGCTCCTCGGGCCTCCATAAATCTGAGGGTAGTTGTCCAGCACCCCCTCTGCTAATATGTCAAATTCCCTTTCACTGAAGGGGGTGCCCTCTACTCAACTCTCTCAGCCATGTTGGGGGCAGTAGTTTTTAGTTTAGTTTAGGAAATTTATAGATCGCATGGCTAAAAGAAGGCCTCCCAGTGCTAACAAGGTAAGTGAAAGCTCGGAGCAAAAACCCAAGGAAAAACCATGATGAGAATAAGAAAGTCTTCAGTTTCTTACGAAAAGGTAGTTCTAGATGTTTTTTGTCAGAGTTATAAGGGGAGGGAGTTCCAGAGGTGTGCAGCTTTAACTAAAAAGGAGTTACCCCCCATATAGTTCTCTTGAATCGAGGAGTGTCAACCAGCAGGGCAGCAGAAGATCTCAAAGTCTGTGCTGGGATGTAAAATGAAGTGTTTTGCGTAAGAAATTTGGGACCCTTGTTATGAAGGGCTTTGTGTGTCATGCATAGGGCCTTAACTTTAATCTGTTGCTTTATGTGTAGCCAGTGGAGGGAGACTAAAGCAGGTTTAGCTGATATATGTCTGGGTGTATTCTTGAGTATTCGCGCGGCCGCATTTTGCACTACCTGCAGTCTCCTTATCACGTAGCTAGGGGAGCTGAGAAACAGGGCAATTGCCATAATCCAGTTGTGACAATATGAGGACCTGAATAAGAAGTCTCCTGGCAAGAAGAGGCAGAAGATTGAGGATTTTCCTCATGGTTCTTTAAAAAGCGAAAGCAGGATGAGGTGATCTTTTTGAATTGCTAGTCCATCGTAAGGCGATTGTCTAGCCAGAAGCCTAGGCTCTTTATATGGACTTAAGGGGGCGGGAAGAAGTGTCAGAGAGTTGGAGAGGGTGTAGTTGCCCACGATCATTACTTCTGACTTTCCATTGTTACGTTTAGACTCCGTCATCCATTTGGCCACATCCGCCAGACAGGATGAAAGGTTTGATTGAGAGGTATTCTCAGCGTTAGAGAGGGACACCACCAACTGTGTATCATTAGCATATTAGACCAAGGAGAGGCCGTGGGGTTCCACAACTTTGGCCAGAGAAGAGAGATAGATATTAAAAAGTGTGGGGCTCAACGAGGAGCCCTGGGGGACACCGCAGGTGAGGGAACATGTATTAGACAAAAACGAGTGATCAAGGACTTGAAAGGTTCCATCCTTCAGGAATGAAGAAAACCAGCTCAATACTGTGCCTTCCATTCCTATAGCAGGAAGTCTTTGAAGGAGAATGTTTTGATCCACAGTGTCAAATGCGGCACTGAGATCTAACAAGTTAATAGCTGCATGTCCACCACGATCTAGCAGTTGGTGGGTGTTTTCCATGACTACTAGTAAGGCTGATTCAGTGCTGTGCTGGGGCCTAAATACCATTTGAGAGGGGTGCAGAAGTTTGTGATCTTCAAGGAAACATGTTAGCTGATTATTGACATGATTTTCCGTTATCTTAGACAGGAAAGGGAGAAGAGCAACAGGCCTATATATGCTCAGCAGGGTGGGGTCGAGTTTAGGTTTCTTCAGCAAGGGCTTAACAACAGCATGTTTGAGAGATTGAGGTATAGATCCCGAGGTTAAGAAATGGTTTAGAATGTTAGTCAACATAGGAGATATTGGGGGTCATTCCGAGTTTGGCGGGCGGCGGTTGCCGCCCGCCAAACTTCCCCCGTCGAAAGACCGCTACGCGGTCAAAAGACCGCGGGGCCATTTAGACTTTCCCGCTGGGCCGGCGGGCGCCCGCCAAAAGAGCGCCCGCCGGCCCAGCGGGAAAGGCCCTGCAACATTGAAGCCGGCTCCGAAGCCGGTGTTGCAGGGGTGCAACGGGTGCAGTTGCAAAGCAGACAGTGAAAATCCTGCTGAGGCCCTGTTAGGGGGCCCCTGCACTGCCCATGACAGTGGCATGGGCAGTGAAGGGGCCCCCAGAGGCCCCACGACACCCGTTCCCGCCATCCTGTTTCCGGCGGTGAAAATCGCCAGAAACAGGCTGGCGGGAAGGGGGTCGGAATCCCCATGGCGGCGCTGCAAGCAGCGCCGCCATGGAGGATTCTCCCAGCCGGGGGAAATCCGGTGGGAAACCGCCGGACCCGGCTGGGCGACCGCGGCTGTAGGAAGCACCGCCAGCCTGTTGGCGGTGCTTCCGTGGTCGTCGACCCTGGTGGTCGATGACCGCCAGGGTCAGAATGACCCCCATTATGTTGGAAGCCAACACTAGAATAGGAGGAGGGGCGGAGTCAAGGGGAGATCCTGATTTTATACTATGCAGGTAGTTGGTGACAAGCACCTTCGTCAGAGGCTGAAAGACTGCAAGTGAAACCGGTGATACCGTCTATTTCTTGACCGGGGTTGACTGGGAAGGAGGAATAGATGTCAATGATCTTTTTCTGAAAGAAATCTGCCAAATCATTACTATGATCAGTGGAGGCCTCTATAGGAGGATCACTGGAGGAGATATGAGTAAGTTCTTTAAAGATCATGAAAATCTGTTTCTGGGAGTTTGCAGACTGATCTATTCTAGCACTGTAAAATATAGATTGAGCCGATTTAATTCCCTCATGATAGGTTCTGATGGCTGCCCTGTATTGTTTTTTTTGAGGAAATGCTGTAATCTCTTCTCCACCTTCTTTTTAGCTTCTTACACTTTTTTTTTGCTCTGACAATTGAGATGTAAACCAGGGTTTGGCCTTATGATTGGTCGTCTTAACTGGAAGGAGAATATCTAGGGAAGTAGAGACCCAGTTTTTTAAGTTTTCTATGAGGCCAATGTGGGCTCATCATAGTTGAAAGATGAGAGGCAAAGAGTATCCTGCCAACCTCCTGGGATCCAATTTTGACCACTGGCGGGAAGTTGACTTTATGGGAGGTTGGTGGGGAAGAGGAGATCCACAGGGTGGTGTAAATGAAAGTAAGTGGTGATCTGTCCAGATCAAAGGCAGAGGGGTATAGAGAAGAAGATTGGAGAGGTTACTGAAAACTAAGTCAATAGTATGGCCTTTAATATGGGTAGGTCCTGTAATGAGCTGAGTCAAGTCTAATGCAGCCAGGTTGGAAAGGAGAGTTTTGGCAGAAGAACAGTGTATGTTGTCTACATGAATATTGAAGTTTCCAAGTATGGTAAAATTGGGGGTTTTGCAGGAAATGCCAGCTATAAAGTCTAGCAAGGCCTGTATAAAGCTCCCATAGGGGAGGGGGGGCGATAGATGAGTATTCCAGAAAAAGTGAATATTGCATTGAGAGTTAAAGAGAAGAACAAACTTTCACAACCGGAAATATCTAGAGGAGTAGTAGAGCAAAAAAGTTTGCCCAAGTGTTTACTGATGTCAATAGAGGGGGGTGGCAGGTCAAAAGAAGGTGTCCAAGTGCAGTTGTGACATGCCAAGTTCGCAGAATCAGGGGTGTAAACAGTGGGCTGTGTCCGAAGGAAGATTGTCATAGGCCAACAACTGTTGGCGTGAATAAACTAACCTTTTGAAGTCCCCTCCAGCAGCATATCTGGCCTCTGGGCTCTCCCAGGCGCAGACGGGCTTGCCTTAGGCACACCTTCGGTGCGCCAGCGGAGCGGCCGGCGCATAGGGCCATTTAAATTGAGCATCTAAAATTAGATGCCAACAACTGGAATGCCAACCAATATGGCGGGCGAAAAATGGAACTGCCGAGTGAAGCAAAGATGGCGGTCCCACCAATGTGAATAGGATTAAAAAGGGCTGGGAGGAGAGGATTATAAAGTAGGTCGGTGATAAGGTGAAAAAAGTGAATTTGAGGGCTGGTGAGAGCGGAGGTTAAAGGTAAGTGTAATTGGAGGAGTGCTGCCATGTGCCTCTGAACACAGGTACCGGCAGCGACAGAAAAATGTTAAGAACACAATAAGGCGATTAAAAGTTAAAAGTTACAAATATTTCAAAAGAAAATAGTTAAAATATACACTAGGTTTCAATGGTAGAGTGAAACTAAGGCTATTCGCTGAAACAATCATGTACCTTCTGTAAGGGTGGACAGAGCAGCAGGATGGCAGAAGATCCTGTCTGTAGCAGAGGGTGACTCAGAATGACAAGAAAATGGCTGCCTTTAACTTCCTGTCATGGACTTCCTGCCTTACATTTCGACTGTGTAATTTCCTGTTGATTATCATTGGGTTCTGGCCCCTGGCAGATTCTGTACTCTGAGAGAGGATCATCCGCACCTGGAGCGAAAGCTGCATGTGCAGAGCATTGGATCTGCTTGCGGGGCATGGCATCTGAAATAAGAACAGAAGTTGAAAAAAAAAAAAAAAAAGAAAAGAAAATCAAACGTGACATATGCAAATTTGTAGGGAGGGCAGGAATACTGAGGGAGGAATGGAATGTTTTGTGGTTACACTCTTCACTACAGGACTTTCCAACACAGTTTGGCCCTTTGCATTGCATTATGATACATGTGTTCAACATATCTCACTCACATCTAGGAAACTGTGCTGTATCACCAATCAAGGTGCAAGTAGTGATGTCAATCCCTGGACACATAATACCAAGAACGCCAGAGGGACAGAGTAAGACTGCCCCAACACTGGAATAGTAAATACATGTGTGTGGATCATGCATTTGAAACAGGTAGCACATACTGCCATGCCAGTTCTGAACCAAAACACCATAATGAGACCTGCCCCTATGTCTCCAGTGCCTGTGACAAAAGCCCATTAACCCCTCCCTGGCCAGTCTGGACATGCCCATGACCTACACACAAATGGCAGTGGCCCCTCAAACACTGCACATGGGTTATGATCACTACACTGTCTCATAGCAAGAAATCCACCTTGGTTACAGGTACTCACCCTCTGATGTGACCCTCTGATGTGGTGCAAAACTGCGTTAGTGCAGTTTTGCACCAAAAAGTAGAATAAGGCCGGTGCAAAACTGCACTAACGCAGGTCCCCCCATCCATGGATGTCCGCCAGGGGTGGGTGAGGGTGGCAGGGGGTGTCCCTGGGGCAAGGAAGGGCACCTCTGGACTCCTTCCATGGTCAGAGACCATGGAAGTGAGCCCACAGGTCCCTTAATGCATGCCAATTACAGGCGTTAAAAAAGGCGCACCTCAGGCTGTGCGCCGTTTTTTAAGGCCTGCCCCCTCCTGTTCTTGTGCGTCAAAATGACGTTGGAGTATAAATAAGGCGCACAGGCCTTAAAGTCAGTTTTTGGGTGGGAACGCCTACCTTGCATGTCATTAATGCAAGGCAGTTTCACGCATCCAAAAAATGATGCACACGGAGGAATTTGTGACGTCTGTGGGCTCGGGCGTCAAAGTTTATATATGGGGCACGGTTTGCACCGAATGTACATCAAACTTTTTGACGCACATTCGGCGCAAACAGAGTATAAATATGCCCCTTGGTTTTTCAAAAATGTGCAGGTTTGCTAGGTTTCCCCTAAGTTCTTTCTGAGTTATAGCCCAAAATTCACAGCTACCCACTTTGCAAAAAACAGGTCAGTTATGAATGGAAAGATGTGATGTATCCATGTTGCCTTTTGAGCTGTTTCCTTTCACAGGCACTAGGCCTACACACACAAGTGAGGTACCATCTTTACCTGAAGACTTAAGGGAATGCGGGTGGATGGAAGTTTGTGACTCCCTGCAGATTCCAGAACTTCCTGTCACAGAAATATGAGGAAAATGTGTTTTTCAGTCAAAGTTTGATGTTTGCAAAGGATTCTGGGTACAACAGCATGGTGAGAGCCACAAAGTCAACCCATCCTGGATTCCCCTAGATGTCCCACTTTGCAAAACACGGGTCAGTTTTCAGTGAAAAAATGTGATGTAGCCATGTTGCGTTTTGGGCTGTTTCTTGTTGGGGGCACTATGCCTACACACACAAGTGAGGTACCATTTTTATTGAGAGATTTGGGAGCATCCAATAGAAGAATTCTTGTTATTATCAATTGGGTTTTTGCTCATTCATGGCTTCCAAATGTAAGCCAGTGTGTAGGAAACAAGACATTTTTGAACATTCCCTTTAAACCATATGCATGTACGGGTGCCCACAAATGAATGATGAATGAATCAACACTGCTCCTAAAATCTAAATCTTGTGCCAATTTCAGAAATACATAGGTTTCCTTGATACCTATTTTTCACTCTACATATTTAACTGTATGAATTAGGCTATACACAGTACACAATGAAAAGCCACTGTAAGGTGCAACTCACTTATTGTCTCTGGGTAGTTTAGGTTCTTGGAGAGCCTACAAACCCTATATATCTCTGTAACCAAAAAGGTCCAGCAAACATTATGGTACATTGCTTTTGTAAATCGGCCATTGTGACAAAAGGTTAAAGATGAAAATATTGTCACAAATGAATGTTTTTTCCTATTCGTTTTAATATTTCTTTTTTTCAATAGTGTAATTTTTTGGAAAAATCGTTGGGGGTCTACACATTTGACCCTTTGTCTAATTTGCAATTTTGTGTACTTTTTAGAAAAATATAGCTTTTCTGGATCACCTACGGGTTTCACACTGGTTTTCACCACAAACCCGAAGCATGTTTTGAGCACAAAAAAATCATTAAAATGCGCTACTTCTTTTAAAATCACTGAAACTGTGAAAAAAATATGTTTTGGATGAAGCTCTGCATGTTCCTGAAAGCTAGGAATCGATGGTGACTCGCATGCTGCAAACTGTTTGGTTCATTGATGCCATTTTTAGGGGGAAAAAAGCAAAATCTTTTATCCAGAGCACTTTTTTCCTATTTTCCCCCAAAAGACTCGATATTTTGGCAATTTTCTCTATTCCCTTCAGGGGAATCCACAAACTCTGGGTACTTTTAGAATTGCCAGAACAGTGGGAAAAAAGGAAGCAAATTTGCCATGGAAACCTTATGTGAACAAAAAATTGTGGAGGCTTATGCACAAACTACCCCAAATAGTCAAAAAAGAGCTCAGCACTGAGGAGGGAAGGCCCAGCAGTTAAGGAGTTAATGAAGCACAAAAGCAGTGCACAAGCACACCAAAAAATACAACACAACCAAAATAAGAAGTTCCACATAACACATATAAACACACATTTTTGTCACAAAATACCAATTTAAGAAATCTGCTTTCATGATACGGTAAGAAAAGATAACTGCACCAAGTACTGTTTTAACTGAAGACCTCTAGTTCGTAAAATGGCTCAGCCAAAAATGTTTTGTGATTTAGCATCATAAGAGGCAGTTTAATCAAGCATATTTAGGCCCTGATGAAAGAAAAATAATGCACAACTGCGCTAGCTCAGTTGTGTGTCAAACAAATGACAGCAGGCTAACGCCATTCCTGAGCTCATTCCATGCGCCATATTAAAAAAAAAACACACCATGGCACTAAGGAAAGGTTACCGTTAAAAAAAGACGCTAAACATTGTGACATGGCGGAACGAAAAACGATGCTAATGCTGTAAAAGTAGCGTTAGAACGTTTTGCTGCACATTTTGGACGCTAAACGTGTTAGCACCATATTTAACAGCATTAACCTAAAAAAAATGTGCAAGCAAGAAAAAAAATAGGGAGACAAGATGGAGAATTCAGGCCAGAAGAGACCACAGAGGGATCCCACTCAGCCCAATACCGGCCAGGAGGGACCAGCAAAGTCCCAGGAGAAGGAGAAAAGGAAATGGAAGTGTCTCCTCAGTGAGAAGGAGAATGACAGCCTGGTCAGAAAGGTGGCGGAGCACCACCAACAGCTCTTTGTCACCGCCAAATTGTCAGTAGGCAGGAGAGAGGCAACATAGCACTCAATAGTAGATAAAGTCAACAGAGTGGCAGAGGTGAAGAGGACTGTTACTGATTGTAAGATGTGCTGCCACCATTGGAAGCGTAGAACTAAGGAGAAGCTGGCCAGGAACCGAAAGGCAGCACTGCAGTCTGGATGTGGAATTCCTGCACCCCAGAGGGACCTGGATAATCTAGAGGAGATGGTGGTAGCGGTCATCCCGGAGGAGCTGGTCACTGGAATCACAGGACAGGACAGTGCAGACTACCAAGAACGACCACAAATGCATAGTAAGTTGCAGGGGGACTATCTGGAATTTTACAAATGGCAGAAGGGGGAGCCACATAGGACACACTGAATGCATGCAAAAGGGTTGCATCGGGACACATGGGGCCAGAATCAAAAGACCCCATCACCACAGGAGCCTTCCTTTGGTGATGCTCTGGTGCCACTATGCACTCCGACATAAACAGTGTTATAGTGTTAAGCAACTTAGGCCCATTTTTTTATGCAAAAGCGGCACAAACGCACAAAATACAATTATATTTTGTAAGTTTGTGCCGCTTTTGCGTAAAAAAATGACGCAAATGCAGCGCTAAAAAAGTATAAATATGGACCTCACTGTGGCTTAACATCACCTTATAAATATAGCCCCTACACATGCAGCACTTTGCCTGGAGGGAGCGTGCAATCAGTGTGGCTGTGCCACAATAACACCCATTTTATATTGTTGTTGCCCAAAATCCAAGACTACATGTTAACCTGAGGCTGTGACTAAATTCAACATTATGGTGCAACAGGGCAAAATGCTTTCCCTCCTCCTCATGTCATTGCCCTTTTTATGTGTGCTGCATCCTGCAGCACGTATTGAAATGCCAAATCGCAGACTAGATTTGCCTTCCTGCATATAAACAATGTATCCCCTCAATGCAGGCATCCTTGCACTATGGTGCGGAATTGCCTTAGAGTCTGCATTCAGTATTCATTTACATGTATGACCAATGTCCAAGGACCTGTCTGATTGGCAGTGCTATGATGTCAGTTACTCAAGACAGTTTTCAGCGTAGTTCCTGACACTCCAATTGTGTATGGATACAATATATTTGACATGCAATGATGCTACATCAATTGTCATTGCTAAGATCTGTCACAATCTTTTTAGAAACGTTTTGCACATTATACTCCAACTTATTTGGGTATGTATACTGGCAAACTGACAGCGGCCTTTCACAGTTTTGAATATGCTCTTCAGTTCCTCACATATTTGTTGTATTTGTACATTCATCAGGGACATTTTAGGTGCTTGAAGTGCACAAAACTGTCGTCACCTAAATCATGTTTGAGTCCTAGTGTGCGCCTTTGGGTCTGACAGTAAGCCACACGTCATTTGGTTCAATTCTCATTGACATTGCTTCAAATAATGCAAACATTTATATGAGTTGGTTAAACAATGAACAAAGTGCATGATACATGTGATTATGTTGATTTATTTACATGTGTACGTTTATTTTCCAGTTACTAACCTCATGAGAGATCATGAGCCATTTGATGTACATTCAGAGTCCAAGGGTGAGAAACATGTCATGAGACATTGGTAGGAGAAGTGTGCATTAGTGAGGAGGTGTCCAAATTGACAATAAGTAGGAATTGAGACAATGACAGTCTATAGCAGATACGTCAACAGTGGTTGAGTGAATAGGGCACATTGCCAGCTGTCACAACACTGGCATGATCTTAAGCACAGAACTAAGGAAATACTGTTCATGTGGCACATACGGGTGCTACCGGGTGGTTTTACGTGCAACTGTTGTTCCATCCACAAATTCATCCTCTGATGTGTGTGGTGCCTCCTGTGCCATGGGTGGTGCTGTTGTTGAATTTTAGGGGGCCACATACACATCAGGGGATAGAGATGTGGAATCACATAAGGCATCACTGCAGCAAGGAGGAACTGCTGATTTCTCAACACCGCAGCTACAACACACAGTGATAAACAGCCATGTTTTCCCTGAGGGTGGCCACTTCCCGCTGTATGAACTCCAGGGCATTTTTTATCACTCCCAGCCTGTTATCTATCATGCTGCTGCCACTTTGGGATGACAATTGTTGAAGCATCTGCCTCATGACAGCAGCTATGTTGGCAGAGTCCATGTAGTTGGGAGTGGGTGTCTCAGATGGCAGCTGAGTTGTCCTTATTTTCCCTCTAGGCTACCTGCCATGGTCCCTATCCCCACCCGCACCTGCTTGGCCAGCTCCCGCTGTCCTCTGAAAGGTGATGTCTGGGTCCTCAGAGTTCATGGCTGTGGCGGGTTGGTGCTGTGTGTTGGTAGTTGGGTGGTTCATGTGGAGACCCCGCAAAGCTGTGCATAGAATGGAGGTGGTATCTGGAAGAAACCTAGGACATCCTGGAGAGTCTCTTTATTGATGGTCGGTAGCTGGTCATCTATGTTATCTGTAAAATCCAAAACAGGCAGGTCAGCAAGAGGTATGGCATCAGGCCCAGCCGCTGACACCATGGTAGCATGTAATTTACATTCCAATTCACTATGGTGGGCATTCCCACAGTAGTGTAATGAGTGTTGTCACTATTTTGGTGCTTTACTGCATCAGCACCATGAATGATAGCACTATTGCAGCAAAGCACAGGGGGGTCCATTGCTTACAATGTCTGTGCAACTTTGTCATCTGCCTTTAGCAGACCGACATGTGCTAATTGGATGGTAGGGTGCAACCTCTATGGATTGTCAGCCCATTAGCTCATCCCTCCCTACGTTAGGGACATTTCTTTGCATACAGCGTATCTGCCACAGGCATATGTTGGTATAAGGATATACAATATGGATCAATGCATGTATTTTGAGACTTTGTTAATATGGTAATGAGGGTAATGGACAGCTTGGATTCACATTAGCAGCTACTTGTATGATGGTACTGTTGGATTACGGGTTAGTGACATTGGGCCTGTAGTGCAACATTGATGCCACTTGTGCCTGTTCTTATGCATGAAGGTGTCCATTTATGCACAACGCCAACCATTCCCACAACACAGACAACCTTGTTACACGGTGAAGTGGAAGCTTCTTGTACGGCAACAATGATGATCACAAACATGCCCCATCTGTTGTATATGTTCATGTTTGTGCCCATTCCCGAATGGTGCATGGAGGTGGGTGAGAGTTGTTGTTGGGCCACCCTGTGCGAGTAGCGTAGGACATGTTGCACACTGAGGCCCTGATTTTTTGTAAAGTGGCACAGCTCTGTACAGCAGCAAAAATAGAGGCACCATGCTGCACCATTTTTGAAACACAGGGATGAGCTGTATTTACAGGACTTACGGCATACCTTGTGTGTCCTCCTTGCAGATTTAAGCTCCTTTTACCAATGCAGGCATCCTTGCACTTTAGTGCAAGGATGCCTGCATTGAGGGGATAGATAGTTTATATGCAGGAAGGTTTCCCTTCCTCCATATAATCAATCTAGTCTGGCGATTTGGCATTTCTATACGCGCTGAAGGATGCAGCATACATAAAAAGGGCAATGACATGAGGAGGAAGGAAAGCATTTCATCTTGTTGCACCATTTTGTTGAATTTTGTCACAGCCTCAGGTTAACATTTAGGGGGTCATTACAACATTGGCGGTAAAATCCGCTTACCGCCGTGCAGAAGACCGCCAACACACCGCTGTGGCTGCGGAATTCCGCCACAGCTATTATGACCCACATCTCGGAACCCGCCAAAATTCAGACACCCACACAAATCCGCCACACCAAAGGTCAGTGATAAACTGGTGAAAACAAAACCGACACCGTCACGCCAAAAGAAATACGCACACACTATCACGACACACGAATCCACGTGGCGGTCTTTCTACCGCGATGTTCCATTGGCGGTACACACCGCCACGCTAAAAATACACACACTTTTACAAAACACATCCACAGTGGACAATTCAAAATACACACACCTGATACACATACACACACCACTCCCACACACCCAATACAATATAAAACACACACCCACATCACCCACAAACCCCTACAACAAAAACCGAGAACGAAGCACAGAGAGAGACACCACCAGCAAGTACAACATCATCCACAGGCACATAACACCATCACCCACACAACTTCCACGCACCTCACACAACACATCACTACATATCACCACACTTATCACCACACACACCACCCCACACATCACCTACACCACCCCATGGCACAGCAAAGACAGCCCAGGTTCTCGGAGGAGGAGATCAGGGTCATGGTGGAGGAAATCGTCCGGATAGAGCCACAGCTATTCGGATCACAGGTGCAGCACACCTCAATTGCAAGGAAGATGGAGCTATGGCGAAGAATAGTGGACAGGGTCAACGCAGTGGGACAACACCCAAGAAATCAGGAGGACATCAGGAAAAGGTGGAACGACCTACGGGGGAGGGTGCGTTCCGTGGTCTCAAGACACCACCAGGCGGTTCAGCAGACTGGCGGCGAACCCCCACCTCCTCACCCACAATTAACAACATGGGAGGAGCAGGTCTTGGCGATTCTGCACTCTGAGGGCCTCGCAGGAGTTGGTGGAGGAATGGACTCTGGTAAGTCAAATCTTAACTATTACATACCCCACCCTACCTGCATGCTATCACATACCCCCACCCTCGCCCTCACCACTATCACTCCAACTCCTCACAAATGTACCAATATCACAAACCACACATCCCAACACCAAGCCCTGCATGCAACAACAAAGCATGGACACCCATCACTAAAGCATGCCCACTGCACATACCCATACACCTCCCTAAACCATCATCACACAAGCTCCTACACAGGAATGCCAGCACTGGGGTACACGGTCACCCACTCATTGCACACCATGCCACACACAGATGCAATAATCATGCCTTTCCACCCCTGCAGGACCACTACCCATCGTCACCAGACAGGAGGGTCCAGACATGTCCACTCCACCCACAGAAGAGGCCCACAGTGATGACAGCACCTCTGTCCAACCGGATCTAGATGACCAGCCCGGACCATCGAGGGTGTCGGGACAGTCGGTTCCCCTAACACAGGCACAGGCCACCACAGACCTTCCCCCCTCTGGAAACACCAGCACAGCACCCACCCAGCGGGCCCATACCTCCATCCCCAGGACACGTCAATCAGCTGTGTGTCCACCACTACAGGGAACCCAGGATAACCCACCACCCCAACAACAACAGGGACCTGGGGGCAGTGGGCACAGGGTCCAGGGGACGGAGCCCCAGGAACACAGGGGAACTGGGAGGGCTGCTGTGCGACATGGGGCGGACAGGCCAAGGGAACCCACTCTCCACGAGGCCCTCTTCTCCATCATGGGAGCATACCAACAATCCCAGGAGACGATGGCAACGGTACTGGCCAAGTTTCAGGAGACCCAGCGCATGCAGGAGGAACAGTATATGGGCTTCAGGGAGGAACTCAGAACCATCAGCTCCACCCTGGGCACCATCGTAGGGGTGTTGAAGGAACTACTTAACACCAGGAGGGACGCTGTGGCACTCCAAGGGGCCCCTGACACTAGCATGGACGATGAACTGCCCACCACCTCTGCCGGTGCTAGTGGACAGGATGCCCCCCCACAGGACCACCACACCAGCACCCCACCCCCTGCAGAGGGAGAATCACCCCGCAAATGGTCCCTGAGATCCAGAAACAAGACAGAGCACGATGCCAAGACCCCTGCCAAGAAAGGAGACCACCCTGATTGTCATCACACTGTCCCACTTTGTCACCCTGTCCATAATTAAACTGCCCCAGCTCCACTTCCTAGGCCTATATGGGCAATGCACCTGTGAGACTAATAGACTGGACTCTGCCATGGACACTCCTCCGCCATCACCCCTCACCATTTAACTTCCCCCTCCAATATTTTGCATTTAAATAAACACACCTAAAGCACAAAATGATCTGGAGTCTGTCTGTGATTTAGAAATAGTGTATTTGCAATTACAGTGACAAAATGTTCTTGAAATAGTAATGTCAACATACCTATGTCACACAGCTCTAGTCCATGAGGAATTTAAGCAGATGACACACGTTGGGACCCACATCTGTGAAACCGTAAGGGAAAGTGACAAGTCAGTGACCATACACTGGGTGAAAACGACAGACAGTAGAGAGGTAGTAGTGTAAAAGTACATGGAGTAGGCAGGAATGTATTCTCACCTGTGTTTCACTGATAATATTGCTGGATCATTGAGTCCCTGTTCTGCATGTCTTCTTCCTCTGCTTCATCCTCATCACTGTCCACAGGCTCCACAGCTGCCACAACACCGCCATCTGGACCATCCTCCTGCAGAAAAGGCACCTGTCGTCGCAAAGCCAAGTTGTGGAGCATACAGCAGGCCACGATGATCTGGCACACCTTCTTTGGTGAGTAGAATAGGGATCCACCTGTCATATGCAGGCACCTGAACCTGGCCTTCAGGAGACCGAAGGTCCACTCGATCACCCTCCTAGTTCGCCCATGGGCCTCATTGTAGCATTCCTCTGCCCTGGTCCTGGGATTCCTCACTGGGGTCAGTAGCCATGACAGGTTGGGGTACCCAGAGTCACCTGCAAATGGCGAGGGACAACTTTTAGACACACACTAACCTGTAGGGATAACCCCAGACAACCATTTCCACTGTCTTGCTTCCAGGGGCTCACCTAATAGCCACACACGGTGCCTCTGGAGTTGACCCATCACATAAGGGATGCTGCTATTCCGCAGGATGTAGGGGTCATGCACTGAGCCAGGGAACATGGCATTCACATGGGAGATGTACTGGTCTGCCAAACATACCATCTGTACATTCATGGAATGATAACACTTCCGGTTTCTGTACACCTGTTCACTCCTGTGGGGGGGGGGGGGGCAAAGCCACATGGGTCCCATCAATGGCACCTATGATGTTGGGGATATGTCCAAGGGCATAGAAGTCACCTTTCACTGTAGGCAAATCCTCCACCTGAGGGAAAACGATGTAGCTCCGCATGTGTTTCAGCAGGGCAGACAACACTCTGGACAATACGTTGGAAAACATAGGCTGGGACATCCCTGATGCCATGGCCACAGTTGTTTGAAAAGACCCACTTGCAAGGAAATGGAGCACTGATAGCACCTGCACTTGAGGGGGGATTCCTGTGGGATGGCGGATTGCTGACATCAGGTCTGGCTCCAACTGGGTACACAGTTTCTGGATTGTGGCACGGTCAAACCTGTAGGTGATTATCAAATTTCTTGCCTCCATTGTCGACAGGTCCACCAGCGGTCGGTACACCGGAGGATTCCGCTATCTCCTCACATGTCCCAGCGGACGGTGCCTATGAAGGACAACAGCGACCACAGAGTCAAACAACTCAGAGGTACGTACCCACAGTTTACCCAGAACACCAATCATACACAATAGGTGGCCTGTATGTGTGTTGAGACTAGGCCTAGGTATGTGTGACGCTGTTGGAAATTAGGCCATGTGGCATGTGACACCTCCCAAGGTGGGGAAGGGCCACAAGAAACCCGGCAAGTCTGGGAAGAGCAGCACGTTGGAGAAGACCGCCATCATCCCAGCTGCCCAGGAGGGCCCCGCCAGCCCCAGCCCAGCTGCCCAAGAGGTCCCCGCCAGCCCCAGCCCAGCTGCCCAGGAGGGCCCCGCCAGCCGCAGCCCAGCTGCCCAGGAGGGCCCCGCCAGCCCCATCCCCGCTGCCCAGGAGGCCACCACCAGCCCCATTCCAGCTGCCCAGGAGGGCCCCACCAGCCCCATCCCTGCTGCCCACGAGGCCACCACCAGCCCCATCCCAGCTGCCCAGGAGGGCCCCACCAGCCCCATCCCGCTGCCCAGGAGGCCACCGCCAGCCCCAGCCCAGCTGCCCAGGAGAGCCCTGGCAGCCCCAGCCCAGCTGCCCAGGAGGGCCCCGCCAGCCCCATCCCAGCTGCCCAGTGGGGCCCCGCCAGCCCCAGCCCAGCTGCCAAGGAGGGCCCCACCATCCCCAGCCCAGATGGGCCATGAAGGACTGCCAGCCCTAGCCCAGCTGTGCCATGAAGGACCGCCAGCACAAGACCCGCTGGGCCATGAAGGACCGCTAACTCAAGCACCGCTGAACAGGGCACCGCCAAATCAAGTACCACTGAACAGGGCACCGCCAACTCAAGCACCGCTGAACAGGGCACTGCCAACTTAAGCACCGCTGAACAGGGCACCGCCAAATCAAGCACCGCTGAACAGGGCACTGCCAACTCAAGCACCGCTGAACAGGGCACCGCCAAATCAAGTACCGCTGAACAGGCTAAGAGACTGTGGCATTGCACTCCCCAGGATAATGCAGTGGGCAAACCACCCACTGGAGAGACTTGAGAGACTGTGGCTCTGCACTCCCCATGATAATGCAGTGGGCAAACCACCCACTGTAGAGACTTGAGAGACTGTGGCTTTGCACTCCCCAGGATAATGCAGTGGGCAAACCACCCACTGGAGACACTTGAGAGACTGTGGCTTTGCACTCCCCAGGATTGAACAGTGGGCAACCCACCCACTGTAGAGACTTGAGAGACGGTGGCTTTGCACTCCCCAGGATTGAACAGTGGGCAAACCACCCACTAGAGAGACTTGAGAGACTGTGGCTCTGCACTCCCCAGGATAATGCAGTGGGCAAACCACCCACTGAAGAGACTTGAGAGACTGTTGCTTTGCACTCCCCAGGATAATGCAGCGGGCAAACCACCCACTGGAGACACTTGAGAGACTGTGGCTTTGCACTCCCCAGGATTGAACGGAGGGCAACCCACCTATTGTAGACTTGAGAGACTGTGGCTTTGCATTCCCCAGGATTGAAGAGTGGGCAACCCACCCACTGTAGAGACTTGAGAGACTGTGACTTTGCACTCCCCAGGATTGAACAGTGGGCATTGAGCCCCCTCGTGGATCTGGCATCGTGCACTCATCCGGCTGAGGTGCCCCCCCTTCACTTTCCCCTGAGGTGCCTGTTGTATTTCTATCTGATGCCTCTGCAGTGTTCTCTCTGTTTTGATCTGGTATCGAGTGTGGGCCTCGCCCATGCATTTTGGGCCCAGTGGTCCACGGACTATAAATGGTGCAATACCTAGACTACTATTCTTGGTGTATATTTTGTTAATAATGTATATATGTAGATTTTTGCGTACTGCATTTTAATAGATTTCAATGGTTACACTAATTTCCTTTTGTCTTTGCATTCTTCCGGGGGAGGTTGGGGGTGTAACTATAATGTATAGATATTTATTAGTGTGTGTGTTGTAGTGGGTGAGGGTGGGGGTGGGGGTGTTGCGTTTGTGTGTCCCAGTTTTTTGCCTCCCCCCTCCCCTGTGTCGTAGGTGCAGTACTCACTGTGGTCTTCGCCGCCGGCGTTCGTGCTCCTGGTACAGGAGCAGGAAGACTATCGTAGGTAGGATTTGGAGTTCCCGGTCCATGGTGTCCTCGTTCCTCGTGAAGTGTGCAGAAGTGAGTGTTTTTCCTTTGAAATTCGTGTTTCTGCCATATTTTTATCCGCGGTGAATCCGCCCCGGATAAGGTGGCGGATTGGCCTGTCATAATAGTGTGGGCGGTACATTGCCTTCCGCCTGTCTGTTGGCGGTGACCGCTGCGCTGTTTGTTTGTACCGCCGTGGCGGTCGGAGTGTTAAAGTGGCTGTCTTTGTTGGCGGTTTCCGCCACGGTCGTAATTGCAAATTTCTTTCCGCCGGCCTGTTGGCGGTCTTACCGCCGCTTTAACACCATCCGCCAGGGTTGTAATGACCACTTTAGTCTTGGATTTTGGGCAACAACAATATGCAATGGGTGTTATTGTGGCACAGCCAGAGCCACACTGATTGCACACTCCTTCCAGGCAAAGTGCTGCATGTGTAGGGGCCATATTCATAAGGTGATGTTAAGCCACAGTGAGGTCCATGGTTATACTTTTTTTAGTGCCTTATTTGTGTCATTTTTTTTACGCCAAAGCGGCGCGAACGTACAAAATATAATTGTATTTTGTGCATTTGTGCTGCTTTTGAGTCAATAAATGATGCAAATGCAGTGCAAAAAAATTATAAATATGGGCCTAAGGAGCTTAACACTATGTTGTGTATATATCAGAGTGCATAGTGGCACCAGAGCGTCACTAAAAGTAAGGCTCCAGTGGCGATGGGGCCTTTTGATTCTGGCCCCATGTGTCCCGATATGACCCTTTTGCATGCACACAGTGTCTCCTATGTGGCTCCCCCTTCTGCCATTTGTAAAATTCCAGATAGTCCCCCCTGCAACTTACTATGCATTAGTGGTAGTTCTTGGTAGTCTGCACTATCCTGTCCTGTGATTCCAGTGACTAGCTCCTCCAGGATGACCACTGCCATCATCTCCTCCAGGTTATCCAGGTCCCCCTGAGGGCAGGAATTCCACCTTCAGTCTGCAGTGCTGCCTTTTGGTACCTGGCCAGTTTCTCCTTAGTTCCACTTCTATATAACATCTATATATTAACAATACTTTTGACATCTGTTCAGAGCAGCCGTTTAAAGGGGGCACACCATTGGTACCAATGGGACCCTGAATACTGTTCATGGTAATGGCCTAAATCTTACCTTGGAGCAAATGGGAGCATGTGGTCATGTATGAAAAATTATGTGAAGCCACAGTAGAACAGTTGTGAGAGAATTTGGAAGACTTGGATGGCGGTCCCTGCAGAAATAATCTATGGATATTAGTGGCACTTCAAAATACCAAGGGTCTAGCCATAGACCTGTTTGTGGATGATCTCATTCTGAAAGAGATGCAAACATGTGGACTCCCAAAATGTTTTAGGTCAGGGAGCTCACCATATACCAGGTGCACCATGAAAGTCAGGAGCATACCCTTGGCCCATCATAGCAGTACTCATAAACGTACCATACCAGGATGTGAGTCACCAAGCAGCTAGCTGTTCCCCTTCAGTGCTTATAGGTAAATCTTTGGTTACCTTTGTCCACAATTTTTGTCTTTGGGTCCAGAGGCTGTGTCGGAGTGTCCTCTAGGTGAAGAAGGCTCAAAGGGAACAGGATCACAAGTATACAATGACTTTCCAGCACAGCTTTCATTGGTCACAGCATGCAAAACTCACTTTTTAGCAAGCCCAGAAGCTGGTCCTGATTGACTGGAAGGAATGTCAGCTGGCAGAAGGGTCAAGGCACTGCAACCGCCCTAAGAGGCACTGGTGTGGCGGCATGGCAAAGGATTATAGTGAAACACTTGAAGTGGAGGTGCGAGTCAAACCAAATGATGCCTAGCCTGGGCCATTGTCCAGATCACCCAAATGGATCTTGCGACCCTTGGGGAGATGAGAGGGGCACTTATGGGATCATAAATGTGGCACTGGATATGCACCCAAAGCATCTTGTGGGTGGGCTGAGAGCAGGCTGTGCTAGTCCTAAATTGGAAATTGGAAAACAAGACTGAGACAGAGGATATGAGACTCCAACTTGGTAAAGACATTCCAGTAAGGGGCTCGGTGGGGAGCAGAAGGCTGTAGTGAGACATACTAGTTAGCTGTATGTTTGTTTGGGGCAACAGACGCTATGCGCAGCTGGAGAGGTGGGCAGTTAAGAATCTGCAGTGCAGTGTAGCAGGGAGGTGGGAGTAATGATTGCAGAGGGTTAATTGGATAGTACTTGTAGTTGATGTTCAAGCAAGATACAAATGGGCAGTCAACATAGCTGAGGAACACAGGATAATCATTCTCATAGTAAGAACCCCAAACAGCTAAGGGTCAGCACCCCCCTGTGTGATCCTTTAACCATTCAGTGGGATGTTCAGTGTTAGTATGTTAACCCTAAGGATAGTATTCTGGAATGTCAATGTACTACCCCACAAAGTCAACCGGGGAGTGGTGCCCCAGTACATCGTACCAGATTCCCCTGAGTTGGTTCTCCTATAAGAGAATCACCTTCTAGGCCATATGTGTAACGCCCTTCACCATTGGGGAAATAATAAGGCTGCCAATGTGGGCCATAACACCTCCTCTGGAGGAGTAGTAATGTTTGTGAGGAGAACGCTGCCCCTGGTCATTTGGCAAATATGGCCCGATCTGCTGTGTCCTTGTGTGGTGCTCTCTGGGACCGGGGGTGGGGGGGGGGGCATCTTAAACATATCTTCAGTTGATATCACAAAATGACTTCATGACTCTATCCTACCAGACCTGACCACCGTGCTACACGGTCTTCCATAAGGGAAAGTGATCATGTGAGGGGACCTCAATGCAATGTTGACTGATAGCATACACCATCATCCTCCATGAACTCAGTCAGACAACCATTAGCAGACTTTCTCACTGCCCAGGGACTGGCATATGTATGGAGTACCCTTAACCCAGTGAGCCAGGACTTTATCCTTTTACTTGCGGGTTCATGATAGTCTTTACTGAATTGATCACTTTCTCATGCCGACTCACTTGCTGTTAAAAGTCACTGAGGCCACTAATTTAACCAGTAGTATTTCTGACTAATCTCACTTGTGTCGGGTGTAGGGTGGGGCCGAGAGTACAAACACTACCCACATCATATTAAGGCCTTAGTACCAAAAAGAGCCAAAAAGTTGAGAATGAACGTTAGACACAAAAGACCATCTTTTTCCGGGAAACAGCGCATCAGTCGAGTCTCTACTCATGTTGTGGGTGGCCTATGAGACAGTAGTCAAGGAGGTGGGTCTCACCATCATGGCACAATGAAACCAACTAAAAAGTAACAAATTGAAGACTCTTGAATCTGAGTTTTTGTTTTGACCCTTGGAACCAGCATACTTGATGAGGAGGGATCAAAGGGATCACACATCCTAGTCCTGAAGCAAAATCAATACTGAGATGTGGCCCAGGAAGCTGGAAATATGCACTATAGGGCAACACAGCACAACATCAATGTAATGGGGACACAAATATTGGCCTCGCTGGACAGGTATGAGGCAGTAGATAGATGGGTACCTGGGATCCAGAAGGAGACAGGTGAACTTGCTAGTTGTGAACAAACCATAGCCCAAATGTCTGGCCACTACTGTGGGAAAATCAATTATTCAATGTATTTCACCACAAAAAAACAAAGCAGGGGAGCTCCTGGGTGACATCCCCCACCAAAGCCTCACTACAGAGGATAGGGAAGCCTTAGAAGATGCACTTTCCCTGGAGGAAATTGTTAGAGGCATCAGGGATGTGAAGCCCATCAAAACATCAGGGCCCAACAGGGTAACAATGGAACCATATAAGTTGACAGCCACTTAGTAGGCCTCACATCTGAAGCAGATGTATGAAAAGAGCCAGAAGGTGTGGGTACTCCCATTAGATCAGTGTCAGGCTTCCATAGTGACACAAAAGGATGATTGACAGAGTGTTGAAACTTTTCAAAGATTCACCGCCAGTCACTGATCTGGGTTTAATCCATCGTTCTTTTACTCATCATGCCATCCCAGTTTGGTCCCACCCATCTGCAAATCAGTCTTAACCCTGTTCTCCATGGGAACAGTCCAGCTCCAACTGCCAGGCAAGCAAAAAATCTGATTGATTAAACCCAGATCTGTGACTAGGGGTGAATGATTTGTTCTGCGTTCTGTCCATCATCTGTTGTTGTTGCATTTGTCACCCTAAGTGGATAGGGTGTGCCCAGACATGAGATCTGTGCTTGCTATGCCATCAGATTCAAGCTAGTCTTGATGATACCCTGAAACCAATTCCTAGGTGCTTGCTTATGGTCAAGGGAGGACCATGCCTGGCAGTTCAGGCTGGACTGTTCCAATGGGAACAAGGTCAAGACTGATTTGCATATGGCTGGGTTCTAATTGAAATGGCTTGGCAAGAAAAAAAACTGATGGATTAGACTCAAATCTGTGACTGGGGGGTGAATGTTTGATTTGTTCTGCATTCCGTCCATCATCGCTTGTAGTTGCATTTGTAACCCTAGTGGGAAGAGTATGCCCAGAGGTGAGTCCCGTGCTTGCTATGCCACCAGATTCAAGGTAGTCTGGCTGATGAATTGTGATACTCTGAAACCGGTCCGAGGATGCTTGTTTCTGGCTGAGGGAGGACAATGCCTGGCAGTTTGGGATGGACTGTTCCCATGAACACAAGGTCAAGACTGATTTGCATGCAGCTTGGTCCAAACTGGAGTTGCAGGAAAGCAAAATAACTGATCGCTTAATCCCAGATCTGTGACTGGGCGTGAATGTTTGATTTCTTTTGCATTCTGTTCATCATCTGTTGCTTTTGCATTTGTCGCACTTAGTGGGAAGGTTATGCTTAGACGTGGGTCCCGTGCTTGCTATGCCACCAGATTCAAGCTAGCCTGGTTCATGAAGGGTGATTCCGTGAAACCGGGCCTAGGATGCTTGTTTCTGGTCAAGGCAGAACCATGCCTGGCAGGTCGGGCTGGACTGTTCCAATGGATCCAAACTGGAATGGCATGACAAGCAAAAAAAAAAAGAGAATGGATTAAACCCAGATCTGTGACTGGGGGTGAATGGTTGATTTATTTTGTGTTCCGTCCATCATCTGTCGTTTAAGCCTCCATAGTGGTTGTCCACAAAGAAGGGAAGCCCAGGGAGAATAGTATCTGTACCCCTGAGTCTACACACAAGACACAGTTACAAAAAATATAAATGACCTAAACAAGCATCCAAGGAATAACCACACCAATTCTTGGCAAATTGTGCGAACCAATGGGAACTGATGAGATATGTCCTACACAAACAAGCTGTCATTCCCCAGTATATGCTATGGCAAGCCTGGCATCAAGTCCCTCAAAGGCAACTACAAATACTTGGCCATGGGATGCAGGTGTATGTCTGCAGGGGACTGTGCATCGCAGTGCAGATGATCCATCATGATGATGTGAGATCACCAACCAATGCCCCCACAAAATATTGAGTAGGCTACATTGATCCTTGACACAGTCAGGGGCCTACTAATTGAGCACAGATAACTGAGCTGAGGCGAGGTGACCACAGTCAACTGGAATTCATACATGTTTGAGTAATTGAACTTAGAAAATGTATGTTGTTAACACAATATATATCTAAATGTATCCACACATCTTCCAGCTAGGTGGACCAGGCTTGATGCTGTCAATTTGCGGATGGACAAATGTGTACAATTAACATCATTAAAAGTGTCACATGATTACTTACAACTGATCATGACCAGTAAAATGTCCCCCCATTGTGAAACATGTGTTACACAGATATGAGTACACAACTTTGGAGCAATGGCCTACATGTAAGATAGCTGAATTTGAGGTTTGGTATGTGTCCAAGCCCTAAATACACCACTGAATCGTGCAGTTCTTATCAGACGTGGTACATATATTATCACACAAATTGTATGTCATATGTACAGCTACAATCACACATGTCAGCATACCATCTCCAACATTTTACATGCATGGGGAACCATACGTTACATGTGTTGCTCTGCATCATTAACTCTGCTCCTTACAACACACCTGAGTGCACTCACATAGAAATGGCTGCAAGGATCTTATGCCAGCCTTAGTCAACAGAATCCTTTGCAAAAGATTTATTAAGGGTATGATACGCCAGAACATGTATTGCACATGGGCCTTCCCAACTTATGTTGGGCATAGTAACGTACAGTCGGAATACTAACATGACAGATTAAAACATGAGTAGCATTCCCTTTGGTACACCCAGTACACATGTATGTGGTAAGAGTCTTCATACACAGGCACATTTGCAAACTGTATCAGTCCTCACATTCATCACACACACATATACATATGGTAACACATTCCTATGTTACTGGTACACAACAAAATGCACATGCACACACATATAGCCATACCATACAAAATTCATAGATGAATAGCCCCTGTAACAATTAATGTGAATGTAGGTGCACCGTCAGCTTTTCCTCCTAAATACATGCATGGGCGTTGAGCATCAAACATTTTGATGCATATGGTACATCTCAATACAGCACAAACACCTAAAATGATGCCTGGCACCATGTGCGTCTGAACTGTCCTCCTTTCTCAGCCTTCCCTCAAAAATCCATGCATGCCTGGAATGCATCAAAAAACTTAATGCATACCATTGTCCTACAAACATTGCAAATTCCAAAAATAATGCATAGACTCTGCATGTGAATTGCAAGTTGACAGGCCTTGTCAACTTCCATGGTAAAAAGCCACTCATGGCCGTTATGCGTAAAACAAAATGGGGCATATCAAGAAATGTGACGCAGACACCTAGGAAGTGATGTAACAGGACTTCCTTGCTGCACACATTGTGAAGTGAATTTACTTTCACTTTTACTTTACAGTCTATTCTCTCTGTGGTTGAGAGAGGTTGTGTGGAGCTGGTGGTGGTTGAGGAGTGGGGGTTGGTGAGAGTTTTGTGCTTTGTCCTGTTGCTGTTCAGTCCTTTTTGTTGTATTTGTGAGATTTTTGTAGTGTAATTGTGCTGTCATTGTATTAGTATTGTCCGGTGTTAGTTTTGGGGTAGTGTAGTTTGTTGGGATATTTGGGGTTAGGTGTGCTTAATTTATATTTGTTTTGTGTCAGTGGTTGCTGTAGATAGAGACAGCAGACTGTCCGGCAAGGTAAAAGCCAAGGGCATGAGTCCAAATGAATTGGGTGGGGTTCATTTAGTTGCTAGCCACTACCTCCCCAACATGTTGAGAATGGATGGCCCTGTGATCATGGGCTACCTTACCGAGGACAGGAAGCTGTGCTGGGGGAAGGCCCTGTTCCAGCTATGCAGGATCTTCAAGGTGGACCGTACAGACCACCAGATCAAGCACTGGTGGGGAGACCTTATTGTCAGGGAAGACAATCTCCTAGATCACCTGGTGGTTCAGGTTGGCAGACCTGTTGGTAAGTAAACCTGCTACATCCTCCTTTGCATGTGTATGACAGTAGGGCATAAGGGAAATAATAGCATTTCATGAGAAAGGTGAGGACATCTAGGAGCAGATATGAGGAAAGTGTTGCTGCACCCAGTGCAGCGCCACTTTCCTTGTCTCCTTATCACCCCATTACCCCACTATCACCACCATGTGTGCACTGTATCTAAGATACGGTGCACAGATGGTGGCAGTAGGGACTGCTAAGGGGAGCAAGGAGAGTGGCGCTGCACCAGGTGCAGTAACATTTCCTTATTATCTGCCCCTAAGCTTTGCAAAATTAACAGTGTTCTGTCCTCCAGTAAGTGTGATGTATGAATCAGAGATATGTATGTATGGGTGAGTCACATTGTAATATATGTTTTTGGGTGCTACCTATCTCTGTGTGACTGGCATGTTGTAGATGGCAGTGGGTCATTCCGAACATTAAGTTGACTAGGTCACTCAGATAAACAAGTGCAATGTGTAACATTTGTCCAAGCTAATCTTTTTTAACAAATCATAAAGCTATGTCTTCCTGTCATGTCTTGCAGGCAGACCTCCACACTACACCACAGGAGAGGTTTACAATTTTGATGACCCCGATGCAATCAGTAAGTGTCACCTTATATGTCACAGATGCACATACAGTGTTGTGTCTGAGAGGGTTTGATGTGTATTAAGTCATGCACAAATGGCATGTGTGTCAATTTTGACACCATCATCTATCCTTGGATATCGACAGCATGCCTGATGGTATGCTGAGGATGTTTAATTGATAAAGTATTGTACAGGTGCCAGCGTGTGCTGCCATGGATTAGTGGGTCTCAGGAAATGTTTTGTACGGCCACAAACACACTGATGTCAGTCACAATATGTGTCAGAGGTGCTGGCTCTCTGCAATGCATGGATGTAGCAAACACATGTTTTCAAAGCAACTGTTCCAGCACTGTGTGACACACGTTGCACAGATTTAGTAAGAACATGGTATAATATATATGTACATGGGTATAGCTCTCTAAAGGCCTTTCATAAGGAGACCCTAGCACCCCGGTGCTTCACTGCACTTTAATAATGAAATGAGGCATCAGACATAAAAGGAGTTTTGTTGAGTAATATAACAGTCAGTTGAGTACACACTGAGATTTGCGCTCTTCTCCAGATAGATGTGGGACAAGTCTATGGAGTATAATGATTAATATGTGTGCAGATGAAACAACAGGTTTTAGCCATCATGATAGTTGTGAGCAAGCATGATCACATCACGTGTGTATGACATGTGCATGGTGATTATGTACCTGGTTAGGAGGTGTATTAAGCTTGTGCACACATAGGGGCAGATACAGGTAAACAGGCCCTGCACCCAGTGCTGCATCACTAATCGTGCGGTCCTTAGCCTCCCCCATTCGCCACCATGTGTGTGCCATATTTGATATACAGCGCACCATGGCGCTGGGTGTGTGCCAAATGTCGTTATTATCTTCATGGACATGATATACCATAGTTGCATAGCCCCTGGACTGTACACAAGGGCTCATTGTGACAAATGGTGTGCCCCCCTTTCAGTTGCAGCTTTGAGATGGCATTAAAACTAGGGAAAAAAAATGAGGCAGCTGAATTGCTTAGATTAGAATGCGTCATTTTAGCAGTCACCCTACCGGGGTAATGCGAACCTTGCATACAACATGCCTGGCACAGGCCTAATGTAGGGCAAGGGGTGACAAAGTGGCACAATACAGGTATTGCACCACTTTTTTGAGATTCTGCTGACCATTTGGCCTTGTTGTGCCTTATTTGCATCATATTACTTATGATACTAATGTGGTGGAAGAAGGCCCTAGACCCTCTTACATCTTGGCACTAGTGTGCAACTTTGGAGAGCCATTATCCCTGTCACATGTACCAAATGCTGTAGATGCTTGCGAGGCAGATTTGTATGGATTGGTTCTTGCCCTTGTTGTTGACCTACTGCTTGACAACATGTGTCATCACAAAATGCTGTTTACTATGCATGCTTGTTCTACCTCTACCCAATGCAGTTACTGATGACATGTTCTCCTCCTGTTTTAACTGCCACAATGACTCCAGTGCAAAAACAGAAGTTCACCAAATGTGTTGAAAGGTTCAGGCACATTTGCAAGGTTCAGGCTAGTTACAGGACGATAGCAAGGAGATACTGCATGGAAAAGTCATCTGGGGTGTGGAAAGCCTTCCTTAAAAGTGGACCTACCAAACATTCTAAAACCACCTGGAGTGTCCTCAGCACCCGGAGCCCATGGTGCTCCTTCAGGTCCGGCACCCTCAACATCTACAGCACATCAGAAGGTTATAGGATATAGGTAGTGTAGTTTGGGGGGTGAGAATTAGGTATTGTTTTTTGTTTTGCGGTAGTACGGTGAGAGTTATGTTTAGGGGTATATGTATAAAAAATAAAAATAAAATAAAGAAAAGAAAATTTAAAAAGTACAAAAAATCTATATTTGTTTTGAACACAGGATTAGTTACTTCGTGCGTATTTTTGTTCATGTTGTCCTACATGTCTATTGTCTCATAACTGGGGCGGCGTTATGTGCATAAGTTAAGGTTGGGTTAGGATAGATAGCTGTAGGCTTAAGTTAACATAAGTTAGTATAGATTACCTTAGTGAAAGTTAGTGGTAGGTTGTGTTTTAAGGTACCAATAAATCCTGTTATATTTCAGACAATTAGGTGTCTATGATGATTGACTATCTGCGTGTTCTCATGTCTACACTTGCCAAGTTTAACAAAGTCTCAAATGCATGCATTGATCCATACTGTATATCCTTATACCAACATATGCCTGTGGCAGATATGCTGTATGCAAAGAAATGTCCCTAATGTAGGGAGGGATGAACTAATGGGCTGACAGTCCATAGAGGTTGCACCCTGCCATCCAATTAGCACGTGCCGGTCTGCTAAAGGCAGATGACAAAGTTGCACAGACATGGCAAGAGGCCTGCAAGGAATATGGTGGTGTGTGATCAATGCACAAAATACCTTGAAAGATTGCCACATGTGTGATGCACAATGCAACATATAATAAACAACTATAAACTGGGGTCTGTAACATGCCACAGAGCCACCAGTAGCAAGTAAATGATGAGCCATGTCAACAGCCACTACAGTCAAAGATTTAACAATCCACTATCCCATTGCAGAGGATGATGCCATACGTCTTGCTGACCTGCCTGTCTTGGATTCTACAGATGACATAGATGACCAGCTGCCGACCATCAATGAGGAGACTCTCCATGATCTCCTGTTTCTTCCAGATACCACCTCCAGTCTTGGGGAGGACACACAGCATTGTGGGGTCTCCACATGAACCACCCAACTACCAACACACAGCACCAACTAGTCCCGCCACAGCCATGAACTCTGAGGACCCAGACATCACCTTTCAGAGGACAGCGGGAGCTGGCCAAGCAAGTGCAGGTGGGGATGGGGACCATGGCAGGCATCCTAGAGGGAGAATAAGGACAACTCAGCTGCCATCTGAGACACCCACTTCCCGCTTCGTGGACTCTGGCAGTCCCTGGCCAACATAGCTGCTGTCGTGAGGCAGGTGCTTTAACAATTGCCCTCCCAAAGTGGCAGCAGCATGATAGATAACAGGCAGGGTGATAAAAAATGCCCTAGAGACCATACAGCGGGAAGTGGCCATCCTCAGGGAAAACATGGCTGCCTATCACTGTGATGTAGCTGCGGTGTTGAGAAATCAGCAGTTCCTCCTTGCTGCAGTGTTGCCCTATGTGATTCCACATCTCTATCCCCTGAGGTGTGTGTGGCCCGCTCAAATTCAACAACAGCAACTCCCATGGCACAGGAGGCACCACACACATCAGAGGATGAATTTGTGGATGGAACAACAGTCACACGTAAAACCACCTGGTTGCACCAGTCTGTGCCACAGAGACAGTATCTCCTTAGTTCTGTGCTTAAGATCATGCCAGTGTTATGACAGCTAGCAATATGCCCTCTTCACTCAACCACTGTTGACTTATCTACTATGGACTGCCATTGTCTCAATTCCTACCTATTGTCAATTTGGACATCTCCTTACTAATGCACACTTCTCCTACCCATGTCTCATGGCATGTTTCTCACCCTTGGACTCTGAATGTACATCAAATGGCTCATGATCTCTCATGGGGTCTGTGAACTGGACATTGTACTGCATTGGAAAATAAACTTGCACATGCTAATAAATCACCATAATCACATGTATCATTCACTTTGTTCAGTGTTAACCAACTCATATAAATGTCTGCATTGTTTGAAGCAATGTCAATGAGAATTGAACCAAATGATGTGTGGCTTACTGTCAGACCCAAAGGCGCACATTAGGACTCAAACATGATTAAGGTGACAATAGTTTTGTACACTACAAGCACCATACCGAGTCTCACAAGCATGTATTGAGCATTCCTCCATGCAACTTGACATGTGTAATGAATGGTTCTGCTTTCAAGTGTCAGAATTTCCCTGATGAATGTACAAATACAACAAACATGTAAGGAACTGAAGAGCATATTCAAAACTGTGACAGGCCGCTGTTAGTTTGCCAGTATACATACCCAAATAAGTTAGAGTATAAAGTGCAAAATGTTTCTAAAAAGATTGTGACAGATCATAGCAATGACAATTGATGTAGCATCATTACATGTCAAATATATTGTATCCATACACAATCGGAGTGTCAGAAACTACGTTGAAAATTGTCTTGAGTAGCTGAAATTATAGTGCTGCCAATCAGACAGGTCCTTGGACAGTGGTCATACATGTAAATGAATACTGACCGCTGACCCTAAGGCATTTCCCCAATTTAGCAAGTGCAGACATGAGAACACACAGATATTCAATCATCATGGACACCTAATTGTTTGAAATATAACAGGATTTATTGGTACCTAAAAACACAACCTACTAACAAACTTTCACTAGGCTATCCTATATTAACTTATGTTAATTTAATCCTACAGCTATCTATCCTAACCTAACCTTAAGTTATACACATAACGCTGCCCCACTTATGAGACAATAGACATGTAGGACAACATTAACTAAACTACACACAAAGGCCCTCATTACAACCCTGGCAGTAAATGCCGCATACCGCAGTGCTGACGGTTGCCAACAAACCGTGACGGCGGCGGTAATCCGCTACGGGTATTATGACCCACACAGAGAAATCCGCCACTATGCAGACACCCACACAAATCCGCCACACCAAAGGTTAGTGATAAACTGGTGGTACCAAAACCCACACTGTTATGCCAACAGGAACACGCCCACAGTATCACGACCCATGAATCACCGCAGTAGTCTTTCAACCGCGGTAAACCATTGGTGGTACATACGCCGCACTCAAAATACACACACACTTACAAAACCACACCATATTGGACAATTCAAAATATACACTCCTGGCACACATACCCACATGCCCACACCACTATAAAATACAAACCCACAGTACCCACAACGCCTTACAGCGAACAATAAAGATAGCAAGCAGAGAGAGACACAAGGAAGGAACACCCACTCAATCAGAGGCACTCAACACCATCACCCATACACCATCCACGCACTTCACACCACACACCACAACACATCACCCCACACTTCACCCCACATATCTTCACACCTACCACTCACACCACATCCACGGCACCCCAAAGACACCTCAGGTTTTCAGAGGAAGAGCTAAGGGTCATGGTGGAGGAAATCATCTGGGTAGAGCCACAGCTATTCAGATCACAGGTGCAGCAGACGTCCATTGCAAGGAAGATGGAGCTATGGCGGAGAGTCGTGGACAGGGTCAATGCCGTGGGACAGCACTCCAGAACAAGGGATGACATCAGGAAGAGGTGGAATGACCTAGGGGGGAAGGTGCGTACCAGGTAGCAGTATAGAGGACTGGCGGTGGACCCCCACCTCCTCCCCCACAACTAACAACACGGGAGGAGCAAGTTTAGCAATAATGCATCCTGAGGGCCTCGCAGGAGTAGCAGGCGGACTGGACTCTAGTAAGTCGAATCTTTGCTACTGAACCCCCCACCCTACCTGCATGCCATCACAAACTCCTACCCTTACCCACACCCTCATCACTCCACCAACTCACACATACCCCACCATCACAACCCACCCATCCCAATACCAAGCCCTGCATGCAACACCTATGCATGGACACCCATCACAGACCTGCATGGACAACCATCAACACAGCATGTCCATCACAGAGATTCACCCAGCCCACAAAACCACCACAAACACAAGGCCAAGCTGACAGGGAAATCACAATCATACAGGGAAACACACCCATGCACAAGATGGCACATGCGGATACATTAACACTGCATTTGCGTCCCCACAAGACCCCTACTCAACATCACCGGAAAAGAGGTGCCAGCTACAATCAGTCCACCCCCTGAAAACGCCCACAGTGATGACAGCAGCTCAGCACGCCTGGATCAGGATGACCAACCTGGCCCATCAGGGACCTCTGGTTAGTCGGTTCCCCTGCCACAGTCCCAACCCACCACAGAGCCTACCCCTCAGGAAACACCACCACCGTACCCACCCAGCGGTCCCATGCCACTGTCCCCAGGACACGTCAATTAGCAGTGCGTCCACAGCTACAGGGACCCCAGGCAAACCCACAAACACAGGACGATCAGGGACCTGGAGTCAGTGGCATTGGGCACACTGTTCAGGGGACAGAGGCACAGGATAATAGGGAAGCTGGGAGGACTGCTGTGCACCAGGGGGAGGACAGGCCCAGAGAACCCACTCTCCATGAGGCCCTCTCCAATATCCTCGGAGCATACCACCATTCCCAGGAGACCATGGGCCAGATACTAGCCAAGCTGCAGGAGACCCAGCGGCTGCAGGAGGGACAGTACCTACGGATCAGGGATGACCTAACAAACATCTACACTATCATGGTCACCATTGCAGGGGTGCTGGGTGACATGGCCAAGACCATGAGGGAGGCAGTGGCACAACAACGGGCCCCTGACACTAGCCACACAGATGAACAGCCCTCCACCTCTGCCGGTGCTAGTGGACAGGAGGTACCGCCACAGATCAACAGGCCACCAGCATTCCATCCCCTGCAGAAGGAGAACCACCCCGCAAACGGTCCCTGCGATCCAGGCAGAAGACAGAGAACATTGCCAAGACCCCCGGCAGGAAATAAGACTCTCCTGATTGTCACCCTTCTGTCCCACTATGTCTCCCTGTCCACCTTGAACTGCCATTATTCCCTTTCCTATGCCCCCTTGGACAATGCACCTATGATACCAAGAGACTGGAGTACAGAGTCTGTCAATTGATTGCAATATGTATTAGGTTAACAAGCTGTAAACATTTCAATCCATATGTCTAGTTATATATACATTGGGATGACCTGTAGTGGGCAGCAGTACACATAGCAGGAACCAGAGTGGGGCACGGGGATCTGAAAATTGAGATGGCAAAGGGTAAAGTCAGTGGCCAGAGACATAGGGTAAGAGGCTGCCTTGTTCAATGTCCAACAGTTAACTGAAATGTAATATGAACGTACAATGTCTTACCTGTGTGTCACTGGAAGTATTGCAGAATAATGTTGCTCCTGTTGTCAACATCTTCTTCCTCTGCTTCCTCTTCCTCACTGTCCACAGGCTCCACCGCTGCAACAAGACCATCTCCAGGCTCATCCTCCTGCAGAAAAGGCACCTGCCATCTCAAGGCGTAGGTTCTGCAACATGCAACAGGCAACAATGATCTGACACACCTTCTTGGGTGAGTAGTACAGGGATCCACCAGTCAGATGGAGGCACCATAATCTGGCCTTCAGGAGGCCAAAGGTCCGTTCTATAATCCTCCTTGTACACCCATGTGCCTCAATGTAACATTCCTCTGCCCTTGCCCTGGCATTCCTCACTGGGGTCAGTAGCCATGAGAGGTTGGGGTAACCAGAGTCACCTGCAAATATTGAGGGATACCTGTTAGACAAACACTAACCCTTAGGGAAAACCCCATACCCAGACTCCTACTCATACTGTGTGGGGACCTTGGGCTCGCCTATTAGCCACACCCGGTGCCTCTGGAGTTGGCCCATCACAAGTGTTTTAGCAGGGCAGACAACACTCTGGTCAACACGTGGAGAACATTGGCTGAGACAGCCCTGATGCCATGGCCACTGTTGTTTGGAAGGAACCACTTGCCAGGAAATGGAGCACTGACAGGACCTGCACTAGAGGGGGGATACTTGTGGGCTGCCGGATAGCTGACATCAGGTCTGGCTCCAATTGGGCACACAGTTCTTGGATTGTGGCTCTATCTAGTCTGTATGTAATGATAATGTGTCTGTCCTCCATTGTTGCAAGTTCCACCAGGGGTCTGTACACCGGAGGATGCCGCCATTTCAAATTCATCCTTAGCGGTTGAAGCCTATGGAGGAGAACGGTGAGCAGAGGGTCATATTCCCACATCTATTGCATTAATGATGATTTGTTTACTTTACAGAAAAAAAATTTGAACCTTAAAATCAGTTGCCGTGCCAATGTCTGCTGTGATGCAGTTAGGTGTCAGGCACTGTTGCCCCCTGAAATGGCGGTTGCCTGACCTGTGAACAGGGACAAGTGGAAATTAAGTAATTGCGCTGGTGTTGTGCCCCGTCATGGTAGGCGGCCGATGACCGCTGCGCAACTTTGCATTGGTTATCATTGGGCCCTATGGGTTCCAGGAGCCAATGGCGATGTACACCGGTGGTGATGGTACGCACCGCCGCGGATGTCGCGGATGCACGCAAGACAACACTCAGGTGTGGTTCAGGCAAACACAAGCACCACACATCATCCCAGAGGCGCTCACACAAGCACCATCCCCATGCAGACACACCAACATCCACTGCCTCCACTGTGTCCCCCTCCTAGTCCACCTCCCTCCCAGTATCGTTTCCATTCACACCTGCATGCACTACATCCTCATCCACTACCGCCATCACCAGCATGCCCATCACAACACACCCTTCAGGAGCAGTCTCCACCACCACAACCATACACAAGTCCCCTGTGCCCTCTCCCACTGTGCCTGTAACCCCTCCTCCCAAAGTACACAAACACATGCACACACCCACTCAACAGACATCCACCTCACAACAGCATTCAGCACATGCACCTTCACCCAAACTTAGCAGACAGACACCTCCTACAACCACTTCCTCTTCCTCCACTCCCTAACCCTCTCCCTCTTCCCACCCCAGTGTGTCTAAAAAAGTTTCCTAGCTAACATTGACCTGTTCCCTACCCTCCCCGTCATTCTCCTCGGGCCAGGGTGTCCAGAACCCAGCCCAGCACCTCAGCCACCAGGTCGCCGCCCATTGTGGACCCTGCAGCTCCCAGAGGCTCAAAGGGGGCACCCGTCAGGAAAGCCAGTTTAACACCAACCCCTGCAAAGGACCAAACCATACTGCCACCTACCAAGGTGAAGATGGGGCCAGCATGCAGCAGGAGCATGGATGACGACCCACCCAGCAAGGCCTCCTCCAACCCTCCATCTGACAGAGCCAAGAGGAAAACAGCATCAGCCAAGGTAAGGAAGGGGCAGAAAATCGAAGGCAAGGCACTTCAGCCGATGGAGGATGCAGGTGAAGCCCTGGTGCCCACCAGCAGAACCGCCAGCCCGCCACCTGCACCGCGTGCAGCACCGCCAGCAGCCCCACTACAAGCACCGCCACCTGCACCGCCGCTGCCACCACTACTGTCAGCAGCAGCATTCCCAGTGGGCAGCCGTCTGAGGCTGAAGGAGAAGGGGTGGAGCCTCCATTCACCTCTGGCAGCACTGGCACCTGCACCACGGCCAGCACCGCAGCAGCCCTGCCACAAGCACCACCGCAAGCGCCGCCACCTGCACCGCTGACAGTAGCACCACTACCAGCAGCAGCCAGTGGAGAAAAGCATCCACTCACCCTATCCTTGGCAGGATAAAGCACAATGGGCACAAAGCCCCTCCAGAACCAGTGGAGAAAGGCATCCCCTCACCCTATCCTTGGCAGGATGAAGCACTGGGCACAAGGCCCTCTCCAGAACCAGTGGAGAAGTCACTCACTTGAGAGACTGTGGCTTTGCACTCCCAGGACCAAGCAGTGGGCAACCGACCCACTTGAGAGACTTTGGCTTTGCACCCCCCAGGACCAAGCAGTGGGCAAAGCACCCACTTGAGAGACTTGAGAGACTCTGGCTTTGCACTCCCCAGGACATTGTTGTGGGCATGTAGCCCCCTCCAGGAGCAGTGGCATTGTCCCATCTTCAGGCTGAGGTGCTCCCCCCCTCCCCATCCCCCTGAGGTGCCTGTGTGTTTACGACCTGATACCCCTGCAGCGTTCTCTTCGTATTGAGGCAGGAGTCAAGTGTGGGCTTGGCCCATGATTTTTGGCCCAGTGGCCCACGGACATTTGTGAATGGACTATGTACGACCTCCTGTGCATACTGTATATTTGTGTTAATACTGTTTTCCAAACTCTATAGTATATCTGCCTATTTCTAAAAAATCAGCAGGGCCTGTAACTCGGGCTCCATGGCGTCCTGGTTCTTCATTGAGTGTCGAGAGGTGAGTGGTTTCCCTTCCAATTCCTGTTTCCACCTTGCTTTTGATGGCATTGGTACCGCCCCGGAAAAGCTGGCAGATTTGCAGGTTGTGATGTGGTGGGCGGTACATTGTCTTCCGCCTCTCTGTTGGCGGTGACCCTGTGGTGACCCTGCGGTGTTTGTTGCTACCATCGTGGCGGTCAGAGTGTTAAAGTGGCTGTCTGTGTTGGCAGTTTCCGCCGTGGTCATGATCCCATTTTTTTTAACAGCGGCCTGATAGCGGTGTTACCGCCGCATTAACACCGACCGCCAGGGTTGTAATTAGGGCCATAGTAACTAATCCTGTGTTCAAAACAAATATATATTTTTTGCACTTTTTAAATTTTCTATTCTTTGTTTTATTTTTATTTTTTGGACATATACCCTTAAACATAACCCTCACCCAACTACCCCTAAAACAAAAAACAATACCTAAGTCCCACCCCGCAAACTACACTACCTATATCTTACAGCCTTCTGACGTGCTGTAGATGTTGAGGGTGCCGGAGCTGAAGGAGCACCATGGACTCCGGGTGCTGAGGACACTCTTGTAGTTGAGGTGGTTTTAGGATGTTTGGTCCGTCCACTTTTAGGGAAGGCTTCCCACACCCCAGATTACTTTTCCATGCAGTATCTCCTTGCCATCGTCCTGTAACCAGCCTGAACCTTGCAAACATGCCTGAACCTTTCCACACATTTAGTGAACTTCTGTTTTTGCACTGGAGTCATTGTGGCAGCTAAAACACGAGGAGAACATGTCATCAGGAACTGCATTGGGTAGAGGAAAAACAAGCATGCACAGTAAACAGCATTTTGTGATGACACATGTTGTCAAGCAGTACGTCAACAACAAGGGCAAGACCCAAGTCCATACAAATCTGCCTCGCAAGCATCTACAGTATTTGGTACATGTGACAGGGATAATCGCTCTCCAAAGTTGCACACTAGGGCCAAGATGTAAGAGGGTCTAAGGCCTTCTTCCACCACAATAGCATCATAAGTAAAATGATGCAAATAAGGCACAACAAGGCCAAATGGTCAGCAGAATCTCAACAAAGTGGTGCAATGACTGTATTGTGCCACTTTGTCACCCTTTGCCCTACATTAGGCCTGTGCCAGGCATGATGTATGCAAGGTTTGCATTACCACGGTAGGGTGATTGCTAAAATGGCACATTCCAATCTAAGCAATTCGGCTGCCTCATTTTTTTTCCCTAGTTTTCATGCCATCTCACAGCTGCAACTGAAAGGGGGCACACCATTGGTCACAATGAGCCCTTGTGTACAGTCCAGGGTTAGCATTAGATTCTCTTGCACTAACCATGAATGGTATATCATGTCCATCAAGACGATAACAACATTTGGCACACACCCAGCGCCATGGTGTGCTGTATATCAAACATGGCACACACATGGTGGAGGATGGGGGAGGCTAAGGACCGCACGAGTAGTGGTGCAGCACTGGGTGCAGCACCTGTTTACCTGTATCTGCCCCTGTGTGTGTACAAGCTTTATACACCTCCTAACTATCAGGTACATGATCACTATGCACATTTCATTCACACGTGATGTGATCATGCTTGCTCACAACTATAGTGATGGCTAAAACCTGTTGTTTCATCTGCACACATATTATTCGCTATAATCCATAGACTTGTCCCACATCCATCTGGAGAAGAGTGTCAATCTCAATGTGTACTCAACTGACTGTTGTATTACTAAACAGAACTCCTTTTATGTCCGTTGCCTCATTTCATTATTAAAGACCAGTGACGCACCAGGGTGCAAGGGTCTCCTTATGAAAGGCCCTTAGAGAGCAATACCCAGGTACCTATATATTACTGAGTGAATTTTTACCATGAAAGTTGACAAGGCCTGTCAACTTGCAATACACGCGCAGAGTCTAGGCATTATATTTGGAACTTGCGATGTTTGTAGGACAATGGTATGCATGAAGTTTTTTGATGCATACCAGGCATGCATGGATTTTTGAGGGAAGGCTGAGACAGAAAGACAGTTCAGATGCACATGGTTCCAGGCATAATTTTAGTTATTTGTGCGGTATTGAGATGTACCATATGCATCAAAATTTTTGACGCTTCACGCCCAAGCATGGATTTAGGAGGAAAAGCTGATGGTGCTCCTACATTCACATTAATTGTTACAGGGGCTATGCATCTATGAATTTTGTATGGTATGGCTATATGTGTGTGCATGTTCATTTTATTGTGCACCGGTAACATAGGAATGTGTTACCATATGTATATATTTGTGTGTGGTGAATGTGAGGACTGATACAGTTTGCAAATGTGCCTGTGTATGAAGATTCTTACCACATACATGTGTACTGGGTGTACCAAAGGGAATGCCACTCATGTTTTACATTTACCACATTGTCATGTTAGAATTCCGACTGTACGTTACTATGCCCAATATAAGATGGGAGGGCTCATGTGCAAAACATGTTCTGGCATATCACACCCTTAACAAATCTCTCCCAAAGGATTCTGTTGACTAAGGCTGGCATAAGATCCTGTCAGCCATTTCGATGAGAGTGCACAGATCTGCACACTCAGGTGTGTTGTAAGGAGCAGAGTTAATGATGCAGAGCAACACATGTGACGTATGGTTCCCCATACATGCAAAATGTTGGAGATGGTGTGCTGACATGTGTGATTGTAGCTATACATATGACATGCATTCTGTATGATAATATATATATATATATACCACGTCTGATAAGAACTGCATGATACAGTGGTGTGCTTAGGGATTGGACACATGCGAAACCTTGAATTCAGCTATCTTACATGTAGGCCATTGCTCTAAAGTTGTATACGCCTATCTGTGTAACACATGTTTCACAATTGGGGGACATTTTACTGGTCATAATCAGTTGTAAGTAATCATGTGACACGTGCACACTTAATGATGTTAATTGTACAGATTTGTCCATCCGCAAATTGACAGAATCAAGCCTGGTCCACCTAGCTGGAAGATGTGTGGATACATTTAGTTATATTGTGCTAACAACATACATTTTCTAAGTTCAATGACTCAAACGTATGAATACCAGTTGACTGTGGTCACCTCACCTCTGCTCAGTTTACTGTGTACAATTAGTAGGCCCCTGACTGTGTCAAGGATCAATGTAGCCTACTCAATATTTTGTGGGGGCGTTGGTTGCTGATCTCACATCCTCATGATGGATCATCTGCACTGCGATGCACAGTCCCCTGCAGACATACACCTGCAGATTTGTGATCCCATGGCCAAGTATATGTAATTACCTTTGAGGGACTTAAGCATCCTGGGCCCGGTTTCAGGGAATCACCCTTCATGAACCAGGTTAGCTTGAATCTGGTGGCATAGCAAGCACAGGATCCATGTCTGGGCATACACTTCCCACTTAGGGTGACAAATGCAAATACAAGCAATGATGGACGGAATGCAAAACAAATCAAACATTCACCCCCAGTCACATATTTGGGTCTAATCCCTCAGTTTTTTTTTCTTGCCATGCCATTTCAATAAGGACCCAGCCATATACAAATCAGTCTTGAACCTGGTCCCTATGGGAACAGTCTAGCTTGAACTGCCAGGCCTGGTCCTCTCTCAACCAGAAACAAGCATCTAGGGATTGTTTTCAGGGTATCACCCAGACTAGCTTGAATCTGATGGAATAGCAAGTACAGATCCCATGTCTGGGCATACCCTATCCACTTAGGGTTACAAATGCAACAACAACAGATGATGGACAGAATGCAGAACAAATCATTCACCCCTAGTCACAGATCTGGGTATAATCCATCAGATATTTTGCTTGCCTGGCAGTTCGGGCTGGACTTTTCCCATGGAGAACAGGGTTAAGACTGATTTGCATATGGCTGGGTCCACACTAGGGTGGCATGATGAGCAAAAGAACGATGGATTAAACCCAGATCTGTGACTGGGGATGAGTTTTTGAAAAGTTTCAGCACTCTGTCAATCATCCTTTAGTGTCACTATGGAAGCCTGACACTGATCTAATGGGAGTACTCACCCCTTCTGGCTCTTTTCATACATCTGCTTCAGATGTGAGGCCTACTAAGTGACTGTCAACTTATATAGTTCCATTGTTACCCTGTTGGGCCCTGATGTTTTGACGGGCTTCACATCCCTGATGCCTCTAACAATTTCCTCCAGGGAAAGTGCATCTTCTAAGGCTTCCCTATCCTCTGTAGTGAGGCTTTGGTGGGGGATGTCACCCAGGAGCTCCCCTGCTTTGTTTTTTTGTGGTGAAATACATTGAATAATTGATTTTCCCACAGTAGTGGCCAGACATTTGGGCTATGATTTGTCCACAACTAGCAAGTTCACCTGACTCCTTCTGGGTTCCAGGTACCCATCTATCTGCTGCCTCATACCTGTCCAGCCAGGCCCATATTTGTGTCCCCCATTGCATTGATGTTGTGCTGTGTTGCCCTATGGTGCATATTTCCAGCTTCCTGGGCCACATCTCAGTACTGATTTTGCTTCAGGGCTAGGATGTGGGATTCCTCTGATCCCTCCTCATCAGGTATGCTGGCTCCATGGGACAAAACAAAAACTCACATTCAAGAGCCTTCCATTTGTTACTTTTTAGTTGTTTCTCTTGTGCTGTCATGGTGATACCTACCTCCTTGACTACTGTCTCATTTGCCACCCACAACATGAGATGTGCTGTTTCACAGAAATAGATGGTCTTTTGTGTCTGACGACCATTCTCAACTTTTTGGCTCTTTAAGGTACCAAGGCTTCAATATGATGTGGGTAGTGTTTGTCCTCTCGGCCCCACCCTACACCAGACACAGATGAGATTAGTCAGAAATACTACTGGTTAAGTTAGTGGCCTCAGTGACTTTTAACAGCTAGTGAGTCGGCATGAGAAAGTGATCAATTCAGTAAAGACTATCATGCACCCGCAAGTAAAAGGATGAAGTGCTGGCTCGCAGGGTACACCATCCACATGCCAGTCCCTGGGCAGTGAGAAAGTCTGCTAAAGGTTATCTCACTGAGTTCAGGGGCCTGGGGGGATGTCGGCGTATGCTATTAGTCAACATTGCAATGAGATCCCCCTCACATGATCACTTTCCCATATGGAAGACTGTGTAGCAGAGTGGTCAGGGCTGGTAGGACAGAGTCATGAAGTCATTTTGAGATGTCAACTGAAGGTATGTTTAAGATGCCCCCCCTCCCTGGTACCAGAGAGCACCACATAAGGACCCAGCAGATTGGGCCATGTTTGCCAAATGACCAGGGGCAGCGTTTTCCTCACAAACATTACTACTTCTCTAGAGGAGGTGTTATGGCCCACATTGGCAGCCTTATTATTTCCCCAATGGTGAAGGGCGTTACACATATGGCCTAGGAGGTGATTCTCTTATAGGAGAACCAACTCAGGGGAATCTGGTATGATGTACTGGGGCACCACTCCCCGTTTGACTTTGTGGGGTATTACATTGACATTCCAGGATACTAGCCATAGTGTTAACGTAATAACACTGAACATCCCACTGAATAGTTAAAGGACCACACACGGGGGTGCCGACCCTAAGCTGTTTGGGGTTCTTACTGTGAGAATGATTACCCTGTGTGCCTCAGCTATGTTGATTGCCCATATGTATCTTGCTTGAACATCAGCTACAACTACTATCCAATTAATCCTCTGCAATCATTACTCCCACCTCCCTGCTACACTGCAGATTCCTAACTGCCCACCTCTGCAACTGTGCATAGCGTCTGTTGCCCCAAACAAACATACTACTAACTAGTATGTGTCACTACAGCCTTCTGGTCCCATCCCAGCCCCTTACTGGAATGTCTTTACCAAGTTGGAGTCTCATATCCTCTGTCTCAGTCTTGTTGCCAATTTCCAATTTTGGACTATCGCAGCCTGCTCTCAGCCCACATACAAGATGCTTTGGGTGCATATCCAGGACCACATTTATGATCCCACAAGTGCCCCTCTCATCTCCCCAAGGGTCGCAAGATCCATTTGGGTGATCTGGACAATGCCCCAGGCTATGCGTCATATGTTTTGACTCGCACCTCCACTTCAAGTGTTTCACTATACTCCTTTGCCATGCCGCCACACCGGTTCCTCTTAGGGTGATTGCAGTGTCTTGACCCTCCTGCCAGCTGACATTCATTCCAGCCAATCAGGACCAGCTTCTGGGCTTGCTACAAAGTGAGTTTTCCATGCTATGACCAAATGAAAGCTGAGCTGGAAAAGTCATTGTGTACTTGTGATCCTGTGCCCTCTGAGCCTTCTTCACCTAGAGGACACTCCGACACAGCCTCTGGAATCAAAGACAAAAAATGTGGACAAAGGTAACCCAAGATTTACCTATAAGCAATGAAGGGGCACAGCTAGCTTCTTGGTGACTCACGTCCCGGTGTGGGACGTTTATGAGTCTTGGTATGATGGGCCAAGGGTATGCTCCAGACTTTCATGGTGCATCTGGGATGCGGTGAGCTCCCTGTCCTCAAATATTTTTGGGAGTCCACATGTTTGCATCTCTTTCAGGATGAGATCATCCACAAGCAGGTCTATGGCTAGACCCTTGGTATTTTGAGGTACCACTATATGCATAAATTATTTCTGCAGGGACATCCCTCCAAGTCTTCCAACATCTCTCACAACTGTTCTACTGTGGCTTCACATAATTTTTGATACATGACCACATGCTCACATTTGCTTTCCACAACCTATGTAACATTCCCAATGAGTGTATCTTGGTACTGTGATTACTCATCTCAGGTATAAGCAGAGGGAATGACACAATCAAGCTTTCAATGTCATTCTTCACTCATACAATTTGGCAAGGGTCTGTGACTTGTTAGTATATTACTTGACTTACATGCACATTCCGAGCTGATTGGGTATAATACACCTAGACATTTGCGTGTATTGGTCCTGTATGTCACTCTCTTGCTAATACATGTGAGTGGCAATGAGAATTTTGTTCTCAGCACTCACATGTGATATTTTCATTCAGGCTTAGCTAGGTTACCCAACAGACACAAACCTGCCATTGTAGGTACCTGCTAGCAGTTCCCTACCTAGCCCATACATCCATACACCAGTCTTCACATATATTTCCTGGATTGCTACAGGCATATATCAGGGTAACACACTTGTGTGATGTGTGTGTGACAATGTAAATTGTATTAGCTTGAGGCAATGCCTACATTCCACCAACACATTCATGTGGCAGTGAACTATTTAGGAGATGTTTATTGATCCTAACTGTGGGGCATATTAAAGTAAAGTGGTACAGAAGCCAGTGCAGGGCCACCTTTCTTTCCACCCTTAGAATCCACCTACCACAACCATGTGTGCACCGTATTTTACAGACTCCACATCATGGGACAGAGAAGGAGGCAATAGCATATGAGGTAGTTTATACAATTGATGTACTGTTCAGGCTCAGATGTAAGATTTAGGCCCTTAACATGAACAGTACTCAAGGTCCCATTGGTGCCAGTGGTGTGTCCCCTTTAAACAGCTGCTCTGAGCAGATGTCAAAAGTAGCATTAATATATGCACAGTTGTTTTTGTTAGATTCTACTGCATCATTTTGGCTCCCCCCTACCAGCTGTGCACCACCCTTGTGTACTTAATGCATGTCACAGGTATTGTGTTTCAAAGTGGCACAATGCCTGACTTGCGCCACTATGCGTTTCTGCTGCTTAGATATTTGCATCATTGGGCCACATTAGCATAAGATGTTTTAAACTAATGTTGCACAAGGATGCACTAGGCCCTCTTAAATCAGGGCCTATGTCCCAACGTTGTTTACAACTGTTGTGGTGTAGTCATGCTCTGTGGTATATGAGCAAGTTACAATTGGTATGTGATGGTGTAGAAGAGTACTCCATGTACATTCTGAGTTTCAGTGATTTTATTTATTAATTACATGGTGATTCTTGGGGTACAGTTCTATGTGAAAATGTTTTGCACTATTAGTTGTCTTCTATGTAGTCCAGCAGCAGTATTTTGCTTTTTCCCCTCCTCCAGTTTCACACCACTGTTCTCATCCTCCTCACTGTTGACATCTTCTTGGTCATTCCAGGGGACATGTGTGCGTACACAAATGTTGTGCAAAATGGCACACACAAAGATGATTTTGGAGACAAGTGGTGGTGCATATAACTTTCCTTCTCCTGTAAGATGTAGGCACCTGAACCTTGATTTGATTTGAGGAGGCCAAATGTCCACTTCAAAACATTTCTGTTCCTTATGTGGGCTTCATTGTAGGCCCACTGTGCATAGGTTTATAATTTCCAAAAGATGTAATGATCCATGGCTGGATGCCGTAGCCATTGTCAGCTGCAAAGGAATAGGAGAACATGTATCAATTATGCACATTAGTCAATTCCTAGGTGCCATGGCCCATATTTGTTTTGAGTGGAGTGGTGTATCAAACTAACATCTGGTATTTTGTGTTCCTATTAGGATGCATGGCGGCATTGGTCTGTGATGGTGCACTTTTCAGATCATAGGTTGTGGCTTAGGTACATGGTGTTGTAGTTGGAATTTTTGTATGACAGTTCACCCATGCTAAATGTGTGTGCTGTTCTCTATATGTGAGCAAGGGGACCAAAGTTACAAGGCCCTGGAACCTCCTTGCACCACATTAGCCTCATTTATATAGACACTATTGTGGGCCAACTAGGCAAATAATCACAATGCCATGTTTGGAAAGTGGATCTACCCATGCTGTGCAACCCTTAGGGCCTCATTATGACATTGGCGGTAAATCCCACTCACTGCTACGCTGATGGCCCCAAACTTACTGTGGCGGCAGCGGATATCCATCCACTATATTATGACACACACACACCAATCCGTCAGTATTCAGCCACATACACAAATCCGCCAGACCAAAGGTCAGTGATAAAGTGGGGGTATCAAAACCCACACCGTTAATCCAACAAAACAACGCCCACCACATTATGACCCATGAATCACCACTGTGGATATTCAAAGGCGGTAAACCATTGGCGGTACATACCGCTGCGCTCAAAATGGACACACATATAAAACAACACCACATTGGACAATTCAAACAACACACACCTGACACCCATACACACACTACTATAAAACACACACCCACATTACCCACAACCCTTTACGATTACAAACCATTGCCAGCAGAGAGACACCAAGACCACTGACACAATTAGATACCCACACTATTCACACCTATACACCACTCATGCACTCCACATCACACACTTCAACACATTACCCAACACACCCTCACCAAGACACATCACACAACACCCATGGGACCACAAAGACACCCCCATTTCACAGAGGAGGAGCATGGTGGAGGAAATCGTCAGGGTAGAGCCACAGCTATTTGGAGCACAGGTGTAGCAGATATCTATAGCTAGGAAGATGGAGCTATGGTGGAGAATTGTGGACTGGGTCAACGCTGTGGGACAGCACCCAAGAACTGTGGATGACATCAGGAAGAGGTGGAAAGACCCACGGGGGAAGGTACATTTTCTTGCAGCAAGACACCAGCTCGCTGTACAGAGGACTGGTAGTGGACCCCAACCTCCTCCCCCATAACTCATAGCATGGGAGGTGCAAGTCTTGGCAATTCTGCATCCTGAGGGCCTGGCCGGAGTTGGAGGAGGACTGGACACTGGTAAGTCAACTCTCTACTATCATCACCCCCCTACCTGCATGCCATCACATACCCTCACCCTCACCCCCATCACTCCACTACATCCCACACACCCCACCATCACAACCCACTCATCCCAATGCCAAGCCCTGCATGCTGTACCAATGCATGGACACCCTCACAGCCCTGCATGGACACTCATCACTAAAGCATGCACACTATAGAGAATTAACTATCCCACCGTACACAAACATACACAAGTGAAAGGTGGCAGGGCGAATCCAACCATAGAGGGGAATCCACAGATGTACAATATGTCAGACACAGAAACCATGACACATCATTTACATCCCCACAGGTACCCCAGCCAATGTAAGTGGAGAGGAGGTGTCAGCACTATCCAGTCCCCCAACTGAAGAGGCCCACAGTGATGACAGCAACTCTGGTCTTCAGGATCTGGGTGACCTACCTGGCCCATCAGGGACCACTGGACAGCTGCTTACCTTGGCCCAGTCACACACCACCACAGAGCCTCCCCCATCTGGAAACACCACCACAGCACCCATCCAGCATACTCATACCTCTGGCCCCAGGACACGCCAATCAGCAGTGTGTCCACCTCTACAGGGACCCCATGGCACATCTCTCACCCAAGACAATCAGGGACTTGGGGTCAGTTGCAGTGGGCACACAGTTCAGGGGACAGAGGCACAGGCCAACAGGGACACTGGGAGGACTGCTGTGCGCCAGGGGGAGTACAGGAGCAGGGAACTGACTCTCCAGGAGGCACTTGGTGTGATACTGGGAGCCTATCAATATTCCCAGGGTGGGCCAGATCCTGGACAATGTGCGGGGGAGAACAGGCGGTTGCAGGAGGGACAGTACCAGGGGATGAGGGAGGACTTGCAGGCCATTAGAAAACACCCTGATCTCCATTGCAGGGGTGTTGACAGACATGGCCAACATAATGAGGGAGGCAGTCTCACACCAGCGGGCCCCTGCCACTAGCCAGACATCTGAACAGCCTTTCACCTCCGCTGCCGCTTGTGGCCAGGAGGCCCCGCCACATGACTCACAGGCCACCAGAACCCCTCCCCCTGCAGAAGGTGAACCACCTCGCAAACGTTCCCTGCGATCCAGACAGAAAGCCAGAGACAATTGCCAAGACCCCCGCCAGGAAATGAGACTCTCCTGATTGTCACCCCTGTGTCCCACTCTGTCACCCTGTCCACCTTGAACTGCCATTGCTCCCCTTCCTATGTCCGCTTGGACAATCCACCTGTGCTACAAACAGACTGGAACAATACCCTGGAGTTTACTCCATGATCACCCCATCCCATTGCACTTCCCCCTCTCTATATTAGCACTTCAATAAACACCCTTTGAAAAAAAAAACATTTGGAGTATGTCATGTATATCAAATATGTATCATTGAAACTGGTAAAAACATTGCAAAACAGCTGTACAGAGAATGAGCATAGATTAATGACATGTAGCTGGCTGTAGTGATCACACCAGGAATATATGTCAGGTCACCAACATCTACAAAATTAATTGCCAGAGGGAACATAGAAGTGGAAAATATCAGCAAGCCATTGCCACACAAATAACAACCAAAGTCATTGAAATGTAAAGTTACACTGTCCTACCTTTGTGTCATTGGAAGTATTGTCAGATCACATAGGTTCTGTTGTCCTCATCCTCTGCCTCCTCATCCTCACTGTCCACAGGGCCTACTGGTGCAATACAGGCATATCCAGCCTCCTCCTCCTGCAGGAAAGGAACATGCTGCCTGAGGGCCAGGTTATGCAACATGCAGCATGCCACCACTATCTCACAGACCTTCTATGGTGAGTAGCACAGGGATCCACCTGTTAGATAGATGGAGGCACCAGAACCTGGCCTTCAGGAGGCCAAAGGTCCTTTCAAGTATCCTTCTGGTTCACCCATGTGCCTCATTATACTGTTCTTCTGCCCTTGTCCTGGCATTCCTCACTGGGGTCAGCAGCCATGATAGGTTTGGGTAACCAGAGTCACCTGCAAATATAGAGGGACAACATTTAGCCACACACTATCCTATATGGCCCACACCATATCCATACACCAACATATACTGGGTGGGAACCAAGGCTCACCTATTAGTCACACCCTGTGCCTTTGTAGTTGGGATATCACATTTGGGATGTTGCTATTCCTTAGGACAAAGGCATCATGCACCAACCCAGGTTAGTTAGCAGTGACGTGGGAGATGTACTGGTCCGCCAAGCACAACATTCATGGAGTGGAAACTCTTACGATTCCTGAACACCTGTTCATTCTGCCATGTGGGGCACGAGTGCAATGTGTGTACCATCAATTGCCACAAGTATTTTGGGGATATGTCCCATTGCATGAAACTCGGCCTTCACTGTGGCCAAATCCTCAACCTGGGGGAAAACAATGTAGCTGCACATGTGTTTTATCAGGGCAGACAACACTTGTCAGCACTATTGAGAACATTGGCTGTGACATTTCTGCTGCCAAGCCCACTGTCACTTGGAAAGAACCAGTTGCCAGGAAATGGAGTACTGATAGCACTCGCACAAGAGGGGGGATCCCAGTGGGATGACGGATAGCAGATAGCAGGTCAGGTTCCAACTGGGCACACAGATCTGTGATTGTGGCCCTGTCAAGTCTATAGGTGAGGATAATGTGCCTGTTCTCCAGTGTTGCCAAGTCCACAAGGGGGCTGTACACGGGGTATGTCTCCATCTCCTATTCATCTGCAGCAGTAGGAATCTAAGGGACAAAAGAGTGAGGAGCCGGGCACAAACTGACGGGTACGGGTTGTGTGCTGGGTCATGTGTGTGGCAATAGTGATGGGAACGGGTATGATGGGCCACATGTGTAACAGGCAGGACTGTTTGTCTAATGGTATTTTCCATTGAGTATTGCCTCTGCATGTCAGCGCCCATCAAAGATGGGTATATGGCGTGCCATTGCCAAGGAGGTGTGGACCCTGGGGGTCTATGGCAGGCAGAGCACCCACTGTCGCAAATGGTGGGAGAACCTGAGATGCTGGGCACGGAGGACGGCGGAGGCCCAGCTGGGGATGGCCTCCCAATGAGGAAGGGGTGTCCGTCGAACCCTGACCCTCTTGATGGCCCTCATCCAGAGCTGGATAGGCACTTGAGGGCATCACAGCAGCCACAAGGGGGTGAATACAGTGCCCATCATTACAACTTAGGAATGGTAGGGTGGTATACGGGTGGGGGATGTGTGTCAGTGGGTGCCCCTAGGTCAGGCCTGACATTTCAGCGTAGATCCCCTGGTGGCTAGGGTTCTGAAGGGATAATCCTGCTACCTAGCTCGTAGGCATCCACTACTGGTCAGGGCTGGGTGGGTCCCAGGTGAGCTGCATTTGGTGGTGTGTGCCCCTCCCTATGCCTTGGTGGCAAGCTATTTCTCTGGTAGTGGAATGCATAGTGCGTAGGCCTGTTCCCTGTGTGTGAGTGTGCTGTGTATGTGAACGGGGGTGTTGGTGCTGCCCTTGACCCAGTGTATCCTTTGTCTCTTCCCCTCTTTTTTGTTTTGTCATCCTGTCCTTATGTGCATTAGCATCATCTGGCAGAGAAGCAAAGGCACCGACGACGGAGGGGGCTGCATCCCACAAGACCCAGGAGGCAGAGTCTACCGACGATGAGAGCACCAGTGGTATGGAGGGCGAGAGGAGCACCATGGCGGAGACTGGAGGGGACAGTTCAGACACAGATACCTCCTCCGATGGAGGCTCCCTGGTGGTGGCGGACACTTCTGTGACCACCCCAGCTACAGGTACAGCCACCACCCCCGTACTAGCACCGCCCTCCCAGCAGCCCCTCAGTGAGTTGCCCGTGCCCGCTCACCCAAGAGGGTGGCCATCTCCTTCGCCCCAGGCACCTTAGGCCCTGCCCCAGTCAGCCCCGCTGCCCTGAATGAGGAGGCTATTGACCTCCTGAGATCTATCTCTGTAGGGAAGTCAATCATTGTGAATGCCATCCAGGGGCTGGCAGCCCAGATGCAACAATCTAACACATTCCTGGAGGTCATTCACACTGGATTGGCAGCCCAACAGAGATCGATCCATGCTCTGGCCTCCTCTCTGATGGCAGCCATTGTCCCTGTTTCTACCGTCCCCCCTCTAACTTCCACTTCTCAGTCCCATTCCCCTCAACCACAACTTATCCCTGGCACACATACAGACGAGCATGAACACAAGACAGCACCCAAGAGTGCCACAGGCAAACACAAGCACCACACTTCATCCCACAGGCACTCACACAAACACCATCTAGTTGCAGACACAACAACATCTACTATTTCCACTGTCTCTCCCTCCTCTCCCTCCACCACCTCCCTCCCAGTTACGGCCACACTCCCACCTGCATGCACTACATCATCATCCACTACCAGCATCATCACCACACCAAGCAGAACACACCTCACTGGCAGACACCTCCACAACATCCAGGTTCACGTCCCCTGTGTCCTCTCACACTGTGTCTGTCCCCCCCCCAATGTACACAAACACAAGTATTCAGACACCCAACAGCCATCCACCTCACAACAGCATACAGCCCATTCACCTGCACCCAAATCCAGCAGACAGACACCTCCAACAACCACTCCCTCAAACCTCCACTCCCATTTCTTCTCCCTCTTCCTGCCCAAATGTCCCTAAAAAAGTGTTCCTATCCATGCTTGACCTCTTCCCTCCCCCTCCCCCCATGCTGCATGTATAGCCAAGGTATCACAAACCCAGCCAAGCGCCTCAGCCACACAGTCAACGGGCCTAGTCCTAACCACACCCACTCGTGGTGGAAAGGGATCCAGCCCACATGTGATGAAGGGGAAGTAGCCTGCACCAGCAGGCAAGAAGGCCAAAGAGCCTGCACCAGCATTCAGGAAGACCAAGGAGCCTGCACCATCAGGCAAGAAGGCCAAGGAGCCAACACCAGCAGACAGGAAGACCAAGGAGCCTGCACCATCAGGCAAGAAGGCCAACAGCCTGGACCAGCAGGCAGAAAGGGCAAGGCGCCTGGACCAACAGCTGTGACAGAGCCCCCACCACCAACCATGGTTGTGCATCTGTCTGAGGGTGCAGGGGATGTGCATGAGCCTCCCCCCACCAGCAGCACCATCACTGTGGAGCCATCATCGCAGCAGATGCTATGTAATCCTGCCTCCATGGGCTGCTGTGCGGCTTGCCCCCTCCAGAACTAATGGGCAAGACACCCACCTGAGAGACTGTGGCCCATCACTCCCCAGGCTCAAGCACAGGGCATGTTGCCCCTTCCAGAACCAGTGGTCAAAACACCTACTTGAGAGACTGTGGCCCATCACTTCCCAGGATCAAGCACAGGGCATGTTGCCCCCTCCAGAACCAGTGGTCTTGTTTGATCTCCCGGCTGAGGTGCCCCCGTCCCCCTGAGGTGCCTGGCTATTTACGAACTGATGCCCCTGCAGTGTACTCTCCGTGCTGAAGCAGGTGACAAGTGGCGCCTTGGACTTTTGCCTGTGGCCATGTGGCCCACGCAAATTGAGGACTGAGGTGTGTCCCTTTTTCTGTAAATATTGTATAAATCTGTGATATTGCCTAACTTATTTTTCTACTGTGTTGATCTTATTACGAACACTTTTATGAAATCTTTTTGTCCATGCATTATTCAGTTGATTTAGGTGGATAAATTGTTTTCTTGTGCAGCTGGTTGTGTGTATCGGGTGTGTGTTCTGTGTGTGTGTTGTGCGTGTGTGTGTCACTCTCATTTTCCTCCCCCCCCTTGTTTGCTAGGTGGCTGTACTCACTGTCGTCGTCTTCACTGGCATTAGTGCTCTTGGTGGAGCAGAACGTGGAATATCATAGCGAAAACATGCAGTTCGGGTTCGATGATGGAGTGATTTTTTCCTGTGTCTCTAAAGGTGAGTCCTTTCACTTCTGAGCTCAGTTTCCGCCAGGCTTTTGCTGTCATTGGTACCGCCCAGGAAAAGGTGGAGTTTTGCAGGGTCTTAATATGGTGGGCATAACATTGACTTCTGTCTTGCTGTTGTTTCCACCCTAACGGTCGGTGTGGTACATTGGCTGCCTTTTGGATATCTTTCCTCCATGGTCAGAATTTGCCAGAAATTACCGCCGGCCTGTTGACGGTATTACCGCCACTTTACCACCGATCGCCAGGGTAGTAATGAGGGCCTTAGTAAACCTAAGCAGCACATTATGCCTGTGGAAAGCATCATGTAAGCACAGGGTATGTTCCTCCATTGGGCTAAAGCTAAAATGGTGCAGAAGTATAGAAGAGGTTCCAATGAATATATTTTATCTGGTACTTTTGTCGCGTGCAGAGAGAAAGCAAAAAAATTAGGCCCACAATTGCTTTACATGTGGACCTATGTTCTGTGCAGGATTTGCACCATACATTTGGCATTTATCCTACTCAGTCCATCTATGGCATCCATCATGTTGACACTATTGCACCTACCATGCTCCATAGCGCCATACATTGACTACGGCACGCACATGTTGGGTGTAGGGGGGCGCTAAGGGGACCAAGTGGGGTAGCACTGCTTTAGATGTGGTCTAACTTTTCTGACATGTGGCACTCAGGGCCATATTTATACTTTTTGACGCAAAACTGCGCTATCGCAGTTTTGCGTAAAAAAAAATTGCGCCGTCTAACGCCATTTGGATGCGCCATTCGGGCGTCAAATTTATACTTTGACGTACGGCGGCGCAACCAACAGGTGGGAGTCATTATTTCGTGACGCACACAGCGTCGGTCTGTCGTAAGGGAAACCCACGTAAAAGTGACGCAAATCACTGTGGGTCGATTTACGACAGCGCAATCGTGAAAACGCCGGGTTTTTTCACGCTATTGCGTGACATTTTTGCGCGAAAACTGCACTTACAAGAGAGGAGACCCAAAATGGATCCTAGATGCCCCAACAGACCCCAGGAGGATGAGAGCAGACCAGGAACCAGCCAGGAGGAAGCATACAGGAACCAGGACATGTTAAAGAAAAAAAGAAAGTGTTGCTTCAGTGCAGAGGAGCAGGAAATCCTGGTAAAAGAGGTGACGGAACACCAGCACCAACTTTTCATATCCTCAAAATTGCCACTCAGTAGGAGAGAGGCCATCTGGAAACAAATTGTGGACAAGATAAACAGTGTGGCTGAAGAACGCCGGACAGTCACCGAGTGTAAGAAACGCTGGCATGACTGTAAACGTAGGACCAAAGAGAAAATGGCCAGGAACAGGAAGGCAGCAATGCAGACTGGAGGGGGGAGTCCAGCACAACAGGAGGCCCTGGACCACATGGAGGAGATGGTCGCAGCCGTCATCCCGGAGGAGATCGTCACAGGGATACAAGGACTGGACAGCGCAGACTACCACGACACTACGCACATGCAGGGTAAGTCGCATGGGGAATTACAATGCAATAATGGGGACTGTAAGCAGGGGGGGGATACCTACTACACAATGCATGTAACTTAGCACATATATAAAGTGGCATGGGGAAAGGGGCACGGCAGGGGGGAATGGCCAGTACTGACCATAGCCGGGGCACGACAAAATACTGCCACCACAACAGTCCCATGGGGACATCCTGTAATTACAACAAGAGAGCCTAGGGAAACCAGTGACAGGTGGGAAGGACACTACCCTGAATCCACATCCAGGCACTTGTTTTGCACAAACTATTCCCCATCAACTAGGTCCCTACCTGTAATGCAGTAGCACATACAACAACTGCAACTTAACTGCCACCACAGTTGACAATAACACCTCTCATCTCTGGGCAGCTATAGTACCAAATGGCAGGAACCCCACCCTGGAACATACATACCTAAATTAGGGGGTGAGGATGACATCTGCAACTACTCCTAGAAATAAGACAAAGGTACCAGTACACTTAAATGCCGAATGTCCATAACTGACACATACATAAGCCTAAGTAAACAGCAATAGGAGCCACACAGCACTAACGACACACACATGCTGCATACGTCAGGGTCCCTCACGTGCCTGCCTAACAATGCTACATCACAAATGTCATACTGCTCAGACAACAACATTGACGAGGGGACACAGGCAACTGGTCAATGAAACACATCTGCACAGTCTAACCAAAAAATAGGACATTCATACGATAAACAGGCCAATCCAGTAAGACACACATGAGACCCCATCAGATACAAACATCAACAATGTTTACATCCATACCACATCCTAACATTGACATACATAGGTCATGCCACCTAACATGTACAGATCATGCAATGTGAATAAAAAGTGTATGGTGCAGGGCCTGTGAGGCAAGTGTGCTGGCAGGGCAGTCACAACACCCACAGTCAGTCAAAGTGTAGCGTGGCAAGTGAAACGTATACTTTGCGCAATAGCCTCAGGCTGGAGGCCTTTGTGCATCTTACCCTGAATGTACTTATACTCATTTGCTCACATCTAAGTGCCTCAGAGCACTTTGCACTAAATGAATCTCATTGCCCTTCCTATCAGTTAATGTAGCAAATAGTCAGTCCTAAGGTGTTGGCAATTAGTCAAATCACCCTGTTTTGCCTACTTCTGCACTGGAGTTTGCCAGAACATATTCACTCTGTGCCCCAGTCAAGGATACCGTCTGGTTCGTTGATGATAGATGTGGTAGGGGTTAAGGTTTGCCATTCCTGCGTAGGGAAACTTTGTCATCACAATGACATATGTCTTTTAAATTCACTTCCTCGTCCCAAGACACGCATGGGGGAGTTTACAAACAGAAAATCACATCTAGATGCTGCCTGCCTTGCTGCTGATGCACAACCAGATCCCATCCCATTCCTCTGATATGAGGGATGATGTCTCCCCTGTGATTCAGACAGCCAAGCTCCAAACTTAACATGCTGTGCTATATATAGAACAAGCAGAGGGAGAGTAGAAACTGTTAGGCACCATGATAGCTGTGTACCAATGTATTACTCTCCTGCGGACTATTTCAGTTCTAACTGTGTGTATTGTTTTGGTTATTGGGGCTCACACCTAAATTCCTACAAGTCAGTTGTACAATGAAACTTCATATCAAACAAATACTGTCTGTGTCATTTGTGTATGGGAACATACCGGAAAAGATAGAAACGTGTAGGACCTGAGTGACCACCACTTCCCTGAGAAGTCCCAAAGATGTCATGGGCTTGGACTTCTAAACATTCCTCTGTTGTGGGAGACCAGAGGCACTGCTAGTCTGTCTGAGCTAAATAGAATATCTGGGTGACAGAGTTATTTACAAGTGGGTCAAACTTAGTCCCCCACACCATTAGCTATCCTGCTGCCTAGAAAGCCAAGAATCACATGTAGGATAATGAGAGCCCACCCAAACAAATGTCCCTCCATAACAATAGTGAAACACCGAGGGAGGAGTAGGACAAAAAAATGCATATTCCGAAATAATTACAAATCAACACCTAGAGATGACCTGGCAGGCATGTCTGATAGCTCCATATCATACATGTGACACACAGGTGGGCCATAGGCCTACAACAATGCCCTATGACGGACAGCAGATACCAAGACAAAATCAGAGTACAAAGTTAAGGCATCCAAAGGCTTGTATCTTAGTGCAAAATGATCTCAACACAGACACACTAATTGTACCCTGTTTCTTTGCAGAGGAACACGGATCTCCTGCCGATATGCCTGTCCATGAGTTCCCTGATGACATGGATGACGAGACCATCAACCTCACACAAGAGACCATTGACATGGTCCTCTAAAGCCTCCAAACCCCCCCTTCAGTAACAAGGAGGAGCCAAGAAGAAGCAGCCACCACAGTAGAACCACCCGCCACCCCAATTGTAAGACCTGCCAGCTCCAACACAGCTGAGGACTCTGACGACACTGGCACCAGCTTCGAAAGAACAGTCGTTGGGGTCCAGCGGGAGCTGGCCAAGGAGGTGCGGGTGGGGATGCAAACTATGGCAGCCAGCCTTGAGGGGGTGCGTTCGTGCATGCTGTCAACTGCTGATCAGGCAGCTGCAATGCAAGCCAGAACATCGCTGTTGGAGGAACTTTTAGTAACACAGAAGGCAATCTGCACAGCTGTCATCCAGTTGACCAAACAACTCCAACAGCAAGCCAGTCAGCGTGTGCACGAATGCAACATCGAACCCCTCAGGGCCGACCTGGCTGCCTACCATCGGGATGTGGCTGCCATTCTGAAAAACCAGCACGCCCTCCTTGCTGCAGTACTGCCCTTCATAACTTGACAGGGATCAGCCCCCGGGATGTCTGCCTCCATGTCTTCTGACACTGAGGTGTGTGTTGCCCCTTCACAACCAACAACAACAAGGACACACCAGGCAACACACACATCAGAAGAAGAAGACATGGAACAGATAACATTCACTCGCAAGAGTACCCGGAAGCCCTAGTCCCTGCACCATGCCCTACTCTGACCAAGGTCCTACGTTTTGACACATGCCAGCCTCACTCCAACTACCCTCAATGACTGTTCGGCAATCCACTGTTTAACTTGTCCACATTGGCTGTAAATGTTTCTCTCCTACCATTTGGCAATTCCTGTTCCTCTGCATCGTCTGTGACATCACCCCAGCATGTCAGGAGCATCATCCACACCCTGTAAATAGGATCACCATTTAAGAATGCACCAGAACGGACTCACCTAACATTGTTAATAGACTTTTTGCACTACTCCACCTAAAAATAAATATCACTTGCACACCTATTGTGTATCTGTGTCATTTCACACTTCAACTGTGCAGTACATAACTCCAAAGTGGCTGTGTGGCAACCATGTTGATTCTCTATACTACTGTCCTGATTTCATGTATACTGAAACATCTGTGCAGTGGCCAGGATTGCATCATAGCTTTACTAGACTGAGGAAAATAACTGATGTAGGGACTAAGCACACAAAATCATGCTGTGTTGGACAGAATGAGGCCCCATCCATAGCTATTCTAGACAACTAATGGTGGCTGAGAAATGTAGGCACCTTGCAATACTAAAACAAGAAATTATGCTGTAAAATGAAAGGAATGATAACCAAATTACACTGCATCAATCACCCTTACAGCGTATACTACCATGAAGGAAAGTCATGCTCAAGCAGTACACACATGATGTAGGTCAGCAATGACAGCAACAAGACAAGAGTGTGAACAAATACTCATCTACAAAGCTCTCCCTGAACTTCACAATGCTGTCCGACCTATCTATTTACCTACAAAATCAACTCTGGAAGCACTCTTTGTGAAGTAGGATACATACCAACCCCAAATCTTGATGATCTATGCACACTACCAATGGTGGCTCTCCCACATGGTGGATACTTACCAAGTTAGCACACGGGTAGCTGGCATGTTAAACCTCAATAGCCTGTGGATAGCGAGCATAGGACACAAATGTCATACTAAAACTTTCTGCTACACTGATGTCAAGGCCATGAAAAGGTAGCACCTAACGCATCAGGTAAAGGGTTTACAAAATTTTTATTTCCAATAAGTAATAAAAGAGGCAACTAAGGGAAAGATAAACCTACACTAATCTAACCTGACTACTACTAACCCACAACTGTCCCTAACTAACCTAAGCTAAACTTACTCTACACATGTAACGAAACGATCTAAACATCAACCCCCCACCCACCATTATGAGACAAGACAAATGCAGGACAACACTTACTAACCTACACACATACTACACTATCCTAAACAAACATATATATATATATATATATTTTTTTATATATATATATTTTTTTTTTTTAAACAGGAATCCCAACATTGCCCCCCACCCACCCACCCACCCACACAAAAAGATAAGATATAAAGAAGAAGGACCCCCCACCCTCTTACCTAACACTAACTAAGCTAATTTCCTACACTTATCCTATAACTAACCCCCCAAACCCAACTAACAGTATGAAATAGGAAAGAGGTGAGAGGGGAGGGGTAAAAGTTCTGGAGGGCAAAATGTCTACTGATTTGCCCTCCGTAGTGTTCGCTGGATGGAGCGCACCTTCTTCTTCACCTCAGCCATGTCCTCCGTCAGGGTGTCAACTTTTCCAATCAACCTGTCCAATTTCCTTGACAATGCGTGGAAGTCCGCTGGGTTGATCGGAGGGTCAGTGCAGGTCTGGGTGCCGGTGGAGGTGGATTGTGTTGGTGGAGTGGTGTGGGCACGGGACTGCCCTGCTCCCACCACACTGCTGCGTCCAGGTCTGGATGAGGATGCCTGGTCCGTTGCTGGGTCCACTTGGCCAGACCTGGTGGATGTAGTGGCGGGGGTTGTTGGGGGCACCGTTGGGGGAGCCTGTGGTGTGGCATACCACGCCCCGGAGGCCCGTTCCGAATTGTATCTGCGGGCCATCCTCCGATACCCACACTGCACCTGCAGGATGTGGCTGTACCTCATTGCTCGGCGCTCAAACTGGTTGCGAGCTGCGGCACTCAGGTTTGCAGCTGTGAAGAGAAAAGGCAAATATTGAGCATAGAATTTACAGTGGGTTGAATACCACAATGGGTAATTTGTCCATTACTAGCAATGTATTGGTTGCAGCACTTGTTACAACATAGTTCACGGGAAGGCTCAGAGGAAGTACATGTGAATCATGCATACTGAAGGGCATATCACATATAGCATATCGATGTCTCTACATGATGGATGACATCACCCTAAACTACTCATACAATTCATACCTAAGGCATTATACATTATGGCACCAGCTCGTCCGCATACTGACTTCACTACATATGTCATTCTATGTGATAAGAATCACACTCCTCACTCAATGGCATTTCGAAATAGTTGTGTGCTAAGATTGAACCCCTGGCCGTGAATCATATGTCGACACTATGGGCCAGATGTAGGAATTGATGGGAAATCAAGTAGCAAATTGCAAAGCTGAACGGTGTCTCTGACACCGTCTGCGAGTCACTATGGGGTCCCTAAATCCCACCTCATGAACATCAATGATGTGGGTTCCAACTTGCACCACCTTAGCAACTATGGGCACTCACGGGGATGGAGGCCTGCTGGGAACAGCAGAACTCCATAGACGTGACTGCTTTTAAATGAAGCAAGTTATTTTTCACCAAGTGTACGCCCTTTATCTGAAAGGAAAATGAGCTGCGATTTGTTTAAATTCACAACAATTGATTTTTCGTAATTTACACAATAATTATTGCTCCCCTAGACCACTGGCTGTTTTGTGCAGGAGTATTTTGGTCCACTCACAAAGGAGAAGGTTCACAATGAGGACCCCTTCCAGTCAGCAAGTTGGTTAGCATCCACTTCAAGTGGATGATAACAGCTACTCACTTTGCAACCACGTACTCGTTAGCAAATGGGATTGCCTACCACTGTGATTTGCAAGTAGGGCTGGTAAACTCCTTTATTTTTTTCATTTAGAAAAGCATTTTGCGAATATGTACATGACCACCAAAAACATTTCGGATTAGGAAACAGACGTTTGCAACTCACTAACATCAAATTATGCTATTTGCAATGTGTAGACATTTTGCTACATCTGGACCTAGGTACAAACTCAAGTCACAAAAGGTGTTAAGTACGTGTAACATACTGGTTGCTACAGTCCTAGGTACCCTGTTTCACAGTAACATCCCAGTCTTTGTGGGTGGTGTGGGAAGAACAAACAACAATCCCATGATCAATGCACAACCAGGAGTGTACAGAAAGTTCAACAAGCATGTGCCTTCACACACAACACCTATGAAGGGCTAGCAACACGTTGGAGTCAGCCCAACCTTGTCACATCCCAGGTCCACACATGTCAAAATGATATGACTTAGCCCAACATAACATACTATTAGTGAGGCATGTTTTACAACACACACAGAGGAGGTAGAACACCCATTCACATGATTCAACAGAACACCTAGGCCATTGCACTCAAGTCACACACACTTCGAGGTCACCTTGTGGAAGTACATGCCCCCGGAAGATCCGACCTACAGTGTACACAGTCCATCCTCAACTAGGAAGAAGCACTTGTCATCGAAGCCATGTGCCTAAGCTATCGGGGAGACTGTCAGTCTGATATGCTGACTCAGTTAATGGCAAGTTCCTGACCAAGTCTAATATTGACCAGTGTATTCAAAATGAGTCATGCCATTCCCAATTGTCGCACTAATTGAATGACCTACTGCCCCTCAATCTGAGAGATGACTAGGTATTGCTTTACAGAAACATTATTCCAATTTGATATCACACCAAAACAACAAAGCCAATGAACGGCCAGCACATCAAATCATGAATTATCCTGAACACACAGTAATCCATCATGCTTCATTTCCAAACAATGTAAATAGCACTTAGGCAACACTCACTGTAGGTATCGGGGTCGTCAAAATGGGCCACCTCACCAACGGTGTACGGGGCTGGTCCACCTGTAAAGCATGAAAGGAAGATATACTCAGACTGGGTGAACAGACAAATAATTTCTGTTACTATGACAGTGTGTGAATATTACATGGTAATGATACACTTTCACACATGCTCATCCTGCCTGGCTGACTTTGTATTCTAGATTATCATTGGATGAGTCTCCTGCTCCAGTGACACACCCTACTACACTCATGCAGTGGCCAGGACAGTCATGTGTCGTCCAAGTTAATCCACCATTAGTAGGCCCCAACAATCATGTGATCCATACATCTCAGCATGTGCATCCCAGAGAGAAACATTCCACAACTGGTTCCATGAGGACTGCATGACCACTCACAATCAAACAGGCTATGTGGACAGGTTCAACACACAGCAACCAGACACACATGTGACATATGTGTGGACAACATGACTAACTTCATGTGACGTGAAGGCAACACACATGTGTAGCATCATCATGTGTTTGCAATTTTCGGTCTAGCTATGGCGTCTACATATGTAGGTATGTTGTTTCTACATGACGTACTCACTGGCCATTATGACCAGTAGAGTACAAATAGAGCAGTTCACGTGTTGCTTTTCAGACACAAATGCAACAGTACATTCCATGCAGCTACAGCCATCTGGTATGTGATGCAAAAATGAGGCATCGGCCTGGTAGCATAGGTCTTCATACACATCCTGCAACAAATACACATTTGGACACATATGTATACCTTTGTAGCGCAGCATTTGCATCATTTTGTGACGCAGAGAGGGGGCTACTTAGCAAAATACAAATAGATGTTGCATTTTACTGCTGTAATTGGGTGTACATGTGTAGCAAAAATGGGGATTTATGTGTATACCCATGGGCCTAGGTTTCCCTAGCATAACACGCAGTCAGCTACTTATTTTGCAGATTGGCTACCAATCATCACATGTTCACGCACACATTCCTATTATTCCCATGTAATTGATTAGTACTCACCAACATAGCCACCAATCCGGAGTCCCAGGTGGTCCAGCAGGTCCTGTTCCCTGCTGATCAGATCTGCACAGCGGTGCTTGAGTTGATGTATATTCCTCAGACTCCCGTAGACCCGGACCAGGTGATGGCGCACCTTCTCCCAACGGATTTTCCTCGCCTCCGTGTGATACCCCTGTATCACACGGCCCCCAGCCTCCAGCATCAGTGGGAGGAAATGGCTTACGAGCCATATGAAGCCCCCCAATTCGTCCTCACCCATCCTGGACAGGCGAGGCCTACCTGACATGATGAGAGGTGTAAAAAAGTACAAAAGAAAAATGAAAGAAAAAGTGGGAAATGGGGAAAGGTAGAGGTGTGAAAGAAAAAGAAGAAGGAGAAAAATAGCCCAACTAATCCCCCAAACTATGCTACCCACAACAGACTCCCACAGACAATACAAACTATCACAGGTATAGACAAAATAACACTAAACAGACTGAGACAATGTTAGACAACAATAAAAGATTGACACAAAGACAAAATAGAAGGCACACAGGACACTAAAGCAGTAAAACACAGGACAACACCTTTCACACAACCACACAGTCTAGATAACTCTGAGACTGCAAAGTGAAAGTGAAAGTCAACTCCCAGTACAGATTTGGTAAACAGGATATCCTATTACATCACTTCCTGCATAAAATGGCCGCCGTTTTTATTTTCGCGTAATGCGTCATATTTTCACGCATACACAGATGTGCGTCATATTTTTTTGACGCATTACAGTGCACATGATGCGGAGTGTAAAAATATGATATGAATATTAATATTTCAAATTGTACATGAGATGACCAATATATTGTGCATGTAGCGTCAATTTCACCACGCATACATCATGGGCGTCATTTTTTTACACGTACAGTAGTGCACATGATGCGGAGTGAAAAAAAATGATATGAATATTAATATTTCAAATTGTACATGAGATGACCAATATATTGTGCATGTAGCGTCAATTTCACCACGCATACATCATGGGCGTCATTTTTTTTACACGTACAGTAGTGCACATGATGCGGAGTGAAAAAAAATGATATGAATATTAATATTTCAAATTGTACATGAGATGACCAATATATTGTGCATGTAGCGTCAATTTCACCACGCATACATCATGGGCGTCATTTTTTTTACACGTACAGTGGTGCACATGATGCGGAGTGAAAAAATATGATATGAATATTAATAATTAATACTGTACATGAAATGACCAACATATTGTGCATGTAGCGTCAATTTCACCACGCATACATCATGGGCGTCGGTTTTTTTACACGTACAGTGGTGCACATGATGCGGAGTGAAAAAATATGATATGAATATTAATAATTAATACTGTACATGAAATGACCAACATATTGTGCATGTAGCGTCAATTTAACCACGCATACATCATGGGCGTCGTTTTTTTTACACGTACAGTGGTGCACATGATGCGGAGTGAAAAAATATGATATGAATATTAATAATTAATACTGTACATGAAATGACCAACATATTGTCCATGTAGCGTCATTTTTACCACGCATACATCATGGGCGTCATTTTTTTTACACGTACAGTGGTGCACATGATGCGGAGTGAAAAAATATGATATGAATATTAATAATTAATACTGTATATGAAATGACCAATATATTGTGCATGTAGCGTCAATTTCACGACGCATACATCATGGGCGTGTTTTTTTTTACACGTACAGTAGTGCACATGATGCAGAGTCAAAAATATTGTGGATGTAAATAATAATTTGAAGGTGAAATATCAAGACACTTTTGGATACATTTGTATCTGACTCTGCATTGTGTGCACTCATGTACGTGAACTAATTATGACGGCCATGCTGTATGCGTAGAATATGGAGCAAATTTATCCAAATGTCTTCATGTGTTTAGCTTTGGAAAGGTGATTTGTCATGGTAAAACGGTGCGATGTGAGACACATTTGTGTTTGTATATGACAAATGTCCGTACTTTTATGTATAGACGGCCTTCACACTGTGATGTTTGGGATACGTTAACTAATGTATTGACCATATTTGACAACATATTTGGTGTAATTGCTGATGGCTATTTTGAAATGATGTTTTTGATACCATTATGTATTCCGTCTCCAAAATGTCCCCACCTTTATGATGGGGATGCTTTTATCTGTAGTCCTAACAGGGAGTGGGAGAGTCACTTTCAGTTTTTATGGGCCTGACCATGTCCCATTATGATTTTGTGTTTCATATTTGTGTAGGACTTGTGACATGGAGGCCACACATGTGCCTTATGCATGTGTTTAGTTCACAAGTACATGATTCTTGTATGTTTTGGGGGTGGTAGAGGTGGAGTTAGGCCCCCAGCACCCTAGGATTTGACCATCCAGAATAGCTACTGTATCCATGGAGTATTTTTATCATATCCTGGCAAACCTGCAGCAGCGGGCGAATGTAAGGCCATATGGTATGAATGACTGTTGACCATTCATTCATCTCATTAGCCCATTTGACATTTGCAGTAATGATGATTTGGAGCTAAGTTGCATACCATTTTCATATGACTAAGGGGGTCATTCTGACCGCGGCGGTCGGCGGTCGCCGCCCGCCAAGCGGTTCCCACCGAAAGACCGCGGCGGTCATTCTGGCTTTCCCACTGGGCTGGCGGGCGACCGCCAAAAGTCCGCCCGCCAGCCCAGCGGGAAACACCCTTCCCACGAGGCCGCCGGCTCAGAATGGAGCCGGCGGAGTGGGAAGGTGCGAAGGGTGCAGTTGCACCCGTCGCGAATTTCAGTGTCTGCAAAGCAGACACTGAAATTCTTTGTGGGGCCCTCTTACGGGGGCCCCTGCAGTGCCCATGCCATTGGCATGGGCACTGCAGGGGCCCCCAGGGGCCCCGCGGCACCCCCTACCGCCATCCTGTTCTTGGCGGGAGACCCGCCAGGAACAGGATGGCGGTAGGGGGTGTCAGAATCCCCATGGCGGCGGAGCGTGCTCCGCCGCCATGGCGGATTCTCAAGGGCAGCGGGAAGTCAGCGGTACACCGCCGACTTCCCGTTTCTGGCCGCGGCTCAACCGCCGCGGTCAGAATGCCCATCGGTGCACCGCCAGCCTGTTGGCGGTGCTACCGCCGACCTCCGCCATGGCGGTAATTACCGCCAGGGTCAGAATGACCCCCTAAGTTTGCAAGACTCTCAGCGTTCACGATGTGATAATGCGAAGATTGTTTTGCTTGTCTGTGTCCCTTTCTGCATAAACTGGTTTAGTGTCATGTTACAATCTTCCTGCTAGGTTCAAACTGGGACACAACTGTGATGGTCTACTTTCAAATATTAGGTTGGTTGTATGACATATGTGTACATGTGTGTGGGAATGTGGATTCAGTATGACCTGTCTGTGTGTATGTTGTCACTGTAACTTCAAGGTCTCCTCCTGAGTTAGTGGCAGCTGATGTTGTTGCAATTGTGTATTGCTCACATCATACACTTGAGAGAAGCCATTGATGACATGTTCACGTACACATGGATGGTCCCACCCTGTCTCTGAACACGTGTGATGTGACTTTCAAATGATCTCCAATTGTGGGCTGGATGAGAGACTGTTTCAGTTGTTTGGATCCGGCATGTGTAATTGTCACATTTGTACTCTTGTTGGGCTCTGTGTATGGTAATGTAACATGTCACATCCTACCCTCTGTGCATACAGTTGTGATGTTTATTTTTGGTGTGATGAATTTTAATGGCATTCTTGATCAATGAGACGACATTCATCTTCAGCTATTTCAAACTAAAGGTGGTCAGAAATGAATAGGCCAAAGCATGATGTGGTGTTTGTGATCTGTGTTTATTTACAAGTGTGGAATACAAGTGATTATAATAACTTAAGTAAAAAAATTGTTCACAAGCTGTTGGCGCCTACGCACTCCTGCTGCGGTGTTAGGTTGTTCCCCCTCCTGTTGCAGGCCAGCATCCTCCTCATCATCATCCTCAGGCATGTCTGGGTCCGGATCAAGGAGGGGAATGTTCCTTTGTACACAAATATTGTGTAATATGGCACAAGTGAGTATGATTTTGCATACCATCTCTGGGGAGTATAGTAGGCTTCCGCCAGTGATGTCAAGGCAGCGGAACCTTGACTTTAGGATCCCAAAGGTCCTCTCCACAATGCTGCGGGTCCTCTTGTGGGCATCATTGTATGCCCGCTCAGCAGCAGTATTTGGGTTCCCATATGGTGTCATTAGCCAAGGCTGGATGCCATACCCCTGATCAGCTGAAAGAGAAACACAGAATGGTATCAATTAGATGTAGGAGGCACTGTTGTACGTATCTTTGATGGCAGTAGTTGTGTTGTGTTGTCTGTGACTATTTTGTGTACTAATGTGACAACCTATGGTTGTTGGTGGAAACTTTGGCATTGTTTTTTTTCCTTGGCTGAGCAAGTGTTTGTTGTCTAACTGTTTGTCAGCAGGATGTATTGGTTTCTCAAGTACAGTGTGCCCTCCCTTGCATTGTGACTTGTGACACAGGTGTCCGTGTGTCCTCACTGGGGGTGTGATGATAGTTCCATGCAGAGTTGAAACATGAAAGGGTATTAGAAACGTTCATATGAACATAGCCAGGCCATCCCATCCCTTAAAAGTTATGCATTGTATTAGTGTACAGGTTATTGTGAGACTTCCAATTTGCAAGGTGACATTTAGGCAACCACAGTCATGAATGTCTTCACACTAAGCTGTGGAGTAAATTCAAATGTGTGAGAGGTTCAATGGTGACTTGTGACACATGGCTAGTGATGTGAGTACCTCAGTGTGTTCCTGTCTAGGTGTTGCTATTGTGGTGTATGGGTTGTTTATCCTAGAGGGTTTCTGTGCAGTGAGTATATAAGTAGATTTTTGTCCTTACCAACAAGTAGTCCATTGCCATACCGTCCATCCTGGAAGTGTTGGTTGATGGTGCAGTGACGGAAGATGAATGCGTCATGTACACTCCCAGGATATTTAGCCACAATGTTGCTGATCAGTCCTTGGTGATCGACTATGGCCTGCACGTTGATGGAATGTGTGTGCTTCCTGTTGCGGTAGAGGTGTTCACTCGCAGCAGGTGGCACAAGGCGTACGTGTGTGCAGTCGATTGCACCAAGGACGTGCAGAAAGCCACTGATGGCGTAGAACCCCTGTTTTGTTTCCTGCTGCTTCTGCACTGTGTTAGGGAAGCAGATGTGGCGGGGTGTCAGTCCAAGATGGCATCCAGTACTTTAGGCAGGAATGCGGAGAAAGATGGTTGTGAGATTCCACCAACCAGGGCACCAGTTGTCTGAAACGAGCCACTTGCCAGCAGGTGAAGTACGGCAAGCAGCTTTGTTTCGGTTGGGATAGTGCGTGGAGTCACTAAAGTGGGGGCCAATTGCTGTTCAATATTTGTCAGCAGCTGCTGAATGGCCTGCCAGTTCAACCGGTACCTCTGGATGATGTCTCGTTCCCTGAGGCCATGCAGGGTTGTTCGTGGGCGGAATATCCTCTCCTGCCTTCTGCGCTGTCTTTGGGGTCCCTGCTGTTGTTGTTGTGGCTGCTGTTGTTGCTGCAGGGCTCTGCGTCTACGTGCACGTTGAAGAAAAAGCACCTCCATGTCTCCCTGTTGCTGCTCTGCTGCTCTGCTGCTCTGTTGTTTGTTCTGTGTGTTCTGATTAAGTACAGGTGTGTTTGCCCCATTTTAACGCCTGCCCTGACCCAGGCGTTAAAATTTCACGCTATTCGTGCTTTGCGCCATTTTTTTGTGCCGCCTGCCGCGCGGGAGTGATTTTTGCCCTGGAGCATAAATACCACGCACCGCTATGTGCGTCTGTTTTTAGACGGGAACGCCTTCCTTGCATCTCATTAACGCAAGGAAGGCGTTCACGCTAAAAAATGACGCTATTTGCCCATACTTTGGCGCTAGACGCGTCTAACGCCAAAGTATAAATATGGCGTTAGTTTTGCGCTGAATTTGCGTCGAAAAAAACGACACTAATTCGGCGCAAACGGAGTATAAATATGCCCCTCAGTGCCTTCCCTTTAGACCTGTAGAAGATTGATGTAGTAGACATGTGTTCCTATTTTATGTGTTGTGTGCCATGTAACAGGTGTAGGGCCCTGTGTGTTGCATGTGAATCCCACCCTTTGCCCTAGGAATACATCCCTTTCACAAAGTGTTGTTGTTGGCAATTGCTGGCTGGCATACATATGTGCATGAGGTTCATATGCCCAGTGTGGGTCAGTTGTATGGTATGTTTTGTGATGTATGCATGACAGCACAGGGCATGCTGTGCTTTTCTGCAGTGCCCTGCATCAGGAGTCCAACCCTGCTAAGTTGCATGTACCCTCATTCATGTGCATTTCTGGCCTCTCCCTGTAAATTGTCAGTAGTACATCCGGCACTGTCCATTGTTGGTACCCTTGTATCATGGTACGGAGATGTGGGATTTACCGGTCTGTTTGTTGGTGTGCTTTGAGATGTCCATTCCTTCACAGGATCTTTTATGGATGGTAATGTTGTATTTCAATGTGTGCTGCAATATGCACAACACAAAGGAAGGTTGAACACAATGAGTATACCTATCATACTTAGGTGATGTGTAGATTGTGATTGGACCACTGGGCAATACATATCAGTGCTGCCTTAGACTTCTACATCATAGTAAATCCATGGCAGTGCCAATATGTGTGTTGTTTGATGTTTGAATGCCCAATGCAAATCGCATAGCAGAGTGGTTCCTTGTTAAGTGTTTTATGAGTTTAGGATCTGTGTTTTGTTGTGAACCTGTGGAAACGTATTTTTTGAGTCTAGCTTTTGTATTCATGGGAGACATTGCTCCACCTGTCAGTCCAGTGATGTGTCAGTCAGGTGGTGTAAGGGACTTGTTTATATGGGCGTATGTGAGGGTGATATGCATTGCATGCAGTGTAGTGTGGCATGTGTCTTATGTGTTGTGGTCTATACATCTGTGTTTCCCTGTCCTTGTATGTTTGATGGTATGCTTGTATTGTTTGTACTATAAGTTTGCTGTGTGGTTTGTGTTATGCTTTGTCTGGAACCTTACATACAAGCAGGCCATTGCCATGTTGTCCATCCTGGAATTGTTGGTTTATAGTGGAGTGCCTGAAGATGTAAGCATCATGGACACTTCTGGGATATTTGGCAAGGATGTTTGTGCCATAACTCACTGGCAACCCACTTCCGTCGAAAGATAGAAGAAATCCACAATAGCTTCAAACCCCAGATGCACCAGCTGACTACAAACACCCAAGAACCCAACGCTCCAAGCAACACCCACCTCCTCCACACCTGGGCCCCCGTCAACATAGAGGACACCGCCACCACCATGGCCTCCTTCCACTCCGGATCACCATTGGACCCCTGCCCACACCATATCTTCAATAAGGCAAACATAACCATCGCCCCCCACCTCTGCAAAACCATCAACAGCTCCTTCGAGTCAGCCACCTTCCCAGAAAGATGGAAGCATGCAGAAATCAATGCCCTGCTGAAGAAACCAAAGGCAGACCCAGATGACCCCAAGCACTACCGGCCGATCTCCCTCCTCCCCTTTCCAGCCAAGGTCATCGAAAAAATCATAAACAGCCAACTATCCCGGTTCCTGGAAGACAGCAAGGTACTCGACACCTCCCAATCCGGATTCCGCAGAAACCACAGCACCAAGACTGCACTCATTGCTGCCACAGACGACATTAGGACCATGCTCGACAAAGGAGAAACAGCAGCACTCATCCTCCTGGACCTCTCCGCAGCTTTCGACACAGTATGTCATCACACTCTCCACACACGCCTCCACAATGCTGGAATCCGCGACAAGGCACTCAACTGGATCTCGTCATTTCTCTCAGGCAGAACTCAGAGAGTCCGCCTCCCACCGTTACTGTCAGAAGCCTCCAGAATCATCTGTGGCGTTCCCCAAGGATCTTCGCTCAGCCCCACGCTCTTCAACATTTACATGGCCCCCTCGCCAACATCGCACGAACCCACCATATCAACATAGTTTCCTAAGCAGACAACACTCAGCTCATCCTCTCCCTCACGAAAGACCCTACAACTGCAAAGAACAACCTCCACAATGGACTTCACGCCATCGCCAGCTGGATGGAATCAAGCCACCTCAAGTTAAACACAGACAAGACAGAAATCCTCATCTTTGGCACCAACCCCTCAGCTTGGAATGACTCCTGGTGGCCCACCTCCCTAGGGACCGCGCCCTCACCCACCATCCACGCACGCAACCTAGGCTTCATCTTGGACTCCACACTCAGCATGACTCAGCAGGTCAATGCCATCTCCTCTTCCTGCTACAACACTCTCCGGATACTCTGCAAAATCTTCAAGTGGATTCCCGTCGAAACCAGGAAAACTGTCACCCATGCCCTGGTCAGCAGCCGATTGGACTACGGAAACACCCTATATGCAGGAATAACAACCAAACTCCTAACAAAGCTGCAAAGAATCCAGAACGCATCCGCCTGCCTCATTCTGGACATCCCACGCTGCGACCACTTTTCCCCTCACCTCAGAGACCTTCACTGGCTACCAGTATCAAAGAGGATCACCTTCAAACTCCTCATCCACGCCTACAAGGCCCTCCACAAAACAGACCCAGCCTACCTCAACGACAGATTCACCTTCCACACCCCCACCGGCAATCTTCGCTCCGCCAGCCTCGCCCTCGCCTCCATCCCCCGCATCCACCGCACCACCGCCGGAGGAAGATCCTTCTATCACCTAGCCGCCAAGACCTGGAACACCCTACCGCTCCACCTTCGCCAGACCCAAGACCTCTTCACATTCAGAAACGCCTCAAGACATGGCTTTATGACCAGTAGCTCCCCCTCCCAGCGTCTTGAGACCCTAACAGGTGATTAGTGCACTCTATAAATCCTTGATTGATTGACTGATTGATTGATAATTCCACAGTGGTCCACGATGGCCTGCACATTGATGGAGTGGGTATATTTGTGGTTCCTGTAGAGGTGTTTGAATGCTGCAGGAGGGAGAAGTTGGACATGGCTGCTGTCCATAGCACCCAGCACATGCTGGAAGCCAGCAATCTGGTAGAAACCTTTCTTGGGCTACTGCTGCAGTTCCTGTGTGTAGGGGAAGCAGATTTGGTGGGGGTGTGAGACTGATGATGGCATCCAGAACCATTGTAAGGAAGACAGAGAGGGATGGTTGTGAGATCCCTCCCACTTGTGTGGCAGTTGTCTGGAATACACCTGATGGCAGCAAGTGGAGAAAAGACAGAAATGTGATAATGGGTGGAATTGCTGTGTGACTCCGCACTCTTGTTGTGATGTCTGGCGCTATGTGGTGGAGTAAGCATACAATGGACTCCTGCATCAGATGATAGAATCTGATCACCTCTTCTTCCCTGAGCTTGCACACTGGCGAAAGATCCTCTCCCATCTCCTAGATTGCGTTTGTGGCTGCTGTGGTGGTGTTTGCGGTTGCTGCAGTAGTGCTGGTAGCACTTGGCATCATCGCTGTCATCTTCTATGGTTGCCAAACTATAGGATTAACACTTACATGGTGTCCTGTTGCTTTCCAATGCTCTTTCTGTTTGTTTCCCATATGTAGTAGTGTGTGGGTTTCATTTTAATACCTAGTCTTACAAGGTGTTTAAATTTTGATGCTAATCAGAATTAGCATCAGTTTTTGGAGCCGGTCCTCTGCGTGCGTCATTTTTCCTTTGAGAATAAATTTGGCGGTAGTGGGCTAGTGTAATTTTTTAGGAAGTAACACTGACCTTGCATATCATTGTCGTTAAATGATGCAAGGCCAGGTAGCACTTCCAAAAATGAAGCCAAGTCAAACATTTTGATGCTAGACTGCTCTAGCATCAAAATGTTAATATGCTGTTAAATTTGCGTAAACAAATTATGCAATCGCAGCACTAACGTTTCTTAAATCTGGGTATTAGAGTGGCTCAGATGTAACGAAGAAAAATAAATTATAAGATGACAATTATAAGAATATCTCAAAAAACTGTTCTAATAAAAAGAAAGACGTGAATCAATGTTAGGCAAAATGTTGCATTTTAAATTGTCCGCAGAAATGTAGAATTATAAACTTTTCAGTTCTTCTTTCTGGAATGAAACTACTGGATGATGCTATGTAAGTGCAATTTGAAAGATGTATTTAGTAAGGATACATATACTTACATAACATTTACTGTGAATTTTAAACTATTTTACACTGAGTAAATTGGTACGGTAACAGAAAAGAACATGAACATTTCCGACTATTTATTGTTTCCTAAAATTAATTGCCTTTGACATTTAGAAAAGAGCAATCAAAGTACATTGTTTAGAACTTGTTCATTTACTCGCCATGATGAAAACCTGCTTCTGGCAACTAAAACTAATTAGAAAGATTCTTCCTCTAATTGTCTCCACATATAACGTACCAGTTATGTAAACTCGACGTCAGCTCTGGTCCTTTCCCAAATAGACTTTGGTAATCCTTGCTGCTTTGGGACGAAAAATAATGTAATGCCTCCAGATGATCTAGAGCTCAGTGGCCCAACTAGTGACTGCAATCACTAGATTCCAACACATATCACTGGCTTTAAAGCAAATACACTGGTTCTCAGTAGAAAAACTGGTACTCTTCAAGGAAATGGTGATCATTCACTGTATCCTTCAGAGAACTGCCCAGAGTTTCAAAGAGTTAAGGTCAGTCGCGGCTCGCTTCGTTCACAAGGGGCGGGGCGGGTGCAGCACGCGGGGGTGGTGGGGTGGGGATTGGGTAAAATGTAAGTAAAAAATCAACAAAAACTTAACTCCTCTGTTGTCCCGGGGGAGCTCCTCTTTCCCTCATCGTCACTCCAGGCTGCAGGCACAGGCTCCCAGCCTGGCCTGCGGCTAATCCTGATGCTGCTCAGAGCAGCGTTAGGACTGGCTGGGAACGCCCAGCCAGGGTGCCCCCAAGCAGACTGGGAGCCTGTGCAGGCTCTCTCCAGCCCAGCAACTGTGTTGCTGGGCTGGAGAGACCCTACTGTGCATGAGTGTTTGGCCGGCCCAAGACAGCCGGCCAAACATACATGCGCACTGAGGAGAGTGCACAATGCACTCCCCTCACTTCTCATCACCCCGTGTCCCTGCCCCTTTAACAAATGAAACAATAATAACCATGGTTTTAAAAAAAAGTTTTGCAGCTTCTGCTGCTGGTGGGGGGGGGGGGGGCTGACACTCCTCCGCTCTAATGGAGAAGCCGCCACTGCCTAAAGTCAAAATCCTTTACTAGAGATCGAGAGGCCAGTGGATACTGGCTATACCCAAAGCAAAAAAAAATTATGATAGAATTTTCCTATTCTGCCCTCCAGAGCATGGACCCATATGCCTGATGGCAACTGGGAAATAGCCCAGCTCCTACACCTCCACAAAACATTTCAAAGGTATCTATTACAGTTCTACTCACCACCTTCTCCACACCCCACCAGGTCTCCCTCTGCTCTTTTTGCCTCCTCTCATATTTTTTCTAATCTGATTCTTTATTTATATCCTTTCAGCATCAGGAAGCCGCTGGAATATGTGTGCTTAAAAAAATACAAATACGTAAGTACATGATCCTATGGTTCCTTCGTTAGCAATTTGGTCAGTGCTTGATTGGCATATTCTCAAGTCACTCTGCTGACCAACTTCAGGAATTCAGAGCGAGGAATTCAGAGCGAGTAGGAATATGTCATATCCCAGCGAACATTTACAAGTTAGAAAGGCAAGCGACAGATTAAGTTTAAGTAAACTACATGGTGGTATGGCTCATGAAACAGGAACTACAGATGCAGTCCACTTCCAAAAGGTAACATTGCAGGAAAACATGTTCATGTTGACATTTGAACGACGTTATAGGAATTTCAGCACAGGGTTGATGCAGACAACTGTTTGAAAGATACCAGTTAATGTGGCGCTTCAGTGGTGTCTCCTTCGGTACCTGGGATGCCATTGACAAGGCTTTGCTGGCTGCTGCCAGTTGATGAACGCTGGCAGCTTTCAGATGCACATGGCAACTAGGGAGCCCTATGAACTCAGAGGGTCAAATTCACAAAAAAGTTATATTTTCTGCACCCATGGTTATGACCTTGCATGGATGCAGATTTGTGACTGTCGGCTACTCACAAAACTCAAAGGTTTCTTAGTTTGCCTTTGGAAAATTGGTCTCGTTGCAGCTTTTCAGCCATATAAGAACATCCTAATCAAAACTTGCAATTGTTGTCTGGGGCTCGTCCACAGAGGGCACAGCTTCTTAGAAGAAACAACAAGCGACACTCTTCTGTGGCCAAAGTTCAGGCAAGATCTCACACCTCACTAACACTTCATAATCCGCAGTGGTTACAAGGTAGCCTCCTGAGGGCCATTTTCACAACTGCCATCATGCTACACTCATCCATTGGAACTTCACAGCTGTTCTCATGGAAAAATGAGAGGCATATCTATCACTGGTGCATTACGTGCCATTCGCGGGATGTCAGTGATCCATAAGGCTGGGCTGAGGACCAAAAGCAGCCCTCGCAAAAATCTTCACACCAACCTGCTTTCTTTCTGTTTAACTTCCTTGTTATCTCTCCCTCTCTCTATCTCTGCCTCTGCTTTTATACCCCAGTTCTGCCTATTGAAATATACAAGAAAAGCCTTAGAGTTACATAGCTCCATCCCTTAGCAATGCCTGATAAAATAAACAAGAAGTCCGAGCCTGAGGACTTCTACATAAAAAATCTTTTACTACCAGTAGTTGGGTTTCAGGTTCATTTTCTTTCATTTCCTTGTACTTTGACCCATGAGGGTCTTAATTCGCGTCTGAGAAAACATATTGTACATTCCTCTCTAGGCAGCTGTCTGAGGGAAGCATTCCAGAGAATCTAGCCTTTCCCAACATCTAAGAAACTCGTGACTGAAGTCATATACCTCACTGTGATATGTACCAGACTGTGGAATGACATGGCTTTAGCTATAAGACAGGGACTACAAACATGCTTGTTATTGTTGAGTAAGGGAAACAGTAAAACAAACACAACAAAACAAATAAAATAAACACACCTTCGGGCTGGATGTTATATTCATGCAAACATCCAGACTTATACAAAAGATCTAATGGAAGAAAACCCAACCTGGCGTGTAAAAGAATAGCCAGCAAGATTGTCACTCGTTCACTGGAAAATCACAGGAATTTCACCATCCAAGGAACCATATTATGGACATTGGGCTAGCGACTTTGTTGGACTGAAGAATGAAAGCTTTTCTGGGTTCAGGACTGATAGTTGTACTGGGTTTAGTATAGAATATAATTTATTGCAGGAAAGTCAAGTGGGGTCTCTTGTCCAATATATGCATAGCAGAAGCAGAAAAGTGGTACAAAATGGAATAACAGCTGGAAGAGACCTGTTTTCGGAGGGAAAGGAAGATGGCGGGCTGATGCCGCAGCTGTGAGCACTCTCTCCCCTTCGCTTTGGGACCATCGCTGACCATCGCATTGCCATACTGCTGCACCACTCTTCACTCAGCTGTGCGCCTAGGTCATTGCTGGCATCTGCTGTTACGGATCACCTTCCACCTTGGCACTGATGATGCCCTTTATGCAGCAGCTTTACGGGTGGGTGGTCCTGGCACTTCTCTTGCTTCCTCGACGGCTGCACAGAGCCGATTTCTGAAAGGATGGTGCCACAATACCCTGCTGCTGGGGGAAAACTATGTAGCTGCACATGTGTTTCACCAGGGCAGACAAAACTCTTGCCAGCCCGATTGGCAACATTGGCTGTGACATTCCTACTGCCAAGCCCACTGTCACTTGTAAAGAACCAGTTGCCAGGAAATGGAGCACTGATAGCACTTGCATAAAAGGGGGGGTCCCAGTCGGATGACGGATTGCAGATCTCAGGTCACGGTCCATTTGGGTACACAGCTCTGCGATTGTGGCCCTGTCCAGTCTTTAAGTGGGTATAATGTGCTCTCCTCCAATGTAGCCAAGTCCACAAGGGGTCTGTACACGGGGGTTTGTCTCTTCCAACTATTCATACTCAGTGGTAGGCATCTAAGGGACACAAGCGTGAGTAGGCTGTCACAATTCGAACAATGGAACCACAATAGTGCATTTATGTGATGGGACAGTGGGAATGGCCAGGTATGTGCTAATCTAGGCTGTGATGCAGTTAAGGTGGATATGACCGTTGTCCGCCACCATGAAATGGCAACTGCCTGTCCTGTATGTAGGGACAGGTGGAAGTGAGGTTATTCTGAAGACGTTGGGCGTCATGGTGGAAGGTGGTCTTGCACCGCCGTGCAATTCCTAATTGGATAATATGGGTCTCTATGGAGTACAGTGGCCAATGGGGATCAGCGCCGGCGGTGAAGGGGTACACTGCAGCTGACAAGACCGCCATTTTCTATCTGATTCCGCACTTGTTTCCTGACCTTCAACAGGAGAACACCTATGCTGCCTGTGCTTCTGTGACCTGTGTCTGGAACCTACCATGGCACGGGTGACTGGGGTAAGGGTCCTGCCTTCACTTTGGAGTAGTTGGAGCAATTGGTGGATGGTGTCCTACTCCAGTACAGACTGCTGTATGGGCCTCCAGACTAACAGGTAGGTACACCTTGGACACAATGCATGGGGAAGGATGTATGGAGATGTGTGCAAGCATTTGTCTTCAGGGGTTTATGTAATGTGGTGTTGTACATGGTGTGCACCGGCCGATGTATGTGCCAATGGTGACGGAAACAGGATTGGTGGGCCATATGTGTAACAGGCTGGATTGCATGTGTAATGGTGTCCTCCTGTCTGTATTAGCTCTGCCAGTCAGCACCCATCAAAAGAAGGGATTATGGCATGCCATCGCCAAGGATGTGCTAACCCTGGAGGCCTATGGCATGTGGAGCACCCACTGTCAGAAATGGTGGGAGGACCTGAGATGCTGGGCAGGGAAGACCACGGAAGCCCAGCTGGGGATGGCCTCCCAACGAGGAAGGGGTGCCCGTCGGAACCTGACCCCCCCTGATGGCCCGCATACTGGCGGTGGCCTACCCAGAGCTGGATGGGTGCTTGAGGGCATAACAGCAGCCAGGGGGAGGGGGAGAGGACAGTGGGCATTACTACAATAATTGGCAGGTGCCATGGGATCTGGGTGGTGGGTGTGAGTTAGTGGGTGCCCCTTAATGCCAGGCCACACATTGAGGGTGATCCAGCTCAAGGGTAATGGGTGTATGGCAAATACAGGCAACCTAACTTGTTAGCATTCCATGTTAGTCAGGGCTTTGTTGGTACCAGGAGCAGTGCAGTAGGTGGTGTGTGACCCTCATCTTGCCGTGGCATCTAGCCAAATCACTGGCATTGCAAAGCATAGTGCTCATTCCCGATCCCTGTGTGTGACGGTGCTGTGTATGCCAACTGTGGTGTTGGTGCAGTAATTGACCCAGTGTTTCCTTTCTCTCTCTTCCCCCCTTTTTTCTTCTGTCATCCTGTCCATGTGTGCATTAGCATCATCTGGTGGAGGAGCAGGGGCACTGGCCACAGAGGGAGCTGCATCCCACAGGACCCTGGAGGCAGAGTCCACTGATGCCGAGGGAACCAGTGGGATCGGTGGGATGGAGGGTGAGGAGAGCACCACAGTGGAGGCAGGAGGCGACAACACAGACTCAGATACCTCCTCCGATAGAAGTTCAATGGTGGTGGTGGACACCTCTGTGACCACCTCAGCTGCAGGTACAGCCACCACCCCCATACCAGCACCGCCCTCCCAGTAGCCCCTCAGTGAGTTGTCGGTGCCAGCTCACCCAGGAGGGTGGGCATCTCCTTCGCCCCATGCACCTCAGGATCTGCCCCAGTGAGCCCTGCTGCCCTGAGTGAGGAGGCTATTGACCTCCTGAGATCCATCTCTGTAGGGCAGTCAACCATTGTGAATGCCATCCAGGGGCTGACAGCCCAGATGCAGCAATGCATTCCTGGAGGGCAGCCACGGTGGAATGGCAGCCCAACAGTGAACGATTCAGGCTCTAGCCTCCTCTCTGATGACAGCCATTGTCCCTGTTCCGACCGTGCCCCCTCCAACTACCACTTCCCAGTCCCAGCATCCTCCACCCCACCCCATGCACACATTCAGAGGAGCATGCACACAAGACAACACACAAGAGTGGCAAAGTCAAACAAAGGAAACACAATTCATCACACGTGTACTCACACAAACACCAGACAGTTGCAGACACAACCACATCCACTGCCTCCACTGTCAATCCCTCCTCCTCCTCCTGCTCCACCTCCCTCACATTCACGTCCACACTCACACCTGCATGCACTGCATCAACATCCACCACCAAGCAGCACACACACCTCACTACCAGACACCTCCACAACATCCATGCACGTGTCCCCTGTGTCTTCTCCCACACAGTCTGCCCCCCTCCTAAAAGACACAACCGCAAGCACTCACACACCCAACAGCCATTCACCTCACATCAGCACACTGCCCATGCACCTTCACCCAAGTCTAGCAGACATACACCTCCAACAACCACTCCCATCCCTCCTCCCTCATCCCACCCCACTGTCCCTAAGAAGCATTTCCTTGCCCAACTTGACCTCTTCCCTCCCCCCCCATCCTGCCCAAAAGAGCAGGATCTCAACAACCCAGCCCAGCAACTCAGCCAAACAGTCCACATGAACAGTGGTGGCACCACCTAGTTGTGGTGGCAAGTCAGTGAATGATCCCACTCCACCAGCCAGGAAGGTTAGGGATCCCACACCTCCTGCCACGAAGGGGAACGAACCTGCACCTCCTGCAATGAAGGGGAAGAAGCCCTCGACTCCTGCCAGGAAGGCTAAGGAACCCGCACATCCTGTCATGAATGGGAAGAAGCCTTCAACCCCTGCCAGGAAAGGTAAGGTTTCAAACATCCTGCATGAAGGGGAAGAAGCCCTCGACTCCAGCGGAGTCTGTCAGGGTGACACCACCACCATCAGTGGTCACGGGGCCCTCACCACCAGATGAGGAATTGTAGCCTACTCCTCCTGCAGAGGCTGCCCAGGAGGCTCCTTCACCTGCTGAGACAGTGCAGCCCTCACCTCCTGCAGAGGCTGTCAGGGTGACACCACCACAGCCACCACCAGTGGTCACGGGGCCCTCACCGCCAGCTGGGGAAGTGCAGCCTACTCCTCCTGCAGAGGCTGCCCAGGAGGCACCTTCACATGCTGAGACTGTGCAGCCCTCACCTTCAGCAGAGGCTGCCCAGGAGGCACCTTCATCTGCTGACACAGTGCAGCCCTCACCCACTCTAGTAACTGTGGTCTTGCATTCCCCAGCAAAGAGAAATGGGCATGGAGCCCCCTCCAGAACCAGTGTGAAAGTCATCCACCTGAGAGATTGTGGCTTTGCACTTCTCAGCATAGGTAAATGGGCATCGATCCCCCTCCAGAACCAGTGGGAAAGTCACCCAAACCAGAGACTGTGGCCTTTCACTCCGCAGCACAGAGAAATGGGCATGGAGCCCCCCCAGAACCAGTGGGAAAGTCACCCACTCCAGAGACTGTGGCCTTGCACTCCCCAACAAAGAGAAATGGGCATGGAGCCCCCTCCAGAACCAGCGGGAAAGTCACCCACCTGAGAGACTGTGGCCTTGCACTCCCCAACATAGGTAAATAGGCATGGAGCCCTCTCCCCAGAACCAGTGGGCAAGTCACCCCCCTGAGAGACTGCGGCCTTGCACGCCCCATCAGAGAGATATGGGCATGGAGCCCCCTCCAGAACCAGTGGGCTTGTTCCCGTATTCGTCTGAGGTGCCCACCACACCCCATCCCCTTGAGGTGCCTGCCCACTTGCAAATTGATCTCCTTGAGAGTTCTATCCGGATGAAGTAAGGATTCGAGTTGGGGCTTGAAGTGTGCCCTGTGGCATGTGGGCCCCTAGTACTTTGGTCTGGGCAGTGGCCCTTGGTGTACATTTGTACATATCTGTTTTTTGTACAATTGGTTCTTTTGGTAGCTGTTTACAATCAATACATTCTCATTACCACATTCTTGTTGTCCTTACATTATTTTTCTGTTTATCGTGTGCCATTGTTTTTTGTCTGCAGCTGGTTGTGTGTGTATGGTGTCTGTGTTGCGTGTGTGTCGTGCATGTTTGTGTCACTCTCGTTTTCCTCCCTCCCTCCCTCCCTTTTGTGCTAGTCGGCTGTACTCATCGTCGTCATCTTTGTCGGCATTGGTGTTCCTGGTGGAGCATGACGTAGATGAGCATCGGGAAGACTTGCTGTTCCGGATCCATGGCGGCGCTTTTCTTCCCTGTGTCTCTGATGGTGAGTCTTTGGTCTTCTGTGTTCTGTTTCCACCAGGCTTTTGATGACGTCGGTACTGCCCTGGAAATCCTGGCGGATTGCAAGGTCATAATATGATGGGCGTTACTTTGTCTTCCGCCTGGCTGTTGACGGCTACCGCCGTGGTCAGTGGTGTTAACGCCCTGACGGTTGGTGTGGTACATTGGCTGTCTATGGGAGTTATCATCACCATGGTCATAATTTGACGGTAATTACCGCCAGCCTGTCGGAGGTATTACCGCCACTTTATCACTCACAGCCAATGTCATAATTAGGGCCTATTTTCAGAGGTTAGGCTTGCCATCCCTTTCGGGATTCCTCTATTGACTTGCTTGAGAAAGATATTTCTATTGGGGAAGTTGAGGCAGCGATTTCAGCTCTACCACTGGGTAAGGCAGCAAGTGAGGAGTTGATCCCTCTTGAATTCTATAAAACATTTAAGGACCTTATCATCCCTGTATTTCTGGGGGTAATTCAGCATGTTGATAAAAGTGGAGAGATGTCCAGGACTTGGAATATGACTGATAATATAATCTTTCTTACGAAGGGTAAACCAGCAGACGAACAGGGCTCTTATCACTCCATATCTCTTATTATTGCAGATGCTAAGGTGTTTGCCAAAATCCTTGCTATAAGGCTTGCCCTGATTTTATCATATTTAGTTTCGCAGGAACCACATGGCTTCATACCAGGCAAGGAAACCACATGTCATACTAACACAGCTATTGTGATGTTCGATGTTGCAGCAAAACTCGGGAAAAGAATAGGTATGATACTTTTAGATGCCAAGAAGATGTTAGATTGCCGCACACAGAGAAAGAGAAAAAAGCAGGGAGAAATAAAGATATTTTTCCCATTGCATTACTCTCACACCACCCCTGAGGTGGTGTATGAATCTGACGCATTCCCAGACTTGTAAATCTGGAATGCGTCAGATTCCTTAGGGTTCCATGGGTGTTGCACAGGAACACCACAAGCAACACCCATGGAGCGACTCCTTCACACAGTGTAATGCGCAAAAGGGGGTCCATATTTACAAGGCCATGAAAAGCCACGCAAGGTAGTTTTGCATGGCCTTGTAAATACGGGCTTGCCCACTGCGCCACCGAAGCATCAAAAAAATTATGCTCTGGTGGCGCAGTGTGCCACTAGGGCCCTAAGGGTCCTAATTGTGACTGTCATACAGCTGACATCTTACATATGTTTGCTATATGTCCCGATCTGCAAGAATTCTGGGTAAGGGTGACCCAACTTTTAACATCCTGCCTGGGATTTGAAGTACAGTTTACTCCCAAGGAGATTTTGCTGGTATACAGACAGGAATTCAATATAAGCCTTTAACGGTTGCTGGCTATTGCAATTGTTATGGCCAGGCTTTGTATTGCTAGGGTATGGGTGTTTCCTCTTCCCCTAAGAACTGCTGAGTGGTGGGCCACTATTCTGGAAATATATGAGTCCAAATTTACATTAGCCAAAGCTAAGGGTATACGCTCACTTAAGAGACTGGAGCAAATTCAGGTAGGATTTAGTTGGGATCCACAGTTTAAGAATCAAGCGACCAGCCGGGATCCCGCAACTGTTTTGGGAGACGCTGGATAGGATGCTTCTTGTTTAATCCAGCCACGTCTGCAGTATTTCCACTGTTTTTTTCCTTTTGGTAATAAGTCTCATAATGTACCAACCCTCTGCTGTATTAGTATGTCGAGCTTACTTAATGAGCTTGTGTTTTAGACATTGGTTATCGTTTCATTTCTTTTGTGAAAATGTTTTTATCTGTTTTTTAATCATTCTTGACGCAAAAAAAAAAATATAATAATAAAAAAAAAAAGCAAAATGGAAAACAGTGAACTAACACTGGCATGTCAACCGAAAGTGAGTGGTCAGTTTCCAAATGAAGAAGATCATGGAACAATTGATGTATCTGGACAAAAGGCAAGGATAGGGGGATACCGCAGGCAGGAAAACTTGAAATCCTGGGAACAGCATCTGTTTCAGAAGAAAACTGCTAATTCAAAGAATATGTCAATGAAGCAGCGTGTATATAGACAACTCCAAAGAAGAACACCGGGGTGGTTAGTGAGCTTCAGGGAGGCACTCCATAAGGATGTGCTTAGTTTTAGAGAAGAAAGTGCTAAAAGAACAAAAATGCATCATTTACAGTCCGTGGAAACCAATACGTGGATAATCATCAGGAATCATGGAAGACATGTGCCAAGGAACATGTGGAGGCTATGAGTAAACATAGCAGCAAACTACAGTATTCTTGTGAGTGACACAACCCAGACACATATGTATTGTTGTATGACCTTTCATGCCTTCCGGGGGAGAGTATTTGATCGGCCCTCTTCATCCATTGGCTTGGTCAAGAGTCGTTCACATGTTGTTGCTGCCAACTAAAGTCTCACATTCCACAGCTCGGGGGATGGGTCAGTCCACTTCAGTCTTTGGATCTCATCACTGCGAGTGGCAGCGTTCTGCTCTTGCACATGTACACATCGACCTAGAAATAATCAACCTCCAGTGCTAGGGCTGAAAGGACAATTTATTCCTTCATTACGTAGTTTTCTTTTATTTATTGCAAAGATCAATGTTTTTTTTTCTTTTAAACATGAATGCCACTTTTAGCCATCATTAATTTGACTTTTTGTTACTGTTAAACTTTTAATGTATATTGCATATGTTTTTAAAGAAATAAACACATGAATATCATGTCCCTGGTTTTATTGAATCAGAACTACTGGCTTTGTTCATGCTTGCTTTTAAAGTTCCAGTAGCCAATTGCCTTGTTATTGTATTGGTACTAGGAACCTGACTTGTACGTATTTTTTTTAAATAAAACCAGTTACTGCTGCAGAAATACTTCATGTACAACTTAAATCTGTATGACATAAAATGAGGTATTTGTGTTGTACATGTATTCCACATAGGAAATTGCTAAATAACAGCACCTATCTAAAACTGATCTATTAAGCAGCTTCTTTGAGCCAACTACTTACCAAGTTCATGTCAGCTAATTTCAACCGACAGATATTGATATAGTTTCTTTAAAGTGCTACTTATGTCTTTGCTTTATTGATTATTCAGCAGGAACATACATGTACTCTCAACGATGGGCTGAATACATTTATGATGGTTAGACCTGTCCTCAAGGTGGTCTTTCCCCCAAACATTTGACCTTACTCTTCCACTTTTGCTGATCTTTTTGTTGACCTTAGGACTCGGAGTACTTTACCACTGCTAACCAGTGCTAAAGTGTTTGTGCTCTCTCCCATAAACATGGGGAAATTGTCTTACACCCAATTGGTACATCTCATTTACATGTAAGTCTGTAGTAAAGTGGTACTACCTGTACCCATGACCTGTAAATTAAGTGACACTGATGGGCCTGCAGTACTAATTGCGCAACCCAAGTATGTAATCCTTTAAACATGCCCCAGGCCTGTAATTGCAGCTTGTGTGTGCAGTTCTAAACTGCCATTTTAACCTGGAAAAATACATCCTTTGCCAGTCCTAAATTTTCTTTTTTAATAAAAAATATACCCCTAGGGTACGGCTTAAATACCCGATAGGGAAGAGTGCAGTGTATTAGACCTGGCATCCTTGGTGTTGTTTCCCCTAACTTTTGGCCTCTACTTCCCAGGTTGTTTCTGTGAGCTGGACTCTGTTTTTGCTGTTTTTGTTATTCTGGGCACTTTACCACTGCAGACCTGTGCTAAAGTGCAATTGGTCCCTATGTGAAATTGTATGTATTGGCTTTTCCATGATTGGCTTATTTCATTTGCTAATACATCCATAGTAAAGTGCACTAGAGGTGCCCAGGGCCTGTAAATCAAATGCTACTTGTAGGCCTGCAGCACCTGTTGTGCCACCCACATGAGTAGCCCTTTAAACATGGCTCAGACCTGCCACTGCAGTAGCTGTGGTTGTAGTTTTAAACTGCCAGTTCTACTTGGTAAGTGTTGTGTCGCGGGCATGCGCGCATTAACGACACGGAAACCGGTTACCGTTGAGTAGCGAGTCTCTTCAACTAAACTTTCCCGCGTCAACACCACTTTTATAAACCCCATGATATCATGCCTGGTGAGCTCTAACTTGTGCCTCTCTGCAGGGGGAAACAGTCTACAACCCCTTTGGCTCCAGGGAAGTGGGATCACCCACTTTCTGTGACAACACTACATTTCTCCCCAACGGGGGAAACAACACGAACAAACAAAATACTACAATCAGATGAGGTGATGCTGAAAACTTCATGGCCTGCGACAGTGCAGGTTGGGATGGCATTGGCCCCGGTCACCGGTGTTAGGATCAGTCACATGCAAAATCTGCATAGCATCGGGATGGACCTGGATTGTGCCTCAACATGTATCATCCTCTCCCAGACCTCCCTGACACTGGAACCTGGTTTGTGCTCTCGCTGGGTGCCCTTGTTCTCGGGGACGGTTCTTGCGCTTGTGCCGACGCTGGACTAGCCACTTGTTCCGCAGTAGTGGGTCTTTCTCCGTTGCTTGCAGTCGCTTGGTATACGGGATCTGTCTCTGAATCCGTCCCGGCATCAGTCACGACCATGCCACCTCTTCTGTCATTGCGGGATGAGGAAGGAGGCAGACGTTTGAACTGTTCCACATTGCGGGTTACAGTCTCTGGCCCCCGGCGGGCTGTCACCATGGTACCCTTCACGGCGATCACTGTCCATGGGTGTGCCTTGAAGGGCAGGTGGAACTTGCCTCCAGGGTGACGGTCTTTGACCAGTACGGCATCGCCCACTTGCATCTGGACTGCTCAGGCTCTCCGTCTCCTGGAGGCATAGGCGTTGGTATGGGCTCTCCTTGCTGCAGATCGGTTTGGTGGGGGTGGTTATGTTGCCCACGAGGGGTGATGTGGGATGGCATCTGTTATTGTCCTTCCAAAACAGAGTTGGCTGGGAGTCACCCCGGTGGTGGTGTGGGGAGTGACCCTCTATTCTCGTAGAAACACATATATGGCGCTTTCTAAGTTCCTGGATTCTACCATGGCAATGCGGACTACTTTATTTAATGTTTTGACGAACCGCTCCACCTCTCCGTTTGCTTGAGGCCATCGGGGTGTGACTCGCCGATGTTTGGTGTTGGTGGAAACCAGGAAGTCTGCCCACTCTCGGCTGTTGAAGGGGGGCCCATTGTCTGTGTGCACCTCGCCGAAGAACCCATGGGTGGCCATGATCTTCTCAAACTTCGGGATAACCATGTGTGCGGATGTTGAATGTACCAGCTCAACCTCGGGGTATTGCGAGTAGTGGTCAACTACTACCACCATGTACGACCCGTCGGGGAGGCTTCTGAAGTCCGCGCTCACCCTTTGCCATGGGGCCGAGGGCCCTTCTTCGGTGATTACCGGTGCCGAAGGATCCGGGGAGCCACTGGCTTGGCAGACAAGGCACCCCTTGACAACGTCCTCTACCAGCTGATCTAGTCCTGGAAACCACACCTTATTCAGGAGTCGGGTCTTAGATTTGACATTGCCCTGGTGGGCTCCATGGGCGAGGGATACGGCTCGGGCCGTCAAACGGTGTGGTATTACCAGGTGGAACCCTCTCAGCAGGCAGCCGTCCTCGCTTACTGAGAGCTTGCGCCTTACGTTGAATAACGCGCGGAGACTGGCTTGGGCATCCTGCATACGGAAGACGTCTGCTGGAGTGGTCACCAATCCCCCGACCAGGTGGCTGTTATTGCAAGTTGTAGGCATTCTTCTTGGTTGGTAGCAGCTACTACTTCACTGAGTGGTATGGGCAATGGTCTGGCTCAGTCTACCATGAACCGCACGTACTCCTCCGTCTCCGGGGCCTCTGCCACTTCTTGAGGGGTGACCAGGCGAGCATGGCGTGACAGAAAGTCTGCAGGATTCTTTGTGCCTGGCTGATATTCGATAATAAAGTCGAATTCGTGAAGTTGCAATATCCACTTCTCAATCCTGGGGGGAGGTTTTGAGGATGACCCCTTCAAGAGAGGCAGCAGTGGCTTGTAGTCGGTCACTACTGAATTACGGCTTGCCGTACAGGTATAGGTGGAAGTGGAGGCCCCCCCCCAGTGGATGGCAATGGCCTCTCACTCAATTTGCGAGTACCTCTGCTCCTTTGTGCGGCTTGTGAAAGCGATGGGAGCCCATTCTCCACAGTCTTGCTTCTGTGCTAGGACAGCTCCTAGGTCCGTGGGGCTAGCATCAACGACCAGCTGTGACTCACGTCGGGGGTCGAAGAACGCCAGCGTGGTGTCAGCAGAGAGTGCGTCTTTCGTGGCTTGGAAGGTGTGTTCTTGTTCCTCTCCCACACCCATGGGTGGTCAGCTTGTGTGAGCCGTCGTAGCGGGCCAGTGATGTCCGCCAGGTTCTTCATGAACCGGCCACAGTATGTGACCATGCCTAGGAAACTTTGGACCCCCGAAACTGAAGTGGGAGCCGGGGCTGCTTGGATGTCCCTGACATTGTGTGGGTCAGGTCCGATGCCGTGTTTGGAGAACTGGTATCCGAAGAAGCAGATCTCCTCCTTCAGGAAATCACATTTTTCTCGGTGGAGCGTCAGTTCCTGCTTCTGCAGTCTCAAAAACACAGCCCGCAGCCTCTTCATTTGTTCATCCAGGGTAGAGGCGTGTACCAGGATGTCGTCGCTCATGTTGAGGACCCGTGGAAGTCCTTGCAAAACTCCTTTTACAACGCGTTGCAAGACTTCTGCCTTACTGGAAATGCCAAAGTTGAGCCGCTTGTACCGCCAGAGGACAGTGTGTGTGGAGAATGTGGTTACTGTTCGAGATTCAGGGTGTAGCATGATTTGATGATACCCCAATCTGAGGTCCATTTTAGAGAAACAGCGGTATCCGGCTTGTTCACTGAGTATGTCTTCTATGGTTGGAGTCAGGTGTCATACTCTTTTGATCGCCAGGTTCGGCATGCGCATGTCCAGGTAAATGCGGACGGCTTCGGGCTGCTTGGGTTTCACAATCGGAGATACCCATGGGTTAGGGCCTGAGACCCATTCAATGATGCCCTCCCGCTCCAGGAGTTGGAGCTCACGCTCTACTTTTGGGCGGGGTGGAACCCCACTTGCCGATGCCTGAGGGCCGTGGGGGCGACTGATTCGTCTATGTGGAGCCGGAGCTGAGGTCCTTTCAGGCAGCCAATGCCCTCGAAAAGGGAGCTGAACTCTTCTACCAGGTCTCAGAGCGCGTTAGCATGGATGCTGAATGCGAAATGCACTAGTTCGAGGTCTTGGGCAGTCTGGCAGCCAAGCAGGAACCCAGCACCATCCTTGGACACGTAGATCTTCATGGCCTTGCAGGTGTCATCATGGGTGATCTCCGCCGTGAACACCCCAGCTATTTCTAGAGGTTGCGTATTGCTGAATGCAAATACTTGCACACCTGTGGGTCAGAGTAGCAGCTGCGGCTTGGGTAACTTCCTGTATTCGCCCATGGCCATCAGGTTTATGGAGGCGCTGGTGTCCACTAGTGCCGATACAGGGAGTCCTTGGATGAGAATTTGGCATGTAGGTAGCCGCCAGTTCCCGACAGTGTGCACTACGTGGACTATCTGATGGTCGCCGTCCATGTCACTGTCTGAGTCTGGACCTGGGGTGTTCTCAATAGTTTTGACAGATTTTTTTTTTGTCATACGAGTTGTAGTTTTGGGCATAGACTGGCCGACTTTTGCGGAGTAGTTGGCTTTTCCGCATGAGCTGCATGTTTTTCCCCAGGCTGGGCAGGTGGTGGGGTGTGGTGCCGGACCGCCGCACCACTTGCACGGCTTGCCTTTCAGCCTTCCTTTGTAGTCGTCGACTCTCGCTCGCAGTACGTTTGTCGTCACCGCGTTGGTCGCCTCTGTTTTTACTTGGGCTGGTGGTGCTTGCTCCAGGTGCGCCGCACGAGCTTGCGACAGTTCTTGGGATCGTCCGAGGGTGAGGATGTCTCTCATTGGCATGTTCGGTTGTTGCAGGACACGCTCCCAGAGCTTCAATGGCGAGCACCCTTGGATGAACTGTGCCCGGATTTCATCCTCCTCGTCGTATAGTGTGCAGTTGCTGGCTAGCTCCTTCAGCCTTGCATAGAAGACATCAACTGACTCGTCTGCTGTCTTGCAAACCTAGGGTAGTAGAAACCGCTCGTAATCCAGGTTTGCGTATGGCTCATAGTACGCCGTAATTGCACCTTTCAGGGTGTCATACGTGTGCGGCCTTGCCTCTGTTACTGACTTGAAGACTTTGTGGATGTCTGCCCCTCCGAGATGAAAAAGGAGGGGTCTCTGTCGTTCTGCAAGCACTTCCAGAGCCTCGAAGTAGGTTTTGAGGCGCCCCACCCAGACCTTCCACCTCGCGGCCTGTGACGGTCAATGGCTCCAAAGGAGGTATGCTGGCCATGGTGAAGGGTGTAGGGCGTGGTGATGCCCTGTATGAAAAAGGCCTGGGTCCCTGGTTGTCTCACTATTTCACTGGCCTGAGATTGTCTTCTCCTGCACCACCTTCTTGCAATTCCGGGTCGGGAAACTCTCGTGGTGTAGCTCAGGAGGACAGTGGGGTTGGGAAGCTAGGGTTGCAGACGGGGGAGCGTGCCTGGTGCAGGGCGCAGCACCTGAGGTGAGGTCCGGTCGTGGTCCAGAGTGTGGTTGGTCTCAGCTGCTGCACTATCTTTATTTCTTCTTCTTTTTTTCCTTAGTTGCCAGTGGTGGAGGATGTGGCAGCGTGTAGCAAAAAATCTCCTTACTTTGTGGTTTGCTGCCGATGGTGGAGAGCGTGGTGATGGCAGGAAGGCCCTCAGGGGGTCACCCACACTGAAGAGTGGGGCAGTGGCAGCATGCAGAAGATCTCCTTACCTTGCGGTTCGTTGTCGGCGGTGGAGGGCGTGGTAAGGGCAAGAAAAACCCTCTGGGGAACACACGAGCTGACACGTGGTACGGCGGCGTTAGCTGCTGCCTTGGAAGAACGATCTGCTGGCAGGATGGTTGCAGCTGGTTTGCTGTGCACGCCGGTGTCTTTCACGGTGTTCCGCTGCTGGGAGGGGCCATGTCAAAGGTCGGCGGGCCAGGCCTTTGAAGTCACTGCGGCCGGCTGAGGGTGGGTGGGCCGTGCCTCCGCACGTGTCGGGCCCGTAGGGAGATGGCACGGCACAGAGCTGAAGTGGTGCCGCGCGCCAGGGTGCAGGCATTACCTAGGGACGGTAGGCCCACTTCGTTGCCAGAAATGTCATGTCGCGGGCGTGCGCGCATTAACGACATGGACACAGGTTATGGGTGAGTAGCGTGCTTTAGTCTACGTCTCACTCTGAGACTCTTCAACTAAACTTTCCCGCGTTCCCACCACTTTTATAAACCCCATTACGTCATGCCTGGTGCGCTCTAACTTGCACCTCACTGCAGGGGGAACAGTCTACAACCCCTTTGGCTCCTGGGAAGTGGGATCACCCACTTCCTGCAACAACACTACAGTAAGTGTACCCACTTGCCAGGCCTAAACCTTCCCTTTTTATGGGGTTGCCTTTTAAAATCCACTTGCTTTCATTTGTGAATGGCATGCATACGTCATGCCTTTTCGGGTGTTCAGCCCACCTACACAGCACTGGTGAACTACTAAAAACATACAAGGCTCAATGTTTTCAGCATGGATTCCTGACTACTTCATCTGATTATTTTCCACGCAGCGGGGTTAGGAGTTTACAACAGTAATAGCTCTAACTCAAGCAAATGTGAGACCCGTTGCATTGAAAATGCTTTTTATACATGTAAGGCACCCACCCCTAAGATAGACCCTAGGTAGCCTCATGGACAGGGTGCAGTGTATCTTAAAGGTGGGACATGTACTGATGTGTTTTACATGTCCTAACAGTGAAATACTGCCAAATTCGGTTTTCACTGTTGCAAGGCCTATACTCTCTCATAGGTTAACATGGGAGCTGCCTTTAAATAGCCTTAAAGTGAAGCTTCCTTTTGAGAGCAGATACAAATTTGGAGTTTGAGATCTCTGAATCCACAATTTAAAAATACATCTGTTAGTGAAGTTGGTTTTTAGGTTGTTAGTTTGAAAGTGCCACTTTTAGAAAGTAGGCATTTTCTTGCTTTTACCATTCTGTGACTCTGCCTGTTTGTGGATTCCCTGTGTGGGTCAGCCTGATAGTTAGGCTGTTAGTGAATCTCCTCCAGACAGTGACACAAACAAAGCTGGGGTCTGGCCTGCATATCCTGATGAGCCATCTGGGCTAGAGTGGAGGGATGAGTGGTTACTCACACCCTACACAATGCAGTCTCCAACCCCCTGGTGTGTGTCTGGGGCCTGGCTTTGGGAAGGCAGGATCTTGTGAACAAAATAGACTTTCCTTTGAAGTTTGCCTACTTTAAAGGCAGAAAGAGGTATAAGTAGTGGATCCACAACCCCAGATTTTAGATCACTTCTGGAATCAAGAGGAGCCTCTGCCAAGGAGAAGAGCTGAATAGCTGGGAGAAGTGCTACCCCTGCCTGAGATTGTGCTTTGTTGGGTTATCCTGCAGTTGCTGCTTCTGCCTTTGAAAGGGGACGAAGACTGGACTTTGTTGTGCATTCCTGCTTGAGAGGTATCTCCAGGGGCTTGGAGTAGAGCTTGTCCCCTGTTTCGAAGCCTCAGGGACAGAAAAGGCTTCACAATCCAGTTTTGAGTCTTCATGCTGTAGACTCTGGCTTGCCACAGGGTGCCATTCCAGTTCCTGGGCCCCTGGAAGTTAATTTCTGGTGAAATCCTGTAAAATTATACCAGATGATGCCGTGCGACTTTGCTAAGGACATCGCTGCACGGAATCCGTGATGTCGCCTGCACCTGAATCCATGGACCTCGCAGAAGAGCGATGACCCCAACGCCACGCAGGCCTTGCATCGCTGCTGATCCCGCACAACTTCGCTGAGATCAGAGTGTCGTAACACTGTCTTTCGTGACACCCCACTCCGTTGTGATGCCTGTGGCCCTGTGATCTGAGCTCGATGCTGTGTGGTCACCCCACAACATCCTGGCTTTGCCGGACTTTTTATCTCTGATGGAAGTACCAAGGGACCGACACCTCGCAACCAACACTGCCTTACCTCCACCGCTCTGCAGTAAGGACCCGACGCCGCAGCATTACGCCTCTGCTCCTCTGCCCCGTAGCACCGGAATCAACACTGCATCGGATCCAGTGACGCCTTGTTCCCCGACTCCGTGCACTGGCCTGTTTCTACTCATTTTACTAAGGTATTGTACCTGGGGGCCTGTACGACTCGATAAACGGCACCAGCGGCATTGCATTGTAGGAAATGACTCCATCACGACGACGCTTAACATCAAATTGCAGCATTTGTGCCTCTAGGCATGTTTAGTGCTAAGATCATATTTTTAATGGTGTAGTGTGGATTTTTATCTTATTTGGTCTTGTTTATTTACTTAAAATATTTATTATTTTTCTAAACCTGTGTTGCGTCATTTTGTAGTGATTCACTATATTACTGTGTGTGTTGGTACAAATACTTAACATATTGCCTCTGAGTTAAGCCTGCCTGCTTGTGCCAAGCTACCAAGGGGTTAAACGGGGGTTAACTAAGTGTGATTCTCCTTTACCCTGACTAGAGTGAGGGTTCATGCCTGGACAGGGGGCAACCTGACTGCCAAATACCCCATTTCTAACACAGTGTATTTCAAAAGTTGGACATGTCTTTTTTAGTTTTACTTGTCCTGGTAGTCAAAACCTCTTACATTTGTTTTTCACTACTGCAAAGGTTACCTTTCCCATTCCTTTCCCTTCTTACATTTAATAAGTGATAACTTTCCATCGTTAACATGTAGGAATGTGGAGTTTGGTATCTTAAGAACTGTAATTTAAAATCAACTTTAATCGTAAAGTCAGATTTTAAGTCACAATTCTGAAAATCCCACTTTTGGCAGTTGGCAGATTTTGTCCCAACAATTTGATGCCTGCAGCCTGTATCCTGGGTCACATGACGTGGTGTAGTTGTCAGTTGATCATTTTGAATGTTTCCCAGACAATGACCGTGTTGGCAGGTTGGACTTGAGGAGGGAAAGGAGTTTTCACCTACCACCCTTGCACATCACAAAGGCACTGCCCATCAGATTCACAAGGAGTTTTGACACTAGTCGTTTATGTCCCCAGAAAAGTAGGGGTCCAGGGCAGGAAGGCAAGAAATTCCAAACAATTCTGGGACTGAAAACCTCTACAAGCTTCTCTTACTTCAAAGTGGGCATCAAGTAGAAATATTGAGCCCTCAGATCCTACTCTTCAATACACCTCTGGACCTGTGGAAGACTCAGAAGGACTGCTGTGCTGCTCTGCTGCAAGAAGGACTGCTATTCTGCTTCCTAGCTGCCTGAGTTAAAAGTACTGGATTAGCTTCTTGAACCCAGGACCACCAGAGAGACTCCAAGGGCTAGTTGGCTGACCTCCCGGTGAAAGCCTTAGAACCAGAAAAACCTCCAACCACTTTGAACTCATGTGTGAGTCTTGCCCCTCAAATGGCACCATCCCAGTACTGGACATTTGAAAGTGGGAAAAAAAATGACCCGCCAATCCTGCCGTGGTCTCCTGAGTAGAACCTGCGTACTGCGATATATTACCTCATGGCTCAGCATTTCCAATGCAAGACCTTGCATGGCAGCTCCTCAGAACTGCCACTGTGTGACACAACCCTGATACAGGAATTTGTATCACAAGCCTTTGTTGACTGTATCCTCAATGACGACACAGGAACTTGCATTGTAGCTTCTTCAGAACCGCTGCTGCATAATGAAACTTCAACATGGGATCTTGCAATGCAACCAGGAATTAGGGTAATTTGTTCAGCAGGCCTAACTTAGCCCTATATCTGGCCCCCTATCTTTCATGGATGGCCTGAGCTTATGACTTTGTCCTGATCCGGCATGGCTACACACCCATAAATGGTGCTTTGTGCTTCTAGATACTATGTTTACCTAAGTCTTTGAAATTCTATACCTCTGGTTCTACTGACTAGGATTGTACCCTTTGTTGTCTCAACTCTGAATTAAATTGTACTCTTTTTTCTAAATTGGTGCAGGATTTTTTCATGTGTTGAATTTTCACTTTATTACTGTTTGAAATACTGCATAAATACTGTACAAACTGCCTCTAAGTTAAGCTTGACTGCTTTTGTGCCAAGCAACCAGACGGTTAAGCACAGTTTAATATGGGGTTTGCTTGTGTATCACCCTGACAGGAATTGCTGTTGTTGTTCGTTTCTTTCACCTCTCTTAGCTAGTAACATAATTTCCTACACTGATGTACTGGAAGCTCTCGGCATGAGAGCAGGAAAAAGATCCAGAATGTAATTTCTGAGGTTTTCTGATTTACAAGTGTCAATTCTATTAAATATTGCAGGGTGCTCTTGGATAATATATTAGGACTTACAGTGTATATGACGTGGCCTGCCAGCCAACTCTGTACTAGTTACGGTATTTTATGAGATCATTTTTGTCGTCTGTGCCCAGGTCCTGTTCTCTAGTTAGTGAAAAGCAGGCCATAGAAAAATACATGTGAATGTTATAAAAGCTAGACCGGAATGAAAAGGGTTTCAAATATTATTTTTCTGAATGGAAAGTGTTCTATAATTAAAATTAATTCTTCTGATACAGCATCAAAACAGGTGGAACCCTGAAGAGCAGGTGTTTTCCTTCGTGCTTTAACTCTTCTATAATTAGAAATAATTGGTTGCAGAACTGTAGAAACTGCAGAAGGAACATTACTTTCTAACTCTTAAAGTTGCCATCCAATATAGAGAAAACTGTTCTTTTACCCAAACCTATGTCTGTAACAAACAATAGGCATTCCAAAATGCTATATTGACTGTGATATCATTCCCCAAATGGCCCCGTTAATACTAGTTCAGAGGTTCTTAATTTTTTACTCTCACTTAATCATTTCTAGTACATCAGAACCCTCACAAAATCATTATTGGAATCTGGGGATACCCACTCACTCATTAATGGAAACGGGACTCCAGCCTAAGCATATTCATTTATTTCAACTACAAAACAATACAAAAAATGCAGAAAAAAACATTAATAAAACATACAAATGATTAAATATTTTAGTTAATTCACAAACAAACATAAAAAAATGAAATTTTAATTTCCTTGTCTTTACTATATTTTGTTTGATGCACTTGCACTGCCCCCACAAAATAAACTGAGGTTACCAACTTAGGGGCACCGAATGCAGCACCACTTTCCTTACACCCTTTAGCACCCCCCTACCATCTCCATGTGTGCACAGTATTTAAAATATGCACACGATGGCACAGGGTAGAGGGCAATAATGTCATTTTTTTTACACTATTGATGTGCTCTGCAGGAGGAGTACACTTGTCACTACTCCTGCAGAGTACATAGGGGCCCACTATAAACAACTGAAGCTCCCTTTTAACGCCTTCTCTGAGCAGGCGTTAAAAGTGCCAAACGAAATGGCACAAAAGAATAACTTAGATTTCCTTGCTCCATTTTTTCGTCCCCCCCTAACAGGGGAATGCCCCCCTTGCATACATTATGCCTGGCGCAGATATAATGAGCCGCAAGGGCTTACAAAGTGGAGCAACGCATGCATTGTACCACTTTGTAAATATGAAGCAGGGAAAATGGCACTTTAGCTCTGCCTTACCGTCAAACATTTGATGCTATGATGACACTAAGGTGGCGCTAGTGGATCTTAAATTTGACCCTTAATTTTTACCCACCAGTTTCAAATTTCCTGTCTACACTGCATTCTGTTTTAGACACTTGTACTGCTCCCACGAATCAACCTGAGGTTAGTAATTTAGGCCCTGATTTATATTTCAGCAGACTAGTTACTCCATCACAGCGGTGAGGGATATATCGTCCGCTGAAATATAAACTCTGTAGGAAATAATGGGATTTAAATTTCAGTGGATGGGATATCCATCACTATTGCAGCCAAGTAAACTGCCCATGGAAATCTGAATTAGGCCCTCGATTTATAGCCTCCAATTTCAAATTCCTTCACAATCATAGAATCCTTTAAATTGTAATTTTACTTTTTGCTTCCTCATTATATACACTTTAATAATCTGTTTATATTTAATTTTCCAAGCAGCCATGGAACACCTGAGTAGACTTTGTAGACCCCAGAGTTTGTGTCCCATAGTTTAAGAACTACTGTGCTCGGTCTTGAGAATGATGCATGTACCACTGTGGGTGCTTAAATTGAATACAATGCAGGTCGTCTATTTGGTGGAGCATGGTTTCCGGGATAGAGATCGACACATACCTAGCACTTAATTGGAGGGTAGGGACATCACTATTTTGACTTTTTGTACAAGGCCCCAGAGTGACAAGCGCAGGGCACACCACTTCACAAAGTCTGTTTTGTTTCTTTTACAATATCACATATACATGAATATTGTATCAGGATTAAGAGACACTTACACTGACAGTATACCAATCCATTTACATGTACATGCATGTTGTCGAATGTTATCAACAGGAGTCATTGATCCTGCTTTTTACAAACAGTTGAAACAGTAAATAGCAACAGGTCATGTAGTGGCATCAGCACATCTGTAATTACTCTCATTACTTATAGTACTCCCATGCATCCCGGACGCATCCAATTCTCCCTTTAGTTTGGCAGCATATAGTGAAAGAGAGGTGTATGTCTCATTAGCAGAATTTACATAGGAGTAGCCATGTACCAGCTGCGGCATCTGGGGAGGCATGTGTTGGGGCCTTGGAGGAAGGAGAGGATGGGTGTTAGAGCAAAGGGGGAAGCAGGGGAAGGGGTGAGAGAGGGGGATTAGAACATGTTAGAATTTCAAGGGCTGTGTCTAAATGCAAACCTGTGCGCTAGTTTAACCATTTAACTCTTCCTTAAAAGTTTGTAAATCAAATAGCAGCATCTCCCAGTCTGCTGTGATGTTGAATGTGTGTAATCTGGGAGCCTCCCCTCGCCTTAATGACATGGCTTCCACCTTTCCCAACTTAAGTGGCAGTGCATACTAGTGGGCTATGCCTGGTAATGTTTAAGACTTCAAGTGCATGGTCATAAGTCTACAGACCATCAGCACTGCTAAGTCAATGAAGCGATGCGCAGCTTTCACAGTTTTCGAGCACTTAAACTGCCCCAATAGTGAGCCCTCCAAGGTGCACACATTTATGCAACCAGTTACCTTTGTTAATGCAGTCAAAGTGTCTCGCCATTATGCTACAGGCTCTGGACAGTTGCAGAACATATGTGCCATATCTGCCCCAATTTTATGACATTGAGGTCAGTCCGAGGGTGACCCAAACATCTGGTGGAGAGAAGCTGGTGCTATGCTAAATATACTGAACCATAGCACTTACTGATAATTTCCTTGGGTATATAAGTGCTTTCTCCCACTCTTTCTTTGTTAGTTCTCTGCTATGTCCCCCTCCCAGTTCCTGTGGGCCACAGACAATGGATCATGTGTGGTGTAACCTAGAGCACAGACAAACCACGTGATGAGCCTGTGACCACCACCCATGACTTAGAGTATGTGTGTCAGTGGGTCCTGATCTGACTCTGTGTACATGATGCTCCAGAACCGATCCAGTGCAGCTAACAAACGGCCATGAGCCAAAAAGTGGCCTACCGGTAGTCCATGTTCCTCTTGCAGTCTACTGAAGGGCAAAAGTGCACCATCCTAAAACAGGTCACACAGTGTACCTACACCTGCAGCCTCCCATTTCTCCATCCCCTCCCTCCCTATCATGTCACTGAATGATATGATAGAGCATAATGGGATTTCAGGTGAATATTCGGGGAAGTGTGGCATGAGTTGTAAACAGCAAAGAAAACTACCACATGCTACCCACAACCCGGTTATTAGCACCTGTGGAAGTCTTGCATGCTCAAGGCAGATCTACTGGACCACATGCTGCACTCACACAGAAGTGGAGAGTCCTAGCTCCTCCATGAGGCATCCTGCCAACCAGAGTGTGGGCCACTGTAACTGTGCCGCTACAGAATAATGCTCAAAGTTCAGGACTCCTAAGCACCCTTTTTCCACTGGCAGTTATAGCTTATGGAGCGCAATCCGATGCCCACCCTTATTCCAAATGAAGTTCCCCAGGGCTGAATCCAGTGTGTGAAATGTAGACTTAGGGATATGGACCTGAAGGTTGTAAAAGTCATAAAGTAAATGGGTGAGCATCACCATTTTAGATATGGATACTCTACCCAACACTGTGAGTAGTAATGTGGCTTAAAATGCCATTTGGGGATGAAGTGATGAAATGGCCCTGATTTAGATTGCTATTGATGATGTCCCACATCTCATGATAGATAGTTAGGCCTAAATATCAAAATGTGTGGGGCTCCCACTGTAAAGGCTAGGAATCTACAAGGAAATTCTTTTGGGGGGCAATTTAGATGTAGTGGGAATAGACAGGATTTTGACTAGTCCACACCAAAAACCGAAGCAGCTCGGAATTCCTGTTGGATGTCCAGATCGTCACTATACCCTCACTATGTCTCGGATATAAATTAACGCCTCATCAGCATATAGCAAGCAAGCATGAGTATTTCCTTTTAGTGGGGTGCCCCGAGCCTGTTGCTGCTGCCAAAGCCTCTGGTCAAGAGGCTCCATTGCTAGGGCAAAGAGCAGTGGGGACAGCGGACACCCTTGCTGTGATCCTGTACTCACTAGAAATGGAGGTGAGATACATTGGCCAATCTTCACCCTAGAAGTGGTTTCAATATACAGAACGCGAATGAGTGTATGGAACCTACCCATGATACCAAAAGTGGTCAGAGTCAAAAATAAATAATCCCAGTCCTCTGTATCAAATGCTTTCTCCAAATCCAGTCCCATGCATGCAGCATAGGGCCACTGGACTGAAGTGAGCTCTATCACCCTATGTAAGCAACAGATTTCCGAGTGGTAGATCTTTCCAACACAAAACCATTGTGGTCTGGATGCACCAATCTTAACATATGCTTGTATAGTTGAACTGCTATAACTCTGCACAAGATGTTGTAGTCTGACCCGAGCATAGATAATGGGCAATATGAGGATACCTCTAAGGGATCCTTATCGGGCTTTGGGAGGGACACCAGTAAGCCCTCTTGATGGTTGAGCAGGAGCCGGCCTTCTGTTAGGGCCATTTGGTATAGCTTCAGTAACTTAGGAGCCAGTTGGAGTTTGTTTGCCTTATAGAATTCAACTAAAAACTCATCCAGCCCTGGATTCTTATTAGTTTCTGCGCACCGTATGGCCCCTTGGATTTTCTGCAATGCAATGAATGCATGGAGCTCTTCTCTATCCAAATGCACAATAGTAGTTAGTGTCACTGAGCTGAGGAAGTGCTGTATGTCAACCTGATGGTCAATGTAGGAAAAGTCATGGGTGGTGAATGCTCTGTGTATGTCTACCTGATTGGTGACTATATGCATCGGGGTTATCCTGATCATAGTGAAGGTAGTGTTGGTGGTGCACTGCACAAAAGCCATGCTAATAGACAGTCTGACTTATACACTTCTGCATGCATTTTTTTTTGGTATGCCCAATCAAAAAGCCCATGCAGCTATTCAATCAACTGGGCATGCTGTTCCAGTGCCTCTGTCAATTCACCCTGACTCATATAGGGGGTCATTACAACATTGGCGGTAAAATCCGCTTACCGCCGTGCAGAAGACCGCCAACACACCTCCGCGGCCGTGGAAATACGCCACATCTATTATCACCCACAGCTCGGAATCTGCCAAAATGCAGACACCCACGCAAGTCCACCACACCAAAGGTCAGTGATAAACTGGCGAAAAAAAAACCTCCACCGTCACGCCAACAGAAATACGCCCACACTATCACGACCCATGAATCCACGCGGCGCTCTTTCATCCGCAGTATTCCATTGGCGGTACACACCGCCACGCTCAAAATACACACACATTTACAAAACACAGCCACATTGGACGATTCGAAATACACACACCTGATACACATACACATACCAATCCCACACACCCAATCCAATATAAAACACACACCCACATCACCCACAAACCCCTATGACCACAATTGTGATAGAAGGCCAGAGAGAGCCACCGCAATCTATTACCAGGCATCCACTGGCACACAACACCGTCACCCACATAACATCCACGCACCCCACACAACACACCACTAAATATCACCCCACATATGATAACACACCCCACCCCACACATCACTCACACCACCCCATGGCACGGCAAAGACACCCCAGGTTCTCTGAGGAGGAGCTCCGGGTCATGGTGGAGGAAATCATCCGGGTAGAGCCACAGCTATTCGGATCACAGGTGCAGCACACCTCCATAGCTAGGAAGATGGAGCTATGACGCAGAATAGTGGACAGGGTCAACGCAGTGGGAAGGAGCGTTCCGTGGTATCCAGACACCACCTTGCGGTACAGAGGACTGGCGGCAGACCTCCACATCCTCCCCCACAACTAACAACATGGGAGGAGCAAGTCTTGGCGATCCTGAGGGCCCCGAAGGAGTAGCTGGAGGAATGGACTCTGGTAAGTCAAACCTTAACTATTACAACCCCCACCCTATCTGCATGCCATCACATACCACCACCCTCGCCCTCACCCCCATCACTCCAACTCCTCACACATGTCCCACTATCACAAACCACACATCCCAACACCAAGCCCTGCATGCAACACCAAAGCATGGACACCCATTACCAATGCATGGTCACGGGACATACCCATACACCCCCCTAAACCATCATCACACAAGGTCCCACACAGGAATGCAAGCACTGGGGTACACTGTCACCCATCCATTGCACACCATGGTACACACAGATGCAATAATCATGCTTTTACACCCCTGCAGGACCCCTACCCAACGTCACCGCACAGGAGGGTCCACACATGTCCACACCACCAACAGAAGAGGCCCACAGTGATGAGAGCAGCTCTGTCCAACTGGATCTAGACGACCAGCCCGGCCCATCTGGGACCTCAGGACAGTTGGTTCCTGTTAGAAATGGGGTTTTTGGTTGGCAGTCAGGTTACCCTCTGTCCAAGCAAAAGCCCTCACTCTAGTCAGGGTAAGTCACACACTATCCAAGATTATCCTGTGCCCACCCTCTGGTAGCTTGGCACGAGCAGTCAGGCTTAACTTAGAAGGCAATGTGTAAAGTATTTGTGCAATAAATCATACAATACCACCATATAGCACCACAAAAATACACCACACAGTGTTTAGAAAAATATATAATATTTATCAGGATAATTGTAGGTCAAAAAGAATAAAGATGCAATGGAAAATTGTAGAACTATCACAGGAAAGTGATATAAAGGGTCTTAAGTCTTTAGAATGTAATAAAGTGTCTTTCAAGCACAAAGTACCTGGTTTCTGGTGGAAAATCTCCTCAGAGGGCCACAGGTGAAGAGATGCGTGGAAAAAGGGGGGTGTGCGTCGATTTCCTCTCAGCACACACCGACTTGCGTCGTTCTTTTCCACGCGGGGAAGTCGGGCGTCGTTTTCCGGCGCGCAGACAGTCTCTTTTTGTGGATCGCGGGGATTACCAGATGTCCCGGGTCTGTGCGTGGATTCTCCTGCTTGTTTTCCGGCTGCGCGAACGTTCTGCGGGGCTGCGCGTCGAAGTTTCGATCTCACGGTAGGCGTCGCGTCGATTTCTCCTTGGAAGTCGGGCGGCGTTGTCCTTGCGAGGCCGTGCGTCGAAAGTTTGGTCTCACGGCAGGCGTCGCGTCGATTTCTCCTTGGAAGTCGGGCGGCGTTGTCCTTGCGAGGCCGTGCGTCAAAGTTTCGCACTCACGGTAGGCGTCGCGTCAATTTCTCCTGGAAAGTCGGGCGGCTTTGTCCTTGCGAGGTTGTGCGTCGAAGTCTCGATCGTCCCGAGGGCGTCACGTCGATCAGCGTCGGTGTGCGGCGTTTTTCTCGCCGCGAAACAAGCTGTGCGTCGAAATTTTCGGCGCACGGAGCGTCCAGGTGAAAGGAAGAAGTCTTTTTGGTCCTGAGACTTCAGGGAACAGGAGGCAAGCTCTATCCAAGCCCTTGGAGAGCACTTTCACAGCCAGACAAGAGTTCAGCAAGGCAGCAGGGCAACAGCAAGACAGCAGTCCTTTGTAGAAAGCAGACAGGTGAGTCCTTTGAGCAGCCAGGCAGTTCTTCTTGGCAGGATGTAGTTTCTGGTTCAGGTTTCTTCTCCAGCAAGTGTCTGATGAGGTAGGGCAGAGGCCCTGTTTTATACCCAAATGTGCCTTTGAAGTGGGGGAGACTTCAAAGAGTGGCTAAGAAGTGCACCAGGTCCCCTTTCAGTTCAATCCTGTCTGCCAGGGTCCCAGTAGGGGGTGTGGCAGTCCTTTGTGTGAGGGTAGGCCCTCCACCCTCCCAGCCCAGGAAGACCCATTCAAAATGCAGATGTATGCAAGTGAGGCTGAGTACCCTGTGTTTGGGGTGTGTCTGAGTGAATGCACAAGGAGCTGTCAACTAAACCTAGCCAGACGTGGATTGTAAGGCACAGAAGGATTTAAGTGCAAAGAAATGCTCACTTTCTAAAAGTGGCATTTCTAGAATAGTAATATTAAATCCGACTTCACCAGTCAGTAGGATTTTGTATTACCATTCTGGCCATACTAAATATGACCTCCCTGCTCCTTTCAGATCAGCAGCTGCCACTTCAACAGTGTATGAGGGCAGCCCCAATGTTAGCCTATGAAGGGAGCAGGTCTCACAGCAGTGCAAAAACGAATTGAGGGTTTTTTACACTACCAGGACATATAACTACACAGGTACATGTCCTGCCTTTTACCTACACAGCACCCTGCTCTAGGGGATACCCAGGGCACACATTAAGGGTGACTTATATGTAGAAAAAGGGGAGCTCTATGCTTGGCAGGTACTTTTAAATGCCAAGTCGAGGTGGCAGTGAAACTGCCCACACAGGCCTAGCAATGGTAGGCCTGAGACAAGGAAAAGGGGCTACTTAAGTGGGTGCCACAATACGTGCTGCAGGTCCACTAGTAGCATTTAATCTATAGGCCCTAGGCACCTGGAGTGCACATTACTGGGGACTGATAAGTAGATTAAATAGTTCAATCAGGTATGATCCAAAGTTACCATGTTTACAGAGAGAGAGCATATGCACTTTAGCACTGGTTAGCAGTGGTAAAGTGCGCAGAGTCTAGAAACCAGCAAAAACAGTATCCACAAAGTGGAGGGAGGCAGGCAAAAAGTTAGGGGTGACTACCCTAAGGCTGTCAGGTCTAACATGTGTCCCCCCCAGCTGAAAGTGGGGAGAGCTACCCGACCTCTTGGGAGCTCTCATCGCTAAGGCGGAAGTACCTGGAGAGACCATCAGCATTGGCGTGGTCAACCCCTGGGCGATGTTCCACCGTAAAGTCCATCCCCTGTAGGGAAATGGACCACCTCAAGAGTTTTGGATTCTCACCCCTCATCTGCATGAGCCATCTGAGGGGCCTGTGGTCTGTCTGAACTAGGAAGTGAGTCCCGAACAGGTAGGGTCTCAGCTTCTTTAGTGCCCAGACCACAGCAAAAGCTTCTCTTTCAATAGCACTCCACCTCTGTTCCCGTGGTAATAGTCTTCTGCTATTAAAGACTACCGGTTGATCTCTGCCCTCCTCATTTAGCTGTGCTAGAACTGCCCCTATGCCATGCTCTGAAGCGTCTGTCTGCACGATAAATTCCTGGGAGTAGTCAGGGGCCTTGAGCACGGGGGCCGTGCACATGGCTTCCTTCAGGGCGTCAAAGGCTTTCTGACAAGCCTCTGTCCAATTCACCAACCTAGGTTGCTTCTTGGACGTGAGTTCTGTCAAGGGGGACACAATGGTACCATAGCCCTTGACAAACCTGCGGTAGTATCCGGTGAGGCCTAAAAAGGCTCTCACCTCAGTCTGGGTTCGAGGTGGTTGCCAGGCCTTGATAGTTTCGATCTTGGCCTGGAGTGGCTGCACCTTGCCACCACCTACTAGGTGCCCCAAGTACACCACGGAACCCTGCCCAATCTGGCACTTACTAGCCTTGATGGTCAGGCCTGCCTGTTGCAGGGCCTGAAGCACCTCCTTGAGGTGGAGCAGGTGTTCCTCCCAGCTGGAACTGTAGACAGCTATGTCATCCAGGTAGGCTGCACAGAAGGCATCCTTGCCAGCCAGGACCCCGTTAACCAACCGTTGGAAGGTAGCGGGGGCATTTTTCAATCCAAACGGCATCACCCGGAACTGGTAATGGCCGTCAGGGGTGGAAAAGGCGGACCTTTCCTTAGCCCCCTCAGTCAGGGCGATCTGCCAGTACCCTGAAGTAAGATCAAACGTACTCAGGAACTTGGCAGCGCCTAGCCTGTCCACGAGCTCATCAGCTCGGGGGATGGGGTGAGCATCAGTCCGTGTGACTGAGTTGAGACCCCGGTAGTCCACGCAGAACCGGAGTTCTGGCTTCGCGCCTGGGGCAGTAGCCTTAGGGACCAACACCACTGGGCTGGCCCAGGGACTACTGGACTTCTCAATAACCCCTAGCGTCAACATCTTGGAGACCTCCTCCTTGATGCTGGTCTTCACCTTATCTGACAACCTGTACATTTTGTTCTTCACAGGGAGACTGTCACCGGTGTCAATATCATGAACACAGAGGTGGGTCAGTCCAGGAGTAAGGGAGAAGAGGGGGGAGAACTGCTCCAACAGCTCATAGCAGTCTCCTTTCTGGTTTAGAGTCAGGGAGTCAGACAGAATGACCCCGCTTACGGACCCATCACCTTCTTGGGCAGAGAGGAGGTCAGGGAGAGGTTCACTCTCCTCTTCCATTCCTTCATCTGTGACCAGAAGCATGTTGATCTCCGACCTCTCAAAATGAGCTTTTAGTCGGTTCACGTGGAGCACCCTTAGGGGGTTCCTAGGGGTTTGGAGGTCCACTAGGTAAGTGGCCTCCCCTTTCCGCTCCTTTATTTCAAATGGGCCAGACCAGCGGTCCTGGAGAGCTCTGGGCTCTACTGGCTCCATTACCCACACTTTGTCTCCAGGTTGAAACTCTACCAGAGTGGCCTTCTGGTCATACCATTGTTTCATCACCTCTTGACTGGCCTCCAGGTTACTTTGGGCCTCTTTCCAGAAGCGGGTCATCTGATTGCGGAGGGCCAACATGTAGCTGACCACGTCCTGAGGGGGTGTCTTTGGAGCGTTCTCCAATCCCTCCTTGACAATGCTTAAGGGTCCCCTGACGGGGTACCCATAGAGAAGCTCAAAGGGACTGAACCCTACCCCCCTCTGGGGGACCTCTCTGTAAGCAAAGAGAAGGCATGGTAAGAGGACGTCCCATTTACGCCTCATGGCCTCAGGGAGGCCACCAATCATGCCTTTCAGGGTCTTGTTGAATCTCTCCACAAGCCCATTAGACTGGGGGTGATAGGGTGTGGTGAACTTGTAGGTTACACCACACGCATCCCACAGATGCTTCATGTACGCGGACATGAAGTTAGTGCCTCTGTCAGACACTAACTCCTTGGGGAATCCCACACGGGTAAATATCCCCATCAGGGTTCTGGCTACCACCGATGCAGTTACGGTCCTCAGAGGGATTGCCTCTGGGTACCGGGTGGCATGGTCCACCAAAACCAGGATAAACCTGTTGCCTAAGGCAGTTTTGGGGTCCAAGGGGCCAACAATGTCGACGCCCACCCTTTCAAAGGGGGTGCCAACGACAGGAAGTGGAATCAGGGGGGTTTTAACCCTCTTTCCTGCTTTACCACTAGCCTGGCAGGTAGGACAAGCCCTGCAGAATTTGTCTGAGTGTGTCCTCATTTTGGGCCAGTGAAAGTGGGTGACAAGCCTGTTGAAGGTCTTGTCTTGTCCCAAATGTCCTGCCAGGGGAATGTCATGAGCCAGACCCAGTAGGAAGGCTCGGTAACATTGGGGGACCACCAGCACACATGCTGCCCCAAAGACCGGAACCCTAGGCTCACTGTAGAGGAGATCATTCTCCCAATATAGGTGGTGATTGCCAGAGGCGTCACCTGCTGCCTGGTTTAAGGCTTGTTTCCTCAACCCTTCTAGAGTGGGACACTCTTTCTGCACCTTGCAGAATTCCTCCCTGGTGGGTCCACCCTCAACTTGCCAGCCAGCAAGCTCAGGTAAGTCACCTAGGGTGGCAATGTCTTCCCCAGTTGGCTCGGGAGTCTCCTCCTCAGGAGCCCCGTCAGCCACTGTGGGAACTTCTGGGGCCGGTTTCCCGCGCCCCTCGTCCCTCCTCTTGGCAGCTCTCTGGGCCATCGTTCCAGGCTCCAGATGCCCTTGACTTCCCTCTCGGTCAGCCATGGACCGGGTGGTCATGCAGACCCACTCAGGTAACCCTAACATCTCCAGGTGAGATCTGAGCTCTACTTCTTACCAAGCAGTATGCTCTAGATCATTGCCTAACAGACAATCTACAGGCATGGCAGGACTCACAGCTACTTTCAGAGTACCAGAGACCCCCCCCCACTCAAAGGGAACCCGAGCCACCGGTAGGTGACTCTCGCGATTGTCAGCGACTATGACCTGGTGGAATGTATTAGGGATTATCTGCTCTGTGGACACCAGCTGACTCTTGATAGTAGTCATACTGGCTCCTGTGTCACGCAGAGCCTCCACCTTCTGCCCATCAATGAGGACCCACTGCCGGTACTTGGAAGTATTTTTAGGCATGTGGACCTTGGACATCATTTCTCCTTCTCCCAGGGACACTAGGGAAATCTCTACCTGTCCCCCACAGCTATCTGGGTCCATCTCCCCCCGAGTGCTACACTAGTCAACCCAGGGACCTGTCCAGTAGTGGACGGTGCCCTCTTGGGGCACTGGGGATCGCCTTTATAGTGACCATACTGGTAACACTCCATGCATTTGGGGCTCGATTTTCCTGACCTGTCAAATGTCCCTGGCTTTTTCCCAAATTTGGAAAAGGAAGGGTTGCCACCCCCTCCCTGGGAATTCTTTTGGGGGCCTTTAGAGAGTTCCTTATCTGTAAGTTTATCTCCCCCCTCTTTCTTCTGTTGGGAACCCTGACCACCTTTGTGGGAGTCCCCCCCAGGTACCTTTTTGGACACTCTGGTGCTAACCCAGAGGTCCGCCTCCTCAGCAAGCTTCCTGGGATCAGTCAGCTTACTATCCACTAGGTGCTGGCGCAAATCGGTATAAGTAACATTAAGCATATGCTCTCTCAGGATCAAGTCATATAAACCTTTATAATCTGCTACTTTGTTGCCCCGCACCCATCCATTCAGTGCCTTACTAGAGAAATCAAAGAAATCTACCCATGTTTGTGTGGTTTGTTTGGTGCTGTCCCTGAACCTCTGACGGTATCCCTCAGGGGTCAGCCCAAACTTGGCAAGTAAAGTGGCTTTCTGGAGTGGGTATGTGTTTTGATCCGGTGGATCCAATGTGAGAAGTGTGTCCCTCCCCAATGGCGGCACATAACCCCACATAGCTACCCCCCATTGCCCTTCAGGAACCTCATGAGCCCTTAGTGCAACTTCATAAGCAGCTAACCATTTATCTATGTCATCTCCCACCACAAAACTGGGCACCACATTTTTGGGTATACGAACCTTCTTTTCTCCAGCAGGTCCTGTCTGTATGCTGCCACCATTATTGCTGGATTCAGACTGTCTTGCCTTGATCTCCAGCTCCTTGAGACTCAGTTCATGAGCCAACAATAGTTTCTTTTCAGCCAACGCTCTTTCAGCTTCCACTTGTTTGGCTGCTCTTTCAGCTTCTGCTTGTTTGGCTGCCCTTTCAGCTTCTGCTTGAATCTGTTTGGCTGTTCTTTCAGCTTCAATCTGTTTGGCTGCTCTTTCAGCCTCAGCTTGTTTGGCTTCTCTTTCTGCCCTCCTCTCCTCCTGTTGTGCCTCAATTTTCAGTTTTGCCATTTGCAATTGGAACTCCCTTTCCTCTCTCCTTTCCTCTGCGGTCAGGCTTTGCATGGAGACACTGCTCCCTGGTCTGGAAGGGTGCACAATTGCAGTGGTAACACCATCCATAGATAGTGAAAATCCTTCTGAGGGGCCATTTTCTGGCTCCTCTTCCTCATCATCCTCTAAATGGGCTTCTGCCCAGGCCCTCAGCGCCACTTGAAAGTCCTCCTTTCTGGAGGCCCCTTGGGTGGGTACCCTTAATGCCCTGCAGAATCCTCTTAGTTGTTTGACCGTGTATGTATCCAACTGGACTAGGTCAAAGTCCCCTGTCTGAGACCCAGTCAGAGACATGTTGAGTGAGGATTTAGTTCTTGAAAATTGTCAGGAAAAAACGGATTTTCAAAAAGAGATAAAAACCAAGTTGACCTTCAACTGTGGGTAGGTAGTGAAATACTTAGCTACTGTATGTCACTGCACAAATACAAGTCCTATCCTCACCGCTGATCACCAATGTTAGAAATGGGGTTTTTGGTTGGCAGTCAGGTTACCCTCTGTCCAAGCAAAAGCCCTCACTCTAGTCAGGGTAAGTCACACACTATCCAAGATTATCCTGTGCCCACCCTCTGGTAGCTTGGCACGAGCAGTCAGGCTTAACTTAGAAGGCAATGTGTAAAGTATTTGTGCAATAAATCATACAATACCACCATATAGCACCACAAAAATACACCACACAGTGTTTAGAAAAATATATAATATTTATCAGGATAATTGTAGGTCAAAAAGAATAAAGATGCAATGGAAAATTGTAGAACTATCACAGGAAAGTGATATAAAGGGTCTTAAGTCTTTAGAATGTAATAAAGTGTCTTTCAAGCACAAAGTACCTGGTTTCTGGTGGAAAATCTCCTCAGAGGGCCACAGGTGAAGAGATGCGTGGAAAAAGGGGGGTGTGCGTCGATTTCCTCTCAGCACACACCGACTTGCGTCGTTCTTTTCCACGCGGGGAAGTCGGGCGTCGTTTTCCGGTGCGCAGACAGTCTCTTTTTGTGGATCGCGGGGATTACCAGATGTCCCGGGTCTGTGCGTGGATTCTCCTGCTTGTTTTCCGGCTGCGCGTCGTTCTGCGGGGCTGCGCGTCGAAGTTTCGATCTCACGGTAGGCGTTGCGTCGATTTCTCCTTGGAAGTCGGGCGGCGTTGTCCTTGCGAGGCCGTGCGTCGAAAGTTTGGTCTCACGGCAGGCGTCGCGTCGATTTCTCCTTGGAAGTCGGGCGGCGTTGTCCTTGCGAGGCCGTGCGTCAAAGTTTCGCACTCACGGTAGGCGTCGCGTCGATTTCTCCTGGAAAGTCGGGCGGCTTTGTCCTTGCGAGGTTGTGCGTCGAAGTCTCGATCATCCCGAGGGCGTCGCGTCGATCAGCGTCGGTGTGCGGCGTTTTTCTCGCCGCGAAACAAGCTGTGCGTCGAAATTTTCGGCGCACGGAGCGTCCAGGTGAAAGGAAGAAGTCTTTTTGGTCCTGAGACTTCAGGGAACAGGAGGCAAGCTCTATCCAAGCCCTTGGAGAGCACTTTCACAGCCAGACAAGAGTTCAGCAAGGCAGCAGGGCAACAGCAAGACAGCAGTCCTTTGTAGAAAGCAGACAGGTGAGTCCTTTGAGCAGCCAGGCAGTTCTTCTTGGCAGGATGTAGTTTCTGGTTCAGGTTTCTTCTCCAGCAAGTGTCTGATGAGGTAGGGCAGAGGCCCTGTTTTATACCCAAATGTGCCTTTGAAGTGGGGGAGACTTCAAAGAGTGGCTAAGAAGTGCACCAGGTCCCCTTTCAGTTCAATCCTGTCTGCCAGGGTCCCAGTAGGGGGTGTGGCAGTCCTTTGTGTGAGGGTAGGCCCTCCACCCTCCCAGCCCAGGAAGACCCATTCAAAATGCAGATGTATGCAAGTGAGGCTGAGTACCCTGTGTTTGGGGTGTGTCTGAGTGAATGCACAAGGAGCTGTCAACTAAACCTAGCCAGACGTGGATTGTAAGGCACAGAAGGATTTAAGTGCAAAGAAATGCTCACTTTCTAAAAGTGGCATTTCTAGAATAGTAATATTAAATCCGACTTCACCAGTCAGTAGGATTTTGTATTACCATTCTGGCCATACTAAATATGACCTCCCTGCTCCTTTCAGATCAGCAGCTGCCACTTCAACAGTGTATGAGGGCAGCCCCAATGTTAGCCTATGAAGGGAGCAGGTCTCACAGCAGTGCAAAAACGAATTGAGGGTTTTTTACACTACCAGGACATATAACTACACAGGTACATGTCCTGCCTTTTACCTACACAGCACCCTGCTCTAGGGGATACCCAGGGCACACATTAAGGGTGACTTATATGTAGAAAAAGGGGAGCTCTATGCTTGGCAGGTACTTTTAAATGCCAAGTCGAGGTGGCAGTGAAACTGCCCACACAGGCCTAGCAATGGTAGGCCTGAGACAAGGAAAAGGGGCTACTTAAGTGGGTGGCACAATACGTGCTGCAGGTCCACTAGTAGCATTTAATCTATAGGCCCTAGGCACCTGGAGTGCACATTACTGGGGACTGATAAGTAGATTAAATAGTTCAATCAGGTATGATCCAAAGTTACCATGTTTACAGAGAGAGAGCATATGCACTTTAGCACTGGTTAGCAGTGGTAAAGTGCGCAGAGTCTAAAAAACAGCAAAAACAGTATCCACAAAGTGGAGGGAGGCAGGCAAAAAGTTAGGGGTGACTACCCTAAGGCTGTCAGGTCTAACAGTTCCCCTCACACAGTCACAGGCCACCACAGAGCTTCCCCCCTCTGAAAACACCAGCACAGCACCCACCCAGTGGGCCCATACCTCTGTCCCCAGGACATGTCAATCAGCAGTGTGTCCACCACTACAGGGAACCCAGGCTAACCCACCACCCCAACAACAACAGGGACTGGAGGGCAGTGGCAGTGGGCACACCGTTCAGGGGACAGAGGCCCAGGAACACAGGGGAACTGGGAGGGCTTCTGTGCGACTGGGGGAGGACAGGCCCAGGGAACCCACTTTCCACGAGGCCCTCTCCAACACCATGGGAGCGTACCATCATTCCCAGGAGACGATGGCAACAGAACTGGCCAAGTTTCAGGAGACCCAGCCGCTGCAGAAGGAACAGTATTTGGGCTTCAGGGAGGAACTCAGATCCATCAATTCCACCCTGGGCACCATCTTAGGGGTGCTGAAGGAAGTCCTCAACACCAGTAGGGACACTGTGGCACAACAAGGGGCCCCTGACACTAGCCTGGACGATGAATTGCCCACCACCTCCGCCGGCGCTAGTGGACAGGAGGCACCGCCACAGCACCACCACACCAGCACCCCACCGCCTGCAGATGGAGAACCACCCCGCAAACGGTCCCTGAGATCCAGGACAAAGACAGAGAACGATGCAGAGACCCCCGCCAAAAAATTAGACCGCCCTGAATGTCATTCTTTTGTCCCACCTTGTCACCCTGCCCATCCTCAAACTGCCCCAACTCCACTTCCTATGCCCCTTTGGACAATGCACCTGTGAGACTGATAGACTGAAATCTGCCATGGACATTCCTCACCATCACCCCTCCCCATTTTACAGCACCCTCCAATATTGAGCACTTAAATAAACACCCTTAAAGCACAAAACAATCTGGAGTCTGTCTGTCTTTCGAAATAGTGTATTAGCAATTACAGTGACAAAATGCTCTTTCAGTTGTAATTTCAACATACCTATGTCACACAGCTCTAGTCCATGAGGAAACAAAGCAGATGTCACACAGTGGGACCCACATCTGTGAAATCGTAAGGGAAAGTGACAACTCAGTGGCCATACACTGGGTGAAAAGGACAGACAGTAGAGAGGTAGTGAAAGTACATGTAGTAGGCAGTTTTGTCTTCTTACCTGTGTCTCACTGGAAGTATTGCAGGATAATCGAGTTCCTGTTGTCGATGTCCTCTTCTTCTGCTTCCTCGTCTTCGCTGTCCACAGGCTCCACAGCTACCACAACACCTCCATCTGGACTATCCTCCTGCAGAAAAGGCACCTGTCTTCGCAAAGCTAAGTTGTGAAGCATACAGCAGGCTACGATAATCTGGCACACCTTCTTTGGTGAGTAGAATAGGGAACCACCTGTCATATGGAGGCACCTGAACCTGGCCTTCAGGAGGCTGAAGGTCCGCTTTATAATCCTCCTAGTTCACCCATGGGCATCATTGTAGCATTCCTCTGCCCTTGTCCTGGGATTCCTCACTGGGGTCAGTAGCAATGACAGGTTGGGGTAACCAGAGACACCTGAAAAAGGCGAGGGACAACTGTTAGACACACACTAACCTGTAGGGATATCCCCAGACAACTATTCCCATTGATTTGGTTCCAGGTGCTCACCTAATAGCCACACCCGGTGCCTCTGGAGTTGCCCCATCGCATAAGGGATGCTGCTATTCCGTAGGATGTAAGCGTCATGCAATGAGCCAGGGAATTTGGCATTCACATGGGAGATGTACTGGTCTGCCAAACACACCATCTGCACATTCATCGAATGATAACTCTTCCGGTTTCTGTACACCTGTTCACTCGTCCGGGGGGGACCAAGGCCACATGTGTCCCATCAATGGCACCTATGATGTTGGGGATATGTCCCGGTGCATAGAATTCACCTTTCACTGTAGGCAAATCCTCCACTTGAGGGAAAACGATGTAGCTCTGCATGTGTTTCAGCAGGGCAGACAACACGTTGGAAAACATAGGCTGGGACATCCCTGATGCTATGGCCACTGTTGTTTGAAATGACCCACTTACAAGGAAATGGAGTACTGACAGCACCTGCACTTGAGGGGGGATTCCTGTGGGATGGCGGATAGCTGACATCAGGTCTGGCTCCAACTGGGCACACTGTTCCAGGATTGTGGCACGATCTAGCCTGTATTTGATGAATACATGTCTTTCCTCCATTGTCGACAGGTCAACCAGCGGTCTGTACATAGGAGGATGCCGCCATCTCCTCACATGTCCCAGCAGACAGTGCCTATGAAGGACAACAGCGAGCACAGAGTCAACCAACTCAGAGGTACGTACACATAGCTTACACAGAACACAATTCATTATCCGAAATAAGCATGTATGAGTGTTGAGGCAAGGACTAGTTATGTGTGACGCAGTTAAAAATAGAGTCATGTGGGCCCCTGAAATGGCGGCTGCCTGACCTGTAAAGTGGGACAATGGGATGTGAGGTAACTGCACTGGTGTTGTACACCGTCACGGTAGGCGGTCGAAGACCGCAGTGCAATTCTGCATTGGTGAAAATTGGACCCTATGGGTCCCAGGAGCCAATGACGATGTACGCCGGCGGTGACAATACGGACCGCTGCGGATTTGACCGCCATTTTCTATCTGTTCAATCACTCGATACCTGATCTTCGACAGGAGAGGACCTACACTGCAAGTGCTGCTGTGACCTCAGTCTGGAAGAGACAATGGCTCGTGCGTCTGGGGACAGGGCTCCTGCCTTCACATCGGAGGAGTTGGAGAAACTTGTGTATAGCCTCACTGGTCTTTCAAGCTTTGTGTTTCCTGCAGCACTGAGCTTGAACTGTACGCAGCTGAGTCATTGGAGTTTGTGGAGTGTAGGACTCATAATGGTGAAAAAATAGCTTGTGTTTCTGATCATGACTTTGTGCTTTGCTGGGAAAAACAGCAAATAGCACAGTCCAACCTGTCTCAGTTGGCCTTTTACCACAGGAAGGAGGCCCTGTGGTGTTGCACTAATAGTGAATTGTCTGGAAAAAGTAACGCTTGTATATTTTTGTAGTGAAATGGCAGAGTCAGTGGAGTTGCCTGCAGCAGTACCTCGTTGGCCCTGTAGTTCATTATTTGGGCCACTACAGGCCTTTGGGGAGCCCCCAGTGGCTGTCGTTGCACAGGGATTCTGTGGGTGCATTCCGCTAGGAAGTAAGGGGACAGCTTGCCTGGAGCCACCACTGGTATCAGCCAGGTTTTGAAGAATTTCACGAGATCAACACCCTCAAATACTTCCGGGAAGCATGTTATGCGTAGAATGTTTCAGTGAGAATGTACCTTCGAGTCTTGGATCCTAGTTGGCAAAATCTCAGTGATCACATTTTGGTGTGTGTGACACGGTCTGCCAGATTTCATTGGTCATTATAAATCATACCTAGCTCAACTGCTACCGTGTAGACTCCAGTGCATAGATCCTGCCTGGTATCGGCAATGGCCTCAAGTATTTTATCCAGTTTTAAATCCTATTGGGTCAGAGAATAAGCATCTGATGGTAGTTCCTGTTCAGGGCAACCAGCAGCTCTGACACCCTAGCAACTTGGATACTGCTCCTCCTCTATGCCCCATGACCAGTCACCAGCTGTAGTTAGGTACAGCACCCGCCTTCTAGTCTGACTATGCCGGGAGTCACAAAGGATGAGATGGAGAGTGTTTACTGACCAGCCATGCCTTCAGGTTATTCACAAAGCAGTCAGTGCGGTGGCACGAGCAGTCCCACGGGGAAGGAGATTGAGGTCTCTAATTGCTCTACCCAGGGGTGTTGCACTTGTTTTGGGTGCTTTATAATGGTGGGCTTCCAAGAAACCTGACTTTAGTCTGTGGTCTTCATCATTGCCAAAGTCATTCTCCTGACTGGGCCTCTCCTCAATTCCTGTGGGCCTCGTGGTAGGACCTGCCTCACTCCTGAGTCTGTGTAGAATGGGGGCATGAGAAGTCCTGGTGTCACACCAATTATATCCAAAGTCCAGTCCAGGGGCCTGGAGGCCTCTGCCACCTCCTCTCCTACAAAACAGGCTTTATTAGGCCCCAGGTTCCTGTGATGCCCCTGCACCCACAATAATGACTGCCGCCGCACTTTGGGCCCTTCTTCTGGTGGCACACACCATTTGTCAGCTACACATCCAATTTCTCATGGAGGGGGCTCCCATTCCCACCCCTCATCTCCATAAGTCCTCAGGCAGTTCAGAAGAAGGGAGTGGAGGAGAAGGGCCTAGCGACCCTCTGGGCCACAGACATGCAACTTCATGTAGGCCCCAGGGGGAACTCTGAGTAATTTGGTGCCCAACATGGTTCTCCCTTGCCATGTGGCACCAGCTGCTGCACCTTCGTCAGGGCTGGGAGACAAGCTGATGCAAGTTTAATGTCACTATAGAAGGGTGGGGACCTCAGTTAGCCACCAGATCCCTCAGCCCATCATTATTCACTGCAGTTGTTGCCAGGACTGTCCTGCTACAGGGCACCAGGTCTCCCATGGCACTCTCCAAACTCCGGCCCAGAGTTTCTATCTATGCGGCAGAGCAGAGTACAGGTGACCCACTGCACTCTTCCTGCCATTAAGCTCTGAATGTTCGCTCCGGCTGTCTCTCCTTGCACAGCCTTCGGTGCATGTAATGCGTTAGGTCTCCGAGGCCTCCATCGTGGATGTCAGGCCACATTGCAAGTTCTACGGCCCAGGGAGGTCCCAGTGCAACAGGCGGCCCACCCCATATTTAGGAGGCTTTACCAAAGTGCTCAAATGATGCCGTACCAGTTCTTCACCGCAGTTCTGCCTTAAACATGGCCCCCAAACCTAGGATGGTGGTGGGAATTTGCTGATTGTGGGTCTCCTGCTCAAGCAGTTCTAAAACTCATCCTCCATCTTGCCATGACTGGCCCCACCACTTCACAAAGCCCTGTTTCATTTGTTCAATCAATAGTAGAATGATGGCCTGGACCATCTTATGAATGGAGGGGCAAATCCAAATGCCTAGGTATCTCATTTGAATGGGTTTCTATGTGAAGCAGAAGTTAAATTGAGAGGCTGCTGTTGTGCTGGATGTCACTGAGAGGGCCTTGCTCTTTCCCCAGTTGACCTTATAGTCAGGATGTCATCCCTGTACAGCATGAGTGTCAGTTTGCTGGCGGCTGTGGAAATGCCTCTGATCTGTTCAAACGCATATATCACAGCAGCCAGCATTTCCAGATCCACTGGAAAGAGCAAAAGGAATAGGAGACATCACTGGCACTTTCCACAGCGGCTATAGATGGCACACAAGTGAATGCCATTACTGACCAGGGTTGCTGTTGTGGAGTTGTAGAGACAAGAGGCCATCATGAAGAAACAGCTTCCAATTCCCATTCAAGCCATGGTCAAATATTCGGAGCCCACTTCACACAATCAAAGGCCTTTTCTGCATCAAGTGAGAGGGCCATTCTCTCATCCGTTGTCTGTCTAGATAGTCACAATGAGTGGACTTGTGGGCAGAGGTGATTCAGAGAGGAGTGACTGGGGATAAATCAAACTTGACTTTTATGCACCAGGTACAAGGTCAGTGATTTTAGCATGTTGGCCAGAACTTTGAAAACGATCTTGCTGTCACTATTGATCAGTGATATTGGGTGGTAGCCAGTGCAATATTGGGGATAGTTTCTGGGAATCTGCAGCATTGCTATGCAGCATTGTAGAAACTCCTACTTCAGACGCCTGTTCTGTCTGGGCCTCTCACTGTAGTTTTCCTAGAGAGGAATCAAGTCTTCTACTGTCATCTTGAAAATCTTGATTGGGAAGCCATCCTCACCCAGTACTTTATCAGTAGGCATGCCTTTTATCACATCAGTTATTTTAGCATCCATTATAGGTATGTCTAATTGGTTGCAGAGTTCCGCTGTTAGGACCAGAAGGGACAGGTGTCCCATTAACCAATCTTCCACAGTGGTAGTAGGTGGAACTTCTGAAGTGCAAAGGCAAATGTAGCATGAGAAGAACCCCATGTTTATTACTCTAGACTGTGTGAAGGTGGGCCCCAATCTGTTGCATAGTGCCAGGATGGTTGTCCGGGCCTGTCTTTAGGTTAGTTGCAAAGAAAGAAGCTGCCCGCTGTCTCGCCATGGTTATAGGTTCGTTGACGGAGTCGTGTCAAGGCCTTTTCTGCAGGTCGGGTAAGGAAAGTATTGAGATGGTATTTTTTCTGGGCGCAGTTGCAACCTGCTTATAGTCATGAGGTGCCCCCTGGATATCCCTTTCTAGTTGACTTTTATGACTGTAGTTTTATGGCACAGCAATGCCTGTGCTTTCAGCAAGACACCTCAAAGATAGGCATTGCCAGCAGCCCAAGTTGCCAGTGAGCGACCAGTCGTGAAATCCCATAGAAAACTTTTGTCAGGGTTATTTCTAAGATATGGAGAGGAGGAACAGTTCAGAACTGGCTCATTAGCTATGTTTTAGTCTCCACTGAGGATTAGCAAAAAAAAGATTGGTTGTCCACCAGTGATCTTTGTAAGCAGGAGAAGAAGGAGGCTTTAAGAAGGTTGGGAAAATAGACAAAGCTTACCATAAAGAAATGGTAATGTATAGGAAGTGTGGCAAGGATGAAACTACCATACGGTTGCCCACGTATGAGTGACCTGGGCCAGAAAATGTTTATGGCTCAAGATTGCCACATCAGTAGTGTGCAGTAGCATAGCTTGCGTAATCTAGTTCTGGAGTATCTCTGGATGCCGAAAGGACCTTACCTACCCAATCTTGTTGCAGCTTGGCAGACACTGCTAGCGACAGGTGTGCCTTTTGTACGTCAGGTTTTGTAGACTTTAAATAAGTTAGCACATTCTTGCAGCAGGCATATTTGGCCATGCCATCAACTTTTAAGGACCAAATTGACATAGGTCTGGTCAGCAATATCTCAATTAACTAAACGGTAGAGGGGGAAAGAAGAAGGTATATTGTGGTGTGAGCTGCAGCCTCGAGCGGTGAGCCATGTGAGTACTTTGGGGTGGCTGGCCATCCCTCAGAACAGAAATGGTTCACTTACCCGCAAATCAATAAGTACCTCAGGGTGCCATCAAAAAGTGAGAATGAGTTGAGGGCAGTCTCTAGTAACCAGGTTATGGTTTAAGTGGTGGGCAACATTTGTCCCCCTCTCTGGGTGGGTACCAATTTTCTCCTTGGAATGTGAGTGTTGCTATGGTTTCTGCTGGTTTTCCTGTCCTTCGTGTCTGCCATGCTTTTCAACAACTGGAAGGGGCGTGTCCTCAGTCAACATGGCCGAGGAGGTCGAAATTGTAACAGGGGTAGTAGTAAGGATAGAGTCTGTGTAGTCTTGTGCCTCTTGGGGATTGTAAAATTCTCTGGTGCAGTTGTTGTGTTTTAGAAGTAAGACTGCTAGATGAAGTAAGCCATATCAGATTTCTCTCTGCTTGAACACGGGTTGAAGCACCAAGAATTTCTTCTGTAGTATGTTTGTAGTGGGAGAAAAGTGGGCAGAGATGGCCACCTGAGCATGTTGGTAAGTGTACAGAGTTTGAAATTTAGCTGCTTGTAAAATTAGATGAACATGGATATAGAGTAAAAGATACACTATGATCAGCCATGGTTGGGGGGGGAAGGGGAGTTGTTTGGTCCCTGGCCAAGTCTAAGTGGTTGTCATATGTCCAGGTGGGGTCAGAAGGTGATGTCCAAGAGTCAGGGGAGGAACGATTCCAGAAAATAACTTAAATCGTCCTCATCTTCTGATTCCAATACACCATAAGTACAGATGCTGTTCTGTCTACAGTGCTGTTCAAGATCTGTAATCCTTTTCTGTAGGTGCTGCACTTCTCAGCCCCAGTCTGGTTCATTGGTTTGTCACTGTTCCAAGTCTGCAAGCCAGTGTTTCATGTTGTCGAGGTGCAGATTAAGAGTATCTATCTCTGAGCGTAAGAGTTTAAGTTCCACTGCTGTTTCCGAAGATGAGCGATCAAGCAACCGTAAAGTTCCATCCAAGATGACAACTCCATGGTTGTGGGTGGGGATGCGGTCACCGGGTTAGAAATAGCACCGCTCACAGCTTCTGAAAATGTTATTTCTTGGGAAGTCTTCTCCTTAGACATTAAATAAAGGGTTGGTGTGAGAGAGTGGCCAAGCTTGCAACTTGTAGTAGTCGTTGAGGGCCAAATGAATTGCACATAGCTGAACCCCTTAGTCATTATCCTGAGGTGTGGGGTTATTGAGCAGGAGATGTGACTGACGTGTGAAAAAAAGGAGGCAGCTGACCCATTCTGGAGAGGGGGCTGGAATAGCCAATGAAGTAGACAGGAATAAAGCCTGTCTGACCCCAAGGTGGTCACCAGGTAAAGGGATCAGGAGCAAGCAGCAGTGTCTGCCAGGAAGTTCTAGTTTTAACATGATCACAGGAGAGGTATTCAGGCCTGCACACATCTTTTGTATATAATCACATCTACACCAAAAGTGCATCAGTCAATAGATTTATGTATATTAACATCTATACCTGAAAGTCATACCTCTTAGGAATATGTAAAATATTGATAGAATAAGTCTCACCCACCAATTGGTGGGACGTTTCATTATCAGTGTTTTCTCTCACTCCAGTAGGTGAATAAAGCTGGGGTGGGCTCAACCATTTCCTGGAAGATCTTATTTATTTGCAGCCCCTGAACAAATACCGGAGGTCCAGTTTTAGGTTAAAACATAGTCTTGGGTTTACCTAAATAATGTATTTGTTGGAACTTATGTCATCGTTAAAAACACTTGCATGCTTAACAGGAATACAATGGTTACAGTATCCCTAGTATGCCAACATGTTTCGGCTGATTTCAACATATCCATATGGGTCGTTCAGCCATCATCAGGTTACCTAGTCCTCCCTGCCTACCCACAAATAAGTGTAGGGAAATATTCAAAATTAAGGAGGCAGAAGGTACTCTAACCCGCAGTCCTTGTAGACCCACCCATATGACATTTGTGAAAAAACTAAGTTAAAATGCAAACATGCTTATAAAAGTATGACAGTGTGTGGCCTGCAGAGTAAATTGGGTTGGTCTAACAAATAAGGTATATGAAGGTTATTGTATTGTGATTAATTTTGACAATCCTCGTTTAGTAAAATGCTTGATGGCAGATTTGTCTCACTGTGTTGGGAAGGAAGAGGGAATTATAGGTGGTCATTCCAACCCTGGCGGTCCATGACCGCCGGGTTGGAGGACCGCGGGAGCACCGCCGACAGGCCGGCGGTGCTCCAATGGGCATTCCGACCGCGGCGGTAAAGCCGCGGTCGGACCGGCAACACTGGCGGGCTCCCGCCAGTGTACCGCCGCCCATTGGAATCCTCCAAGGCGGCGCAGCTAGCTGCGCCGCCGAGGGGATTCCGACCCCCCCTACTGCCATCCAGTTCCCGGCGGTTCTCCCGCCGGGAACCGGAAGGCGGTAGGGGGGGTCGTGGGGCCCCTGGGGGCCCCTGCAGTGCCCATGCCACTGGCATGGGCACTGCAGGGGCCCCCGTAAGAGGGCCCCTAAATGTATTTCACTGTCTGCTGCGCAGACAGTGAAATACGCGACGGGTGCAACTGCATCCGTCGCACAGCTTCCACTCCGCCGGCTCGATTCCGAGCCGGCTTCATCGTGGAAGCCTCTTTCCCGCTGGGCTGGCGGGCGGCCTGAAGGCGGCCGCCCGCCAGCCCAGCGGGAAAGTCAGAATTACCGCCGCGGTCTTTCGACCGCGGAACGGTAACCTGACGGCGGGACTTTGGCGGGCGGCCTCCGCCGCCCGCCAAGGTCCGAATGAGGGCCATAGTCTTCCCACTTAGCCATTTTTATGACGCTCTCTTGGCATATGTTCCTTCGAAAACAGCACAATGTGTTTATAACTTTGGGCTGCCCACAATTCAAGTACAATTGTTAAATTCTTTAGGCCACCCACAGGCATTTATCCCCCTTGATGAGAACGATTGACACCTAACCAAGTCTAGGGCATTGGAAGGTGTTTGGGAGGAATCCGTTTGACGATACTGGGTTGGATATTCGGTTGGATAAATGCTTAGTAAAAGGAGGGGCCGATGAGATAGATACCCCTCCACTCAAGTTGCTAGAAGTAGCAAGCGATGAGAATATGGTGGTAGGCTCAGGATCAAAATTGCTAGCGCTACTTTGTTGGAATATTGCAGGGCTCCGGTCAAAGGTAAAAAAACCAGAGTGGCTAGAATTTATATCCTCTAGTGATGTGACTTGTTTACAGGAGACCTGGTCAATGGATCCCCTTTTTCTGGATGGTTATTATTCTGTACATCAACCGGCAATCCCCTCCTCAGCGGGAAGGGCAAGTGGGGGCCTTATGGTTCTTGTCTCTTTGCATCATCTCCCAAAACTGGAGGTTTCTTTAATTTGGTCCTCGCCCAATTTTATGGTTGTTTTATTGCTGTATGAGGGGAGTAAAGGCCTCCTGATAATACATTTCTATAATAGCATTCCAAATGACCTTTTGAAGGCAAGTTTTGAAGAGGTTACAGATTTCCTGGATTTTTCTGATAAGCTCCAGGATAAGGAGTACACTATTAAATGGGCCGGGGACTTTAACACTCCATTATGCAAATTGGAAGCTTCAGATGCTCATTGCACTCCTATGGAGGATAGAGAGGCTTTAACTCATTTTATCCATACTAATCAAGGGGAAGTTTTAAATACCTTTATTTACAGATTTGATCTTTTATATGCTAGAGATAAGGCAAATGCAGCTATCCAAAAATTACCAACTTTTACAGGGAACTCTAAAGGGAGCATTATTGATTTTATTCTTATTAGTGCTGCTGATTTCCTTCTAATTCTTGATTTTAAGATAATACCACACTGTGCCAGTGACCACAACCCATTATTTATTGAACTTGCATGTAAAAGTAAACTGGTTATAAGTAACAGGAAACTAAATAGGGCAACCATTTTTAATACAAACTTTGGTTTACACATGAAGTGGGAAAGAATAGACCCCAAAACATTCAATCAGGAAATTATTGAACAAAATTTGGATTTTGTGAATTTATGTCTGTTGCAACAAAGCACCCCTGATAAGTTAGCATTAGAATATGTGAAATTATGTTCTGCTATTTCAGAATCTTTGGTAATTGATAGGCCTATTCGCAGCCCATGGGTGTGCCGTTGGTTCAACTCTGCCTGCAAAAAGGCCCATAAAGATTTGAAAAGGGCTCGTAGATCAACCCCCTTTTCCAGTGACTTAGTACGAATAGCCAGGGCACAATATAAGGCAGCTTTGGCAGCGAGGAAAAATTAAATCAGGTCTAGTGCATGGGATGAACTAATGGCAGCTACTGAACTGAAGGATACCACACAATTTTGGAGGGTGGTCAATCATTCAATTCAATTCAATTCAAAGAAGCTTTATTGCGGCTACAAGAGCCAAAAAAGCGCGAGCAGTAATGAATATAAATAAATTCACATAATAAAATTACAGGTAAATATAATGATAAAAGGGAGTAAAAGATAGGATAAAATGGAAAAAGTGAAATAAAAAAGGAATAAAAATGGAATAAAATGAAATAAAATAAATTACGCTGCGCAGGGTGTTGGGACAGTCTGATTTGGAGTCTTTGTCCAGAAGAGTTTTCCCTCTGACAAGCCAACTAGCTCCGAGGAATTTGGCGATGGCGATCACTAGCGTTGGCCTGGTGTCTGATCTGAGGATTCGCAGGGCTAGCGCAGAGCAGCGTACTCCCAGTAGTCTGCATGCCGGGGCCAGCCATTTCCTACGGGGGCGGTATACGCGGGGCATGCAAAAAGGAGGTGAGGGAGATTCTCGACGGGGGCTTTGCAAGCTGGGCATGCGGTAGATTCATTGTGTGACCAGCTGCTGGTGAAAAGTCTTAATGGGAGTGTTCCAATGCGGAGCTGGAAGTACAGTTTCCTTTCCCTTGGGGCCGTGATTAGGTCCCAAAAAGATTCGTACTTGCATGACTCTTTTAGGTTGGCAAAGTCACAAGATAATGTAGTGTGGAGTGCAGCCCTTGTGTCTTCGTAGTTGGCCATTTGCCAGTATAGTTTCTTTAGTTCGCTTTTCGAGGGAAAGACTGACGTGGCTGGTGAGTTCCAGAGATCATCGAGCCCGAGTGAGTATTGTAAATCCTTGATGCATCGTAGCCAGGGGATTCTGTGAAGATGGTCGGCTTTTAGGATGACTTGTAGGGCTTCAGTGAAGATGTCGAGCTCCGGAGTGGTCCAGAGACGCCGCCAGTACAGCAGAGGTCGCAGGCGGGCTTTGTGACCAATGCGTTTGATGCCGAGATCCTTGAAAAGAGGGAACAGTGGGGTGCTTAGCGGAAGGGATACAAGGTTTCTTAGGAAGTTGTTTTCAGCGGTGGTTAGTGTAGGAGGCTGGACTGGCTTGTAGTGAGTACCAAGGGGTACTTGCACCTTGCACCAGGCCCAGTTATCCCTTATTAGTGTATAGGGTGTCTAGCAGCTTAGGCTGATAGATAATGGTAGCTTAGCAGAGCAGCTTAGGCTGAACTAGGAGACGTGTGAAGCTACTACAGTACCACTTAGTGTCATATGCACAATATCATAAGAAAACACAATACACAGTTATACTAAAAATAAAGGTACTTTATTTTTATGACAATATGCCAAAGTATCTTAGAGTGTACCCTCAGTGAGAGGATAGGAAGTATACACAAGATATATATACACAATAGCAAAAATATGCAGTATAGTCTTAGAAAACAGTGCAAACAATGTATAGTTACAATAGGATACAATGGGGAAACATAGGGATAGGGGAAACACAAACCATATACTCCAAAAGTGGAATGCGAACCACGAATGGACCCCAAACCTATGTGACCTTGTAGAGGGTCGCTGGGACTATTAGAAAATAGTGAGAGTTAGAAAAATAACCCTCCCCAAGACCCTGAGAAGTGAGTGCAAAGTGCACTAAAGTTCCCCTAAGGACAAAGAAGTCGTGTTAGAGGAATAATGCAGGAAAGACACAAACCAGCAATGCAACAACTGTGGATTTCCAATCTAGGGTACCTGTGGAACAAGGGGACCAAGTCCAAAAGTCACAAGCAAGTCGGAGATGGGCAGATGCCCAGGAAATGCCAGCTGCAGGTGCAAAGAAGCTTCTACTGGACAGAAGAAGCGGAGGTTTCTGCAGGAACGAAAAGGGCTAGAGACTTCCCCTTTGGTGGACGGATCCCACTCGCCTTGGAGAGTCGTACAGAAGTGTTTTTCCGCTGGAAGGACGCCAACAAGCCTTGCTAGTTGCAAATCGTGCGTTTGGCGTTTTTGGACACTGCTGGGGCCCAGGAGGGACCAGGAGGTCGCAAATTGGACCTGAAGAGAGAGGGGACGTCGAGCAAGACAAAGAACCCTCACTAAAGCAGGTAGCACCCAGGGAAGTGCCAGAAACAGGCACTACGAGGATGTGTGAAACGGTGCTTGCCGAAGTTGCACAAAGGAGTCCCACGTCGCCGGAGACCAACTTAGAAAGTCGTGCAATGCAGGTTAGAGTGCCGTGGACCCAGGCTTGGCTGTGCACAAAGTATTTCCGCCGGAAGTGCACAGGGGCCGGAGTAGCTGCAAAGTCGCGGTTCCCAGCAATGCAGCCCAGCGAGGTGAGGCAAGGACTTACCTCCACCAAACTTGGGCTGAAGAGTCACTGGACTGTGGGGGTCACTTGGACAGAGTCGCTGGATTCGAGGGACCTCGCTCGTCGTGCTGAGAGGAGACCCAAGGGACCGGTAATGCAGCTTTTTGGTGCCTGCGGTTGCAGGGGGAAGATTCCGTCGACCCAAGGGAGATTTCTTCGGAGCTTCTGGTGCAGAGAGGAGGCAGACTACCCCCACAGCATGCACAAGCAGGAAAACAGTTGAGAAGGCGGCAGGATCAGCGTTACAGAGTTGCAGTAGTCGTCTTTGCTACTATGTTGCAGGTTTGCAGGCTTCCAGCGCGGTCAGCAGTCGATTCCTTATCAGAAGGTGAAGAGAGAGATGCAGAGGAACTCGGATGAGCTCTTGCATTCGTTATCTGAAGTTTCCCCAAAGACAGAGACCCTAAATAGCCAGAAAAGAGGGTTTGGCTACCTAGGAGAGAGGATAGGCTACTAACACCTGAAGGAGCCTATCAGCAGGAGTCTCTGACGTCACCTGGTGGCACTGGCCACTCAGAGCAGTCCAGTGTGCCAGCAGCACCTCTGTTTCCAAGATGGCAGAGGTCTGGAGCACACTGGAGGAGCTCTGGACACCTCCTAGGGAAGGTGCAGGTCAGGGGAGTGGTCACTCCCCTTTCCTTTGTCCAGTTTCGCGCCAGAGCAGGGGCTAAGGGGTCCCTGAACTGGTGTAGACTGGCTTATGCAGAATTGGGCACATCTGTGCCCAAGAAAGCATTTCCAGAGGCTGGGGGAGGCTACTCCTCCCCTGCCTTCACACCATTTTCCAAAGGGAGAGGGTGTCACACCCTCTCTCAGAGGAAGTTCTTTGTTCTGCCATCCTGGGCCAGGCCTGGCTGGACCCCAGGAGGGCAGATGCCTGTCTGAGGGGTTGGCAGCAGCAGCAGCTGCAGTGAAACCCCAGGAAGGGCAGTTTGGCAGTACCAGGGTCTGTGCTACAGACCACTGGGATCATGGAATTGTACCAAAAATGCCAGGATGGCATAGAGGGGGCAATTCCATGATCATAGACATGTTACATGGCCATATTCGGAGTTACCATTGTGAAGCTACATATAGGTAGTGACCTATATGTAGTGCACGCGTGTAATGGTGTCCCCGCACTCACAAAGTTCAGGGAATTGGCTCTGAACAATGTGGGGGCACCTTGGCTAATGCCAGGGTGCCCTCACACTAAGTAACTTTGCACCTAACCTTTACCAGGTAAAGGTTAGACATATAGGTGACTTATAAGTTACTTAAGTGCAGTGTAAAATGGCTGTGAAATAACGTGGACGTTATTTCACTCAGGCTGCAGTGGCAGGCCTGTGTAAGGATTGTCAGAGCTCCCTATGGGTGGCAAAAGAAATGCTGCAGCCCATAGGGATCTCCTGGAACCCCAATACCCTGGGTACCTCAGTACCATATACTAGGGAATTATAAGGGTGTTCCAGTAAGCCAATGTAAATTGGTAAAATTGGTCACTAGCCTGTTAGTGACAATTTAAAAGTAATGAGAGAGCATAACCACTGAGGTTCTGGTTAGCAGAGCCTCAGTGAGACAGTTAGGCACCACACAGGGAACACATACATGCACACCTATGAGCACTGGGGCCCTGTGTGACAGGGTCCCAGTGACACATACATATAGGCCACAACCTTATGAGCACTGGGGTCCTGACCAGCAGGGTCCCAGTGACACATAACAAACATACTGAAAACATAGTGTTTTCACTATGAGCACTGGGGCCTAGCCATCAGGATCCCAGTGAGACAGTGAAAACAGTGACAAACATCCTGACATACACTCACAAACAGGCCAAAAGTGGGGGTAACAAGGCTAGAAAGAGGCTACTTTCTCACAGTTAGGTCCTGGGTTTTGGTATGGCCCCAAAGTTCAGCCCCGTAAAGCGCTGAGGAAACGGCCTGGGCTTCGTATAACTGTAATGCTGGGCGAATTGGTTTTGTGTGTGAGAGGTGGAAGTTTTTTAGTAGAGCCCCAGTAGTTTGTCTTAATTTAAGGGCTTGTTTTCATATGTGTGGCTTCCAGGACATGTTGTCAGTGAGTGTTATGCCCAGGTAGCTGAAAATGCCCACCTTCTCAAGTGAGGAGCCCTCTAAAGTAAACTTCCCTTTGAAAGATCTGTGGGGATTAAGGGTCATTAGTTTTGTTTTCGAGGCGTTTATTTCGAGTCCCTGTGATGAGCAGAAATGCTCGAAGCACGCAAGGAGTTTCCTTAGACCACTGGGGGTCTTGGATATCAAAAGAGTGTCATCGGCAAAAAGTAAGACTGGGATTTTTTGTGTGCCAAGTGAAGGTGCGTCAGCCTACAGGCTGAGGAGGGAGGGGACAATTTCATTGATATACAGGGAAAAGAGGGTCGGGGCAAGTACGCAACCTTGCCGCACACCCCAGGAAACGTGGATTCTGTCAGTTAGTTGGCCCTTGTTGCCCCACCTGACTTGTGCGTAGTTGCCCTCGTGGAGTCGTATCAAAATGGCAAGGATGTGCTCGGGATTCCCATCCGAGAGAGAGTGACCCAAAGTTTGTTGCGAGGTACTAGGTCAAAAGCAGATTTGAGGTCCACAAAAGCTACATAGAGGCTGCCTTTACCACTGAACACTGTTTTCCAATATAATAATAGGAATCTGAGGGCTTGATCGGTGGTGAAATCTTCTTTCGGAAACCGGCTTGGAGGGGGCTAAGGATATCGTGGTCAGTCATCCATTCCTCGATCTTTCCTAGGAGGCAGTGGCAGAAGACTTTTTGGACACAGTCAATTAGACTAATAGGTCTATAGTTACAGGGAAGAGATCTGTCGCCCTTTTTAAAGATTGGAATAACAATAGCCGCTTTCCAAGAGTCGGGAATTGGCGCCCCAGATGCTATTGCGTTAGCTAGAATGGTGAGGTATCTTGACCAGGATGCTAGGTCTGTTGAGAATAGGTCTGCTGGGACGCAGTCTGATCCAGGGGCCCTGCCGCGTTTTAAAGTGCTTAGTGAGTAGGTTATATCACTTTGATGGAACAGCAGGGGTGCTGCGGTGGTGGGTTCTAATGAGTGAATTAGGAGGGGGCCCGTACAGACAGAGGTGGGGCTATCATGATCAGGGGAGTACAGACTACTAAAGTGAACTATCCAGTCTCTTGGGGCAATGTTGGTTGTAATGACCAAACCACTAGTTTCTGGGCCTCGCGCTGCCAAGGACCAGAACAGACTATAATTCCTCTTGCGCACAGCGTCGCTGAGTGCTGTCCACCATTTGATATCTTGATCACGCTTGGCTATACGTATTGCAGATTTATAGGACTTCCTAGCTACGCGGATGGCGGTGGGGTCCTTGGATTTAATGGCTTGAACTAGGCGCTTGTTTAGGGACCGACACGTTTTGTTGAACCAGCGGTGCCTGCCTTTGGGTCGTTTGTCGTCGTGGACAGGGGTACTGAGAAGTGAGCTGCGATATCCCTAAAGCAGGAGGTGTGGATTGAGCTTATTTCCTGGTGGGGAGTTGCAGAACCTGCCTCTAAGTCCATTAGTGTGGATTTTAGGGTGTTATTGGCAGCGTTGATGAGTGCGGGCCGAGCCACGATCTTGTCCCATTTTAGGTGTCTTTTATTGTTGGCCAGGCTAATAACCTCGGGTGCTACTGCTGCGGAGTTAGACATGGCTGGGAGGTTACCTAGGGCTAATGTGTGGACAGAGAGAGGGTTGTGATCACTTTCAGTCCTTTCGATGATTGTCATATCGATGACTAGAGGCCATTATCTTATATCGAATAGGCAATAATCGATTCTGCTGGTGTGGTTGGTTTTGTCGAACGTGTGACTACCATTGGTGTCTAAATTGGTTCTGCCATTTAGCGCCCTGAGCCCAAACTCCATGGTCAGTGATTTGACCTGAATAGCGACCGACGTCCATCTCTTGATGGGTGGGATTGACAGGGCGGGGATAGACCAGGCTTGATCTTCCTCGCGGGTGGACCTGAGATCGTCCCAGTCAAGGGGTTTGAATGTGACGTTGAAGTCCCCAGCCACAATGGTTTTGTGATGGCGGGGATAAGTTTGTAAAAGGGCTACGAGGGCGCAAAGGGTTTTGGAGACTTGACCCCCCCTGACCCCTCGAGTGTAGATATTAAAGATGTTCACCACAGAGTCAGTCCCAAAGGATAGACGAAGGCCTAACAGGTCGGGAGAGATGGTAGGTAGCTGTGATATGTGGCAGCTAAGTGATGTTTTGATCCAGATTGTCAGGCCCCCTGAGGGCCTGCCTCTCGTACTGGCCACAGCGGGGATGTGGAAATTTGTGTAGCCTGTTCGGAAAAGTGGATCGAGTGACCATGTTTCCTGGAGGAGACATATGTCATGTTCGTCAATAAAAGAGGAGAAGGATGGGAGGGGAAGAATAGATTTCAGACCTGCCACGTTCCATGAAACAAGTCGTACCCCAGATTGTGGCTGAGTTATCCTGTCTAAATGCCTGGGGTTTGTAAGGTTGGCTGTCGGGGGTTGGTCTGGCAGATGTGGTTGAGTGAGCAGAGATGGGTTGATACCAATGTTTGCCCGTGAGGCTTGCGGTGGTTGGTGATGTTCCTCTGATGGAACTGGCCTGGTCCTGGTCCAGGAAGTGCTTGCAGGCCTAGGCAGCAGCACTTGGTTTGGTGGGCAATGTGCCTGCAAGATGGAAGGAGCGTCGTTGTCATGATTGTTCAGTGGACCGAAAGTGGTATCGGTGTCATGGGTGGTGAAGAAAGTACAAGGACAGACAGCGGTGGGGTGAAAGGTGGATCTGGGGGTGGTAGATGTTGGAAGGTTGCAAGGTTTGCCTGCGCAGAATTTAGGGGAGGCTGTGAGTCAATCATATTTACCAAGAGAGGATAGGTTTTCTGCTGGGTGGTAACTCGAGCACTCCTCGTGGAGCATGGGTGGCCTGGGGTGTTTAAACTGGATGCGTGAGTGTGCTGGTGGGCTTGTTCTTGCCTCTAGGGCCACCAAATTGTTCACCATGTTCCTGTTCTTGAGTGTCAGTTTCAGGATATCAAAGTGAGTTCCTGGGTCTGGCCATCGTACTACATTAATTAAGTCCTCGCGTATTATGGATCGGCAGCCTCTAACATGGCGAATCCAATGGATTGCCTTGTTTTTGATAGAGTCTGCCCCTTCCTTGCGTGTCATTGTGGTTAACTTGGGAACGTTGACCATTAGAACTATATTACCTAAATGGGACTGATCAGTGGCAGGTTTTGCAGAGTATTTTGAGGCAGTGTTGCTCATGGGTTTGGGGGTTTTATGATAGATGTCTAGTGGGTTTCATATGCCTGAATTGTAGAAAGAGGGTGTCTGGTAAGAGTTCGTGGTCTTTTCTCCGATGGGGTGAGGACCGACGTAGCTAGAAGCTGAGGAGTTGGGCGGGTTTGTTGTGATGCCTGATAGGGTTCGGTTTTGGGCAAGGTTAGTGGTGGTCGTGTTATTTGCGTGGGTTAGCTGTTTTACTAAGTAGGGAGTTAACCATATGCTTGAGTTCTGTGACTTCCTTCCTTAGAACATGTATGCATTAAATATTCTGTGGGGTTACAAGAGGAAAGTACACATTGGTTGCTGCTGGCCCATCTTCCAGGGTGTCTGGGTTGGTGTCGTCGTGTGATTCGGGGATGTTGGTTAAGGGATTGAAACGGTTACTGAGCTGGATGGAATCATTGGTGGCAAGTGGTGGGTCTTCTGCAGAAGAGGGGGCGGTATGGGTGATAACATTCCTACTTTCGCCCACCCCTGTAGTGTCACTGACTTGTTGCCCACGTTTCACGAAGATCTCAGCGATTTTCATGGGACCGTCCTTCCTGTTAATTGAAGGGGCCCTCCCCCCAGTTTCAATAGAAATGTTTCCCTGGGGGCTAGTTAGTATTCCATTGCATTCGCCCAGGAGAGAGTCGATTCTATTCATGACGCAGTTGCTAGCTGCATGCTTATGCCTTTTTCGCTTGGCTTTTAGCACTACCCCGGCCCCTGCCTCTATTGCTTTCCTTTTGCCCATCTGGTGTTGGTGTAGGTGCAAGGTTGAACGATAAGGTGTCAGATTTAGTGGAGCAGCTGACTGGGGACACAGAGTTGACAATAGCAAATGGGACTAAGTCCAATATGGCCTTCTTGGGTGATAGATGTCAGGGGGGTGGCCCAGCCCAGCCTCTGTCGGCCGCTGACGGGCGCAGGACGGGCCCGCCCTTGGCCCGGGCTTTGCCCGGGCGCCGCCCGTGCGCGTCCCGCGACGGCGGGAGCGCAAAAGTGTTTTTAAAGGGCTCCTGCCCCTCCACTGGCCTCACAGCGCTTCCCGCGACGGCGGGAGCGCGAAAGTGTTTTTAAAGGACTCCTGCCCCTCCACTGGCCTCACAGCGTGTCCCGCGACGGCGGGAGCGCGAAAGTGTTTTTAAAGGGCTCCTGCCCCTCCACTGGCCTCACAGCGCTTCCCGCGACGGCGGGAGCGCGAAAGTGTTTTTAAAGGGCTCCTGCCCCTCCACTGGCCTCACAGCGCTTCCCAGTCAATCATTCTTATTTTATGGATCAGAATAATAAGGAGGATGAATGCTTGATACCAGAAACAGTGTGGGTAACCCATTTTACTAAGGTTTTTCAGCCAGAGAATAATACATCGTCTGTAAGGGATGAAGGAGATAATGAGAGCCCTGTGGACTCCAATTTGACTACTATTGATTTGTCGTTTGACTTGCAGGAGGTTAATAATGCCCTTTCCCATTTGAGATCGGGGAAAGCTGCTGGACCGGACGGGGTTCCTATTGACTTCTTTAAGTCTATGCCGGACCTCTGGGGTCCTTTAGTTACTAATGTACTAAGGTGTGCAGTTATGAGTAAAATCCCCTCTTCGTGGAAATTGGCTATTATTATCCCTATTTTTAAAAAGGGCTGCAGGAAAGATCCATCCTGTTATGGACCAATTTCCCTTATAGATTCTACAGCTAAGATATTGGGAAGTGTAATTTTGACCCAACTGGAGAATGGTGCTACTGAGGCAAAGATTATCTCTCCAATCCAATATGGTTTTAGACCCGGTCTTGGCACTATTGAACAATCGTTGAACTTGCACCTTATTCTGAGCAACTATGTGACCGCTAGAAAGGAACCTATCCACCTGGCTTTTATAGATTTATCTAGTGCTTTCAACCTGGTGAATAGAGCAAAACTTTGGTCATTTATGGAATCCCTGGGGGTAACTCGGAACATCTTGGAGTTAATCAAACGCTTATATACGGACTTGAGGGTTTCAATGCAATGTGGATCACATGGTGAGAGGTCTGCCCCTTTCTCTTCTTTGAGAGGAGTCAGACAGGGCTGTATTTTAGCACCATTTTTTTTGTTGTTATATATTAATGGACCTTTATAGTTTTTTAATAGCAAATGGTAAAGATTTCCCTAGAATGGGTGTGAGATAGCTCCCTATATTATTGTACGCAGATGATGCGGTTTTGATTGCTCGCACTGCCAACCGTTTACAAAGCCTGATGGATTATTTTTCAATCTTCATGCAAGATTCAGATTTGAAAGTAAATTATACGAAGATGTATGTGATGACATGTGGTCCTAGAAATACAAGATCTAAACGTTTTATTATGGGAGGGATTACTATAAATAAAGTAAAGGAGTTTTGTTATCTGGGTTTACATCTTCACTCCTCCTTGCAATGGACGTCTCATCTTACATTTAAGACCCAACAGATGGTGAGAAACCGGGAAGAAATTTTCCATTTTGCTCCCAAACTAGGTCACAGGCCAGTTCATCATATAATTAGGCTTTATAAAGTAAAATGTGTATCTGCAGCTATTCATGGGGCAGGTCTGTGGGGCTTAAATAAAGCTGATTCTCTCCAATGTGCTGGGAACAAATTTGTACATAGAGTATTGATGGTGCCTAAGAATGTAGCAAATCTTATCTGTCACAAGGAATTGGGATTAAGTTACATTGGGGATTTGATTGGTGTTGCCCCACTTTTATAATGGCTGAAAGCCCTTTTGAATCCTGTGCCATTTTGGTACAAGATTCTTTATCTGATTGTATCCATCTGGCCAACTTTAGCAGCATCCCGTGGCTTTGTTACTTACAAACTCATTTCCGGAACTTAGGTCTGGAGAATATGTTTACTCACCCTGAGTCGTTGCCTCCGAATGCTAAGGACTTGGTTACAGTTCGACATTCTGAATATATCTCGAATAAGAGACTATGTGGGGCATTGCAATTGAAAACCTTTGACCCCTATGCTCAGATTTCAACAACGTCTCGGATGGAACCCTATTTAACTTGGTTCCCACATTTTTCAGAATATTCCTTCCTTGTTTTATTCAGATTAAATTTGATACATTTTAGAGTGGCTTTTCCTAAGCAATGTTGTTGGCAAAAAGCGCTTCCGAATTGCCCGTGTGACACTATTAGTAAACAAAGCACATGTCACTTTCTTTTATTCTGTTCACTTTACTCTGCTCCTAGACGTACATTTTTACTACCAGTTTTACGGAAATTACAATCCACATCCTACAATGATGCTTTGATGTGTGTACAACAGCTGAATTCTATTGATATTTGTTATGTTATCTTACATTTTTTAAGAGTAACTATTGCTACTAGAAAACGTTACAAATTAGTGGAGGAAGCTGTACCTTAATTTAGAGTGATAGTGTACAGGATTTGATCATGATGAGAATTATGCTGTGGTTTTTGGCATTTTATGTAAATATGGAATTTATGAATTTGAAGTAAGTTTGTAACCAATATAGATGAGGTATTTTATTATTGCTGTTTTATATTTTAAGAATTATGTCATAAAATAATATTATGTGTAATGAATTCTGTGCTTTTATGGTAATTTGCCGAATAAAGAATTTTGGCTGACTGACTGACTGACAGTGTGTGAACACTCCACACTCACATGTGTAAATGACATGGAAACTCTAGTGTACAAAGCTGTGAACCCATTTGCACTGCAAGCCACATTACATATATCTGATCTGCCATATAGAGAACAACTGTAGGGGTAGAATATATGGATGTAAATAGATTGATGTATTTACTTCTCACCCAACTTTATGTCTCTACAGGCCCCCTTGACTCTGAAGGGGCAGATACTTCCCTGTTGTCACACTCTTATACAAACAATCAATTTAGAGAATCATCAGTCACACACTCAGCTCTTGTGTTCTCCTTGCTCTACCCTCAGTCCCACACTCTTCAAAATACATATATATAGATATACGTTTCTGCTAGCTGATATCATGCAGAGATTTAGGATCATCTCATATGTCGATGACGCACAACTAGCAACTAGTTATATCTCTTTTCCCTGGGATAGGATCCAATACCAACAGTTGTCTCCCTGCTTACAAAAAGTTGCCAATTGGATGGCAAACTGATGCCTTAAATTGAATGGGGAAAACATGATTGATGATCCAGGGGCATAGACCAAATCCCCAACCCTCTCTAGAATGGGTGAAATGCTTAGGCATCCCTCCAACCTCTTCATCCTCCATGAAAATCCTAGGTTTGTGGATAGACAGCTCTCTGGTGATGGACACACAAACAGAAAAACTGACGGCCTCCTGCTTTGGCATCCTCAGAACTCTGTATAAACTCTTGAAGTTTCTACCCACCCTGTCCAGAAAAATGCTCATCTAGCTGCTAGCTCTCTCCAGACAATTTTTCTGAACAATTTGCTAAAGTGTGACAGCTTCCACCCTCGTGCCTTAAGAGAGAATCTTCCATTCTGTCAGATCCTATGCTTAAAGAGAAACTGTACTGGGAATATAGATTTTCAAAAACATGCAGACAAGCTGCCTGAAACATTACAGCAGAAGATGCACCTGAAGAAATACAAGTCAAGCCAGAAGAAGGATGCAGAACACTCCAACAGAAGTGTTACAAAATATCCTCAAAAAAGAGTCAGACAAGGTAATATGTGATATCTAACATAATTAAAAAAGTGGTAAATAAGAATTGGAAGATACTTTCTTCGGAGTCTACAAAGTTTGCATCCCCTCTATTTGCACCCAGGAGAAACATGTCTGTAAGAGATATGGTGGTCCATTCAAGACCCAAACCACATGAAAAAAGAAAGGACACTACTATTTATGAGTTATGGAATATTCCCAGACCACTTCCCATGTGGGGATTGCAATGTATGTGCTCTTTCACTGGAATGTAAAGAGGTGGATTGGCATTTAAAGACCACTTGATTTTGAATGCACACAAGAACTACAACACAAGCAATGTAGTTTATGGTTTCACCTGTGCATGCAATATGAGATACATAGCAAGGGTTAATTAACATTGCAGTACAGTCAGTTGTGGTAGGGATGATACAGAGCTAACCAGATATTTGAAATGGGAAATCTTGGAAAAGGTGACATGAAAGAATACACAAATACCAGAAAAACTATTATACTATGAACAACGTTGAAGATGGACATTGTAGACCTCAACAATGACATACCATGTAGTCAATTGAAGGAGCAATGGATATTGACACTTGGATTTTTGGTACCTAATTATAGGGTCAGAAGAACATTGACATGTCATTGTTAATTTTAGAGCTCTCACAGTATGTATCTCAGATATAACACTGAGAACAATAGAGTTGATGTCCAAAGAGTAATAAACAACTGTTGTATAAAATTATAGAGATATAAAAAGGATTACCATTCCATTAAGCATTTCAGATGTGTGCATTATTGTCATGAAACAGCTGTAACACATATTGGCCCTCATTATGACATTGGCGGTAAGTCCAGCTTACCGCCATGCTGACTGCCGCCAACATACCGTCGGCACGGTTGATTACCGCTACCCATATTATGACACACACATACCAATCCGTCACTATACAGCCACACACAGAAGTCCGCCAGCCCAAAGGTCATTGATAAATTGGTGGTAGCAAAACCCACACCATTACAGCAACAGAACTATGCCCACAGATTTAAGAACCGCGAATCACCACAGCGGACATTCAACCGCGGTAAACCATTGGCGGCACATACAGCTGCGCTCAAAATACACACACTCAAATAAAACAATACTACATTGGAAAATTCAAACTACACATACCTGACACACATGCACACACCCACACCACTATAAAACACAAACACACACACTACCCACAACCCTTTACGACTAAAAAAATAGCCAAATGAGAGAGAGAGACGCCAAGAGCACCCACAGAACCAGAGCCACATAACCCATCACCCATATACCATCCACGTACCTTACAGCACACACCCCATCACATCACCCCACACACCCTCACACTACACCCATGGCACCACAAAGACACCCCAGGTTCTCAGAGGAGGAGCAAAGGGAAATGGTGGAGGAAACTATCTGGGTAGAGCCACAGCTATTCGGATCACAGGTGCAGCAGACATCCATTGCTAGGAAGATGGAGCTATGGATGAGAATCGTGGACAGGGTCAACGCCGTGGGACATCACCCAAGAACAAGGGATGACATCAGGAAGATGTGGAACGACCTACGGGGGAAGGTGCGTTCTGTGGTAGCAAGATAGCAGATATCAGTACAGAGGACTGGCAGTGGACCCCCACGTCCTCACCCACAACCAACAACATGGGAGGAGCAAGTCTTGGCAATCATGCATCCTGAGGGCCTGGCTGGAGCAGCAGGAGGACTGGACTCTGGTAAGTCAACTCTTTACTACTTTCACCCCCCCTACTTGCATGCCATCACATACCCCCACCCCTACACTCACCCTTATCACTCCACCACCTCACATATACCCCACCATCACAACCCACCCATCCCAATACCAAGCCCTCCACGTAACACCAATGCACGGACCCCCATCACAGACCTGCATGGACACCCATCACTAAAGCATGCACACTAGAGACAATCACCTAGCCCACAAAATTACTACTCACACAAGTCAAAGGTGACTGGGCAATCACAGCCATAGAGGGCAAAACACCCATGCACAAGATGTCACACGCAGAACAAATAGCACTGCATTTATATCCCCACAGGTCCCCACCCAACATCATCGGAGAGGAGGTGCCAGCAACATCCAGTCCCCCCACAGAAGAGGCCCACAGAGATGACAGCAGCTCTGGATGCCGGGATCTGGATGACTAACGTGGCCCATCAGGGATCTCCGGACAGTTGGTTACGCAAGCACAGTCCCATACCACCACAGAGCCTCCCCCCTCAGGAAACACCAGCACAGCACCCACCCAGCGGGTCCATACCTCTGTCCCTAGAACATGTCAATCAGCAGTGTGTCCACCACTATAGGGACCCCAGGACACCCCAAAAACACAGGACAATCAGGGACCTGGGGTCAGTGGCAGTGCACACACGGTTCAGGGGACAGAGGCACAGGACAACAGGGAAGCTGGGAGGACTGCTGTGCGACAGGGGGAGGACAGGCCCAGGAAACCAACTGTCCAGGAGGCACTTACTAACATCCTGGGAGCATACCACCATTCCCAGGAGATGATGGGCCAGATACTGGACAAGTGGCAGGAGTCCCAGCGGCTGCAGGAGGGACAGTACCTGGGGATCAGGGAGGACCTGAAGGACATCAACACCACCCTGGTCACTATTGCAGGGGTGCTGGCAGACATGGCCAACACCATGAGGGAGGCAGTGGCCCACCACCGGGCCCCTGACACTAGCCACACCAATTAACAGCCCTCCACCTCCCCTGCTGCTAGTGGACAGGAGGCCCCGCCACAGGAACAACAGGCCACCAACACCCCTCCCCGTGCAGAAGGAGAACCACCACGCAAACGGTCCCTGCGATCCAGGCAGAAGCCAGAGACTATTGCCAAGAACCCCACCAGGAAATGCGACTCTCCTGATTGTCACCCTTGTGTCCCACTCTGTCACCCTGTCCACCTTGAACTGTCATTGCTCCCCTTCCTATGCCCCCCTTGGACAATGCACCTGTGATACAAATAGACTGGACTCTAACCTGGACTTTCCTCCACCATCACCCCAGCCCATTGCACATCCCCCTCTACCTTTTAGCACTTAAATAAACACCCTTTGAAAAAATACAAGTATGGAGTATGATTTGGCTGTGTATTCGTTTAACAAGGTTTAAAAATTGAAAATCAACTGTACAGAAATATATACATTAGAATGACCTGTAGTAGGCTGCAGTCAACACAGCAGGTGCCAGAATGGGGCACAGATATCTGAAAATAGTGATGCCAAAGAGTACAGTAAGTGGCCATAGAATGGGGATAATCTGCCTGCCATGTACAATGTCCAACACAAAACTGTCAATGTAAAGTGAAGTACAGTGTCTTACCTGTGTGTCACTGGAATTAATGTCATATTATTGTTGTTCTGTTGTCCTCATCCTCTGCCTCCTCAGCTTCACTGTCCACAGGGTCCACTGCTGCCACACGCCCATCTCCAGCCTCATCCTCCTGCAGAAGAGGCACCTGGCGTCTCTAGGCAAGGTTATGCAACATGCAGCATGCCACGATTATCTGGCAGACCTTCTTGGGTGAGTAGTACAGGGATCCACCTGTTAGATGGAGGCAACAAAACCTGGCCTTCAGGAAGCCAATGATCCTCTCGATATTCCTTCTTGGCTGCCCATGTGCCTCATTGTAACATTCCTCTGCCCTTGTCCTAGCATTCCTCACTGGGGTCAGTAGCCATGAGAGGTTGGGGTAACCAGAGTCACCTGCAAATATCGATGGACACCTGTTAGACACACATTAACCGTTATGGCCAACACAATACCCATACACCAACATCAATTGGGTGGGAACCAGGGCTCACCTATTAGCCACACCCGGTGCCTCTGGAGTTGAGCCATCACATTTGGGATGCTGCTATTCCTAAAGGATAAAGGCATTGTGCACAGACCCAGGATACTTTGCATTGACATGGGAGATGTACTGGTCCACCAGACACACTATCTGCACATTCATGGAGTGAAAGCTCTTTTGATTTCTGAACACCTGTTTATTTCTCCTTGGGGGGGGAACAAGTGCAATATTTGTACCATCAATAGCCCCAATAATGTTGGGATATGGCCCATTGCATAGAAGTCAGCTTTCACTGTGGCCAAATCCTCCACCTGGGGGAAAACAATGTAGCTGTGAATGTGTTTAATCAGGGCAGACAACACTCTGGTCAGCACTATTGAGAACACTGGCTGTGACATTCTTGCTGTCAAGCCCACTGTCACTTGGAAGGAGCCAGTTGCCAAGAAATGGAGCACAGATAATACTTGCACAAGAGGGGGGATATCGGTGGGGTGACAGATAGCAGATATAAGGTCAGGTTACAGTTGGGCACACAGCTCTGTGACTGTGGCCCTGTCCAGTCTATAGGTGAAGATAATGTGCCTGTCCTCCATTGTTGCCAAGTCCACCAGGGGTCTGTTCATGGGGGGATATCTCCATCTCCTATTAATCTGCAGCGGTTTTATTGTAGGGGGCAAAACGGGGAGCAGCTGGTCAGTATTCCACATTTCCAAACACTACACTGCATTGGGTGTTGGGACTGCAACACAATATTGTTGGATAGGCCCAAATGGGGCATATGTGTACTGTGACACAGTTAGGTGTCATGGCCTCCCCCCCTACAATGGCATCCGCTTGTCCTGTGTGTATGGACATGTGGAAATGAGGTAATTCCGGTGAAGTTGTGCGCCATTGCAGGAGGTGGTCGAGTACCGCCGTGCAACTCCTCATTGGTTGTCATTGGGCCCTATGGGTTACAGTGGCCAATGGTGATGTACACCAGTGGTGACGGTGCACACCGACGTGGATGTGACCACCATTTTCTATCTGTTCACTCACTTGCTACCTGACCATCAACAGGAGAGGACCTACACTGCAAGTGCTGCTGTAACCTGTGTCTGGAACCAACCATGGCTCATGTCACTGGGGAAATGGCCCCTGCCTTCACCGCTGCAGAGTTGGAGAGACTGGTGGATGGGGTACTACCCCAGTATAAAATGCTGTACGGGCCTCCAGACCAACAGGTGAGTACACTGTGAGCACGATGCATGGGTCATGAATGCATGGAGTGCTGTGTATGAGGGACTCGTGTGGGGTGGGTTGGTGGAATGGTCCTGGGCAGCGTGCTGCATGTATGGTGGGCAATGTCTGTGCATAAGGAGATGTGAGGGCTATGATGGGACATGAGTATAACAGGCCAGACAGTCTGACTGATACCTTTTTCTATGTGTATTTTTCTGCAGGTCAGCGCCCATCACAAAAAGTTTATATGGCGTGCCATCGCCAAGGAGGTGCGGACACTGGGGGTCTACGGCAGGCAGAGCACCCACTGTCGCAAATGGTGGGAGGACCTAAGACGCTGGGCAAGGAAGACGTGGAGGCCCAGCTGGGGATGGCCTTCCAACGAGGAAGGGATGCCCGTTGAACCCTGACCCCCCTGATGGCCCGCATACTGCTGGTGGCCTATCCGGAGCTGGATGGGCATTTGAGGCATCACAGCAGCCACAAGGGGGTGAGTACAGTTTCCCAATATACTACTTGCGTGTGGTGGGGTGGTCTCTGGGTGGGGGTTGTTGGACTGTGGGTACCCCTAGGCCAGGCCGGACGTTGCAGGGTAGGTCCCATGTTGGGCAGGGTATGATGTACACCACCTCCTACCAAGCTAGCAGGCATCCACTACTGGGCAGGTGTCGGTGGGTCTCAGGTATGCTGCTATTGGCTTTAGGTATTCCTGTCCATGGCCTGGTGACTAGCATTGTGACTGGTAGTACATTTCCTAGTGCGTAGGGCTGTTCCCTATGTGTGTGTGTGTGTCATGTATGCCAACGGATGGTGTTTCAGCAGCCATTGACCAAGTGTATCCTTTGTGTCTTCCCCCCCTTTTTGTTTTGTCACCCTGTGCATTAGTATCATCTGGCGGAGGAGCAGAGATGATACTGCACCGGTGACAGAGGGAGCTGCATCCCACAGGGCCCATGAGGCCGAATCCACTGACCGTGAGGGCACCAGTGGGATGGAGTGCGAGGGGAGAACCACGGCGGAGACAGGAGGGGACAGTTCGGACAGTGATACCTCCTCTGATGGAAGCTCCCTGGTGGTGGTGGACACCACTGTGCCCACCCCAACTACAGGTACAGCCGCCACCCCTGTACCACCCCTGTACCAGCACCACCCTCCCAGCAGCCCCTCAGCATGTTTCCCGTGCCCACTCTCCCAGGATGGTGGGCATCTCCTACGCCCCAGGCACCTCAGTCCTTGCCCCAGTTAGCCCTGCTGCCTTGAGTGAGGAGGCTATTGACCTCCTGCGATCTATCTCTGTTGGGCAGTCAACCATTGCGAAAGCCATCCAGGGACTGGCCGCCCATTTGCAACAAACAAATGCATTCCTGTAGGGCATTCACTCTGGCATGGTGGCCTAACTGAGATCAATCCAGGCTCTGGCCTCCTCTCTGATGGCAGCCACTGTCCCTGTTACTAGCCTCCCCCCTCCAACTTCCTCTGCCCAGTCCCATTCCCCTCAACCCCAACCTATCCCAAACACACAGGCAGACCAGCATGCACATAAGACAACACACAGGAGTGGCTCAGGCAAACACAAGCACCACACATCATCTCACAGGCACTCACACAAACACCATCCAGATGCAGACATACCAACATCCACTGCCTCCACTGTGGCCCCTTCCTCCTCATCGTCCACCTCCCTCTCAGTAGCATCTCCACTCACACCTGCATGCACTACATCATCATCCCCTACCTCCATCACTATCACGCCTATCACTACACATCCCTCTCTGGCAGTCACCACCCACACATCCATGCACACGTCCCCTGTGTCCTCTCCCAGTGTGTTTGTGCCCCCTCCTTCCAAAGTACACAAACGGAAGCACTCAGACACCCAACGGCCGTCCACCTCACAACAGCATCCAGCCCATGCACCTGCACCCAAACACAGCACCTCCTACAACCACTTCATCTTCTTCCACCTTCACCCTCTTCCCACCCCAATGTCCCTTACAAGCTTTTCCTCTCCACAGTTGAACTCTTCCCTACCCCTCCCCCCCAACCTTCTCGTGGGGCCCGGGTGGTCAGAACCCAGGCGAGCACCTCAGCCACCCAGTCCAAGGCCACAGTAGTGTCAACAGCTACTGCAGGTGGGAGAGGCGCCAGGGAACCAGGCAGCATCACTGAAAGTGTGCCTGCACCAGGTGCGTCAAGTAAGGGCAAGGAGCCACCCCCTGCTGTGAAGGGGAAGGGCAAGGAGGCCCCACCAGCTGCCAAAGGGAAGGGCAAGGAGGCACCACCAGCTGTCAAAGGGAAGGGGAAGGAGGCACCACCAGTGGCCAAAGGGAAGGGCAAGGGGCTTGCACCAGCAGGCAGGAAGGACAGGAGGCCTGGTGCTGGGACTCATTCGGATCCCCCACCACCAACCATGGCGGTTCAGCCATCCGAGGCTGCAGGGGAAGGGCTGGAGCCTCCCCCCACCACTGCCAGCACTGCCACCAGCACCGCCACCAGCACCACTGCCAGCAGCAACAGCTCCAGTGGGCAGCCGTCCAAGGCTGCAGGGGATTGGCTGGAGCCTTCCCCCACCACTGCTAGCACTGACACCAGCACCACTGCTAGTAGCAGCAGCCACAGTGGGCAGCCATCCGAGGCTGCAGGGGATGGGCTGGAGCCTCCACCCACCTCTGCCAGCACCGACACCAGCACCACTGCCAGCAGCCCCAGTGGGCAGCCGTCCGAGGCTGCAGGGGATGGGCACAAGCCTCCCCCCACCATTGCCAGCACTGCCACCAGCACCACTGCCACCAGCAGCAGCCACAGTGGGCAGCCGTCTGAGGCTGCAGGGGATGGGCTTGAGCCTCCCCCTACCACTGCCAGCTACGCCACCAGCACCACCACCTGCACTGTCACCAGCACTGCCAGCATCACCACTGGAAGCATCAGCAGCCCCAGTGGGCAGATGTCCGAGGATGGGCTGGAGCCTCCCTCCACCACTGCCACCCCTGACACCAGCCCCACCACTGCCACCACTAAGCAGCCGTCACCACCGGCAGGCAGTGTGTAGTCCTGCCTCCATGGGCTGTAGTGCGCCCAGGACCCTGCAAATCCTGCAGGAGTGACACCCAGGTGAGAGACTGTGACCTTGCACTCCCCAAGATCTACATCACAGGGCACAAGCCCCCCCCCAGAAGCAGTGGAAGAAGCCTTCCACTCACCCCATCCTTGCCAGGATGAAGCACACTGGGCACAAACCCCCCTCCAGAACCAGTGGAAGAAGCCATCCACTCACCCCATCCTTGCCAGGATGAAACAAACTGGGCACAAGGCCCCTCCAGAACTAGTTGAGGAAGCCATCCACTCACCCCCACCCTTGCCAGGATGAAGAACACTGGGCACAATGCCCCCTCCAGAACCAATGGAAGAAGCCATCCACTCACCCCATCCTTCCCAGGATGAGGCACTCTGGGCACAAGGCACCCCTCCAGAGTCAGTGGAGAAGCCATCCACTAGAGAGACTGTGGCCTTGCACTCCCCAGGACCAGGCAGTGGGCAAACTACCCACTAGAGAAACTGTGGCCTTGCACTCCCCAGGACCAAGCAGTAGGCAAACCACTCACTAGAGATACTGCAGACTTGCACTCCCCAGGACCAAGCAGTGGGCAAACCACCCACTAGAGAGACTGCAGCTTTGCACTCTCCAGAACCAGGCAGTGGGCAAACCACCCACTAGAGAGAGTGTAGCCTTGCACTCCCCAGGACCAGGCAGTGAGCAACCACCCACTAGAGAGACTGCAGCCTTGCAGTCCCCAGGACCTAGCAGTGGGCAAACCACCCACTAGAGAGACTGCGGCCTTGCATTCCCCAGGGCCAGGCAGTGGGCAAACCACCCACTAGAGAGACTGTGGCCTTGCACTCCCCAGGACATCTCACAGGGCATGTGGCCCCCTTCAGGACCAGTGGCGTTGTACCATCTTCCGGCTGAGGTGCCCCGCCATTCCCCGTCCCTCTGAGGTGTTTGTGTATTTTTGATCTGATGCCCCTGCAGTGTTGTCTCTGTTTTGTTGCAGGAGTGAGGTGGGGCCTCGGCCTATGTGTTGTGGCCCTGTGGCCCATGGACATTGAGGACTGGGCAGTGTCCCTCCATTTGTAAATATGTATATACTTTTTGATATTGAAGCACATATTTATACTATTTTATCGTATTACACTCACTTTAATCAATTCCTTTTGTTCTTGCATTATTCCTGAGGGGTACTGAGTGTATATGTACTCTACTGCATCTGGTTGTGTGTATGGTGTTGGGGGTGGGAGTGTTGCATGTTGCGTGTTGCGTGTGTGTGTCACTTTCTTTTTCCTCCCCCTCCCTTGTGTGCTAGGCGGCAGTACTCACTGTGGTCATTTTCACCGGCGTTGATGTTCGTAATGCAGGAAAAGGTAGACAAGCATGGCAAGACGTGTAACTCGGCCTCCATGGCGTCGTGGTTGTTCCCTGAGTCTCCAGAGGTGAGTCCTTTGACTTCTGTGTGCTGTTTCTGCAGTGCTTTTGATGTCATTGGTACCGCCCCGGAAAAGGTGGCGGATAGGCCTGTCTTAATACAGTGGGCGGTACATTGTCTTCCACCTGGCTGTTGGCGGTTACCACTGGGGTGCTTGTTGCTACCGCCCTGGTGGTCAGTGTGTTAAAGTGGCTGTCTGTGTGAGTGGTTTCCACCGTTGTCATAATTCTACTTTTGTTACCGCCGGCCTGTTGGAGGTATTAGCGCCGCTTTATCACCGACCACCAGGGTTGTAATGAGGGCCATTGTTTGTCACATTAACATCAGGACATAATGCTTTACACAGTAGAGACTGAAAGCACCTCACTTATTTGTGATTGATACTATCATAGTGGTACATATATCAGGTCATAAATGGTGGTAGGACTCTCCACCATAGCACCCAGTATTAGACATAAAACACACTTTTCAAATTAAGTTTGGCTTACATTCTGGTGTCTGAGTAACAAACTGATATGGGGCCTGATTTAAGAAAAGTGGCGCTGCACGCAGTTCAGCACCAATTTTCAGACGCCCCTTAGTGCCCCTCTATCACCATCATGTGTGCGCTGTATCTAAGATACGGCGCACCATGGCGGTAGTTAGGGAACTTGTGTCAAAAATGTTGTCACTAGTTTAGAGCTTTGCAGGATTAGTGTAAAAAATATTGACGCTAATCCTGCAGAGCCCATTGAGGCCCATTGTGAAAAATGGTGTGCCTCCTTTTAACGCCTTCTCTGAGTAGGCATTAAAAGTGCAGAAAAAAATACTCAAAGAAAGCTGTAAGATTTTTTTGCTCCATTTTTTCGCCCCCCCCACCTAACTGGGGAATGCTCCCTTTGCATACATAATGCTTGGCACAGGCATAATGTAACGCAAAGGGTTACAAAGTGGTGTAAAGTATGCATTGCACCACTTTGTAAATTTTGTGGGGTGATTTAGGTCTCGTTGGGCCACATTAATGTAAAAATAATGACGCTAATGTGGTGCAAGGAGGCACTAGGGGCTCCTGAATCTGCTCAGTAGTATTTCATTATGGCCGTTATCTAGTTATATTAAAGGCACTCTATGTCCCAGACTCCCACTAGGGAGTGGCGGTTTTCTTAAATTAACATGATACATGCATGCATACACAGCATGCATCTGCAATTATACACATGGCTGCCGACAGAAACTCAAGTAATGCGTTATAGATATTTTGGATGACAGACATTTGCAGCACATGACCAGAATCACACAGCTTTGGTTTTTAAAATTGCTGCTGGCATATCTATTCTCATCCGACGTGGCAGAAGTAGAGGAAGATACGTACAACCAAGATGCTATACATTTGGAGTAGTGAGTAGCAAAGAGTATCCGGGCCTCTTAAGTCATTTTAGGTGGACTGGAGTCCTACATAATTTATGTTTACTTTTATAAACACTTAGGGACTTATTTATACTTTTTGGTGCAAAACTGCACTAAGGCAGTTTTGCCCCAAAAAGTTTTGCACCAGCTTGCACCATTTTTTGGCACCGGCTGGGCACCATATTTATGGAATGGTGCAAGCCGGTGCAAAGGGTAGGCTAGCTTTAAAAAAAATTACGTTAGGCAGTTTTGAGTCAAAATAAATGATTCTGACCAGATTAGCATCATTTTTTGACGCTAAGGGGCATATTTATACTCTGTTTGCACTGAATTACCGTCATTTATTTTACTCTAATTCAGTGCAAAACTAACTCCATATTTATACTTTGGTGCTAGACCCGTCTAGCGCCAAATTTATGGAGTTAAAGTCATTTTTTGGAAGTGGAAACCTACCTTGCCTTAATGAGATGCAAGGTAGGCGTTCCCGTGCAAAAAAATGACTCTATGGCCTTAACACCATATTTATACTCCCACGTAAAAATAGTGCAAGGGAGGGAGGAGGGGTCAAAAAATGGGGCAAAGCTTGCTTTGCCCCATTTTTTAAGACCTGGGTCACGGCAGGCGTTAGGGGACCTGTGACCCTATTTCCATGGTGGAACACCATGGAATAAGCCCAGAGGTGCCCTCCCTAGGCCCTAGGGGCACCCCCACCCACACTAGAGGGACTGCGAGGATGGGGGACCCCATCCCAGGTAAGTACAGGTAAGTGCATTTTATTTTTGAAAGTGCCATAGGGGGCCCTGAAATGGGCCCCCATACATGGCACAGGGTGCAATGGCCATGCCCAGGGAACCCTGTCCTCTGTGCTGGCCACTGGGGTGGTGGGCATGACTCCTGCCTTTTCTAAGGCACGAGTCATGTGGCATGGTAGGTTTAGCACCATAAAATGATGCTAATCAGGTTAGAGTCATTTTGTTTTACTCTAACCTGACTAAAGCCATTTTTTGGTGCTAAACCCTCTTCTTCTATACTGCCAGCCCCACCAGACTAAAGTCATTTTTTTAAACTCTAGCCTACCCTTTGCACCGGCTTGCACCATTCCATAAATATGGTGCCCGGCTGGTGCACAGAAATGGTGCAAGCCGGTGCTAAACTTTTTGGTGCAAAACTGAGTTAGTGCAGTTTTGCAGCAAAAAGTATAAATAAGGGCCAATATTTTGTAAGTTTGCGCCACTTTTGTGTCATAAAATGACGTTAATGCGGTGCAAAAAAAGTTTAAATCAGGGCCTTGGTGCTAGATGGGTCTAGCACCAAAGTATAAATATGGAGTTAGTTTTGCACCAAATTAGAGTAAAAAAAATGACACTAATTCGGTGCAAACAGAGTATAAATATGCCGCAGAGTATAAATATGCCCCTAAGTATGGCGTTAAGGCCATAGAGTCATTTTTTGCACGGGAACGCCTACCTTGCATCTCATTAAGGCAAAGTAGGTCTCCACTTTCAAAAATGACTTTAACTCCATAAATTTGGTGCTAGAGGGGTCTAGCACCAAAGTGTAAATATGGAGTTAGTTTTGCACCGAACTAGAGTAAAACAAAAAGACACTAGGGCCCATATTTATACTTTTTGACGCTAAACTGCGCTAACGCAGTTTAGCGTCAAAAAAATTTGCGCCGTCTAACGCCATTCTGAAGCGCCATGCGGGCGCCGTATTTATGGAATGGCGTTAGACGGCGCAATCAGACCGGCGCTGCCTGGTGTGCGTGGAAAAAAAACACGTAGACCAGGCAGCGCCGGCGTGGGGAAAAAATGACGTTAGGGCGTCTTAAAATGGCGCAAGTCAGGTTGACGCTAAAAAATCGTCTTAACCCGATTTGCGCCATTTTTTCGACGCCCAGACGCCATTTCATGACTCCTGTCTTAGTAAAGACAGGAGTCATGCCCCCTTGCCCAATGGCCATGCCCAGGGGACTTGTGTCCCCTGGGCATGGTCATTGGGCATAGTGGCATGTAGGGGGGCACAAATAAGGCCCCCCTATGCCACAAAAAAAATACAAAAAAAAAAAAAATTATACTTACCTGAACTTACCTGTACTTCACTGGGATGGGTCCCTCCATCCTTGGGTGTCCTCCTGGGGTGGGCAGGGGTGGCAGGGGGGGTCCCTGGGGGCAGGGGAGGGCACCTGTGGGCTCATTCTGAGCCCACAGGTCCCTTAACGCCTACCCTGACCCAGGCGTTAAATTCAGGCGCAAATGCGGTTTTTTTTTGACCCGCCACCTCCCGGGTGTGATTTTTGCCCGGGAGTATAAATACGACGCATTTGCGTTGCCGTCATTTTTTTAGACGGGAACGCCTTCCTTGCATCTCATTAACGCAAGGAAGGCGTTCACGCTAAAAAATGACGCTCTTTCTTCATACTTTGGCGCTAGACGCGTCTAACGCCAAAGTATAAATATGGCGTTAGTTTTGCGCCGAATTTGCGTCAAAAAAAACGACGCAAATTCGGCGCAAACGGAGTATAAATACGGGCCTAAGGGCCTTATTTATACTTTTTGGTGCAAAACTGCACTAAGGCAGTTTTGCCCCAAAAAGTTTTGCACCGGCTTGCACCATTTTTTAGCCCCAGCTGGGCACCATATTTATGGAATGGTGCAAGCCGGTGCAAAGGGTAGGCTAGCTTAAAAAAAAAATTACGTTAGGCAGTTTTGAGTCAAAATAAATGATTCTGACCAGATTAGCATAATTTTTTGACGCTAAGGGGCGTATTTATACTCTGTTTGCAATGAATTAGCGTCATTTTTTTTTTACTCTAATTCAGTGCAAAACTAACTCCATATTTATACTTTGGTGCTAGACCCGTCTAGCACCAAATTTATGGAGTTAAAGTCATTTTTTGGAAGTGGAAACCTACCTTGCCTTAATGAGATGCAAGGTAGGCGTTCCCGTGCAAACAAATGACTCTATGGCCTTAACACCATATTTATACTCCCATGTAAAAATGGTGCAAAGGAGGGAGGAAGGGTCAAAAAATGGGGCAAAGCTTGCTTTGCCCCATTTTTTAAGACCTGGGTCAGGGCAGGTCTTAGGGGACCTGTGGCCCTATTTCCATGGTGGAACACCATGGAATAAGCCCAGAGGTGCCCTCCCTAGGCCCTAGGGGCACCCCCACCCACACTAGAGGGACTGCGAGGATGGGGGACCCCATCCCAGGTAAGTACAGGTAAGTGCATTTTATTTTTGAAAGTGCCATAGGGGGCCCTGAAATGGGCCCCCATATATGGCACCGGGTGCAATGGCCATGCCCAGGGGACCCCTGTCCTCTGTGCTGGCCACTGGGGTGGTGGGCATGACTCCTGCCTTTCCTAAGGCAGGAGTCATGTGGCATGGTAGGTTTAGCACCATAAAATGACGCTAATCTGGTTAGAGTCATTTATGTTTACTCTAACCTGCCTAAAGCCATTTTTTGGTGCTAAACCCTCTTCTTCTATACTGCCAGCCCCACCCGACTAAAGTCATTTTTTTAAACTCTAGCCTACCCTTTGCACCGGCTTGCACCATTCCATAAATATGGTGCCTGGCTGGTGCACAGAAATGGTGCAAGCCGGTGCTCAACTTTTTGGTGCAAAACTGAGTTAGTGCAGTTTTGCAGCAAAAAGTATAAATAAGGGCCAATATTTTGTAAGTTTGCGCCACTTTTGTGTCATAAAATGACGTTAATGCGGTGCAAAAAAAGTTTAAATCAGGGCCTTGGTGCTAGATGGGTCTAGCACCAAAGTATAAATATGGAGTTAGTTTTGCACCGAATTAGAGTAAAAAAAAATGACACTAATTCGGTGCAAACAGAGTATAAATACGCCGCAGAGTATAAATATGCCCCTAAATATGGTGTTAAGGCCATAGAGTCATTTTTTGCACGGGAACGCCTACCTTGCATCTCATTAAGGCAAAGTAGGACTCCACTTTCAAAAAATGACTTTAACTCCATACATTTGGTGCTAGAGGGGTCTAGCACCAAAGTATAAATATGGAGTTAGTTTTGCACCGAATTAGAGTAAAAAAAAATGACACTAATTTGGTGCAAACAGAGTATAAATATGCCCCTAAGGGCCTTATTTATACTTTTTGGTGCAAAACTGCACTAAGGCAGTTTTGCCCCAAAAAGTTTTGCACCGGCTTGCACCATCTTTTAGCACCAGCTGGGCACCATATTTATGGAATGGTGCAAGCCGGTGCAAAGGGTAGGCTAGCTTAAAATAAAATGACGTTAGGCAGTTTTGAGTCAAAATAAATGATTCTGACCAGATTAGCATCATTTTTTGATGCTAAGGGGCATATTTATACTCTGTTTGCACTGAATTTTCGTCATTTTTTTAAAACTCTAATTCAGTGCAAAACTAACTCCATATTTATACTTTGGTGCTAGACCCGTCTAGCACCAAATTTATGGACTTAAAGTCATTTTTTGGAAGTGGAAACCTACCTTGCCTTAATGAGATGCAAGGTAGGCGTTCCCGTGCAAAAAAATGACTCTATGGCCTTAACACCATATTTATACTCCCATGTAAAAATGGTGCAAGGGAGGAAGGAGGGGTCAAAAAATGGGGCAAAGCTTGCTTTGCCCCATTTTTTAAGACCTGGGTCAGGGCAGGCGTTAGGGGACCTGTTGCCCTATTTCCATGGTGGAACACCACAGAATAAGCCCAGAGGTGCCCTCCCTAGGCCCTAGGGGCACCCCCACCCACACTAGAGGGACTGCGAGGATGGGGGACCCCATCCCAGGTAAGTACAGGTAAGTGCATTTTATTTTTGAAAGTGCCATAGGGGGCCCTGAAATGGGCCCCCATACATGGCACAGGGTCAATGGCCATGCCCAAGGGACCCCTGTCCTCTGTGCTGGCCACTGGGGTGGTGGGCATGACTCCTGCCTTTTCTAAGGCACGAGTCATGTGGCATGGTAGGTTTAGCACCATAAAATGACGCTAATCTGGTTAGAGTTATTTTTTTTACTCTAAAAAAACCCTCTTCTTCTATACTGCCAGCCCCACCTGACTAAAGTCATTTTTTTAAACTCTACCCTTCCCTTTGCACCGGCTTGCACCATTCCATAAATATGGTGCCCGGCTGGTGCACAGAAATGGTGCAAGCCGGTGCTAAACTTTTTGGTGCAAAACTGAGTTAGTGCAGTTTTGCAGCAAAAAGTATAAATAAGGGGCAATATTTTGTAAGTTTGCGCCACTTTTGCATCATAAAATGACGTTAATGCGGTGCAAAAAAAGTTTAAATCAGGGACTTGGTGCTAGATGGGTCTAGCACCAAAGTATAAATATGGAGTTAGTTTTGCACTGAATTAGAGTAAAAAAAAATGACACTAAATCAGTGCAAACAGAGTATAAATATGCCGCAGAGTATAAATATGCCCCTAAATATGGCGTTAAGGCCATAGAGTCATTTTTTGCACGGGAACGCCTACCTTGCATCTCATTAAGGCAAAGTAGGTCTCCTCTTTCAAAAAATGACTTTAACTCCATAAATTTGGTGCTAGAGGGGTCTAGCACCAAAGTATAAATATGGAGTTAGTTTTGCACCGAATTAGAGTAAAAATAAATGACACTAATTCGGTGCAAACAGAGTATAAATATGCCCCTAAGGCCCATATTTATACTTTTTGACACAAAACTGCGCTAACGCAGTTTTGCGTCAAAAAAATTAGCGCTGGCTAACGCCATTCTGAAGCGCCATGCGGGCGCCGTATTTATTGAATGACGTTAGCCGGCGTTAGCCGCCGGCGCCGTCTGGAGTGCGTTAAAAAAAACGACGTACACCAGGCAGCGCCGGCGTAGGGGAAAATGGAGCTTGGCCGTCAAGAAATGGGGCAAGTCAGGTTGAGGCAATTTTTTCGCTTCAACCCGATTTACGCCATTTTTTTCGACTCCCAACCCCCATAGAAATGACTCCTGTCTTAGCAAAGACAGGAGTCATGCCCACTTGCCCAATGGCCATGCCCAGGGGACTTATGTCCCCTGGGCATGGTCATTGGGCATAGTGGCATGTAGGGGGGCACAAATCAGGCCCCCCTATGCCACAAAAAAAAAATGAAAAAAAACACTTACCTGAACTTACCTTAATGTCCCTGGGATGGGTCCCTCCATCCTTGGGTGGCCTCCTGGGGTGGGCAAGGGTGACAGGGGGTGTCCCTGGGGGCATGGGAGGGCACCTCTGGGCTCCTTCAGAGCCCACAGGTCCCTTAACGCCTGCCTTTTGCAGGCGCTAAAAAAAAAAACGGCGCAAAAGCGGCCGTACGTCATTTTTTTGGACCCGCCCACTCCCGGGCGTGATTTTTGCCCGGGAGTATAAATCCGATGCACATGCCTCGGAGTCGATTTTTTAGACGGGAACGCCTACCTTGCATATAATTAACGCAAAGTAGGTGTCCACGCAAAAAAATGACGCTAACTCCATGGACTTTGGCACTAGACGCGTCGAAATTGCGTCAAAACAAACGACGCAATTCCGGCGCAAACGGAGTATAAATATGCCCCTAATTCGGTGCAAACAGAGTATAAATATGCCCCTTATAATCTTGTTGGTTATGAGTGAAGCATGGAGGCTTACAATAATCAGTAGTCTTATTTGTTGTTTGTTCGTTAAGTATTTTTGTGGGAACAGTGTCTCTGACTGGCATGTGGGGACTTGCAGAAACATCACTTATGGTGGCCAAAGCGGACCATCTTCCTTTATATCATCTATGTGTTATTATAATGGCTGCAAATCATTGTGGCTACAAGTGAATCGAGACAACTTATTATTACCAATAGCCAAAGAACTACAGATTGTTTGTCAAATATGTTGGATTATTGTTGCACTTTTAAGTGGATGGTGGGACTCATGCATATGCTATACTATTTATCATCAGGTGGAGAATAGGATTTACTCAGACTATAATCAAGGCTTGACTGAATTGATGTTTTTACATGGTACCTGGTGAGTGCACCACATGTACATTATTAAGGGGCGTGGTCCACATCAGACGGTCATTGAATGTTGTAAAGTGTTAGAAGTGCCCTAATCAGGGAAGGACCTTTACAGCTGAATACTCTGTATGCTTTGAATTCTATTCTATCCTTGATGGGGAGCCAGTGGAGGGTGGCCAAGGCATTGTTTTCTTAGATGTGTTTGGGGACCTCAAATAGCATCTTACCTTCCACATTCTGAACTACCTGGAGACTTTTGATAATGTATTTAGAATAGCCCTTGTATAGGGAGTTCCTGTAGTCCAGTCAGAAGAGAACTAGTGCCTGGATCACAGTTCTTCTGGACAGGGTGGGTAGAAGTCCAGTTTTTGGGCAGAGTTCTGAGGAAGCCAAAGCAGGAGGCCGTGAGTTTTTTTGCTGGTACATCCATTATCCAGAAAGCAGTCATCCACATGCCTATGCTTTTTATGGGGGAGGACAGGTTTGGAGGGTTGCCCAAGCTCTTCCACCATTCTAGAAAGGGTAGGGGATCTGGTCCATGCCCCAGGATCATCAGTTCTGTTTTTTTCTCATTCAATTTAAGGCAGCAGTTTGCCATGCAACTGAAAACTTTTTCTAGGCAGGGGAGCAAATTTGGTATTGTGATCCTGTCCCAAGGGAAAGGGATATGACTAGTTGTGTGTCGTCAGCATATTACGGGATCGACATCCCAAATTCCTGCATGATGTCAGCTAGCGGACACATATCTATACAATAAATTGTGTAGGACTGAGGTCAGAGCCCTATGGTACCCCACACTTTGAGGGTGAAGATGTCCAAGTAGCATGGATTTTCACATATCTGAAAGGACCAATCCCTTAGAAAAGAAGTGAGGCAATTAACAGTGCCGTTATTCATTCCAGACTTCACTAATTCTTTTTATCAGTATCTCATGGTCGGTCATATCAAATGGTGTGCTCAGGTCCAGTAGGGTACTGGTAGCGGCTCCTCCCTGGTCCAGAAGCATTTTTAACTCCTCTCTTATGGTAAGTAGGGCAGTTGTTGTACTATGTTGAGGCCTGAAACCCATTTGTATGGGATAGAGGGGAGAGTTTTCTTCCAGTACTGAGAGTATTTACCTTGCGATGGGGGAAACTGCTCAGAGCTAAGGGGACCTGTAGAGACCTAAAATTGGGTAAGAAGTAAGCACCTCAATCTATTTACACTCAAATATTCTACCCCTAGAATTGTTCTCTATATGAGAGATGGGATATATGCAATGTGACTTTGAGTGCAAAAGGCTTCACAGCTTTGTACACTAGAGTGTGCAAGTTGTTTACACATTTGAGGTGGAGTGTCCATACTACTGTCATACTTTTATAAATATGTTTATGTTTTAACTGAGTTTTTTCATGAATGTCATACAGGTCTACAAGGACTGAAGGCTGGAGAGCCATATGCCTCCTCACTTTCTATTATTTCCCTACACTTAATTGTGGGTAGGCAGGGAGGTATAGGTGCCCTGGAGAAGGCCACACCACCCATAGGGGCATGTAGAAATCGGCCAACACATGTTTGCATACTAGGTATTCTGTAACCATTGTATTACTACTCAGCATGCAAGTGGTTTTAAGGATGGCATGAGTACCCACAAATAAATTATTTTGGTGAACCCATGACCATGTTTTAACTTAAAACTGGACATCCAGTATTTGTCCAGGGGCTACAAAGCTAAGAGCTCTGAGGAAATGGTTGAGCCCACCCCAGAGGTATTCACCTACTGGGGTGAGAGAAAACACTGATGATGAAGCATGCCACCAATTAGTGGGTGAGACGTTTTCTCGTAATATTTTAAATATTCCTAAGATGTATGACATTCAGATATAGATGTTGAAATACATAAATCTATTGGCTGTTGCACTTTTGGTGTGTAATTGGAAGGACGTCATTCACTTCAAGATGGCCAATGTCTGAGGAAGCAAGACAGCCAAAGCCAAAATGCCAGCCCATCTGATCAAGCTCTATGTCCCAGAGCATTGCCAGGGAGTAGTATTGGTGCCTCCAGGGGTGGGGCTATGTTCAGTGTGGGGAGTGGTTCTCCGAGAACCAGAAGTCAGGCCACAGGGGTAACCCGATATACACCGGCGGGACCTAACTAGAGAGCTTGCATCTCTGCAGCACCATCTCCTCTAGCAGTCCCATAATGAGGCGGCGCACCATGGGCAGTTGTGGAGGTGGCTTACTACAGGGCCAGATGCACGGAAGCACCAGATCCATCCGTCGGGGAGGAGGACTCAAGTGGAAACCCTCACCGAGGAACATCTGGGATCAGTGGGTGCAGCAGAGGCGGGCCACACTGCTGGGACTCAGGCCATCCCACAGGCTGGGAACTCACCAAGAGCAAAGAGAAGGTAAAGAAACAGTCCATGCTCATCCAATGGGTGAAGGGAGGTCTGGCGAGAAAATGCAGAAACCAGTTAGCTGAAGAGGATCATGGCATACGATCCAATGTATTTTGAGGGATTGGCAGCCTGGAGCTCTCTAGGACAGTGATACTCAAAGTACGGCACTGGGCCGCATTAGAACCTCTTGACCTTTGCATGCGGCCCCCTGGTCAGCAGCACACTGAGCTGCTGTTTACTCTACTCAGCAGTAACATTGAAAATATATCAAATAAACAGGCATGCCTTTATTTAAAGGTTAACTTAAGTTAAAGAAATCTAGGTTATCCTGACCCACCCAACTTTAGGGGCACCTTCATTTTTAAAGACATCTTGCAGCAAAAGTGTGAAACTATGATAAGGTCTCTTCAAAATTCAAAAAGTGTATTTCATTAACATGCAGACCCGTTTCACCTTAGTGTATAAGAATATATCAGTGTATTGAAAAGTATTTTTTGTAAAGGGATAGAAACCAAACATAAATTCAGAAAGATTGATTCTTCTCCCCCGCCTAAGCAACAATGCCAATAGTGAACTAAGATGCACATCAGTTGTTTTGTGCACTCTTTGGGTGGCCTAGGTTGCTATTACAGATGAACAACATTATAGTTTAATAAATCAAACACAGAACAGTGTACATCCCAAAGTCATGCATTTTGAGATCTTTGAATATGAGATCATGAAGAAAAAGGTAGGAAAGTGAAATAAAACAATTGCCTAGGATCACACAATTTGGTAAAGTGAGGAAGCCAGTATTAATCCCAGATATTGTGGTTTCACATTGTGAAGTTGTGCCGCTTTATGTACATGCTTCGCTTCCCCTGTACCCTCTTTACCACAACCCTTAAATTGGAGAACACCCTGGAGACCCCCCGTCTTACCTCCACCCAACTAGCACCAAAGCAGCCCTCTGTCACATCACAGACTAAAATTTGTGGGCCTTGGGAAAATGTTTGTGGTACTCCTGCTATAGAAGGTAGCCATCTTCATGCGGGCCGGGCCCTATCCTCCAAATATTAATGCATTTCATTGTAAGGTAGTAAAGTCCTGAGTGGTTTTAATGGTGGTGCATTGATATATTTTGGCACATAACTGCTTTTAAAAATGTGACTACAACCTGACATCATAGCTAGTAGGCCTACATGTTGGTAACAACGTCCCAAAGTATTGCAGATAATATATGCTGGGTGCTATTGTGGTTAAAGAGGTCAGGGCCTGCTAGGGTGGGAACTGTTAAGAGAGTGTTGCCATTAAGTATTTCCATCTGCCCCCACATATATATTTGCAAGTTAATCCATAGTATTAAGTATCATGGGTATCATAAAGTACTTTTGCTTTTTATACCTGAAGGCTCTGAGTGGATGCCTACTTATTTGCTGCTATGTATTGCTTGTTTGCGGATTGGGTTACTAACCCACACCCCATTCTCCTAAATGAACCTAGGACTGTCCTGCCTCGCTACCCTGAGAAAGTGAAGTGCCACAGCGGGGTACTTGGTAACTAGAAGAGGAAAGGTTGCAGACTTTATTACTTGTAAAGGACCTGGATTATTTGCAACTAATAACCTACTTTCTTACAGTCGGTGTGCCGTCTTCTCTGATATCCAAGTTAGTGCAATATTGCTCAAAATTACCACTCCTTCAGCGCTTGGGTGTCCAAGACTATTTAAGCGCCTTGAATTATGCTTTGGTTACTTCCAACAATAACTTTAAAGACCGAGAAATGTATTCTTTTCGTACTTCACTTAGGGCGTTGTGCTGTCACGATACCAATTCATATCACCAAATTGAAGAAGAGGAGAATGAAAAAAGAAAGCCCTAATCTTCCTCCATGTTAGAAGCGTACTTTACATGCAGGAGGAGGAATCGGGGTCCCTAAACGTTATCCGCTCGGTGTTATAGGTTTGATATTGTAAAGTGCTGAGTGCAGAAGGAGTGAGGGGCTGGCAGGCATTTTCTCATTTTAATGTGCGCAGATATTACAAGTCTCTTGCTCAGCGTTGGCTCAGCAGCAGGTGCAGTAGATTGATACTGTGGGAGTTGAGGCTAAAGGGGAGAGCGAGGGAAAGAACTTTTAATTGAATTGAACGAAAACCTTATGGTCCTTGAAGAGCACGGACCAATTAATAACAGCGAATGTTTCTTGGGTCAGGTGAAATGAAGTATTCTATTATGGAACAGTCAATCCGCTAAGTAAATAAAAGGAACGCAGTGCTCTCGAGCGCCTTCGAAACTTGAATGTGCCACTATTTGGGTTAGATTAGTTCTCTTTCAGATGATTTATTGAATACACACATGGTGAGCTGCTTTCAGTTTAAGAAAATATCTTTAACATCTACGCAAGTGGCTGGGCGCCGCACTGCTTCTGCAAAGAACATTTCCTGTAATTTCAGAGCACTCTCATTCCAATCGTGAAAGCTTCATATAGAGAAATTAATGTCTCAAAGCCCTTCAGTACGTTTCCCTGTTCAGTTTAGTCTTGGTCCATTGGTAATCACCGTAATAAAACAGAAGCCAACAAGGTCAGGTTGAATACACTTTAGTCTGAACCTCACAAAGAGATCTCAGAAGCAACAAGGGAGCAGGAGTTAAAACAGGTTCAACTGCCCGCAAAAACATGGTGAGCTTTGGTGTTATTACAGGAATGGCTCAATGGGTCACTCTAGACATTACATGTAGATATTTGTGTGTGTCCGTTCAGCACCTGTGCTGCCCGAAAGTGATGTAACGCTCCATGTTTACCGCTCAGCCCAGAGGTTGTGCAAAATTGCTCCATTAGACCCCAACAGGCCCTCTATGGAGGGCGCACAATGAGGCAAAAATAGCTCTGAAAATCTTTGGCATTGTTTGTGCGCTTAAGGAGCTGTATTGACCAGATACTTAAGGTATGCCTGTCACAATAGATTGTCTCTGTGACTGGTCATATAAAGATATGCTTGGAAAAGAGTGCTAATTTTCAGAGCTTAAACATATGGAAGGCCCTCCCAAAGATCACTCCACGACACTCTAAAGGGCCGAAAATCTATAGAGAGGTAAGAACAAGAACTGAATTCCCACCTGTAACTAATTCTGTATCTAAGATCTCCATTCCAACAACATTAAAATTGGATATGAATAGGACATCAGGCAACATCACTGCTCTTTGCAAACAATAAATAAATATAAAAAAATAAAAAAAGTTTCACACATGAGAACCTTCAGCTAATGTCCTAGGGCCTGATTGCGACCTTGGCGGAGGGGATTACTCCTTCCCAAATGTGATGGATATCCTGAGCCCCCCTATTACAAGTTCCATTATATCCTATGGAACTTGTAAAATGGCGGATGGGATATCCATCACATTTGGGACCGATGAATCCCAAGGTCGTAATCAGGCCCTTAATCTTTGTTTTCCAGCTCAGTATATCCAGATTGAGGGTAGCTAACAGATAAGTGGTCACATGCGGTGTAACACAGTGCCGTGATGTGTAGTGAATCCCGACAAGCATAAACAAATTTGAAAAAGATATACATGGAGGAGTTTGAGATAGTAAAAAAAAAAAATCCATATGTCTTGTGGGTCACATTATTGAGTACAAAAATAGAAAGCCCTAAGTATGTATGTATATATGTATGTATCTATAGGTGTGGAATTTACATAGTGAAAACATAGCCACCAGGCAGTGTATCAAGGCTGAATCGACTACCACTATGTCAAATGGTAGGAACAGATATGCACCCTTATGATATATGTATCTTCATGGCAGCTACAGATGGATTTAAAATGGCAGATCAATACTTTTCTAGTTGCAATTTTCTTCATAATTTTTAAATTCTCCATATTTAGACAACAATATTTTGCCACCACATATTTTGGTACTCAGTATTCTGTCTTAGAACCAGTAACATATAGTACAAATTCTGAGCAATGTAGCACTATTTTACAGAATCTATGATTAGTACAATGCAGCCCCAAGCACAAGTTACATTATTAAGGTGTGTACTCTTTCAAAAATAGATCTCTTGGCAGGATGTGGCTAATAGATTCATCACTTAATCTCTCTATGCACCTTTGCCTATTTTTATATCTGTTCCTCAGCAAAATATTGTTGTTGTTCAGTTGTAATACGTGAACCTAACAAGTATATCCTTTGAAACTGAGGTACATCCATTAGCCTAATGCAAATGTCCTTCCACATCATGGTATGGGAGCCGAAACATTGGAGAACACAGGGAAAAAAGGACTTGCTGTGACCTGCAGTGATGCTGTATGTGGTGCCAGCATTACATAGAGGTAACTGTGTGGGCTTGAGATTGCAGACACCTTGCCTCCTTTCCTTCTCCGTATTTGTGTCTCCCATTCTGCCTCTTTGCATACTTTCAACATCCTTCCGGCCTGATCCTTGATCTTCCACTATCCTCAATGTTTTGTGTATAGTTCCTTCTCCAAAATGAAGCAGCCTACACAGCTGGAACCTCACAACGTTGCCAACCTTGGAACCTTGGTGCTGATTATCTCCTGTGCAAAGACAAGGCCCATCTGCAGTAGAAATATAGGGCCATATTTATACTTTTTTACGCAAAACTGCGCTAACGCAGTTTTGCGTAAAAAAAATTAGCGCCGGCTAACGCCATTTCGTTGCGCCGTCCGGGCGTCAAATTTATACTTTGACGTACGGCGGCGCAACCAACAGGTGGGAGTCATTATTTCGTGACGCACACAGCGGCGTTACGTCGTAAAGGAAACCAACGTTAACGCGACGCAAATCACTGTGGGTCGATTTACGACAGCGCAAACCGGAAAGCGTTGTTTTTCTTGACGCTATTGCTTCAGATATTAGCGCGAAAACTGCCCTTTCAGCAGAGGAGAGCCAAAATGGATCCCAGAAGCCAGTACAGACCCCAGGAGGATGACAGCAGACCAGGAACCAGCCAGGAGGATCCATACAGGAACCAGGACATTTTTAGAAAAAAAAGAAAGTGTCGCTTCAGTGCAGAGGAGCAGGAAATCCTGGTGAAAGAGGTGACGGAACACCAGCACCAATTGTTCATCACCTCTAAATTGCCACTCAGTAGGAGAGAGGCCATATGGAAACAAATTGTGGACAAGATCAACAGTGTGGCTGAAGAACGCAGAACAGTCACTGAGTGTAAGAAACGCTGGCATGACTGCAAACGTAGGACAAAAGAAAAAATGGCCAGGAACAGGAAGGCAGCAATGCAGACTGGAGGGGGGAGTCCAGCACAACAGGAGGCCCTGGACCACATGGAGGAGATGGTCGCAGCCGTCATCCCGGAGGAGATCGCCACAGGGATTCAAGGACAGGACAGCGCAGACTACCACGAGACAATGCAAATGCAGGGTAAGTCGCATGGGGAATTAAACTGCAATAATGGGGACTGTAAGCAGGGGGGGGATACCTACTACACAATGCATGTAAGTCAGCACATATATGAAGTGGCATGGGTAAAAGGGCACGGCAGGGGGGCATGGGCAGCACAGACTGAATCTGGGGCACGACAAAATACAGCACCAACAACAGTCCCATGGGGCCATCCTGTAAGTACAACAATATAGCCAAGGGAAAGCAGCGACAGGTGGGAAGGCCACTACGTCAAACTCACATCCAGGCACTTGTCTTGCAAAATCTATCCTACATCAACTAGGTCCCTATCAGTAATGCAGTAGCCAAAACAACAACTGCAATGTAACTGCCACAACAGTTGACAAGAACACCTCTCATCTCTGTGCAGCTATAGTACCAAATGGCAGGAACCTCCCCATGGAACATACATACCTAAATTAGGGGGTGAGGATGACATCTGCAAATATTCATAGAAATAATACAAAGGCACCAGTACACTCAAATGCCGAATGTCCATACTTGACACATACATAAGGCAAAGTAAACAGCAATAGGAGCCACACAGCACTAAGGACACACACATGCTGCATACGTCAGGGTCTCTCACATGCCTGGCTAACAAGGCTACATCACCAATGTCATAGTGCTCAGACAACAACATTGAGGAGGGGACACAGGCAACTGGTCACTCAAACACACCTGCACAGTCTGACAACCAAATAGAACCTTCATACGATAAACACGCCAATCCAATTAAACACGCATGACCCAACATCATCTTCAAACATCAACAATGTTTACATCCATACCACATCCTAACATTGACATGCATAGGATATGCCACGTCACATGTACATTTCGGGCAATGTGAATAAAAAGTGTTTGGGGCAGGTCCTGAGAGGCAAGTGTGCTGCCAGGGCATTCACAACACCCACAGCCAATCAAAGTGTAGTGTTTAAGTGTAACGTATACTTTGCGCATTAGCTTCAGGCTTTAGGCCTTTGTGCACCTTGCCCTGAATGTACTTCTACTCATTTGCTCACATCTAAGAGCCTCAGAGCACTTTGCACTAAATGCTTTTTAGTGGCCTTCCTATCAGTTAATTTAGCAAATAGCCAGTCCTACGGTGTTGTTAATTAGTCAAATCACACTGTTTTGGCTACTTCTGCACTGGAGTTTGCCAGAACATATTCACTCTGTGTCCAGTCAAGGATACAGTCTGGTACATTGCCGATAGACGTGGTAGGGGTTAAGATTTGGCATTCCTGCGTAGGTACACTTTGTCATCACGATGACATATGACTCATAAAATCACTTCCTTGTCTCAAGACACGCAAGAGGGAGTTTCCAAACAGAGAACCACAACAAGACGCTGTCTGCCTTGCTGCAGATGCAGAACCAGATCACAGGCCATTGCTCTGATATGAGGGATGATGTCTCCCCAGTGATTCAGACAGGCAAGCTCCAAGCTTAACATGCTGTGCTATAATAGAACAAGCAGAGGGATAGTAGAAACAGTTAGGCTGAATGATAGCTTTGTACAAATGTTTTACTCTCCTGCTGACTATTCAAATTCTAACAGTTTGTATTGTTTGGGTTATTGTGGCTCACACCTAAATATGTACAAGTCAGTTGTACAATGAAATCATCATAATAAACAAGTACTGTCTTTGTCATTTGTGTATGAGAACATACTGGAAAAGAGAGAATTGTGTAGGATCTGAGTGACCACGACTTCCCTGAGAAGTTCCAAAGATGTCATGCGCTCGGATGTCTAAACATTCCTTTGCTGTGGGAGACCAGAGGCACTGCTAGTTAGCCAGAGCAAAAAGAAAGAATCAGGGTGACAGAGTTAATTACAAGTGTGTCAGACTTAGTCCCCCACACCATTAGCTATCCTGCTGCCTAGAAAGCCAGTAATCTCATGTAGGATAATGAGAGCCCACCCAACAAAATGTCCCTCCATAAGAATAGTTGAACACGGAGGGAGGAGTTGGACAAAAACATGCCCATTCCTAAATTTTGACAAAGCAACACCTAGAGGCGATCAGGCAGACAAGTCTGATAGCTCCATATCATACATGTGACACACAGGTGGGCCATAGGCCTACAACAATGCCCATATGAAGGACAGCAGATACCAAAAAAAAAACAGAGCACAAAGTTAAGGCATCCAAAGGCTTGTATCTTAGTGCAAAATTGTCACAACACAGACACACTAATTGTACCCTGTTTCATTGCAGAGGAACATGGATCTCCTGACAATATGCCTGTCCCTGATTTCCCTGATGACATGGATGACGAGCCCATAAACATTCCACAGGAGACCATCCAAATGGTCCTTGAAAGCCTCCAAACCCCACCTTCAGTCACAAGGAGGAGCACAGAAGAAGCAGCCACCACAGGAGAACCACCCGCCACCCCAATTGTAAGACCTGCCAGCTCCAACACAGCTGAGGACTCTGACGACACTGGCACCAGCTTCGAAAGAACCGTCGTTGGGGTACAGCGGGAGCTGGCCAAGGAGGTGCGGGTGGGGATGCAAACTATGGCAGCCAGCCTTGAGGGGGTGCGTTCATGCATGATATCTTCTGAGGATCAGGCAGCTGCTATGCAAACCCGAACATCTCTCTTGCAGGAACTTGTCAAAACACAGAAGGAAATCTGCACAGCTGTCATCCAGTTGACACAACAACTACAACTGCAATCCAGTCAACGTGTGCACGAATGCAACATAGAACCCCTCAGGGCCGACCTGGCTGCCTACCATCGTGATGTGGCTGCCATTCTGAAAAACCAGCAGGCCCTCCTTGCTGCAGTACTGCCCTTCATAACTCCACAGGGAGCAGCCCCCGGGATGTCTGCCTCCATGTCTTCTAACACTGAGGTGTGTGTTGCCCCTTCACAACCAACAACAACAAGGACAAACCAGGCAACACACACATCAGAAGAAGAAGACATGGAACAGATAACATTCACACGGAAGAGTACCCGGAAGCACTAGTCCCTGCACCATGGCCTACTTTGACCAAGGTCCTACGTTTTGTCAAATGCCAGTCTCACTACAACTACACTCAATGACTATTCTGCAATCCACTGTATGACTTGTCCCCATTGCCAGTGAATGTCTCTCTCCTACTATTTGCCAATTCCTGTCCCTCTGCACTGTCTGTGACATCACCCCAGCATGTCAGGAGCATCATCCACACCCCTTCTGTAGGATCACCATGTAAGAATGCACCAGAACGGACTCAGCAAACATGGTGAATGGACATTTTGCACTACAGCACCTATAAATAAATAGCACTTGCACACCTATTATGTCTCTGTGTTATTTCACACTTCAACTGTGCAGTACCTAACTCCAAAGTGCCTGTGTGGCAACCATGTTGATTCTCAATACTACTGTCCTGATTTCATGTATTCTGAAACATCTGTGCAGTGGCCAGGATTGCATCATAGCCTTACCATCTTGATGAAAATAACTGATGAAGGGACTAACCACACACAATCATGCTGTGTTGGACAGAATGATGCACCATCTATAGCTATTCTAGACAACTAATGGTGGCTGAGAAATGTAGGCACCATGCAATACTAAAATAAGAAATAATGCTGCAAAATGTAAGGAAACATTATCAAATTACACTGCATCAATCACCCTTACGGAGTATACTTCCATGAAGCAAAGTCATGCAGAATCAGTACACACATGATGTAGGTCAGCAATGAAAGCAACAAGACAAGAGTGTGAACAACTCCTCATCTACAAAGATCTCCCTGAACTTCACACTGCTGTCCGACCTCTCAATTTACCCACAATAACAAGTCTGGAAGCACTCTTTGTGAAGTAGGATACATACCAACACAAAACCTTGGTGATCAATGCACACTACCAATGGTGGGTCTCCCAAATGGTGGATACTTACCAAGTTAGCACACGGGTAGCTGGCATGTTAAACCTCAATTTCCTGGGGATGGCGAGCATAGGACACAAATGTCATACTAAAACATTCAGCTACACTGATGTCAAGGCCATGATAAAGTAGCACCTAACGCATCATGTAAAGGGTTAACTATATATTTATTTCTATTGAGTAATACAAGAGGCAACTAAGGGAAAGGTAAACCTACACTAATCTAACCTGACTACTACTAACCCACAACTGTCCCTAACTAACCTAAGCTAAACTGACTCTACACATGTAACTAAACGATCTAAACATCAACCCCCCACCCACCATTATGAGACAGGACACATGCAGGACAACACTTACTAACCTACACACATACTATACTATCCTAAACAAACATATATTTTTTTGTAATTTTTTGAAAGATTTTTGCATTTTTTTTTTGTTTTTTTTTAATTTTTAACAGGAATCCCAACATTGCATGCCACCCACCCACCCACACAAAAAATATAGATAGAAAAAATAATGACCCCCCACCCTCTTCCCTAACACTAACTAAGCTAAATACCTATACTTACCTAATACTAATCCCCAAAACCCAACTAACAGTAGAAAATAGGAAAGAGGAGAGAGGGGAGGGGTAAAAGTTCTAGAGGGCAAAAGTCCTACAGGTTCGCCCTCCGTAGTGTCCGCCTGATGGAGCGGACCCGCTTTTTAATATAGCCCATATCCTCCCTCAGGTTGTCCACCTTCTTGACAAGCTTGTCCATTTTTCTTGTTAATGCCAGGAAGGCAGCTGGGTCAACAGGAGGGTCTGAGGTTGTTTGTGTGCCAGCGGAGGTTGAGGTTGTGGCAGGAGTTGGTTGCCCACTGGACTGTCCTGGTATCCCAACACGGCTGGGTCCAGGTCTGGAGGAAGAGCCAGGGTCTATTGTTCCCGACGTTGCTGGGGCCACTTGGGGAGACCTGGTGGATGTGGTGTTGGTGGCTGTTGGTGGCAATGTAGGGGGAGCCTGTGGTGTGGCCCACCACGCCCCGGAGGCCCGATCCGAATGATATTTGCGGGCCATCCTCCGGTACCCACACTGCACTTGCAGGATGTGCCTGTATCTCATGGCACGCCTCTCAAAATGGTTGCGATCTGCGGCACTCATGTTTGCAGCTGTGAAGAGAAAAGGCAAATATTTACCTTTGGAATTGCATTGGGTGGAATAGCACAATGGGTTATTTGTACATTACTAGAAATGTATTGGTTGCAGCAATTGTCACAACATAGTTCACAGAAAGGCTCAGAGGAAGTACATGTGAAGCATGCATACATAAGGCCATCTCACACCTAACATATCCATGTCTCTACATGATGGATGACATCACCCTAGGCTACTCATCCAAATTATACCTAAGGCATCTGACGTTATGGCTGCACCTCTTCCGCATAATGACTTCACTATATACGTCACTCTATGTGATAACTATCACAATCCTCACTCAATGCCATTTGTAATTAGTTGTGTGCTAATATTGAACCCATGGGCCATAACCGAATGTGTACACTAGGGGCCAGATGTAGGAAGATGGAAAATTGCGACTAGCAATTTGCAATGCAGAACGGTGTCTCCGACACCTTCTGCGAGTCGCTATGGGGTCGCTAAGACCCACCTCATTTACATCAATGAGGTGGGTTCCAAGTTGCGCCCCTTTAGCAACTATGGGCACTCACGGGGATGGAGGCCTGCTGGGAACAGCAGACCTCCATGGCCGTGACTGCTTTTAAATAAAGCAGGCTATTTTTCCCCAAGTGTAGGCCGTTTACCTGAAAGGAAAACGAGCTGCACTTAGAAAAAAAAAAAGAAATCTTCAATCTTGGATTATTTCAGGGCAGTTAGTGGTCCCTTGGACCACTGGCTGTTTTGTACATGATGATTTTGGTCGACTCACAAAGGGGAAGAGTTCCTATGGGGACCCCTTCCAGTTAGCAAGTGGGTTACCATCCACTTCAAATGGATGATAACTGCGACTCCCTTTGCGACCACGTACTCGGTTGCAAATGGAATTGCATACCACTGCGAGTTGCAAATAGGAGGGGAAAACACCTTCCTATTTGCGATTTGGAAAAGCATTTTGCAAGTATGTTCAGAATCACAAAATACATTTCTGAATAGCAAACAGACGTTTGCAAATCACAAAGGGCAATTTATGACATTTGCAACTTGTAAACAGTTTGCTACATCTGGCCCTAGGTTCTAAATCAAGTCGCAAAAGGTCGCAAGTACGTGTAACATACTGGTTGCTACAGTCCTAGGTACCCTGTTTCACATTAACATGGCAGTCTTTGAGGGTGGTGTGGAAATAACAACCAACAATCCCATGTTCAATGCACACCCAGGAGTGTTTAGATAGTTCAACAAGTATGTGCCTTCACACACAACACCTATGAAGGGCTAGCAACACGTTGCAGTCAGCCTAACATTGTCACATCCAAGGTCCACACATGTCAAAATGCCATGACTTAGGCCAACATCACATACTATCAGTGAGGCATGTTTTACAACACACACAGAGGAGCAAGAACACCCATTATCATGAGTCGACAGAACTCCTAGGCCATTGCACTCAAGTCACACACACTTCTAGTTCACCTTGTGGCAGTACATGCCCCCGGAAGATCCAACCTACAGTGTACACAGTCCACCCTCAACTAGGAAGATGCACTTTTCATCAAAGCCATTTGCCAAAGCTATATGGGAGAATGTCAGTCTGATATGCAGACTCAGTTCATGCCAAGTCCCCGACCAAGTCTTACATTGACCAGTGTATTCCAAATGACTCATCCCATTCCCCATTGCGGCCCAACTGGAATGACCTACAGCCCCTAAATCTGAAAGATGGCTAGGTATTGGTTTACGGAAACAGAAGTGCTATTTGATATCCCACTAAAGCAACAATGCCAATGAACGGCCAGAGCATCAAATCATGAATTCTGTTGAACACACAGTAGTCCACCATGCATCACTAGCAAACAATAAAAATAGCACTCAGGCCACACTCACTGTAGGTATCTGGGTCCTCAAAATGTGCCACCTCTCCCACGGTGTACGGGGCTGGTCCACCTGTAAAGCATGAAAGGAAGAATATACTCAGACTGGGTGCAGTGACAAATAATTGCAGTTAAAATGACACTGTGTGAATATGACATGGTAATGATACACTTTCCCACATGCTCATACTGCATGGATGAATTTGTATTCAACATTAACATTGGATGAGTCTCCTGCTACAGTTACACACCCTACTACACACATGCAGTGGCCAGGACAGTCAGGTGTTGTCAAAGATACCCCTCCATTAGTAGGCCCCAACAATAATGTCTTCCATACATCTCAGCATGTGCATCCCAGAGAGACATCCAAAAGCTGGTTACTTGAGGACTGCATGACCCCTCACAATCAAACAGGCTAGGTGGACATGTTCAACACACAGCAACCAGACACACATGTGACATAGGTGTGGCCAACATATCTAACTTCATGTGACGTGAAGGCAACACACATTTATAGCACCATCATGGGTTACAAATTTTCTGTCTAGCTATGGCATCAACATATGTAGGTATGTTGTTTCTACATGACTTACTCACTGGCCAATATGACCTGTAGAGTACAAATAGAGGCATTAACGTGTCGCTTGTCTGACACAAATGCAACACTACATTACATACAGCTGCTGGCATCTGGTATGTGTTGAAAACATGAGCCATCTGACTGCTAGCATTGGTCTTACTACACATTGTGCAACAAATACACATTAGGGCACATAATTATACTTTTGTAGTGCAGCATTTGCATCATTTTTTGATGCAGAGACGGGGCAAGCTAGCAAAATACAAATATATTTTGTAAGATGGCCCCGTTTTTGCGTGAAAATGTGGCGCTAAATCGGGGATAGAAATGTATAAACATGGGCCTAGGTTTCCCTAGCATTACACACAGTCAGCTACTTATCTAGCAGATTGGGTAACTATCATCACATGTCCCCACACAGATTTCTATTATTCCCATGTAATTGATTTGTACTCACCAACATGGCCACCAATCCTGAGTCCAAGGTGGTCCAGCAGGTCCTGTTCCCTGGATATCAGATCTGCCCAGCGGTGCTTTAATTGATGGACATTCTGCATGCTCCCATACAACCGGACCAGGTGATGGCGCACCTTCCCCCACCGGACTTTCCGTGCCTCCGTGTGATACCCCTGTATCACACGGCCTCCAGCCTCCAGCATCAGTGGGAGGAAATGGCAAACTAGCCAAATGAATCCCCCCAATTCATCCTCACCCATCCTGGAAAGGCGAGGCCTACCTGACATATTTACTGAAACAATTAGACAAATGAAATAATAAAGTAAAAGTGGGAAATGGGGAAAGGTAGAGTTGTGAAGGAAAAAGAAAAAGAGAAAAATAGCCCAACTAACCCCAAAATTATGCTACCCAGAACAGACTCCCACAGACAATACAAACAAAAACAGGATTAGACAAAACTATACTAAACAGACTGAGACAATAATATGCAACATTATGCTACCCAGAACAGACTCCCACAGACAATACAAACAATCACAGGAATAGACAAAACAAGACTAAACAGACTGAGACAATGTTCTACAACAAGAATAGATTGACAAAAAGACAAAATACAAGGTACACAGGACACAAAAGCAGTTAAACACAGGACAACACCTTTCACACAACCACACAGTCTAGATAAATCTGAGACTGCAAAGTGAAAGTGAAAGTTAACACCCAGTACAGATTTAGTAAACAGGATATCCTATTACATCCCTTCCTGCATAAAATGGCCGCCGTTTTTATTTTCCCGTTATGCGTCATATTTTCACGCATACTCAATGTGCGTCATTTTTTTATGACGCATAACAATGCACATGATGCTGAGTCAAAAAATATGATATGAAAATTAATAATTTAATAAGGTACATGAGATGTCCAACATATTGTCCATGTTGCGTCATATTTTCCACGCATACATCATGGGCGTCATAATTTTTCCTCGTACAGGAGTGCACATAATGCAGAGTCAAAAAATATGATATGAAAATTAATAATTTAATAAGGTACATGAGATGTCCAACATATTGTCCATGTTGCGTCATATTTTCCACGCATACATCATGGGCGTCATCATTTTTCCACGTACAGGAGTGCACATAATGCTGAGTCAAAAAATATGATATGAAAATTAATAATTAATAAGGTACATGAGATGTCCAACATATTGTCCATGTTGCGTCATATTTTCCACGCATACATCATGGGCGTCATCATTTTTCCACGTACAGGAGTGCACATAATGCTGAGTCAAAAAATATGATATGAAAATTAATAATTTAATAAGGTACATGAGATGTCCAACATATTGTCCATCATATTGTCCATGTTGCGTCATATTTTCCACGCATACATCATGGGCGTCATAATTTTTCCACGTACAGGAGTGCACATAATGCAGAGTCAAAAAATATGATATGAAAATTAATAATTTAATAAGGTACATGAGATGTCCAACACATTGTCCATGTTGCGTCATATTTTCCACGCATACATCATGGGCGTCATAATTTTTCCACGTACAGGAGTGCACATAATGCAGAGTCAAAAAATATGATATGAAAATTAATAATTTAATAAGGTACATGAGATGTCCAACATATTGTCCATGTTGCATCATATTTTCCATGCATACATCATGGGCGTCATAATTTTTCCACGTACAGGAGTGCACATTATGCAGAGTCAAAAAATATGATATGAAAAGTTTAATTACATAGCTAAATATGAGAAACATTTATGAAAATTTATATTTGACTCTGCATTCTGTGCACTCCTGTACGTGAAAAAATTATGTTGCCCATGCTGTATGCGTAGATATTTGAGCAATTTTTAAATTATGTCTTCATTTTTTAAACTTGGGGAAGGTGATTTGTCATGGCCAAACGGTGCTATGTGATACACATTTGTGGTTAGCTATGACACATGTCCGTTGTTGTACGTATAGAAGGCATTCACACTGTAATATTTATGATACGTTAAATAATGTATTAACCATGTTTGTCCACATATTTTGGGTAATTGCTGATGGCTATTTTGGAATGATGGATGGGATACCATGATGTATTCCTTCTCCAAAATGTGTCCACAATTATGATGGTGATGCTTTTATCTATAGTACGAACAGGGAGTGCAATAGTCACTTACAGTTTTTATGGGGCTAACCATGTCCCATTATGAATTTGTGTTTCTGATTTTTGTTTTACTTTTGACATGTAGCCCACACATGTGCCTTATGCATGTGTTTAGTTCACAAGCACAAGATTCTTGTATATTTGTGGGGCGGAAGAGGTGGACTTAGGCCCCCAGCACCCTAGGATTTGCCCATCCAGATTAGCTAATGTATCCATGGCGTTTATTTGTTCTGTTATGCAAAACCTGCAGCAGCAGGCTAATGTAAGGCCATATGGTATGAATCACTGTTAATCATTCATTCATCTCATTAGCCCATTTGACGTTTGCACTATTGATGAGTTGGAGCAATCTGGCATACCATTTTCCAATGACTATGTTTGCAAAATCTCAGCGTTCCTCATGTGCTGATGACAAATATTTAGTTGATGTCTGTGGCCCTTTCGGCATTACCTGGTTTAGTGGCATGTTACATTCTTCCTGCTAGGTTAAAACTGGGACACTACTGTGATGGGCTGCTTTCAAATATTTGGTTGATTGGATGACATATGTGTACATGTGTGTGGGAATGTGGATCCACTATCACCTGTCTGGGTGTATGTTGTCACTGTAACTACAAGGTCTCCTCATGAGTTAGTGGCAGCTAATGTTGTTCCAATTGGGTATTGCTCATATCACACACTTGAGAGAAGCTATTGATGACATGGTCACGTACACATGGATGGTCCCAACATGTCTCTGAACACGTGTGATGAGACTTTCAAAAGATCTACATTTTTGGGCTGGGTGCGAGACTGTCTCAGGTGTCTGGATCAGGCATGTGTAATTGCCACATTTGTACTCCTGTTGGCCTCTGTGTATGGTAATGTATCATGTCACATCCTACCCTCTGTGCATACATTTGAGATGTTTATTTTTGGTGTGATGATTGGTATAGCATTCTTGTTCAATGAGACGACATTCTTCTTCAGCAATTTCAAACTAAAGGTGGTCAGAAATGAATAGGCCAAAGCATGATGTGGTGTTTGTTATCTGTGTTTATTTACAATTGTGCAATACGAGTTGTTATAAGAAATTAAGAAAAAAAATTATTGACAAGCTGTTGGCGCCTACGCACTCCTGCTGCCGTGTTAGGTTGTTCCCCCTCCTGTTGCAGGGCAGCATCCTCCTCTTCGTCATCCTCAGGCATGTCTGGGTCCGGTTCAAGGAGGGGAAGGTTCCTTTTTACACAAATATTGTGCAATATGGCACAAGTGAGTATGATCTTACAGATCATCTCTGGGGAATAGAGTAGGCTACCGCCAGTTATGTCAAGGCAGCGGAACCTTGACTTTAGGATCCCAAAGGTCCGCTCCACAATGCTGCGTGTCCTCTTGTGGGCGTCATTGTATGCCCGCTCTGCAGCAGTATTTGGGTTCCCAAATGGTGTCATTAGCCAAGGCTGGATGCCATACCCCTGATCAGCTGAAAGAAAAACACAGAATGGGATCAATTAGATGTAGGAGGCACTGTTGTACAGATCTTTGATGGCAGTAGTTGTCTTGTGTTGTCTGTGACTCTTTTGTGTACTAATGTGACAACCTATAGTTGTTGGTGAAAACTTTTGCATTGATTTTTTTTCCTTGGCTGAGCAAGTGTTTGTTGGCTAACCGTTTGTCAGCAGTATGTATTTGTTTTTCCAGTACAGTGTGCCCTCCCTAGCATTGTGACTTGTCATACAGGTGTCCGTGTGTCTTCACTGGGGGTGAGATGATAATTCCATGCAGAGTTGAAACATGAAAGTGTAGTTAACACGTTCATGTGAAAGTACCCAGGCCATCCCATCCCTTAAAACTTATGCAATGTATTAGTGTACAGGTTATTGTGAGACTTCCAATTTGCAAGGTGACATTTAGGCAACCACACTCATTAATGTCTTCACATTAAGCTGTGGAGTAAAATCAAATGTGTGACAGGTTCAATGGTGACTTCTGAAACATGGCTAGTGATGTGAGTACCTCAGTGTGTTCCTGTCTAGGTGTTGCTATTGTGGTGTATGTGTTGTTTGTCCTAGAGGTTTGCTGTGCAGTGTGTATATAAGTAGAATTTTTGTCCTCACCAACAAGTAGTCCATTGCCATACCGTCCATCCTGGAAGTGTTGGTTGATGGTAGAGTGACGGAAGATGAATGCGTCATGTACACTCCCAGGATATTTAGCCACAATGTTGCTGATCAATCCTTGGTGATCCACTATGGCCTGCACGTTGATGGAATGTGTGTGCTTCCTGTTGCGGTAGAGGTGTTCAGTCGCAGCAGGTGGCACAAGGCGTACGTGTGTGCAGTCGATTGCACCAAGGACGTGCGGGAAGCCACTGATGGCGTAGAACCCCTGTTTAGTTTCCTGCTGCTTCTGCAGTGTGTTAGGGAAGCAGATGTGGAGGGGTGTCAGTCGAATGATGGCATCCAGTACTTTTGGCAGGAATGCAGAGAATGATGGTTGGGATATTCCACCAACCAGGGCACCAGTTGTCTGAAACGAGCCACTTGCCAGCAGGTGAAGTACGGCAAGCAGCTTTGTTTCTGTTGGGATAGTGCGGGGAGTCACTAAAGTGGGGGCCAACTGCTGTTCAATATTTCTCAGCAGCTGCTGAATGGCCTGACAGTTCAACCGGTACCTCTGGATGATGTCCCGTTCCCTGAGGCCATGCAGGGTTGTTCTTGGGCGGAATATCCTCTCCTGCCTTCTGCGCTGCCTTTGGGGTCCCTGCTGTTGTTGTTGTAGCTGCTGTTGTTGCTGCAGGGCTCTGTGTCTACGTGCACGCTGAATCAAAATCACCTCCATGTCTCCCTGTTGCTGCTCTGCTGTTTGTTCTGTGTGTTCTGATTAAATACAGGTGTGTTTGCCCCATTTTAACGCCTGCCCTGACCCAGGCATTAAATTTTAACGCTATTCGTGCTTTGCGTCATTTTTTTGCTCCGCCTACCGGCCGGGAGTCATTTTTGCCCGGGAGCATAAATACGACGCACGGCTGTGTGCGTCGGTTTTTAGACGGGAACGCCTACCCTGCATGTCATTAACGCAGGGCGGGGTGCCGCTTCCAGAAACTGACGCACATTGAGGAATTTTCCTTTGCGCCGGCTCGGGCGTCAGTGTTTAAATATGGGGCAACGTTTGCGCTGAATGTGCGTCAAAATTTTTGACGCACATTCGGCGCAAACGGAGTATAAATATGCCCCATAGTGGGCCCAGGTCAGGAATTGACGCACAGCACTGCAGCTTGGGTCAGTAAGGTATCAGTAGGTAAATCACACGTACAACCCACTGGAAATTGATCACTGCTACTACTTATCTTGGGACCAAGAACACTTTACAATACTTAGATTGCTTATGCAGTGTTTGCAAATTGGACATGTATGTTGCACATTTAAGTAACTTATTTAAAGCCTGTGGTTGATGGGGCAAATGGACTTAACATCTGCACCCCTGTATTTAGGCTGCCTACATGTTTACAAGCAATGTGCAATCCCTGCTAGCTTCATCTGTTAATGTGTTCTACACAATGCAACACTAAACACATCTAACGAAGTGCTAGGTCTCTGAGATGCAGCATTGATCTATAGAGTTAAGTCCATTTTATTGGGTAACCACCCATCTTGACTTACACTGAATGAAATACATGCTGCCCTCAGCCTAGAACCTTCTTGCCTCTCACACCATATCTCTTGACCCTTGTGAACAACATCAGTGATGAAAAGAGGGAACTCATAATGGGCAAGCTCTGAAAGGCTCTGCGCCACAGTGTTCCCCAGGGCTCTTTTTTGAGCCCTACCTTTTTCAATATTTACATTCAACCTGTGGCCCAGGTTGTGAAGTCATTGGGGCTTGCGCTGATGTCTTATGTGGATGACACTCAGCTCGTGCTCTCCTTTTCTGACAATCCCATGTCAGACCTGGCCAAATTTCACAGGGGAATGATCGCTGTCACAGAGTGAATGGGTGCCACCTGTCTATGACTAAACATGAGCAAAACAGAAATTTTCTTATTAGGAAAAGACCCCCACTCCTAGAGTGACCATTGTTGGCCCTCCTCTCTTGCCCCACCCTTCGACCCAAGACCTCTGTCAAAAATCTAGGTGTATGGGTGTACAGCATCTTAAACTTTGAAGCACAGGCAAAATCGGTGGCAAGCATGTGTTTCGGGCTCCTGTGGAGTCTCAAACCCGTTCTAGGATTTGTTTACCCTTGCACTCGACAGACCATCATTCAGGAAGCAAGACTATTGTAACATCTTTTACTTGGGAGTCAACAAGCCAGTGATCAGTAGACTCCAGTGGTCTCAAAGTGCAGGTGCTAGGTTGTTGTTCTCACTTCAAAAATTCTGCTCTGCTTCTGGCCTTCTTCGCAAACTGCATTTGCTCCCTGTGGAGAAGTGTGTGCACTTTAAGACCCTGTATACCGTCCATAAAATCTTATTCTTCCAGGGGGCTCCCACTCTGTCCAGTTTGCTATCTCTGTATCAACCTTCACGACCCTTTCACTCAGTCAATCTTAAGCTGGCCACTGTTCCTCATGTTAAGAGAGTAAGAGCAGGTGGTCCAAATTTCATGAAAAAAGCTCAATTCTTCTGGAATGAGCTTCCTCCTTCTACCAAGAAAATCCAGATCCACTTGTCCTTTAAGAAAATTGAGAAGACCTGGCTTTTTTCTACGTAAGATTTTCTTTTTAGGCATTTTGCCCCCTTGGCCGTTGTTGCAGCAGTTTTATATTTCAGGATCAGCAATGGGAAGCCCCATTGCTGCGGCAAGTATGCGTTCTATGAAATCCATAGTATAACATAACATGACATATAACATAACATAGGAAATGAAATTGATTTTTGTGCTGCTGTTGCTGTCCGATATGTGCCTGTTCTGTGAGGGAGATAAGCGTGTATTGCTACTCTGCCACTGACCATGTTTGTGAGGAAGCAGGAGTTGCACTGCTTCCACCTGGTAAGTAAGGTCCTCACCAAAGTAGGCTTCTCTCATTCTACTGCCTGCTCTCCAGGACCGCACACCTCTTCTCCCAAATCCTATGATGCATTCTCTGGACCTCGTGTTCTTTCTCCCAGAATCCTTATCCCTTAGGCCTTGTTCCTTGGACCCAAAGCTCCCCCCGTACACTCTGTCATGTTTGCTTATTATTAAAAAATGCTAAGCATTTCATATTGTACAAGAATTAAACTCTGCCAATGCTTATTTTTATGTACAATATTATTTGGTTTTCACTGTTTCAGCTATAATTTTCGTCTCAAGGTTTTTTGACTCGTCTTTGCTTTTAGAATTATTTGTATTGCTGTATTTGGCATCAATCTAGAGAATGAATAAATGCCTAGCAAAGAGACTAAACCTGGGTGGTAAATTGCAAAATTATTTCACCACATTTTTGAAGAACGACTTATAAGCCAAATAAAATGTTTACCTGAAGCTCTTGTTTGTTTCTAGCAGGGCATGCTGATGAGTCTGAGAAAAGCTATTTCATTACACTGCTGCTGTTTTTTTGAATGAAAGGGTCCTGCCAAGCACTTTGCCTACTAAGAGCGTGGTAATATCACTGTGAATCAATGTTCATTATTATGAAATAAGGAATCAACATAGATAAATTCCAACATTAAAATTGCAGTTGTTCCTTGAAATGGTTCAGGAGATAACTATCTGAAGAGTTTGGGCCTCATTACGAGTCTGGTGGTTGGAGAAGCCGATCGCCATAGTCACGGTGGGAAGACTGCACAGAGCTGGTGGTCTCCCCACCAGCCCCATTCCAAGGTTTCCACTGGGCTGACCAATGGAACCAAGGTTTCTGCCGGTTTGCCTAGTGGAAACTGTGCGGCAGCATTGGTCTCGGCTCCACATGTAGTTGAGGTCAATGCTGTCGCACAAGGGGACTCCCTAGCACAGACATGGGCAGTGGAGGGGCTCCCTTGTGGCCCCCAGCGCTGGCTTACCGCCAGCCTTTCCATGGCAGTCAAACTGCTGGCAGCGGTAAGTAGAGTTGTAATCAGCCAGACGGCGCTGAACTCAGCGCCACCCTGGCAGAGTACAACTTAGACCGCCATCAGACCATCAGGAACCATGTTCCTTGGACTGTCAGCCTCGTAATGGGGCCCTTGATCTAATTTTTATAGGGAAATATTATAAATGTCACAGAGGAACTGAGAATGATTGCATACAATTTAAAGAGGCCACCCAGTCCATGATGATGTAATAGGTCTCAGAACACCATGTATTCACCATCAAATAACGCAACATTCTAGAATGACATTTGTTGGTGGTGTCTATAAGAGATGCAGGACTGGAAAAGAAAACTTATTTTCTCTTCACGGGATGGCCCCTTTAAAGTAGTAACAACTTTTGAAAACCACACAAGGATGGTGAATGTTTTGTTGCAATGCAGCCTGTAGACAGTTTTCTAGTTCATGGCCTTCACTAACATAGACATGTATTCACTTAACGCAATATTTCACCGAGTTATAGCTTCATTTTCAGATGTCAGAGAAGACTGTCGGATTCTGAGGTTTGCCCCTAAAATCATGTATTAATTAAAAGAACATTCGGGTTAGATAAACACACTTTAGATAGTGTATGCGCATACAACTTGCCACTGGGTTTTGCGTTGTGCCAGTGCAATTGTTCATGATAGGCCCCGACATTCACAGTTAGACATTTATATGTCTGTATATCATTATATTTGGGTGATCAGCCTGAAATTAGAAGAATATGTTCAGGTTTGAAGGGCATCCCACCAACTCATTTTACCTCACCTTTATCTCAATGTGTTAGTAATGACAATATGGAAAATATCCTTTCTATGTAGAAGCAGTGAATCAGAGTTGGTGAAGTCTGGGGAAAAAAACTAGCAATATTACACTTGTGGCAGGAAGGAGCAGTGGGCGGGAAAGAGATGGAAGGTTGACGATAGGGGCTTCAGAAAAAATGAAATTAGGTATACATGTCGAATATTCTGAAACAAACCATACGAGCTGAATAAATGGTCACTACCTTTGCAGTGTTTATTTTTTCTAAAATACACCAGTAGCATCTCTACTAATGAATGTTACCACTGTCAAATATCAAAGAACACTGCAGAGGTGTTGCACATGTAGAATTCTAAGTATTTAGCTTGACTTTTGTCCTGTCGATGCCATTCAGAAACCAGAGTTGAAAATCACGCCCTTTGTTGGTTAACTGTTATCTACAATTATGGATTCCATTCTCGGTAATTTTCGATAACACATTTGTACCTATATTTCCTTAAAGACAAAAAAGAGACCAATGTGTATAAATGATTATCTGTGTTTATGTTCAATGGTATGAATTGCAACCTTATAGTTTTCAATTGTTTGCTATTTTATTATAATCTTTTTGTATAACCTTTTGAAGTTTGTTTTGAGTTTAAGGTCACTGTTTTGTTATGTTATAGTGTTTCTTGTTTTACTTTTTATGTCCAGTTGTATATGAAAAATATTCCTGACCTTTAAAGGGGTGTACCTTTTCATTTTAATCCTAGTAAAACCTCTTTCAGTTTTAGTACCAGAAACATAGAACAAATGACCCAGCTATGAACTGTAGACCATCAGTTCAGTCCTTCTATCACTGCCAGATTGCCAGTCCGATCCTAAATATTACTAAACATCTCCCACATTTTCTCATGTTCCTCCAGCCTACATCCCTTCTTTCCAAACATTACTTAAAATATCTTGCATTGTGCAGGCTTCCCTCCACTTCCTAGCTACCCACCTTCCAATCTTTTACAGATCTTCTGGCACCATGTCACCATCTCTAACTCTCTCTGCCAGTCGCTTGAGTACCTTCCCTGAGGACTATCCTTTCTCTGTTTGAAAAAGTGGGGAAGACTCACCATCCTGACTCCTGCTCTATCAGAAATGCTCCTGAAAAGAGATAGAGAGAGAGAGGGAGAAAGAGAGAGACGCACACAAGAGGAAGAGAGCATAAGGGGGGTGATAGTAAATTGTCATCCTACTCTCAAGCCTCCCTTGAAACTTCAAAGACCTGAGGAGACCTGGGTAATCAGAGGAGATGTTGGCACATTGTTCACAATTACACTACCTCTTGCTGTTCTCTTCAGATCTGGAGGAGGTAACATCAGTCAGAGGCCATTCTCTTCTAGCTTCTTTTGTGTCTGAGAACCAAGAAAGGCGAGAAACGGCTTTGACACGCTGATGTCATAGTAAAATAATATCTTCCTATGGAAGCCGTACAAAACAAATGTATTTTGAATGAACTGAATTAACTTGGAAATTATACTAAGCTATCATATGAGATTTGCTTTTAAATATTTTTCATGATCTAGGGACCCTCCTCGAGGTCTCCATTAATGAGACCACCACTTTGAGTGATACAGCCTTCCCTCTATCAGCAGAAAAAACATGCAACATTCTTCCACTAACTCTCTGAGTGTAATCCAACCTGATGATATTTCATAGGGATTTATAACCTGGCTCTTTAAACAATGGCAACTTTTGCTTTGTTCTTCTGATTTCAGCATTGTATTTTACCTTTTTAAATAAAAGTTGAAAGAAAATCCACTCGCCATCGACTATCAAACAGTACACCCTGTCCCAATGACAAGGAAAATGCAGAAGATGTGAAAACACAAAATATTGGGGGGCATATTTATACTCTGTTTGCACTGAATTAGCGTCATTTTTTTAAACTCTAATTCGGTGCAAAACTAACTCCATATTTATACTTTGGTGCTAGACCCGTCTAGCACCAAATTTATGGAGTTAAAGTAATTTTTGGGAAGTGGAGACCTACCTTAATGAGATGCAAGGTAGGCGTTCCCATGCAAAAAATGACTCTATGGCCTTAACGCCATATTTAGGGGCATATTTATACTGTGCAGCATATTTATACTCTGTTTGCACCGAATTAGCGTCATTTTTTTAACTCTAATTCGGTGCAAAACTAACTCCATATTTATACTTTGGTGCTGCCCTGATTTATACTTTTTTTGTGCCGCATTAACGGCATTTTTTGATGCAAAAGTGGTGCAAACTTACAAAATATTGCCCCTTATTTATACTTTTTGCTGCAAAACTGCACTAATTCAGTTTTGCCCCAAAAAGTTTAGCACCGACTTGCACCATTTCTGTGCACCAGCCGGGCACCATATTTATGGAATGGTGCAAGCCGGTGCAAAGGGTAGGCTAGAGTAAAAAAAAAAAAATTGACTTTAGTCGGGTGGGGCTGGTGGTATAGAAGAAGAGGGTTTAGCACCGAAAAATGACATTAGGCAGGTTAGAGTAAAAAAAAAAGACTCTAACCAGATTAGCGCCATTTTATGGTGCTAAACCTACTATGCCACATGACTCCTGCCTTAGAAAAGGCAGGAGTCATGCCCACCACCCAAATGGCAGGCACCACCCTGTGCCATGTATGGGGGCCCATTTCAGGGCCCCCATGGCACTTTCAAAAATAAAATGTAATCTTACCTGTACTTACCTGGGATGGGGTCCCCCATCCTCCGCAGTCCCTCTGGTGTGGGTGAAGGTGCCCCTGGGGCCTGGGAAGGGCACCTGTGGGCTTATTCCATGGTGTTCTACAATGGAAATAGGCCCACAGGTCCCTTAACGCCTGCCATGACCCAGGCTTTAAAAAATGGGGCAAAGCAAGCTTTGCCCCATTTTTTGACCCCTCCTCCCTCCCTTGCACCATTTTTGCATGAGAGTATAAATATGGCGTTAAGGCCATAGAGTAATTTTTTCATTGCATTTCATTAAGGCAAGGTAGGTTTCCTCTTCCAAAAAATGACTTTAACTCCATAAATTTGGTGATAGACGGGTCTAGCACCAAAGTATAAATATGGTGTTAGTTTTGCACTGAATTAGAGTAAAAAAAAAAATGACGCTAATTCATTGCAAACAGAGTATAAATATGCCCCTTAGCATCAAAAAATGACGCTAATCTGGTTAGAGTCATTTATTTGGACTCTAAACCTACCTAACATCATCGTTTTTTTACGCTAGCCTACCCTTTGCACCGGCTTGCACCATTCTATAAATATGGTGCCCAGCTGGTGCTAAAAAATGGTGCAAGCCGGTGCAAAACTTTTTGGTGCAAAACTGCGTTAGTGCAGTTTTGCACCAAAAAGATTAAGGCCCATATTTATACTTTTTGATGCAAAACTGCGCCAACGCAGTTTTGCGCCAAAAAAATTAGCGCCGGCTAACGCCATTCTGAAGCGCTCTGCGGGCGCCGTATTTATTGAATGACGTTAGCCGGCGTTAGCCGCCGTCGCCGTCTGGTGTGCGTTAAAAAAAACGACGTACACCAGGCAGCGCCGGCGTAGGGGGATATGGAGCTTGGGCGTCAAGAAATGGGGCAAGTCAGGTTGAGGCAATTTTTTCGCCTCAACCAGATTTGCGCCATTTATTTTCACTCCCAACCCCCATAGAAATGACTCCTGTCTTAGCAAAGACAGGAGTCATGCCCCCTTGCCCAATGGCCATGCCCAGGGGACTTCTGTCCCCTGGGCATGGTCATTGGGCATAGTGGCATGTAGGGGGGCACAAATCAGGCCCCCCTATGCCACATTTTTTTTTTTTTTTAAACACTTACCTGAACTTACCTTAATGTCCCTGGGATGGGTCCCTCCAGCCTTGGGTGTCCTCCTGGGGTGGGCATGGGTGACAGGGGGTGTCCCTGGGGGCATGGGGGGGCACCTCTGGGCTCCTTCAGAGCCCACAGGTCCCTTAACGCCTGCCTTTTGCAGGCGCTAAAAAACAGTGCAAAAGCGGGCGTACGTCATTTTTTTTGACCCGCCCACTCCCGGGCGTGATTTTTGCCTGGGAGTATAAATCCCACACACATGCCTCGGAGTCGATTTTTTAGACGGGAACGCCTACCTTGCATATAATTAACGCAAAGTAGGTGTCCACGCAAAAAAATGACGCTAACTCCATGGACTTTGGCGCTAGACGCGTCTAACGCCAAAGTATAAATATGGAGTTAGTTTTGCGTAAAAATTGCGTAAAAAAAAACGACGCAATTTCGGCACAAACGGAGTATAAATATGCCCCTAAAGAAGGCCCTTTATGTTTATTGGTCTTCCTCAGTAAAATGAAGATGTGAAATGACGTAAAACATGGGGGACAATTACATATTGTCAATGTTTCACCAACAACCGTGGGCTTTGTCGAGGTTGTGTGATAACTTAGGGCCCAATTTATTTACCTAATTTATATAATGGTGGTATGTATACTCCATTGTAAAGGCAACAGAGTGAAACCTGACAGTAAGGAACAGTATGATCATTATAATGCCCCATAAAAATTTTTTCTTTTCAAAATTAAATTTCTTTTTCATGATTTTCGTTTTGGAAAAAAAACAAAAAAACAGAATCCTGTTTTCTGCCAGGCTGCATCCTTCTAGCAGCCTTTGAAGAATAAATCTCTTACATACAAAGACTTCACTTGTGAGATAAGGTTTGAAAAAAGGCAGTGGCAACTTTGCATGAAAATGAATGAAGGCAATTGATAGGGGCAAAGGCACAACTTAAGTTTCCTAGAGTACTAAAGGTTAGGGGGAACAACAAAACACACATGACAAAAAGTAAGGAGGAAGAAGATAGGTTGATTCAAGAAATCAAAATGAGGGAGAGGTAGTAACACCGAGAGTTCCCTCTGTTGTTTTCTTCTTTCACCTTGTAATCTATACTTTCTCTATACCAGACCACAACTCTAAATAAGAAGGATGGAATATAGTGAGAATGGCGCATAGCAATTGAAAGGGTTTTTTAATACTAGCCTAGCTTGTCCCCTATGGTGATGGGGCGAGTGGTGCAATGGCTGATTTTGACCAACTGGCTAATGAGGGGTTCCCTAAGAGAGGGGTTCACATGGGTGGAGAGCAGGAGTTGACATGGGTTAAAAATAGAAAAAATATTGGTTCCCAACATGTTAGAGCTCAGATATTCTTATTCCTTACACAGTTCCTTCCCTCACCTTTCCAGAGTAGGTCAGGTTCTCCTTGAAAGGCTAGTGAATAGAATGCACTTGTAATGTGAATGGGTGAGGGTGAGGAAGAGAACATGAACTATACTAGAATATTTAAGGGGGAGTGTGCCAAAGATATCATCTTGCAGGAAACTCATTTATCGTGAACAGAATTTGAAGAGGTACTCAAGCATAAAATCTGGGCCCAGCTGGTTGTGTGTACATTACAAGTAACACACAACAAAGGATTTGCTATCCTAATTAGAGCCAACTCAAACATTTGAATTCTAACAACAGAAGTGGATTAAGGTGGGAGGTGAGTAATAGATCTATTGCAGTTCGGGGAAGAAAGACAAGTAACTTGTGTGGGATATTAGGAACTAAATACTGATGACATTGGACCTCAATACATCTGTTTGAGGGATTTTAGACTATAACAAACCGATTCTCTGGAGGTGGGTGGATCTTAATACTTTGATGGATAAGGCCGTAGACCATTCAACTAGAAATCCACACTGTAATACACCGTGAATGGCAACAAATGTCAATATTATTATGGAGTATCTAGGCCTTGTAGATGTCAGGGGAGAAAAAGCTGGGAGCAAAAAGGTTTTCCCTTTCTACAGTAAGAAATACCGCCAAAGTTTGCGTATTGAATATTGGTTGGTCGATCGCAATTGTGTACATCAGGTCAAATTCATTAAGAGCACACCCTAATTTTTCTGAATACATGCGTTAGTTTGGATATAATAGCGGGCAAAGACAAAGGGCCTCATTACAACTTTTTGTAAGACCGCAGAAGCAGCTGCAGCCAACAGACTGCCCGTTCTGGCGGTCTGGTGACTGCCATATTAGGAGCCGGACTTCCGCCATTTATGTACGGAAGTCCGACTTCGAAGAGGCCATTGCATCGCCAGCAGCGCCAAGCCAGCAAGTCTCCACCCGCCGTATTACAAGCCGTAATACGGCTTGGCGGAGTCTTGTTGGTGTGGTGTTGCTGGGGATGGAAAACTGCCTGGACTCATTCTTGCCCGGATGACCAGCTCGCCGGAAAAGGTAAGTTGATCGTCTGACAGGTGGGTGGGAAGGGTGTCTGTGTGTGTGATTGCGTGAGTACGAGTATGCTGAGGGGGGTGTTGAATGCGTGCGTTTATGAGATTGAATGTGAATGTTTGTGTGCATGATTGGGGGTGGCTGAATGTGTGTTTGCGAGCGAGTTGGGGTGTGTGTCTGCATGTTTGCGAGTGAGTGGGTGTGTGTGTCTGCATGTGTGTGAGTGAGTGGGCGTGTCTGTGTGAATGTATGCATATGCCAGGGGTGTGTATGTGAGTGCATGCATGCGTGAAGGGGTGGTGTTGTGTTTATAAGTGTGTGGATGGGTGGGGGGGTGTCTGCATGTGTGGGGGTGCATGTGCCCGTGACTGGAATGGGGATTCCTGTCGCCGGGTGCATTACTGCCACTGGCGGCCCAAATGGCATTGTGGCAGTTTGGCTTCTGCCAAACCCCACAACTCGTAATGTTGTGGTCTTCCGCGCAGGGCAGTTGGCGGTGAGACCACCACCTCGTCGTATTGGGGGTCCAAAATATTTTGCAGATGGACTATCAAAAGGAGATTTCTGGAAAAACCTACACTAATTGTGACGTTGTAATCAAATTCTAAACTTGCTGAAATTGTAATTCTATTTAAATAGCACTAACTACCCCTGACGAGTCGTCAAATCCCTTTTTGGCGAGTAGCACGCTACTCCGGAACCAAATAGGAATTATTGGTGGATTAGTGTAGGGAAATATGAGTAAAGTATAAGTATTAGTATTAGTATGAGTTAATTTCAGTGGAGGATATGTGAGTTTGTTAGTTGGATTGATTAGAGCAATGGAGGGATAGAGGCGAGAAGAATCCAGAATTGTTAAGTGGGAGTTTATAGAAATAGGATGAGGCTTGGGATGAGTAAAGGAGAGAGAAGGGAGGAGTCTATGGAAAGGGTTTAGGGAGATCATAGTAGCAGAAGGGGTTTTGGATGAGTCAAAGGTGAGATACATGAAGGAGTCTTTAGTAGGGTTGTTTGTGGGGGGAGCCAGGAGCAGTAGAGGAGGGAAGAACTTAGGCACGGTTATTTTGGAGATCAAAGTAGTAGAACAGGTTTGGGATGAGTCAGAGTGGGGATGGAGGATAGATTGATAGAGACATACGGTGAAGGGGAAACAGAGTAAAACAGAGTAAAGCTTACAAAAGAGTACATTTTAATTTATTTTGTATTTATTTATTTTTCAAAATTTATTTATTTATTTAATTTTATTTATTTGTATTTCTTTTTTCTCTAGTACAGTAGGACTAGAGAAACAAATAAATAGCTATGTTAATACACAATACGTGAATATATGTGCAAGAAATATAATAATGGGTATGATAAGATGAGAAGTAAAGTTGATTTGTATAAACACATACTTTCAATATTTGTTATATTTGATGATAACTATTAAGTGTACTTTTCTAACATTCATTTATCTATCCTCAATTTTTCAAAAGCAAAATGCTTGCTGTTAAATAGTTAAGATAAGGTTTGCTCATTGTGATATAAAACAGAAAGCAGCAATTCATAATTATCTTGTATATTAACTTATCTAGTAGCTATGAAATGACCAATGAACATGTTAAGCATCAGATAATATACATATATATATGTATATACACACATATACACACACACATGCACGCACAAACATACACACACATATATATTTAACCATGAGCAAATATACATTTGTTAAGCAGGCCTAAAGAGTATTTGTATAATTTATTATTATGAAATATGAACTATACATATTTCTTAAAGAACTATACATATCTAGATATACACATTATCAGATTCTAAATATTTATCAACACAGGCATTTGTAGTCCATTGCTGCTTGGATATGGTGCTTATGAAGGAAAGAGCCAACTCTTGAGCAGTCTTCTGAAGGCAAGATAGTTATTTGTGGATCTTATATTTGTGGGTAATACATTTCATAGTTTGGCTGCTTGAACAGGTAAGGATGTACCACCTACTGTATTTTTCTTGTACAGTGGTGCTTTAAGGTAGGTGCTAATGTTTAGCAGAGGATTCTTTGTTGAATGTATTTGATTATTTTGTTTCTAATGAAAAGCGGTCCTGTTCCATGTATAGCTTTGTGGGTCATACAAAGCCAATTGAAGGTGGATCCTCTGGCAACCAGTACCCAGAGTAGTGCTCTCAATGCAGGGGAGATGTGGGCTTGTGGCTTTACATGTAATAGTAGCATGGCAGCTGAGTTCTGAATATGTTGTAGTTTTTTCATAATGGATAGAGATGATCCATGGTAGAGGCCATTGGCATAATCCAGGTTAGTTAGTACAAGCGAGATAGCAGCCTGCACCTTGTGTGGAAATGCGAGGCACGGGAAGATGCGTTGCAGAGTCTTCAAGGTGATGAAGCTTAATCATGCTAATTTGTCCACTTGGGAATTCATGGTTAACTTGGAGTCCATGGTAATTCCAAGGTTTTTAACTTCCTTGGATACTTGAGGAGGTGGTCCCAGATCGTCGGGCCAGGCGCACAGTGGGCCATAATTTTTCCAGTCACCACATGTGAATATTTCCGTGTTGGAAGCATTCACTTTGAGATGGCTCCAAGTCATCCACTGATCAATGGCTCTGAGGCAAGTTTTCAATGCCGGTGGGCATTCCAATTTGAGTAGTACGTGTGTGTCATCTGCATAGTTGTAGCATGTGAGTTAAAAATCATTGATCAGTTCTGGTAATGACATCATGTAGATGCTGAAAAGCATAAGTGAGATGATTGATCCTTGGGGAACCCCTGCTTTTGGGAGGTAGAGTTTGGACGAGAAGGGGGGAGAATAGATAATATTAGTTCTGTTTTGAAGGTAGGATAGAATCCAGTCGAGAGCAGTCCCTTCTATGCTGGCTTTGTGGAGTCTTTGAATTAGGGTGTCATGGTCAATTGTATCAAAGGCAGCTGAGAGGTCCAAGAGAAGTACTGCAGCAACTTCATTGCTGTCGACTGTGTTTTTAAGATCATCACAGATTGCTATGAGTGCAGATTCAGTGCCTCTTCCCGGGTGGAATCCAGTTTGATAGTATGAAAGTATTGAGTTATCTTCAATGAATTGTGAAATCTGGGCGAATGCTGCTCTTTCTATCAGTTTGCCCAGGAAAGGTCCATTTGTAATTGGTCTGTAGTTGTTGGAGTCATGTGAGTCTAGGTTTGTTTTCTTTAATAACGGGTGTATGTATGCCTTTTTCAGGTCTTTAGGAAACGTTCCTGTAATTAAAGAGTTATTGATGATTCTTCTTACAGGTGTGGCAGCAGAAGTAGATGAATGTTCTTGAAGATGTGTGGTGGACAAGGGTCGGAACAGCAGCCGGAAGGCCTGCTTGTTTTGACCAAATCCATGGGTTGGTTTACTCTTGGAGGGGATTTTAGGAAACAGGTTGGTGCTGGTGGTTTTCTTCTGTTTTAAAAAGGATTCCAATACGTCTGCCTTGGTTGTGTAATGAATTGCCAGTTTCTTTGTGAAATTTTGAGAAGTGAAATGACTTCCTTCCAATTATATTTTCGAAATTCATTGAGAATTTTAGAAAATTATTTAGTTGCAGATTTAGCATTTTGAATCCTGTCTGAGTAGTACCTTTTTTAGCTTTTTTGATTAATGATTTGTATATTCTGTTAGGTTTGTGTAGCTAAAGTTTGTCTTGAATGTTGTTTGTTTTGTGCCTGGTCCATTGCAGCCTTCTAATTTGTTGTTTTATCTTTTTAAGTTCTGTGTTTCTCCAAGGTGTTGGTTTTCTTTTATCTTGTTTAGTTTTTCTGACTGATATTAGGGTACCGAGAACTTCCTTTAGCCACTCATAAAGTTTTGGAACAGAATTTATTGTGTCTAGATCTGTGTTGGCTGTTAGTTGTGTTTCTAAGTCTTCGAAATTGAGTTTACTCCATGTTCGATATATGTATGTATGTAAAGTGCTATGGGGAGTGTTGGTGTGTGGTGTTTTATGTCAGAAAGTTACTAAATGGTTGTCTGGCCATGCGATTGATGTGAGGCTTTGAATGGTAACTAGTTCAGGGTTTACAAAAATTTCATCTAGGATGTGTCCAGTGATGTATGTGGGATTGTGTACAATCTGGTGTAGGTTCAATGTGACTAGGCCAGTGATGATAGCTTTTGCATGGGGCATATTGGGTTTGTCAAACCCAATGTTTAGGTCCCCAAGAATGCATAGGTTTGAGTATAATGTTAAAAGGTTTGAGACTGTGTCTAGAAAAGTGTCTGGGAATGTTGAATTGTTAGGTGGAGGTCTGTAAAGGAGGACAAAGTTACAGGAGGAAGTTGGTGTAGGGTTGCATCTGGTGGGGAGGGCCTCACAACATTACATGGAAATGTATGTTTTACTGAGATTTATTGCTTGTTTAAATATAATAGCTAGTCAACCTTCCCTTTTGCCTATACGGTTTTTTGTGATGGATTGAAAGCCTAGAGGAACAACCTCATGCAACATTGGGGCCATGTCATTTCCCAACCATGATTCCGTTACGAATAGTAAGTCAGGTTGTGTGTCAGTGAGCAGGTCGAAGATGTGGTGCTTGTTTTTTGAGAGTGATCGAGCATTCATGAGTAGGCAGTTTAGAAAATGCGTGTTTGTGGTGATGTCATTTTGTTTTGGAGAAGGGTGAGCAGTATATTTTGAGCTTGTAGCAGGTGTGTTGTTAGTTGTGATAACTGTTTTAGGATCACAATAGTCCTGTTTTTCTATATAGTGTTCATCATCCAGCAGGCTTAGGAAGCATTTTGCTGGGTCTGTCTGTGTTTGTGGTGGACTTGGTGGCTGAGAGTGACATGGTGAGTGTAGTTTATTTGGTAGAGTAGTCTTATTGTATAATAGGCAGGGGGATGCAAGTTGTTAAGAGTGATGTCTTGTTTATTTTGTTTGCCTCTGTTAATTGTGTAAGGAGTATGGGTTATTGGTGATGGATGAGCATGTGGATCATAATGTAAGGATCTTAGGGCCAGATGTAGCAAGCCTTTTGCGCCTCGCAAACTGCGAAAAACGCAGTTTGCGAGGTGCAAAAGGCCAAACGTAATGCACAACCGCAAATTGCGAGTCGGTACCGACTCGCAATTTGAGGCTGCGACTCGCAAATAGGAAGGGGTGTTCCCTTCCTATTTGCAACCGCATCACCATACAGAGTTGCTTTGGGACCGCGAATGCGGTCGCAAACCAACTCGCAGTTACCATCCACTTGAAGTGGATGGTAACTCATTTGCAAAAGGGAACGGGTCCCCATGGGAATCCTTCCCCTTTGTGAATGCCAATAAAAATATTTTTTCAGAGCAGGCAGTGGTCCTATGGACCACTGCCTACTCTGGAAAAACCGAAACCAAATGGTTTCGGAATTTTTTCTTTTTGCAGCTCGTTTTCCTTTAAGGAAAACGGGCTTCAAAAAGAAAAAAAAACTGCTTTATTAAAAAAGCAGTCACGGACATGGTGGTCTGCTGTCTCCAGCAGGCCACCATCCCTGTGAGTGCATGGACTCGCTATGGGGTCGCAAACTGCGACCCACCTCATTAATATTCATAGCGAGTTGCATAAGGTGTCTGAGACACCTTTCTGCATGCAATTTGCGAGTCGCTATGACTCGCAAATTGCAAGTCGCAAAAGAAAACTTACCTACATCTGGCCCTTAATTGTGTAATTGGATGAGAGGTGGGTGAATGAACGTTGCTGTGTTGGGGTGCTTGAGGTAGTAAAGATTGATCAGGATTTGTATTATTTGTGTAGTCATGAGAGTGGGAGTGGGTGTGACAGAAAGTATGAATGTTTATTTTAGTTTGATGTGCTGATGTCTGTGGTTTGTTTTGTTTTTGTGTAATAGTGAGAGGACATATTGATGTAGAGGTTCTCTGTGAAGGATTTGGATGTGAGTTAGTGCTGGAGAGTGGTATTAGAATATTACATGGGGTGTTGATGTGTTTTGGAGAAGAGTGATGTGGTGTGTAAGAGGGGATGGACGAGAAATAGAGGTGTTTGTGTTAGTTTTGATCACTGGAAGAGGTAATATGTATGGTGGAGTGGCATGTAAGGATTGATTGGTTGTGTGTAATTGGTGAAGAGAGGGGGTGTTTGTGGATGGTGTGATGGAAGGCTGGGTTTAGGTATTGTCATGATAAAAGAGGGTCTGTCAGAAGCAAATAGGGGATTGGTTTGTATGAACAGGGAGTGTGTGTCTGGATGGCTGAAAGCAATGTATTATGTGGTTTTGTGTTGTGTGGGTGATGGCAGGCCGTCTAGTGGGACTAGACAGAGTTGTGTTTGTTGTGAGAATGAAGGTGTCTTCATGTTGTAGTTGTAGTGGATAAGTATATAGGTGTGGAATGTGGGGTTTTATGCTGGTTGATAAGACATTACAATATGTATGAGGTCTGTTTGTGGTGCAGGAGTTGAATGCCTTTACTCATGTTGTGTTTGGCTTTGGAGGATGTGAAGAGAATAAGGTCCTTTCTGGTAAATGGGAAATTGGGCAGCATTTCTGGCCCTAGGCCTGGCTAGTCCCAAACAGGCAACAGCCCTTCTCCTCTCCGCCATTAGCCTCGATGCCCAGGCTGACACACCCTCATTCGTAGGCTTAAATAGCTCTATTGGCCAATAGAAACCTAGGGCCAGATGTATCAAGGTTTTTTGCACTCGCAAACAGTGCGAATGCCCATTTGCGAATGCAAAAAGCCAGTTCAGCATGTATGAATGACATTCTGAATGCAATTTTAAGGAATCGCAAAAATAGCGATTCCTTAAAATTGCGACCCTGTTTAGAGAGTCGCAAATTGTGATTCTCTAAATAAGAAATCGCAAATAAGGATTCCTAAATGCGATTTGGGCATTTAGGAATCGCTATTTACCACCATGTTGAACCTGGTGGTAACTATGTGCAAAATTTAAAAATGCATTTAAAATGCATTTTTAAAATGTACATGTAAATGTCCCCCCAAACATTTTGGCACCCTGGGGTTTTGCATTTCCAAAATTGCGATTTCTGGTTAAGAAATCGCAATTTTGGAAATGGAAAAAATTTGCAGATATGGGCCAACAGACCCATAGGTGCGAATGGGAACAGATTCTCTATTTGCGATTCGGTAATAGCATTTGCGATTTTTAAGAAATCGCTATTACCGAATCGCAAAAATCATGCATACCTTTTTGCATTTTCTGAAATATCGATTTCTTAAAAATCGCTATTTGAGAATCGCAAATCGGTTGTATGATACATCTGGCCCCTAGTCCTAACTCTCACCAATCAGATTTGTAACACTAAACCGTAAGCCAATGAGAGACTTAGCCCTATTAACCAATCACACCCCTAATCCTGACTACCAATCACAACAGTAACCCTAAAACCTCAGTCCAATAGGAACCTCAAACCGAGTACCGCTCACAATAAAAGCCCTAAAACCAGGAAACCCCAGACCTAGTACCAATCACAATAGAAACCCTAAAACCACCAACCAATAAGACCCCCAGCCCTAGTACCAATCACAATAGAAGCCCTAAAAACCATCAACCAATAGGAATCCCAACCCTAGTGCCAATCAAAATAGAAGCCCTAAAAACCACCGACCAATAGGAATCCCAACCCTAGTCCCAATTGTTAGACTTGGCATCCTGGGCTTGGTCTCCCCTAACTTTGTGCTTCTGTTTCCCAGGTTGTTGATGTGTGCTGGACTCTGTGTTTGCTGTTTTGATACTCTGGGCACTTCACCACTGCTATCCAATGCTAAAGTGCAAGTCCTCCTGTGTAAAATGCATGTGCAGTTGGTTTTCCATGAGTGGCATATTTTATTTACTAGTAAGTCCCTAGTACAGTGTACTATAGGTGCCCGGGCCTGTAAATCAAATGCTACTAGTGGGCCTGCAGCACTTGTGGTGCCACCCACATAAGTACCCCTGTTAACATGTCTGCCACTGTCTGTGTGTGCAGTTTTAAACTGCTAATTTGACCAGGCAAGTGTACCCACTTGCAAGGCCTAAACCTTTCCTTTTAATACATGTAAGGCACCCCTAAGCTAGGCACTAGGTAGCCCCATGGGCACAGTGCAACGTATGTTAAAGGTGGGACATGTACTGATGTGTTTTACATGTCCTAATAGTAAAATACTGCCAAATTAGTTTTTCACTGTTGCACGGCCTATCTATCTCATTTAACATGGGGGCTGCCTTTAAATATTATTAGAGTGCAGATTCCCTTTGGGAGCAGATAGACATGTGGAGTTTAGGGTCCCTGAACTCACATTTTAAAAATACATCTTTTAGTAAAGTTTGTTTTTAGCTTGCATGTTTGAAAATGGCACTTTTAGAAAGTAGGCATTTTCTTGCTTAAACCATTCTGAGACTCTGCCTGTTTATGGATTCCCTGTCTGGGTCAGTCTGTTTGACAGTTGGGCTGTTTGCACCTCTCTCTAGTCAGTGACACAAAGGGAGCTGGGGTGTAGTCTGCATATCCTGATGAGAGATCTGTGCTGGGAGGGAGGGGAGATGTGGTCACTTATACCTGAAAGGATTGTGCCCGAACTCATACAATGCAGTCTCCAACCCCCTGGTGTGTGTCTGCGGTCTGGCTTGGCGAAGGCACGATCTTGAAAACAACAGTGACTTCTCTTTGAAGTAGGCCTACTTCAAAGGCAGAAAGGAGCATAAGAAGAGGACCCAAAACCCCTGAAAATTAGATCACTTCTGGAATCAAGAGGAACCTCTGCCAAGAAGAAGAGCTGAAGAGCTGAAGAGCTGAGGAGAAGTGCTGCCCCTGCCTGTGCTTTCTTGGGCTATCCTGCAGTTGCTGCTTCTGCCTGTAAAATGGGACGAAGACTGTACTTTGTTGTGCATTCATGCTTGAGAAGAATCTCCAAGGGCTTGAACTGAGCTTGCCTCCTGTTGTTGAAGTTTCAGGTCCATCAAAGACTTCCCCTGCCAGCACCGGTACTCTCTGCTGAGCCTCCTGCCCTGCCAAGTGGTGCCCTATCCAGTTCCTGGGCCCTTGAAACGTGAAGTTGGCAGACCAGAACTGAAAATCCACGCATAGAACACCGGTGAAATTTGCGACGCACCTTCCATGAAGCAGTTAATAAATGACTCACTGCAGGCTTTGCTGGTGAAAAGCCCTAAAAACCACTGACCAATAGGAATCTCAGCCCTAGTACTAATCACAATAGAAGCCCTAACACCATGGGCCAATGGGAACCCTAGCCCTAGTCCCAATCAGAAAGCAAACCCTATTCCTTAAGCCAATAGAAATACTAGTCCCAGCAACTAATCACAACAACATATGCAACAACCACTAGAAATTATATAAGGGCCAAGTTAACTTAAAACCAAGCCCCTGTGGAAGGGAGTAGGGAGGTCCTGCTCTATTCAGAATCTCCTTGGATACAGGCATGCAGAATCCACAAGCTAGCAGAGTCTACTAAGGGACAGATTGAAAAGCACTAAAATACTGCTTGTCGCACACTCAGATATTTGGCTTTTTAAAGGCAAAAACAAGTGGTGCAGACACTTTCTAAACGCAGTTTAAATCACAGAAGCAGATTAAGCAGTCTCCTAAACACACTCAGGGTAGCCACTGAGGTGTATGTAGGCTTTTTTTAAAAATAAAATAAAAGGGGGGTGTCACAGTTGGCTTATGCAGTCTTTTGCCACAAACTAGGAGAGAAATTTCAAACAGTCATGGGTAAAAAAACAGCAGTTTAAAAATACCAAGCTGGCTTACACACAGGGAGCCCATAGTAAACAGGCATGGGTAGCATTACAAACACTTTTTAACAAATAACTATAATTCCCAGAAATTCTGGGGATCTTACAGGACTCCTTGATCACTGGGCTGTTTGAGGGAGCAGTGATAGCTGGGCTCCCAAAATGGAGGTGGCTGTCTTGGGGTTCCATCACAATGATAAAGGCCTAGTGCAGGTTTTAGAGGGGGGATCAGGTTGCCTGGTGGCTAAAGAGTCAATCACCAAGCCCAAGCGCCCGTGGAAGGAAGAGGAAGGTGCTGCTCTATTCAGAATCTCCTTGGATATAGACTGGCAGAATCCATGTGTCAAACCTAGCAGAGTCTGCTTTCCAGGCAAGTGACAAATTGAAAAGCACTGAAATGCTGCTTGTCGGACAGTCAGATTTTTTTTTTTCTCAATACAAAAACCAGTAATGTAGACACTTTCACAGAAGCAGATTAAGCAGAAATGAAACATAATTAAGAAATGAACCTGGGCGGCGCATCTGTAAGTGCAGTATGGGGCACTTATAAGGCATTTATTCGAGAAGTCATAATTGCATGGAAAAAGAGATATTCTAGGGCAGAGCGAGCAGAGGATCTCATTTAAGTAAGTAAAATGGTGAGGGTCGAAAAACAGCTAACAGACACTTAACTTAGGATATAAAGAGTGCAGGTTACATGACCAAATAGAGAGGTGTAAACTTGAGGGCAGGATTTAGGGAGAATGTAGCAGCAAGATATTTGGGAGCCAGTAATCTACAGTAGTTCAAATATGGTGAAAATTGTGGGAAACTCCTAGCTTGGACAGTTAGAAGCCAGAAGGCAAGGAATATTATAGCTCAAATTTAGGACATGCCTAGGGGGTTGCATTCTGATAGTCGAGAGATAGGAAGAGCCTTTTGGGACTTTTTCAGGTATTATATAATGAGCCAGTAAGTGTGGAAGAACAAGAAAGAGAAGCTTGGTTAAGCTTGCTAGCCCTTCCGAAGTTAGACAGTTGTGATGAGTTGATAAACTTTACTACTAAGCCAGAGATAGCAATGCACACTTTCTGACAGTTAATAGGGCTTTTTGGTCTGATGGCTGGTAATTTGATTAATCAAGAGAAGACTAGGATAATGTATTGGAACATTAAAACTTTAACAGATTTTGCAGTGCACTCAAATGAGATTTCTGGAGGTAGATATATTGCAGTATTTCAATTTGGGGCCTGATTTAGAGTTTGGTGGAGGGGGTTACTTCATCACAAACATGACGGATAACCCACCTACTGTATTATAATTCCATTATGACCTATGGAACTTGTAATACGGTGGATGAGATATCTGACACATTTGTGATGGAGTAACCCCTTCACCAAACTCTAAATCAGGCCCTTGATCTCTAGAAGAAATTTTCACTGAGGAGCATTAGAACTTAAAAGGGACTTAAAGAAATGGGTTATTTTCCCACTGAGTATATTTGGGAGGGTGAATCCGGTGAAGAGGTGTGTCCTTCCTAAGCTCACATTCTGATTCAGCTGTATTCCCTTAATGTTTGACTTAGGAGCCTTTGAGAAATTTTAGGGTGGCAGTAACATTCTATCTGGGCAGGTAAGGGTTTAGAAAAGATTGGAATAAACTGAGGCAGGAGCTAGAGAAGAGTGTCTAGGGGCTACCAAATTGCAGATTATATTGCTTGGTCTTTCAACTAAAAAACTTATATGGCATTGCTTGAAGGGCCAAACAACAGGGACAGACCAGTACTCCTGGAAATGACCCATAGTATGAGGAGCAATGAGGGCTTCCTTAGCATTAGTTGATGATGCTGCACAATTCCTGTTTGCTGGGCCCATAATTCCACCAACCTGAGTGTGAGAAATTGGGTTGTTAGTTGACTGGGGTGTGAGCCCTGTTCAACCAGCAACCACAATTCTTGTCAGGGTAAGGCACACGCAAAAACCCAAATTAACCTGCACTCACCCTCTGGTGGATTGGCACAGAGCAGTCAGGTTTAATTTGAAAGCAATGAGTAAAGTATTTGTGAAACACTTTTAACTACAAGACAGCAAAAACACCACACTAAACTGATGTCTTAAATAAAACAAGACCAAAACAACTAAAAATCCAGTATTAGGGTGGGACCACACACGATGACTGACTAAATGCACTTTTCCGTACTCCGAACGGACGCGTAACAAAATCCTGCTTCCACAGTTATAATCCATGACCATCTACCCCCTTGTGATAGCCCTTCCCTGGGGGCAGAGAAGACGTCCCGGTTTGACCTGCAGGCTGTCGGAGAGTGGTGGATGGCTACGGAGCCGGGAGACCACAAGACTGCATGAACCAGACTGCAACGCGGACATAATTACAGTGGCTGGGCAGATCAGTTAAGCTGGAGGCGGGTGCAAGAACTCATGAGCGGTGCTAAAAAGAGAAGCTGCAGGGGAGATGGCCCTTGCTGGAATGCGAAATTGGAACAGGGATCGGTCCTTGAAGTCTGAGAAGTCTGAATCAGTGGTAAAGTGCAGCTCCCATTGGGGATGGGGCCTGCAGGAGCTGGAGGGCACAAGAACTCCTGAGTGGCACCGAACAGAGAAGCAGCAGGGAAATTGGCCCTTGTTAGGATTCAAAGTTGGAGCAGGAATCAGTCCTCAAAGTCCGAGGAGCCTGAGTTGGCGGCAAAGTGCAGGCCCTGGTGGGGTCGGGCCTGTGAGTAAGTGACTGCTGAGAGACGTGGCACTGCCCCGGGGGATATACCATCCCCTGTCGCCTGCAGTGGAGGAGACCTGCTTGCATTGAGTGCCTGGAGTGTTTGCCATATCGGAGGTTGCCGGGGGCAAGCAAGTGGCACCTGGGGCCTGAAGGAGGAGAGCAGCTCGTGCCTATTCTGAGAGCCTGTCAGTGCCATGAGGAGTGCAAGTTGAACTGATTGCATGTGAGGATGGGGTCTCCTGGAGTGGAGTCCGAGTGTGCTAACATAACAGTGGTGACCCTAGGACAGCCCTTTTTTTCTTCTGAGCCTATAAACACTGAATGCTTCAACTGCCCCAAACATCTGCTGTAGGGAACACAAGAGAAGCTCCTGGACCTGGTGTACAGCAGGGGAGGGATCAATTGGATGAGTGGGAGGCTGTGCTACTGTCTGGTTCCCCTTCCCCCACCTTGGCATCTTCCACTTACCCAAAAGACAAAGGAAAAAGATGGTTGTACTTGGGTGTCTTTATGCCCTGGTTGCTTCTTGAGTACTGGAAAACTCAGAAAGGGAAATTGAGGTGGTGGTCAGTGGGCCTCCCAGCATAATGATACTGAGGGGACGAAGCATCAGAGGGCTGCCCAGAAGATACTGGCAGGGGTCGCTGGTAGTATTGGGCTGTGTGGAGGACAGTGGACCTGGAGTAGGGGGTGTGAAGCTCCCTGGTCTGAGAACACCAGGGCCAAGAGTGAGGACAGAGGGAGCTCCTTGGTCCTAACCTCTCCGCTATGGTGAAAGATAAACCAGACCACTCAGGACAATCAAACAAAATGCTTAATTACACCTAGGTGGTGCAGGCGGGTGACCCTCCAGCTGAAGAACAGCCAAGAAACCTTAAATCTACCACCAAAGAAGGTGACAGAGCTCACATTGTTGCTGCTAGATGTAATGACTGCTATCAATAGGACCCAAGCAGGATTAGCAAACAAAATTGACTCTTTGGCCACAGATGTGAACCTCTTGCGGGTGGATCTACGAATAGTAGCGGACCGAGTCAAGGTCACATAGGATAACGTGGAGACCCTAAAGAAAGTGATGATGGGAATAAAAGAGACGGTATCCTCACTACAGAGACTTGCTGTGCGGCTGGAGGAATGCATCGATGATGTGGAGGGAAGATTCAGGAGAAATGACCTCTGCTTTGTGGGGTTCCTGTAGAGATTGAAAATACAATCAGCTGAACTGTTCCTAGAGGACTGGATCATGGGTACCCTGCTCCCCTGCAGACTTTCCAAATTCTTAATTTTTGAGCAGGGCCACTGGGCCTGGGTGCCCCCGCCACAGCAGGATGCACTGCCCCATGCTATTATTGTGCACCTATTTAACTTCAAGAACAAAGACGTAATATTGCAGCATTACGTGTCCATGGCCCCCCTCGTTTGAGGATCATCTGATCTCAATATTCCCGATTAGACCCAAAAAGCCCAAGATGAAGAAGAAACTGATAACCCTCAATTTGAAATACAGTTTAATGTTTCTGGAAAAACTGATGGTAGACTGTGAGGAGAAAGTCTTGATCTTCTTCACCCCAGAGGATGCAGGCAACTGGCTGGACACACTATCTGGGGGCAGTGGCTGGGAATCCAGACAACAAGATGGGGATACCACAACCGCATCCAAACACAACGTCAAACTGAACAGAGGGCCAAGGCGCAAGAGGGATTATGACACACCTGCCACAACAGACAGAATTCTGGTGTTCCTGGATGATACCCTTATGGCTGAGAAGGGGCGCCTGCGCTCCCAGAATGCTTTTAGGAGGCACTGGAATGACTCAGGCACTGGAAGTGATAGTGCTATTATGGGTCCTTCTTAAATACTCGCTGTGATACTGTAAGTACTGTGATGAGGGGTTGAGGAATCCGTGGGAGAGAAAAAAATCAGGCCTGCAGAACAGTGAGGGCTATTTGAAGCTACTGAAGTATACTGACCCGAGGGAGGGGATGAAATGGATCTTAGATCTATGATGTCAGAGATTGACTATGGGGGTCATTACAACCCTGGCGGTCGGTGTTAAACCGGCGGTAAGACCGCCAACAGGCTGGCGGTCTTACTTTGGGGAATTATGACCATGTCGGTTACCGCCATGGTCATCCGCCGGTTCTCCGTTCCGCCTGCCATGGAGGAGACAACCGCTGGGCTGGAGACCTGGGTCTCCAGCCCGGCGGCCGTCACTATACCGATGGCGGTATTTGGACCCGGCTTACCGCCGTGGATTTCCAGCAGTTTGAACCGCCATGAAATCCATGGCGGTAAGCACTATCAGTGCCAGGGAATTCCTTTCCTGGCACTGATAGGGGTCCCCCCCACCCCGATTCCCTCCCCTACACCCCCTACCACCCCTGCCACCCCCCAAAGGTGGCAGGACCCCCCCTCCCAACCCCCAACATCACATCACCCATACCCACATGACACGCACGCAGGCACCACCTACACACTTACACGCACACACACCGACATACATGCCTACATCCACACACACAGTCAGACACGCACACCCACATTCAAACATACAAGCACACATCCATACAGACATACCCACAGACATACACGCACTCATTCCCATACACACAACACCCCCGCATGCATACACGCACTCACACAACCCCTCTACATACACACACGCACACCCCCATGCACCCACACAACACCCCTCCGCCCCCTCCCCTCACGGACGATCGACTTACCTGGTCCGACGATCCTCCGGGAGGGAACGGGAACCATGGGGGCAGCTCCGCCGACACCACACAGCCAACAGAACACCGCCACGGCGAATCACAGGACGTGATTCGCTGGGCAGTGGTCTGTTGGCGTGGTGGTGGAGGTGGAGCAACCTCCACTTCCCCGCCTCCCGCCAGTATGGCTGTTGGCGGCTCTCCGTCGGTAAAAGGACAGAGAGCTGCCAACGGTCATAATAGGCAGAGCGGAAAACCGCCACCACTGGCAGTCTTCCGCACGGCGGTCCCTCGGCGGTCTTCAAAAAAGACCGCTGAGGTTGTAATGACCCCCAAAATGTTCATATTCCTACATTTTAGTTTGCAATTGTGCGTGGGGATGTGGAATGTTGAGTGAGATATATTCATAATAGTATGGGTCCAGCAGTATTATCCCGGAAAAGAAGGGGCTTGGAAGCCTAAATGCTGCTTGGGGATACCCTTGCATTACTCGTGGTGATCCAGTCTCTGGGACAGCTTACAGTCATTGACCTTCAAGCTTGTATTAATAGTACAAACATACAGGAAAATGGTTTGGGAGGTGCCAGTTATTGTCCAGCCAACTTTTGGACCAGGCGAGTTTGCACTACTGCCCAAGGTGGTGGTGCTGGGGAGAATTGTTGTTTTTAGAGTTTTTTAGAGTTTCGGTTATTGTTTGCTGCTCACATTTGGAATGCGACAGGTGATTTTATCTCTCATGCCTGTTGAGACAGATGACGGAAGACTTGTCGTGGAGGGTGCAGAAGCTGCTAGTATTGAAACTGAATGGTAATGACAATTGATAAGTTCAGGTATATGACATGGAATGTCAGAGGCTAAGGTCAGCTAGAGAAGTGCCAAAGAGTGCATGCCTACCTAAAAAGATATAAACCCTTTCGCTTTCTTGCAAGAAACACATGTTTGGGGGGAATGTATTCCTTGTTTCTGGAAAAGATGGCGTAGACTACTGTATACTACGTCGTATCCAGGATACACGGGGAGAGCTGATCTGGGTACCCCAGGGACACCCTTCCAGCACATGGCATATGCACTGGATCCAGAAGGCTGCTATGTGATCCTTTGAGGGTCTTTGGATGGGTGTGAGATGGGGATGATAAATGTATACACCCCTAATAATTGTTGTGGCATTTACTAACGGAGGGTCCCGGTGCAGCAGCGCCATATTTGATGACTGACATGGTTCTGGCATTGGACGGTAACTGTTCCTTGACAGTTCTTTGGACAGTCTTTCACTGAAAGTCAATACCAAACCTACTATAACTAAAACACTTCATGATGTGATGCGTGGGGAGCGCATGACTGATGTCTGGTAGAATAGACACCCTGATATCAGGGCGTATTCCTGCTACACAGATGCAACTGGAACGTATAGCTGACTCGATAATTGTCTGTTGACACCCACATTGGCACAGGATGTGAAAGAAATTTTCTATTTGTCCTGCTACCTCTCAGAACACTCTCTGGTGATCATGAGTTTACAGAAGGGATATGTCAGACAAGTGATCCTACTCTGGCACCTTGAGGCGGAGGCCCTCACAGAACCCCAATTTGTAATGGAGGTGGGTGAAGCATCATCCAACTAATCGATGGATAATTAGGGTAGTGCAGGAAGAAGGGCCCTTGAGTGGGAGGCCATGAAAGCTGTTATTAGAGGCGTTTGTCTCAAAACCTCCTGTAGCATTAGTAAACAGTTAGAGAGGGACCTGAGCGGCAAATGCAGTTAAACGATCTCAAGCAACAACATCCTACACAGCCATCCAAACTTATAGAATGGGGACAAACCGTAAAACAATTGCTAGATGACTGGCGTATGCTGGAGAAACACACATAGATTGTGTACCGCCAAAGGTTCCGTGCTGAGGGGGATAAGACAGGAGCAGTACTAGCCCATTTACTAAAAAAGCAGGAGGGTTGGGATCCAGTGTTGACACTGAAAGATTGAGCAGGATTCTTGGTTCACTCTCAGGCATCCATCAATACCCTGTTCCATGAACACCTGTCTGCAAACTACACAGCTAGTGGGAGGGAAGCGAGTGACCTAGATCTCACCTTCCTCAACGAGCTAGACCTGCCACAATTGTTGGTAGAGGGTAGAGAAGACATGGAGAAACCCATTACCTGAGAGGAGATATTAGCAGCCATAAAAAAAAAACTGAACATGCCAGGGTTCCTGGGTGGGGATGGCCTACCGAATTTTATCACAAATATGCAAATCACATGGTGGAGAGGTTGCTTGAAGTGTATCAGGAAGCCCCTCATAAGGGCACCGTGCCTGAATCCATTGCGCAAAGCTCTCATAAGACTGCTTCCCAAATGAGGAAAGGATCCATTGTCTGCCTCCACCTATAGGCTGATATCCCTTTTAAATGTTGATGTTAAAATTCTCAGTGGAATATTGGACGCGCGCCTGCTGCCACACTTGTCTTCACTGATACACCCTGGCCAATGTTGGTTTATTTGCGGAAAAGTACCATGCACAATCTCTGCCGGTTGTCCTGTGTATATCTCATCACTCATCAGGGAGATGGAGATTGGGCTCTAGCCCTTTTAGATATCACATAGGCATTTGACTCTGTAGCCAGGGAATACCTCTGTGAGGTCCTGAGAAGGATGGGCCCAGGTCCAAAGTATATCACCTGGATCAGACTGTTATATACTGACCCGAGCACCAGGGTACATATGGGAGGGCTAGTTTCTAGTACATTTTCATTGTCAAGGGGTACACGTCAAGGCTGCTCCTTCTCACCCCTTTTATTTGCCCTGGCTATGGAGCCACTGTCAATGATGTCACAAAAGGTATTGAAGCTCTGGGGTATTAAAGTAGGGGACATGATCCATATGATATTCCTGCATGCAGATGATGCCCTAGGCGACACTAGAAGCCTAGAATACTCAATCCCTAAATTATTAAATACCCTACGATGGTGCAGGGACACCACAGATTTGAGAGTTAGTATGAAGAAATCCCAGCTCTTTCCCCTGGGCTGCTTGGCTGAAGAAGCACCTGAGGCCCTTTCTACAGTGAGTCTTGTGTGGGTATCAGAGGGGATCCAGTTTCTTAGGGTCCGACTGGCCCACACTGGCCAGACTTTCCTGGACCTTAATTTTGATTGAGTAGTGGAGGGTCCTCGAGTGTCAATCTGGTTTTGGAGGGACCTCCCTTTGTCTTTGATGGGCAAGGCGTCAATTGTAAAGATGGTAGTACTCCCTCAGAGACTCTACATGCTGCAGAATAAATTGTATGACATCCCAACAGTATTTATTAAGTTAGATTGATTAATTCTTGACCTTCTGTGGGCTAACAAGTGGAAAAGATTTAGCTTGCCATTGCTTCGACAGACGTAGGAAGGTGGTAAATTGAGGTACCACACACTTTAAGACATAGCCATACAGTTGCAGCATGGCATTCATTAGTTAGACCCAGTTGATACTGGGAAAAACAACTGCTGAAGGGATCCCATACGGGTCACTTGCTACGAATTATACTTGTGGTGGGGCAGGTACCACCAGACCTATCTAATGGGGCAAGTGAGTTGTATATTTGAACTGACAGTCAGGAGGGTGTTTCAGTGGGCACTCAAATTTGAGACATAAAACTATTTGCAAAAATTTGAGAAGTGATGTCCTTATCAAGATGGAGGGAAGGCTGGTGCGATGTGATAAGTGTCATACTTGGGCAGAGAAATCATAACTCTGGAGGATGCATTTGACTCCTTTGCTCTTGAGAAGGGGCCATATCTACAATACATGAAGTTATCCTTGGCAGCCCGGGAGGTCTGGCCATGTTTCCCTGAGGAACTGAAACCCTGCCATACATTGATGGCACTATTGTCCTTGGCAGGTGGACATAGGTTGATCTCCCATATATATCAAGCACTCCGAGACGACATGCCAATGCTGGTACTAAAGGCATGTGCTAATTGGGAAGGGACTCTGAAAGAACACCTACCAGCTCGGCAATGGAAAACAATTTGTGCTGAGGCACAAGCAGTGAGCTTGAAGGCACAACTTAAATTAATTCAGTATCATTTTAGACACCAAGCATACCTTTCACCAAAATCACTCAATTACACCTATGAAATATACCAGATAGATGGTGCAGATTCGGACACACCATAGCAGACTTTATACATGTGGTATGGAGTTGTTTATCACTCAGGAAGTATTGGTTGATGGTGGTGGGAAGTCTTAACATAGCAACAGGATGGGATTTACAGTTGGAACCACAGGGGGTGCTGCTGGGTTTGATGCTAGCCCCAGTAGATAAGAAACTGAGTAGAAAATTCCTGTTGTTGGGTCTACTGCTGGCAAAACATTGCATTGCCATTAGATGATGTGAGGCTGCCCCCCCTCGCCCACTATTTGCGGACTGGCTCCAGGATGTGTTGAAGTGAGCAGTGGCGGAGGAGGTACAGTTGACATATGTAAGATGTGATTGGAACGTGGAAGATGAATTTGGCCGCATGGGTGGCAATGTTGACTGACTTACAAAATAACCAGGGGAACAGGGAAAACGTGGGAGTGGTATCAGATGGGGGTGTAGAAGTGTAACCCAGGATGGCACAGAATGAAGACACAGCACTGTGAGGGAACAGAGGTGGTAGGGCCTCACTCTGATACTGTGGGGGGGGGATAGGGAAATGTAGGCAAACGATAACCACTGGGAGACGTCATTCTTCCTATGCTGTAAAAACTGTAATTATGACCAGTGGCATTGATGGAATGAATCGTTGAATGGCAATGCCTATTGGAGAATAGCAGCATTGGAGATCAAATGTAGTGCTATACACTACATTTTTCTTTTTTTCTTTATCTAATGCCACCATTTTTATTTTTAATTGGCATCTATGGAATTGTTGAAGAATTACACTGTATTGTTCTCTTCTTTTAAAACAATTAAAAATAATTTTAAAAAATCCAAAAAGTAGGACTTGAGCTATGAAGTCATCCCCTGCCCCATTTTCAGAATTGCAATTTAACATCTAACTTCACTATAAGTTAGGACTTAAAATTGTGATTCCAGAGACACCAAACTCTAAAAGTCTATCTCTTCCGGATTGTGAGTTACACTTATAAGATGCAATAAGGTAACTCCAATTTTATCCTAAGGGAGCAATAGGCCTTGCAGTAGTGAAAAATGAATTTAAGAGTTTTCCACTACTAGGACATGTAAAACTTAAAACTCTATGTCCAACTTTTTAAATGCAATGCACACTGCCCTTGGGGCTGCCTAGGGCCAACCTTAGGGGTGGTGTATATGTATTTAAATGGAAGGTTTTGGGCTGGCAAATGGTTGATTCTGCCAGGTCAACATGGTAGTTTAAAACTATACACACACACTCTGCAGTAATGAGGCCTGAGACATGTTGAAGAGGCGGGCTGGCACAATCAGTGCCATAGGCCTACTAGTAGAATTTGATGTACAGCCCCTAGCCACATGTAATGCACTCTTGTAGGCACTTATAAGTAAATTGAGTATGCCAGTTGGTGATAAGCCAGTGTTACCATGCTTTAGGGAAAGAGCACAAGCACTTTAGCACTGGTTGACAGTGGTAAAGTCCTCAGAATCCGAAGGCCAGCAAAAACGAAGTCAGCAAAAACAGGAGGTCTGAAGGCAAAAAGGCAGGGGGAAACCACACAAAGAATTCCAAGTCTAACCCTGTGACCTTTCATCCTGCAAATGCATAAACTACTTCTTGATGGCATGTGCACAGTGTAGGCAGGATTGGTACGCTTAGGTGTGTTTCAGCTGACCTGGCCCAACCAGAGACATAAGTGCTATATTCTGCAGTCGTGCTCTGCCTTCTTCAATACAGCAGCAGGACCTGGCCAATAAGCGTTATCTTCTTGTCTTGCAGCATCAGTCATGATATATGAAATCAAATGGCACAACTACTCCCATCAAGAAAGTTGGGCATCTAATGAATAGAAGAGACTACAATACCAGGGAGGTACAACTAAGCAAGTCTCCACCATGTTGCTGATTTTTTACTTGCACTCCTCTTCCAGTTTTTAATCTTGGCACTTATATCAGTCAGATTGGTTCACTTAGGGTCAAGCAGACATCTGTGTTCTCAGAATGGGTGATTTGATGTATAGCTTCCCTTCCCACTTTATCAGCTTGATTCAAGGTCTAGTGGAAATCAATTTGGATCTCCTGATTCTGGATGGTCCGGAGCTGAACATCTTTCAGCCCCAGCAGCTACCAGTATCGCAAGCTGGACAGAGTTGGGCTCTGCACCAAGCTGTCCAGGATGTAGGATTCCTTTCTTCAGTTTTTTTGCAGAGAGGCTCTCATATGCCATCTTGCCAATCCTTCAGCACCAGCAGGAACACCAGAGAGAGCAAACACCAGTAGGAGAGTAGTCTGTCCGGGTGCAGCATGCACACTTTTGGTGCAATATGGAGGGAATAGCAATGTTATCTTAAGGAGTATGGAGACTTGGGAAAGACTTATTTTGGGGGCCCTTTTCAGACCAGATTTTAATGTATTAATTGTTTCCCTCTATTTCCAGTCCACATCATGCCAGACAGTACTGAACACATATTAAAATTCCAGAAACAGGGTGACAAAAAACACAGTTGAAATCGGTCTTATCTAGTGTCCCAAATATCTTTAAAGTGACACTGGGTAGAGAGAGAGTGAATGAGTCAGAGGTAAAGGTAGGTAGAGAAAGGTAAGGATATTGAGAAAGAGAACTAGAAAGACAGAGGTCATATAGAAAGTTCTAAGAGGACCCCTTAGGAGGTGACTGTGGCCTCAACAATTTTCCACTTTGCCGGGCCTTAAAAGGTTTCTGCAAAGGAAGAAAGGTAAACTAAGCATGTACCTAGAAATGGAAACTTAGAGATGGGCAGAGGAGAGAGGGGTATCTCTCCTCAGCACCCAGAAAAGGAATTTTGAATGTAGAAGGGAGAGAGAGGTAGGGAAACTGAAGCTTTGAACACACCCAAAAAAAATCAGTATGAGGTGAATGATGACAAGACATAGGAATTGAGCATAAGAGAAGGAAATGTGGAAAGAGGAGGAAACCCCTGACATATGGTAAAGAGAAGAGTGGGTGTTGATGCAGGCATTAAGAGTGCAACAGGAATTGAGAGAGAGGTAGGGAAACTGAAGCTTCGAACACACTCAGAAAAAATCTGTATGAAGTGAATGATGACAAGACATAGGAATTGAGCATAAGAGAAGGGAATGTGGCTAGAGGGGAAAACGCCTGACATATGGTAAAGAGAAGAGTGGGTGTTGATGCAGGCATTAAGAGTACAACGGGAATTGAGAGAGTTCTCTAGCCTGTAGAAGTCTCATGAAAATGAAGTTTACAGGAGAGAAAGAGGACTATTGGTAAGCCAGGTGAATATGAAATGCACAATCAACAAAAGAGTAACAGACTGACCGAAATGGATCGGACCTGTCACTCCAGAGGGTCTGCAAGCATTTGTAGAGGGGGAAAAATGGAAGAAGAACCTCCCTCAAAGGAGAATTTGGGCTATACACACCCTTTCTCAACTTACTATGACAATAGAGTATCCCTATGCCCAACAGTAAATTATGATACCAGTGGTATCACCGGCTCATTTGTAGTTGCCCCTATACAGAAAAGATTTATTTTATTTTTCACTGACCCTCACCCACTCTAGTAGTGGCATGCTTCATCATCAGGTCCACCCTTGCTCCTAAAAGCCAGGGAGGGCTCTACCGACTTGCGATAGCTCTTATGAAGATCCTACCGTGGGTATAAAGATAACAATATCTTACTGCTCACCAGGGTGCCCCTTAGTCAGAGTGACAGTAGGTATGCTTTAAAACAAATAGCAAAAAAGGTTTAACTAGGTTATTATAGTCCAATAACCCTTCCTAATATGTCAACATGTTTCAGCCCGTACGAAGCCCATAAAGGTCCCAGGCTTTCATCAGAAAGTATATCTCTAGTGCTGCCCAGTTAGATGGAACAGCTTACTCAGTAAATTGTGGAACATGCATAATATTAAAAAAATTCATGCAAGGTGTGCTACCTTCACACTCCTGTAAATAGTGTGAATGATGTGGTCCTACAATAAAAACAACAAAGTAGAACAACAAATAAACAAAGATATAAACTGAGTAATTTGCTAGTCAACTCTCTCAAGTATCGCCACAGGAATAAACAAAGTATTCTTTGAAAAAGGAAAGCACATGTGGAAATGTGGCAGGCAGTCTGCGTCCAACGATGGCTTCATGCATAATGTGTAAAAACATGTATATGATGGTAAGTGGTAAGTGAATCACACAAACTACATAAATATGTAACGGACATCACTAAATTATATACACAAACAAGATGATGACAGATGCTGCAATATCACAAAAAACTCACCAGTTTTGGATAACCACCCAGCTTCTCTGGGGGAGTAGGGGAGCGTGCCCCTGTAGTCACAGTCTGTTAGAAACAGGGTCTCTAATTGACAGTCAGTTTACACTCTGTACAAGTAGGGACCCTCACTCTAGTCAGGGTAAGGGAGTCACACAACTAAGATAACCCCTGCTAAGCCCCTTGGTTGCTTTGCTCAAGCTGTCAGACTTATCTCAGAGGCCATACGTAAAGTATTTGTACTTACATACACAGTAACACAGTGAAAACACCACCAAAAGACACTGCGCCAGTTTAGAAAAGTAGCCAATATTTATCTAAATAAAACCTGACCAAAACAACAAAAATCCAACATAGAACAGAAAAGATTACACCTTTTAAAGTTAAAGGAGTCTGAACCCATAAAAGTCAATGATTGCTTTGTTTTAGCACAAAGTACTGCATGCATAAAAAATGAAGCTGCATGAGAGGTGATACGTCAGAAAAGCAAGAGATGTGTTGATTCCTTACTCACAAGTGCTGCTGTGCATCTCTTCTTTCCCTGCTGGGTAAGTGATGCGTTGATTCATTCTCTGCAGGAGAATGATGCATCAATTCTTAGACGCAAAGCTTCTGGTCCGTGCAGTGATGTTGAAGATTTGACACCCAGGTACGATGCATGGAAAATCCAGATGCACACCAATGATGGATCTGCCCAGAAGCAGGCGATGCGTTGATTTTGCAGCTTCAAGGCAGGTTCTGCGCCGATTTTTCAGCTGCTGTGCAGGCGCTGTATCTATTTTACTGCCACAACAGCCCCGGTGCGTGGATATTCACTCAGGTTACCAGCGTCCATTTCCAAGGGGCCAAAGGCTGGATTTGGCACCTCTTGGCAAGTCAGGACTTTCAGTAGGAGAGTCCAGGCACTGGCAGATGAAGTCTTTGATGTCTCTGAGACTGCACAACAGGAGGCAAGCTCAGTTGAAGCCGTTGGAGAACCTTGGAAAGTAGGATCTATGAATCAAAATCCTGTCCTTTCACTCCTAGGGCAGACGTAGCAGCAGCAGGCCAGCACAGCAAAGCAACAGGCAGAGCAGCAGGTCCTCCTCAAGCATCTAGCTTTTCTCTCTGGCAGAAAATTCCCAGTCCAGGAGTGTTCTGAAGTTGTGGGGTCAGCAGTCCAATGCTTATACTAATTTCTGCCTTTGAAGTAGGCAAAGGTCAAAGGAAAGTCTTTGTAGTGCACAAGACCCTTCCTCTTCCTGTTCTGGTCCCAAATACACTGTAACGGTTTGGAGACTGTATTGTGTGAGGGTAGGCACAGCTCTATTTAAGCGCAGATGTCGGCTCCTTCAACCCCTCTAGCCCAGGAAGACCCATCAGGATATGCAGGACACACCTCAGCTCCCTTTGTGTGACTGTTTAGAGTGAATTCACAACCAACCCAACTGTCAGTAGCCATGCAGAGGCACAGAATGGTTAAGCAAGAAAATGCCAAGTTCCTAAAAGGTGTATTTTTAAATTGTGAGTTCAGAGATCCCCAATCTCCATATCTCTATATTCTCCCAATGGGAACTTACACTTAAAAGATATCTTAAGACAATCCCCATAATATCCTCTGGGAAAGATAGGCCTTACAATAGTGTGAAACACATTTAGCAGTATCTCACTTTCAGGACATGTAAACCACACCAGTACATGTCCTACCTTTTGAATTAACTGCACCCTGCCCATGGGGCTGTCTTGGGCCTACCATAGGGGTGACTTACATGTAGAAAAATGGAAGGTTTTGGCCTGGAAAGTGGGTACACTTGTCAAGTCGAATTGGCAGTTTAAAACTGCACACAGACACTGCAGTGGCAGGTATGAGCAATGTTGACTGGGCTGGTCATGGGGGTGGCACAATCAGTGCTGTAGCATTCGATTTACAGGCCCTGGGTACCTCTAGTCCACCTTACTAGGGACTTAATAGTAAATCAAATATGCCAATCATGGAGAAACCAATCACCAATCCAATAAAGGCAGAGAGCACTTTCCCTTTGGCACTGTTCAGCAGTGGTAAAGTGCTTGGAGACCTAAAACCAACAAAAATAAGTCAGAAAAAAAGAGGAGAAAGAAATCCAAAAGTGTGAGGATAACCCTGCAAAAAGGGACATTCCCAACACAGAGGAAGAGGTGGATAGTCAAGTCTAAACAAATTGATAAGTTGTGCTATAAAACAGTGCAATGGCAGCATCACCGCGGCTATCTCAATGTCACAGTAGTGGTGTACCATTGTGCCATGGGGGGCCCCCGCTCCACTTCTTACATCGTCAAGAGGGGAACGCGGTGTATTTCACCTAACTGGTCCTCTCGTCCCAAGCCTGTGCCACCCATTAGTGTTGGCAAGCTTCTGGACCCGGGTGCTTCTTCTGGCATCTTTCCAGCCAGTGTGTCATGTGTGCATCATAGAAGCCTTCGAGGGCTGAAATATGTTGACATATTAGGAAGGGTTATGGGACCATAATAACCTAGAGTAACCCTTTTTGTGATTTGTTTTTAACCATATCTACTGTCACTCTGAGTGAAGGGACACCTTTGTGGGCAGTAAGGCATTTTTATCTGTATACTCCCAGTAGGATCTTCATAAGTCGGTAGAGCCTACCGTGGCTTTTAGGAGCTAGGGTGACCTGATGCTGAAGCATGCCACTTCTAGAGTGGGTGAGGGTCACCTAAAAAGAAAATAATTATTTTCTGGATAGGGATGACCACAGATGAGCTGGTGAAACCAGTGGTATCATCATTTACTGTTGGGCTCAGGGATACTCTACTGTGATAGTGAATATGAAATGCACCCTCGAGGAGAGAGAGCGAGGGAGGGTGCACCAATGAATGGAAAACATGCAGCGAGAGAAAGGAGAGAATGAGGGCATGGGTATGCCAAGTGCCAGGAAAGTGGATGGTAGAGTTGGAAGAGGGAGACCTATAGTGAACCAGTGAAAAATGAAAGGAAAGGATGGACACAATGAAAGAGAGGACAGGGCAAAGTGCTGGCTGGTGATGATTTCACCCAGGAACTTTTATGGTACAGAAGAGACAGGAATACTTGTTGCAGGCAGCCAGGCACTGTTGAATAAAAGGTTCAGGAGAGACAAGAGAGGGTGGGAGTAAGCACTGGTAAGCCATTCATCCACCTAGGGAAGGTGATGGGATGGAGCTTGGAAGGAATGATGGGAACAAAATGTGGGTAGAACAAGGAATGGGAAGAAGATGTTGAGAAAAATATTGTCAATGTGGCTGAAGAGCAAAGGAGACCAATAGTGATTTCTTCGATATGCCCAGGAGTGTAATACTAATGCAGACATTGGAGGAGCTGAATGAATGTGTTCATCGGAGAAGTAAAGATCAGATATAGGCTTGCAGTTGAGAAGGAAAGTTGGTTTGAAGGGGTGGCTGCAGGGAGGAGACAGGCAGCCAAAGAAGAGATATACAATATGAAGCACAAAGGTAGCAATGAGACAGGCACCTATTGAAGGAAATGACAGCACTGGATACATGAGGAAGTACTTATGCAAAAGAAGGCCCACAGAAGAGTTGGGGTAGATGGGCTAGAGAGAGAGGAATGAGGTGGCAAGTGAGGAGGGGAAGAGTTATAATGGATCAAGAAGAAAAACAGTGGGTTTTAGGCTCTCTGGAATAAAAGGTCCATTTTTGTTAGAGAAATGGAAGTCACAGGTAAGATGTGCCCTGGGCCAGAGAGTATACAGTAGACAGGAGAGTCCCAGCCTTCCAACTCATCTTTTGTTGGCCATTGTGCCATTGTAGGACGAGGCCCACCTAATGCAGATGAGACTGACACTGTTTCTCATAGGAACAGTCCACCCTAACCTTGGTCATCTCACCCTAATCCTGAGATTAACATACCGCATAATGCTAGATCTGGTCGTCATGGACAATTCAAATTGGTTAAGCAGAACTTGCCTGTATAATCTGAGGTTCACCAAAAGAAATTTGCCAAATTAACAAAGGATGACCCTGGCATTTTGCTACTATACCATCCTCAAATAGTGTTAATATTTGAAATGCATACCCTTCCTTTCATTATGAGGATAAGACATTTAGATTATTTTTTAATTAGCATGGCTACCATTTCTCCACCTTGTACTCTATTGCATTGCACTATAACATTTATATAGCGTCTTTCTGTTCTATTGTCTTTGCTAGGGTATACTTATTGGTTCCAATTCGCTTTATGCCATCAACACACACCTATGTTGAGAGATGCGCTCACAAACACACACATTCACATTTAACCAGTGTCAGCACTGAAAGCAAACTTAAACAAATCACCTACTGATTCAAAATAAACCAGTGCTTAAAAGATTAATTTGCCCACTCTCCTCAACAACATCACTGCTCAAGGAAATTGTGCATTGTATCAAGTAAGTGATTCAGCACTGATTAGTCCAGCTTCCTACTTTGCCACAATTATTCATACAACATGCAGCTGAAAAATATTGATCATGCTGCCATGATGGCACTTTACAGACAAGAAAAACTTGGCATTATTCATGGCCACAAGAAATCCACGTCTTTTTCTGTGTTTCAGTGAAAAATTCTAAACGCAATCAAAGCCACACGCTTGGGAAGCTTCATACAGGGCTGGTGAGGTATGAAGCAGATGGGCATATTTCCTGCCCCCAAGTTGAACAAAGCAAGAAAGCAAACCTCAAGTGAACACTTACCAAGCTGCATTCCCTTGCACTACTACCATTTCTCTAAGTTCAACAACACAGGCCTATGTGTCTCCCTTCAGATGCTGATGTTGGTCACATAAAGCCAGGGGCTTAAACAATATACCAGCCATGGCATAAGTATTCCAGGTTTGAAATTTTTAGCAAAGGATGATTCCGGCATGTCAGGAATAGCCACGACCAGGCAATATTTCCCGTCACTTGGCAAGGATAGATATTGTATAGCCTAGATGAATATCAAATGCTGAGGAGATCCACCACACACTGAGGAGTCAAACCATGTAGCAAGGTATGTGCCTCCTCTTTGCCACAGACACCAATCCGAAGCCTCAAAATGTAGCCACTAATGAACACAGGGACTGCCACAGCATGGCAAGGATGTACACTACGTGGCACAATACCCATTCTATGCACTGGAGGTCCACAATATGCCAAAAATGGCACAAGGTGCCCGGCAGACTGATAACGTGATGACCGTACTTGACCCATGCCAAAGATGGACAATATATTCCAGGGGCCCCTCCCCCTATGCACTGGCAGGAGTGCATGCAAATGCTAGGAATGACGATCTGAGGCGTGAACAGTCAATAAATGGCAGGGGCACCATGTGTAGGTGATTGATGTTCACATCATAAGAGGCATTTGTTCCACATGCCAAGGGTGTATTTATATATGGATGTGAATTTATATAGGACAAATCCTGCCCCAAATCATCAAATGGACACAATATGTCAGCATTGTCTATCTAATGTATGACCAAGGTCTAGGATTGATGGTGCTCATCTACCAGGGATGTAATCTCAAACCAGGACATCCCCATCTTAGACAGTAATATCCACTGCATGTGAAGCTATGCCACCAAATGCAAGACATGTCCATCATATGTTCAAAAGCTCCAACTGGCATGGAAATACCAAGTACCACAGATGTTGATATTATGCATGGTTAGTCATCCCATGCCTGGTGATTCTTACACACATACACACACAACACACACATAGCCACACACTCACGAATATCATACAGAAATCCACGTGCTGAGGAAAACACCAGTACATCCATTCACATCACACACACACACACATACCTTATTTGCATGTTGATAATCTTTTTCAGGTTTATGAATCCCTTACCTGTAATCTAGTCCCGGTGTACAGGGTGGGACAGGGCAGCATCATCAGGTAGTGCTGCTAATTTCCTGGGCCCCTTAAGCACAGCAATTGCCATGCATTCGCCAATGAGTCAAGTAAAATTCTTCTTAAGGTATGTTTAGCTCATTAATTCAAAGGGTGAAGCAAGCTCAAGTTTTACTGACTGATTTAGATAATAGCGTTACTGGAAAAAAGTTTAAATCCCTCTCCATGTATCTTTAGCTGCAAGTGTCTTGCTTAATGTCCTCTGTGTGACAGGATTGTACTTCGCTGCTAGATCTGATCACTGATAAGTCCCAAATCCATTCTGCTACTTTCAACTCCTAAAAAACCCTGCCTAAGCTCTTCTCTCCTCTTCCACATCAAACTCACCCAAACCTCTGTTTACTACCATGATCTCCCAAACAACCCTACTAAATCCTCCCTCATTTATCTCACCTTTAACTCATCCAAAACCCCTCCTGCTACTATGATCTCCCTAACCCTTACCACAGACTCTTCCCTCCTCCATCCCCCCTTTACTCATTCCAAGCCTAAATCCTATTACTATAAACTCCCAATTAACACTTCTGGATTCTTCCTTCCTCCACCCCTCCATTACTCCAGTCAATCCAACTAACAAACCTACATATCCGCGGCTCAAATGAACTCATAATAATAGTAAAACTGTACTCATATTTCCCTATACTAATCCACCACAAATTCCTTTTGGGTTCCGAAGGAGCATGCTACTTGCCGAAAAGCGCTTCGATGCCTCGTCAGGGGTAGTAAGAGCTATATAAATACTATTACAATACAATACAATAATAAGCACTATATAAATACTATTTCAATACAATACAACAATATAGAATTATTTATCCACCTCATCTGTCAGAAAATTAACTTTATGAAACATGACAAAGAAAATGGTGGTGGACCGTCCAGAAATGAATTATTGTGACCAATCGAGGCATTCCCACCTTTGTAACATTGTTGGGGAATGTCAGATGTTTTACAAAATTGCAACTAGTGCCAACGGAATTTAAGCAGACATTTATGTCATACTGTTATGTCTGTCACAATATTGTGTACTAAAAATGTACGGGGCGCTGCTGGTACCCATATTTTGAAAGTTCCTACATGATGGAAGTGTTTTCACAGCCCTCAATGGTCACTTGAAAGCCCTTTTATGAAAGACTGCCATTGACCAGCAGGTGTGTCGATGTTTTTTAGTGGTATCAATATCACTATAATCTTCAGGCCCCTAACTAAAGGTTCTGCAAACTCCTGTCGTGATAAATCAGGGACCAGTGACACAGGACCTCTTTGTTGCTGCAGGAACTAGAGTTTTGGGCAGGAACAGAGGGTCATATTAACAAGGAGCTTGAGCTGTCGCAGCATCTTTTTTATTGCTCAGCAGAGGTGTATTGCATGCTCCATATTTACAAAGTGACTCACCAGGCAAAATGCCCCACTTTTCACTGTCCTGTGTCATTTTTTTCCTGCACAACAACTGGCTGTGTCAGAAAACGTTAAACATATGCGTAGGAGGAGGTGTTTCCCCCCATAATATCCACCTCAGAACAGACAAATCGAAATACAAAGTCTATTTGAAAGTGATGCATCATTGGCAATTGACATGCAGAGTCCAAAATGCGTCAAACTTTCTGTGCATCGGCAGCCGAGGCATAAAAATTATGCATTGGCACTAGTACATAAGCAGAACATACCCAAAGCACTTTGGCAAGCTCCAAAGCTGCAGACTAAATCCCAGAGGTGCACCAACATCACTCTGCAGTACAAGCTGATGGCAGTACACCACATACTGGTGTCTGGCTCATTCCAAACCACCAAAGCCAGAGTGGCAGGAATATCTTAGCCCTTCTTTTCTGCATTCTTTCCCTCCATCTTCAATGCCATCATAAACCTCACACCCCAGTACCTTATGTTTCCCAACACACTGCAGAAACAACTTGAAATCAGCAGTGTTTCTATGCCACTGCTGGATTTCCATATATGGTGGGGGCAGGGGACTGCACTCATGTGCAACTGATGCCTCCTGCTTCTACATCCCACTTGTACCTCAATCTGAAGCACACATATTCAATTAACGTGCAGGGCATAATTGATCATCTGGGAATGTTCATAAGTGTGCTGGCAAAGTACCCTGGGAGTGCTCATGATGCATACAGTTTCAGACATTCCATCATAAACTAGCCCTTCCAGAATGGTAGATATGGAAATGGCCTACTGGTTAGTAAGTACATCTGAAGAGCATGACCAACCTCATGACACTAAATTACGATGGATAAAATAGCCATAATTGTGTTCAGTGAAAGAGACAGTGCATATGTAACAGGTGTGGAGATCATACTTTCACCATACATCATGAAGCACGTACAAGACAACCCTGCAAGCCACACATGTGAAGACCTGCCAAGGAACTGTGTTACAAGAGGCCTGAGCTGCTGGAGCATCACTTTTTATGATTCTTTGGTGGAGCAGGCCTCTCAACCATATCTATGAGGCAACGCAAAGTCACCCTGCATGCCTTTGCATGGCCTCATAGATATGGAGTAAGGCAAGGTAGGGCAAAGCGCTATGTTGTTTTACTGTACATCAAAGCTGCATTCCATGGGCCTTGCATGGGGTTTCCCATGCAACATCAATGGGCTTTGACACATTCCCAGATTTACAAGGTTCTGTAAACCTGGGAATCTGTCAAAACTGTGTGCGCGTTCCCAGGGGAGGCATAATGAGGAGAAATAAGGTTATTGGTCCTCATTTTTTCCTCTTCCCATGTGTGCAGCATTGTATAGCACACATAGAAAGAGGAAAATGCATCCATTGTTTTTGTGCAGGAAGATGTACCTTCCTTCATAACAAGAATTGTGCCAACAATGCAGACACCCTTGCACCATGGTGCATAACAATGGTGCAAGGGTGCCTGCGTTGGCATTAGGCACCAATTTGTGATCTGACACATGCAGAAGGAACAGTAATGCACTGTATTTCCTCAATACAGCACATTCCTGCCCTTTCCTTTTGATGCAGGGCAGCACAGCTAAGTGTCTTCCTGTGCTGCCCTGCATCAACAGCTTATAAATGAGGCCCTGTGTGTCTCGAAATGGTGGTAAGATCCTCTCCAATGTAACACTATGTAAAATGCTGTGCTGCCTCCATTTCTGTTATTTGTATGTCCCATGTGCATGAGGAATGTCATGTATCCAATACCTGTGAAACTCAGATAAGGCACAAATAATCGGCCCTTTCCAGGTCATGTGTACCATTGAAATTTATATACGCCATCATATACATGCTTGCCATCGAATGTGTGTTCCATTTTATCGCACACAGACATACTCTTTCAGTCCTCCAAGGTTTCAGACTGTTCAGCAAGGTAGACCCTCATGCACAAAGTACATCTCATAGGAAATGCAGCCACACATTCACAATTTTGCTAATGTGTCTGTTCTGGTGCTATGCTACCCATTGTTTGTCCAAAAATATGTCCTCCACTGTCCTCAATCCGTGAGGCAGTGCAGTGTTGATAGTTTTCCAGTTGCACTGTACTGCATAAGACTCCCACATATCTTTCCACTTGTGTTCTGTCAACATAGTTGGCACAGTGCACTGCCATGTGTAGACGATGTCCGTCATTGACATGCACTCGCTAATCTATCCATGGCAGTAGCTACTGAACAACAGTGATTACTACTGTCACATCCAACTTTGTGTGAATGAATGGGACCTTTTAAGGAATCAGAAATGAAGTATGTCAGTAATGTCAAGAATAGTCTCAAACCAACACAATAAAGAAGTGTGTGAGAAGTGGTTCGTGAATGGCTAACTAAAATGATTTACCACATTCATGTCATTGGCACTCACAAGTATTACAAATAGTGAGAGTATCACACAGACCAGTATACTTGTATTTCTAGTATAGTATCAGTCATACCAAAAATGAAAGTGTGTGTATGTCAAACAATGTCCGTGCACGCCCCACACTAATGGAAATTTGTATGAGTCATTCAGGACACATTACAGAATGTACCTGAATGTGGGGTCATCAACCATCATGACCATTGACTGATTGTTCATCTCCTGTCTTTTCAGCTGACCAAGGATATGGTCTGCAGCCATGGATCAAGACCACAAATGCACCTCCCAGACAGAAGCCCAGAAGACCTACAACCATGCACAAGCAGGACCCGGTCCATATTGGAGGGGATGTTTAGAGTCTTTAAAGCCACACTTTTGCAGGCTCAACATGTCCGGTGGGAGATTGTTCTTCTCCTCCCATGATATAAAGATCAGACTTGTGTGCTGCATTTTGCACAACATAAATGTGTTGACTAATGTTCCATGGAACCAGTGCTGTGCAGAGCAGGAGCGAGCAGAGGAGGATAATGATGAAGATGAGGACAGAGGGGAAAATATTTGCACAACTGCTGGGATTTGATGAAAGGACACAATAGTGCAGAATTTCTTCATGGAAGACTGATTTTGTTGGATTGCATAAATGGCATTCATAAGTTATTAGCAAAAAATTCTATACAAATGTAAATAAATAAATGAAGACTACCTTTGTATACAGACTTTTATTTTACAGTCACTGTAAACAGTAAACATCCATACATTGACATCTCCCCTAGTTGAACACACAAAGTTCTGTAGCAAGGTGTTATTCACACCCAATGACACCATCATGTGGTCAACAATATGTGTGTTGATGAGTCACAGCAAACAAAGGTAGCAATGTGGAACATTGTGCACATGTAGTGTGTATGTGTGGTGAAACTGTGTATTGACTGTCAGACATCCTATCACAATCCAAAGGGAGTGTAAATATCAACAGTGTGCAATGACTGAGTTTGTATGTTGTCTGTTTTTAAGTGCCACGCTTACAGTGTCACGCTTGGTGAGGGGGGGTATAGTGACCTGATGGTCCTATGACTGTGATCAAAGGCTCATATATTGTGCATGGGCACACAGTGCAACCCAGTTAGCCCACATATGCTACACAAAACATTGCCAGCAAATAGCTACATCAGTGTTGCATCCCACATTACACATATACATGTGGATTGCCAGGGCTGGATTGGCCACCTAGATACAATGCAGCTGCACTTGACCCAATAGACAACGATGCAACTGACACATGCTGGAATGTATGTGACCGTGTTGCTCTGTCTTACTCTGAAACAAACAATGCTGTGACTCCTACAGCCCCATACATGTGGGCCAACTTGTCCAGGATGCTAAGCAAATATATTAGACACATAGATGTCAATGTCTAACTACATGTGATGCACTCCTGACAGGTAAAAGTCGCGTAACATGTCAATGACAACATTGTGACCATCTGGTGTGAATGCCTACCCACATTCCAAGTTCACGTTAGCCCTGTCTGTTGGCAAAAACTGTGATGCATGGGAATGCTAAACACAGTCCCACTTGGAAGACATCACACTTTAAAGGCATACTCAAGCATGCCTCGTGAAGAGCAAGATAATGGCTAACAGTCTTGGCTGACCCTTTTCTGCAAGTGTAATTTGCATGTGGCACACATATAATGCCAGGCACCAAGCCCAGACAGTAGATGTGCGTCTGCCAGGAGATCATATGGTGGTCGGTAGACATTATAGTCTGCTATAGAGATCATGCACATATGAGCAAGTGACCTTTTGGCATAGCAAACTACTATACACATGGAGACAATCAATCTGTGAGCTGGATGCCACATGCAATATAGATACGGTGAAGTAGCCAGTGTATGTACATTCCTGAGTGTGTAATGCACCCATAACACAAACTTTTTGAGTGATGCAGAATAATATCATAAACTAAAAGTATGCCAACAATCAAGTATGACATCATGGATATAATTTGCATAGTAATGCAGGATCTTTAAGCAAAATGTCTCTATAAGTAGTTAACTACAGAAATGCAAACATGATACAAACTGCTATTCATATTGATAATGTCAAGATATGCACAATTGACAATGCGTCTGTGTTACTCACAGAAACATGTTGCCTCTCCTAGTGTCTGCAGCATGAACACAAGTAGTCACACATAGGCACACTGTTAACATACACACGCAATACATACCAAGTCTATAAACATGTCAGCAGAGAGATTCTCCCACTGGACAGTGGATAAGGGTGGCCCAATGGTTAGAGCAGCAAACCCTGATGCAGATGTCTGGTGCTGGACCAGGGTTCAATTCCTCCCTTGGTGGGTCTTGGGCTCAATTCCCTTGTGCCAGATAATTCTTGCTTCGGTGCCTAATCTAATTAATGGGTCCCACTCCGTAACTCTGGGCAATAGCTTGCTTAATCTCCACAATGGCCCTGACAGCGCTTGGATGCCTGTTTTCAACCTGGGGGTTGTCCAGGAGTGGGTGCCTCACAGGGAAAAGCCAGGAAGGGTTCCACAGCGGTATGCGCTCCAGTGCCTTGAGACCCTAACGGGTGAGTAGTGCGCTATACAAGTACGAAATTTACATTTTCCCAAGAAAAGTGATCCCTGGGATATTTTTTTGTGCATTGCACCAATAATGACACTGTACTACACACAAAAGGCTAGTTCCATCAAGGAAAACCCACACATTGGCCGACAGGGTGACGGATTGCACAGTGAGTGTTGTTTGGAGGCCACACATCCAAGACAAAGCTTCAAAAACAATGCATTGTACGTTGTCATGTGTTGTGTGTAATCCATGCATTGCCTATTTCACTAGAGATGCATCAGAAAAATAACGCTTTAGTAGAAAAACGTGACGATTTAGTAGGAAGAACATCATCCACAATCCACGCATCCATAACAAAGAGTCAAAAACAATACATTGTACATGTGTTGTGTGTAACCCACACATTGCCTATTTCACTAGTGATGCATCATAAATATGATGCTTTAGGAGAAAACATGACGCTTTATCGACTGGAACCTGTGCATCCGCAACAAAGCGTGAAAAACAATGTGTTGTGCATTGTCATGTGTTGAGTATAACTTGGCCAAATTCCTAGCGATATGTCATAAAAAAAGACGCTTTAGTAGGAAAAGTGAGGTTTTAGTCAGAAACATGATTCATCAGTCCAGGAAATTATGCAATTGCTCAGTCGTGCTGCAAGCCAGGAAGAGTGAGGTTCCTTTCACTTTCACTTACAGTCTTTTTGTCTGTGCTGGCTGGTGGTCTTGTTGGTGTCTCTGCTGTTCGTGTTGTGTATGTAAATGGTCCTTTGTGCACTGTAATTGCACACTGTATAGTTTTGTCCACTATATTGTCGGGTGTCTGTCCATTTAGGGGTTCTATAGTTTAGGGATGGGCGAAGAGTTAGATTTTTTGTGGTTTAGGGTGACAGGTTTGGGTGCAGGGATGTTGGGCAGTGGCAGAGCCAAGAACATGTCTGAGGAGGAATTTGGTGGCCTGTTGTGGATGTTGATTTCTTACCTGCCAAAAATGATCAGGAGTAGAGAGGGAGTAGAGATAGTGTGAGACAAGTTTATCCTCTGCAAGATGGGCAACTGCATTGGGAGAAGGTGCTGTACCAGATGGCTCGTATATTCAATGACAGCAGAGCTTCCATCAACTAAAGCACCACTGAGTAGATGTTGTCAGCCAGGAGCAAGATGTCATTGATCACCTGGGGACTGAAGTTGGTGAGGCTACAAGTAAGTCCCTATATACCATGAGCTTGTTGCTGTGTGTCATTTGCACACATGTTAAAAGTTTCTTTTATTCCTGAAGGTTCAAATATGTATTAGTGTTATTATGGTCTAATACAGGCTAACTCAATTAAATAAAAAGTACATGCCACAGCGGCCTTTTCATTGTGGCATGAGAATTGCAAAACCAGACAAGCTGTGTATGCTAGGCCCATATGTGCTTTATGCCCATCTGACATTATATAGAGAGTATTGTCACCCAGCCTGCTAGGTCATTACTGACTCCAAACTGTGGGGTCCAGCGGGCATGTATGTTGCAGGGGAGCATACTCACATGTCATAAGGCCACAGGTAAGAAAGGGTGTTTGCTTTATCCCCCAAGCATGAGGAGTGAAGGTCAGAAGGGACCTGAAAGTCGCCACCTCAGGGCCATGTACTGCTGGACAGGCCAAGCACCATTGCCAAGTTTGGGGGGTCCCATGCAGTTGTTCTGGGGGCAGTTGCTGGACCCTCTACAGTCCAGTTGGCAGTGACACCACAGGCTATCACCCCGTGCTTGATTTGTAAATAAAAACGTGCCATGCCCAAAGCTCTCTCCTGAAACACGTGGTCGCTGCAAATAAATGTGCGAGTACAGAATACTGAGGAAGCATAATCTTAAAGCCTTCTCGGGCCTCTTTGATCCATTTGCAGACACTCCCTGCCCCTTCAGCTCACTCTTGCAGTTTTCTGCTTTCTCCCTTTTTCATTTTTCTCTTCCTCCAGCTTCCCTATATGTGTCTTTTGCTCGCAGGAAATGCTTCAGGCAGAAGAATAAGTGCTGGCCCTCAAAAATAAGTGCTGGTGCTCCACACTGGAAACCACCAGCACAAATTAAGCACTGCTGTCACCACAGCGCCAGGCCAAATGATAGACTTTAAACAGCATACCCTGAAGGACAATACAGACATGAAAGTGAGGTTGGCTGGTCTAAAATTCCAGATGGCCACACTTCCGCAAATGGTCAGGACATTGCAGCAAACTGTGAATCGGATTGCTGACCACATTTGGGATTGCTTCTGACTTACTGCCCCTCCCCAGTTCTTGTTTCTTTTAATTAATACAATAGTTTAGGATAGTTTAGGGATTAGTTTTAGAGATTAGGTTAGTTTTATAGATTTTATAGATATGGGTGGGTAGGTTATTTAGTGGATGGGAGGTCAATGTTTAGTATATGTATCAAAAATAAAAACCTAAACAAATGTACAGAATTACAAAAAAAAACAAAGAACATATATTTGTGTAGGTTTTAATGTTTAGGTAGTTTATGTTTAGGTGTAGTCTCTATTGTGTGCTAGCCTTTGTTAAGGGGGTGGGGGATTGATGTTTAATTTGTCTGTTGTGTTTTATGTGTAGAGTAAGATAAGTTAAGCTAAGGTAGTTTTAGATAGATTTTAGAATAAGTTAGTGTAGTTTAGGTAGCATAGTTTAGTTTAGGTGCAGTTTAGGTTAGAGAAGTTAGGCCCTCATTACAACATTGGCAGAAAATGCCACCTACCGCCGTGCTGACGGCCGCCAACACACCGTGACCGCGGCGGTATACCGCAACTGGTATTATGACCCACACAGGGAAGTCCTCCACTATACAGACACCCACACAAGTCCAACAGACCAAAGGTCAGTGATAAACTGGCGGTACCAAAACTCACACCGTTACGCCAACAGGAATACACCCACAGTATCAGGACTCATGAATCACCACAGCGGTCTTTCAACCGTGGTAAACCATTGGCGGTACACACCGCAGCGCTCATAATACACACATACTTACAAAACTCCATCACATTGGACAATTAAAACTACACACACAACACCCACACACCCACACCACTATAAAACAAACACCCACATTACCCACAACCCTTTAAATGAAAAAAAGATAGCTAACAGAGAGAAAGACAAGCCAGGAGCACCGACTCAATCTAAGCCACAGAACCCCATCACCCATACATCATCCACGCACCTCACAGCACACACCACAACATATCACCCCACACATCCTCACACATAACACTCACACCACATCCATGGCACCCCAAAGACACCCCAGGTTTTCAGAAGAGGAGCTAAGGGTCATGGTGGAGGAAATCATCCGGGTAGAACCACAGCTATTCAGATCACAGGTGCAGCAGACGTCCATTGCAAGGAAGATGGAGCTATGGCGGAGAGTCATGGACAGGGTCAATGCCTTGGGACAGCACCCCAGAAAAAGGGATGACATCAAGAAGAGGTGCAACGACCTACGGGGGAAGGTGTGTTCCATGGTTGCAAGACACCAGGTAGCCTTACAGAGGACTGGCGGTGGACCCCCACCTCCTCCCCCACAACTAACAGCATGGGAGGAGCAAGCTTGGTAATCATGCATCCTGAGGGCCTCACAGGAGTAGCAGGAGGACTAAACTCTGGTAAGTCAAATATTTACTACTATATCCCCCACCCTACCTGCATGCCATCACAAACTCCTACCCCTACCCTCACCCCCATCACTTCACCACCTCACTAATACCCCACTATCACAACCCACTCATCCCAATACCAAGCCCTGCATGCAACACCTATGCATGGAAACCCATCACAGACTTGCATGGACACCCATCATTAAAGCCTGCCCATTAGAGAGAATCACCGAGCCCACAAAATCACAATGCACACAAGGCAAAGCTGACAGGGCAATCACAACCATACAGGGAAACACACCCATGCACAAGATGGCACATGCAGATACAATAACACTGCATTTACAGCCCCACAGGACCCCCACTCAACGTCACCGGAGAGGAGGTGCCACCATCATCCAGTCCCCCCACAGAAGAGCCCCTCAGTGATGACAGCAGCTCTGCACGCCTGGATCACGATGACCAACCTGGCTCATCAGGGACCTCTGGACAGTCGGGTACCCAGGCACAGTCCCATACCACCACATACCCTCCCCCCTCAGGAAACACCAGCACAGCACCCACCCAGCGGGCCCATACCACTGTCCCCAGGCCACATCAATCTGCAGTGTGTCCACCACTACAGGGACCCCAGGCACCCCCACAAACCCAAGACAGTCAGGGACCTGGGGACAGTGGCAGTGGGAACATGGTTCAGGGGACAGAGGCACAGGACAACAGGGAAGCTGGGAGGACTGCTGTACGACAGAGGGAGGACAGGCCCAGGGAACCCACTCTCCACGAGGCACTTGCAGGGATCCTGGGAGCATACCACCATTCCCAGGAGACCTTGGGCCAAATACTGGCCAAGTTGCAGGAGACCCAGCAGCTGCAGGAGGGACAGTACCTGGGGATCAAGGAGGACCTCAAACACATCCACACCATCCTTGTCACCATTGCAGGGGTGCTGGCTGACATGGCCAACACCAATAGAGAGGCAGTGGCACACCAATGTGCCCCTGACACTAGCCACACTGAAGAACAGCCCTCCACCTCCGCCGGCGGTAGTGAACAGGAGGCCCCGCCACTGGAACAACAGGCCACCAGCATCCCACCCCCTGCAGAAGGGGAACCACCCGGCAAAAGGTCCCTGTGATCCAGGCAGAAGCCAGAGAACATTGCCAAGATCCCGCCAGGAAATAAGACTCTCCTGATTGTCACCCTTGTGTCCCTCTCTGTTACCCTGTCCACCTTCAACTGCCATTGCTCCCCTTCCTATGCCCCATTGGACAATGCAACTGTGATACAAAGATTCTGGACTCTAACTAGACATTTGTCCACCATCACCCAAGCCCATTGCACATCCCCCTCAACCTCTTAGCACTTAAATAAGCACCCTTGGAACAAATACAAGTCTGGAGTCTGTCAATTGATTGAAATATGTATTACTTCAACAATCTGTAAACATTGCAATTCATATGTACAGTTATATATTCATTGGTATAACCTGTAGTGGGCAGCAGTAAACACACCAGGAGCCAGAGTGGGGTACAAAGATTTGAAAATAGAGATGCCAAAGGGTACAGTAAGTGGCCATAGACATAGGGAAATCATGCTGCCTTGTCCCATGTCCAACACAAAACTGCAATGTAAAGTGAAGTTACAGTGTCTTACCTGGGTGTCACGGAAGTACTGCTGTGAGAGAGAACATCTGTTTTCCACATCTTCACCCTCTGCCTCCTCTTCCTCACTGTCCATAGGCTCCACAGCTGCCACAAGACCATCTCCAGGCTCATCCTCCTGCAGAAAAAGCACCTGGCATCTCAAGGCCAGGTTGTGTAACATGCAACATGCAACGATGATCTGGCACACCTTGAGGAGTGGTACAGGGATCCACCAGTCAGATGGAGGCACCTGAACCTGGCCTTCAGAAGGTTCTTTCAATTATCCGCCTTGTTCACCCATATGCCTCATTGTAACGTTCCTCTGCCCTTGTCCTGGCATTCCTCACTGGAGCCAGTAGCCATGAGAGGTTGGGGTAACAGAGTCACCTGCAAATATCGAGGGATACCTGTTGCCCACACACTCACCCTTAGGGACAACCCCATACCCATACATCAATATATAGTGGGTGGGGACTTTGGGATCACCTACTAGCCACACCCGGTGCCTCTGGAGTTGAGCCATCACATATGGGATGCTGCTATTCCTCAAGATAAAGGCGTCATGCATAGAGCCAGGATACATGGCATTCACATGGGAGATGTACTGGTCCACCATACCACCATCTACACATTCAGAGAGTTCAGATACCTTTTTCTATTCCTGAACACTTGTTCATTTTGCCAGGGGGGGGGGACAAATGCCACATGTGTACCATCAATGGCACCTATGATATTGGGGATATGTCCCAGGGCATAAAAGTCAGCCTTCACTGTGGCCAAATCCTCAACCTGGGGGAATATGATGTAGCTGCACATGTGTTTCAGCAGGGCTGACAACACTCTGGTCAACACATTAGAGAACATTGGCTGAGACATCCCCGATGCCATGGCCACTGTTGTTTGGAAGGAACCACTTGCCAGGAAATGGAGCACTGACAAGACCTGCACTAGAGGGGGGATACCTGTCGGGTGGCAGATAGCTGAAATCAGGTCTGGCTCCAATTGGGCACACAGTTCTTGGATTGTGGCCCTATCAAGTCTGTATGTCAGGATAATGTGCCTGTCCTCCATTGTTGCCAGGTCCACCAGGGGTCTGTACGGAGGATGTCTCCATCTCATATTCATCCTCAGCGGTTGAAGTGTAGGGAGAAAAACGGTGAGCCGAGGGTCATATTCACACATCTATTGAAATAATTATGCATATCTTCATTTCCAGAACCAGTATGTGAATCTGAGAGTCAGTTGATGTGCCAATGTCTGCTGTGACGCAATTAGGTACGATGGCCTGTGTCCCACTGAAATGGTGGCTGCCAGACCTGTGAGGAGGGATAAGTGGAAATGAGGTAATTCAGCTGGCGTTGTGCACTGTTGCGGTCGGCGGTCGATGACCGTGGCGCAACTTCGCAGTGGTTAACATTAAGCCCTTTGGGTTCCAGGAGCCAATGGCGGTGACGGTACGCACCACCGTGGATGTGACCACCATTTTCTATCTGTTCACTCACTTGCTACCTGACCTTCAACAGGAGAGGACCTACACTGCAAGTGCTGCTGTGACCTGTGTCTGCAAGCGACAATGGCTCATGTGTCTGGGGAAAGGGCCCCTGCCTTCACTTCGGAGGAGTTGGAGAGACTGGTGGATGGGGTCCTACCCCAGTACACTTTACTCTATGGTGCTCCAGACAAACAGGTGAGTACACTCTGAGCATGATGAGTGGGCCATGAATGTATGGAGTGCTGTGTGTGTAAACCACATGTATGGTGGGACTGAGGTGTCCTGGGCAGAGTGCTTCATGTATGGTGGTCAATGTATGTGCGTAAGAGGATGGGGGATTTGGTGGGCCATGAGTCTGACAGTCCGGATGGTATGACTAATTCCTTTTCTGCTGTATTTTTCCTGCAGGTCAACGCCCATCAGAAAAAGGGTATTTGGCGTACCATCGCCAATGAGGTGCGGACCCTTGGGGTCTTTGACAGGCGGAGCACCCACTGCCGCAAACAGTAGGAGGACCTGTGCCGCTGGGCAAGAAGGATGGCGGAAGCCCAGCTGGGGCTGGCCTCCCAATGAGTAAGGGGTGCCCTTCGTACCCTGACCACCTGATCAGCGCTTGAGGGCATCAAAGCAGCCACAAGGGGGTGAGTAAAAAGTCAGGATCATGACAGAATCATGACTTTGCACGCGTTAAGGTATTACCTGGGTGGGGGATGTGGACTGTTGGTGCCCCTAGGCCAGGGCGAACATGGCAGGATAGGTCCCTTTTTGGGCAGGCTCTAAAGCACTCCAGCGCCAATAGTGTTAGTGGGCATCTACTACTGGGCAGGATCCTGTGGGTTTCAGGTGTGCAGCTCATAGCATTAAGCATTGTACCCCATGGGCTGGTGACTAGTGCATGGCCTAGTGCATAGGGCAGCTCCCTCTGTGTTGTGTACGCCAACGGTAATAGTGTTGCTGGCATTGACGATGTGTATATTCTGTCTCCCCCCCCCTTTTTGTTTTGTCACCCTGTCCTTGTGTGCATTAGCATCATCTGGCGGAGGAGCAGAGGCACCAGCGACAGAGGGAGCTGCATCCCACATGGGCCTGGAGGCCGAATCCACAGATGGTGAGGGCACCAGTGGGATGGAGAGAGAAGGGAGCACCACGATGGAGACAGGAGGGGACACTACAGACAGCGACTCCTCCTTCAATGGAACCTCCCTGGTGGTGGCAGACACCTCTGTGCCCACCCCAACAACAGGTACAGCCACCACCCTCCTACCAGCACCGCCTTCCCAGCAGCCCCTCAGTGTGTTTCCCGTGCCCGCTCACCCAGGAGGGTGGGCATCTCCTTCGCCCCAGGCACCTCAGGCCCTGTCCCAGTCAACCCTTCTGCCCTCAGTGAGGAGGCTATTGACCTCCCTCACTGTTGGGCAGTCAACCATACTGAATGCCATCCAGGGTGTCGAGAGGCATTTGCAACAAACAAATGCATACCTGGAGGGCATTCACTCCGGCGTGGCAGCCCAACAGAGAGCATTTCAGGCTCTGGCCTCCGCACTGATGGCAGCCATTGTCCCTGTATTCAGCCTCCCCCCTCCAACTTCCTCTACCCATTCCCAATCCCCTCAACCCCAGCCTATCCCAAGCACACCTTCAGACCAGCATTCACCCAAATCAACACAGAGAAGTGGCTCAGGCAAACACAAGCACCACACTTCATCTCACAGGCACTCACACAAGCACCATCCCCGTGCAGACACACCAGCCTCCACTGCCTCCACTGTGTCCCCCTCCTCCTCCTCATCCACCTCCTTCCCAGTTGCGTCTCCACTCACACCTGCATGCACTACATCCTCATCCACTACCTCCATCACCAGCACGCCCATCTCTACACACCCCTCACTGGCAGTCATCACCACTACATCCATGAACACATCCCCTGTGTCCTCTCCCACTGTGTCTGTGACCTCTCCTCCCAAAGTACACAAACGCAAGCACACACCCACCCAACAGCCATCCACCTCACAACAGCATCCAGCTCATGTACCTGCACCCAAATACAGCAGACTGACACCTCCTACAAGCACTCCCTCTTCCTCCACTTCCACACCTTCACCCTCTTCCAGCCCCAGTGTCCCTAAGAAGCTCTTCCTGGCAAACATTGACCTCTTCCCTATCCCTCCCCCCGTCCTTCACCTCGGGCCAGGGTGGCCAAAACCCAGCCCAGCATCTCAGCCACCAAATCCACGTCTGCTGTGGTGTCTGCAGCTGTCAGACTCAAAGGAGCCCCCCTCAGCCCAGCCAGTGTGCCACCAACCCCTGCCAAGACCAAGAACATTCCACCACCTGGCAAGGTGAAGCAGGGGACAGCATCCAGCAAGGGGAAGGAGCCACAACCACCCAGTAAGGCCACCTCAAGACTCCATCTGCCAGACCCAAGATGACTCCACCATCTGCCAAGGGCAGGAAGGGGCACAAAACACCAGCCAAGGCACGTCAGCTATCCGATCCTGCAGGTGAAGGCCTGGTGGCTACAACCACCAGCACCACCACCTGCACCACGGCCAGCGCCGCCATCTGCACTGCCACAAGCACTGACACCTGCACCGCCACCTGCACCGCCGCAAGCACCAGTACTGTCAGCAGCAGCAGCCCCAATGGGCTGCCGTCCGAGGCTGCAGGAGAAGGGCTGGAGCCTCCCCCCACCACTGGCAGCACCGGCACCTACACTGCGGCCAGCACCGCCACCTGCACCGCCGCAAGCACCACCGCAAGCACCGCCACCTGCATTACCACCTGCATCACTAACAGTAGCACCACTGCCAGCAGCAGCAGCCCCAGTGGGCACCACAGGCAGCACCATCACCACCAACACTGTGCAGCCGTAGCCGCCGGCGGATGGACTGTAGCCCTCCCTCCATGGACTATCATGCATCCTGGACACTGCAAATCTCATGGCCCTGACACCCAGGTGAGGGACTGTGACCTGGCACCCCCAATGTGCTTCATCACTGGGCACCAAGCGCCATCCAGAACCAGTGGAGAAAGGCCTCCACTCACCCTATCCTTGGCAGGATGAAGCACACTGGGCACAAAGCCCCCTCCAGAACCAGTAGAGAAAGGCATCCACTCACCCTATCCTTGGCAGGATGAAGCACATTAGGCACCAAGCCTCCTTGGCAGGATGAAGCACACTGGGCACCAAGCCCCCTCCAGAACCAGTGGAGAAAAGCATCCACTGACCCTATCCTTGGCAGGATGAAGCACCCTGGGCACAAAGCCCCCTCCAGAACCAGTGGAGAAAGGCATCCACTCACCCTATCCTTGGCAGGATGAAGCACACTGGGCACAAAGCCCCCTCCAGAACCAGTGGAACATGTCACCCACTTGAGAGACTGTGGCTTTGCACTCCCCAGGACCAAGCAGTGGGCAATCCATCCACTTGAGAAACTTGAGAGACAGTGTCTTTGCACTCCCAAGGACCAAGCATTGGGGAAACCACCCACTTGAGAGACTTGAGAGACAGTGGCTTAGCACTCCCCAGGACCAAGCAGTGGGCAAAGCACCCACTTGAGAGACTGTGGTTTTGCACTCCCCAGGACCAAACAGTGGGCCTGCAGCACCCACCAAGAGCAGTGGCGTAGTACCATCTTCCGGCTCAGGTGCCCCCCTTCCCCCTGAGGTGCCTGTGTGTTTTCGACCTGATGCCCCTGCAGTCCGTTTTGAGGCAGGAGTCAAATGTGGGCTTGGCCTATGTGTTATAGCCCAGTGGACCATGGACTATTTTTGTGTGGACATTGTCCCTCATTTTGTATATATTGAAGATATTGTACATACTGTTTATTTCTTTATGAAAATTTCTAATATTACACTATTTTGACTCCATTCCTTTTGTACTTGTGTTATTCCAGAGGGTTACGGGGTGTATATGTAATGTTGTTGCATGTGTTTGTGTGTATGGTATTGGGGTGAGAGTGGGGGTTGTGGTGTTGCGTGTTGTGTGTGTGTGTCACTCTCTTTTTCCTCCCCCTCCCCTGTGTACTAGGTGCAGTACTCACCGTGGTCATCATCGCCGGCGTTGGTACTGCTGGTATATGAGAAGATACACCAGCATGGGTAACACCTGTAGTTCAGGCTCCATGACCTCCTGGTTCTTCCTTGAGTGCCAAGAGGTGAGTGGTTGTCACAGAATGTTATTTTTTGGCTAGTATCCATGGATGTTCTCCCCACCAGTACTGCGACTTCGTTGACCATTAACATTGACTGCATACTACTTGTTGCACTTCATGCTTGTGACCTTGAGTAAATATGTGCTATTCTTGACACACATAGGGTTCACCAAATATATTTCTCTTGGCCTGTGTAGCTTTGTCAATGGCTCGATGACACCACACACAACACACAGATGGAATAATTGGAGGAGAGGGGTGCTTCAGTGAGGAAGGGGAGAAACAAATTGCCAATAGGGAAGATAGGCCATGTTGACAGTCAACAAATGGGTGAGATCAGCAGGTGGGATAGCAAATTGAGGATAGTACCAGATGGGAAGTACACTGGCATGGTCACCATCACAGGGCAAAGGATAAACTGGAAATTTGGCACAGAGAAATGCTACTGAGCAATTTTACATTGGAAAGAGGTGAAATCCACATCTTCCTCCTCTGATGTTTGTGTTGCTTCCAGTATGGGAGTTGTTGTCAGAGCTGGAGGTGATGGATCTGAGCAGAATCAGGACTGGCCGCAGGGCAGGCTGGGAGCCTGTGCCTGCAGCAGGCTACAGCAGAGATGGAGGAGCGCTGCAGCGTACATTCACAAAAGTTTATTTATTTTTGATTGTATTAACATTCCTCCCCACTGACCCCCCATGCGCAACCCCACCCCATGTAGTACTCGCGAGCCGTGACTAATTACTAGTCTAACGGAGCGGTCTTCCCAGAATGGGTACTGCTCCACCTGATCAAAACTTTCCCAAAATTGTAGGAGCATTGGGCCTCTTTCTATCAGCTTGTACCATCACTTGAGGCATTGGTTGCAACACAGCCAAGCCTCTGTCCAAATACCCGCCAAAGTATTTGTTTGCATGGGTGGTGCATATATCCCTGTCCCTTGCTAGACCACTGTTTTCCCCTTTCCTCCTGTACTATCCCATACCCCTTTCTCCACCCCTGCCCAACAACTCCACTCCAGCTTACATTTACCACCTGATCAAAGCAACTGGATACCCCTGGGTCAGGAAATACTGTGCAGAATTCTGCCTGGTAAGATACAATTGCACAGTATTCCTTATTCAGATGGTCAATTTGTAATTACATCCAACAAGCAAGCTGGTACCAGATGGTAATGTTAATTTTGTGCACAATGTTTGCACCCTGTCAGTACCAGCAACTTGTAATGATGCTATAGTCTGCATATGAAAACTGGATTAAGCCTACCGTAGGTTTGGCACTAGTAACGGTGCCTGAAACTCTCAGTGATGTTAGGAATGGGAACTTTTATATAACTCATTACAAAATGTTTTAAGAGTGTGAACACAATAAACAAGTCACAGCTATTAATAAAGACTGACATAGTGTTAGACTTGGCATCCTTGGCGTGGTCTCCTCTAACCTTTTGCCTCTGTTTCCCGGGTTGCTGATGTATGCTGGACTCTTTTAGCTGTTTTTGATACTCTGTTAAGTGTGGAAGGAGTATGGGTTATTGGTTGTGGACGAGCATGTGGATCCTAATGTAAGGCTCTTAATTGTGCAATGGGTGAGAGGCGGGTGAATGAATGTTGCTGTGTTGGGGTGCTTGTGGTAGATTTTTGTGAAGAGTGAGAATATAGGAGTAAAGATTGATCAGGATTTGTATTTTTTGTGTAGTCATGAGGGTGAGACTGGGTGTGACAGAAAGTATGAAAGTTTATTTTATTTTGATGTGTTGATATCTGTGGTTTGTTTTGTTTTTGTGGAATAGTGAGAGGATACATTGATGTAGTGGTTTTCTGTGAAGGATTTGGATGTGAGTTAGTGCTGGCTTTATGAGGTCTGTTTGTGGTGCAGGAGTTGAATGCCTTTGCTCATGTTGTGTTTGGATGTTGGAGGATGTGTAGAGAATAAGGCCCTTTCTGGTAAATGGGAAATTGGGCAGCATTTCTGTCCCTAGGCCCGGCCAGTCCAAAATAGGTACTGCCCTTATCCTCTCTGCCCTTAAACTCGACACACAGGCTGACATGCCCTCAGCCCGAGGCTTAAATAGCTCTATAGGCCAATATAAACCTAGTCCTAACCCTAACCAATCAGATTTGAAAAACGAAACCCTAGAGCCAATGGGAGACCTAGCCCTATTAACCAATCACACCCATAATACTGGCTACTAATCACAACAGTAGCCCTAAAACCTCAGTCCAATAGGAACCCCAACTCAAGTACCGCTCACAATAAAAGCTAAAAAAAACAGGGAATGGGAATCTGAGCAAGTAATCAGGGAAAGTGACGAAAACACCACACAAGTAATAGTACAACATTTGTTTATAGTTCCTCAAATTTAACAGGTATTAAAATATTCTTTGCACACATGCTTATACATGATTTGTGGAAATCTTCACAATGACAACCACACAATTCTGTATTGTATTTTCAGATGTTAACAAATAGGATACTTTAAATGTTTTTTTTAAATACTTTCTATTAATCTAGATTTATTCTTTCTGCGTGATAATAACTGTCTACAATGAAAGAGTACTCTATTAAATTTACTACATGTCCTGGATATGACAGATCAAGTAACAGATTGCCAATTTATTAAATTAAAAGTCATGTGTGCTGAAAAAATGAAGACTATATTGTGTGTCTGCTCTTCCATGAACGTATGTATACATTAAAGAGAAACAATTAAATGTGATGACAGGTATTAAAGCTGTCTTCAGTAGATTGGGAGATGGCAGTAAGAATTTACCAACTAGCAATGGATGCCACCTTAGCAGACACATGATGGGGGCAGACTCCTGGATCCATAGTCACTCCTTCTGCTGAAATAATGATGAGGTAGCAGAGAATAAATATGATTAGTGCTGGCATGTCAGTTTTGGAGAAGTGTTTGGCTCCTGGGGTATCTCAAACCATTAGACGACAGCCAGGTTGTGAAGGTCAAATACTCTGAGGCACATTTACTATTATTTCACACAACATGGAAAAGCCAGGAAACTTGCTGTGCTGCATTACGTGAAAGGGGGAGAGCAGAAATGCTCTATATTTACAAAGGTATGAAACGTTAGCGCTCTCTCTTTGCACTAGCGCGCTTTTTGCTGCTGCTCAATAGTTTAAGGGTGCCTGCTTTACTGGCAAGATTGTTTTTGTGGTGTAAGGGATACCTTCCTGCACAAAAAAAACTATTCTTAAAGGTATATTCCTCTTTTTATGTGTGCGGCAGAACATAACACACATGGAAAGAGGAAGTTACTGGCAGAAACACAGATATTTCTCCTTATTGTACCTCTGTTGGTAAGATGCACAAGCCTAGTTTACAAGTCTCTGTAAATCTGAGTTTATGTCAAATTAGATTGGTGGGTGCATGGGGACATGATGGTCCACCCATATAAAGCCTACGCAACACAAAGTAATGCAAGGAAGCGTTATGCACTACATTGCATTACTTTGTATTTCAACTAAACCCCACAAGGTGGCTTTGATCAGCTTAATAAATGTCAAAAAGGATTTTGCGTCGGCTGTGCCTCAAAATTGACACAACCTGATGCAAAAACATAGTAGATCTGTGGCTGAGAATTTGGTCCAGAGGGTAAACATTCATAGTCTCTACCACTTTTATGTTTCAGTTTAGGTTCATTTTTTGTATATGGAACAATAAATGTCTAAATTGCTTATGGGTGATTGAAAGCGTTGTTTCTAGGCATGGATTGTTGTGTTTGGTATGGTACCAGAAAGCCAGGTTTTAATTATTGACATGCAAATATGTCATGACCAAATTATAAACGGTCAGATTATCATAATGGTAAATATGTTTAGCGAATTCTACCTTTAAAATACTTTACCCCATATATATTCACTAAAAAAACAAAAGCCATAGGGACCTTATAGTTAGATTATAGGGACATAATAGCTAGGAAGTAGAATTAGAAAAACCTTAGAAATTCACTAAAAAAACATAGTTTACAGGGACGTTATAGTTTGGTTCAGATTTTACACACACAAAACCATAGAAAATCAGCAGTCATAGTTTGAGTTATCTCAAGTAACCATCGCCCTCATTATAACCCTGGCGGATGGCGGTAAAATGAAGAATATTTCTTGCAACAGGCTGACGGTACTTTTCTCCATAATATGACATTGGCGGTTTGGCTCAAGCCAAACCGCCAATGTACCACACCGTCTGGCACAGCGGTTATGACCGCCAGGCTGGAGACTTCAGTCTCCAGCCAGGCGACTGCCACTAGCCCGCCCGCTGGATTATGACCCCGCCTACCACCATGGCTTTCGTGGTATGCTTACTGCCATGAAAACCATGGCGGGAGGCACTGTCAGTGACAGGGAATTCTTTCCCTGTCACTGATAGGGTCTTCCATGCCTCCCTCCCCCGGTCTCCCCCAGCTCCCCGTCTCTCTCCAGACCCCCCACAACATACACGCACCTTCACACACCATCGAACACACTCATAACCACATTCATCTGGGAATGCATACATCCATTCACACATACATCCATACACACTGACATGCATAAAAGCACACACGCATGCACACAACACAACACTCACACACTCACACATCCATACACGCACACACAGACAACACGCATCACACACCTGCATACATGTACGCACAGACATACACACACACACCCACACACACACAACACCCCCTCCCCTGTCGGAGCACCCGACTCACCTGATGTTAAGGGGTCCTCCAGCAGGAGACGGGACGGGACGGGCGCTGCTGCCAGCAGCAGCGTCTGCTGGCAGAACACCGCCAGGCCGTATCTTGTGTCATGATATGGTCTGCAGCGGTCTACTGGAGTGACGCTGCAGCTGGCAGCAGTGCCACCTTACCGCCGTCCGCCGGCATGGCCGCAACTGGATTTCCGACATCCTTCTGGCAGAAATCCGGCTGCGGTCATAATACTGTGGATGGCTGGTAGCCGCACCAACAGTCTTGTGGCGGCTGTCGCCATAGCGGTAGGCGGTATGTGCCGCCAATATTGTAATGAGGACCTATATCTCTTGTGTTAAGGTAACTATAAGTCGTGCCTTGAACCTAACTATAACATCTTGATAACCTATGTTTTTTTTTGTGATTTTCTGAGGTTTTTTTTTATCTGTTTCCTAAGTATAACGTCCCTATAACTTTTTTTTTTTTTTCAGTGAATTCTACATCTTTTTAGTTAAAGTAATATTTAATTACCCAGGGGCAATTTCTCTATTAGGGCTCAGGGGCTGTGCCCCACTGAAATTCCTACACATTCCAGCACAAATAATAAATGGATTGATTTATTCAGAAATCTGATTGTATCTCTAAACATATCAATGTATTTAAATCTGCACTGCATTGTCTGTCCCAGACAGCCTGCCCCACCTTGCTCTGAAGCAGGAGACGGAAGCCAGGTAGAAAATCAACTTTCTGCAATGTGACGCACAATGTAGGGTTTACCGTTCTTAATATCTACATTGCCATTTTACTCTATGTCAGTGCTTAATTTGAGCCGGTGGTTTCCTGTGCTTGGCATTTAATTGCCAACACAATAACTTGATAGCTGCCAAATGGTGGCCCTGTTTTTGGTAATTTAAAGATCAGCAGAACAACAGGTGTTTACTAATTCAAAGTACATTGTAAACAACTAACACCTGCCACACAAGCCATTCTTATAGCTTTAGGGGACTCAAACAGTATGAATTGTCACATTTGTAACAGTGTGATGGTTAGAAGTTGTGCAGGTACTGCCATTTGCAGCACAGACAGTGACAATATATGATGCATGCTGCAGTGGCCTAATGACACTTTTTTGTACAAATTAAGCACTGGTCGATGTTTGTATCCACCATAGGCCAGTGATGCTTTCAGTATCACAGTTTCAGGTATCTGAATCTTCATCCCTGCCTGATGGCAGCTGCCTGTCATTCATAGGCATAAATCCCACCCTTTCCCATTTGTCACACATAGGATTGAATGCAAGCATGTGTCATTTGTTGCCTTGTCCTCTGTAATGTATTATAATGCTGATCTTGAATTGTGCATAGTGTGCTGAGATCTCAGGTTGTGCTCACCTCCCCCACTGTCTGCACTTTGTTGGCCCCATCTGAAATAGAACTGCTGTATTAGTCCCCCGTGAAGTTGATCCAAAAAATAAGTAGCGTTTTGTTCCCTTGCAAATTTGATCCAAATATCTGAGTTGAGTCAAGCTCAAAGGGAAAAATATGTGCTTATAATAAAGACAGTTAACTGCTGTAAGGAAAAAATAACTGGCATACTTTACGCCATGCATGGTGTTTATTAGGGGCTTTGATTGAGAACTCTGACAGTGAGGCTGAAGCCAAAGTAAAGTGCCTGTTTGTGGGTTGTCCCCTCACACAGAAGTATCCTCATGTATTCCAGTTGCAATTGAAATTCTTTGGAAATGTGGATGAAGGGGGTACATAAATTTAAAAATACTTACAAGGCAAAAGCAAAAGAAATAAATTGCTTTAATGTGAGTGAGTGCAGTGTATGTTTTGAAGTGGTTAAGTGAGGGAGATGCGAGGAAATGCATTCGGGGAAGAGTGAAAATGTGGGCTATGGAGGAAAAAGAAGCAGATGGAGATGTACAGGTGGACGAGATAAGCAGAGTAAATAGGCATAGATATCTAACATAAAGTGCAGGTAGCTGAAGGCCAAAACACATTCCACAGGCGTCAATACAATTTAGTTCACAGACTCACAAACTCAGAATTGAAACATTTCCAATGTTAAACATTTATAACAAACCATTGTTGTTACTCATTTGTCTTAAACAACCATTGAAAAAGTCAATTGTAATGACAGGTTTTATGTGTATGTCAGTTGTGTTATATATCTGGATGCAATTACATCTCAGAGAGAAACTAAATTACCAGTCAGGTGGCACACAGTTTAAATTACTGAAATGTATTTTACATGTTCCTTTTTTCTACATGACTGATTGCAGCCAGCAGCTGTGGGTGCTTCCTGAAGCCTGGTTAGAGTATTTTCTTCAAAAGTTGATGCCACATGGAGGGGCAAGATGGCGGAGCCGTAGAGTGGACGCAGCCTTGCGACCACGCCCACCCCGACTCCAGACGCCGAAGAGTGAGGACGCGCTGCGTCGCTGAGAACAACGGAGGGGAGGCTTCCCCTCCTCTACACTTTCCCGGCCATGCCGTAGCCTGAAAGGCCGAGACGAGCATGCTGGGGGCGGCCCCCCGAGGGCATGACCGCAACCAAAAGGCTTTTTTGGATTTTTCTTCTTTCCTCTGCTGCTGGTTTCGGATATCAAATGCGCAAGTGAAGATTACGAGGTGGGAAGCATCGGCCTCTCGCCCAGGGGGGAACATTTTTTGGGAAAGCAGGGAGAGTTAAAAAGGGAGGCTGCCATGTTGGATGCCTCTAGGTAAACTCTCCTTGCAGCTTCTATGATATACTGCACACTCAGACAAAAAGAGAAGAGATATCCAGGAATTAAAAGGAGGAAGTAGCATTAAATTTTATTCTACCTACCTGCTCTGCACTCTCAAACTACGGACTACAAGTAAGAGGAGCAGAAGTTCCGAGTAATTTCAAGAAAGCTAAGGGGGGAGAAACGGTTTGAGGATTGACTGAAGCTTTTTTTTAAAATACGCCAGTTTATGTGCACTCCCCTTCTTAACTCTCTTCTCTCAGGGGGGGGAAAAAGAGAAAGGGGAAGGGGGGAGAGAATTTTATTAATTAAGGTACATACGAGTGGTAAACTGGATGGCAGAGGGTTTATGTGAGCCATATCTACAAACCAGGATTCTCTAATGATATTTACCACGGAGACGGATATTACTCACTCATGTACTTATCCCTGGACTACTAAGGGCATTATTGAAAATACGATATATGGTTTAGCACATGATTTGATAACAGTTATAGTAGAGTTAACCAACTTGGTGAAACTACTCCCCCCTTTTCTGAAAGTAAGGATGGCGCCTAAAATACTTAGGAACTCTGGAGACAAGACTGATAATGCCAAATCATTGCGATCAGGCAAAGAGAAAGGGGACCAAGCCGGGGCCAATAGACGACCCACTTTAATCGCGGGGAGGCAACCTGGGAGAAGCACAACAGGCCAAAGCAAAGATCTTAAACTAAGTGATAACATAACCCCCCCTGTGGAAAATAGGGGGAAGAATAAAACTCAGGCCACTATCATGTCTTTTCTGGCAGGAGGGGCACAAGAAACTGAAACTACCCTGCTAACCCCTATGCCGGGAGGGGAACAAATATCTATAGAAAGAACACTTGGGGGGCCTCCAGTGAAAAATCCGGAAAGGAAACAGTATACCAACCAGGGATTGCAAGGTCTGATAGTGGCACAACGGAAAAATGGCAGGAGACTCCCTTGATGCAGCTTGTGCCGGAGATACAAGGAAAGGTCGTAAGCGATACAACGCAATTACGAGCAAGCGCAGAAGAGCAAGGCAGGTTACAGAGGCTAGGAGAAAGTGATAAGAGCAATGGAAAAGAGATTAAGAACTTGGACTGGTCAAAAGATACTGGGGATAAATTCTACTCATTAACAGAGGAATCAGAACTCAGCAGCACTGAGGGGCCCAGCCTTAATGATTCTGGCAGTAGCATATTCTCGGAGGAGGGGAATGCTTCATCAAATAATGAACTCACAGTGCGGCAGAGGCACCGCCAGCGCAAAAGCATTAGAATGAGGTCTGACCTAAAAGAGGGTACTGAACTTTCTGCCTCTAGTGGGAGCAGGACTATGAAATGGGATTACTCCAGTATCAATTTAACAGATGAAGCCTTCACAATGAATAAACCAAACATGAACGATCAGCAACCGTCCAGGAGTGTGGACAGAGGAGAAAATATTAAAGGCGCAAAGAGTGGCATATGCACAGCCAACACAGACTCTGGGATGTTACAATCAATACTCAACTCAATCAAAGAATTCCAAACAGAAACACGGGTAGAAAGTCGCCGAGCCAGAATGGCTACAAAACGGCTGCAAGGATCAGTGCGTAAGGTGGCCAAATCATGCACTGAGATAGAAACTAAGTTAGGTACAATGGAAGAGAGGATAGTAGCAGTTGAAGAGGATGTCGACTCTCTGAAACAACAGAATGCTATGCAAGAAAGCCAGATGATCAATGTGATGTGGAAATTGGAAGATTTGGAGAATCGGTGTAGAAGGAATAATCTACGCTTCCTGGGCATAGAGGAAGGACTGGAAGGAAACGACATTCGGGACTACATGATTAAGCTTTTGCAGAAAGCCTTCCCCGAGCTGAACCATTGGGACTGGAATAATGAGAAACAGCGGGTACATAGATTTCCCCTGTCCAGGAGGGAAGGGGTGCGCCCAACTCCTTCAAAATATCCCAGAGCTATATTGGTGTTTTGGGGGAATTTTCTACTGCGTCAGGCAATTTTTGATAAAGCACGTCCCAACACCCCTCGACAGGTAGAAGGGGTCACTTTCTTTACACTAACAGATTTTTGTCATACGACTGTGGAGCGGAGGTGGCGGCTTCGACAGCTGATCAAACCCTTCTGTGATAAGGGTGGAGAGGCTTACTTGATCTCCCCTGCTCGGCTGAAAACGGTGGTTAATGGGAAAGTGAGATGGTTTACCTCAGAGTTTCAGGCTAAGGAATATCTGATGGAATTGAAATAAGGATGTTTTTTCTTTTTGTTGTTTTTTTTTCTTCTCTTTTGTGGATATAAAAGGTCTCGGTGGTGGGCGGGACATCCCGCATCTACACTTCATCAGCACCCGAGCCTAGAGGCTCGATTGCTCTACAAGGAAGGGGGGGGCTGGCTGAGAGGGAGAGCCCCCAGCCTTTGATTTTCACAAAAGCGTGCTTTGAAGATCTAGAACGAATGATCATGAGATTTATTTGGGCATATGGTAAATGTAGAAGGTCGGCTAAACATATGTCCCTACCGTGCGAAAGGGGGGGGGGATGGGCTCTGCCTAACTTGAAGCTATACCAATGGGCAGCTGCCTTTCAATACATGCGTCCACTATGATGGGGTGAAGGACCTGGGGAGAGCAAGGGGGAAGGTTCCCTTTATATCCCTAATATATATGAATTACTTGTGGGTTCCGGTTCAAAGGGGTGCTTGCTAACTTTTCACGAGCCAGGGTATTATAAGAAAACACAGTACAAGGCCTTGGCGAACGAAAAATGGGCAGGGGAGATTTAACTACTATACTTTAATTAAGAATAATCCTTTTCTCCCCGATATTCTCAAAGACGGCTATATGACAAAGTGGTCTTCTAAAGGGATTGTGAGGTTGGGGGACTTTTACGATAACGCTGGAATCGTAACATTTAAGAGTCTCCAAGAAAGGTTTGCCTTAGAACAAAAGGACTTTTTAAAGTTTTTACAGATACGAGATTTTTTGAGTAGGAAGACGGGTGGGTCACAAGGGTTTAAAAGTAATCAACTGTTAGAATGCATCCTGGGGGAATCGAATCTAACTATCAAAGTAATATACTCCTTGTTAATAGCAGAGAAACTTGATGATTTGGAGAAGCATAGCGAATGGTGGAGTGGAAAATTGATTGATGGAAGTGCCAATTTTCATAATTCACTTGAGTTAAGTCACACTGTACTATTATCCTCATCTCTGCAGGCACAACACTATAAAACTGTGTTCAATCTGTACTATACACTAGCCCACCTTGCTAAATGGGGGGGATCATGAGGAGTCAACTGCCCAAGGTGTGGGGAGCACGCGACAGATGTAATACATATGTTCGCCACCTGTAGAGAATTCAAGACACCGATAGACGGGATGCAACTTGTAATAAAAGAAATTGTGGGGCACGAGGTTGCCCTCACCCCTGAAGCTCTGGTTCTAGGGACGGCCGAACAAACAAGGGGACGACAGAGGGCTTTCATCTTTCTTGCCATGGCAGTGTATCGGTTATGAATCTCCTCTGTATGGCTGAACAGGCTACCACCATCTTGGCAACAGTGGTTGGGCAGGCTAGTGTCAGTATATTATGTTGAAGCCCCCCTGTATGAGCGGAAGGGAAGATTAGCCAGAATGAAAGGGAATATGGTCTGGTGTCAGTTTCGGAGCTGGCTTATGGTCAATGATTAATACACTAAAAGAAGATTTTCTGTTTTCTGCTCTTGCTATGATTATCTGCGTAGGGATATATAGAGGAAACGCACTGAACCCCCCAATTGAATGAAGTCTAATTGTATACTCTATTTGTTTATCTGTATTTAGTGTTCTTTTTTTATTAAAAAGAAAAAAAAAAAAAAAAAAAAAGTTGATGCCACATGCAGAGCAGGACACTGAGCAAGCACACACATTAAAAGGCTGAAGTTGTCACAATACACAATTTACTTATTACAATAACTGTTGAACATGTTCATGTAATAAGCTATGTGGTTGTTTTTTATGTGTTTAATATTTCAAGATTATACATTTCCACTGCTGTATAAACCTTGCTTTATCACTAAAGTCTTTTGCCTCAAAATGCACCATTTGACAATCTGTTATTTTTCATTTTTTTCACGGAAGGAGGACCCACCCTGGATACCACATTTGTCCATGAAGCTTGCTGGTGTTGCTTGCTACATCAATGTTATACTCAACTTTTATGCCCCACCACTTTCAAATGTCACCAGCCACCACTGTAATTATTATACATGAATCCAACCACTGCCATGCTCAGCCAAAGACCGGGTGCAGTAGGGGGCTGGCCAAAGAGCCTGACCTGCAGCTAACCTTCTGCATGAAGCCAAACCCATGCTGTGGGTCTGTGAGTGGGTGTGTGATTGCTGTATGTTTGTGAGACTGGGTGTATGTGGTAGTGTGGGAGTGTAAGTGGGTGTGTGAGTGGATGAGTTGGTGTGTGAATGGGTGTGTGAGTGGCAGTGTGGGTTTGTGAGTGGGGTTTCTTGCATAGGAGGGATCCCTCAAAGACCCATCCATCAGTCCTATAGGGTTAGGATAGCTCTATCTTGAACCCTTATATCTAATTTTAAGTTTATTTGCACCCTCTGCACTGAGCCAATAGAGAAAATGGTGGCTGAAACTTTCCTCTCAGGTTGCGACCAGCGAATCACAGCATTGCTGGTGGCACATGGACCTGCGGATCCACCATGGTGGATCTGTGTCTCTAGATATACACAAATCTTTTTTCTTTAATAACTCTAAAACTACTGAACGAATTTATACCAGATCACAAAAAGCTATCTTTCTGGACCAAGATCTAGCCTTCTGATGAATCTGGTGTAATTCCAACTAGTGTTTCGGGCTGTAGTCATGCCTAAAATCCTTATGGGAAATTGCATGGAGAAAATGCATTTTGGGACACCCCTTTACCTTGGCTCCAGCTTGACTAATCCCCTTTCCAGACAGCAACTTAAGTGAGTGGCACACTAGTTTTGAAAATGTGAAGATTTATTTGCAAAACAAAAAATGCTTTTTCTATGAACACTAGGTCCTAACTATATCTACCTACTAGAGACAGCCAGTAGGCATTGTACCTTGCCTTTATACATAACGCTTTAGAAAAACACTAAATAAATAAAATAAAAATGTATCTTCAAGGTCCATCACGTGAAGTTAAGAATAGTTCATTGTGAGAAATTGAGTTGTTAATTGAGGGGGGAGGTGAGCCCTTCTCAAGCGACAGCCACAATCTTTGTCAGTGTGAACAACAAATTTCACTAAATCAACCTTTACTTAGCCATTTGGAAGCTTGACACAAAACAATAAATCTTAACTTGGAGGCAATGTTTAAAGTATCTATGCAGCACTCAAACAGTAATAAGAGTGAAAACATCACACAAGAAAACTCCCACACCAGTTTAGAATGATTGAGTAAAATTTAAGAAATTAGTTGACACCTAAACTACAAAAATTCAGTGCGTGTACACAGAGACATGCAATCTCTAAAATTTAGGGTAAGTATAGTGCCTACAAACATAAAGCGCCACTGGCGATTAGAAGGTTCTGCGAGATCAGGTGAAAGTCATAGGCCGACAACCATGGAGTGCAGGCCAGATACAGAAACCAGGTTAGTCCATCTGAAAAAGTAACTTTCTAAAAGTCCAGTGGTAAGAGTCCAGTTCATGATGGAGGAGGCTGTCAGGAGCTTGGAGAGCACTGCGAATGGCCGCTGCTATAGCGTGAAGAGCAGGCTGGGTGTAATGGACAGTCATCAGTTAGCGCAACTGAAGTGAGTGGCAGACTAGTTTTGAAAATTTAGTGAAAATTTGTTAGCAAAACAAAACATGCTTTTCCTGTCTGGCATCATGGACGGTCATTGTTGGAACTTCATATTGGTTGGTCAACACTGGCTATCAATGCTGTAGCATGAAGTGCACATCTCGCATTGCTGGTGCAAAAAAGTAAGGGGGGAGTAAAAGCCCATCCTCAAAGAGCCACTCCTCTCTCCCTGGTGTCTAATGGATGGATCCCTGCTTGATGATCACTATCCTGTGGCAATCCCCAAGCAGGGATCCACTGGTGAAGGATACCATTTTAAAGGGGAGATTCTCTCCTCTCCTGTGAAATCTCTCCCATCTGCCTAGGTGCTCTAGGGCTGAGGTAGCCCCGAGCACCTAGGCAGAGAAAGTGAAGTGAGCAGATTGGTTCATTTCACTTTTGTTTTCAGTGAAAAGACATCAGAGGACTGTGCGGGCAGCTCACCATTTGACTGAAAACCCAAAACAGCCTCAGGAGCTGGGGAAGGCTGTTTTTAGATAAAACAAATCCCTCTTCTGTAAACAGCAAAGGAATTTGGAGTGCGTGTGATGAGGAAGGAATGGTTCCATCCTCAGCACATGAGCGCTGAAGGGATTAAGATTAACGTTTCTGGTTTAATTACAGTTGATTAACACGGATCACTGTTATTTTATACTTCAGCATCAGGGAGAGATGTCATCCGTATTTTAGGTACTAATTATTATTTCTTTAGTACGTCAGTGAAAGTTATGATTAAGAGTGGAGAACTATTTGAAATTTATTGCACTTGACAAAATCCAACACCCTTACGTTTGAAATGTATAAGGTAAAATACACAGAAATTCCCTGAGTTTTCCCCAATAATGGGGTGTAAAGTGGATTCTGGTGAATACTGCAAAAAGAGCCACATGTTCTGATAAATGCTTGGCCATTTTCCTCATTAAATGCTGGCAAGTGTGACTTTATCAAACCCTGTAATTGTATCTCTTGTATAGACATAATCAGGGCAGACATTTAATCTGATAATGAAGGTCAATTTATAGTATTATTCTTGGCATTTCTTCCTTGTTGCACCTTGTGGGTTTTACATATTATGGTCCATTATGTATATTTGTCAGACTTTCAATAAGACTGTGGTTTATTGGACCTCAATGCCACAATGCAAAAGTTGGAAGTATTGTTCTTTGTAAGGACAGTTTCAGCTGTGTAGGGGAAAGTGAAGATTATAGAGACCCTTCAAGGATTCGGCCACTGCCACCTTTTTGCATCTCACTCATATCTATGTGTATATATATATATATATATATATATATATATATACATATATATATATATATCACTGACACCTTTTTGCATCTCACTCATATCTATGTATATATATATATATATATATATATATATCTATATACATATATAGATATGTGTGTGTGTTTCTGTGTGTTGTTGTGTGAAAAGTGGGTTCTGTTGGATAAAGGTGTCATGCAGGTTTTCTGATCGACAAGGTAGATGGTGTAGATGTTCAAGAGTGAATGTGTTGTGATTATAAGGAGTGTGTGGAGAACAATAGTTTCAGAACAAGTTTGGCTCACCCGGATGAAGCAGTAACCTGTGATTGAACATGGCAACTCCAGGTGAAATCTGTATAGGACCCAACACTAAAAATGTATACAATGTTTTAAATTAATGTTGAATTATGGAATTTCCCATGATCTGCCAACTTAGACCAAGTAATAATTTTGCTCCTCTCCAGAGGCTCCTCCACAGCCTAGGTAAAACAGTCCTGGTGTAGTGAATCCTAGTTCGTTTTTAATGGGATTACAGGAGTTAGCTTAACCTTTGGCTTGCAGACTTGTGCCCCGTCACCTAGTGACTTTTAACCTACTTAGCTTGCTCTATCTTAGCCCATTTAATTATTTAATTCTTCTAAGATGGCTGCCTTGTTTATAGTTAGGTCACTTGTTATGAGTTACATTATCAGTGTCACCGCACCAAGGCATCAAGATCAAGCAACAAAGACAAGCAAACAGTAGGTGTTCACACTTAGGGATTTTCCCTCTCTATACTTTCAAGGATTGTTTCTATTAATTGCAGTCCCAAGCATGTCTGTTATCTATTGTTTGGGAACACTCCTACGTCAGGGGTCCTTGTAGATCTGAATAAATACATCGCACTTTAGACAGATAATCAGAGGGATTCCCACCAGAGGGCATCGCCACCATCGCTGATATCGATGCTGCACGTCGTCTTGATGCTGACCCAGTCTTCGTGTCCCTGTGGAGTCTGAGATAGAGATATTCCAAGGTAACGAGGGTTGGGGGCTCCTCTCATGGACATGGCACAGGCAGATTAGATTTAGCAAACCCAGCTCTCCTTTAGGTAGGAGGTTAGACCTCTCATATTAGGGTAGTAGGGCATATTACATCTCGTATGTCTTTTCTATGCATTGCAAGATGGTGGGGGTCTTTGTAATAATGAATCTCATCTTCACAATTCTGTTCCTTACATTATTCATTATCCTATTCATTGCAGCCCATGCAACTTATCGCAAATTGCAGTTATGTTAAATAAAAACTATTGAAACTCTACTGCATCTTTATTATTGCCTATGTTTGCATGAGACATAATATATCTGTGAGAAAGGGGTAATCTCCGTTTAACCACGACACACCCTGAGATGTCTTATTCTCGAGTCCATGCGTAAAGGCTGCCACAAATCACCTTTTACTATTGTGTTTCTGGTGAGGTGCTGCTAGTGAGCCGGTAAGGTTAGGACAACAGTTACGACTTGTTGTAGCCTACAAGCAAAAGTACTGCTATCCTTTAACCAGCAGTCTTGCCTAGAGCAAGAGTCCAAACTGCGACACCGGTAAGAAAAACAATGATATAGAGTGTAAGTAATGCAAGATGATGGACCAAAGAGGCACAGTAGCCATTATACTCCTCAATTTAAGTGCTGCCTTTGACACAGTGAATCACAGCATCCTGCTGAACAAAATTCATATGGCCAGAGTAATGGGGAATACCCTGGACTGGCTTAGTTCAATTTTGAAGGACAGAGCCATCCAGGTATTTGATAAGTCCTGCTCCTCAGACAAATTAACTCTCAACTGTGGAGTCTCACAGGAATCATCCATGAATCCAACATTTCTTAATCCATATATGCAGCCACTCGTGGACATTGTAACACCATTTAGGATCTCCATAGTATCCTATGCGGATGACACCTAACTGTTGTTCTCGCTTACCCCTGAACTGGACCCCGTAGCTCCCACCATGGGACCATGTCTGGAATTGGCAGCCAGTTGGATGGGCAAATCGTGCCTCAAGTTGAATGGAAACAAGACAGAATTTATTAACTTAGGGAATAATCCAAACCCTCAATGGTCCCTGGGTTGGCAGGAATGCCTAGGTCTGCCCCTGCCCTTGAACCAGTTATAAATAGATTGAGAGTATGACTGGACAAAACTATCAATGGAAACCCAGTCCACCAAACTCTCAGCCTGCTGTTTTGGAATCCTTCAAATGCTACAAAAATCCTCCACCTGCTCTCCCCTACATCCAAGCGGGTAGTAGTCCAGATATTGATTCTCTCTTACCTGGACTATGGCAACTCACCCTACCTGGGTGCTCGCAAAGCAGTCATCAGCAAATTACAAGTCATGCAGAACGCAGCTGCATGGACCTTGCTAAAGGCACCTAGACACACCTCAAACCCACACTGGCTACCTGTCACCCTAAGAATCAAAGTGAAGGCCTTGTTCATTGCCCACAGAGCACTCCGAATGCAAAGACTGCCCATTTCTTATTGGCCATTGCCTCCTATATCTCCAAGCGGGTGATCAAATCTTCCAACATACAGAGAGCCTTGGTTCCCCTATTAGAAAAGCAAGACGTGGAAGAAAACATTTCCAATCGCTGGAATTCCCTTCCCCTGTTCCTGCAGACAGCAGACAATGAACTTTCCTTCTGACAACTTCTCAAAACGTGGTTATTTGATAACTAACACCTAACGGAGCAATCTTCACAGACAGTTTTGATCTACTAGTGCTATGATACCTAGAGGTGGCCATTCACTCTATAAATATGTCTAGTCTAGGTGGCTATAAAGCATTTGCTAGTCTCAGAATCTGATGAAGGTAGTGGAAGACAAATTTAGGAATACCTTTAGTAGAAAAATAAATTTGCCTTTGCTAGAAATAATTCAGACCAATATAGTATGATTTGCAGACAAAAAAGAAACAAAACCTAATGTCTTAGAATCACAAATGACATAAAAGCCGTGATTGAATTTTAAAACATCAAAAAGTGTTTATTATCCTCATTCACCTAGACAATGGATGGAGAAATCTCTGTTTAGGAGAGTATGAATTCACATGGTACCTAGTCGTGCGCATGTGAGCATAGGATTGTGGGGCAGGAGCAGGTGCTGAGGCCTTTTGGGAAAACGCTTTTGTCATAACCAATTTGCTAGACTGGCGTTACTGATTATATGGCTATTACCAACAACTAGAAAGATTGTATAAATAAGCCACTCTAGTAGGAGGTTTGTAGGACAATAGTTTGGAGCTGTTAAGCAAGAACAATGAGATTTGATAGTAGCCTAGTTTTTCGGGAAGGAACAGGTACACAAAGTGCATTATAAAAAACTCAACAAATCTACTACATAGTCTATTGTTGAAATAATTGTGGTACTGTATCATAATAAAGGGTCACAATGTTATAGTTTGGAACATCTGCCACAATAACATTGAAATCAATGAAGGCAACCGAAGGAGTAGTAAGATGAATTCTAAAATCTTGTCTTCACAACTTATGTTCAGTACTCAGCTAAACTAAAAGTATTGCTCAGTATCAGCTTTTCTGTAGAGCAGATGAAGAAGTTGACATGGATAAACTCTGTGCCTTTAGAACTGTGTCTGCTTTAGCCACAAGCTCTGCTTGCAATTGGATCTGAATGAATAAAAGTGCAGCTTCCCATAAATGTCAAGTTAGTCAGATTCACCCTTGAAACTGACCTCACAAGCAATGAACACATCACCAAGAAAATCAAGACAACTTGACAGCAGTCATCCTTGGTAAAGAAAGTGTAGTTATTTCTGCTAGAATGTAATTTCAGAGCTGCAATTAAAGTCCTTTTACTACTACATTTGATTGGTGGCAATACCTTGTTCCATGGCCTTCCAAAAAGACATGCCTCATCAAGTACCTAAGGACCTGAATAAATGTAAATAGTGCAAATATTGTAGCATTAGCTTTTTTTTTTTATTAAGGGTATTGATACTACAAAATCCCTAGAAGTTTATTTGAAAAACGTGTCTTCTTTTTGGAAAAAGGTAGGATTAAAATTTCATCAGGATCTGTGCTTGGTCTAAATGACCATTTAGGGTCCAATCCCAAGTGTATGAACCAAAGTTATTGGCAAAGCTTTTGCTATGAAAACTAGGTACTAACTACAACTATATACTGGTGAGCTAAATAGGCCCCATAACTCCTGCTTGCTGGAGCATGGAAACACCGATTTCCCTTTTCGTGTGGATTCTGGATTGCAGGCATCTGACATCTTGTATCAATGTGCGCTGTGACGTGAGACGTTGTGCACATTGAATGAGCACGCATCATGATGTGGGAGGTCACATACATGCTACTTCCTCATAAGTTAGCATTTTGGTTCCGCAGAACCAAACTTTAATTAATGCATATTTTATTTATGTTCAAACATTGCTCCTTGTTAGAATTGGGGTCTCTAGTTGGCAGTGGTTTTGATCCTGTCCAAGTAGGAATCCTCAATCTTCTTGGGGTAAGGGAGCCACACAGCTAAGATAACTCCTGCTCACCCCATTAGTAGCTTGGCTCAAATGGTCATGCTTATCTCAGAAGCAATGTTTAAATTATTTGTACATACACACACACAGTAACACAGTGAAAACACCACAAAAGTACTCCACACCATTTTAGATAAATAGCCAATATTTATCTGAGTACAGCAAGACTAAAACAACAAAAATGCAACATACAAAAGTAAAGATATACATTTTTAAAGATTAAGGGCCTAATTATGAGTTTACTGGTCCACGGACCACCAAACTTGCGATGACGGTCAGACCACTGCAGTCCTGGCAGTCTGACTGCTGGATTACATTCCTGGTGTGACCAAGTTGTGGCCATTGCAGCACCCCTCCCCCCAGCACCCTCATAATGCCCACTGTCTGCTATTGCAGACAGTGCACATTCTGAAGGTGCTGCGTGTGAGACGCCATTTGCCTCAGCTCCCTAAATGAGACGAGGCCAATGCTGATGCACTGTTTCCACCAGGCTGACCAGTGGAAACATCATAATACAACATTTCTGCCAGTCAGGCTGGTGGAAACATCGTAATACACCACCATAGTGGAGTTATGACGGTTCAACCACCCAACTCCTAATCAGTCCCTAAATCTTGGTAAATTGCTTAGGAACACAATAGCTTCAGTGGGGAGTATCACAGCGTCCCGAGGGAGTTGTTTCCAACAGTCCAACGCCACTCGCAAGAGATTGTGGGTCAGTCAAGGAGTCACACGAACCCCAGGTGTAGTACCTTGGAAGAAGATGAGGAAACAAAGACATTGCATAGAGTTGGGGGTGAGGCGCCACTGGAGCCAGTGTGGCATCCTTACTGCTACTGGGGAGGTGAGGCATTGGTTCCTTACGGTTGTAGGGGAAGTGATGCAACATTCATGATGAGTCGTTGGTTCCTTGCAACCCGGTGAGATCAATGAATCCAGCAGGTCAAGATGCAAGGTGTCGATTTTGCGGTGTCGCCGTCACACCACGAGGCCAAAGGTGCTGTGGCGGAGTCGGAGTTGGGTGTCCCTGACATCAGGGACATGGCACTCGGGACTCATACTGTGGCAGGACAGAAGTACTGCAACAGCATCGGCCCTGTGTTGCAGGTCATAGTCGTTGCGCTCAGAGGGGACAACGGCTCAGGTCCAGTTAATGACGAGGAGTCAGATAGCGACATCGGTTTTGAAGTCACTCTGGAGTTGATCTGCTTGTTTCTCCCTTGTTCCACCAGAACTCACTCCCAAAGGCTCAGGAACTGTAATTGACATCACTTGGTAAATTAGGACTCTCAGCAACAGCCCAGGTGCTGGTAGTTGAAGTCTTTGATGTCCCGAGACTTCTTAACAGGAGGCCAGCTCAATCCAAGCCTTAGAGCAACTTTGGAAGCAAGATGTGGAAAGCAAAGTCCAGTCCTTTCAGGACAGAAGCAGCAGGTCAGCACAGCAAAGCAACAAGCAGAGTGGCTGTCCCTCCTACCGCATCCAGCTCTGCATCCTAGTATAATGTCCTCAGTCCAGAAGGATTCTAACTACGTGAGATCAGAGGTCCAGTACTTATACCCATTTCTGTCTTTGAAGCAGGCAAACTTCAAAGAGAAGTAATTGTAGTGCACAACACCCTGCCTTCCCCTGCCCTGGCTCTAGACACACTCCAGGGGTTTAGAAACTGCTTTGTGTGAGAACAGGCACAGCTTTATTAACGTGCAAGTGTCAGTTTCTCCCTCCATTCTAGCTCAGTAAGATCCATCAGGAAATGCAGGGCACACTTCAGCCCCTTTTGTGACTGTCTAGAGTGAATTCACAATCAGCCCAACTGTCTTCCTGACCCAGAAGTGTATTCCACAGACAGGCAGAGGCACAGAATGGTTAAACAAGGAATTGCCCACTTTCTAAAAGTTGAATTTTCAAACTTACACTTCAAAATCCAACCTCACCAAAAGTTGTATTTTTAAATTGTGAGTTCAGAGACCCCACACTCCAGACCTCTATCTGCACCCAATGGAAAAATACACTTACAGATATTTCAAAGCAATCCCCATGTTTCTCTATGGGAGCTCTGCAGTGGCAGGTCTGAGACATGCTTCCAGGGTAACCAACACAGGATATCACAATGATAATCAGGTTGTGAAATGGCTATTTCCTGTCACAGAAGTTAAACTGAAGCACAAAATTAAGATGAATGTGCCTATTTAGGCTATACTTTACTCGGATCGCTTGTGAATTTTAAACACAATATATTTATATCTATTTTAATGAGTTAATAGTCGCTCGTAGCTTTACTAATCAAAGTTGGGTGCTGACAGTTGACTTAATGGAATTATAAATATAACGTGCTAGGTGTAAAGAGTGTGAATTTGAAATCAGAGGCAGGCGAGGGGATTTTTTTCTATGTTCATTACGGCTTGGGTATTTAAACATTTATCAAAATGGTTTTGCACCATGTGACAAAGGCTGGCTTGCAGCCGAAACAAGTCCTGTGTCTCTGTTTGCCGAAATAAGGCCTAATAAGTAACATCTTTGAGTACCAAACCCCTCTGATTATGATTATGGATAGTGGTTGTGTTTAGGCACTTGTGGTAGTGCCACATCCGGCACCACCAGCGATCAGGCAGCCCACTGGCAAACCACAACTTCCAAACCACTATGTCCCATTTTTTAGCACTGCGGGACATAGCAGGAGCCCGCCCTGGGGGGTGGTGGCCTGAGGGCCATCAGAGGCTCCTCGACAGGTGCCATTTGTCCCCCCCTTCAATGTAGCAATTGACCCGGGGAGATGGTGGTCCCTGGGGCTCATGGGGCTTTGAAACAGACCCCTTTACTTATTTTCATTGTTTGACCCAGGGAGGTGGTGGTCCCTGGGGCTTTTTTGTTTGTTGCAAATTTGTGAATATCATAAATCTGTGGTAAACATTCTTTTTTAAAAGGCTTTTTTCCTCTGTGGGGAACCCCACCACCAGAGCTAAGGGGTCAGGGTATCTGTATCTGGCCCCACGTCTTGTTTCTTTCACTGTTTAAAGCTTTTTAAGATGGCTGCCAGCACTTCCTGGCTTGAAGTGTTAGCAGCCAATCAGAGCTGTGTATTTTCCTGCACAAGCTCACCTTTCTTCATGAATAGTTTGCAGCCAGAGATATGCAAATTTTGATTAACCTAAATTTTTCCAAAACTACTGAACGGACTTACATCAAATAAGCAAAAGCATAATCTGCGTATCAACAGCTAGCCTTCTGCCAAATGTGGTGTAATTCTGTCCAGTAGTTCTGGCTGTAGATGTGTTTAAAGGTCCTATGTCAATTATTATGGAAGACACAACGTTTTTTGACCCACTCTTTTTCTCAGACCCTGCTTGATTGATCACCCCAAAACTTTCAGTGTGCAACAAGAATCACTGCAACACTTTTTGGGGGAAAATTTCATGAAGATTCGTCAAACAATGCCAAAGATATAGGCAAGTCAAAAAACCCTTTTTCTCTGGAAACATGATCTTAACTATAACAACCCAGTGGCAATCCCCACTAGGTAATATATATGTATATATATATATATATATATATATCTATATATATATATCTATATACATAGATATATATAGATATATATATAGATATAGATATATATAGCTATAGATATATCAATAACATCCACAACCTGCTCATAAAATAAAAAACAGGCTCGGGCACAATTCAGGATTCATCTTAAACACCATCTTTATTCCGATAACACAGCTGATGTGACACGTTTTGGCTGAGAACCAGCCTTTTTCACACATATAGAGCACGTACGCTTAACACCTATATATGCAGTGAGCAGAACACATGATACATAAACATAAAGGAAACACTACCATTATTTTAATCTATTGTTCACACATCACAAAACAGTGCCTTATCACAGGTCCTGTAAATTTACCAATTTTTCTTTGAAAGGTGCAGTAGGCCAGGGACAACACTTTGATTGTTCAGTTAGCAAAGACCTTCAGTAAAATACATCCGACCAGTGCTGGGTCTATGCTGTTAAATCCCAACCCATGCTGATTTAGGACACACATCCTCCCAGTACTCTAAAGTAACAAATAACTAAACAATCTCAAGACGTGCCTACCAATTGCAGTATTTCTCAACTGCGCCCAAATCATTAATTTCAAATAAACGAGGATGGGAGAGTGTACAAACAATTTTTTAGTTAATGTTCATTTGAAACACTGTATCTTTTTCAATAGTACAATTTTTACTCACAGCACTGATGGGCAACGTTAGGGTACTTAGCCTCCACTGCTCTCTATTACCCCTTCATTTTCAGCACCATGCCCAAACTAACTATATACATAAAAAGGTTACAGGGATGTTATAGTGAGGTTCTGAATTTACTCATACAAAACCATAGAAATTCAGCAGTTATACTTAGAGTTCTTTTAAGTAACTGTAACCCACGTCCTAATGTAACTATTACTTGCGCTCTTGCCATGCACAGTTTTCTTAACAATAATGGTATTGCAAGCATTGCAGTGATATCAAAGATGCCAAACAAGATCTAATCAATGACATAGTATTTGGAGTAATTAGCTGTGCATGGCGAAGGAGCAAGTTATAGTTACTTGAAAGAACTCTGAACTATAACTGTTGAATTTCTATGGTTTTGTATAAGTAAATTCAGAACCTATCTATAATCTTTTTATTTTTTAGTGAATTGCTATGTTTTTTTAATGTAAAGTAATTTTAAATACTATGGCCCTCATTACAACCCTGGCGGTCAAGGAGTGCCAGGGTTGTTTTGACGATCGTACTGCCAACAGGCTGGTGGTAAGAATCGCCATATTTTGATCGCGGCGCACAACGCCGGGACCGGCGGTTTCCCGCCATCTTTGTCCTGGCGGTTTTAATCCACCAGGGCAGCGCCTGGGGATTATGACTCCCCTTCACGCCAGCCTGTCCATGGCGGTAGAGTCTGCCATGGAAAGGCTGGCGGAAAGGGGAGTTGCGGGGCCCCTGGGGGCCCCTGCACTTCCCATGCACTTGGCATGGGCAGTGCAGGGGCCCCCAGGTACAGCCCCATCCTGCGTTTCACTGTCTGCACAGCAGACAGTGAAAAGTGCGACGGGTGCAGCCCAGATGGGCCACAGGGCCTATCTCTGTCAGAGGATGTGTGAGTGACGGCGTGAGTGTCTTAGTGGATCTGAAAATGTATGTGTGGGTCTGAGTGGGTGCATGAGTGTCTGAATGGGTATGTGAATGGGTGCATGAACCTCTAAGTGCATGTATGAGTGAATGAATTAGTGTTTGAATGCATCTGTGGTTTTTCTTTCAAATGTTTCCATAATTGTGAATATTTTTTCAAATAAATTGTGAAAATTCACATAAAATTCACAAATTTTCACAAATATCGTACACTGTGATGCAAAATTAGATCAAACTCATAATTTGCTCCTAAAACACACCTATATCACACCACTGGGGTCAGGGTACCTTCACCCTGACACATTTTGCCACTTGCAAGTTCAATTTTCACCCCAAGGGAACATGTCCTGTGAAATAAATTGGCGGTCACAACTTTCTACTTAGGTTGCAGTCAGCCAAGTGCAATGCTTCTTTTCACACAAGTATTTAAAAAAATAGTGAATTTCATGATTAATCGCAGCCAAAGCACACAAATGTGTTTGCCCTTAAATATCTCCTAAACTACTGAATGGATTTATACCAAATAACAAAAAGCACAATCTACATACCAGCAGCTAGCTTTCTGCCAAATTGGTGGAATTCTGCCCAGTGGTTCGGGATGTAGACGTGTTGACAGGTCCTATAGGGATTAACATGGGAAACACAACATTTTTTTTTTAGCACCCTTTTTCTTTGCTCCCGCTTGACAGATCACCCCGGAACTTCCTGTGCAAGAATCACGGGCCACCTTTTTGGTAAAATTTCATGAAGATTTATCAAATGGTGCCAACGATATAGGCAAGTCAAAAAATGCTTTTTTCTATGAAAACATGGTCCTAACTAGAACTATTGCCAGTAGGTAATTACAGTTAGGACCATGTTTCCACAGGAAAAGCAGTAGTTTTTGACATGCCTATATCTTTGGCATCGTTTGATGAATATTCAAAAAAAATTCCCAAAAATGTGTGCTAGTGATACTTGCTGCACACTGAAAGTTTTGGGGCGATCTGTCAAGCAGGGGATGAAAAAGGGGGGGGGCAATAAAAGTGAGTTTCTCATCTTAATTCCCATAGGAATTTGAAAAACAGCTACAGCCTGAACCGCAGGATGGTATTACACCAAATTTGGCAGAAAGGTAGGCTTTTGTATGCACATTTCGCTTTTGGATATTTGGTGTAAATCCATTCAGTAGTTTTTGACATGTTAAAGGGTGAATACATTTGTATATCTAGAGCCACGGATCCATTGCAACGTTTTTGCAGCGATCACAGCATATTCACGAATACATGCACCAACAGGAATCCTGTGATTGTCTGGTCGCAATCTGACCATAAAGTTTAGTAACGGGACGAGGTCCCCGGGGCTGAAAAACAAAAGCAAAAGTCATATAAGGGGTCAGAGGGAGGTACCCTGACCCCAGGGCTGTGATATATGGGTCTTTGAGGGTGAATTTATGACCTTATAATTTTTTTTTTTTACAACACGTGATATTCGTGAATATACCATGACACTCAGCACAGGTCCCCCATGTAACATCCCAATGCATTCACAAATATCAGCAAAAATATATTTAAAGAAAAACAGACTCATTCATTCATTAATTAATTAGGTCATAGATGCACTAAGAGACTTGTGCACCCACTCATGGACCCACTCAGATCCTCATGGATTTATTCACAGACCCACTCATACCCTCACGCACCCACTCACAGACCCACTGAGACCCTCATTCACCCACTCAGAGAGCCACTTTGACACTGATCCACCCATTCACAGACCCACTCAGATCCAAATGCACTCACTGACAGACCTACTGATACCCTTATGCACCCACTCAGAGACCCAATCAGACACTCATGACCCACTCAGAAAGCTACTCAGACACTGACGCACCCACTCACAGGCCCACTGAAGCAGTCACACACCCACTCACACACCCGCTCAGACATTCACACACCCACTCACACACCCACTCAGACTCTCACACATACACTCATACACCCACACAGACACTCACACACCCACTCACAGAGATAATCTCACACCCACTGTCACACCCAGAGGCACCCTCTCACACCTACTCTCACACCCAGACAGACACTCACTCGCACATAGACCCTCTCATACCCACTTTGACACTCAGACAGGCACTCTCACATCCACTCTCACACTCAAAGACACCCTCTCACACCTATTCTCACACCCAAAGAGACAGGCCCTGCGTCCAACTTCCACCATCCACATCCAAAGGCATTGCACAGTGTGGGGCTGGGTGGTTATAGTGTTGGTTTATAGCTCGGAGTGCCCCACGAACATGCAAGATGGAGAATCAGTGATGTAAGTAGTAGCTGAAGCCAGAGAGTCAGTAGGCCCATGTCGTGGGCTCTGTGTTCCTGTGGTAAGCCCACTCATTTAAATAATATATTTTTTTTAATTTAAAAACAATGGAAATGAGTCCAGCTGAACTTGAACCCCCATGGCTCAGTCTGAAGGTCTGTGACCTTCACATTGAGTTATGGAGGTTTCTTTAAAAAAAAAATATTCTAGCCCTTTATAGGCTTTCACATTATTTATTTAGAATAAAATAAAATAATCAAGAGCCCTTTAAGGGCTATCTGGCTCCACGGGGGAAGCCCTAAGGGCTCCCCGCTGTCCCTATATATATTTTTAATCAATTTATTTTTTAAACGAAACCTTTTGAAAAAATTAAACACCCTTTACGGGGTACCTGACACTGTGGGGGAAGCCTTGAGGCTTCCCTTGCAGTGCCATTGCTTCAGCAAGCGTGGAGCTGCTTTGACAGCAGCTCTGTGCTTGCTGAAGCATTTCATCTCTGTCCACTGCACGCGTGCAGGGAACAGAGATGAAAACACTGCTGTTTGACAGGGGCACCTGTTTGAAAGGTTTTGCTGTCAAAGAGTAGAGTGTTTGCTTTGGCTGCAGCTGCAGAGCTGCAGCCAAGCCACAACAAACAGTTATGTCTCGGTGATGGGAACCCTGGGACATAGAAGGAGCTAGCCCTGGGGGTAGCGGTCCTGAAGCCAATCTGTGGCTTAATGAGGGGTTTGTGTGGCCCCCTCCAATGAGCATAGCCCCTGGGGTGGTGATCTCTGGGGCTTGGGGGTCCCAAGGGGACCCCATTTCTGTTTTTTTACACTTTGCCCCAGGGGGTGGTGGCCCCCCTGCAGATTTTAAAAGAAAACCCTAGGGAGGTGGCAGTCCCCAGGGCAGCAGGGGGGACCATGGCCCCCCACGTATTCAAAAACGTAAGCCTTGTGGTGGTAGCGGTTCCCAGGGCATCAGGGTGCCACGTCCCCTCTGCATATATAAAAAAGGAAGTCCTGTGGATGTGGTGGTCCCCAGGGCAGTGCGGTGGCCACTGCACCCTCCATATATTAAAAACATAAAAGTTCCAGAGAGGTGGTGGTCCCTGGAGCTGCAGGAGGCCAGAGGCCCCACACACTAATTTTTTAATGTCCCCAGGACCTGGCCCACTCAGAGTCCTATTTAAAAAAAAACAGGGCAGAAACCAGTTTGTTTTTTTCATTTTTTTGTCTAGAATTTGCAAATCTTGTGACTCAAGGCAAAAAAAAACTAACTGTTTTTTTATTTGCTTGTGGAGGGTCCCTCTGGGACCCCCTCCTCCAGTGTTAAGGGGCCAGGGTGTCCCTAACCTGGCCCCTTTTATTTTATTTTTTCTTTTTTTCTGGGACTCGGCTCAAGCCAAGTCCCAAGATGACTGCCAGCACTTCTTGGTTTGAAGTGTTGGCAGCCAATCAGAGCTGTACATTTCCCTGCACGAGCTCATCTTTGTTCGCAAATACTTTGCTGCCAGAGATATACAAATTTGAATTTCCCTACATTTCTCAAAAACTACTGAACGGATTTACTCCAAATAGCATAATCTTTGTACCACCAACTAGCTTTCTGCCAAATTTGGTGTAATTCTGTCCAGTGGTTCGCCCTGTAGTCATGTCTAAAGAATCCCATGGAAATTAATATGAGAAACACAACAATTTTTAGCCCCCTTTTTCTCAGCCCCTGCTTGAGGGATCACCCTGAAACTTTCCACATGCAACAATAATCGCAGCAACACTTTTTCTGGAAAATATTGTGAAGATTCATCAATGGTGCCAAAGATATAGGCAAGTCAAAAAACACTTTTCCTATGGAAACATGGTCATAAATTTAAATACCTACTGGTCTTTTTTGCAGGGTTATCCCCAAATGTTTATCCTTCTTCCTCCTACTTTTTTCCGACCTGTTTTTTCTAGCTTTAGGACTCTAGGCCCTTTTATCTCTGGTGACTACTGCTAAAGTGAAAGTGCTCGCTGTCTAAATTGTATTGATGATTGGTTTATCCATGATTGGCATATCTGATTTATAAGTAAGTCCCTAGGGCTATGCACCAGGTGTGCCCAGGGCCTGTAAACCAAATGCTGCTAGTAGGCCTGCAGTACTCACTGTGCCACCCACATGAGTCGCCCTGTAAACGTGTAACTATAACTTGTGCCCTCGCCATGTACTGCTAATTATCCCAGATATTACAGCACTCATGAAAATTTTTATAACGTCAATGAAAATATGAATGCAATATTAGCAGTCAAGTTATGGAAGAAAAAACTGTGCATGGCAGGGGCGTGAGTTATATTTACAGTAGGACGCGAGTTATAGCTACTTGGAATAGCTCTAACTTTAACTGCTGAATTTCTCTTTTTTTAGTAAATTCTGGACCTAACTATATCGTCCCTGCAAACTTTGGCCCATATTTATACTTTTTGATGCAAAACTGCGCTAACGCAGTTTTGCGCCCAAAAAATTAGCGCCGTATTTATTGAATGGCGTTAGCCGGCGTTAGCCGACCGGCGCTGCCAGGTGTGCGTGAAAAAAAACGACGTACACCAGGCAGCGCCGGCGTAGGGAAAAATGGCGTTTGGGCGTCCCAAAATGGGGCAAGTCAGGCTGAGGCAAAAAAATTGTCTTAACCCGATTTGCGCCATTTTTTTTGGGCGCCCAGACGCCATTAACATGACTCCTGTCTTAGCAAAGACAGGAGTCATGCCCCCTTGCCCAATGGCCATGCCCAGGTGACTTATGTCGCCTGGGCATGGTCATTGGGCATAGTGGCATGTAGGGGGGCACAAATCAGGCCCCCCTATGCCACAAAAAATAAAATAAAAAATACTTACCACAACTTACCTTTTCTTCCCTGGGATGGGTCCCTCCATCCTTGGGTGTCCTCCTGGGGTGGGCAAGGGTGGCAGGGGGTGTCCCTGGGGGCAGGGGAGGGCACCTCTGGGCTCATTCTGAGCCCACAGGTCCCTTAACGCCTGCCCGGACCCAGGCGTTAAAAAGAGGCGCAAATGTGGGGTTTTTTGCCCCGCCCACTCCCGGGCGTGATTTTTGCCCGGGAGTATAAATACCACGCACATGCCTGGGAGTCATTTTTGAAGACGGGAACGCCTACCTTGCATCTCATTAACGCAAGGAAGGTGTTCATGCAAAAAAATGACGCTAACTCCATGAACTTTGGCGCTAGACGCGGCTAACGCCAAAGTATAAATAGGGAGTTAGTTTTGCGTCGAATTTGTGTCGAAAAAAACCGACGCAAATTCGGCGCAAATGGAGTATAAATATGCCCCTTTGTTTTTTTAAGTGAATATATATATCTATATATAGATATATATATTCAGTCAGTTCAGCTGGGTGACTTGTCAATCAAGTGCATTTATCTGATTGGCTGCTGACACTTCAACCAGGAAGTGTTGACAGCCATTTTGTGACCCAGCATCTGCAGAGTCCCAAAAATGCCCACTAAAAATAGAAATGGGGGTAGGATAGGAATACCCTAACACCCTAACCTTGGTTCTGTGGTCTCCCGGGACCCCACCAGGTCAAAAATGTGTTTTTGCAAAATAAAACTAATCCCACAAAATCCACTGTGGATCCGGGAATTTTGCCCCCCAAAAACCCCAAAAAACCCACAGTCCCCTATGCTTGTTATTAATTTAGAGCCCGGGTCGGTTAGGTCCCAGATGCATGCCAAATGTGTAAAATAGGTAGGGGGGCACATGGGGCCCCATCCTGGGGCTCTTAAAAGCCCTGGGCACCACCGCCTGACTGGGGCTAAATATAAGAAATATAAAGGGGGGGCCACATGAACCCCCTCTGGCCCTGAGGACCACCACCTCTCCGGGGCTACATACAAAAAGTTTGCAGGGGGGGCTGCACGGACCCCACAGGCCCCAAGGACCACCACCCGAGCTAAAATGAATATTAAAGAGGAAGTATGTGCAGACCTCTGGCCCCAGAGATCACCACCTCCCTGGGGCCAACTATTAATTTTAAAAGAAAGAAGGGGGCTGTGCATCTCCCCTCCCAGTCATATGGGGATCATCACCTCCCCAGGACTGACCCATGCTAAAGAAAGGAGGGGGGCTGTAATGCCCCCCACCTGAAGCCATTTATGGTCCTGGTGACCGCCACCCCCCAGGGCTGGCTACAACTGTCTTCCTAAGTGCCCAGACTTGGGAGACAGATGTTTGCTTTGGCTTGGTAGGAGATGGGAAAGCTCCCACCAAGCAAAAACAAACACCCCAATTCCAGCAAGCAGGTGCTGTCAAAATGCTCTGGCTTGCTGGAAGTTGTGTTTTTATCTCTTTCAGATTTCCAGTTTCAGATTGAAGTATTGCTCACAAAATACCAGCAGCTCCCTTCGTGCAGGAGCAATGCCGGCACCCGCAGGTGGAGGGAAGCCAGCAGGCACCTCAGAGGGCTTGAGGCTCCCCGTGGTCCTCAACATAAAAAAAGGAGAAAACATCCCAGTGTGTTTTCTCTTCAGGTTCACCTTGAAAAGTTATCTGATGAAGATGCTCGAGGAACAAAAACAGTGACAAAGTTACAGAAACACAAGGTCACTGGAGACATTAGAGAAGCATCCTTAACATAGCTGTAGTTTAGGAGATGCACTATACATATACTCATGAAGGTAGCACTTATTAATCAGCCAATAGAAAGTACTTCAGTTGGGTAGACAGTCTTCACAAAACAATGGCTTCTTCTTGGATAAATATGCAGAGCAGGATTAATTCTGGCATGCTGCTCATTTGACAGAAATCAAAAGGGAAGCACTTACAGATATAAACAAAGCAGGTGTGCAAGTTCAAGCTATACTTCTGAAAAGTACTAAACATCCTTATTTTTGCATATGTCCAAGGCAAAGCACATGTTTTTTCTCTGCATTTCCACCATGAAAATCTGTAATCCTGTAAATGGAGGTTTTTGCAACCTTGCTTTTTCGGGCGCAATATCTCCTGCAGTGACTGTGAACAGTGGGCTCTTTCGTGTCATGTGCTGCTGAGACCAGAGATTGTCTTCTCTCTTTAAAAAATTACAAGTATGTAAAGTAGCCTAGAAGCCCCTCCTTTGGGCCCCACCCCATATATATTAGTGGTATGCAACATCTTCCCGCCAGGCCCTGTGGTCGATTCCCGCCATGCACAGCCATAGGCCATGCGTGATGCGGGTTTGGGTGGTTATAGGGGGTAGGCCAAAGGGGGATGTTATAGGTAGGAAATAGAATTTAAACAGCATAGAAATTCATTCAGAATAACAAAGGTTACAGGAACATCATAGTTACATTCTGAATTTACTTACAAAAGAACATAGAAATTCAGCAGTAACAATTAGAGTTATTTCAAGTAACTATAACTCATGCCCTAAGATAACTATACCTCATGCCCTCACCATGCACGGCTAATTACACCAGATATTATATCACTCATGGAATCTTCTATAACATCATTGATAATGTCAATGTATCACTTACAGTAACATTATTGATTGATAAATGTGCATGGCGAGGCACGTATCTATCTGTATTTATTTTTGTTTTAGACCTCACAACTATAGACATTATTAGGTAGTCACAACATAAATTGGTAACGGCCTGTTATTGATAAATGACGTCAGAGGAATGGATTAAGGCCACTATATTTAAGCAACTACACCTTTAGCGTACTTTATCGCGGGAGATATCAATAAGTTGATTACTTTGCCAAGAGCATGCAAAGATCTGGGTGCAAGGTGCAAATCATCAACACTTACGTGGTGCTGCCCACATCTATTGTCCTTGTACATTACTGCTTATATGAGGACAAAAGAATAGAAATAATCACTCTTTCTCAAACTTGATCAATCCTCAATATCATCCAGACTTTGAAAAATAAATCAAATGTACGAGAAAATCTTACAGATTTCTAGTGTTCACGAAGATGTAAAGAAATGGTGTGCTTTCTTGCTGTTAAGAGTGTATGGTCCTAAGGGTGTGTAATTTATAGAAGTCATCCTTGCAGCAAATAGTAGTGCTTCTCTACATCATTCCAAATGGCTATGTGACTATGCTCCTACCAAATTGGGTTTAAAAGACTCTACAGGTCCACACTATTTCTAGATGAACCATGAAATGTATGACTACTGAAAGTTGTGAGTTCATGATGAGTAATGTTTTCAAGAGGTTTGAACAATTCCACTGGGACACAGTGGCATAATTTGGAAAACCTAAGCCAGTTTTTTGTGGTCTGATTAGACTGTTCACATGATTTATGGAAGGTGTTGGAGGGAGAGTTTTCCCAACTGAAAGTAAGATTATTAATATCTGATAAAAGAGTAACCCATGCTGTGTTTTCAAAACTATCATTTAAATAAGGCAGATAGTTAGAAATGTCTGAAGTAAAGGTAGCTAGGTACAATATGAAATGCTAAGCTCATGCAGTAGTGGTGGAGTGAGAAAACCAGGAATTGTTTTGCCAGTGTCCAGCTGAGATGAGGGAGGTGAAATCCCAGGACAGGGCAAATCACAAAATCCCTCTCTTGAAAAGTGTATGCTTTAAGTTTTGGAAGATGTGAGATGACATTTTTAGAGAGTCTAGATAATCTTGTTTCCCCTATAGCAATTAAAAAGTGAGATATTACAGTTTAAAAAAAACAGGTTTGTACCTATATTACAATAAAAATAATAAAGGAAGAAGCATCTCGCCTGGGTTGATAACACACTGACGGCCGTATTTATAGGCCTCTACCGCCACAGGAGCGTCACTTTTGTGATGCTCCTGTGGCTCTAAGCACAGTGCAGTATTTACAAGGTGGCATTAAGGCACTTTTTGTAGCTTAACGCCACCTTGTAAATATGGCCCCTTCCTACGCAGCACTGTGCGTGGAAGGGGCATGCAATGGGTGTGGCTGTGGGTGTGCCACAGCAACACCCATTGCATTTTGACGCTGCCTCAGATTTATGAAATTTCGTAAACCTGAGGCAGCGCTAAAATCTAACACCACCCCCAGGGGTGGCGTTAGCAGGGCGCAATGAGGAGGAATACTTTTATTCCTCCCAGTTTTTTGCTTTTTCTAAGCGTGCTGCATTCTGCCACCCACATAGAAAGAGCAAAATGCCAGAAATGATTGATTATTTGTGGGAAGGTGTCCCTTCTGGCACATAAACAATCACTTGAAAATTACGCTTTGGCAGCACACACAGAAGTGCCAAAGCACCATTAGTGATTGTTTATGTGCAGGAAAGGACACCTTCCCACACATAAACAATCACACCCCTCAACACAGACATCCTTGCATGATGGTGCCAGGATGCCTGCGTTGGCACTGGCAGCTAAATTTAGCACCAGCACGGGGGAAACACAGGAGTGCACTGTATTCCCTGAAATACGCCGCATCCCTGCATTTCTAAAGTGACGCAGCATGGCGCTGCAAATTTTTGGGCGCACCACCGCGATGCACCACTTTTCTTTAAATCTGGCCCTGAATACTCTACGAGTTGTGCAATTTAATGATGATCTGAGACACTTGAGAGTCTCACACTCACAACGTTTGGCTTATATATTTTACAGTCTGAACAATCACTTGTTCTAGGCACATTTTAGTCAGATCACACAATTTGTGGTGAGAGGAATTGACTTAGCATTTATTGGCAGCTCTCCGGTAGGTTATTGTGTGATGTGGGAGAGTGTGTGGATTATGAAGCTTGATTAATCCCACCATATCATAGAAATGGATACAGTTTTATTCCAAAATATGACGATAGCAGATTTGATTCTATTTGAAAGCTTTGTTACGATATCTAGGGTTGGTATTGGTTCTTAACCTAAGGGATGTCGATACAATATGTGGGCAAACAGTTATACTTCAAGTTCAGTCGTAATTTAATGAAAGTACAGGGAGGTCATTGACCTTAGTAGGTCCAATCAAGTGCAATAAGATTCTGATCCTTCCCAACTTCGAATGTTGGTAGTTTCTCTGTTGTAGTTATCAACCCCAGCTCTGGATAATATTAAGAGGCTGGCTAACTACATTTACTGCCACTGTATGAGTGACACAATTGAATGGATGAAATTAAGACAATTACTACTCAAGGGACATTAGGTTTAATTGACTTTGAACTGTATTTTGGGCTTCGTGAATTTCATTTCACATCAATTCACATTGACTCATAGTCACACATGTGCTTTTATGAGCTTTTATTCCTGAAAATCATAATCACGGCTACCAGACGATAGCCTCCAATGTAGAATATGGGTTTACCACTTAAAACACAATTTGGGCGAAACTTGGTTCCGATCATCAGCCTAAAACTCTTCTGGGGTAGCCATGAAGTATTTTTCCAAATCACAGGTTAATATTCGGGCCTGCTGGAGAAGCCACATAGCTTAACAGCTGGGAGCCATGGACTTCCATCCCTAAAGAGAGAGTTTCGACTAAAACTCAATGTTCGTGCACCGTGTTTCTATTCTTACCACTGCAGGAGAGCTATTCAGTATATCTGTTATCACTTTTCAGAATTGTGGCCCAAATATATTAGGTTTCTATACAATATAGCAGAAATTCCAAATATGCTATGCTGCTTTTCATGAAAGAGAAAGCACAACGCGTGGCTGAACCATATCTATTAAGGAATTGCTGCAGGTTTTCATTTTCTGCCAACACACAAACATGCTGATGTGTGCCATGCACATACTCTCTCCTTGGTGCAGTGATAACTATGCACTGCCCATAATAGAAAACATACTCCTTTAATGCAAGATACCATGAGTGGACGACATCAAAGGCGTTAGGCACATTGGATTTGCACACATGTAATGTTTCGGTTTTTTGGAAAAAAACTGCATTGCCCAGTGTCTGTGTCTCCTTTCATTAGTTCAGTCAGGCTACCTTAGTACTTCCGGCTTTGCATCAAGATCTGTTGCTGTTGTCAGGGACATTTTCCCAGAAATGCTTCTTTGACACAAAGTGGCAGAGAGAAAGTGGATTTATGCGCCTTGAAAATGTATTTACATAGAGCACTACTCACCATAAGTGCCTTATGTCATGATATTAACTTCCTCATAAACCTATTATCTATATCTTTCTTTAACCCTCTATATATCCTTTATGTTCAAACTGGTACATATTACCTAAGAAAGTTAAATCCAAGGTCCTTCTAGGTTTAGCACGATATTTGCCAGGTTATTGTGATAACCAAAAACGATTTTCTAAAATTATGAGCACACAACCATAGCTTGCGATTTTCAGTTGCCCATACTGGCGTTTTGCACAATCCTTACCTTTAATTACTGGTACCATGTTGTAACATGCCACCAGAACTGTGGGGCTTAATTAAAAGCCCCTTACACCACCGAGGTTTCACTTTTAGCGATGCTCCGGTGGTGCGATGCCATGCGCTATAGTTCCAAGGTGGCGTCAAGCCACTTTTTGTAGCATAATGCCGCCTTGTAAATATGGCCCCTTTACATGCATCACTCATTGGGAAAGGGGCGTGCAATGGGTGTTGATGTAGGCATTGCACCGCAACACCTATTGCATTTTGGCCCTTCCCTAGATTTATGATAAATCATAAACTTAAGGCAGCGCCAAAAACTAACACCATCCCAGGGGTGGTGTTAGCATGGCGCAATGAGGAGTACTACTTTTATTTCTCCTTGTTTTTGCTTTTTCTAAGTGTGCTGCATTCCGCAGCACTCATAGAAAGAGCAAAATGACATGAATGATTGTTTATGTGCAGGAAGTTGTTTCTTCTTGCAAATAAACAATCATTAACTAATGACGAGTTGCTACTTCCATGTGTGCTGCATTCCACAGCACACACAGAAGTAACAAATCACCATTATTGATAGGGACACCTTACTGCACATAAACAATCATTCCCTACAACTCAGGCACCCTTGCACCATGGTGCAAAGGTTTCTACGTTGGCACTAGGCAGCTAAATGTAGCACCAGAACTAGGAAAAAACACAGGGGTATGCTGTATTGTCTTAAAAATGGCGCATCCCTGTGTTTCTGAAGTGACACAGCGTGTCGCAATGCCAAATTTGGTGCAGTGCCATGATGCCCCACTTTCTAGTGAGGCCCTGTGTATTTCACAATTGGGCCCTGTGTCGTCAAGATAAGAATAAATAGTTAGATGCAACTTCTTTCTTCTTAAGACCACATCTATCTACTTTGAAGTTGTATGTCATTGTCTCATCTACATACACAGATGTGAAGTTAAGAATAGTATATCTGTACTTCTTAATGTGTACTTATATTGACAACACAGTGGTAGTTGATATTGTTGCAGGTCATAATTGCATTTATAAAGCTCTTACTACACCTGGCAAGGTGTTGAAGTGGTTTATGCTGGGGAGTGCGAAAATTAGTGGTTAGTCCAGTGTTATTTGTAAATGATGATTTTGAGGATTAGTTTTTTGCGCTGAAGCAACCCATTTCTTGCATTTGCTTGAGCTTCTCTATGGAAGATTTAATTATTAGGAGTTAGGCTTTATCATTGGGGCGGAAGGTATTGCAGATGTTTGGTGGGGTTAACAGATGAGCGAGAGGAGGTTAGTTGTTTGTTAGGGGTATGTAGGAGCAGTTATGATCTTTGTTATGAGCTGTGGGCAAGTCGCAGAAATAAAATAATAGTGATTAAGGCAAACAAGCAATTGACTTGGAGATAGTTCTTCTCCGAAAGAAAACACATGCAGCGGATGGAAAAGGAATAATACACACTTGATATTGTGTTAGAACACCCTCTAGAAGTGCTTCCAATGTCTATGTTACCATGGCTTTTCAAAAGTGAGTCTTCTTTGTCGTCCACGTTTTCAGCTTTGATTTCAAGGTTAGGGCCTTGTGGCCTTTCCACTGTCCTGTCAATGTTAGTAGAGAATCAAGCGTTTGATGCCGTCATCATTTTTTCCAGTATCCTTTCTAATCTTTAATTAATAACAAAGACACCAGAAGACCAAGGTGCATATAGTTCAATTCATAAAAAGGTTAAAAATTCTTGGTGGACTCTACTGAGGGGTGATGAGAAGGATCTTCAGAGAACATTTCCAGACAAATTGATGCAGATTCATTGATGAATGATGGATCAGTGAGTTGTATACTTTCTGCAGGTCATTAGTTTGATTTAAAAAAGGCCTTAGGCTCTCATCCTCCCAAGGTCAGTTAACTGGGCACTTTTAAAAATGCTTCAAGTAACAACTGTAAGTGACAGATGAGCAGTATGCAGCACTGTGTAAAAATCTTTATAATATTACATTTATTATTCAATTCATGTTATTGGCTTTTTTAGATCAGGCGTTAAGCAAGACCTTTCGAATTTTTAAAATATATATTTACAATGTACCTATTTTAAGGAACAGTCAGCAAACTTTCTTCATCCATTGCTCTGTTTGTGTGCCATTCACGTTTTGCTTCGTCGCACTACAACATAATACAGCAGGGGGTCAGCCCACTTCGGCACTGGTTAACTTCACTTTGAGTGACTACATTCTCACCAGGAGGACATCCACACACAAGCTACTTCACTTCTGTGTCAATGTTTTTATTTTAATTTATTACTTTGATTTTGCCTTTGCGTTTAGCAGTTGATGTGTCAGCACAGCACTTTATCGGATGTGAGCACAGGCCATATTACAAGTGTTGGTAATTGCTTCTGGAGTGTCCTTAATTTACTGTTCGGCTTTTGGTATTTCACAGCATAACATACATCGTCCATTTGAAATTGTTTTGGATTAAGTTATTGAAAGGTCCAATATTACACATGTGAATTCTTACACGGACAGTTTTCAGAACACATTCGATTCCATCAATGGCTCCTTAATACACTTTGTCCAGGGAGAAAATCATCATTTATCATGTTTAATTTTCAGCACTTGTAAAACGTGCTTTACAGCGGTGTATCATTGTACATTTGTAATTGTATTATGAGGGACTTTTTTTCTTTTTATTGTTTTTATTACTTTTGCCAAATGAATGCTGTGTTTTGTTCTTTTATGATTATTTCTAATAATCAAATAATGATAATGAGCTTGAACCTGAACCAGCACTTGTAACGTTTTTACTGTCTTCAATGTTTTCTTTCTTTCCTTTTCCTTCTTTCTTTCTTTCTTACTTTCTTTCTTTCTTTCTTCCTTCCTTTCATTTATTATCCCCTTTCATTCTATTTTTTTCTTTCCTTCTTTCCTTTCTTCTTACTTTCCATCTTTCTCTTTCTTTATTGCATTTTTATATTTTCTTTTTCGTTCATTCGCATGTCTTGCATTCCTTTTTTTCTTTCATTCCGTCTTTCCTTCATTTTTGCTTTCCCTTTTTATTTCTTTCATTCCTCCATCTTTCCTTCCTTCTTAATTTCATTTTTCTTTCATTCTTTCCTTCCTTCTTAATTTCATTTTTCTTTCATTCTTTCCTTCCTTCTTGCTTTCTTTTTTCTTTTATTCCTCCTTTACTTCTTTCTTGTGTTCTTTCTCTCTTGCCATCTCTCCTTGCTTCTTCCTTCTTTTCTTTTTCTCTTGCCTTCTTTCATTCCTTCATTCCTGCTTTCATTCTTTCTTTCTTTCTTTCTTGCTGTTAAAACTTCTTTCTTCCTTTCTTTCTTTCTCGCTTTCATTCTTCCATTTCTTCTTTCTTTATTTCTAGCCTTCTTTCTTTCTTTCCTTTTCACTGCCTGTATTATCCTTCTTTTTTCTTTTTTCCCTTATTTCCTTACTTCTTTCTTTCCCATTTCTTGACTTCCTTCTTTCCTTCTCTCTTGCCCTCCTTCTCTCTTTCTTGCCTTTCTTCTTTCTTGCTTGCCTTCTTCCTGTCTTTCTTTCCTTCTTTCACTCCTTCTTTCTTGCCTTCCTTCTTTCTTTCCTTATTGCCTTTATTTTTCTTTCTTCCTTGATTTCTTTCTTTCCTTCTTTCCTGCTATCTTTCCTTCTATCTTTCTCAAAGGCAAAAGGCTGTCTGCCAATGGCACAACATTTGACATAGTTACTTATAGAGGTTTTCAGCCACGCTTCCTCCATTTGCCTGTGGTTGTGTCATTTGCATTTTTCTCCAATCACTTGCGCATATTACGTCCCGCAACTTCAGCCATTGGATACAGCATTCTGCCCTTTCATAAAGAGCAATTCTATACACAATGTAGTTCCCTTCAGTGCCAGAGAGTACTATTTAAATGTGTGTTTTTTAGAGATCAAAACATATGTTTGCCTTTAGTTAATGTTTTATTTTATTTTCATTGGAAAACTCCCAGCAGTTTCCCGAACAATAAAGGTTTGCAAAAGCAATGACAAAACACAACAAAGAATTGCTGAAAGGCTATTGGACGTCACCAGACCTATTGACTTTGTCAACGTTTGTTGTTAGCTGCACTGAAGTTAAGCTCATGAAGATATTTTGAAAGGGTTCTCTCAGACTAGTGAATGGCATCATATTCATATATAGCTGAACTAAATTTCAGCCTGTAAGATGTTAATACACACTTACTGCCTCACTACCAATCCCAGATCTGTGGGCTGGATGGACCACAGAGCAAAAAGTGGATAATTGCTTAAAACCTTTAGTAGGCATTATTTCCTGACACACTAAAAATAATCGCTAGGAATGGAAAAACAATTACCCTTTAGACCATATTTTATTTGCTCCAGGAAGGTTTTACGTATTTGACCTTGTTGCTGTTGGACGAAATGCTGCAGAAATTGTATCGCTGTGAAATATACATGGCCGGTGTAACTGTATACTGTCATGCTACATAGAGATTTAATTGGGTTATTCCATAAAAAGCTATTACTTGATAATCTAAACACCATCTGGCGAATATATATATCTTTAGGAAGTAGCTCACTGTGCGCTTAATATATTAAATGGCCTTTATTAAACATGTGTGAGCACATCTAAAAACAGCAAAGAAAGGCCATACAGTTTTCTTGTTACGAAATGTATTGATTTGTTATGTTATATTTGGTAAGCGCAAATGCCACCTGCATAGCTCATGACGCTAAAAGGCAGAAGGACAGAACAAGAACGAAAGGAGACTCGGAGACATTAGACATTGCAGCCTTGCCAACTGGTGGGGAAACAATGTGGCAGCAAAGAGATGTCTTTAATTGAAGTTCGGTAGTTTACTATTTGAATTATAGTGGGATTTCCTCCACTATGCCATCCCTTTGGCGGAGGAAATGCCATAAGTGGATGATCTTAGACATTTAGCTTTTCTCCCAAAAATTGGAGAATTACCCAAGACAACCAACCTCAATATCTGGTCTTTAATGTAGCTTAGTGATTTCTATTGATGCTGAAATCTATATGTTTCCCGAACATCCCAGGGTCGATCTGTAACTGAGTAGATATAAATAGACCTGAATAAAAATAGTAGTAATTAATTTGACAGAACTAACACTGAATGCAAAGTCTCGTGTGACAGCAAAAACATCGATGACATGGAGTGCATACAAAAATGTTATATCGAGGTATGGGCAAACCTTTCACACCCACAGAATCAAGATCACACTTTGTGCCGATCAAAAATGTATTGGTACTTTGTGTCCAATGCTGCCAATTGAAGGTACTGTTGTTTATGTGACATATAAAAATAGGTTCGACAAATCTAAACTTTCATCATGACGATTTCAAATTGTTTGTTTTATGAAATGCAATTTTGTATTAACTATTTTTAGAGGACCAGTGGGCAATCGCTTGTTACTTGCACTGTCAAAATGAAAATTCATGTACAAACAGTCCAGGCACAACTGATGTACTGCTTTAATAAAATGCACATTCACGATTATCTCCTATGGCAAATCTAATAAAAACACAGGTAAACCTAAATGACCAGACGTTGGAAATTGGGTCTCTGGTTGGCAGTCAGTTTGCACTCTGTCCAAGCAGGGATCCTAACTATAGTCATGATAAAGGAGATACACACCTAGGATAACACCTGCTCACCACCATGGTAGCTTGGCACAAGCAGTCAGGCTTATCTCAGAGGCAATGTGTAAAGTATTTGTACCAACACGCCCAGTAACGCAGTGGAAACACTACAAAATCGACACAACACCAGTTTAGAAAAATAGACAATATTTATCGAACTCAAACAAGATCAAAATTACAAAAATCCAACATAGAGACTTAGGGCCAGATGTAGATAGGCTTTTGCACCTCGCAAACGGCGAAAAACGCCGTTTGCGAGGTGCAAAAGCCCTCAAGCGATGCAGAAACACATTTTGCGAGTCGGAACCGACTCGCAAAATGTGTTTCCGACTCGCAAATAGGAAGGGGTGTTCCCTTCCTATTTGCGACTCGCACCGCGATTTAAGTTGATTTGTGACCGCGAAAGCGGTCGCAAATCAACTCGCAGTTACCATCCACTTGAAGTGGATGGTAACTCATTCGCAAAGGGGAAGGGGTCCCCGGGACCCCTTCCTCTTTGTGAATGCTCACAAAATTATTTTTTCAGAGCAGGCAGTGGTCCTATGGACCACTGCCTACTCTGAAAAAAACCGAAACAAAAGGTTTCGGTATTTTTTTCTATTTGCAGCTCGTTTTCCTTTAAGGAAAACGGGCTGCAAAGAGAAAAAAAAAACTGCTTTATTTAAAAGCAGTCACGAACATGGAGGTCTGCTGACTACAGCAGGCCTCCATGTTTGCGAGTGCCTATACTCGCTATGGGGCCGCAATTTGCGACCCACCTCATGAATATTCATGAGGTGGGTCATTGCGACCCCATAGCGAGTTGCAGTCGGTGTCTGAGACACCGTACTGCATACCAATTTGCGAGGTGCAAATTGCGAGTCGCATGGACTCGCACTTTGCACCTCGCAAATTGGCGTTTTGCTACATCTGGCCCAAGGTCCAGATGTAGGAAAGGAATTGCAACTCGCAAACGGCAAAAACTGCCGTTTGCGAGTTGCAAATCACATTTTCCTATGCAGAAATGCATTCTGCGAGTTGGACGGACTCGCAAAATGCATTTCAGAATCGCAAATAGGAAGGGGTGTTCCCTTCCTATTTGCGATTCCTAGTGGTATGCAACACCATTTGCGACCGCATATGCGGTCGCAAATGGTGTTGCAGTTACCATCCACTTCAAGTGGATGGTAACCCATCGCAAATTGGAAGGGGTCCCCATGGGACCCCTTCCAGTTTGTGACTGGACCCAAAAACATTTTTTCAGGGCAGGGAGTGGTCCAAGGGACCACTCCCTGCCCTGAAAAAATACCGAAACTAAAGGTTTCGTTTTTTTTTTTAAGTGCAGCTCGTTTTCCTTTAAGGAAAGCGGGCTACACTTAAAAAAAAAAAAAACTGCTTTATTTAAAGCAGTCACGAACACGGAGGTCTGCTGACTACAGCAGGCCTCCATGTTTGCGAGTGCCCATAGTCGGTATGGGGCCGCAATTTGCGACCCACATCATGAATATTCATGAAGTGGGTCATCGACTTGCAGACGGTGTCTGAGACACCGTTCTGCATAACATTTTGCGACTTGCAAACAGCGAGTCGCAATGACTCGCTATTTCCAAGTCGCAAAATGTTATTTTGCTACATCTGGCCCTTAATCCATAGAAATCAATGGATGCATAGTTTTTACACAAAGTACCTGGTTTGCGTCAAAAATAAAACCGCACAGGTGAGTGTGCATCAGGAAAGTCAGCGATGTGTTGATTTCTTTCTCACAAGTGAGGTTGTGCATCGTTTCTTCTCCGGTTGGGTATGCAATGTACCATTTTTCTCTCCTGCAGAAGAGCGATGCATCGATTTACTGATGGGCAACCTCGAGTTCGCACAGGTTCACAATGATTTTGACGACCAGCGATGATGCATGCAAAATTCCGACACACAGTGGTGAAGAGCCATGATTTGTGGGTGATGTGTCAATTTTGGCAGCTGCACACAGATGTTGCATTGTTTTCCCAGATGTGATGCAGGAGCAGTGTCGATTTTTCAGCCGTGAAGTAGGTACAGCGTCAGTTTTTCTCCTGCATGGCTTCTGTGTATGGATTTCAGTCTTGTTTCCACCAGCTTCTCATTTCAAGGGCCCAGGGACTGCATTGGGCATCACATGGCAGGGTAGGAGTCTTAGCAAGACAGTCCAGGTGCTGGCAGAGGAAGTCTTTGATGGCCCTGAGACTTCAGAACAGGAGGCAAGCTCAGTCCAAGCCCTTGGAGAAACTTCACAAGCAGGAAAACACAGCTAAGTTCGGTCTTTGTCCTCTCAAAGGCAGACTCAGCAACTGCAGGCCAGCCCAGCAAAGGACACTCACAGGCAAAGAAGCAGTACTCCTCCTCCAGCTCTTAAGCTCTTCTCTTTGGCAGAGGTTCCTCTTGATTCTGAAGTAATCTAAAAGTCTGGCATTTTGGGTCCACTGCTTACACCCATTTCTACCTTTGAAGTAGGCAAACTTCAAAGGAAAGTCTCTGTTGTCCACAAGATCCTGCCTTGCCCAGGCCTGGACCGAGACACACACCAGGCAGTTGGAGACTGCATTGTGTGAGGACAGGCACAGCCCTTTCATATGTAAATGTCAGCTCATCCCGCCCCACTCTAGCCCAGGAGACACATCAGGATATGCAGGCTACACCCCAGCTCCCTTTGTCTCACGGTTTAGAGGGAATTCACAAACAGCGCAACTGTCAGTCTGACCCAGAGCTGGATTCCACAAGCAGGTAGAGGCACAGAATGATTAAGCAAAAAATTTCCATTTTCTAAAAGTGGCATTTTCAAACTGACAATCAAAAAAAACACCTTTGCCACAAGATGTATTTTTAAATTGAGATAACAGAGATCCCACATCCTATCTCTACCTGCTCCCAATGTGAAACTGCACTAAAAAGATATTTAAAGGCAGTCCCCATGTTAACCTATGAGAGGGATAGGCCTTGCAACAGAGAAAACTGAATTTGGCAGTATTTCACTGTCAGGACATGCAAAACAAATCAGTACCTGTCCTACGTTTAACATATGCTATACCTTGCCCTTGGGGCTACCTATGGCCTATCTTACGGTGACTTACATGTAGTACAAGGGAAGGTTTGGGCCTAGCGAGTGGGTACACTTGCTAGGTTGAATTAGCAGTGCAAAACCGCACACAAAGACCCTGCAGTGGCAGGTCTGGATCATGTTTACAGGGCTACACATGTGGGTGCAGAATCAGTGCTGCAGGCCCACTACTAGCATTTGATTTACTTGCCCAGAGCACCTCTAGTAAACTTTACTAGGGACTTATTAATCAATCAAATATGCTAATCATGGAAAAGCCAATCACCATAAAATTTACACAGAGATCATATGCACTTTAGCACTGGTTAGCAGTGGTAAAGTGCCCAGAGTCCTAAAGCCAACATAAACTGGTCAGAAAAAATAGGAGGAAGGAGGCAAAAGTTTGGGGATGACCCTGCAAAAAATGCAAAGGTCCTACAGTAGATTTACTCACATGTAGATTGATGTCTACACCTAGCTGTAAATCTCCTTGGCTCCACATTGTTGCTGTTCACCATTTTTATTTGGAGAGTTACACCTAGATGTGGACTGATGGGTCTCCATACCCTCAAATAGATTTGTATTGTGGCAAGGTGGCAGAAGTATGTGGTGTGACTGAGGGGGGTCTTACCATGTAATACTAATACGATACCCAAAAGTGAACCTCAGATCTACACCAGTAAACCTTTACTCAGTCCTGGAAGAGTGGCAAAGAGCAATCAGGCTTTATGAGAGGAAAATGTGTTAAGCAGTTCACAGCACAAACATGGACGATATGTAATTGACATGACTCAAAAGAAATCTGACACCAATTTATAAAAATAGAGCTTATTTGTACATAAATGTAGACATCAAAACAAACAGTGTAGGTTCAGGGGAACCAGAGATATAATTTATAGAAGCAATAGAAAATCATTGCAGGAATGCCATTTAAAAATTGCATTGAAGTCAAAGCGAAAATGTAATATGCTGCAAAAATGCCTTAAAGAGAAGTTGCATGGAACTCTTGGGGGGTTAAGCTAATGCAGTCTCTGGGTAAAGATCATAACAGTCAGAGTAGTTTCACCTGGCCATGGAGTCCGGATGCAGAGTTGTGCTGGCTGTCTGTTGTGCTAAACAGGACTCGCATTGAAGCTAATGGCAGTGATGCCACTGGTGACAAATTACTACTTGGGGGTCGAGCTGCGGGTAAACCTTGCAGGGTTAAGCTAGTGCGGATGCTAGCACCAGGCCACAACAGTTAGTTCATTTTGACCAGGTCCGCGGAGTGCGGGTGCAGAGTTGTCTTGGCTGTCAGTGGTGCTGAACGTGGCTTGCTCTGGTGCCGATTATACCATACACACAGTTCTGGGAATGCAAGGTCTTCGTGGTGGGGTCATTGCTGATGTCGGTCAGGTGGTGGGTAGTGCTCTCCTCTTGCAGCATCAAGTTAAGGGGACAGTCACCTGCCTGGTGGCCAAAAAGCCTAGGTAGCAATAAACAAGGCAAGATGATTTTGAGACGTCTTGGAGTCTGGGAGAGTGTGGTAGCGGTCTTGAACTTCGTGGAAGGATGAACTACAAGTCCCACTGGCCAGTGGCCAGTGATTCTCTAGTTCTAGAGCACCTTCTTACCTGCTGTTTACAGTGAACTAGTGCCACCAGTCCAGGGGAAACTGAGGGTACTCCTGGCTTCCAATGGTGTCCTTCTGGTTGGAAGTGATTAGTTTCAGCCAAGGACGAAAGTAGACACAGTTCTCAGTCAGCTGCATCAGAAACAGAGTTTCACTCTTTTGCTTCGGAGCAGTGGCCAGTGCACGGTGTAGTGCTTTCCTCTTATTTAGTTTCTAAGCACTAACATAACACAACAGAAATGCACTTCTGAGGTCAAAGAAGACTTTTATTGTTGTTAATTCTTCCCCAACCACAATATTTATGAATGACGAATTAGTAGCTTTCAAGTCCGCGTTAATCAAACAAAATATATCAGTTTGCAATATACACAGCAGGTTATATTTATAAGATATTGAATGCAAAGCAAAACAAATACTTCACCGTGTGGGAACTATTTACAGCTTCATCTTTCTAAGGTCTGCAAGCTGATGACCCCTGTCAGCCGCGAGGAAGAGATTCATCTACCCACACAGGATTGCTGGCAGCTGGCGCCAAGCTCCAGCACGAGGTCCGGCAGATTCGAATCTGACCCTCTGCAGCCTGTTACATTCGTTACAAAGGTGTGCCCCCTCCTCTCAGACCTGGGAAACTGAGCAAGCCTTTTGGAGACTGGCCAGGTCTCCAAGACTACTCCTGTTCCCAAGCTCAAGCAAAGAAAACAACACCCATGTACTCTCTCTTATCATGTCTAGTCTACTGTGAGAAAAACATCTTGGTTCTCTGGTGCAAAAACACAGCTTGGAAAAATACAGCTTGGATTCTCAACTGCAATGTCTAACTCCACGTTAAAGGCAATAGGCAGCTAACCTAAATATCAAATGCAATGTCATGTTAAAGGCAATAGGCAGCTAACCTAAATATCAAATGCAATGTCTAGTGTCATGTCAAAGCCAATAGGCAGCTGAGCTGAATACAAAATGCAATATATAATATCATGTCAAAGCCAATAGGCAGAATATCTAATAGCATGTCAAAGTCAATAGGCAGCTAAACTGAATACATCATGTCAAAGTCAATAGGCATGCAATGTCAAAGCCAATAGGCGGCTAGACTGGATACAGCATGTCAAAGCCAATAGGCAGAATACAGAATGTAATGGCTAATGCAATGTCAAAGCCCATAGGCGGCTCAACTGAATACAGAAAGTAATGGCTAATGCCATGTCAAAGCCAATAGGCAGAATACAGAATGTAATGACTAATGCAATGTCAAAGCCCATAGGCGGCTAAACTGAACAAAACATACCATGTGCTACTGGTGAACATTGAGCAACTAATATGCGCAGTGGTGAAACACAAAGTCATTGGCCAAAACAAAATTTAACAAATGGCAGTACATTCCGCCCTTTGACCAATGAATTTTTGTTTCACATATCTCTTGTTTCAAACAAAAAAAAATTTGAATGATCAAAGCAATCCCTGTAAAGCAATAGAAGTGAATTAACACATTGATTTCATAACCTTTCACATCAGATACATCTACATAGAAAAGACTGGGCAATTTTTATACTCTGAATGAGTCTCTAATTCAACAGTGTTAGCAATTTGATGTGGCATGAGTTCTACTCATGTAAAGGGGCACGGTCCACCTGAAAGGTTTGCTGGAAGATAAGCAAAAGTCAGAGTTCCATACGAGAGGGAAAAAAAAAAACAACACAGCTTAGTTCCAGTGGAAGAATGCAATCAAACAAGTTGAACTTGAACTGAAGGCGCAGTTTGCGCAAAATGGATCCATGGTGCTGGCACTTTACTCAGCCAGGTTCAGGTTGGGGGTTCGGTCCCTTCCCCGACCCCACACGCACACACCGGAAGGGGGACCACACAGCACACTCAGGGACAGTAGCGAAATGTGGTACGATCTGCAAAAGAAACAAGTATGACTTTTCTTGCAAATAACATTTTTCATTTAAAATGTACCCTTCCTCTTTCTTTCCCTGTTTTATAATCAGCAGGACGTTTTTGGGGCCCTTTGTTACATTTTCTGCAGGTTCTGGAGGATCACTTGGGGCTTCAGCCCACACATCAGCACTGACGTTTGTATCTGCTGCGCCACAGCTTCCCTTTTCTTGCACTGTCAGAAGGGCTGGGGCAGACTCATTCTTTACCAAACCTCCATTCACTGCACTTTTGTCAATTTGGGCCATTCTGTCTCCAATTTGTATCAATGAATCAGATTCTTTTCTAGGTATCAGCATAATTTCGATTTTTCCTTGGTAATTTGCAGCAATCACTCTCCCTAAAACCTGATCAATTTGCCATTTCTGTCCTGGTAACTTTCCTCTCCCCAACTGCTCTGTGACTGCTTGCATGACAAATTGCTTTTGTGCGTGCTGCACAGTTTTTATCAAATCTAGGGGAATGTGAATCTCTCTCATCTCTGCCCACCTATAAGTGGCTTTTTCTCTCAGCTGTTCACATTTCTGGGGCACCCACTTAGCCATCCCCACTAAGGCAGAATTCTGGGTGAACACTTCTCTCTCTGAATTTTTCTCATTAACATCTGCAAGGTAATTGAACCAGTTAGGTGCTAAAACATTAGCAATGGACCAAAAATCAGCGTAAAAATGACACATCTCACGTAGCTCTTGCTTTAAAATCTGACACACATTATACAACGCTGTTCCTTCTACGGTGCCAGAAAACAACATTTCAGTCAATGAATCATTAGTAAAACAAACATGCTTTTTATCTTCAGTGGACACGAATTCAAATGGTGCACACAATTTCATTGGTAACTCTTTTATCTGTGGTACTCTAGCCCTGTCTTGCAAGTACCAGATCCATTGTATGATTCTAGCTAGGGGCACTATTTTCTTTCCTTGTTCTTGAGTTACATGTACATAAGTATTTCTTTCTTGCACTGCGCCGAAACCTAAAGTCTGCATTATTTCATTTGCCAAATCACAAGCGCGCAGCTGCATATAATTTTTCACAGTGACCATATACAAAAGTGTTAGGATTTCACTCAAATGAGGGCTATTCTTTTTCCAAAAATCAAACAAGCTAATGAAAGTCGGCTCTTGCTCTAAAATCTTTCTTTTTACTTGTGCATCTTGCAACGGTAACTCGTAAATCACATTCTGGTCTCTCTCGTCCGTGTTATCAGTTAAGGAATGCATTTTGGCTGCCAAAAACCCTGGCTCACACGAAAACTCAGTGCAGCTCGGAGCTATCTTAACCCCCTCATTACTGGAATGGGACAAGAAAGATTCTTCAAAAACAGCCCTTTTATAACTTTCAGTCGGCTAATTTGCTCACGTAAATTCCTATTTTCATGTTCCAACTTCCTACATTTCTCCTGCATTTCTCTGTAAGCAGATAAAGGTATCCAGACCTTTCTGTCATCATTACTTCCAAAAGACACTTTTTCTACATATGTACAACGGAAATTATTTCTCAAAACACTATCAGGCATTTTAGCTACACATGCATTTTCAGACATGGTCTGCAGTGCTTCTGTAATTCCCCAAACAGAAAACAATTTCTGTAATTCTCCAAACAACAAAAAAACAATTACACTTTTAAAGTGTGCACTTAGAAATCTACTAACTCGTCAACACCCTCTTAATCACCTGATTCGAATCTGCCGGACCTCGTGCTGGAGCTTGGCGCCAGCTGACAGCAATCCCGTGTGGGTAGATGAATCTCTTCCTCGCGGCTGACAGGGGTCATCAGCTTGCAGACCTTAGAAAGATGAAGCTGTAAATAGTTCCCACACGGTGAAGTATTTGTTTTGCTTTGCATTCAATATCTTATAAATATAACCTGCTGTGTATATTGCAAACTGATATATTTTGTTTGATTAACGCGGACTTGAAAGCTACTAATTCGTCATTCATAAATATTGTGGTTGGGGAAGAATTAACAACAATAAAAGTCTTCTTTGACCTCAGAAGTGCATTTCTGTTGTGTTATGTTACTGCTTAGAAACTAGATAAGAGGAAAGCATTACACACGGTTGTCAGTGATGCCAAGCTTCTCTGTGTCCTTCTTCAAAGTCAATCCATCAAATCTGAGGTTCTGGTGTCTACTGATACTAATGGCCCCCAACCTCTTGTGGACTTTTCCAAACATGTGCTTAGAGCAGACATTTAAAGGAGGCACATCATTGATTACAATGGGCCTCAATGGGCTTTGCAGGATTAGCGTCAACATTTTTTACGATAATCCTGCAAAGCTCCAAATTAGCATCAATAATTTTGATGCTACTTACTCGAAATACCACTATGGTGTGCCATATCTAAGATATGGTAAACACATGGTGGTGTTAGGGGGGCACTAAGGGACGTAAGAAAAGTGGCACTGACTGGGTGCAGTGCCACTTTTCTCAATTCTGGCCCTGAGTGTTTTTCACAGCAGCCTCAGTATAACAATTGAGGACGACAGCTCTACCTTCATATTGGCCACCTCCTGACACGCAGGGGTCACCGATTTTGCTTGCACAAGGGTGAGAGTCCTAGTTTCATGTTGTCTTCATCCTGGCATCCGGAGGTCAGCAACTTGGGAATGTTACTGCTTTGTTGTTAAAATTAAGTTATGCAAAAATAAAGTTCTTGGCTTGCTTAGATCTCTAGTATTTTGTGACTAACATGTCTTCTATGTCTTTAAACCTGAAAACGTGTTTGTCTCTTCCAGTTAATTATGAACGAAATATTGGTTGTTACATGGTCTGTAAACATGTTGTAGCATTTGAGATTTTAACCATTATTATCTGCACAAAACTTTGCCTGATGGTCTTCCAGATATAGGAGACAAAGCAAGATTTTTACTTCCACAACACATTTTTATAACACATTAAAGAGTTAATAAAATACACAAAATTACATGTAATGCTAGAATAGTAGTGATTTATTAAAAAAAAAAAAAATTCTTTTAAGTGGTTAAGTGATGAACAAAACAGAGCATTTATGTGCAAAGTGAAATATCAACATTGTACTAAACACAGAATTGACTGTCATGGTGTATGAGATCTTTTAAGGTTCAGCAGTGAATGCTTGGAGTCGAGTGTCCAATTTACATATGGTGCTCAAAAGAGAAATGTAATATTTGAATGGTCCCAAAAGTCGATGTTGTGGCTTCACAGGAGGAAGTTATTTGCACCTCTTGGTGGTGGTTCTGATTTGATTGTCTGCCACTGGTCCTGATGAACATCCCCTCCTAAGGGTGAACAATGGGTCAGCATTTGCAGGGTTTTGAGGGCTGACAGTTGTATCCTAGGTTTGCAGAGTCTCCCTCTCTGGGAAAGGATGTGGTGCCCAGTCCACTGATGATCTTTGTCACACATAGTGCTACATATGTCCTGGAGAACATTATAGATTTATGTCCCTCAAGAGGTCATTGTGCTCCCTCTGCAACAGCCTCATGCCACTCAGTATAACCTTGGTATTTATGAGGAGGTCTATCACCTGGCCCATCTGTTCTTTATGGAGGGTGCTCCAATGACATTCTGGCCCATAGTTTTTTATGAAACCTTGCTGTGTTGATGTTGGTCTCTTCCTATCCGCACTTCCCTGTGGCCTTAAGTTAGTTGCCAACATCTCATTGGGTCCTGGTTCACCTACAGATGTAGTTGTACCAGTGGCCAATGGCAAAACAGGAGCCAGGACTGGGGTGCACACTGACAAAATTGAGATTGTGGATTGGCCACAGGGAGCTACTAAACATTGTTGAGAGGGATACACAGCAATGGTTGTATATGGTGTGGTGGGCAGAGTGCTCCTCATCCAGATCAGGACCAACAGGAGTTGAATCCTCACTGACGGTTTGTGCAGGGGTATTTACTGTGGTAGGAGTTGGTGAAATTGCTTCAGGACATTCTGAAGTTGGAGCTGGTCCTACACAAACAATTTAAGCCTGTTAGTATATCTTTGTGTAATGGTAAGAGCTTGATGCAAATTATCAGTGTTAGTAAAATCGTTAGGTTTACACACAAACTCCAATTTTCGACCAAGACCTTGCTTCACATGTTAATTTGTTTACTACTTAGGGGTCTGCAATTTCCCTTCACGGTTGTTTAAAAAAGCACTGTACACTTCTAAATTCTCCCATAGATTCACAAAATAACAACAAGTATGAAGTAGAGTGCAGGGTTCTTGTTTGTGCAACATCACCAGTATTTGTCATGTCCAATCAGTTATATGGAGAACTTTCACATTTTCAGTGTCCTTTCTGAACCAGAGTTAGCATTGTTTGTAACATGATGTACATCATACAGGTAAGACATTGTTCTTTTACAATGCATAAGTTCAAAATTGCACAGCACAGGGAACATTTGTACATGGTTGTAACATTATATGCAATGTAGGCCCCCTGATAGGCATACAGTTTTCAGAGCTAAAGAATTCTGAGTTTGATACCACAAAGAAAAGCTCCAACCAGAAAGTTTCTATGTATTGCAGAGTATGAACATGCATTGTTTCAAGATAATTATTTTTTAGTTTGTAGGCTCTGAGTCAAAGTTAAGTTATGTTAGTAATGAGGCATAACATAAAGGTATCTTAGCTCTTACAACACTTTATGGGAGTTGTAGTCATTGGCCACTAAGGATGTTGTGTGACTCCATGATTTTTTTAAATCGTACCTAAATAGTAAATTTGGAGTACACCAATAGGCTGATAGGGCTGGGCCAAAATATGTTTCGAGGGACTTCAATGTTTCTGTCAAATATCATGTTGTTGGCATACTAGTATCCTCCTATGACCCGGTGATTGGTAAATCCAGTGCATTTTTTTATGAGTAAATAACTGATACTTCTTTGCTCAAAAAGTTTCATAGGTACTTTCTCCATTTGTATGGCCAAATACACAATCATTCAAGAAATGAGTAGCAAGGGTGTGGTTTTCTTGGTCATAAGGGCTTATCCATACCACGTTCTGGGGACTAGATGAAGAAGGTAATCCAGTTTGAGAGACTGTTAATAAAGATGATGCTACAACAGTTATGTCATCATGTATCAACTTTGTTTGACAGAGAAATTTAACATTGTTCTTCATGGCAGTTATAATGTGTAAAAATGGTGTAAAAAGTAGTAAATCAGCTATAAAGTAATTTGTGTACCTTGAATGTAATAACCAGGATATACAATGACACTTGTGAGAACAATGTCTAAAACATTACACATAAAGTGCATAATCATGCCACTAAGGGCTCCATTTAAAAACAATAATTTAGGTTAATTCTCAATCAACATTACAATTTAGTAAACTAGAATGGCCATAATATTGTGCTAACATTAGTATAGCCGACTGATTTTTAACAATTGTGTTTAGTTCAGAACTATCATGTTACAAGTCACATTAGAATTGATTTAAAGTAGATTAACAATGTACACATTATTTACTTACCTGTCTCCACTCCATCTGGGACTCCTGTGAAGCCTTCTGTGTGCAGGATCCCATACACATTTTTCCAGGGCAGGAGGTGCATAGGTCTGGGAGATCCACCACCAGTCTGCTTGGCTGCTAGGTGGGTTTCAGAGGCCAGAGATCTGACCCTTACATGTAGTTCATTTCAATGTTTCCTAAATTCTTCCTGTTACCACATGGTGTTTGACACAGCTGTAACCCTTAAGACAATTCTTTCCCACATTTGCCTTTTTTGAGTAATAGTTGTAGATTGGACAAGTGACCCAAACAAGTGGGGCTTCACCCTAACGATTTCATCCACCATGACAGTCAATTCTGTTTCTGTAAATTTGGGGTTTCTTCTCCCAGACATGGTTGAAAAGAAGTAAAAATATGGTAGTTTAGAAAAGGGAAGAAAATATATGATGTCAAATGGAAAAAGTGCAAAAATAGCAAATGTTGTTTCTAATGGTCTGTCCCAAAAACAACTATCTGCTGCTGGCTGCTTTTGAGGACAGACAAACAATGATGGTATAGCATGTTGTTTGATTTTTGGTGTCCTCAACAGGTGTGATTAAGTAGGGCATTACTATCAGGTTTGTCAGTTCAGCGTCTCTCCTTCATTTGCAGTGCTATGGAAATTCCGTGACGTATATCCTCTGGCAGTATAACGCGGTGAGCCTGCTATTCTGTTAGTAATACTTATATTTGAATGACGAATCCTGCCACATCAATGCCTTTGTCAAAGGAACAGACTGCTACAGCAGGAATGTCTCCAATTGTGATTGATCCACAACAGATGCCAAAAGAATAACTGGGGACAACACATGGCTGCTCCCAATGAAATATGCTCACAAAAGGGCATATTTATGAGAAAGTGGCACATCGGTCCTGATGCGCCATTTCTCTTGCATCACCCTTGCCCCACCTAATGACACCTTACTTGTGCCGTATTTACAGTATGGCACACCATGGCTGCCATTACCACAACACTGTCAGAATGTTTGACGCTAGTGCAGAAAAGTACAGGGAGGCACATTGATTTTAATGGGTGTGTCACTTTAACACCTGCCTTGAGCAAGCATTCAAAATTAAGGAAAAAATTGTGCAGTGAAATCTAGTAAATGCATGGGAACGCCCCCCTTGCATAAATTATGGCTGGTGCAGGCGTAGTGTGGAGAAAGGGGTTGCAAAGTGGTACAATTCATGCATTGCGGCACTTAGTAAATCTAGCATGGTGGAAAAGCCACCTTAGCGCCGCCTTGGCATAAAAAAAAAGATATGTTTCAAATATGTACCCTTTTTTCTCTATCAAGATTCCCTTATCTAACAGTGTCAAATGTATCACAACCACCATCCCAATTTACAAGGGGCTCATGCCCCACTGACCAGTAACTCTTTTTGGAATCAAAAGATCTTTAATGTGCACTGAGGCATGGAGGACATTGTTTTCCGAAATAGGGCTCTTAGTATAAGGCTGAGATACTTTTTCACCTACATCAACTGTACATAAAAAAGAGGCCTTGCCCTCCATTATAGAAGCTCAATTTAATTATAATTGGTCAGTAGCTTCTGTATCAACCCCCATATAACTAGCAAATTCTTCATTCAAATATCCGGCCATCGAAATAATCTAAGTTTTAAGAGACATTGAACAATGGGAGATAACCCATTACCAGTGTTTTGTGTCTCTTTACTCTTTTCTGAGGATTTGGTACATTTAAAATTGTCCATCAGACGAAGAAAACCTCTAACAGTGAACAGTTCCAGGAACCAGAATTGGAGATTGGGCGGGGGGGATGTAATGCCCAGTTTGGATTTACTCATCCTAGTAGATCAAGTGAAGGTGTGTAATCCAAGAGGTTCACTTTTTGAGGTTGAAATCACACCACAGTGGTTGTATGTTCATGACTGCTCTTTAAACTATCAGAATTATCAGCTGTTGTTGCGGTATCATAAATTTCTTTTCTACTGCAAATTCCTGTGTCAGTATACTAATGTTAGGGAAAAATAGGGTATAGCCTTATAGGAATTATACGTTCAATAAATATGTTGTGCTTTAAGTTCTCCTCCCCAGGTAACACCTCACTGAGGGATGCCCTTACTGGGAAACAAACCCCAACCATGTGACCACCCTACTCCTGGCTGCCCAGAATAGTAAAGCAGTAATATAGGCAGACCGGTGGGCTTGCTGGAAGGGAAAAGTTGTGCGATTATTGTCTAATGGCCCATCACAAACTCTTCATTGTTCCTAAATAGTCAATTAACAAGAATTGTTTGAGTTTAATTTTTGTACATTACAGTCACCATGGGCCATAAATTGTAATCCACTTCACCACAGAAGACTCAAAATGCACTCAGAAGGGGCCTTTCAGAAAAGAAAATCTGTATAAAAAACAACCACTCAAAGCTCCAAACGCAGCTTGCACTTAATTTGTCCCTTTAAGTTTTATTTTTTTTTGTCTTTAATAGCCACTGCTGCCATCTCTGCCTAATGTCCAGAGGATGCATAGTGCACTCTGCAATTATTTCTGATTTTCACTGGTTGCTGGTCACCGAATTCTTGTTATTGCAGCTCCCCTCACAGGCACTTATGCTTAAATAAAGCTTTGATAAAGCTACCACACACATCCTGCCATGCACCCAATGCCTCGGCTACCCAAGGGGGAGTAGGCACAGTGGCAGTGTAATGGCTAGTTGATGCTGCTGTGGTCGGTTCTAGTACGTGTAAGCAGAGAACCCGAATTCTGACTCCAAGCAGTAAAACGCTAAACCCACATTGATGCAACGTGATACAACTTCCTAGGATCTGCTGATCGATCTGTGATGGGTAGGCAGTGACTGACATCAACAAGCCATCAATGGAGGTGTGGACACTAATGGACACTAATTGGTGTAATTCATGAAGAATGAAATATTGTGAACTTGACAAATCTTCACATGCAAGTTTTCCAGCAAAAAACATGTTTTGAATTGGAAGTCTCCCACTAAAAAAGTTTATTTGTTGTTTACTCTCACTAGGATAGTTTTCATTAGATTTTGTAACAGGCTATAACCTTATACCCTACTGTAGCAGGCTATACCTACCATTAAAGGCCCGCTCGAGGGTGAAAGGCCTGAGCCAAAGCAGAGGGCCTTTAACTTGGAAACAGCACTTTAATGCTGGTTTGGCCCAGCTGTGGAGGGCTATCAGGCTATTAGAACATTCTGCCTCTAGAGGACAGAATGTTCTAATGAATAAAAAAAAAGGCCTCATGGAGCCCTAGGGGACTGAAATCCCCTTGGGTTCCGTGAGGCCTTTGTTCACAGCAACAGCTGCAAACAAAAACATTGGAATGTTAGAGCTCTGGATTTCTACCAGCCATTAGAAGCCCAGAGCACTCCATTGTTTTCAATGGAGTCTCCAACATTCCAATATTCTAATATTTGATAAACTTCAATGAATTTGAAATATCATACACTTTTAAATTGACATTTGTATTTTTCAAATCTAGGGAACTCCTGCAGTTGACTCTTTTCTCCCATTCCCAAACCTCCTTTGACATTTTTCTTAACCACAAAGAAGTCTTTCTCCTTAACTATTTAAAAAGACACAAATGCAGGGCCATATTTATACTCCGTTTGCACCAGATTTGCGTCGTTTTTTGTGACGCAAATTCGACGCAAAACGAACTCCATATTTATACTCTGGCGTTAGACGCGTCTAGCGCCAAAGTTCATGGAGTTTGCGTCATTTTTTTGCGTGGACACCTACTTTGCGTTAATGATATGCAAGGTAGGCGTTCCCTTCTAAAAAATGACTCCGAGGCATGTGCGCCGTATTTACACTCCCGGGCAAAAATAACGCCCGGGAGTGGGCGGGTCAAAAAAAATGACGTCCAGCCGATTTTGCGTCGTTTTTTAGCGCCTGGTCAGGGCAGGCGTTAAGGGACCTGTGGGCTCGGAAGGAGCCCAGAGGTGCCCTCCCATGCCCCCAGGGACACCCCCGGCCACCCTTGCCCACCCCAGGAGGACGCCCAAGGATGGAGGGACCCATCCCAGGGAACTTAAGGTAAGTTCAGGTAAGTATTTTTTTTTTTTTTTTGTGGCATAGGGGGGCCTGATTTGTGCCCCCCTACATGCCACTATGCCCAATGACCATGCCCAGGGGACATAAGTCCCCTGGGCATGGCCATTGGGCAAGGGGGCATGCCTCCTGTCTTTGCTAAGACAGGAGTCATTTCAATGGGGGTTGGGAGTAAAAAAAAATGGCGCAAATCGGGTTGAGGCGAAAATTTTGCCTCAGCCTGACTTGCCCCATTTTTTGACGCCCAAGCTCCATATTCCCCTACGCCGGCGCTGCCTGGTGTAAGTCATTTTTTTTTTACGCACACCAGGCAGCTCCGCCGGCTAACGCCGGCTAAAGTCATTGAATAAATACGGCCCCCGCATGGCGCTTCAGAATGGCGTTAGCCGGCGTTAGATTTTTTGACGCACAACTGCGTTGGCGCAGTTGTGCGTCGAAAAGTATAAATATGGCCCGCAGTGTTCACTGCACCACTGGATTGAAGTTAGTCGGTCTGATGAGGGGTGATGCCCTGAAACAGGTCCCAGGATGCTTGTTTCTGGTCCAGGGAAGACCTGGCCTGGCAGTTCGGGCTGGACTGCTCCCATGGGAAGCAGGGTGAACACTGATTTGCATTGCTGGGTCCAAGCTGGGGTGGCGTGGTGGGCAAACAAAACATGGATTAAACCCATATCTGTGTGACTGGGGGTGAATGTTTGCATTGCTCACCATTCCATCCATCATCTGCTCTTTTTGCTTTTATAAAATAGCAGACATTGTGTTTTTAACTTTACTTTAGCCCGGGCCTGAGAAAGGCAGTACTAAAAGCATGCCCTACATTATGTAAGTAATAAAAAGCAGGGGGTGTTGTGTTTCGTCCTCGTTGACAAGGGAAACATTCTATTTTGAGTATATTGTCTTTTCTGTTAAATTGCCCGCACTTAAAATGTCACATTAGCACGAATAAATGTTTGGCATTCTCCCTAATAGGTAGTAAACACTGACCAGAAGGGATGGTGATACTGTTGTTGATATCTCATGCAGAGATCAGTGGGGGTAGTCCAGCAGTAAATAAAGGCAATGTTAAATGAATGACTTGACCAAAACGTGGCAAACTGTACAAGCATTTAAATGATTTCAGTGCCCAAAGTCAAAAGGTTTGCTTGCAGTAAAATGATAAAACAATGCAACACATAACACTATAAAAGAATGAGAAATCATTTGCAATGACCTTTTTGAATATTTGCTTCACAAAAAATTACCTTTCTGCGACCAGACTATGCATTAAGGCCCAGATTTTTAAAAAATGATTCACAACTGAGCCAGCGCAGTTATGTGTCAAAAAATGTAAACACCGGCTAGCAAAATTTTCTTGTGCCATCTGTGCATCCTATTTAGAAAACAACACACCATGGTGCAAAGGAAAGGTTAGTGTAAAAGAAAATATGCTAACCTTTGCGACACGTAATAAGGAAATGCTGCAAAAGTGGCATTAGCATGATTAGTGGCACTTTTTTAATGATAATCGTGTTACTGCCATATTTGCAGCATTACCTTAGGGAAATAAAGCTCGCGAGGAACAAAAAAAAACAGGGAGGCAAGATGAAGAATGCAGACCAGGAGAGACCCCAGAGAGATCCCAATCAGCACAGTACAAGCTAGGATGGACCAGGAAAATACCAGGAGAAGAAGAGAAAAGGAAGCGGAAGTGTCGCTTTAGTGAGGAGGAGAATGGCATCTTGTTCAGAGAGGTGCTGGAGCACCAACACACTCTCCAGGATGTTCTAGGTTCCTTTCAGACACCACTTTCAGTCGCAGGGAGGACACACATCATTGCGGGGTCTCCACATGAACCACCCAACTACCAACACACAGCACTGACCAGTCCTGCCACAGCTCTGGACTCTGAGGACCCAGAAATTACCTTTCAGAGGACAGCGGTAGGAGTCCAGTGGGAGCTGGCAGAGAGAGTGCGGGTGGGATGGAGTCCATGGTGGGCAGCCTAGAGGGAGTGCAGAGGTGCCTCTGTCCGAATAAGGACAACTCTGCTGCCATCACAGACACCCACTCCTCACAATGTGGACTCCAGCAGTCCCTGGCCAACATATCTCCTGCCATGAGGAGGAGGGTTTGACAATTGCCCTCCCAAAGTGCAAGTAACATGATAGATAACAGGCTGGGGGCTATACAAAATGCCCTGGAGTCCAAACAGTTGGATGTGGCCTCCCTCAGTGAAAACATGGCTGCCTACTACCTTGATGTAGGAGTGGTGTTGCAAAACCAGTATTTCCTCCATGCTACAGTGATGCCTTATGCATTCCCACAAATGGCCGCTGCCAGGACATTCCACATCTCTAATCCCTGATGTGTGTGTGCCCCCCTCAACTTCAACAACAGCACCACGCATGGTCCCAGAGGCACCTCACACATCAGAGGATGAAGATGTGGAAGGAACATCTTTCACACGAAAACCACCCGGTATCTCCAGTCTGTGCCACATGGAGAGTATCTCTTTAGTTCTGTGCTTAAAGATCATGCCAGTGTTGTGACAGCTGGCAATGTGCCTTTTTCATGTTACCACTGTTGACTTAAAATGTATGGACTCTCATTATCACAATCCCTACCTATTGTCAATTTGGACGCCACCTCACTAATGCTCACCTCTCCTACTCATGTGTCATGACATGTCCCTCACCCTTGGCCACTGACTGGACATTCAATGGCTTGGGATCCCTCATGTAATCATTGAACAGTACATTGTACATCATTGGAGACAAAACTTGGACATATAAATAAATCACCATAATCATGTGTCCTGCTTTTTTCAGTGATCCATCAACTCCTATAAATGTATGCATCGTGTGAAGCTGTGTTAATGAGTACAGAACCAAATGACGTGTGACTCCCTATCAGACACAAAGGCACACACTAGGACTCAGACATGATAAAGGTTACTGATAGTATTGTGGACTACAACTAACTTTCTGAGGCTTCAAAGCATGTATTAAACAGAAATTCATGCAAGCTGACATATGGCATGTGTGGTTTAGAACACAAGTGTCTGGAAGTTTCCCTGATGACTGTACCTGTATAACAAATATGTGACAAACAGAAGAGGCATATGTAATACTGTGCGGGGCAGCTGCTGGTGTGCCAGTTTCCATTATACACAAAAAGGTGGAGTTTAATGTGCTAAACTTTTCAAGAATGTTTGTTGCAGCCCTTAGCTATGACAATTAATGTTGCATTATTACCTGTCAGAGAATTTGTATCCAGATGAAATCTGAGTGTCAGGAATTGCGTTACAAACTGTCTTGGTTAGCAGATGTGATACCTCAGAAAATCAGAGGGCTCCTTGGTCATAGGGGATACACATAGACTGTCAATATAACATTGGAGGTAAAAACTGTCACTGGGGCTACCATCCGTCCCCCATATTATGAGCACTGCCTGACTTCTGCCACAAGAAAGACGGAAATCCGGCAGCGATCATACTGGCGGATGGTGGTAAGCTGGTGCTGCTACCACCAGCATCGCCACACCAGTAGAAATCCGCCAGCCATATTATGTCCAGTAATATGGCCTGGTGGTGTTCTGCTGGTGGGGCGCTTCTGGCGGTAGCAGTGCCTCTTCCTGTTCCCTGCCGCAAGACCTCCTTGACCAAAGTAAGTCGGGCTTTGGACCGGAGAGGGGTGGGAGGGTGGAGGGTGTGTGTGTGTGTGTCTGTATGTGTGCATGAATGAGTGAGTGTGTGTGAATACATGTAAGAATGGTGAAGTGGGTACGTGTCTGCTTGTCAGTGTGAACGTTGTAGGAATGTGTATGAGCATGTCTGGAAATATGCATGTATGCCAGTGTGAGTGATTGGGTGTATGCATGGTGCTTGTCTGTCGGTGTGTGCATGTATGGAGGTGAAGGGGTGTGTGTGTGTGTGTGTGAGGATTGGAGGGGTAGGAAGGTGTGTGTGAGGACTGGAGGGGGTGGGGGAGTTTGGATGGAGGTGGGGTGGAGGGTGTCAGGTGAGTGTTGGGGGGGAGGGGGGTGGGGGAGTCGCCTACCAGTGATAGGGAAGGAATTCCCTGTCACTGGTAGGGCGTACCGCCATGGTTTTCGTGGTGTTTCTAATGCCATGAAAACCATGGTGGTAGACAGGCTCATAATGCCTCCGGCGGTACTATGCCAGGCTCCGGGCTGGAGATAGACATCTTTGATCCGGCAGCTCATACTGCCATGGCGGTATGATTAGAGAAGTGGCAGGTTGGCTGCAGCCAACCTGCCAATCTCATAATGTGGCGGTATGTACTGCCATCCTGTTGGCGGTATTGCTGCCACATTACCACTCACCACTGCGGTCATAATGAACCCCATAGTCATGCATGTAAATCAATATTGAATGCATACCCTAAGGCATTTCACTAATGTTGTCACTGCAGACATAAGAACACCCGGACAGCCAATTATCATGGAGACCTCATTGTCTAAAACCAACAGGATTTAGGCCATCATTATAACATTGGCAGTAAAAACTGCCTACCGGCGTGGTGACGGCCGCCAACATACCGTCACTACGGCTACCATCCACCACCATATTATGAGCACTGCCTGACTTCCGCCCCAAAAAGAAGGGTGGAAATATGGCAGTGATCATACTGGCGGATGGTGGTAAGCTGGAGCTGCTGCCACCAGCACCGACACGGCAGTAGAAAGTCGGTAGCAGTATTATGTCCAGTAATATTGGCTGGCGGTGTTCTGCTGGTGGGGCGTTGCTGGCGGTAGCAGTGCCCATTCCCCTTCCCTGCTGGAAGACATCCTGGACCAAGGTATGTCAAGCTTCCGATAGGGGAGGGGAGTGGGAAGGTGGGGGGTGTTGTGTGTGGGTGTGTCTAAGTGTGTGCATGAATGTGTGAGTGTGTGTGTGAATGTGTGTAAGAATGGTGAAGTGAATGTGTGTCTGCATGCCAGTGAGATCATTGTAAGAATGTGTGTGAGCATGTCTGGAAGTATGCATGTATTAATGAGTGTATGCCGGTGTGAGTGATTGGGTTTATTTGTGGTGCGTGTCTGTGGGTGTTTGCATGTATGGGTGGTTGGGGTGTGTGTGTGTGAGGATCGGTGGGGATGGGGGAGTGTGTGTGAGGATCAGAGGGTTTGCAGGAGTTTGGATGGAGGGGGGTGTCAGGTGAGTGTTGGAGGGGTGGGGGAGCCGCCTACGGGGGACATGGAAGGAATTCCCTGTCACCGGTAGGGCCTACTGCCATGGTTTTCATGGCATTGCTAACGCCACAAAAACCATGGTGGTAGACAGGCTCATAATGCCACCAGCGGTATCATGCCGGCTCTCGGACTCAAAATAGGCATCTCCCATCCAGCGGCTCATACCACCATGGCAGCATGAGTAGAGAAGTGGTAGGTTGGCTGCGTATGTCATAATGTGGTGGTATATACCACCAGCCTGTTGGCGCTATTGCATCCACATTACCACTCACTGCTGGGGTCATAATGCCCCTTATTGTTACTTAAAAACAACCTATTCAAAACCTAAACTAAACACTAACCTACACTAAGCCAACCTATATTAACTTATCTTACCCCTACAGCTATTTATCCTAATCTAAACTTATTTTATACATGTAACGCCACACAATAAATATTGTCCCCCCACACCTCTTAAGCGACATTAGACGAGTAGGACAACATGAACTAAAGCTACACAAAGACTAACTAATCCTATTTCCTAAACAAATATATACTATTTTGTAATTTTTAATTTCATATATATATTTTTTTACATAGAGCCCTACACATAACCCCCCACCCAAACCCCTGCAAACCAAAAAAATACCAAAAACCCACCCCCAGCTATACTATGTCCTACTACTAACGTAATCTATGCTATCTAACCTATAACTATCCATCTAAAGCCCACTAAATCTATTCACAATATAAACTAGGAGAAGGGAAGGAACTGGGAAGCTTTCCATTTTCACATTCATAGCTTCATAGCTTTTTTAGTTTTTTCTTTATGTATTTCAAAAGTTTGTAATTGCGGGCATTGTCTTGCTCCAGTTTTGCCAATGTGGCGTTTATATCAGCCATGTTCTTTTTCATGTCAGCCTCAAAGGTGGAGACTATGACAGCTGGAGGTAGCTGTTTCTTGGCTGCTGTCAAAGTCTGTGCTGTGGAGATGGAGGACCTGCTGAGGGACCCCTGACCCTTGGCATAGAGCTTAATTTTTTTGGCTGCTGGTTGGTGCCTGTTGAGGTGGTACCCCATGTGGGAATGCCAGCCAAGACCCAGATGACTTTTCCATACGGAACCTCTTGGCCATCTTGTGGTAACCAGCTTGCACTTCCAATATGTGGTGGAAAGCTCAGCCCTCTTCTCAAATGCACGCTTCTGCACTGGGGTCTTTATGGCTGCTAAAATATGAGGAGAACATGACATCAAAACTGCATTGGGTAGAGGAAGAACAACCATGCATTGTATACAGCATCTTGGGATGACACCTGCTGTCCACCAGACATACTACAACAATGTCAAGATCCAAATCATTACAAATCTGCCTACAAGGAATCTATGGTGTCATGTTCATGTCACAGGTATAACGGCTATCTAATGTTGCACATTAGGGTCCAGATTTAAGTTGGACTTGTGCGTCCTTGCATCACATTAGCGTCATTTTTATAGTGAGGCTGATGAGGGCCAACAAGGCCACAATCCCTGTAGCAACAAAGTGGAGCAATGCATGCATAGCACCACTTTGTCACCCCTTGTCCTACATTATGCCTTAGCCAGGCATCATGCGTGCAAGGTGGGGTTCACTTGGTAGGGGGGCTGGAAGAATAGCGCTGGGGATTCTAAGAGATTCCTCAGCATCATTTATTTTTTCTTCTTTTAACACCTTCTCACAGCAGGTGTCACAAGGAGGCACACCATTGGTTACAATGGGCCATTTAGGATTAGTGCTAACATATTTCATGCTGAGCCTGATCAGTACATCTACACTGTGGCATGGTGTGCCGAATTTCTAATGTGGCGCACACATGGTTGTGGTAGGGGTGCGGTAAGGGGCACAGAAAAAGTGGCGTTGCACTGGGTGCAGCATCACTTTTCTTATATATTAACCTATATGTGCACATGCCTTTTTACATCTCCTGAGTACCAGGTAAACACTCAACATGTACATCCCATACACGCGTGATGTGACCATGTTCGCTCACAGTTATCATAATGGGTAGATCATGTAGGGTAATCTGCACACATCTTGTTTGCTAAAATCAATAGACATGTCCCACATCCATCTGGAGAAGAGATGAAATCTCTATGTGTACTCAACTGACTGTTGCCCATCAAAAAAGGTTGCTTGCACAGCTGATGCCTCACTTTATTTCTGAAGAGCAGTGAAGCACCGGTGGTGCAAGTATCTAATTGATAAGCCCCCTTAGAGACCTCAACATGTGTACATAAATTGTACCATGTCCAGTGTAAACTAGTGCAACGTGTGGCACACAGTGCAGCAACATGTGCTGTGACAAATATGTTGCCAACATCCATGCAATTCTAAAGGCCAGCACCTCTGACACATATCTTGACTGACATCACTGTGTTTGTGGGCATAATTACCTTTTCCTAAGACTGACAATTCCATTGCAGCACACGTTGACAAGTGTGCATCAATCAACTCATTCTACAGCCTCAAAATAATATCAGACACAATGTTGATACCCAAGCATAGATGAAGGTATCTTAACTGTCACACATGCCATTTTAGCATGGCATTGCACACATCTACATTTGTGACAAACAAGGTGACACTTACTGGCTGAAATGGGGTCCTCAAACCAGGAAACCTCTCCAACAGTGTAGGGTGGAGGTCCACCTGCAAGACATGACAGGAAAACATAGCTTTGTGATTGTTGAACAAATAAAGGTATGGACAACTGTTACACATTCAACTTGTTTAGCTGAGTAAGCTAGTCAACTTAGTGTTAGGAATAAAAAACTGCCAACTATTACATGTCTGTCAGAATGACGAAGGGCCTTATTCTAAAGGCCCTAGCACCACCGAAGCGTCAACTTTCAGTGATGCTACGGTGATGCTTTTCACTGCACCATATGTACAAGGAGCTGTAAGGCCACCTTTTGTGGTGCAATGCCTCCATGTAAATATAGGCCACTATGATGCAGTTCTCTGCCTCAGAGGGGCCTGCAATGGGTGTTGCAGTGGCCGTCCCATTGCAACACCCATAGCTTTTGACACTGCCCAGATGTACGAGATATCAGAAATTAGTGGCAGTGCCAAAAACAAACACCACCCCAGGGGTGGCGTTAGCATGGTAAAACAATGAGGAATGCTTTTATTTCTCATTGTTTCTTGCATTTCCTAAGTGTGGTGCATTATGAAGCACACATAGAAGAAGCCAAATACCATGGATTATTCTGTACTGCCTTATGCACAAATACAAGCTATCCCAAAAAAGGCACAGTGTAACCAAGTTGTTTTGAAGGCTCTTTTTTCATGTGCCACTTACGGCAGGATTACATACCTTGCATTCTTCAGGACTGGCACTGCCATCATGTGACACCAGGCTTTCAAACTGCCAAAGTGGTTGCACTTGCCAAATTCTGACATATGCTTAGGTAATTCTTGCCTCCATCAGCAACGTTACTTTAAAAAACTAAGACACAGATGTTGCATTATGAGGCAATCACTCCTTCTTACATTTGTGTTCTTATGATTTTACTCTGCACATAAATGACTCAAAGCACACTCACACCCATTACTAACAATATACCTGAGTCGAGTTTGTCATCACTTAATCATTACTTAGCACATTTCCACAGTTGTAAAGCCTATGATAGACATGAACATTTGTACCTGGGAAACATGAACCCTTGCACCATTGCACATGTGTGTACAATTGTTGGCCCTTTATTATTTACATGTAATACGCAAGGTGCACAGAGAGGAATGTGCAGTTTGTCTGCAACCAGTGCATTGCAGAGCTCTCGTAAATGCAGGTTGATTGAGACACAAAACGTGCTGTCCTGACCCTTGTCGTTACATGCTGCAGTTATCCTTATGTCCTACTGTCTTGCACATGCAAATGAGGATGTTGCAATGTAAAAGGGGTACTTACCAACAGGTCCGCTAACCCAGATCACCAGGTGATCCAGGAGATTTTCTTCACGGGCAATGCAGTCTGCCCACCGGTGTTTTAACTGGTGGTCCATCCGCTCAACCAAAAAGATCCTCCGAAACTGGAAGAGAACCTTTCCCCACGGCAGCTTCCTTGTCTCGGTTGGGTAGCCCATGATGACCAGCCACCCATAGCCACCATGTTGGGGATGTAGTGGCACACTAACTAGATGAACTCTCCCAGTTCATCACCACTCATGCAATGGGCTCTCCCCTTCCCTGACATTTTGCAAGTTCCCTCCACTGCAAAAATAATAGCCCCCCCAAAAAAACACTACTTTGACCCATGTACGTTAGAGGAGATTCCAGCCAGATGACCACAACTGTATGCTGATTGCTGAGTGCTTTGCTCTCAGCAATCAGCATACAGACTACAGGCCTCCTGCTCAGGTGTGAGGGATGATGTCTTCCCAGGGGAACCTGAAGCGCAGAATTAGAGCTGAACATGCTGTGCTCTAACATAGCCTAGGTAGAACTATATTAATGATTCTAGTGACAATATAGTAGCGTTATTTTTAAGCTTCAATCTCCTTGTCACAATTTTAATCGTATCCTGCTTCATCGTCCTAGTTATTGAGGTGCACTCTTTATAATCTAAGATGCAGTTATTTCAATAAATCCTTATTGAACTCTATTCTGCCTCTGATTGTCCTTGTATATATGAGACTAATGTAATGAGAGAAACGGATGAGATCTGAGTGACCATGATCTCCCTGAGGAGTCAATTGTGTCATGCAATGGGCTGCCCAATCATCCCTGCTTTAGGTGGAGATGAGGCACTGCTAGTTACCCGGAACAAAACCCAGATTAGGCTGACAGGTGTCACCTGTAGTGTGTTCAGACTCAGTCCTCCACAGTGCAAGTGATTCTGCCACCAAAATCCAGTAGTTTCATTAGGATAATGAGAGCCTACATGACAATTTCAGCAGGACCAGCCCTCCAAGTCTTCCAACTTCTCTCTCAACTGTTCTACTGTAGCTTCACATCATTTGTTAAACATGGCCACATACTCACATCTGCATTCTACAATTTATGTCACATTCACAATTTCACAATGAGTGCATTTTGGTACTGTGATTACTCATGTCACTGAGTAGAAGGAATAACAAAAATCAACCTTTCTGTGTCATTCTTCACATATACAATTTGCCAAGGGTATGTGACTTGTTTGTACATTACTTGTGTTACGTGCACAATCCTAAACCATTGAGTGTGATACACCTAGACATTTATGTGTATGGTCCCTGTATGACACTTTCTTGCTAAAACTTGGGAGTGGCATTGAGAAATATGTTCTCAGTACACATATGTGATATTGTCATTCAGACTTTGTTAGGTGACCTAGCAGACATATACCTGCCATTGTAGGTATTTGCCAGCCTTTCCTACCTAACCCATACATCTGTACAGCAGTCTTCACGTATATTTCCAGGATTGCCACAGGCATATGTCAAGCCAACACCCTTGTGTGATATGTGTGTGACATTGTAAAATGAATTTGCTACAGTCTATGCCTACATTCCACCCACACATTCTTGTGGTAGTGTGGTAGTGAATTCCTTGAAATTGTTTTTTGTTCCTGACTCTGGGGCAGATTCCAGAAAAGTGTCACTGCAACCAGTGAAGGGCCACTTATTTTTCATCCCTTAGCACCCCCCTACCTCCAGCATGTGTGTGGCATATTTTAAAGACTGTGTACCATGGCACAGGGTAGGGGGCATTAGCATCAAAGTATTTGACTCAATTGATGTACTGTTCAGGGTTAGTGCTAACATTTTGGCCCTAACCCTGAACAGTATTTAGGGGTCCATTGATACCAATTGTGTGCCCCCCTTATACAGCTGTTAAAAGTAGCAGCAAAATATGACACAGTCGATTTTTTAGATTCCACTGCACCATGTTGGCACTCCTGTACCCGCTGTACAGCCCCCTTGCATACTTAACGCCTGTCACACCCATATTGTGGCAAAAGATGTTATAAAGTGGCACAGTGCATGCATTGCGCCACTATGAGTTTCTGGTGCTTAAATTTTGGCATCGTTGGGCTACATTAGCCTAAGATGCATGATGCTAAATTTGCACAAGGATGCAGTAGGCCCTCTTAAATCTGGGCTTATGTTCCAAAGTTGTTTACAACTGTTGTGTTGTAGTCATGCTCTCTGAGACATAGGCAACTTATAAATGATATGTGATGGTGTGAATGAGTACGACATGCGCATTCAGAGTTTACATGACTTTATTGAATTATTTACATGGTGATTCTTGGAGTACAGTTCCATGTGAAAGCATTTTGCACAATTTGTTCTCTTCTGCGTACTCCAGTTGTACTATGCACCACACAAGGTAAAGCTGAACACAATGAGTATATCTCATGGGCGTATGTGAGAGTGATGTTTGAATGCAGTGTAGTGTGGCATGTGGCATGTGCTGTGGTCTTTATAGCTGTTTTTTACTGTCCATGTGTGTTTAGTGTGCTGTTTATATTGTTTGTACTACAAGTGTGGTGTGTTGTCTGTGTTATGATTTATATGCTATCTTACCTACAAGTAGACCATTGCCATATTGCCCATCCTGGAATCGTTGGTTTAGAGTGCCTAAAGATGTAAACATCATGGACGGTGCCAAACTATTTTGCAAGGATGTTTGAGATAACTCCATGATGGCCCATGATGGCCTGAACATTGATGGAGTGGGTATGTTTGCAGTTCCTGTAGAGGTGTTCGGTTGCTGCAAGAGGGACAAGTTGGACGTGGGTGCAGTCCATTGCATCCAGCACATGCGGGAAGCTAGCAATTTGATAGAAACCTTGCTCCTGATAGAGATCCTGGGTGCTGGGGAACCAGATGTGGTGGGGTGTGAGTCTGATGATAGTGTCCAGGACCTTCAGAAGGAACGCAGAGAGGGATGGTTGGGAGATCCCACCAACTTGTGCCACAATCGTCCGGAATGAACCTGATACCAGCAAGTAGAGGGCAGCGAGGAGTTTAGTTATGGGTGGTCATGCTGTGTGACTCTGCACTCTTGCTGTGATATCTGGTGCAATGGGGTGGAGTAGGTGTACAATGGACTCCTGCCTCAGACAGTAGAGTCAGATCATCTCTTCTTCCCTGAGGGCCAGGATGGTTGCACACTGGCGAAAGATCCTCTCCCACCTTCTACTCTGTACTTTGTGGCTGTGGTGGTGTTTGCAGTTGGTGCGGTGGTGCTGGTGGCACTTTGGCGTCATCGCTGTCATTTTTTACGGGTGCCAAGGCTGTAGCAATAACTGGTCCATGTTGTCCAGTTGCTTGCTAATGTTCCATCTGTGTGCTTCCCTTATGTAGTAGTGGTCGGGCTTCATTTCAATGCCTGTTCTGACCAGGCATTAAAATGTTGGCGCCAATCAGACTTTTTGGAACACAGTACTTTGCCTGCATAATTTTTTTGTAATGCCTACCTTGCATAACATTGTCGTTAAACGAAGCAAGGTATAAACATGGTGTCGAGTTAGAGCCGATTTTGTGTAAAAAAAGAAAGGTGCACAATCTGGGCCTAAGTTTTGCTGCTATGTATTAGCCCTGCTATAAGAAGCTCAGGGCGGTGTTTAGGGTGTTACACTGTGAGAAACTGGGGCTGATTGCAGAGGCCCCATAACTTTTTGCCCCCATTTTCCACTTTATGCTGGTGTTTTCCTGACTCTGATGGTGCCCTGGGTACTGCTAACCAGTCCCAGGGCCTGTGCTCTGTGTAAAATGGATATGCAAATTAGGCTAATTATAATTGGCTAAGTTAACCTACCTATAAGTCCCTAGTATATGGTAGGGCATGTAGGTTTAGGGGCCACAGCATAGGTGGTGCACACCTAGGTGCATTGCTGAGGTGCCCAGTGTCATTTTAAAAGCAAGCCTGCCTTGCTGGCTGCTTTTAAATTAAAGTTATATGCAAATTCGACTTTGGAATTAAAGGTACTTCCAAAGTCTTAAACTACCTTATTTTTACATATAAGTCACCCCTAAGGTGTGCCCTATGTGCCCCTAGGGCTGGGTGCCATGTAACTATAAGCAGGGACTTTATAAAAGTAGATTTATAAGCCCTGGTGAGGTAAAAACAGCCAAATTCGTTTTTCCCTCATTGAAGTAAATGGCCTTCATAGGCTAGAATGGGCAGACTTTATTTAACATTTTAAAGTCTCCTTAAATGTTACATACCAAGAATTTGGTATCAAATTGATTGTTATAATAAATCCCACAACTTCCAGTTGTTGGATTTAATATAACTAGTGCAGGTAAAAAGTTTAGACTTTACCTAAAAAGTTGCCAATTTCAGCTCTGCATTGTTTTTGCTGCTGTGCTCTGATTGGCCAGCCTGCAGCAGCTTCTGCCAGGCTACTTTAATGAGGGGTGAAGTGGCCTGACTTCACACAAAGGAATGTGCTTTGGGGAGAGAATCTCCCCTCAGCAGATGGGGAAGCAGGAAGGGGGAGGGCTGCCAAACTGGTCTTCAAAGGCAGAGAAGGACATCTGGAGCACCCAGCAACACCCCCACATCCTGCAAACCCAGACAGCTAGGTGCCCCCTTGATTAGATTAGGAGAGGGCAGGAGAGGGGTGTGTTTATGATTTTTAGCCACACCAGTGGGTGGGCTCAGCCAGATCTCTCCTCTAAAAATCAGATTCATCCATTTTGGATTTTTAGAGACTGTTGCCTTCTGGGATGGATTTTTGCCACACTTCCCAGGAAGTGGTCATCACAGGGGGACGACCCTGTCCCTGATTGGAGAACCAGGGCCCCCCTGCTTTTCACCCAGGAGCAAGGATAAAACTGGCAGACCTGCACCCACGCCTCAGATCCCCACCAAATTTCAAGAAGAAAGAACTACAAGAAGAAGAAGGACTGCCCTGCTGGACCCCTGGCCTGCACCTGGACCCTGCACTCAGAAAGACTGCACCAGCTGCACACTTGGGCTTCACCACAAGAAGGACTTTGCCTGGCTTCCACTGGTTCAAGGAGGGACTCCCTGTTTGCTACAGGTGAAAAATTGCTAACCAGAGTCCCCTGCACCAACTCCTGAAAAAGTGACCAGCTGACCACTGTCCAGTGGCCAAAAAGGAGTTTGCGCCAGGTGCATTCTGGGAGTTGAAGTCCGCACTTCCCAAGGACCATCACAGAACTTCTGGACCCTTGGGGTGAGCTGTGGACCCCAAAAGAACCTTAAAAGAACATCTGGGTGAAGCCCCAGAAGTTTGGAAAAGATTGGAGAATTTTTGAAAAAAAGCTCCATAAAGTGACCGACCCGACGCGGAAATTCTAGCCGGCTTGCCTCAACCGCGACCCGGCCTGACTTCGTGGTTCGTCCCGGTAAAGAAAAACATCCAAAAAAGAGACTAAGTCCGAACGTAAAAAGTTGACCGGGACCTCCCAGCCATCGTATCCGAGAAGGGCTCCATGGACGTCGGATCAAGATCCAGGTTTACCCCGGTCGAAGGATTTTCATCTCGAAAAAACGACTAAGTCCGAAGGTAAAAATCACCACCGAGGAAACCGACTTCGCGTATCCGGACAAGGGCTCCAGGAGGTCGGATTCAACTGGCAGGTTCGTCCCGGTGAAGAAAAACTTCAAAATAAAGACTAAGTCAGAAGGTAACTTTTTAACCGAGGCCTCCCGCGACTTGTAGCCGAGCAGGGCTCCATCGCGGTCGGCCTGAAAGTTTGACTTTGCCCCGGTCCTGGTGCAACCAGATGACCCAATTGGCGCTTTTTGTTTCTAAGCGCTAGAAAATAATAATACTTTAAAAATTCATATCTCCGGTTCCCCTGAACCGATTTTAATCGTTTTTGTGTCATTTTAAAGATAAAAATATAAGCTATTTTTATAAATTGGTTTTGGATTTTTAAACTGTTTCCTGTGTTTTATTTAATTACTGTTTTGTGATATTTGAATGCTTTACACTTTGTCTCCTAAGTTAAGCCTTGACGCTCGATGCCAAGCTACCAAGGGTAGAGCTGGGATTAATTTACTGAGACCTAACTGTACCTATGTGGAGGTTAGTGGCTTGTTGCTAGGTGTAGGTACCTACCTGCCCTACCAATAACCCATTTTCCAACATAATTGGAAGCAGCGACGGGATCCTGTACTTGTGTTCAATATCACGTTACAGTTTTAGATAAAACAAATTAAAAATCCTTTAAATTGTCCTAGTGCAAAAATTGTTTTTAATTTTTAATTTGGATTAATTTCAATTATTGAATTTTTGTAATTTTTCTAAATTCTTGTTTCCAATTTTTGCAAAAAGTTTTTGTTGACACAAAACTAGGGAACCATGGAGCTTGATCTGGCTAGCCTACCCACACTGACAGTAGTCCAGCTTAGGGGGTTGTGTGTTGAGAGAGGGTTGCCTGCAACCACTAATCTCAGGAAGGAAATCCTAATTAAATCCCTGACAGCATGGGCTGAGGCCCAAGAGGTAGAGACAGAGGAAGCTCCAGAGGAGGAAGAAAAAGAGGAAGATGCTAACTCTAACCACTCAGGGGAGGGAAGGCATCAGACCCCAAGTGAGGAAGAGGAGGAACGGTCCTCACTGGACACAGTCACTAGGGGCAGACCCAAAGCTAGTGGTAGGAAGAGGGTCCTTTCAGGAGGAGAGAACCCATCCATCAGGGAAAGAGAGCTGGAAGCCCAGCTAGCCTACATAGCTTTGGAAGCAGAGAAGCTGGCCCTAGAGAAGAAAAAGTGGGCATACAAAGAAAAAAGAGATGGAAGCAGCGATAAAGAAGCTGAGGTGTCCATGGGTGGGGGAGTTTGCCCCAGATTACCCAAGGGGGTAGTTCCTGCTTATATAGAGGGGGATGACATAGATAAGTGGCTAGGGGCCTTTGAGAGGGCACTCCAAATGAGAAGGGTTAAGCCTCAATACTGGGGTTCCCTTTTGTGGGAGTTGGTCCCCAACTCAGGGAGGGATAGGCTTCTGACCTTAAGGGGGGAGGAGGCAGATTCATACCCTAGTATGAAGAGGTGCTTAGTCAAGAAGTTTGGTCTGACCCCAGAGCAATATAGAATGAAGTTCAGGGACACCCAGAAGGTCAGTACCCAGTCTTGGGTTGACTTTGTGGACACCTCACTAAAGGCACTAGAGGGCTGGATTATTGGCAACAAAGTAAATACTTATGAGGGGTTATACAATCTGATCATGAGAGAGCACATCTTGACCAATTGTATCCAAGAAAGGTTACGCCAGCATCTAGTGGACTCTAAGCTGACCAACCCTAGAGAGCTAGGGGAGGCAGCTGATGAGTGGTTGAGAACCAGGGTGGTTGCCAAGTCCCAGGGGGGAGACTCCAAGAAGGGGGGGACAGGTCCCCAAAAACCTAAGGAGGGAGGTGGTAAGCCCACCACAGAGACTCCCTCTGTACCCCAGAACCCTAAGAAGGAGGAGAGTAAATCCCACTCCCAATCTGACATGCAGAGACAGGGAGACCCAGGGTTAAAAAAGCTCTTGGACAGTAGGGCTTGCTTTGACTGTCAGCAGACAGGTCACTTCAGAGGAGATGCAGCCTGTCCAAAGAAAGTGGTTAGCACTGGGCTGTCCAGTGTAGCCATAGAGGAGGATTCCTCAGACGATGAAGTCCTCCTAGCATTGTGCTGGGAGACAGGACCAGATGGTAAGCTGGTGATCCCTGAGGGTGGGAGTAGGCACTTCCACCACATTCAAGTGAATGGGATCCCTACCACTGGCCTGAGAGACACCTGTGCCAGTCACACTGTAGTGAGTGACCGGTTAGTGACCCCAGACATGTATGTCCCAGGAAAGACAAAGAAAGTCAGGATAGCCACAGGGGAGGTCACCTCCAAACCTGTAGCCATAGTGCCCCTAGAGAGGGAGGGTATCCTTGACTGGATTAGGGTGGTAGTCAGTGCTGACCTTCCCCTAGATTGTATCCTGGGCAATGACCTCCCAGAGGTGAGTCTGGTCACAGATGGGGTGGTCGCCCAGGGCGCCCCCCCTACCCAAAGTCCTGGGGAGTCAGTCCCTACAGTTAGGAGACAGGGGTCCCCAAGAAAAGGAAAGAAGAAAAGGAAGGGTAGGCCACTCTTAAAGAGAGTTCCAAGGAGCCAAAGGCCTTCTGCCCCAGTAGGGGGGGAGCCCAGAGTTGGCACTGGTGAGGCCTCACCTGACCCCAAGGAAGTCCTGAGTAGTCAGGCAGCTGTCCAGATGCAAGGTGTTGCCCCTGCACTGACAGAAGGGAGAGTGGAAGGAGGGTGTCTGCCACAGGAGGTGGTAGCCCCCCACTCTAGACAGCAAGAGGGGTACCAGGACCCCAAAGATGCCCCTAAAGCAGCTCAGCCACCTGTCAGTGGAGAGCTTAGGGTGTGGTTCTGGGTACTGACAGCTGTCAGTAGCCTCTGCTGGGTGCTAGCCTTCCTGGCAGCACTGTACTTGGCCTGGGAGGCAGACCCCAGGGCCAATAGCAAAGTAGGCCCCCTGACCCTATTGGTCATGGTGGGGTTGCTCAAGTGTTGGGTGACCTCTTTGGGTAAGCTAGGTGTTGCCCTAGCAAAGTTAGGAGTAGGGGAGGTGGGCACCTCACTACCCAAGTTGGCAGAGAGAGAGGAGGAAGACCCCCCTAGAGGGAAGTTTCAGTTTGAGTTGGGTCCTTTTACTGTTGGGATGGCTTCACTACCCAGAGGGAGTGACCCTGACAGGAGGATATAAGGCAGAGTAGGCCCTGCAAAGGGACAGCCAGTTTTCTTCACTGTCTTCCTCGCCTAACAAGCCAGGAAGACTCTCCCAGGGTTGGGCTGAGTCTCCTGGGCGTGTGGGCTGGGGGGGGGTTGTGTGAGAAACTGGGGCTGATTGCAGAGGCCCCATAACTTTTTGCCCCCATTTTCCACTTTATGCTGGTGTTTTCCTGACTCTGATGGTGCCCTGGGTACTGCTAACCAGTCCCAGGGCCTGTGCTCTGTGTAAAATGGATATGCAAATTAGGCTAATTATAATTGGCTAAGTTAACCTACCTATAAGTCCCTAGTATATGGTAGGGCATGTAGGTTTAGGGGCCACAGCATAGGTGGTGCACACCTAGGTGCATTGCTGAGGTGCCCAGTGTCATTTTAAAAGCAAGCCTGCCTTGCTGGCTGCTTTTAAATTAAAGTTATATGCAAATTCGACTTTGGAATTAAAGGTACTTCCAAAGTCTTAAACTACCTTATTTTTACATATAAGTCACCCCTAAGGTGTGCCCTATGTGCCCCTAGGGCTGGGTGCCATGTAACTATAAGCAGGGACTTTATAAAAGTAGATTTATAAGCCCTGGTGAGGTAAAAACAGCCAAATTCGTTTTTCCCTCATTGAAGTAAATGGCCTTCATAGGCTAGAATGGGCAGACTTTATTTAACATTTTAAAGTCTCCTTAAATGTTACATACCAAGAATTTGGTATCAAATTGATTGTTATAATAAATCCCACAACTTCCAGTTGTTGGATTTAATATAACTAGTGCAGGTAAAAAGTTTAGACTTTACCTAAAAAGTTGCCAATTTCAGCTCTGCATTGTTTTTGCTGCTGTGCTCTGATTGGCCAGCCTGCAGCAGCTTCTGCCAGGCTACTTTAATGAGGTGTGAAGTGGCCTGACTTCACACAAAGGAATGTGCTTTGGGGAGAGAATCTCCCCTCAGCAGATGGGGAAGCAGGAAGGGGGAGGGCTGCCAAACTGGTCTTCAAAGGCAGAGAAGGACATCTGGAGCACCCAGCAACACCCCCACATCCTGCAAACCCAGACAGCTAGGTGCCCCCTTGATTAGATTAGGAGAGGGCAGGAGAGGGGTGTGTTTATGATTTTTAGCCACACCAGTGGGTGGGCTCAGCCAGATCTCTCCTCTAAAAATCAGATTCATCCATTTTGGATTTTTAGAGACTGTTGCCTTCTGGGATGGATTTTTGCCACACTTCCCAGGAAGTGGTCATCACAGGGGGACGACCCTGTCCCTGATTGGAGAACCAGGGCCCCCCTGCTTTTCACCCAGGAGCAAGGATAAAACTGGCAGACCTGCACCCACGCCTCAGATCCCCACCAAATTTCAAGAAGAAAGAACTACAAGAAGAAGAAGGACTGCCCTGCTGGACCCCTGGCCTGCACCTGGACCCTGCACTCAGAAAGACTGCACCAGCTGCACACTTGGGCTTCACCACAAGAAGGACTTTGCCTGGCTTCCACTGGTTCAAGGAGGGACTCCCTGTTTGCTACAGGTGAAAAATTGCTAACCAGAGTCCCCTGCACCAACTCCTGAAAAAGTGACCAGCTGACCACTGTCCAGTGGCCAAAAAGGAGTTTGCGCCAGGTGCATTCTGGGAGTTGAAGTCCGCACTTCCCAAGGACCATCACAGAACTTCTGGACCCTTGGGGTGAGCTGTGGACCCCAAAAGAACCTTAAAAGAACATCTGGGTGAAGCCCCAGAAGTTTGGAAAAGATTGGAGAATTTTTGAAAAAAAGCTCCATAAAGTGACCGACCCGACGCGGAAATTCTAGCCGGCTTGCCTCAACCGCGACCCGGCCTGACTTCGTGGTTCGTCCCGGTAAAGAAAAACATCCAAAAAAGAGACTAAGTCCGAACGTAAAAAGTTGACCGGGACCTCCCAGCCATCGTATCCGAGAAGGGCTCCATGGACGTCGGATCAAGATCCAGGTTTACCCCGGTCGAAGGATTTTCATCTCGAAAAAACGACTAAGTCCGAAGGTAAAAATCACCACCGAGGAAACCGACTTCGCGTATCCGGACAAGGGCTCCAGGAGGTCGGATTCAACTGGCAGGTTCGTCCCGGTGAAGAAAAACTTCAAAATAAAGACTAAGTCAGAAGGTAACTTTTTAACCGAGGCCTCCCGCGACTTGTAGCCGAGCAGGGCTCCATCGCGGTCGGCCTGAAAGTTTGACTTTGCCCCGGTCCTGGTGCAACCAGATGACCCAATTGGCGCTTTTTGTTTCTAAGCGCTAGAAAATAATAATACTTTAAAAATTCATATCTCCGGTTCCCCTGAACCGATTTTAATCGTTTTTGTGTCATTTTAAAGATAAAAATATAAGCTATTTTTATAAATTGGTTTTGGATTTTTAAACTGTTTCCTGTGTTTTATTTAATTACTGTTTTGTGATATTTGAATGCTTTACACTTTGTCTCATAAGTTAAGCCTTGACGCTCGATGCCAAGCTACCAAGGGTAGAGCTGGGATTAATTTACTGAGACCTAACTGTACCTATGTGGAGGTTAGTGGCTTGTTGCTAGGTGTAGGTACCTACCTGCCCTACCAATAACCCATTTTCCAACATACACTCCCTAATAAATGTATGCTATAATAAATAGTTGGGTATGGGTGTTTTAAGTCGTGCATTGTGAGGTGTTTGTCGGATTTCACTTGGGATGTTTACAAACACAGACAAAATACACACACACTTGTCTCTGTTTTGAAGGTCTTAAAACAGTATTAAGTTTTAAGTACCTCTAACAATTGACACTCCTCTCTCTTTCTACTGCTCCTTAAGCCCCCTCAGGCCCTGATTCGCTTACAATATATTTTAATCAGTATGTGTGTTGGAAAATCTAAAGTTGAAGCTATGCCCCTGAAGATGCTTCCTGTATTTCAGTTAGAATTAACTTCCTACATAACTCAGATGACAGTCTTGATTCCTGTCCCCTTACAAACCTGTAGATAGCAGGAAACTATTGTGCATGTATTGTATTGAGTAGTAGTTTTTTACACGATTCACTACCCATTCTAGAGGAAGTAAAGCACTTACCCACAAACGTAGTAAGCTACACTGTGCAGTGTATGGTTGGAAGGGTGTTGTTTTTGTTTGAGCCTATGTGATGATAGCACTGGTATCTGCAGTGCACATCAATCTCTCCATAAAATCATCAAATATGTTTCCCCATTGGTCTTATGGACCTTTTTTAGTTGACTTGAAAAGCTTTAAGGGAGTTAACATCAGAAATACATTTCCAACTTGTGAAGTCAATGTGATTCTACCATAAAAACCAATAATCAATGATTTCAATTAATTGGGTTTGTTTCAGGACATTAATCTATCCAGTATATATGCATAGTAAAAATAAATTTAAGAGAAACAGCCACATAGTTTGAAGGATAAAACGTGTCAGTAAGTTAAATCATAATAAAATGAGATACAATAAAGATAACGACCCCAATGTAAATAAAGCTGTTTGTCGCAAACAGGTATTCCATAAAGAAACTTTCCTTTTCTATCCTAAACATAAGTTGGAGCCAAGACTAGCTAACAGGAATTTCAATCCGGACAGAATAGAAGGTGTCAGCATGGAACAGAGCTTCTGTAGAAGTTTAAGAAAATAAGAGAAGTATTCAGCTTGAAGCTTTACACTCAGAGACAGCCCAGCAGAGAGATCAGCTCTTTCTCCGAATCAAGGGAAAGTCTGCCTCGTTAACTATAGAAACACAAATTAAATATAACAATACCTTCAAAAACATCCATATCTTTTTCTTACCACCAAGAATGAACCAGATTGTTGAGGAGATTGACATACTCCTTAAGTTCCCATCTCCTCTAAACTAGGTTGAAGGGGGAGTGGCCAAGATGGCGCACTGGTAGGAACATTTCCAGGAGCTCTGCTGTCAGCATTTAGGCTGAGAAAGCAGCGGCCCACCTACCCGCTGTCCCGCATCGGAGCTGGGGGCGGAGGAGCGGAGAGTAAAACGAGAACCCGCTAAGGGTCCCAGATTGGACAGCCTGACCAAGAAAAAAAAGAAAAGAGGAGTCTGGCCTGGAAAGCCAAAGAGCGCCGACAACATGGCAGTGCAGCGGACGACAGTGATGTGGGCCAAAGGTGCACTGCCCTGGGATTGAGCTGGCAGCAGCACAACAAAGGAGGAAGCAAGAATCTGCAGCGAGCCCCTGACTGATCCACACGAGGCAAGAAAAGCCAAAAAAGGGCTGTCTGAGAGGCGGAGGGGCACCAGCAACATGGTGGGTGCCAGCCACGCTTGAGCATGAGGAGCGGAGTCCTGAGGAGAGACATACAGCATGGACTGGAGCAGAGACTGCGGTGAGAGACGTGGTGAGCGAGGTGCAGGCAGGAGAACCCGTCTCTCGGCTGCCAGGAAACTGGAACACAGCCCTGGAGGGGACAAGCAGGACGTGTGCTGCACACACAAGTCGGGGACGCCCAATGGATACACCTGGGTAGGTCACGCTGGAGGCCACTGATGTGAGGGTGCAGCTGATGCAGCACAGAAGAACGAGACGGGGACAGCAGAGGAGGTGATGGTCTCGCGCTGAGGCTCTATGCACTTCCCTGGCCTGAACGGGCAGAAGAACCAGAGAGCAGCAAAAGAGGGCGAGGGTGGATGCCCCCCCCCCATGCAGTAGCAGTGAGAGAGGAGTGGACCAATGATGCCACATTAGCCCTGATCCTGGGTGAAGGAGCCACAGGGCGAAGAGGACAAGGAGCAACTGACAGCTCGCCACCTCAAAAAAGGGACACATCAAACGCTGTTCGTAGACTGAGGAGCTGAGCCAGATGCTCCAAAGAGGTGCCATTGCTGTGCCCAGTTGGCCTCCCTGCCGGTGGCTGGCAGATTCTGAGTGGGAGCCCCAAATTGCGGTGGGAAGTGAGTTGAATGGCAGAGGAGCGCTTAGATCCGGCACTGTGGGACACCCTCAGTACTGTAGCCATGGCATCACAGCGCCAAAATAAGAAAGAGGGATCCCTCAAAGCCATGTTTAGCACGACTCCAGCAGCGAAATTGCTGAGGGGGATGAAAGTGGTGCAAGCCCGGAAGAGGACACTGCCCCTATAACTAAGGTCTTCCTGGAATGGTTGTTTGAAGTATTGCACAATGACTTTGCCACATTCAAGCAGGAAATCGCGGCAGATGTTAAAGACCTGGAAAGAGAGATGGCAGAAGTTGGGCACAGTCGAACCCACCCACAAGGTCCAGGAAGAGGAGATAGACCAGCACAGGTGGGAGATCGGGACCTGCAGGGAAGCAACAGAGACTTGCAGTATCGGCTGGAAGATATAGAAAAGGCGATTATCGGGAATCTGGAAGACTTTATGATCTGTCTCTTTCATCATGTCACCCCAGAACTCAAAGAGCAAGACATCCTGTTAGACCGCACTCATAGAGCAGGCCGACCGGCCCAATCCCCAGGGCAAGCACAGGATATACTTACATGCCTACATTACTATCATCAGCGAGAAGCCATCTTGCCATCTTGGCAGAAACAAAGACCTAAAGATGGTTGAATCTGAAGGGCATAAACTGTACTTGTTCAAGGATCTTTCGCCCTTGATGCTGCAGAGACACCGCACCTTACAGCCAGTGACGTAACTCCTCAGAGAAAAGGAGACTTGTTATAAATGTGGGCATCCTATCTATCTGTAATTTTTGTGGCAGAATGAGACACACAGCATTAGCAAGCTGGAGGAGGCCACCTCCCTACCAGACATGCCAGTCACCCAAGGGGAGTCTTCCTCTTTAACCCTGAATCTTGCACAGGCTATGGCCATGGAAGGCCGGCATCGCAGAAATAAACAGCGAAAAGGGAAGATGCATAAACCGTCTGAAGATGAAAGCAGACAGCACAGAGCAGCATCGCTTCGACTGAGCCGTTGGGAGGTGGCACCCTCTCCACTGAGGTTGTGAGAGGGACGGTGGTGGCCCAGAGGAGCCGATGGCGGAGCTTCACCCCGGTGGATGGGGGTAGACATTGGACATCTTGGGGCACAATGCTCTACTCCAGAGTTGGATCCTGTGTCGTTCCTGTGCAGGGAACTAGATGGTTTAATTGTTATGAACTTGTTCTGTTTTTTAATGTTTTGTTACAAATGACGCTCTTCTGGGAAACAGATCATGTGGTCAGGTCCCCAACGGGTCCATCCATAGCTCTCACAGGTAGCATCCGACTCGGACGGATAGGATGATGCCTATCTGCACTGTAGTATACAGATGACGATCACCATACTTAGACCCCCATTATGAACTCGGCGGCAGTCAATGAAAGACTGCCAGTGTTGGCAGCCGGCATCCCACCAAATAATGATGCATGAAGCCTCACCGCCATTGATGGTGAGGGCCGCCATGGGCCATGCTGGAGGTCGGTGGCGGGGTGGATGCTTCTCCACCCTCACCACCACATCAGGCCATACACCGCCCTGCCTATGATGAAGCATTTACAGGCGTGGTGGTGTATGGAGAGGTGGCGATGGCAGCGGAACAGCATCCAGGGAGCCCATTCCCTTTCAGAGCAGCGCAACGAGATGGGAGGGGGATGTGTATGTGAGTGCATGGAGGTGTGTGTGAATGTATGTGTGGGGGGTTGTATGTCTAAGTGCTTGTATGCGTGTGTGCATGTAAGTGAATGGGTACATGTGGATGGGTGAGTTGGGGTTTGGGGGCACCTGTATGTAGGGGTGGGGGTGGGGAATGGTGAGGGTCGGGTTGGGGGGACCTACATGGGGTTTTGGGGGTGGGAATTGGGGGGTCGGTTTTTAGGGTTCGGGTGGGGGCTGTTCTAGGGGCTTGCGGGGATGGGTAGGTGTACTAGAAAGGGGGAAGTGGCCTGGCGTGTCACATACAGGTGGCAGGAATGATTATTCCTGTCACCCGTATGCTTTCTGCCAGGGATTTTTATGGTGGGTATCTCACCAGGAAATCCCTGGTGGAAATGGGATCATAATCCTACCACCTGTCCAGCCTCTACCGCCGGGTTGAATGTGCCCAAAGTCGGCCCAGTGGTCGGATATGGCCTGGCGGTGGGTGGTAGTGTAGTGGCTGCTTTGCAGCCAGCTCACTACTGTGTTCAGAATATGGCGGTCTGGACCGCCATGCTGTTGGCAGTAATGACCGCCAATGCCGGCGTGGCGGTCCAGGCCGCCGTGTTCATAATGAACAGCTAAGTCTCTATGTACGCTGGCTTAACACACCGGTGAAACGATAGGCCTTACTTTTTCTTCTCCGGGAATCCAAGTGCGACATCTGCCTGTTGCATGAAACACATCTAGCTGGGGCAGACTGGAAGAGATTGAGATCTGGACAGTTTGGCAATATCACTCAGCGGGCCCTGGGCCGAAGGCAGAGGTGGAGATATTGGTTGCCACACACTTCCAGGGGAAGGTGCTAGGCACACAGGCTGAAATAAAAGGGAGGCTGCTGGCACTAAGAATGGATGTGCAGGGGTTTAGGTTCACGTTAGAGAACATATATGGTCCTTTTGACCACCAGGAGCAGTTCCTTACAGAAGACATAGGCCTGGTACTCTCCACTCCCGATACAGACGTGCTCATGGGGCTGGACTACAATATCGTCCAGGATACCCATCTTGATAGATCAGCACAGTGTCAGGGCCAGACAGGAGCCTTCTCCACAGATTTCAGAGAGTGGGTAGAGGGGGCCAGCTGATAGACATATGGCATGTGAAAAACCCTGAAGCAAGAGGGTATTCATTTTTCTCAGCGGCCCACCAGACTTCTGTCCATTTAGATCTCTTCCTGGCCTTGTTGCGTGTACTTGGCATGGTGACCCAGGTGGAAATTGGGGTGGCGGCCCTGTTGGACCACGCCCCGGTTGCGCTGAGCCTCTGGAAATGTGGTGCCCTCCCAACTCTTAAACAGAAGCACCTGAATGTTAAACTCCTTCAGTGCGAAGATATAAAAGTAGAAATTAAGAAAATTATAGAGACATGTCTTGTGGTCAATCACACCTTGGAAACACCAGTGATGCTCCTGTGGGACACGTTGAAGGCGGTTTCAAGGGGCAAATTTATTGCCATAGCGGCACGTTTTAATAAAGATAGGTGTGATAAACGCAAGACATTGGAGGACCGAATTAGAGAGCTGGAGAGGTCGTATAGGACTACTGGCTCTTTGGCAGTACGTCGGGCGCTCATGGTGACCCGTAAGCAAGTCTTGTGGGCATTCCTGCAGCAGAAGCGCTATGCGATTGTGCTGCAGGAATGCTCAGAGAGACATGAAATGACAGGAAAAGACTTTCATTTTCTCTCATGCCTCTCCGACCTGCCCTTTTCCCCCGTCCGAGGAGAAACTAATCAGTTTGTCTGATTAGGTCTGCACGCAGTCGTGCGATGACGTCATCAGATGTCACTGGAGGGGTTCGGGGGCGTCAGCGGGGGCACGGGAAGCACTTCCCCTGCCATCCCTGCCCGGGGGTGTGGGTGGGTGGCCCACAGGGGGAGCGCTAGTGCTCCCCCATGAGCCGGGTGCAGGACGTAATGGTTCCGTCCTCAACACAGCAGTACTGCAGCTAAGGACGTAACCATTACTTCCATGGTACCCAAAGGGTTAATAAAGTTAGGTTTGATAAACACAAGACATTGGAGGACCAGATTAGAGAACTATAGAGGTCGCATAGGAGTACTGGCTCGTTGGCCATACGTCGGGCGCTCACAGTGACCCGCAAACAACTAAAGGCCCTAGACACAGACAGCAGAATATGCCCTCATGCACACAAGACAAAGGTATTATGTAGGCGGAAATAAGGCAGGGCGCCTGCTGGCAAACGGTCTTCATGCCCTAATAGCGCAACAGAGGGTGAACGACATTAGAACACGAAATGGAGATGTATCAGGGGAAGAGGATCATATCCTTAGAGAGTTTGAATTGTTTTGTACTTTCCTATGTGCAGCGGAGGGACTAGACTCAGCAGGGATAGAGAAATATTTGGAGTTGTTCTCATTGACCTGTCTCCCACAAAGCACTTGGGACATGTTGGACAAAGACATTACCCCTACATAGGTCCTTATGGCCATCCAACGCCTCCAGACGGGGAAGGCACCGGCGCAAGATGGTGGAATTTTATAAGTGTTTCAGAGTCCTCCTAGCTCCTATCCTGGAGCGATAAATTTAATGAGTTTGTGATATCTTGCACCCTCATCCCCACAATGCAATTAGGTGTGATTATAGTGATCCCTAAACCAGGGAAGGACCCCCAGCTGTGCACATCCTACCTGCCGATCACACTTTTAATACAGATGCTACGCTCTTTACTGACATCTTGGGATCCAGACTGAGACCCTATTTGCATGGACTGGTGGATCCGGATAAAACTGGGTTTACCCAAGAACGCACATGAATGGATAATACTAGAAGGTTATGCCATATTCTGGACAAGACCCAGTGGGCTAAAATGCCTTCTCTGTTTCTTTCGATAGATGCGGAGAAGGTGTTCAATAGAGTACGTTGAGGATTTTTTAGTGTGATTCTACCCTTGTACGGGATGGGGCCCTGGTTCTGTTGCTTTTTTTTGTGCAACTATAACTCCCCATGGGCGATGGTGAAAGTGAATGGCTCTGTGTCCAGGTCGATGCCCATCTCTAGAGGCACGCAACAGGGTTGCCCCCTGTGACCATTACTTTTTGCTCTGTATATGGAGCCATTTGCTGAACGAGTGTGCCAAAATGCCCACATACCTGGGATTCCAAACGGCTGTAGATCTAAAAAAAACAGCACTCTACACAGAGGACATGCTGCTTTAAGTGTCACAACCACAAAACTCCCTCACATGAATATGGATCAGTTAACAGCATTTGGAGCAGTGGCGGAGTAAAGGACGAACTTACCGAAGTCCTCTATCCTGAACCTCACAGTTCCGGATGCAGACGTAACACAGCTGCTTTTTGCAAGGGCGATGCAGGGGGTGAGATTCCTGGGCCTTCAGATATACCCTACATTGCCATATATAGTTCATAACAACTACTTTGCATTGTTGAATAGAGAACACCTGGAGCTAACTAGATGGAAATTATATGGTCTTTCTTGGCTGGGGCGAGTGGCAGTAATAAAAATATTAACATTTCACTGTCTTACAAATACAATTCAACTTATGGCATCAACAGGTTCCCGTTCAGTTCGCAGTCATCGTTGTTAATAGCACAGCGAGCGGCTGCATGTTCTAGGGCTTACAACATATTGTTCTTTTTATGTGTGTAACTTCAGAATTAAAGTTACGGAGTGCCTAGCTCGTTTAAGTCTTGTGGATATTCATTCCTTCCGTGTGCATGCTGTGAACCCATTTTGTTTTTGTGTCCACATAACAGTCTTAACTAATATTAACTATTATTTTAACGTGATGGCTCTATTGTGAGTAGGTAATTTCAATCGCTGGGATGGGCCTTTTTCCTTCTCCAATGGGGCCAGACTGGTACCATTCCCAATTTACCGTCTCCACCCACTCAGTGATGGGTAGGTGGGCCTCTGGGTCAAGTCTATCTACGCCCTATTGCGCTCAGTTCGGTCCTGCTGCCTCCTCCACTCATCCGTCCCACGTGGCTCCCGGCCTCCCTCGCCGGCCCCACCACTGCTGGTGTTGTGTCTACCCCGTCCTTCTTCCCCATTCCCCGGACTACTGTTCATTCTGGCCCTTCCGTAGTTGTCCCCCCTCCCCTCGCCATGCTGTCCCAGCTCGTCAGTATTTCTTCCCACGCCGGGGCAATAGGGGTTTGACAGAGGCCCTGCGCTTCCTCACTCTTCAGAACTTGTAGTTCCGCTCTGGCCCACTTCGCCACATCACACCTCCACTCACTCAGTAGTGGGCACCTGGGGGATTTCCAGGCCATCATGATCCGTCTCCTATAGAGAACCAGAGCTAGGTCCAGGAAGCACCCCTTCACCTTCCCAAGTGGGAGACCCGTTTTTAGACCCAGTAAACATGTAGCTGAAGACAGAGCCAGTTCTACCTCAAACAGTCGTGCTAGGTCAGCTAGTACTGCAACCCAGCCTTGCTGAAGTTGTGGGCAGCTCCACACTATGTGGTCAAAATCAGCATTCGCATCCTCACATCTGGGGCATGTCTTGGGGGCTCCGCCGTAGATTAGCAACAGTCGGAGCGGGGTAAGGTACGTCCTGTGAATATAATTGTACTGAATATATCTCAGCCAAGTGTTTCGGGAGACCGTCCGTGGGTAAGCTAGTGCCTTACCCCAATCCGCATCCGTTAACGCCCTTCACACTGTCCTTTCCCATCTCTCTCTCTGGGGCTGCAGTGAGTCCAATGCTACCTTGTTTTGGGCCCTGTAAAGTTTAGTAATTAAGTGGGTGTCCTCCCCAGACGTCAACAGGAGATGTAATACCCTGTGGGTGGCAGGTTCTGCATTAATCATTTCCCAGTGTTCTCTTAGGGTGTGTATCAGCTTCCGATGTAAGAGGAACTGTCCCAGTGGGACTCCCCTGTCTGTTAGATCAGAGAAGGATCTCAGCACACCCTCCCGGAACAGCTCCCCTACTGTCTCCACCCCAGCTTTCTTCCAGGGTCCCAGACCCATGCCCGTCGGACTCATCCCCTCTGCGTTCGCCCCCAGAACCGACAGCGGTAACGCTGGGGAGTATGGCGGTCCCACCCCCACTCTTCTCGCGCATCTCTTCCAACACGCTGCAGCTACCCTTGTCATCAGGCTGTCTGCTTGAGGGGTCATCTTTCTATTTATCATGCGTGCAATAATCCGCTCTATTCCCACCTCTCCGTGGACGGTGCTCCTGTCCAGCTGTCCCTTTCCAACAAACCACCCGGATACCCATTGCAGTTGGGATGCCAAATAATGGGACTCAAAGTCTGGGACTCCCAGGCCCCCGAGTGGGTCGGCCTGCAGAGGGTCGAGAGTGCTGTGCGTCTGCGGCCATCATCCCATATAAGTTCCCTGAGCAGGGTGTTTAATTCGCGGAACCACGCCGATGGGATCAGCAGTGGTTAATTAGCGAAGTAATAAAGTAGGCGGGGTATTATTATCATTTTATACAATGATACTCTAGCCATTATAGTTAACTTCAAGGAGCGCCAGAACCTCACAGAAGCCCGCATGGAACGAAGTGCCCTACCAAGGTTACCGTCCCGTAGGTCCCCCACTTCATGAAACACTTGTATACCTAAGTACTTAAAGGTACTCGGGGCCCAACCCACATCCCTTGGACACGCGGCGGGGCATTCGCAGCTCGGTAGTATGGGGAAAACGAATATTTTGCCTCTGTTTAGGTGCAGTCCCGACAGAGACCTGAAACGCTCCAAGCTCCTTAGGGCCCAGGGGAGTCCAGTCTCTCCGTCCCTAAGGTAGATAAGTATATCATCTGCGTATAGTGAAATGATATGCTCCGATTGTCCCCACTGCACAACTTTACCCACGCCATCCCCTCGCATCTGGGCCGCCAGTGGCTCGATGGCCAGGGCGAATAGTAGTGGCGACAGAGGGCATCCCTGTCTAGTTCCACTATATATTGGGTAGGTGTCAGATACCGTCCTGCCCGTCCTCACCCTAGCCAGGGGGGGCGCGTATAATAAGTCCACCCATTTTACCCAACCCTCACCCATCCCCATTCACCGCATCACTGCTCTCAGGTAGTCCCACCTGAACGTGTCGAAGGCTTTTTCGAAGTCCACTGCAAGTCATACTCCCGCTGTGGGTTTCTCTTCCCTGGGCATATGTAGGACAGTGAAGAGGCGCCTTAAATTCAGGGAGGTACTTCGATTCGGAACAAACCCGTTCTGGTCCACATGTACCAGTGTGGTTATGTGGCTAAGCAAACGGTTGGCCATGATCTTACTGAGTATTTTAAAATCGCTATTCTGCATTGACAGAGGGCGAAAGTCGGCCACCGAAGCCTCCTTTGATTTCGACTTGGGCAGAGGGACCACCAATGCCTCCCTCAGTGTATCCGGTAGCTCACCGCGTTGCAGTGCCTCCGTATACATTTCCACCAACCGGGGGGCCAATAGAGTCCCATACCTTTTAAAAAAGTCCATGGGGAGGCCGTCCATCCCTGGAGTCTTCCCAGGAGCTAGTTGTGATATAGCTTCACGGACCCCCTCCACCATCACCGGGCCCCCTAGCCCATCCCCCTCCTCGTTTGTCAGTGTTGCCAAAGGGAGCCGCCCCAAAAAACTATCGAGGGCAGTAGTCCTAAGTTCACTGGGCTTCCTATATAAATGAGTATAGTATTCTTTGAAAGCATCATTTATAGGGCCCGGGCCATGTCTTCGCTCCCCCTCCTTGTCCAGCACACTCGTAATGGGCTCACCCTCCCCTCCTGGCCTCACCAACCACGCCAGCATTCTGACTGATCTGCCCTACTCTGATTGTAATGAAGCAAGATATTTTTGCATATTGTGGCACCGGAGTTGTTCTTCAACCTGGGAGTGGGCTCTCCGTGCCTGGGCATATCCCTCACTGTCCTGTTCATCTGCTCCCTGTCTCCGCTCCCCCTCATGTATTTCCTTCTCTAGACTAGTCAGTTCCCGTTCAAGTGTACGTCTCACCCCAGCCGTCTGTCCCATACAGTAACCCCTGGTCGTTACTTTAAGAGTCTCCCACTCCGTGGATCTGGAGGCGGTGGATCCCTTATTAATTTTAATATGGTCAGCCAGGTAGAGACGGAGGGCGTCTCTGTATGCCTGGTCTTCTAGGGCAGCAGGGGCCAGCCTCCACATCAGGATGGGGGGCCTATCCTCCGTCACTCTCCAAGTCAGCAGTAAGCGGTTGTGGTCAGACAGGGTACATCCCAGATATTCGGAGTGAGTCATTCCCTGCACTAGGGTTGCTGTGCAGACCACTCTATCTATTCTGGTGTGCACTCGGTGGAGGCCTGAGTAGTTTGAGTAATCTTTGTCATTAAGGTGCTGTTCACGCCAGACGTCCAGCAGCCCCCAAGTATCCAACCACTCTCTTCGTTTTTTGGCTACCTTACATGTCGCTGCCCCTGGTAGCGGTGGGCTAGATTGGTCCAGGTCTATGTCTAGCACGCTATTGAAATCTCCCCTGATTAATAGTTCTCCCATTCGCTGACACGTGAGGTGACTAGATAACTGTGTCATGAAGGGGACCTGATCTTGATTGGGGGCGTAAATACAACTCAGGACAATTGGAGTACCATGTAATTTCCTGTCCACGATCACAAACCTGCCTTCGTGATCAATGTTAGTGGATTCTACTTCAAAGGGGACCCCAGCGCGTACCCATATCAGCACCCCCCTGGCATATGCAGAGTATTCCGTGGCGTACACCTGCCCTCTCCATCTGCGTCTTAGCTTCTCCACTTCTCCTTTTGCTAAAAGAGTCTCTTGCAGCATCGCCACCTGAATGCCCCTTCTCTTTAAGTAGGACAATATTCTATGTCTTTTAATTGGCGTCCCCATCCCCCATATATTCCATGTTAGTACGTTATATTCTGCCATGTAGGTATATCATTCGCATAACAGCCTTCCCAGCCCGCCCCAGTGGCCTGCATCCCCCTGAGTCTTAAAGGATGTCTAATCCTGTCAAACCGCATCTCCCAAAGCGCCATCATAACTAACAATTGCGTGACCCAACTCCCCCTCCCAGGGCGCCTTTCAAACAGAAGGTTGCCCAGAAAACTGTGCAACCATGCAACTTATTCAAACATTTAATTATATTTCTCGCCAGTCTGACCGAATGGACGAGATTCCGGTTGGGGAGCCGTGCCCGGAGGGGTCTCAGAATCGCACGCCTCCCTCTCCTCTGGGCCATATTATGTGTTCAGCTATCCAAGTTCATCCGCTGTCTGCGGGGTTACCCTCGGGGCTGCACCAAGCAGCCCTGGTCCCCCGCCGAGGACACTGCTGTGTCATCCGATTCTCCTCCAGAACCCTCCGGAGGGGACTCCTCTCTGCTCATGGAGGCTGCTGCCTCCAGTGCCGCCTTCTTCCCCATTTCCTTCTGCGACTGAGTTGGCGCCAAGTGGGGGCGATTCCTGTTTCGCCGCCTTCCCGAGCCACGGCGGGCCCTACCCCCGTTCGGGCCCTCTCTCACATGACGCCCCGCTTGGGTCCCACGGGCCTCCAGCCATTCCCACGCCTCCTCGGGGGTCTGGAAGAATGTGGTCTTACCATCCAGGATCACTTTCAATCTGGCCGGAAAGAGAAGCGAGTATTGGATTCCCTCTTCCCTTAAAGCCCTCTTAACTGCCAGGAATGAGGCTCGCTTGGTCTGGACGTCCAGCGTGAAGTTCGGGAACAGTGTCAACTCTCTGTTCGCTACCTTCAGGGGGCCTGCCTCTCTGGCCCTCTGTAGGAGAATGTCTCTGTCTCTGTAGTGCAGCAGCCTGGCGATCACCACACGGGGAGGCCAGCCCGAGGCGAGAGGTCTCGAGGGCACCCGGTGCGTTCGTTCCAGAGTGTAGAAGGGGGTCAGGCAGCCCGGCGCCACAACTGTGCGCAACCACTCCTCAAGAAATTCCGTCATATTCGTGACCTCCGCCCCCTCTGGGAGTCCCACCACTCGCACATTATTCCTGCGGTTTCTCCCTTCCGCGTCCTCCGCTCTCTGCTCCAGGCGCGCAACCCTGTCTGTGAGACACGTTACCTTGGCCATTAGATCTTTTTGCTTCGGTGCAATTTTGGCCAGGGTGTTCTCTGCCTCCTTTACTCTGTCCGCCAGTTTGTGGTGGTCTGCCCTCAGTAGTCCTACTTCAACTGCGACCTGATTGATGTCGTGTTGTAGCGTTGTCTTTGTATCTTCAATTGCACCCAGGATCCTGTCTAAGGTGTCTTGTACCTTGGTTTGTGAAGGGTCCTGTGATTCCCCCCCTTTGCGCTCGGTAGGTGTTATACTGTCCATGTCTTTACTTTTATGTCGGCTTCTCCTCCGCCTGGGTTCTCCCCCCTTAGTCCAACCCAGGCTGTGTTGTGGCCCCCGGCCTACGTCTTCCTGGTCTGCCGAAATGCTGTTTAATTAGTCACCTGCTTCTAGGAGACCCTTTGTGTGCCCAACAAGGATGAGAGGCTTCCCACTGTCTGGTCGTGCCCGTTTACCAGGGCTCGGCGGAGGGCCGAAGCCTCTGCGCTCCCTCTTATTCTGCGCTGGTGGACGCTCCCATCTGGGGCCCCCTGTGGTCCACCGAGGTTCTTCTCCTGCTGACTTCGCTTGGGGGTCCCCCAGGGGCCGCTGCTCAATTCTAGGTTTGGCACCAGGAGTGGCGAAGTGCTCCGCTGTTTGTTCTGTGCTGGAGCTGCCTCTCCAGATTCCCACTCAGGTCGGGTGTGCCCCACCTGGACCTGGCCCAGGGTCTTCTTTATTTTGGGGGTGGTGGTGTGTGTCCCAGGGCCCACCGCCCCACCGTTGTTGTGGCACAGTCCAGCGCTCCCAACTGCCGTGCTATTTGGGCTCCCCAGGTCCCTCTCCTCACCTCAGTTGCCCGGCCCCATGCGCGCCTGACGGCCGTGGGTCTTCGCCTTCTGTCCCGGGCCAGGAGAGCAGTGGGCTGCGCTCACCTTGTTAGGGGGCGTTAGACCTGGGTGCTTGCCGCCGCTCCCGGCAAGTCACACCTGCCTCCGGTTTTTCCAATGCGCCCGGCAGCTTGATTCTGAACCGGGCGGGTGCTCCTTTAAGCTTTAGACCCCGTCTTCCTTGCGCTGTACAGGCCGCTGGCTCCTCGCGCCACCAGCACGATCAGGATCCTCACAGTAGGGTCCGGAATGGGCTCCGTGGCTCCGCGGCTCCCCCCGCAGTGCAACAGTGGGTTGTCCCAGGCCAGGTGAGCAGCGCCCACTCCGCTAGGGGGCGTCAGTCCTGGATGCTTGCCGCCGTTCCCGGCAAGTCAGCGTTGCCTCTGGTGCTCCCGTGTGCTCGGCAGAACGATTTTGCCCTGCGCGGGCAGGCATTTATACTTTAGTCCCCAGCTTCCTTGCACGGGCCAGGCCGCCGGCTCCTCGCGCCACCAGCGCAATCAGGAAACGCTCAGCAGGGTCCAGAGCAGGTTCCGCGGCTCTCTCGCTCTCCCCCTCAGGCTCCCCCCGCAGTGCAACAGTGGATTGCCCCGGGGCCAGGCTCCGGATGCACGGATAAGTTGCAGGCCCCTCCGGAGAAAGAGGATCAAGCGTGCGCCATCTTTGGTCACCCGACCACGCCCCCAACCACCACCTGGACTTCTAGATAAACTGCAGAACCTGGTCTAGGAGTTCATCTGGGTGGGGAAAAAGGCAAGAATTGCAAGGGCACAGGCCTACTTACCGGTGTCTGAGGGAGGGCTGGGGGTGCCTCACCTGCTGAGCTACACTCAGGTGGCACAACTGCAATATATGGTAGAGTGGTCCTGGGTAAGCACAGAGAAGCACTGGTGGTTCATTGACCAGGCAGTGGCAGGGCAACATGTTTGGAAGATCCTGCAGCTTCATAAGGTGTCTAGACCCCGTGGGGTCTATATATCCCTCATTTTGCGAGCCACAATGAAGGTGTGGGATAACGTGTATGTGAAAAAGGGTCTGTCCACTCCAATATCTCCACAAACACCAATCATAGGCAACCCAGACTTTCTGCGCGCACTCACTGGATCCTTGTTTCAGAATTAGCAGGATTCTAACTGTAAGAGGGTTATGGATCTTTTTGATGCTGATGGCATCATCGAATTCCCGCAAATTCAGCAGACCTTTGGGATACCTTCGAATGCATACTGGCAATATTTTGTGGTGCGCCATTGGGTAACCTCCCCAGTGATTTGCCTTCACGCAGCAGACCCCTTACTCCATTTGAGCGTTGGCTAATTACCTGCACAACTGATAAAAAACTTACCCCAGATCTCTATGTGTTTTTGGTAAGGCCTCCACTTCTGGCAAAAACCAAAGCGAGACGCAGATAGGAGAGAGAATGTGACTGATCCTTCTCGGATAAGAAGTGGTGAGATGTCTTGCATAGAGTGAGGGTCTAGGCATGCAACATGAATACAAAGGAACTCTTCCTAAAAGTACCTCATTACTGGTACTACACACCAGAGCGGGTTGCTGTCTGGATGTTGGGTGGCACAGTTCAATGTTGGCGCCAATGTGGTCAACTGGGTACGCTGACACATATTCTGTGGCAATGCCCCAACATAGCCTCATTCTGAGACTCCATATTACAGGCTATAGATAGAGTCTATGAAACTACTATCCCGAGACTCTCAAGCTATGTCCTGCTGAGGCTTCCGAATCCCCAGACCTATCCCCTGAAATCCCCGAAAGGGAGAGCTATCACACTGGTGATAAGGGCCACTAAACACTTGCTACCATCACGCTGGCACGCAGCTGACATCCCTACACACACAGACTGGCTCCACAGGTTATGGGATACATTGGGCATGGAAAAGATCACAGAGAGAGTGGCTGGAGTGATGTCACAGTTCTCTAAGACATGGGGTCCATGCATCAAATACCTCTCCAAGGAGTTTAAGAAGCTGACATGCCCGCAGTACGTTCGCATTCTACACTTGACCGCTCCTGACGACACTGGCTCTAACCGGCATGCACCCCTATAGAGATTTCATAGATAACCTACATCTCTTTCAGACTGACGACCTGTTGGTAGGACCTAGAGAAGATATAGAAGTAATGTGCTGGTTGGTTTAGTTTTCCCCCTGTTTCTTCTCATCTCTAGAAAATTGACGACCACCAGATGAAACATATTTCTGACGTTAAGGTATCTGGCCTATGCTTTAAATTTAATAAAAATATTTTAATCTTAAATTAGGCTGACAACTTTGAACACCTTATCCTCCTGTGCTCTGTACACAGAAGACCACCTTTGACAATTTTTTCTCCCAATTTGTTGCCCAACTTCCTCGCAGGCCTCACTATCTGTAGTCTAATACAAACAATAAGCCTTTAACTAAGAGAAACATGCTAATGCATCTGCAGAAGGAAAAGTTAACACACTGGTAATTTAAAGAAAGCTTTTTCATCTGTGGACTCATGTCGAGTTAAGCACTCTCTGAACAAATTGGATGCTTTTTACAATATTAAGTTTTGGAAAAATGTGAACAATAAATAATGATAAATGTGAATATGTATAGCATGGTTACAATGGTCAATTGACCAACTCAGTACACTCATATATAGATCTTTAGTGTTAGCAATGAATATGCTAAATTGATTTGTTTAAATGTAACACATACATCACCAAAGTTAATTCACAAGCTGATTATAAATTTCATATGTGAGTTCAGAAATGCATATTCAAGATGTATAAAAGGCGGAGCATAATTTATGCTGCTTTATGGGAAGTCTATTCATGGTGTGTGAGGATGACAGAAATTCAGTTATTGTGTAATGGGACGTAGTGTCTAATGGTGTATTTGTATACAAACACAGTAACACAGTGTAAATACCACAAAAGCAACCCACACCAGTTTAGAAAGATAGCCAATATTTATCTGAGCAAAACAAGACCACAACGTCAAAAATCCAACATACACAAGTGAAGATTCAAATTTTTAATGAATAAATCTTAGTATAGCACTTAGAAACACAAAAGCTCCAACTGGGGCTATCATAGCATCTTGATGGAGTCATTGCCAACACTCTGACACCGCTTGCGAGGAAGTACGGCTTGGTTACGGAGTTGCACGGACCCCAGTTATAATTCCATGGAAAGCGATGAGGAAACAAAGACGTTGCATGGAGTAGGGAGCTGAGGTTCCTTAATGCTACTGGGGAGGTGAGATGTGGATTTCTTACTTAGGGAAGGAGGAGAGGCATCGGTTCATTACGGTTGCAACTGAACTCACTGCCAAGGGCCCAGGAACTAGGTTTGGCCCCACTTGGCAAGTCAGGACTCTCAGCAAAAGTGGCCAGGTGCTGGCAGCTTAAGTCTTTGATATCCCTGAGACTTTTGAACAGAAGACAAGCTCAGTCCAAGCCCTTGGAGACATTCAGAAGCAGGATGTAGAAAGCAAAGCCCTGTCTTTTCACTCCCAGGACAGAAGCAATAAGTAGCAGGCCAGCACAGCAAAACAACAGACAGAGTGGCAGTTCCCCCTACAGCATCCAGCTATTTTTCCTGGTAGAATGTCCTCAATCCAGAAGGATTCTAACTTTGTGGGGTCAGAGGTCCAGTACTTATACCTATTTCTCCCTTGGAAATAGGCAAATGTCAAAGAAAAATCTTTGTAGTACACAAGACCCTGCCTTTCCTGCTCTGGCCCCAGACATACTACAGAGGGTTGGAGACTGCTTTGTGTAAGGACAGGCACAGCTCTGTTTAGGTGCAAGTGCCAGCTCCTCCTAGTACTGTAGCTCAGGAAGACCCATCAAGATAAGTAGGGCACACCTCAGCTCCCTTTGTGTGACTGTCTAGAGTGAATTCACAAACAGCTTAACTGTCAACCTGACCCAGATGTGTATTCCACAGCCAGGCAGAGGCAAAGAAAGACTAAGCAAGAAAATGCCCACTTTCTAAAAGTGGCATTTTCAAACTTACAATTAATAAACCAACTTCATCAAAAGATGTATTTTGAGATTGTGAGTTCAGAGACCCCAAACTCAACATCCCTATTTGCTCCCAATAGGAATTACACTTAAAAGATATTTCAAGGAAATCCCCATGTTAGCCTATGGGAACGATAGTCCTTGCAATTGTGAAAACTGAATTTAGCAGTATTTCACTAACAGGACATGTAAAACACACCAGTTCATGTCCTACCTTTTAAATACACTGCACAATGACCATGGGGCTGCCTTGGCCCTACCATAGGGGTGATTTACATGTAGCAAAAGGGAAAGTTTGAGTCTGGCAAGTGGGTTAACTTGCCAGGTTGACATGGCAGTTTAAAACTGTACACAGACACTGCAGTGGCAGGTCCGGGACATGTTTACAGGGCTACTCATGAGGGTGGTACAAACAGTTTTTTAGGCCCACTAGAAGCATTTGATTTATAGGCGCTGGGCACACATGGTGCACTATACTAGGGACTAGTAAATAAATATGCCAATCATGGATTATCCAATAACCAATACCGTTACACAGAAAGCACTTGCACTTTAGCACTGGTCAGCAGTGGTAAAGTCCCCAGAGTCCTAAAGCCAGCAAAAATAAATTCAGCACAGGATCAAAACCACGACCTACAAAAACAGTTATTTTCAACAGCTTTACACTAGTAGTGATGCTAGATTGATGAGCACACAGGATGAGCAAAATCATGTTCACGTTTTGGTACAGAAGGGAGTTTATCTGTCCTACTAAGGCATCATGTACAAACTTCAATGCATTACTGTTCTATCATCCCATCACTTTTTATCAATTCTAGACCAATGCAATGTCTAAACACTACAGTAGAGTTCTGATAAAAACAAAGTGTGCAGTTTGATGAGATAAATAGATGGTTGTGGGAAAAAATTGTCTTTCTTATAAGGAGGTGTCCCAAGAAATTACTTGGATCATCCAGTTTGATCTACTTCACACTTGGCTCATAATGGATCCTGTCCATTCTGTTAAGGCTGCATGGAAGTAAAAAACACAAAGAACGTCTAGTTCTCAGTTTGAGTGGCCTTGTTAATGGGCTGGATTTTCCCCACATATAGGGCCAGATGTGGGAAAATCCAATTTTGCGACTTGCAAATTGCGAGTCTGACGGACTCGCAATTTGCAAGTCGCAAAATTGGATGCAAAATGGTGTCTCAGACACCTTCTGCGACTTGCTATGGGGTCGCAAAGACCCACCTCATCAATATTCATGAGGTGTGTCGCATTTTGCAACCCCATAGCGAGCCCCTGCACTCACAGGGATGGTGGCCTGCTGTAGTCAGCAGACCTCCATGTCTGTGACTGCTTTATAAATAAAGCCGTTTTTTTTCTTTCATTTTGCAGCCCGTTTTCCTTAAAGGAAAACGAGTTGCAAAATGAAAAGTAAACCGAAACCATTTGGTTTCATTTTTTTCAGAGTAGGCAGTGGTCCATAGGACCACTGCCTGATCTGAACAAATATTTTTTTCGACATTCACAAAGGGGAAGGGGTCCCATGGGGACCCCTTCCCTTTTGCGAATAAGTTACCACCAGTGTGACACTGGTGGTAACTGCGAGTTGGTTTGCGACCGCATTCGCGGTCACAAAGCAACTCTGAATTGCCAACACCCCTTCCTATTTGTGAGTCGCATTCCCAAATTGCGAGTCGGTACCGACTCGCAATTTGGGAATGAGCATCGCGTTCGGCCGTTTGCATGCCGCAAACTGTGATTTTTGCAGTTTGCGACATGCAAACGGCTTTCTACATCTGGCCCATAGAGTTACTGATACCCGGGGATAGAAGTAATTTTAGCAGTCATCTAATTTCTGGCACACTACAAGCACATTCAGCCCTTTAAATCTGAACCCCCTGAGGGCCAATTTAAATAAGGAATTACATGGGAATTTGTAATTCTGGGACTGCGCGACCCAGATATTCCCTATTTTCCACTGTATTTTCGTACTGAGTTTTCTTGGTGAAAATAAAGAGATCCTTGCTATTCTCATAGATCTCATAATTCTGAGTGTGTGAGTAACCGTGTCAATAGGACAGATAATCATTGTGAGTAATTTACAAACTGAGTTTCAAGGTTTTGACTATAATAGTTATTTCGAAATGGTGATCCAATTTCCTTCCCTCAACTCAGGCACACATTTCATACCCCACAATCTTTGTACACTCATTTTTCATTACTTACGAAGACTATCCTAGACATTATATTCACTTTACAAGACATGGTACCTCATTACCACATAGTATTGATTTATCCAGCATTCTCTCTTCCTGTCTTAAAGTTTCCATTATTGATAAACTTATTTCACCTCTGAACCATATGCGAACCAAGTCCAGGACTGAGTGCTGGAGGACACTATCCTTTAGTCATAAGGTTTCGGTTCAACTTATACAAAACATTTCAGTTAGATCAACCGTTTCCTATTTTGAATATTTCTTAGGTACTATCACTAGCAAATAATCTCTTGAGTCTACTACAACCAAATTGTTAGATGTATTATTAGCAATCTCTTTCCACCAAATTGCTCTTAATTGGAAATGTTTCTCTAATTTCTCTTACAAGGCTTGGTGGAGTTCTGAATGTTATCTGCACAAACCAGATATTACTTATAAACCTTCTGGTTCTTCTTTTAATAAAAGACACATGTTATGGTTGCCATTAACCATTTTTCTTGACAATGCTAAACTGTCTGCTTCTAATACTGTTAGTACATGATCTGATAATTTCCACTTGCCATGAGTATTTATCTCTCTGTTGGTGTATTATTCTTCATCAAACCATGACTGTATGTTGTGATTGAGATATATCTTATATATAGTTTTAGATTCTCTCAGTTGTTGTTTATTCAGTGATGTAATTAATTTCCCTCATATAACACTAGATTTTCTTCATTTCTCCCCCTCTTCCCCTTCATTTTCCTCCCCTCTTTAAAATGAAAAAAAACACTATTGTTTTTTACTTCAGGTGTACTTTACTAAGTAATAAATGCATATTTTGATGTGCATATTCAGGTTGTTTCTTGTTACTTCTGCTACTCTTAAATAAAGCTTTATAAACTTAAAAGAAAATGCCATCTTTCAAAAATCAGCATTTTCAGAATTCCAATTTAAAATTCAACTTCACTATAAGTTAGGTTTTTAAATTGGGATTCCAGAGATACCAAACATGAACTGATTATCTCTTCCCATTCGGAAATTACACTTATAAAATATAATAAGGCAGCTCCAATGTTATCAATTGGAGGGATAGGCTTTACTGTAGTAAAAAACAAATGTAAGAATCTTTCACTACTATGACATGTAAAACTTAAAAGTACAAATCCTACTTTTTAAACACATTACACCCTGCCCTCTGAGCTGTCCAGTGCCCGTCTACCTTAATGGTGTCATATATGTATTAAAAAGGAAGGTTTGGGTCTGACAAAAGGTTTATTTTATCAGGTCAAAATGACTGTTTAAAAGTGCACACACAGGCCTGACAGATGTTTAAACGGCTATTTAAGTGGGTGGCACAATCAGTGTTGCAGGCACATTAGTAGCATTTAATTTACAGGCCCTGGGCACATGTACTGCTACTGTACTAGGGACTCAGAAGTACATTAATTGTGCCAATTGGGTGTAAACCAATTCCACCATGTGTTAAGGAGACAGCATAAGCATGTTAGTATTGAGTATCAATGGTAAAGTGCACAGAGTTCTAAGGACAACAAAAACAATTTCAGTAAAACGATGGAGGTTACAGGCAACAGGTCTGAGCATTACTCGGCAGAAGGAGCCATGTCCAACACAGATCCATTTTTCAGCCAGGAGTCTTAGACCAACCTTGTGTTCAGGAATCCAGACAAAACATTATTTAGAGTGTCATTGGTGATTTTAAAGTTTTTTTTTGCTTAGTTTTAGTTATATTTTCAAAGAATACAGTCTGCTCCTGATGGTTTGCTTTTTAAATCTCATCTGTGAGACACATTGTTTTAAATCCTCAGATCTGTGTACACAATGCAAAAATGTTTCATCCAATCTATCCAACCAATCTTTCAATTGTATGGTGTCTTTGCTTGCATCTGTTTTCTTTCCTTATGTTCTTTCTATATAATTTAAAGCATCCATGTAATCTTTGTCAGACAGGTCTTGGTCCACGTGGGACTTTGTAAGTGGGGATTTCTTATCTGCTTTGGCTAACCTCTTTGACATAGAATCTGCATGCTTACTGTTCCTAATTGAGTATGTGAGAAATCGGGTTGTTGATGGAGGGGGGTGAACCCCTATTCAACCAACAGCCACAACCCTGTTGAACTGAGCCACAAGAAGTCACTAAATTAATCTGTGCTTAACCTTCTGGTAGTTTGACACATAAGCAGTCAGACTTAAGTTAGAGGAAATATAAAGTATTTATGCAGCACACAAAAAGTAATGAGTTGCTAACACAACATAGGCAAAATCACACACCAATTTAGAAACAAAGATTGAAATTTGATAAATTATCAGACACCAAAATAGCAAAAATCCAATTGGTAGAACTGGAGGTATGCAGTTCAAAGATTTAAATAGGTATAGTGTCTAAACGCACAAAGTGCTGCTCGTGGTCATCTGGCCGTGCTAGACCACTGGGAAAGTCAAACTTTTAGGCTGACCAGATGGAGCGTGGGCTGGATACAGTGATCAGTTTAGTCCTGCTGAATGTGTTACCTTCTCAGAGTCTGGCGTGAAGAGTCCAGTTTGTAGTGGAAGAAGCCACGAGAAGCAGGGCGAGAGTTCCTGATGGTTGTGACAGAGCAATAAGCAAGATGTCAGAAGATCTGAGAGACCAAAATGGAATATACAGAGTGAGTCTAGATAGAGGAAAATGAGGCCATTTTGATAAAAGACTTGCTGGCAAAGCTGAAGTTCATTGACCTGTATGTGAAGTTGTAGAGATAGTAAAGGACGCTGCAGCCCGGAACAGTGACACCGCTTGCCCCGAGGCCGTGGACCTCGCTGAGTGTGAATCCAACTACATTGTGAGCTGAAGCCACCAACCTGGAACCGCGACATCGCCTGCCCGAAGGCCGCGGACCTTGTAGTAGTCCGACGACCCTGTAGGCCTTGCACCACTGCAATCACTGATCCTGCCCAACTTCGCTGACACCGTAGTGTTGTAAGTCCAACGTCCATGATGATCCAACGCCATTGCAGTTCTTGTGGCCCTGTGATGTCATCGCAACCCCATGAGGCCGCCCCGAAGCATCATAACTCCTCAGGACTTCACATCTGTTGGAACGAAGGGACCAACTTTGCATCCGATGCTGCCTCACCTCCTCCGCCCTGTAGCGCGAACCCAATGCCGCTGCGCGACGCCGCAGTTTTCCTGCCCCATGGCACCGGAACCAACGCCACATCAGATCCAAGGAAGCCACTCTCCCCAACTCCATGCTCTGGCCTGTGTTCTACTTGTTCTGAAGGTACTGTACCTGGGGATCGACCAACTCTGTGAACTGCGCCATTGGCATCACATTGTAAGAAACAAGCCGTTACGACACTGTGTTTTACCAACTTGCAGTGTTTTCACCTAAAATCATTGTTTTCTTGCTTTTAAGTGTTAAATTCATATTTTTAACTGTATATTGTGGATTTTTATTGTATTTGGTCTTGTTTATTTAGATAAAATGTTTAACATTTTTCTAAACCTGTGTTGTGTCATTTTGTAGTGTTTTCACTGAGTTACTCTGTGTGATGGTACAAATACTTTATACATTGCTTATGAAGTTAAGCCGCCTGCTCATGCCAAGCTACCAAGGGGGTGAGCGGAGGTTAACTGAGGGTGAGTCTCTTTTACCCTGACTAGAGTTAGGGTCCTTGCTTGGACAGGGGGTAACCTGAATGCCAACCAAAGACCCCATTTCTAAAAAGGCCTGAGGCACCAAGGCTGTGGACAGGGAGTCATTACACAACTTGAGTTCAGTGAGTAACTGAAATTAAGTGAATAAGTAAAGTGTGCTACATTCAAATCAATATCTCTGGCAGGGTTCCCCCTTAAAGCCTAGTCAGAAAAAGTCATGTTTGTAATGCCCAATTTGACACATTGGTGAGAAAGCAGATAGCAGCTGCTCTGTGAGAATTTTCCATTTTAAAAGGATGCTATGCAAGAGTAAAAGGAACCCAACAATTATACACCCAAGAGCACCGGATGACCAGGCTATCTGGATTACACCAATGGAACTAAACAAGGTGACTGTGACACCATGAGATGTAGACCCTAAGAGGGAAGAAATCCCACTAAGGAACAGGCTAACAGATTAGAGCCAAATATTACTATATTTACAAGTATAATAATAAACAAGTTCTGAGAATTGCAAAAGTTGAAGAAATCCTCTTTTTCTGAGTCTTTCTTTTGTGGACTTAGATCAGTAACAGAAACAAGAAAAAAATAGTTGACCACTATTAGCAGCAAACCGCACTCCAGGATTCTTAGAACCACATATGGGGAGTGTGGTTTCTCGGGCCCATAGTACATCCTTCCCAGCGTGATGTCACACTTGCTCAAGGGGGTTTTTCCCTCCTCCAGTTTGAGCATTCCCCAGGCAGTTTCTACTGGTGAATATTACTCTGATTTTGCAGGCAATGTTCTTCCTCTCTACAAAGCTGGAAAAGACTGCAGGATTCAGCCCCAGTCCGCCTGTCCTATGAAACACGGAGCAGCTTTGAAATAGCTGCTCATTAATTCACTTGAATGTACTGCCCCTAGGGCAGCATGAGCTTGCGGCTGCCCTAGTGGCTGTGCATTCACAATAGTGTGGTGCACTTTCCTTGTTTGCGTAAGGCATGCCTATTTAAAGGTGCATGGTGGCGCAAACAGGGAAAGTGCACCACATATAGTTCAATACAGCCCTTGGTGTTCTGCTGTGTTGGAGCGAGGGAAGTGACAGATTTAGGCCGAAGCTCAGGGGCAACATTCAGAGAGCCACGTAAAATTCCCATCTCACTCCCAAACATTGTGCCGGTAAAAAAGTAATTCTCAATGATTGATTTATTGTTTTATTTGTTGGTAAATGGTTAATTCCGATTTAGTATGTCATTAAATTATACTTGTAAATTGTACAAAACATTAAGGGGCAGATTCATGAAAAGAGGCGCTGCACCTAGTGCAGCGCCACTTTTCTTGCGCCCCTTAGTGGCCCCCCTAACGCCACCAGGTGTGTACGGTGCACCATGGCGGTAGTTAGAGAACTAGTCACAATTTTTTATACTAGTTTGGTGCTTTGCAGGATTAGTGTAAAAAATGTTGATGCTAATCCTGCAAAGCACCCAGAGGCCCATTGAAAACAATGGGAGCCTCCTTAAAAATGCAGATAAAAATGATGCAAAGAAATCACTTAGATTTCTTTGCATCATTCCCTCACCCCCAACGGGGGCATGCCCCCTTGCATACATTATGCCTGATGCAGGCATAATGTGGCTCAAGGGGCTACAAAGTGCGTAATGCAACCATTGCACCACTTTGTAAATATGGCACAGCGTTTTTGCCCATTTAACGCCACATTTGCGTCAAAATGATTATGTTAATGTGGCGTTGGAATGGCGCTAGGCCCTCTTAAATCTCGGCCTAAGACCTTTGTATTTTTTATTTTAAACAAAGGATGCTTGGTTAATTTGCAGAGCGAGTGACAGGGATCTCTTCACTTCGAGCTTTCAAAGAGTCGGAAATCTGTGTATTCTTTCCTACTTTGAAGGTGTAACTTCAGATGTAAATAGGGTTTGCAATGCATACTACGGCTTTTCTTCTTACTTCCACTTCACTATTACGATATGTTTCACTTATTTATATAAATTATCACATTCCTTTAATCGAGCCAATTTCATTGCATGCATTATACTAACATGTTCTCTCACACGTGTTCGTTCTTCATTGTTGCTGGCATGTTTTGAGCTTGTGATATATATATATATACACAGCGCGTTAATATCTCTGAGTCCATGTGTAGTTTATAAAACCGTTAAATAAATAACTACATAATTAAATAAATACAGAATTAAATAACCAAATAGATAAATACATACATAATTGTGTAGGCTGTTGGACGGAGTTCTTAATTAAACCATTAACCTACAATCGCTAATATTATTTTGGGGACTAATTGCAAATTGCCCTTTAAATTGTGATCAGTGAACGAACACTTGTTTTCACAGAGGTCACAACTTTAAGTGGTGTGATGTTTACCACGCCTGAACTTTACCTAGTGTAATAACGTTTGCACCCGCTGTTAAATTTATTCAGGTCAAGCATCCAGGGATTGTAGAGGGGATAAAGGCTGTGAATTTAACGTTATTCCTAAAAAAAAGTTGCACCTTTTAAATTTCCTAAACTTGGAGTATTCGATTTTATTCTGTTTGACAATGTCTGACATTTCCTCTGCAGCACTTGTAATGAGGCCCTCAGTTGCATTACATTCCTTCATTTTCTGCACACCAACCATTTACATAGGAAAACTAATCAAAATACAAATGAGTTGTTTCCCCATTTTCCTATATCTCCTCTGAATGAGAGCAAGTGCAACCAAAAAGGTGGCGCAGCATTTTCGGGCCTCGCAGCTAAGGTGCAACTTCGTATGCTTTTGAGGGTTACAAAGTATAGGTATGTACATATTTGTGTCAGGAAGGACTTCAATAGGAGGACCCCGATTTGACCCCGGTAATGCCGACCTCCGCAGTTATTCATACCAGCAGTGCAATCAACCCCAGTGTTGGGTGATTTTAACAGTGATTATCAGTGAAACCATGGACGTCATTTAGGGGTCGCCTCGGGGGTGGCAACATCAGTGTCAAGAACACAGGGCAGCTCGTCATTATCGACGTTGCGTGGGGCTTGTTTTTCACTCAGTCTTTGATATTACCCTAACAGTGAATAATATAGTATAGTGTAATAAAAAATGAAGTACAATTAACTGGAATATGACCCTCCTTGATAGCTGAAGGAAGTAAAATATACTTTTAAATGTACGCTGTGTGCAGGCTTGTGGGTGAGAGTGTGTTTATGTAAAAGAGTATGTGTATAGGAGCGAATATGTGTTTATGGTTAAGCGTGTGTGTGAGTGAAAGTAAAGATGTAATGGTTTGTGATGTCTCCTCGCTAGTCCTGGTGTTTTGGTGGACTGACGTCCAAGAGCAGAACCTGGTGTTTCATTTAAGAAAGGAGGTATTTCCTGGGGAAGCAGTAAACCAACCGGCTAAAATTCTCTGGTTCTTCCTTATTCCCGCCTGCTATTTCACTTTCACTTTCAGATTTTGACGCTTTCAGCTGCCTGAGTCCCTGGGTGAAAGGTACTGGGTCTCATGTGCTAGTTTTATCCGTCTACCTACCATGGAATTAAAGGGAACCTGATAGAGTATCTCACTGGGTATACTATAGCCTTGCACAAGCTACCTCCTTTCTTATTACAATAACAACAGAGCGAGGACTTCAGTAAACTATCAGATCCACAGGAAAGAACAAAAATGCTTTTTTCATGATAGGCTGCGCTCCTCAATTAGTTTCAGCGAGCAAAGGCAAGAAAACTTCAATTGCATTAAAAATTAATTTTGCTTACATTGCAAAGTGCAGCCTTGTTGCAAAAGGTTGTTGTTATGTGAGGTTAATTTTCTCTTTTAATGTAAATTGCTATTTAACCGTGCAGGGTCTGCGATAAACAATGTTGGCCCGTCTATTTCCTGCCGAATCTGGGTGCTTTATCCCACTCCATACATTGCTTACCGCAGACACAATCTTTGCGAACTGATATACTTTGCATATATTAGCTGAAAATGGACACGAAGAGCATGTTGCCAAGAAAAGTAATTTCTGTACTGCTTGTTAACATCAACGCATATTTTTGAAATCACCTTTTTCAGCATGCAAGTACAGTGCTCTGTGTAAAGTGAAAATATTAGAATTCATCTTTAACACTTTTATTATATTTCTTCAAGCCACAGGTAGAGGGAAAGTGTACCGCAAGTTGTTTGAAAACAGCGCGGTCTCAAATGAGCCTAGGGGGAGGGGAATGGACTGAGCAGCAGAAAAAAAGAAACCTATTCTTCTATAAGTGTGTCACTAGAACCCTTGTGTAGTTTCTTGACCCAATGTAAGAAAATGGCTTAGTAATCTGGGAGGGAGTGACCCTACCAACCTAATAAACACAATCTGGGTAGACCAAATTAAGGTTCTGGGAGAATGCCTACTCAACCCCTGACATTTGTGGCAGAAGCAGCAGAAAATGCACAGCAAAAAGCATTTTAAATTCAAGCAGTAAAAGTGACTTTAAAGTAAAGATCACACACAATATGATTTCCAAACCGATTTAGTAAAATATAGAATAATCTACTGAGCATAAAGACACTAAGATGATCAAAAATGTATAAGGGGATCCAAAATCTTAAGTTTTAAAGTTTGATGGTAAAAGCACATAGCGCCTTGAAAAACAACAGATGACAATTGTCAAGGACTTAGGCACAATTGAAGGCTAACATTGATAGAGAGGGGTTTTTATACACCAAGCTGGTTATCCTAGTCCATATTTGTACCTTTTAACACAGCCTCTGAAATAAAAGGCAAAATCTTCCAGAGGGGTAAGGGTTAAGGATGTGGCAGCTGAGGGCCCTTCAAAATCAAATATATATTCTTCAAGCACCAGCAGAAGCCATTGGTTTGGCACCAAAGAATTAGAGTGGGACAAAGATGGACTTTTGTGACAGCAGAGGGTGTTTCACTAGTCTCATAGATTTGCATCATCACCCTTGTGCAAGGTTTTACTTTTAGATTTATGACCTCTTTATGAGGCTGGAAATCCTAGGACCAACAGCCTCGCTGTGGTGGTCAGACCGCTGCGGCTGTGGTGGTCCGACCACTGAATTACAACTTTGGTGGGCGGACCCACCTAAAGACCACCGTCCCTGCCAGGATCATAGATCCTGACCGGGTGACGGCGGTCGGGCTTGTAACCAGCCATGGTAGCGCTGAACTCAACATAACTCGACCTTTTGTTCTACTTCTCTGGAAGTAAAAAATTACTAAGAACCACTAAAGCCATTGACTTTCATGATAAAAGCATAAAGGAGTACAAACCTGGATTTCGTAGCTACTAAGATCACATTATGGGTGATATAGATTTGCCACCTTTCCCACTCCAAGTTTTTATCTTTGGACTTAATCACTTTTTTGGGAGTCATAATCCACTTGGTAAGGCTGAATGCTGCAGCTGGGCAGAGCTCCACAAGGTTGAAATATCTTCTCCAGGAGGTACAAAGGAATCAGATTTCAACATAAATAGAGGTTCGATCGAGACAAACCTGGCTTTTTTGCCTGCCTTGGATGTGACCTTCCTGGGAAATCGTCAGAACCTTTTCTTACACCTCTGGAGGGGACAAATGATTACATTACACATTTTTCCAAATGCTGGGAAAGTTCATTATGGTCAGTTCTGCAGTTCCTACCTCCTCGAGGCAGGCTTCTAGACACTAGGAGGGGTCATTAGGACTTTGGAGGCCAGATTGAGCTGGCCGCCAAAGCTGCCAGAAAGGGGCTTCCGTCAAACCGGCGGCCTCCCACCCAGTCATATTATGATGTTTAAACTGGGCTGACAAGAGGAAATATCATATTATGATGTTTCCGCCAGTCAGCCCAGTGTAAACAATGCCATGGAATTGGCCTTGGCTCCCTTAAGAGAGCTGAGGCCAATGCTGTGCCACAACAGAACCCTCGGAATGCGCAGTGTCTGCAGTGCAAACAGTGCGTATTCTAAGGGTGCTGGCAGGGGGATCTGTGCACTGCCCATTCCATTGCCATGGGCAGTGCAGGGGGCCCATGTGGCCCCCAGCAATGGCTTTCCATCAGCCTTTTCATGGTGGGGCTCATTCATTAAAAGGCTGGAGGAAAGAGGACTCTTGATCAGCACGGCAGCGTGGAAATCATGACCACGATTTTGACTGCCGCCACCCCGCTGGGATCCAAGATCCTGGTGGTGGTCCCATGGTAGTCCAACCGCTAGGGTTATAACCTGGTGGTCGGACCACCAGGAGTGCAGCGGTCGAACTGCTACCGCAGGTTTGGTGGTCCTTGGACTGCCAAACACTTAATCACCCCCTAGGTTTCTTTCCAAGCAGGTCACTTGCAGGGCCAACATATTTTGGAAGGCTGGGGTCAGAAGTCATTCAGAATTTTTTTTTTCCTGAAGGAAGCACTAGACCCTTGAAGTGTAGATCCAGTCGCTGGGTTCCAGCAGAAAGAGTTCTGCCATTTTGGCATCTATTATTTTAAAAATTCATAACTTGACTCGTGTATGTTAGATTTCTGTCGTTTTGGTCTTGTTTGATTTAGATAAATATTGCCTATTTTCCTAAACTGGTGTGGTGCCTATTACCTTTGTGGAAACATAACTGCTTGTGTCAAGCTATCAAGGGGGTGAGCAAGGGTTAACTTAAGTGTGTATCTCCCTTGCCCTGACTAGAGTGAGGGTTCCCACTTTGACAGAGTGCAAACTGACCGCGAACCAGAGACCCCGTTTCTAACAACCAGCCTTTCCTTCCTGGGCTCAGAGCCAAGGATGTGCATTCTCTCTTTGGGTTTGGGATGAGTGGCATAACTGGTTTTAAGGCAATCCAGTCTCAGGAAGACTATAGACATTAAGGGTGACTTATGATAATATAAACATTTATGTTCCTACATAGCAAAGGCATTTTACTTTGCCATTTGCTACTGCAGTACTTTTAAACTGCAGTACAGCCAGAGTAGTCATGTCAGATGACAACCATTGTGAGACCAGCCTTTTTCAATACAGAAATATGTACGACCCTCTATTATGATTCTTAGTCTAGTGGGTTCTTGCAGATGAATTTCTATAAGGGTACAATCATTTTTGTGAGCTTCCAATGCCATCCAGCAGTTGAATGGAAAAATCAGATTGCTTAAAAAAGTTAACAGATGCAGGGGACATTGCTCTAGCTACAGCAAATATTTTATGTTGCAAAATGAAGTTGCTAATATATATCAAAATTGTGTTATATTGTGTTTATTGTCAATCATTTTCCATGAAGGGAAACCAATGGGCTTGTCAAATCCGGATGTTAAATAAAATCCCAATCAGATAAATCTATGAACACCTTTTGGAGTACATCAACAATCAACTGTTGTATATCTCTCCCCTTAATGCAATCCTTGACACAAGTTGTTTCGCTGCTGTCTATTTTCCAGAGCCCCAGATTCACCCTTAGGGTCTAGCATCATGCATTCATGTTCACAAACTCTTTCCTTTATTTTTTCAGTGGCCTCTTTTATTTCACTGTACTTTGTTCCAGCTTGGCAATTCTATGTAGTATTACATCAGTATTATCTGCAATGGCCTGGATAGACCATTGAGTTTTAGTTTTATCAGAATTCATTTCATTATATTGTGTCAGAGTATCTTCCCTGTGTGTTTGTATAATACAATATATGTAGAGAGCAAAGTAGGCCAGACTCACTGCATTGTCTTTTAATGCCAACCAGTTCACAGTTTTGGTAACAGAAAGTTAAAGATTAGGCATAACGGAGCTGTTGTTTGTGGGAATCAAAGGTTGCTGATTAACGTTTTCTGAACCAGTTGGTTACATTTCATTTATTGGGGTGTGCAGTTTTTTTTTTTTTGTGTGTGTCCTCATTTAACTTATGTACTTCTATTCTGAACTCGCGACCCATATTCTGTTCCCTCTCCCCTAGGTAGGATCAGATGTTCATGATGGGAAGTCTGAGAGATAAAAGACATGATTGCAGGAGTGCCTGTCCACCATCTTGTCTCCATCTCATATGGATTTAATAATCGGACCGCTGTTAGCGTACGTGCGGAGAGATTATAACAGCAAAGCTCCCCGCTCCACCCACCTTGTCCAAGACCTCCACAACTTTGCGACATCCTTTGCACAAATCCGTCTCAAGTCCAAATTACATGTGCTAGCCACAGTCGCCAGCCATTCAGGCCTGGAAGGGGCTCTTGAGGATGTCAATTGCTTACAGATCTCTCTTTTACCCAAGAATATCAAAAAGAACAACAAACTCCTTTTATACCCATACAGATTCTCTATCTTAGGGGACCAGCCCCAAAAAATTTATTCTGGAGTCAACACTAACTGTGCCTGTAATACCGCACTTAGCACCCCAAAGGCCTCTGCCCAAAAACTCTAGATATGGGGACAGAGTACAAACATGTGGAGGTCATCAGCCATGGAGCTACCACACTTACTGCAAGCTGTACTTCCTTTGTACCTGAATTTAGCTATTTTCTTAGGGTATAGTAACCCCTGTAAGGAACAAACAGATGATTCCTTCTTAAATGCGCAGGTTTTACCACTTGATAAAGAAGGCACCAGGAGACTACCCATAAGTGAGTGGCCTCCTCACATGGGACATGTTCACCCCATAAAGAGCCAGGGAGATCCTGATCTTGATCCTAGCTATCTGAAAGTAAGCTGTAATAAGTCGCCACTTCCTTCCTACAAGGTTGGCCTTTAATCAACAATTCCTCCAGCTCATTTGTGTTGGCACCCACTTCTCGTAGAGAGTGGGCCCAACTTTGTAGTTGATAATACTTAAATTTGGATAAAGACCCAGTGTCCTTGCCAATAAATCATCCCAGTAATTTAGTTTCCCACCTTGAAATACCTGACCCCATTCTACAATGCCTGCTCCTTTAAAGGTCGAGACAGGGAGTCCTTAAGGCACTCTGGTGTACCTGTGGAGTCCCATATAGCGGCGTAAGTGCTGTAATATGATAAGTTCGTAATTTTCCTTATCTGTGCCCATAGCTGAGCAGCAGCTCGCAGAACTTTCAGTCTAACTCTTAAGAATAATTTGGGATGACCAAATGTATACATACATTTTAACCCGTTCCCCCGCCTCTTAACAGGACCACCTTTAACTGATTACCCGCCCTTCCTGATAGAAAATCTTTAGCATTCTTTAACTGAAAGGCCCTGGTGTATAGCTGGATATCAGTCAAAGCTATCTATCCATCCTTTATCATACTTCCTTCTGAGCTTCTTCCTTGCAATTCTGATTCATTTGGAAGCCCAGATAAAACTGTCCAATTTAGCTTGGAGTTTTTGTATCCCAGCCTTCTTAAAATATAAGGGTATCATATTGAAAAGAAAGGTAAGGTTTGGAAGATGGTCATTTTTATTAAGTTTACCCTTCCATATAAAGTTAACGGAAGGTGTGACCAACTTAGAAACAGTTTACTTACCTCTTGTGTTATATATCTCAAATTTATATCTGGAATATCCTCCAAATCATTACAAATCCTAATACCTAGGTATTTTATCTCTTTTTTTTCAACCTATGCTCCTCATCCATATTCCATGTCATAATTTCTGTTTTGGCCATATTAACTTCGTACCCCTACACCTTGCCAAATTCTAATGTTAAATGCTCTAGCCTGTCTAAGGTGGGGAGCAGGTTTCCAGTGTAAATCATAATATCATCTGCATATAGTGATATTTTCTTTTCCCAGTCAAAATAGATAAATGGTTTAATTAGGTGGTCCCTCTTAATCATTACGCTAATGGCTTGATATAGAGGTTAAACAATAATGGGGAAAGCGGAAAACCCTGCCTGGTTCCCCTTGTAATACAAATGCTGTGGTTAAATTGCCATTTAACACTAATCTGGCGTAGGGGACTTTACAAATATTTCTGAGAACCCTACAATAGCTTGCCCCAAAATTAAGATGTTCTAAAAGAGTGCTAAGGTATCCCCACTTCACTCTGTCAAAAGCCTTAGTGGCATCTAATGTTATGACAGCCAGGGAACGTTTATTTGTTTTCACCATATCTATTGCTCCAATAAGCTTATGGATCAACTCATGCATATATCTACCCTTTAGGAATCCCTTCTGGTCCCCTGGATCAATTTCCCCATCACTGTACCCAACCCATTAGCCAAAATGTTGGCAAATAGTTTATAATCCTTATTCAATAATGAAATTGGTCATGTACGATTCACGTGACAAAGGATCCTTACCTGGTTTTAATATAAGCGTGATCACTGCTTCGTCCCATGATTTTGGAAGGGGAGTCTCTCCTTTAAGAAAAATGTTGAAAAGCGTAGTTAGAACCGGGTTAATTATATCTTGCATCTCTAAATAAATTTCAATTGGTAGTCCATCGGGTCCTGCCGCCTTCCTCTTTTTGCTCTTACAGATGACCTGGACGATCTCCTCTGATTTTATCACCTCCTCCAAAAATACCTTATCTTCCTCAGCAAGCTCCCCCAGCTGTAAAGCTTCAAGCCATTCTAGTCTAGATGCTGATGTTTTTGGTAGATCTTCAGAATATAAGGACTCGAAAAAACTCAAAAAAGTCTTCTGCACTTCTGGGATCTCTTTCACCTCTTTCCCAGTACTGGTGCATTTTATCCATCCTACTTCGTTTCAGATCTGACTTGGCTTTCCAGGCCAACAATTTGCCTGCGCTTTCGCCATATTTAAAGTGTACTAATTTGCTTGCTTCCCATCTTGCATTCACTCAAGTTTCTATAACAGCTGCTAATGAAGCCCTTTTCAATAGCAGATCATTCCATACATTTTCAGCCTCCTTTCTTTCTGTTTGTAATTCTAAAGGTGTGCATTCTAGGCGAGCAATAGTGTACTCAAGATCCTGTGTTATCTTCCTATATTCCCTATTTTTCCTAGCACAGATGCTAATCAGGAAACCCCTAATAAAAGCCTTGTAAGAGTCCCCAAATACATGAGGAGCTGCTGAGTTCATATTAAGCTCAAAAAACTCCCTTGTCTCAATTTTCAAAACCTCCACCTTCTTCAGATCACTTAAAAGTGACCAACCTAAATTCCATCTTCTCAATTGAGGCTCCGCTTCACAATTCAATGTTAGGGCCACCGCTGCATGATCAGACAGATGTACTGCAGTGTGCTGAATATCCAAGGTGGCCCTTTTAAGTGACCTATCTATTAAAAATTATTCATCCTGAAAAGATGTTTATATTTCCTATTATGATATCTATAGCCCCGGGCCCGCCCATGAGTTTCTCTCCATATGTCTTCAAGCGCAAATTGTTACATTATTGCCTTAATGTATGTCTGTGACGTTTGACACACAGAAGATCTGCTTCCACTCGATTTATCCAGTAAGTTATTTAAGACAGCATTAAAGTCACATGCTACTATGATTGGGTATTGAGCATATGGCAATTCTCGGCATAGATCCTGTAGGGGGCCTATGTCGTCCACATTGAGACCATAATAGCAGGCTTATGTATCAACATTTTCATAAATTTTTCTATCTGCAATTACCCACATGCCCTTCCCATCTGATTTACGGCTCAAAATTGAGACATTTAACTGTGTCTTAGTCAGAATCAGGACCCCCCTCGAGTGAAACATGTTATCTGAACAGATCATATCTTTCACCCACCTCTGGGGTTTAAAAATGACATGAGCTTCTGTGCTTGTAAGATGTGACTCCTGAAGTTATCTGAGCTCAGGAGTCTCTCATATACTGGAGGATGTAACCCCTCCTAGGTTTTACACGGAGATCGTTCACACTCCAGGAGAGGAATTGAGCTCTTTTATCAGCCATACCCTTTATCTCTCCTATCCTTTATGCGTTCTTTTATCTTATGCTCGGTCATAAGACTCTTTTGTTCTGAGGCAAACACCTTTTTCCCCCCATATTCCCTCTTTTTCCCCAAAGCTCTTCCCAGTGTGCTCCCCCTCAACCCTCTTATCCCTGTGAACTCCTCACCCTGGAGAACCCTACCCCTCTCCAAATTGGCTAACAAAGCCATTAAGTGCTGTCGGGTCTAGATATATGGACACAAAAAAAAATTCGAAGGAAGAAAGGAGCGGAGGTCATGTTCCACATTTTAAACAAACAAGGGCCACGAAGTGACGAAAAAGAGATCCCTTATTATTTATCCCTAAGCATCTCCAGAAGGTTGTCTGCCAATCCCTTAAATTATACATTTTGTTATTCATCATGACCTTCAGGGTTACAGGGAAAATTAACTGTGCCGTGGCCCCCAGTTTTTTTAATTCATCCATCCTTTTGCCTAACTCCCACTGCCTGTTCAAGGTGGCACGTGAAATAGCCAATCGAACCTCGAAGGAGCAGTCCTTCACACTTAGGGTTCCTAGCATTAGGGCTTTAGACAGTATTGTTTCTTTTACAGTGTAAGTAAGGAAGTTCACTAGGATCCTCCTGGGTTTGGCTCTGTTTGCAACTTTCCGGTATGGGTCTCGATGAGCTCTCTGATTATCACTTACTAATACCGTCTCAGGCCCTTCTCAGGCACCACTTTGTACCAACAGATCCGCTGTAAAGGCCTTAACATTTTCGCCTTCCATCCCTTCCGGAACATTCATTAGCCTTATATTGTTTCTTCTTGCATTGTTCTCTATGGATTCAAGTTTGTCGAGACTCTTTATTTTTGATCTTCAGTTTATCTTTCTCCTGTCTATTTCTTGCAGAGATCTCTCCTAGCTCTTCTACTTGAGTTTCCAGAACCTGGGTTCTTTGTGCTAATATATCCAATTTATTTGCTAATCCTTCACAGACTTTCTGTATCTCCTTCTGGTTGGCTTGAGATACTAGAAAACTTTGCCTGACCTCCTTTGTTAGAGAGAGAAGTAGAACTTCTAGGGGGACTGCCTGTGAGGTCTGTGCATTACCATCTCCATTGTGGGGCCTCTGGGAACCCCTACACTCCACCAAAATCAAGACTCCAGGGCTTGTCCCAGCTGAGAGTTTCTTAGGGGCTACTTTGTTCCTTAGCCGAGGGTCTGGGGGCTCTGCGGAGACCTAAACTCTCGTTTGCGATCCCTAAGTCAGTTTTCCCGGGCGTCCTCCCTCCTATACCCACAGAACTTTGGGTGGACTCCAAAGTCGATGGGGTTGGGGTCGCACACTCTCACCTCTGATCTATATCCTCCATACCCTTAACCAGACCATCATCAAAGTGTAGGGCAGAAAGGGGTTTAACCAGGGGGTCCATTGTACTATGAGCTTTAAAAAAGGACCTGAGCGAGAGGGTGATTTTCTGGTGCCGAGTTAGCACAGTTTTTTTTCTTTTCCTCCAGGAAACTGCCTGACTTTGAGGACTCCTTCCATCAGGTGAATTATTTTACTTTGTTTACTGTGTTACTTCATTAAGGGGAACTTCCACCCATTCACTCTGTACAGTTAAATCAATCACCCCACCGGTGTTTTTAAATATCAAATTCCCTCTTTCCCTCCCCTGCAAAGTTCTATGGCACTTATCTTGAAATGTTAGAACAGTCAGAATCTCCCCTTAGTTTCTGAGGGAGGTGAAGCCAAATCCTTCTGCCAGCCGCACGCCATCTCCTCGCCAGTGCTGTCTCTGCCCGAACTTTCCCCGCTCACTCCTCGTAGTGCGACCCTGGTAGTGAGGTTTCTGACCTTCCTCACTTCCAGGGAGGCTCTCTTCCAACAGCTGCTATCCTCTCCGCGTGTCTACGCCCCTAACTCTCGCTTCCTGGTGCGGGGAGGCTCTCGGGTCATGGCACGATCGCAGACCGACATACGAGATGCCCCGCCCCACAACAAACAAGATAAGGTAAGGGCAGTAGAAGAATAGACAGATGGGGATCTCCCTTCCTGTCTTCCTCCAATATTTGAGCTCCACCGCTACATCACAGCACTTGACTAGCGCTGCGACCTGCTCAGCTGCACAGCAGCTGTCCGCTGGCCACCATGTTCTCCCGTGGTGTGCAGTTTTGTCAGAGAGTCACACCCGTTCAGATATTGGCAAGTGACATTCTTCCCTATAATAATATGACCAGCCTCCCTTACATTACTGGTTTCCACCAGTTCTGAGGTGTGACCAGCAGAACATTTGTTTTGCCCATTACTCGCATTGCATGACATAGATGCCTTTGATCCCTAGCTTGCCTCTTCAGCAGTTTTATTCTTGCTTTGATTTGAATATTTAATACAACATTGCTCTAGATTACGTGCCTTATGTATCACTATGGTATAGGGCACCTGTTGTTACACAGCCTATAGTTGTTTTTCATAAGTTGGGATCACTGCTCATAATTTTACCTATCATTGGCATCTTGTAGCTTGTCATATTACAGGCTAACAAAGATTGGTTATGATCTCCTTTACCTTTCTGCTTATTACAGAGCTGCATTTGCTTTTGCTGTTGTGTAATGGTAGGCACCTTAGTCATGAAATCAATGTGTCGATTAACAACAGGTTCTGCTAAGGGATATTGTAAGAAATTGAAATATTTGTTGAGAGGGTGAAAACCCACCTAAAATAATGACCACAATCCTTGCCAGGGTGAACTCCAAAAAGTAATTAGCTAAACCTGTGCTCAACTCTCCGGCAGGTTACCGCAAAAGCAGTCAGACTTAACTTAGAGGCAATGCATACAGGCCCTCATTAAGACTTTGGCGGTCTTTCTGAAAGACCGCCTAAGCCGCGGGCGCCACTATACCACCAGTGCTGGCGGTATACGTGGCTCCCTATTTTGACTTTTCCGCTGGGCCAGCAGATTGAAACAGCGTTTCCGTCCACTGCCCAGCGGAAAAGTCACATCAACATTGCAGCCAGCTCATAATAGAGCTGACAGCAATGTTGATGTGCAGCGGGTGCAGCAGCACCCATCGCACATTTCACTGCCCGAAATTCAGGCAGTGAAATGCGCAGTGGGGTTGTGCCTGGGGGCCCCTGCACTGCCCATGCCAATTCCATGGACAGTGCAGGGGCCCCCAGGTGCACCCCAAGTCCCCATTACCACCAGCCTTTCCATGGCGGTGTGTACTGCATGGACATGCTGGTGGTTGGGGATTATGAATGCCAGGAGGAAGCCTGGCAGTATGTTGGAGGGGCCGGCGGCATGACTGTGGCTAAGGTGCCACAGTTATTATACGCTGGCGGTACACCGCCAGCCTGTTGGCGGTGTTACCGCCAGCTTACTGCCGGACACCAGGGTCGTAATGAGGCCCACAGTGATTATTCAGTAGTTTAACAGTAAGAAAGTGAAAAGTCCCAAAACAACTTAGAAAACTAGAGATTTTTGTTTGTTTGAATGACATGAAACCCAATACAGTGGAACCCTTCTTAGCATGGCCAGAGCTCCCTGTGCCCACCCAGAGGTGTGACTATGGAAATGGGTGAAACCTCCTTTGTGGTCATTCCAAACCGGTTCTGAGGCAGCTGCCCCCTTCCACTGTATTTGGAGCCAAGCTGAATAGAAAGCCAAAGGGAGGCAGGTACAGGTGTGAGCTATATCTAGCAGTGATAGGGTATGCACTCTTGAAGCTCAGGAAGGGGCTGGGTACAGCCTTCCAGGCCATCCTGCTAAAGAGAAAAAACATGTCTTCCCACCAAAGACCTTTGTCTACTGTCTGAGAGCAATCCACATCTTACCACACTGGAGCCATTCAACAGTCAAGAAGCACACTGGTCAGTGGCAGAAAGTCACATTTGGCTTAGGCAGGAAAATAGCAACTTTCTAAAAGTTTCATTTTCAAAATAGTAATATAAAATCAAACTTTACTATTAAATTGTAGTTTAAATAACTATTAAAATGAGTCATGGAATCATTTCTTTAGCTGACCCCAAACTGAAATTAAGGAGTATTAGTTGTGATAATGTAATCCAGTGTTTCCCTATGGGAGGACCACCCTTGCTCAGTGAAAACCAACCATGGGTTTTGGGTGGGAGGTTTCACTGCCAGGATATACTCAACTTTAAATATAAATGCCCTACCTTTTACATACTGTGCACTCTTCCTTATAAGCATTTGGGACCATATGTACGAACACATTTTCCAATTGACACAGAATGGGAAAAACCCATTGCTACATCTGGCCCTTAGGGCCCAAATTAGCGTTGACTTATAGGTATTATAAAGAAAGGACTAGCAAAAAGCCTGTTTTGACATATGTAATTTGCATTTTAAAACAGCACACACAGTATAAAAGGGCAGGCCTAGAGACATATTTTACAGTTCTACTTTAGTGGATGGCAAAATCAGTGCTTCAGCCCACAAATTGCATTTCATTCACAGTCCCTTAGTACACGCAGTCCCCTATACTAGGGATTTACAAGTAAATTAAATGTTCCAATCATGTGTATACCAACTTTAACATATTTAGAGAGAAAAGCACATGCCCTTCACCATTGGTTACCTCTGTGAAATAGCTCAGAAGCCTATGTGGCCAGCCCAAAAAAGTTTCAGCAACAGAAGGCACAAATCTGGGGTGACCCTGATCAAAGGGCAAATTTCCAACAGGTATTGTTTATGGTTGAGGGTCCCTATGTTCAAAATGAAGTTGAGTTGTGTCTGTATTAGATCCATACTGAGTAGTGCTTCAAAACCGTATCAGCCATACCACATTCTTACAAACCCAGGGACCTTAATACACTTTTTTCTCTCTAACACATTTTCTCTGATTGGTGATTACCTTTTTTGGTGTTCTCTTTGTCTACACCAGATTGTGCATTGATTTATTGTTACCAGTATATGAATTTGCCTAATCATCTAAAATTAAGGTCTCTCCAGGGGTAATAACATACTGTTGTGTATTCACCTCACCATCTGCTCTGTTGATGCCAATGATCGATTTAGGGCCTGATTTATACTTTTTTAGCGCCTCATTTGTGTCATTTTTTGACACAAGAGCGGCGCAAACTTACAAAATTCAATTATGTTTTGTGAATTTGCGCTGCTTTGCGTAAAAAAAGTATGCAAATGCTGCACAAAAAAAAGTATAAATCAGGCCCTTAGTCTTTCTTTTCAGCCACTAATAGCTTGGCTTAGGGAAGAAGCTGAGGCTAATGAAGATACATCTCTGCCATCCATTGACTTCCTGAGTGTTTTACAGGTATTCTTGCTGCATCTAGTGTCCCAGATCCGTTTCTGAGTCACTGTGGTTACCGGTAGATCCACACAGCATACAGAGGCACCATTTCTGGAGGATGAGAAGTTGGAGGAGGTTCGGCCTTCTGTGCTGCTCCCATACACCACTGGAGTCTCTTCCATGCTCTCCTCAGATAAATTTAATATAGTTTGTAAATTGTCCATTTTGGGTGTCAGTGTTGTGAGTCATTTAAATTAAGCCATCTATATACTAATGCAACTTGCACTTTTCTTCACTTCATCTTTCTTTCCTTTGTCATTGTAGTGTTAATTGATGCCACCATCAGTTTTTAGTGGAACTGATTTCAGTTCCTATGAGTGGCTCATGTGTGGTCTGTGGCTTACTTCAAGTGAGATTGGCTTGTTGAACTATTTGAATACTAATGTTTCCTGTAGCAAATTGGCCTTCTTGATTAGTGATACTCACTTTTATAAGTTTGTCCATAGATTAGCATCCCTTCCTTGGGGCCCTCCTTCATTTCATTCCTTCTTACATGTACGTTTGAAGAGATACTCCCCATTTGAAGGTCTTTCCCTCAGCAGATGACTTCATACGCATCTTTTTTCTTTATTTTACTGCATACTATTCGGTTCAAGTGTCAGACTTATGTGACTTTGGATGTCAGTCTACTCTGTGGATAGATTGCTGAAGAGTTTTTTGTGAACTACAATATTTTCTGATGCTAAAACTGTACACACAGCGTACTGTTATGAATTAGGCCTATTATATGTTCACTACGGGCCTGATTACAAGTCTGACGGTTACTCGACGGTCAGACTTGTGGTGGCGATCAGGACCGTTGCTGCTGTGGTGGTCCAACTGCCACATTATGAGCCTTGCGGTCAGACCGCCAGGGTATCGCTGTCTCTGCCGGGATCAGTGATCCGGACAAACTGACAGTGGTGGATATCGTAAACAGCCTGGGTGACGCTGCATGCGGTGCCACCCTACTGATTATGACCTGTTCTCCACCAGCCTTTTCATGGCGGGTTTCACCATCATGTAAAGGCTGGTGGAGAAAATGTGCAGGGGGCCACAAGGAGGCCCCTGCACTGCCCATGCACGTGGCATGGACAGTGCAGGGGTCCCCCTGCCCAGCACCCTTGCAATGCTCACTGACTCTTGTGCAGGCTCTAAGCTGTGCAAGGGTGCTGGTGAACCCTGCGGGTGGCAGCATTGCCGCTGGCTAGATTACTAGCAATGCAATGATGCCACCACTTTCCATTGGGCTGACGGGCAGAAACCTTGGTTTCCAACCGAGCGCCCAACGGGAAAGTCGCAATGGACCCTACGGGGAAGTAGACAGTAAGGCGGCAACCTCGCTATCAGAAGTTCAGCAGACGGGTCTTCCTGTCCACCAAACTCGTAATGAGGCCCCATATTTTCTAATGTGAAAATGGGAGAAGATCCAATGCCTCTGTCAGCTGTCCTTTTCCTCCTTGGCCTGCAATGTTCAAAATAGATTTTACCTTAAGCCTATGTTGGAAGGAGGAAGACCTGTGCACTGCCCCTTGAGGGTTCAAGTAAAAACATACAGGTATACAGCCCTATGGGGATTTATTTCCATTAAGGCTCTGCTCTTTTTTGTAGATTTTAAGAAACAATGTCAATCTGCTCTGAAGGGGCTCTCTTTCAGCTCAAGGATTATTTTTATTTATGTTTTAATGCTGAAATATCCGGTGAACCCCATGCCATAGCTATAGGGATTTCTAATTCATTCAGACCTGGCACTGAGATGAAAAAGAACTTAAAATTTAGTGAGCAGGACAAATTTAAGTTTATCTGGGAATCTTGATGATGTAAAGTTTGTCTGATTTAATGTGTACTGGTTCAGTCCTTGCTATGTTAAATATTCAAAGGACCAACCATAAGTTAACCAAATGTACTTTGAATTCTATAAATGCATATAAATCGGATTCCAGACAATATCAGAATCTCCCTAGATCTATAAAATCAAAAGCATGCAACTCAAACAACCACAGATCTAAGCCTACCAAACTGTGAAAGCACCATTAAGCTATATTGCAAACCAAACGTATAAACCAGTGGAAATTTAACAGAACAAAATATACCACAAGTTGTTTGTGTGCCCTCCAGGTTGACCTACGTTTGAAAATTGTCCTGGTTTACGTTCAGACCACAGATTATCAGCATAATGGAATGCAAATATTCAGCAAATGCACATGCTAATTGGTGTTTGAACAAAATATTGGATAAAAAATATTGAGCTACACAAATATTGAGGTTTTTTATATTGTGACACAGAAATATTGTGATGCACAAATATCATTGACATTAATATAAATTTTTAGGTAAGTAATATTGGTTGCAAAAATATCTATGTCCTTTCTTTCGTTTAAATAGCATGATGCAACAAACATAGCTTTTTAATTATCTTTATGTATTTTTGTTATATTTTAATGATGTTAATAATAATTCATAGTGTCATAGTGGGATGTGAGGTTTTCAGGGGTATATAATGGGAAGTTAATTAAGTGTTAATTAACTATTAATTAAACATTCATTAAAAAATGTAATTGAAATATACGTATTCAAACCGTTTGATAGGTATGTTGTTTTTGTTATATATTTGTAGTGGGTTATAAGGTTCTCAGGGCTATAGAGCGGGAAGTGAATTAAGTATTAATTAATAATTAATGATCCATTCTTTATAACATATTTAATTGAATTATAATTATGCACGTTTTATAATGATGATATTTTTTCATATGTTATATTAGTTGCGGGTTGTTGGGTTCCCAGGGGATAGGGTGGGAAGTGAATTAATTATTAATTTTTAATAACATATTTAATTGAATTATAAATATGCAAATTGTTTGATAATTTTATTTTTTATGTTACATATGTTTTGCAGGTTGTTGGGTTTGTACAGGTGTATGGTGGGAAGATATTCATGTTTTAATTAATTGTTAATTAAATAATAACTAAGAATAATTGCTTATTAACATTTTTAATGTAATTATAATTATGTAATTTTTTCAAGATTTATATTTTTAATATCATATCTTAGTTGTAGGTTGTATGTGTAGGGTTATCGGAAGTCATTTAAGTAATAATTAATTATCACTTAATTATTTATACATTTGTTAGTTACTAATATGTTAATTTACATTTTTATTTTTAATTGTATTTTAATTTGAGCTGTTAGGTTTGTGGGAATATAGTATGGGAATGTACTTAAATAATCATTTAATAACATTTGTTTTGTTGATATTAATTACAAAAAAGTAATAATTATATAAAATGTGAAAATCTTGCTTAACTTTATATATTTATTTTATATTATAATATTTATATTTTTGGTGGATTGGTTATCAAATTATGTTATGTGTTTTGAGTGAACCATATTCTTCTTTCTAACTCTTACCCCACTGTTGTAAAGACTGAAGTGAGAATAGCAAAGTTTACCCTTTCAGAGTCCAATGCTTTCCCTACTGTTGCACAGATTGGTGTGGGAATAGTAAATTTTACCCTTCCTGAGTCCAATGAATTCCCTACTATTGCATAGACTGGAGTGGGAATAGTAAATTTAGACCCCTCTGGAGACTAATGCTTTCCCTATTGTTGCACAGATTGGAGTGGGAAAAGTAAATTTTACTCCTCCAGAGTCAAAAACTCTTCCTACTGTTGCACAGACTGGAGTGGAAATAGCAAGTTATACCCCTCCTTGGTCTAACACTTTGCCTACTATTCAGAAATTAAAGTGGGAATAATACATTTTAGATCTATGAAGTTTATGCTATTATTTCCAGAGTTTAATATATTTAGGGCCCATTCTGAGTTTGGCGGATGAAGAACTCCATTTGCCAAACTCCTGAGAGGGTAGCAGCCGCCTACACGGCGACCTCCCAGCTGGAGCTTTATGGGTTTCCTGCTAGGTCGGCAGGTGAAAACGTAATCGAGCCCCCAGGTGCTTGGGCAGTGCAGAGGCCCCCCTGTGGCTCCCAACTCCTGTTCTCCGCTGGCCGTTTTATGGCAGTGCTACCACCATGAAACCGCTGCCAGAGAACAAGGTTGTAATCCCCAGGACAGTGCTGCTTACAGTGCTGCCCTGGCGGATTCAGATCTCCGCCAGACCGATGTGATCCAAGATCCTGGTGGAGCTGGAGGTCTAACCACCAGGGTCGTTATGTGGAGGTCGGACCGCCACATTTGCGGTGGTCCAAACTGGCAACGCGAGTGTGGCAGTCTATAGACTTTACTTTTTAGGTTTTATGATATATATATATATATATATATATATATATATATTTACAAAAATAATTAAAATAAAAAACAATTGACTAAAAATGACACATATATATATATATGACCAGTGGAAACCTCTACACTACAGTGGCAGCCAGCTTGTCAGGAGTTTAGTAGACAGGTGTTCCCATCCACCAATCTGCCTTAATGTCATATATTTGGTTTAGATACATTTTTTGCAATGTTTTATAATATACTGAAAAAACAAAGGTTACAGGGACGTAACCTCTCAGGGACGGTTCTCTATGAGAACCCGACAGCCCAACTAAACTGAGGCAGCTTCCTATCAGACCCTTTCTCTATACAGCGGGGGCGAGACAAGTCTGCCTGCTCTCGCCCTTACTCTTCCTTCTAGCCTTAGAACCCTTAGCGGCCATTACTTGGTGGTATTCCCAACTTACTGGAATACCACTTCCTGGAGGGGAATCCAAAGTCTATCCATAAGCAGATGACATCTTACTAAAGCTAATCTCCAGTGCTCCCTTCCAGCCTTCCTGGAGATTATAGATGACTTTACACTTATTTCAGGCTATTGGGTGAACTGGGCTAAAAGCGAGGCACAGCTCGTCTCCATCATCACCACGAGGTACACGGTTATCCTTTCAGTGGAAATCATCACATCTGAATTATTTGGTGATCTTTGTAAGTAGGGGGCTTGACCGCATGGTGCTGGATAACTTGGACCCACTGATAGCCTGTACACAGCTCGACTTTCTGAAATGGTCACACCTGAATCTCTCCCTGTGGGGAAGAGTGCAAGTGTTGAGAATGGTCATGCTCCCATGTTACACATAAGTGCTGGGTGTACTTCCACTTATGGTACCTCTGTTGACTCTCCGTCTTATTAATGCTCGAGATCCATATTTTTGTGTGGGGTACTTCTCCCCCCTCGTTGGCTCCAGCTAGGCTCATGGCACGCTGCTCTATTGGCAGACTGGGACTCCCTTTGGTGGAACATTATGCCCTAGCCCTGCACCTGTCTCACTTGACATATTTGGTCCCTGAGACATCGGATTCCCCACAGTGGGTCACCATCAAACAACAGCTACTTACCAGACGTAACAACTGCAGCCTTAGCCTTTTGTACAATAATAGCCAAACCAGATCCCACTGCCAACCCAATGCTAGAAGCCATGCACAAAGCCTGGTACAGGGAGCACTATCACTTGGGAGTGCATCCCGACTCCATAAACGGGCCCCCATATGGGGTAATGATAGCCTGTGCATTGGAGGAGCAGACCATTTGGCCTCAATGGTAAGAGGCTGTACGCCACAGCCTTGATCAACTCCTAACTGACGATGAACTCAAGTCCTTTGAACATTTGCTGGAGGAATTCGGCCTCCAACCTCAGCAGAAATGGAGATACCTACTGCTACAACACTGCCTACACAGCTGTCTTGGGGCAGAACCCTGGAACCTCCAATCCTCGCCGGTTGTATGCTACCTTACGACCTGGGGACATTTTAAGGGAGCGATGTCAGGTCTCTACGGTGTCCTCACCAACCACCTCTTTTCGGTACTCCTTAGCCACAGTCTGTGCACTAAATGGTGCTCTAGACTTCAGGTGACAATATAGGAGGATGACTGGTTGGACCTTGCGGAAGCCCTAGATAAGGGTGTGCAGGAAGCAAGGCTGAAATTCTGCCTGTTTAAGTCACTATGGGCCACATTTATACTTTTTGACGCAAAACTGCGCTAATGCAGCTTTGCGTCAAAAAAATTAGCGCCGGCTAACGCCATTCTGAAGCGCCATGCAGGAGATGTTTTTAATCAATGGCGTTAGCCGCCGGCGCTGCCTGGTGTGCGTGGAAAAAAACGACGTACACCAGGCAGCGCCGGCGTAGGGGGATATGGAGCTTGGACGTCAAAAAATGGGGCAAGTCAGGCTGAGGCAAATTTTTCGCCTCAACCCGAGTTGCGCCATTTTTTCCGACTCCCAACCCCCATAGAAATGACTCCTGTCTTAGCAAAGACAGGAGTCATGCCCCCTTGCATAGGGGACTTATGTCCCCTGGGCATGGTCATTGGGCATAGTGGCATGTAGGGGGGCACAAATCAGGCCCCCCTATGCCACAAAAAAAAATATATATATACTTACCAGAACTTACCTCAATGTCCCTGGGATGGGTCCCTCCAGCCTTGGGTGTCCTCCTGGGGTGGGCAAGGGTGACAGGGGGTGTCCCTGGGGGCATGGGAGGGCACCTCTGGGCTCCTTCCGAGCCCACAGGTCCCTTAACGCCTGCCTTGTCCAGGCGCTAAAAAACGGCGCAAAAGCGGCCGTACGTCATTTTTTTTGACCCACCCACTCCCGGGCGTGAATTTTGCCCGGGAGTGTAAATACGGCGCACATGCCTCGGAGTCAATTTTTTAGACGGGAACGCCTACCTTGCATATCATTAACGCAAAGTAGGTGTCCACGCTAAAAAATGACGCAAACTCCATGGACTTTGGCGCTAGACGCGTCTAACGCCAAAGTATAAATATGGAGTTAGTTTTGCATCGCAAACAGAGTATAAATATGCCCCTATATGACTGGTATTGGACACTGGTGAAAACTCCATAGGGCGGGTCTCCTGCTGTATGTTATCTGCTGGTGGTGTGCAGCTAATTGCTGTGACATTGCACATGGTGTCTGTAAGTGTCCCTCGGTCCAGACCCTTTGGGAGGAGGTTGGGAACACACTGGGGGTCTCCATGGCCCTTCAGATTCCTCTATCTCCCACTTTTATTCTCCTCATGATTTTGGAGGCTCCCCTGACTTGACAAGACCAAAGCGCCACCTCATACACATGACCCTTGCGACAGCTAAAATTTGTATCCTACTTCACTGGAGATCCTCTTCTCCTCAGACTCTGGAGTAATGGACAGTGGCGATGATACAGACTGCAGCCCATGAACATGTAATTTACAACTTGCAAGACCAATCAGCGTTCTTCAAGCAGACCTGGGCACCCTTCCTCAGAGACAGCCTCTCTGCCACACTCTGCTATCCCACCTTACATGGGGGGCTGCAGCACATCTGTCAAAGCACCAGCCCCCTCTACACCAATTTTCTTTCCTTTTATTTTCTTTCCTTTCCATTTCTACCCTTCTCCCCCTATTCCTGTACCCCGGGTTTCCCCCTCCTTATCATCTCTCCCTCCTTCAGACCTGCCAACCCGATGACAGTTTTGCCCTCCTTTCTGACTTAGCCTGTTTCTCCTGTTTCTCCACCTGCTCTTCTGCACCCCCAACATTGCCCCCGCTCCACTTGCCCAGTAACACCACACCAGTGGCTCTCCCTGACTGACCGATGCCTTAAACTTCCCCACCTCATACTCTCCTCCCTCCCTTTTCACCTCTTCCATCATTTTCACCCACCATGACTGAGGCCTACCCCACTTCCACTACATATATCCTTAGGGTCTCCTGCTTCCTTTTGGTCTTTAAGATGGATAGCCAGGGCCCTATTGCAATTTAATTTCTTTGTCTGTGAAGATGTGTATTGTATTACCATTTCCATCCACTCTGTATATTGACTTTCCCTTTTCTTTCCCCTCACTCTCTCGTTCTCCACACCAATCTTGCTCCTTCCCCCTTCTCTTTTTCCCTGACAACAATTACTGATTTGTTCTGAGTTAGTGTTTCTTTCATGGTTACTTTCTGTAACGATACATACTTGTTTACGGATGTCCTGTATATTCAATAAAGAATTGCTAAACAAAAAAAAAGGTGATGCTTGCATGTTTGACATGTATTTGAAAAAGTCATAGCTACACATCCTATCACAAATCCCAAGATTTCAATGAGTGTGAGTTGCCTGTGCATACATTCAAAACTATAATACAGAGATCTCTTGAGTAAGCCACTAAGGGCCTCATTACTGCTACAGCAATCCATAGGACTGTCATATCCGCAGTGGTGGTCGGACTGCCACATTTCTGGTGGTTCAACTGCCAGATTACAACTCTGGTGGTTGGGCTGTCAGGAGACCACCACCACTGCCAAGATCATGGATTCTGCCAGGGTAGTGGCCGTTGGCGTCATGGTCAGCCATTGCAGTGCTGAGTTCAGCACCGCCGTGCTAATCACAAGTACCCTTTCTAACAGCCTTTTCACTGTGGGGACCCTGTCATGAAAAGGATGCTGGGATGGCAGTGCTTGGGGCCTCCCTACCCAACATCCTTAGAATGTGTACTGTCTGCTACAGCAGACAGTGTGCATTTTGAGGGTGCAGAGTGCACCCTCTGTGCAACTGCATTAGCTTCTGCTCCATCAAGAGCCGAGGCCAGTGCTGATGCACTGTTTCCATTGGGCTGATCAGAGGAAACCTCCTAATACAGAGGTTTCCGACATTCAGCCCATTGGAAACATCACAATTGGGCCAGGTGGGGGGAGACCACCAGCTCTGCGGTGGTCTACTCTCCACAGAGCTGGTGGGCCACCTGTCAGCCCCCCAGTCTCATAATGAGACCCTCAGTCTTCTAACAAATATTACGTCTGAGCTTAACATACCCTAGGTGCTGGATAACAGTCTCATGCCTCATTTTTTAGACTAAACCACCTTCTGTATCTCAGAATGTATATTATGAATATGTAAAAGCCCCTTAATGTTCCAATTTTTTTTTTATTTTCCCTTTGCACTTATGATTCAGGGAAAGATTGTGGAAAATGTTTAAAGAAGAAAGATTTACTGAGTTCACCACATCAATCCAAACCTACTTTAGAATTCCATAGATACTTTGAAACATTTATAGAATATTTGACAGGCTTACTCCCTTTAAAGTGTGTGCATCTGTGTTGCCCACTTTTCTCACCTTTTTGCTCCTAATGCTGAAATATGAATACAGACAAGTGCACTAAAGTATTTTTCTGTATGTCCAAGGGACATTTATGCTCATACAAATACCAGCATCACATAGTAGTTTTGTGAATAAATTCCAAAGCTATGGAAGGCACTAATGAATTGAAGTGCTTTTCATTGGTATTGCCAATATATGAGAGGGCTCAGTAGCATAACAAATGTCTTAACTTTGGCTATGATTCTCTGAATATTTTTTAACTGCTCCATGTGCCTCTTTCCCAACCAGTGATCCTTAATCAAATCAAATCAATCTGATGCAAGTCAAATGAAAACTCATGAAATTAAAGAGTCATTTATAAGGTGGCACAACCCATAGATATATGGGCAATGCACATATCAACCATAAATCATTGGTAAATTGTTAAATGGATAAACAATATTGTTGGACCTGACATCCTTATTGTGGTTTCCGCAACTTTTTTTCTTTCATCCTCTTGTTTTTGCTGACTTCATTTTTGATGACTTTAGGATTATGCGCACTTTACCACGACTAACCACTGCTTAAGTGCTTATGCTATTTCCTTTATACATTGTAACATTGGCTTACACCGAATTAGCACATTTAATTTACTTGTATGTCCCAAATACGGTGTGGTATTACGTGTACCCGGGGCCTGTAAATGAAAAGCTACTAGAATCCCTGCATTATTTATTTAACTATCCACTTAAGTAGCCTCTTAAACATGTCTCAGGCCTGCCATTGCAGCCTGTGCATGTAGATTAAAATTGCAAGTTTTACCTGGCAAATTAAACCTTTTTCTGGATCTAAACCTTCCTTTTAAATTCATGTAAGCTTAAACAGCCCAGACTGCAGGGTGTAGTGTTTTCAAAAAGTTGGATATGTACTTTTAAGTTTTACATGTCCGGGTAGTGAAAAACTCTTGAATTAATTTTTCATGACTGCAAGGCTTATCTCTCCCATGAGTTAACATGGGGTTACCTTATTATCATTAATAAGTGCTAACTTACAATTGGGAGCAAGTACGGATTTGTAGTTTGGTGTCTAAATAATTATAATTTAAAACCCTCTTTAGTGGTAAAGATGGATTTTAAGTCACAGTTCTAAAACGTCCACTTTTACAAAGTTGACATTTTATTACCCTAACAATTTGGTGACTGCAGCCTGTATCATGAGTCACATGTCTAGGCGTGGAAGCTAGTTGGTCTTTGTATGTTGCTCCCAAACAGTGCCACAAAGGAAGGATGACTGGATAGAGGGTGGAGCTGTCACCTTCCACACTTGCACATGATAAAGACTCTGTCTGAGCACACTCACAAAGAGTTTGACACAAGTCTTTTGTGCCTGCAGACAAGCTGGGGCCAAGTCAGGAAGGTAGGAAATTCCAAACACCTCAGGGGTGGAAATGTCCAGAAACGTTTCCCACTTAGTTACTGGCACCATGTATATATATTGGACCCTCTGACCCAACTCTTCAGTACACCTCTGACCCTGTGGAAGACTCAGAAGGAGTGCTGTGCCACTCTGCTGCAAGAAAGACTGCTGCACGTCTGCTCAGCTATGCTGCTGTCTGTTGCCTGAGTGAGAAGGACTGGATATACATCTTGAACTCAGGACCACCAGAGTGACTCAAATGGCTATGTGGCTGGCCTCCTGATCAGAGTCTCCGGGACAGACAAGGCTCCAACCACCTTGACCCCAGCATCTGGAGTGTGTCTGCTATGAGTCCTACCTCTCAAGTGGTGCCAACCCATCCCTAGCCTCTTGTAATAAGGCCTGAAGGTGCTCTGTCAGCCCAGCTGTGATCTTTTGGGCAGAACCAACACAGTGTGATGCTTCTCCCTGCGGCTCCATATCGGAACCACCTATGCCCAACACATCCTGAATGCAGGATATGTCATCTTGGCCCACAGCTCTTCATAATTGTCTCTGTTTGATGCATCCTTGATACTGTACTTTGCATCGCAAGCCCCTGTCGAATGCCTCCTTCACGATAACGCAGGACATTACATCATAGCCAATAGCTCCTCAAAACCGCTGTTGTGTGACGCATCCTTGACTAAGGACTTTGCATTACACACCCTCTCCCTCAACAATGACACAAGACCTTGCATTGCAGCCCGCAATGTGTTGGGACTGCCATTGCATGTCGCATCCTCAATGTGGGATCTTGCAACATTCCACAACCAGGATTTAAGGTATTTTGTTCAGCAGGCCTTATTTGGTTCCTGTATGTGGCCGTGCTCCATCAAGGTCGGCCTGAATTTTGTGACTATGTCCCGGTCCAGCATGACAAGATAACTACAGTTGTTGCTTTGTGTTTTTAGGCACTATTTTCACTTAAATCGTTAAAATGGTATATACTGACTGCAATTTTGTCATTTTTGTGACAAATACATTAATAAAAACTATTACTCTATTTTTCAACATTATTGTGGGATTTTTCTTCTGTTGTGTTTTCACTTTATTACTGTGTGTAGTGCTGCATAAATACTTTACACATTGCATCTAAGTTAACTCTGACTGCTTTTGTGCCAAGCTACCAGAGGGTTGAGCGTATGTTAACTTCAGGTGGCTTGTGACTTCACCCCAATAGAAACTGTGATTGCTACTTGAGTAGGGTTTCACCCTCCCTCAACCAGTAACCCAGTTTCCTTCAAGTATTAAGCTTTCCACTGAACTGAGAGAGATACCATTTCGCCAAGACTGGCCAACACATTAACATTTTGCTGAAAATATCTGTTAATGTGTTTGTGATTGATGATTATGCATCAACATCTCGGCTTTAAACAATTTAAAGATTCTTTCTGATGTTATTCTACTCTGGGAGAATTTTCTTGGAGAATTTTCTTGCTGAAACCATCTGTATTATCAACTTGCTTTAAACATAGACTTGCTTTAAGGGTCCCTTTGATGCTAAACCTTAGAAGAGTAGCAATAAACGGGAGACAGTCATTTAGAAGATACAAATATACATAGAATGGAATTTTCGTCCTTAATATCTTTTTTACAATCATGTAGATAAAAGAAGAGCTCCACTACATAATCATTAACTATCTTTGTGCTTCTGCAAAGTTCCAGACGGAAATCTGCTTCAAAAGTTAATTGAAAAATGGTCTGTAATTTTTTACCGAAATATAAAAATATAAACCTAGCCCACAGTCCACCCAGTCCAGGAGCCATACTAAGGGGCAGATTTAAGAGCCCCTTGCACCATTTAACAACATGTTACCATCATTTTTTTTATGGTTATGTGGTATTAGATGGCCAAAAACGCAGTGGAGGATTGCATGCATTGCGCCACTTTGTAACCCTTTGCGTTACATCATGTAAGTGCCATGCATAATGTATGCAAAGCGGGCATACCCCCATTGGGGGGGTGGAAAAAATGGCGCAAATAAATCTAAGAGATTTCTTTGCGTCATTTTTTGCGGAACTTTTAATGCCTGCTCAGAGCAGGAGTTAAAAGGAGGCACACCATTATTCATAATAGGCCTCAATTATGCTTTGTAGGAAGTTGTCAATTTTTTTTACACTAATCCTGAAAAGTGCCAAACTAGCATCAAATGTTTTGACGCAATTCCTAACTACTGCCATGGTGTGCCATACCTTAGATATGGTGCACACATGGTGGCATGGGGGGGTGCTAAGGGGTCCAAAAAAACTTGTGCAGCACTACCTTTCCTAAATCTGGCCCTAAGTGTCCTGGGTGCCTAAAGTTCTTGTACATCTGTTTTTTTGTGCACTTGGGACATGGGTTTTACAGTAGGGGTTGCAGACCTTCTTCTGCCTCTAGTGTAATCTGTATCACCCCAGTGAACATTTAGTGTCAGTGGGCATTCCGTCATTTGCATAACGGTTGGACCAGTGCAAATGAAAATTCACTTTATCTTTGGGACACTCTGTATCACAAAAATGGGTGCAAAAGAAAACAAGTGTACCCTATGACAGCAAAGCTTGAAAGGGAGGAACAAAGATTCTAACTCTCCCCCAGACTTTCCCATGCTGGGGGGAGGGGGTGCAGCCACTCACTGCACTCGCCTGCATGGGGAGCTATGCTCTCTCTTTGAATGTATTTTAAAAGGCATAGCCACCTGTGTAGTGAAAAGTGAACCTGCAGCTCTAGACAGCCGGTTCATCTTTCACTAATGCACTATGGTCAGCGTAGGGGCATGATTAGTGTTATACTGGGAGCAGCACATTAGATGGCCTGTCCATTAAGCCAATGCTAGTCCATGGAAAATAAAATTACTGTACGACAGTTCCCATAAAGTTTTGGTGGTGGGTTTCATGAGGTTTAGGTCCTCTACTCTGAATTCCCACCTAAACTCGCTCATTTCCTGTTTACCTCGTGATTCCTATTTTCCAACTTCTCTTGCTCACTTAGGGCCAGATGGATCAAAAAAGCATTTTGCGATTCAGAAATAGCGATTTTTAAGAAATCGCTATTTCTGGGTCGCAAAATGCTATGTATCATATTTGCGATTCGGTAATAGTGATTTCTTAAAAATTGCAAACGCTATTACCAAATCGCAAATTGCGATGCAGCCCCCCATTTGCACCTATGGGCCTGTTGGGCCATATATGCGAATTTTTTGCATTTCCAAAATTGCGAATTCCTAACTGGAATTCGCAATTTGGGAAATGCAAACTCCAGGGTGCTGGGTGCCTAAGGCCCCCTCTGCTGCACCCCAAAACTATTTTGAAGGCATGTGTGCCTTAAATGTCAATTTTAAAAATGCATTTTTAATGCATTTTTAAAATTTGCACATGGTTACCACCAAGTTCAACTTGGTGGTAATAGCGATTCCTTAATGCCCAATTCACATTAAGGATTTGCTTCATACATGTGCTTAAGAAATCGCAAATAAGGATTCCTTATTTGCGATTTCTTATTTAGAGAATCGCAAATTGCGATTCTCTAAACAGGCTCGCAATTTTAAGGAAGTCTCCCATCCCCTTAATCCTACAGATCGTCATTACTTCCCTCGTCACAGACAACTTTGCCCGTCACCTGGAGCCTCTTACCTTCCTGAGACTAGTGATACTTATGACTATTAGAGTGACTTCTCTTAGAACATACAGGAGTCAGCGCACATCCTTGATAATCACTGTCAACATTACAAACATGCACTGGCATATTTATTTAGGACACAGAAAAAACGAGCAAAAGTAATTGGCTTTGTGAAAGTGAATATGATAAAGTATATTTCGAACCTACTGTGCCTGATATGAAATGCTCAAAACAAAAGCACAGTCAAAATGTTTTCTTGTTTTCTACTTTGAATTAAATAAGGCATTCTATTGAAGGTAGTCTTTTCAAAATTGGTGGTGAATGCCTCAGTGACTTCTAGTTAGCGTTCTAAGAAGTGCAGTCTCCACACAGCAAGAACTTTTCACTAACTTGAGGCATCTTTACTACCAGCTTAATGTACTTCAGCCTGTAAGATGAAAGTGCTGATTACATTTTTACCAAACTCCACGGGCATTCAAATGCCTCATTTCCCTGAGGTTTGTTTTATGTGTTTTCTGTGTAAGTCCTGGACCTCTGGCAGATGCAGGGTATGAAAACTGTACTTAGTGGGACTGACCATATATTATGAAGAAGCAATGTAAAAACTGATCGGTCTGGTTTGTATATTCAGTTAAAAACCAGACATTTTAACTTTGGCATAATATGCAAAACCTAATGGCTTTACCATAGCTTGCTGATTATGAAAAGCGCTCTCCCACAGTTTTAACACATCATAGCTCTGTACATAGCAGTGGTTTCTCTTTCAAAATGTAATAGTATTTAATGTCAAAAGGACGAAGAGATGATTAACTGTCTTCCAGAGATCACGACAGGACAAAAACCTTGTATCCCGTGTACCCGGGTAACGAATACAAAAACAAAATTATGGCCCGAACGGGGGAAGTATAAGCCTAAACACCCACGGTAAGGGAAAGGTAAGATCCTATTTCAACTAAATATAGATAATACTTTAGTGTAGAATAAATCAAATACTTTCTTGAGTCAATGTATCACCATCAATTAGTACTTCAAAATTTTGCAATTAAAAACAGAAAAAATGAAAAAGGGAAAAAAAGGTCAATATTAAAATTAGGTGCTCCTATCGAGTGACGGCACAGTGAAGTGGTGAATTAGTGAACTTAAAGTACACCAGTGATATTTACAAATATATACAACCAAGAAACATGTGGCTGTAGAAGTGTAATAATTTTTCAACACTCAAATTTTTGGGTAATCTTAAGGTCTTTGTAATATTATATATCACAGACCAAATTAAGTTCATTGTTGATGTTTTGACCCTATCCATATTTGAATTACAAACGGGACAAGTCAGAATTGTAGGAAGCACCAACAGGGCACTAATCTGATATTATCATGTATAGATGTATCATCACAGTCATCAAAAAAACAAAAAGGATCTTCAAATTGAGTCACGATAGCTCAGTGATCTAAAGCCAAATGATAGGGTACCTTTTATATAGGAAAACACAGCGCAGCCTAGTTGCAGACAAAACCACTATACTGTGAAACAATGCACAGCTTTCGAATCTCAATAACCAACCTCCTGACTCATCAAGGCATGGATGAAAGGTATTTACTCCTTCCGTGTCTAAAGCCTAAGCCTAAGGCTTCAGAAATGTGCTTCATACAAGTTTCTTGATTGTATATATTTGTAAATATCACTGGTGCACTCTAAGTTCACTTATTCACCATTTCACTGTCGTCACTCGATAGAAACACCTAATTTTAATATTTAATATGTTTTTCCCTTTTTCATTTTTTCTGTTTTTAAATGCAAATTTTTGAAGTACTAATTGATGGTGGTACATTGACTCAAGAAAGTACTTGATTTATTCTACAATAAAGTATTACCCTTATTAAGTTGAAACAGGATCTTACCTTTTCCTTGTTGTGAGAGTTTAGGCTTATACTTCCTCCGTTCTGACCATATTTTAGTTTTTGTAACTGGGTCTTCCTGCACATTATTCAGGGCCTGATTAAGATCTTGGTGGTCACACTGCCAAGCCGCATCATTTCTCGACCCGAGAAGACCGTCAAGTTGGCGGTTTTCTGCCCGCCGTTTTCAGATGTTACATCTCTACATGCGGACTGACTTGCTACGGATTGATGATGGGCAGACAGCAGTGGGACTCAATGGACTTTGTACAATTGCAGGGGCTATGGAAGAGACGTGAGTGACACACTGTCCCATAGCCATAGGTGTAACCCCGCACTACACACTACACAACACAGTCACGCAACAACCCTTTGCCATTCTGACTCAACACAACCGGCTCTTGCCAAAAACACACATTGACATACATTCATGACACAACATACACACACCATTGACACTGCACCCACACACCACACAACAACTAACACAACTACACACTCAGCTACACAAACACACTCACACACATGCACATCTACACACATCACAATAATGTGCGCCACACAACAACCACAATCACCCGAATGTATCACAATGCAACACAACATAGTAAACAACATCGCATGCAAGTGACACATATACACACACAGCCACATTACCCCCTCCTGCTCCCTCTACCTCAACCAGCCAGTCCACACACACAGATACTGACTCACACACACAACTCGCAGCACAACATAACAAGTACAGGTCCCCTGGCAATGTGCACACATGGACACAGTTGACAGGTGAGAAAATCTATAATTTGGAAGCAGTTTTTTAATCTTAAACCTTTTTGCGTACTGGAGTTATGCAGCAGAGATGGACCAAACTATGCAGCAAGTTTAGCTAAATTGTGCATCAAGAAACACATTGGTAGTCCAATGTGCCACATTCTGTGGCAGTGTTATTTCGCCACACAATAATACTGTACGGACAAACATTAAACGTAATTATTACTAGTTCAACACCTGATTACACTCAGCCTCTGTGCAGCACTATTTGTCGTTTTTTCTTTGGTAACTTTTGATCTGTGTGTGAGCTAGGAACATTTTTTTGTTAATCTCCAAATTATACCACAGATGTTACATTCTGTGGCATGTGCAGAAAACACTGTAGCAACAAAATTACATAATTCCATTGACTCTGTTTATACCCAGACATCTGGCATCACATGAGCACACCATGCAAAACTGTGCAATCTCCCAGCTACCTTACTTATTTATTAGAACATTTCCTTATTTCAGTTTCTTGGGCAGTTTATCCCTGTCTGGAAGAGTTATATCATAGGAACTCTAAGACTTTTCAGGTGTAGTTAAGACTATTTCAAAAGAAGTGTTCCAACTTGCACATCATCAGAGGTCCGCTTGTCCCTCAGCGTGTGTGGACATTCCCAATGAAGTGATAACAGTGTGGGGGCAGGGGGATGAGGCAGGAGTGTGTTTTATTTGTATAAATAATGACATCACCTGGTAGATAAATACCCTCTGTAAAATAATATGCAACCAACACCATAGGGCATATTGATACTTGTTTTGCGCTGAATATGCATCATTTTTAAAATGCAAATTTGGTGCAAAACTAACTCCATATTTATACTTTGGCGCTAGACCCGTCTAGCACCAAAATAAAGGAGATAAAGTCATTTTTGGGACGTGGAAACCTACCTTGTGTCAATGAGATGCAAGGAAGGCGTTCCCCTGCAAAAAATTACTCTATGGCCTTAGCTCCATATTTATCCCCCATACTAAAATCACGCACAGGTGAGGAGGGGTCAAATAATGGTGCAAAGCTTGCTTTGCACCATTATTTAACGCCTGGGTCAGGGCAGGTGTTGGGGACCTGTGGACCATGGAAAGAGCCCACAGGTGCCCTTCCCTGGCCCCAGGGACACCCCCACCCACACCAGAGGGACACCGCAGGATGGGGGACCCATCCCAGGTAGGTCCTGGTAAGTATATATATATTGTTTCCCTCTCTGGAGCCCTAACCTGGGGCCCCCTGCATGGCACTGGCCCCAATGGCCATGCCTGGGGGACATTTGTCATTGGGGTGGTGGGCATGACTTCTGTCTTTACTAAGACAGGAGCCATGTCCATGGGGGGTTGTGCGCCAGTATATGGCGTTACTCTGCATAGAGGCAATTATTTTGTCTCTAAACAGTGTTTAAATGTTTCTCTGCAGGGCCTCCTGATGGGAGCTGCAGCCTTGGCGTGTCATTTTGGATCTCCCAAGGGTGAGAAGTAATAATGTACAAGTGCCCTCTATTGACACTTGGAATGAAAATGCCGACTCAAAATATTATATTTTTGTACTGATAGCTTATGAGCAGAGCCACTGGAATTATGCGGCTGGGGAGAGCGCTGGATGTGGACACATGTGTTTTACACTGTCTACTATCTGTGGCCGTGTGTGCTTCGTACATTGTGACAGAACCACCACAGGCCGCATTGGGGAAGATTTAAAGGGCAGCGCTGTTTTTTTGCTACTGCTAATGTCGGGAAGCAAGTGCTTTTTACTCATAATTGTGAAATACGAATTTGAGAAGATAGGTAATGAAAACTAAAAGCAGCACATTTTCAGTTACTCGTTCTGGGACTTGCTCTATCTCTTCTTGTGTTGGCTCTAGAAATTTGCAAATACTGGAGTGGAAAACTCCTCAGCTTTAATGTGCATTTTTACATATTAACAATTTGGGAAGGATAAACAAGTGGGCCTCCATCTTTTCTCCCACCACTGAGGAATGCACGCAGTCACATGTGGCTCAATGAACAGAAAATGTGACCAATATAGCCTGATTTACAGCCTTGTTTACAGGGAAGCAAGGTAAGCTAAGAGCTTTGCAAATGGAAACTGAAGCTGGAACAGAGCAGGCAATGAAGAAAAAAAAGTCCCCTACATAAGAGATAAACAGGACAAAGTGTAATTATACATTAAGTGGTCCTTGCTCCCAAAGAGAAATAGGAGGGACAAAGAGGCATGACTGACCACTAAGCAAGACTTTTTAAATGACACAGAAACCAACAAAGCCCACAGTAAGTATAGTATACTAAAAGTATACAATAGGCCATATGCTTACACTCAACCTAAAAAGGGGAATAGACAGGTCCTGGCATGCTGCAGGACTATTTTCTAGTTGGATTCTATGATTAAAATCCTAGGTCGGGTTATTCTGCAATACATTGAGGATTGGGTCCAGACCAATAACATCCTATGTCAAGCACAGTATGGGTTCAGGGAAAGGAGCGGTACAAAGGAGCAATGCCTGAACCTCAATCTCTTCATTGGTAAATATGTGGTTGCCAAGAAGGGAGCACTTTACTTGGCATTTATGGAGCTGAATTGTGCTTTTGACCTTGTTAACAAGTCTAAGATATGGGCTATATGGGTCTCACTTGGTCACCACAGCCTCTGGTGGTTTTTTGCGGGTCCTCTGCAGAGATGTTAATGCACATGTCAGATATGGGCGGGGGGAATGCTCGTATTCTTTTACTATACCTAGGGGAGTGCTGCAGGGAGGTGTACTGCTGCACATTTTGTTTCTCCTATACGTTAATGGTCTTAATGCCTTTTTGGTTGAGAATGGGAGACACATGCCTAGGGTTAAAATGTCTCCTGTACAATCCCTGTTATATGCTGATGATGTTGTCCTCCTTTCTCGCACACTATATGGGCTAAAACGCTTGGTCAACCTATTTGTCGAATTTATGGACAACCTAGACCTAGATACGAACATTGGGAAACCCACTATATAGTTTGTGGTAAGTGCTCTGTTAAACCAAGGCCCATTACCATTAAAGCGAAGTCTATAGTGAGGGTGTCTGCTTTCCTTATCTAAGGGTAACTTTTGATCAATCTAATACTTGGGATCCCCGGCTTAAGCATCGATGCTCACAGTTTAACCAAGTCTGAGGCTCTCTTTTTAAATTTGCCTCTACTGTGGATAGCAAACCTATTGTGCCACTACTACAAGTTTTTAAAATGAAGTGCCAGCCACTCTTGCTGTATGGGGTTGCAATATGGGAGTATAGTGATTGTGTGGGAATCCAGCGAGAGGAAAACTGTTTTTGTAGGAGGTTGCTAGGTTTGGGTCCCACAGCAGCTGCCCATTTTTTGCATGAAGATTTGGGCCTGGATTATGCTGAAGACCATGTCACTGTCACCCCACTAGTCATATGGATTGTAGTGTGGTGTGATGAGTTTACTTCATTCAATAGGGATGTGATTGAAGACTGCCTAGGTTGTGACAATGGCCTTAAAATTCAGTGGCTCAGACATGTGAAGAGCTTGGCTGAGACTTTGGGCCTGTCTGATCTGTTTCATACCCCTCATTTGCTAAGCAAAGAGAAAGCTAAAAGGGGCAAGGATCTTTTACATTTTTATGCCAGGGAGAGAAGAGAAAAAATTATCTTGGTCAGGTCAATCCTGTCAGCCTTCCTGATTTTGAAAACTGTTTGTGGCCCTGAATCTTACCTTACATCGGTTAGACGGCCCTGGGAAAGGTCACTCCTTATGAGTTTTCGCCTAGGCTCTATCAACACAGGTCCCTGTTTTTCTCCTAGACAGTACATACCATCTTCCATCAGGGTGTGCCCTTGTGATTTCCACTCCCTTCAGTCCTTGGTCCATTTGGTCCTTTTTGCAAGGTGTACAATCTCCCTTGATGAAGGCATTTGTCGCCGATCCTCAAGGCAAGAGTGTTCTATCAGTACAGACTAGCTTTTTTTTTATTTGCAATTGCTGGGCCACCAGGTAGTGGCCCTTGCGGTCTGTTCTTTTTTTTTAAATGCTCTTTTTTTTAACAAAGTTATGAATTCTTAAAGTACTGTCTGGCCCTTTTATGTATTTATATGAACTATGCCTATGTTTTCACAATGTTATTTATGGCCCGATGTTTATGTTATTTGATGTCAGTTTTCCACCTTTCATGATTATATATTTATAATTGAAATAAAGTTTGATCATCATCATTAACAATGCAAAAATAATATTACACGAATGTGCATCAGTAAAAGATTGTTGTGCCTTCAAAGACTGAATTCTGAAATCTATCTGTAATCCAAATGGCAAATTCTATTCAGTTGAAATTAATTTAGTTTAGAAATGTGGCTCATGCAAATGATATGTAAAAACTGAATTGAACAATCATTATATAATAATATATTGAAAAACTTAATTGTATTAGTTATCCCAGAGATATCATATGAAAATAGGGCCCAAATCACAAAACATTAGTAAACCTCAACTTGTAGATTTACGTCTACCTTTCGCTGCAAGGGTTCTGTGTTTTTGATATTCAGCAGTATTCCTAATAGTATTCTTGAAAAGCTGTGTCAAGCACAGGTTTCTAGACGTACTTCAAGAATTTTTAAGTGACTCTTCACATGGGGATCTATTTGCCTGTCTGGAGTTCTCCATAGTGGAGAGGTTTGCATTTGGAGAACGGAGACCTCTGTGAAAAGGCTGATTTTTTCCCCAAAAGTAAAATTATTTTCCTATAAAGAAAGCCCTTCCCTTACAAATGAAACAAATGTGAAGGTTATTGAAGTAAATCGCTGACCATTCCCAGGATGGAAATGGCTTAGATCATTTTTTGCGGGTGTTCCCAAAATTCTAAGGCAATTGCTTGCTGTTGTGCCCTCTTCTCACCCACCTAGTTGGATTTACAGGTGAGGGGAGATGTCACCCTAATAAAACCATGTACGCTTGCAGAAACCTCACTGTAAATTCGTGGCAGAAAATGCAATTGCTTGGAAACCTATATTTATGATTGAATTTACCTTTTTTAAAGGTGCCCATAATTTTTATTTAGCATGTCACTATAGTGTAATTTACTGTATTGAAATAATTTTCAATATTACATAATATTCACATGAACTGTCTTTAATATTTTTCCAGAGTGCAAAGTTTATTCACATATATTCAAGGCAACTGCTCTCCTTTTTTAAGTAATAAAAAACCTCTATTTAACCTTGATATAAGAAATAAAAGCAATTGTGAGGATTAGCAGTTTTATGTTTAGTATGCTTGTTGTGGAGCGATTTTTGTGATGTCTCTGGGCACGTTATTTAGCAACAAGGCCTGCTGGTTATGCCCTTTAGCCTAGTGCCATTTTATTCTGCTTCATTTTATTATTTTAGAACCTGCCACATTTGTGGTGGTGTTTTATTTTCTTAGTCTAGTTGTCCTTTCGCCTAGGAAAGCATTACATTTCTTAGCATGATATTCGTTTCACTCTGTGTTTTCCTCAAGGCTGCAGCAAGATAGGCTTGTTGGCACAAGTAGTACACTGCATCTCTAACATTCACAGAAACGCACGTATTTTTACTATGGGACATTTTCTCAGAACATCAGTTGTTCTTGGTCAGTAATTTCATGCTAATAATATTAAATTAGGAGACTATCCCAAATTCCTATTGACAACCTTCAAGCCTACTTTTAAAAGTGATTACCATATGAAAGGACATTCTACCAAGCTTTCAGCTGCCTCAAGGCACCATGTGTAACCAATAGATCCAGTTGCTAACAGCCACTGGGTGGATCAAAGAGGATTCAGGAATGATGTGAAATATGATTCAGTGTAATCAAGATTACTAGTAAGTAATCGAGGCATTGTAATTATATTCCTCCTACATGTTACAGTCCCTATCAATGAGGAACTCCATAACCGTATAACAGTGATCGCAGGAAGTCAGCAGAGTAAGATTTGACATCAGAACAAAGGGAGAAGGCAGAGCCTGCACCTTCGGAAAGGAGGGAGAGAAAGGTGGAGGGCAAGGATCATACTGCAGCCCTGCCCAAGACCCTAAGAGAAATCCTACAAAGTATGTAAACTAAGCTGCAATGTTTCAGCAGGTTCTGTCAGCAAGAAATCAAGTAGCCACACCCCTTCCACAATATATGTGACACAGAAAAGGCAGGTCTATCAACCAAACCCAGCAGGACTGCGGAGCAGCCTTGTGTGTCCTAACCAATGGATAGAAAGGAACTAGTGGTCTTGAACAGCTTCAGGCGACATCATTATACACAGAGAGCCCATCCCACAAAAACTAGTTAGGGGACTGACTTCATTTAAGACTTGCCCAGAATTAAAAACAAAACAAATCAATAGGAAGTCTTGAGATGGACGTTTAAACCGAGGCAACCATTCCCTCACAAAATAATATGGCACCATTGTACTGTGACAAGTGTGTCCCAAACCCTATCATGCCTATCAACTGAAATGCAAAAATTAACTGAATCAACTTTAGGGATACAGATAGAGTACACTGTTTGATGTATCATCAGAGGAAGGCTCCCACAAGGGACCTGGAAAAAAGGTCATAAATAATGCAAGGAGCCAAAAACACACAGGCACAGCAGTAGTATCTGAAAATCCTGACTGGGATACCATGAAACCTTGAATAACTTAATACAGGTACACATAAGGAGTCCCTGCAACATTGCAATCTCCAAATGTTTTATCATACTTTAACTGCTAATGGTCAAGGAAGATCTTTGTAAACATTTTACCTGTTGTGCCCAAACTGAAAGTAAAGAGTTGGGATTTTCCCCTATTCCCACCCGCAGAGCAGATGATACTCCAATGATCTACTATAGTGGATGAGAAAACAAAAGTGCTATGCCCGTGAGCTCCCCGCAGTATGTTCATTTGTATAATGACCGTCGAAAATCCGTCAGGTTGTTTAGCATCACCAGGGGCTTTCACCTCGGTATGTGCACTAGAAATAATAGATATACTGTGTATTACACTTCCTCCTGAGTTCAGAAACAAAGCTACATGACATAATTGATAGTTCCTTGTTGCTTAGCGAGCCATCGACAAGAAAACTTTGTAATGTTTCTGATCAGTCGCTGAGATCCTAAGCTGTTTACTTGCTCTACGTAATTCTAAGATGCATTATCACGTACCGACAATATCGTCTCTATTCCATTTGTGGTTTACCCCTGGTTGTAGTGCAAAGTCCAAAATAATAATCTTCTATGTACCCCAAACTAGGAACTGTCTACTATAAACTGCATTTTTCTCAATCTCTCTGTATTCTTGTTCAAATATACAAATGGATTCTTTATGTTCTGCTCCATGCTGTGTGCTACCTTTCATATATTTCATCAAGCTGAATAGCTTATCATCTTGCTACTGCCATTCATTTAATACATTTTGCTTTTGCTTTCTATCAAAATCTGGGGTTCTTCATGCTTTCTTCTGAGAGTGCATCTGTTGCATGTCATCATTTGTGGATGCTAAATAGATTTTAAAATTTTCAGTGAAAAATTGCACTTCAAGAAAATCTGACCTCAAAGTATGATTATTACTTCCAAAAGTTTCTTATATAGACTTCAACATTAGAATGATCTCTGTTGGTGGGCTCAGATGATCAAGCGCACTACTTTTAAAGTTTTTTGGTGCAGATAATATGTACCATCACTTCTGTGACGTCAACTTTGAAACAATGGGCCTCAGTTACAAGAATCTGACGCCCCGGCTTTGGTGCGTCAGAATTCTTGTGCTGCCTGTCGACCCCCTAACAACGTCATGGATCTGCTGTATTTGCAATACAGAACTCCATGGTGAATGTTTTCACAGATGCATCTCTGGAGCTAAACCGATGCATTGCTTGACTAGCTTCAAAAAAATTACGCTACTCCAGCAATGCAATGGAGGCTCTTATAGAGAAAAGCCCTGCATCAGTTTAACTCCTGCTTTGAGAATGTGTTAAAATTCTGACACAGTGAAGCCGCAGAATGACGCAGTGAAATGTAAATTTCACTGCGTCTGTTCGACATGGCTTTTCCCCGAGGGGTTGCCTACCTTGCAACATTATACCTGGCGTTGGTATAATGTGACACAAGCCTTTACAAACTGAAGCACTAGCTCCAATGCGTCCATTAGTAAATGTGGAGCAGTGCACAGCACTGCTTGCACCACGGGTATGTAAAAAACAAAATGATGCAACAGTGGCGCAAAGGCCTTGCAAATGACAGGCAATGTATTTTCTTTCTTCCTCAGGCCAGTCATAAGTTGTCAAGAAGAGAGTTTGTTTGCTGACTGGAACACATGTAACACATATAACACCTTTTAAGTGGATCTGAAACATAGACTTTGTCTCAGCATACGCTTACTCAACCTTTCCAGAAGTAAACCACCTGTGGATGTTCTTTTGTCATCACCATCCTGCCATGTTCCATGAATCTAAAGAGTTAGGAATATTTTTGAGAGCTAACAACAAATCAGGAAAAAGTCTGATACTATGAATCCCCACCTTGAGAAAATGTTGAGAAAATTGCATAGAAACTGAGAAAAATGAAACGTGGACATGGGTAAAGGGAAGACAGATTCAACGGCCTGCATGATCAGCATTTTGTAAAATGTTTTTGAAAATACGGGAATAGTAAGTGAGGTAACGTCTTAAATGGCTCCGTTCTTGAAACCAGAGAGCCGTGGATGCATTCTTTAGATGAAAGAGGTTTCAAAATGAAGCATAGGTCTGCCAAGGAAGCAGCAATCTGGCTCATATTACATAAGGTGGTTGGCAAGTGCTTCGGTATTTGCGTTGGTATTTTGGACGTGGCCTCAGAAGCTTGGACGTCCCTTTCTGTGATATCAATAGTGCCAGATCACACGTAGTGCTGACATTATGACAAAGTGCCCTAATGCAAATGAGGCAAAAAATTTGGCTCTGCACCTTCACAGTTATGTGAACCAGGATACAGAAATAAAGAGGCTGTAAGGAGGCACCACTAAGAGATGGAGCACACTCAGGGTGCCCTCCAGAGGGCGACCCATGCAATGAAAAAGGGAGGTCCGGTGACTCCCCAGCTATTCTCCTGCAGGTGGATACACTCACCCACTGTATCCACCTGCAGGAGAATATCTGGAGACTCATGGGACCCCCATTTCCCCTTGCAGAGGCCTCCCTCTGAAGGGCACCCTGACTGTGCTCCATCTCTTAGTGGGGCCTCCTTACAGTGTATCCACTTGTACAAAAGACAGGAGTCATGCCCACCACCCCAATGGCCAGCACAGGGGACTAGGGTCCCCTGGGCATGGCCATTGCACCCTGTGCCATGTATGGTGTCCCATTTCTGGGCCCCCAATGGCACTTTAAAAAATAAAATAAAATACTTATCTGTACTTACCTGGGATGGGGTCCCCCATTCTCCGCTGTCCCTCTGGTGTGAGTGGGGGTGTCCCTGAGGCCTGGGGAGGGCACCTCTGGGTTTATTCCCTGGTTTTCCACCATGGAAATAGGCCCTCAGGTCCCCCTAACGCCTGCCCTGACCCAGGCTTTCAAAAAGGGGGCAAAGCAAGCTTTGCCCCATTTTTTGAGCCCTCCTCCCTCCTGTGCACCATTTTTGCATGAGACTATAAATATGGCGTTAAGGCCATACAGTCATTTTTTTGCACTGGAACCCTACCTTGCATCTCATTAAGGCAAGGTAGGTTTCCACATCCCCAAAATGACTTTAACACCATAAATTTGGTGCTTGATGGGTCTAGCGCCAAAGTATAAATATGGGGTTAGTTTTACACCAAATTAGAGTGAAAAAAAATGACGCTAATTTGGTGCAAACAGAGTATAAATATGCCCCTGAGTATTTTCTTTCATGTGTGTGAGTACTGTGTGACTACAGTGGTATTGCAGGAGCTTTGCATGTCTCCTAGATAAGCCTTGGCTGATCACCACAGCTACCCCTAGAGAGCCTGGCTTCTAGACACTGCCTATACTACATTATTAAGGGATCACTGGACCTGGTATTAGGTGTATGTACCAAAGTTACCCACTACACATGAGGCCAGCCTCCTACATTGGTGGTGCAGAGGTGGGATAAGTACTTGCAATTTCCATATCACTCTGTCACCTGGGGCTTTCCACAGAAATGATCACTCCATACCTAGAGACAATACATAGTACCTACTGCATGCAGGAATCTAGGGCCACCTGGGAGGAGGCTGGACCACACCCTTTTACAACTGCCAGTCTGCACACTGAGCTAGCTGCAGCAGCCATGGAGGGAACCCCCCGAAAAAGGAAAATTAAATTCTCTGAGAGGGAGCTTGAGGTGCTGACCGAAGAATGTTGTCAGCACCATGATGAGCTCTTTGGGAGAGCTGCCCTCACTGTTCCAGAGGCCACCAAAAAGAAAATCTGGCAGGAAATGCAAGAGAAAATCAATGCCCTGGGGGTGAGCCACAGGACAATTGAGGACATAAGGAAGAGGTGGTATGACCTCCGCTCCCGGACCAAGGAGAGGGTGGCAGAAAGGCTCCGGGAGATGAGAGGCACTGGAGGGGGACCATCATCTGTGCCACCACCAAACACCCCTTGAAGACAGGATTGAGCAAACCTTTGAGCCGGAGGCAGTGTGTGGATTTGGGGACCTGGACACTTCAGAGCCCAGCACATCAACCGGTGAGTACCATGTGATAAGCCTGTACCCCTATCAATGTCATACCCCACCCACCATGTACACATGTGCATGCACAACCAAATTAGCTCCATTTCAGGGTAGAAAAAGCCAGAATGATGCATTATGGGAAATGTAGTCCAATAGGCAGTGCATAGGCAAATGTTTATTAGGAATTGTGCAAAAGATACTAGACACTGACAGTGTGTTCCCCATGTCCCACAGGTCTCCAGCAAGATACCCCCTACACCCCAAGCACCCAGGCCCAGGAGGACACCCCAGGACCCTCCAGCACCGCCAAATGCACAGTCAGCAGCATTCCTGCAGTTGTAACGCCTGCTGCAACAGCAACGCCAGGAGCTGCCCCAGCAACAGCCAGGGAGGATACAGGTGCGAGGACAGGGCAGCCACCACTGCCCAGGCGTCGCAGGGCAAGAGCGTCTGATTTCCGGATTCATCCTCCAACCAGCAGTGAGGCACATCTGCTGCGGGGTCAGCGCCTGCAGAACACAATATTGGGCAGGATCAGTGGGGTGCTGCACCGCATTGAAAGACAAAACCATGCAAGCATGCGGCACCTCAACAGGCGGATGGACCTGATGTGCCAGAACACTGGGGACATTGCCTCTGCCATCAGGGAACTGGTGGCCGGACTGCTGGGTCAGGCATAGGCTGGCCGGCGCAGGGATCGGCAGATTATGTTAAGACTGGACAGGATGGCCACATCAATCGGCAGGCTAGCCATCAACACAACAGGCCTGTCGAGGAGGACAGTTGGCCTGCAAATTGAGATGGGCCATTTTGCTGGGGATGTTGCCAGGGGCCTGGGACGTCTCACACATATCATAGAACTAATGGAGACACGTGAGATGTCGAGGGCCACCGGGGAAACACCCCAAGATAGTGAAGAGGGCTCCACAGTGAGCAGTGTATCTGCCACTGACAGTAGGGTGCTAAGGAGTGGGAGGCAGAGCACCATAGATGCGGCTGGGACCAGCCAGGCTGGCAGGAGGGGCAGGAGAAGTTAGCCAACAGCCCGGACAAACAAATGTGGCACATGGCTTTAATGTGCCACATGAGTGGTTGCCATTTCCCTGCCCATGGACAATTTCATCTTGTATATAGTTCATGCATTACATTATTAAAACAGTTATTTTTCTTCCACTTAACAAAAGGAGTGTTTGGTTAATGGGTGAGTATGGTGGGAGTTTACACGTACCGTCCAAAATATTGCGTTGCAATGTGTTCCCGTCTCAGTCTGCCTTGATTAGCTAGACTCCTATCCCCATGATGGCGGTGTGGTTGTTCTTGCCTCTCCCTTTGGAAATAGGTGTTACAGGCTTGGGAGGGGTAGCCTCCCCAAGCTAATGGAAAGGCTTCAAAGGGCACATTTGGTGCCCTCCTTGCATAAACCAGTCTACACGGGTTCAGGGACCCCCAGTCCCTGCTCTGGTATGAAACTGAACAAAGGAAGCAGGGGTTGACCACTCCCCTGTCCATCACCACCCTAGGGGTGGTGCTCAGAGTGCCCCCAGAGAGTCCCTGGGTTTTGCCATCTTGGGTTCAAGGTTGGCAGGGAACTCTGGGAGCATCTGAGTGGCCAGTGCCAGCAGCTGTTGTCAGAGCACTCACCTAATAGGTGCTTACCTGGTTAGGTGACCAATCCCCAATTCAGGGCTATATAGGGCCTCTCCTTTGGGTTGTTCCTCAGATTCGGGTTTGCACGACTCCAGCAGGAATCCTCTGCATCCTCCATTTGGACTTCTCACTAAAGAAACTGCATCTGGACCCTCCAGGAACCCTACAAGCTGCAACAAAGAAGCAAGACGCCTTCTGCAACATTGTATCTCCGGCTCCTGCCAGCAACTGCAACAGTTTCCCGGTCGTGCATACTCTGAGGACAGCCTGCATCAGAAAAAGGAAGGAATCTCCCTTGGGGTGAAGGAGTCACTCCTCTGCTTCAGCAGACACCAACTGTGAAGACTACCAGCTGCGTGGATCCCTTCTCTTGCAGAGCTGCTTGGAACCTGCATCATGGGTGGTGAACTGTAGTGGTCCCGTCGGTCATCTCTTCCAGCTGTCCCACTTTAGAGGAGGTAGGACCTTGCCTCCCCACGCAAGACAGTACCCCTGTGCACTGCATCTTTTGCAGCTGCCAAGGCTTGTTGGCATCCTTCTTCCGAGTCCTTCATACATCTTGTAGCTCCAGCCCCCAGTAATCTATCCTGCAATGCACAGCTTCCTGAGTGGTTCTCCAGCGGCGTGGGAGCTTGTGTCATAGTGCTGCATTGGCCTTTTTTTGCAACTTTCTTGTCCCCATGTTCTGGGACTCTTGTGTGTGCTGCCTGGTCTTCTGTGGGCTCTCTGAGTTGCTGAGGGACCCCTCTGACTCCCTCTCCTGGGTAGAGTCCACTTGGTCCTTCCTGGTTCCAGGTTGCACCATTTTCTACTAACTGCAAGCTTTGTGTGTGCCAAGGCTTGTTGGCGGACTCCAATGAAGCAAACCTGACTGCAATCCTCCATCCAGTGTGGCACATCACTTGCACCCTCCAGGAACCCAACTTCACCTTCCTGAGGGCAGTGCTCACTTTTCTTCTTCACCGATGGTTCTCCTTTTGCACCTTCATCCAGGTTAGCAGGGGCTCCTGCTCTTCCTGGACTCTTCTGTGCTTCTTGAGATTGGTCCCCTTCTTCCACAGGTCTTTTTGTCCAGGAATCCACTTTTGGTGTCTTGCAGTCTTTTCTGGGATTTGCATAATTCTTCTTCTCATTTCTGCGTGTGTTCTGGGAACGTTACTGTGATTTACCCTTACTTTCATGGTCACTGGAGTGGGTTGTTGTACTTACCTTTGGGATTTTCTAGTACTCCCTGCTCCCATCTACACACAACACTTGCCTAGCTGGAGGACCGACCTTCGTATTCCACTTTCTTAGTATATGGTTTGTGCTCCCCCTAGGCGAATTTCTAACTTTTGTGATTTTCACTTATTGCACTGTTTTTTTATGCTCATTTCTGCATATTAGTGTATATATTTTGTGTATTACTTACATCCTAAGGGAGTATAGTCTCTATAGTATTTTTGGTATTTGTGTTACCAAAATAAAGTACCTTTATTTTTGTAACACTGAGTATTTTCTTTCATGTGTGTGAGTACTGTGTGACAACAGTGGTATTGCACGAGCTTTGCATGTCTCCTAGTTAAGCCTTGGCTGCTTATCCATAGCTACCTCTAGAGAGCCTGGCTTCTAGTCACTGCCTACACTACACTAATGAGGGATAACTGGACATGGTATTAGGTGTAAGTACCATAGGTACCCACTACACACCAGGCTAGCCTCATACATTGGTGGTGCAGTAGTGGGATAAGTACTTGCAATTGCCTTATCACTCTGTCACCTGGTGCTTTCCACAGGAAAGATCACTCCACACCTAGAGACAATACATAGCACCTAGGGCAGGAATCTAGTCTCTGAACGTCTTTCCAAGAGACTAGAAGTTAGGTAGGTTAGGTATACCCTACACCACCCTAACAAACACCATGTCTGCAGCTGGACAAAGCTCTGAGGTCATGGAGTCTCCTTATGAGCGCATGACCTTCAAGGAATTGAAGGGGCTGTGTTCAGAGAGGAAGCTAGACATGAGGAAGATTCCTAACAAGAGTTTTTTTTTAGCCTCCTTCTTCAGAATGGCCAAGAACATGCTGGTAGCCAGGAGTAGGAGGAGGAAGGAGATTCTAACCCCACTGAGTTAGAGGATAACCTTTAGGCCCAGGGGAGGGTTCTTCAAAGGATCTTATTCCTACCAGACCAACTAGTGTAGCTGGTAGTGGGAGCGGAATCACTCAGGTAGGGTTCCCTTTACACCCAGAGGACAAGTTGCTAGGGACTCTAAGACCAGGGAAAGATACACTTCTGCCCACTCTCATGTCACTTCAGTGTCTGGGAGGTCACACTGCACAGCTCCAGGGGATGACTCTATAGACAGAGAGCTCAGAAAGCTGAGACTGGAGGAGGCTAGGCTGAGGCTGCAGCAGAAATAGCTAACCCTAGATAGGGAGGCCTTGGCAGTGGAGAGGGAGAAGCAGGGGCTGGGGTTAGCACCTCATGGTGGCACCACCAACAGTTTCAGGGAGGACTCCATAGATTACAGAAACTTGCAAACAATTCCCCCCTCATACAAGGTGGGGGATGACATCTACAACTTTTGTACACTTGAGAGGGCCTGTAAAGTTCAGAGGGTCCCTCAAAGGCAGTGGGCTGCTATTCTCTTGGTTGTCCTTCTCTGACAAGGGGAGGGATAGACTTCTCACTGTCATGGAGGAAGATGCAGACAACTACAATATTCTAAAACACTCTTAGAGGATTTTGGTCTCACCACTGAACAATACAGGATGAAGTTCAGGAAGACCAGAAAAGAGGCCTCACAGGATTGTGTTGACTTTGTGGACTGTTCTAGTAAAGCTTTAGAAGACCATTTACATGGCAGCAAAGTGCCTGACTATGAGGGCTTGTATAATCTGTTGCTGAGAGAGCATATTTTAATATAATTGTGAGTCTGACTTGTTGCACCAGAACTTGGTAGACTCAGATCTGACCTCTCTTCAAGAATTGGGAAAGAAGGCAGACAAATGGGTCCGAACAAGGGTGAGTAGAAAAGCTCATACAGGGGGTGACAAAGACAAGAAGAAGGATGGTAACTCTAATGACAAAGGTGGAGACAAGGATAAAAGTAAAGAGTCTTCATCATGCCCGCAAAACTGTTCTGGTGGTGGGTCTAAATCCTCTTCTCATCACAATCAGAATAAAAAGCCTTGGTACTATATTTGCAGAAACAAAGGACATGGGGCAGGAGACAGCTCTTGCCTTAAGAAAAGCACAAACCTCCCACCACCACTACCCCCACTGCTACAACTAGTGTCCCTACCAATAGCAGTGGTGGTGAGAACACTAACACTACAAATAGCCAGTCCAAGGTTGTAGCAGGGCTCACTCTGGGAAATGTAGTAGGGGTTGGTTTAGTTAGGGAAACCACTGAGGCTGTTTTAGTCTCTGATGGTGGCATTGACCTTGCTACCCTTGTTGCTTGTCCCCTTAATATGGATAAGTACAAGAAACAACCCCTAATAATTGGTGTTCAGGTTGAGGCCTACAGGGACACTGGTGCCAGTGTCACCATGGTGACAGAAAAACTGGCGGCCTCTGAGCAACACCTACTTGGTCATCAGTACCAAGTGACTAACGACCACAACAATACTGGGAGCCACCCCATGACGGTTGTTGATCTCAACTGGGGGGAGGTTTACTAGTCCTAAAAAAGTTGTGGTGTCCACAGACCTACCTGTACAGTGACTACTAGGGAACGACTTGGAGACTTCAGCTTGGGCTGAAGTAGAGTTGGAGGCCCATGCAGCAATGCAGGGCAGTCCTGGACCTATCTTTGCTTTAACAAGGGCTCAGGCCAAAAAGCAAAGGGAACAGAGAAACTTGGATCCTGAAACTACGGCCCAAGAGCTTCCCAAAAGCCTTGTTAGGAAGGGTAAGAAATTATCCCCTATGCCTCACTGCGCTGATGATTCCCCCCTTTGAGGAGGAGGAATCCAGTCCTTGGACAGAACCTACACCTGAAGAACTTCAAGCTGACATAGCTGAACTCTTAGGAAAAGGGGGCCTGCCAGGGAGGAGTTAAGTAATGCACAGCAGACTTGCCCCACACTTTGAGGGTTTGAGACAGCAAGCTGTCAAAGAAGAAACAGGGAATGTCAGTGGCCCCCATGGTGTACTGTGAAAACAATTTCATGAATACAGAAGCAAGGGGGCCCAAACCTGGTGCCACTAGAAGATTTGTCATCCCTCTGCAATACAGAGAATTTCTGTTGACTTTGGCACATGGCATTCCCCTTGCTGGTCATCTGGGGCAAAGTAAGACATGGGACAGACTGATCCCTCACTTACAATGACCTCATATGTCACAAGATACCAAGGAGTTGTGTCACTCTTGTGTCACTTGTCAAGCCAATGGCAAGACAGGTGGCACTCCAAAGGCCCCCTTAATCCTACTGCCAGTGTTTAAGGTACCTTTTAAAAGAGGAGGGGTTGACATTGTTGTCCACCTTGACCCTTCCACAGCTTGTTCATACTGGTGGTGGTAGACCATGCCACCAGGTATCCAGAAGCCATACCTCTAAGGGCCACTACAGCACTTGCAGTGGCCAAAGCCCTACTGGGAATCTTTTCCAGGGTGGGTTTCCCAATAGAGGTTGTGTCAGACAAGGGTAGCAACTTAGGGGCATATTTATACTCTGTTTGCGCCGGAATTGCGTTGTTTTTTTTTACGCAATTCCGACGCAAAAGTAACTCCATATTTATACTTTGGCGTTAGACGTGTCTAGCGCCAAAGTCCATGGAGTTTGCGTCCTTTTTTAGCGTGGACACCTACTTTGCGTTAATTATATGCAAGGTAGGCGTTCCCGTCTAAAAAAGTGACTCCGCGGCATGTGCGCCGTATTTACACTCCCGGGCAAAATTCACGCCCGGGAGTGGGCGGGTCAAAAAAAAATGACATACGGCCGCTTTTGCGCCGTTTTTTAGTGCCTGTAAAAGGCAGGCGTTAAGGGACCTGTGGGCTCGGAAGGAGCCCAGAGGTGCCCTCCCATGCCCCCAGGGACACCCCCTGTCACCCTTGCCCACCCCAGGAGGACACCCAAGGCTGGAGGGACCCATCCCAGGGACAATAAGGTAAGTTCTGGTAAGTATTTATTTTTTATTTTTTTGTGGCATAGGGGGGCCTGATTTGTGCCCCCCTACATGCCACTGTGCCCAATGACCATGCCCAGGGGACAGAAGTCCCCTGGGCATGGCCATTGGGCAAGGGGGCATGACTCCTGTCTTTGCTAAGACAGGAGTCATTTCTATGGGGGTTGGGAGTAAAAAAAAATGGCGCAAATCGGGTTGAGGCGAAAAATTTGCCTCAGCCTGACTTGCCCCATTTTTTCACGCCCAAGCTCCATATCCCCCTACGCCAGCGCTGCCTGGTGTACGTCGTTTTTTTCAACGCACACCAGGCAGCGCCGGCGGCTAACGCCGGCTAACGTCATTACTTAAATACGGAGCCCACATGGTGCTTCAGAATGGCGTTAGCCGGCGCTAATTTTTTTGACGCAAAACTGCGTTAGCGCAGTTTTGCGTCAAAAAGTATAAATATGGGCCTTAATGTCTGCATACTTAAAAGCAATATGGAAATAGTGTGGTGTAACATATAAATTCACTACAGCTTACCATCTCCAACCAAATGGGCCGGTTGAGCTTTTTAATAAAACACTCAAAGGCATGATTATGGGACTCTCTGAAAAACTCAGAAGGAGATGGGATGTCCTGTTACCATGCCTCCTCTTTGCCTACAGGGAGGTACCCCAAAAAGGAGTGGGCTACAGCCCCTTTGAACTCCTCTTTGGTCACCCTGTTAGGGGTTAATTAGCTCTTGTGAAGGAGGGTTGGGAGCAAACCATGAAGCCCCCTAAACAAGATATAGTGGACTATGTACTTGGCCTCAGATCAAGGATGGCTGAGTATATGAAGAAGGACCAGTAACAACCTTCAGGTAAGCCATGAACTGCAAAACCAATGGCATGACCAGAAGGCTGTCCTGACAGTGTACCAACCAGGGCAGAAAGTGTGGGTTCTGGAGCCTGTGGCACCACGAGCACTCCAAGACAAATGGAGTGGAACACACATCATAGTGGAAAAAAGGGTGAGGTCACTTACTTAGTTGACTTTGGCATCCCAAGAAGTCCTCTCAGAGTACTTCATGTGAACCGGCTAAAGCCCTACTATGACTAGACTGATTTAACCCCGCTCATGGCCAGTGTTGAGGGACAGGAAGTAGAGAGTGACCCTCTCCCTAACCTCTTTTCTAATCCTGCAGCTGATGGTTCAGTTGAGGGGTGGTCTTAACAGATTGCCTTTCTCAGTCTCAAAAGGAAGACTGCAGAAAACTCATTGGACAGTTCTCAGAACTGTTTTCCCTTACACCTGGTTAAACCACATTGTGTGAACACACCATTGATACTGGGGACAGTCTGCCTGTCAAAAGTAGAATTTACAGGCAACCTGATCATGTAAGGAATTGCATCAAAGCAGAGATGCAAAAGATGTTTGACCAGGGAGACATTGATCACTCAGATAGCCCCTGGGCTGGCCAGTGGTGCTGGTCACAAAACCCTACTCTCAAAATGAGAAAAGACAGATGAGGTTTTGTGTTGACTATAGTGGACTCAATACAGTAACCAAGATATATGCTCTTCTAATCCCCAGGGCAGATGAGCTCAAAGATACACTGGCATCTGCCAAGTACCTCAGCAGTTTTGACCTTACTGCAGGCTATTGGCAGATTATGTTGTCAGAAGATGCTAAACCAAAGACAGCATTTTCAACCATTGGAGGGCACTACCAATTCACAGTAATGCCCTTTGGTCGGAAGAATGCATCTGCCACTTCTCAGAGGTTGGTGAATACAGTGATCAAGGTCTGGAAGCCTTCAGTGCAGCATATCTAGATGATATAGCTGTCTTTATCTCCACCTGGGATGACCACCTGGTCCACCTTTGGAAAGTTTTGGAGGCTCTGCAAAAAGCAGGCCTTACTATCAAGGCTTCAAAGTGCCATATAGGACAGAGGAAAGTGGTTCATCTGGGACACTTAGTAGGTGAGGAACAGATTCAGCCACTACAAGGGAAGATTCAAACCATTTTGCATTGGACTTCCCCTACCTCACAGACCCAGGTCAGAGCCTTTCTAGGTCTCATTTGGTATTACAGGAGGTTCATTAAGAAATATGGCTCCATTGTTGCCCCCCTTAATGACCTCACCTCCAATTAAATGCCTAAGAAGGTATTATGGACAGCAAGCTGTCAAAACGCTTTTGAGGAACTTAAACAGGCCATGTGCTCTGCACCTGTTCTAAAAAGCCCAAACTACTCCAAGAAGTTAATCGTTCAAACTGATGCTTCAGAGGCAGAGGTGGGGGCAGTTCTTTCACACCTCAATACAGAGGACCAGGATCAACCAGTTCCTTTTATCAGCAGAAGGTTGACCCCCAGAGAAAAGCGTTAGACAGCCATAGAGAGGGAGGCCCTTGCAGTGGTCTGGGCCTCAAAGAAGTTGAGACCATAACTCTTTGGTACTCACTTCATTGTTCGGACAGATCACAAATCTCTCTTATGGATTAAGCAGATGAAAGGAGAAAACCCAAAATTGTTGAGGTGGTCCATTTCCCTACAGGGTATGGACTTAACGGTGGAATATATACCTGAGAGTAACCACTCCAATGCAGATGGACTCTCCACAAATTTCCACTTAGAGAAGGAAGACTCATCTGGGAAAGGTTAGCCTTCTTGTTCCTCATTTGGGAGGGTTATGTAGGAAAAGTGCCCTCTATCTTAGCATGATTACCCCCATTTTCTGCTGATGTCAGTGTGCTTGACTGTGTTCACTAGGATCCTGCTAACCAGGACCCCAGTGATTATGCTTTCTTTCACAAAACTCTGTATTTCACCCACAATTGGCATACTGGTGCCCCCGTATTAGTCCCTAGTTTATGGTATCTAGGTACCAGGGCATTGAGGTTCTAGGGGATCCCTATGGATTGCAGCATATATTTTGCCACCCATAGGGAGCCCATGCAAAGACTTCTGCAGGACTTCCATTACATCCTTTGTGAAAAGGTGCAAGTACCCTTTGACTGCCGTTTTTACTGCACCAGGTCACTTATAACTCACCCCTATAGCAGGCCCTCCAGCCCTGAGGGCAGGGTGCAAAGTACCTGTGTGTGAGGATACCCCTGCAGTAGCAGAGGTAACCCTACAAACTCCAGGACCATTTTCCCGGACTCCGTGAGTATGGAAACTCCATTTTACATGTGTACTGGTTGTAGGTCACTACCTATGTCCAGCTGCATAATGTAACACTGAACATAGGCATATTTGGTATCAAACATGTTGGAATCATACCCAAAGGCTTTTGCAAGCATTTTTAGTATGATTCCATGCACTCTGGGGGCTCCTTAGAGGACCCCCTATACTGCCATTTTAGCTTTCTGAGGTTTTCCAGGCAGCCCCAGCTGCTGCCACCTCACAGAAAGGTTGCTGCCCTCCTGTTGCTTGAAAAGCTTGAGCTAAGGAAGGCAGAACAAAGGAGTTCCTTTGGGAGAGGGGTGTTACACCCACTCCCTTGGGAAATAGGTGTTACAGGCTTGGGAGGGTTAGCCTTCCTAAGCCAATGGAAATGCTTTAAAAGGCACATTTGGTGCCCTCCTTGCATAAACCAGTCTACACCAGTTCAGGGACCCCCAGTCCCTGCTCTTGCACAAAAAATGAACAAAGGAAATTGGAGTGACCACTCTCTTGTCCATTTCCACCCCAGGGGTGGTGCTCAGAGGTCCTCCAGAGGGTCCCTGTATTTTGCCATCTTGGATTCAACGTTGGCAGGGAACTCTGGGAGCATCTGAGTGGCCAGTGCCAGCAGGTGATGACAGAGCCCTCTCTTGACAGGTGCTCACCTGGTTAGGTGACCTATCCCCATTTCAGGGCTATTTATGTTCTCTCCTTTGGGTGGTTCCTCAGATTCGGATTGCAAGACTCCAGAATGAATCCTCTGCATCCTCCACTTTGACGTCTCACTGAGGAAACTGTATCTGGACCCTCTAGGAGCCCTACAAGCTGCAACAAAGAAGCAAGACGCCTTCTGCAACATTGTATCATTGGCTCCTGCAAGTAGCTGCAACAGATTCCCGGTCGTGCATCCTCTGAGGACAGCCCAACTTCAGTCTACATTAGAAGAGTGAAGAAATCTCCCCTGGGGTGAAGGAGTCACTCCCCTGTTTCAGCAGACACCAACTGCGATGACGAGTGGCTGTATGGATTCTCTCTCCTGCAGAGCTTTGTTCTTCCTGCATCACGGGTGGACAGAAGTGGTCCCGACGGTCCTCTCTTCCAGCTGTCCCACTTTGGTGGAGGTAAGACCTTGCATCCCCACGCAAGACAGTACCCCCATGCTCTATGTCTTTTGCAGCTGCAAGTCTTTTTGGCATCCTTCGTCCAAGTCCTTGATGCATCTTGTATCTGCGGCCCCCAGCACTCTATCCTGCGATGCACAGCTTCCTGAGTGGTTCTCCAGAGGCGTGGGAGCCTTTGTCCAAGTGCTGCATGGGCCTCTATTGCAACTCTCCTGTCCCCATGCTGTGGGACTCCTGTGTGCGCTGCCTGGACTTCTGTGGGCTCTCTGAGTTGCTGAGGACCCCTTCTGACTCCCCCTCCTGGGTAGAGCCCACCTGGTCCTTCCTGGTCCCGGGCTGTGCCATTTTCTGCTAACCGTGAGCTTTGCGTGTGCCAAGGCTTGTTGACGGACTCCAACGATGCAAACGCAACTGCAATCCTCCATCCAGTGTGCAACATCACTGGCACCCTCCAGGAACCCGACGTTGTCTTCTTGGGTGCAGTGCTGACTTTTCTTCTTCACCTGTGGTTCTCATTTTGCACCTTCGTCTGGGTTAGCAGGGGGTCCTGCTCTTCCTAGACTCTTCTGTGCTTCTTGAGCTTGGTCCCCTTCTTCCACTGGTCTTCTTGTCCAGGAATCCACTGTTGGTGTCTTACATTCTCTTCTGGGTTTTGCATAATTCTTCTTCTTGTTTCTGTGTGCGTTATGGGAAAGTTACTGTGATTTACTCCTGCTTTCCTGGTCACAGGGGTGGGTTGTGCTACTTACCTTTTAGCTTTTCAGTACTCCTAGCTCCCCTCTACACACTAAACTTGCCTAGGTGGGAAACCGATTTTCGCGTTTCACTTTCTTAGTATATGGTTTGTGCTCCCCCAGGTCCATTTCTAACTACTGTGATTTTCGCTAATTTCACTGTTTTCTGTTTTATGCCTATTTCTGCATACTAGTGTATATAATTTATATATTACTTACCACCTAAGGGAGTATAGTCTCTATGGTATTTTTGGTATTTGTGTCACTAAAATAAAGTACCTTTCTTTTTGTAACACTGAGTATTTTCTTTCATGTGTGTGATTACTGTGTCACAACAGTGGTATTGCATGATCTTTACATTTCTCCTAGATAAGCCTTTGCTGCTCATCCACAGCTACCATTAAAGATCCTGGCTTCTAGACACTGCCTACACTACACTAATAAAGGATAACTGGACCTGGTATAAGGTGTAAGTGCCATAGGTACCCACTACACACTAGGCCAGCCTCCTACATCACCCATGTTAATTGTTACTATGTTACTTTTCTCCTATCTGTCACAAATACTATACTAAAGATGACATTGCAGGGAGAGCCCCTTGTCAGATCTATTGGGATAGGCTAACCCACATACCTTTGTATTATGCATCAGGAAGCCAGTCTGAGTGCGCAAGCTATTTTCCTTTGCAGGATTAGGGTCAGAGTCTGCAGGGTTGAATTTCAGTCATAGATCACAGCAGTTCCATGGTAACCTCAGGATAAAGTGCTTCTCTCACTAGCATTAATGCTGTTTACATAATAAAATACTGCCATTATCGCACTGTGGTAAAGGTGCAGAACAGCTTCTTTGATTTGTCTAGAATAACGAGTAGTCTCCTATGAGCACAGAAAGTAAAACAAGGACATTGTGGTCTTATTCTCTGACCCTCAAACTAAATGTGCAGACTACAGGGCAACAGTACTTACCAAGAATAAATGCCTAATTAGCACATTCTCATGTTAGAGAATAATCTGTAAAAAGTCACCATTAGAAAAATATTTCAAGTTAAAATGGAAATCTAAAATGGAGAATAAGCTTAGGCCCTACAACAGTACTATATCTACTCAGGGCTTGTAAATTAAATGCTACAAGTGGGCCTACAGCACTTATTGTGCCACCCACATAGGAAGATCCTTAACGCGTGTCTCAGACCTCAAATTTAAACTGCCATTTTCACCTGGCAAAAAAATCCTTTAGCCAGGCCTAAACCTTCTCTCTAATACATATTGATCACCTCTGAGGTAGGCCCCAAAGGCTCAAAGAGCACGGTCCATTGTACTTAAAAAACAGGACATGTGTTCTTACTTTTTTCATGTCCTGATAGTGAAAAATACTAAATTTGTATTTTACTACTGTAGGGCCTATCTCCATGGGTTACTTTATTCCATTTAATAAGTGATAACTTTTGATTTGGAACAGGTAGAGATGTAATGACTGGACTCAACATAAATGTAACTTAGAATCGTCTTTAATGATAAAGTCAGATTTGAAGTCAACATTCTGAAAATGCCACTTTTAGAAAGTTGACATTTTCTTATCCTAACCATTTGGTGCCCAATTGTCAGGGTACTGGGTCCCATTAGTGTGAATTGCCTTGCTGTTTGGGGTTTGTGTGTTCCTGCTCGAAAGTGAGACAAAGGAGGTTCATTGTGAAGGCAGGTTGGACCATCCTGCATGGACAGCTGAAGGCAGAACTGTTCCCAGCCCCACTTACATTTCAAAGGGGCTTGAGCAGCAGAAAGGAACCTGGTATTAGTTTATAGCCACCCCAGAATTCCTGGATCTTGGCAGGAGAAGGGAGGAACCACCCAGAGCCAGATGTGAGGGTAGCCCAGGATGTTTCCTCACTTCAAAAACTGGCACTAGCTATAAATATATGACCATCAGTACACCACTTCGGTACGCAACCAGGACCTGTGGAGATTACATGACTGTCTTTCTTCCCAGAGGATTGCCCTGCTGCTTGAGGACTGCCTTAACCCCTAGAGGACTGCACTGCTGTTTTAAGCATGTCCTGCTCTCTATGAAGGAAGACTGGACCTGCTCCCTTCATGCTGGCATCTGAAGGAGTGAATTCCTGATCCCCAAGAGGTACCTACCCAGTCCTGGGACCTTGGTTGGCATCAATGGAGATCCTCCTGTGAAGAAAGGTCAACTACTGAGGATCTGGGAACTTTGCAACCATGTACTGGCCTGTTCACACTGAGATTTTGCCACCCATGTTGACCACGAAAGCAGAACTCTGGTGAACCTAACTTTTCATATTATAGTGACTGACAGTGATATCTGGCAACGCAAGATCTGCACTTTGTGATACAGCAAGTGCTGCCTGACGTGACCAACAATGCAAAGTTACAGCAATATCTGCCTGAGATGCCCTGGATCTTCACACTACAGCTGTAACCATTAGAGACCCTCTCACTGCTTTTCATGGCTTCCTCCGCCCCAAAATGGAACTCTTCATGCCAGATTTTGAGAAGCTAACTTTTTCAGTGCCACTAATCTGGTCCCTTTATCCAGCCCAGACTCCATCATGATCTGCTGAGACTTTCCTTCGGTTTAGGACAACCAGGTAACTCTGGTTGGCACTTTTATGTTTAGGTGCCATATCTACCTAAAGCTGTAAAATTAAATATCTCTGCTTCTACTGACAGGAGGTTGGTCATTCTTGTTTCATTTTTTATTAAAAACACTCTATTTTTCTAAATTGGTTTGGGATTTTTCTTGAGTTGAGTTTTCACTTCATTACTGTTTATGTGCAAAGTACTTTACACTGTGCCTCTATATTAAGCCTGACTGCTTTGTGTCAAGCTACCAAAGGGTTAAGTGTAGGTCAAAGTGATGACTTTTGTTGTTCACCCAGACAAGGATTGTGGTTGTTGCCTGCAGGGAACTGAGTGGATCTTCACCCTCCTCAACCAATACCCAATTTCCTACAAAGTGCAGGAGTCCAATTGTATTATTCAGAGCCAATGGCAAAAAGAACAGATGATATATGACATCCTAAACAATCCCACCCATTCACCCCTGCCACAGATCTGGGCCTAAATCCATTGTCATTTTTGCTCACCATGCCAGTCCAGTTTGGACGCAGCCATATGCAAATCAGTCTTGACCCTGCTCCTTATGAGAACAGTGCAGCCCAAACTGCCAGGCCAAGACCTTCCTGGATAGGAAACAAGCATCCTGGAACTGGTTTCAGGGTATCACCCCTCATCAGCAAGAAAATGACAAACATCTTGCATATCCTATCTCTTTATGCTTTTGCCGGTTCATGTTCATGTTGGGATGCTCCTTATGCCACTCTTTTCCTATCTTTCCCTTTCTCATTTATCACTTTTCTTCCTTTCCCTCTCTGGGTCAAAGTCTAATGGGGAAAAGTATGTTTGTTATGGTCCAGAAAATGTTTCTGTTGGCCTTAGGACTCTGTGCGTTTTACCACTGTAACCAGTGCTGCAGTGCTTGTGCTGTCAGCTCTAAACATAGTAGTATTTGCTTATCCCTAAGTGGCATATTTCAGTTACTTATAAATCCCTATGAAAGTGCACTACATGTGCCTAGGGTCTGTAAATTAAGTGCTACTTGTGGGCCTGCAGCACTGATTGTGCCATCGTACTTAAGTAGCCCTTTGACCATGTCTCATGCATGTGTGCAGTTTTGAACTGCCATTTCAACCTGTCAATATAACCTTCCCTATTAATATATATGTCACCCACAGATTATGCCCTGGGCAACCCAGAGGGCAGGGTGCAATGTATTTAAAAAGCAGGACATGTACTTTTAAGTTTTACATGACCTGGTAGTGAAAAATTATTAAATTTGTTTCTCACTACTGCAAGGCATATCCCTCCATATGGTTACATTGGAGTTGCTGTATCACAATTTATATGTGTAATTTAAAAATGGGAAGGGATAATTCTTTCAAGTTTGGTGTCTCTGAAATCACAAGTTGTAATCCAAACGTATAGTGGAATTGGATTTCAGTTTTGCAATTCTGAAAATGTGACTTTTAGAAAGGTGGCATTTTCTTGCTGTATCCATTTGGTGCATGCTGCCTATCTCTGATCCCATGTTTGGGGTGGGTGACAGCTGGGCTTTGCGTAGTCCCCCTAGAAAGCCAAACACAATGGGAGCTTAGGTCTGACTTGATGGGCCATGGTGGCAGGATGAGAGAGAGGAGCTTGACCCAGCCTCACTTACACTTGAATAGGCTGTGTACTCCTCCCACACAAAGGGCTCCATAACCCCCTGTAGTGAGCCTGGAGTCAAGACACGGAGAACAAGATGCCTGTGTACTTCAAAGACCCAACTGGGTATAAGTTGTGGACTTCTGACATCACCACTTCAGTACATTTCGTGACTTGTGAATACTTTGGGGGTCATTACGACCCTGGCGGAACAAGTCCGCCAGGGCCGTGGGACGCGGTGGCACCGCCGACAGGCCGGCGGTGCCCCGCGGGCATTCTGACCGCGGCGGCTCAGCCGCGGTCAGAGAAGGGAAACCGGCGGTCTCCCGCCGGTTTCCCGCTGCCCCAAAGGAATCCTCCAAGCCGGCGCAGCATGCTGCGCCGGCATGGGGATTCCGACTCCCCCTCCCGCCATCCAGTTCCTGGCGGTTCTCCCGCCGGGAACCGGATGGCGGGAGGGGGAGTCGCGGGGCCCCTGGGGGCCCCTGCCGTGCCCATGCCTATGGCATGGGCACGGCAGGGGCCCCCGTAAGAGGGCCCCTAAAAGTATTTCAGTGTCTGCAAAGCAGACACTGAAATACGCGACGGGTGCAACTGCACCCGTCGCACCTTCCCACTCCGCCGGCTCTATTACGAGCCGGCGTCATCGTGGGAAGGGAGTTTTCCCCTGGGCTGGCGGGCGGTCTTGTGAAGACCGCCCGCCAGCCCAGGGGAAAACTCGGAATACCCTCCGCGGTCTTACGACCGCGGAGCGGTATTTCGGAGGGGGGAAGCCTGGCGGGCGGCCTCCGCCGCCCGCCAGGCTCGGAATGAGGGCCTTTGTCTGCAAGAAGGACTTCCGTGCTGCTGAATGACTGCCACTCTGCTGCACTGCTGCTTTGCTGGATGCCTCCCTTACTGTGTTGCCCTGCTGCTATTGTTCCCCTGCCTGCATGAGAAGGACTGAACCTGCATCACCTGAAACTAGAGTGACTCCAGGGGCTAGCAGGCTGGCCTCCTGATCTGAAGTCTCAGGGACATAAAATACTTCCAATCACCCTGCTTCTGCATGTGGCTATTCCATCTTTGAGTCTGCCCTGCTGAGTGTTGCTACCCCAGTCCTGGACCCTTGGAAGTGGGCCTAGAGTGCTTTCTCAGGGAAACTGGCATGTCCTCTGCTGTGTGACACATCCAGAGTGCAGAGTTGATGCACCAGGACCTCACAATGCAGTTTGTTCACACCTCAGAACCGACGCATCGTCTCGGCTATGCAAAGCATTTAGGATTCAAGGTATTCTGATTCAGCTGGACTATCTGGGACCCTGTAGCTGGTCCACGCGCCATCGTGGTCGGCCAGAACCGTTTACTTTGACCCAGTCCAGGGCAACCAGATATCTCCAATAGTATTTTTTGCTTCTTGCCACTATTTGTACTTAAATCTTTGAAACTCAGTTCCTCCAGTTCTAGTTTTTTCGATGTTTGTTGTTTTAGTCTTGATTTATTTATTAAATTAAAATCTATTTTTCTAACTTGGTGTAGATTTTTTTGTGTGGTGTTTTCCCTGTACTATTTGAAGTGTTGCACAAGTACTTTACACATTGCCACTATGTTAACCCTGACTTCTCTGTGCCAAGCTACCAGAGGGTGATCACAGGTTAATTTAGGCCTTGCTTGTGTCTTACCCTAAATAGGATTGTGTTTGCTGCTCAGGACTTACACCCTAGTCAACCAACAGCCCAATTTCTCTAATACATGCTGAAGGTTAACGAAGGAGATTCCAATTCCTAACTCCGAGAAAGGGGCTCTATTGACATGGTAGACCCCACTTTTTGCCTGGAAAATGATAAGCCTAACTGCTTCTGGGCCAAGCTACCAAGGGTTAAGCAAGGATGAAATCATTGAGACATTGATCGGACCTTATTTGAGATTGTGGCCTTTTTACTAAGTTTAGGTACCTACCTGTCCTTTCTAATAATCCACTTTCCAGCAGGTATCAGACAATAGAGTGGAGTGCTGGACCGTATAGTGAAATGTTGTATAGTGGATGAGAGTGTTGTACAGGCACAGAGTGGAAGGTGGAGTGTACAGGGATAGAGTGGAGTCACATACAGTGGAATAGCATGGTGTGCAGTAGCATACAGTGGAATGGTGTAAAGTAGAAAATCATATACTGGAGTAACATATAGTGGAGTGGCTACTGTGAATTGGTCTACAGAAAGAGGCGTAGAGTGGAGTTGCATACAGTGTAATAGCATAGAGTGGACTGGTGTAGAGTGGATTTGTGTACAGTGTATTAGCATAGAGTGGAGTTGCACAGAGCAGAGTGTTGTACAGTGGATTGACGTAGAGTGTAATAGTGTATAGTGGAGCAGCGTACAGCAGTGTGGCATATATTGAAGTGGTGTAGACTAGAGTGACATACAGTGACATGGGATGGAATGTTATAGTATACAGTGGAGTGCCGTCCACTGAGGTGTGGTCTAATCCAATAGCGTAGAATGAAGTGGCATAGAGTGAAGTGCCATAAAATGGAGAGGTGTAGAGTGGAGTAGCATACACTGGATTGGCATACAGTGGCGTCAGGTAGAGAGTAATAGCCTATAGTGGAGTGGTGTACATAGGTCTGGGGTCCAATCAAATAGCAAATAATTAAATGTGTGTAGAGTAGAGTACCATTCATTGGAGTGGCGTAGAGAGGAGTAGCATACAGTGGTGTGCTATACAGCGGAATAAGATACAGTGGAATGTTGTAGACTGGAGGGGCATTCAGTGGAATAGAGTAGAGTTGAGTTGCGTACAGTAGGATGACAGAGTGAAATCGCATATAGAGAAGCAGCATCCAGTGGAGAGGCATATAGTGGAGTGACATAGGCTGGTGTGGTGTACAGTGGCATTGTGTACAGTGTTATGGCATAATCTGGAGTAGTGGTAAGTGGGGTCTTGTACTGTGGAGAGGTGGAGAGTGGAGTGGCAAGAGTGAAATAGCACATAGTGGAGTGGCTACAGTAGTGTGGTATACTGATGTATGAGAAATCTAGCAACAAAGTAGATTATGGTGTGCAGAGTAACTCAAAGCAGTGAATTGCGTTGCCTTGTGTTTCTCCAGATCTATGAATACCAATACTTAAGTCAGATTTACAAAGAAATGAGTGGCCCTACATTCCTTCATAAATCTTTCTTAAGTATTGCATGTCCATGAGACACCATGAGTGATTCAATAATGCAGCTGCACCTTAGTTATATTTTGGGTCATCATACTCTGTGATAACTTTGCTGTGTACTGTGGTACTTGGCAGTGACAAGCCAGTATATAATTAGTTAATAACTATTTTTTGAGAATTAAAAGGCAGCCATATTATTTTTACTACACTTTGGCTGTGTTCAGTGTTAGGGCCTTCGATATTGATAAGTAGTAGATCCCTACCTATTACCAGCTTATTAAGTGTGAATATGTAGGAAATGTATTTATACTTTGTTATACATTTTAAATAAGCCATGTGCCACAGAAGTTTCACAAAATTTAGTGAAATTCCATAAAAGTACCACAGTGACAGATGTCACTAAGTTTAAGGGCCAGATGTATCATTCTTTACCATAGCCATTACCAAATTGTGATTTTTTGTGAATCGCAATCAAATAATCACTATTGGAAAATATAAAACTGTAGGAGTTTCATGTAGCGATTCACAAGGGCTCGCAAATGGACCTACCTCATTAATATTCATGAAGTAGGTCGCAATTTGTGACCCATTATGAATGGCTACAATCACAGGCATGGTGGCCTGCTAGGCTTAGCACACTACCATGTATGTGATTGCTTTTCAGTAAAGCAATCTTTTTTTTAAAATGCAGGCCGTTTTCCTTAAAGGAAAATGGTATGCGTTTAAAAAAGGAAAATTAAAAGTTTTCTTTTCATTTTTTAAGAGTAAGCAGTGGTCCGTGAGACCACTGCCTGCTCCTAAAAATAGTTTTAGCATGCATTCACAAAGGGGAAGGTGTCCTTCTGGGACCCCTTCCACTTTGCAAATGGGTTACTACCAATTTGAAATTGGTGGTAACTGCAATTGTTTTGCGACCGCATTCACAGTCACAAAACAATCATACATACCTCTGCGATTCGGTATTGGCAAGGGACACCCTTGACACGCCCCTTCCTAATACTGAATAGGTATGTAGTCGCAAATCCAATTTGAGCTTCGGTAACAAGTTACAGAATCGCAAATTGGACTTGTTACATTCCAAAATGCATTTTTGCGCTCAAAAACAGTCCAAATGCCTTGTAAAAAGTATTTACCCTACTTAACCTCGGTACCACAGTGACAGATGTCACTAAGTTTAAATGCCTTCTAAAAAGTACTTACCTTACTGAACTTCAGTATCCAAAATCAGCATCTCTGCACCATAATGTATAATCATGCCAAATTCTACTTAAATCTATTCAGTCATTTTTGAGCTACGTCAGTCTTTGGGAAATGCATTGGTGGAAAAATGCATTTAATTTTATCTTTGCACCCCCTTGAAATTTCACCACAAAGAATTACATCATCTCAAAATATAGAAAATGCTATAGGTCTGGAAAGTTTTGTGGTGATTCGTCAAATGGGTGGAAAGTTGTTAGGGAGGTGATATCCGAGGAATTCTTATCTTTGGGAATACAAACTATAACTACAGAGTTATTGTGATTTCTTTCTATTCATCTATTGTATTTATTTTGTATTTGTTTATTGGTTACATAGTCATGTGACCATAAACCTATGTTTAAGTTACTCATGTAGAAATACTGAAAATGTACATATGGAGTCTAGATTACTTTTTTGGGCTTCCATGATACTTTTAGTATTATTGTGCTACATATGAAGCCCAAAGTGAATAAAAGCATATCGTTGTTGTTATAAAAATTAAAATTATAATTTATTTTCCCAATGAGCAGTTATCATGTCTTCCATATATCAGTTTGCTTAGCTCACTGCTTGATCACTTTTCCATTTTGTTGCACAGGAGTGCATAAGGAAGATGTTTTTTGTTTGGCTTGTAGGTCCACTTATATTTTGTGACCCACAGAGCAAACAAAGAAAATTGTATAGATTTGGATGTATTCTTTTTGTTACATATTTGTTTATATGTTTTCATTAGTATCCATAAATGACCATAAATTAGTCTCTAAATTGTTCATGCAGTAAATCTGAAGCTTTATATATGCCGTCTAGATTATTTTTTGGGCTTCCTTGCTACTTTTAGTAGTACAGTGCTACAAAATAGCACTTATTTGGAAAACCTTTTAAGTTAACATTTACTTATGCTACTTACTTGAAGTACCCCCACAGAATTATCTGCACCCCCTTATACCTAATACTGACAAATATCACATAAATCCAAATTACAGTTTTTGTGCTACCCGAAATACAAAAGTCTATGAAAAATGCATTGGATTTGAAGCCCATTTTGGGATTCTTCTTTTTTCTTTTGCACCACCTCTTGAACAAGTGCCACAAAACCTTCAAATATATTACCTACTGGAGGTTGCAAATAGGTAGTTATGGTAAGGATGTAGTTTCCAAAGGCAAAGTATTTTTTTGTTTTGCCAGTAACTTGGTGCAGTTTGACGAATTGTCACATAATTTTCCCAAAAAAGTTTGCTGTTGATTCTTGTTGCACGTGTAAAGTTGCGGGGTGATCTGTCAAGCGGGGGATGAGAAAAATGTTTTTTTTTTTTAAATTGCATTTACCATGGCAATTCCCATAGGACCTTTAGACGTGAATACAGCTTAAACCTCTGGACAGAGTCACACCTAAATTGGAAGAAAGCTAGCTTTCAGTACACGTATTATGCAGTACTCCCAGAGAATCATCTGCACCCCCTAATACATAATACTGGCAAATTTCATATAAATCCAGCTGACAGTTTTTGTGCTAACCGAAATGCAAAATTCTTTGATAAATGTACTGGATTTGAAGCCCGTTTTGGGATTCCTTTTTTTTCTTTTGCACCTCTCCTTCAGCAAACAACACAAAACTTTTAAATGTATTACCTGCTTTCGGTCACCAGTAGGTTGTGATAGTTAAGAAGTAGCTTCCATAGGAAAAGCGATTTTTGTTTTGCCAATAACTTGGGAGCTGTTTGAGAAATCATCACACATTTTTCAAAACTAAAATGACATTCAGTTCAGCTGCTGTACTGAAAGTTTTGAGGTGATCCACCAAGCAGAGGCCAAGAAAAAGAGAGGTCCCAAAGTGCATTTACCCATTCATTTTCCCATCCGGTCTTTAGACATGCCTACAGCCCAACCCATTGGACAGAATTTCACAAAACTTGGTAGGAAGCTAGATCTTGGTGAGCAAATCATGCTGTTTGTTAATTAGTGTAAATCCGTTGAGTAGTTTTTGAGTTATTAAAGGTTAAAAAATATAGATATCTAGCAATGTGGATCCTCTGCAAATTCAACAGTCCCTGTGCTGATATCTGATTGGCTGCAAACACTTCAACAAGGGAGTGTTGGAAGCCATTTTGGGACTCTGCTTCAGACGAGTCCAAAAAAGAAACACCAAAAAAAGAAAAGGGCTGAGTAGGAATACCTAACCCTCTATCCTCGGTCTTGGACTCCTTTGGCAAAATTCATGGGTGGATCTGCGATTTTGCTGATTTTTTTTTTTTTAAAGCGTGGTCTTTTCCCCTGGGTGAGCCAAGTCCAGAGAGCATCCCCAAAATAATAAATAAGGATGGGGGGCTGACAAATCCACCTACTAGGGCTATCGAAAAAGGCCCAGGGAGCAACACCTCCCCAGGGCTATATTTATTTAAAAAAATCGGGGAGGTCATGCGGACCTCTTCGGGCCGGGGGACCACGACCTCCCTGGGGCTACCTAAATAGAATTGTTACAGGGGATGCATGGACCCTCAGGACCCGGGGACCTCCACCTCCCCAGGGCTAGAATGGATTTTAAGGAGGAGGTCCATGCAGACCCCGTCCCTGGGGCTAGTTACATTTTTTGAAATGGTGGAGAGGAGCAGCACGGCCCCCCTCCTGGGCAATATATGGGGCCCAAGGGCCACAAACTCTTCAGGGCTGAACCATGCAGATCAAAGGAGGGGATCTATGTGGCCCCAATCCTGGAGCACTATATGGCCCTGGGTACCACTACTCCATAGGGGTGGCTCCTGCTACCTCCCACGGTACTCACCCTTGGGAGATATCTCTTTGCTTTTGCTTGGTGGGAGTGGTGACAGTTCCTGCCAAGCAAAAGCAAACACTCTGCTTCCAGCAAGCAGGAGATTTAAAAATGCTGCCACTTGCTGGAAGCGGAGATTTAATCTCTTTTGGAAAGAGATGAAAGTATTGCTCCCGCATGCATAGAGCTGCATTTCAAGCACCTTCATGTGTGTGGGAGTAATGCTAGCTCCCACAGGAGACATGGAGCCAACTGGGACCCTGGGGGCCTTGAGGCTCCCCCCACAGTTCACACAATTATTTTAAAAAGTAGTGAATCCTGTCCTGTGTATTTATTTTAGATTCATTGTGACAGGGTGCTCATTTCATAGAAGCTAAAGTTCAATGGAAAAATCTTACAGTTATAAGCAAAACAGGTACCAAAGATGAAGCTTGACTTCTGTGAAGTACTAAACATCCTACTTTTGTAGTGCAAGGTCAAGGTAAACCAAGTGTGTTTTATTTGCATTTCCACTGTGAAAGGTTATCTGTAATCCTTGATGGAGGTGTTTGCATCCTTACTTTTCTTGAGCACCGTATCTCATGTAGTGACTATCACGAGTGGGTTCTTTCTTGTCATCTGCCGCTGAGACCAGAGATCGTGTTATGCCTTTTAAAAACTACAAGTCCATAAAATGGATTAGAAGCTCTGCCCTTTAGACCTTGCTGCATCGTCTTCCCCCCATTTTTCCCAGGAAGATGGACAGCATAATAGAAGGACCCACCAAGCATATTTCCCACCGATTTTGGAGACATGTTCTTCATGCAATAGAATATGATCATATCTCTACCAAACAAAGAAGAACTTCATGAGCAATGTGGGGTAGGCCAGACCCTGCAGCCAAACCCTGCCACATGCAGCCAAAGGCCATGTTTGCACAGCATTGGGTGATTATAGGGGGTGCGTGGAGTGGGGTTGATTGTTTATAGGGAGCAGTGCATACCAGTGGTTGAATTTACATAAATTAAAATAACTTTATATTAAAAAAACATAGACATTTTATAGTTCTTATATGTTCAAATTTTGCACACACAAAAACATACAAATTCAGTTTTTATAGTTAGAGTTTTTCAAATAATTATAACTCATTTCCACGCCATGAATAGTTTTCTCATCAATAATTTTACTGCAAATGTTACAGTGATATCAGTGATGTCATAGAAGATGTGAGGAGTGTTGTAATATCTGTGGTAATTAGCGGTGCATGGCAAAGGCAAGAGTTATAGTTACCTTAGGGTACGATTTATAGTTACTTTAAATAACTCTAATCATACCCTTTGGATTTTCATTGAATTTCTAAGGCTTTTTTTATTCTATTCCCTGACTATAATGTCCATGTAACTTTTGTTTTGTTTTTTCAGTGAATTTGTAAGGTTTTTGTAATGTTAATTAAGATGTCCATCACAATGCATAATGGCTGGGGTGGGTGGAGGGCCTGGCCTGGTACTTTGCTGTCTGCACCCAAGGGTGCTGCACCTGTCTTCCTTCTTCTTGCCATCCATTGTCCAAGTCCATGCCCTGCTCCCTCATTACAGCCCTCTGTGGCTGTTGTTCTGCAACTGCCCTTCCTGTCTGCCCTTAAGAGCTATATTGCTGCCTCATCCACCTCCACCCTACCCTCTATTGTCTAAGTCCATGCACTAGCCCCCTCCCTCCTCTGCTGCATGCTCCAATGTGCTACCACTGCCCTCCATTTAGTTTGGTGCCATTGCCGCCCACACCTCCTGTCCTCTGTTGCTCAATTTTATGCCTAATCATTGCACTCCTGCTTACCCTCCGTGCTTAACTTGCTGTCCCTACCCTCATTTCCCCTGTCATCTGATGACTGTGTGCATGGTCCTGCTCCTTCCTTTTTGCCTGCCATGTTCCATGTACCAGCCACTGCCCACCCTATCTACTGTGTGTGTTCTGTTGAGATGCCACTGCCCCTCACACCTGGCTAGCATGGTCAGATGTCTGCTGCCTGCCCCTGCCACCTTCAGCCTGCCTGTCCAAGTTCCATACCTCTATCTCCTCCCTCCTGTCTTCCATGGTCCATTTGCTGCCACTCCCTTCTGTCCTTCATGCTCTATTGTGTTACAACTGCTTCTCCTGCCTGTACTGCATGGTCTGTTGTAAAGCCCCTTCCCCTGCCCTCTCTTGTCTGTGTCTAGCCCCTAACCCCCCTTCTGTACTCCATAGTCCTTTGCACGTCGTTGCCCCTACCCTCTTTCTCACAATGGCTGTTCTGCTGCCACAAACCCTCCTGCTTGCCATGATTATTCATCTGTGTTGCCACAGCCCCTCCCACTTGCCCCGTTTGGTCAGGATGCTGCCCCTTACAACCTCTCACCTTTTCTTCATTGTCTGTGTGTATGCCTTTATAGCCGTCCACAGTGTGTGATGTGCTTCCATTGCCCATCCCAACTGCCTTTCATGGTCAGCTTGCTGCTCCTGCCCTGCTGCCCACCACCCACCCTCCATTTTCCATGTGCAGACCCCTATCCCTTCCCTCCTGACTTGTCTGATTCATTGTTGTGTCCCTGCCCCCTCCCTCCTGCCCTTAATAGCCTGTTATGCTGCAACTGTGCCTCTTGTCTGGCCGGTAGGGCCTGCCTGCTTCCCCTGCCTCCATCCCCTTCTGTTCTCTGTTGTCCGTGTACACCCGCTTGTCCTGTGAGGTGTATTGTGCTTCTGAAACCCCAGACTCCTGCACTGTAAGGTCAGTCTAGTGTCCCTGCCCATCTCCTTCCTGCCCTCTGTTATCCACGTCCATGTCTCTCCCACATTCCTGGTGGCCACAGTGATAGAATATATTATACTTGCCAACATTCTGAAACCGGTAAGAGGGACATTTTGAAACAAATTGGGGAATTAATAGTGATTTTCCCCTTAGATTGAAAATGAGGACATTTTGGGCAGGAAACAGATACAAAAGCCCTTTTGGGCTCACAATATCGGGAGTTTCCTGCCTGAATCGGATCTGTTGACATGTATAGTTGTACTGACACTTCCTCTTCCTTCTGCTCTTAGTGGTTTGTTATATTGCCACAGCCTTTCTTGCCTGTCCTACATGGTTGGTTTGTTGCCCTGCACCCCTTTTCCCTGCCCTCCTTGGTCCATTGTGCTGCCACTGTCTCTCCCACCTGCCCAGAATGGTCAACTTGTTGCCTCTTCACACTTCTCCCTCTCTAAAAACAAAATGAATGTCTCCTTCTGTAATGTAACTGATGCACAATATAAAGCAATACAATACTTTTGGGTTATGTTTGTGCTATATAAAACTGAAACCAAACAAATAAATTTAGGGGGTCATTCCAACCCTGGCGGTCGGTGTTAAAGCTGCAGCCAAACCGCAAACAGGCTGGCGGGAAAAAAAATGGAATTCCGACCCTGGCGGAAACCGCCAACAGCGACCGCCACAACAACACACCGCCTGCCACGGCGGCACAAACAAACAGCACGGCGGTCACCGCCAACAGACAGGCGGGAGACAATGTACCGCCCACTCTATCACAACCTACCAATCCGCCACCTTTTCCGGGGCGGTAGCCCCACCGTTAAAAAGACAGCGGAAACAGCCATTTCGAAGGGAAAGCGCTCACCTCCATACAGCCGACGAGGAATCAGGACAGCATGGAACCCGAACTCCACATACTCCCAGCTATAGTGTTCCTACTCCTCTACCAGGAGCACGAACGCTGGCGCAGAAGACAACGGTGAGTACTGCACCTACGACACAGGGGAGGGGGGAGGGGAAATAATTACGGGTACACACATACGCGACACACCCACCCTCACCCTCACCCACTACAACACACACATCAATGCATAGCAACACATCAGAGTGACAACCCCCAAACCCCCCGGAAGAATACAAATACAAAAGGAAATGATTCTAAACCTTTGAATATATTGTAATACTGCCAAAATAATATATATACACATCAAAAACTCTTATATACATAAATGTACAAGTCCGAGCATTGTCGCAGGCATTGTTCGTGGACCACTGGGCCCAAATCACATGGGCAAAGCCCACACAGGATACCTGACTCCAACGGAGAGAACACTGCAGGGGCATCAGATAGCAAAACTACAGGCACCTCAGGGGGAAGGGAAGGGGGGCACCTCAGCCAGATGAGTGCACGACGCCAGATCCACGAGGGGCCTCCATGCCCACTATTCAATCCTGGGGAGTGCAAAGCCACAGTCTCACAAGTCCAGACAGTGGGTGGGCTTCCCACTGTTCAATCCTGGGGAGTGCAAAGCCAGAGTCTCACAAGTCCAGACAGTGGGTGGGCTTCCCACTGTTACATCCTGGGGAGTGCAAAGTCACAGTCTCACAAGTCCAGACAGTGGGTGGGCTTCCCACTGTTACATCCTGGGGAGTGCAAAGCCACAGTCTCACAAGTGGATAACAGTCTCCACTGGTTCTGGAGGGGGCCTGGTGCCCAGAGTGCTTCGTGCAGCCCTGTCCGACACAGATGCAGGCCAGCCCCTGCTGCTCATGGGCCAGCGGTGCTTGAGATGAAGGGCCCAGCGCAGCGGTGCTTGAGATGAAGGGCCCAGTTCAGCGGTGCTTGAGACGGCGGTGCCCAGCGCAGCGGTGCTTGAGACGGCGGTGCCCAGCGCAGCGGTGCTTGAGACGGCGGTGCCCAGCGCAGCGGTGCTTGAGATGAAGGGCCCAGTTCAGCGGTGCTTGAGATGAAGGGCCCAGTTCAGCGGTGCTTGAGACGGCGGTGCCCAGCGCAGCGGTGCTTGAGATGAAGGGCCCAGGTCAGCGGTGCTTGAGATGAAGGGCCCAGTTCAGCGGTGCTTGAGATGAAGGGCCCAGCGCAGCGGTGCTTGAGATGAAGGGCCCAGTTCAGCGGTGCTTGAGACGGCAGTGCCCAGCGCAGCGGTACTTGAGATGAAGGGCCCAGTTCAGCGGTGCTTGAGATGAAGGGCCCAGTTCAGCGGTGCTTGAGACGGCGGTGCCCAGCGCAGCGGTACTTGAGATGAAGGGCCCAGTTCAGCGGTGCTTAAGATGAAGGGCCCAGTTCAGCGGTGCTTGAGACGGCGGTGCCCAGCGCAGGGGTGCTTGAGATGAAGGGCCCAGTTCAGCGGTGCTTGAGATGAAGGGCCCAGCGCAGCGGTGCTTGAGATGAAGGGCCCAGTTCAGCAGATCCGGCCATGGTGGGGAGGTCATTTGCCACCTGTCCTGTGACTGGCGGGGCCTTCCTGGGCTGCAGTGTCGGGCCTGTTGGTGGCCTCCTGCCCACCTGGGATGGGGCTGGCAGGGCCCTCCTGGCCAGCTGGGCTGATGGCGGTGTTGTCTGCCGTGCTGCCCTTCCCAGCCTTCCCTGATCGCCTGTGGCCCTTCCCCACCTTGGGCGGTGTGCCAGCTGTCTCCACACTTCCTGCTGCAGTCATGGTAGGGGTTTTAGTCCCTGGTGTTTTCACCCTCTCGCGCCGGCCACTGCCTATCTTGGGATGTTTCTCCGGGGGTGGGCTGCCCGTGCCTTGGCTTCGTACCGAAATGGCTGCCCTGGAGGGTGGGGCACTCCACAGTCCATGGCAGACTGTGATGACAGGGGCCGGTTTTGTCGTGGCTGAGGTGCTGACTGTAGTCCTATGACATGGACGGGTGGGGGACTTGGAGGAAAGAGGTTGAGTTTGGACAGGAAAAGCATTTTAGGAGCAGTGGGACGGGTAGGTGTAGTGGGTATGGGAGTGGAGGAAGAGGTTGTGGTTGTAGGAGTTTTAAGTCTGGTGTCTTTGGGTGCAGGTGCTTGGGCTGGAGGCAGTCGTGAGGTGGATGGCTGTTGGGTGGGTGGCTGCCTGCGTTTGTGCATCTTGGAAGAGGGGGTCACAGACACACTGGGAGAGGACACAGGGGACGTGTAAATGGTAGTGGGGGTGGTGATTGCACGTGTGCGGGGGTGCTGGTGTGTGTGCTGGTGATGGACGTAGTGGCTGAAGATGTTGTGCATGCAGGTGTGAGTGGAGACGTGAAGGGAGGGAGGAGGGAGACGAGGAGGAGGCGGACACAGTGGAGGCAGTGGGTGTTGGTATGTCTGTATGTGGATGTTGCTTGTGTGAATGCCTGTGTGATGTGTGGTGCTTATGTCTGGCTGAGCTTCCCTTGGGTGTTGAGGTGTGTGCAGGCTGGTCTGATGGTGTGTCTGGGATAGGCAGAGGTACAGGTGATAGGGTATGGGTGGAGGAAGTTGGAGGGGGGAGGCTAGAGACAGGGACAATGGCTGCCATCAGTGCTGAGGCCAGAGTCTGAAGGGCAGCCTGACCAGAATGAATGCCCTCCAGGTATGCATTACTCTGGTGCACCTCTCTTTCAACACCCTGGATGGCATTCAAAATGGTAGACTGCCCAACAGTGAGCGTCCTCAGGAGGTCAATGATCTCCTCACTGAGGGCAGCAGGGGTGACTAGGGCAGGGCCTGAGGTGCCTGGGGCGAAGGAGATGCCCACCTTCCTGGGTGAGCGGGCACGGGGCAAACGCTGAGGGGCTGCTGGGAGGGCGGTGCTGGTGCGGTGGGTGGCGGCTGTACCTGTTGTTGCGGGGGGCACACATGTTGCAGCCACCACAAGGGAGCTCCCTTCAGAGGACGAGTCGGTGTCACTGATGTCTGCCCGAGTCCCCGCTGTGGAGCTCCCCTCGCCCTCTGTCCCACTGGTGAATTCGGAGTCCGTTGCATGGCCCTTCATGGCCATGTGGGATGCAGCACCCTCGTGCTCCGATGCCACCGCTCCTCCGCCTGATGATGCTAATGCACACATGAACAGGAAGACAACAAAAAAGGGGGGGGGGGGAAATAAAGACATGTTGAGTGCATGCATTGGCGACACCGTTGGTGGACAGGACAGACACAGAAGCCCCCTGCACTACGCCGCGCACTTTGGGTCGACTACTCAATCCGTGGGACATGGCCTACAAGCCTATGGACGACATCTGAGCACATAGATGAGACAGGGCCATGAATAGCTGTACTTGGCACCCTACAGAGGTGGGGGGGTGGGGGCACAGGGCCATGCCTTACGGAGGGGCCTAGCCTACAGAAATCGCCCTGGCCAAGGGATACCCACAGCCCTCCTCCCCCACCCAGACACCTCCACTGCGCGCAAAGTCACCAGGATGAGAGTGTACTCACCCCCTTGTGTCTGCTGTGATGTCCTCACGCACCCATCCAAATCGGGGTAGGCCACCGCCAGGATCTGTGACATCAGGGGGGTCAAAGTCCGACTGGCACCCCTCCCACATTGGGAGGCCATCCCCAACTGAGCCTCCACCGTCTTCTTGCGGCGGATGCCCTCCCATCTCTTCCGGCAGTGGGTGCCCCGTCTGTGGTGGACCCCCAGGGTCCGGACGTCCTTGGCGATGGCACGCCAAATATCGATCTTCTGGTGGGCGCTGACCTATGTGAAATGTACAGGGGGAGAAAAATAGTCACCACCTTCTGCACGCTGAATGTGAGTGGCCCCCCATCCCTACCCTTGCCATGTGGCACATGCTCTCACCGTCGTTTGATGCATGCCTCAATCGCTCCCCTCCCCACCATCTTTCATCCACCCCACTCAACACAGGCATTGCCCACAAAGCATGGTCCCAGTGTACTTACCTGTTGGTGTGGAGGACCGTAGAGTAGCGCGTACTGGGGGAGGACCCCATCCACAAGTTTCTCCAATTCCTGAGCAGTGAAGGCAGGGGCCCTTTCCCCAGTCGCATGAGCCATTGTCTCTTCCAGACCGAGGTCACAGCAGCACTTGCATTGTAGGTCCTCTCCTGTCGAAGATCAGGTATCGAGTGATTAAGCAGATAGAAAATGGCGGCCACGCCCGTGGCTGTGCGTACCGCGGCGTTGCGTAACGCGACCGCCGGCGCACATCGTCATTGGCTCCTGAGACCCATAGGGTCCAATGTTAACCAATGCTGCTTAGCGCCGCGGTTTTCGACCGCCTACCACCACGATGTGCCACACCAGCGCAGTTACCTCACATCCCATTGTCGCACTTCACAGGTCAGGCAGCCGCCATTTCAGGGGCCCACATGGCTTACTTTCTACTGCGTCACACATACCTAGGCCTTGCATCAACACTCATACAAACCATTCAATGGATTGAGAATCGTGTTATGTGCAAGCTGCGGTTACGTACCTGTGGGTTGATTGACTCTGTGCTCGCTGTTGTCCTTCATAGGCACCGTCCGCTGGGACATGCGAGGAGATGGCGGAATCTTCCTGTGTACAGACCGCTGGTGGACCTGTCGACAGTGGAGGAAAGACATGTCATACTGACATACAGGCTTGACCGAGCCACTATTCATGAACTGTGTGCCCAGCTGGAGCCAGACCTGATGTCACCAATCCGCCAACCCACAGGGATCCCCCCTCAAGTGCAGGTGTTGTCAGTGCTCCATTTCTTTGCAAGTGGGTCATTTCAAACAACAGTGGCCATATCATCAGGGATGTCCCAGCCTATGTTTTCCAAGGTGTTGTCCAGAGTGTTGTCTGCCCTGCTGAAACACATGCGCAGCTACATCGTTTTCCCTGAGGTGGAGGATTTGCCTACAGTGAAGGGTGATTTCTAGGCCCTTGGACATATCCCCAACATCATAGGTGCCATTGATGGGACCCATGTGGCTTTGGTTCCCCCACAGAGGAGTGAACAGGTGTACAGAAACAGGAAGAGTTATCATTCGATGAATGTACAGATGGTGTGTTTGGCAGACCAGTACATCTCCCTTGTTAATGCCAAGTTCCCTGGCTCAGTGCATGACGCGTACATCATGCGGAATAGCAGCATCCCTTACGTGATGGGTCAACTCCAGAGGCACCGTGTGTGGCTAATTGGTGACTCTGGTTACCCAAACCTGTCATGGCTACTGACCCCAGTGAGGAATCCCAGGACAAGGGCAGAGGAACGCTACAATGAGGCCCATGGGCGAACTAGGAGGGTGATCGAGCGGACGTTCGGCCTCCTGAAGGCCAGGTTCAGGTGCCTCCATATGACAGGTGGATCCCTATTCTACTCACCAAAGAAGGTGTGCCAGATCATCGTGGCCTGCTGTATGCTTCACAACCTGGCTTTGTGACGACAGGTGCCTTTTCTGCAGGAGGATGGTCCAAATGGTGGTGTTGTAGCAGCTGTGGAGCCTGTGGAGAGTGAAGACGAGGAAGCCGAAGAAGACGACATAGACAACAGGAACACAGTAATACAGCAGTATTTTCAATAACACACAGGTAAGAATACACACCGGCATATTACATATACTTAAACACTACTACCTCTCTACCGTCTGTCCTTTTCCCCCAGTGTATGGTAACTGAGTTGTGACTTTCCCTTCCGATTTCAGAGATGTGGGCCCCACTGCGTGACATCTGCTTTGTTTCCCCATGGACTACAGCTGTGTGACAGTGGTATGTTGGCATCACAATGTAAATAAGCATTTTGGCACTGTAATGTCTAATACATTTGTACAAAATCACAGCCAGACTCCTGATTGTTTTGTGCAATAACTGTGTTTATTACAGTGCTCTATATTGGTGGGTGGTTGCAAATCGGTGAGGGGTGATGGTGGAGGATTGTCCATGGCAGAGTCCAGAATATTTGTATCACAGTTGCATTGTCCAAATGGCTGTGGGAAGTGGAGCAGAAGCAGTTTAAGGATGGACAGGGTGACAATGTGGGACAGTGGGATGACAATCAGGGAGGTATCCTTTCCTGGCGGGGGTCTTGGCATCTTACTCTGTCTTCTTCCTGCATCTCAGGGCCCGCTTGCGGGGTGGTTCTCCTTCTGCAGGGGGTGGGGTGCTGGTGGCCTGTTGGTCCTGTGGCGGGCCTCCTGTCCACTAGCGCCGGCAGAGGTGGTAGTCAGTTCTTGGTCCATGCTAGTGTCAGGGGCCCTTTGTGGTGCCACAGTGTCCCGCAATGTGGTGACTACCTGATTCAGAGCCCCTACAATGGTACCCAGGGCGGAACTGATGGTTCGTAGTTCCTCCCTGAACCCCAAATACTGTTCCTCCTGCAGGAGCTGGATCTCCTGAAACCTGGCCAGGACCGTCGCCATCGTCTCCTGGGAATGATGGTAGGCTCCCATGATGGAGGAGAGGGCCTTGTGGAGAGTGGGTTCCCTGGGCCTGTCCCCCCCCTGTCGCACTGCAGCCCTCCCAGTTCCCCTGTTTCCCTGGGCCTCTGTCCCCTGGACCGTGTGCCCACTACCACTGCCCCCAGGTCCCTGTTGTTGTTGGGGTGGTGGGTTAACCTGGGTGCCCTGTAGTGGTGGACACACCACTGATTGACGTGTCCTGGGGACAGAGGGATGGGCCCGCTGGGTGGGTGCTGTGCTGGTGTCCCCAGAGGGGGGAATGTCTGCTGTGGCTGTCTGAGGGGAACCGACGGTCCCGAGGTCCCCGATGGGCCGGGCTGGTCATCTAGATCTAGGTCGATAGAGGTGCTGTCATCACTGTGGGCCTCTTCTGGGGGTGAAGTGGACATTTGTGGACCCTCCTGCGCGGTGACGTGGCGTTCGGGTCCTGCAGGGGTATAAATGGATGGTTATTGCATCTGTGTGTGCCATAGCGTGCAATGGGTGGGTGCCCGTGTCCCCCAGTGCTGGCATTCCTGTATGGGGGCTTTTGTGACGGTGGTTTGGGGGGGGGATGGGGATGTGCAGTGGTCATGCTTTGGTGATGGGTGTCCATGCTTTGTGGTCGCATGCAGGGCTTGGGGTCGGGATGGGTGGGTTGTGATGGTGAGACATTTACAAGGAGTAAGTGTGTTGGGGGTGAGGGTGGGGGAATGAGTTGGCATGCTGGTGGGGTGGGGGGGATGAAGTAGTGAAGATGAGACTTACCAGAGTCCATTCCTCCAGATACTCCTGCGAGGCCCTCAGGATGCAGGATCGCCAAGACCTGCTCCTCCCATGTTGTAAATTCTGGGGAAGGAGGTGGGGGTCCGCTGCCAGTCCGCTGCACCGCGATGTTGTGCCTGGATACCATTGAACGCACCTTCCCCCGTAGGTCGTTCCACCGCTTCCTGATGTCGTCCCTATTTCTTGGGTGCTGTCCCACAGAGTTGACCCTGTCGACTATTCTGCTCCATAGCTCCATCTTCCTTGCAATGTTGGTGTGCTGCACCTGTGTCCCGAAGAGCTGTGGCTCTACCCGTACAATTTCCTCCACCATGACCCTGAGTTCATCCTCAGAAAACCTGGGGTCTCTTTGCGGTGCCATGGGGTGGTGTGGGTGATGTGTGGGGTGTATTGTGTGGTGCTAAGTGTGGTGATGTGTATTGGTGTGTTGTGTGAAGTGCGTGGTAATATTGCTGGGTGTATGTAATATGTGCGTCGGGGTGCTCGGTTCTCTATTTCTCTGTGAGTGGTCCCGATTCTCTAGGAGTGGAGGTTTGTGGGTGATGTGGGTGTGTGTTTTATATTGTATTGAGTGTGTGGGAGTGGTGTGTGTATGTGTATCAGGTGTGTGTGTTTCGAATTGTCCAATGTGGCTGGGTTTTGTAAGTGTGCGTGTATTTTGAGCGCGGCGGTGTGTACCGCCAATAGAATACCGCGGTTGAAAGACCGCCACGTGGATTCGTGTGTCGTGATAGTGTGGGCGTATTTCTGTTGGAGTGACGGTGGAGGTTTGGTCATCGCCAGTTTCTTGCTGCCCTTTGGTGTGGCGGACTTTTGTGGATGTCTGTATTTTGGTGGATTGCCTGTTGTGGGTCAGAATGACCGTGGCGGTTTACCGCAGCCGTGACGGTATGTTGGCGGTCTTCTGACAGCGGTAAGCGGCTTTTACCGCCAGGGTTGGAATGACCCCCTTAGTGTTTTGCACACATCTGTCATTGGGCTTTTCCTGGGCTACACGTGAGTGCTGGGGGGCCCTAAGTTAACTATAACTCGCACCCTGACCATGCACGGCTAATTATCCCAGCACTCATTACATCTTTTATAACATCATTGATACTATCACTGTAACATTTGTTGTAAATGTATTAAATTATTCAAAAAAACTTTGCATGGTGGAGGTGTGAGTTATAGTTATCTTATGGCACAAGTTATAGTTACTTGACATACCCATAACTATAACTGCTGAATTTCTATGGTTTTGTACATTTGGATGCGAACCTAATTATAATGTCCCTGTAACCTTTGTTTTTTTAATTGAATTTCTATGTTTAAAAAAAATTCTATTTCCTAACTGTAACGTCCCTGCAACCTTTGATTTTTTTCAGAGAATATATATATATAGAGAGAGAGATTATATTTCACCAAGTTCACTAACATGCACATAACCAGCACAAGTTATGTTTCCCTTATGAGGAACAGTGCAACCTTTTCTTGAACCCTCCATACAGACAAAACAGGCTCAGTTTGAGCAACAGCTCAATGCACATCACTTAAATACATGAAACACTTCCTGTACAGACAGACAAAGTAAATGCAAAGAAATCAGTAGTACAAGCTTCTCTTGGTCCTGAGCTTTTTTAGTGTTCATGTTGCAAGGAGCGTTCAACCTGAAAGAGATGTGGAGCCAGTGATGTGACCACCGCCAAATAATTGTGGCTGCTTCCTCCACATGTGTGGAGCTATTACTCTGCCACCTCTATAGCTTTTCACCACTGAGCCCAAAGTTGGACTGGCTACATCCTTTTGACTGGGAGAAGACTGTGGTCCACACAAAAGTCCCTATTATACTGTATTGCTTTATTGTGCCTCATTGAGCTGTAATTGGGTGAAATTTTCATCAGAACCTCCAAAACAGCCTGGACATCTCATTTTAGCATTTCCTATGAAGATCAGGCCATTGGCCAAATATGGATAGAGATTTGGGCCCAAAACAGTCACAGAACTTAGTGCAGCAGGCAAAAATGCTGGGCTGCATTGCGTTCCAGGGAGGGAACAGGAGAACACCAATTCTACAGAGATATGGCTCTCTCCTCCCCTCTCCCAAGTGCCGATGCAGATTTTAGCTGTCATGCACCATTCACACACCTTTGCTCCATAGTGTAAGAGTGAGTAAGTGAGTCTATCATAGGTTTTGTGTTGGAAGGGTAGCCTTCCATTACAAAATACTATGCTTAGACACACTTTAAAACGTTCCCTACTTTTTATGTGTGCTGCACAGTACAGCACACATGCAAAACCAGAAAAGAAAGGAGAAATAAAAAACATTGCTCCTTCAAATGCCTCCTTTCAAATGACTTGTTTGAAGATAGGGTTTTGCATCAAAAGGCATGGGTGATTGGATGGGAACTCCCATGTGTCACACATGCAACACTTTCTTGGTGCTAAGTAACACAAAGCAAGGTTTAGCACTGCTTTGCGTTACTTTTAGGATATTTTCCATTACAAAACAAGTTTTGCACTGGAAAACAAATTAGGAAAAATCATTTTGTGCTGGTTAGCAGCACTTTTGTGACACTAATTCCTGGTTATTTAAAATTTTCACCCGTTTTTATTTTCACCACAGCAGTATAGTTGACAAAGACTGGTGAAGTTAATTATGAACGTCCCTGAGTATGATTGGTCTCCAGAGTTACAAATCATTCAATTTCAGTAATTATGGTGAGCTAATGGACGATAACTCCTCTTGTTATACACTGCCAATGACCTTACGTTGACATCTCGTCCTGTGCACAACTTTTGCCAAGCTTCTTGCTCTGTCACTTGTGCCCCGGAGTCTGCAGCGCATTGCTTCCAGCAACATCCTATGCTGTCTGTCCCTGAGCATGGATGGCATGGCCTTTGGCTGCAACCAACCAATTGTGGATGCAGCGTGTGGACTTCTTTGACAGGAACATTCGGGAGCACCTGCCGTGATTTATTTCAGAATGTGCAATGTACAAAATGAATAACAAATTGAAATGTTAATACCATTAAAATGTTCTCTATAATGAATACTCCGTTTGCTGGCTATTTATATGAGCATACTGAAATTGTAGTTGTGTTTTGTCTGACGCATAACAGAATATTTGGGCCATCTCTTTTTCTAAATAGTTCCAAGTTTATATTGCGAAATTATTATTCTTAATAAATGTCACTCAATGCAGTAATATATAGTCATTTACACTCTTTCAAGGCAATTATTTTAAAAGAACCATTGGCAATGCCGATAGATCTGTCTTATGAATGTACTGGAAACCAAGAACTAAAAATCTTTAAGGGTTATTGATTACTGCCCTCTCCCGTCTATGTTGCGGCAAGAGAAATACACCTTAAGTTATCTAGTTAGCTAGGTCACTTTGATAGCATTACAATGTCATGTGCTTGCCCCTGAAAGTTCACCTTCAGTCAGTTGTAAGAATAAACAAAATGTTCACAGTTGTGTGGAAAGCAATCACCTTTTTGTGGAAGCACAGATCTTTTGTCCAATCAAAACATGTGCTCCTGGGTCCCAACACGTGGGCGACTCCAAAGCTCCTATTTAGTGATGCTCAAATTATTGTCTGTCCACAGCTGCACAAGCCAGATCATAATGAATGGGTACAGTAATTATGGGCCAGATGTAGCAAGTTCCGATTTTGCGAATTAGAAATTGCGAGTAGGTGCGACTCGCAATTTCCGATTCGCAAAATCGGATGCAGAACGGTGTCTCAGACACCGTCTGCGATTCGCTATGGGGTCGCAAAGACCCACCTCATTAATTCTAATGAGGTGGGTCGCATTTTGGCATCGCAATGCAAGTCGCAAATAGGAAGGGGACACCAATTCCTATTTGTGAGTCGCATTCACATTTTGCGAGTCGGTCCCGACTCGCAAAATGTGAATGTGCATCGCGATGAGCATTTTACATTTTGCAAAATGATTGCTACATCAGGCCCTATGTGTGTTAAATGTTGCAAAGCTGAGTGACCTGCATGTTTACAGATTTGTCAAAGGTTTTGCGAATTGCGACATTCATAACGTTTATTGATAAATTCAGACGAAGCTTTTGTTCACCTTCTTATCACTCAGTACAATGAGGGACTGCAGCTGAACTGGCAATGTTCCGCAGCTGTTTCTGGTGACACCCCCAACCCTGGCATGTTTCCTGCTCCAAACCCCACACCTTGCATGTCTACCCCTGACAAGTTCTCTCTAGTGAGCCCTATCAACCAGGCACTGTCTCCAAAACACCAGCTAGATACCAAAGCAAATCTCGCCTATATGCAGAAGACCTATCTTGTCTGTCTCTTGCTTTCCAACTGAAGGCTGCCTGAGCCTTCAAGCACAGGACAACCTAGAGCTAGGCGCCTGCCCAGTTAGGTATGTGGCTGGTAGAAAAACATTGATTTGGCCAATTAGAGAAAACAAAAAAACGTATTTCAGTTTTGCTGATGTAAAGTTTTGACATTTCCCTAAGTTTTCAAGAGAAACTTTTATCTTTTCTTGATCTCAGCAGTACATTTTTCTTGTTCAGTCAGCACTAGCTGATGACAACACAAGAACAAATAAAAAGTAGAAGAGGAATAGCAACATCTTCATCATCAACACATAGCTTTATTCGGTTACTTTCAACCATAAAAGCAAAACAACCAACAATTAAATGAAAAAGCAGATAGAAATTAGGTTAAAAAGGATAAGAATAAGGTAAAAACATATCTGTCAGCCTTAAAACACATAAAATTATTTTCCTTAGAAAAAGCACCTAACCCCCTAATACCTAACATTTAAATTAAACATGGGGTTTTATTTCAGTCTAGGTGTGTAGTTAAAATTTAGCAGCTAAAACACTTTTTTTTTTTTTTTAAACATTTGGTCCTCATCATCATTATTTCCCCAAAAGTTTAGTACGTATATGCCAAGCAGCTACAATATACTTGCTAACCGCACAAGATAGAGGGAGAGAAGTTTCCCTCATCATGATCCTTAAGGCAACAATACAATGTCTTACCCCCATATTACTGCACACAGATCGTAACCACTTCCGACGCGCAATCAAATAAGCAGGGCATATAAACATAAAATGTACAATAGATTCTGAAATTTGATTGCAACTCGGGCAAGTGTCAGGACTTGGGATCGCACTCCGCGTACTGCCATAGGATTTAAGAGGCAGACAACCATATCTGAACTGAATATATAAACTCTTACTTAATGGATCAATAATTGTATCCATAAATGGTTCCAAATATGGATACCGTTTAAAATCAAAGAATTGTGACGTCAATCTGCTGTGTGTTGAGCACAGCAGATAGTTTTCCCTGACATGTATCCAGTAAACAGTTTTCAGATGATTCTTCTGATCCTTCCTTATACTTTCTGGATGACTCCAAAACTCACTAAGACCCAATCTATGAAACCATTTTGAGATGTGGTTAAACCAGGAAATGGTAAGTACATTTGGTCTATCTAGAATGTCTTGAATAGACTCCTTGTATGTGGATAGCTCAGGGGTGGTCCATACACGGACCCAGAAAAGTAATGGTCGTAGGGCAATTACATCTGAAATGCGTGGAAAGCCGAGGTCCCAGAACATTGGCAGCAGTGGGGTACTACGAGGACAGGCCAAGATTGACCTTACAAAGTTGTTTTCCCCCACTGATAGCTTGCCAGTGTTCGAGGACCCCCAAATTTCTGCCCCATAGACCGCAGCGCTCTGTGCCTTTGCTCGGTAAATTTTAATAGTTGGAGTAATCACTCTCTCAGAGGTAGACTTGTGGAAGTGTAAAATGGCCCCAGATCTCTGTGCCAGAAGAGCTAAGCTTTTATCGATTTGGGGCCCCCAATGCAGGTTGTTGCTAATTCTCACCCCCAAATAATCTATGGAGCTTACCATACCTAGGGGGGTTCCATTATAGAAAATTGAGTATCTCTTAGTGGGGCCACAGCCCAGGGTCATAAGTTTAGTTTTGCTGTGGTTGAGTTCAAGCCCATAGTCAGCACAAAACGAACTAAACTTATCCACAAGTACCTGGAGACCCATAGGAGTTCTGGAGATCAGGAGGGAATCATCAGCAAATAGCAAAATTGGAATGTTATGGTTATTCAAGGATGGAGCATCATTTTGGCAGTTGGTAACGACTTGCACCACCTCATTGATAAACAATGTAAATAGCGTTGGGGCAAGAACACAGCCCTGACGCACTCCTCTCCTAATCTCTATTTTGTCGGTGAGTTCCCCCTGATTACCCCATCTGACTTGTGCAAATGTTTTTTCATGTAATCTTTTAATTAAATGCACTAAGTTCCCTGGGGTACCGATTTTGTTTAATACTCCCCAAAGTTTCTCTCTTGGGACAAGATCGAATGCAGATCTCAGATCTACAAAGGCAACATAAAGTTTTTGCTTAGATAGGGTGACATACTTCCAAAATAGTAATGACAGTCTGAAGACTTGGTCCATGGTATTAGTTTTAGGCCGAAAACCGTCCTGTAAGGGGGATAAAATTTGGTTGTCTTGGATCCAATCGGTAAGCCTATCTAAGACTTGCTTAGCAAACATCTTCTGAAGGATATCAATAAGGCTGATTGGACGGTAGTTTGCAGGTGAACCTACATCATCCTTTTTATAAATCGGTATTATTTCTGCGCCACGCCAAGAATCTGGAATAGGGCTACCAGCTGCTATGGCATTAGACAATAAATTGATGTACCATGCCCATATCTTTGGTTCTGATTTAAACAGGTCCCCTGGGATCTTATCTGGACCAGGGGCTTTAGCTGGCCTCAAAGAATTGATTGCAGCTGTTGTTTCGGCTAAGGTAAAAACAATGCTCTCAGTTGAAGTCATGTTAACAGCCCAACACTCATCGTATCCAGGATCATCCGGAGCTTGCGGTGCAGGCAGAGCGTATATACCAGAAAAATAAGACACCCATCTTTCGGGCTGTATATACATACCGATGTCATCATTGCCCCTTTTCGAACTAGAGGTCAACAGCCGCCAAAAGGAACTATCATCTTTGTATTTGACTGCTGCAAGCAACTTCTGCCATATCTCATTATCCCAATCTTTTTTTGCTTGTTTCAGGGCATTAGCATACCTATGTCGGGCCTCTTTAATAGCCACTTGGGTAGAGTTTTTTACAGCCTCGTTTAAATTAGATCTTGCTCACACACAATCCTGATTATACCAATCCCTACGGGGGGTATCAGCAGGTCTCGATTTGTAAGGGGTTTCCCTATAGAAGATACCCTGTAGGGAATCCACCAATTTAATGTGGATAGCCATAATGGGAATGTCAGGGGCTTCTTGTTCCTCATAATCTACGAAGAGTTTTAAAAATGATGAATATATTTCCCCAATCAAGTACGGATTGGATTCAACCTTTGGCCAACAGACCCGAGAACGTCTATGGTTCAGGTAAGGGAGTGGGACATTAGTGATCGTTGTGTGCTGGACTCTTAAAAATGCGTGGTTGGTCAGTACAAGGCACAGAGGATTATGATCGCTATCCAAGCGAGATAAAATTTCCATGTCCAGTGAACTTGACCATAGCCTGATGTCCACCAGGATATAATCAATAGTACTAAAGGAAAGCCCTCGCTTGAAAGTGATGGCTCGCTCTGAATCAGATTTAGTGCGGCCGTTACATTCTCTCAGGCCATATTTCAGGCAAAGGGAAGACAACTGAGATGCAACACAGGAAACGGGAGAAAACGCCATTTCCTTAGATTGGGGAATACCCCAATGTTCGTCCTCTTCAGTAGTCAGATTACTGATGGTGTTGTCCAATGCAAAGGAACAATTAAAATCGCCTGCTATGATCAGGAGATCTGAAGGGTCCAGAAGCTCTATGTAGTCCGTCAACTGGGTGAGAACCTTTGATTCTGACCCACGGGGAACGGATCTTGCATAGGTATTCAGAACTATCAGCCTGAATCCGGGTCGGAAAGTGAGTTGCACACCCAGCAGATCATAGGAATTAAACTTTATCATAGAGTGGTTACATTCTAGCTTGTTGTTCAATAAAATCATTAACCCTCCTATCTGTCTTCCAAAACCACCAGAGGCAGGTTGGGCAGCAGAAAAATAGGTTGTAAAGCCTTGTATGGATAACTGTTCTGCAGTCCAGGTTTCTTGAAAAAGACAGATATCTTGTTTATTAACAAGGCTTACCCATTCCGTGTCATCCAACTTTGACTTGATTCCTGCAACATTCCAAGATATAATATTGATTTTAGGAGGCGTAGTTGTTAATTTGGATCTCATTAAAGAGGCGGGAAATGGAGTCCCTATAAGGTGACACTCGTCGTTTACTATTTTAAGAAGTACTATACAGGGGGTAATCAGTCAATCTGATTCAGAAAGTAAGGGATAAGGGTTCTCAGATTTAGATGTTGCAGAATTATCTGAAGAGGGAATAACCCCGGCTACGATAGTTCCAGATGTACAACATCCTCTACATAGCGGGGCCCCAGGCGGTTGACTACTAAGTCTAAGTTTCGATTCCCTATCTATACATAGTGTACCCGTCCGTGTATCGAAGGCCAGGAGATCATTAACTAGACTACTGTCATTAAAAAGAATCGAAATATAATCAAAATCCGACCCTAACTGATTATATCTGTGTGCCTCACTTATATCAGACCGGATAACAGAGAGACAGTTCCTCTGGGAGCGTATCCAATGAATGACTTTGTTAGTTAGAGAGTCACTCGACTCTCTATTGCCCTGAGGTAGCTTTGGCACCCTAGTCAAATATATGGTGGCATCTTCCCTCCTCCTTCTTAACCTTCCCTTGATGTCACAGGTCTGCAAGAGTGACAAATGATCAGGGTGAGTGGCAGAACGGGAACTAACACAACAACTTGCTGCAGAGGGCAATCCTCCTAGATTTAGCTGAGAGGTTATTGGGCAAAGAGTACCTTTGTCCCCCCGACCAGAGATGGATCCACACTTGTTTACACCTAGTTTTGGAACTCGCTCATGGGTGTAAGACATGGTCTGACAAGCAGACCTACCGTGCGTTGGGGAGCTACCATTTCTGCCCCTAGAGATGTTATGTGAAGAAGAGGATGTCAATTTATCACCTACCGTAGGAGGACTAGGTTTTTTAGTTTCCATCAATAAATCAGAGGAAGGGGCAGACTCATGTGGCACAATGCAATTACAACAAGACTTTTGGTCATAGAGTCCAGCAATTTTGTTCATCAAAGATACCAACAAACACTTAACGTAATAGCAACATCTTATACTGATGCATCCTTGCTGAGACAACTTGAAACAGATCGAGTCACTGGAGTCATTAGCAAAAGAGTACTACAAGGCAGGCCTTTTCTGGATGTCTATGTAGAAATCCATGTGGACCTCTGGTGAAAGCCGATGGTAGATGACTCTTCTTTTTTTCTTAAATCTATTTTTGGCAAATTTATGGGTTCTTTCTTCCAAGGTCGATAACAATTGTTTCATTGAGTTGGGTAGCACTTATTGCACATCAGTATGTACACAATCATAAACAGTTCAGTGCATGTGTGATGAATGGAGTATGGTTATCATAAATGCAAGTTCTCTCATCTCTTGTAGCAGGTTTTACTGTAATTCCTTGGTCTTCTAGTATAAACATACATATTTTCACACTTGTTTTGGAAGTAATGCACTTTCCTCAAGAGTGTATCATCGTTTCCTCCTATGGGCAGGTTTTCTGGATGCAAGGTCTAGCAATGCACTTATTTCCAGTCATGAAAATGAAGAAAATATTGTTCCCTATTTCCCACATTAGCCCCTTAGGTTTATCCACTCACCACGAGGTGAAACACCTAGGCCAATGTCTTCCCCCAGATTTACTAACATTGGCCCATTCTTGGACAGAGTTCGGGGAACAATATTTGTGGGGCTATCACTCTGTTTCTCCTCCCATAATGAGGCAGGTGCCATTTCAGTTGAATTCATATAATGGGGCTGTTAGCAGCTGTACTGTTCCTTTGCAGTAGCAGAGTAATACTGGTGCATGTTGGAACATTTGTCAACCACTCAATCCTCCTTATGTGGAACAGATGGAGCAACTTAATATTGTCTTAGCCACTCTTTAAGCATTCTTAACCTTGGCATTTACCACCATGATGGGATGAAAGTGGGCAGTTGTCAACTCACATGTCTGCTCCTCCTTTGCATTGGTAACAAGCATTTGTTAACCCTGACAATAGCCTAATCATGATGATCCAGTTACTATCTAACTTGCAGTAAATTCAAAATCTCTCTTTTTATGATTGTCCCTTCCCACCTCGTGGCCTTTTATCCAATGCCTCTTGTTGTCACTAGCATCTATTCCGTTTAAGGCCCACCCCACGACCAGAAGCTTTCCAAATGCCTCTGATCACCCTGACTTGAGCTGCCTGTCTTTCCTTTTTTGTGTGCTTGCCTGAGACAGTGATGAAAAGAAGGGAGGACCCTGCTGTCATCAGCAGGTGCCAAACCTCCACAGGACATGATAGCTTTAGCCCTCTGGCCAAGGACTGCTGCCTGAAACCCAACCTGTGGCTGGCTGGCAGCACCAAGGAGCTCAAAGCACCACTATTCCGAGAGCGTGTGAGACATGAAGAGGTTCACCAGGTGAGAGGAAGCGGTGAAGTACTATACTGCCTGATAGGGGACACCGTATGCCAGGGCTGACAGGAAGCTTTGCCTCGCAAAGTAGCAGCCATCTCAAAGGTTCTGCTTCTCTACTGTGGGCGCTGCATTTGAAGTAGTCACCTAATCACAGGACCCCTCCTTACTAGCCAGTGCATCTTCTGGGATGGAAAGGTGGGTGTTGCAGGTTTAGAGTTCACCTAAGCTCACAACTGCTCAGCACCAGGATACCCTCCTGGGTGACAGTGTGCTCTACAAATCTCATTAATGTAACAAAACATGACCCTTTATGTCTGTGTCTCTCCTCCCCCTAAAGATCATGTTTCCTTGTTCTGATGTCCAGTGTGTCTTCATTCTACTCACTAACTATTTCTTTTAACTGCCTCATAACATACATGTGCAAACAATTAGGTTCTACATTCTGAACTATTCCTTATATGTACAGATAAGGAGAAGAAGCATCCTAAGCAGCTATCAGGACTATTGGTGTCCTCTCCTCTTTCTATGGTCTATCAGCCCTCATTCTCTTCCTCACTGATATATTCTCTTCTGATTTTGAAAAGAAGGAACACTGAAGTTTCCATTAGACAAGTTTACTAGAGGCCAAGAAACAGAGCAGAGACTTAAAGGACACTCAACATGTTATTGTTACTTGGCATACAATAGCACATTGGAAAGTAGTAGACAGAACATTGCTTTGCATTTGCATTCCAAAATCACTTGTCAGATAAATATTACGTTAAAAATATCTGTAGTGTGTTGCTTTTGGCCGCATTCTTCCCCTCAAGAATCTACTATAACCGAAACAAGAGCCTTACTAAAATTCTCAAAGATAATTGAGTGTATTGGGAACCCTTCTCAAGAAATAAATAAGGAAAGAAGAGCATTTTGCAACCATGTCTTTATAGGTTCATCAGCAAGTAATATGAACATTCTTAGTTCCTCATAATTGTGTTTTGGGAAATACAATATTTATTTCATTTCTTAGTCTCTAATGCTACTTGTCCCTCACTGAAAAAGCAGTTCATATTGAAATATGATAATGATACCAAAATAAAGCCAATCAACCAACTTTCCTCAGTAAATATTGCTTGTATCAAGAAGAGAATAGATTTCCAATAAAATTGTGACATGAATTTGATAATCACTAGAAGTCCCCTGGATTAAAGAAAGGTTCTTGCAAAGCACACAACTGCAAACAGGTTCAGAAGTATTGTGCAGGAATGAGAGTAAAGAGCTGTGAATCGATAGCATGAATCATTTTTAACCGTAGGATAGAGATTATTGTTTGCATGAATAGGATATCCTATGGTTTGCGGTTGTGATTCAATTTCCTGAATTAAGGCTGTGTCTTGTGCTTTGCAATTAAAATCTGTGTCAGTCAGAAGATGATTACTGCTGTTTGGTTGCATTAAGGGACTAAGGGCCAGATGTACAAACCGTTTTGCATGGCGCAAACTGCGAAATTGCACCATGCAAAACGCCCATTGCGATGCACATTCCCATTTTGCGAGTCGGTACTGCATGGGAATGCGACTCGCAAATAGGAAGGGGTGTTCCCTTCCTATTTGCAATTCGCACCGTGATGCAGAATTGCTTTGTGACCGCGAACGCGTTCGCAAAGCAATTTGCAGTTAGCACCCACGTGAAGTGGGTGCTAACTCATTCGCAAAAGGGAAGGGGTCCCCATGGGACCTCTTCCCCTTTGTGAATGTCACCAAAAATGTTTTTTCAGGGCAGGCAGTGGTCCAATGGATCACTGCCTACTCTGAAAAAACGAAGCCAAATGGTTTCATTTTTTATTTTGTATTGCAACTCGTTTTCCTTTAAAGCAAACGGGCTGCAATCCAAAATAAAAACTGCTTTATTGAAAAAGCAGTCACAGAAATTGCGAGTTGCACCGGCTCGCAATTTCCGATTCGCAAAAACGTTTCTTGCTACATCTGGCCCTAAGGGCCTGATTTAGATGTTGGTGGAATCGGTACCCCTGTTGGTTTTCCGTCTGATAATTCATCCACTGTTGCATTACTTATGCTAATGCTGAATTCACTAATGATTATTCATGTATTCAGTGTTGAATTTGCATAGAAAATGTATCAACAAAGAGAAAAATAATGCACGCATTTGAAGTAGCGCCCACCTGAGTGGCCGACAATGTTCACGAAGTGTGGTTATTAATAGCTTATTAATATGAAATGTTGAGCTTAATGTAGTAATATGTCATATTATGGGTTATGTATCATGTATTAGCTCTATTAATCATGGGCCTTAACTTAGTGAGGCCTTGGCCTAGTTGCATGGCAAGCTGCATTTCTTGAGCGACTTATAAAATGGCTGCTTAGATAATTAAATTGTGATTTTCCACTGTGCTGACCAAGTACTCATAGTTTCTTTCTCATGAGAACTGCTTTGTGAAGATGATGTACTAGCTAGGATACAATGTTTGATGTAGTGTGTGAAAGACTGACCTTCCCAGGAGAAGACAATGGGTGCACTGACTGGAGTATAAGCTGCAACAATATTGATACCTGACAAGCCAAACAATGGGAACAGGAGAAAAGGAGCCAACCATGGACATGTGAACCATATGCTAGTAAAAGTGCAGATTTAGGGTTTTCATTTCATTGGACTAAATGGAAACTTGTGATTCATTGACCAATAGGGACATGGAAAGTAGTTTTAGGAAATCTAACTTAGCCGGACTGCACTGAGAGGAAATCTGCATTTTTGTTCAATTTTTTCCAGAGAAGAGATGTGCTTAACTTCATTGTTTAAAGAGACTTTGCTTTTTCTGAACATTAATACGGAATCCTGATGCCTTGCTGACCGAACTGATATCCAATTGATGAAGACTGTCACAGCTTGCTGAACTATATTGAGGACAGGTATAAAGGATATGTTACTGATTGTTAAGTCTATTTGCCTTGTTTCTAGGTACTAACCGCTATTTTGATAGAGCGATAGCTAGATGTTTTCCAAACTTGTGTTGACTAAATTGTTTTGCATGAAGCCAAAACATGCTATGCTAATCTGATGTTAGCTAGGGTATTCGCTGATTATGCTCTCTACATTTAATAACAGTTGATGTATTTTCTTTGCTGAATCTAAGTGTATGTTATTTTGTTTGCGCAGTTATTCTTGCTATTCGTTTGTACGGTAACCTTAGAATGTGTAGTGGCTCAAGCCTTGATTAGATTGCGATTCATTCACCGCTTTGGTCAGCCAGTGTTGTTTCTGCATGTTTATCATTTGATTTTTAGACTAAGTTATGTGACATTAGCATTGTTAATATAGGGAAATAAACATTCTAACTTTTACATAAAGGTATGGTTATTCATGGTCGCAAGGCCACAGTGTGTGGAAATTACTGACTCCTATTTATTATTGATGTTATTGATTGTTGTGGTTATTGATTTGTATTGGTACGAGGCTCATGGTGGGAAAAACTAGAAGCGCAGTCAAAAGGTCCATCGGCCTATTCGCATCTCCTTGTAAGTTTACTTATTAAGGTCTGACGCGCTAACACTTACAATCTATTGACCCAAATGAATTGAACAGGAATGAGCAATGTGGAACATACTTTCTGAAAGTTGTAGTATTCATTCATGCACTACTTCTCTCAATGTAGAATATTTTAGCAATGTGTGACATATGTGACAGTAGATACACTTTCTCATGGCTTTGTTGCCCTTCACTCATCTCCTGCCCATTGTAAAGGGGCAACCTCCATCTCAGGAAGGGCCATATACTGGGTGCATCTCAGGCACCTGGAGGCTTTTACTTGGGAGGGGTGGGAGTATGTTTGGAAGGGGTCAAGGCAAGATAGCTGAAGGAATTGATTGGTGGAGTAAGGGTAGGAGGGATGTGAGGGAATTGGCAGGTTGAGGTAGAGAGTGCTGGAGTGGGTGATGTGGTTGTGTCTGTATGTTTGGCAGTTGCATGTGATCTGTTGTCTGGTTGGTTGTGTGATGTTTTGCTGGTGTATAATATTCATAATGTGATGTGGTTGTGTCTGTATGTTTGGCAGTTGCATGTGATCTGTTGTCTGGTTGGTTGTGTGATGTTTTGCTGGTGTATAATATTCAGCTGAGTGAGGTTGTTTGGTTCTGGTTTTTGTTGTCATGTGTGAAGGTGTGCTTTTGTGTGAGTGTAAATGGGTTGGTGTAGATAATTGTGTCATTGTGTTATGGTCTATAGATGGTGTGTTTGTGATGTATGTGGTTGTAGTGTCAACAGTATGTGTATGTTGTGTTTTCGGATGTATTACATTGTATGGTTTTTCTACTGGTAAGTGTTGTGTTGTGGTGGAATGGCAAATGTAAATGGTGTGGATGGAGTGTGTTGTGTAGTGTGGTGTGCAGGTGGGCACATATGGCCACAGAACCTCAGGTGGATGCTGCTGGCATCCATTCCATAGCCACAGACATGGGACAATGTTCAATGCCTCCTGTGATAGACCCCCTCCGTTAGAACACCACCACCAAAACAACGTCAGTAAAACTGTAGCCCACCTTCCAGAGGACACAAGAGTAATGTTAGCCAGCATAGGAATCGGCTGTGCTGGCAGTCGGAGCCTCTGCAGCATTACATCTAAATACAGTGGTTGGAACTCCATGGGCTTGATAAAGAACTTGGGACTGCCACCGCAGCGGGACAGTGGGAGTCCCATCAAGATCTAAATCAGGCCCTAAGTTTGTTTCTAAATGTTTGTAGGCTGGTATACCACACTTGTAAAACCCATTGTGAATGTGACTAGCATTTTTTAATAATTGAAAAAATTAAAATTGCGCCTACATTTTGGATCGTTTGTAGGCATGCTTTTGTATTAAAAGTGTACTTTCGTTTTCATGTTGTTAGCTGAGTTCAGTTTTTCTCAAATGAAACTGAAACCGATACATTTGTAGGTTCTCCCAGCATTTAGTAGACAATGGATTTGAAGCATTGGAAGATAAACTGAATTGTGCTGGACAGCACAATTTCTTAGAGGGATCTCACCCAGTGCTTTAAATGGAAAAATAGAAGTGCAGGTACTCTCTATCAGAGTACCTGCTTGTTTCTGAGAAGTGCTGGTACTCTCCAATTAAAAGTATTACGTTTTTCTTGAGATATGCCGGTACTCTCCCTCTCAAAATAAAAAAGTGCCGGTACTCAGTACCGGAGAGTACCGGCCCATTTAAAGCACTGATATTCTCACCTAGGTTTCCAGGTTCTAAATCTAGGAAGTTGGCCATACAATCACTTCTCCTCTTTAAAAATAAATTGCCCTTTGTGCAAAAATATTCTATTATGAAACAAGTTTTCTGTGTAACCTCATATATATATATTTCCCACCCTGTACTCCCAAATACTGACAGCATGATTTAATAATCCAGTTCACTTGGTGCCTTACTCCTAGTGGAGTCTGAGAAAGGCTTTTGTGACACAGCCTCTAAAACAGCGAGACAAAACCCCCACTATTCTGCCTATTATTATTTCGCTCATGGAAGCGGTGGAATTGTGAGTCCAGAGGAGACAGACTGTAGTATTTCTGTGATTGCAATAATTTACTAGGGCCTGCTTCACCTCTAAACGTTTTTGCTTTACCTGATCCACAGTTGCTTTCCTCACCCTGAGATGTATAGCCAAAATCTCCCACGTGCCAGGAATTTGCCAACCTTCCATAAGCCTGAAGGTCTGTTTTATTTCCTTCGTGTCCGACTGCTGCCATGTGTTGTCGCCCATGTGAAACGCTGCCCTGTACTTGTTTTGAACATGTGCCAGTGCTGTAACCGTGCACCAGAAGAACTACTACAGTGCGTTTATTTGCATTAAAATGACATTCGTGTTTCCTTTGGTATGCCAGCAGACAATGCGCAATGCTAGGCAAGAAATCCACAGCGCACCCTCGTTGAAACTTTAATATTTATTTATTTAGGCATCTATTCAATCACTTTAATAATTTAGTTATATTGGTAAAGTGGTGTGAATCACTTCTGGCCTCTTCAAGGGGCTACTGGGAGACAAGATGTTGGTGGGAATCTCCCTCGGATGCTGTACAAGTAGTGTCACATTTTTGTGAGAAGTCCAAGTGATTGGGAGCTAGAACAGATCAGTTTCTGTTATTTTTTTGAAGTGCATGAACCTAGATTGTGTTCTCATGTCTGGCTTCAGGCATGGCAGACGTCTTTGCAGTCCATGGGTAAGCAAACGCACAACATCTTGAGCAATCCACTGGTATTAGCCATGCTAGATGCCTCATCTTTGGTACATATAGCATATCTGCTTTCAAAATCTACAAATAGGCGAGTACTGGGCTCCTACAAAGAATAGAACCTGGGAAAAATGCCTCACCCACCCCCGAATCTGCATCGTCTTTCTGATGGGCTTGCTTGCTTTAAGGCATTCCACATGTGGGTCCCAGGAGCCCTTAGTATCTACCGCCATTTTTCTGAAAGTTAGTTGATTTAAGTTTGAAGTCATGGAGCAAAGGTTTCTCACTGGAGCCGTGTAGTGCCGGTTTCAGCACTCAGTGGGTTTTGTGTAGGAAGCAGGGAACTTGGAACTCGGGAGCATATTTATACTTGTTTTGTGCCAAATTTGCATCATTTTTTTTATACAAATTCAGTGCAAAACTAATTCCATATTTATACTTTGGCGCTAGACCTGTCTACTGCCAAATTTATGGAGTTAAAGTCATTTTTTGGACGTGGAAACCTACTTTGCGTCAATGAGATGCAAAGTAGGCATTCCTGGTCAAAAATGACTCTATGGTCTTAGCGCCATATTTATCCCCTCATGCTAAAATCACACACAGGAGGGATGAGGGGTCAAAAAATGGTGCAAAGCTTGCTTTGCACCATTTTTGAACGCCTGGCTCAGGGCAGGCGTTAAGGGACCTGTGTGTCTATTTCCATGGTGGAACACCATGGAATAAGCCCACAGGTGCCCTCCCCAGGCCCCAGGGACACCCCTACCCACACCAGAGGGACAGCGGAGGATGGGGAACCCCATCCCAGGTAAGTATAGATAAGTACAGGTAATTTTTTTTTTTTTAAAGTGCCATTGGGGTCCCTGAAATGGGCCCCCCTCCATGGCATTGGGTGTAATGGCCATGGCCAGGGGACCCTCGTCCCCTGTGCTGGCCACTGGGGTGGTGGACATGACTCCTGTCTTTTCTAAGACAGGATTCATGTGGTATGGATGGTTTTGTGTCAGAAAATGACTCTAGACAGGTTAGAATAATTTTTTTTTACTCTAACCTGCCTAATGTAATTTTTTGGTGCAAAACCCCCTTCTTCCATACCGACAGCCCCACCGGACTAACGTCATTTTATTTTACGCTAGCCTACCCTTTGCACCGGCTTGCACCATTCCATAAATATGGTACCCAGCTGGTGCACAGAAATGGTGCAAGCCGATGCTAAACTTTTGGGTGCAAAACTGCGTTAGTGTGTTCAATTTGCTGTAGGCTAAGTCACAATTTATCTGACAAATTTGAATGCTCATACAACTTGCCAAAGCATTACAATAGGCTGAAAAGTGGAGTGTCTAAGTTTCCTGTCTCAAGGCCTCATAATGAGGCTGGTGGTCCAAGTACCACCAGCCTCGCGGTGACGGTCAGACCGCCGCAAATGTGGCGGTCCAACTGCCACATTACAGTCCTCGTTCCCTTAAAGGAGGCAGGGCCAATATCATAGCACTGTTCCCGCCAGTCAGCCTGGTGGAAATGCATAATACAATGTTCCCACTAATCAGCCCGGCGGCAACATTGTAATATGCGTAGGGGGATGACACTGGTATGTAAGTGAGTTCTCCCTGGAAGTTTGGTGGTCAGATCGCCCGACGGCTAAACTTGTAATGAGCCTATTAGTGAGTGAACGAAAATTCAATATTGAATAAAGGGCCAGATTTACATAGCCCTTTTGCATTTCTTAACGGTCTGATTCTCTTTTTTGAGCCATTAAGAAATGAAAAACTGCCTTTTCTTATGTACAAAGCCATTTAAGAAATCACAAATTGCGATTTCTACCTTAGAAATCTCAATTTGCAATTCCCAGAATGGGAAATCGCAAATAGGGATTTCCTAATTGTGATTCCTATCCTGATGTACAAAGCATTTCCTAAATGCAACTTGGGCATTTAGGAGATGCAATGACCACCGACTTCAAGTTTGTGGGAACCAGGTGCAAATTAAAAAAGCACCCCAAGGTGCTTTTTTAAATTGCAATAGAGCACACACATGCTCTACAGATGCCCCCTATTTTTAGGGTGCACCAGTGGGGGCCTTTGCCATTCCTGCTTTTTCATTTCCTAAATTGTGATTTCTTAATAAGAAATAGCTATTTAGGAAATGCAAAACCGGCCCATTGACTAAAATGCAATGGGATTTCTTAACACCAATATCCTAATATCGATTCCTACTTTGTAGGAATCAATATTAGGAAATCAGTATTTCTGTACATAGCATTTTGCATTTCTTAAATAGCGATTTCTGTGAAGTACATTATTTAAGAAATGCAAAATTGCATTTTTATACATTTGGCCCAAAACGCCTAGTTTTCTAATGTTCAGGGAGGTAGGTGACAGAAAATAAGACATGTTTGCCTGCTGATACCCAATTTTCAAATTTTGAAAAAAAGGTAAATTTTACACCCCCCATTTGTGTAACTATAGCTGCATACCTAAGCTCAGTAACTGTTTTAATCTATGAATATTTTCAAATATTATCCATGCTAAATGAAAACTATTGCACTAATGAATGTCACAAATATATGGATCTTTTCACTAATCTGCTTCAGCAATGTTTGTGTGGTTTGGCTATCATCAATGGGAAGCACCCATTTAGAGGCAGACTGCTCCCAGTTGCGTGAAGGAGACTGGTACATTGTGTAGGTGCATATCTACAAGGCCATGCAAAACCACCTTGCATGAATTTTCATGGCCTCGTAGGTAGGGTGTAAGGCAACGCAGCACAAGTCACAGCATTGCAATATTCTGTGTCAAGGAGGCATTCCATGGGCGTTGCTAGTTTTTCCCACACAACGCCCATCAGTTTTGGCACATTCACGGTATTACAAGGCATTGTAAACCTGGGAATGAGTCAAACTCTGACTCCTCCCCAGGGTAGGCGCAACGAGGAGAAATATCTTTATTTCTCCTCATTCTTTCCTCTTTATACGTGTGCTGCATTCTGTAGCACACATTGAAAGAGGAAAAAGCCTCCATGGACTCTTTTTGTGTAGGAAGGTGCCCCTTCCTGCACAGAAACAATGCTTTCTGTGATGCAGACATCCTTTCACCATGGTGTAAGGGTGCCTGCATCAGCTCTAGTCAGCTCATTGTGCCTCAGCTGATGTGGAAAAGACATAAAATGCACCGTATCTTGTAGATACAGCACATTTCTGCCCTTTCTCTGTGGCACAGGACCGTGCAGCAAGGTCACTTGCTGTGCTGCCCTGCACCACAGGGCTTGTAAATAAGCCCCTTAGTGCTCTCTGAAGCCTGAATCAGTAAAACTGCTTCTACCTAAGGTATACGTATCTGTCTGAACCATCAGATTTATGGTACACTGAAAGGTATCTATACTCTAATCCTGAAATGTCAGTGAAATAAAGTGGATTGCTGTGGTCTTTATGGCTTGAGAGCATAAGATCTGTGAAAGTTTTACCCTTATTTGCCTCTAGTAAATATATTCCTTATCACGACATATGCCAGGTAATCTTCTTGAGAGGTTCAAAATGGTTCATGGAAGGCATTGTAAGGTACTAGTGAAGAAATACAATATCTGTGTTGTAAGGCCACTTCAAATTGTATGCCTTTATTTTCTAACTGCCTATAAATTATGTTCAAAATGCACTTTTTCCATCATTTTTCATATTTTTTTAGGGAGGAAATATCCCAACACACCCACCAGGGTCGAACTTGCTTAATATACTGTGAACACACTGGAACAGTTACAGAGTGCTTTTTAGGTCCACCTGACTCTTCAGCAAATGCATCATTATATTGTGCTGATAAAAAAGCTTCTGGGAGCAGATTTTCTGACAATCGTGTGTCGCAGTATGCTGCATTCTGCTAGGGCGAGAGAGCATTGTAGAGCCATATCTATTAAGGTATGTTGTGGCTGTTCTCTTCCCCAGAACTGGCACACAACAATCCTTCAGAGAGTCACCACACAACTTTCCTCCATAGTAAGAAGGTGTGTGCATGATATCTAGCTTAGGCTTCATACTTGAAGGGTCCCCTCCCAGTACAAAATCCCACACATAAATAAACTTAAAACTTTTCACTCTTAGGATGTATGTTGTACAGTGCAGCAGTATTAGGTAGACACTTGCTTTAAAAACTATAGATGATAATGTGAAAACACCTCTTTTCCATTATTGGGATGCCCACTCAACGTAAAATATCACAGCGTGCTATTTGCGTTATTTTATAGACTACTTTCCAGTGCAAATGTACTATTTACTAAATGTGGCCTGGTGCGGCTCTCTCCCCCAATGCTGGTGCACAAATAGGCTGCCTAGCACAGTGCACACACCTTTACACTATGTGAAGCCATGTGTGTGATGTTTAGCATAGATTTTGTGTTAGATGAACACAGTTAGGCCCATATTTATACCTTTTTTGCACCGCATTGTGTCATTTGTTTTAGGCAAATGCGGCCAAACCTAACTCCATATTTAAATTTTGACATTAGATATTTCTAACGTCAAAATATTGGCGTTTGCACTATTTTTCAGATGTGTGAACCTACCTTGCATCAATGAGGTGCAAGGTAGGCGTTCCCATCTAAAACATGGTGCTATCCCTATAGCCCCATATGTAACCCCATGCAAAAATGATGCACGGGTGGGAGGAGGAGCTAAATAATGGTGCATTAGGGGGCCTGTGGACCCATTTCCATAGTTCAGCACCATGGAATGGGTCCATAGGTGCCCTCCTCAAGTCCCAGGAACACCCCCACCCACAACTAGAAGGACACCTATGGATGGGGTACCTCATCCCAGGTAAATAGGGTAAGTATAGGTAAGTTATTTGTTTTTTAAATTAAATTGCCATTGGGGGCCCAACTTGGGGACCCCTGAATGGCACAAGGTGCAGTGGCCATGTCCAAGGGACACTGGTCCCCTGTGCCTGGCCACTGGGGTGGTGGGCAGGACTCCTGTCTTTTCTAAGACAGGAGTCATGTGGTATGGATGGGTTTGCATCAGAAAATGACGATAGGCTGGTTAGAGGCATTTTGTGTGTGCCTCTAACAAGCCTAATGTCATTTTTTGGTGCAAAACTCCCTTCTCCCATTATACCACCCCACCCGGCTAACGTAATTTTTTTACGCTCGCCCACTGTTACCACCGGCTTGCGCCATTCCATAAATATGGCGCCTGGCTGGTGCTCAGGAATGGCGTAAGCCGGTGCTAAACTTTTTGATGCAAAACTGTGTTAGTGCAGTTTTGCATCAAAATGTATAAATATGCCCCTTACAGTACAAAATCCTGTGCCAAGAAAAAAATGTAAAACACCCTCACATTGGATGTGTGCTGTATAGTTAGCACATTGATAAACTTTTTGGAGAAATAATTATTTCTCCAACCTTGCATCTGCCTCATGGAGGATTTTTTTTTTTAAATCAAAGTCCGGTCTGATCATTTTAGTAGCTAAGAGCTTTGTGTAACAATATGGGTGCTTGCACTGGAACACCCACAACCAAGTACCACCCATGTAAAGTCCTCTTGACGTAAAATATCACAATGCAGCATAGAATACTTCTTGTGCTACAAAAGGTTTGTGCTGGAAAGTAAATATGTATCCTCACTTCGCATTGGTTTTGTCACTTTTTAAGACTTTACATCACTGCACAGCAAATTAGGAAACAAGCATAAGGAGTTGTTTTCTGTGAAGTCCTGGCTTGCACGGAGTGAAGAACCATGGATTCACCTTCAAGCGAATTTGCTCACACTGAAGTGATTTTCCTCCTGGATTATTCTACCTGAACTCGCTCATTGTCTGCAAAGAGATCCCTCATGTGTACTCCTGCCAATGTGCATTACTGCTGGTCAGTGACTACGTTTAGTTAATAGGCATACAGTGGAGTTAGCTGACAGCTTTCGTGTTAGGTTAAACTTTTACATTGTTCAACTTGCATTTAGTCTATTATGAAAGGGGAAGGATCCCAGACGGCCACGTAAACACAGTTATAGTCACGATAAGCACTAAGCATTAAGCTAGCAGATTAAGTCGTAAATATTAAATACAATTTCACAACTGTCTAGTAGATTAACTATTACTCATTTAAGGGTGACTAATGAATATAAATGACGTATTTTTCATATACTGCTTAATACCAGCACCTTTGGTATTTCTAATCACAGTAAATAGGAGCAGTTTCTATTATCCAATACAAGAGTATTCAATATAACTACCTCGCGAGGATGAATGGCAGAACGTGTTTTGCCTTGATTCCAATTTGTGGAGGCATTTCACGTGCATGCCAGCATCAGCACTGAGCCAAACACTTTAGAGAGTTTGTGCATTAGCAGAGTTGAATGTCAGGCGACTCCTGATGAATGTCATAGTACACCTGAAATGTGCTCTTCTTTCAGGCACCTCGGACTTAAATCAAAGTAGATACATTCATTGGAAAACAGGAAGGTTATTTCTACAAGCTCCACCAATGTGTTTTATTGTGTTTTATTGTGTTTTATTGTGACTCATTGAATATAAGAGTGATGGGAATGTTCATAATTTATTATCATAATTGTACCAAGGTCCTGGGCAATCAACGGCTATGGGGATCAATATAAAACAATGACGGTTTGTTTCAATTGGTGACCTGGGATCAACCATACTGTTGAACTAAAAATAGAGGACTGAGTACTTACGTCAATTCCAAGACTGGTGATATATATATATTTTTTAAAGATGTTTTTTATTGAGTCAAATACAAGAACATTAACTTAACATTGCCAGGGCAGAGATATGCAGTTGTGAATATATATATGCATAAAGAATATTGTACTTATAAATGCATATTAAACATGTAAATGAATTAGGCATATACAGCAATATAGAATCAAAGACTCCAAGTTTGAATAAAGAAAGAAGAAAGAGAGAGGGAGAGGGAGAAGAGCTATAGGGATAGAAAAGGGAATCACGTGATAGCCATGTGGAGAGAGAGGTAACAGACATTAGTTACAGCGAATGTAAGATTAAATAAGTGTATATATAAGAAGAAAAACAGGAAATATATTGGCATTTTTTAAAAAGAAGGAGAAAAATCAATTTCCTTTGCAGTGCATGAGAGATAGTTACTTAATGGCAACCATAGCTGATGACGTTTGAAGAAAGTTCCTGTTGAATCAAGCTTGTAGCTGTCAAGTCTATGATGATAACATACAGAATTCCACCACTCTCTGAGAGTAATGTTCTCCGAAGATTTCCAGTTAGAAGTAATATTAGAGATTGCAATAGAAAGCAAAAGGTCCACCAATTTTCCAAGAGGCCTGAATGAACTCCAGATATTGTGTATACCACCCAAAAACAGTAATTCATATGACAATGGTAAGGAGATCTGAGCTATTGCTGAAATGCAAGACCATATTGAGGGCCAAAAATTAGATAGGGATGGACAAGAAAAAAACATGTGAAAGTCAGTACCCTGCTGAGTGTGGCAGAGCCAACAATTGTCATTTTGTGCAAGTTTGAGTTTGTAAAGGCGTACAGGAGTGTAGAAAAGTCTATTATAAAAAAAATATGGGGTCTGTGTGAGGCTTGCAGTGTGTGCAGTGGAATGTATCTTGTACCATATTCTATCCCATAAAAAAGTTGGCCAAACTACACCAAGATCTGATTCCCACAATGTCTCAATAGGTGATTTGAGTCTAGGTGAAACACATGTTCTTAAAAGTTTATAAATTCCAGCTGCTCTAGGCTAATTAGAAATTACGATCAAGTGTGGAGATGATGCAAGAGAAGACTGATTATTCTGTATAAGTTTATTGAGGCCCTCTTGGACTAGAGAGAAAGAATGATATATTGGGATTTCAGGCGAATAGGGAGATTATAAATTGCTGAGAGAGTAGTAAAAGGAATGAGAGAGTCTTTATGATATAATTGGGAAATGAGAAGAATACCTTTAGTCATCCAAGCCTTCCAACACAAGGTTTTATCTTGTTTCCTAAGCAAACTATTGTGCCAAATAGGACTGTTAAAGAATTGATTAATGGGGGTAAGATGCAAAATAAAAAAAGGTTTCAGTAAGTTGACTGAATGGGAGATAGTGCTGGGCAACCAAACTTTTGGGGGGTTAGACATAAATATAATGTGTTTATGGGAAAAGGGAGAAATAAATGTTTCTTCCAAAGAGAACCATAGCTTTTGAGGTGCAACATTGAGTGTAGATAAATAGGGATGTATTTGCGTAATGCCAAAAGATTTGTGATAAGTGAAAAAGTCAGGAAAATTAACTCCACCTTGTACTTTAGGAAGTTTTAATTTCGAGAGAGAGATTAAGGATTGTTTACCATTCCACAGGAACTTGTATAGAATTTTATCAATTGAACTAAAAAATAGTTTGGGTATCTTAATAGGAAGCATCATAAGGAAGAAGTTAATGATAGGGAGAAGCATCATCTTAATGGTGTCCAAGCCGCCCCACCATGTGAGATATAACGGAGACCATTTCTGTGTGAGATCTACAAGCTTTGAAGATAAGATTTCTAAATGAGTCTTTAATGTATCCTTGAGAGTAGTGCAGTACCATACCCCCAGGCATTTAATCTTAGAAGAATTCCAAGATAATCCTGCATCAAGGAATACAGAGCCAGTGCAATGAGCATTAAGTGGAAAGTCCACTGTTTTGTCTATATTAAGTTTATAGCCAGATACATCAGAATATAACTTGAGCTCATGCAGGAATGCAGGGAGAGAAGTGTCAGGGTGAGACATGAACAAAAGAATATCATCAGCATATGCCATAAATTTGATGTGTGCATTATTAATTTGAAACCCCGTAAATTGTTCAGACGTTTTTAAGTGGTATAGAAAAGGTTCGAGAGCCAAAATAACTAGTAAAGGAGATAATGGGCATCCCTGACGAGTACCCCTTTTAAGAGGGAAAAAAGGAGATCAGATACCATTTGTTATAACCGAGGAACATTGTGAGGAATAAAGAATGGATATAAAATGTAGGAATTTAGTACCTAGTCCGTGCCATTCCAATGCCTTCGACAAGAAACACCATTAGACCCTATCGAAGGCCTTTTCCACATCCAATGATAAAGCTGCCAGAGGAATCTTAAGTTTAGATGCCTTGTTAATAATATTTTAAAAAGTACGGGAATTATCTGCTACATTTCTACTAGGACTAAAACCAGATTGATGAGGTATATATGGGAGTAAACGGAGAGCTAAAACTTTGGCATAGAGTTTACAATAAGTATTCATTAAAGATATGGGTCTATAATTTTGATAGTCAGTCGCATCCTGATCTTTTCATGGGAATAAGACAAATCATGGCCTCCGTAAAAGAGCCAGATTCAGAACCTGACATTATAAAGTTATTAAGTAGTTGAAAGAGTTTGGGGAAGAGAGACTTAGCAAACTGAATAAAGAATTCTAATGTGAAGCCATCTAGGCATGGAGCCTTACCCTTGGGGAGAGATTGTAAAGCTGTATATAGTTCGGTAAGTTATAGGGGGTGGTCTAAAGATGAGAGGTCAATCTGCAATGGGTTTCTTGGTTTGAGATTAGAGAAATATTGGTTGAGAGATTCAGCTGTTGGTATGTGTTCTGGAGTGTACAGGTCCTTATAGTAAGAAGCAAAACATGATGCTATATCTTTATCTCTAAAGTGTTTAACACCATTGTTGTCTGTGATAGATTTAATAGTTGTTTTTTCTTTTCTTTGTTTCAAATATCGAGCTAGAAGAGAAAAGAGAACCAGATTTATTGTTACCACCATACTATCTGGCATTTATTTTCAGGAGGGAGCTGCATGCTTGTTCAGTGGTATATTGGTTAAACTCCATTTTAGCTGAGACTAATGCTTCAAGATGTGATTACTAGTTTTATGAGTATAGTATTCATGTTCTAGTGACTTTGGGCCTGATTACATCTTTGGAGGACGGTGTTAATCCATCCCAAATGTGACGGATTTACCACCTACTGTATTACGAGTCCATTATATCCTATGGAACTCGTAATACGGTGGGCAGGATATCTGTCACATTTGGGACGGATTAACACCGTCCTCCAAAGTTGTAATCAGGCCCTTTATATTTTCAAGGATGGAAGTCGATTTTTGTTGAGCAGACTTTTTTTTGAGTGAGAGTAACTTATGATGAAACCCCCAGAAGCTGCTTTGAATGCATTCCACAGAAAATGAAATGATAGTTGATCACCATCGTTGATGTGGAAGTATTCTTCTATAAACTTACTGTAGGAAGCGATAAAAGTAGCATCTGAAAGTAGAGAGTTATTAAACCTCCATGAAGATGTTTTAGAACCATTAAGAAAAAGATCAAGGTCAGTAATCACAGGTGCGTGATCTGAGATCAAAATAGCACCGATTTCAGAGTTGACCATATGTTGCAAGAAACCTTTACTCATAAAGATATAATCAAGCCTAGAATGGGAATGGGGGGTAGGAGAATAAAAAGAGTATTCCAAGAGGTCGGGATTGCATATTCTCCAGGAATCAGAGAGAGAATGCTGTAAAATAAAGTTACTTAAAGCTTTGTATGAGGCATGTGGAATGAAACGTGGCGTGGAACGTCTGTCAAAAAATGGATCGAGAATTTGGTTGCAGTTACCACCTATTAGTAAATTGTTTGAGGAATGTTCAGAGACAATGGTGGTCATTCTGACCTCTGCGGTAAAAGGCGCTTACCGCCGGTCAGAAATCCTCCATTCTGACCCGCAGCAGCCAAACCTCCGAAAATCCGACAGCCACAACAGACCGCCAGACCAGCGGTCGGCGGAAAAGTGGAGGTGACCAAACCTCCACCGTCACGCCAACAGAAATACGCCCATGCTATTCTGACCCACGAATCCACGCGGCGGTCTTTCAAACGCGGTTTTCCATTGGCGGTACACACCGCCGCGGTCAGAATACACACAAACGAACAAAACTCAGCCACATTGGACGATTTGAATTCCACACACCTGATACACATACACACACCACTCCCACACACACAATACAATATAAAACACACACCCACATCACCCACAAACCCCTTCGACCAAAATCCAAAAAGAAGCACTGAGAGACACAGCAGCGATCATAGAACACCATCACACAGAGGCACACTACACCATCACCCACACAATATCCACACACAAAACAACACACACCACCACACTCAACACACTTAACTACACATACGCCACCCCACACATCATACACACCACTCCATGGCACCCCAAAGACACCCCCGCTTCTCAGACGAAGAACTCAGGGTCATGGTGGAGGAAATCGTTCGGGTAGAGCCCCAGCTCTTCGGCACACAGGTCCAATACACCAGCATTGCCCGGAGGACGGAGCTATGGCAGAGGATTGTCGACAGGGTCAACGCTGTGGGACAGCACCCCAGAAATCGGGAAGACATCAGGAAGCGATGGAACGACCTACGGGGGAAGGTGCGTTCCATGGTATCCAGGCACAACATCGCCGTGCAGAAGACTGGCGGAGGACCCCCACCTCAACCCCCAAAATTTACAACATGGGAGGAGGAAGTATTGAACATCCTGCATCCTGACGGCCTCGCAGGAGTTGGCGGAGGAATGGATTCTGGTAAGTTGAAGCTTCAATACTGCTTCCCCCCCACCTGCATGCCAAATCATACCCCAACCCTCACCCCCATCCTCGAACCCCACCCTCACCCCCACCCCCATCCTCACCCCCACCACCATCCTAACCCCCACCACCATCCTCACCCCCACCCCCAGCACACCTATTCCCTGCCAATGTCTCACCATCACAACCCACACATCCCAAAACCTAGGCCTGCATGCGTCCACTAAGCATGGACACCCATCACCAAAGCATGCCCAATGCATATACACATCCCCCCCACAAGCCACCCTCACCAAAGCCCCCACACACGAATGCCAGCACTTGGGGACACGGGAACCTACAGATACACCCATATGGCACACATTGAAACTATAACCATACCTCTATACCCCTGCAGGACCCGACCGCCAACACACCGCCACGGAGGGCCCAGAATTCTCCACACCCCCCACCCAAGAGGCCGTCAGCGATGACAGCAGCTCTGTCGACCTGGACACTGATGACCAGCCCGGACCATCGGGGACCTCTGGACAGTCGGTTCCCCTCAGACAGCCACAGGCCACTACAGACCCAAACCCCTCTGGGAACACCAGCACAGCTCCCACCCAGCGGGCCCATGCCTCTGTCTCCAGGGCGCGTCAATCAGCGGTGTGTCTACCACTACAGGGCACCCAGGATAACCTGGGGGCAGTGGTAGTGGGGGCAGAGGCCCAGGGAAACAGGGGAACTGGGAGGGCAGCTGTGCGACAGGGGGGGGACGGGCCCAGGGAACCCACTCTCCACGAGGCCCTCACCACCATCATGGGAGCATACAACCGCTCCCAGGAGACGATTGCGACGGTACTGGCCAGGTTCCAGGAGATCCAGGTACTGCAGGAGGAACACTATCGGGGGTACAGGGAGGACATCAGAGCCCTCACCTCCACCCTGGTTACCATGGTAGGGCTGCTGCAGGAACTCATCAACACCAGGACGGACACTCAACAACAACAAAGGGCCCCTGCCACTAGCCTGGACCAAGAACAGCCAACCACCTCCGCCGGCGCTAGTGGACAGGAGGCCCCCGCACAACAGCAGCCCACCAGACCCCCACCTCCTGCAGGAGAAGAACCACCCCGCAAGAGGGCCCTGAGATCTCGCAAGAAGACAGAGTAGGATGTCAAGACCCCCGCCAGCAAAGGATACCACCTGATGTCATCCCACTGTCCCACATTGTCACCCTGTCCATCCTTGAACTGCCCATGCTCCATCTCTCCACAGGCCTATGGACAATGCACCTGTGTGACTGTTACTCTGGACTCTGCCATGGACATTCCTTCACCATAGCCCCCACCCACTTGAAACCACCCATCCCATTTTGAGCACTGAAATAAACACCTATTTTGCACAAAACTATCTGGAGTCTGGCTGTGATTTCAAAATATTGTAATTGACATGACAGTGCAAATATGTCCTTGTACATAGTGAAGTCAACAAACCGCTGCCACAAAGCTGTAGTCCATGGGGAAACGAAGCACAGGACTCGTAGTGGGGACCCCAGATCTGAAATAGGGAGGGAAAAGCCACAACTCAGTCATCATACACTGGGGCAAATAGACAGGCAGCAGAGATGCAGGAGAGTAGTTTACATTTACTAAATTATGTTTGAATTGTTACCTGTGTCCTATTGGAAGTACTGTGCAATGATTCTGTCCCTGTTGTCTGTTTCAGCCCCGTCGTCTTCCTCCTCGTCACTCTCCACAGGTTCCACAGCTGCCACAACACCACCGTCTCGACCATCCTCCTGCAGGAAAGGCACCTGGCGGCGCAAAGCCAGGTTGTGAAGCATGCAGCAGGCCACGATGATGTGACACACCTTCTTAGGTGAGTACATTAGGGATCCACCTGTCATATGCAGGCACCGAAACCTGGCCTTTAGGAGGCCGAAGGTGCGTTCGATCACCCTCCTAGTACGCCCATGGGCCTCATTGTACCGTTCCTCTGTCCGGGGATTCCTTACTGGGGTCAGTAGCCACGACAGGTTGGGGTACCCAGAGTCCCCCAATAGCCATACACGGTGTCTCTCTAGCTGTTCCATCACGTAAGGGATGCTGCTATTCCTTAGGATGTAGGCGTCATGCACTGACCCAGGGAATTTGGCATTGACATGGGAGATGTACTGGTCAGCCAAACACACCACCTGGATGTTCATAGAATGGTAACTTTTCCTGTTCCTGTACACCTGCTCACTTCCTTGGGGGGGAACCAAAGCCACATGGGTCCCATCAATGGCACCAATGACGTTGGGAATATGTCCAAGGGCATAGAAATCACCCTTCACTGTAGCCAATTCGCCCACCTCAGGGAAAAGGATGTAGCTCCTCATGTATTTCATCAGGGCAGACAACACTCTGGATAACACCTTCGAAAACATGGGCTGAGACATCCCAGAAGCAATTCCCTCTGTTGTCTGAAATGACCCACTTGCCAAGAAATGGAGTACTGACAGGACCTGCACCAGAGGGGGAATCCCTGTGGGTTGGCGGATGGGGGACATCAGGTCGGGCTCCAGCTGGGCACACAGTTCATGTATAGTGGCACGGTCAAGCCGGTAGGTCAGGATAATGTGGCGTGCTTCCATTGTCGACAGGTCTACCAGCGGTCTGTACACGGGAGGATTCCTCCTTCTCCTCGCCAAACCCAGCGGACGGTGCCTAGGAAGGACAACATGGAGCACACAGTCAAGCAACCCACAGGTACGTACTCACAGCTTGCACAGTAAACGATTCTCTATGCAGTGAATGGCGTGTATGAGTGGCTATGCAAGGCCTAGGCCTGTGTGACGCAGTTGAAATTGAGCCATGTGGACCCTCGAAATGGCGGCTGCCTGACCTGTGAAGTGTGACAATGGGATGTGAGGTCAATGCGCTGGCGTGGCACACCGTGGCGGTAGGCGGTCGAAGACCGCGGCGCGAAGCCGCATTGGATAACATTGAAGCCTATGGGTATCAGGAGCCAATGGCGAAGTGTGCCGGCGGTGGCGGTACGCCCCGTCGCGGTACGCACCGCCGCGGGCGTGACCGCCATTTTCTATCTACTTATTCACTCGCGACTTGAACTTTCACAGGAGAGGACCTATACTGCAAGTGTTGCTGTGACCTCGGTCTGGAAGGGACAATGGCTGCTGCGACTGGGGAAAGGGCCCCTGCCTTCACTGGAGAAGAGTATGAGAAACTTGTGGATGGGGTCCTCCCCCAGTATGCGCTACTCTACGGTCCTCCAGACCAACAAGTGAGTTTAATTCAATATGGATTTGGGGCCACTGGCTGGCCTGGGGGCCTGGCGGGGGGCATGTTGGGCCTGGCAGGGGGCCTGGCGGGGATGGGGGGCGTTGGGCCTGGCGGGGGGCCTGGCGGGGGGCCTGGCGGGGATGGAGGGCATGTTGGGCCTGGCGGGGGCATGGCGGGGGGCCTGGCGGGGATGGGGGGCATGTTGGGCCTGGCGGGGGGCATGGCGGGGATGGGGGGCATGTTGGGCCTGGCGGGGGGCCTGGCGGGGGGCCTGGCGGGGATGGGGGGCATGTTGTGCCTGGCGGAGGGCCTGGCGGGGGGCCTGGCGGGGATGGGGGGCATGTTGGGCCTGGCGGGGGGCATGGCGGGGTTGGGGGGCATGTTGGGCCTGGCGAGGGGCCTGGCGGGGGGCCTGGCGGGGATGGGGGGCGTTGGGCCACTGGCAACGAAAATGCAGACAAACTTGAACGTGGTATTTCTCCCTCCCTGTACGTGTCACATAGGTCCGCGCCCATGAGAAGATCGGGATTTGGCGTGCCATCGCCAAGGAAGTCCAGACCCTGGGGGTCCACCATCAACGGGGCACCCACTGCCGCAAGAGGTGGGAGGACATCCGCCGTGGGACCAGGAAGACCGCCGAGTCTCTGCTGGGGATGGCCTCCCAACGTAGGCGGGGTGCCTGCCGTCAACTGACCCCCCTGATGTTCCGGATCCTGGCGGTGGCCTACCCTGATTTGGATGGGCGCGTGAGGGCAGCACAGCAGACACAAGGGGGTGAGTACAAGCATAATCTACTCTGTTGTCGCGCAGTGGAGGTGTCTGGGTGGGTTAGGAGGGCTGTGGGTCCCCCTAGGCCAGGGCGATATCTGTAGGCTGGGCACCCCCGTAAGCCCCTGTGTCCCCAGCCACCACCCTCAGTAGTGTGCCAGTACAGCCATCCCTGGGCCGTGTCATCCATGGGTGCAGTTGTCAACTCTAGGCGTGTAGGGCATGTTCCACGGAATGCGTAGCGGACCCCAAGTGCGCAACTTAGTGCAGGGGGCATCTGTGTCTGTCATGTCCGCTAACTGTACCGGTGATCCATGTACTCAAAATCTCTTTATTTCTCTCCCCCCCCCCCTTTTTGTTTGTCTTTCTGTGCTTGTGTGCATCAGCATCATCAGGCGGAGGAGAAGTGGCATCGGGGCAGGAGGGAGCTGCATCTCACATGGCCCAGGAGGGCCATGCCACAGAGTCTGACTGGACCAGTGAGACGGAGGGCGAGGGGAGCTCCACAACGGGGACGACTGGAGCCTGCAGCGACACGGACACGTCCTCGGAAGGGAGCTCCCTTGCGGGGGTGGCAACATCTGTGCCCCCCGCCATTACAGGTACAGCCGCCACCCAGCGCACCATCTCCGCCCTCCCAGCAGCCCCTCAGCGTTCGCCCCGTGCCCGCTCTGCCAGGAAGCCGGGCATCTCCTTCGCCCCAGGCACCTCAGGCCCTGCCCCTGTTACCCCCGCTGCCCTCAGTGAGGAGGTCATTGACCTCCTCCGAACGCTCATTGTTGGGCAGACTACCCTTTTGAATGCCATCCAGGGGGTGGAGAGGGAGGTTCATCGCAGCAATGCGTACCTGGAGGGCATTCATTCGGGTCAGGCTGCCCATCAACGATCGTTCCAGGCTCTGGCCTCAGCACTGACGGCAGCCATTGTCCCTGTCTCCTGCCTCCCTCTACTAACTCCCTCCTCCCAGTCTCCTGTTCCTCTGCCTGTCCCACCCACACCATCAGACCAGCCTGCACACACCTCAACACCCAAGAGCAGCTCATCCAAACATAAGCACCACAGATCACGCAGACATTCACACAAGCAACATTCCGATGTAGACATGCCAACAGTCACTACCACCTCTGTGACCCCCACCTCCTCGTCTCCCTCCTCCCTCCCTGTGACGTCTACACTCACACCTTCATTCACCTCACCATCAGCCAGTGTTTCCATCACCAGCACACCCTCCAGTACAGTCCGCACACGTGCAGTCACCACCCCCACTGCCATTTACACGTCCCCTGTGTCCTCTCCCACTGTGTCTGTCACCCCCTCTTCCACACCACACAAACGCAGCCACCCACCCACCCAACAGCCATCCACCTCACGACAGCCTATCCCTCCTGCACCTGCACCCAAAGACAGCAAACGTCACTCACCTACAACCACATCCTCTCCCTCCACTCCCATTCCCACTGTACCTATCACTCTCCATTGTCCCAAGAAAATCTATCTCTCTACTGCTACCTTCTTTCCTGACCCTGAGCCCCCCCCTCCTTCTCGTCGGGGTAAAAAGAGCACCTCAGCCACCACCAGCCCTGCAGCCCCCTTGACAAGGGTGCAGGGGTATTGGAGCCCACCAGCCCGCATGTCTGGATCTTCGCCCAGTAGCAAGGGGACAGGCAGCCCACCCCCTGGGAAGAGGAGCAGAAGGCGGAAGGGCCGCCGCAGGAGCCCGGGTTCTATATCCCCCCAGGACACTAGCCAGCCACCGTCAACAGCCACAGCTCCAAAGGGAGGAAAGGGCCACAGACTCCCGACTAAGGAGGGCAAGGGCAGCAAGGCGGAGAAGTCAGGCAGCAGGCCTGCTGCCCATGGAGGACCCGTCACAGCTGCCCAGGGAGAGCCCACCACCCCCATAGCCGCTGCCCAGGGAGGAACCGTCACAGCTGCCCAGGAGGAGCCCACAACCCCCATAGCCGCTGCCCAGGGAGGAACCGTCACAGCTGCCCAGGAGGAGCCCACAACCCCCATAGCCGCTGCCCAGGGAGGAACCGTCACAGCTGCCCAGGGAGAGCCCACCACCCCCATAGCCGCTGCCCAGGGAGGACCCAGCCAAGCTGGCCAGGAGGGCCCCACCACCCACAGCCCAGGTGGGCATTGAAGGAGCACCATCCCCGCTGCCCAGGAGGGCACCACCAGGCAATGAGCAGTTGGCCATAGAATGGCCGCCGTCTCCAGCACCGCTCCACTGGGGACCGCCGTCTCAAGAACCGCTGAACTGGGCCCTTCAAGGCAAGAACCGCTGAACTGGGCCCTTCAAGGCAAGATCCGCTGAACTGGGCCCTTCAAGGCAAGAACCGCTGAACTGAGCCCTTCAAGGCAAGAACCGCTGAACTGGGCCCCGCCGTCTCCAGCACCGCTCCGCTGGGGACCGCCGTCTCAAGAACCGCCGAACTGGGCCCTTCAAGGCAAGAACCGCTGAACTGGGCCCTTCAAGGCAAGAACCGCTGAACTGGGCCCTTCAAGGCAAGAACCGCTGAACTGGGCCCTTCAAGGCAAGAACCGCTGAACTGGGCCCTTCAAGGCAAGAACTGCTGAACTGGGCCCTTCCAGGCAAGAACCGCTGGCCCTTTGGCAGACGTGGCAGGGCAGGATCTGTCTCGGGCAGGGCTGCAGGATGTCCTCTGGCCAACATGCCTCCTCCAGTGGCAGTGGAGTCTGTTATGGACTGTTTGGACTGTGGCTTTGCACTCCCCAGGATGGCCCAGTGGGCAGGCCACCCACTGTATGGACTGTGGCTTGGCACTCCCCAGGATGGCCCAGTGGGCAGGCCACCCACTGTATGGACTGTATGGACTGTGGCTTGGCACTCTCCAGGATGGCCCAGTGGGCAGGCCACCCACTGTATGGACTGTATGGACTGTGGCTTGGCACTCCCCAGGATGGCCCAGTGGGCAGGCCACCCACTGTATGGACTGTATGGACTGTGGCTTTGCACTCCCCAGGATGGCCCAGTGGGCAGGCCACCCACTGTATGGACTGTATGGACTGTGGCTTGGCACTCCCCAGGATGGCCCAGTGGGCAGGCCACCCACTGTATGGACTGTATGGACTGTGGCTTGGCACTCCCCAGGATGGCCCAGTGGGCAGGCCACCCACTGTATGGACTGTATGGACTGTGGCTTTGCTCTCCCCAGGATGGGCCAGTGGTCATGGAGTCCCCTCGTGGATCTGGCGTCGTGTACTCAAGTGGCTGAGGTGCCCCCCCTTCCCTTCCCCCTGAGGTGCCTGTCCTTTTTTCTTTCTGATGCCCCTGCAGTGTTCTCTCCGTGGAGTTCTTGTCGTGGGACTGGGCCTTGCCCCTTTGCTCAGGACCCCTGTGGTCCACGGACAGTGGTTGGACTACATATAGTAGATGTATATATTTTGTACATAGTTTATTTATTTATTTGGATTACTGCTGTCCATTTTTCAATATATCTGCCCGTTTAAGATCTCTTCTTTTGGTCTTTGCATTATTTCGGAGGGGGGGGTTTGTGGGTTGTGACAGTGATCTGTGGGAATGCATTGATGTGTGTGTTGTAGTGGGTGTGGGTGGGTGGGTGTGTGCCGGTAATCTTTTCCCTCCCCTGTGTCGTAGGTGCAGTACTCACCGATGTCTTCCGCGCCGCCGGGCGTGCTCCTGGTACAGGAGCAGGTATAGGAGTGCGGGGATGACCTGTAACTCGGGTTCCATACTGCCGGAATCTCGCATGGAGTATGTGGAGGTGAGCGTTTTCCCGTTCGTAGTCTGTTTCCGCCGTGTTTTTATCGGCGGGGCTCCCGCCCCGGAAAAGGTGGCGGATTGGTGGGTCGTTATCGGGTAGGCGGTACATTGTCTCCCGCCGGGCTGTTGGCGGCGACCGCCAGGCTGTTTGTTTGTACCGCCGTGGCGGTCGGAGTGTTGAAGCGGCGGTCTCTGTTGGCGGGAACCGCCAGGGTCAGAATTCCATTTTTTGGACCGCCAGCCTGTCGGCGGTACGGTCGCGGCTTTAACACCGACCGCCAGGGTTGGAATGAGGGCCAATATGTGAAAGATTCTTCCAAAAATTTGGATCTGGATTTGTGGGGCCATATATATTTAGGATAGTAAAATAAATATTGTCAATTGTAAATGTAACAAGTACCCAGCGACCTTCTGTATCTTGATGCTGTGAAATTATGGTAGGTTTGAAAGATTTATGACAGAGTATAACTACCCCATTTTTGTTTGTGGTGGAAGGGGAGTAGAAAATGTCATTGAGGGGAGTGTCTTGCAACAAAGCAATGTGGCATTTCAAACAAGTTATGTGAGATAAGACACGCTGACGTTTCATGGGGTGTTTAAGCCCCTTAACATTCCAAGTAACATTTCTAAGTTGCATAACAAGAAGTATCAATACACAACTGCCGTAACAAGGAAAAAGCGAGGCATATCAATTTTGCAGAAACAAAGAAATGGGAAAGAAACAAGACAGTAAAGAAAAAGAAAAGGAGGAAGATGACCTCCAGAAGTTGTATATACATGAATGTGGCAATACAGGGACTAAAGTCCACTAAAGCTAAAGAAGACAAGAGAGAAAGTGAATACCCCGAAAGGTAGAGGGAAAGCGGAGAACCTGAAAAGACAGGCAAGAGTGGCTTCAGCACAAGAAAAGTGATATTAGATATTAAAACATTGAAGGCGAGTTTCATGGAAGAAAAAAAAAAACATACGAACGAAAAATGTACCATTCAGGAGACCAAATAACGAAATAACTACAATAAAGGAGTGTGACATGAAGAACAATGAAAATCAAAGCTTACCAGTGGAACATGTAGGAGAACAATTTGGATGGCGAGAAAGGGATACGGTTGGGAAAGGAACATGAGGATTGCACATAGAACACTATCTAAAAAAAAAAAAAGAAGAAAATATGAAGATGCAGAAAAGGAAAACCATGGATATAAATACTAAACATAACCATTACTAATAAACTGTCCAGAAAAAAAAGAAAAAAAAAAGAAAGGACATTAAAGACAAATTAAATTATAGCTTTATGTAATTGCAGATGCTCCTAGTTCCATTGCTTCTGTTTTGTATTGGTTAATAAACATTTGTAGTGCTGAAGGTTCCTCAAACGAGTAAGAATTATCCTTGAATGTAATTTTGAAAAGGCATGGGTGAAGAAGACCATATCAAATATTCAAGGATTTGAGTTGTGGACGTAAGTCCAAAAACTGTTTGTGATGCGCAGCTGTAGCAGGAGAGAACTCTTGAGTGAAAAATTATGACCTGACCATAGCAAAGAGCCCATCATTTTGGCTTCCAAAAGTATTTGAATCAAGTCAGTAAATTGGAGAAAGAGAATAATAATGCCTCTAGGATGTGAACGAGGGCCAGTTGAAGTCTCTGGACCTAAATGATGTGCCCGTTGGATAGAGAGGGGAGAGGTAGAAGGCAAGCGAAGAATTTAAGGTATTGCTGTTTGAAGGAATGCAATCATGTTAAAGCCTTCCGAACCTTCTGGAATCCCAAAAAGGCGAAGATTATTTCTCCTATTTCTATTTTCTAAGTTTTCAGTAAGCCTTTTGAGTTGAGCTATGTCCTTGGAGATCTGAGGATTGACAGTGTTACAATCTTCAAGGTTACTGACTCTCTGTTCCAGAGTACAAATTTGTTGTTCGTGTTGGGACCATTGCTCCTCAGTACGTTGCAAAGAGGCATTAGTGTCCATCATAAAGGGCTTTAATGCACGCAATTCCTCCATGACATCATCTAGAGCAAGATGTGTAGGTGATTTTGAGGGAGAATCAATGTCTTTTTTTTGGCACTTGACGGAGGAGGTGTTAGATGTTTTTTTCACAATTGTGCCAGCAGCATGAGATGAACAGGCGCTATCCCTTAAAAAGATTGTAGCACTATCCATTGTTAAAGCTGATGGTAGAGAAGATTTAGTTATATGTGTGCGCACCACTCGAAGAGGATTATTAGACTTGGAGGAAGATGATGACTGGCTGCTCTGAGAATTATGTGGTCTCACCATAAAAGCCAGCAGCAATTTGGTAATAGATAGCCAGCAATGTGAGGTGTTGATGAAATTATATTAAGATGAGAAGCTGCTGCGAGAAGTTTCCAACAGCAGAGCAAAATATAATAAAAAATATATAAATAGAAAATCCTAAATTATTCTCTCATAACAGGCATGACAGAATACCACAAGAGCAAAGCACTGCACATAGTCAAACAATTGGTGACTAGTTTGAGGGAACCTTCTGCAAAGGAAAAATCCTCTCCGTCAAATGAAAGCATTTACCATGTTATGAAGAGCAATTTGAAAGAGCTCCTTGACAACAAGAGTTGCAAGTGAATACTGAAAGTTGAAAACCTCAGCTAAATGTGTTTGAAGAGAGAGGTCAAAAGTTCAGCTGGCTGTCAGAAGGTAATAAATATTCTATTGCAGAGGAAATTAGATTTGTAGAATTTCATCCAGACAAGCAGTTAAAAGTCAAATGGAAACATCTCTGTGAAAGTTTAGGTTTGTGCAGAGGCTTATGGAGTGAAACCAAATGACACAGATAAATAATTACCTCAGGCCCTCACATGAAGTCTCTGAAATGACTTCAAAACTCGAAGTCTCTGTAAGATAAAGGCATATTTATGCAGCGGCAGAGCTCCAGTGCTCAAAAATACTGAAGAAATTTATCATTTTGATGTGAAAACATCTCCTTCTTTCCAGGAAGTGCAAAGCCTCACGGAGCTCTATAGAGCAGCGGCCATCTTGCATGATCTCCAGCCACGCCCCAAGACTGGCGATATTGTTAATGTCTTGAAGCGACCTGTGCATCTGGTATTCCACCAAAAACAAAGTGCTTCCAAAATAATGTAGGAACAATATCAACAGTAAAAAATGACTCCATTTTGCCTTGTCCCTCTCCCCTAATTTTGCCCTACATTATTTTGCTGATTTTAGGACTGCTTACTTTTACTACAGTTACACAGTAGTGCATTGTCCTTAAAAGATGTACTGTACATTGGAGCTCTCTGTTTTGCATATTTAACTTCACTAAACATCAATTGGAAACAGTGCCTAAAATGCACTTTTGCCCAATAATCTTAAATATTATGAGGGTCATTCTGACCCTGGCGGCCAGCACCGCCAACAGGCTGGCGGTGCTCCAACGAGCATTCTGACCGCGGCGGTTCAGCCGCGGTCAGAAGCGGAAAGTCAGCGGCCTCCCGCCGACTTTCCGCTGCTCGTGTGAATCCTCCATGGCTGCGGAGCGCGCTCCGCAGCCATGAGGATTCCGACCCCCCCTACCGCCATCCTGTTCATGGCGGGAAAGCCGCCATGAACAGGATGGCTGTAGGGGGGGTCGCGGGGCCCCTGGGGGCCCCTGCCGTGCCCATGCCAATGGCATGGGCACGGCAGGGGCCCCCGTAAGAGGGCCCCGCAAAGTATTTCAGTGTCTGCCTTGCAGACACTGAAATACGCAACGGGTGCCACTGCACCCGTCGCACCTTCCCACTCCGCCGCCTCGATTACGAGCCGGCATCCTCGTGGGAAGGTCGTTTTCCCCTGGGCTGGCGGGCGGTTTTTCAGCAACCGCCCGCCAGCCCAGGGGAAAACTTGTAATACCCACCGCGGTCTTTTGACCGCGGCGCGGTATTTCGGAGGGGGGAATTCTGGCGGGCGGCCTCCGCCGCCCGCCAACATTGGAATGACCCCCTATATGTGGAATGCAGTGAGTATTTACCCACCTGCATATATGTCAAACACCATTGTTCTTTCGCTGGGTTGCATGCAGTTAAATGCCCTGCCATAACACATGGCAAAGATATATGTCTTTGACGTGTTGAAAAAGCTTACTTTTATTTAGACATAAGTCAACCCTATAGTGTGCCTTGTAAGCCCACAGAGCAGGGTAGAGCACACTTCCTATTGGGGTAGTTTACTCACCCGGTGAAGTAAAAACCAAAAAAAGGTTTCATTTTTTAGGATTTGCTAGGCCTTTCCCTGAATATTCTTAGGTTGGTTAAAGATTCGTTGTTGCCTCTTTCTCAATGTCCAGAAAAATAATTTAAAGGTATTTCCTACTTACTTTCAATATCTAATTTGATGGAGAAATCAGTTTTTTTTATTAACTTTGTAACAATGTAATTTATGTTGCCGGAGCCAAGGCTTACCTAAAGCCTCTTCATAGGCTTCTTGTGTAATTTAGCAATAAGGCAAAAGAGGAATAAAGCAATAAGGAAAAAGTTAGGGTTAAGTGATAAACGGCTTCTCAATCACTAGCTAAAGCACAGGGTAAATATGGAATCTCAACAGCCACCTCTTCAAAATTCCTGAACCACCAGAAGAAGGACTTACTGGAAAAGGAGGTTACTCAGGCACTCAAGGACTCCTAAAACATGCCTTTATCCAGGGACTCAAATTGCTTTTGTATTTAAAGGTCATGAATAGGGCTACGCGAGCCATCATGGGAGACACATAATCATCCTGCTCCGCACCGGCCCATTGCAAATATCCTGAAATTGGTGGAGGCGGTCGGAATAGGGAGCCTGATGACTCTGCACTCCTTGTAGAGCAGCCTGGGCACCTGGACAGTGCTGTTGCCAGCGGGCTGGGACGACACGAGACAAACGAAAAGGCCGACTAGGGAGTTGGGCCTGCAGGGCCGCTCCTCACCCCCAAGTGGCATCGCCTCGCTGGGGCTGGGACTGGGGCACAGCGTGAGCCCAGCCCTCCTCCGAAAAAGGTGAGATCCAAGAGCACTGAGCACCAGCACTGGTGCAGAGACAGCCAAGAGGAGTGTAGCGTGGCAACCAGCGGAGATCTGGGAAACCCCATCTTCCCACCATCCAGGGGAAAATGGAGGGGGGCGCTGCAGGAGGCGAGGCAACAGGCCTGGGCACCGACGGCCTAGATTGCACACAATTAAGGCATGGAGTGCTGTCAGCAGGACCGGGGGCACCAGATCAAGAGCACCTCATATGGACACTGGCAAAAAAGGGGAGATTGGAGGAAGGATACACAGCCCTGCCAGTGCGGGACTGCTGGTGACCCGGCAGGCAGCACTGAGTTCAATGACCCGGCAGGACAATGGAGGCGAATAGAGTAATGCCACCATAGAGGAAACCGGGAGGTCCCACTCTGCAGCAGCCTCCGCAATGATTGTGCACTCCCTCCCAAGACATGGAGGTGCAGCGTCTGGCTCAGCGTGGCTGTTGAAGTGGCAGGCAGTGGCAAGATGGAAGGGCCTGGCCCCTTTCTTGCCTGCTACGAAAGGAGATTAATGGTTGGGCTCCCCGCCACAGGATGGCAGAGACTATCCCAAACTCTGAGACAGAGTGGAAGCAGAACTGTGAACGCACCTTGGCCACAGAATTGACTAAAAGGGAACTGTGGAATTTGTGAGCCGACCCCCAAAGCAGCCTTGTCATAGCACTTGTGAAAAAGGCACATCGCAGATCCTGGCCTAGCCCTGAAGGGGCCCACCATGGGGAAAACAAAGCCCACAATGCAGGGCCCTGTGGGACAAATACCCCTGACCTTGCCTGATCGGGTGCCTGATTTTGATTGTCCCTGCTGGACCACAGGAGATGAGCAACACCTTAAACAAAATACTGGGGGCCATCAAAGACTCCAAACTCATACTGCAGTGTGATATCGGCAAGGTGGTGATCGAGTTGGGGTTACTTCATACGGACCACCAGAAACTGACTGATGAAGTCCAGGAAGAGGAATCCGCAGTGACGACCCTCCAGCCATCCCACCAAGCATGTAAGCTCCAAGTGTCACAATTGGCTGACAGAGTGGATCGAATGGACCGACGAGCAGAGGATGCGGAAGGCCGCAACCGCAGCAATAATATCCGCATTGTTGGATTGCCAGAAGGAATAGAGGGGAGTAGCATGGTGGAATTCCTTGAACCATGGCTACAAGCTCTTATGAAAGCCATGACCTTATGCCCTTCTTTGCTCTGGAAAGGGCACATTGCGTACCGGCTTAAAGACCGCAACCTGGAAGACCGCCTCGACCCATTTTGCAAAACTGCTTCACTATCATGACCGAGACCTGCTGCTACAGAGGGCCCATGTGGCTGGGCCCTTCAAGGTGGAAGGGGGACAAGCAAGTCTCTTCCCAGACTTTACAGCAGCAGTTCAGGCTAAAAGAGCCACCTACACAGCGATAATGAGAGCGCTTAGAGAGGAGGGCATAACGTATGCACTACTCTTCCCCTATCGGCTGAAACTAATGGTGGATGGGACTACGCACTTTTGTCTGAATCCCAAAGAAACGTGGGCTTAACTAAAACGCTGTCAATCAGGTACGACTGGGTCCCCAAAATGGAAAAATATAGACAAGAACACAGCTGCGACTGCCCAGCGCTGAAAACAATGGAGAGCATTCCAGAGTAGGGCATCCCAGCCCCGGCTCACCAGACCCTCACCCACCCAATCCAAAGAGGGGAAGAAACTTGAGCTTCGAGCTGCAGCCTCCTCGACAGACCCTGAACTGTCAGATGGGAAGGAAGCTGGATCGGACCAAAATCATGACTCTGACACTTGCCTGTTGGACTCGGGTTCTTGAGCAAGTGCACCAGAAGATCTCCCCCATATGACGCCTCAGACATCTGATGATATTATTTAAACAGACTCCATGGAACTGCCCAGAGCTGCCACTGATCTCATACAATATTTGATGCTATAGGCAGATGGGCCGGACTGGGAAATGTTGACCTCTAGATGTCTCACCCTCCCCCTTCTTCCTGCCTCTTCGTTCTGGTAGAGGCGGTATTGTAGGAAGCTCATCCTGGTTATTGTGTTCTGTTTGGGCGGCCAGGCTTTTCTGGACTGTCCTTGGGAGGGGAGTTGGGACCTTGTTTAATGGTTATGTCCTTAGTGACCTCTGGTGAAACTATGCTTATGGATATGCAGTAAGTTGCAGGGGCTGCTGGAGATCATGATCCTTGAGGAGGATGGTAGGGTGTCACACAATACCAATGTCGTTGAATGCACTTAATGTGATTACCTGGAATGTGCGGGGATTGGGTTCAATAGCCAAGCGGCACAAAATCGTGTCATGTCTGAAATGCTGTGGCGTACATATCGCTATGTTGCAGGAAACGCACCTCACATGGACGTAGGCTGAATGCCTCCGACGGCGTTGGAGGGGACAGCTGTTCAGCACCACCTATTCAGCCTCTGCTCTGGGCACGCTGATCTGGATCAGGGCGGGGGTGCCCTTGGAGGCCACTAGGGTGATGATAGATGATGGAGGGCAGTTTGTCTTGGTGGGAGGGCACTTATATGGTAGACCACTTGTGCTGGGGTCGATATATGCCCCTAATTCTGACTAGGTGACCTATCTCCATTCCCTGTCCACATGCATGGCTAATTTTCAAGGGGGAACGTACCTCATCAGGGGAACTTTAATAGGCCTGGACTTGGACCACTCATCTCCACCAGTGCAGGGAGCTGTGTCAATTAGGATTGCTGCGGGGCTGCATGCTTCGCTTTCTAATTATATCCTAGAGGATGTGTGGTGCACACAACACCCAGAGCACCAAGACTATTCTTATTATTCACATATCCTTCAGGAAAATACTAGAATTGATAGGTTTGTGTGCAATGGACCTATTAGTGGACAGATAAACCAATAAGAGTACTTAGGCCACACATTCTCTGACCACAGCCCACTACTGTTACATATGCAGGTGTGGAGCCACGACCACCTATGCCGACATGGCACCTGCAGCCGTCTGCGCTGGAGGATGCTGTTTTCTGGGAGGCACTGTCTGTGATGGTGCCGGAGTTTTGTTCCTGTAATGAGGGCACAGCAACACAGAGGGAGGTGGAATGGGAGGCCCTTAAGGTTGGGGTGCAGGGCCACAGTATGGGTCAGATGGTGGGCATTAAGCAAACATTGGAGAAGGACCTCTTGCACCTAGAGGACCGATTGCACGTCTTGGATAATGACAGGTACGGGAGGAATACGCAGTGGCTTTCAAGAAGCTTAGGTGCCATGACCATGTGGGATTTATGCACAGGGTACATGAAGAGGAAGGCAGGGCAGGGTGGCTGCTGGCCTGGTTGGTTCACCCCCACATGACAGGGACCCTAATCACTGTGATTACACTGACTGATGACTCTTTAATCCATGATCCCGTCCGTATAAATGCAGTGTTCTGTGATTATTACTTAGCGCTGTATGCCCACCCGGAGACTCCACAGCCGGACACATTGAGCGACTTAATGGTCAGACTACAGCTGATGAACCTCAGTCGGGAGAACGCAGAGCTGCTGGGTGCAGAAGTGACGGCAGAGAAAGTAAAGTTAGCTATTTAGGATAGATGGCCTTCCCCCAGAGTTTTATGAATTGACAGCAAATACCTTGACACGTAGGCTGGTAGCAGTATATGCAGAAGCATATGATCATGACTCTCTCCCCGCGATGTTGAGGGAGGCATTGGTGGTACCTCTCCCTAAGACTAAAGGCCAGCATGTGGGGGTAAAAGACTTTGGGCCCCTCTCCATGCTCAATACCGATTTTACAATTCTAAGTAAGGTGCTAGCCACCAGACATTTGCCATATAGGCAGAACCTGATCCATGAGGACCAATGCAGGTTTATACCTACCAGAAATACTGCACAAAATGTCCGTAGATTGTACACCATATTACATAGTTCCCCACACCCAACGGACTCGGGCACAGTGGTAATATCCGTAGACCTGGAAAAAGTTTTGATACGGTTAGATGGGAATATCTGGAAGTTACGATGCAACACTTGAGGCTGGGAGAAGCATGACTTAAATGGTACAGGCTTCTATATGGTTCCCCAAATGCAAGAGTTAGAACCAGGTGGCTGCTCTCAGATGTATATGCCATTCATAGAGGTACCAGGCAGGGGTGTCCGCTCTCCCCGTTGCTTTTCACATTGGCTGTGGAGCCCCTTGCGGAGTGGTTTAGACAGAAGGGACGTGGCAAAGGAATATGCCGGGGAGGAACGGAAAACATTAAATCGCTGGACGCTGATGACCTGCTGATTTACCTCAGAGATGGGAAGAGAGATTTGCCCTGGACACTTGAGATACTAGAGAGCTTTGGGACTTACTCAGGGTTACGTCTTAACAGAAGGAAGACATATGTGTCCCTGATATTAGCCGGCAGTGCCCCTCCTGTCACTTGCCCAACGGATGTCAAGTGAGCTTCCAACACTTTCAAATACACCATGACCTAGTGGATTGACTGGAGGGCAATCTGGGAAAAACGATACAGTCCCTTCGAGCTGGGGTTGGTTTTTGGTGTTCCCTCAACTTGCCCTTTATGGCGCACATTTCATTGTGTTAAATAATTATGCTGCCTCGGCTTCTTTATTTCTTTGTTGACTTGCCGGTTACCATTCCAGGAGACTGGTTTAAGACATTGGATACCCTTCTCAGGGAACTGATCTGGAATGGAGGGTGCCAAAGGGTTGCATTGTCCACTCTCTGCCTGTGCCCGGAGGTAGGGGCATTGGGGGTCCCAAATTTTGAACTTTATTAAGTGGCGGCACAACTGCAGTGGCTGGGCCGGTGGCTCAATGCCCATGGCTGTCTGAAGTGTATTGGGAGGGGGCTGGACAGCGTGCTGCCAAACTAATGGCTGGACTATTCCGGCCGAGACTACTTCCTCTATGGGATGGGGTCCTCATGACTGCGGCCCATAGGGCCTGGCGTAGAGCACTTAAGCACACAGGGACCCAGACGCCCTAAGCACCTGGAGTCCCGTTGGTGGGCCTTCCATTTGGTGAACCCACATGTTGCTTCACTGAGAGACAGATGTCCCCCTGGACGGAGGCAGGTTTGATCACCATGGGCGATTGTTATACCCAGGGTATGTGGCCATCTTTTGCGGATCTACTCGATTGAACAAAACTCCTGAGTGGTCAGTTCTTGAGGTATGAGGCAATATCCATAACAGTCTGTGACTTATGTGGGGAGGGTTCAGAGGAGCCACCCACACATGCAGTTCTTTAGACGATGTTCCAGATGGGTGGAGGATCTCATTTGGTGACCTGGTTTTAGAAGGCGCTGATTGAAATGACGAGCAAGACAGTACACACTCTGAAGACTAGATGGGAGGCAGACGTGGGCAGGGAACTGACTGAGGTTGATTGGGGGCGAGTAGTCGCATCTGTATCACATGTTTCACGTAACACTAGCCTCAAGCTCATTCAGTTTAATTTACCACACAGGACATACCTCAAGGAGACTGTAGTCCATATACGGTGGGGAGCAACTGGCCTGCCCTAGATGCCAGGAGCGAGAGGCAGATTTTAGGCATATGATGTCGGGGTGACCTAACCTAGGAGGCTATTGGGCTGGGGTGGTAGTGCGTCTTAATCTCACTCTAGGTAGGTCACTGCCAGTGACACTGGGGATCTGCCTATTGGGTCTCCTAGTAAGAAACCTTCCCAAAAAGGTTGGGAAAAGGTTTATAGACCTGGATCTGGTACTAGTGCAGCGTAGGATAGCATTAACATGGAAAACACCCGAGGGACCCTGACTTAACACATGGGTATGCGAAGACACACGCTGGGCTGGTTGGAGGAGAGGACCTTAAGGAGAGAAGAAGCACAGGGGCTTCGACTCCAACCCATAGCACATCTCTGGGCAGGGATCATGGAAGACTGGAAAGCAATTGACCTCCCTGATGACATTCATGCAGAGTCTGGCGCTGAAGAAGGCCCGGAGTAGGACCCTATTATCTTTATCTATCTCACAAAGCTCTATTGGAGGCTGATGGGCTCCCCAGATACATCCTGGGGCTACCATACTAGCAGCAACAGAAGGAGAAAATTAGTACTACTTAAATATTGTTGTAGTATAGTAGGAGGTCACACAGTTCGGGGACACGGTTAAATATGTGGCAAAGTTTTATTTTAAGATACTATTGTGTGTATCCTTAATAGGTGGGGTTTGAACAAATTAAGGGGCATATTTATACTCCGTTTGCGCCGAATTTGCGTCGTTTTTTCGACGCAAATTAGACGCAAAACTAACTCCATATTTATACTTTGGCGTCTAGCCTACGTGTCAAGGTATTTGCTGTCAAAGTTCATGGAGTTAGCGTCATTTTTTTGCGTGAACACCTTCCTTGCGTTAATGATATGCAAGGTAGGCGTTCCCGTCTTAAAAAATGACTGCGATGCATATGCGTCGTATTTATACTCCCGGGCAAAAATGACGCCCGGGAGTGGGCGGGACTAAAAAACCCGCATTTGCGCCGGATTTTAGCGCCTGGGTCAGGGCAGGCGTTAAGGGACCTGTGGGCTCAGAATGAGCCCAGAGGTGCCCTCCCAAGCCCCCAGGGACACCCCCTGCACCCTTGCCCACCCCAGGAGGACACCCAAGGATGGAGGGACCCATCCCAGGGAAGAAATGGTAAGTTGTGGTAAGTATTTTTTTTTTTTTTTTGTGGCATAGGGGGGCCTGATTTGTGCCCCCCTACATGCCACTATGCCCAATGACCATGCCCAGGGGACAGAAATCCCCTGGGCATGGCCATTGGGCAAGGGGGCATGACTCCTGTCTTTGTCATGTTAATGGCGTCTGGGCGCCAAAAAAAAATGGCGCAAATCGGGTTAAGACGATTTTTTTACCTCAGCCTGACTTGCCCCATTTTTGGACGCCCAAATGCCATTTTGCCCTATGCCGGCGCTGCCTGGTGTACGTGTTTTTTTTTCACGCACACCAGGCAGCGCCGGTTGGCTAACGCCGGCTAACGCCATTCAATAAATACGGCGCCCGCATGGCGCTTCAGAATGGCGTTAGCCGGCGCTAATTTTTTGGGCGCTAAACTGCGTTAGCGCAGTTTTGCGTCAAAAAGTATAAATATGGCCCTAAGTCCGGATAGTGAAAAGGGCTCCCCTGGAGCATGTGATATAGTAATAGAGAAACCTAGTTACAGTTACATATACTGCCATAGAACACGAGGACCAGACCCTGAGTAAACTAGAACTGCTAGAAAATAGCATACTCTACTAGATGTATCAGGGCAATTAGGAATGTGATAAATTATGTATGCAAAAACAACAGTAATTCCGGCAATGTTGTATAATGTTATATGCTGATGTCAAACTACAAAGCACCAATAAAAATTTTTTTTTTTAAATAAAGGTCATGATTAGCAGAAGGGCTCCTGAATATAAATGGACCCAGCTGACCACAAATTACTGGAATTTGTATTACAACTAGCTAGAAGCCTGCCTTGATGATCTAGGGACTGCAGGAAAGACCAGAAGGAATGTTCTCAGTAGATGGAGAAAAGTTAGACTTAGTCATTGTTTTCATCACTAGAGGACCAGGACAGCTTGTTGAGGTTTGCACAGGAAGGTTGTTTTGATCGCTGTCTACCAATTATTATTATTTTTTTTAAACCATTGATCCACACAACTTGGTAGTTTTCAAACAGTGGGTGTGTGTGTGTGTGTGTAGGGGGGTCATTATTTTTTATATCCCTACTAGGTTTTTCTTGGTGCTGACAGATGAAACAAACCCATCAGACCACCCACTCCAAATAGAGTGGGAGATATTACTGCTTTACTCTGACAGCCCCTATTCTATTCCTACTCCCAAGGAATGAGGGCCCCTTTCAGGACAGAGAGCTGCGAGCCATCCAAAAGTCTGTCCCAGGAAAAGGCTGGACGACACGCAGGAGGAAAGAAAATTTAAACTGGAGCTGGTTAATTGGAAAAAAAGAGATGGGGTCAAAAAGGTTAGATATGAAGGATCAAAAGATGATGTTGGCTCAGGAGTTGAGCCCGAGAGAGCTGGACATCAAGGCCTGACAGGTGGAGTCCAGCAGTAATGGTGGCAGCACTTTTTCTGTGCCCTCTCACAGGTTCGTCCACCTCCTCAAGGCTCTAGTGTCTGACTTTGTGGTTTGAGATGATATTGACACATGGTTTGAAGCCTATGAAGGAGGCTCCAGTTAGGAAGTCAGAACAGTCCCCAGAGAAGTACAGACAGAAGTTCAAGGACAGTTAGAAGCTTTCCCAACAGACCTGGGTGGATTGTATGGATTCCTTTTGCAAGGCACTTGGCAGTGAGTCAGTGAGATAAACGATTACCAGGGGCTTTACAATTTGTCTGCAACAGACCACCTGTTCAGCCTTAATTTTACAGATCTGTGCCAACACCTTGTGGATAGTAAGCTCACTGATCTCAGAGAGCTTGTAAAGGAGGGGGACCGCTGGGTCAGCAGCAGGGTCCTTAAGAAGGTATCGGGAGGGATCACACCAAGGGCGGGAAGGGTCCTTACCAGTGGCCATGGTTCTCTTTGAGTGGGTGGGTCTCAGGTCTGCTGAAGGCAGCTGTGAGCCCATCCATGCTGATGGATAGTCTGCAGGGCAAAGACCTGGAGCATACAATCTGGAAAGAGGTAGAACTTAGGCCACACTTGGAGATGATGGGGTTACCTGAGTGGGTGAGCCTGACTACATGGTCCATAGCAGCTTGAGAGGGTAGCCAGAAGGACCTGGAGCCTGGAACAATGGCCCATGGTCCTGCCAAAAAGAGGAAGGCTAAGGGGTGTGGGAAACCCACTCCTGAGATTCCCACAGTTCGGGAGGAGGTTGACCATGAGGGTGATGCCCCGGGACCTACAGGGGAAATCATAGCTGAGCTGGGGAATCTTCCTGAGCTGTCCAACTGGCAGCATAAAGGGGGGCCCACCAGGGAGGACTTCCGCAAGGTGCAGAGAGAGTGCCCCATTCTTTTGGGTCTTTGGCAGCAGGCTGAGGCCCAGGCAGCTGGTGACACCCCTGGCAAGCACCCAATTTACTGGGAGAATGATCTCCTGTTTAGCGAGCATAAGGATCATGAGCCTGGTGTAATACATCTGTTGGTGATCTCCCAGAGCTACAGGTCTGTCATTATGTGCCACTGGCACGCCATTTGGTGCAGGACAAGGCCCTTGACAGGCTTGTTATCCACTTTTATTGGCCTCAAATGAGGCAGGCCTCAACAGCATCCTGTAGGTCTACCAGACCTGCTAGCTGATTTACAAACCAGGGGGGAAGTGCAAGGCTCCCGTCCAACCCTTACGTGTCATTAGCACCCCTTTTGTTTGAGTTAGCATCGACATAGGGGGGCCTCTGGATCCCAAGACAGCCATGGGCAATAGATTAGTTCTGGTCTTGGTGGGATAGGCCACGCTGTATCCTAAGGCTATCCCTCAGAGGAAGGTTACTGCACCCATCATGGCCAATGCACTGATGAAGATCTATACCCATGCGGGCTTCCCCAAGGAGGTGGTATCAGGCCAGGGTACCTTCTTCATTTCCAACTACATGAAGGCCATGTGGAAGAATTGTCGGGTGACCTATAGTTCACCACTCCTTATCATCCCCAAACCAATGGGGTAGTTGAAGCATTCAGCTGTACCTAAAAGGCATGATTATGGGTCTACCTGAACCCCTGAGGTGTAAGTGGGCCATCCTCCTGCCATATCTGTTGTTTGCATACAGGGTGTATCACAGAAGGGGGTAGGTTACAGCCCCTTTGAACTTCTGTATGGTCACCCTCTGAAAGGACCTCTCACTCTGGGGAAGGAGGGCTGGGGGCAAACTCCCAAGAGTGCCCACAGCATGTGGGCAGCTACATGCGGCCCTCTGCAACAAGACAGCATGCTTCAGGAAGCTCACTCAAATGAACCTAGAAGCCAGCAAGAAGGACATGAAACACTTGTATGACCAGAATGTCACTTGGGTGGAGTTTAAGCCTGGCCAAAAAGTGTGGTTTATGGGGTCTGTGGAGCACTTGCTCTATGAGACTGCTGCTCTGGGCCCTATGAAGTCAAGGAGTGTAAGAGCAATGACATCTACCTGGTGGACCTCAGCACTCCTAGGAACCCCTTGATGGTTTTCCATGTGATCCACCTCAAGCCCACTTTGAGAGTTCCATGCTCTTGGTAATTGATGATGGGCTGGAGGAGGAGAGCGAATCTCTCCCTGACCTTATATCTTCAAAAGAGCATGGTGGGTCAGTGGAGGGTGGCAGACTCTCTCCTGCACTGACCCCAGGTCAACAGAGGGACTGTTACCAGTTGTTGGGACAGTTTGTCTCTCTATTCTTATTTACCCCAGGGTTCACTACATGGTGCAGCCATGATATTGACACTAGGGACAGTACACTTGTGAAGAATTAAATGTACAGGCTGTCTGACAAAGTGAGGGTTGGCATTAAGGAGTAGGTCTCCAAAATGATGGCACTTGGGGTTATTGAGCCCTCCAACAGCCCTTGGTCCAGCCTAGTGGTGCTGGTCCCCAGGGCTGCTCTCCCAGGTGTCACACTTGAACTCTGTTTCTGTTTGGACTACTATGGGCTCATTGCAGTCACCACAACTGATGCATACCAAATCTCCAGAGCTGATAGATCGGCTTGGAGCCGCTACGTTCCTTAGAATGTTTAACCTAACATCTGGGTACTGGCAGATTGTCTTGACTGATAGGGCCAAGGAGAGGTCTGCATTCTCTACACCAAAAGGGCACTTCCTGTTCCAGACCATGCCCTTCAGGTTGACACATGCCCCTGCTACCTTCTAGAGGCTGGTAAATCTAGGTGGTGGAGCATGATTGAAAGGGAAGCATTTTGCTGTGGTCTGGGCACAGAAGAAGCTAAGGCCATATCTGTTTGACACTCACTTCTGGGTTCAGACAGGCCACAGGCCCCTCGGATGATTAATGCAGATGTGGGGTGAGAATCCCAAATTGTTGAGGTGGTCCATCTCCCTACAGGGAATGGACTTAATGGTGGAACACTGCCCTGGAATAGACCACGCCGATGCTGATGTTCTCTCCATGTTTTTCTGCCTTAGTGAAGAGAACTCCCAAGGGTTTGGATAGCTTTCCCCATTTTCAGTTGTGGGGGGGCACGTGTTAGACTTGGCATTCTTGGCCTGGTTTCCCTTTACTTTTTCCCTTCTGACCTCCTGTTTTTTTCCAGACTTCATTTTTGCTGGCTTTAGGACTGCTGAGCAGTGCTGAATTGTAGGTGCTCTGTACTCTAAACATGTAAAATTAGCTTATTCACAATTGACATATCTGGTTTACTTGTAAGTCCCTAGTAAAGCACACTATATATGCCCAGGGCCTGTAAATTAAATGCTACTAGTGGCCAAGGAACACTGATTGTGCCACCCACTAAAGTAGCTCTGTAAACATGTCTCAGGCCAGCAATTGCAGAGCCTGTTTGTTCAGGCCTGTTTGTGCAGTTGTAAACTACAGTTTTGAACTGGCAAGTGTACACTCTTGCCAGACTCATCCCTTCCTTTTTATTACATATGTCACCCATTAGGTAGGCCCTGGTTAGCCCAAAGGGCAGGGTGCAGAGTATTTAAAATTTGCACATGTACCTTTTAGTTCAACTTGTCCAAGAAGTGAAAAACTTTTAAATTCCTTTTTCACCACTGCAAGGCCTATCTCTTCCATAGTTTAACATTGGAATTACCTTTAAACATCTTTAGTGTAACTTTTAATTGGGATATGATAGAAATATGGTGTTTGGTGCCCCTGGACTCACAATTTACAATCACAACTTATTGTGAAGTTGGATTTCAAATTGTAAGATTGAAGCTGCCACGTCTAGAAAGATGGCATCTTTGTACTTCACCCGTTTTGTGCCTCTGCCTGTCTCTAAACACACATCTGCGGTAGATGATGGCTGGCTGGGCTTTGTGCAGTCCCTCTAGACAGTCACAAACAAAGGAAGCTTAGATGTGAGATTTGGATCCTGATGGCCCATCACCAGGCCCATGTGTCTTGCTGGCCTAGATGGGGAAGGAGGAGTTGGCACTTACACCTGAATAGGGCTACAAGTGCTGCATAACCCCTGTATAGTGTCTGAAGCCAGAGAAGGAAGGGAAGGGACCTTGTCATCTCCCCCTCTTCAAAGGCACATTTGGGCACAAATACTGGAGCCAAACTCCCACCAAATCAGAACTCTTCTGGAACCAAAACCATTCTGCCAGGAAGAAGGATTGCTGTGCTGCCTGACGGACTTCACTCTGCAACAGCATTGATGTGTTGGCCTACAGCTTGCTGTGTGCTGTGGTGTAGCAGGGAATGCCACCTTGATACTTGCTTTACTGTGTTGCCTTGCTGTCTGCTTCTTCTTGCCTGCAGTGAGAAGGAATGGACATGTTCTATAAATCCTTGTACCCAAGATTGTCCAAGGACTTGTTGGCTAGCCTCCTGTTTTCGGGCAGTCTTAGGAACATCAATGACTGCCTGCAACTCTCTTGGTGCTGCTGGACTCTGCCATATGTGAGTCCTGCCCCTACCTGAGGTGCTCCCCTCCACTCCTGGGCCTCAGACATGGGTTCTGCAGCTGATGTCTTAAAAAACGACACATTGTCTCAAGTGAGTGAGAAATTTTGCTGCACCACTCATTTGACCCTGACACACCGGTTGCTCGATGACAATGGATTCACAGCCTGTGTGGGCCGACGATGATGCTCTGTGTGGCCCGACAATAATGCATCCCATTCACCTTAGTAAAGCCGGACAATGATGCAGTGACTCGGCTACGTAGAAAATACAGACGCATCGAGCCCTCAATGTTGACGCTTTGTTCAAAGGTACTGTTTCAGTGAAACCTGCATAGGTTCTGTAGCCAGCCTACCCTCCATCACAGCCGGCCTGTATTTTGAATTTGCACCAGTCCCTCCTGACCTCAAATAATCTTTTGACCTTCTATACACTTTTTTCACATTTAATTGTTAAAAATTCAAATTTTGACTTTTACTCATTGATTTTTTTTTGTTTTGTTCTTGTTTTACTCAGATTAATAACCTCTATTTTTTTGTTGTGTTTTTTTATGGTGTTTTTACTGTGTTACTGTAATTAAGTGTTGCACAAATACTTTACGTATTCCCTCTTAAGTTAAGCCTGACTGTTCTGTGCCAAGCTACAAGAGGATGAGCGTGTGTTAATTTAGGGTATGTATTTGACTTACCCTGACTAGGACTGCGATCTCTACTTGGACAGGATGCATACCTCTGAAAATTAGAGACCCAATTTTCAACAGGTGCCAAACACAAACTATCTCAGGATGTTTGGCTATGTATATTTGCATCACCTTTAGAAGAGGAGGGAGAAAGAAATGAATCAAGGCTTAAGATAAATATTTTCTCAGAAGGTGAATATAGGTTCTTAAAAATGTCTGAGTACTACTTACTTTTTTACCTTAAATTGTAGAACCATTTGGCACAACTTATAATTGTGCAATGCTTTGCTTGTTACCCAAAATTCCCAAAGTCACACTATTAAGCGAGGTTGCATAATTTCAAGTCCATTCAAGTAAAACACTATCACTGAAGCACAGCATTAACACAAATAACAAGAATGTGAGTGGCTTTTGTTTGCAGCTCTTTTTTTGCGCAATCCAGCATAAGTATCCATTTCATTTTAAAATGTAGCACTGAACTTTAATTTTGCATACTTTTGCTTAATTTCTCTGAAATGTTCCATAATTAAGCAAAAGGAAATTACGTGAATTTCGCACAACCACTTCATACGATGATCTGTTTTAGAGAAATTGCAGAAAAAAATAAATCTTGTGATTTTTATTACATAAATGTGTGCTCTATTTTGTAACTGGCACGTACATGGAAGCAAACTGAAGTGCAGAGACTGAATGAGAGCAATTTGTGCTTACCTGGCAGTAGAGCAAGTCCAATATAAATGGGTGAGATAATGGTTTGTGTTTTTTTTTAAATATGTAAATATTTCCAGCAACAACCCAAAGTTATTATTCATATGTACATAGTGGGCCATGGGTAAGCAAACTCACAGTATCTGGCACCATCCACTGGCTTTAGCCATGTTAGATGCCTCATATTTGATCAATATTTTTCAGGTTCCTCTTTAAAACAATAAATAAGTGAGTGCAGGGCCCACACAGAGCATAGGATCTGAAGAATAATGCCCACCTGCCTTCTTTGACTGACAGGCCTACTTGGATTCAAGGCACCCAACAATTTGGGATCCAGGAGCTCCAAGTATCTGCCTCCATCCTTCAGATGCTTGAAAGCTAGTTAGCTGACCAAGGCCCTCATTCCGACCCTGACGGTTTGAAACCGCCAGGGTGGAGGGCAACGGAAGCACCGCCAACAGGCTGGCGGTGCTTCCAGGGCTATTCTGACCGCCGCGGTCAGAAAAGGGGAACCGGCGGTTTTCCCCTGGCCCTGGGAATCCTCCATGGCGGCGCTGCTTGCTGCGCCGCCATGGGGATTCTGACCCCGTTCCCGCCAGCCTGTTCCTGGCGGTAAAACCCGCCAGGAACAGGATGGCGGGAACAGGTGTCGTGGGGCCCCCTAACAGGGCCCCACCATGATTTTCACTGTCTGCTATGCAGACAGTGAAAATCGCGATGGGTGCTACTGCACCCGTCGCACCCCTGCAACTCCGCCGGCTCCATTCGGAGCCGGCTTCCTCGTTGCAGGGGCTTTCCCGCTGGGCCGGCAGGCGATCTTCTGGAGATCGCCCGCCGGCCCAGCGGGAAAGTCAAAATGACCCCAGCGGTCATTTGACCGCGGTGCGGTCTTTGGGCGGTTTCCGCCCGGCGGGCGGCGCCCGCCTCCCGCAGGACTCGGAATGAGCCCCCAAGTGTGAACTCATGGAGCAAAAGTATCTGAGCCAATGCAGTGTAGTGCTGGTTTCAACAAGTACCCAGGCCCTTTGACTGAGTGGTTTTTTGTGTAGAAATATACAGGCTTATTTTCAGGACCCTTGTGCCACTGGTGATTCACTTTTTCTGATGCACCTGCGGCGCATAGTGCAGGCTCATATCTACAAGGCTGTGTATGGCTTTTCATGGCCTTGTAGATATGGTGTAAGGCAATGCAGTGTAAATTCAGTGCTGTAGAGAAGTGGTATGTCACACCAGCTTGCTTTCACAACTCTCACATGAAGGACAAGATGAAATTGGTTTTCCGGTCATGAATTACTGTCCTTGGAAATCCAACTCTAGAAGAAATCCCTAGGAGAGCCATTGCGAGCACCTTGGCAACCACGCTCATCATTAGTACAGCTTATGGATACCTGGTGGCATGATTCACCCCAAACAAGATGAGCTTGTTGCCTAACTGCGAGGGGGGATGAATGGATCCCACACTCTGAAACTGAACACTTACAACTGGTATAGGCACTAACTGTGCCTTAGTCTTTCCTGCTGTCTTATCACTCAGCTGTCAAGCTGGACAGGGTCTACAGAACTGCTTGGTGTCTTTGCGCATCCCTGGCCATCAGAACAGACAGTCCAACCTAGCCTTGCTTTTTCTAATGCATAAGTATCCAGCTAAGGGCATTTAATGGGCTTCTGACAACAGAATGTTCCTGTGCACTAACTTAACCACTAGTCTATTGTGAGTACGTGGCTCAAGGTTTACCAGCTCACTATGAAGTAGACCATCCTCCCAACCAACATAGTCTTTCCCGACCACCCCTTTGCTGACCTGATCCTGAGCTTCCTTCTGAAATCCCTCAATTGTAGGGCACTCTTCTTATGCCTTGCGAACATCTTCTCAGGTAAGCCCTTCAACAGCTAACAAGCCCTGCAACTCTGGAAGTGATTCATACTCCAGCACATGGTCCACCACAGGAGGCTCATTCTCCTCTCCCTTTGGAGCAGAAGTGATGTCCTCCATACCACTGCCTTCCAAGAGTCTGCACTCTCCTGTAAACTACCTTGTCCTGATCCCTGCAAATCAGAGATGATCCCGACCGCAGTCCGAGACTGTGGTGCAGCCTGTGCTCTGGTCAACACAGCTGACGTTGTCCAAGCCATCAGGGCTTCTGGTGCTGGCACCAAGCCAGGGGCAATCACATCATTGACCGAGACACATTCCCCTCCTTGCTTTTCACTTACCCCAACATTAATCATGACCATCTTGCCACTGAGTTCAATCTCAACCTTGGCAAGCAGATACTCCATGTCTTCTTCACTGGCTACCAATCCTGTATCCTTAGTTCCAGGAAGTATCTCCCCAGGATTAAGGTACTTCGGGGCATATTTATACTCCGTCTGCCCGGTTGTGCGTCAAAAATTGTGACGCACATTCAGCGCAAACGTTGCCCCGTATTTAAACTTTGACGCGGATGACAAAATTCCGCCGTGTGAGTCACTTTTTGGATGCGGCAACCCGCCTTGCGTTAATCATATGCAAGGTAGGCGTTCCCGTTAAAAAAATGGCTTAAACGGCTGTGCGTCGTATTTATGCTTTCGGGCAAAAATGACGCACGGCCGGGAGGCGGAGCCGGAAAATGATGCACAGCCCGATTTGCGTCACAAATTAACGCCTGGGTCAGTGCAGGCATTAAAATGGGGCAAACACACCTGTATTTAATCAGAACACACAGAACAAACAGCAGAGCAGCAGAGCAGCAACAGGGAGCCATGGAGGTGATTCTAATCCAGCGTCCATGCAGACGCAGAGCCCAGCAGCAACAACAGCATCTACAACAACACCAGCAGGGACCCCAAAGGCAGCGCAGAAGGCAGGAGAAGATATTCTGCCCCAGAACCACCATTCAGGGCCTCAAGGAACACAACATCATCCAGAGGTACCGGTTGAACTGGCAGGACATTCAGCAGCTGCTGCGCAACATTGAACCGCAGTTGGCCCCCACTTTGCAGACACCCCACACCATCCCAACAGAAACCAAGCTGCTTGTCGTACTTCATATGCTGGCAAGTGGCTCTTTCCAAACAACTGGTGCCCTGGTTGGCGGAATATCACAACCATCATTCTCCACCTTTTTGCCCAAAGTACTGGATGCCATCATTGGACTGACACCCCACCACATATGCTTCCCTAACACACTGCAGAAGCAGCCGGAAACAAAACAGGGGTTCTACCTCATCAGTGGCTTCCCACACGTCCTTGGTGCAATCGACTGCACACATGTACGCCTTGTGCCACCTGCTGCAACTGAACAACTCTACCGCAACAGGAAGCACACACATTCCATCAACGTGCAGGCCATAGTCGATCACCAGGGATTGATCACCAACATTGTGGCTAAATATCCATGGAGTGTCCATGACTCATACATCTTCCGTCACTGCACCATCAATGAACACTTCCAGGATGGACGGTATGGCAATGGACCACTGGTTGGTAAGCACAAAAACCTACTTATATACACACTGCACAGCAACCCTCTAGGACACACAACACATACACCACAGCAGCAACATGTGAACAGGAACATACTGAGGTCGTGACATTGCTAGCCATGTTTCTTAAGTCACCATTGAACCTGTCACACATTGGAAATTACTGTACAGCCTAATGTTAAGACGTCAAAGATCACAACGTGTGGAGTGGGTTGCCCAAATGTCACATAGCAAAATGTGAGTGTCCCAATGACCTTTACATTAATCCATTGCCTAAGTCTAAAGGTATGGGATGTCAAGGGTACATTGATATGAACGTGTTCAATACACTGTCAATTTGAACTGTGTATGGAACTATCATCTCACCCCCAGTGAAGACACACGGACACCTGTATCACAAGTCACAATGCTAGGGAGGGAACACTGTACTGCAAATCCCAAAACATACTGCTGACAAACAGTTAGCAGACAAACACTCGTTCAGCCAAGGAAACAACACAATGCATATGGTACATCCTACAAACCTAGGATGCTACATTATTACACATAAGAGTCACAAACAACACAAGACAACTACTGCCATGAAAGGTCATTTCAATAGGGCCAGCTACATCAACATGATCCCAATCATTTTCTCTTGCAGCTGATCAGGGGTATGGCATCCAGCCATGGATTATGACACCCTTTGGCAACCCAAGTACTGCTGCAGAGCGTGCCTACAACGACGCACATAGGAGGACACGCAGCATCGTCGAGAGGACCTTTGGCATCCTTAAGTCAAGGTTACGGTGCCTCGACATCACTGGTGGTAGCCTCCTATATTCCCTGGAGATGGTCTGTAGGATCATCCTAACATGTGCAATATTGCACAACATTTGCATCAAAAGGAACATTCCCCTCCTGGAACCAGAGCCACACATGCCTGAAGAGGAGGAAGAGGAGGATGCTGACCTGCAGCAGGAGGGGGAACTACAGAACAAAGTTGCTGGTATACGCAGGCGGCAACAGATCATCAACAATTTCTTTTGAATATTCACCTTCACCACTTTAGTTAACGAATTTAAATAAACACCTATTATAATAACCATATAATGGTCTGGCTATTCCTTTTTGCATACCTTCATCTCTACTTATCAGAATAAGAGTGAAGCCTCATGGAGCATTGCTGATATACTGAGTAGGACACTGAACATCCCAGAGCTAATGTGATGTCTAACATACAATGGTCACATACACACACACTGTTAATGACATATATCATGTACATTTCTCCTTTGAAGGCCAATAGCAGAGGACCACAACTATTTCACACATACATGTTGAAACAAGGTCCAACACAGCATATGGCACAGAACTAAGACACCATCACTCAATAAGGGGAAAACAAGCCTCATACATGAGGCAGTCAATGTGCTTTGGCATCAGTAACAGGAATGCCTGACCAGACCCTTGACAGCAGTAAGTCCAACTGCATCCAATATTTGCAGGGACTATCTGTGACCAGAGTCCCATAGAAGCAGAACATAGACAGCACAAGTGCCACACATATGAGCAGCATTGCACACATGACATTCCATGTACATGTCAGCCCATTTCACTCTTGACACACCCATGCACCTGGTAACAATCCACCCTTCGGAAGAGGTCCCTGGAATACTAAGACGTGTACCTTGATATTCCCTCCTCTACACACACAGACCAACATTAGCAAACCAGTGTGCTACACCCTTTCCTATGGTATGCCATTGTCATAGAACATCTGACTGCATGGACGTCAGGTTAATTTATACACTGTCTTCTAGTTTCAAAGTCCTGTTAGCACCTGTAGATTGCTTCCCGTGTGAAAATGTCTGTTGGCCCTTAGAATGCAAGTCTCACCTACAGGACTGGTGAGAAACAGATGCAGCCCACACCTGTGATCACCTCCATGCACACCACCCATTTCAAAAAGCACTGCCCCTGCTGATGCCTGGAACAGCATAGGAGTTGTCATTTTGTCAAATACACCGTTAAGCATTGATACTAATTAAGCCGTGCAACACAGCCACTGGGTTCATTTGTCACCTTCAAAAACACAGGACATACACAGTTTGACATGTCAGCTCTCTAGTTTGTCCTCCAAACAGTCTTAGTCGGACCACTGATTATGTACATGTCAAGTAGCTGGATCCTGAATCACCTTGCATTCTGTCAGCCTGACTGGCAACTGTCTGTGCGTCACACTAAAGTATCCCTGTGTCTACATATGTACCACACTTGCGTTAGCAAACCTCTCATTCATCGGGGGTATTGGGCATGGGTTTCTTCAATGCATACACAAATACATTGTATAGCATCATCTGCCTTTTAACTGTACCATTTGAGTTACATCCTCTTGAAAAAGTAAAAAATCATGGACCATCCCTTGTCTGGGTTGCATTTATGCATGAATGACAAAGTGTGACAGTGTCCCAGGGCCTCTGGAAGGGATTGGGTACGGGGCTTTCAGCACAACCAGCAACCTCGGATAATGTCCATGAAAAATACACAGATGTCAGGACCATAACAGTTCACACATAGAATCACAGTGCTCACAACATAGTGATGGGCCGTGTGTGGTGAATAGCTGCGAGAATAATCAGCACAGAGGCTGTGATGTTCCCAGATGCAGTGGGAATTGCAGAGGCTAACCTGTGTACAAATGTAATTACACCTGCTGGAACATGACACCTGAGACATTATCTGACTCAGCACACCAAGGTTGCCCTGTTGACTGTCTCATTACACGTCTTTAGTGACAGGGTGGGACCATCTACATGTTGGTTCACACATCCACATCCACTTTACTCACATTGATCAACCAAGGATACTCAGTAGATACAGGAATAGCTGCCACTGACTCATGATAAGTCCTGGACCAAACTGTGACAACTTACACCCCAAACAATGTACAGGATCGTCATTGGACCACACACATGAACAAGACACCTATGTGCAATTGATCACTGGAAATATGTGGATACGTGCTGTCTTGTATGCTGGTCCACCACAGCCACTTGATAGTTGGGGCTCACTTCTATGGCCTCAACTGTGGTGTCATCATACATTTGAGATTCACCCTTTTCTGTCTCTGCAAACAACATGGTACCCACTTCCTCAATGCATGTGCATGACTCACTGTGGGATTCACCAACTAGTGCCTAGGAAGCTCTTACCAATTCTCTAGGACATAGGATGTAGAAAATGTGGACCATTGACATGAACAAGCTCTGCCATCCATCTGGTGCATGCTATGTCACATGTGGGGTCTACGTGACCCTAAATCTTGGAGGTCCACTTTACGGGTGTTGTTACTTGTATGACTAACACATGCCCTCTCTCATTTCCACAATGACTTGCATCTAAGGAATGGACACATGGACGTCACATTCATACAAGCATATGTACAAATATGCTTCATGTGATACACACACACTTGGTCAACAAATACATTCGTTGCCAAAGCACACACTTTGAGCCAAAGGCATATAGGTATTGTATATATGTGCGTTACATTGCTATCCTCTCCTTATGGCAAACATGCACAATTTCTGCAACACATATATGTAGGCCACACTTATGACCAACTATTGTGTCAGCCAACCATAAAAATACTGTGAAGGGAGTAGCGGATCATGGTCTGCTGCAGTATGATGTCACACATGTGAACATACACCATCAACACCATAGTGTCTTCAATCAGCCTATCTCTGATGTGTCCCAAATGTAACATAACAAAAAAACAAGAAAAATTGCCCAAAACCAGTTAATGCACTGAAATGTTGACGTTCCTAGCGTTATGCGTCATTTTTTGTCTACCAAAACTGTATTTGAGCCATATTTTTTTGGACGCACAGAAGTGAAATTTAGCCCGCATTCAGATATTTGTACAGGCCATGTACTATTATGTGGATGCGGGCTAATTTTCACTTCTGTGCATCAAAAAAAAATGACGCAAATACAGTTTTGGTAGGCAAAAAATGACACATAACGCGAAAAAGGCGGGACTTTTCATACAGGAAGTGATGTAATAAGATATCCTGTTTACAGATCTTGTACAGTGGGTGTACTTTCACTTTCACTTTGCAGTCTATGATCCTTCTAGACTGTGTGTCTGTGTAGAGAGTATTGTCCTGAGATTTTGTGCTTTTTTGTCATGTGTGCTATCTGTAAAGACCATTTGTGAAATAAATATTGTTGCCGTATACTGTACTACTGTGTTTTGTTTACATTTGTCCATTTATCTTGTGTTTTTGTTGTTTGTGGGAGTCTGTTGTGGGTAGTGGTAGTTTGGGGATAGTTGGGCTCTTTTAGTGGTTAAGTTTACTTTCATTCTGTATTTGTAACCCTACTTTTCCCCTTTTCCCCTTTTCCCCTTTCTATTTCTTTTACCCCTATTCCCTTTCACTTCTCAAGTATGTCTGGTAGGCCACATCTTGGCAGGATGGGGGAAGAGGAGTTGGGGGGTTCATCTGGCTTGTGTGCCATTTCTTGCCGCTCATGATCCAGGCAGGGTGATACAGGGGTATCCAACAGAGGCGCGCACAATCTGGTGGGGAAAGGTGCTGCATCACCTGCAGCGTGTGTATGTCAGTCAGAGGAGTGACCCACAGCTGAAGCACCGGTGGGCTGACCTCATCACCAGGGAGCAGGATCTCTTGGACCACCTGGGAATCATGATTGGTGGCACTGTTGGTGAGTACGAATCATGTTAATGTGCATGATTAAATGCTCTGTAGTGACATAAGGGGATTAGTACAATGTCTTCCAGCTAACTTGCTGACTGTGTGTAATGCTGGGGAAACATAAAGGGATAATTGATGCACTATGGCAAGGATCACAATTGCTAGCTATCAGGTAGCACTAGCTCAGCAAACTTACAGGATACTTTTCCATGAAAGAAATTGGTGCGGCCTTTTTGTCAGAAAAGCAAACAAAATTGGAGCCAATCATGTCTATATAGGGTACCATTGACAGAGAAGTACAGATGTACCAACATTTAGGCCAACTTTGTTGACACAATTGCTAGACTGACTTTAGAATCACTACATGATGCAGAAAATGAGTGCTGCCTTCACGTCAATTGATAATAGCAAAGTGGCTCAGACATATGTCTCACGTGAGTCTGGTGAGTGTGGAAGGAAAGCGTTCACGGAAGTACTATGAATGTGTGGGATTATTGTGTTCCTTGATCTTTTTGGATACATGTAAGATCTGGATTTGAAAACATCGTGAAAAGGTGTAAGGTGCCCTCAGCTAACATCTTAGAATGTTTGTTGGAGTTAGTTGTGCCACATTCCAAATATGGATGGCAGTCCAAGTGTATGCACATGGCTTCACATCTCCATGGTTGGTGCAAATCACCATAGCTGGGCCACATCAATTGAATCAAACGCAACAACAGGGGGGCTTACAAAAGTCCCTTCCCCTCCTTCTGTACATTGTACCTATGTGTCATTAATGTGTCATGGCCACAAGGCATGTTTGACTGGTAATGCAGTCCTCAAGTAACCAGGCTTTGGATGTCTCTCTTGGATGTACATGATGAGACTATTACACTCCATATTGTTTTCAAATTACGGGGCATGTTTGCAACCACATGATAGTTAGGGCCAATGTATGTGTGCAGATATGTGTATAACTGTCACAGGAGACCCATGCTATGTACAAGTTGGCCGTGATATATCAGATGCAGTACCATCATGTCTGAATGGCTGCCATTTCCTTATTCAGCATACACTTTGTATATGTTTATGAAATTGTTGCGCTGTGCACAGATTTTTAGCACATTTCTTCCTTCCATACCTTACAGGTGGACCAGCACCCTACACTGTAGGAGAGGTGGCGACATTTGAGGACCCCGACCACTCCAGTAAGTGTTGATATGTCTGTTATGTGTGGTGTTTGCTGGTTATGGACTCGTGTGAGTTGAACGCATAGCAAGGTGTGATGCGTCGGGCAAGCTTTTCTCTTGTTCCATGAGTGGGAATTCAGGGCCATATTTATACTTTTTGACGCAAAACTGCGCTAACGCAGTTTTGCGCCAAAAAAATTAGCGCCGGCTAACGCCATTCTGAAGCACCATGCGGGCGCAGTATTTATTGAATGGCGTTAGCCGGCGTTAGCCAGCGTTAGCCGACCGGCGCTGCCAGGTGTGCGTGAAAAAAAACGACGTACACCAGGCAGCGCCGGCGTAGGGAAAAATGGCATTTGGGCGTCCCAAAATGGGGCAAGTCAGGCTGAGGCAAAAAAATCGTCTTAACCCGATTTGCGCCATTTGTTTTGGGCGCCCAGACGCCATTAACATGACTCCTGTCTTAGCAAAGACAGGAGTCATGCCCCCTTGCCCAATGGCCATGCCCAGGTGACTTCTGTCCCCTTGGCATGGTCATTGGGCATAGTGGCATGTAGGGGGGCACAAATCAGGCCCCCCTATGCCACAACATTTTTTTTTTTTAAATACTTACCACAACTTACCTTTTCTTCCCTGGGATGGGTCCCTCCATCCTTGGGTGTCCTCCTGGGGTGGGCAAGGGTGGCAGGGGGTGTCCCTGGGGGCAGGGGAGGGCACCTCTGGGCTCATTCTGAGCCCACAGGTCCCTTAACGCCTGCCCTGACCCAGGCGTTAATAAGAGGTGCAAATGCGGGGTTTTTTGCCCCGCCCACTCCCGGGCGTCATTTTTGCCCGGGAGTATAAATACCATGCACATGCCTGGGATTCATTTTTTAAGACGGGAACGCCTACCTTGCATCTCATTAACGCAAGGAAGGTGTTCACGCCAAAAAATGATGCTAACTCCATGAACTTTGGCGCTAGACGCGTCTAACGCCAAAGTATAAATATGGAGTTAGTTTTGCGTCTAATTTGCGTCGAAAAAAACGATGCAAATTCGGCACAAACGGAGTATAAATATGCCCCTCAGTTCTCACATGTTTTGAGTTGGCCAATGCGTATCCAATGGTATCATGTAGGGATTGTAGGCCATTCCTGTAGGCCCAACTGTGAGTACAGGGGTTAGTCATGTGGATGACACTTGTATCACCAAGAGTCGCACTGGAAGTCAGCTCCGATTTAGTCAGCTTGTCAGACCCACATTCTCCAAGATTGGTACAGCAAATTGCTTTCCAAAAGACATCTGCTTCCCTATATACCTATGTAATTATGAAACAGTAGGTAGAACGTCTTAGCAGCATGTACTTCCACATGTAGTGTATGTGGAACCTGAGTGCAATGGCCTAGGTGTGCATGCAATTCATGATCATGGGTGTTCTAGCAACTATGGGGCATATTTATACTCCGTTTGCGCCGAATTTGCGTCGTTTTTTTCGACGCAAATTCGACGCAAAACTAAATCCATATTTATACTTTGGTGTTAGACGCGTCTAGCGCCAAAGTTCATTGAGTTAGCGTCATTTTTTGGCGTGAACACCTTCCTTGCGTTAATGAGATGCAAGGTAGGCGTTCCCGTCTTAAAAAATGACTCCCAGGCATGTGCATGGTATTTATACTCCCGGGCAAAAATGACGCCCGGGAGTGGGCGGGGCAAAAAACCCCGCATTTGCGCCTCTTTTTAACGCCTGGGTCAGGGCAGGCGTTAAGGGACCTGTGGGCTCAGAATGAGCCCAGATGTGCCCTCCCCTGCCCCCAGGGACACCCCCTGCCACCCTTGCCCACCCCAGGAGGACACCCAAGGATGGAGGGACCCATCCCAGGGAAGAAAAGGTAAGTTGTGGTAAGTATTTTTTTTTTTTTTAAATTGTGGCATAGGGGGGCCTGATTTGTGCCCCCCTACATGCCACTATGCCCAATGACCATGCCCAGGGGACAGAAGTCACCTGGGCATGGCCATTGGGCAAGGGGGCATGACTCCTGTCTTTGCTAAGACAGGAGTCATGTTAATGGTGTCTGGGCGCCCAAACAAAATGGCGCAAATCGGGTTAAGACGATTTTTTTGCCTCAGCCTGACTTGCCCCATTTTGGGACGCCCAAACGCCATTTTTCCCTATGCCGGCGCTGCCTGGTGTACGTCGTTTTTTTTCACGCACACCTGGCAGCGCCGGTCGGCTAACGCCGGCTAACGCCATTCAATAAATACGGCGCCCGCATGGCGCTTCAGAATGGCGTTAGCCGGCACTAATTTTTTGGGCGCAAAACTGCGTTAGCGCAGTTTTGCGTAAAAAAGTATAAATATGGCCCTATGTGTCTGATGTAAGTCAGGCCTCACTGGAAGTACATGTTGTGTACCAAGTTCTACATTTCCTGGCATGTGTGGCCCTATGATTGCTCTAGGGTTTGCTGACTCCTAATTGTTGATAGACCTTACCTGTGGTGTGTCTGTAGATACAAACATGTGTGGAGTTTTCTATACACTCCTCAGTGTACATGTTGTTGGCAAATTATACTTGTTTATCCACCCCCCCACCCTCAAACACGGGCATGGGTTTGTGAATGGGGTACCTAGTACTGATGCTGCCACTATGATACACATACATGTGAATAAGTGACGGTTTGGTTGAAAACTAGTGTACACACTCAGGTTTGGCACTTGGTACTATACTGGCAAGTCCGGTTACAACTTGCAGACCATGTGGCTTTAGTTTTGCTTTCCGTACACTGACATTTGTAGCCCAGGTCTTGGCGGAGGATATGCAGCATGATTCTTTGCTGATAACTGGCAAAACTCAGATTGCAAGTCAAAGCCAGTTGTTACCCATCTTGTAGGTTATGGATGTGCTATGTGTGATGTGACCTTTGTAGTCTGGCCTGCCATGTACTTCCTCAGGGACATTCAATGATCTGTATTGTGATATGAGCTGTTACAAGTACAGTAGATGTATTTTCTGATCAACTTCTTGTGCCATTTCACACAATGCAGTTACTAATGTAGAATATCTACATTTGTCTTCAAAGCTGCTAACATGACTCCAGACCAGGTCCGTGAATTCCAGCGCCGGGCCATGAGATGCCAGCACATCCTGCTGATGGAGTCAGGGTTCCGGAGGATGGCCCGTTGATATCGCCATGAACGGGCCTCCGGGGCATGGAGAGCCTTCCCACTGGGTGGGCCTACTTTGCCCACCACAGCCACCACCAGCACAACCACCAATCCCAGCCAGGTGGCCCCACCCACATCTGGGACTGTTGGTCTGACATCTGCTGGACTTCCAGGCCCCAGCATTGCCACCGGTGCAGGACAGCCCACTAGGCCTGACACCACACCCACACAGACCTCCTCCAACGGTACCCAGACTGCCACAGCTCCATCTGTTGACCCTGCAGCCTTCAACCAAATGGAACGTAAGATGGACTGAGTGCTGCGCAAGTTGAGCCACCTGAGCCGGGATGTGCGCCACATTAACCGGTGTGTTAAGTCTATTAAGAGGACCCTCCGGAGGGCCAACCTCTAGACATTGTTAGATGGACATGATTCCCTCCTCTCCCTCCTCTTTCCTTGTTCTTATAGTTAGTGGGCTTAGGGGGCTTAGTGTTAGGTTAGTATAGGCTGTCAGTTTAATTTTTGTTATTGGGTGGGGGGTCCACAATCTTTATATATTTACTTCTTAAGTGTGTGGGTGGATGGGTGGGGGGCTATGTTGGGGTTCTTGTGTGTTTAAAAAATATATATATATATATATATTTGTATAGGATAGTATAGTATGTGTTTAGGTTAGTATGTGTTGTCCTCCATGTGTCCCGTCTCATAAGGGGGGTGGGGGTAGATGTTTAGAACGTTTCATTAAATGTGATAAGTAAGTGTAGCTTAGGTTAGTTAGGGACAGTTGCGGGTAATGAGTAGTCAGGGTAGATTAGGGTAGGTAAGATTTTTCCCTCAGTTTCCTCATCTGTGATTAGCATTTAATAAATATTTGGTTAACCCTTAATAGTATGTGTTGAATGGTACTTGATCGTGGGTTTGGATTCAGTGTACATCAATTTTGTACTATAACATCTGTGTCCTATGCTACAAACAAATCCCAACTGAGCTGTACGATTGGCAGCTAGCCCAGAGCTACCTTGCAAAGTGTCGACCCTTCGTTGCAACCACCAATCACACTTAATATGGATGACAATGTGTTTCTGTTGATAAGTGTGTTTTGAAAGACACAAACAGTGCTTCCAGACTTGGTATTGGGGAAACAGTTTTAGGTCTGACTGCAGTGTGATGATCAGGGACACCCTTATAAGATGAGTTCTCATTGGCAATCTTGTATTCTTGTCTTCATGACTCTCATACATCATTTGTGACACAGTTCAGCATGATTACCTATTTGCATGTAAACTCAGACACCTTAATTTATGCAGTTTTTGTAGTGTTTGCTTAGATTAGTGTGCCATGTTATTTGTGTTATTTTTGCATGTTAACAACATTTTGCGGCCACGATATGATGACTTAGTTATCCTCTGAGGAAGCATTCTTCTGTCCAACACAGCATGATGGTGTATGGTTTCTTACTTCATCAGATTTGTCCCTCAGGGTGGGCAGAGTATGATGCAATCATGGGCACTGTGCAGATTTCTCTGACTACATATTATCATGACAGTTGTATTGACAAGCTATGTAATTTGACAGTAGGCACATTTCAGTTATCTACTGCACAGTTGATATGTCACATTACCCAGAGACAGATTTGTTGTGTAAGTGCTATTTATTGAAAAGTGCTGTAGTGCTATCTGTACATTGTCCATGATTGTGAGTCCATTATAGTGACATCTTACATTGGGTGACAAGATATACAGTGGTTTGCAGAACAGTGCTTGAGTAAAGTTGTTGCAAGACTGGCAAGTTACAAAGCGCATGACCTTGGTAAATGTGGGCCATGTGGCAGGGACTAGTGCTTCCGGGTCATTTTCCTTGTGAATGTGATCTGTTCCATGTCTTCTTCTTCTGATTTGTGTGTTGCCTCCTCTGTCCTTGTTGTTGTTGGTTGTGAAGGGGCAACACACACCTCAGTGTTAGAAGACGTGGAGTCAGGCATCACGGTTGCTGCTCCCTGTGACGGTCTTAAGGGCAGTACTGCAGCAAGGAGGATCTGCTGGTTCTTGAGAATAGCAGCCACATCACGATGGTAGGCAGCCAGGTCGGCCCTGAGGTGGTCATGATTGCATTTGGGCATGCAGTGGAAGGTTTGGGGTGCGAGGTGTTGTGGCAACTCCCTTACTGCAGTGGTGAATTCCTTGACAGTTTCTTGTAGTGCTTGCAGGATGGATGTTAGGGCTTGCATAGCTGCTACCTGATCTGCAGATGACATCATGCACGAACGCACCCGCTCAAGGCTGGCTGCCATAGTTTGCATCCCCAACCGCACCTCCTTGGCCAGCTCCCGCTGTACTCCAACTACAGTTCTCTCAAAGCTGGTGCCAGTGTCATCTGAGTCCTCAGCTGTATTGGTGCTGGCAGGTCTTATTGGGTGGTTGGTGGATCCTCTGCGATGGCTGCTTGTTCTGTGCTCCTCCTTGTGACTGAACGTGGGGTCTGGAGGGTTTCAAGGACCTTTTGGATAGTCTCCTGGGAAATGTTAATCGGCTTGTCATCCATGTCATCAGGGAAATCTGGGACAGGCATATCCGCAGGAGATCCATCTTCCTCTGCAATGAAACAGGGTACAATTAGTGTGTCTGTGTTGTGGCAATTTTGATGTGACGTGGCTGCCTTTTGATGAATTCACTTTGTGATCTTGTTGTGTTCATTTCTCCAGTCCTTCAGATAGGCATTCTTCCAGGCCTAAGGCCCACCTGCATGTCACATGTATGTTATTGAGTTATCAGACTTGTCAGCCTCATCGCCTCTAGGTGTTGATTTATGCCAAATAGAGAATTGCCACCTTCTTTTCCTACTCAACCGTCCGTCTACATCCATATTCATGGTGAGACCTTTCACTGGCTGTGGGTGTACTGATGGCCCTGGCAGCACACTTAACAATCTGGACCTGCCCCAATCTCTGATTTTTCACATCCACTTAAATGTAATTGACATGTGGCTTGTCCTATGCATGGCAATGTTATGATCTGATATGGATGTTGACATTGGTAATGTGTACTGCTGATGTTGGGGAATGTGTGTTACATTGGATTGCCCTGATAATCGTATCAGTGTCCTATTTCCTCCTCTGACTGTGCAGGTGTATTTCAGTGACCAGTTACATGTGTCCCCCCCTCAATGCTGCTGTCTGAGCAGTATGACGTTTGGGATGTTGCATTGTTACCCAGGCACAGGATGGACCCAGACATATGCAGCATGGGTGTGTCCTTAGTGCTGTGTAGCTCCTATTGTTGTTTACATTGGCTGATGTTTGCGACAACTATGGGCATTGACATTTGACAGTACTGGGGTCTTTGTCTTGTTTCTGGGGATTGTTGAAGTTGTCATCCTCACCCCCTAATTTAGGTGTGTATGATCCATGGGGAGGTTACTGCCATTGGCTACTTGAGCTGCACACAGAGCGGAGGTGGTAGTGGCAACTGTTGTCTCAGTTACATTGTATGTATGTATGGTGTATTTATAAAGCGCATTCCGGCCCGGGGGCATCGAAGCACTAACTAAGGTGAGGCAGTGCACTATCTGTAAAGAGAAAGGTGCCGGCTATTGAGGAAATAGCCAGGTCTCAACCCGTTTCCTGAAAATAAGGTAATTATGCTCTTTCCTGAGATTCAGCAGGAGAGAATTCCAGATCCTGGTGGCGGCGATAGTAAAAGCTTTGTCCCCCCATTTCACCTTCTTGGTACGGGGGACTAGAATTTGAAAGGTGCTGGCAGAGCACAGCAGGCGTGTAGGTCGGTGCCACTGTAAATTGGTAGTCAAGTACTTGGAACCAATCCTGTGAGTGGCTTTATGTACGATGCAGAGAGCCTTAAAAGAGATCCGTTGGGCTATAGGAAGCCAATGTAAATTCCTAAGGCTCTCCGTAGCGGAGGCTGATTGTGGCAAGTTCAATATTAGTCTGGCATCTGTGTTCTGAATCAGCTGCAGTTTTTTTAGTGATCCTTTGTCCATATTGAGCAGGATAGAATTGCCATAATCCAATCTGGACAGGACCAGGGCCAGGGTAGCAGTAATTCTCCATTCTTTTCAAAGGTAGGGGAAGATTTTCTTCAATTTCCTCAAAATCCACATGCAGGATTTAATGGTCTGGTTAACCTGAGGTTGAAAAGATAGATGGTCATCAAAAAGAAATCCTAGATTCCTTGAAGTGGAACCAGGTAGAGGCAGAGTGCCACACTCTTTAGACTACCAGTTAGGGGAGCACTGTGCCGTACTTATCCCAAAGCAAAGAACCTCAGTCTTATCGCAGTTCAATTTTAGCCAGTTAGCCTTCATCCAGCTGCTTACCGCCATCATACAAGCATTAAAACGGGCTGCAACTACCTCCACGTCTTTGTTAATAGAGATGATGAGTTGCGTATCATCTGAGTAGGAGGAAGGGATGAAGCCAAAAGAGCGTATTAGTTCTGCCAGAGGAGCCACATACATATTAAATAAAGTGGGGCTGAGCGACGAGCCCTGAGGAACCCCACAGGGCAAAAGGTAAGCAGGGGATCTAAAATCTCCAAAGCTTACCGTGGACCACCTGTTAGAGAGAAAGGATTCAATTAGCTTCAGGGCTAGATCCCTAATGCCTACCTGATGTAGGCGTTCAAACATAATGTGGGGAGCAATGGTGTCAAATGCTGCTGATAGGTCCAACAGAACCAAGAAGACACCCTGTCCCTCATCAACCATCCTACGAATAGTGTCTGAAGAGGAGATGAGGGCAGATTCCGTACTATGAGATTTCCGGAATCCATGTTGAGAAAGATCGAGCCCCTCTGAGTCTGACAAAAAGCTGACCAATTCTCTATTAATGTGTTTTTCAAACATTTTGGCTAGAAAAGGGAGCAAGGCTATGGGGCGAAGATTGGTTAAATCGTCATGTTTCCTTCTTCTTTAGGAGAATATTAATAGTTTCTTTCCAGGCAGAAGGGTGAATACTGGAAGTGAGGACCTCCTGAAATATGGGGACCAGCGCAGTTGCCACGAACTCCGGGACCAATTGCAAAATAGCCGGAGGGCAGGGCTCTAACGGAGAACCAGATTTACATTCGTGAAGCAGCTTGCAGATTATGGGGGTTATTACAACTTTGGAGGAGGTGTTAATCCGTCCCAAAAGTGACGGTAAAGTGACGGATATACCACCAGCCGTATTACGAGTTCCATAGGATATAATGGACTCGTAATACGGCTGGTGGTATATCCGTCACTTTACTGTCACTTTTGGGACGGATTAACACCTCCTCCAAAGTTGTAATAACCCCCTGTGTCTTGGGATGGCATGTTGAACTTAGAGAGTAAACTACCATTATTATATGTGGCTCTAGGAGAGGTGGAGGAGAGCAATATCTACGTGTCGGTGGGAAGAGAGTGCCCCTGAGACTTAATGAAAAATAAAACTAGACTGAATGTTTAAAATTTTACTTTCAAAGAACTTTGCTATTTTGTTGCAGAGATCTTGAGAGTTCTTCTCCAGCTTAGTCGTGCAGAGGGGGATGGTAAGGGCATTAATAACTCTAAATAACTCTCTAGAAGAATTGGCAGCTTTCCTAATTTTTAGCGTGAAGTAGTCTGCTTTAGCTCTGAAACAAGGCTCCTTATAGTTATTTAAGGCTAATTTTAAATGAAATTTCTCGCTGGCACCAGAATTGAGTCTCCAGCGACGCTCCTGCTGTCTATATTTCCTCTGGAGTGCTTTAAGGTCCTGGTAAAACCAAGGTTGGCTGGGTTTTTCAGTTTCCAGTATGGCTAGAGGTTGTTAAGAGGGCCCTAGTTAATGTAGGGGTATGGTGGCTGACGTGTGCCGGGATGTCAGTTTAACGTTGTGGCCTTCCCTCCTGGCGTGGCTTTCCCTTTGCTCTATCGTTGGCATGACTTCATGCCCCCATGGGACTGTTGTTGGTGTTGTGTAATGATGTGCCTCAGGTCTTCTCTGAATGGGCCATGCACCCCTGCCGTGCCCCTTTACCCATGCCACTCCATGTATAAGATGACATCCATGCATTTTGTGGTTGCTATCCCCCCCTGCTCACAGTTGACATTATTGCATTATAATTCCCCATGCGACTTACCCTGCATGTGTGTTGTTTCCTGGTAGTCTGCGCTGTCCTGGCCTTGAATCCCTGTGACGATCTCCTCAGGGATGACGGCTGCAACCATCTCCTCCATGTGGTCCAGGGCCTCCTGGTGTGCTGGACTCCCCCCTCCAGTCTACAGTGCTGCCTTCCTGTTCCTGGCCATTTTTTCCTTGGTCCTGCGCTTGCAGTCATGCCAGCGTTTCTTGCACTCAATGACAGTTCTGGGTACTTCAGCCACACTGTTAATCTTGTCGACAATTTGTTGCCATATAGCCTCTCTCCTACTGATTGGCAACTTTGAGGTGACAAACAGTTGGTGCTGGTGTTCCGTCACCTCTTTAACCAGAATTTCCTGCTCCTCTGCACTAAAGCAACACTTTCTTTTCTTCTTAAAAGTGTCCTGGTTCTTGTGTGGGTCCTCCTGGCTGGTTCCTGGTCTGCTGTCATTTTCCTGGGGTCTGTGGTGGCATCTGGGATCCATTTTGGCTCTTCTCTGGTGAAATGGCAGTGTTCGCGGGTTTTTTTGACGCTATGGCGTCAAAAAAGGCGCATATCTGGTTTGCGGGGTCGTAAATCGACCCACAGTCATTTCCGCCACATGAACGTCGTTTTTCTTTATGACTTGACGCTGCGGTGTGCATCAAAAATAATGACTCCCACCTGTGGTTTGCGCCGCTGTGCATCAAAGTATAAATATGACGCCCGCACGGCGCACCAAAATGGTGTTAGCCGGCAGTAATATTTTTGCCGCAAAACTGCGCCGGTACAGTTTTGCGTCAAAAAGTATAAATATGGGCCTTCCTGTCCACCACAGTGTGGAAGGCTTCTGTATCCCTCAGGGCAGGCACTTTTATCCCACTGATACTAACTGTCTGCACAAATCCAATTGTGTTAGGATGGGTGTGCTTCACAGCATCTGGGTTCCTCTTAGAAATGTCCATAGCTACTAGGTTGAGTGCAAACTGTCCCTCTTGGGTACCTTCATGTAGGAGGCTGGCCTGGCTTACAGTCGGTACCTGATGGTACTTACACCTTGTTTATTAGTAGATTAGTAGTGTTCTAGCAGCTTAGGCTGATAGAGGTAGCTATAGCAGAGCAGCTTAGGCTGAACTAGGAGACATGCAAAGCTCCTACTATACCACTTATATCATATAGCACTATATCATAAGAATCACAATACTCAGGGTTACTAAAAGTAAAGGTACTTTTTTTTAGTGACAATGTGTCAAACATATCTCAGAGGATATACTCCCCTAGGAGGTTAGTACAATACACAAAATATACACACAAACCAAAATCAGGTAAGTAAACAGTTAGAAAAGTAGTGCAAACACTGTAGAATACAATAGGATGCAATAGGCCTAGGGATCACACAAAACATGTACTAAGAAAGTGGAATGCGAACTGCTGAGGGACCCTTGGCCTAGTGTAGTGTGTAGAGGGTCACTGGGAGTGTAAGAAAACACTAAGGGTGTTCAAGATACCCCAACCCAAGACCCTGAAAAGTAGGAGTAAATTTACCCTACTTCCCCAGAAACACACTAAAGTCATGATAGGAGATTCTGCAATGACCACAACATACTGCAAAGCACTGAAGATGGATTCCTGGACCTGAGGACCTGTAAAGGAAGGGGACCAAGTCCAAAAGTCACTAAAGTGTCCAGGGGGGCAGGAGCCCACTAAACCCCAGATGAAGGTGCAAAATGGCTGCCTCCGGGTGGAAGAAGCTGAAGATTCTGCAACAACAGATAGTGCCAGGAACTGCTCCTTTGCACAGAAGATGTCCCACAGCATGCTGGAGGATGCAGAGTTGTTTCCACACAGAAAGACCACAAACAAGCCTTGCTAGCTGCAAAGGTCGTGGTTGAAAAAAAAGGGTGCTGCCCGGGCCCCAGAAGGATCAGGAGCCACTTGGACGAGGAGACAGAGGGGGCGCTTAGCAACACAGACAGCCCATGCAGAAGCAGGCAGCACCTGCAGAAGTACTTGTACACGGGTTCAAGAAAACTGAGCATGGCGGTCGTCTCAACACTACACAGGAGGGTCCCATGAAGCTGGTGGTCAACTCAGTTAATTGAGCAATGCAGGATAGAGTGCTGGGGACCTGGGCTGTGCTGTGCACAAAGGATTTCTTGCAAAAGTGCACAGAAGCCCTAGCAGCTGCAGTTCATGAAGTACACAGGATTACTGTCTGGTGTGGGGATGCAAGGACTTACCTCCACCAAATTTGGACAGATGGACCACTGGACTGTCAGGGTCACTTGGATCTAGCTCCTCTGTTCCAGGAACCACGCCTGTCACGATGAGAGGGGACCCAGAGGACCGGTGAAGCAGAAATTTGGTGCCTTCATTAGCGGGGAAGATTCCGTCGACCCACAGGAGATTTCTTCTTGGCTTCCAGTGCAGAGTGAAGGCAGACAGCCCCCAGAGCATGCACCACCAGGAAACAGTTGAGAAAGCCGGCAGGATTAGGCATTACAATGTTGCTGGTAGTCGTCTTGCTACTTTGTTGCGGTTTTGCAGGCGTCCTGGAGCAGTCAGCGGTCGATCCTTGGCAGAAGTCGAAGAGGGAGATGCAGAGGAACTCTGGTGAGCTCTTGCATTCGTTATCTGACGAGAAACCCACAGGAGAGACCCTAAACAGCCCTCAGAGGTGGATTGGCCACCTAACCAGGTAAGCACCTATCAGGAGGGGTCTCTGACGTCACCTGCTGGCACTGGCCACTCAGAGGCCTCCATTGTGCCCTCACATCTCTGCAGTCAACATGGCAGAGGTGTGGGACACACTGGAGGAGCTCTGGGCACCACCCCTGGGTGGTGATGGACAGGGGAGTGGTCACTCCCCTTTCCTTTGTCCTGTTTTGAACCAGAGCAGGGGCTGGGGGATCCCTGAACCGGTGTAGACTGGCTTATGCAAGGAGGGCACCATCTGTGCCCTTCAAAGCATTTCCAGGGACTGGGGGAGGCTACTTCTCCCCAGCCCCTAACACCTATTTCCAATGGGAGAGGGTGTAACACCCTCTCTCAGAGGAAATTCTCTGTTCTGCCTTCATGGGACTGGGCTACCCAGACCCCAAGAGGGCAGAAGCCTGTCTGTTGGTTGGCAGCAGCAGTAGCTGCAGTGAAAACCCCAGAGAGCTAGTTTGGCAGTACCCAGCTAGTGCCAGGGTGCCCTCACACTTAGTAACTTTGCAATACCAAATTTGTTATGGGGGGACAATTCAATGATCTTAGACATGTTACATGGCCATATTCAGAGTTACCATTGTGAAGCTACATATACGTATTGACCTATATGTGGTGCACGCGTGTAATGGTGTCCCCACACTCACAAAGTCCGGGGAAATTGCCCTGAACTATGTGGGAGCACCTTGGCTAGTGCCAGGGTGCCCTCACACTTAGTAAATTTGCACCTAACCTTCACCAAGTGAGGGTTAGACATATAGGTGAATTATAAGTTACTTAAGTGCAGTGTAAAATGGCTGTGAAATAACATGGACGTTATTTCACTCAGACTGCAGTGGCAGTCCTGTGTAAGAATGGTCTGAGCTCCCTATGGGTGGCAAAAGAAATGCTGCAGCCCAAAGGGATCTCCTGGAACCCCAGTACTCTGGGTACCTAGGTACCATATACTAGGGAATTATAAGGGTGTTCCAGTGTGTCATTCAGAATTGGTAAAAATGGTCGTCACTAGCCTGCAGTGACAATTTTAAAGACAGAGAGAGCATAAGCTCTGAGGTTCTGGTTAGCAGAGCCTCAGTGACCCAATTAGGTACCACACAGGGAACACATTCAGGCCACAACCTATGAGCACTGGGACCCAGGCTAGAAGGGTCCTTGTGATTCATCTAAAACACACTGACAAATAGGGTTTTCACTATGAGCACTTGGCTCCTGGCTAGCAGGATCCCAGTGAGACAGTAAAAACACCTTGACATATACTCACAAACAGGCGAAATGTGGGGGTAACAAGGCTAGAAAGAGTCTACCTTCCTACACTTCATGCATGTGTATATTTGAGTGGTGGAAATATGCGTGGTGTGGATTGCAGAGCTATGATTGGAGTGGGGAAGGTAGGAGGGGGTAGATTGGAGTGCAGTGGGTTGGATTGGAGTGGGGTAGATTAGGATGCAGTAGATTGTAGTGGGGTGGGTAAAGTACAGTAGATTAGGGAAGAGTGGGGTAGAGTGGGTTATATTGGAGTGGAGTAGGTAGAGGAAGTTTGGAGTGGGGTAGAGTAGATTGAAATGAGGTGGAGTGTGGTCGATTGGTGGTAGAATGGGTTCAATTCGAGTGGAGTGGGGTAGAATTGAGTGTAGTGTGGTGTGGTAGATTGGATTGGGGTAGATTGGAGTGAAGTGGAGTGTGGTAGATTTGGGTAGAGTGGAGTGGAATGTGGTAGAGTGGGATACTTTAGGGTGGAGTGGAGTGGGGTAGATTGGGTGGTTTGGAGTGTGATACACTTCAATGAAAAGGAGTAGATTCCGGAAGAATGGAGTGGGGTAGATTGTGGTGGATTGGAGTGAAGTAAATTGTGATAGAATTGAGTGGGTTAAACTGTGGTGGAGTGGGGTAGATTAGAGTGGAGAGGAGTTCACTAGATTGCAATGGAGCTAATAATGGAGTGGGGTATATTTTGTTTGGAGCTGGGTAAATTGGACTGGGTAGATTGAATGGGATGGAGTGGAGTAAAGTGGAATGGAGTAGATTGTAGTGGAGTCAGGTAGATTGGTGTGGATTAGGTATGGTACATTGAGGTGGGGTGAATTGGGACATATTGGAGTGGGGTTGATTGGAGTGGAGTGAGGTTGATTAGGTTAGATTGAGTGGAGTAGTGTGGAGTGGAGTGGAGTTGATTGGAGGGAAGTGGAGTAGATTGGAGTGGGGTAGACTGTAGTAGAGTGTGGTAGATTGGATCTTAGTGGAGTGGATTGGGGTGGATTGGAGTAGAGTGGTGTTTCTTGGGTTAGAGTGGGGTAGATTCAAGCTGAGTAGATTGGAGTGAGGTGAGATACTTTTGGGGGAGGGTAAATAAGGGTGGATAGATTAATTGGTGTAAATTGGAGTGGAGTGGTGTGGGATAGATTAGAGTGGAGTAGGTTGGGGCAGATTGTATCAGAGTGGAGTGGGGCAGGGTACTGGATAGGAGTGCAGTCGAGTAGACTGGAGTGTGTCAGAATGGAGTTGGCTAAGTGCTGTGGAGTGGAGAGGCATAGAGTAGAATGGTGTGTTCTGTCATGGAGAGAGTGGCATAGATTGCAGTGGTGTGGAGTTGAATGGTGTGGTGTGGCGTGCCGTAGAGTGTCTTAGAGTAGGGGGGTATAGAGTGGAATGGTAAGTTTTAGAGTGTAGTGGAGTATTATAGAATGGATTAGCATGGCTTAGAGTGGAATGGCATGGAGTTGGGGATATAGTGAAGTGGGCGGTGTGGCTTGGTATATGAAGGGTGTGGCAGCGCACTGGCTTTAAAGACAACACATTTTCATTTGAAATCACCAATACATTTAAACTGAAATACAGTTTTACTTCACACAAATGATAAGATGTGCAAACATTATTGCCTAGTGTATTAATGTGTTTTGATTGGGTTCAAATATTTGTTTACACCACACTTCAGAATTACAAAAAAGTGTTTCATTTGTACCACTGCTGATATATTTTGAAACATCAGCACTGTTGAAAAAAAATCTTATGCATACACTCCTCTCAAATGGATACTCAGCAGGGTTGTCACATAAGTTCTCTTACTTTAAAGTTAGAGAAAGAGAAGTAAACAGCAAGCTCCCCTGGAAGTGAGAGCTTGATATCTGACCCCACGCCTTTGAATGCAAAGAAAATGTGACAAGATAAGAACAAGATTTAAAGGTCTGTTCACAGAAAACAACTTGTGGAAGAATACAGTAAACATGGTTTGGGCAACTTGAGGGACAAACTCAAGCTGGACATCCTAAAGCAAATAAAGCCAGGAATTAGAAAGCCAGAAATTGTGAGATACAAACCACAGAGCCAATGGTAAGCAATGGGTGGAATGCATTCGTAGGTCAGCTTTCTGAATGTCCCCAAGATGTCTTTAGAAAAACAGACAGCTGCTCTGTCTGGTTGGCTTCAACCTAAAAAGTAATTCAATTAGCTCATGTATGTGCTTGTGTATGTGCTTGCCTGTTTACTTGTGTGTGTGTGTGTGCGTGCATGCGTGTCTGTACACATGTGTGTCTATGTGTGCATTTGCATGTGCACATTCGTGTGTCAGGCTGGTATTATGCTTCCAGTGGCTCATTGTAGAAATTATTTAATTCATGGTCCTACCCTTAGTTTAATTGTCAACATCCTAATCCCACTGTGGGCATCCTGGGCACCAGAATGTTCATTCCTAGCACAATAGAGGCTTTAGTTGAACAGTGGCACCACTTCTGATGTTGTAGAGGCTCATGAATTATTTGTAGTCATAATAACTGATGTCTGATCGGCATCCAAGATATGTGGTGATCATACGATGAAATGCAGAAGAATCCGTCCAGAAGCAATGAATAAATGAGGAAAATTTCAAACTGAGGTTTGTGGGATAAAAGGAAACTTTCTTGTTCCTAGTTAGACGAAAATATTGTTTATCAAAACCTGTCATTTTTTGTGAGGGTTGACTTTATCAATCAATCACAGACATTTGTAGAGCGCGCTACTTACCCGTTAGGATTCCAAGGCGCTTAGGGGGGGGACTACTACTGTTCGAAGAGCCAGGTCTTGAGGAGTCTTCTGAAGGCGAGTAGGTCTTGGGTCTGTCGGAGGTAGGTAGGGAGAGTGTTCCAGGTCTTCGCGGCGAGGTAGGAGAAGGATCTGCCGCCGGAGGAGGCTCGTTGGATGTGAGGGATGGTGGCGAGGCTCGCGGATCGCAGTTGGCGGGTCGGGGTGTAGAAGTTGAGTCTGTCGTTGAGGTAGGAGGGGCCGGCGTTGTGGAGTGCTTTGTGTGCGTGGGTGAGGAGCTTGAAGGTGACCCTTTTGTTGATGGGGAGCCAGTGGAGTCCTTTGTGGTGAGGGGTGATGTGGCAGTGGCGGGGTGCGTTGGTGATGAGTTGGGCTGAGGCGTTTTGGATGCGTTGGAGTCGCTGTAGGTGTTTTGGGATTCCTGCATAGAGTGCGTTGCCGTAGTCCAGCCTGCTGCTGACGAGGGCGTGTGTCACTGTCTTCCTGGTGTCGGTTGGGATCCACTTGTAGATCCTGCGGAGGGTGTGGAGGGTGTTGTAGCAGGAGGAGGTGACGGCGCTGACTTGTCTGTCCATGGAGAGTGCGGAGTCGAGGATGAATCCCAAGTTGCGGGTGTGGTCGGTGGGCGTCGGGGCAGTTCCGAGGGTGGTGGGCCACCACGAGTCGTCCCAGGTGGAGGGAGATGTCCCGAGGATGAGGATTTCTGTATTGTCGGTGTTGAGTTTCAGGCGGCTGTTACTCATCCAGGCGGTGACTGCTTTCATTCCCTCGTGGAGGTTGGCTTTGGCGGTGGCAGGGTCGTTGGTGAGGGTGAAGATGAGGATGAGCTGGGTGTCGTCAGCGTAGGTGATGATGTTGAGGTCGAACCGGCGGGCCACTTGTGCGAGGGGGGCCATGTAAATGTTGAAAAGCGTTGGGCTCAGGGAGGAGCCCTGGGGGACGCCGCAGATGATGTTGTTGGCTTCTGAGCGGAAAGATGGGAGGCGGATGGTCTGTGTTCTGCCGGAGAGGAAGAATGAGGTGCAGGCTAGGGGTTTTTCCTGGATGCCGGCTTCTTGGAGGCGTGACAGTAGGGTGCGGTGGCAGACTGTGTCGAAGGCCGCGGAGAGGTCTAGGAGAATGAGGGCAGAGGTCTCGCCGCGGTCGAGTTGGCGTCTGATGTCATCTGTTGCAGCGATGAGAGCGGTCTTGTGCTGTGGTTGCGTCTAAATCCGGTTTGTGAGGGGTCGAGGACGTTGTTGTCTTCGATGTGGCGTGTCAGTTGAAGGCTGATGATTTTTTTCTGCGACTTTAGCTGGGTAGGGGAGGAGGGAGATGGGGCGGAAGTTCTTGAGGTCCTTGGGGTCGGCTTTTGGTTTCTTGAGGAGGGCGTTGATGTCTGCATGCTTCCAGCTTTCTGGGAAGGTGCCTGTTTTTTATGTGATTAAAATAAAAAGGCTTTATTTGGTGGCATATATATTTTCAGAAACTAATGCGCCAATGAGTGACAAAATGTTTGCCTTTCTAAATTGTATTTCAAGTTGATGTATACCTGAGAAACTGTTGAGTTGCGGAATAACTTTTGCCAATGTGTTCTTTTTCTGAGAGTGTAGCTGCCTTTATGGCCATTATTTGATGGCTTATGTTGAAGCACTCCAGCATCTATATTGATGAACCTTTCTCGACAATAATAATAGTTAGTGCTGCTGTTTGAAGCCTGACCAGTAAGCCTGCTTTAAACTCAGTATTTTCACTGAGCCAGTAGTTTTTCTGTAAACTGATCCATAGGTATACTCTAATCCTGAAATGTCTGTGAAACATAGAGGATAGCTGTGGATTTCTGTGATTTAAGAGCATAAGATCTGTCACCCTTTTAACCTTTTTTGGGGCACATTTATACATTTGCATCATTTTTTTTACGCAAATTTGGTGCAAAACTAACTCCATATCTAGCGATGTCATATCTAGCATATCAGTCTAGCGCCAAATTTACAGAGTTAAAGTCATTTTTTGGGACGTGGAAACCTACTTTGCATCAATGAGATTTAAAATAGGCATTTCTGTGCATAAAGTGGCTCTATGGCCTTAGCGCCATATTTATCCCCCTGCGCTAAAATCATGCATGTGGGGGGGAGGTTCAACATTATTTAACGCCTGGGTCAGGGCAGGCATTAGGGCAGCCTATTTCCATGGTGGAACACTATGGAATAAGTCCACAGGTGTCCTCCCCAGGCCCCAGGGGCACCCCCACCCACAACAGAGAGACAGCAGAGGATGGGGGACCCCATCCCAAGTATGTATAGGTAAGTACAGGTAAGTATTTTTTTATGTTTTTAGTGCCATTGGGTGCCCTGAAATGGGGCTGCCCTACATTGCACTGGGTGCAATGGCCATGCGTATGGGACCCTGGTCTCCCATGCGGGCCATTGGGGTGGTGGGCATGACTTCTGTATTTTCTAAGACAGGAGTCATGTGGTATGGATGGTTTTACGTCAGGAAATGACGCTAGACTTGTTAGAGTCATTTCTTTTTCCTCTAAGCTGCCTAACGTCATTTTTTGGTGCCTACCCCCCTGGCTAACGTCATTTTTTAAATGCTAGCCTACCCTTTGCACCGGCTTGCACCATTCCAATAATATGGTGCCCTGCTGGTGCTCAGAAATGGTGCAAGCTGGTGCTAATCTTTTTGGTGCAAAACTGTGTTGGTGCAGTTTTTCACCAAAAAGTATAAATCAGGGTCTTAGTCTCTAGCAATTATGGGGCTAACTTACAATTTGGAGAACAGAGTTTTGGCAGTCAGGATGACTGAGTGACATAGGGCCAGATGTAAGAAACAGTTTGCACGTCGCAAAGAGCGAATTTCGCTGTTTGCGACGTGCAAACTGCACTTTGTAATGCACAAAACCCATTTTGCGATTTGGTAACCTGGTTACCGAATCGCAAAATGGGTTTGCGAGTCGCAATTAGGAAGGGGAGTCCCCATTCCTAATTTCGAATTGCAGTGCAATGCCAGATTGCTTTGTGACCGCGAACGCGGTCGCAAAGCAATCACAGTTTGCACCCATTTGAAATGGGTGGTAACCCATTCGCAAAAGGGAAGGGGTCCCCATGGGACCCCTTCCCCTTTGTAAATGGAACTGCAAATATTTTTTCAGAGCAGGCAGTGGTCCTATGGATCACTGCCTGCTCTGAAAAAATGAAACGTTTCATTTTTCGTTTTTGTAATGCATCTTGTTTTCCTTTAAGGAAAATGGGATGCATTACAAAAAAAAAAAAAAATGCTTTATTAAAAAGCAGTCACAGACATGGTGGTCTGCTGTCCGCAGCAGGCCATCATCCCTGTGAACGCCGCCACTCACAAGGGGGTCGCAAATTGCGACCCACCTCATTAATATTAATGAGGTGGGCCTTTGCGAACCCCTTGAGGGTCGCAGATGGTGTCAGGGACACCATCCTACATTCCAATTTGCGACTCGCAAATTGCGAGTCGCTCTGACTCGCAATATGAAAGTCGCAAATTGGAATCTACCTACATCTGGCCCTTACTCCTTCACCTTAAATGCACCTCCTGCCAAATTATGAAATGTCCACCAAGCCGCCAGTCATTTTTTAAAGTATTTCCAGGACCCACTGTGGCAGTTCCTGTCAATGCATTTTGTAGTTTGATGCAGGGCTCCATCGAGCATTACATAGCCATACAGCAAACTGTTTTCCTTTTTAATTTCAAAAAGAAAAACTTGAAGTGGGCTTTCTGTTTCAAAATAAAAAGGGCAATGCTCCTTTCGCCATGGGAGAGTATTTTGTAGTCTTTACTGGCCCTTACCAACAGTGTGTTCCTGTCAGCGACGGGCAGTGAAAACTGACCTCTTATTCCACCCACCTAAATTAGGTGGGTGGAATTAGAAGTCAAACTTGACAGCCCTTATTTTGTCAGATATTGCATCACAGTAGAGACTGAGTAGTCTCTGATGTGATTAAACAACATATCCGCACACATTTAAAATGGGCGGTGGAACCACAGTCATGGCAGTATGGATACTCCATCACCATTTCAACAGAGTATTCATATCACCAAGATATCAATTAGGCCCCATGTTCCATATTATGACACATGACAGGTAAACTTCTTGGAAGGGTCAAAATGGAAAAATTAAAGTAAATGTGCAGTGTGATTGGAGAAATATGCTATTGAAGTTTTCAGAAATGTTAGGCACAATTTAATTGTGTTCCTATACTTTTTAACTGCAAATAAAGTATGTTAACAATGCATTTTTGCCGTAGTTTTTTAATAGTTTTTTTGGGAAGGGAGAATTCCAAGATCCATACCAAATACTGAAAATACTAGAATATTTAACTAGTCTTTCTTAAGACCTTTGGTCTCTTCAGTCAATGAAAGGGTTTACTGTGTTAATAAATATGTTTCTGGAAATAGATTTTTCTGAAAATATCATGAGATGCTGGGTAGTAACCAAAGATTCTTTGCTGGATTGCGCTGGGAGAAGAGAGCACTGTAGAGCCATATCTATTACGATATGGTGTGGTTGCTCACTTTCCCACCCCTGGCACACCAGTAAGGCAGCTAAGGGACACACGTAACTTTGTAACATAGTAAAAATATATGTGTGAAAGAAGTCTAGCATAGGTTTTAAACCGGAAACAGTCTCTTCCCAGTACAAAATACAATATCTAGAAAAAGTTAAAACTTTTCCCTCTTTTGGATGTGTGTTGTATAGTGCATCACTTTTTCAGAGAGTGGATAGGGTTCTGCATCAAAAAACCCTTGATGGTAACATAAAAATACCTGTTTACCAAACGTGTGATACCCTCTTGACACAAAGTAGCACTAAGCTCTATTTGCTTTACTTTACAGGGTCTTTCCAGTACAAATTTACTATTTACTAAACATGGCCTGCTGCTGCACTCTCCCCCTGTGCTGGCTCACAAACAGGCTGCTTAGCACAATGGGTGTGCCTTTATACAATAGTGCAAAGGTATGTGTGTGTTGTCTACTATGGGTTTTGTGTTAGAAGTATTCCTTTCCAGTACAATATCCTATGTCTAGATAACACACCTTTCACTGTAGAGTACAGCACACATGCAATATGTAAACTGTTTGGAGAAATGAATATTTGTCCAACATTGCATCTGCCTCACAGAAGTTTTTTTATGCAAAGCATGGTCTAACAATTTTAGTACATAGGTCTTTGTGTTAAAAAAAGCATGGGTGTTTGTAGTGGAATGCCTAGGTGCCACCCATGTAAAGTCTTCTTAACTGAAAGAGGCACAATGTGCTAAAAAAGGCACATTTCAGGCATGACAAATATTTGGAAAGTGAACATTTAGCCACACTTTGCACCTGTTTATGTCACTTTTAAATTATTTTGCAACAGTCCCGGCTCGCGGGGGTAGGGGGGAGAGGGAGGGATTGGGCGGCAGGTGGCAGGAGGAAGGACAAAAAAAATATGTATATTTTATATGTACCTTCCTCGCCGCGCAGCTTTGCCCCTCTGGCTCCAGTACTTGCAGGCACAGGCTCCCAGTCTGCCCTGTGGCCAATCCTAATTCTGCTTTCATGCTGCTGGAAGCATGAAAGCAGGGTTAAGACTGGATGGGGTGCCCTGGCTGGGCACTCTGTGACAGAGTGGGAGCCTCTGCTTGCTCTCTCCAACCTTGCAACATAGTGCCAGGTTGGAAAGAGCCTTGAGCGCATGTGTGTTTGGTTGGCACGACATGGCTGGCTAAACATAAATGTGCACTTCCATCCCTGTCACATCCCATGGCCCTGCCCATTTTACAATAAAATCATAACAAACACAGTTTATTATGGTTTTATTGTAACAGTTTTGCAGCTGCTGCTGCTGGCGGGGGTGACGCTCCTCTGTCATTGCAGAGCAACTGCCCCTGCTTTGCTCCAGTGCAAAGTATTGTTAAATCTGATTTCATTAGCAGAGGATTCCATCCACCTCCTACAAACTCCTCCTTCACTCAGAGTGCTTTCAGGAGTTTACGCTGTACTAAAATGGTTTACAGGTAATAATTGCTTTCTGAGACATAAGCCGTGTTGGACACCTCCCAACTCCCCAACAGTTCCTAACAAACACTCATTAAGAGACGTATTTGTATATGTATTTCCAAAAGCGAACATCTCCCTTAACCTTGATTGCAATGAAAGTGGTAGAAACATATCTATTATTCATTCGTTTAAGATTTCCCAGCATGGTGCATCAACATGCGGGACGCTAACTGCCAGCACAGCCAATCAAGAAGCAAGCAGAAGTATTTTTTTCTATGAAATCTTAGCTTGCACGGAGTGAAGAACGATGGCTTCATCGTAAAAAGAACATGCTCACACTGAAGTGGTTTCTTCCCTGGATTATTCTACCTGAACCTTTTCATTGTCTGTAAAGAGATCCCTCCTGTGTACTCTTGCCAATGTACATTACTGCTGGTCAGTGACCCCTTTCAGTTAATAGGCATACAGTGGAGTTAGCTGACAACTTTCGTGTTAGGTTAAACTTTTACATTGTTCAACTTGCATTTATTCCATTATAAAAGGGGAAGGATCCCAGACGGCCACATACACACACTTACCGCCACATTAAACTTTCAAGTGGCAGTTTAATTCTTGAATATTAAACACAATTTCACAACTATCCAGAAGACTAAGAGATTAGCTGTTACTTATTTAAGGGGTACTATGGAATTCAAATAACGTGTTGATCATATATTACTTAATACCATCATCGTGGATATTTACAAATACAGTAAATAGAAGCAATTTATATCACCCAATGAAAAATAATACCTAATGCATGCTATCAGCATCACTGTGGGATATACTGAGAGATTTGTTCTTTAGCAGAGATTAGTTGTGGGTGTCCCTGGCGGATGACATGGTACCCTTGCAATGTGCTCTTGTCTTCTTTCTGCCACCTCGGATTTAGTAACTTTCATCAGAAAACAGGAACACTTTTTACAATCTCTGCTAAAAAAGATAGCTCCTCACATTTGTTTTTATTGTGTCTAATTGAATATTGGAGAGATGGAAACGTTTATAATTTATAATCATAATAGTGGCATTTTTTCTGGAAGATGGGCTTTCAAGAGCTTCTGGGTTCAATATAAAACAATGGCAACCTGTTTCTATTGATGTCGTGGGGTTCAACTATAATGTTGAACTCAAAATGGAGCGCCAAGCACTTGTCCTTAGCACTTGCCTCTCATGGTTTTAAAGTGGATTAGTTTAAGGTCTACACAGGGGAATTGTGTGGGGCAGAAACTGAAAACTGTCTATCAAACCTTTGTGCGTGGATGTCATTATTTTTTGTCCCTTGCAGATTTTTCTTGCTGGTGATAGACTGAAGAACATCCACATCAGACTGTCCACCCAAAATAAAGTGGGCGGTGTGATGGACTTAGTCTGGGGGCCCCTATTCTACTGGGGTGTCAGGTTGCACCTTTGCATGAATGTAGTCAAGGGATCTTCCATTTATAGAGAGCTGATTGTTCACCTGCCTCGTAATGATGCAGGCAGACCTTCCGTTTAACAGACAGGGTAAGTTTGCAACAGAGGACCCTGTCTGCCAAACTCTTTTCAACACCCAAGTCTGAAGGTAGAGCCTTCGATAGGGGACAGGAGACAAATCTATATGACCTGAGAGGCAACATCAGTGGCTATGAAATCTAGGTTTCTACTGCTCGGCCACCTGCTTCAGTGGGAGCTCGATGATGGTGTAAATGACTTCTAGGGACTCTCCCTTGCCTCAGCTTTGGACTTTGCTCAGCAGGAAAATGTTGGCTTCCGTTTTAGAGACAAAGGCACATATGTATGAAAGGCCTGCAGCATTGCTGCATCACTTTAAGTGATGCTACAGCAGTGCAAACCTTTCAACCATACCCATGAGGCCATGATAAACGACTTTGCGAGGCTTTGAATGGCCTTACAGATATGAAATAATGCAAGGCAGTGCAAATCGCTGTGACACTTATGGATTTTGATACTTCCCCAGATTTACAAGATAATGAAAACCTGGGGATGCATCTCAACCCTTCGCCTCCGCAGGGGAGGCGCTGTGAGCAGAAATATCTTCATTTTTCCTTAACCTTTTCTCTTTCTGTGTGTGCTGCATCTTGCAGCACACACAAAAAGAGGAAAAAGCCTACCAGGATTGTATTTGTACAGGAAGGTGCCCTTTCACAAAAACAATCCTGCATGCAACGTAGGCACCCTTGCACAATGGTGCAAGGGTGTCTGTGTTGGGGCTAGGCTGCTGAAATGGTGACAGCACATGGGGAAAGGACAGGAATGCGCCATATGCTATTGATATGGTGCATTTCTGCCCTTTCCCTTCGACTTTGATGCAGGGCAGTGCAGCAAGTTGACTTGCTGTGCTTCCCTGCACCAAATCCCCATAAATCTGGGCCTATGTCCAAAGGTGAAAAACCTGACCAGGAAGACCAACTTTGTGTATACAATCTCCACTCCATTTCCATCTGCCAGCAATTACACCTAGGTTTGGGTGAACAGCAAACAGTGGCTTTTGATTGATTACTCTGTAATTCAAGAATTGTGGCCCTTATTTATCAATTCCTCCCCAGAAACGGAGGGCCTGATTTAGATCTTGGTGGATGGGATACGCCGTCTCAAATGTGACAAAAACCCTGTCCGCCATATTTAAAGTTCTAATATATCCTATGGAACTAGTAAAAATGGTGGGTGAAAAGTCTGTCAGGTTTGTGATGGAGTTCCCATCCGCCAAGGTCGTAATCAGGCCCAGAATGTGTGAAACGCATGGATATATCAGGACCTTTGTTTTCTCTCATTTCTTGGCATCTCAACCCTCAATGCCAAAGCTTGTAATTAGACCACAAAACCACAGCTGCCGACCTAAGTTGTGCGTTTCACCTCATTGCTGTTAGGTACATGCTTTTCTAGGAGCCTTTTACATTTTGGATGGATTCAGTTTTATCAAAACATCCTCTTCAAGAAGAGGCAGAGTACTGTGTCATGGATTTGCGCATTTTACAGCATAAATAAGTAAAACATCTGTAGCACTCAATTTCTTCTTGTGGGACGTTTGTGACACTTTATTTTATTCTATTTCCTTTATTTGCATACTTTTCAGTCATAAAAAATTGCAAACTCTTCCATTCAGCCACCCACTAAAAAGAACATAGGCGTCATCCTCCCTTCATGAACACCCTCAATTATAAATGCGTTTGTGTCTTCAAACATTGTCCATCCAAGGATATTTTTCCACCAGCGTTAACCAGTGCACATACAGAATTATCCTGTCAATTATGTCAATCTCTTGCTCTAAACACGTTCAAGTTGAGGGCAAAACTTTTGCAATTGAAATAAGCTTGCATCTTGCAGTACCTATCAATCACTACAACCCCATTCTATATGTGCTTTCGTAGTCCCGGACTTCACAGACACGCTTGCCATCATGTTAGGTCACCCAAATACAGAGCTCCATAGTTTGCGTCCTGAGATACCACCTCAAACACCAATGTTCAACACTTTGCATTTTACGTTTCCATCCTTCCATACCCCACAAACACAAGGCACACAATTTTCAGTACAATGAAAATCAGTTTGACAAGTTTAACTTCAATTTTTGCTATATAAGGATTAAATCCACTTTTGTCATCTCTATGCAATTTAAATAAATGATACATTTCAACCAAACGTTCGCATATTCAATTTACCGAACTCAGTTGATTAAAATCTGAGTGGGCATATTCGAAATTATAAATTGTGAACTGCAAACACACGCACACACGCACCGTAGAAACAATAACGAGATTTGCGACAAATAAACTGTCTCAGGGATTTTGGCTGTGTATATGTTTATCACCCTTTGGTCGGGGGGAACAGAAATGATGCAGTGATTAATTTAACAATTTACCTTCATACACTAACTCAGGAAGTTAATCCCGGTGGCACAATTTACAGCTGCACAATGCTTTGCCTTGTGATTAAGCCTGGAATAAATGTTCGTTAATCCGCCATAACCATGCATAATCATGCATAATTTGTGTTACGTTTCTCGGGCAAAATACCCAACATTACACCACTAAGCCACGTCCATAATTTCAAGCACCTTCAAGTAAAAATGTTATTATGGGAGCAAAGGAATAATGCCAAAGAACAGAACATAGGCGTTTGTTGCTTGAAGTACATGAGTTTTTGCACTATTTTATAACGTGGAATTTATCCTCATAACCAGAATGGATGCAAGGGTGCATTTCACACTAAAATATTGCAGTGAGTGCCAGACTTTCATTTTGTGTAATTTCGTTGAATATCTCTGAAATTTTGCATAATTACGCAAAAACAAATTATCTGAAATTCACACATCCCTACGATGTTGCGTTTTTGAGGTGTTACAGGAGCAACTCAATTTTGTGCTTGTTATTAGACCAAATATACATTCTGTTTTGCCACCAGCTTGCAGCTAGGAGCATTCTGAAGTGCAGAAACTGAGAAAGAGCTATTTTCACTTAACTGGCGATTGGTTCAACTGTAACTTAAATAGATGATACATTTGTTGGGGTTTCCTATTTAATATGTAAATATTTAGAATGACAGCCAGCAGGGACGTCTATATATTTGAGAGATGTGTTTGTTCAAATCTGAGCTATTAATTCGTCTAAAACATAAAACATGTTTTGTTTTAAAAACACCATGTGGCTGCAGAAGCTGTACTCCTCAGAAAACTGGACGTGGAATAAAGTTTAACTAAGCAAAACGAACACCTAACAATGTGTTCACCCTTCGAACATCACCTAGTACATTAGGATGAGCAGAGTGGGGTAACAGAGAGACACATGTGGTTAGTGACTAAGTCGAAGAATTCAGCACCATGAAACATACATCTGAATCCTAGCTTCCCCACTTGACTGAGTTTGCAATCCATGATAAATTGCCTTTTTCATTCTTACTGGAAGTGCTCAGATAAGATTAATTTGGCAGCATGTGCTGCACAAGAAAATTAAGAGTGATCTGCCTTTTAATGAAGCAGTAAGCACAGGGCGCGAGGGTGTACAAGAAATAAGGCAGAAGGACGTAGTATACATTGACTCACAGGTTTGTTGCTCTTGTGGACAAATCTGAGATGAATATTTGAATTTTCATTTTATGTGAGAGGAAAGGGGACACAAAGGAGATTGTTTTTCCTTTACTCCGTGATGATAAAACACAATTGGTGAATTCGTTTGTGTACTAGATTTATATTTCATTGAAGAATGTTTGTTACAAAGAATGCTCTATTTATGACTGAGATGGGACATTTGTGTAGCAAATTAAATGCCTATAGTAGGAATATATAAAAAAAAAAAAACAGAATCATTAGCACAACACATGTCCCAGGACAGAGAAGGTGTCGAGCCTTTTGTAACACACTTTTGTTAAACCTGGCAACATTGGCGTGGTCTCTTTTAAGTTTTTGCCCTCTGACCTCCTGTGTTTTGAACTATTTTTGCTTGCCTTTAGGGATCTGTGCACTTTACCACTGCTGACCAGTGCTAAAGGGCAATTACTTTGTTCTCTAAAATATGGTATCATTGGCTTCTCCACAGTTGGCATATTTATTTACTTGTAAGTTCCTAGTAACTTGCACTCTATGTGCCTTGGGCCTGTAAATTAACCACCCACCCACTATAGGAGCCTTCCAAACATGACTCTGTCCTATCCCTGCAGAGCCTGTATGTGCAGTTTTAAACTACCATTTCAACCTGGCAAGTGTACCTACTTGCCAGGTCCAAACCTTCCTTTTTATTACATGCAAGTCACCCCTAATGTAGGCCCTAGAGGTGGGCCCTAGTTAGTACCAAGAGTAGGGTGCAGTGTATTTAAAAAGTTGGACATGCACTTTTAAGTTTATCATGTCGAGGCAGTGAAAAACTGCCACATTCGTTTTTCACTGTTACACGGCCCATTTCTCCAATAGGATCAAATTGGGGTTCCCTTAAAAGATCTTTAAGGCTAACTTCCAAATGGGACAAGATAGAAATATGGAGTTTGGTGTCCATGGACTCAAAGTTTAAAATCACAACTTATGGTGAAGTTGAATTTTAAATTGTAAGTCTGAAAATACCACTTTTAGAAAACTGTAATGTTCTTACTTTAACCATTATGTGCCTCTGCCTGTCCCTGAATACACATCTAAGGTAGATGACAGCTGGGCTCTGTGCATTCACTCTAGACAGGTGCACACAAAGGGAGCTTGGGTGTGGCATTAGCATATTGATGGATCTACACCAGGCTGATGGGTCTTCCTGTACTGTGTGGCAGGAACTGACACTTGCCTCTGATTAGGACAGTGTCTCTTCTCACACAAAGGGCTGCATACCCCCTGCATAGTGTCTGGAGTTAGGAAGGGTGTAAGACTTTTTGCCTTAATCAGGGTCATCCCTAGTCTTTTTGCCTTCTTCCTCCTGGTTTCTCTGACCTCTCGCTGTTGGCTCTAGGACTCTGAGCACTTTATCACTGCTGACCAGTGCTAAAGTGCAGGTGCTCTCCCATCTAAAGTTGGTATGATTGGCTTATACCTGATTGGCATATTTAATTTACCTATAAGTCCCTTATACAGTGGTATCTCTATACCCAGGGCCTGTAAATTAAATACTACTAGTGGGCCTGCAGCGCTGCTTGCGCCACCCACTGAAGTAGACTTTCAAACCTGTCTCAAGCCTGCTAGCGCAGGGCCTGTGTGCGCAGTTTCTGCCACAGGGACCTGGCATCTAAACGTACTTGCCAGGCCCAGAACTCCCCTTTTACTACATGTAAGTCACCCCTAAGGTACGCCGTAGCTAGCCCTATGGGCTGGGTGCCATGTATGTAGAAAAGCAGGACATGTGCCATATTGCATGGCCTGTCCTAGTAGTGACAAACAGCCTAACTTGGTGTCTCACTGCTGTGAGTGCTGCCTTCTCGTAGGATTGCATTAGAAATGCCCTGCCTTATGTGTAAGGGGTGTTGTCTGATTTATGAGGGGTAGCGTAGGCTTGTTTGGTATGGTTGTGATGGTGATAATAAATGCTGCTTACTGGTGTGGGTGTATTTTTTATTACTATCACAGAAATGCCACTTCTAGAAAGTGCGCATTTATCTGTGCTTATGACTCTGGTGTTTTGCAGCTTGACTCCAATCCACGTCTGGGCAGAGTGACAGTTGGGGGTTTGTGCATACTTTTCAGACAGCCTGTACACAGGGAGGGTGGAGGTGTCACAGAGGTGCATCTGCATACTGAATAGTCTTCCTGTGCTGAGAGAAGGGAGAGGCGGGGCACACATGCATTTGTAAAGACTGTGCCCTGGCCTCACACAATAGGGTCGTTAACCCCCCACTGAGGTTTGGAGCCTGTGCTGAAAGGAGAGAGGGGGCACTCCCAGAACTAGTTGTAACTGGCTGGAACCTCCTCTCCCTACCATTGTAAAACACTGTAAGAACTGACTATAAGTACAGGGGAATTTTCCCCACAATTTGGAGACTCTTGGAATCATCTTGGAACTGGACACCAAAGGCTGAAAGGACTCACCAGGAACCGCCATGGACTGCTGCTGCTGTGCTGACCTGTGACCTGCCTGGTCACTGTGAAGGACTTGCCACTTGCTGCCTTTCCCTTGTGCTGGCCTGTTGCTGGGCCCACCATCTGAGGACCTTGTCTTAAGATTCTGCTCCCCAGGGGCAGGGTGCTGTGGCCCCTGACCCCTGCATCCATTTCTTCACGAGGGGTGCTTCTCCGTGGTTGCGGCTGCCATAGCGCTGATTGCAGCGCGCTTATGGAGCCTTGGGAGCTCGTAGGCTCCTTGCTGCATTGTGCCTCTTTAAATAAGATCACCACAGCGGCCCGGGAAGCTGGAAGAACACTCGCGCACTGCATCGGGTGCAGGCGAGTGTCTGCTCGGGCCCCAGGAGGGGTCTGATCTTCTTGTGGCTTCACTGCAGGACCAGGGGAAGGCGCGGGGAGTTCCCCCTTCCCCCTGGCCTCTGTGTTAGGAGCAGGACGCTCCTTTTCTGCTGTTAGGAAAAACAGGCATTATTTTGCCCCCCCCCTTGGTGGAAGGGCCAGTGGAGGCCCTAGGGGCCCCCAGAGATCGCGGGTCCCAGGATGGGCCTGTCATTAAACCGGAGGGGGCGCGTGGTGTCCCCCTCCTGCCCTAAATTGTTTTTGCTGGCTTTGGCCCCCCTCGTGAGGGCTGGTTGAGGCCCTGGGGGGCCACCAGTAATCACAGTCCCCGGAGGGGCCTGTCTATAAAAGAGAGGAGGTGCATGTCGCCCTCCTCTGACCCCAGAGTATAAGGGAGGCCCCTGTTTTGCCCCTAGGAGCGCGGGGCCCCCATTGTTCGCCTTCTAGGCACTGGAGGTGCCTTCATCCAACCAGGTACTGTTTAAAGGACCAATATAGTTGCAATCCAAAGTTCTTTCTACAGACTTTTGTTTGATTCATATATTACCTACCTGCGTTTGATGTTTTTACATATGTGTATGCAAATGTTCCTTTTATGGACATGCTTGCTAATATGTTTTTCTAACTTGCCATATGTTTTCTAATGTTCCTACTATGGGCATTTTATGATATTCTTATGACAAGTGCTGTGATGTAATAACATGTTTTCCTGACTTCTGCTTATGTTGCAGAATACTGAGTAACCTGTGTGTTATGTGTGACTACTGCTAGGTTGCAGAGTAACTAATGTGTAACGTTCTGACAACTGCTAAGGTAGCAGGATAGTACTGATATGTGATTTTTGGTCTGATAATTGCCTTGTGTACAATACAGTATATTTTCATATGATCTGGTGTTGTGTTTCCTTTGTGGTGGGGATATTGCGTCACGTGTGTTGTGTGTGTTGTGCAAACGCTTTACACATTGCCTCTGGGTTAAGCCTGACTGCTCGTGCCAAGCTACCAAGGGGGTGAGCAGGGGTTATCTTGGACGTGTAACTCCCTTGCCCTGACTAGAGTGGGTAAGTTCTGCCTGGCTGAGGTGCATACCCTAGCCAACCAGAAACCCCATTTCTAACAGAGGGCAAGTACAGGACTCTGGGAGCTTCAAAGGAAGATCTGGAAGCTTCCCCAGCCTTCCAGACTCTGGGCACCAAGGTATAAATGCTGGACCCCAAATCCCACAAATGTAGAACTCTACTGGGAAAAGGACACCGTGTCAGGAAGAAGGACTGTTGGGCTGCCAGGAAGGACTGCCACTCTGCTCTGCATTGCTGTGCTGGCCTACTGCTGCTGTGTGCTGAACTTTAGGAGGGGCTGCCACCTTGCTGCTGCACTGTGTGTTGACCTGGCGCCTTCTGCTTCAATCCTACCAAGGAAGGACTGAACATTACCTACTTTGTCCACCCATGAGTCTACACTGGCTTGTCAGCTTACTCCAGGTTCTCCAGAAGTCCCCGGGACATAAAAGCCCTTTCTCTGAACAACTGGTGGTGTAAGCATGCTGGATTGTGCCTTTGGAGACTGGACGCGGCATCTCTGGTGTTCTCTTATTATCTGGCCTGGTGCCCCTCCACAATGTTCTGACACATCACTGAGTGGCTGCACCAGATCACAAGCTTGGCCTCACCCCCTTGCCAGCACCTTGTCTACAACTGCCAGGTGTACCCCGCTTGACTGATAGGCCATGTTACTGAGCCGGTCACCCTCTGCTATTGAGAGTCTGATGTGGGGATGGAACTGTACTGCGTCTCAGCCCTGCCCCTGCTTGTCTCAGGTGCGAGCTCCACTCCAACAGCCAGGCTCAGCATGGGAGGGTTACTGGGATCACCTCTTCTCAGCAGCTACACGACTCCTCGAGACCGTGTCATCAAAGTTGAGCATTCCACTTCTTCTGGCCGGGATGGAGGTTCCCTCTGTCCAGGGAACTGCAGCTGACGCACTGTATTTCTGCATGGCGATGCATCTCCAATGTCAATGCATCATCAAGGATGCTGGACCAAAGCATCCTCTGTACCCGTACCGTACTCTGTTTAAAAGCAGTGCCACATATTTCCCCTGACATTCTGTGGTCACATTTTAACCCACAGAACACGCTCTACCTCAGATCTGCACTAAAGGTAAGCACTACAGAGAGCCTGAGCTCTCCTCTAGTACTGCAAGGAGACTTTTTAGCGGGTGATTACTGATCTCAACTCCCTTAATGTGATCTAACAAGTGTAACTCTTGATTGCCTTACTGGATTAGTAACAGTTTGGTCTTAATTTAAGCAGTTAAATAGCCTTTATTTTCCAAATTAGTGTTGCATCCTCTTTGTGGTGTCTTATATTGTGTTACTTTAAGAGTTGCGCGAATACTTTGGACATTACCTTCTAATTTAAGCCTGCCTGCTCTGTGCCAAGCTACCGGGGTGAGCACAGGTTATTTTAGTTTGTGGATCTTACTTATCCTGACTAGGGTTGTGGGGCCCTATTTGGACATGGTGCATACCCTGCCAAATAGAGACCCAGTTCCTAAGAACTCTCTTGACTTTTATAACGTTCCTTCCTATTTTAGCGAATATTTTGAATTGTTTATCTTGTTTTCCTGTATATGAAAAATCACATTAATTGGAGCCCAAGGTAAATTTCATGGCAAGTATGTGAATCACAAAATTTGGAAAATTATGTTCCAGCACTTGATCAACAACTACTAGCACTCTAGTTCATTTATGAGTATACTAAAGATCAAAATATCAAATCAACAGTCCCAAAATAGGTATCCAGTAAATTTCATCTTTAATATCTCTTCAAAGACAAATCCAGTCAAGTCATGTTTCTTCACAGAAAAATTCAGCCCAGCCAACACGTGTTTCATCTGGGTTGAATCTCCCCCATTGACTTCATCAGGGCTTTAAGTGGCTGCCAATAACATAAATATAAATGATAATAACCATTTCCTGTTATCTACATCCTCAATAATAACCAAAACATTCCACTAGTTATCAACACATATAATTCACCAATCATGCTTATATATATTATCCTTATTGACTCAGTGGAAATCCCTATATATAGTAAATAGCAATAGGAAATTATATTCTAAAAATTATATAAATAATCCACCTATACCATACACCTCAGTGACATCCTCTATAATTTATGTGTTACAAACAAGCACACACAAGCGGAGTTCAATGTTTAACCCTTACGTGTATCTTGTTTATAAATGTAGTATTACAAATATTTTCAGAGAAATACCTGTTGTGAGCTGTCCACAGTGCTCTCTTCCAAAGAAATATCACTTAATACCCACTAGATGAATTGTATAACTACCTAAATAAATTAATAATTTATTTAGATAATAAGTATAATGCCGTGTGTTAAACTATCCAGAAAATTCGTCCCACTGCCAGGATGGCTTACCTCTCCAAAAACGAGTAAATTCATTGCAAATTGTATAAAAACTTGTGTATCTGCAACACGGATATATGTTCGGTTAGAATACTGCCACAATAACTAACTCGCTGTGAATCTAAATACTTATCTCGCAATCTATAAGCCCACTCATCTCAGAGAGTCGGAGCGAAGTGTCACTCGTGTGTTAGTCTGTGTAACGCGAGTACGTGCAACTATGTAAAGCAAGCAAAGCATCTCTTTCGGGCTAATAAAGCCCCACTTTGTAATATTAGAAGTCAACAACGGACTCCCAGCAGTAGCTAATAATCGTAATGAACACGAGTGCGCGTAACAATGGCAACGCGTCTCTTCCGGGTTGTAGACACTAGTTACTTATAGTCCGTTTTCAAATAACAAAGCCCCTAAGTATACGCCAAAGTAAGGCTCTCTATCTCTATATGAATGCAAAAAACGACCAATACAACATTATTATAGGTCTACTATAAAAGTGGGAAAAATGACACAAAGTTTGGCTGCACATAAATAATATCTTACTAACCAGAATTTTATCTAGACAATTATATTGAATATGAAGAGTGGTATCAATGGATACCGTGGTGACAAGGAAATAATAATAATATCATAAAATGTCCAGTTAAACAAGCACAGCAATTCCTAAGTGTGTGCATCATAAGGATGGAGCATGCAAGCTCTCGGTCCCTGTTGTAATCTCTCTGTGGGCTTTTAACCACGCCCATGTCATGCCCATCAGTTTGGTTGGTTCATAGGCTTGCCTTTTAAAATTTGCTTGACTTTGTTTGTGAAAGGCATGCATATGTCATGACCTTTCCAGTGTTTAGTCCTCGAGTGCACCAGCCTCTACTGAAAACATACGAGGCTCCGTGCTTTCCGCATGACTTCTGGACTACTTTTTATGTTTATTTGCTACGCAGCATGATCGTGCTGGGCAGTAGTCTGGCGCTTTGCATGACATCGACCCTGTTACATGGATAATTGCATAACTGCATGCGCTGTCTGGAAGACCTGTTGTTAGAGATATGGGCATTATTGTCCCGCCTGCCTCTGCCTGCCACTTCCAATAGGTTGAAAGCAGTGTTGCTCTTGTTGTGCTGCCTTCTAAGTGGTTTGGCAGCCGATACCACACTTCCTGTACTTGGCCCAGGCGCACCAATCAAGTACAGTTTACTTACGCCTCACATGTTTTTCTGTTGTTTAGACTAACTATTTTTCTTTGTTTCCTGCCTCTCGTGTTTGTCAGCACTCATGTTCATGGGCACAGCTTGTTTTCCTTGTCTGCCTATCACTGGGTCCCTACTTTACATAGTCAATAATAACAAGTAGTGTTGTACCTGTTTTGTACTTTTTTCTCACTATATAAAACATTTGCTGAAACTTTTATTTTTGTGGTTGTGATGAGTTTGTGTTGTTAAGGAGTAGTTGGTGTTCTCCTGATTCTACCTGGTCTGGCCTAGCCTACAGGTATGTAATAATTGTTTCCAAATAGTATTGACTTAGTTGGCTCAGCAGGGATATCTAGCCACCACCACCAGTACTGCATGTTCTGCTAAAGAACACAATTTATTTCTGATAAAGGTTTAGGCCCATATTTATACTTTTTTAGCGCCAAATTTGTGTCGTTTTTGGACGCAAAATCGGCGCAAACTTACAAAATACAATTGTATTTTGTAAGTTTGCGCCGATTTTGCTCCAAAAAATTACGCGAATGCGGCGCTAAAAGAGTATAAATATGGGCCTTAGTGTATTCATAGAAGCTTAGCCCACAATGATTTGCAGGCATTTGTTTTACAACACTTTTGTGCCGATTACTAGTCCTAGGGCAATGGGACCACCCCCCACAAAAAAAAGAAAATGTAGAATAATGTGCCCTTTCTGTTCAGGCAATCTTGTGGGTCACACTAGGTGAGAGGGAGGGCAAATATCAGAACCTCTTTCACCATTCACTATACAATTAATTTTTTACCTAGCTGAACCTTTTTTTGTGTGTTTTTTATCTAGCTTAGCATAGTTTGTGTTATAAGACCCTTGTTAGTATTTTGACAATTTTCCTTGGTCTGTAGTTGTATAATGCGCTATATTTCTAAAATAAAAAATAGTTGCTCCAAGGCACTTCTGATTTCGTTGGCTCTGAGGGACACTCAGCCACCCCCAGTGGTACTGCATCTTCTGCTAAGGAGACATTTAGCCACCACCACCAGTGGTACTGCACCTTCTGCTAATGAACCAACACACTTTGGGCCATATTTATACTTTTTGACCCAAAACTGCGCTAACGCAGTTTTGCGCCAAAAAAATTAGCGCCGGCTAACGCCATTCTGAAGCGCCATGCGGGCGCCGTATTTATTCAATGACGTTAGCCGGCGTTAGCCGCCGGCGCTGTCTGGTGTGCGTTAAAAAAAACGACGTACACCAGGCAGCGTGTAGGGGGAAAATGGCGTATGGGCGTCCACAAACGGTGCAAGTCAGGCTGAGGCAAAAAAATCGCCTCAACCCGATTTGCGCCATTTTTTTACGACACCCAACCCCCATTGAAATGACTCCTGTCTTATCAAAGATAGGAGTCATGCCCCCTTGCCCAATGGCCATGCCCAGGGGACTTATGTCCCCTGGGCATGGTCATTGGGCATAGTGGCATGTAGGGGGGCACAAATCAGGCCTCCCTATGCCACAATTTTTTTTTAAAAAAAATACTTACCTGAACTTACCTTAATGTCCCTGGGGTGGGTCCCTCCATCCTTGTGTGTCCTCCTGGGGTGGGCAAGGGTGGCAGGGGGTGGCCCTGGGGGCAGGGGAGGGCACCTCTGGGCTCATTCTGAGCCCACAGGTCCCTTAACGCCTGCCCTGACCCAGGTGCTAAAATCCGGCGCTACTGCGGGTTTTTTAGACCCGCACACTCCTGGGCGTCATTTTTGCCCGGGAGTATAAATACGACGCATATGCATCGGAGTCATTTTTTAAGACGGGAACGCCTACCTTGCATATCATTAACGCAAGGAAGGTGTTCACGCAAAAAAATGACGCTAACTCCATGAACTTTGGCGCTAGACGCGTCTAACCCCAAAGTATAAATATGGAGTTAGTTTTGCGTCGAATTTGCGTCGAAAAAAACAACGCAAATTCGGCGCAAACGGAGTATAAATATGCCCCTTTATTTCTGATAAATGTTTAATGTATTCATATATTCTCAGCCCATAATGCTTTGCATACATTCGGTTTACAACACATCTGTGCCCATATCTCAGCCTGTGGTGGTCCTAGGGCAATGGACCCACCCCAAAACATTTAAAATGGTGTGCTCTGTCTGGTCAGGCAATTTTCTAGGGTCACACTAGGTGATAGGGGGCCCAAATATCATAACCTCTTCTACCACTCAATACACATGTAACTTCTTTTATAGCTGAAACTTTTGTTTTGATGGATGAGAGAAGTTTGTATTAGTATTTTGACTGTCATGTTTGGCCTGTAAATATAAAATGAACTCTGTTTTACTCAAAAGGATAATGTATTCCAAAGCATTAATATTCCAGTTGGCTCAACAGTTGTGTTTAACCATTATTACACTTAAATGATATTTAAAAGTCCCCCTAGGCCTGAAAATGTGTACAATCCTATGCTTTCAAGGGGCTGATTATATGATTACACTGCAATAATCTTTATTATTATTTTTTAATGTGATTATGCTCTCTAGGGGCTGAATATATCTTATATGACCATGTTTCCTCAAAATGCTATTTTTACTGTGGTACTCTGTAGGGGCTGTTCAGACCATTATAGTCTAATGCCAATTGTATGAAGGAATACACAAATGTAGTTATTTCTGATGAAGGCTTAATGTGCTGCAAGGCTAAATATTTATAAGGTCCCTAATGCGAGGTTGTCATTATCATTTACAATGCCAACAGCTCTCTCGCTAATGCGAGACCTATTGCATTGCAAATGCTTGTTTTCTTTTTCGTCCTGGTAGTACGCAGAATACTAGTGCTTTAAAACAGTGCTCGCGAAAGTGTTTTGCTCTTTTCTGAACAGGCGTTTCGAGTTAAGACTATCTCAACAAGCACGTTTAAAAGTGAATTCCAAAATTGTAGAGGCTTTGGTCGAACGTATTTCTGCGCAACGGCGAAGGTGAAAAGCACGGCAGCGAATCTATTTTCTCAAGAGTTCTCCTTTTGTATGCAATTAAAGCAAACACGGGTCCGGGTGTACCTTTCAACTCGTCTACGGAGAAGTGTATAATGAAGAAGGCACTAAAATGTTTTCAGTTGCATGGTATTGTGTGGGAAATCTAGTTGCTTACTTAAAGTGGGAAACTATGCTGGTGCGCTAAACATTTTCCTTTAAGCAATGTGACTGGACCTCCTTAAACATGGACTGGGATATGTCACTTTCACAGCTGAAGAAAGCGTGGTAAAAGCGCTCTGTGCTCTACAAATAATCTTTTTCTGTCACGTCGTCTTTAAAAAAAAAACATGATTTGCAAAAACGTTCTTCATGTATTACGGTAATACCTATACATGCAGGGTTTTTTATGGCAGCAATTTAACATGTTGTTACATTTCATGTTACAACTAAGACCTAAAAAAAGCCAAAATAATCACAGCTTTGTATTAAAAATAAGGTATGCAGAAAACAGATATTCACCCTCCTCAGTGCAGCATTTGAAAATTCTTCTTAAAGCTTCAGTGACTGAACATTACACACATGCAAACTTAAGAGATCCATACAAACAGCAGAAAAAGGTGTTTAGGCACGTATTTATACTTTTTTTAGTGCCGCATTTGTTTCATTTTTTGACGGAAATGCGGCGCAAACTTACAAAATACAATTGTATTTTGTAAGTTTGTGCCGCTTTTGTGTCAATAGATGACACAAATGCCTCAATAAAAAGTATAAATATGGGCCTTAATGTTCTAGAATCGGTGGCATAAACATAAAAAACTTTTTTAAATGTGTGTAAATAATAAAAGCATTTCAATACTACAAAAGATGTTCTTGCACTTAAAACTCTTAGGGCCAGAAGTATGATTCTGGCCCATTGCGATTCGGTAATTGCGAGTTTTAAGAAATCGCAATTACCGACTCGCGAAGGGCCATGTATCACATTTGCGATTCGGTAATTGCGATTTCTTAAAAATCGCAAATGCAATTACCGAATCGCAAATTGAGATACTGGCCTCATTCGCAGCTATGAGCCTGTTGGCCCATAGCTGCAAATGTTTTGCATTTCCAAAATTGCGATTTCTGAACCAGAAATCGCAATTTGGGAAATGCAAAACGCCAGGGTGCTGGGGGCCTAAGGGCCCCTCTCCTGCACCCCAATTTTTTTTTTTTTTAACCATGTAAAGTACACACATGCCAAAAGGGCATGTGTGTTTTACATATTAAATTTAAAAATGCAGTTTTACTGCATTTTTAGATTTTGCACCAGGTTACCACCTGGTTGCAGACAATGGTATTTTGCATGTGCAAAATACCATTCTGCGAAAAATCGCAATTTGCGATATTTTGCAGAATTGCCTTGCGACCTGGATTTTGCGAATCGCAAATTGCGATTCGCAAAATCCAGGTCGCAACGCAGAAAATTGAAATTTTTGCGATTTTCATTTTGTGGTCTGCGAATGACTTTGATGCAATGCAGACCACGATTTTGCACTCGCAAACTGCCGATTTCGCCGTTTGCGAGTGCAAAATATTTTGATACATCTGGCCCTTAGAATGGCCAACGAGGCAAAAATACCTACTATTTTATTATTTTATTATTTTACTATGCAATAAATGTCATGTTAATTCAGCTAAGCAGAAGGAGACACTAAACAGCAAGATGGAAAGCAAATAGGGAAACACATGTAGGCCTGCATTACAAGTGGCTCAGTGTAATCCCCATAATATGTCTGCCCTAGAATTACCGTTGCCTTATGTCTCAGTAATTCCAGGGGTGAGAAAATAACAGGAGTTAAAAGGTTTTGGGGAATAAAATGAGAGAATTGTTGTTTGGGTGATGATTCCCACATGTTAAACCACTGGTATTTTTACACTGTGATTTCAGCTGTTTTCAGTAGTGGGAATCGAAGTGTGAAGCCATACATTTTATAAGTATGATGGACTGGACATCTTCTAAAGCAGGGCCATAAAAGAGAGAGAAAATAGTGAACAAGGCTACAAAAATTGAAAACTCAAAACAATCTAATTTCTCACAGGCAAAAAGAAACACAAAATAATAGTTAGATAATCATGAAAAAATCATATCACATTTCTGAAATGGTTGCTCAAACACTATAAAATACCATTGGAGCATCCATTTTTAGGTCTCGCCTACAGACAACTTCAGCTTTTTGGCATAGGTTCATGTCATCACGTATGATACACCATTCACAACAAATGCAGAAACTTACACAGAAATGCAAAAGGAGATTTTGGATAGCCCCCTTTCAGCCTTTGGGCACTTTGGTTCAGCTACCTTAGCCATTGGCTTTTATTGGTTGTCCATCAGTGTTTGACTCAGACCATGTCACTTTTTTTGAATTTCTTAAGTCTGATTAGGGATACTTTTTTAGGGTCGAGTCTGCAAGTGCTCTGGCCCCTGTTATAATCTCTCTGTGGGCTTTTAAGCACACCCATGTCACACCCATCAGTTTGATTGGCTTGTGGACTTGCCTTTTAAAAAATGATTTAATATATGAAAGGCATGCATTCGTCATGCCTTTTCCAGTGTTTAGCCCCACTCGAGAGCTCCAGTAAACTACTGAAAACATAGAAGGCTCCATGTTTTTTGCATGGCTTCTGGACTACTTTTTATTTTTATTTCCTACGCAGCGTGATCTCGCTGGGCAGTAGTCAAGGGCTTTGCATGACATCAACCCTGTTACATGGATAGTTGAACTTTTGCTGGTTACATAGATAATTGCACTTTTGCCGATACTTTTGACTGCGAGTGAAGTTCTGTTTCCTTTTTTTGTGTGTCCTTCACGTTCATGGCGGCCATCGGCTCGCTTAAGTAAAACTGGATTACTTTTCATTTTCAGTTTATGTGGCAATAAAAGTCCAGTGAGGAGTATACAATGCTAATAGCCCTAACTCGAGCAAATGCGAGACCCATTGCATCATGATTGCTTGATTTAAATTTAGTTATGTTTCTAAAGAAATCTGAACACTAGCATACAAAATTGTACAACATAAAATGTATTTTCAATATCGCTAAACGTTCATTCAATTGTGCCATCATATAGTTTGAAATAGCAAAACATTTTCGATTAGAGATCCCCCATGTACGTACAGTAAGCACTTAAGATACATGTTTTCTGTGGACATCACTTCTTCCATACATTAAAATGAGAATTCACAAGTACTTTACAGACACTCTTCAGACTTTTCCGCCGTCTATGACAATTGGCTTGAGAAGATTTGTGAGAACAGCAGAATGTTATTCTAGCATTACAGTCGGCTGCAGAGTGCTAAAGGTGTTGTTCAAAGCCTTGACCCAGAGTTATAGGCCTGAGTCACAGACAGCCTATAAGGAGAGAGCGAGGGCCTGTAATAACCGGTGCAGCCCAAGGAAGAAGGACTATAATACTATTAGAAAATTCCACATACTGAGGGTAGAATGTTCTCCCTTATATGTCGCCGTATATAAAAGTGCACAATTACAAAATCCATTTTATTTTGAGTAAAAGAAAGATTAGTATAATCTGAAGCTGAGTAACTACATCACCTGTCAGCGCAATTTTCCATTTCCTGCCGACTGAAAATCGATCAATGTCCTTCACTATAAAATGTTTGATACATATACAGCTGTATACATATAATGAGTAACTACTTGCTTTGGTTGGTACATACAAAAGGCATTTCTGGTTTGATTAAGTTGCAAGTCTACCCGTCATAGATTATGCTACTTTTTAAAGAATTTACTTTAACTTTCATAGTTTTTAAACGTTCAGAAAAGCAGGGGGAAGTGCTGCTAGACAAACTCTTAAGAAATAATACATCTATTCAAACTCCAATCTCCTACTTTATGTGCTTATTGTGCCCGAAGCAGAACTACTTTGAATCTCAGGCAGTTTTTTAAAGACACACAACAACTTTAAGTTTTGAGTTTAAAACACTTTTACAGACTGAAAAACAGTTTACATGTTTAAGACTCGAAGTAATGTAATAAGAACGTACTATTCTGTTACTGGACGATTAGGTTAAGGATGGACAATGAGCATTATCAGTTCCTCACATAGGTATTACATCCAGCTACAAATAGCTTTAGCTTTCTGGTAACATTTTATTGCCAAGACTGTAAAGCAAATATATTATTCTTTGGCTCCTTATGCTTTCTTACCTTATGCTATTGTCATCTTAGTATTTTCCTACCTTTCTATCCCATGCATACAATGCCACTACTGTCATCCATACTTTCACCACCACCAATACAAATAACTCCAACACCACCACTGTAGTAATATAGCCAATGCAAATAACACTTATACCACTAATGCAACCAATATTAATATAACAACTGAAAATCATATTATCACCACAGCCAATAGCCCCACCTGCATCACCAACAATACTACCATTATAAATACCACCACAACTGTAGCATCACCACGAACAGCTACAATACTACCACTATCAATATCAATTCCATTGCCAATATGTTCACCAGTACTACTCCACCACCAATATGACCACCAATGCCTCCAACAACACCATCACCACTACCACCACAGCGCCACTACTACTAAACATTGGCAAAGCCAGTAGGCGTCTCTCTATTGTGCAATAACATGGAAATAACATTTCAGAGTGCCTGTATTCCATGTATTGTCACAATAAAGCCAGACATTCTGCCATTGCCAATGCGTTTTCTACTGGTAGCTATCTAGAGAAAAAAGTATTCTATGTTCCCATGAAAGCTACCACATAGGAAAGTGAAAGATTATAAGGCTACATTGTCCAGCTGCATGTTAACTCCTATTGCATATTCTCTCTGCTAAGTTTTTTTCATTGTTCTAAAGTTGCTGGGCTGAGGGCAAAAATATGAGGCATGGTCCCATCCAAGGTTTCTTTGCCAAAGTCATGTTTTGAACAGATTTAGCCCGCTTAGAGCCCTGCACTCATTTCTCCCAGTCTGATTCAACATTTGGGTGACCCATTATTTCCAGGGCACAGTTTGATGAGTTCTAAAGTTTGTAATTCTTGCAGGTTTCTTATCAGTGGCAGGTAGCAAGAGTGGGATTAAACTCCACTTGAAAGCAATTAGCCTTACTAGTTTTCTACCCAGCCCTCAGACAGAAATTGAAAAGTGATCCCTCATTACTATATTTTCCCTCAAACGTGTATCAGCAAAATATGGCAACAGTCACTGTGCCTACATAGTGTACCCAGGACTTATCAAGGTCCAAAACCATTCCACCTTGGGCCCATCTAATTATGAATTCTAAGCAAGTTGGACCACATATGACAACTACTTTTTTTAATGGAAGATATATTAGTATTTGTGAAATTACATCTAACAACAGTTTGACCTTTATTGTCACTGGACCAACTGCATTTAATGTTTGATTGTGTCAAGACAAAGTAAAAAATGGTTTACCTCTTCATATGAATTGTGGACTTTGATTTCAAGAGAAACAAACAAGGATTACAAATAATACTTACTGGTTGTCTTACTCATTAGGATGTCATTTCACCAAGTTATTTTGCTTGAAAGTGCAATTGAGAGCTCCCTTATTTATTGTTTGGATATGTATTGAGCATTGAACACTGTGTTTCCGGGTCAGGCTTAGGCACATGGTGTCAGAAGATGTGTGTTTTGTATGAGCACCAACTTTCAAATTTTTGAAGGTGCTTCAAGGGTGGGGATGTTTGGCGCTTATGCCACTGTTGCCTCTTTCTATATATGATCCACGCCATTAACTTTCTTGAATAATGAGAGATGAAATATTTGTAATGATAAATTTGGGAACTTTTAAGTAGGTTATTCATCATTTACATTGGGTTGATGAATGTAGATGGGATGGTTGTGGCGGAGTCATTTAACCACTACCATTTGGAGACGCTGAAGATGAAAATCTGCCCAATGTTTTGCATAGGATGTACAGTTTCACTAGGCATATTTCAGCTGTCATTATCTGTCAGACATCAGTTCTTATGGTCTAGGTTCTAGAGTTTAGCCAGGGTCTTCACATTTACAAAGAAGTGTCTCTCAAAAAGGTGCTTGAGGGCAGATTGTGAATGCTAAAACATAATCTTGGATGCAAAAATATATTTACACATCTAGAACCAGCTTGCCCATCATCCTATCACGCTCGTTGGCAGGAGAGGAGTCCCAGAGTACTGTTTGTCATCACAGAGAGGTGCCTCCTGAACCAGGGAAGTGACTCGGTCACTCCACGGGAGATTCCTATAGTTCTTCTGATGCAAGATGAAGACAGGCAGTCCTCAGAGTGTTCACACCTTGGAAACTGTTCCAGTTGCTGACGGGAGCTGACTGGGGCTGACGTTACAGGTCACAGGAACCCTCCAGGATACTATGTTGCAGTTACCAGGGTTCCTGGCGCAGTCTGCGGTTGATCCGATGGTCAGAAGCTGAAGCAGAGAATGCAGAGGAGTTCTGGAGGGATTTTGTAAACCGAATATGAGGAAACACCCAGAGGAGAGACCCTAATTAGCCCTGAGAGGGGGATTGGCTACCTACCCAGGTATGCACCTATCAGGAGGGGTCTTTGACATCTCCTGCTGGCACTGGCCACTCAGATGCTCCCAGGGAATCCCCACACTTAAGAACCCAATATGGCAAACGCCAGGGACACTCTGGAGGAGCTTTGGGCACCACCCCTGGGGTGGTGATGGAAAGGAGAGTGGTTGTTCCCCTTTCCTTTGTCCAGTTTTACCCCAGAGCAGGGACTCAGGGTCCCTGACCGGTGTAGACTGGATTATGCAAGGAGGACACCATTTGTGCCTTTCAAGGCATTTCCAGAGGCTCTGAGAGGATATCCCTCCCATGCCTATAACACCTATTTCCAATGGGAGAGGGTGTAACACCCCTCTCCTAAAGGAAATGCATTGTTCTGCCTTCCTGGGATTGAGCTGCTCAATCCCCAGGAGGGCAGAAACCTGTCTGTGAGGTGACAGCAGCTGGGGCTGCAGTGGAGACCTCAGAGAGGCGGTTTGGCAGAACTGAGGTTCCATGGTGGAGCCCCCAGGGTGAATGGAATTGGACCCCCAATACCAGATTTGGATTGGGGTTAAATTTCACAATCTTAGACACGTCACATGGCCATATTCAGAGTTGCCATTGTGAAGCTACATATATGTATTGACATATATGTAGTGCACGCTTATAATGGTGTTCCAGCACTCACAAAGTCCGGGGAATTGGCCCTGGACGACGTGGGGGCACCTTTGCTAGTGCAAGGGTGCCCTCATACACAGTAACTTCCCACCTAGCCTTCAGTAACTATAGGTTAGACATATAGGTGACTTATAAGTTACCTGATGCAGTGAAAATGGCTGTGAAATAGTGTGTGCACTATTTCACTTAGGCTGCAGTGGCAGTCCTGAAGGACTGTTTGTATGAGCTCCTTGTGGGTGGCAAAAGAAATGCTGAAGTCCATGGGGACCTCCTGGAACCTCTATGCCCTGGGTACCTATGTACCATATACTAGGGACTTATAAGGGGGGTCCAGTGTGCCAATTAGAATTGGTAAATGGAGTCACTAAACCATAGTGACAAACTTGGTAAACAGAGAGAGCATAAGCACTGGTTAGCAGAACTCTAGTGACACAGTCAAGCATACTGACAACACACATAGGCCACAGACTATGAGGACTGGAGTCCTGGCTAGCAGGATCTCAGTGAGACACTATAAACACACTGACAAATAGGTCTCAATATATATATATATATATAGAAAGAGAGAGATAGAGATGTATGTGTGTGTGTGTACACGCTAATGGGTGTGTGTGTATATAACGATGTGCTGTTAATTAGGAAAGAGCCATCACAACTTGCAGTTTGTCCCAGCCTTGGAGAATCTGTAAGGAGTTCAAAGGGGAGAGGGTTTTAAAAGTTTGCCAATAGGCAGTGGTGAGAAATACATGGGACAATTGTGGAATTTATTCTTTGTCCACCGGCGGACAAAATGCAGAATCACTTCTCCATGAATATTAGGCATTGTGACACTTGAGTAGATTTCTTCAGAAACCGACAGAACTCAAAAAGCATTTGAGTCTTTATGTTATTATCATTGTTATTTAGCATTTGCATAATGTACCACCTGATACTAGTTTGGCGGCACAACATTAATCTGTAGTCTTTCCCTATGTCTTATTGGAGATTGGAGTCTGATTTAGCTTTATGCAGGCGTGTTGGCAATAGACTTTTTCAAATTTACTTTGTGAGCTTTGTTGGTTCATGGTGGAGGGATGTGGCAAATGGATGTATCATATTACATTTATATTTCAACAGTCGGTACTGGCACCCATTACCCAGCTACTGTATATGTGCGGCAAGTGGCTGACAGTTGTTAAGGGCTGTTGAATGCTTCATATAGGTATCTGAATATCCACTATTCTTGGCTGTATTTTCATAGTTCTGTCTTACTGTGGCTTTTGCAAGGTGGTCTATTGGTGAGCAGTTCTGTCGGAAACATCTTGACACCAAACTAGCGGTATATCTGTGTTTTTCTGAATGTATGTGTATGTATTTACAATTATGAACTTTGGCTGTTCCCCCCTTAGCTGAGCAAACTTGTTATCACTTAATTGCAGGGGCGTATTCTTGACAGTTACCTGGAACAGCATTGAAACATTTTTAATAAACCCTGTAACTCTACCCATTGTGACTGGTCTTACGCAGTGCAGAAAAAACTATAAGGACTAGCCAAGTGAATGTTGGTAATGACACTGAGATATCGCCGGGTAGAATCAGAAGTTGTATCACTGTGACAAAGACTGAACTTTCTCTAATACACATTTGGGGGTTTTAATAAGATACTTTTAGCCTCTCCTATCCTGTATCAGTTACATCTCACTGATTTTTTTGAACAGGAATTATTCTTGCATCACTCATAATAAAACAGTTCCATGAATTTCCATACTACACAAACCTTGAAAACAAGGCTCTCTCATGAATTACAAAGATATTTAGCTGTCAAGTGGCCCAATTTCATTAAGGTGACTTTTGAGCAGGCCTACAGAATTTAGGGGCATATTAACAAGGAACTGGTGCATCAGCTCCAATGTGCCAGTTTCATTGCATTGCCCTGCCCCCTACCATGGTAGCGCTGAATTTACAATACAGCACACCATGGCGCACATTAGCACAATAGCATCCACGTTTTTGATGCTATTGTGGTGCTTTGTCGGACTATCAACAAAAATGTTGACGCTAGTCTAGCAAAGCTCGGGGAGGCCGATAAAAAATAGCCAAGCGTCATCAGGGCAAACGTTAACAAATGATGCTAGAATGGCACAGTGAAATCTTGTAAATTTCACTGCACCATTTGTTTGAGCCTCCCTGTGGGGGGAACATCCCCTTTGCATACATTATGGGCCATATTTATACTTTTTGACGCAAAACTGCGCTAACGCAGTTTTGCGTCAAAAAAATTAGCGCCGGCTAACGCCATTCTGAAGCACCATGCGGGCGCCGTATTTATTCAATGATGTTAGCCGGCGTTAGCTGCTGGCGCTGCCTGGTGTGCGTGAAAAAAAATGACGTACACCAGGCAGCGCCGGCGTAGGGGAATATGGAGCTTGGGTGCCAAAAAATGGGGCAAGTCAGGCTGAGGCAAATTTTTCGCCTCAACCCGATTTGCGCCATTTTTTTCGACTCCCAACCCCCATTGAAATGACTCCTGTCTTAGCAAAGACAGGAGTCATGCCCCCTTGCCCAATGGCCATGCCCAGGGGACTTCAGTCCCCTGGGCATGGCCATTGGGCATAGTGGCATGTAGGGGGGCACAAATCAGGCCCCCCTATGCCACAAAAAAAAAAAAATATTACTTACCTGAACTTACCTTATGTTCCCTGGGATGGGTCCCTCCATCCTTAGGCGTCCTCCTGGGGTTGGCAAGGGTGACAGGGGGTGTCCCTGGGGGCATGGGAGGGCACCTCTGGGCTCCTTCCGAGCCCACAGGTCCCTTAACGCCTGCCCTGACCAGGCGCTAAAAAACAACGCAAAAGCGGCTGGACGTCATTTTTTTTGACCCGCCCACTCCCGCGCGTGAGTTTTGCCCGGGAGTGTAAATACGGCGCACATGCCGCGGAGTCAATTTTTTAGACGGGAACGCCTACCTTGCATATCATTAACGCAAAGTAGGTGTCCACGCTAAAAAATGACGCAAACTTCATGGACTTTGGCACTAGACGCGTCTAACGCCAAAGTATAAATATGGAGTTAGTTTTGCGTCGGAATTGCGTCAAAAAAAACGACGCAATTCCGGCGCAAACAGAGTATAAATATGCCCCTATATCTGGTGCCGGTATAATGTGCGCAAGGGTTTATAAAGTGGTGCAATGCTATCATTGTGCCACTTTGTAAATATGGTGCAGGGTGAGGGCCTGTTTAGCATTAAAAATATTTACGCTATGGCAGCGCTAAGGGACTTGTAAATATGCCCCTAAGTATTCTGTGGCTTATAGTCTCATGATTACAATGGGAACGTTAGAACTACATGTCCTAGCATGCTTAATGTTTGTGGTTGAATAAACAGGACTGTCTGACAGGAACCTTCCTGACATGAGGCTAGTTGAGGCCACATGACGGACACAATGTTCATAGTGAATTTATCTTACAGGGCTTAAGGCCTTATTCACACAGACCCTCTGCAGGCATTGTGGAGTCTACACACTCGTGGTGGAATCTCTACAATGAGAAACTGCAGTGCGGAGATTCCGCCATGAGTGCAGAAACTGTGGACCCTCGGCTACGATTGCGAACGCTCTTCGTGAATCGGGCCCTCAGAGCTCTGGGTAATTACGTCCTCACATAATACATCATTGTGCAGGTCACTCGGTAGCACCAGGCAAGAACAACCCATGCTCCCATCTTTCTGGGTAGATGCACTGAGCACCGATTGTTTTTGGTTAAAACTATTATCAGACGACAAACAAATCAGATGACTATTAAGTGGATCGTATGTGCCAATTAGTCAGCCACTTCCTTCTGTTTTAATTAAAGGGGAATCGAAAAATGCTGCATTCATCAGGTTTACCTAATACTTTCATTGTTCAAAATGCAGGAACTCCAAAGGAGTAATTAACTTTTGTCATTTTGATTTTTCCTGACACTTGAAAGCAATGTTGCGTTATGAAAGGCACCGGATATTACTCGGTGTATTAATCTTCTGTATGGATTAAGCCAGAGAATTCCAGACCGACAGCCAGAAATAGTGACAGGTTGCTGGGAACGCCTGACAAGCTTCACGGGCTATAGATTTCCGCACTTTTCTCTCGCTTTCTGCGTCGTCTGCTGTCTAGGAAGGAGAGAACATTAATCTATCCTGAGTCGCCGCTTTTGAAGGCAGATAGTGTGCTGCCGAGATAATGTATCTGCAGCCAGCAAGAGTTGTCAGTTTAATTTAGAGGAAATTCTAAACCTACTGTTATGCGTAAATGTTTGGGATAGTGAGAACAGCTGTGAAGCGGCGCGTCAAGAACCAAGGTGGGCGGGAAGTAGGCGCGGGGCGTCCCTGCTTCCTGTCTCTCAATTCGACCGTGAAAGGAAGGTAACCTTTAGACAATTTTAACCATGCATTGCAAAATACCAGGATTTGACGATGGAGTCCATGGAATTTGCAATGTTGGGGAGGAATGCTGCCTGTATTTCATTACAGACTTGCACCACTACCCCAAATAACTACACAGTTGATTTCACTGGCATCCTCATTCTCTTGTGCTGGGGCTACAGGGGGCCAGAGAAATAAGTGACATCTAGGGCTAGTGTTGCTGTTAACCAGTCTCCCGGACGAGAGGAGACCTTATCTGGAAAGTGTGTAAAGAGGTGCAGGAGAAGCTCTTGGACTGCCCCTGTACTAGAGAATACCTGACCTGCTGAGAGAGGGGAGCAGAACATACCCCTGTTGCACATGGTAAGGCAGGAAGTAGAATGTGTTTGTCCTTGACGTGGTGGGAAATCATACTATTCGAGGAGCCTGGAAGAGCAGACGCCAAGGAGTTTTGGGGAAGTCACCATAGATGTGGAAGAAGGAGATGGCGGGACCACATCCTCCAAATACTGAGCCCAACACACATTTTCCTGTACTGACTCTGATGGAGAGCAGAGAATTTGTGAAGGCTGACAAATCTATGGTACTGGAGGGTGGGCTGTTTACCTGTTTGAGAGGATTGCTTTTGCTTTAGACCTGTGTTCACAGTGGAGCTTTTAGTTTCACTCATTGACCAGTCACGGTCTGCACGGAGGTTCCTAACCATCTGAAAAAAGTGAAGAACATTCACTCTGGGGACCTGGCTGCTCTCAAATAATTCCTGCAACTTTGAACTTATGCTCAAAATACAAATGGATATTGCTACTCACTTAGGTTGAGAAAAATCCAAGGTAGGGGTTTTCAGTGACTAGGTATTGAAGGAGTGGCATAGGAATCAGTGTTGAAGAGTCTGCTTACACTATTCACTGAGAACCAGCATCAGTAAGATAATTTTAAGCCTGAAACTTTGTTACTATTTGCACTGTAGTACCTGTTATAGAAACCATTGCCCACATGTATAACGTTTGTATGGTATTTTTTGTTTGTATAAAAAAAGTACTGCTCTTTTATTTCTAGATAAGCACTGGATTGGACAATCGTTATTGCATGCTATTTGGTAACTAATGAGCTCTGAGTCTCTACTTCCCTGAGAAGCCTTGGGCTTGTCGTCGCTTTACCATGAGAGATAAATGCGGAAAATGTGTACTTGTATTTAATTTGCAGTGCCATAATAGGGCAAGCCCCGTAGAAATAGTGGTAACAGGCCTGTACGATTACAGTTGTGGCCAAGAAACCCCTACTTGCCCAATGGTGTTGAATGGGTTCTGACATCACCACTTTTCATTTGCTCACAAAGTTGTGTTTTTTCCCTACATTTGGTTAATCCAAAATATGTTGAAAACGTACTTGTTATGTAATGAGAAAAATACTGTACCAATATGGTGAAATCAAGCCACTAAACTACTGCATGGCAGAATGAGTTGAACACTCAGGCCCTGATTTATACTTTTTGCCGCAAACCTGCATTAGCGCAGGTTTGTGTCAAAAAGTTTACCACAGGCTAGCGCCATTCCTGGAAGCCAGCTGGGCGTCATATTTAATGATGCCCGACTAGCGTCAAAATAAATGATGCTAAACGGGTGGGGGAGGCGTAGGGGAAGCAGGAGGTTGCGCGTCAAAGAATGGCGCTAGTAAGGTTAGAGTCAGAAAAATTACGCTAACCTGGCTAGCGTCATTGTTTGACGCACAACCTCATGGACATGACTTCTGTCTTAGTCAAGACAGGAGTCATACCCCCCTACCCAATGGCCATGCCAGGGGACTTATGTCCCCCGGGCATGGCCTTTGGGCAGAGTGCCATGTAGGGGGGACCAAGTTAAGCTCCCCCTATGGTACTTAAAAAAAAAAAAATTACCTGGACTTACCTGGGATGGGTTCCCCTATCCTTAGGTGTCCTTCAGGTGTGGGTGGCGGTGGATGGGGGGGTCCCTGGGTGCAGAGATGGGCACCTATGGGCTGTTTCCATGGCCTCTAATTATGGAAAATGTCCCACAGATCCCCTAACACCTGCCCTGACCCAGGTGTTAAATAATGGCGCTAAACTGGCTTAGCGCCATTATTTAAGGCTCTCCTCCTCCCGTGTGTGATTTTTGCATGGGAGGATAAATAAGGCGCTAAGGCCTTAGAGTTATTTTTTGCCCAGGAACGCCTACCATGCATCTCATTGAAGCAAGGTAGTTTTCTGCAGGCAAAAAAAGAACGTTAACTCAAAAATTTCGACGCTACGCGGGTCTAGCGTCAAAATATAAATATGGAGTTAAGTTTGCGCCGGATATGTGGCAAATAAATGACGCACATTCGGCCCAAACAATGTATAAACATGCCCCTCAGAATCTCATTTCCTTTGAGGCAGGAAAACCACATTGGTAATCCCACACTTGAATTTGCCTTCAGACTGTGAACAAGGTGAGCATGTGAACATTCCAGTAGACTTTTCCTCCTTTAGATGTCACAAGGATTTCCTCAAAAGAAGTGCATGAGGAAAGGAACTAAAGTGGTGGGGTCCAGCACAGTTTATAATCTCGATTTGGCTGTGAAAAATGCATATGGTCAAATCTGGATTGAGATATTTCTTCTAAAGTTAGCCTAAATGAATCAGCACAGGAATCTACACACAATGTGTCCCTCTTTAGAAAATGAAATGGTTGTAGGTAGCCCTAGGATTGACTCTACAAAGTGATCTACGAGTGAGTTTCTCCGAGCACAGTGTTGGTCACTGAGGATATTTACAAAGCATCCTACCAAGACACTCCCGGTAAAAAGTGCAAACATTGGCGTTTGTGTCATCTTTTTTCACTCGTTTCTAGGCAGGGTTAGCCCTCAGATGTTTTAAAAACCGCTCCGTCAAAAAGTTTATGAAAATTAGTGGCTAACATGATACAGTAAATTCACTTTTTGTCCTACAGGCACTATAGAATCTATATTGAGGACTTTGGGGCAGAGGAAAAATGCCCGTACCTTCAAACTCGACCTATTGCGCTTTGTTCTCAAGCAAAGTGATGCTGTAATTTCATGCTCAACTTTTTTTTAGCCACAGATGTATTGTGCAAAGATACTGCTTCCTCCAACCCCAACGAACAGGTTGGAAAATATAAGCATTAAAATATATCATATGAAAAAAGCATAGAGCTTCAGCAAATTGGTTAAATTACACTTTATGATTCATTTGACTACCTCCCAAAGTTAGCATAGTGTTAAGACCCGTGAAATATCCCACTAATTCAAAACCTAGGCCCATATTTATACTTTTTGACGCAAACCAGTGCCGGCGCTGGTTTGTGTCAAAAAAGTTACCCCTGGCTAACGCCATTCCAACACACCAGGCGGGTGCCTTATTTATGGATTGATGTTAGCCGGCGCTGCGGCCTGGTTAGAGTAAAAAAAAATGACTCTAACCGGGCAACACAGGCGTAGGGAAGAATAGGGGTTGTGCATCAAAAAATGGTGCAAGTCAGGTTAGAGTAAAAAGTCATGGCTCTAAACGGATTTGCACCATTTGTTGACACACAACCCCCATTGAAATGACTCCTGTCTTAGGAAAGACAGGAGTCATGCCCCCCTGCCCAATGGCCATGCCTGGGGGACTTCTGTCCCCTTGGCATTGTCATTGGGCACAGTGGCATGTAGGGGGCCCCAGATAGGCCCCCCTATGCCACTTTAAAAAAAAAAGACTTTCTTCTACATACTTGTACTTACCTGGGACGTGCCCCCCCATCCATGGGTGTCCTCCAAGGGTGGGCGAGGGTGGCAGGGGGTGTCCCTGGGGGCAGGGAGGGGCACCTGTGGACTGCTTCCATGGTCAGATACCATGGAAATTAGCCCACAGGTCCCTTAACTCCTGCGTTAAAAAATGACGCAAATCAGGCTGTGCTCCATTTTTTAAGGCCCGCCCCCTCCTGTGCGTCAAAATGACGCGGGAGTATAAATAAGGCGCACATGCCTTGAAGTCATTTTTTGGACAGGAAAGCCTACCTTGCATGTCATTAACGCAAGGCGGTTTCACACATCCAGAAAATGACGCACACTGTGGAATTTTGAAGTTCGTGAGGTCGGGTGTCAAAGTATAAATATGGTGTTAGGTTTGCGCCAAATTTGCGTGAAAAAGTTTGACGCAAATTCAGCACAAATAGTATAAATATGCCTCCTAATTCTTCGTGGGAAAGTTATACCACTAAAAACTTTCTTTTGGAAAAACATATTTTCCTGCATTATTTTATGAACTTACAATGTTTTGCGATAGTGACAAACCTCACAAATTTGTGACATTCTAAAGGTTGTCACTTGGAAAGAAAATTACCAGTGGACTAAGAATTTTATAATTCCTTAACAAATAGTGCCATTACTCATCTCGCCTCATTGCCTGTTGTTGTATTTTTTCTTCATTGATAAATGTTCTAATTTCCCCATTTTCTATCTTTTTTTTTTTTTTTTGCTTTACAAACATTTCCATCTGTATTAATCTATTGTCTTGTTAGAATTACTCGTAATAACATATGATTAGTTGCTAGCCATCGTTATCAATTATTTACAGCATTTCATCACAGAAAATATTTCCATGCATGGGAACCCCATTGAAAAAGATAATATGAGGCTTACCAAATGTTCCATGTTTACTGGCTTATTTCAAAACATCCAATTTCGCTTCTTACCTGAGCTAAATTTGGCATAGAGCACCATTAACAGGTCTTGTGTTAAAACAAAGAAGGGCAACTAAACTCAGAGGCCACCAATAAGTGTAGCAAATGAGCTGTATCACTCATTTTTAGTAGTATCTCCTTATATTCCGTGAGGCATTTGTCCGGACAGTCAGCCACCACGTTTTGCACATTCACTAAGAACTAGTGAATCAGCAATATTCCCAGGAAAAGAACAATGTTGGATTTGTACCTATTAAGGTTCAGTGTATCACCTATCTTGCATATAACCTGTTGAAGGAACTGCTGCTCCTTGAGTCAGTGCAAAAAGATATGTACATGAAATCACACCCTCCCCCGTCTATCCTGTAGGATATTAAATAGATTTTACGTTTTGAATTAACCTTTTAGACTTCCTAGAGGTTGGTCGATCTGGCATGTGTTTCTCCAGGAAATCACTTGGTTATGGGTATCAAAGAATGTCATGTACCTTTTAGAAATTGCTCTACACATTTAGAGACAGCATTGTTTTAGTTGTCCTCTTTCCTGTAGACCAAACAAAAAACATATTGGCATATGTGGCAAAGAAGCCCCCTTAGTAGCAATGTTTCCGGAGACACATACCCACAAACAGTCCAAAAGATAGGTTTTGAAGATGGAGAAGTTGTTGTTCAGGCAGAAAGTGAAGATAGCTGTAAGAGCAACACCTATCTCCTCTCTCTTATGTGTGTATTCTCCATATTTCCCTCAAACGTTTGAGTGTCAGTTCGGTGCAATTTAAAGTCCAAGGGCTTGATTACGAGTTTGGTGGTCCGTGCACAGCCACAGCAACAGCCGTGGTCCAACCACCATCAGCTTTAGGACGGACCACCATATTACGATACTGGCGGTCCCATAGAGGAAAGACCACCATGGTCCCGCTGGCACCAGCAGGCAGCGCAGACTGCGGCGGTAGTGAGGCAGGCCAAACAGGCTGATGGAGCCAGTGTTTCCACTAGACACATTATGATCTTGCCTACTTCCAACGTGACCATGGCGGTCCAGCCACCATGCTCCTGCTGCTGCTCATCGATGGAGCCCAAAATCCATGCTGCAGGGTATGCAACCGACAGTAAGAACACACACCTACCTGTGCCATTAAGCCCAACAACAGTTGTGCTGTCATCCACATGATATGGGGTGGTATGCTAAGGGCACCAGGTGCACTTGACAATGTGTCCACAGTCAGAGTCATTCACAAAAAATGACACATTCACACCTATCAAACTCCCCCTTTGGGCAGGTCACTGACACTGCACCTCCACACTCCACAAAAACACACGTCTGCCTATCTCAGGCACAGGGACAGTGAAGTGTACAGAAAATTGTGTCACACAGCAGCAACACCACAGAAACATCACATCTACCAATTCAACTGACACCCTGAAATTTCTCACATGCCTTCAACTGTCATCAAATTAAAGAAACATTTGTATGAATGTGACATGGAACACAAATATCACTTCCATGAAACATCCCTGTAATGGACCCACACATCACCTACATTGCAACACAATGGAAGGTCAATGGGATGCACAATAGTTTGCAAACAAAGTATCCAAAGCTCACAATGCAAAGAATACCTGCACAATAGGGATGGGAGCATCAGGAGCTCTCATGGAAGGATGCTGTACTGGGACACATTTCACTTTGCATTTGCCCCTAAAACACAATTTGCACAGGAACTGGCACTTCATGTATCTCAGGGACAAACAAGTTTTGAGGCAAGTGGCATGCCTATCTGTCAAATCTGTAAGTGCAAGTCAAGAAAGAACATACAAAAGCATCAGCATGGGCCATACATATAGATGAAGTGTCTCCAAGGTACATGCATCACAATGGACACATAGGCCCTCATTCTGACCTTGGCGGGCGGCGGAGGCCGCCCGCCAAAGTCCCGCCGTCAGGTTACCGTTCCGCGGTCGAAAGACCGTGGCGGTAATTCTGACATTCCCGCTGGGCTGGCGGGCGGCCGCCTTCAGGCCGCCCGCCAGCCCAGCGGGAAAGAGGCTTCCACGATGAAGCCGGCTCGGAATCGAGCCGGCGGAGTGAAAGCTGTGCGACGGGTGCAGTTGCACCCGTCGCGTATTTCACTGTCTGCGCAGCAGACAGTGAAATACATTTAGGGGCCCTCTTACGGGGGCCCCTGCAGTGCCCATGCCAGTGGCATGGGCACTGCAGGGGCCCCCAGGGGCCCCGCGACCCCCCCTACCGCCATCCGGTTCCCGGCGGGCGGTAGGGGGGGTCGGAATCCCCTCGGCGGCGCAGCTAGCTGCGCCGCCTTGGAGGATTCCAATGGGCGGCGGTACACTGGCGGGTGACCGCCAGTGTTGCCGGTCCGACCGCGGCTTTACCGCCGCGGTCGGAATGCCCATTGGAGCACCGCCGGCCTGTCGGCGGTGCTCCCGCGGTCCTCCAACCCGGCGGTCATGGACCGCCAGGGTTGGAATGACCACCATAGTCAGTCAAGTGCAGAGGAAGCTAGCACAATTGAACACCCTCCATGAGTGCACCAGCAAAATTATAGCTCCCACACATGAGATGAATTTACAATCCATATCAGGGGGACACATCTAACACTATACATTCTGAAATTGGCCTACACAAGATGGAACACTCACCCTAGCAAACATGACACAATGCAATGACACCCCAATTGTACTTTCACCCACATATCCATATAGTGAACATCTATCCTTGTCATGGGTGAAACCAGCACTGCACCCCAAAGTCAGCTATCGCAAACAGCAGCAAATGGATCAGCAATCAGGGTGAAACACACAAAACTGTAGGAATATAACACAAGTCACTCAGTAACAAAAAAGGTAGAAAAGTAATGGCAGGACAAATGTATACCCAATTAAACAATAACTCAGGTTTATTCAGTTCAAATGCTGAAGAGCAAAGGCCATTGGTCAGTCCATATGACTCCATGCACAGCACTGTGCCCAAACTTGACTCAATCACTGCCAGGGAACATCCACAGGAAGGGGCATCAAGTGGCCAGGCAGGCACCTCGGGGATCATCCTTGGGTGGGGTGGGGTCGATTTTAATATGGGTAGAATTGGGTTTGGGAGGAGGAGCTTTTTCTTCAGAGGGGTGGGCTTCTTCTTGTGGGCAGGGGTATGGGTGCTTGCGGGAGGGTAGTTGTGACAGAGGATGGCAGGGATGTGGAAGGGATGGGTTGAGATGTGGGAGGGGCTCCTGGGTTTCCGAGGGGGTTTGGAGGTGACAGGAGAAAGGGCAAGGTCCAAAATTAATCTCTCCTTGGGTATGTGTGTGTGAGGTATGCTTATGTTTGGGTGTTGTTGTTGAGTGTGAGCATTTGCATGTCTTTGGCAGCTGGGAGGTGGAGGTGCTGGTTGATATAGAAGCGGTGGATGTGTGTGTGTTTGTTGGGGATGTGTCTGTGGGTATGGTGTATGTTGTGGATGGGTCTGTGTGTATTGAGGTGGTATATGTGGGTATGGTGGATGTGGTGGATATGTGTGCATGTCCTGAGGTGGTGCCTGTGGGTATGGCTGATGTGGTGGATATGTGTCTGTGGATGTTGTGCTGGTGTCTGTGGGTATGGTGTCTGAGGTGTGTGGGTCCATGGGTTGTGAGCTGTTGTCTGGGTGTATGTAGGTGTGGTGGATGTCACTGGGTGTTGCGATGGTGTCTATGGGTATGGTGGTTGTGGTGTGTGGGTGTTTGGGTCGGTGGGGGTATTTGTTGAAATGGTGGCTGATGATGTGTCTATGGGTGAATATTGAGTGCCTGCATGCTGGTCTGTCTTGAAGTGTTTGTGTCAATCAGTGCTGCTTGTGTGTTTTGAGGTGGGTTTGTGAGGATGTGTCTGTGTGCTTAGGCCAGGTAGGGGAAGAGTGAATTTGGACTGGGAAGAGGGAGGTGGTGGGGGAGTATTGTCGGGGGTGGATGGCTGTCATCAGTGAGGAGGCCAGAGCCTGAAAAGATCTCTGTAGGCCAGACATGTAACTATGAATACCTTCCAAGAAAGCATTTATCTACTGAAGTTGGCTTGCCAACCCCTGGAAGGCATTCACAAAGGCAGTCTGCCCCAGAGAGATCCACCTTAAGAGGTCAATAGCTTCCTCATTTAGGGCAGCAGGGGCTGGGGCTGCTATGCCTGGGGCAAAGGAGACACCCACCCTCTTGGGTGAGCGGGCAGGGGCAACTGTGTGGGAAGCAACAGGGAGGGTGGCAATAGAACTAGGGGTGGTTGACAAGGATGGCACAGGAGCAGGTTCTTATGGATCCACCACCACTAGGGAGTGGCCACTGGAGGTAGAATGTGAAGATGATGAGGTTGATCCTCTGTCCTTTGTGGCACTCCCCTCACCCCCGGGTCACTGGGTCCCTCCATGTCAGTGGTGTCATAATTGGAGGTACCGTGGCCAGATGCTCCCCCACGTAGTTGCTTCCTGACTCCTTCACTTGCTTGGGATAATGCTGCAAATACAAAGAATAAAAGGGGCACCACATGTTCCTGACCACACTTGAACAACAGCTGTGATTAGTGTTGAACCTGGCCCTTTTTACTGGGTCTTTCCAAACACTTTTTGCCTTCTCCTCCTTATATTTCTGACCCTCTTTGGCTGGCATTATGACTCTGGGCACTTTACCACTGCTAACCAGTGCTAAAGTGCATGTGGTCTCCCTTGTAAACTTGGTATGATTGGCTTATACGTAATGGGCATATTTAATTTACCTTTAAGTCCCTTGTAAAGTGGTATCTCTATACCCAGGGCCTGTAAATTAAATTCTACTAGTGGGCCTGCAGCGCTGCTTGCACCACCCACTGAAGTAGCCTTTCAAACCTGTCTTAGGCCTGCCTGCGTGCACAGTTTTCTGCCACAGGGACCGGGCATTTAAATTTACTTGCCAGGCCCAGAACTCCCCTTTTACTACATGTAAGTAATCCCTAAGGTAGGCCTCAGCTAGCCCTGTGGCCAGCATACTATGTATGTAGAAGGCAGGACATGTGCCTGGTTGTGTGGCCTGTCCAGGTAGTGACAGCCTATTTAGTTTCTCACTGCTGTGCGTGCTGCCTTCTCATAGGAATGCATTGGAAATACCCTGCCTCATGCTTAGGTGGTACTGTCTGATTTATGTGGAGTAGCGTAGGCATTTTTGGTATGGTTGTAATGGTAGTAAGAAATGCTGCTTACTGATGTAGTTGGATTTTTTATTACTATTACAGAAATGGCATTTTTAGAAAGTGAGTATTTCTCTGTGCTTATGACTCTGATGTTGTGCAGCTTGACTCCAATCCACGTCTGGACAGAGTGACAGATGGGCTTTGTGCATACTTTTCAAATAGTCCATACACAGGGAGAATGGAGGTGTTCCAGAGGTGCATCTGCATACTGAGTAGTCTTCCTGGGCTAAGAGAAGGGAGGGGCAGGGCACACATGCATTTGTAAAGGCTGTGCCGTGGCCTCACACAAAAGGGTAGTTTACCCCCAACTGATGTTTGGAGCCTGTGCTAGAGGAGAGAGGGGACAATCCCCTAACCAGTTGTAGCTGCTTGAAACCCCCTTTCCTCTCCATTGGAAATGCTTGACAAAACTGAGTATAAGTACAGGGGATATTTCCCCACAATTTAGACATTCTTGGGACAGGAAACCATTCTTGGAACTGGACACAGAACGCTGCTGGATGGACTGAAGAGGACCCACCTTTGACCGCTGCTGCTGTGCTGGCCTGTGATCTGCTAGGACACTAGGAGGATCTGCCACCATCTGCATCCCTTGTGCTGGCCTGTTGTTGGGCCTTGCAGGCCTGTACTCCCCCTTTCTGTCTCCAGGGACTGGGTGTTGTGGCCCCTGTACCCTGCACCTCGTGGTTTCAGAACAACGGAGTGCTTTTGCCATTGCTTCCCTGCAAGTGCAAGGATGAGTTATTTTTTCACTAAAGTGCAGGAAGGAGTGCTTTTCTTTGCCTCTAATCTCCTCAGAGCATGAGGAACACTCTGCCCCCCTTCGTAGCGCGGGAGGAGAGCTTTCCATTTTGCTCATTTCCCTTGCCGGAGGAGGAGCCTGATCATGCCAGAAGCGTGTGCTGTAATTGGCACCCCACGGGTACCAGAGTGCATACCATAGCGCCCCTGGGGCCCCCGCAGGATCGGCTCGTGGAGGACATCACCACAGCAGCCCAGGAGATCGGACCACCCGAGCCCCCTTGTCGGGTGTGGTGGATGCCAGAGCTCACCACAATAAGGCGACCCTCACTGCTCTTCACATTGGCCTCGAGTGCGGAGACCCTTTCAAGAGAGGAGCCTTTGGTCCACGTGGCCGGATGCCCACCTAGAGGGATGCGATTGGGTCCCCCCATCCAGCAGTCCGGGAGGACTCCCGATCCACTGCAACGGGCTTAAAGGTGAGCCACTCCCGGAGTTGCTCCCTCCTCCTTGAAACCCATAATTAGCACAGATGCTCCGTAAACCCCAGAAGGAAAGGTCTCCTTTCATGCCCTAAGTAGTGCTCCTGTGACAGTGTCATTATACGGACAGATGTATTGCTTTTACCTTTGGTGGTGGAGTTCCAGGCATCAATAGGTCTATCCTGATGTGTTCCTTAATGTTCCTGGTATGGGCATTTTTTCTAAACATGTTCGTATGACCTGCTGATATGTTTATTATATGACTTGACAAAGGTTCTATAATGTTCTTGATCTATGCATTGGTGATACTTTTATGACAAGTGAATTTATTTCTTTAATGTGATTCCTGACTACTGCTTATGTTGCAGAATACTGAGGGGCATATTTGTGAGAAAACAGGGCTGATTGCAGAGGCCCCCTAACTTTTTGTCCCCATTTTCCACTTTTTGCTGGTGTTTTCCTGACTCTGATGGTGCCCTGGGTACTGCTAACCAGTCCCAGGGCCTGTGCTCTGTATAAAATGGATATGCAAATTAGGCTAATTATAATTGGCTAAGTTAACCTACCTATAAGTCCCTAGTATATGGTAGGGCATGTAGGTTTAGGGACCACAGCATAGGTGGTGCACACATAGGTGTACTGCTGAGGTGCCCAGTGTCATTTTAAAGGCAGGCCTGCCTTGCTGGCTGCTTTTAAATTAAAGTTATATGCAAATTTGACTTGGGAATTAAAAGTAGTTCCAAAGTCTTAAACTACCTTATTTTTACATATAAGTCACCCCTAAGGTGTGCCCTATGTGCCCCTAGGGCTGGGTGCCATGTAACTATAAGCAGGGACTTTATAAAAATAGATTTATAAGCCCTGGTGAGGTAAAAACTGCCAAATTCGTTTTTCCCTCATTGAATTAAATGCCCTTCATAGGCTAGAATGGGGAGACTTTATTTTAAATTTTAAAGTCTCCTTAAATTTTGCATACCAAGAATTTGGTATCGAATTAATTGTTGTAATAAATCCCACAACTTCCAGTTGTGGGATTTAATATAACTTGTTCAGGTAAAAAGTTTTAGACTTTACCTAAAAAGTTGCCAATTTCAGCCCTGCATTGTTTTTGCTGCTGTGCTCTGATTGGCCAGCCTGCAGCAGCTTAGCCAAGCTGCCTTGATGAGGTGTGAAGTGGCCTGGCTTCACACAAAGGAATGTGCCTGTGGGAGAGAATCTCCCCTCAGCAGATGGTGAGGCAGGAAGGGGGAGGGCTGCCAAACTGGTCTTCAAAGGCAGAGAAGGACATTTGGAGCAACCAGCAACACCCCCACATCCTGCAACCCCAGACAACTAGGTGCCCCCTTGATTAGATTAGGAGAGGGCAGGAGAGGGGTGTGTTTATGATTTGTAGCCACACCAGTGGGTGGGCTCAGCCAGATGTAACCTCCAAAAATCAGATTCAGCCATGATGGATTTTTAGAGAATGTTGCCCACTGGGATGGATTTTTGCCACACTTCCCAGGAAGTGGTCATCGCAGGGGGAAGGACCCTGCCCCTGATTGGAGAACCAGGACCCCCCTGCTTTTCACCCAGGAGCAAGAATAAAACTGGCAGACCTGCACCCACACCTGAGATCCCCATCAGATTCCAACAAGGAAGAACTAAAGGAGAAGAAGGACTGCCCTGCTGGACCCCTGGCCTGCACCTGGAACCTGCACTCAGAAGGACTGCACCAGCTGCACACTTGGGCTTCACCACAAGAAGGACTTTGCCTGGCTTCAACTGGTTCAAGGAGGGACTCCCTGTTTGCTACAGGTGAAAAATTGCTAACCAGAGTCCCCTGCACCAACTCCTGAAGAAAGCGACCAGCTGACCACTGCCCAGTGGCCAAAAAGGAGTTTGCGCCAGGTGCATTCTGGGAGTTGTAGTCCGCACCCCCCAAGGACCATCTCAGAACATCTGGACCCTTGGGGTGAGCTGTGGACCCCAAAAGAACCTTAAAAGGACATCTGGGTGAAGCCCCAGAAGTTTGGAGAAGTTTGGAGAATTTTTGTAAAAAAGCTCCATAGAGGGACCGACCTGCCGCGGCAACTCTAGCCGGCTTGCCTCAACCGCGACCCGGCCTGATTTGCTGGTTCGTCCCGGTAAAGAAAAATCTCCGAAAAAGAGACTAAGTCCAAAGGTAACAAGTTGACCGGGACCTTCCAGCCATCGTATCCGAGAAGGGCTCCATGGACGTCGGATCAAGATCCAGGTTTACCCCGGTCGAAGGATTTTCACCTCGAAAAAACGACTAAGTCCGAAGGTAAAAATCTCCACCGAGGAATCCAGCATCGCGTATCCGGAGAAGGGCTCCAGAAGGTCGGATTGGACTGGCAGGTTCATCCCGGTGAAGAAAATCTTCAAAATAAAGACTAAGTCAGAAGGTAACTTTTTAACCGAGGCCTCCCGCGACCGGTAGCCGAGCAGGGCTCCATCGCGGTTGGCCTGAAACTTTGACTTTGCCCCGGTCGAGGTGCAACCAGATGACCCGATTGGCGCGTTTTGTTTCTAAGCGCTAGAAAAATAATAATTCTTTAAAAATTCATATCTCCGGTTCCCTTTATCCGATTTTATTCGTTTTTGTGTCATTTTAAAGATAAAAATATAAACTATTTTTATGAATTGGTTTTCGAGTTTTAAACTGTTTCCTGTGTTTTATTTAATTACTGTTTTGTGATATTTGAATGCTTTACACACTGTCTCCTAAGTTAAGCCTTGACGCTCGTTGCCAAGCTACCAAGGGTTGAGCTGGGGTTAATTTACTGAGACCTAACTGGACCTAAGTGGAGGTTAGTGGCTTGTTGCTAGGTGTAGGTACCTACCTGCCCTTACCAATAACCCATTTTCCAACAATATTTATACTCCGTTTGCGCCGAATGTGCTTTAATGACATGCAAGGTAGGCGTTCCCGCCCAAAAAATGACTTTAAGGCCTGTGCGCCTTATTTATACTCCAGCGTCATTTTGACGCACAGGAGGGGGTGGGCCTTAAAAAATGGCGCACAGCCTGATGTGTGCCTATTTTTAACGCCTGGGTGAGGGCAGGCGTTACGGGACCTGTGGGCTAACTTCCATGGTCTCTGACCATGGAAGCAGTCCAGAGGTGCCCTTCCCTGCCCCCAGGGACACCCCCTGCCACCCTCGCCCACCCCTGGAGGACATCCATGAATGGGGGACCCATCCCAGGTAAGTACAGGTAAGTTGAGGTAAGTATTATTTTTTTATTTTTTTAAAGTGGCATGGGGGCCTAATTTGGGCCCCCATACATGCCACTGTGCCCAATGGCCATGCCCAGGGGACAGAAGTCCCCTGGGCATGGCCATTAGGCAAGGGGGCATGACTCATGTCTTTCCTAAGACAGGAGTCATTTTAATGGGGATTGTGTGTCAAAAAATGGCGCAAGTCCGGTTTGAGCCATGATTTTTGATTCAGTCCTGACTTGCACCATTTTTTGACACACAGCCCCCATTTTTCCCTATGCCGACGCTGCCTGGTTTGGGTAATTTGTTTTTACTCTGACCAGCCCGCACCACCAGCTAACGTCAGTCCTTTAATAAGGCAACTGCATGGCGCGTAGGAATGGCGTTAGCCGGCAGTAAATGTTTTGACGCAAACCAGCGCCGGCGCTGGTTTGCGTCAAAAAGTACAAATATGGGCCTGAGGGCCTATGTGTTCTATTATGACTATGGCTTATTACTGCAGAGTATTAGTAACCTGTGTAACGTTCTGACAAGTGGTAAGGTAGCAGGGTATTATTGACATGTAATGTTTGGTCTAATTATATTTTGTGCAATACAGTTTATTTTTACATAACTAAGTGTTGTGTCTTCTTTGTGGTGTGTATATTGCATCACATGTATTGTGTGTGTTGGCAAACGCTTTACACATTGCCTCCAGGTTAAGTCTGACTGCTCGTGCCAAGCTACCAAGGGGGTGAGAAGGGTGTTATCTTGGACATGTAACTCCCTTACTCTGACTAGAGTGGGTGAGTTCTGCCTGGGTCAGGTGCATACCCTAGCCAACCAGAAACTCCATTTCTAACAATTAGCAAATGTTATCATGATGTCAAGAAGGCTCCAGCAATAAATTACATCAAAGTGGCTCCTACATGTACCATAACATATGCAGGCATGCCACATGAACTGTCAACAGTTGCCCACAAGAAAACCAGGATCTCAGACAACTACAATTGCATGCCTGAAGTTGTGCAATCACAGTAACCATTAAACAAGTAGGAGACCACATCAACTTCAGTGCTTTGATTCATGGAGCATACCTCAGTTACCTGTTGCCAATGCCAAGTTTATTCCCACAGATCCCGCACAAGGCCATGCATACTTCTATTTGTCATATACACAATAACACAACACTAAGAAATTATGCTCCAAAATCCTGCCATCTTGCTGACAGCAGTACAGTATCCTGAAGAAGGTGACATGTAAATACTCATGTCACACTGGAAACGTATCAACAATGCACACTTCACCATATGTAAATTGTCCTAATGGAGTCATGGAGGTAGTACTATTGTTTCTCAGATGTACTACACATTTGGCATGGAAATATACACCATAGACAAAATGTGCACATTGGCAGGGAGATATGTCTCTAAAATCCACAACACAATGAATCAGCCACCCCTACTGTATGGCACATCTCATAATGACATACTCTGATTGCATCAGTAGAAGCCATTAGTCCTTTGTTTGATGGAGAGGTTCAGGGGTACTTGTACTTATAGAAGGCCCCCAACATGTTGCACAATGGGAAGCTACATCAATGTCTCCGTTTTGTTCCTGCAAACCCTGATATCCGTGGATGAATGGTTGTGTCCAAACACATATTATTCCAACATAACTGCAAGTCACTCCATGATGCATGCCAACAGTCAAGTAACAAACCTTCCACATTTCACATGTGCAGAGCACTTTACCACATGATTCCACATCAATGGCATTGGAATGCACATTGTGGGTAAAAACTATAGTTCTACCTCTCATGTCCCTCATTGCTACTCCAGTTGTACATGTAAAATGACAATGAGCCAAGAATCAATGGTAACAGACTCCTGTCTGTAGCACCAAGGGAAATGTTGTGCCATTACATATGTCAAATTCCAAACACAGGTTGGCATGCACATATATTTGTGAAGGAATACAGACATCATACCATGAACACAGGTAAAACATGTATAAAACAGCAGTGTGCACATTTTGTCAAAACAGAAAGAGGCACATGCTAGCATGTTGGCACAAAGAATGTTAGCAACAGTGATGGCACATAAATCATGTTAATGAACAGTTCCCACTTACCAAGGAAAAGTGCTGATCTGTAGTTGCCCCAAAGAACAATGTATGCTCTGTCACATGTATGATGGCCACCGTCACATGACAGACAGTAGTGAGGCACCAGCATTCGTCACACATTGAAGGTAGGTGGCCTCTGGGGGCCAGATGTCAATTTACTCACTTGACCAGGCACATGGCTGAGGATAGTGATCCATCATTTCTTTTTCTTTGGGCTGCAACACTGAGGAGTAGTGGTATGTTGCGTAGAATTTAGGCCCACTACAAAAACAAGCATTACTTGATTGATCAATGTACACAGCCATATGTTGTCCCTGGAGAGCAGTTTTTTGTGGACTTTAGTTGGTTGTGTCCTAGGTCTCTGGGCTAATAGACAAGGCACATCAGTGTGCACCAAATTATATATCTACACAAACAGTTATTCATCTTATGTGTCATATATGATCCATCCTCAATCGTCAGGGGTAGATGTCAGAACCTAACACATCAACTTGGCTTTGTGACAGGCAGGAATATTCCCTGCACTCTCCTCCTTGTGGCTGCTGTGCTCCCTTCAATTACCCTTCAAGGTCCAGGTACGACACTGCCAGAATATGGGCCACTAGGAGGGTCATGCTACGACTTGTTGCCAGTTTGTGTTGGGAGGACAGCCCCCGCTGGACCTCCGCAATCTTCCAGGCCCAGCATCTCAGGTCCTCTCACTTCCCCCCGGCTATGCAACCACAGAGTCCGCACCATTGAGGTGCTGGCTTTCCAAATCTACTTCTTCTTTACCTGTATGGATGCAAAAGACAAATCAAGCGATTACAAACATACGTTTTTGCCTAAATGGTTGTGTCACACATATATCAGAAACATCAAGCACAAAATGGGCAATTTGTCAACAAACCACAAGTGTAAAGCACACATGCCAATAAGCACAGCGACATGACTACACACTTTTGGAGTCATCTCCAGACTAACCCACCACCCTGCTCATGGCCTACAATGACAAAGCAAGCCTACTGACACCAGGTATCTGATGCTCCAGCAACATGTACTGTCATGTGAGCCACAATGAAACACTGCACGCCAACGTGGCTTCTGAAGGGTAAACTCCTTAGGCCTGATTGGAGAAACACATTTGCATTCTGCAAGATTGATTCAATGTAGTCCCTACAGGCAACTACCATAGTACAGACCTCAACCTTAAACTTGAGTAACAATGAAAGGGCTGGCATGGGTGGTACAGAAAGTGTCTTCCCTGTGCATGTGTGGACATGTGGCCTACCAAATGCAGACTCGTGCCACTTCACTGTGGGTTTTTGTGGTATGTACCTGTACCACAGAACACTCATTTGAACATATGTTTAGAACTTAAAGATATGACATCCAACACACAAAGGTATACATTGTACAATTTCTGTTATGTAACCAATGTACTGAGTCACATGTCGAGACCTCCCAGGAATCTGAATACTGTCTGCACTGTGGGTTTGTCATTTGTGCAATAAGCCTGTACAGGACAGATATGACTTATGTGAAGGTGACAACAGATCTATGGGAGTAATGGACCTGTCATGAGTCAAAGACACACATTGACAATGATGCAAAATACACATGTGGACTAGTTCTGGTATTTACCTCAGTACCCATTCCTAATCCAGTAAATGGATTAGGCATGCAGGACACGTTTTACCTCTAGAGCCTCATATTGGCTACCTGACAGGATCTGCAGAATTACAGGGAGTAGACACAGTGCCACAGTTGTGTAGCCACAGTGACTCTCCAACAGCCTATACTATTGCCCATAAATTGAGATAAATTTAACAGGCCCTGGTCTCTGCAGGCTGAGCATACAGAGCCTATACGACACTCACATTTCCAGCACTTCCATGCATGAGACTACATCATGTGGCCATCAGCAATGTGGCTTGTGGCTCATGTGGCATCCTGAAGGGCACAGTGAATCATGAGATGCCTTCCAGACAACAGGATGGCAAGGCCAGATGTGGGGTGAAAGATTTGTGAAACAATACACATTGCTTACAACAACCTCAAATGACTCAGACAAGATGACTATACAGCTCATGCTGTCATACATTAACATGTAGTCTAACACTGACAACCATCATAAACAATGAAATGTAATTGTATGGCTGGACAATCTCCTTGCCTAGTTATGTGCATCCAACACAAGGAGGGACTAGGGCACCAAAAAACATTACACAACACAATGTGAATGAACACAACACAAAGTACTGGTGTCCAATAGCTGCACCGTGTACCTCCTATTGATGCCACACAAACTGCAATAACAGGCTCACAAGAAGTCTGGCACACAGGGGCGCATTGTTGCCTGTGAGGACGGAAAGGATGGTGTTGAGCAGATTTAATTGTGCCTATGAGGTACTTACCTGCTCCTCTGGTGAGCCATAGATCTGGCCATGCAGGAGAAGGACCTCCCTCATAAGCCTCTCCAGCTCCTCTGGAGAGAAGACAGGAACTCTTTCAGCTGATGGATGTGGCGTAATTGCTCCCAGAGGTGGCACCCAGCAGCTGGAGTGAGGAGGTGTTGCTGCCAGCAGTGTCAGGAGTCAAGTGACTGATTTTGCACAAAACAGCTTACATGTACAACACGTACAGTGTTTTCACCTCCAATGGATGCAGGCATTGTGTCATGACCGCCACAAGCAACAATGTTAGCCTTTGGCTGTGTCCACTGAGGTTGGAAACGCCTACTACATGGATGACTTCCACAGGTGGACGGGGGTGGATCCTGATGTCCAGTGGAGTAGGTCAGGCATCCGCCATTTTAGCAGTTTGAAAGACTGTATATGGCCCTGTTATATGTGTCAAAAAAACAATGGGCCATATTTATACTTTTTGACGCAAAACTGCGCTGACGCAGTTTTGCGTCAAAAAAATTTGCGACGGCTAACGCCATTCTGAAGCGCCATGCGGGCGCCGTATTTAATCAATGACGTTAGCCGGCGTTAGCCGCCGGCGCTGCCTGGTGTGCGTGAAAAAAAACGACGTACACCAGGCAGCGCCGGCGTAGGGGGATATGGAGCTTGGGCGTGAAAAAATGGGGCAAGTCAGGCTGAGGCAAATTTTTCGCCTCAACCCGGTTTGCGCCATTTTTTTTGACTCCCAACCCCCATAGAAATGACTCCTGTCTTAGCAAAGACAGGAGTCATGCCCCCTTGCCCAATGGCCATGCCCAGGGGACTTCTGTCCCCTGGGCATGGTCATTGGGCATAGTGGCATGTAGGGGGGCACAAATCAGGCCACCCTATGCCACAATTTTTTTTTTAAAAAACACTTACCTGAACCTACCTTAATGCCCTGGGATGGGTCCCTCCAGCCTTGGGTGTCCTCCTGGGGTGGGCAAGGGTAACAGGGGGTGTCCCTGGGGGCATGGGAGGGCACCTCTGGGCTCCTTCCGAGCCCACAGGTCCCTTAACGCCTGCCTTTTACAGGCGCTAAAAAACGGCGCAAAAGCGGCTGGACGTCATTTTTTTTGACCCGCCCACTCCCGGGCGTGAATTTTGCCCGGGAGTGTAAATACGGCGCACATGCCGCGGAGTCAATTTTTTAGACGGGAACGCCTACCTTGCATATAATTAACGCAAAGTAGGTGTCCACGCTAAAAAATGACGCAAACTCCATGGACTTTGGCGCTAGACGCGTCTAACGCCAAAGTATAAATATGGAGTTAGTTTTGCGTCGGAATTGCGTCAAAAAAACGACACAATTCCGGCGCAAACGGAGTATAAATATGCCCCAATATGTTTAATATCATCACATACATCCTCAGTATGTCTTGTTGTGTAGGTCTGACGTTACAACCACCAGTGTAGTGTGTTGCAGGGCACATATGGCTTTTGATGGCGGTGCACAGGCCACCACCACTGATGGTATTTTTGGTGGTCGGAAAATACAGTCACATTTTGAGGGCAATTGTATTGCAGATAGTTGGGTATCACCCGCATCGATGTTTTTGACACATGTGATCACAACCATGGGGATCAGATATGACCCTTGTGTAGTCCCCAGCTGTAATGTGTTTTGGGTATCATGTATATCTAGTCAGAAATGCTTTGTCACATGATATTGTTAGTAGGCATCATGTATGTTGCTGTGAACACTGTGACTAATGTTCCAAATCATGCCTTTTCGCAACTAGGTACCATGGATTAGGAAGGATGCAACAACCTCCTGTTTATCGTTTATAGACAGACCTTCAGACCATGGAGGAATGCCACATCATTCAGCTCTACCATCTGAAAAGGGAAACAATAGTGGATTTATGTCATCATTTGGAGCCAGATCTGATGCCAGCTAACAGTAATCCATATTGCATACCACCCATTGTTCAAGTCATGTCAATATTGCACTTCCTGGCCACAGGATCCTTGCAAGATACAATGACCCTATCTGGTGGTATGTCCCAACCTATGTTCAGTCTGGTGTGGAAAAACTTCCTATCAGCAACGTTGACAGCTATATCCGCTTCCCCCGACATGAGGATTTAGCCAATATGAAGGCTGACTTCTATGGTTTTGCCAATATTCTACATTTGGTTGGGGCCATTGATTGCATATATGTTGGCTTGGTGCCACCACAGGCCACTGAACTGGAAAAAAATCAATTCCATTAACGTGCAAATTGTCTTATTGGCTGATCCTTACATCTCAAATGTATGTGCCTATTTTCTTGGATCAGCCCATGATTCCCTTATACTGCGGAACAGCACATACCCCAGCTGATGTTCCAACTGTAACTAGAGGGGGCACAGCTGGTTGGGACATCACATCTGTCCTGACTGTATGTGAGCAATGTCAGATGCTACAATCATGAAGTGAATGACTTATTGTTGCACTTACGTCCCATTCCTGAACAGCAAATCCAAACTGTCCTTGGTTATTGTCGTCGCTGAGGAATCCAGTGGAAGTCCGCTTCAATGTGGTCCATGGAGGAACACGGCAGGCAGTGGAGCAGCATTTTGGGCTCCTGAGGGCCACATTTCGATGTATGGACAAGACTGATGGAGTCCTCATCTACTCACCTGGGAAAGTGTGTCAGATCACTGTGGCATACTGCATGCTCCACAACATCGCCCTACGGAGGAATATCACATACATCCCAGAGGAGGGGGATCCTGCAATGCCACCAGGTGAGAATTATGAAATGCCATCTGAAGGTGACAGTGATGAAGAGGAAGGAGATGACTTGCGAGAAGATCTCATCCACAGCTACTTCTCATGAATGTAAGAATGTCATGTGATATCATGATGGCAACTGTACAATGGACTGTTGTTGTGAGAATGTTTAGAGTTTAATGTTTTTTAAACAGTTAGGGAGCTGATACTCTGCAAAAATCAGCCAAAGGTTGATTGATAAGATATCTTTTTACACATCCTGACCTTGATGCTGTTGCTTTGTGTTAGACCTGACAGCCTTAGGGTGGTCACCCCTAACTTTTTGCCTGCCTCCCTCCACTTTTTGGACACTGTTTTTTGCTGGTTTTAGGACTCTGCAAACTTTACCACTGCTAACCTGTGCTACAGTGCATATGCTCTCTCCCTTAAAACATGGTGACATTGGTTAATACCCAATTGGCTTATTTAATCTACTTGTAAGTCCCCAGTAAAGTGCACTACTTGTGCCCAGGGCCTGTAGATGAAATGCTACTAGTGGGCCTGCAGCACTGATTGTGCCAGCTACCTAGGTTGCCCCTTAACCATGCCTCAGGTCTGCCATTGCAAGGCCTGTGTGTGCAGTTTCACTGCCACTTCGATTTGGCATTTAAAAGTACTTGCCAAGCCTTGAAATTCCCTTTTATTACATATAAGTCACTCCCAACGTAGGCCCTAAGTAGCCCATAGGGGAGGATGGCATGTAGATAAAAGGCAGGACATATACCTGTGTAGCTTATATGTCCTGGTAGTGCAGAACTCCTAAATTTGTTTTACACTGCTGTGAGGCCTGCTCCTTTCATAGGCTAACATTAGGGCTACCTTCATATTCTGTTTGAGGGATAGATTCTGATCTGAAAGGAGTAACAAGGTCATATTTAGTACGGCCAGAACGGAAATACAAAATCCTGCTGTCCGGTGAAGTTGGATTTAATATTACTATTTCAGAAATGACACTTTTAGGGCAGGGTGCTATGTAGATAAAAGGCAGGAATTATTACTGTGTAGTTTATTTGTCCTGGTAGTGTAAAACTCCAAAATTAATTTTACATTGCTGTGAGACCTGCTCCTTTCATAGGCTAACATTGGGGCTACCCTCATATACTGTTTGAGTGGTAGGTTCTGATCTGAAAGGACTAACAAGGTCATATTCAGTATGGCCAGAATGCTAATACAAAATCCCGCTGAATGGTGAAGTTGGATTTAATATTACTGTTTAAGAAATGGCACTTTTAGAAACTGAGCATTTCTGTGCACTTAGGGCCAGATGTATTTACGACTTGCAAATTGCGAGTCATTCCGACTCGCAAATTGCAACTCGCAAACTAGTATGCAGAAAGGTGTCTCAGACACCTTCTGTGACTCGCTATGGGGTCGCAAAGACCTACCTCATGAATATTAATGAGGTGGGTCGCAGTTTGCGACCCCATAGCGAGTCTAGGCACTCACAGGGATGGTGGCCTGCTGGAGACAGCAGACCACCATGTCTGTGACTGCTTTTAAATAAAGCAGTTTTTTTTTCTTTTTGCAGGCCGTTTTCCTTAAAGGAAAACGTGCTGCAAAAAAAAAAAATACTGAAACCATTTAGTTTCGTTTTTTTCAGAGTAGGCAGTGGTCCTGGACCACTTCCTGCTCTGAAAAATACTTTTTTGTGGCATTCACAAAGGGGAAGGGGTCCCATGGGGACCCCTTCGCTTTTGCGAATGAGTTACCATCCACTTCAAGTGGATGGTAACTGCGAGTTAGTTTGCGACCGCTTTCGCGGTCACAAAGCAACTCAACATCGCGATGCGGTCGCAAATAGGAAGGGAACACCCCTTCCTATTTGCGAGTCGGAATCACATTTTGCGAGCCGGTACCGACTCGCAAAATGTGACTCTGCATCGCGGAAGGCCTTTTGCGCCTCGCAGACTGCGTTTTTCACTGTTTGCGAGGCGCAAAAGGCTTCCTACATCTGGCCCTTAAATCCTTCTGTGCCTTACAATCCACATCTGGCTGGGTTACTTGACAGCTCACTTGTACAATTCACTCAGACAACCCCAAACACAGGCTGCTCAGTCACACCTGCACACATCTGCATACTGAATGGCTGGGAGGGTGGAAGGCCTGACACATACATGTCAAAGGATAGTGGCCTGCCCTCACACAATGGACTGCCAAACCCCCTACTGGGACCTTGGCAGACAGGATGGAACTGAAAGGGGACCTTGTGCACTTCTAAGTCACTCTTTGAAGTCTCCCCCCTTCAAAGGCATATTTAGGTATTTAAACAGGGCCTCTGACCCTACCAACTCAGACACTTTAGGACACAATGCTACTTGTGAAGAAACTCTGAACCAGAACCTGCAACCTGCCAAGAGTAACTGCCTGGCTGCCCAAAGGACTCACCTGACTACTCTTCTGCAAAGGACTGCTGCACTGCTGTTGCCCTGCTGCCTCGCTGGCCTCTAGCTCTGCTGAGAAGTGCTCTCCAAGGGCTTGGATAGAGCTTGCCTTCTGTTCCTTGAAGTCTTAGGAACAAAAAGACTTTCTCCTGCAAAGAACTCCTTGTGCAGCCTGCCAGAAACGACACACAGCCTGCATCGCAGTGAGAAAATCACCGCACACTGAAACGGAACGACGCAGCCCGGCTCCATGAGAGGAGATCGACGCAGCACCAGCGTTGCGACCAGAAGTTCGATGCACGGCCTACTGGATCGATGCATAGCCAAGCCGGAACGATGCAGCCAAACTTCCTGGAAGAAGAATCAACACAGCGTCTGCCGTGCGACAGAAATTTTCCCGAATCGCCCACCGGATCGATGCAGCTCCTGTGACTTCGTCCTGCATGTCCAGGATTTTTCCACATTGTCCCCGGGACATCCGAACACCCCGCAACCCGAAGAGGATCGAAGTCAGCACGCCAGAAATCGATGCAAAGCCTTCCCTGAGTGGAAAATTATAGACGCATAGTCTGTGTGCGCCCAAAGGAACCAACGCATACCTCCCCGTTTTCCATGCATCTTCTCCTCCGCGGTCCCTTGTGGAGAATTTGAACACAAACCAGGAACTTTGTGCTTGCAAGAGACACTTGATGCTTTTTAAGAACTGAAGACTCTTTTTATCATTTTCTAAGTGATAATTCAACATGTACTTATTAAATCTTGATCTTTTTGACCTACAATTATCGAGATAAATATTCTAGATTTTTCTAAACACTGTGTGGTGTCTTTGTGTGGTGCTATACTGTGTTATTGCATGATTTATTGCACAAATACTTTATACATTGCCTTCTAAGTTAAGCCTGACTGGTCAGTGCCAAGCTACCAGAGGGTGGGCACAGGATCATTTTGATTGTGTGTGACTTACCCTGACTAGAGTGAGGGTCCTTGCTTGAAAATGAGGTAGCCTGACTGCCAACCAAATACCCCATTCCTAACACTTTGTTTGTTTCAGAATTATTGCAATGCACTTTGTTTTCCAGATGCTTGCTATGTGACTTGTGTCATATGTATGGTTTCAAGCCCATACTCCTTGTTTTGTTCTTTGTACAGGTACCTACACCAAGACATCTTCATGTGGGCATTTCAGAGTTGTGACATTGGTAGGTATGTGATGCTGTCCTGACATAAGAAGTGGACATGGACATGGATTGTTCAAGGTAATGTAGGTCACATAGTTTGGATGTAGAGATCTGTGCCAAGACAGCTTGCACAGTGTTTGGATGTAAGTTGAGAAGTACCATTGGACTTGTTTTGTGTACTGTGGTGGCCATGATGCATCATATATGCCATCATGTGTTCATAAAATTTGTAGTCCTAGCTCACAACCAAGTTAGCTACTATTCAGATTGGGGCTAAACGCTCTTTTTTAATGACCTGAAAATACCTGTAGATGTGTTTCATTATTGTAGGCCACAGTGCATGTACCAAAACACTGACAAATGTTTGTGTCATACTAGCAGATGTATGAGCATTGGATTATAATGGCCCTGTAAACAGGAACTGTTGTACTGCCATCTGTTTGAATCTTGGATTATGTGATGTTGGATTACTTTGGTGTGGTATGTGATAAGGCTCAAGCTGGTGACACCAACCACTGCAATGTTTGTCTGTTCTACAGGCCAATGTCTGACAAATCTCTTCCTTATGTGGTCTGGAGGTCTGCACCTGTAAATATGTTAATTTACTCAGGGGCATATTTATACTCTGTTTGCGCCGGAATTGCGTTGTTTTTTTTTACGCAATTCCGACGCAAAACTAACTCCATATTTATACTTTGGCGTTAGACGCGTCTAGCACCAAAGTCCATGGAGTTTGCGTCATTTTTTAGCGTGGACACCTACTTTGCGTTAATGATATGCAAGGTAGGCGTTCCCATCTAAAAAATTGACTCCGAGGCATGTGCGCCGTATTTACACTCCCGGGCAAATCTCACGCCCGGGAGTGGGCGGGTCAAAAAAAATGACGTCCAGCCGCTTTTGCTTCGTTTTTTAGCGCCTGGTCAGGGCAGGCGTTAAGGGACCTGTGGGCTCGGAAGGAGCCCAGAGGTGCCCTCACATGCCCCCAGGGACCCCCCTGTCACCCTTGCCCACCCCAGGAGGACGCCTAAGGATGGAGGGAACATAAGGTAAGTTCAGGTAAGTAATATATATATTTTTTTTTGTGGCATAGGGGGGCCTGATTTGTGCCCCCCTACATGCCACTATGCCCAATGACCATGCCCAGGGGACAGAAGTCCCCTGGGCATGGCCATTGGGCAAGGGGGCATGACTCCTGTCTTTGCTAAGACAGGAGTAATTTCAATGGGGGTTGGGAGTCGAAAAAAATGGCGTAAATCGGGTTGAGGCGAAAAATTTGCCTCAGCCTGACTTGCCCCATTTTTTGGCACCCAAACTCCATATTCCCCTACGCTGGCGCTGCCTGGTGTACGTCATTTTTTTTCACGCACACCAGGCAGCGCCGGCGTTTAACGCCGGCTAACGTCATTGAATAAATACGGCGCCCGCATGGCGCTTCAGAATGGCGTTAGCCGGCGCTAATTTTTTTGATGCAAAACTCCGTTAGCGCAGTTTTGCGTCAAAAAGTATAAATATGGCCCTCAGTATGAGTCAATCATTTATGATTTCCAATAGTTCGGACATATTGACAGCGTATGTGCTGAACACTGTAATACATTTTTTAATTTTAACAGACCCTTGTATGTATGTGTTTGTGTGGGATGGTTGTAATCCTGAGCGGGAAACTGTGTACATGCAACATATCCTATCTTCAACAAGAGACTTAGATCATCATCATATAGTCCACATGATCTGACTTATCCATATGGCTAAATATGAAATCAAAATCAGCAGACAATGAGTCAGTGATGTGTGATTTTATTGTGAAGCTACGAATAACAGAAAATATATGTGACATGAATCAACCAAAAACAAATGTGTGAAGTGGTCAGTCATGGTGAATATAATCATTGTAGAAGATGCCACACCTTTGGAAGGCACAGTCCATAGTATGCCTCCCATTGGAAATGGAAAGTGATTAAGGATCAGTCCACAAAGTGAATGTGCAACACACAAAGGAGGGCCTTAATGAAGGGGGTTATTGCTTGCAGTGGTGGGTGTCTTGCCATCCGCAACTTCTGGATTCTTTGTTGGATGTCCCCGCTTGCAGGGTGGTGGGGGATCAGCTGCTATAGAGGCTGGGGTGCCTGTGGCTGTTTGTTCCTCTGGCAGAGCCTCCCTTCCTTTGGTTGCCACCAACATTGATGGGAATGCTGTTGATTAGCCAAAGTAAGGGGAAGATTGGTTTTGAACAGCCCTGTTCAGGGTTGTGTGTATGTCCCTCAACACCACTGTTATGGAGGCCACATTGGACTCGCGGGCCTCCATCTGTTCATGCATGTCCCTATGCATGTTCCTCCGTAGCTGCTTATTTTCCCAGAGTTCGGTCAACACCTGGCCCATCATGCCTTGGGACTTCTGATAGACCCCTAAAACATGGCTGATGTTGTGCTGTTCAAATTCAGCCCCAGTGGCCTCACCCTGCTGGTCCACAGCATCCCTCCCATGCCCCCACAGGCCTGTGCCCTTTGCACCAGCAGTGTCCGAAGTGTTGAGCTGCAAATCAGGATCTGGGTGGAGATCTGGAGGGGGGAGCAAAAGTTGGTGGCAACTGTGCTAGGTACGCAGGTTGGGCGGCAAATGGTTTCCAGTGATGTTGAAGGAACAGGGCTGGGAGGTGACATTGTGGGCACTGTGAGACTCACTGTTGCCATCTGACCAGGTTGCAAAGATGGACCAGAATTGTCCTCCATGTTCACAAGTCCAGGAGTGTTGTTATCCCTCAGGGCTTTATCCAGATGGTTAGTGGTAGTCTGTTCTGAGGCCTCCAGCAGCAGATCCATCTGTTGATGAAAAACATACGTTGTTATTGGTTGAATTGTGACATCTATCTCCAAAGGTTTTGTATTACAGTAAACAGAGACCTTAGACAAAGGTAAGTTGTAGGTCATCCAATTGTGACAAGTAACAATGTTATTGGGTGACTTGACCTGACATGTGTGAAGCATGCCATACCAATTTGACTCAAGCAGCTGATGAGATGTGCAGATCAGTTGCACTTTGGAAGATGGCTTGAAAATGTGATCTTACCACCAGTGAAGACAATACAGTGGAGAGTCAAGGTATGGCTTTGACCAATTGGAGGCTTGTATATGTCACTGGAGTCCTCATGTGCACAGTGCTGTGTCAGTGTGTCTGCTGCCAATACCAATCCGGTGATGCAGCTTGAGGCCTTGGGATTACTTGTACAAACTGGGTAAGGTGTCATTCCTGTCCTCAATAGTTTGATCTTGGGTTAGCAAGTCAAGATCAATAGACAATCACATCTCTGAGTTGAGCATGGTCTGTATTTTTATCACTCCCAGGTGAATAAACTTCAAATGAGAGTTCACAAACAAGGGTATTTAGACAAGTGGCCACTGGGCTGGTGTTTGGCATTATGGAAACTGGGGCTCCTGGGAGATGCAGTCAGGTCACTCCCTCTGCCACACACACTTGACAAATGGTAACCTTCCAGGTGAGCACACTTCAATTGAGAGTTCACAGACAGCGGTATTTGGACAAGTGACCACTGGGCTGGTTTTTGGAGTTCCTAAAACAGGGCCTTCTGGGAGTTGCAGTCCAGTCACTCCCTCTCTACACACACTTGACAAATGGTATCCTCCCAGGTGAGCATACTTCAATTGAGAGTTCACAAACAAGGGTATTTAGACAAGTGACCACTGGGCTGGTGTTTGGAGTTACTGAAACAAGGCCTCCAGTGAGTTGCAGTAAGGTCACTCCATCTACTACACACACTTGACAAATGGTATCTTCCCAGGTGAGTGCACTTCAATTGAGATTTAAGACACAGGGGTATTTGTACAAGTAACCACTGGACTGGTGTTTGGAATTAGAGAAACAGTGCCTCCTGGGAGTCGCAGTCAGGTCACTCTTGCAACTCCCCATATTTGGTATTACATATCTGTATGCAGACTAAATTTGGGTTTAAGCATAAGTTTACATTTTAGGACATACCATGAATCATGGAATGTGGTTTTGTTATTGTGAGATTTCCAGGCACAATTTGGAAATATGGCATGTGATGGGGCTTGGTAACTGTGATGTTGGATCTAATTGTGCAGATTGACAGTGTTAAGTCTCAAATACTCTGGGTATTGAATGCTGGTGAGGTACATGAACAAGGCAGTGGCAGAAGCTGAGCTCGGAGCATGCATGTCATTAAGTTTTTGTGACCTTTTTGTGCTGTAACTTACCAAACTCCACTCCCCCAGGTATTCCTGTCAAGCCCTCAGAACGCAGGATGGCCAAGACCTTCTCCTCCCAGGGAAAGAGTCTTAATGGGACACTGGGAGGGCTACCGCCACTCTTCTTCGCCTCCAGCTGTTGCCTGGAGACCGGGGAATGGACCTTGCCCCTAAAGTTGTTCCGCCTCTTCCTAATGTCCCCCTTTGTATGAAGGGTGATGCCTACAGCATTCACTCTGTCACCTACTGTGTACAACATTTCCATTTTGCTACTGAGAGTTGTGTGTTGGACTTTGGTTCCAACAATTGTGGCTCTACTCTAATGATTTCATCCATCACGACTCTCAACTCCTTCTGTGAAAATCATGTGCTTTTGGCTTGTGACTGTAAATTAAAGGGGGTGACAGTGACTAACTAAACAAAACAAGTAAAAATGGGGAAAAGGAAAATAGATAATGTGTGCGAAAGGTGTAAAATAGGATGGGGAAAAAAGGGCTGCTTATGAAAACAAATGGACAAGATGATGTGTTGTCTGTCTTGCTACAGTGGAATGCAATGGATTGTGGTCTGTGAAGGGGTGTGTTTTATAGCGTCCTTTGCAGAAGTGTCCACTTGGCCAATGTGTGTCAGCTGTATTGTTTTTGGATTCATCTAATGTGCACTTGTCTGTTACTTTGCTGAACACAGACCAGACAGTGAACATTGCAAGAGTTCTGGTGCACCCTGCAGGCTACAGCATTGCCGCCGGCCTGATTACAAGCTCAAGACAATGCTGTAGCCTGTTTCCCGCTAGGTCAGCATGCGGAAAATTAGGTTTCTGCCCGCCAGCCTAGCGGGAAACTCCTAATAGGTCCGGCGGGGTGGTCACCGCTACTGCGGCGGTCACCCTGTCTGGAGTTTGGCAGACAGGCTTCACTGTCCGCCAAATTCAAAATGAGGGCCACTGTTCTTTTATAAAAAAAGATATATTTTCTGTACTCTGAAACTCCCAGATTAAGGGGGTCATTACGACCTTGGCGGACGGCATCAGCCGCCTGCCAAGATCTGACCGCCATGCGGCCGCCAATGCGGCCGTACCCCCGCCGAAGCCATTTGGAGATCCCCGCTAGGCCGGCGGGCGGAAACCCGGTTTCCGCCCGCCGGCCCAGCTGGGATCACGGCTGCAACATAGGAGCCGGCTCCAAATGGAGCCGGCGGTGTTGCGGCCGTGCGACGGGTGCAGTGAAAAGCTGCATGGGGCCCTGTCAAGGGGCCCCTGCACTGCCCATGCCAGTGGCATGGGCAGTGCAGGGGCCCCCTTGGGCCACATGACTCCCCGTTCCGCCAGCCTTTTCCTGGTGGTGCAAACCGCCAGAAAAAGGCTGGCGGTCGGGGACTCTTAATCCCCTGGGCAGCGCTGCAAGCAGCGTTGCCCAGGCGGATTATCACCGCCGGGGCAAAAGTGGCGGAATACCGCCGGCCCTGGCGGTGCGACCGCGGCGCCGCCGCGGTCGTAATACGCCTGGAAGCACCGCCAGCCTGTTGGCGGTGCTTCCGTCATTTTAGCCCTGGCGGTCCCGTACCGCCAGGGTCAAAATGACCCCCTAAATGCCTTAAACAGCAAAATCCTACACATCTCAAAAAGAGAAGCTGTTATTAAATCATAGAAGATTTAGTTACAGGAAAGACAGAACCATCAGTAAGAAAGCACCTTGAATGTTGGCAAAATATTATTCACACTCCTGCAATTGCAAAGCTATCACGAAAAACCAAATAGCTGAACATGTTAGGGAACATAATCATTCTCTAAAATTTACTGAAATGGAATTAGGAAATATTAGTGTTTACACTGTTTCCTAACAAATAAAGTGCAACGTACAGTGGAATGCAAAAATATATAAAGAAAAAAAACTAAGAAATATAACCCACAAAAAAAAATCATTATTGATTTTGAACCAGCAATGATGTCAACCATACTTTAGAATCTGAACACAGATTGTAATTCGGGGGTACTACTATCCCTTCAACCAACCATATGAAGACATCTACAAATAACCTAGGCTTTGCACACAAAAAAAAAACCTAAATGCTTTCTCATACGTCACTGTGACAGAAGTCACTAAAAATATAATATGCTAACTGGATCCCTCTGTTACCAACAACATGAAACTAAAATAGCCCCACATATACTACATCTAAAATGATTAGGCCACAGACGCCAACCCAGGTATCACATTCTATGGTGAAATGTCTATGTTTGCACCATGTCCCAGTAAGAAAAGAGAAATAATTAAATTAAAGGTTGTCAGAATTCCTTCCAAAGAATACTTGTATGAAGCCACCCTACACTCTACCAATCCTTAGAGAAATCCTTAGAAATGCTTAAAAAAGCACAAAGCCACCAGGAGCTAAGAATGGAAATCTACCTAATCCAACTCATACCAAATTTCTCCGAACACCTTAATGCTGAACTCCTAATGTTCAAAGCAAGATTCTTCAATGACATCCCAGGCCTAACAAAACATCTAGACTCAGTGCCATGAACCCAACTTTTGCAAAACAACGTAATCAAAAGCACCTAACCTCCAAAAACCACAAACCCTCATACGTTGCTAATTTTTCTTTCTAAATGTTTTTAAAGCAATTTGAAACTACCAATCAGAATAAAAATTTGAAGACACAAATTCACAGTGAAGATTACATTTTTCTACAATAAGTATTAAAAAATAAATGAATTTGCAATATCAAAGTACCAACTTTATAAAGCAACAAATACGTTTCTATCACCCTTAAAAATAGTTTAACATCATAAAAATTATATGTATTGAAAATATAGAAACATATCATCAAACAGTTAACATTGCCCACTGAATAACATAGATAAAAAAATAGGACAACACTTACAATTTCATAGCTTAAATCCTGGCCAGTAAAATGATGATCTAAAAAATGTAATCCCAAAAAAATTGAAACAAACATTGCCCACAAATACAAAAATGAGCCAGAGAAAAATGTAGCATCCATTTTGACTCCCAAAATCCAAGGAATTCACCAAACCTCTAAAAAAACAGGAAAAGGATGAATACAAACTCCAGGAAAGCCAAATAAATCAAGGAGAAATTACAAAATTATTGTGGTTAAAAATATATCATTCTATTTAGTTGAGAACAATTTAAAAACATTCGAGTTAAAAATAAAACTTAGTAACAGAAGAAATGTAAAAACAAAGCACAGTAAAATACTTTAAAATGAATGTTGAACAAAAAAAGCATACTTATAAATTAAAAAATGGCATTTCACAGTAAGGCTTTTTGCACTACTATAAGCTAACCAACAATTAGAGCATTAGGTGAAAATACACCAAAACAACATCCACTTAAAAAGTGGCCTAACTAAATATAAACACCTCCCACACCCCTGTACATTTAGATAATATGTTTAAAATATTCTTGCATTAACTGTGGACAAGCAATGTGACACCACAAACTCCACTACTAGCCCAAAATCATGAAAAAAGACTACAAAATAAGAGACTGTGTTAAAAATGGTGCAGAAATGAAAATGATTTACATTTCATAGAAATCAATGTCAAATATGATATTTTATTTAATAATATGTATACAATAATAAACATGTTAAACATGTTAAAATTTGTTTTGCTGTTAAAAAAGTATACAAAATTCTTTAATGTATATAGCTATATATAAATATTTATATATATATATATATATATATATGTATATATATATATATATATATGGTATGTGGGAGATGACCTCACTGACAAAATATATAGAAAATGGTCGAGTACAGCGAGGTCTATGGATTTTAATACTACCCACCCTTGGGGATATGGATCCTGACTTACTGGAACAGTGGAGATCATATACAGCTGACTGTTTGGTTAAATTGATGGGTAGTTTGATTGATCAAGCAAAACAACGCATGGAGGAACAAATACAGATTATTGACCAATTAATGAAAGAATTAGAGAAAGTTGGTAATACACAAGAAATACAACAATTGTTAACAAAAATGGAAGAACGTATAAAGAACAAAGAAGATGAAATTAAAATGCGCAAGGCTCATAAATTCAATAGAGACAAAAAAGACTATGAACTTGGGAGGATTTATACTTTTGCTCGTAAATATAATACTCTTAGAGCGCAAGATAAGATGAATCCAATAGAAGATACCAATCAACAAGTGACTTCTGTAGATGAAAGTTCAGATTTAAGCTCATCGGCTGATGAAGCTCCTAAGAAACTGGATTCTCACAGGGAAATGCGACTCATGCAAATGGTCACGTCACAGTCAAACAGACACAGAGGATGAGGTCGAGGAGGCACAAGACGCGGAGGGGGAAGAGGAAGAAACAGCAAACATCAGAACTAGAGAATGGTTGCATTGTTGACAACTCTAACATCATTGTCAATATTTCAAAATTTTATTTGACACACAATCAATCACGTATTCTTAATTTGGGTCTCAGTGTTTGTCCTAATGTACATTGGGATTATGTTAACACCAGAAATGAATTATATAAATTCACTCGCAAATTACGTTTAATGAAATATTTTTCCAGCAAAGTACAATTAAGACAACCTGTATGCAGTACCAATGTTGTTGGACTTTCAGGATTCAACATTAATGATATTCCTGATTTGGTTGAAATTGGTGAATTAACTCATTCTGATGGTGCTATAAATTACAATACTTGTACTGATATTGACATTTTGAAGAATATGGGCTTTAAAGTTAATCACACTCTTAGTAGCTCTCTAAAACCTTCCAACAGATTTAAATCACAGTTACCCTGTGTTAATTTAATAGACACATTTTATGAGTTAGCAGTTGATGACATTGATAAATATTGCAGTAAATGGAAATCCAAGAGATCTAAGAGGGCCAATTTTTCTGCTCTAGAATGGAATTATTTAAATGCTCTGAAATCCAATACTGCTATAGTGATTAAGCCCTCTGATAAAGGCAGAAACATCGTAATTATGGATGTAGCTAGTTACACAAAGGAAGCACATCGCCAGCTGTCCAATAGGGAACACTATGAAAAACTACGTATTTATCCGACTGCTCAATATCAGCTGGGTTACTGGAAGATGTTGGATAGTTGGCATGAGGATTATCTTATTGATCAAGAGGAATACATATTTTAAAGGTTAAATTTCCTGAAATTCCTTGTATTTACTTTCTACCTAAAATTCATAAAAATAAGAAAAACCCTCCGGGCCGACCTATTGTAAGTATGAATTTATCTCTATTAGAGAACACCTCACATTATTTGGATCTTTTTCTGTGTCCCAATGTTACTGCCTTACCATCCTATCTGCGGGATACCAATAATTTTTTATCCAAAGTACATGATATGCCTTGGCAATCAAATTATCTTCTGATTATGATGGATGTGACCTCTCTATACACATCTATCATACATGATTATGGCATTCAGGCCTGTAGATATTTTCTAGGCACCCATAAGATCGAATTCTTGCAACATACTAACATGCTTTTAGCTATGTTAAAATACTGTCTTACTCATAATATCTTCCTATTTGACAATGAGTATTACCTCCAAAAACAGGGGACTGCTATGGGGGCTTCTTTTGCACCCACCTATACTAATTTGTACATGGGTTGGTGGGAAATAGAGGTGGCCTGGTCTGATAAAAATAAGAGGTATATGGCACATGTCATATTGTGGGTCAGGTACATTGACGACCTCTTACTTATTTGGAATGGCGGTGAACAGCTTCTCTTGGAACACATCAGTGCACTCAATGATAACAAGCTTAATATCCATTTAGATTTGAAATATAGTACACATACCATTGAATTTTTTGATTTCCTGTTAACTGTAAATAACGCCATCTTGCAGACCTCTATTTATCGTAAACCAAGTGCCTGTAATTCTATATTACATGGGAATAGTGGTCACCCCAAAGCTTTGAAATGGAGTATTCCATATAGTCACTTCCTACGGGCTCGCAGGAGTTGTTCAGATACTACCACCTTTAAAAGAGATATTTGTACTATGTTTGAGAGGTTTTTGAATAGAGGCTATCCGTTGAAGATTCTAAATGATGCTCAGAATAGAGTAATTAACATGTCTAGGGACAAATTGCTCTTTAAAACCGCAGTCAGAGAAGAAAATATTCGAGAGCATAGACAACCACCCAGATTGTTCTTTAAATATAACATACAACACACAGAACTTAAAAATATTATACAAAAGAACTGGCATGTTTTACGACATGATCCTCACATTAAAGAAGATATTGGGATACATCCTCAGATTACATATTGCAAAACACCGTCACTGGGAGATCATTTAACGAAGAGTTTGTTCAGTTCTAAGGACAATCAGTCATGGCTATCCAAAAAGAGTTTGGGTTTTTGGAAAAGTGGCTGTTGCAAATCGTATAAATTTGCACAGAACATGCATAACTATCAAACATTTGATGGCAAGGTCTGTGAGATAACTGATCGTATAACTTGTGATATTGAATATGTTGTCTATGTTATTGAATGTGGCTGCCATAAAAAATACATTGGCAGCACCATTCACAAACTTAAAGTTAGATTTTTACAACATTTCAGGGCTATGAAGAATCAGGATAGGTCATATCCTCTAGCCAAGCATTTTTGGGAAGTCCATGACAGTGACTATAGTTCATTGATATTCTATGGGATCAAAACTATTAAAAACATTAGAGCTCCAGCAGATGGAATCTAAAATGATTCTGCTACTTGGCACAGAAAACACATGGGGGCATAATTTGGATGCAGAGCTTTATGTTCATCTGTAGTACATTTTTATGATCTTCTAACTTTTTTGATCGTCTAACCTCTCCGAATTTTCAATATCGGAGTTTTGCTAATCAGGAGTTATACTATTAGCACAATTATTCTCTGACATAGCAGTAGATAGAAGGCGTTTAGAATCGGTTGCAACATTATGTCTGCTCTAGATGTAATATTTTGGCCAGTACCAGTATACTTAGTTTTAGAAGTTTGGATTTATAAATATGATTTTTAATTATTTAATTTGTTCACCTTTCTTTTTTCACCGTGTAGATTAGTTGGGTTGTATGGTTGGACGCTGAGCACTGTTACTATGAGCGATTCTATTATTTGATTGATATAAGGTCATAGAATTGCTTCCCTGTGGATAAACCAACATATGGATAGATATATTTTTCCACTTATTCCTTTGAAGACTTATATGAGGTATTTTTATCTGATTTTCTAATGAACCATTATCAATGATGAGTTGAGAATTAATTTATCAAAATGGTTTATGAGAGCTTACAGTATTTATTCCAATTTTTTCATCACTTTTTTTATTAGGATTTTTAGATCTTTAATATGGTGATAATTTAGATCATAGAAGGATTTAATGTTTCAATACATACTATGGGGGTCATTACAACATTGGCGGTAAAAGCCGCTTACCGCCGTGCAGAAGACCGCCAACACACTGCTGCGGCTGCGGAATTCTGCCACAGCCATTATGACCCACAGCTAGGAATCCGCCAAAATTTAGACACCCACACAAGTCCGCCACACCAAAGGTCAGTGATAAACTGGCGATAACAAAACCTCCACCGTCACGCCAACAGGAATACGCCCACACTATCATGACCCACGAATTCAAGCAGCGGTCTTTCAACCGCGGTATTCCATTGGCGGTACACACCGCTGCGCTCAAAATACACACACATTTACAAAACACATCCACATTGGACAAATCGAAATACACACACCTGATACACATACACACACCACTCCCACACACCCAATACAATATAAAACACACACCCACATCACCCACAAACCCCTACGACAACAATTACGACAGAAGGCCAGAGAGAGACACCACCAGAAACAACACTAGCATCCACAGGCACTCAACACCATCACTCACACAACATCCACGCACCTCACACAACACACCTCTAAATATCACCCCACGCATCACAACACACACCACACCACACATCACCCACACCACCCCATGGCACCGCAAAGACACCCCAGGTTTTCTGAGGAGGAGCTCAGGGTCATGGTGGAGGAAATCATCTGGGTAGAGCCACAGCTATTCGGATCACAGGTGCAGCACACCACCATAGCTAGGAAGATGGAGCTATGGCAAAGAATCGTGGACAGGGTCAACGCAGTAGGACAGCACCCAAGAACTAGGGATGACATCAGGAAGAGGTGAAATGACCTACGGGGGAAGGTGCGTTCCGTGGTCTCAAGACACCAGATTGCATTTCAGAGGACTGGCGGCGGACCGCCACCTCCTCCCACAGAACTTACAACATGGGAGGAGCAGGTCTTGGCTATACTGCATCCTGAGGGCCTCGCAGGAGTAGCTGGAATAATGGACTCTGGTTAGTCAAACCTTAAACTACCATATCCCCTACCCTACCTGCATGCTATTACCTACCCCCACCCTCGCCCTCACCCCCATCACTCCAACTCCTCACACATGTTCCACTATCACAAACCACACATCCCAAACGCAAGCACTGCTGCAACACCAAAGCATGGACATCCATCACCAAAGCATGTCCACTGCACATACCCATACACCCGCGTAAACCATTATCACAGAAGGTCCCACACAAGAATGGAAGCACTGGGGTACAGGGTCACCCACCCATTGCACACCAAGGCACATACAGATGCAATAATCATGCCTTTACACCCCTGCAGGACCCCTACCCAATGTCACCGGACAGGAGGGTCCAGACATATCCACTCCACCCACAGAAGAGGCCCACAGTAATGACAGCAGCTCTGTCCAACTGGATCTCGATGACCAGCCCGGCCCATCTGTGACCGCGGGACAGTCGGTTCCCCTCATCCCTCACACTGGCACAGGCCACTACAGAGCTTCCCCCCTCTGGAAACACCAGCACAGCACCCACCCAGCGGACCCATCCCTCTGTCCCCAGGACACATCAAGCAGCAGTGTGTCCACCACTACAGGGAACCCAGGCTAACCCACCACCCCAACAACACCAGGGACCTGGGGGCAGTGGTAGTGGGCACACGGTTCAGGGGACAGAGGCCCAGGAAAACAGGGGAACTGGGAGGGCTGCTGTGCGACAGGGGGAGGACAGGCCCAGGGAACCCACTCTCCACAAGGCCCTCTCCAACATCATGGGAGCCTACCACCATTCCCAGGAGACAATGGCAACGGTACTAGCGAAGTTTCAGGAGACCCAGCGGCTGCAGGAGGAACAGTATTTGGGGTTCAGGGAGGAACTCAAATCCATCAGTTCCACCCAGGGCACCATTGTAGGGGTGCTGAAGTAACTCGTTAACACCAGGAGGGACACTGTGGAACAACAATGGGCCACTGACACTAGCCTGGACGATGAACTGCCCACCACCTCCGCCGGCGCTAGTGGACAGGAGGCACCGCCACAGGACCACCACACCAGCACCCCACCCACTGCAGATGGAGAACCACCCCGCAAGCGGTCCCTGAGATCCAGGACAAAGACAGAGAACAATGCCAAGACCCCCGCCAAGAAATGAGACCACCCTGATTGTCATCCTTCTGTCCCACTTTGTCACCCTGTCCATACTTAAACTGCCCTACCTCCACTTCCTATGCCCCTTTGGACAATGCACCTGTGAGAATAATAGACTGGAGTCTGCCATGGACATTCCTCCACCATCACCCCTGACCATTTTACAACCCCCTCCACTATTTGGCACTTAAATAAACATCCTTAAATCACAAAACAAAACAAATGTGCTTTCAAAAATGTGTATTTGCAATAACTGTGGAAAAATGCTATATCCAATGTAATGTCAACATACCTATGTCACACAGCTCTAGTCCATGCAAAAACAAAGCAGAGGTCACACAGTGGGACCCACATCTGTGAAATCCAAAGGGAAAGTGACAACTCAGTGTCCATACTCTGGGTGAAAATGACAGACAGATGAGAGGTAGAAGAATTAAATCAAATGTAGCAGGCAGTTTTGTCTTCTTACCTGTGTCTCAATGGAAGTATTGTTGGATCACCGTGTTCCTGTTGTCGATGTCCTCTTCTTCGGCTTCCTCATCTTCACTGTCCACAGGCTCCACAGCTGCCACAGTACCTCCATCTGGACCATCCTCCTGCAGAAAAGGCACCTGTCATCGGAAAGCCAAGTTGTGAAGCATACAGCAGGCCACGATGATCTGGCACACCTTCTTGGTGAGTAGAATAGGGAACCACCTGTCATATGAAGGCACCGGAACCTGGCCTTCAGGAGTCCGAAGGTCCTCTCTATAATGCTCCTAGTTTGCCCATGGGCCTCATTGTAGCGTTCCTCTGCCCTTGTCCTAGGATTCCTCACTGGGGTCAGTAGCCATGACAGGGTGGGGTAACCAGAGTCACCTGCAAATGTTGAGGGACAACTGTTAGACACACACTAACTCTTAGGGACATCCCCAGACCCAGACCCCAAGTCACACTGTATTGGGTCCATGTCCTCACCTAATAGCCACACACGGTGCCTCTGGAGTTGTCCCATCACATAAGGGATTCTGCTATTCTGCAGTATGTAAGCGTCATGCACTGAGCCAGGAAACTTGGCATTTACATGGGAGATGTACTGGTCGGCCAAACACACCATCTGCACATTCATAGAATGGTAAATCTTCCGGTTTCTGTACACCTGTTCACTCCTGCGTGGGGGACCAAGGCCACATGTGCCCCATCAATGGCACCTATGATGTTGGGGATATGTCCCAGGGCATAGAAGTCACCTTTCACTGTAGGCAAATCCTCCACCTGAGGGAAAACTATGTAGCTGCGCATGTGTTTCAGCAGGGCAGACAACACTCTGGACAACACGTTGGAGAACATAGGCTGGGACATCCCTGATGCAAGGGCCACTGTTGTTTGAAAAGACCCACTTGCTAGGAAATGGAGTACTGACAGCACCTGCACTAGAGGGGGGATTCCTGTGGGATGGCGGATAGCTGACATCAGGTCTGGCTCCATCTGGGCACACAGTTCCAGGATAGTGGTACGATCAAGTCTGTAGGTGACAATTACATGTCGCTCCTCCATTGTCGACAGGTCCACCAGCGGTCTGTACACCGGAGGATGCCACCATCTCCTCACCTGCCCCAGCGGACGTGCTCTATGGATGAGAACAGCGATCAGAGGGTCAGCCAACACTGAGGTACGTAAACACAACTTAATAGGAAAATGTTTGAAAATCGACATATGGCCGTTTTAGTATTTAAGCAAGGCCTAGATATGTGTGACGCAGTCAAAATTAATGCCATGTGGCCCCCTGAAATAGTGGCTGTCTGACCTGTAATGTGGGACAAGGGGATATGAGGTAACTGCGCTGGCGTTGTACACCGTCGCGGTAGGCGGTCGAAGACCGCAGCGCAATCCTGCATTGGTTAACATTGGACTCTATGGGTCCCACGAGCCAATTACGATGTACGCCGGCGTTGACGGTACGCACCGCCGCGGACGTCACCGCCATTTTCTCTCTGTTCAATCACTTGATACCTGATCTTCGACAGGAGAGGACCTACACAGCAAGTGCTGCTGTGACCTCAGTCTGGAAGAGACAATGGCTCGTGTGTCTGGGGAAAGGGCCCCTGCCTTCAGCATGGAGGAGTTGGAGAAACTAGTGGATGGGGTCCTCCCTCAGTACACGCAACTCTACGGTCCTCCAGACAAACAGGTGAGTACACTGTGAGCATGCTGTATGGTCAATGCCTGTTTGGAGTGGTGTTGATGAAAGATGGGGGGGGAGAATGAGGCGTGCATGATACGACGGTGAGTGCATGTGCGTCATGGCAAGGGTAGAGATGCGGGCCAATGACTGTGACGGTGCGGACGGTTATATCTTCTCCTTTTCCCCTGTACTATTCCTGTAGGTCAGCGCCCACCAGAAGAAGAATATTTGGCGTGCCATTGCCAAGGAAGTCCGGACCCTGGAGGTCCACCAAAGACGGAGCACCCACCCACCGATATATATATATCTACTGAAAAAAATTAAAAGCAATGTTTAAGTATTTTTAAATGTTATAACGTTTAAAAAATGTGAGTAATGTAAGACATTGCATGTTCATTAAACCTTACACCCAGAAGCCAGGCCAGGGTCCTTGAAATAATAAATGACCGCAAACTGGACTTATCTAACCTATTCAATGCTGTCACTACATCCTGCTTTCACACCCAGAAGATGCTGAGGGAGATCATCAAATGGCACCCAAGCAGCAATAAAAAAAATTATCACTCACGACCTCACCACCAGCAAGTTGGATTATGGGAACACCTTGTATGTCAGAATCGCCCTGCAACTCACTAGAAGTCTACAAACCATCCAGAACTTGGACTCCTCCTCAACCTCCCACACAGCGCTCACATTACACCACACCTCAGGGAACTAAACTGGCTTCCAATACACAAATGTGCTCAATTCAAACTCCTCACACACAAATTCAAGCCACTCCACTCATGCCCCACTTATCTGAACAGTGCATCTCCTTTCACCAACCATCCAGCCACCTCTGCTCAACAGGACTCTTACTTATAATTATCCTATACTTACACAGAACAAGATCAAGAGGATGAGTGTTCTCTTACATCTCACCTAAACCTCCCTCTTCACATCAGAGCCTCCTCTTCTATTCTTGTATTCCGCAAGAAGCTGAAGACCTGGCTCTTCAATTAACCAACCTACCATGGGTAGGGCTAGATACACACACCTACTTAGAGCCAAGAGACTCTTGTGGGTGATAGTGCACTTTACATATTCACATAACATAACATACTGCACAACATGTTTATGAAAATTGTATAACTACTCATAAATATTCTGGGCCTCATTAAGAGTTTGACTGTCGAAGGACAGCTGGTCAGCTTGGTGGGAACATTGTAATATAGCGGGGGGTGATGCAGCTGGGTTGGGAGTTGCATCATCCCCACGAGTTTGGCGGACGGCTTGTCTGAACGCCAAACTTGTAATGAGCCCTTTTGTGTTCATTGCAGTAATACTGTATATGCAATTGTAATTGTAATTCTTCTGAAGTAAAAATATTTTTCTTGGAAAAAAACATTACAACAAAGTTGTCACCCTTGCATATTAATTCACTTTAGATACAGGGCCTCATTATGAGTTTGGCGGTCGGACTGCCAGACCACCGTTGTGGCGTCCGCTAAAAGGCCGTCAGGTTGGTGGTCACACAGACCACTGTGTTATGAGTTACACAGGGAGGACCGCCAAAAGTCAGCCAAAAAATCAAGACCTCCAGTCCTGTGGAGGGCGTGAAATAGGCAGTCCAATCATCAGCACCAACAGCACATTGACCAACCACTGACCGTATTACAAGTCAAAAGTCGCAGTGGCGGTTCAGCCATGGCAGTCAACCAATGGCGGTCCAAACCACAGTGGTTCGTGGTTACCACAGCAATACACCTCACCACATTGGATGGATTTAAAAACAACACAGCTGACACACATTGACACCCTCGACACACCTGCAAAGCACACAATAAAACACACCCCTTCCTAGAACACAATCATTGCATCACCAACGACACATACAGAAGCCAGAGTGCATCCAAAACTTCTAAACTGTAGAATAGGCACCACTGAAATTTTCCCACATTACATACCAGATCCTTCTCACATTATTTGTCCAGGCAAATACATTTGCACTTCCCAACTTCACAAACTCACCGTCACCTGATAAATTCAATCCATTGCCTTAGCACCACCATGCTACCCCAGAAAAATCCCTGTTACACTGACGATGAGTTACGAGTCATGGTAGATGAAATCATAAGAGTAGAGCCACATTTATTTGGAGCATTAGTGCAGCACACTACTGTCACCAGGAAAATAGAAATGTGGCAAAGGATAGTCAACAGAGTGAATTCTGTAGGCCCCACCATGCGCACAACGGATGATATCAGGAAGGGGTAGAACGACCTCAGGGGGAAGATCCATTCCATGGCATCCAGATACCAGCTGCATGTCCAGAGAACTGGTGGTGGTCCTCCCTTACAACTCACATCTTGTGAGGGGAAGGTCTTGGCCATCCTGCATCCGGAGGGCTTGACGGGGATACGTGGGGAGTGGAGTCAGGTAAGTCACAGCACTAAAATATCACCAAAGTTTACTGTCAAGCATGCTTACTGCTCACCTTTCACCACCTTCCCTGTCACCCCACTCACCAGCCTCGTTTCCACCTGTCCATAGACCACCACTGTCTGGCATCTCACATGTGAACTTAAAACACTTGGGGGAACAATAGCTGTGTTCATTGTGTATAGTACAGAGATTGACAGCACTACAATTTCCAGCAGGCACTGTTCTACCATTACAAACACCAGAACAGTGTATCATACTTAAAATTACCTTGTTTGGCAAATCCCTACTGAAGTGTGCCCACCTGAGAGGATGACATGTGTATAGTATGTGGGTAGTACAAGCAATGACAGGACTGATAAGGCCAGGAGGCCCTGCTGCTGTCACTCCTCTCAGCCACCACTGTGCCCTCTGATCAAATGAACCTTATCCCTGAATTCACAATTGAAGGGTACTCATCTGAGAGGCTGACATCTTTATAGTGTGTGGGTAGTACAAGCACTGACAGGACTGATAAGTCCAGGAGGAACAGCTATCAGTCCACTCAGCCACCACAGTGTCCTCTGATCAAATTACACTTGTTCCTGAGGTCACCATAGAAGGGTACTCATCTGAGAGGCTGAGATCTGTATAGTGTGTGGGTAGTAAAGCACTGATAGGACTGATAAGGCCAGGAGGCACTGCTGCTATCACCACACTCCGAATGTTCTCTGATCAAATGACCCTTGCCCTGAACTCACCATTGAAGGGTACTCACATGAGAGGTGGATTTCTATATAGTGTATGGGTAGTAAAAGCGCTGACAGGACTGATAGGCCATGAGGCACTGCTGCTGTCACTCCATTCAGACACCACAGTGTCCTCTGATCAAATGACCCTCATCCCTGAACTCACTTTTGAAGGGTACTCACCTTAGAGTTGGATATCTTTATAGTGTGTGGGTAGTACAAGCACTGACAGGACTGATAAGGCCAGGAGGCACTGCTACTGTCCCTCCACTCAGCCAACACAGTGTCCTCTGATCAAATGACGTTCGCCACCGAAACTCACCTTTGAAGGGAACTCACCTGAGAGGTTGATATCTATATAGTGTGTAGGTAGTACAAGAACTGACAAGACTCATAAGGCCAGGAGGCACTCCTACTGTCACTCCACTCAACCACCACAGTGTCCTCTGATCAAATGACCCTCGTCCCTGAACTCACCAATGAAGGATACTGACCTGAGAGGTTGATATCTGTATAGTGTATGGGTAGAACAGGCACTGACAGGACTGAGAAGGCCAGGAGGCAATGCTGCTGTCACTCCACTCAGTCAACACAATGTCCTCTGATCAAATGACCCTTGTCCCTGAACTCACCATTGAAGGATACTTACCTGAGAAGTTGGTATCTGTATAGTGTATGGTTAGTACAGGCACTGACAGAACTGATAAGGCCAGGTGGCACTGCTACTGTCACTCCACTCAGCCAACACTGTGTCCTCTGATCAAATTACCCTTGTCCCTGAACTCACCATTGAAGGGTACTCATCTGAGAGGTTGATATCAGTGTAGTGTGTGGATAGTACAAGCACTGACAGGACTGATGATGCCAGGAGGCCCTGACACTGTCACTATAAACACCGGAACAGTGTCCTCTACCCTGCAGACAACAGTATGTCAAAGCATATATGTTGTGTACTCACCGGGCTAGTTGGCAGGTGTCGGGTATTGTGACGCAGTGAGTGACAGGACTGCAACTCACAGCAGGCACTGATCCCCCAAATGAAAACTACAAAACTGTGTCCTCCCCCAAAATAACTCTATGTAACAAATCATCGCTTAAGTGTACTCACCGGCGGGAAACCATCAGTATAGTGTGCGCAGTATAGGGAGTTACATGGATGCAAGTTGCACAAGGCTCCCTTACCGTCACTCTAAACACCAGTCCCGTATTCACTTGCTAAAATACCCTTTTTGGGGAATTTACACATGAAGCCCACTAATCCGCGGGGATGACATATAACAACTGCTTGAAGTACAGGGAGTGACATGACTGATAAGGCCAGGAGGCTCTGTCTCAAAAAAACTAAAAACAAACCCAGTGTGCATCTGTCTCAATATCCTTGTTTGTGAACTCACAATGGAAGTGTACACATCTAGGAGGATACCTTATGTATACTGGGTAGTACTTGGAGTAACTTTACTGTAAATTCCAGAAGGGCCAATACCTGTAACTCCAATCACCAGGACACTGTACATATGTTGCAATGCATCTGTTTGTGAACTCACAAATGAACTTTACTCACCTGAGAGGGGCCAGGAGACAGTTCATGCTACACTCTGTGATGTAGCTAAACACCTACATCTCTCTTGAGCAGCTAAGCCAAGATGGAATTATTGTGGACCGTAAGGACAGCTCAACCTGTGTGCACCTCAAAAAAATGAACCAAAGGCCTCAAGATGCATCTCCTAAATGGCATTGGCTGCAGACACATTCACAATGCACTGACCACATGATGGCTACAATCACATATACAACAATGTCAAGGGTCGGCCTGCATAACAGGCAACCGGGTCTTAAAAGGATCAATCCCACATACTGCCCAGCCACTGTTTTACCTGCACTGCTGGAAAGATGTAAGTCTATGACCATCATCCCAAGTGCTAATTAACTCATACATTCTTCAGCTGGTTTAATGAAATGGAATTGCCATATTTCAAAAATGTCAGCTCCACACAATTGATAGCATGTGTGGCAGTTGCATAAATAAAACCTGATAATCTAACGTGTACACTGCCTTGGCTAAATGTCACTGTCTACTATTGGAGGCAGATGTTACAACACAACCTGTAACATTGTATCTCTCACACCAACAGGTCAAACTGCCACTGGGAACACCAAGACCACTGAAGAGACTGCCATCATCCCCATGGATGAAGCCCTCAGTGACAACAATACTCCTGGATGTCTGGACGTGGATGGTTCTGGCACATCAGGACAACCTGGTGAGACTACACCAGTAAGCCTCACCATGACCACATTGACTTCTCTGAGCCTGGTCACATCCACATCTCAGGCAGCCATTAGCCTCCAAACAGTGTCCTGAGGGCAGTGACAACCACTTGGTGCCTCCCAGTCCAGGATCCCGAGTCACAGCAACACACTACCAACAATAATGGTGCTGGAACCAGTGGTAGGGGGAAATACTGTGTCAAGTGAGTAAACACTTAGGGGTAGTGTGTATGGGAGGGAGGTCGTGGGCCAGCAGCATGAGGCCATGGGGGAGGGTCCTGGCCAGGACACTGTCAGCCAAGTCTTGGGAGCCTATCAGCAATCCCAAGGCATGATGGGCCAGGTACTTACCAAATTCAGGGAAATCAAGCAGCTGCAGAGGGACTTCCATTGAGAGTCATTGGAAAAGTGGGAAGCCACAAACAACATCCTGGCCTCCCTATCAGGGGTGTTCAGGGAGATTAGCAGTTCCGTGATCAGGGACCGTGAGCAACACCACACCCTATCCTTTGGCCCAGTAACAACAGGTCCTTCTATATTGGTGGCAGCCACTTGAAGGGAGGCCCTGTCAGAGAAAGGACCCACCCAAGAGACCCATGCCTCTGTAGCTGCAGAACCCCATCAAGTGGAGACATCCACCCAAAACTCCACTAGGTGCAGCTAGCAAGACACAAACCACTGCCATGTTAGACCTGACAGCCTTAGAATGGTCACCCCTAACTTTTTGCCTGCCTCCCTCCACTTTTTGGACACAGTTTTTGCTGGTTTTAGGACTTTGCGCACTTTACCACTGCTGACCAGTGCTAAAGTGCATATGCTCTTTCCCTTAAAATATGGTGACAGTGATTCATAACCAATTGGCTTATTTAATCTACTTGTAAGTCCCCAGTAAAGTGCACTACATGTGCTGAGGGCCTGTAGATTAAATGCTACTAGTGGGCCTGCAGCACTGATTGTGCCACCCACATAAGTAGCCCCTTAACCATGCCTCGGGCCTGCCATTGCAAGGGCTGTGTGTGCAGTCTCACTGCCACTTCAACTTGGTATTTAAAAGTACTTGCCAAGCCTTAAACTCCCCTTTTATTACATCTAAGTCACTACCAACGTAGACCCGAAGTAACCCATAGGGGGAGATGGCATGTAGATGAAAGGCAGGACATATACCTGTGTAGTTTAAATGTCCTGGTAGTGCAAAACTCCTACATTTGTTTTACACTGCTGTGAGGCCTGCTCCTTTCATAGGCTAACATTAGGGCTACCTTCATATACTGTTTGAGGGATAGATTCTGATCTGAAAGGAGTAACAAGGTCATATTTAGTACAGCCAGAACGGAAATACAAAATCCTGCTGACTGGTGAAGTTGGATTTAATATTACTATTTTAGAAATGCCACTTTTAGAAAGTGAGCATTTCTCTGCACTTAAATCCTTCAGTGCTTTCCAATCCACGTCTGGCTAGGTTACTTGACAGCTCCCTTGTGCATTTCACTCAGACAACCCCAAACACAGGATGCTCAGTCCCACCTGCACACATCTGCATACTGAATAGGTCATCCTGGGCTGGGAGGGTGGAGGGCCTGACACTTACATTTTAAAGGACAGTGGCCTGCCCTCACACAATGGACTGCCAAACCCCCTACTGGGACCTTGGCAGACAGGATGGAACTGAATGGGGACCTGGTGCACTTCTAAGCCACTCTTTGAAGTCTCCCCCACTCCAAAGGCATATTTGAGTATTTAAACAGGGCCTCTGACCCTACCAACTCAAACACTTCTGGACAAGATACAACTGGTGAAGGAACTCTGAACCAGACCCTGTAACCTGCCAAGAAGAACTGCCAGGCTGCCCAAAGGACTCACCAGACTGCTTGTTTGCAAAGGACTGCTGCCCTGCTGTTGCCCTGCTGCCTTGATGGCCTCTGGCTCTGCTGAGAAGTGCTCTCCAAGGGCTTGGATAGAGCTTGCCTCCTGTTCCTTGAAGTCTCAGGACCAAAAAGACATCCTTCTGCAAAGAACTCCTTGTGCGGTGAAAATTTGACGCACAGCTAGCCAGAAACGACGCACAGCCTGCATCGTGGTGAGAAAATCACCGCAGGCTGAACTGGAACGACGCAGCCCGGGTCCCCAAGAGGAGATCAATGCAGTGCCGGCGTTGAGACCGGAAGTTCAACGCACATCCCACTGGATCGACACAGAGCCGAGCCGGAATGACGCAGCCTGACTTCCTGTGAGAAGAATTGACGCAATGCCTGCCGTGCAACAGAAATGTCCCCGCATCGCCCACCGGATCAACATAGCTCATGTGACTTCGTCCTGCACTCCCAGGATTTCTCTGTATCATCCCCGGGGCGTCCAAATACTCCGCAACCCAAAGAGGATCCAAGTTTGCATGCCAGAAATTGAGGCAAAGCCTTCCCTGCATGGAAAATTATCAACGCATCGTCTGTGTGCACCTGGAGAAACACACACTTCCCTGTTTTCCACGCATCTCCTCCTCTGCGGGCCCTTGCGGAGAATTTGAACGCACACCAGGTACTTTGTGCTTGCAAGAGACACTTGTTGCTTTTTAAAGACTAAAGACTCCTTTTATCATTCTCTAAAGTGATATTTTAACGTGTACTGATCAAATCTTGATTGTTTTTGACCTGCATTTAACCAGATAAATATTATATATTTTCCTGAACACTGTGTGGTGTATTTTTGTGGTGTTATACTGTGTTATCGCATGATTTATTTCACATACTTTACACATTGCCTTCTAAGTTATGCCTGAATCCTCAGTGCCAAGCTACCAGAGGGTGGGCACAGGATAATTTGGATTGTGTGTGACTTACTCTGACTAGAGTGAGGGTCCTTGCTTGGACAGGGGGTAACCTGACTTCCATCCAAAGACCCCATTCCTAACAATGCACATGAGGAAGACACAAGACACAAGATGGTAATGGAGGAGGGATATGCCACAGGTAGTATCATGTTGAGGATTAAAAGCAGCACAGTGATACAAGTTTTGGTCACACCAAACATTGTATTGCACTATACAGCACATAGGCTGTCAAAATGGCTGGACTGTCACAGTCAAGAATGTAATAATCATATTGAATGAGGCTAGGTTGTGTCACAGGCACACTGGCCTGCAATGAAGAAACACATCTACAGCTACAAACAGGTAATGCACGATCATTGTCAGCACAATGTGAAGGGAGAATGCATGGATTGTACTTGCTAAGAACATATCTCAAGGACATAAGATCGCACACATGTGACAACTAGACTGACACACCATATCAAACCAGTGCATCCTGAACTTCAGGTTTGCATCCACATACTGTCCAAGCCGCCTTGGCACAGGACTCGTGGCCCCTAAATCGGTGACCAACATTACCTGGATCAATCCATGTCCTCTTCCTATGCCAACAGCATGAGATAACAGCCAATGTCACAACTCTGAAATGCCCACATGAGGATGACATAGTGAAGGTACCTGGATAATGAATAATGCAAGGAGTTTAGCTTGGTAAGTTATGCCTACAACCATAAGCTCATATTACACATCAGTGGATACACGTACATTGCAATGGGAATGACACAAACCCTGCAGGTAATCGAGATAGTAAAATGTTCAAGTCTGACTTATCAAGCAAAGCTTTGATGTGTACGGCAAAGCATTACAACCACAATCTGTAGGAAAAACACCCTAGTCCACACATCCTGACAATTACAGTTCCTCATACAGTCACAGTGACAACATAACAAGATTTACTTACTCTGAGGTAAAGTAGTGATTGATGAGATCTGGTCTTCAGTCTACACCTACTTCTTCATCACTGTTATCCGCACTTTGCATTTCAGGATTCTCAACCGGGGGCACTGCTGGCTCCCACTCATCTATGATGTATGGGATATTTCTCCGCAGGGCAAGTTGTGGAGCAAGCAGCAAGCCACAATGATCTTACACACCCTTTTTTGGGTGAGTAAAGGAGGGCTTTACCTTTTAGGTCCAGATACCTAAATGTGGCCTTCAGGAGCCCCAAAGCCCACTCCAAGACACACAGGGGGTCATTCCAGCATTGGGGGGCGGCGGGAGCCGCCCGCCAAGCGGGAACCGCCAGAAGACCGTACCGCGGTCAAAAGACCGCAGCGGTCATTCTGGGTTTCCCACTGGGCTGGCGGGCGACCGCCAAAAGGCCGCCCGCCAGCCCAGTGGGAAACACCCTTCCACGATGAAGCCGGCTCCGAATGGAGTGGAAGGGGTGCGACGGGTGCAGTAGCACCCGTCGCAAATTTCAGTGTCTGCTAAGCAGACACTGAAATTCAAAGTGGGGCCCTCTTACGGGGGCCCCTGCAGTGCCCATGGCCGAAACCGCCAGGAACAGGATGGCGGTATGGGGGTCGGAATCCCCATGGCGGCGCAGCAAGCTGCGCCGCCATGGAGGATTCCCATGGGCAGCGGAAAGTCGGCGGTACACCGCCGACTTTCCGTTTCTGGCCGCGGCTGTACCGCCGCGGTCAGAATGCCCAAATGAGCACCGCCAGCCTGTTGGCGGTGCTCCCGCGGACCCCGTCCCTGGCTGTTTTTACCGCCAGGGTCGGAATGACCCCCACAGTGTTCTTCCTTGAGCATCGTTGAAGTGGGCTTCCCCTGATATAGTTGGGTTCTTCACTGGCATCAACAACCATGGACGCAGAGTCCCCTGTTGTGGAATGGAACATATATGCAACTATGAGTCACTCTTATTGGATTTGTTGAGCAGACATTGCACACACATAAACAGGACAGATTTGACTTACCAACCAGCTAGGCCCTCTCTGGGTACAGTTGTGACGTCAGTTAGGGGATTGTGCTGTCCCGCATCCTGAAGGCATCATGGACTGAAACCGGAAATTGGCACAAACTGGTGTAATGTAGAGAGCCTCTAAACAAACCACTTGGACATAGATGCAATGGTAGCTCTTTCTATTGTGGTGCACTTGTTCATTGCCATGAGGTGGGCCCAAGACAACATGTGGACTATCAATGGCTCCCACCACATATGGGATGTGTGCCAAGCCGTAGAAGTCAGCCTTCACATGGGTCAAATCCTCATGTTGAGGTAAGCAGATATAGCTGTCCAGGTGTTTTAACATTGCTGAGAGTACACCCTTCAAAACAAGACTGAACATAGGCTTGGACATCGCATCAGATAGAGCCCTGTATTTTGGAAGTACCCTGTGGCCAGGAAGTGCAAAACTTCCATGAGTTGTGCAATTGGTTGTATGCTATTTTGATGATGAATGGCAGATCTGGCTCCATCTGACAACATAGGCCCACAATTGTCAGCAGATTCAGATGGTAGATCTGGATGATGAGGCATTCTTCCATGGTCTGAAGGTCTTGCAGTGGATGGTACACAGGAGGTTGTCTGATCCTTCTCCTCCCTGGGTACCTAGGTATGACCAGACATGAGTATTGCCATTATTCAATATGTCCCTTGCAACATACAGGATGCATGCCAATGTGAAAATGTGACAAGGCATGCATTGAGGTTTGGACATGATAACAGTACCCATCACAACTAATAATCACACAGCAGTCACATGTCACCCTCGTGCTTTGACATACATGTGTACACATCATGTGAATGGTCATCAACAATTGTGCCCTAATGCAAATTGCCATATGTGCCTAGTAGTGTACAACAATGGTGTCTGAGTAGTAGGAGCTACATGACAAGACAAGCAGTAAATGATGCAAAATACAATATTTTGGAGGTGTGGTGCATTTGTCAGAGCCATACAACACATTTCAGGCCTTTACAGTTGTGGATGCTTGACCTACTCCACAGGACATTGGGAACCACCCGCGACTGCCGGCAGAAGTTGTCATGATGGTAGGTGGTTGCAACCGCAGCAGACACAGCCATAGGCTAACGTTGATGCCAGTGACAGTCGTAGGCCAATTACTGTGTCTGCCAGTGGTGACGACCACATATGTGGTGGATGTCACTTCTATGTTCTGCAAAATTCCTCACTTGACTCCTTGCACCGCTTCCAGCAAGACCTCCACTATCTGATCTGCTGTGTACAGCCTCTGGGAGCAATCATGCCACTTCCAGCAGGTGATAGGGCCCTGGCCTTTTTACTAGAGGAGCTGGATAAGCTGGTGTCTAAGGTCCTACCCCTGTATGAACAGCTGTCTGGTGCACCAGAGGAGCAGGTAAGTGCCTCATGTTGACAGTTTTCTCTGTACTTCAACATATATTCTCTCCTCACAGGCTAGTGTGTGACCATGTGTGGCAGAATGTGTACTTTAAGCCCTGTAAGTGTAGTCACTGTGCAGTGATGGGGGACTCAATGTACATGTTGCTGTGTTCAGTGCCAGGTGTTGATACATTGTGGTGTGTGTGTGTATTGATTGTATCCTGGTCCTCCTTGTGTTGGAGGCACATAGCAAGGTGAGGTGACATAACAGCCATCCCCAGACATTTCTTACCTCATGGATATCATCAATGTGAGGGCACATGTATTTAAAAGACAGCATGAGCATTGTTTGCTTGTTGTACGTGCCAGTTGTGTGTAATATGAGCTATGTGTATGGTGGCAGAGACATTTCAAACTACATCTGCCCTTGCTAGACTGTTGTTTGGAAGGCATATCCTGACTCACTCTGCCCCTCAAGGTGGCACAAAAAAAGCACATACGAATAGGCTGTTGGCCACATGATGTACTATCACACATGGAAGTGTTGGGAATGGAGTTTCATGTAGGTCTGTCTCCTCAGTCTTTAGAGACCTGGTCCTGTCAAATATATCACACTGTATTTGTCCAAGTGGGCTGGTGTTGAATCACTTTTGTTATGCAACAGTGGCACTGTGCCCACTCCCTGTACCGCAGCAAAACATGTTATGAGGCCAAATCTTGCCCCAGTGCTTATCTGCAGCGTATTGAGGCTCTGTCCTCTGATAAGAATGTACATGGTATTAGGGATAGCTGATGATCTGTGACTGATGCACTTGGCATCTCTGTCAATGTGTGTTTTAGAGCCTTGACAGGTCCCTTGATCCCACAGCCCTGTTGTCACATTCATACAGGTCACATGTGTCCTGTGCAGACTCATTGCATTTCTGACATTGCATAAGTGCAATCCATGAGTTGTTTAACCCCTTAGCTGCCGGGCCGTTTCCCCCCCCCCCCGTGCTGAGCCCTTTTTTGGCTATTTGGGGTAGTTCGCGCTTAGGCCTTCATAACTTTTTGTCCACATAAGCTATCCACGCCAAATTTGCGTCCTTTTTTTCCAACATCCTAGGGATTCTAATGGTACCCAGAGTTTGTGGTGTCCCCTGGAGGAGACCAAGAAATTAGTCAAAATACAGTGAGAATTTCGTTTTTTCCCAAAAAATATGAAAAAAGGGCTGCCGAAGAAGGCTTGTGTTTTTTTAACTGAAAATGGCATCTACAAAGGGTTTCTGGTGCTACAATCACCATCTTCCCACCTTTCAGGAACGGGCAGACATGAATCAGAAAACCACATTTTTCAACACAAATTTGGCATTTTACTGGGACATACCCCATTTTTACTATTTTTGGTGCTTTCAGCCTCCTTCCAGTTAGTGACAGGAATGGGTGTGAAACCAAAGCTAAACATTTCTGAAAACTAGACAAAATTCTAAATTCAGCAAGGGGTCATTTGTGTAGATCCTACAAGGTTTTCCTACAGAAAATAACAGCTGAAATAAAAAAATATTGAAATTGAGCTGAAAACAACAGCTATTTTTCTTTATGTTTGACTCTGTAACTTTTTCCTGCGATGTCAGATTTTTTAAAGCAATATACCGTTATGTCTGCTGGACTCTTCTGGTTGCGGGGATATATAGGGCTTGTAGGTTCATGAAGAACCCTAGGTACCCAGAGCCAATAAATGAGCTGCACCCTGCAGTTGGTTTTCATTCTATACTGGGTATACAGCAATTCATTTGCTGAAATATGAAGAGTGAAAAATAGGTATCAAGAAAACCTTTGCATTTCCAAAATGGGCTCAAGATAAGGTTTTGAGGAGCAGTGGTTATTTGCACATCTCTGAATTCCGGGGTGCCCATATTAGCATATGAATTGCAGGGCATTTCTCAAATAGACGTCTTTTTTACACACTCTCTTATATTTGGAAGGAAAAAATGCAGAGAAAGATAAGGGGCAATAACACTTGTTTTGCTATTCTATGTTCCCCCAAGTCTCCCGATAAAAATGATACCTCACTTGTGTGGGTAGTACTAGCGCCCGCGACAGGAAATGCCCCAAAACACAACGTGGACACATCACATTTTTTGACAGAAAACACAGCTGTTTTTTGCAAAGTGCCTACCTGTAGATTTTGGCCTCTAGCTCAGCCGGCACCTAGGGAAACCTACCAAACCTGTGCATTTTTGAAAACTAGAGATCTAGGGGAATCCAAGATGGGGTGACTCGTGGGGCTCTGACCAGGTTCTGTTACCCAGAATCCTTTGCAAACCTCAAAAAGTGGCTAAAAAAACACTTTTTCCTCACATTTTGGTGACAGAAAGTTCTGGAATCTGAGAGGATCCACAAATTTCCTTCCACCCAGTGTTTCCCCAAGTCTCTCGATAAAAATGATAGTTCACTTGTGTGGGTAGGCCTAGCGCCCGCTACAGGAAATGCCCCAAAACACAACGTGGACACATCCCATTTTTTGACAGAAAACACAGCTGTTTTTTGCAAAGTGCCTACCTGTAGATTTTGGCCTCTAGCTCAGCCGGCACCTAGGGAAACCTACCAAACCTGTGCATTTTTGAAAACTAGAGACCTAGGGGAATCCAAGATGGGGTGACTTGTGGGGCTCTGACCAGGTTCTGTTACCCAGAATACTTTGCAAACCTCAAAAAGTGGCTAAAAAAACACGTATTCCTCACATTTCGGTGACAGAAAGTTTTGGAATCTGAGAGGAGCCACAAATTTCCTTCCACCCAGCATTCCCCCAAGTCTCTCGATAAAAATGATACCTCACTTGTGTGGGTAGGCCTAGCGCCCGCGACAGGAAATGCCCCAAAACACAAAGTGGACTCATCCCATTTTTTGACAGAAAACACAGCTGTTTTTTGCAAAGTGCCTACCTGTAGATTTTGGCCTCTAGCTCAGCCGGCACCTAGGGAAACCTACCAAACCTGTGCATTTTTGAAAACTAGAGACCTAGGGGAATCCAAGATGGGGTGACTTGTGGGGCTCTGACCAGGTTCTGTTACCCAGAATCCTTTGCAAACCTCAAAAAGTGGTTAAAAAAACAGGTTTTCCTCACATTTCGGTGACAGAAAGTTCTGGAATCTGAGAGGAGCCACAAATTTCCTTCCACCCAGCATTCCCCCAAGTCTCCGGATAAAAATGATACCTCACTTGTGTGGGTAGGCCTAGCGCCCGCGACAGGAATGGATTACACAAGGGTCAATGGTAGTCCTTGCATGAGGGCTACTGTTGACCCTGGAGTGATTCATTCCTGAAGCAGGCACTAGGCGCAGGCACACAAGCGGGGTTGTGTTTTTATCAGGACAAGTGGGGAAACACTGGGTGGTAGGAATTTTGAGGATCCCTGCAGATCCCTGGACTTCTGCTCATTGGAATGCAAGGAAAATGTGTTTTTTCAGCACATTTTGTGATTTCAAGGGGATTCTGGGTGAAGGAAAACTGGTGAGAGCCACGCAAGTCCTGCACCCTTGGAATCCCCTCGTACTAGTTTGTTAAAGTTAACCCACCACTCACACTGGTTGGTTTTAGCAGAAATTATGGTTTCAAAGCATGATTACTTATCAAAGTATCTGAATATTGAAACCAAGCCTTCTAAAGGTGGGCCATAAAGCCGCGTCCAGGCACCAACCTCTTTATGGTCCATTTACACGCCATTCACGCACAACGAACAACCCTTTCATATCGCCAGCCACGGGCCCAATCCAACCAATCACTGCACTCACATTAACTTACCGCTGCCAGACAATGGCCCATCACATTCACACGCCACAGAACGGAATAAGTTTGACTACATTTTACCACCTGTTAAGTAACTGCTTCCTTCTTCCTTAACATTACCAAATGCATGCGTAACAAACCTTTACTAATGACTCCTGTGACAGCCACCTGAGGCTCAGGAAGACATGTTTTTCATGCGCCTTTAACGCACTCTCTGAGCTAAATCCAACTCCTTCCAGTTTGTGGATGCAAGTTGGGAGTGTCCGAGTATGCCGTACAAAGCGATTCCTCGAACTGAGTGAGCATATCTACCTTTGAAACTAAGGGAGACATGCTGGGGATTTCTCATGATGTGACCTAAAGAGAAGGTCATAGGCTAACTGCCTCCTTCTTCCTTAACATTACCAAATGCATGCGTAACAAACCTTTACTAATGACTCCGGTGACAGCCACCTGAGGCTCAGGAAGACATGTTTTTCATGCGCCTTTAACGCACTCTCTGTGCTAAATCCAACTCCTTCCAGTTTGTGGATGCAAGTTGGGGGTGTCCGAGTATGCCGTACAAAGCGATTCCTCGAACTGAGTGAGCATATCTACCTTTGAAACTAAGGGAGACATGCTGGGGATTTCTCATGATGTTACCTAAAGAGAAGGTCATAGGCTAACTGCCTCCTTCTTCCTTAACATTACCAAATGCATGCGTAACAAACCTTTACTAATGACTCCTGTGACAGCCACCTGAGGCTCAGGAAGACATGTTTTTCATGCGCTTTTAACGCACTCTGGCCCATATTTATACTTTTTGACGCAAAACTGCGCTAACGCAGTTTTGCGTCAAAAAAAGTAGCGCCGGCTAACGCCATTCTGAAGCACCATGCAGGCGCCGTATTTATTGAATGACGTTAAAAAAAACGACGTACACCAGGCAGCGCCGGCGTAGGGGAAAATGGAGCTTGGGCGTCAAGAAATGGGGCAAGTCAGGTTGAGGCAATTTTTGCGCCTCAACCCGATTTGCGCCCTTTTTCTTTCACTCCCAACCCCCATAGAAATGACTCCTGTCTTAGCAAAGACAGGAGTCATGCCCCCTTGCCCAATGGCCATGCCCAGGGGACTTCTGTCCCCTGGGCATGGTCATTGGGCATAGTGGCATGTAGGGGGCACAAATCAGGCCCCCCTATGCCACAAAAAAAAATAAAAAAAATACTTACCTGAACTTACCTTAATGTCCCTGGGATGGGTCCCTCCAGCCTTGGGTGTCCTCCTGGGGTGGGCAAGGGTGACAGGGGGGGTCCCTGGGGGCATGGGAGGGCACCTCTGGGCTCCTTCAGAGCCCACAGGTCCCTTAACGCCTGCCTTTTGCAGGCGCTAAAAAACGGTGCAAAAGCGGCCGTACGTCATTTTTTTTGACCCGCCTACTCCCGGGCGTGATTTTTGCCCGGGAGTATAAATCCGACGCACATGCCTCGGAGTCGATTTTTTAGACGTGAATGCCTACCTTGCATCTCATTAACGCAAAGTAGGTGTCCACGCTAAAAAATGACGCTAACTCCATGGACTTTGGCGCTAGACGCGTATAAGGCCAAAGTATAAATATAGAGTTAGTTTTGCATCGAAATTGCGTCAAAAAAACAACGCAATTCCGGCGCAAACGGAGTATAAATATGCCCCTCTCTGTGCTAAATCCAACTCCTTCCAGTTTGTGGATGCAAGTTGGGGGTGTCCGAGTATGCCGTACAAAGCGATTCCTCAAACTGAGTGAGCATATCTACCTTTGAACCTAAGGGAGACATGCTGGGGATTTCTCATGATGTTACCTAAAGAGAAGGTCATAGGCTAACTGCTTCCTTCTTCCTTAACATTACCAAATGCATGCGTAACAAACCTTTACTAATGACTCCTGTGACAGCCACCTGAGGCTCAGGAAGACATGTTTTTCATGCGCTTTTAACGCACTCTCTGTGCTAAATCCAACTCCTTCCAGTTTGTGGATGCAAGTTGGGGGTTTCCAAGTATGCCGTACAAAGTGATTCCTCGAACTGAGAGAGCATATCTACCGTTGAAAGTAAGGTAGACATGCGGGTGAAGAAAGGGTACTCAGTGGCAATGTGGCATATGTTCTGTCCACTAGTATATGCAGTAGGGGGAATATAATGCATGTTAATTGAACAGAACACGGACCACGCTCTGACGGTGGATTTAGCTGTCAAGCAGTCCAAAAGGAAGTCCATGATGAAGTAAAATTCTGTGGCTCCTTGCCTAACGAAGCAATGGCCCATGGACGTTCGGTATCCATGCACTGCCACTGAAAGGATTACCCAACGGCAGCTCAACCTCAGTCGATTTCCCAGAACTTTGCTTTAGTTTGATACAACGTAAAGCAAGTAGGGATACAGAGGCCTGGTTGTGATGGACACTGGGGACAGTAATACCGACTCTCCTGCCGCTTTCCATGCTTCGAGCACACTTTACAGCGACCAGGAATGCGATCAGCAAAGTGTCGCTCCTGCAGCCTTGCCACATCCTCCAGAACATATGAGGTGGAGGCTGCTGCTTCTTCTGTAACAGCAGTGAGGCTTTCAATTACAGACAACTGGAAGTCAAGGAAAGTCATGAGTCTTCCTGTGGTTGTCTGACGGTAAACAACATACGCATTATATGTTGCCATCTGAATCAGGTGGGTAAACAGTTTCTTGTACCAAGTGCGAGTTTTACGACACGCATTGTATGGTTGAAGAACCTGGTCGTTCTTGTCGACTCCGCCCATGTACTTATTGTAATCAAGTATACAGATGGGCTTGTGGACTTCGGCCATCTGACCCCAAACCGTGATGGGAGAAGTGCTCTCATCATGAATTGTAGTGAGCACGTATACATCACGCCTATCTAGGAACTTGACTGCGAGCATTTCGTTAGAACGCAATGCAGTACTCTGGGATTTCTGGAGCTTCTTGCAAACAAGCTCCTGCGGGAATCCTTTGCGGTTACAACGAACTGTACCGCAGGCCCAGTGCCAGCTTTGTAGAGCTCACTGAACAGCTCTACTCCTGTATAGAAATTGTCCACATAAAGGTAATAACCTTTGTGAAGAAGTGGCTGGACAAGTTCCCATACAATCTTACCTGTGACCACTAACGCGGGAGGGCAACCTACAGGGTTTAGGGTAGAATCCTTCCCTGTATACACTCTCAAGCTGTACACATAGCCAGAAGAGCTCTCACACAGCATGTACAGCTTTATGCCATAGCGAGCTCTTTTGCTCGCAATGTACTGTCTGAAAAGCAGCCGTCCTTTGTACAGGATCAAGGACTCATCGACTGCTATATTCTTTCCAGGAGTATAGATCTCTGGAAACCTGGCAGACAAATGTTCCACGACAGGCTGAATTTTGAACAACCTGTCATGATCTGGATGGTCCCGGGGCAATGCAGCAGAATTGTCATTGAAATGCAGCATGCGCTGCAGTAACAAAAAACGATCTCTGCTCATGTATTGGTGCGAAGATGGGAGTTACCCAAACCGTGGGAGTCGTCCAGTAGGACTGCAAGGTGGGTTTCTGCACTAACCCCATTTTGACCGTAAGGCCCCAAAAAAATATCTTCAACTCCGCCAGCGAAGTGGAAGTCCACTGGCGTGCCCTAGAACAGGGCCCTAGAGTGCCTCCGCGCTCCCTCAGAAATTGGTCTGCACGCAAATTTGTTTGCTGCACAACTTTCTGAAGGAAGTCAACATCCAAAAATAGATAGATGTAGTCGACTGGCAAAAAGTTAGCTGTATCGACTTTACATCCAGCGTCACCAGTAAAAGTTGGAATTTGGGGCTGAACCAAACAGGGGGGCTGCCAAGAGAGCACTCTTTCTGTGCTTGCGGCAGCAAGCACGTGCTCTCTGGGTTCGGCTAACCCAATGTGGTCGCGCTGCCCAGAATGTGCTTGAGAAGGGACAGCACGGATGCCGTCATTGTCTCCTTCAGACTCACTGGAAGAGGTGTAGTCGGATGGGACTCCGCCGATTGAAAAATCACTCCCAGAATCTGCCCCATTGTCCTCTCCCTCAGATGCTGTCTCAGTGTCTGCTGTCTCAGTCTCTGAGCCTACATCAGAACTGTCCTTCATAACCCGAGTTAGGGCTTGATCAGCAGTCATCCAAAGAGACGCCATCTCTGCAATTGGCTAAACTGTCCCTCTAAATTACTAGCCTACGTAGAAGGCAGATAGTCACAAAATTGCTTGTGGGTATGTTTGTTGTGTACAATAGGAAATGTCGTCACCTTACCTTCGCTTCTTCTCCAATTCTGCAGATTCTCTGAAAACACTGTGCAACAGTCATTTTTGGTGCTCTGCCTCCCATTACCTCCTCTTCTAATTCCCTCAGTGCTACCCAGCAAAAGTGCCACTCATATCTCCATAGTCCCCCTGGCCTAACATTTGTTTTAAAGCGCAGGTAACGCTTGCCTTTACTAATCCACTCAGCTAAATACATATAAATGTATCTCCTTTGCAGCAGGACAATAAACCATCTGCGATACTTTATGGCAACTGCCACTACTGAAAAGACATTCATGCACTCATATATATATATATTTTGTGAACAAGAATCTCACCGCACTCCACGAGGTTCAAATTGGCATCTTTTATTGCAAGCAACAGCCATGTACGCGTTTCGACTCTCAAGGAGTCTTGATCACAGTAAATGAGTCCCTCTTTTCTTTCATTTTTTATACTTGCAATAAAATGTCAATTTGAACGTCGTGGAGTGCGGTGAGATTCTTGTTCACAATTTTCCATCACTGAGCACCGGCAGTGGAGTGCGCTGCGCAACAATCTTTGAACCAATTTGTGTTGCATATATATATATATAATAATATATATATATATGTTTAGAAACAAAGTGGTTGAAGGGTTGCTGGGCGGCGCACTCCACTGCCGGTGCCCAGTGACAGAGAAGACCAATCTCAAAATTATGTAATGCCGAAAAATTTCACCGCACTCCACGAGGTACAAATAAACGTGTATTTTATTGCAGTCAATAACCAACAACGTGTTTCGACTCACCAAGGAGTCTTGATCACGGTCCTCGTGGAGTGCGGTGAAATTGTTCACTATTATAAAACAACACACAAAAGAAAAACAAGCATTTACAATGCAATGGGTCTTGCATCTGCTCGAGTTAGAGCTATTAGCGTTATAAACTCCTAACCCAACTTTTCTTGCCACATAAATTGATAATTGAAAGTTAAACACTTTTACATAAGAGAGCCGATTCACAGTGCCACGGCCACCATGAGCATCAGGTGAAGAGATACACAAAAGGAAAAGAAGTTCGCTCGCAGTTAAACATAACAGCAAAAGTGCAATTAGCCATGTAACAGGGGCGATGGACAAGGCGGTAACAAAATCTCCCCAAGGAGGGACAAAGGTAAACCATTTACCAATGTAATCAAAGGATTTTTGAAGGGCAAGCCCACGAACGAGTGGTAGTGATGGGCGTTGTTAGAAGCCCAGATCCACACCAAGTCAGAAAAGCAGCGCATGGGCGCTGCAATGCTCGACCTGAAAATATATATATATATATATATATATATATATATATATATATTTTTTTTATATATATGTATATATATATATATATATATGAGAGAGAGAGAGAGAGAAAACAAGACACTCATTTCACATAACTTTTTTTTTCATACATGTGTGCTTGCCCTTGGCAAAGCACACATGTATTAAAAAAAAATGGCCGCATAGATGGTCACCCTAAGGGCTGACCACCAACAATTTGTTTTTTTTTCTGTTTTTTTTACTATTTTTACCCTGGGGGGGCGATCGGCCTCCCCAGGGAAAACTACATGTTTTTTTAGCCCCAGGGGTCGGCCCGTGTTCTGAGGGCCGACCCCGCCATTTTGTTTTCCCATTTTTTGTTATTTTTTTTAATTTTTTTTAAATGTGGGGGGCGCAATCGCCTCCCAAAACAGTTGAAATAATTACAAGGGGGCCGAACCCCCCAAAGAAGATCCCTGGTGCCTAGGGGCGTTTCCTGGCCATGGATCGCAGCCGCGCTGCGATCCATGGCCAGGAAACGGTGCCAGGGAGGCATCGATGGAAAGGGGAGAGCCTCCCTGGCATCTGGGGAGGCCGTTTTGGCCTTTTTTTCCCCACCGGAGAACAAGAAAACGCTTACCTGCTTCTCTTCTTCTCCGGTGGGGAAAAACAGTAACGTCAGGGGCGGGAGGGGGGCGGGATGGAGACGCGGAAGTTCTTCTGCGTCTCCTACGGGGAAAAAAATAAAATAAAATCCTCCGGTGCATTGCACCGGAGGATTTTTAACCCCCTCCCTGGTGTCAGCCACTGGTCGTGACCCGCACCAGGGAGGGAGTGCACCTAAAAGGTTAATGCTATCCCATGATATGTGTCTCATTTGTCTGGTCACATTGCAAAAAATGTACAATGCATGTCCATGTTACTCTGAAGGTGACCTATGTATTATGTACACATATGTCAAAAAGTGTGTTTTGTGTTGAGGATGAGGTAAACAGATCCCTACTCCCTAAAGTGGCATCAGCCTGCATCTGTATTTGCACATGTCCACATATGGACAGGCTGGACTCTTTCTGTACCCACCATGCCAATCCCTTCATTGTTACCCATGTGTGATGTTAGAGTTTGTACCCTGGCAATAGCCTGTAGGGACTGTATGCAGAGGATCATTCCCACAGATTGTGAGTGTGGTGATGCATTCATGGCTGAGGAGTTTCCCTTCCAAAAGCCATGTAGGTGTGATGTGTCTAATAGTATTTCCTATCTCTGTCAGATTGCTAGATCATGTCCCACAAGATGTCAGTTGACCTACCTATTCAGTGCAGGGCCTGAGCTGGGTGGTGGGTAAGGTTGCCTATTGGAAAGTGTTTGTAGTCATCTCCCTGTATTCAATGACTGATATGTGCCACACTTGGGCAGTATAGGCAAAACAGGATGTTCTCATTTTGATATTGTTAGAAATGGGGTCTTTGGTTGGCAGTCAGATTACCCCCTGTCCAAGCAAGGACCCTCACTCTAGTCAGGGTAAGTCACACACAATCCAAATTATCTTTGCCCACCCTCTGGTAGCTTGGCACTGAGCAGTCAGGCTTACCTTAGAAGGCAATGCGTAAAGTATTTGTGCAATAAATCATACAATGACACCATATAGCACCACAAAAACACACCACACAGTGTTTAGAAAAATATATAATATTTATCTGATAAGATGCAGGTCAAAATAATTAAAATGCAATCAGTATATGTTGAGATATCACTGTAAAAGTGATATAGAGGCGGTCATTCTGACCCTGGTGGTAAAAACCGCCAGGGCCGTGGTCCCCGGGAGCACCGCCAACAGGCTGGCGGTGCTCCTTTGGGCATTCTGACCGCGGCTGTACGGAAAGTCGGCGGTGTACCGCCGGCTTTCCGCTGCCCAGGGGAATCCTCCATGGCGGCGCAGCTTGCTGCGCTGCCATGGGGATTCCGACCCCCATACCGCCATCCTGTTCCTGGCGGTTTCGGCTGCCAGGAACAGGATGGCGGTATGGGGTGTCGTGGGGCCCCTGGGGGCCCCTGCAGTGCCCATGCCAATGGCATGGGCACTGCTGGGGCCCCCGTAAGAGGGCCCCACTTAGAATTTCAGTGTCTGCTTAGCAGACACTGAAATTCATGACGGGTGCTACTGCACCCGTCGCACCCCTTCCACTCCGCCGGCTCCATTCGGAGCCGGCTTCCCCGTGGAAGGGTGTTTCCCGCTGGGCTGGCGGGCGGCCTTTTGGCGGTCGCCCGCCAGCCCAGTGGGAAACCCAGAATGACCACCGCGGTCTTTTGACCGCGGTACGGTCTTCTGGCGGTTAACGCTTGGCGGGCGGCTCCCGCCGCCCGCCAAGCTTGGAATCACCCCCAGAGTGTCTTAAGTCTTTTAAAAGCAATCAATGTCTCTTTCAAGCACAAAGTACCTGGTTTGCGTGCAAAATCTCCACAAAGAACCTCAGAGTAGGAGATGTGTGGAAACAAAAGGCTGTGTGTTGATTTCTCGGCCCGCACACGGCGATGCGTCGTTTGTTTTCACGTAAGGACGGCTGTGTGTCGATTTCCGGTGCTCGGTCGTGGATCCTCTTCGGGTTGCGGGTTTTCGGACGCCCCGGGGATGATGCGTGGATTTCCTGCGCTGGCAGGAAGAAGTCACAGGAGCTGCGTCGATTCGGTGGGCGTTGCGTTCAATTTTCTACCGCACAGCAGGTGTTGTGTCGATTCCTCTCTGGAAGTTGGGTTGCGTCGTTCTGGCTTTGCTGTGCATCGTTCCGGTGGGCCGTGTGTCAAACTTCTGGTCGCTAGGCTGGCGTTGGTCGATCTTCTTGATGCTAAGTCAGGCTGCTTCGTTCCGGTTCGGTGTGCAGTGATTTTTTCACTGCGGTGCAGGCTGTGCATTGTTTCTGTCAGGCTGTGCGTCGCATTTCGCACCACAAGGAGTCCTTCATGTACAGATGAAGTCTTTTTGGTCCTGAGACTTCAGGGAACAGGAGGCAAGCTGTATCCAAGCCCTTGGAGAGCACTTCTTCACCACAGCCAGAGAGCAGCAAGGCAGCAAGGCAACAGCAAGGCAGCAGTCCTTCACAGAGAGCAGACAGGTGAGTCCTTTGGGAAGTCAGTCAGGTCTTCTTGGCAGGATGCAGGTTCTGGTTCAGGTTCTCTTCTCCAGGAAGTGTCTGAGTTGGTAGGGGCAGAGGTCCTGTTTAAATACCCAAATGTGCCTTTGAAGGGGGGAGACTTCAAAGAGTGGCTTAGAAGTGCAAAAGGTCCCCTTTCAGTTCAATCCTTTCTGCCAGGGTCCCAGTAGGGGTTGTGGCAGTCCTTTGTGTGAGGGCAGGCTACTGTCCTTTGAGCTGCAAGTGTCAGGCCCTCCACCCTCCCAGCCCAGGAAGACCCATTCAAAATGCAGATGTATGAATGTGAGGCTGAGTATCCTGTTTTTGGGGTGTGTCAGAGTGAATGCACAAGGGAGCTGTCAACTAAACCCAGCCAGACGTGGATTGTAAGGCACAGAAGGATTTAAGTGCAGAGAAATGCTCACTTTCTAAAAGTGGCATTTCTAAAATGGTAATATTAAATTCAACTTCACCACTCAGCAGGATTTTGTATCACCATTCTGGCCATACTAAATATGACCTTCCTTATCCTTTCAGATCAGCAGCTACCACTCAAACACTATGGCCCATATTTATACTTTTTGACGCAAAACTGCGCCGGCGCAGTTTTGCGTCAAAAATCTTACCGCCGGCTAACGCCATTTTGATGCGCCATGCGGGTGTCATATTTATACTTTGACGCACGGCGGCACAAACAACAGGTGGGAGTCATTATTTTTGACGCACACCGCGGCGTCAAGTCGTAAAGGAAAACGACGTTAACGCGGCGGAAATGACTGTGGGTCAATTTACGACACCGCAAACCGGATATGCGCTGTTTTTTTTTTACGCAATAGCGTAAAAAAAAACAGCGAACACAGCCATTTCACCAGAGGAGAGCCAAAATGGATCCCAGATGCCACTACAGACCCCAGGAAGATGACAGCAGACCAGGAACTAGCCAGGAGGACCCACACAAGAACCAGGACACATTTAAGAAGAAAAGAAAGTGTCGCTTTTGTACAGAGGACCAGGAAATTCTGGTGAAAGAGGTGATGGAACACCAGCACCAACTGTTTGTCACATCAAAGTTGCCAATCAGTAGGAGAGAGGCCATATGGCAACAAATTGTCGACAACATTAACAGTGTGGCTGAAGTACGCAGAACAGTCATCGAGTGCAAGAAACGCTGGCATGACTGCAAGCGCAGGACCAAGGAAAAGATGGCCAGGAACAGGAAGGCAGCACTGCAGACTGGAGGTGGGAGTCCAGCACACCAGGAGGCCCTGGACCACATGGAGGAGATGGTCGCAGCCATCATCCCTGAGGAGATCATCACAGGGATTCAAGGACAGGACAGCGCAGACTACCAGGAGACAACGCACATGCAGGGTAAGTCGCATGGGGAATTGAAATGCAATAGAATTGAAATGCAATAATGTCAACTGCAACCGGGGGGGGAATACCTACTACACATTGCATGTAAGTCATCATATACATGGAGTGGCATGGGTAAAGGGGCACAGCATGGGGGCATGGCCTGCACAGACAGAAGCTGGGGCACACCATTACACTGCACCAACAACAGTCCCATGGGGGCATGCTGTCATGCCAACGATGGAGCAAAGGGAAAGCCATGACAGGAGGGAAGGCCACTACGTCAAACTGACATCCTGGCACACGTCAGCCACCATACCCCCTACATTAACTAGGGCCCTATTAGCAATCCTCTAGCCATACCGACAACTGCAATGTAACTGCGACAACAGTTGCCACTACCACCTCTGATCTGTGTGCAGCTCAAGTAGCCAATGGCAGTAACCTCCCCATGGATCATACACATCTAAATTAGGGGGTGAGGATGACAACTGCAACAATCCCCAGAAACAAGACAAAGGCCCCAGTACTCTCAAATGTCAATGCCCATAGTTGTCACAAACATCAGCCACTGTAAACAACAATAGGAGCTACACAGCACTAAGGACACACCCATGCTGCATATGTCAGGGTCCATCCTGTTCCTGGGTAACAAGGCAACATCCCAAATGTCATACTGCTCAGAAAACAGCATTGAGGAGGGGACACATGTAACTGATCACTGAAATACACCTGCACAGTCAGAGGAGGAAATAGGACACTGATACGACTATCAGGGCAATCCAATGTAACACACATTCCCCAACATCAGCAGGATACATTAACAATGTCAACATCCATATCGGATCATAACATTGCCATGCATAGGATATGCCACATGTCAATTACATTTAAGTGGATGTGAACGATCACGGATTGGGGCAGGTCAAGATTGTTAAGTGTGCTGCCAGGGCCATCAGTACACCCACAGCCAGTGAAAGGTCTCACCATGAGAATGGATGTACACAGAGGGTTGAGTACGAAAAGAAGGTGGCAATTCTCTATTTGGCAAAAATCAACCACTAGAGGCGATGAGGCTGACAAGTCTGATAACTCAATAACATACATGTGACACACAGGTGGGCCATAGGCCTGGAAGAATGCCCATCTGAAGGACTGGAGAAATTAACACAAAACAAGATCACAAAGTGAATTCATCAAAAGGCAGGCATATCACATCAAAATTGCCACAACACAGACACACTAATTGTACCCTGTTTCATTGCAGAGGAAGATGGATCTCCTGCTGATATGCCTGTTCCAGATTTCCCTGATGACATGGATGACGAGCTGATAAACATTCCCCAGGAGACCATCCAAAAGGTCCTTGAAACCCTCCAGACCCCACCTTCTGTCACAAGGAGGAGCACAGGACAAGCAGCCATTGCAGAGGAACCACCCACCACCCCAATTGTAAGACCTGCCAGCTCCAATACAGCTGAGGACTCAGACGACACTGGCACCAGCTTTGAGAGAACTGTAGTTGGAGTACAGCGGGAGCTGGCCAAGGAGGTGCGGGTGGGGATGCAAAATATGGCAGCCAGCCTTGAGGGGATGGGTTTGTGCATGATGTCATCTGCAGATCAGGCAGCAGCTATGCAAGCCCTAACATCTATCTTGCAGGAACTGCAGAAAACCCAGAAGGAAATCAGCACAGCTGTAATACAGTTGACCCAACACCTACAACAGCAATCCTGTCACCGCGTGCACAAATGCAACATTGAACCCCTCAGGGCCGACCTGGCTGCCTACCATCGTGATGTGGCTGTTATTCTCAAGAACCAGCAGGCCCTCCTTGCTACAGTACTGCCCTTAAGACCTTCACAGGGAGCAGCGACCGGGATGTCTGACTCCACGTCTTCTAACACTGAGGTGTGTGTTGCCCCGTCACAACCAACAACAACAAGGACAAAGCAGGCAACACACACATCAGCAGAAGAAGACATGGAACAGATCACATTCACAAGGAAAATGACCAAGAAGCACTAGTCCCTGCCACATGGCCAACTATTACCAAGGCCCTGCGCTTTGTAACTTGCCAGTCTTGAAACAACTGTACTCAAACACTGTTCTGCAAACCACTGTATATCTTGTCATCCAGCCCAGTGATTGTCTCTCTCCTACTCATTGGATAAGTCTGTCCCTCTGCACTGTCTGAAACAGCAACCCCAGCATGACAAAAGCATTTTGGTAAACCCTTGTGTTGGATCACAATGTAAGATGTCACTATAATGGACTCACAATCATGGACAATGTACAGATAGCACTACAGCACTTTTCAATAAATAGCACTTACACAACAAATCTGTCTCTGGGTATTGTGACATATCAACTGTGCAGTAGATAACTGAAATGTGCCTACTGTCAAAATACGTAGCTTGTCAATACAACTGTCCTGATAATATGTAGTCAGAGAACTCTGCACAGTGCCCATGATTGCATCATACTCTGCCCATCCTGAGGGACAAATCTCATGAAGTGAGAAACCATACACCATCATGCTGTGTTGCACAGAAGAATGCTTCCTCATGGAATAACTAAGTCTTCAAATAATGTTAGCAAAATATTTTCACCATGCAAAAATAACACAATAAACATGCCACACTAATCTAAGTAAACACTACAAAAACTGCACAAATGAAGGTGTCTGAGTCAACATACAAATAGGTAATCATGCCGAACTGTGTCACAAATGATGTATGAGGGTCATGAAGACAAGAATACAAGATTGCCAATGAGAACTCATCTTATAAGGGTGTGCATGATCATCACACTGCAGTCAGACCTAAAACTGTTTCCCCAATACCAGGTCTGGAAGCACTGTTAGTGACTTTGAAAACACACTTATCAACAGAAACACATTGGGATCCATATTAACTGTGATTGGTGGTTGCAACAAAGGGTCAACACTTTGCAAGGTAGCTCTAGGCTAGCTGCCAATCGTACAGCTCAGTTGGGATTTGTTTGTAGAATAGGACACAGATGTTATAGTACCAAATTGATGTACACTGAATCCAAACCCACGATCAAGTACCATTCAACACATACTATTAAGGGGTAACCAAATATTTATTAAATGCTAACCATAGATGAGGAAACTGAAGGAAAAATCTTACCTACCCTAATTTACCCTGACTACTCATTACCCACAACTGTCCCTAACTAACCTAAGCCACAATTACTTGTCACATGTAACAAAACATTCTAAACATCTACCCCCCACCCCCCTTATGAGACGGGACACATTGAGGACAGCACATACTAACCTAAACACATACTATACTATCCTAAACAAATATATATTTTTTTGTATTTTGTTTTATTTATTTTTGTTTGTTTTTTTGGTATTTTCTTTTTTTTTTACACACAAGAACCTCAACATAGCCCCCCACCCACCCACCCACACATGTAATAAGTAAAAAAAGAAACAAGCAGGCCCCCCCACCCCACACCACTAACACTAACTAAACTAACAGCCTATACTAACCTAACACTAAGCCCCCTAAGCCCACTAACTATAAGAACAAGGAAAGAGGAGGGAGGGGAGGGAATCATGTCCATCAAATAAAGTGTCTAGAGGCTGGCCCTCCGGAGGGTCCTCTTAATATCCTTGACCCGCCGTTTAATGTGCCGCACGTCCCGGCTCAGGTGGCTCAACTTGCGCAGCACTTTGTCCATCTTATGTTCCATTCTGTTGAAGGCTGCAGGGTCAACAGATGGAGCAGTGGCAGTCTGGGTCGCGGTGGAGGAGGTCTGTGTGGGCTATCCTGCACCGGTGGCAATGCTGGGGCCAGGAAGTCCTGCAGATGTTGGACCAACAGTGGCAGCTGTGGGTGGGGCCACCTGGCTCTGATTGGTGGTTGTGCTTGTGGTGGCTGTGGTGGGCAAAGTAGGCCCACCCTGTGGGAAGGCTCGCCATGCCCCGGAGGCCCGTTCATGGTGATATCGCCGGGCCATCCTCCGGAACCCCGACTTCACCAGCAGGATGTGCTGGTATCGCATGGCCCGGCGCTGAAATTCACGGACCTGGTCTGGAGTCATGTTAGCTGCTGTGAAGACAAATGCAGATATGCTACATTAGTACCTGCATTGTGTGAAATGGCACTGCAAGTTAATCAGACATTACATCTACTGTACTTGTAACAGCTCATATCACAATACAGAGTATTGTATGTCCCAGAGGAGGTATATGGCAGGCCAGACAACAAAGGTCACATCACACAAAGCACATCCATAACCTACTAGATGGGTAATAACTGGCTTTGGCTTACAATCTGAGTTCTGACAGTTATCATCTAAGAATCATGCTGCATATCCTCCGCCAAGAGCTGGGCTACAAATGTCAGTGTAAGGAAAGCAAAACTAAAGCCACATGGTCTGCAAGTTGTAACTGGACTTGCCAGTATAGTACCAAGTGCCAAACCTGAGTGTGTATACTAGTATGCAACCAAACCATGACTTATTCACATGTATGTGTAACATACTGGTAGCATCAGTACTAGGTACCCCATTCACAAACCCATGGCCGTGTTTGAGGGGGGGCGGTGGGTACACAACTATAATTTGCCAACAACATGTACACCGAGGAGTGTATAGGAAACTCCACACATGTTTGTCTCTACAGACACACCACAGGTAAGGTCTATCTACAATTAGGAGTCAGCAAACCCTAGAGCACTCATAGGGTCAGAAATGTCAGGAAATGCAGAACTTATTACACAACATATACTTCCAGTGAGGCCTGACTTACATCAGACACAGAGTTGCTAGAACACCCATGATCATGAATTGCATGCACACCTAGGCCATTGCACTCAGGTTGCACAGACTTGATGCACTACATGTGGAAGTACATGCTGCTAGGAGGTTCTACCTACTGTTTCAAAATTACGTAGGTAAATAGGGAAGCAGATGTCTATTGGAAAGCTATTTGCTGTACCAATCTTAGAGAATGTGGGTCTGACAGGCTGACTAAATTGGGGCTGACTTCCAGTGCGACTCTTGGTGATACAAGTGTCATACACATGACTATGCCCTGTACTCACAGTGGGGCCTACAGGGATGTCCTACAATCCCTACATGATACCATTGGATACACATTGGCAAACTCAAAACATGTGGAACTGCATTCCCACTCATGGAATAAGTGAAAAGCTTGCCCAACGCATCACACCTTGCTATGCGTCCAACTCACACGAGTCCATAACCAGCAAACACAACACATAACAGACATATTAACACTTACTGGAGTGGTCGGGGTCCTCAAATGTTGCCACCTTTCCCACAGTGTAGGGTGCCGGTCCACCTGTAAGGTATGGAAGGAAGAAATGTGCTCAAAATCTGTGCAACAATTTCATAATCATTTACAATGTGTAGGCTTAATAATGAAATGGCAGCCATTCAGACATGATGGTACTGGATCTGATATATCACGGCCAACTTGTACATAGCATGGGTCTCCTGTGACAGTTACACACATACATTGGCCCTAACTATCATGTGGTTGCAAACATGCCCCATAATTTGTGAGAACTAAGAAATATGGAGTGTAATCGTCTCATCATGTGCATACAAGAGAGACATCCAAAGCCTGGCTACTTGAGGACTGCATTACCAGTCAAACATGCCTTGTGGCCATGACAAATTTATTGCACATAGGCCCAATGTACAGAGGGAGGGGCAGGGACTTTTGTAAGCCATCCTGTTGTTACAGTATAGTCAATTGATGTGGCCCAGCTATGGTGATTGGCACCAACCATGGAGATGTGAAGCCATGTGCATACACTTGGACTGCCATCCATATTTGGATTGTGGCTCAACTAATTCCAACAAACATCTTAAGATGTTAGCTGAGGGCACCTTACACCTTTTCACAATGTTTTCAAATCAAGAACTGACATGGATCCAAAAAGATCAAGGAACACAATAATCCCACACATTCATAGTACTTCTGTGAACGCATTCCTTCCACACTCACCAGACTCACATGAGACATATGTCTGAGCCACTTTGCTATTATCAAATTACATGAAGGCAGCACTCCTTTTCTGCATCATGTAGTGATTCTAAAGTCAGTCTAGCAATTGAGTCAACATAGTTGGCCTAAATGTTGGTACATCTGTACTTCTCTGTCAATAGTACTCTATATAGACATGATTGGCTTCTATTTTGTTAGCTGTTCTGACAAAAAGGCCGCACCAATTTCCTTCATGGAAAAGTAACCTGTAAGTTTGCTGAGCACGTGCTAACTGACAGCTAGCAATTGTGATCCTTGCCATGGTGCATCAATGATCCCCTTATATTTCCCCAGCATCACACACAGTCAGCAAGTTCGCTGGCAGACATTGCACTAATCCCCTGATGTGACTACAGAACATTTAATCGTGCACATTAACATAAGTCGTACTCACCAACAGTGCCACCAATCATGATTCCCAGGTGGTCCAAGAGATCCTGCTCCCTGGTGATGAGGTCAGCACACCGGTGCTTCAGCTGGTGGTCACTCCTCTGGCTGGCATACACACGCTGCAGGTGATGCAGCACCTTTCCCCACCGGATTCTGCGCGCCTCTGTCGGATACCCCTGTATGACCCTGCCCCCTGCCTGGATCATGAGCGGCAAGAAATGCGTCACCAGCCAGATGAAGCCCCCCAACTCCTCTTCCCCCATCCTGCCAAGACGTGGCCTACCAGACATACTTATAAGTGACGATAAGGAATAGGGGTAAAAGAAATAGAAAGGGGAAAAGGGTGAAAGTAGGGGTACAAAGACAGAAAAAAAGTAAACCTAAACACTAAAAGAGCCCAACTATCCCCAAACTAATACTACCCACAACAGACTCCCACAAACAAGAAAAACACAAGATAAATGGACAAATGTAGACAAAACACAGTACTACAGTATACACAAACAATATTTATTTCACAAAAGGACTTTACAGATAGCACACAGGACAAAAACAGCACAAAATCTCAGGACAACACTCTCTACACAGCCACACAGTCTAGAAGGATCATAGAATGCAAAGTGAAAGTGAAAGTACACCCACTGTACATGATCTGTAAACAGGATATCCTATTACATCACTTCCTGTATGAAAAGTCCCGCCTTTTTCACGGTATGTGTCATTTTTTGTTTACCAAAACTGTATTTGCGTCATTTTTTTGGACGCACAGACGTGAATATTAACCCGCATCCACATAATGTTACATGGACTGTAGAAATATCTGGATGCGGGCTAAATTTCACTCCTGTGCGTAAAAAAAAATGACGCAAATACAGTTTTGGTAAACAAAAAATGACGCACACCGCTAGGGACGTCAAAAGTGCAGTGCATTAACTGGTTTGGGGCATTTTTACTTGTTTTTTGGTTATTTTACATTTTGAACACATCAGAGATTGGCTAATTGAAGACAGTATGGTGTTGATGGTGTATGTTCACATGTGTGACATCATACTGCAGCGGAACATGATCCACTACACCCTTCACAGTATGTTTACAGTTGGCTGACGCAATAGATGGTCATAAGTGTGGCCTACATATATGTGTTGCACAAATTGTGCATGTTTGGCATAAGGAGAGGATAGCAATGTGACGCACATATGTACAATACCTAAATGCCTTTGTCTCAAAGTGTGTGCTTTGACAACTAATGTGTTGGTTGACCAAGTGTGTGTGTATCACATGAAGCATAATTGTACATATGGTTGTATGAATGTGACGTCCATGTGTCCAATCCTTAGATGCAAGTCAAATTGAAAATGAGCGAGGGCATGTGTTAGTCTTACATGTAACAACACCCGTAAAGTGTACTTCCAAGTTTTAGGGTCACGTAGACACCACATGTGACATAGCATGCACCAGATGGATGGCCGACGCTTGTTCATGTCAATGGTCCACATTTTCTACATCCTATGTCCTAGAGTATTGGTAAGAGCTTCCTAGGCACTAGTTGGTGAATCCCACAGTGAGTCATACACATGCATTGAGGAAGTGGGTACCATGTTGTTTGCACAGACAGACAAGGGTGAATCTCATATGTATGATGACATCACAGTTGAGGCCATAGAAGTGAGTCCCAACTATCAAGTGGCTGTGGTGGACCAGCATACAAGCCAGCACGTGTCCACATATTTCCAGTGATCAATTGTACATAGGTGTCTTGTTCATGTGTGTGGTGCAATGATGATCCTGTAGATTGTTTGGGGTGTAATCTGTCACAGTTCGGTCCAGGACTCATCATGAGTCAGTGGCAGCTATTCCTGTAACTACTGAGTATCCTTGGTTGATCAATGTGAGTAAAGTAGATGTGGACATGTGAACCAACATGTGGATGGTCCCACCCTGTCACTAAAGACGTGTAATGAGACAGTCAACAGGGCAACCTTGGTGTGCTGAGTGAGATAATGTCTCAGGTGTCATGATCCGGCAGGTGTCATTACAACATTTGTACCCAGGTTGGCCTCTGCACTTATCACTGCATCTGGGAACATCATAGCCTCTGTGCTGATTATTCTCGCAGCTATTCACCACACACGGCCCATCACTATGTTGTGTGCACTGTGATGCTGTGTGTGAACTGTCATGGTCCTGACATATGTGTATTATTCATGGACATTATCAGAGGTTGCTGGTTGTGCTGAAAGCCCCGTACCCAATCCCTGCCTACGACCCTGGGACACTGTCACACTTTGTCATTCATGCATAAATGCAACCCAGACAAGGGATGGGCCATGAATTTTGCTTTTCCAAGAGGATGTAACTCAAATGGTACAGTTAAAATGCAGATGATGCTATACAATTTATTTGGGTATGCATGGAAGAAGCCCATGCCCACTGCCCCCTGATGAATGGGAGGTTTGCTAACGCAAGTGTGGTACATATGTAGACACAGGGATACTTTAGTGTGACGCACAGACAGTTGCCAGTCAGGCTGACAGAATGCAAGGTGATTCAGGATCCAGTTACTTGACAAGTTACGTAATCAGTGGTCTGACTGAGACTGTATTGAGGACAAAGTAGACAGTTGACATGTCAAACTGTGTACGTCCTGTGTTTTTGAAGGTGACAAATGAACCCACTGGCTGTGTTACACGGCTTAATTAGTATCAATGGTTGACGGTGTATTTGACATAATGGCAACTCCTGTGCTGTTCCAGGCATCATCAGGGGCAGTGCTTTTTGAAATGGGTGGTGTGCATGGAGGTGATAATAGGTCTGGGCTGCATCTGTTTCTCACCAGTCCTGTAGGTGAGACTTGCATTCTAAGGGCCAACAGACATTTTCACAAGGGGAAGCAATCTACATGTGCTAACAGGGCTTTGAAACTAGAAGACAGTGTATAAATTGACCTGACGTCCTTGCAGTCAGATGTTCTATGACAATGGCATACCATAGTAAAGGGTGTAGCACACTGGTTTGCTAATGTTGGTCTGTGTGTGTAGAGGAGGTATTATCAGGGTACACATCTTAGTATTCCGGGGACCTCTTCTGACAGGTGGGTTGTGACCAGGTGCATGGGTGTGTAATGAGTTAGGAAATGGCCTGACATGTACATGGAATGTCATGTGCGCAATGCATGTCATATGTGTGGCACTTGTGCTGTCTATGTTCTGCTTCTATGGAACTCTAGTCACAGATAGTTCTTGCAAATATTGGATGCAGTTGGACTAACTGCTGTCAAGGGTCTGGTCAGGCATTCCTGTTAGTGATGCCAAAGCACATTGACTGCCTCATGTATGAGGCTTGTTTTCTTCTTATTGAGTGATGGTGTCTTAGTTGTGTGCCATATGCTGCGTTGGACCTTGCTTTCAACATGTATGTGTGAAATAGTTGTGGTCCTCTGCTATTGGCCTTCAAATGAGGTATGTACATGATATATGTCATTAAGAGTGTGTGTGTATGTGACCATTGTATGTTAGGCATCACATTAGCTCTGGGATGTTCTGTGTCCTACTCAGTATCTCAGCAATGCTCCATGAGGCAACACTCTTATTCTGATAAGTAGAGATGAAGGTGTGCAAAACGGAATAGCCAGACCATGATATGGTGATTAGAATAGGTGTTTATTTAAATTCGTTAACTAAAGTGGTGAAGGAGATCATATTCAGAAGAAATTATTTACAATCTGTTGCCGCCTGCGTATACCAGCAACTTTGTTCTGTAGTTCCCCCTCCTGTTGCAGGTCAGCATCCTCCTCTTCCTCCTCTTCAGGCATGTGTGGCTCTGGTTCCAGGAGGGGAATGTTTCTTTTGATACAAATGTTGTGCAATATTGCACATGTGAGGATGATCCTACAGACCATCTCGGGGGAATATAGGAGGCTATCACCAGTGATGTCGAGGCAGCGGAACCTTGACTTGAGGATGCCGAAGTTCTGCTCGACAATGCTGGGTGTCCTCCTATGGGCGTCGTTGTATGCACGCTCTGCAGCAGCTCTTGGGTTGCCAAATGGTGTCATAATCCATGGCTGGATGCCATACCCCTGATGAGCTGCAAGAGAAAATGAATGGGATCATGTTGATGTAGCTGGCACTATGTAAAAGACCTTTCATGGCAGTAGTTGTCTTGTGTTGTCTGTGACTCTTTTGTGAACTAATGTGGCATCCTATGCTTGTAGGCTGTACCATCTGCATTGTGTTGTTTCCGTGGCTGAACGAGTGTTTGTCTGCTAACCGTTTGTCAGCAGTATGTTTTGGGATTTGCAGTACAGTGTGCCCTCCCCAGCATTGTGACTTGTGATACAGGTGTCTGTGTGTCTTCACTGGGGGTGAGATGATAGCTCCATGCACAGTTAAAATTGAAAGTGTTGTTAACACGTTCATATCAAAGTACCCTGGACATCCCATACCTTGAAACTTATGCAATGGATTACTGTAAAGGTCATTGGAACACTTACAATTTGCAAGGTGACATTTAGGCAACCACACTCATTGACGTCTTAACATTAGGCTGTACAGTAATTTCCAATGTGTGACAGGTTCAATGGTGACTTAAGAAACATGGCTAGCAATGTCACAACCTCAGTGTGTTCCTGTTGACATGTTGCTGTTGTGGTGTATGTGTTGTGTGTCCTAGAGGGTTGCTATGCAGTGTGTATATAAGTAGGTTTTTGTACTTACCAACAAGTAGTCCATTGCCATAATGTCCATCCTGGAAGTGTTCATTGATGGTGCAGTGACGGAAGATGTATGAGTCATGTACACTCCCAGGATATTTAGCCACGATGTTGGTGATCATTCCCTGGTGATCGACTATGGCCTGCACGTTGATGGAATGTGTGTGCTTCCTGTTGCGGTAGAGGTGTTCAGTTGCAGCAGGTGGCACAAGGCGTACATGTGTGCAGTCGATTGCACCAAGGACGTGTGGGAAGCCACTGATGAGGTAGAACCCTGTTTTGTTTCCTGCTGCTTCTGCAGTGTGTTAGGGAAGCAGATGTGGCGGGTGTCAGTCGAATTATGGCATCCAGTACTTTGGGCAAAAAGGCGGAGAATGATGGTTGTGATATTCCGCCAACCAGGGCACCAGTTGTTTGGAAAGAGCCACTTGCCAGCATATGAAGTACGGCAAGCAGCTTTGTTTCTGTTGGGATGGTGCGGGATGTCACCAAAGTGGGGGCCAACTGCTGTTCAATGTTGCGCAGCAGCTGCTGAATGGCCTGCCAATTCAACCGGTACCTCTGTATGATGTCGTGTTCCCTGAGGCCCTGAAGGGTCGTTCTTGGGCGGAATATCCTCTCCTGCTTTCTGCGCTGCCTTTGGGGTCCCTGCTGGTGTTGTTGTAGCTGCTGTTGTTGCTGCTGGGCTCTGCGTCTGCGTGCAAGCTGGATTAGTATCACCTCCATGGCTCCCTGTTGCTGCTCTGCTGCTCTGCTGTTTGTTCTGTGTGTTCTAATTAAATATTGGTGTGTTTGCCCCATTTTAACGCCTGCCCTGACCCAGGCGTTAATTTTTGACGTAAATCAGGCTGTGCATCATTTTCTGGCTCCACCTTCCGGCTGTGCGTCATTTTTGCCCGAAAGCATAAATTAGCGCAAGGCGGGTTGCCGCATCCAAAAAATTATGCACACGGCGGAATTTTGTCGTCTGCGGGGTCGGGCGTCAAAGTTTAAATATGGGGCAACGTTTGCGCTGATTGTGCGTCAAAACATTTGACGCACAATCGGCGCAGACGGAGTATAAATATGCCCCTATATGAGGGCAGTCCCAATGTAAGCCTATGAAGGGAGCAGGCCTCACAGCAGTGTAAAAACAAATTTAGGAGTTTTACACTACCAGGACATGTAAACTACACAGGTATATGTCCTGCCTTTTGCCTACCCCTCAGTATGCCCTATGAGTTACCTAGGGCATACCTTATGGGAGACTTATATGTAGAAAAAGGGGAGTTTTAGGGTTGGCAACTACTTAAGTGGGTGGCACAATCAGTGCTGCAGGCTCACTAGTATCATCTAATCTACAGGCCCTGGGCACATGTAGTGCACTTTACTAGGGACTTATAAGTAAATTAAATAGTCCACTTGGGTATGATCCAATGTTACCATGTTTAAAGGAAGAGAGCATATGCACTTTAGCACTGGTTAGCAGTGGTAAAGTGCACAGAGTCTTAAAACCAGCAAAAACTGTATCTAAAAAGTGGAAGGAGGCAGGCAAAAAGTTAGGGGTGACCACCCTAAGGCTGTCAGGTCTAACAGGTATACTAACATGTATGTGACTCAGCCATTTTGGATGGGACTTGATGACATGATTTCTTGCCCTGTCTTTTGCATCCATGCAGGTCAGCACCCATCAGAAGGAACGGATTTGGAGAACCATTGCCAAGAAGGTGCTGACCCTGGGGGTCCAGAGTCGGCAGAGCGCTCACTGTTGCAAGAGGTGGGAGGACCTGAGAGGCTGGGCCCGGAAGACTGCAGAGGCTCAGCTGGGGCTTTCCTCCCAATGTGGGCAGAGTGCCCGTCAGACAATGACCCCCCAATGGTCCACATTCTGGCGGTGGCCGACCAGGAGTAGGATGGGTATTTGAGGGCAGCACAGGAGACACAAGTGGGTGAGTACACTGTAAATTCCTGCCTGTTCCATTGCCAATTGACTGAGTGAGATACTGACTGATCCCACTGACAATGTGGGATGAGCCACGTGTCACATAGTAGACGGGAAATTATTTATGCTGACATGTAATTTCTACCAAACTGGTGTGTCTTGCCTTTTGGACCTGGGACCTAGGACAAAACTGGGTGGAATCTTTAGACCATTTACTTAGCAGGGATCACAAATGGCTGTGTACAGTGACCATTCATTTACTGATTGTTGTTCTAGTGGGGGATAATTTCTGTCCAACACTTTGCTCTATCTATATGTTACAGGCCAAAGATAAGTAGGCTGTGGACCTTTGTACTCCACCATGTGTCTGGTTATATGTGTATGCAGACATCTGCTGCCCAGGAGCTAGTTATCTTCTGTGTATGATAGGTGCTGGTGGCTCACTGTAGTCTGTGATAAGTAGCTGTCCATCATACATATGACAATGCTTACATAGCTATTTGTTTGCAGCTGTAGCAAACTACTTTCCCTTAGTAAGTGGGGAACGTCTATTGACATGAATGATGTGTCATAACTTTTGCCAACATTCCTTGTGCCTACATGTCAACATGTGTCCCTTTCTCTTTATAAAACACTTCTATGCTGAAGTTCTATGCATGTTATACCTATGTGTATGGTATGATGCCTGTGATCCCTCACAGATCTGTGCATGTGAACTATTAGTGGCATAAAACATCTACAATTTCATTTGGTGCCACAGTCTGTGTCACCATTGTTCATTGTCTAACATATACTTTCATGCATCAAAATATGTTATTTGGCATGTAGAACTGCAGTAGCTTTGAGGGAGATGACAGGTAGGTCCAGAGTGTGGGGACATTTTTTGTTTATCTATGCCCTTGATGTGGAACCATGTGTAAAAATGCACTGCACATGTGTAATGATTGAGGATTGTGCCCTGACTGTTGGCATGCATCATGGAGTGAGATGAAGTGATGTTTACATCACATGTGTTTGGGTTCAGGCATTCATCCACAGAGAGATACCAGGATTGAGATGTCCAAGATGTGTTTACCCTAAGAGGATGTGATTGCAATGGGAGTCAGGCATTAGTGGTGACTATCTTGGGTTTTGCAAAATTGTTGTTTTGTTTATCCAGGAGCCATCTATCCCTGACATATTGAACCTGACGTCAACAGTGTTCCTTTCAATGCCACAAGTGAGGCCTATCTGAGGTACACTGACACTACCTCCTTTAATCTATTGTGACAGATGTTACTTTGTGAAGTGGACATTGTTTAAATATTTCTGAGTGACATGTTTATTTCCATGTCACTTACTCCAGTATATTGGACTTTTAGGATCCATATAACACGATTTCAGTGCCTCATTTCTAATTGTGGGTTCATTATGTATGTGCCAAATAGATGTTTTCATGACCTTGTGTGGGATATGTGGGAATGGAATTTACAATAGGGTACTGTTTTTTGCCATTAGTTGACTGAGGTTTGCGGCATGTGGGACACCTTTGATGATGAAGAGGTCTCCTAGTTGGTGAATGGTTAGTATGGTTCCAAGACCATACAACTGTAGTTGTCTAAGGTCCTGATTTTATCCAGATCACATGCATGAATATGTCAGGGCACATGTGTACACCACTTCGATGAGTAGTTTTGCTGGGGCCTACTTGACATAATGGTATTGTTAGTAAATCTGAGTGGTGGTTCAGGTGTTATCATGGACGTGTTAATGCAATATACCTCTTTGACCTTGTAGCATCAGAACAGACAAGCAGAGGAGACGGGGCTAAGCCAAGTGGGGACGCATCTGGCCACGGGACCGAGGGTCAAGAGGCAACTGATACGGAGGGACCCAGTGGCCCAGAGGGTGAGGGGAGTGCCACGGGGAGACTGGATCTGCATCATCATCATCCTCAGATTCCTCCTCCAGTGGCCACTCCCTAGTGGTTGCCGACCTGTCTGGGCATCTCCCAGCACTATCTTTGTCCACCACCCCCTGTTCTATCATCGCCTTCTCTGTTGCTCCCCACCCAGTTGGACGTGTCACCTCATCCAAGAGGGTGGGCGTTTCCTTCACCACAGGCGGCTCTGTCCTACCCCCTGTCACCCCTGCTGCCCTCAGTGAGAAGGCTATTGGCCTCCTGAGAAGTATCTCTGTGAGGCAGATAGCCACTGTGAATGCCATCCAAGGACTGGCGACCCAACTGCAACAAACCAATGCATTCCTGGAAGTCATTCATGATGCAATGGCTGGCCTACAGAGATCTTTTCAGGCTCTGTTCTCTACACTAACAGCAGCTAGTCACCCCTCACGTTTCGCCCTCCTCCAACCCCCTTCCCTTTCCTACCCAAAGCACACAAACAGATCTGCAATCCGCCTCAACGGGCAAATGGAGCACACACAAACACAAGCACCACAAGAGACGGTGGCATGCACACAAATAACATTTACCTACAGACATGACAACAGTTACGACTTCCCCTGACACCCCCACCACCCCTAGCATCAGAGACATGACATCAAGCATGTCTACAGACTCCACCACAACAGTCTCTGACACAGCCACCACACACATCCTACCTGCAGAAACCTCCCCAGCAGACCTGCTGACATCTACCACAAGCACTACACCTGCAGACACCAAAGCTACAGACACACATACATCCATCACATCCACCAAACCTGCAGTCACCACCCAACAGACACCCAGGCAGCCACGCGCCATGGCATCCCCCAGCACCTCCACCCCCCCAAGCCCAAGGCACATAAATGCTCTCACTCACCCACTCAACAGACACCCACCATATATTAGCATACCTCGCATAAGCACAGACACACGACATCCACACCTCCACATCAGACCACCACTTCCTCAACCTCCAAATCCTGACCCGCTTCTGATGACCATCCCTGTGTGTCCAAAAAACTGTTCCTCTGTAACCTTGACCTTGCCCCTGCTCTCTCCCCGAGGCCACACCAAGAAGGACCCCACCAAGCTCCAAGTCCATCCCTTCAACTTCCAAGGCCTCCCCTGCCCCCCTTGCAAGCACCCATTCCCGTTGCTTGCCAAGAAGAAGCCTATTTCTCCCAAGAAGAACCTCACCCCTCCCAAGAAGACCTCTCCTCCCAACCAGAATCCCCCTCCCAAATCTGATCCCCCACTGCCTCCCCCCCAGATAATCCCTGAGGTTCCTGCTTGCCCCCTTGATGCCCTTTCCTGTGTAGGTTCCCTAGAAGTTAGGAATCAAGTGTGGGTACAGTGATGTACATTGTCCATTGCGTATGGACTGGCCAATGACCTTGGAATTATGAACTTCACATTAATAAACCAAAGTTGTGGTTTTTTTGGGTACACATTTGTCCTGCAAATTACCTTTCTAGCTTGATGTGGTTTCTGAGTGACTTTGGTTGTGTTCCTCCAGTTGTGTGTGTTTGGGCCTGCTTGATGCTCCATGTGCTGTTGTTTGCTGTATGTGATTTTGTGTGGAGTGGTGCTGTCTCCCAAGAGAAGGGTATATATTTTGTGTATACGTTTGTGTGTGTAAGTGCAATGTTAGTGTCATGGCATTGTCTAGTATTTGATATGGTATTTCTTTTTGTGTTGTTCAATGTGGGCCTGTATGGTGTATCATCTTGAGTTTTGTTTGTGCAGACATGGGGTGTGTTCAGTTGTGCTTGCTGTGTTTGAATTTGCCTGTGCAGGTGTCCATTCAGGTGTGTGTCTCTTGCAGCTAGTTCCTGTAGGGGTATGTCCCATGCAGTGGGAGTTGTATGTGCTCTGTCAACTTGTCCTTTCCCATTGTGCATATATGCATGACATTTGGCATTAGTGCTGTTTGCCCCTGAGACCCATGTAGTGCCATTTCCTGTTCATATGTTGTTTGAGGGGCCTGTTCAAGGTGATGTATGTCACAGTTCAGTCCCCTTCCCTGGGTGTCCCAGACGACCCCAATTTGTGCAGGTATAGTTGTCATGTTGTTCTTTGTCTATTTGTCTCTCTGTGTTTTGTTCATGCCATTGTGCTGCGATGTGTGTGTCTATTGCAGGGTTATTTCATGGTGGCATTGTTTGTGTTCCATGCAACTTCGATGCATATGTGTGTTGTATGTGTGTACCGTCCCTGTGCCTGAGCTGTGTGTCTTTGAGTATTTGCATAGTGTTGAGGTGCAGTGTGTGTGTGCTGCCCAAAGGGGGCGCATAGTGACTATGTGCGTGTCCATGTTGATGTATGTTTGTGAGTGGGTGTGGTTTGAGACGTGCACCTGCTGCCTGTGGCATACCCCCTTGATGTGTAAGCAAGCACAACACACTGTTTTTAAGTCTAATGATACAGGTAGGTGTGTGCACTTACGGGTGTTGGTGGCCACAGCGGCATGGATTTTGTTATCTTTGGATAGGCAGGAGCAGCAGCATGATGTTTGTGAGGGGCTCCATGGTGGCATTGAATGTGTAAGTCTGCCTGCAGGTTAGTGTTTCCCTTTATACTGTCCGTTTCTGCCTTCTGATACGTGGTGGTTGCTGACTGGAGGAAAGACAGCCGCCTCAAGCTGAACTCAGACAAGACAGATATCCTCATCCTGGGCCCCACTTCTACTGCTTGGGGCAACTCGTGGTGGCCAACAGCCCTTGGAAGCGCCCCTGACCCCACCGACCATGCATGCAACCTTGGCATCATCCTCGACTCCTCGCTGTCCATGGCTCGCCAAGTCAATGTCGCCTCATCATTGTGCTTCCACACACTTAGACTGCTCCAGAAGATTTTCAAGTGAATCCCCATTGAAACAAAAAGGACGGTCACCCATGCACTCATCAGCAGCAAACTCGACTACAGCAACATACTCTATGCCGGCATCATAAAGAAACTTTTAAAAAGACTCCAGAGAATACAGAATGCAGGGGCCAGGCTCATCCTGGACATCCCCTGCTCTTTCATTCTGCTGTTCAAGTAGATTTTCTATTTCAGTGGCAGCATTCTCAAATGAGAGCGGCTGCTTTCTCTATGTGAACAGTAGCAACTTACTGCAACTGACCGCACTGATAAATCTCGCTGGGAGGTGGCCTAACACTCAATTTCTCAATCGCCAACTTAACATTGGTGAGCCAGTCCCAAGAAAAAATCTCTGCCAGATGGAGCTTGGCAGAGTTTTTCAAGAAGTGGGCGTGGACTGGGCAAAACTCTGCAAACTTCAAAGGAGGAGCGGAGTTTATGACCCACCCCAAATCATGATGTTTAAGCTACAATATTTATGTCTCATGATAGCTTCTGTTTTTTGCATTTATTTTCTCAGAATACCATATTTGGAGCCCATTCTTTTTCCCCACTGCTTGGCTATTCGCAAACTGACCTTTACTTTGTTTCCCATCTCTATTTTTGATACAGCCTTTGAGACAATTTTAGCTGTCTCACCATACTAATGATTTTGCAAACATATCATACATAGTATACATATAGAGAGGGATCTTTTGCTAGTGAGGTTCAGCCAATAGACTGTTAAATTGGCATTAAGATGTTGCTTACACCTACCTGCAGCATACTGTGTGGGGCAATGGGTCAGTCCACTTTACTCGTTTCCCCCTTCACTTTGAGTGACTGCACAAAGCCACCTTGTTCACATCCACCTAAAGCTAGGTCCTTTCTCTTCAATGTCGGTACTGGTTGCATTGTGCTTTATTTTATTTTATTAACTCTACTCTGGCTATTTATTATGCATACACTTTTAGTTCCCAGTAAGATGGTGATTAATTTTCCTTCCCCTTAAAGTCTGTCCTAAAGTAGTTTACTGACCCTGTAGCATTGTAGCTGTATGCAATTTGAGTTCTTTGTTTGGTTGAGCATGATCTTTGTCTTGTTCAAATAATAATAAAATGTAAAGTACAACTAAAATGTTTGTTATTTGAAAAAACATTACTAGTAAAAAAGATGAACTTCGTGAATGTTTTTAAACAAAAAAATGTGTATTTCCTACTTATGACAACCACGTTTCGGTGGCTCAATGTTTTCTCTTCATTTTATTGTGTGACACATGTTTGTATTAAAACAGCTATCCATGGCACCAGCAAAAATGACACCTATTAATTTTGCCATGGTGGTGTGCCCCCCCCACAGTGTATTACAATGTTCCCACTTAGCTGACCGACTGGTACATTGTAGTATGCAGTTCCCACCCGGCTGCCCAACAGGAACAGTGCTACGATATTGGTCTCTGCTCCCTTAAGAGAGCCAAGGCCAATACCATAGAACACAGCACCCTCACATTGCGCACTCTCTGGAAAACAGACAGTGCACATTCCCATGGTGCTGGGCAGGGTGGCATCCTGCGGGTCCCGACTTTCCACCAGCCTTCTCATGGTGCACACCCCGCCATGAGAAGGCTGGCAGAAAGCTGAATTGTAATCAGCGAGGTGGCGCTGAACTCAGTGCTGCCCTAACTGAGTACAACTCAGACTGCCGTCGGACCATCAGGAACCATGTTCCTGGGGGAGACGGCGGTCCCCTGGTTGTTCTGCTCACTAGGGTTGTAATGCAGCAGTTGGGTTACCACAGTTGCGATGGTCCGATCTTCCCCACGAGGCTGGTGGTCCTTGGACCTCCAGCCTCGTAATGCAGTTCTAAACCAAGACTGGAGGACTGAGTCTGAATGTATGTTTCTTGAATATGTCCAGGATTTAATTGCAAATGGTGTCATCTCTATTTTATAAATTGGATCTACTTTGGTTGCAGCCTCTGTTGGACAGGTTTGTAACAATATCCCTGGTGTCTGCTATATCTAAAGTTATGCCATTAAAATGGAAACTCAATAATCCATGGGCAAAATCCAATATATAGGCCCAGATTTACTAAAATGTAAAGTAATCCAGCAAGAGAACTTGCTGTACTGCTTTACATGAAACAGAGAGAGTAGAAATTATCAAAATCTACTAAGATATGGCCACAAGTGCACTGATGCATTTGTGGCAGCCTAGTGTAAACACTGGCACCCTTGGGCAATGATGCAAGGGTGCCTGTGTGGTGGTCAGAATAGTTTTTGTGCAGGAAGGAGTAGAAATAAAAATATTTCTTCGTATTACACCAGCCTCCAGTATGACCACCATTTTGGCACTAACCCAGGTTTACACACTTTATTAAATCTCGTTTTGCATCAAAATACATTGGTGAATGCACGGAAATGCCCATGTTCCACACATGTAACGCCTATACACAGGCTTTGATACAGTCTGCATCATATTACACGCAGTTTTTCCACACAGAATATGACCGAAATGTTTTTTGCACTGTTGTGTTTGTGTAGTTAGAAGTAGGACAAGCTAGTGTCAAAACGTTTTAAAATATTAAATATAGTTCTGCATTTACTGACTCATCACCAGCATATATTGTGTTTATGATAATGTCCCATTTTTACCTTGATTCAAGCCTGAGTGAAAACAAGTGATTTTACGAAGTGGAGCTCCAGAGCTACGCCATTGGCACATTATAAATCACAACCCGTCCGTCTGAAAAGAAATGTATGTTTTGAGTTAAGCTTCACATTCCTTCAATTGTCTAATTTAAAATTCTCCTCGAGACTCCTTTCTCCCCTCACATGAGCACGCCCTCACCAACGAAATATTCCAGTATCTCCTACAATTTCGACAGTTTTCACCATGAATGAGACTATATACGGAGACAGCCTCCAATATAAATAAAGAAGTCATAGTGTGCAGGGGGAATGTTGCTTTCCAACTGACTGAGGTTATGGATGACATTTTTAATTTCTACCGGCTGGGTTACCAGTATGGGTTCCAAAAGCCAAAAATGTGCATTTCTTCTCAGCCTCTCAATGGTTATGTCGAAAAATTAATATTGATGTTTTGTTGCTTTGACACAGATTAGAGAAATGCTTTTGTAAAATAGGTCTGATCCCTTTCGCGTTTAAATCAATGAATTAATAATTCATATTTAAAAACCGTTGTGTGTGTGCTCTGTGCTTCATAAGTGTCTACAAAATACAATTGCCGTATAAATGGACAACGTTTGCACATGCATGGCAATGTCTTCTCAATACCGAATTTGTATTTTTTTCATTCAGAAGCCCATATTTATACTTTTTTAGCGCAGCATTTGTGTCGTTTTTAGACGCAAAATCGGCGTACACTTACAAAATACGATTAGCCGATATTTATACTTTTTGACGCAAACCAGCGCCGGCGCTGGTTTGCGTCAAAAAATGTACTGCCGGCTAACGCCATTCCTACGCGCCATGCGAGCGCCTTATTTAAGGATTGACGTTAGCCGGCGCTGCGGGCTGGTCAGAGTAAAAAAAAAAGACTCAAACCAGGCAGCGCCGGTGTAGGGAAAAATGGGGGTTGTGCGTCAAAAAATGGTGCAAGTCAGGTTTGAGTAAAAAATCGTGGCTCAAACCGGACTTGCGCCATTTATTGACGCACAACCCCCATTGAAATGACTCCTGTCTTATCAAAGACAGGAGTCATGCCACTTGCCCAATGGCCATGCCCAGGGGATCTCTGTCCCCTGGGCATGGCCATTGGGCACAGTGGCATGTAGGGGGACCCAAATTAGCCCCCTCATGCCACTTTAAAAAATAAAAAAATAATACTTACCTCAACTTACCTGTACTTCCCTGGGATGGGTCCCTCCGTCCATGGGTGTCCTCCTGGGGTGGGCAAGGGTGGCAGTGGGTATCCCTGGGGGCAGGGAAGGGCACCTCTGGACTGCTTCCATGGTCTGAGACCATGGAAGTGAGCCCACAGGTCCCTTAATGCCTGCCATCACCCAGGAGTTAAAAAATGGCTCACATCAGGCTGTGTGCCGTTTTTTAAGGCCCACCCCCTCCTGTGCGTCAAAATGACGCAGGAGTATAAATAAGGCGCACAGGCCATAAAGTCATTTTTTGGACGGGAATGCCTACCTTGCATGTCATTAACGAAAGGCGGTTTCCCGCATCCAAAAAATGATGCACACAGAGGTTTTTTGACGTCCGCGGGGTCGGGTGTCATAGTTTAAATATGGGGCAAGGTTTGCGCCAAATGTGCGTCAACATTTTTGATGCACATTCGGCGCAAACAGAGTATAAATATGCCCCTAAATTTGGCCACATCACCAATAGAGGGAGAGCCAGAACCATTTTGCTTAGCGTGCCAACAATTCCTGCAATGGCACTGCTTGTGTTGAACATGTTTTGTCAATCCCAATAACTCATACAACATTGCTTTGATTAGCACAAATGTTCATTTCTCAACCCCAGGAAGCTTTTACTATGATGGTGGCCATTGTTTAGGAGTGGGCCATAGAAAAGACTGGAATGGCCAGAGCAGCAGGAGCTTCTCTCTTCAGATCCATCTTCTCCATCTCTAATGGGAGGAGTTGTTTACAGTCACACACGAAAATTAATGCACTTACATTTCGTATCATTCTAAAAGATATCTTTGCATTCCTGCTTGATGGTCTGGGTGCTTATTAAAAACTACAGAAAGACGGCTACAATTAATTTCAGAACCTAGAGAGGCTACTAATGTAACCATAAATGATATGAAAATAGATGGTGCTAATGGACTGGTCCTAAAATAAATTCTCATCGTTGCCTTTGGACTTTTCGTTGAATGATGCTGCCTCATGGCCATTCTGTGATCTAGATTTCTGTGCTGAGTTTATGTTTGGTATAATGTACACTGCAGAAATGAATTGCTTCTGACCACTCGTTAGACTGGTAAATTGGATGGAAGATGTGAGCCATGGTTTCAATGGTCGCCGTCGCCAAGGCAGTTTTTAAATGCTCAGATGCTGGAGGGTTCGAGCTTGCAAGGAAGTCTTCTGGCCTATCCGTAGGCTACATACTCTTTTCATGATGAGCCATTTATAGGCAGAGTAAAGGGCACCCTTCCCAGTTCTTTGAAGACATAGGCATTGATGACTGGTTAATTTTGTATTGTTCTTTATTGTATGCACATTTTACATCGCTTACTACCCCTGTTGAGGTATTGAAGTGCTTTGCGGATGCGTAGCACACTAGTCCATGGACCTCGGAGTTCGTCTGTTGTGTTGTAAAAGTTGCTATTACAATTGGTATACTGATTAGTTGCCTGCAATTTCTAACCTAGAGGAAAGTTAGTTGTTAAATGTTGTTATTGATGAAGATGTCTCAGTTATGTATTGGTTTGTATCCCTAGTTATGTCTCTATGATTAAAATGAATGTCAGCAATTGCGTATTATTTTGTTGTTTGGCTGACTTAGAACACTGTATAACTAGATGGTAGTAGCGTTATGAGAAAATACAGTGGTCCATATTTTGGGTCATGCTCATAAAGGCTGAGTCTATGAGTCTGTTGGGAGGAGCTTAGTAAGATTTAGTTAGGAATGTCAAGCAGAATAGAACATGAGACATGGATTACACATACATAGATTCATATAGTAGGGGTATGAAATATGTCAGTTATGTAAGTCCTGGACATTTAGGTGATGAGTCACATGCTCTATCATACTAAGGAGAACAAGTGCAAGAAAATATTGTATTTTTGAAATTATGGGTCCACCGAAAGTTGGTGGGGTTAAATTACAGCTGCTCAGGTCTTCATAGATGGACATGGTAGGAGCAAGACTACATCATTGTTTCAAGACGTAACCTGTGTGTGTTTCTATGAAAGTTTATCATCTTTTAAATGTGGCTGTTTTGCCTTCACCCCTTCTATTTTCTGAACCCGTTTTTGTTGGCTTTTCGGACTCTGGACTTTACCACAGCTAACCAGTGCTAAAGTGCTTGCACTTGCTCCTTCAAATGTGGTGATAGTTTACACCCAATTAGCACATTTAATTGAATTGTAGGTCCCTAGTAAATTGGTACTTTAGGTACCCAGGGTCCGTATGTTAAATGCTATGAGTGGGCCTGCAGTGGTGATTGTGCCACCCACATAACTAGCCTTTTAAAACATGTCTCAGGCCTTCCATTGCTGCCTGCGGGCAGGTTTAAACTGCCATTTAGACCTTGCAATATAAATCTTTTCCCAGGCCTAATCCTTCCCTTTCAATACATCTGTCACCTCTAGGGAAGGCCCAAAACAGTCCCACGGGGAAGGGTGCAGTGTATCTAAAAAGTTGGACATGTACTTTCTATGTTTACATATCCTGGCAATGGCTTACGTCTCCCATAGGATAACACTAGGCAATCTTATTATATGTAGTAAGTGATAACTTCTGATTGGAAATATTAGAGAATGTCGAGTTTAATCTATAAAGAATTTTAATTTTAAACCCTTTTTAATGGTAAAGTCACATTTTAAGTCCCAATTCTGAAAATGTCACATTTAGAAAGTTGTAATTTCTTTCTCCTAACCATTGGATGCCTGTAGCCTGCTCCTGGGTCACATGAATAGGTGTGAGTGGCTGTTGGCCTTTATGTGATCTTCCCAGAAAGCCACAAAATAGTGAGTCTGGGTGGTGGCAGTACGGGCCATTTAGGCAGGATGGGGGTGGAGCTGTTACCTACCACACTTGCAATTCAAAGGGGCTGTCTGTGCACACTCACACTAAGGGCCTTTTTACATGTTTGGTGGTCAGTGCATCACCATGGCAATGGCGACAGTCCGACTGCCATTAGATTGACAGTTTGAAACCTGTATTCGGATGCTGGCAGTCCCGTAGAGGAAACACCACTGTAGTCACGCTGGCATCGCCAGGCAGTGCAGACCGATGCAGTGGCGAGGCAGGCCAAATGGAAACAGTTTTTCTGCCGGATACATTATGATGTTCCCTACCGCCAATGTGACCATGGCGGTCCAAACACCACAATCCAGGAGGTGGAAATGGAGAGAATAAAGGAAGCAACTCACCTGCAGGCAGTGTTATACATTCTGTGAAGCCATGGAGCCCATCACACATGCCCTGCTGCTGCTCATCGATGGAGCCCAAAATCCACATCGCCGTAGGTTCAACCGACGGTAAGAACACACACCTACCTGTGTCATTAAGCTCAACAACAGATCGTCATGCCTGCATCCACATGATATGGGAGTACGCTACAGACACCAAGGCCCATATTTATACTTTTGGTGCAAAACTGCACCGACGCAGTTTTTCATCAAAATTTTTAACGCTGGCTAACACCATTTCTTAGCGCTGCTCGGGCGTCAAATTTATACTTTGATGCATGGCGGTGCAAACCACTGGTGTGAGTAATTTTTTTTTACTCAAACCAATGCTTCACATCGTGAAGAAAAATGACCTTAACGCGGTGAAAATGACTTTGATCCAGTTTACGACGTCGCAAACCGGATATGCGCCTTTTTTTGACGCAATTGTGTCAAAAAGCAGCACAAACACAGCACAATGTGCAAAGGAGAGCCAAAATGGATCCCAGAAGCTTTGAGAGACCCCAGGAAGATGACAACCAACCAGTAACCAGCAAGAAGGACCCACACAAGACCCAGGAGAGGGAGAAGAAGAAAAGGAAGTGTCAGTTCAGTGCACAGGAGCAGGAAATACTGGTGAAAGAGGTGACGGAACACCAGCACCAACTTTTTGTCACCTCTAAATTGCCAATTAGTAGGAGAGAGGCAATTTGGCAACAAATTGTTGACAAGATAAACAGTGTGGCAGAAGTACAGAGAACAGTCATTGAGTGCAAGAAACGCTGGCATGAATGCAAGCGCAGGACCAAGGAAAAGATGTCCAGGAACAGGAAGGCAGCACTGCAGACTAGAGGTGGGATTCCAGCACCTCAGCAGGCCCTGGACAACATGGAGAAGATGGTGTCAGCCGTCATCCCTGAGGAGATCGTCACAGGGATTCAAGGACAGGACAGCGCAGACTACCAGGAGACAACACAGATACAGGGTAAGTTGCATTGTGAACTAAAATGCCTATTTGTTAACTGTAAGCGGGGGGACATACCTACTACACAATGCATGGAAGTCATGATATTCATGGAGTGGAATGGGCAAAGGGGCATGGCACGGGGGCATGGGCTGAGCAGGGCAAACCTCGGGCACAGTACTACACTACACCAACAACCTTTGCAATGGGGTATGCTGCCATGCCAAGGATGATGGAAAGGTAAAGCCAGTCCAGGAGGGCAGGGTACAACATAAAACTGGCCTGCTGTCACATGACAGCTGGTATTCTCCCTACATGAACTAGGGCTCAATCAACAGTCTCAGGCCATATCCGCAAGTGGAATTTAACATTGACAACAGTTGCCTCTACCACCTCTACCGTGTGTGCAGGTCAAGTAGCTAATGGCAGCTACGTGCCCATGGACAAACATACCCAAATTAGAGGGTTCAGGATGACAACGTTATCAATCCCCTGTAATCAATAAAAATTTGCTAATCCTGTCAAATGTGAATGTCTATAGTCGCTACACGCATCAGCCATTGTCATTAACATTATGGGGTACACAGCAGTAATGTCATACCCATGCTACATATTTCAGGGTCCACCCTGTGCCTTTTTCACAATAGCTGCAATGACACCACGCAATATCCCAACTGTTATACTGCTCAGACAACAGCATTGAGGGGGAGGACATATGTTACCGGCTAGTGAAATACACCCAGCACAGACAGAAGAGGAAATGGAACACTGCTAGGACCATCAGTGCAATCCAATGTAGCACACATTCCCCAACATCAGCATCACACACTACCAATGCTGACTTCTGTAGTATGCCAGGCCAATGCTATACATAGTATATGCTAGGTCTCAGCAACAGATAGCTGGATGTGAAATATCAGAGACTGGAGCAGTTCCACATTGTTAAGTGTGTTGCAAGTGCCATCAGAACACCCACAGCCAGTGCAAGACCACAACATGAGAATGGAAGTAGACGGACGGTTGAGTAGGACAAGAAGGTGGCAACATACAATTTGGGCAGAACCTACACCTAGAGGATGTGACGCAGACAATTCCCCAAACTGCCCACACTACATGTGACATGCAGGTGGGGCATAGGCCTGGGAGAATTCTAATATTAAAGACAGGAACAATGAACAGGAACCAATATCACAATGTGCAACTAATAGGAAGTCAGGCGCATCACATTACAAATGCCACAACACAGACACACTAATTGTACTATATCTCATTGCAGAGGACGATGGCTCTCCTGGGGATATGCCTGTCCTGGACTTCCCTGATGACATGGATGACGAGCTGACGAACATCAGCCAGCAGACCCTCCAAGATGTCCTTGGAACCCTCCAGACCCCACCTTCAGTTGCAAGGAGGAGCACAGATAGAGCAGCCATCACAGAGGACTCACCCTCCACCCCAATTGTACGACCTGCCAGCTCCAACCCAGCTGAGGACTCTGACGACACTAGCATCATCTTTGAGAGGACTGTAGTTGGAGCACAGCGGGAGCTGGCCAAGGAGGTGCGGTGGGGATGCAAAATATGGCAGCCAGCCTAGAGGGGGTGCATTTGTGCATGATGTCAACTGCAGGACAGGCAGCAGCCATGCAAGGGCGAGCATCAATCTTGCAAGAACTTCAGCAAAGTGTGAAGGAAATCAGCACAGCAGTAAGAGAGTTGACACTACACCTCCAACAACTAACCTTTCAACGTGTGCACAAATGCAATATTGACCCCCTCAGGGCCGACCTGGCTGCCTACCACAGTGATGTTGCTGGTATCCTTAAGAACCAGCAGCTCCTCCTTGCTGCAGTACTGCCCTTAATATCCCCACAGTTGGCAGCTACCAGGATTTCTGACTCCATGTCTTCAAACACTGAAGTGTGTGTTGCCCCTTCAAACCCACCACCACCAAGGGCAGTGGAGACAACACACACATCTGAAGATGAAGATGTGGAACAGATCAACTTCACCCGTAAGAGTACCCGGTAGCATTTAACTAAACACTCTAAATATCAACCCCCCACCCACCTTATATGACGGGACACATGGAGGACAACATATACTAACCTAAACACTTAGGGGCATATTTATACTCCGTTTGCGCGAATGTGCGTCAAAAATCAGCGCAAACGTTGCCCCATATTTAAACCCTGACGCCCGAGCCCGCGGACGAAAAAAATCCGCAATGTGCGTCATTTTCTGGATGCGGCAACCCGCCCTGCGTTAATGATATGCAGGGTAGGCGTTCCCGTCAAAAAAACGACGCACACAGCTGTGCGCCGTATTTATGCTTCCGGGCAAAAATGACTCTCGGCCGGGAGGCGGAGCCAAAAAATGACGCAAAGCCCGATGTGCGTCAAAATTTAACGCCTCGGTCAGGGCAGGCGTTAAAATGGGGCAAACACACCTGTATTTAATCAGAACACACAGAACAAACAACAGAGAAGCAGAGCAGCAACAGGGAGACATGGAGGTGATTTTTATTCAGCGTGCACGTAGACGCAGAGCCCTGCAGCAACAACAGCAGCTACAACAACAACAGCAGGGACCCCAAAGGCAGCGCAGAAGGCAGGAGAGGATATTCTGCCCAAGAACAACCCTGCATGGCCTCAGGGAACACAACATCATACAGAGGTACCGGTTGAACTGGCAGGCCATTCAGCAGCTGCTGAGAAATATTGAACAGCAGTTGGCCCCCACTTTGGTGACACCCCACACCATACCAACAGAAACAAAGCTGCTTGCCGTACTCCACCTGCTGGCAAGTGGCTCGTTTCAGACAACTGGTGCCCTGGTTGGTGGAATATCACAACCATCATTCTCCGCATTCCTGCCAAAAGTACTGGATGCCATCATTCGCCTGACACCCCTCCACATCTGCTTCCCTAACACACTGCAGAAGCAGCAGGAAACAAAACAGGGGTTCTTCGCCATCAGTGGCTTCCCACACGTCCTTGGTGCAATCGACTGCACACACGTAAGCCTTGTGCCACCTGCTGCAACAGAACACCTCTACTGCAACAGGAAGCACACACATTCAATCAACGTGCAGGCCATAGTCGATCACCAAGGATTGATCAGCAACATTGTGGCAAAATATCCTGGGAGTGTACATGACGCATTCATCTTCCGTCACTCTACCATCAACCAACACTTCCAGGATGGACGGTATGGCAATGGACTACTTGTTGGTAAGTACAAAAATCCAACTTACATACACACTGCACAGCAACCCTCTAGGACACACAACACATACACCACAATAGCAACACCTAGCCAGGAACACACTGAGGTCCTGACATCACTAGCCATGTTTCTGAAGTCACCATTGAAGCTGTCACACATTGGAATTTACTCTACAGCTTAATGTGAAGACATTAATGAGTGTGGTTGCCTAAATGTCACCTTGCAATTTGTAAGTGTTACAATAACCTGTACATTAATACATTGCATAAGTCTTAAGGTATGGGATGTCCAGGGTACTTTCATATGAACGTGTTAACTACACTTTCATGTTTTAACTCTGCATGGAACTATCATCTCACCCCCAGTGAAGACACACGGACACCTGTATCACAAGTCACAATGCTAGGGAGGGCACACTGTACCGAAAATCCAAATACATACTGCTAACAAACAGTTAGCTAACAAACACTTGCTCAGCCAAGGAAAAAACTCAATGCAAAAGTTTTCTCCTACAAGTATAGGTAGTCACATTAGTACACAAAAGAGTCACAGACAACACAAGACAACTACTGCCATCAAAGGTCTGTACAAGAGTGCCTCCTACATCTACATGATCCCATTCTGTGTTTCTCTTTCAGCTGATCAGGGGTATGGCATCCAGCCTTGGCTAATGACACCATTTGGGAGCCAGACTACTGCTGCCGAGCGGGCATACAACGACGCCCATAAGAGGACACGCAGCATTGTTGAGCGGACCTTTGGGATCCTAAAGTCAAGGTTCCGCTGCCTTGACATCACTGGCGGTAGCCTACTATATTCCCCAGAGATGGTCTGTAGGATCATACTCACTTGTGCCATATTGCACAATATTTGTGTAAAAAGGAACATTCCCCTCCTTGAACCAGACCCAGACATGCCTGAAGACGACGAAGAGGAGGATGCTGGCCTGCAACAGGAGGGGGAACAACCAAACACGGCTGCTGGAGTGCGTAGGCGCCAACAGCTTGTAAATAATTTCTTTTCTTAATTTCTTATATCAACACTTATTGCACAATTGTAAATAAACACAGATAACAAACACCACATCATGGTTTGGCCTATTCATTTCTGCCCACCTTTAGTTTGAAATTGCTGAAGAAGAATGTCGTCTCATTGAGCAATAATGAATTAACACTCATCACACAAAAAATATACACCACAAATGTCTGCACAGAGGCTATGATGTTTCATGATACATTACCATCCACAGAGGCCAACAGGAGTACAAATGTGGCAATGACACATGCCTGATCCAGACACCTGAGACATTCTCTCACTCAGCACAAAAATGTAGCTCATTTGAAAGTCTCATTACACGTGTTCAGTGACAGGGTGGGACCATCGATGTGTACGTGACCATGTCCTCAATGGCTTCTCTCAATTTTTGCTACAAACAATGACCAATTGGAACAAGATTAGCTGCCACTAACTCATGAGGAGACCTTGAAGTTACAGTGACAACATACACCCAGACAGTTGATAGTGAATCTACATTCGCCCACACATATAAACATATGTCATCCAATCAACCAAATATTTGCAAGCAGCTGATCACAGTAGTGTCCCAGTTCGAACCTAGCAGGAAGAATGTAACATGCCACTAAACCTGGTAATGCATAAAGGGCCACATACATCAACAACCTATTTGTCATCAGCATATGAGGAACGCCGAGATTTAGCAAACATTTTCAGTGCAAAATGGTATGTCAGATTGCTCCAAATAATCAATAGGGCAAACGTCAAATGGGCAAATGGGATTATTGAATGGCTAACAGTGATTCATACCCTATGGCCTTCCACGAGCCTGCTGCTGCAGGTTTAGCATAACAGAATAAATGAAAGCCATGGATAAATTATAAAATCTGGAAGGGCAAACCCTAGGGTGCTGGGGGCCTAAGTCCACCTCTACTGCCCCCCAAATATACAATAATTATGTACATGTGAAGTAAACACATGCATAAGGCGCATGTGTGGCCTACATGTCAAAAGTAAAACAAATATAAGATACACAAAATAATTATTAGGACATGGCTAGCCCCATAAAAAGTGTAAGTGACAATTGCACTACCTGTTTGGACTATAGATAAATGCATTACCGTGATAAATGTGGACACATTTTTGAGAAGGAATACATCCTGGAATCCCATTCATCATTTCAAAATAGCCATCAGCAATTACCCAAAATATGTGTACAAATATGGTTAATAACCATTTTGAGCAATCATTGATATTACAGTGTGAATGCCTTCTATACATCCAATAAGGGACATGTGTTATAGCTAACCACAAATGTGTATCACATAGCACTGTTTGGTCATGACAAAATTCCTTTCACAACTTGAAAAAATTAAGACATTTTTGTCAAAATGCGTCATATTTCCACGCATACAGCATGGCCGTCATCATTTTTTGACGTACTGGAGTGTACAGAATGCAGAGTCAAAAAATTTCCTATTAAAAATAATAGATTAATAAGCTGCATTACATGTCCACCATATTTTCTATGATGCGTCATATTTCCACGCATACAGCATGGGCGTCATAAATATTTGACGTACAGGAGTGCACAGAATGCAGAGTCAAAAAAGTTCCTATTAAAAATAATAGATTAATAAGCTGCATTACATGTCCACCATATTTTCTATGATGCGTCATATTTCCACGCATATAGCATGGGCGTCATAATTTTTTGACGTACAGGAGTGCACAGAATGCAGAGTCAAAAATGTTCCTATTAAAAATAATAGATTAATAAGCTGCATTACATGTCCACCATATTTTCTATGATGCGTCATATTTCCACGCATACAGCATGGGCGTCATAATTTTTTGACGTACAGGAGTGCACAGAATGCAGAGTCAAAAAATGTCCTATTAAAAATAATAGATTAATAAGCTGCATTACACGTCCACCATATTTTCTATGATGCGTCATATTTCCACGCATACAGCATGGGCGTCATAATTTTTTGACGTACAGGAGTGCACAGACTGCAGAGTCAAAAAATTTCCTATTAAAAATAATAGATTAACAAGCTGCATTACATGTCCACCATATTTTCTATGATGCGTCATATTTCCACGCATACAGCATGGGCGTCATAATTTTTTGACGTACAGGAGTGCACAGAATGCAGAGTCAAAAAATGTCCTATTAAAAATAATAGATTAATTAGCTGCATTACATGTCCACCTTATTTTCTATGATGCGTCATATTTCCACGCATACAGCATGGGCGTCATAATTTTTTACCGTACAGGAGTGCACGGAATGCAGAGTCAAATATCATTTTCATATTTGGTTCTCATATTTGCCAGCAAATTACATTTCTACTCTAGAACTGTAAACTCAGCCTCACACAAATGTAAGGGAACAATGAAGAAATTAGTTTTGACTCTGCATTATGTGCACTGTTATGCATCAAAAAATATGACGCACAATCTGTATGCGTGAAAATATGACGCATAACGGAAAAATAAAAACAGTGGCCATTTTATGCAGGAAGTGATGTAATAGGATATCCTGTTTACAGAATCTGTACTGTGAGTTTACTTTCACTTTCACTTTGCAGTCTCAGATTATTCTAGACTGTGTGGCTGTATGAAAAGTGTTGTCCTGTGTTTTACTGCTTTTGTGTCCTGTGTACCTTGTCTATTGTGCTTTTGTGATCATAGTCTTGTTGTCTAATATTGTCTTAGTCTGTTTTGTATACTTTTGTCAAATCCAGTGTTTCTTTTTTTTGTCTGTGGGAGTCTGTTCTGGGTAGTTTAAATTTGGTGTTAGTTGGGCTATTTTTCTTAAGTTTTCTTTTTCCTTCACTACTCTACCTTTCCCCATTTCCCCTTTTACTTTTTGTTCTAATTTTTTCACCTTTCTAATAGTAAAGATGTCAGGTAGGCCACGGCTTGCCAGGATGGGTGAGGAGGAATTGGGGGGATTCATTTGGCTTGTTTGCCATTTCCTCCCACTCATGCTGGAGGCCGTGTGATACAGGGGTATCACACGGAGGCACGTAAAGTCCGGTGGGGGAAGGTGTGCCATCACTTGGTCCGGGTCTACGGTAGCATGAGGAATGACCATCAACTCAAGCACCGCTGGGCTGATCTGATATCCAGGGAGCAGGATCTGCTGGACCACCTGGGAATCAGGATTGGTGGCCATGTTGGTGAGTACAAATCATTTACATGTGAATAATTGAAAGCTTTGTGGGGACATGTGATGATTGTTACCCAATCTGCTAGATAAGTAGCTGACTGTGTGTAATGCTACGGAAACCTAATGTGTATTTGTTGCACAATGTGCAGGATGACCAATGCTAGCAGTCAGATGGCTCATGTTTTCAACACATACCGGATGCCTGTAGCTGTATGTAATGTAGTGTTGCCTTTGTGTTAGACAAGCAACACGTTAATGCCTCCATTTGAACTCTACAGGTCATAATTGCCAGTGAAAAAAGGGATGTTGAAACATCATACCATCATATGTAGACGCCATAGCTAGACAGAAATTTGTAAAACCATGATGATGCTATAAATGAGTGGTGCCTTCATGTCAATTGAAGTTAGCTATGTTCTCCACACATATGTCACATGTGTGTCTGGTTGGTGTGTGTTGAAAATGACCACATAGCCTGTTTGAGTTTGAGGGGTCATGCAGTCCTCAAGTAACCAGCTTTTGGATGTCTCTCTGGGATGCACATGATGAGATGAATGCACCCCGATATTGTTGGGGCATACTAATGGAGGTGTATCTTTGACACCACATGACTGTCCTGGCCACTGCATGTGTGTAGTATGGTGTGTAACTGTAGCAGGAGACTCCTCCAATGTAAATGTTGATTAAGACACCTTCCATGCAGTATGAGCATGTGTGAAAGTGTATCATTACGCATGTCATATTCTCACATTGTCATTGTAACTGCAATTGTTTGTCAGTGCACGGCGTCTGAGTATATTCTTCTTTCCATGCTTTACAGGTGGACCTGCACCGTACACCGTGGGAGAGGTGGCTCATTTTGAGGACCCTGACACCTACAGTGAGTGTGGCCTGAGTGCTATTTTTCTTGTTTGCTAGTGATGCATGATGGACTACTGTGTGTTCAACAGAATTCAAGGTTTGATGCGCTGCCCGTTCATTGGTATTGTTGCATTAGTGGGATTTCAAATATCACTTCAGTTTCTGTAGACCAATGCTTAGCCATCTCTCAGATTTAGGGGCTGTAGGTCATTCCAGTCGGCCCCGCTATGGGGAGTGGGATGAGTCATGTGGAATACACTGGTTAATGTAAGAGTTGCTCTGGGACTTGGCTTGGACTAAGTCTGCATTTCAGACTGACATTCTCCAAGATAGCTTCTGCAAAAGGCTTGTATTCCTAGTTGAGGATGGACTGAGTACACTGTAGGTTGGATCTTCCGGGGGCATGTACTTCCACAAGTTGAACTAGAAGTGTGTGGGACTAGAGTGCAATGGCCTAGGTGTTCATTCTACTCATGATCATGGGTGTTCTTGCTCCTCTGTGTGTGTGTTTAAATATGCCTCAGTGGTAGTATGTGATGTTGGCCTGAGTCAGTGCATTTTGACATGTGTGGACCTTGGATAGGACAATGTTTGGCTGACTCCAAATTGTTGCTAGTAATTCATTGGTGTTGTGACTGGAGTCAAATACTTGTTGACCTTTCTATACACTCCTGGGTGTGCATTGAATCTGGGATTGTTGGTTGTTCTTCCCACCCCACCCACAAAGACTGCCATGTGATTGGGAATAGGGTACCTAGGACTGTAGCAACCAGTATGTTACACATACTTGTGACCTTTTGCAACTTAGTTTAGAACCTAGTGTACACATTCGGTTATGGCACATGGGTTCAATTTTTGCAAACAACAATTTACAAATGGCATTGAGTGAGGGTTGTGATAGTTATCACATAGAGTGACATATGTAGTGAAGTCAGTATGCGGAAGAGGTTCAGCCATAATGTCAGCTGCATTAGCCATTATTTGGATGAGAAGTTTAGGCTGATGTCACCCATCATGTAGAGACATGGATATGCTAGGTGTGAGATGGCCTTTTGTATGCAGGCTTCACATGTACTTCCTCTGAGACTTTCAATGAACTATGTTGTGACAATCGCTGTAACAAATACAGTACAAGTAATGTGCAAATGACCCATTGTGCAATTCCACCCAATGCATTTCCTATGGTAAATAGTTGCCATATCTCTTCACAACTGCAAACATGAGTGCCGCAGAGAGACACCAGTTTGAACGGCGTGCAATGCGATACCGGCACATCCTGCAGGTGCAGTCGGGGTTCAGGACGATGGCCCGCAAATACCTAGCAGATCGGGCCTCCGGGGCATGGTGGGCCTCACCACAGGGTGGCCCTACATTGCCCACAACAGCCACCACCACCACATCCACCAGGTCTCCCCAAGTGGCCCCAGCAACGGCGGGGACAGTTGACCCTGCCTCGTCAGCAACGGCGGGGACAGTTGACCCTGCCTCGTCAGCAAGACCTGGATCCAGCCATTTCCAACACCCAGGACAGTCCAGTGGGCATACAACTACTGCCACACCGTCCACCTCGGCCAGCACACAGACTGCAGCAGCCCCTCTTGTAGACCCAGCGGCATTCCTGGCATTAAGCCGTAAATTGGACAACGTTTTTTCAAAGGTGGACAAGCTAAGCCAGGATGTGGCATATATTAAGAAAAGGGTTCGGTCCATCAGGCGGACCCTACGGAGAGCCAACCTCTAGGACTTTTGCCATGTTTTACTTTTACCCCTCCCCTCTCTCCTCTTTCCTTTTTGTACTGATAGTTGGGTTTTGGGGATTAGTGTTAGGTTAGTGTAGGTTGTTAGCTTAGTTAGTGTTAGGGAGGAGGGGGGGTCCTTATTCTTTCTATTTTTCTTTTTTGGGTGGGTGGGTGGGGGTCAATGTTGGGATTCATGTTTGTTAAAAAAAAAATATATATATATATATATATATATGATTGTTTAGGATAGTATAGTATGTGTGTAGGTTAGTATGTGTTGTCCTGCATGTGTCCTGTCTCATAATGGTGGGTGGGGGGTTGATGTTTAGATCGTTTCGTTATATATGTAGAGTAAGTTTAGCTTAGGTTAGTTAGGGACAGTTGTGGGTTAGTAGTAGTCAGGTTAGATTAGTGTAGGAATGACTTTTCCCTTAGTTGCCTCTGGTGTGAATAAATAGGAATAAACATATAGTTAACTCTTTGCATGATACGTTAACTGCTACTTTATCATGGCCTTGACATCAGTGTAGGTGAATGTTTTTCTATGACATTAGTGTCCTATGCTACCCACCACAGACAATGGAGGGTTAACATGCCAGTCACCCGTGTGCTAACTTGGTAAGTATCCACCATTTGGGAGACCCACCATTGGTAGTTTACATCGATCACCAAGGATTTGTGTTGATGAGTAGGTATTCTACATCACAAAGTGTGCTTCCAGACTTGTTATTGTGGGTAATTTAATAGGTCGGACTGCAGTGTGATGTTCAGGGAGATCTTTGTAGATGAGGTGTTGTTAACACTCTTGTCTTGTTGCCTTCATTGCTGACCTAGATCATGTGTGTAATAATTCAGCATGACTTCCCTTCATGGAAGTATACTCAGAAAGGGTGATTGATGCAGTGTTTTTTTTTGTTTGCTTAGATTTTGCTGCATAATTTCATGTTTTAGTATTGCATGGTGCCTACATTTATCAGCCACCATTAGTTGACTTGAATTGCTATAGATGGAGCATTATTTTGTCCAACACAGCATGATTGTGTATGGTTTGTCCCTTCATCAGTTATTTTCCTCAGGATGGTAAGGCTATGATGCAATCCTGGCCACTGCCCAGATGCCACTGCCCAGATGTATCAACATGATGTCAGCACAGTTGTATTGACAAGCTACATGGTTGCCACACAGGCACTTTAGAGTTATCTACTGCACAGTTGATGTGTCAAATAACACAGAGACATATTAGGTGTGCAAGTGCTATTTATTGATAGGTGCTGTAGTGCACAATGTCCATTGTCCATGTTTGCTGAGTCCGTTCTAGTGCATTTTTACATGGTGATCCTACAGAATGGGTGTGGCTGATGCTCCTGACATGCTGGGGTGATGTCACAGACAGTGCAGAGGGACAGGATTTGGCGAATAGTAGGAGAGAGACATTCACTGGCAATGGTGACAAGTCATACAGTGGTTAGCAGAACAGTCATTGAGTGTAGTTGTAGTGAGCCTGACATTTGACAAAACGTAGGACCTTGGTCAAAGTAGGCCATGGTGCAGGGACTAGTGCTTCCGGGTACTCTTCCGTGAGAATGTGATCTGTTCCATGTCTTCTTCTTCTGATGTGTGTGTTGCCTGGTTTGTCCTTGTTGTTGTTGGTTGTGAAGGGGCAACACACACCTCAGTGTTAGAAGACGTGGAGTCAGACATCCCGGGGGCTGATCCCTGTGAAGTTCTTAAGGGCAGTACTGCTGCAAGGAGGGCCTGCTGTTTTTTGAGAATAGCAGCCACATCACAATGGTAGGCAGCCAGGTTGGCCCTGAGGGGTTCAATGTTGCATTCGTGCACGCGTTGACTGGATTGCAGTTGTAGGTGTTGTGTCAACTGGATTACAGCTGTGCTGATTTCCTTCTGTGTTTTCGCAAGTTCCTGCAAGAGAGATGTTAGGGATTGCATAGCAGCTGCCTGATCTGCAAATGACGTCATGCACGAACGCACCCCCTCAAGGCTGGCTGCCATGTTTTGCATACCCACCCGCACCTCCTTGGCCAGCTCCCGCTGTACACCAACTACAGTTCTTTCAAAGCTGGTGCCAGTGTCGTCAGAGTCCTCAGCTGTGTTGGAGCTGGCAGGTCTTACAATTGGGGTGGTGGGTGGGTCTTCTGTGATGGCTGCTTGTTCTGTGCTCCTCCTTGTGACTGAAGGTGGGGTCTGGAGGGTTTCAAGGACCTTTTGGATGGTCTCCTGGGAAATTTTTATGGGCTCGTCATCCATGTCATCAGGGAAATCAGGGACAGGCATATCGGCAGGAGATCCATGTTCCTCTGCAATGAAACAGGGTACAATTAGTGTGTCTGTGTTGTGACAATTTTGCCGTAACATGCAAGCCTTTTGATGACTTTACTTTGTGCTCTGGTTTGGTATTGGTATCTGCTGTCCTTCATATGAGCATTGTTATAGGCCTATGGCCCACCTGTGTGTCACATGTATGATATAGAGTTATCAGACTTGTCTGCCTAATCGCCTATAGGTGTTGCTTTGTAGCAATTAGGGAATACCCATCTTTTTGTCCTACTCGTCCCTCCGTGTATATCTATTCTTATGGAGAGACATTTTGTCGCGTGGGCTCTCATTATCCTAAATGAGACTACTGGATTTCTAGGCAGCAGGATCGATAACGGTGTGGGGGACTGAGTCTGACCCACTTGTAAAGAACTCTGTCACCCTAAATCTTTTTTTTTGCTCTGGCTAACTAGCAGTGCCTCATGTCTCCCACGGGGAAGAAATGATTAGGCAGCCGAGCGCATGACATCTTTGGAACTTCTCAGGGAAGTCGTGGTCACTCAGATCCAAACCAACTCTCTCATTTCCAGTATGATCTCATATACAAATGACAAAGACAGTATAAGTTTTATATGATGATTTCATAAAACAACTGTATTTTAGATAATAAGGCGTGAGCCACAATAACCAGAACAATACAACATAGTAGAATTGAAATAGTCACCAGGAGAGTAAAACATAAGAACAAAGCTATCATAGTGCCTAACAGTTTCTACTCTCCCTCTGCTTGTTCTATTTAGAGCACAGCATGTTAAGCTTCTAGCTTGCCTTTCCGAATCACTGGGGAGACATCAGCCCTCATATTGAGCAAAGGCCTGTGATCTGGTTCAGCATCTGCAACAAGGCAGGCAGCGTCTAGTTGTGGGTCTCTGTTCGGAAACTCCCTCTTGTGTGTATTGGGACAAGGAAGTGATTTTATAACTAACATGGCATCGTGATCACAAAATGTCCCTACGCAGGAATGCCATATCTAAACTCCTACCACGTCTATCAGCAATGTACCAGACTGTATCCTTGACTGAAGCACAGAGTGAATATGTTATGGAGAACTCCAGTGCTGAAGTAGGCAAAACAGTGTGAAATGAATAACAAACAACACCATAGAACTGGCTATTTGAAAAATAACAGTACGAAGCCTAATAAAAAGCATTTAGTGCAAAGTGCACAGAGGCTCTAAGCTGTCAGCAAATGAATAAAATACATTCAGGGCAAAGTGCACAAAGGCCTAAAGCCTGAAGCTAATGCGCAAAGGATACGTAAAACTTACCACACTACACTTTCACTGGCTGTGGGTGTTGTGATTGCCCTGGCAGCACACTTGCCTCTCAGGACCTGACCCAAAATCTTTTTATTCACATTGACCTAAATGTAATTGTTATGTGGCATATCCTATGCATGGCAATGTTAGGATGTGATATGGATGTAAACATTGTTGATGTTTCCAGCTGATGTTGGGTCATGTGTGTTTAATTGGATTGCCCTGTTTATCGTATCAATGTCCTATTTGGTTCTCAGACTGTGCAGGTGTGTTTCCGTGACCAGTTGCATGTGTCCCCTCCTCAATGTTGTTGTCTGAGCAGTATGACATTAGTGATGTTTCCTTGTTAGCCAGGCACGTGAGGGACCCTGACGTATGCAGCATGTGTGTGTCCTTAGTGCTGTGTGGCTCCTATTGCTGTTTACTTTGGCTGATGTATGTGTCAACAATGGGCATTGACATTTGAGTGTACTGGTGCCTTTGTCTTATTTCTAGAAATAGTTGCAGATGTCATCCTCACCCCCTAATTTAGGTAGGTATGTTCCATGGGGAGGTTCCTGCCAATTGCTACTATAGCTGCACAGAGATCAGAGGTGTTAGTGTCAACTGTTGTTGTAGTTACATTGCAGTTGTTGTTTTGGCTACTGGATTACTGATAGGGACCTAGTTGATGTAGGATACATTTTGACTGACGAGTGCCTGGATGTAAGTTTGACGTAGTGGCCTTCCCACCTGTCGCTGCTTTCCCTTAGCTCCATTGTTGTCATGACAGGATGGCCCCATGGGACTGTTGTTGGTGCTGTGTTTTGTCGTGCCCCAGCTTCTGTCTGTGCTGGGCATGCCTCCCTGCTGTGCACCTTTACCCATGCCACTTCATATATATGCTGACTTACATGCATTGTGTAGTAGGTATTCCCCACCCCGGTTGCAGTTATCATTATTGCATTATAATTCCCCATGTGACTTACCCTGCATGTGTGTTGTCTCGTGGTAGTCTGCGCTGTCCTGTCCTTGAATCCCTGTGACGATCTCCTAAGGGATGACAGCTGCGACCATCTCCTCCATGTGGTCCAGGGCCTCCTGTTGTGCTGGACTCCCCCCTCCAGTCTGCAGTGCTGCCTTCCTGTTCCTGGCCATTTTTTCCTTTTTCCTACGTTTGCAGTCATGCCAGCGTTTCTTACACTCGGTGACTGTTCTGCGTTCTTCAGCCACACTGTTGATCTTGTCCACAATTTGTTGCCATATGGCCTCTCTCCTGCTGATTGGCAACTTAGAGGTGATGAACAGTTGGTGCTGGTGTTCCGTCACCTCTTTACCCAGGATTTCCTGCTCCTCTGCAATGAAGCGACACTTTCTTTTTTTTCTATAAATGTCCTGGTTCCTGTATGGATTATCCTGGCTGGTTCCTGGTCTGCTGTCATCTTCCTAGGGTCTGTTGTGGCATCTGGGATCCATTTTGGCTCTCCTCTGCTGAAAGGGCAGTGTTCGCGGGTGAATTTGACTCTATTGCGTAAAAAAAAACCAGTGCTTTCCGGGTTGCGCTGTCGTAAATCGACCCACAGTCATTTGCGTCGCGTTAACGTTGGTTTCCTTTACGACTTGACGCCGCTGTGTGCGTCACGAAATAATGACTCCCACCTGTTGGTTGCGCCGCTGTGCGTCAAAGTATAAATTTGACGCCCGCACGGCGCATCGAAATGGCGTTAGCCGGCTGTCATTTTTTTGACACAAAACTGCGACGGCGCAGCTTTGTGTCAAAAAGTATAAATATGGCCCTTACTATCTTATACTAAACAAAAAAAAACCAAAAAAATATATATATATATAGAGAGAGAATATATATAATATATATATTTTTTTATTTAATACACAAAACCCCCAACATCATCCCCCACCCACCCACCCACCCACAAAAAATACACATGTGAAAATATCATACCCTCCACCCCCCAACCCACTAAAACGAACTAAACTAACAGCCTATTCCAACTTAACACTAAGCCCCCTAAATCCACTAATTAAAAGAACCAGGAAAGAGGAGGGAGGGGAGGGAATCATGGGTGAGTGTATCAAAGTCACAAGTTCGCCCTCCGCAGGGTCTTCATAATAGCACGCACTCTCTTATTTATCTGTGACCAGTGCCTATCTACCATTTATCTGCCTGTCCAGTCTGCGCAACATCCGTTGCATGTCACGTTGCATTGCACAAAATTCACCAGTGTCAATGACTGCAGCAGGGGTGGTCTGTGTGTCATTAGTGGAGGGTTGTCCAATCGGAGGTGCCATGCTTGGAGGGGGAGGTGCAAGGGCTGCTGTCAGTGGTCCAGGAGCTGAGGATGTTGATTGTCTTGCAGTGGTGGCTGTCATGCTTACTGTCACCTGGGTCGTAGTGGTGGTGCTGGTGGTGGCGGCTGTTGGGGACATAGAAGGGCCCTCTTGGGCAAATGCCCTCCACACCCCCGACACTCTTTCATGGAGATAACGCCTTGCCATGTGGCGAAACCCAGACTCTACTTCCAGAATGTGGTGGTAACGCATCGCCCTCCGCTGAAATTCACGGATCTGGTAGGCATCCATATTGGCTACTGTTAAAAAAGATAAAGCCAAACGATAGTTACTTCATTGTGTGATACATCTACTGATGAGAATCAGACAATACATCTAATGTAGCCGAAACAGGCCATATCACCGTACAGATCACAGATTGTCCCTGAGGAAGTATATGCCAACGCAGCCTACACATGTCCTATCTAACAGCACAGCAATGCTCAAAAAGATGTGTACATACTTAATTGCTCTAAGTATCATTGTTCTGCCATTAGTCACATAACAAATTCTGCAAGTCCTCCACATGTGACAGGCCAACTAATGACTATCTTCTGGATGACAATCAAGTGCCACAAGATCTGTGATTTGTAAATGGAATTGCCAGAATGGTATGCAGTTGCTAATCAACAGTGGGTATCCTAGGTTGGTACAAATGATTTACATATTTACATGTCTGTGTACTACACTTGGATCCTCACACCTAGGTACACATATTTCATAACACTAAGCCTGTGCCTCTGGGTGTGGACAAACAACACATACTTTCAAACATGAAGGTCAGCCAGGAAGCTATGAACAGCTGTCCATGGGTTTAGTCAGTCCCCCACAGGTAAGGATGGTGTCCAACTAGGATAGACACAAACATTGGACAATCCCATCCACATTTATGTTTGTAATTGCAGACAATTGTCAACATCATTTGATACCAACAATACCTGTCCTGCAACAAGCAGATAGATGCAAGCACCCATCTGGGCCTGAGCATACAGTCTAACATGTTCATTAATGAACAGGGAGGCTCAAGTCTGTGAGTAATACTTTGGCATCTCTATTCTGTGAGATTCAGGGTATGACTTGCTGACTAAATCATGAAAATGGCCCTCTGCAAACTTTTCATAACAAGACATGTAACAACAAATGTCACCCTATTCACATGGCCATGCCTACAGGGCTGCACTACAATCCCAAAATATGACTCTACACCACTGATTGTCCAACTCAAATATGAAAAGAAAGTCAAACTCCAGTCAAGTTACATATCAGATAATGTGCCAGCACATCATACCTTGCTATGTGTCCAACACACAGGAGTCAATCACACAACAGCTGCAAACACAACACAGAACTGATATATCAACTTACTGGATATGTCTAGGTCCTCAAAGCGAGCCACTTCTCCGATTGTGTAAGGGGCAGGTCCACCTGTAAAGCATGGAAAGGTGAAATGTGCTCCATGTCTGTGCATTGTACAACACTTTGAAGTAGAATTACTGAGTGTGACATTATATCTGAAAGTCCAGCCCCTCAGGCATGATGATACTCCAACATACATACCACTGCAAACATGTATAGACCCTGTCTCTCCAGTGAGTGATACACACACATAAACACACATGCAGTGGCCCTAACTATCATGTGGTGCCAAACATGATTCCTCAATTGTTTGCAGACTCATTTATGGAGTGTACTCCATTTCATCATTTGTTGTAATGAGAGACATGCAAAGCCACATTCCTGGTGCACTGCAATACCAGTCACTCAGGTATTGTGTCTTGTGCATCAAGGGACAATCAGTTACTGTGTGATGCTCATGTGGGTTGAGTTAAGCTCATGGTTTATTATGCTTTCTATGGTCCCTTACAAGTGGGCCTGTGTTGTGTGTAGGTTACATATGCTACTTTTACACTGTCCCCAGAGCCACATATGCCCCCTATAACCCTATAATGGCAGGGATCCTGTAATGAATCCTAGTTTGTTTTAATGGGATCCCAGGAGTTAGCTTAGCCTTTGGCTTCCAGACTCGTGCCCCCGTCACCTAGTGACTTTTAACCTACTTAGCTTGCTCTGTCTTAGCCCATTTAATTATTTAATTCATCTAAGATGGCTGCCTTGTTTATAGTTAGACCACTTGTTATGCTTTGCATTATCATTGCCACCGCACTAAGGTGCCAAGATCAAGCAATAAAGACAAACAAACAGTAGGTGTTCACACTTAGGGATTTTCCATCTCTATACTTTTGAGGGATTGTTTATAATAATTGCCGTCCCAAGCATGTCTGTTATCTATAGTTTAGAAACACACCTACGTCAGGGGTCCTGGTAGATCTGTATAAATACTTCGCAATTTAGACAGCTAATCGGAGGGATTCCGACCAGTGGGCATCGCCACCATCGCTGATATCAATGCTGCACGTCGTCTTGACGCTGACCCAGTCTTCATGTCCCTGCGGAGTCTGAGATAAAGACCTCATTCCAAGGTAATGAGGGTTGGGGGCTCCTCTCATGGATATGGCATTGGCAGATTAGGTTTAGCAAACCCAGCTCTCCTACAGGTAGGAGGCTAGGCCACTCATATTAGGGTATTAGGGCATATTACATCTCGTATTTCTTTTACATGCATTGCAAGATGGTGGGGGTCTTTGTAATAATGACTCTCGTCTTTACAATTTTGTTTCTTGCATTATTCATTATCCTAATCATTGCAGCCCATGCAACCTATCGCAAACTGCAGTCGTGTTAAATAAAACTATTTGAAACTTAACTGCATCTTTGTCATTGCCGGTGTTTGTATGAGACATGATATATCTGTGAGAAAGGGGTAATCTCTGTTGGAAAATGGGTTGTTGGTAAGGGCAGGTAGGTACCTACACTTAGTAACAGGCCACTAACCTCCACTTAGGTCCAGTTAGTTCTCAGTAAATTAAACCCAGCTCAACCCTTGGTAGATTGGCAACTAACGACAAGGCTTAACTTAGGAGACAGAGGCCCTCATTCTAACCCCGGCGGTCTCAGACCGCCGGGGCCAGGGTCGGCGGGAGCACCGCCGACAGACCGGCGGTGCCCCGCAGGGCATTCTGACCGCGGCGGTTTGGCCGCGGTCAGAAAGGGTAAACCGGCGGTCTCCCGCTGGTTTACCGCTGCCCTTAGAATCCCCCATGGCGGCGCAGCTTGCTGCGCCGCCATGGGGGATTCTGACACCCCCTACCGCCATCCTGTTCCTGGCGGTTCGCCCGCCAGGAACAGGATGGCGGCAGGGGGTGCCGCGGGGCCCCTGGGGGCCCCAGCCGTGCCCATGCCAATGGCATGGGCACGGCAGGGGCCCCCGTAAGAGGGCCCCACAAAGTATTTCAGTGTCTGCCTAGCAGACACTGAAATACGCGACGGGTGCAACTGCACCCGTCGCACCTTCCCACTCCGCCGGCTCAATTCTGAGCCGGCATCTTAGTAGGAAGGTTGATTTGCCCTGGGCTGGCGGGCGGCCTTTTGGCGGCCGCCCGCCAGCCCAGGGCAAATCCCAAAATACCCTCAGCGGTCTTTCGACCGCGGAGCGGTATTTTGGTGGGGGAACTTCGGCGGGCGGCCTCCGCCGCCCGCCGAAGTTAGAATCACCCCCAGAGTGTAAAGCATTCAAATATCACAAAACAGTAATTAAATAAAACACAGGAAACAGTTTAAAAATCCAACACCAATTTATAAAAATAGATGATATTTTTATCTTTAAAATGACACAAAAACGAATAAAATCGGATAAGGGGAACCGGAGATATGAATATTTTATCGCCTAGAAACAAAAAGCGCCAATCGGGTCATCTGGTTGCACCTCGACTGGGGCAAAGTCAAACCTTAAGGCCGACCGCGATGGAGCCCTGCTCGGCTACAGCTTACGGGAGGCCTCGGTCAAAAGTTTACCTTCGGACTTAGGGCCAGATGTAGCAAACGGTTTGCGAGTCACAAACCTGAGTTTGCTATGCAGAAATGCATTTTGCGAGTCGGGACCGATTCGCAAAATGCATTTCAGAGTTGCAAATAGGAAGGGGTGTTCCCTTCCTATTAGCGAGTCGGAGTGTTATGCAACTCCATTTGCGACCGCGTACGCGGTCGCAAATGGAGTCGCAGTTACCATCCACTTGAAGTGGATGGTAACCCACTCGCAAACGGGAAGGGGTCCCCATGGGACCCCTTCCCCTTTGTGATTGGACCCCAAATTATTTTTTCAGGGCAGGTAGTGGTCCAAGGGACCACTACCTGCCCTGAAAAAATTCCGAAACAAAAGGTTTCGTTTTTTTTTTAAGTGCAGCTCGTTTTCCTTTAAGGAAAACGGGCCACACTTGAAAAAAAAAAAAAAGCTTTATTTAAAAGCAGTCACGGACATGGAGGTCTGCTGACTACAGCAGGCCTCCATATCCGTGAGTGCCCATAGTTGCTATGGGGCCGCAATTTGCGACCCACCTCATTAATATTAATGAGGTGGGTCTTTGCGACCCCATAGCGACTGAGACACCGTTTTGCATTGCAAATTGCGAGTTGCAATTTGCGAGTCGCTCGGACTCGCAAATTGCAAGTCGCAATTTGCAAAGTTGCTACATCTGGCCCATGGTCTCTTTTCTGAAAATTTTCTTCAGCGGGACAAACCTGCCAGTCCAATCCGACCTCTTGGCACTCTTCTCCGGATACGCGTCGCGGGAGCCCTCGGTGGAGATTTTTACCTTCGGACTTAGTTGTTTTTTCGAAGTCAAAATCCTTCGACCGGGACAAACCTGGATCTTGATCCGACGTCCCTGGAGCCCTCCTCGGATACGGTGGCTTGGTGGTCCCGGTCAACTTTTTACCTTCTAACTTAGGCCCTCATTCTGACCCTGGCGGTCTTTGACCGCCAGGGCGGAGGACCGCGGGAGCACCGCCAACAAGCCGGCGGTGCTTCAATGGGGATTCCGACCGCGGCGGTAAAGCCGCGGTCGGACCGGCACCACTGGCGGGGTCCCGCCAGTGTACCGCGGCCCCATTGAATCCTCCGCGGCGGCGCAGCTTGCTGCACCGCCGCGGGGATTCTGACCCCCCCTACCGCCATCCAGATCCCGGCGGTCGGACCGCCGAGATCCGGATGGCGGTAGGGGGGGTCGCGGGGCCCCTGGGGGCCCCTGCAGTGCCCATGCCACTGGCATGGGCATTGCAGGGGCCCCCGTAAGAGGGCCCCTAAATGTATTTCACTGTCTGCTGCGCAGACAGTGAAATACGCGACGGGTGCAACTGCACCCGTCGCACAGCTTCCACTCCGCCGGCTCGATTCCGAGCCGGCTTCATCGTGGAAGCCTCTTTCCCGCTGGGCTGGCTGGCGGTCTGAAGGAGACCGCCCGCCAGCCCAGCGGGAAAGTCAGAATTACCGCCGCGGTCTTTCGACCGCGGAACGGTAACCTGACGGCGGGACTTTGGCGGGCGGCCTCCGCCGCCCGCCAAGGTCAGAATGAGGGCCTTAGTCTCTTTTCAGAGATTTTCTTCAGCGGGACGAACCTGCAAATCAGGCCGGGTCGCGGTTAAGGCAAGCCGGCTAGAGTTGCCACGGCGGGTCGGTACCTCTATGGAGCTTTTTTTCAAAAGTTCTCCAAAGTTCTCCAAACTTCTGGGGCTTCTCCCAGATGTTCTTTTAAGGTTCTTCTGGGGTCCACAGCTCACCTCAAGGGTCATGAAGCGCTGAGATGATCCTTGGGGGTGCAGACTACAACTCCCAGAATGCACCTGGCGTAAACTCCTTTTTGGTCACTGGGCGGTGGCCAGCTGGTTGATTTCTTCAGGAGTTGGTGCAGGTGACTCTGGTTAGCAGTTTTTCACCTGTAGCAAACAGGGAGTCCCTCCTTGAACCAGTTGAAGCCAGGCAAAGTCCTTCTTGTGGTGAAGCCCAAGTGTGCAGCTAATGCAGTCCTTCTGAGTGCAGGTTCCAGGTGCAGGCCAGGGGTCCAGCAGGGCAGTCCTTCTTCTCCTTTGGTTCTTCCTTGTTGGAATCTGATGGGGATGTGAGGTGTGGGTGCAGGTCTGCCAGTTTTGTCCTTGCACCTGGGTGAAAAACAGGGGGGTTCTGATTCTCCAATCAGGTGCAGGGTCCTTCCCCCTGTGATGACCACTTCCTGGGAAGTGTGGCAAAAATCAATCCCAGGAGGCAACATTCTTCAGAAATCCATCATGGCTGAATCTGATTTTTGGAAGTTACATCTGGCTGAGCCCACCCACTGGTGTGGCTAAAAATCATAAACACACCCCTCTCCTTCCCTCTCCTAATCTAATCAAGGGGGCACCTAGTTGTCTGGGGTTGCAGGATTTGGGGGTGTTGCTGGGTTGTTCCAAATGTCCTTCTCTGCCTTTGAAGACCAGTTTGGCAGCCCTCCCTCTTCCTGCTTCACCATCTGCTGTGGGGGAATTACCTCCCACAGGCACATCTCTTTGTGTGAAGCCAGGCCACTTCACACCTCATCAAGGCAGCCTGGCTAGGCTGCCAGAGGCTGGCCAATCCGGGCACAGCAGCAAAAACAATGCTGGGCTGAAACTGGCAACCTTTCAGGTAAAGTTTAAAACTCTTTACCTGAACAAGTTATATTAAATCCAACAACTGGAAGTTGTGGGATTTATGATAACAATTAATTTGATACCAAACTCTTGGTATCCATCATTTAAGGGGACTTTACAAATTAAAATAAAGTCTCCCCATTCTAGTCTATGAAGGCCATTTACTACAATGAGGGAAAAACGAATGTGGCTGTTTTTACCTCACAAGGGCTTATAAAACTATGTTAATAAGGTCCCTGCTTATAGTTGCATGGCACCCAGCCCTATGGGCACATAGGGCACACCTTAGGGGTGACTTATATGTAAAAATAAGGTAGTTTAAGACTTTGGAACTACTTTTAATTCCAAAGTCGAATGTTCATATAACTTTAATTTAAAAGCAGCCAGCAAAGCAGGCCTGCCTTTAAACTGACACTGGGCACCTCAGCAGTGCACCTATGGGTGCACTACCTATGCTGTGGTCCCTAAACCTACATGCTCTACCATATACTAGGGACTTCTAGGTAGGTTAACTTAGCCAATTATAATTAGCCTAATTTGCATATCCACTTTACACAGAGCACTGGCCCTGGGACTGGTAAGCAGTACCCAGGGCACAGCCAAGAGTCAGTAACCATAAGTACCTGTCCAAAAAGTGTGGGGGTGACCAGGTCAAAAAGGAGGAGTTTCCTACACTGCCCCCCCAGATGAAAGGTGATGGGTACTAACCTACACCCTGGTAGTCCTCATCAGCTACGTGGAAAAACCTGGAAAGGCCATCTGCATTGGCATGGGCAGTCCCAGGTCTGTGCTCCACTGTGAAGCCCATCCCCTGTAGGGAAATGGACCACCTTAACAGTTTTGGGTTCTTCCCCCTCATCTGCATCAGCCATCTGAGAGGTCTGTGGTCAGTTTGTACACGGAAGTGAGTACCAAACAAGTATGGCCTCAACTTCTTCAGGGACCAGACCACAGCAAAGGCCTCCCTCTCAATGGCACTCCATCTTTTCTCTTTGGGGAGTAGTTGCCTGCTGATGAAGGCAACTGGTTGATCTTGGCCCTCTTTATTAACTTGTGCTAACCCTGCCCCAATCCCTTCCTCTGAAGCATCTGTTTGCACTATAAACTCCTTGCTATAGTCAGTGGCCAGTAACACTGGTGCTGAACAGATAGCCTGTTTTAGGGTGTCAAAAGCTTTCTGACACTCTGGGGTCCAAATGACCTTCTTGGGTTGTTTCTTGGAGGTAACCTCAGCCAGAGGGGCCACTATGGTCCCATAATTCTGGACAAACCTCCTGTAGTACCCAGTCAGGCCAAGAAAGGCCCTGACCTGAGTCTGGGTTGTAGGAGCCTCCCAATCAAGGATGGTCCGGATCTTGGGCTGGAGAGGTTGTACATAGCCTCCACCAACAAGGTGGCCCAGGTACACAACTGAGCTTTGCCCTATCTGGCACTTGCTTGCCTTGATAGTCAGGCCTGCTTGAAGCAGGGCCTGAAGCACTTCCTTCAGGTGGACCAGGTGGTCCTCCCAGATGGAACTAAATACAGCTATATCATCCAGATAAGCTGCACTGAAAGATTCCAACCCAGATAGGACTCTATTCACCAACCGTTGGAAGGTGGCAGGAGCATTTTTCAGGCCAAAGGGCATCACCTTGAACTGAAAGTGGCCCTCTGGCATGGAAAATGCTGACATCTCCTTAGCTCCTGGACTTAAGGCAATCTGCCAGTATCCTGATGTCAGATCAAATGTGTTCAGGAATTTGGCAGCCCCAACCTATCAATGAGCTCATCAGCTCTAGGTATGGGATGAGCATCAGTCCTAGTGACTGCATTTAGACTTCTGTAGTCCACACAAAAGCTCAATTCCTTCTTCCCACCTTGGGGATTAGGTTTGAGCACCAGTACCACTGGACTGGACCAAGGACTGTCAGAGGGCGCAATTACCTTGAGCTCCAACATCTTAGCCACTTCAGCTTTGATGTTGGCCTTGACCTGGTCAGACAGCCTGTACAGCTTGTTCTTGACAGGCAATCTGTCACCTTGTCAACATCATGGGCACACCAATTGGTGAGTCCAGGGGTCAGGGAGAACAGACTAGCAAACTGCTCCAAAACTTGTCTGAAGTCTTTTTGTTGCTGGTCTGTCAACTTGGGAGAGAATACCACTCCCTCCACTGACCCATCTTGTGCATTTGAGGACAGGAGGTCTGGCAGATGTTCACTCTCCTCCTCCTTCCCTTCATCAGTGACCATCAGCATGGTCATGTCTGCCCTGTCTTGGTGGGTTTTCAACCTGTTAACATGCAGGATCCTATGAGGATTCCTGGGGGAGCCAAGGTCCACCGAGTAGGTGACCTCACCCTTTTTCTCCAGAATTGGATAGGGCCCAGTCAATTTGGCCTGAAGTGCCCTAGGAGCCATGGGCTCCAAAACCCACACCAGCTGTCCTGGGTGATACTCAGGCATGGTAGCCTTCTGATCATACCAGAGCTTCATGAGCTCCTGGCTGGCCTCCAGGGTTCTGCTTGCCTTCTTCATGTACTCAGCCATGGGTGACCGCAGGCCCAGCACATAATCTAGCACATTCTCCTTGGACTCTCTGAGAGGCTTCTCCCAAGACTCTCTCACCAAGCACAATGGGCCTCTTACCGGATGCCCAAACAGTAACTCAAAGGGGCTGCATCCAACCCCCTTCTGTGGCACCTCTCTGTAGGCAAACAGCAGGCATGGAAGGAGAACATCCCATCTCCTCCTGAGTTTGTCAGACAAACCCATGATCATGCCCTTCAGGGTCTTGTTCAATCTTTCCACCAGACCATTGGTCTGTGGATGATAGGGGGTGGTGAACTTATAAGTAACAGCACACTCATCCCACATGGCTTTCAGATAGGCAGACATAACGTTTGTGCCCCGATCTGAGACCACCTCCTTTGGGAACCCCACTCTGGTGAACACACCAAGTAGGGCCCTAGCCACTGTGGGAGCAGTGACTGTCTGGAGGGGTATTGCCTCAGGGTACCTGGTGGCATGGTCCACAATCACCAAAATGTACCTGTTACCTGAGGCAGTTGGTCGGTCTAGGGGACCAACAATGTCAATCCCCACCCTCTCAAAGGAAGTCCCAACCAATGGCAGTGGTATCAAGGGAGCCTTTGGCTTGCCCCCTGCCTCAGCACTGGCTTGGCAGGTAACACAGGAGCTGCAAAACTCCTTGACTTTTTCTGACATTTGGGGCCACTAAAAATGGTTGACCAGCCTGTTGCAGGTCTTGGTCTGTCCCAAATGTCCAGCTAAGGGGATACCATGGCATAAGGTAAGGAGGAATTCTCTATACTTCTGGGGGACCACTACTCTCCTGGTTGCCCCTGGTTTGGGGACCCTTGCCTCAGTGTAGAGAACTCCATCCTCCCAGTAAACCTAGTGGGTCCCACTGGTATCCCCTTGTTCTTGCCTGGCAGCAGTTTGCCTTAGGCCCTCAAGAGTGGTACACTCTCTTTGTCCCTGGCACATCTCTTCTCTGGTGGGCCCACCTGCCCCTTGCAGTTCTGCCAAGTCAGGCAGAGCTTGCAGGGGAAGTGGCCCTCCCTCAGAGGTCAGATCCTTCCCCTCAGGTGTGGATTCCTCCTGATCCTCTGTACTTGTGGGGGCTGGCAAGCCAGACCCAGTGCCCTTTCTCTTCTTCTTGGAGGCTTGGCCCATTGTTCCAGGGTCCAAGTGTCCAGCACTTCCCTGTTGTGCTGCCTGTGACCTGGTCATAGCACACACCCACTCAGGGAGGTCCAGCATCTGTGCATGGACCCTTCTCTCCACCTCTGACCATTCAGATGCTTCAAGATCATATTCCAGCAGACACTCTACTGGGAGGGCAGGAGCTACAGCTACCTTCTTGGAGCCAGTCACACCTCCCCATTCCGGGCTCACCATGGCCATGGGGTGGAGTTTTGTTCTGCTATCTGCATAAGTCACTTGGTGGAAGACACCAGGTAAGACCTGTTCTGGAGAAACCAGCTTCTCTGTGACCATTGTCACACTGGCTCCTGTATCTCTCAGAGCTTCCACCTCAGTCCTATTGACTTTAGGCCTCTGCCTGTACCTCTCCATGCTGAGAGGTAAGGTGGCCATAGTTGCAATGTCCACCCACCCACGGATACTAAGGTGACCTCTGTGTGCCCTGATCCCAGCCCTGGGCCAACTTTCACCCCCAACCCTACACTAGCAATCCCCTGGGATTGCCCACCAGTGGGGGGCTTCTTGGAGCAGATAGCATCTCCTCTTTTGTGTCCAGGTTGATGAAACTCAAAACACTTGCCGGCCTTAGCAAGCTCCTGAAACTTTCCTGCTTTAGCAGGATCATAATTCTTCCCCTGATACCCTTTCCCCTTAGAAGTGGAATGTCTCGGGGCTCCCCCACCCTGAGAAGTTTTTGGGGACTCTTGTGAGGACTCCTTGGGCTTATTATCATCTTTCGCTTGGTTCTTCCCCTGAGAAGAACCATGTCCTCCCTTTTTCTGATCACCCCCTGGGAGTTTCTGGTTAACCCTAGTTCTTAACCAGTCATCTGCTGCCTTCCCCAGCTCTCTGGGGTTGGTCAACTTAGAGTCAACTAGATACTGGCGGAGCTTCTCTTGGACACAATTGGTTAGAAGGTGCTCCCTCATAATCAAATTGTACAGCCCCTCAAAGGTACTTACCTTATTGCCCTGTATCCAGCCCTGCTTTTACTGAAATGTCCACAAAGTCTACCCAGGACTGGGTGTTTGTCTTTTGGGTGTCCCTGAACTTGAGCCCATACTGCTCTGGGGTCAGACCACACTTTTTAGTCAAGCATCTCTTCATACTGGGGTATGAGTCTGCCTCCTCCCCCTCAAGGTTAGGAGCCTATCCCTCCCAGAGTTGGGAACCAACTCCCAAAGAAGTGAACCCTACTACTGAGGCTTGACTCTCCTCATCTGGAGGGCCCTCTCAAAGGCCCCCAGCCACTTATCTATATCATCCCCGTCTACATAGGCAGGAACCACCCCCTTGGGTAATCTGGGGCAAAAACCCCCACTATGGACACCTCAGCTTCTTTGTCGCTGCCACAATCTCTTTTCTCTTCCCTTGTCCACTTTTTCTTTTCTAGGGCCAGCTTCTCTGCCTCCAAAGCTATGAATGCGAACTGGGCCTCCAGCTCTCTTTCCCTGAGGGACAGGTTCTCTCCTCCTGAAGGGACCCCCTTTCCCCAACTAGCTTTGGGTCTGCCCCTAGTGACGGTATGTAATGAGGACCGGTCTTCCTCATCCTCACTTAGGCTCAGATGCCCTTCCTCCCCTGAGTGGTTAGAGCTGGCATCCTCCCCTACTTCTTCCTCCTCTGGAGCTTCCTCTGGGCCTACTTCTTGGGCCTCAGCCCATGCTGTCAGGGATTTAATCAGGACATTCTTCCTGAGGTCAGTGGTTGCAGGCAACCTCCTTGCAGTACACAACCCCCTAAGCTGGACTACTGTCAGTGTGGGTAGGCTAGCCAGATCAAGCTCCATGGTTCCCTAGTTTTGTGTCAACAAACACTTTTTGCAAAAATTGGAAACAAGAATTTAGAAAAATCACAAAAATTCAATAATTGAAATTAATCAAAATGAAAAATTAAAAACATTTTTTTCACTAGGACAATTTAAAGGATTTTTAATTTGTTTTACTTAAAACTGTTATGTGATACTGAACACAAGTACAGGATCCCACCACTGCGCACCAAAAATGTTGGAAAATGGGTTGTTGGTAAGGGCAGGTATGTACCTAAACTTAGCAACAGGCCACTAACCTCAACTTAGGTCCAGTTAGGTCTCAGTAAATTAAACCCAGCTCAACCCTTGGTAGCTTGGCAACGAGCGACAAGGCTTAATTTAGGAGACAGAGTGTAAAGCATTCAAATATCACAAAACAGTAATTAAATAAAACACAGGAAACAGTTTAAAAATCCAAAACCAATTCATAAAAATAGATTATATTTTATTCTTTAAAATGACACAAAAACAAATAAAATCGGATGAGGGGAACCGGAGATATGAATTTCTAAAGAATTATTGTTTTTTAGCACCTAGAAACAAAGAGCGCCAATCGGGTCATCTGGTTGCACCTCGACCGGGGCAAAGTCAAAGTTTAAGGCCGACCGCAATGGAGCCCTGCTCGGCTACAGCTCGCGGGAGGCCTAGGTTAAAAGTTTACCTTCGGACTTTCTTCAACAGGCCGAACTTGCCCTCCAATCCGACCTCCTGGAACTCTTCTCCAGTTACGCGTCGCGGGAGCCCTCAGTGGATATTTTTACCTTTGGACTTTTTTTTAGGTGAAAATCCTTCGACCGGGGCAAACCTGGATCTTGATCCGACGTCCCTGGAGCCCTCCTCGGATACGCTGGATGGGAGGTCCCGGTCAACTTTTTACCTTCTGACTTAGACTCTTTTTTGGAGATTTTCTTCAGCGGGAAGAACCTGCAAATCAGGCCGGGTCGCGGTTGAGGCAAGCCGGCTAGAGTTGCCGCAGCTGGTCGGTCCCTCTATGGACCTTTTTTCAAAAGTTCTCCAAACTTCTCCAAACTTCTGGGGCTTCTCCCAGATGTTCTTTTAAGGTTCCTTTGGGGTCCACAGCTCACCACAAGGGTCCAGAAGCTCTGAGATGATCCTTGGGGGGTGCAGACTACAACTCCCAAAATGCACTTGGCATAAACTCCTTTTTGGCCACTGGGCAGTGGCCAGCTGGTTGATGTCTTCAGGAGTTGGTGCAGGGGACTCTGGTTAGCAGTTTTTCACCTGTACCAAACAGGGAGTCCCTCCTTGAACCAGTTGAAGCCAGGCAAAATCCTTCTTGTGATGAAGCCCAAGTGTGCAGCTGGTGCAGTCCTTCTGAGTGCAGGTTCCAGGTGCAGGCCAGGGGTCCAGCAGTGCAGTCCTTCTTCTCCTTTGGTTCTTCCTTGTTGGAATCTGATGGGGATCTGAGGTGAGGGTGCAGGTCTGCCAGTTTTATCCTTGCTCCTGGGTGAAAAACAGGGGGGTCCTGATTCTCCAATCAGGTGCAGGGTCCTTCCCCCTGTGATGACCACTTCCTGGGAAGTGTGTCAAAAATCAATCCCAGGAGGCAACGTTCTTCAAAAATCCACCATGGCTGAATCTGATTTTTGGAGGTTACATCTGGCTGAGCCCACCCACTGGTGTGGCTAAAAATCATAAACACACCCCTCTCCTGCCCTCTCCTAATCTAATCAAGGGGGCACTAGTTGTCTGGGGTTGCAGGATGTGGGGGTGTTGCTGGGTTGCTCCAAATGTCCTTCTCTGCCTTTGAAGACCAGTTTGGCAGCCCTCCCCTTCCTGCCTCACTATCTGCTGAGGGGAGATTTCCTCCCACAGGCACATCTCTTTGTGTGAAGCCAGGCCACTTCACACCTCATCAAGGCAGCCTGGCCAGGCTGCCAGAGGCTGACCAATCAGGGCACAGCTGCAAAAACAATGCAGGGCTGAAAGCGTCAACCTTTCAGGTAAAGTTTAAAACTCTTTACCTGAACAAGTTATATTAAATCCAACAGCTGGAAGTTGTGGGATTTATTATAACAATTAATTTGATACCAAACGCAAAGCCGACCCAGAGACCCTTTCCAACCATCGCCCCATCTCCCTCCTCCCTTTCCCTGCCAAGGTTGCAGAGAAACTAGTCAACGCCCGCCTATCCCACTTTCTCGAAGAAAACAACACTCTTGACCCCTCACAATCCGGGTTCTGCAAGAACCACAGCATGGAAACCGCCCTCATCACATGCACTGACGACATCAGGACCAAAGTCGACAAAAGCGAGGCCATCGCACTCATCCTCCTAGACCTCTCCGCAGCCTTTGACACTGTCTGCCACCACACACTCCGCACACGGCTCCACACCATAGGAATTCGCCACTAAGCCCTAGACTGGCTGGCCTCCTTCCTCACCAACCGGTCCCAGAGAGTCCACCTTCCTCCTTTCCACTCCACCGCTACCAAGATCATCTGCGTAGTCCCCCAAGGGTCCTCCCTCAGACCCACACTCTTCAACATTTACATGATTCCCCTAGCCAACATCCTCTGATCACACTGAATCACTATCCTCTCCTACGCAGATGAAACCCAACTCATCCTCGCCCGCAACCCCACCACAGCCAAAACCAACCTACACGCTGCTCTCCTCGACACCGCCAACTGGATGTCAAATAACCACTTCAAGCTTAACTCCAACAAAACTGAGATCATCATCTTCGGCCCCAACAAAACCATATGGGACGACTCCTGGTGGCCCAGCGCCCCAGGCCCTGCACCCATCCCCGCAAACCACGCACGCAACCTTGCATCATCCTTGACCCCTCCCTCTCCATGACACAGCAAATCAATGCTCTAACCCCCTCCTGCTTTCACACACTCTGCACTCTAAAAAAATCCTTCAAATTGATTCCCCCAGAGACCAGGAAGACAGTCACCAATGCACTCATCAGCAGCAGACTAGACTACGGTAACGTCCTCTACTCCTGCACCACACTCAAACTCAAACACAAACTTCAGAGAATCCAGAACACAGCCGCACGCCTCGTCCTTGGCCTCCCTCGCCACAAACAAATCTCACCACACCTCAAATCCCTTCACTGGCTCCCCATAGACAAGAGAATCACATTCAAGATCCTCATCCACGCACACAAATCCCTCCACAACACTGGCCCAACCTACCTCAACAACAGAGTGAACTTCCACAATCCCACCCGTAATCTCCGATCAGCCGACCTCACCCTAGCCACAGTCCCCTGCATCCAACGCACCACCACAGGAGGCAGGTTCTTCTCCTACCTCGCCCCCAAAACCTGGAACTCCCTCCCCACCAACCTCCACAAAACCAAAGACCTCTTCAGAAAAAACCTAGAGACATAGTTGTTCTAACAGTGACCCTCCCTGCCCCCCCACTTGACCCCCCCCCCAGCGCCTTGAGACCCTCACGGGTGAGTAGCACGCTTTATAAAAAAAAATTGATTCATTGATTGGTATCCATCATTTAAGGGGAAAATTAAAATAAAGTCTCCCCATTCTAGCCTATGAAGGCCATTTACTGCAATGAGGGGAAAACGAATTTGGCTGTTTTTACCTCACCAGGGCTTATAAAACTATTTTTATAAGGTCCCTGCTTATAGTTACATGGCACCCATCCCTAGGGGCACACAGGGCACACCTTAGGGGTGACTTATATGTAAAAATAAGGTAGTTTAAGACTTTGGAACTACTTTTAATTACAAAGTCGAATTTGCATAAAACTTTAATTTAAAAGCAGCCAGCAAGGCAGGCCTGCCTTTAAAATGACACTGGGCACCTCAGCAGTGCACCTATGGGCGCACTACCTATGCTGTGGGCCCTAAACCTACATATTCTACCATATACTAGGGACTTATAGGTAGGTTAACTTAGCAAATTATAATTAGCCTAATTTGCATATCCACTTTACACAGAGCACTGGCACTGGGACTGGTAAGCACTACCCAGGGCACAGCCAAGAGTCAGTAACCACCAGTACCTGTCCAAGAAGTATAGGGGTGACCAGGGCAAAAAGGAGGACTTTCCTACAATCTCCGTTTAACCACGACACTCCCTGAGATGCCTTATTTTCACGTCCATGTGTAAAGGCTGCCACAAATCACCTTTTACTATTGTGTTTCTGGTGAGGTGCTGCTAGTGAGCCGGTAAGGTTGGGACAACAGTTGCGAATTGTAGGATAGGCATAGTTACCTGCAAGCAAAAGTACTGTTATCCTTTAACCAGCAGTCTTGCCTAGAGCAAGAGTCAAAACTACGATATGGCGCCACCAACGATGCTGTTTAGGCACTAATTTACGGATACCCCGACTATCACTGTCTCACAGACACAGGTACCCTAAGTACCATTATACGGAGACGTCCGTGATCTTTGGGAAATGTCTCCTCAGCTGAAAAGGTAACACCTGATTAAGCTGTAGGTTGTTTGAGCTCAAACTCATAAAAGGACTTATTCTCTCCATTTTGGTGTTCCGTTTGCTAAATAAAATGGCAGATGCCATTGAAATTCCTGAAAATGCTAGACAAGCACTAACACAACATTTATTAACGCATGGCCTTACAGATGAGGGTGGGGATGTTACTCTTATAATAGAAGTTAATGAAGCATACCAAACAGAAACATTCTATTGTTGGGTCACCTTTCCTGAGGTAGACCAAAGAACACATACATTTCACACATATGAAATTGCAAACGTACCTCCACGGTACTGAGCATAGCAGTATCATGAAATATCGCTCACATACCAAGAGCACCAGAACTGGTTTGAAGGCGCCCTACCACATGTACTACAGAGAGTGAGGCTTGGTCCCTAAAGTAATGACGGACCAACGTGGCCTATGTTTGCCACATACACCCCTCACCCGGACATACAAAATATGATGATAGCAGATCTGCGAGATTTATATAATGAATTGGTGACATTATATAGACGATTAGTTCAGTTCGTAATGCGAACTTTGAACACCACACCAGCGCGTCCAGCACCGCCAGTACCTGGTGGTTACCAATTGGCTACTTGGATTAATCCACAAACAGTGCATGCTATCAAAGGTAAAGTACCCGCAGAACAGGAAAAAATACCGTTCTGGATTGACCAGAAAACTAATCAGCTGGAAGCTGTGTTTCCCCATACGGGATAACAGGAAAAACATAGACTGCTCACTATGTGCTTGCCCTTTGGGATGGTTCCCTCAGTGGATGACTGCGCCACCTTGGATTTGGAGATGAAATTAATGCGTAACTTTGATGTGGTTTCCTCAATAATACTCAGTAATATTAAAGGGGAAGCGGTAGCACTGGCAATACGCCAGCGTCTCCGGGAAACTCCAAACCAGGAACAAGAGAGACAGCTACCGAAAATAATTTCCGATACCTATACTAGTATAGGGCAGGATAGTTTGGGAGCCAAGCCAAAGAAATTGGAGATACAAGGTACCACCCATAAGGAGGGTACAAAGGAGGCACAAGAGGGCCCAAAGAATCGCTGGTACAAACAAATTGATTTTAAAGATAGAAGAAATAAGAGAGCTGATTCTCCACATCCGGAGAACTCCGAAAGGAGGTACAATCTCAGCAATAGAGAGAACTTTAAAAATCCAGACAGATATACTGATTCACATCCCTCTCGTTCCTTTCAGGACGCACCGGATAGACGTAGCGAGAGAGGGGGCTGTCCACATCGATGTCCTGAAGACATGAAACAAGAGAAAGACTCGCAGCAGCCTACCATTAAAAAAGAAGAAAAGACTCCTCAGCAAAAGCCACAGTTTAAAAAGAAAAAGGTGGCAGCACTGAAAGCTAAAAATGCCAGTATAATTGAGAACACTGTTGAGGAACAAGATGTGGGCAGTGACTCTGTTAGACAGCGCAGCAGAGGTCACGATGTGTCGCCAGAGTCTGAAAGATCATCTGGATGCAACAGCAACCAGCGATTTTATCGCAGTCGAAACTGTGGACGGCCGTGTTCTCCCACCCAACAGGGTTTTGAACTTAAAAATTCAGATAGAGGGAGACGTGGAGCGCACCATTAGTGTGATATTTTGGGATGAACATACTAGTGATATTTTATTGGCCAAAAGAGACTGGCCACCTGAGCACATCCGTAAGCTCCTGCATGGGGAAGATGTAATTTTGCCTTCTTTCTCCGATCTTGTTCCTGAAGCCAAAAAAGAAGCCTATGCTGCTGAATGGGCTTTAGCGCAGGCACCTGCATTATACCGCAATCATGTAGGTTGGGACAAGGAGTCTCCTTGTCATGTTATTCCCGTTAGGTCTACACCCCAACTGAGCCACAATATCCTGTCAAACATGAAGCGAAAGCTCCGGTGAGGGAGATCCTCACCCAGCTTGAGTACCAGGGAGTAATTGAGCCCTGTACATCTGCAATGAATAACCCGGTATTCCCTGTTGCAAAGCCGGACCATTCATACCGAATAGTCATTGATTATAGACATTTAAATAGTCATACACGCACATATGCTGTACAAAATTCACATAGCACAGCACTAATAAACAATATAGTGCGTAAAAAATATAAAACAACATTAGACATATCTAATGGCTTTTTCTGCCAGAACTTAGCACACGAAAGTCGGGACCTGTGTGCATTCTCATTTGGCTCACAGAAACACTTTTGTCATTTACCTCAAGGCTATAAAAACAGTCCGGGGCTATTTTCAGCCCGAGTAACATCAATATTACATGATATTGATTCCGAGGCGTTATCCTACGTGGATGACATATATCTCACAGGCGACGACCTCGACATTCATCTTGCAAGGGTCGATCGGATCATTTTGGGATTTACAGACCTCGGTTACAAATTCAACTTTAAGAATATCAAGATCTCCTTTCTCAGTGTACTGGTAATGGGATATGAGCTATCAAACAAGGGAAAGAGCCTGGCCACGCACTTTCTAGAGAAATGTGCTCAACTGCACCCTCCTAACACCCTTAAGCAACTGCAGTCATTACTAGGTTTCTTTAATTTTGGCAGAACATACATTCCAGATTATGCACAACGTATCAAGCCACTTTATGACTTGGTTCAGCCCAAATTTTCTAGCAGACACTGGCCAATCGAACACACAGGCATCCTTAGGGAAATGCAACAGGACATGCTAGAAGCTAAACACTTACACACATGTGACAATAAAACAAATTTGGTCATCAGAATAATTGCTGGTGCCATTGGATTTACTTATGTCACCTTCAACGAGGGTGACACAGTACCCATAGCATATAAATCACATTTATACTCTAATGCAGAACAGTGTTTTGCACCTACTGAAAAGATTCTGATGGCAGTTCAGATGGCCGTCATAAAGGAGAGGCCTCTTGGCCAGGGGAAACGTATCATTGTTGTCTCCCCAGTGCCGGCCTTAGAGGCTGTCACCAAAGAAAGCGTTCCCAACGCTAAAGCATTACATCCACATTGGATTCAATGGGCAACATCTCTGACCGCCACTGATGTTGATTACATATTTGATCCAAAACTTCAGACACAAGAGTTTCTCCAGTACGAACAAGAGTATCCTGCTCCTCTAAATATCTTGCCACTAGACAGATACCAAACTGTCATATATATACTGACGGTTCAGCACAACCGGCTGTAGGTACCAGGCATCAATACTCCGCAGCTTGCGCAGCCGTGAGCGGAGTGATAGAAGATGGAGTCTCCCACCCTCACAATACCTACATGCAGACCCTAGAGGACTGCACAGCCCAGTTGGCTGAACTTAAAGCTCTTATACTAGCGCTCAAACATACTGAGCCAGGATGCCTAACTTTAATAGTCTGTGACTTATACTATTGCGTTCAGTCATACAACGATTATTTTAATCATTGGAAGCTGAACGGGTTTAGAGATACTAAAGGGAACACCATTAAACACAAAATATTGTGGGGGAGGGTGGCTGATCCTAAGGATAAGCTACTGTGTGTCCATGTAGTACATACATTGGGCCACCAATGTGTGGGAGTACATGTTACTGGCAATGCATTGGCTGATGAAGCGGCCAAAGCAGCAGTAGCTACGCCTTCTGTGGCTGCAGTGACTCGTTCACAAATGAGATTGGATAATGAAATACTGACTGCCGTGAAAGCTTCGGCTGCAGGCAAGCCCCTTCCAAAGGGATACCCTCCAAACTATACTTACCATATCAGTGCACAGAATGTTGCCTATGCAACAATTCCTGGGGTTGGAGATCGTGTGATCCCCAAAGAAGACCAGAGATTAGATCTAGTAAAAGCAGCGCATGAGGGTGTCGCTTCTGCACATGCTAGTATATCGGCCACGATAACACTCTTACAGAAACGCTTCTGGTGGCCTGGTCTATGCAGACGAACAAAGCAAAATGTCCTTTGCTGTGACATTTGCCAGCAGATAAAGGGCTCTAATATCAAACACCCACCGCAGACATCCCCTTTAGTGTCCAACAGGCCACTACAGTGTGTGTACCTGGACCATTGCGGTCCCTTACAGCCTGATGGTGCATACAAATATATTATGGTAGCTGTAGATTCTTTTTCTAGATTCCTGTGGGTATGGCCACAGCGGTCAGATGACGCCCAGACTGTTATAAAAGACTTGCTGATCTTTATCGGTACATATGCGGTTGCAGCATTCCATTCAGACCAGGGCCCTGCATTTGCCTCTAAGGCATTCAGGGACACCATGTGGACGATGGGTGTTGAACTCCATTACTCCTCACCATACCATTTCGAGAAAAATTTGGTCGTGGAGAGGCGGAATTGTCATCTATAGCAGTCCTTAACAGCTCGAGTATTAGGTTCAGGCCGCAGTTGGTTACATCACCTATATGGGGTCCAGAGAGCACTGAATAATCTGCCAAGATGTTCCTTGGGGGACGTACTCCTTATGAGGTTCTCTTTGGGATACCTATGTATGTCCCAGATCTTGATGCCTCTGGTATGGTGGCAGCAGAAACACCATTTGACATAAATGAACGTCTCACTGAATTACAGGAGCTTCAGCAATTTCATGATGATAAATCATGTACCAGTGCTGCCACCTTAGGAATAAGGGATTTAGCGTAAACTTCGACCAGCTGGATTCCTAGGGGTCTGGTTCGTGAGAAGATCGCAGTGAAGAAAGAATTCGGTCCATCATACAGAGCACCTGTACCGGTCTTGGGAATTCAAGGTGCCAGGACTGTCATCCTACCATCACTGTCTGGTTCTCGAACAAACAGATTTATTTCCATTGATGATGTCAAACTACACCATGTGGCCGATCCTTCACAGTAGACCAAAAGGTCCCATGGGTGATTCCCGATCCCCTCTCACTACTTAACAGAACATACATCTACACAGTAGGATGAACAACACTACTAAGGACTATGCAACAATGTCCAATGCTGTTCCAGATACCTCCTCGACTATGGGGAGGGCGGAGAATGAACTCTTGCTAGTTCCGGTCACCACTTTAGTGACCACTCCTGTCCAAGATTTGGCTGTTTTTTATACAAACATCTCACAGACACTGTCTACCAAGAGCCTCCACATGAAGTGGACCAACTTACAGATAATGCACCGGCTCCTGTGTTTGCAGAGACTACCTCTGGCTATTTCATTGACATTGATGATTTTTCCTCAGACTCATCCACTACTGGGATTGACAATGTTTCAACAAGAAGTACGCTGTATCAATGGCTTAAAAAGAACTATTTGATATACCTGTGGAACTATTTATGGTTCTGTTTGATATTTTCAGCATTATTTTTATGGATTGGTTTTGTGACTGTTTTCTTTTTGCGCATAAATGGTCACTATATTCCTGATCGCTCTTCTATTGAGCCTGTTGATGAAGTTTTAACTCCATATCATTCCTCACATAAGGTCTAAAGAGACTTGTCCCCTATAAATGTTACAGCAATAGCGATTTCTGATGGGATTGTGTGGGACAAAGTTCCCTTTGATTTATACGGGCCTACAGAGATTATTCAGATACCATACATGTTCAAAATTTCTATGACAGATGTTATTACACCTGATGCTGTCTCCGATGATTGGGATGTCCAAACAGTTGATTCCATGCTAACTGAAATGAAGGACTATTCCGCATTTGAAAGTGATGATGTACATGAACATACAATGAATTATGGGGAAATGTTCTGCTATAACAATTGGGGACATTACTGCCTACACCCTGCCACTAGATACAGGCCAGTATTGAACTACACAAAGTGGGAACACCGTTCTACACCACCAGTGGGGAGACCAAAATACTATAGTGATAAATTTACATATTTCTCTGGGCATGATACAAAAAAAGCAGAGTCGTATTATTTCAAGATACCTCCAGCACAAATTAGAAATTTTTTGCTAACCGACACAAAACTGATTTATTCGGATCCCTTTGTTTCCCATCTCGCAGTTGAAGGTTACGAATACTGGAAGAGCACTATTGACTTGAAAAGTTTATGGGGAACACAAGATTGGCAGATACAGGGTAGGGAAGCTTTATTTCTAGCATGCCTGATTCCTGTGCAAATTATTTTCTCAAATGACACTATTCAACAGACGTCATGTCTGGGGTTAGCAAAAATTAAAGACATGAACATGCCCAGTATCCCCACTCCAGCAAGGTTTAAAGATTGGCAATACTTCCTTAATGTCACAACAGACAATGGCTAAAAGGGAGGCTAGTTTCACCTTGCTTCACGTTGAAAAATTAGATAAGTTGCTCTTCACGGTAGCAGAGAGTCCTTCAATTATCTGGCTCTTACATGGCATAATTAATTTACCCATTTCGACCTTTCATTTCTCAAGCTGCCTGAAACATCTTGTAGTGGGAAGGTACGAGCAACTAGGAGATAGCTATATTAAGGAAGAGTGGGAGTTGCCCTTTGATTATAAATGTCTGAACAGCGAAACAGAGGTCTTTCTAAGTGGAAGCGAATGTGAGACTGCTGTTAGTCATTCAATGATATGCAGGCAGGTGTCCCTTTACGGAATTGCAATACAGGGGTCGCAAACTTAGCCTGTTTGCTGAAGGGTACCCCCGTCCCTTTGATTCGCCCGGTATTTCATGTACTTTCCAATGGAAGTTATGTGGTACTGAAATATCAAAGTAGTTGTGGCATGCGACCAGGAATTGCCAACGCAATCTCGGTCTCGAAGGTCATTACGTTTTGTGGACATGTTTTATTCCCCTCCACACGAGAGATAAAAGTATCTGACATGTGGCCCCACATATATACTATTAATGTGAACTATGACCAGCTAAGCAGGCTGAAGGCGCTATTGTTTTAAAAACAGGTCGCCTTGACATCCGCAAAGGAGACATATGCTCTCCAGATTGCGAGATCATCAGCCAAGATATAATCCCTATTAAATACCAACTTCCCCAAGCACTTTGGAGAACTGGTATCCAGAATATTCAATGCTTCAAGTACTTCTGAGATTGTCCATTTCTTTAAGGCTGTCAGGTCTGGTTTCGTGTCCATCTTCCAGATTGTCTTCAGAGTCATCCCGTTGGCCATCCACTCGCTCTTTTCAAGTGTGTTTGGTGGCTTTCCAATTATTTTGGTTTTGATTGGTGGACTACTACTGCTATTTATTCTGATTCGCAGTTGTTGTTTCTTTCCAGCTACGCAGAGGAGTGGAGCCGCTCCCACCAACTCCACTGTGCCATGAATGCATGGTTTGGATCTTCGGTGCACCCTTCCTGGTGGAACTGGAGCATGACTGGTCGTTGTCATTTTGGCCCCTTCTCAGGTGCATACAACCAGTTTTACGCTGCATAGGGTGCCTCTTTGAACATCTGCCTATGGTCTGTCTTGCTGTTGCACCAACATCTCCTGTGGACCACAAACTGCTGATGTCCCCAATGAGGGTTCATACACGGTCATGCCCCTTGAGACTGAGGTTGCTTAGCGAGGCCATCTATGAGTCTTCCGTTTTTAGATCTACCGTGGACAACGCACTGCAACGGATGACTTTACACCAGAAAGTACTGCTCACTACTGCTCTGTGGATCAGTTTGTCCGCCCAGCACTCGATTTAACATCACATGATGTTGACTCATTTTTGAGGTCCTTGGTTGGTGACTTCGATGACACTCTACGAGATCATGCGTACAGCAAATAATTTGATAAATTGGCCTGCCGTTCCCGATTAAAATTATGCATTTAAATTAACTTGCTTTGGCACGCTGTGCTTGTCATGGTTGACATTAACATCTCTGTATGTATTTTAGCTGAACTGTTTTTAGTACCCTTTTTTACACATTTTAAAGATTTTTTAGCTAATTTTTATGCTTTTAGCTTTTTTAGTTCAGAGCAATTTTAGCATTTGGGTTCCTGTACCTTCATCATACCTGTTACGGCAATGGGGAGGGTGTAGTGAATCCTAGTTTGTTTTAATGGGATAACAGGAGTTAGCTTAGCCATTGGCTAATTTAATTGCGGCACAACCAAGTCAAACTATGAGCCGAAGATATTACCTGAGCTTAGGAAGAAATTTGTACGTATGGGCCAGAATACAGTTCAGACATGTATTCAAAATATTTGGGGAACACATTAATTCCTTGCTTTAGCTTTTGAAAAACATCTCTTTCCTGGTACACTCGCAGACCATGGATAAAACAAATGTATGAGCTGCATTACCATCATCTATTGACGTGAAAGCAGCACTACTTTACATGATCAAGTTGTGCATTGTAAGTTTTTGCAGCTGTTGCGTCAACAACTGATGGTAATGTGTACAAATTATTATATAACTTAGGGCCACTGTATGTTTAACTTGCATTCCACATGTCCAAAAACATTGCCTGCAGCATATCTGCAAATCTGCTACTGTCACTACAGTACATTTAAATGTGCACATTACTCTGAATTGTACTCACCAACAGGGCCACCAATCACAAAACCCAGGTGGTCCAGCAGGTCTTGCTCTCTGGCAACAAGGTCAGCCCAGTGGTGCTTCAGTTGGTGGTCGTTGCGCAGTGTGTTGAAAATGCGATGCAGATGGTACAGCACCTTGGACCACCTGAGCCTCCTCGCCTCCGTGTGATACCCCTGTATCACCCTGCCACCTGCTTCAATCATGAGGGGGAGGAAGTGGCACACCAGCAAAATGGATGCACCCAGCTCCTCCTCACCCATTCTCCCCAGACGTGGCCTACCCAACATGACAGGAATAATAGTAAAAATAAAGGGTAAAGAGAAAAATAAAGGGAAAGGAGGGAGGAAAATGAAAACAAAGTAACCCACAAACAGCCCAACTATCCCCAAACTAACAATGCCCACTACAGACTCCCAACAGTACATAGACAAAAATAGACACCAAATATGACAATTAAACACTTACAATGAACAACTGAGACAATTACAAATAAAACAGATGACAAATAGGATGGCACACAGGAGACAAAAGCACAATTGGGACAGACAAAACTCTAAGCACAGCCACACAGTCTAGAAAAATCACAGACTGCAAAGTGAAATTGAAAGTACACCCACTGTACCATTTCTGTAAACAGGATATCCTATTACATCACTTCCTGTCTCAAATGCGGTGCGTTTTTATTATGATGCGTCAACATTTTATGATGCTTACAGTCTGTGCGTCAATTTTATTTTACGCAAATGCTTAAAAATTACCCCGCATCCATAGTTCAAAATATTTAGCATTGGTAACCAATTTCATGGGGTACAGTGTAGGAATTACCGCTCGGGGCCAATGGATGTATAATGGCTGTGAGCGTAATTTTTCAATGCATATGCATCAATTTTTGACGCATATGCGTCTTTGTGGACGAATTTGCGTCAAAATGTATGTGTTTTACTGTGTTTGTGTCATTTCTCACATTGTTAAAGTAAATGACAGCTGTAACTGTACAGAGATAGGCTGTTTGCACCTGCATTGTATATTCCAGTGTTTGGGCACATGTGGCAGATCACACTACTGTGGACCATGAAACTCCAATTGTTGTACAGGATGAGCACTCTTCACTGATGCAATAGATACCCAAACTTTTTTAATACAAATTAGTATTACCCAATTTGAGCAGGTTGTGCATCAATAGAGTATAGCCAGGCTACGTAACTTCATTCATTAACTCATTGCCTGTGTGTCAATATCTGTGAATTGGCTATTTCAATTTTAGTTGGGCCTCTGTATGAACGTCACAAGATGTGCTTTCATTAATGTGCTTGTATGCATGTGTTGTAAATGTGGATAACCATCAGATGCTATTCAGTGTGGAAATGAGTCAGGATATGTGTTTGTCAAACATGTAGCATCTAATGCTGTGTGACCTTCCCTGACTTTTGGGACAACACATCTCCCATGACAAACTATGCACAGGATAGATAGAGGACGGTTGATAATGGCAATGTTACAAGAGTAAGCCATCACATGTACTTGAATGTTGGCTACCATTTCCTGGTCACTTGTTTGGATACTACCCATGAGTCAAGCATTTGAAAATGCTATGTAGGTACAGTGTTTGTGACATAGAGTCGCAAAACCAATTCAAACATTTAGGGCCATATTTATACTCCGTTTGCGCCGAAATTGCGTCGTTTTTTTTTACGCAATTTCGACGCAAAACTAACGCCAACTAACGCCATATTTATACTATGGCGTTAGAGGCGAATAGCGCCAAAGTTCCCGGAATGTGCGTCATTTTTTAGCGTGAACCCCTTCCTTGCGTTAATGATATGCAAGGGAGGCGTTCCCGTCTAAAAAATGACTCCCAGGCCTTTACGTGGTATTTATACTCCCGGGCAAAAGAGACGCCCGGGAGTTGGCGTGGCTAAAAACGGCGCATTTGCGCCACTTTTTAACGCCTGCTCAGGGCAGGCGTTAAGGGGCCTGTGGGCTCAAAATGAGCCCACAGGTGCCCTCCCATGCCCCCAGGGACCCCCCCTGCCACCCTTGCCCACCCCAGGAGGACCCCCAAGGATGGAGGGACCCACCCCAGGGACATTCAGGTAAGTTCAGGTAAGTATAATTTTTTTTTTTTTATATATTTTTTTGGTGGCATAGGGGGGCCTGATTTGTGCCCCCCTACATGCCACTATGCCCAATGACCATGCCCAGGGGACAGAAGTCCCCTGGGCATGGCCATTGGGCAAGGGGGCATGACTCCTATCTTTACAATGATAGGAGTCATGTTGATGGGGGATGGGCGTCGAAAATAAATGGCGCAAGTCGGGTTAAGACGATTTTTTCGACGTAACCTGACTTGCCCCATTTTAAGACGCCCATGCGCCATTTTCCCCCTACGCCGGCGCTGTCTGGTCTACGTGGTTTTTTCCCACGCAAACCAGGCAGCGCCGGTCTGATTGCGCAGTCTAACGCCATTCCATAAATACGGCGCCCGCATGGCGCTTCAGAATGGCGTTAGACGGCGCAAAACTTTTTGACGCTAAACTGCGTTAGCGCAGTTTAGCGTCAAAAAGTATAAATATGGGCCTTAATGTCACTCCACAGTTTGAGTCATATATATGACCTATGTTTCTCTTGTTTCAGAAAAAATAGGGGTCTACCCTAATAACCCTACTATACCTGGGTAGAATGAGTATATTAAAAATAAAGCAAATGGTGAATAGTAGGGATGAATACAACAAATGACTTGCTGACAATGAACTTAGCAATCGAACGTTGGTAATGTATTTTAATTACAGCAAACTTTTAATGAATTATTGAGGACAATGACACCCTAAGTGATGAATGAACTGAAAATTCTCTACATAGAGTTATATACACATATTTCCAACATACTATTTACAGCAATTTGTTCACACCTATACACGTTATTTTAATATATCTTCATTAATCTCCATGATTTTTTTTTTTTTAAACTATGGTTAGAAGTATATTGAAACTATAATGCACATGGAGGAACGATGGTTGCAAATGTGATTACATCCAATAATCCTGCTTTCCCAAAGCATTTATTAACAGAGGGAGGTAAACTATACACAATGTCCAATTATCATTAATCTTTATATGGCAACCTCCTTATGTTAAGGTCGACGTGTTTCGGCCCGTATAAGTATGGGCCTCTTCAGGACTCGTGGAGTGATAAAGACCAAATAATCTTTGCTATCTGAGTTTAAAGGTGGTGTCAATAATATCAGAAGTTCACCTCTGTCGCCGCATAAATTTGTTTAATAGGTAATGGCAATCAGATAAGTATCCTCCAGGCCTGCTGTAAATCCCGTGTTTGGGACAAATTGCTGTAAAAAGTATGTTGTAAATATGTGTATATAACTCTATGTAGAGACTTTTCAGTTCATTCATCACTTAGGGTGTCATTGTCCTCAATAATTCATTAAAAGTTTGCTGTAATTAAAATACATTACCTATATTTCTCTTGTGGCAGTGGAGGACCAGCAGACCAAGCTGCATGTGTTCACATATGTCCAGTGATTAATTGCACAAAGGTGTCCAGTTCAAGTGTGTGGCCATGTATACCCTGTGTCATTAATGGCCTCCATGTTGTCACAGTTAAGTGCAGGTCCAGTCATGAGTCTGTGGAGCCAATCCCTGCAATAACAGAGTATCCTTCAAAGCAGAATTGACCAAAAGCAAAAGATGAATTGACAACACACATGGGGATAGTGCATCTACGGCACTGCAAAAGTTTTATGAGACTGACAACAGGGCAACCTTGGTGTGCTGACAAAGTTAATGGATCAGTGATTAGAAACCGGTAGGTTTCATCACAACATTTGTACTCAGGGTGGCCTCTAAAATTCCCATTAAAACAGGGAACGTCAGTGCCTCTGTGCTGATTAATCACACAGCTAGTCATCACCCAAGTACCATCATTGGGTTGCAGCCAATGTGAATCTGTGTGTGGACTGTCATGGCACAAACATGCTTTGACCGTTCATGCACATTAGCAAACATTGTTTGTTCTGCTGGAGGCACCATACCCAATCCATGCATACAGTCATGGTACACTGTCACTGTTTGTCACTCATGCATACATGAAACCCAGACAACGGATAGGGCCGGGATTAGGCTATTTAAATACATGTTCCAGACCATGATACAATAAGTAAACTGATTGCACTATACAATCTATTTGAGGATTCATCGTAGACCTACCAGACACAATACCCCAGGAGGAAAGTGAGGGCATGGAAGGCGACTATGAGACAAATGTAGCCACAAGGAACCTCTATGGTAACACCAAGACAGGAACCAATCAGGCTAACAGGATGCAGGCTCTGTCAGGAACTAATGTGAACAAGGCAAATGCACAGTGACTCTGACTGGGAAAAGCTGGGACAACACTGTGGAAAAAAACTGTATTTGTGCTGTGGGCTGCAACGTTACACAATAACCCAAGGCCTGTGTTACACAAGTGATTTATATGGCAATGCACAACAAGGATATACATAAAATGGAAGCTTCTAAGCCATTCCAGGCAGCAGCAAGGGCAGTGCAGGTTCAAATGGCTGGTCTGCATGGAAGTGCTCACAGGTGTGTGCAGCTTTAGTCTCTCACAAGTCCTGTAGGTGAGAATCAAGTTCAAAGGGACAACAGTACCTTTCACATGGGAAGCAATGGACAGGTGATTACAGGTCCTACAGACTACCAGACAATGCATTATCAGACCTGAACTCCATGCAGACAGATGAACTAGGACTATGGCATGCCATACTAAAGAGGGAAGCACACAGGAGTCAGAATGTGAGTCTGGGTGTGTGTAGATGAAGGATTATCAGGGTACAAATAGTCCAGTTACAGGGACCTCTAGAGAAGGGTAGGGAGAGACTGAAAACATGCCTGTGGCAGGACTTATAACCTGGGATGGCATGTGCAGGGCATGTCTTGTGAGCAATGCTTGTCATACCTGGGGCACTCGTGCTATCCATTTGCAGCTTACATGGACTTCTTGTCACACATGCTCCTTGCAGAGATAGCTGATGTCACACTTACTGCTGTCAAGGGTCTGGTCATATATTCCTGTTACCAGTGCAATAGCACAACCACTGCCTCATGTATGAAGCAGTGTTTTAACTTATGATTGATAGTGTCTTAGTTGTGTGCCATATGCTGCAATGAACCATGTTGCCAACATGGATGTGTGCCATAGCTGTGCTACTCTGATATTGCCTTTCAAATGTTGAATGGGCAGGATATATGTCATTTACACTGTGTGTGAAGTTGGGTGTACATTCATAACCATCAAATGTGATGTGGCTTTTTCAAGATCCTAATCGGTATATCTGCAATGCTCCATGAGGCTAAACTCTGGTTCTGATTCCTAGGGATCCTTTGATGCATAGAAAATTATCCAGACCATGAATGAGTGATGAAGTGAGGTGTTTAATGACATATGGTAAGACAGTGGTAATGGTGAGTAGAGTTAAAAGAAGTTTTGGACAATGTGTTGTCTCTGATGTAATCCTGCTGCAGTATTTGGATAGTCCCCCTCATGTTGATGGACAACATCCTCCTCTTCCTCCTCTTCAGGCATTTGTGGATCTGGTTCATAGAGGGGAATGTTCCTCCTTACACAAATGATGTGTAGGATGGCACAGGTCAAAATGATCTTGCACACCATTTTAGGTGAGTTTAAGAGGCTGCCTCCGGTGTATTGAGGAACCTGAATTTTGACTTCAGGATGCCAAAGGTCCTTTATACTATGGTGCGTGTCCTCCGATGTGCCTCATTATAGGCATGCTCTGCTGCAGTGCTTGGGTTTGCAAATGGGGTCATGATCCATGGGTGTATCACATACCTCTAATCAGATGAAAGAGAAAAGGATAGAACATTTTTGATGGAGCTTGCACCATGATTATCACTTTGCATGGCGGTTGTTCTCTTGTGTTGTCTGTGACTCATTTGTGTTTGTGTTATTGTGTGGAATCCTAGGCTTCTAGGATGTACCATCAGCATCCGGATGTTTCATTATCTGAACTGGTGTTTGCCTGATTGACCAGATTTCAGCTGTATTTTTGGAGACTTGCAGTACATTGTGTACTGCCATGCATTATGTCATGTGAAAGAGGTGTCCATGTGTCTTAACTGGGGGTGACATGATACTTCCATACACAGAATCAGTTCCACAGTGGTGGTAACACGGTTGCATCTATATGGCCTGGACATCCCATCCAATTTAACATATGCAATAGAATTTGTTCAACATCAGTGAGGCCCTTTGATTTGGCTAGGTGACAATGTACAACACATCTCCATAAGTTGGCAGCACTGAAGTGTTGACAATTGACAATGCACAAATATCCCATGTGTGGCAAGTTCTATGCAAACCTATTTATCGTCCCTCACCGAGTTGGCTTATGTTCAAACATGTACCTACCCTACTGAACCTGTCCAGGTAAGCTGGCGAACTTGGTTGTGGGGGTGAAGGTTTAAGTGTCAGAAGGTCCATAATGCCTATCCATCTGTTGTGTATATGTGTAATTGTCTCAGTCTGTATGTGTAGCAATGTGCACTTTGCAATATTGTCCTATCAATATGTGTTCTTAGCACAGTCCACTTGCTTATTGGTAGTTGGCAATGCCAGACCAGGAGTGATGTGAGATGTTGGTAGAGCCTCAATGATTCCATGTCCCATTCATTGGCGTCATCATCATCATGCTATGTGTGTCATGGTGTTTGACCTGCAGTGAAACACATAGCATACCCCCTACACAGTACACATTGTTTGGAAGGGTGTGTGATTGAGTGTTATTGATGTGATGTTGGAAGGTTCATCTTCCCAGTTGTACTGCCAGTTAAGGCCATGCCATTGTCACTGTGTGGTTTTAAATTGTTCCCTTGTGTCTCTGGAGTGGCATCTGTTGTTCTATGCATCTCTCATTTGTCCATAGGTGTGTATCCCATTGGGTCAGGATATCAAACATGACTACCAGTGTCACAACCTCAGTGTCTTCCTGACCACGTGTCAATGTAGTGGTGTAAGTGTTGTGTGTCCTACAGGGTTGCTGTGCTGTGTGTATATAACTAGGTTTCTGTACTTACCAATAAGTAGGCCATTGCCATATCGTCCATCCTGGAAGTGTTGATTGATGGTGCTGTGGCGGAAGATGAATGAATCATGTACACTCCCAGGATACTTTGCCACGATGTTGGTGATCAATCCCCGGTAATCCACAATGGCCTGCACATTGATGGAGTGTGTGTGCTTCCTGTTGCGGTATAGATGCTTGGTTATAAGCAGGTGGCACAATCCATACATGTGTTCAGTCAATGGCACCAAGCACGTGTGGGAAGCCGTTGATTTGGTAGAAGCCCAATTTGGTCTCCTGCTGCTTCTGCTGTGTGTTGATGAACCTGATGTGGCGGGTGTGAGGGAGATGATGGCATCCAGTACCTTGGGTAGGAAGGCAGAGAATGAGGGCTGTGAGATCCCGGCAACCAAGGCACCAGTGGTTTGAAAATAGGCACTTTCCAACATGTGGAGCACAGCTAGTAGCTTGGTCTCTGGTGGAATGATGTGGGGAGTCTGTAAGCTGGGTGCCAACTGTGGCTTAATGTGTCACAGCAGCTGCTGAATGGCTTGCCAGTTTAGTCTGTACCTCTGGATGATGTCATGTTCCCTGAGGCCCAAAAGGGTTGTCCTGGTCCTGACTATCCTCTCCTGCCTTCTGCGTTGCCTTTTGGGTCCCTGCTGGTGTGGTGGAAGCTGCTGCTGTTGGTCCTGTGCTCTGCGTCGTCGTGCATGCTGGATGAATAGCACCTCCATGTCTTCCTTTTGGAGCTCTGCTGTTGCTTCTCTGTGTTTTCCGTAAGTACTGGTGTGTTTGCCATATTTAAACGCTTGCCCTGACCCAGGCCATTTTCTGACTCCGCCTCCCAGCCGTGCGTCATTTTTGCGCAGTAGGATAAATATGGAGCAGGGGTGTTTAAGTTATTTTTTGGACGGGAACGCCTACCTTGCATGTCATTAACGCAAGGCGGTTTTAACGCATCCAGAAAATGACGCACAAAGTGGAATTTTGGCATTCGCGTGCTCAGGCGTCAAAGTATAAATATGGTGTAAGGTTTGCACCAAATTTGCGTCAATCATTTTGATGCAAATGCGGCTTAGACAGAGTATAAATATGCCCCCAAGTACACTTGACATTGTGTCCACAGTCAGGAGTCATTCACAAAGGAAGACACATTCACAGCTATCATCAGCTCCCTTTGGGCAGGTCACTGACACTGCCCCGACACACTCCACAAAATCACATCTCTGCCTATCTCAGGCACAGGGACACTGAAGTGTACAGAACATTTTGTTACACAATAGCAACACCACCACAACATCCCATCTACCAGTTCAACTGAAACCCTCACATTGCTCACATGTCTTGGACTGTTGTCAGAATGAAAACACATATGTATGGATGTGACATGGACCCAAAAATCACCTACATTGCAACACAATGGAAGGTCATTGGGATACACAATAGTTTGTGAAACAAATATCCAAAGCTTACTGTTAGAAATGGGGTATTTGGTTGGCATCCAGGTTGCCCCTGTCCAAGAAAGGACCCTCACTCTAGTCAGGGTAAAGGAGAATCACACCCACATAACCCCCACTCACCCCCTTGGCAGCTTGGCACGAGAAGGCAGGCTTAACTCATAGACAATGTGTTAAGTATTTGTATCAACACATAGAGTGAGGCAGTTAACCACTACAAAATGACACAACACAGGTTTAGAAAAATAGTAAATATTTTATCTAAATAAACCAGACCATATATGATAAAAATCCACAATACATCATTATAAATACTATTTTAGCACTTAAAAACACAAAAATAGCACCTAGAGGCACAAATGCGGCAATTTGATGTTAAGCGGCATCATGACGGAGCCGTTTCCCACAATGTGACGCTGTGGGCACTGTTTATAGAGTTGTACGGGCCCAGGTAGAGTCCTTTAGTTGAACAAGTAGAAAACAGGCTGGTGCATGGAGTCGGGGAGCGAGGTGTTGCTGGATCCGATGCAGCATCAGTTCGGGTGCTACAGGGCAGAGGAGCAGAAGTGTTGCAAAGAAGCATTGGGTCCTGACTGCAGAGCCGTAAAGGTGAGGGGGCGTTGGTTGCGAGGTGTCTGTCCCTTGGTTCCGGCAGAGACAAAGTCCAGCAAAGTCACGATGCTGCCGGGGGACCTCACGGGATCGCAATGATGTCACAGGGCAGCAGGCGTTGCGATGGCACAGGATGTCACGGACATCGGACTTATGACACTCCGATCTCAGCGAGGTCATGCGGGATCAGCAGCTGCGGCGATGCGAGGCATGCAGACTAGTTGGCTTGTCGCGCTTCTGCAAGGTCCACAGCTTCGGGGCAGGCTGCGTTGCGTTTTCCCTGCTGCAGCATCCTTAGCGAAGTCGCACGGCGCTGTTAGACAGGTTTTTCTCCAGAAATTCACTTCCAGGGGCCCAGGAACTAGAATGGCACCCTCTGGCAATCTAGAATCCACAGCATGCAGATTCAAAACAGGATGGTGAAGCCTTTGCTGTCACTGAGGCTTCAAAACAGGAGGCAAGCTCTACTCCAAGCCCTTGTAGATTCTTCTTGAAGGAGGAATGCACAACAAAGTCCAGTCCTTGTCCCCTTTCACAGGCAGAAGCAGCAACTGCATGATAGCCCAACAAAGCACAGTCACAGGCCAGGGCCGCACTTCTCCTCAGCTCTTTAGCTCTTCTCCTTGGCAGAGGTTTCTTTTGGTTCCAGAAGTAATCTAAAAGTCTGGGGTTTTGGGTCCACTACTTATACCCCTTTCTGCTTTTGAAGTAGGCAAACTATAAAGGGAAGTCTCTGTTGTTCACAAGATCCTGCCTTGCCCAGGACAGGCCTCAGACACACACCAGGGGGTTGGAGACTGCATTGTGTGAGGGCAGGCACAGTTCATTCAGGTATAAGTGACCAAAACTCCTTCCACTCCAGCTCACATGGCTTGTCAGGATATGCAGGCTACACCCCAGCACCCTTTGTGTCACTGTCTAGAGGAGAAGTGCAAACAGCCCAACTGTCAGTCTGACACAGACAGGGAATTCACAAACAGGCAAAGTCATAGAATGGTTTAAGCAAGAAAATGCCTACTTTCTAAAAGTGGCATTTTGAAACTTAGGCCCATATTTATACCTTTTTAGTGCCGCAAAATATAATTGTTTTTTGTAAGTTTGCGCTGCTTTTGCATCAAAAAATTATGCAAATGTGGCACTAAAATAGTATAAATATGGGCCTAACAATCTAAAAACCAACATCACTAACACAAACTGCAATTTAAGGTTATGTAAAGGCAGCCACCATATTAACCTATGAGAGAGATAGGCCTTGCAAAAGTGAAAACCTATTTTAGCAGTATTTCACTGTTAGGACATGTAAAACACATCAATGTCCCACCTTTAACATACACTGCACCCTGCCCATGGGGCTGCCTAGGGCCTAGCGTAGCAGCGCCCTACATGTATGAAAAGGGAAGGTTTAGGCCTGGCAAGTGGGTTTACTTGCCAAATCAATTGGCAGGTTAAAACTGCACACACTGACCCCGCAATGGCAGGTCTGAGCCATGTTTACAGGGCTACTAATGTGGGTAGCACAACAAGTGCTGCATACCCAGTAGTAGCATTTGATTTACAGGCCCTGGGCACCTCTAGTGCACTTTATTAGGGACTTACAATTAAATCAAATATGACAATCATGGAAAAGCCAATTACACATATAATTTATACAAGAGCACTTGTACTTTAGCACTTGTTAGCGGTGGTAAAGTTCCCAGAGTACCAAAAACAGCAAAAACAGAGTCTAGCACAAAGTCAAGACATGGGAAGTAGAGGTTACAAGTTAAGGGGAGACCACGGCAAGGATGCCAGGTCTAACACTCACAATGCAAATAATACCTGAACAATAGGGGTTGGGGGATCAGGAGTATTCATGGAAGGAAGCTGCTCTGGGGCACATTTTACTTTGCACATGCCCCTAAAACACAATTTGCACAGGAACTAGCCCTTCATATGTCTTAGGGACAAACAATATTTGAGCCAAGTGACACACGTATCTGCCAAATGTGTAAGTGCAAATCAAGAAAGCACATACAACAGCAACAGCATGGGCCACATATCTAGATGAAGTAGTTGCAAGGTACACACATCAAAATGGACACAAGGTCAGTCAGATGCCAAGGAAGCTAGCACAATTGAACACCCTCCATGTTTTGAAAAACAAAACTCTAGCTCCCACACAGGAGACAAATGTACAACCCATATTAAGGGGACAAATCTCACATCATACAAGCTGACATTGGCCAACACAAGATGAAGTACTTACTACAGCAAACATAACACAATGCAATGACACCCCAATTGGATTACCACCCACAGATCCATTCAGTCAACATCTAGTCTTGTCTTGGGAGACACCAGGACTGCCCACAAGTCAGATATTGCAAACAACAGCAAATGGATCTGCAATCAGGGTGAAACACACACAACTGTAGGCATACAGCACAGGTTACTCAGGAACACATATAAGTAGAAAACTAAACATGTGTGTACCCAACAAAACAACAACTTGGGTTTATTCAATTGAAATGCTGAAGAGCAAAGGTTTGTGGTCAGTTCATATGACTCCATGCACAGTACTGTTCCCAACCTTGACTCCAATCACTGCCAGAGAACCTCCACAGAAAGTGGCATCAAGTGGGCAGGCAGGAACCTCAGGGATCATAAGTGGGTGGAGTGGGCTGCTGTTGGATTTGGGATGGGTGGCTTTGGAAGGGGGTGGCTTTGTCTTTGAAGGGGTGGGTGTCTTCTTAGAGGAGGGGTATGGGTGCTTGCAGGGGACAGGAGTGACAGGGAAGGACTTGGATGTGGAAGGGATGAGTTGGGATGTGGGTGGGTGCCTCTTGGCTTTGGGAGGTGTTGGGAGGTTACCAGGGAAAGGGCAAGGTCAAAAAGGAACTTTATTTGGGAAAATGGATAGGGTAACAAGAAGGGGTTGGTGATTTGGAGGGTGAGGGAGTGGTGGACTTGTCTGTGTGTATAAATGCCTTGGGTGTGTGGGTGTTTGAGGTATGCTTGTGTTTGGGTGGTGTCTGTTGTGTGTGTGCGTGTGGGTGGTTGGGTGTCTTTGGGGGCTGGAGTTGGTGGTGCTATGTGATGTGGGGGTGGTGGATGTGTGTGTGTCTGTTGGGGTGGCTTCTATGGATACAGTGGATATTGTGGATGTGTCTGTGTGTATTAAGGTGGTGTCTGTGGGTATGGTTGATGTGGTGGATGTGTCTGTGGGTGTTGTGCTGGTGTCTAGCGGAATGGTGTCTGAGGTGTGTGGGTCCATAGGTTGTGAGCTGTTGTGTGGGTGCATGATGGGTGTGGTGGATGTGTCACTGGGTGTTGTGGTGGTGTCCTTGGGTATGGTGGTTGGGGTGTGTGGGTCAATGGCGGTAATGGGTTTGTCTGTTGAAATGTTGGCTGATGTTGTGTCTATGGGTGAATGTTGAGTGCCTGCATGCCGGTGTGTCTTGTGGTTTTTGTGTCGATGTGTGTTGCTTATGTGTGTTGAGGTGGTTGTATGCAGGTGTGTCTGTGTGTTTTGGATAGGTAGGGGTATGGGGAATTTGGATCGGAAAAGGGGATCTGGTGGGGGGATGATTGTGGGAGTGGATGGCTGCCATCTTTGAGGAGGCCAGAGCTTGACAAGATCTCTGTAGTGTCGACATGTCACTATGAATGCCTTCCAGGAATGCATTTGTCTGCTGAAGTTGGCTTGAAACCCCTGAATGGCATTCACAATGGCATTCTGCCCAACAGAAATACACCTCAGGAGGTCAATGGTCTCCTCACTCAGGGTAGCAGGGGTAACTCTGACTGGGGCTGAGGTGCCTGGGACAAAGGAGATGCCCATCTTCTTGGGTGAGTGGGCATGGCCAACTGGGTGGGGAAAAACAGGGAAAGTGGTGATAGAATTGGAATGGCAGACAAGTATGGTACAGGAGCAGGTCCTTATGGGTCCGCCACTACTAGGGAGTGGCCACTGAAGGTAGAATCTGAAGATGACAAGGTTGATCCTGTGTACTCTGTGGCATTCCCCTTACGCACCACCCCACTGAGTCCCTCCATGTCAGTGGTGTCATGACTGGAGGAACCGTGGCCAAATGTTTCCCCACTTGATTGCACCCTGTCCCCATTGGTTGCCTCTGATGACAAATACAAAGAGGAAAAGGGTCACCACATGTTCCTGATCACACTGGAACAACAGCTGTGATTAGCAAACATTACCATGACATCAAGTAGGCCCGGCAACAAACTACATCAAAGTAGCTCCTACATGTACCATAACTTATGTATGCATGCCACATGAGCTGTCAACAGTTGCCCGCATGAAAATCAGGATCTCAAACAACTACAATTGCTTGTCTGAAATAGTTGCAATCACAGTTTCCATTGAACAAGTAGGAGATCATATCACCTTCAATGCTTTGCCTAATGGAGCATAACTCTGTTACCTGCTGTCATGGAATAGTAGGCCATCACCAAGTTCAAGATCCCACACAAGGTCATGCATACATCCGTTTGTCACATACACTATAACACAACAATAAGAAATTATGCTCCAAAATCCTGTCATGTTGCTGCCAATAGTAGAGTATCCTGAAGAAGGTGACATATAACTATTCATGTCACACTGGAAACATATGAACAATTCACACTTCACCATGTGTAAATTGTCCTAATGGAGTCATGGAGGTAGTACTAATGTTGCCCACATATACTACACATTTGGCATGGAAATGTACACTGTAGACAAAATGTGCAAATTGCCTTGGAGATATATCTCTAAAATCCACAACACAGTGAGTCAGTTAGCCCCGGGGAAACCATTACTACTGTTTGGCACCCCTTAAATTAACTTACTCTGATTACATCAGTAGAAGCCATTAGTCCTTTGTATTGTGGAAAGGCCCAGGGATTTGCAAGTACTTATAGAAGGCCCTCAACATGTTGAGCAATGGGAAGCTACATCACTGTCTCCATTTTTGTCCTGCCAACTTAGATGTCCGTGGATAAATAGTTGTATCCAACCACATGTGATTCCAACATAACTGCAAGACACTGCATTATGTATGTTAACAGTCAGGTAATAAACCTTACCCATTTCACATGTGCAGAGCACTTTGCCACACAATGCCATATCAATGGCATGAAAATGCATATTGTGGGTAAAAACTGTAGTCCTACATGTCATGTCCCTCATTGCTACTGCAGTTGTACATGCCAAATGACATGCAATGATGGGTGAGGGTATGTGTGAGCCAATAATCAATAGCGACACACTTCTGTCTATGACACCATGTGAAATGTAGCCCCATTACATTTTTCCAGTTCCAAAGGCAATTTGGCATGCACTAATATGTGAGGAAATACAGAAATCATCCCATGAACACAAATAGACCATGCATGAAACAGGAGAAATCACATTTTGTCAAAATAGAAAGGGACAAATGCTAACATGTCCGCACAAGGAATGTAGGCATCAGTGATGCCACATAAATCATGTCAGTGGACATTACCCACTTACCAACAGGAAGTTTTGATCTGTAGCTGCATCAAAAGAACAATATATGCTCTGTCACATGCATGATGCAGAAAGCAGGCCATTAGAGGGGTCATGCTCCAACATGCGCCTTGCCCACATTGGGAGGACATCCCCAGTTAGACCCCCGCAGGTCCTCTCACCACTTATGACATTGGGCGCTCTGCCGGCTATGAACTCCCAGCATCTGCACCTTCCGGGCAATGGCTCTCCAAATCTTCTTCTGGTGGGAATTTACCTGTATGGATGTAAGAGACAAATGAAGCGATTTCAAGCGCAAGTTCCTGCCCAAATGGTTGTGTCACACACATATCAGAAACACCAAGCACAACATGGGCAATTTGTCAACATGCCACAAGTGTAAAGCACACATGCCAATCAGTGAAGGGGCATGACTACACACTTTTGGAGTTATCTGCGGGCTAATCCACTACACTGCTCGTGGCCTACAATGACTAAGCAAGCCTACTGACATCAGGCAGCCCAGGCTCAAACAACATGTACTGTGATGTGAGCCACAATGAAACACTACATGCCAATGTAGCTTCTGAAGGGTAAATTCCTTAGGTCTGACTGGAGAAACATATTTACACTCTGCAAGATTGACTCAATGCATACAGTCCCTACAGGTAACTATCATAGTACAGACTTCACCCTAACACTTGACAATGAAAGGGCTGGCATGGTGGTTACAGAAAGTGTCATCTCTGTGCATGTGTGGACATGTGGCCTTCCAATTGCAGACTCATGCCACTTCAGGGTGGGTTTCTGTGGTATGTACCTGTACCACAGAACACTCCTCTGAACATATTTTTCTAACCTACAGAGATGGCATCCAACATTCAAAGGTATGTATTTACAATTTCTCCTATGTAACCGAGCTATGGAGTCACATGTCATGGCCTTCCAGCAATCTACACACTGTCTGCACTGTGGGTCTGTCATTTGTGCAATAAGCCTGTACAGGACAAATATGACTCCTGTGAAGGTGACAACAGAACTGTAGGATTAGGGGACCTGTCATGAGTCAAAGACACACATTGACAATGATGCAAAATGCACATATGGACTGGCTCTAGGATTTACCTAGTACACATTCCTAATCTATTTAATGGATTGATGCATTCAAGGCTCGTTTTGCCATTAGAGCCTCATATTGGTCATCTGACAGGAACTGCAGGTCTACAGTGAGTAGGCACAGTGCCACATTTGTATAGCCACAGTGACTCTCCCACAGCCTGAACTATGGCCCTCATTACGAACGTGGCAGTCCGTTCCGCTCTGCCGACAGTGGCGGCAAAAACTGCCAACAGAGGAGCCGTCCGGACCGCCAAATAATGATCTAAACGAAACACAAGCATCCCGCGAACCACCCACCACCAGGAGAGGAGCCCCGCCGACGACGGAAGAGTTCGCCCACAAGCCGTTGGAAAGGCCCAACCCACCCATCAAATTATGAACCACCATTCTGCCACCAGTTCCGGGGCGGGAACCACCACCACATAAAACCAGGTGGAAATTAAACAAATATAAGGAACCACGTACCGGTGTCCCACAGAACATGCTGCGGCAGCCATGGATAGAGAGCTGCAGATCATGCCAGCGCTGCTCCTTGCCACATACCTACACGACCGAGAACGCCAACGAAGACGACGGCGGTAAGTACCGCAACCTACAACACCAGGGAGGAAAGGGTACAGTTACATATCCACCCACTCCACCCATCCGGCAATGCCCCCCCAACCCTTCGCAGCAGCACAAGTCATACACCCCACATCAAGAGGTACTTTCCCGACACAAGGCTAATGCAACTTGACCATAATATATACAAAAGCCCCACACCGTTAAAAAAGTCACACAAATCACAAGGGTGTAACGGCGTGCAGCCCAAACACAGGCCACACAGAAACTTTAATAACTAGCTGACTGAGCCAAACAGTGCAAACAGGGCCAATGGCCAGTCCGTAATATCCCAATTGACATGGACCACAACGGGGTCCACCTGACTCCCACAAGTGCTGGGTACTCCACAGAACGGGGCACCATATGGGGATCCAGGCACCTCACAGAAGGGGGGCAGGGGGTGGTGGGGGTGTGGATTTTCGACGGGGGTGGCTTTAGACTTTCTTGTGGAGGGTGAGGGAGGGGTGGGCTTCTCATTTGAAGGGGGGGGGGCGGTTTGGCTATGGACTAGGCTCTGTCCAGGCCTTCTTCTTTTCTGAGGCAGGGACACGGGAATGTGAAGGGTGGACCAGGGTGGGCTGTAATGTGGAAGGAGCGGAAAGAGCAAGGAGGTAGGCACGTTTGGGGACAAGACGGGGTGGGCCAGTGGGTTGGAAGAGGTCAGCACGGGAGAGGAAATGTTTTTTGGGAGCAATTGGGGTGGGCGTGGATGAGGGCGTGGGAGTGAAGGCAGAGGGAGTGTATGTATAGGGTTTAGGGGTGCGTGTAGTGGGTGCAGGTGACTGCTCAGTATGCTGTGGTGAGGTGGATGTCTGATGGGTGGGGTGTCTTGGTGCGTTTGTGTGTCTTGAGAGGTGGGGGTGGACACAGTGGGGGAAGACAGACAGCTAGTGTGGATGTATGTTGTGTGGGTGTCTGCAAGTCTGGTGAGTGTGATGCATGTGTCAACTACAGTAGAGGTGGTGAGTGCAGGTGTGGTGTATGGGGTGCATGTATGGCTGTCTGCTATTGTGGTGAGTGCAGGAAGAGGAGCAGTAACAGTGAGTGAAGGTGCAGTGCATGAGGGTGTAGATGTAGAAGGGACAGACAGGGAGGGAAGAGGAAGGCACACAGGGTGAAGTGGACATTGTTGTGTGTGCAGGTGTCTGTTGGCTGTGTGAATGCTTGTGGTGGGAGGTGTGGTGCTTGTGTTTTGAAATGTGCTTCTTGTGTGTTGATGTGTCTGTCAGTGTGTCTGATTGTGTGCTTTGGACTGGTGAAGGGAGTGGGGTACTGGAAGGGGTAGAGGAGGTTGGAGGGGGGACGGAATGGCCAGGGAAACTGGCTGCCGTCCGAGAGGAGGCCAGAGCCTGAAAAGATCTCTGTTGGGCAGACATGGCACCGTGAATGCCATCCAGATAGGCATTTGCCTGCTGCACCTCTGATGCTAGCCCCTGGATGGCATTGACGATGGTTGTCTGCCCTACAGAGATGGTTCTAAGGAGGTCAATAGCCTCCTCTGTGAGGGCAGCAGGGCTGACTGGCGCAGGGGAGGAGGTGCCTGGGACAAAGGAGACGCCCACCTTTCTGGGGGGCGGGCACGGGCAACTCGGTGGGGAGCAGAAGGGAGGGCCGTGATGTATGGGGATGGCAGAAGATCTCACAGTAGTGGTATGTGCACTAGGGTCCGCCACCGCAGGGGGACCACCATCGGTGGAGGTCTAAGAGTCACTACCTCCTGTGGTAGTAGCCTCCCCCGTGGAAGTCCCATCGCCCTCCCA